>NC_053048.1:10000-4810000 GCF_003473485.1 Medicago truncatula | reverse complement strand
AAAAGTGAAGACATGGTTGCATATTTGATGCCCCATTTTGAGTAATGTTTTTCTCTTTTTGGATCACATGTACAAGGACTAAAGAAATTTGCAGAAAAAAATTTCATAAATTAATTTGCTAGATTGTTTTGTGATTACATATCTATATTGTTCCTAAATTGAACAGCTGTGTACTATTTGTGTTATGAAACATGACATTCATGGAAGGAATGAGAGAAAAGTAACTTAACTATTTGGCTAAACTGCATTTTTCGCTTCCTAAGTTTCAAAATGTACGATTTTGGTCGCCTATTAAAAAAAATGGCAAAAGTGACCCAATGTTTAGGGAAATATGCTCTTTTTACCCCATAACATAAGGGAAATATGATCTTTTGACCCCTTATCTTCTCAAAAAGTTGCGATTGTGGCCCCTGTTTTGGGTCTTCTCAACAATTATGGGATGAAAGGGGACAAAATTGTCATTTTTTTTAATAGAGGAGCAAAATCGCAACATTTTAAAACTTATGAAGCGAAAGATGCAGTTTAGCCTGACTATTTTTATTGATGGAAATAAAATGTAAAAGTTACATACTAATGGGATGGTTAGAAGCTGTTATTATATTACTATCTACTACAACTAATATGTCACTAATCTATATCTCCAATAATTTGTGTTATGAATCAAGATCATAATGATCGACAAGAAAGCAAGCATAGGACCGATCATGAGGGAGATACAATCATATATAATGAATATATAGATTGATAAAAGATAATGAAAATGATACAATGAGTGTTCATATATATAGAGATTAGTTGAAGTAATTAACTCTAACCAAAGCTACTAAGTCGAGTTTACCCATCAATTACCTATGATGAACTATAGCATAATAGTTTGCTTTAAGGCACCCGAAATGACGCTTTACCTCAACAATAGTTAGCTACCGTTCGTTGGTCTATGGTAATTAACTATCGATTGCATATATACATATGAACAAAAATGACACTCATACGGTAGTTTAGTACCGTAGAAAGATCTTATTGGCTTAATTGAAGAAAAAAGCATCTGTTGAGGTTAATTAAATAAAATGTCTGTTTTTATATTAGGTAAAGAATTTCTATTCGAAAGTCAACTGTCAAGGTTAGGTGGGAAATTTCAATATATTAACACATTAATCATTTGTTGAGTCCTACCAGCCTTTCTTAGCTTGCTTGAGTTTCGTATATGTTAAAAGGACTTATGTGCATCATTTAAAACTTATAAGGATAACATTTTAACAGTTACAACTACTGAACCAGAACTGAAATTTCAACTAAAATTTCTCCATGTTTAGTAGTTGTTGAAAACAAAATTCATTCCCACGATCTCACTGTTGGGACCAGAAATTAAGACAGTAAGAAATTTGTACGGTACTTAACTACGGCATGAGTTTTTTTCCTAGTATATTTAGGTTTGGATCTGAAACGATAGTTAACTACCGTAGACCGGGAAACAGTAGTTAACTTCTGTAGAGGGTAAAAATGTCATTTTTGAATGTATAAGAGCAAATGGATTATCATATTGGAATAAGACCAATTACACTAGTGAGATTGGACATCTCAGATTCACCCAAAACCTTAAGATATTGAACGTCAACTTATTCGTACTTAAAGGTTGGATCATCATATTGATACTTGAAGAATTCACCATTGTACCGTGGAATAAGAGAGACATCATTTTTTATTTTATTTTTAATAAAGAGAGACATCATTTAAAATCCATTTGTTATACCAAACTGGAATAGATGCATCATCACCTATGTTTCATCTGCTATTTACCTTAAGAGTAAACTTAGAATTGCAATACTTCTCCTTGCATGTCGCCTTATAAAGTATAGCATTGAGTGTATCTGGATTTGTCATAACTCTCCACCCTTGCTTACATTGCATAGAAATATTGAAAGTCATACACCAAAATTTTAAAGTTGTTTTTTTTAATAATCCATACTTTTAAAGTTAATATCTCCATCTTTTTCATGCATAGATAGCTTGTCGCAAGAGAGCCAATGTATGCATTTGTATTGATCTCTTGAGTGATCCCACCAAAAAGAATTCATCATTTTTTTATTTTGTCAGAAAGAGACAAAGTGAGAGTGAACAAACTAATGAAATAGGTTGGAATAGATTGAAGAAACAATTTGATTAACACATCACCTTTGAAAGATATTTAATACTCAACGAGTTGGAATAGATGGTTATCCTTATAACAACTTGTACACAAAGAATGTTTGCATGCTATATTGTTGAGCCTGTGATACATTTCAACTGCAAAATATTCCTGACTTTTGGAGATTAGCGTCTTAACATGACACTCTCTCATAAATGGATAAAATATTTTTCATTTTTATAGTTTGAGCAGAATTGGCTCAAAAGAATAAGAAGCAATCATCAACAAAAAACAAATGAGATATAATTGGCGAATTATTGCAAATATTAACTACATGAATATCACCCTAAGCCTCTACTTTCCATATAAGAGCGGATAAAGCCTTATGCACAAATGATAAACAAATAAGGAGGAATAGAATCTCCTTGTCCCAAGCCTCAACTTGGAATGATAGGACCAACAATATTACCATTAAAAAGAACAGAGTAATCAATAATATCAACACACGTCATGATCCATTTGATGCATCAATAGGAGAAAGTTATTTTGAACATAATCCTTTAAAGGTAATTTCGATCAATTTTGTCGTACGTTTTGCTAATGTCAAGCCTTAACGCCACATCACCCAATTTTCTTTTGACTTTTGACCTCCTGTAGTGATCAATTTCCAAAGCTGCCATATCATTTAGTTTTTGAACTTGATATAGGAAATCAAACATGTCGACGTGTTTTCTTCACTCTTTGCATTCATTTAATGACAAATATATACACACTCATAATTATTTCTAAAGCTTACATGATTTTGAAATCAAATGAAGCATATATAAAGTGGTGAAATCCAAATGAATTTCGTCTTATAAAATTATATGTATTAAAATAAATGTTGAAAAGAACGTGTTGTTAACGGTTCTCTAATTATTTTATCCATATAGCATTAATAGAGTTCTAGAAAGTGGTTGTGAAATTAAAAATTGGTGTAATTATTTTGTCCATATAGCACTAATACATATATAGATGAATATCATATAAAGAATACTTTTGTCAACAAATAATAATGTGAGATTAGAGTAACCTATAAATATCCCCTTTCACATGCATCTAAGAAAAATGACATACGTGTACAGTACACCATATAATAACGGGTAGATGATATAGATTCATTATGTGCCTCATGCCCACAGTTGTATGATTAACTATGCTTTTGACCTTTCTGTATTGTTAACTAATATTTCATTAATCTTGGGGTTGGTAGACTATATGAAGATCATATCATGTGATTCGGAGATATTATTGGAAATGTGAAAATTCTTAGAATCATAATAATTCTAAGAGAATATTAATAACTAAGATTCAAAGTTAAATTGAGAGGTTTAAATATTAAGTCTTATAATTACATTAAATATCAATAATCAAGCATACAAATTCCAGTATTAGACAAACTCAAATCAGACATAATTGCAATAAATCATACTAACTCTAATGAATATAAGGTATATGAATTAATGATTTGAAACTTAATTGAAGCTTAATTGTGATATAATTGAATTTGAAAAGAATCTTAACTCAAGGAATCAAAGATTAGGTTAAGGGTAAAAATTAATCACAATCAAATCAAATGGTTTCAAACACAAAATTCATATACAAATAGTAATGCAAAAAACTAAAAGATATGGAAGAAAAGAGATTTATAATTGTTTCCCATTTCGTCCTCACTTCGGGTACCTCCATTTTTATTGATGCTACATTCGTTTCTTTTTAAATGTCTTTTTAGAAAATTAACATCAAAATAGCGCAGTGTATTTTTACACGTTATCTTTCTATTATACCCTCATTTTAATCCACCACTAAATTCTTATTTTTTGCACACACTTTATCTTTCCAATAAATTTAATATGTTATATTTCTCTCATAACAAACAATTGTCAATTATTATCTTTTTCTTCGGCAAATTTCTATTTTCTTGCACACTCTCTCTCATAACAAACAATTGTTAATTTTCTAAATATTGTGCACATCTTTTTAATTATTTTCAGTCAATATAAAAATTATATTGATGAAACTTCTTCTTCATTGTCATCTTGTTCTTGTTCATGTATTTTGTCAATTGAGTCTTCAACTATTGCTCCCTCTTCACCTCTCATCAGCAATTCCAACGAGTCTTCCACATTTTCTTCCTTTTGAACATTCATGGAGTATTTTATTTTTATTCTCTCAAATATGTTCTTTTTACTTTTCACTTGAAATTTTTAACAATTGCTACTCATCTTATTTATAGAATTTTAACTCTTCTTGGAACCATTGTTTGTAACAAAATTTTGTTTAAATTTGAAGATAAGAAGAAACAAACTTTGTTTAAAGAAAAAACTTTAGTTTTCCAACTAGATAGCATTAATTAGTTTTATTGAAAAAGATAAAAGTAGTTGACAAAGGGTATAATCGACAAATCGTAACCTTAAAATACCAAAAAGACAGTTAATTAGGAACGACAAATTCACCATAAAAAGACACTTAAAAAGGAACGGAGGGAGTAGAAAACACCTACATTAAGGACTTCCAATCTTCAACCCTAAGCAACCCTAATCTTCAACCCTAAGCAACCACAACACCACCAATCTTCAAGTAGTCCTTGAAATTGGAGATTCTCCAAGTCTTCGAAACTCAAGCTCCCATGCAATCCTTGTAATTCCTTCACCTTAAATTCTTCTTTGCTATGCCGGAAGCTTGGATCCTCTACAACGAAAGACCCCCACAATTCACCTAGGAGGTGAAAAGAAATCCCTCTTTTCCTTTAGACCCTTGATCCTCAATCAAGTTCCTTAAAAGAAACCAATGTACAATTCTTATAGCACTCTAGCAATCTACGATGCCAAAGTTATTGATTTAATCTACACTTGATCAAAATTAATATTTTAACCTGAACAACTTTTAGCCTAAACAAATTATCACCACATCAAGATGAGAAATAAATAAAACACCGCATGAAGATGAGAAATCAAATCAAACAACATCATATTTAGACGATAAAATCACACCAAAAGACCAAAGAAAAACTAAATATACGTGAAAATAACTTATTTAATTAAAAAGGAAAGAAAAAACAAATTGAAGAGGGTGATTTTTAAGCAAATTGACTCTAAACCACCCATCTCAAGAAGAAGATTTTAATTTAATTATGTACTCAAAATTGTAAGCGTCAAACAATTTAGATGTGAAAATATTCTGTTTTTTAGTAAACATATCTATTAAAAGTTAATCCACTTGGGTTGGCCTAGTGGTATTGACTTCGGACCTTGGAGTGTATTCCTTCTCAAGGTCTCAGGTTTGATTCTCTCTGGTGCCAATTTAGATGGCTAATTTAGTTTCTTAAAAAAAAAATCTATTAAAAGCTTTTTTTTTACTACATGAAATGACTAAATGAAAGACCTATCGACCAAGATCAATAACTACATTCTTTCTTAATGTGTGGAATCGGTGGTATTTAACAATCAGTCTCAATTGTAGCGGTGAAAAGTGATGCAATACTAATGTGGTACTATATATCTGCAAAGTGGCAGCAAGAGACCAAAACATTGCAGCAAAAACTATGCACATAGAATTCCAAAAGGATTGATCTTAATCTTAAATTCAATTTTTGGATATGTTTAATGGTACTGTTCATAAAAATTTGTTAAAAGAATAACACATAGGACTAGGAATATTAGGATTCAGGACCACACTTCTGCTTAAATGTATCAACCAAAAAGCACATAACCAACAATATTGATGTGGTATGTCAACAAGTCCTGCCACTTTCTAGGTTGGTAATACAACAGAGTGGTAATACAACAGAGCTATTAATATTCCATTTCCTATAACACTATTCAATTCCCTTTTTCACAAGGTCCAAAATTTGAGCTTTTAAGAGACTTCAATGGATGTATTTATGTTTCTCTGCTCTACAAATGCATTCTCCAAAACTTCTTTTAGGTAAAATGTAGCATTCATGTAATAAATACTTCACTATCAAAAATAATATAAGCCTCTTTTGTTGGCAAAAGAATTGGTAGTATAATAATATCAAGGAGCTCCAATTTTAACTATGGTCATGGTTTTCGTTTAGAGTCTTACATTAGATCAGATATGATTCGAAAATCTCTCAAAAAATAACTCGTAAATACACTTTAAGAATCCCATGTTGGATCCATCATGAAATAAAAAAGTATTTATAATTTATATTCATCCTACAAATTTAAGATGGTTTCACAGCCTATTTAATATCCAATTTACGAGGTTTTGAGTCTTACATTGAGTAGATCATAAAAATGTTTAATTTTGTACTCAAACCATGACGCTCTTTCACCAAATTTAAGATTAGTCTTTTGTGTTGGATTCTCCTCATCAACCTAAGTCGTAACAATTAGTGTTTTCATTGTGAATTTGATTGGTAAAATGATAGTTATAAGCTGGATTAAAGCACTCCACTGAATACTGATAAATGAGTGAAACCAACGGAAAATAAATAACTATCATCAAATCAATGCCGATAAAGTGAAACTCATTGTAAACTTCAACTCTTAAATAACGTACTAATATAATGTTAGAAATTCCACATAAAATAATAAAATGTTCACTATAATATTTAAGTCAAAAGACTCTCTCATGTAATAGAAACCATGCATGAATAATCCTTATAATGCACCCACAATAGTGGTTGCAAATCTCACAATTTAGATCTATATATCAAAAGTACCCAAGTATGGGAGGAAAAGTGAGAACCCATCAAAGTGCAATTCTGAGAAAGTGAGATATGTATGAGAATATTTGATCATGTGCATTTGATCCTGCAGCTTTAAACCGAATATCTCTCTATCTATATCCACTTGGGTAATTTTCTTATTCAATTTTCTTTTCTATTGGGTAATGAGTATACAAATCCACTTCTCCACCTGTTTAAGTTTTTTCCCTCTGACAAAATCCACATGCTAAAGAAGAGAGGTTGAAGCAACAGGACCCACCCCACGTTCACATGGAAGTGGTAGGAAGGAAATGACCATATATGACCCACACATTCACATACACAACTTTCACTTAACCTTCTTTCTCTTGTTTCTTTATTAAGGAATTTGATTCTTTTAACCCTTCCTATATCTCTCTTCTCTCATATGCATCTATTCATTGAAAATCATCAACCATATTTTTTATCTATTGCATGAAGATCAGACGGCTTAGATTACAAATTTTGTTTTATAGATTTAATTTATTGAATTTAAAATACGAGTTGACTAATTTTCATCTAATAATTTTGATGTATTCATTGAAGAAATTCATTTTAGTGACAAATTAACATACTACATTTTGTAGAAATAAAATCATCTAAAAAATTGTGTAACATGTATCGTCTGATTTTGATTTAATGATTCATATTCCACGAGTTTGATTACCTGATTTACATAGAATGCAGTACGTCGCTGGATGTTGGGTTGAAATTAAACGGTCTAAATTTCAATAAATATTTTGATTTAGAATGAAAACTAAAATACCAAACTTAAAATATTAGCAGTCTAATCTTGATTCAACGGTCAGTGATTTCTCAGCCCATCAAATCCATATCCCATATTTTGACACATCCCAAACTCCAAACATCTTTATCTCTCTCTTACGTAATGTAATCAAAAAGTAGTCACCACTTCGTATATTCTAAGCAAGCTATTTTTCAACAATCATAATATATTTAATAGTACACCACAATTCCTTCCTAACACAACACAACACAAACACACTCTGTCTTCTGGCTTATGTAGCAGCTGCATCTTCTTGAGATAAACAAAAAAACAGTAAAAATAAAAGTATTCTTCTGTTTTGTATCCAAACACAGAGAAAGAAACCAAAAACATTTCTTCTTGGTTCTCTCAAATGAATCTCTTCAGGTATTCTCTTCACTTTTATCCATTCTCTTTCTTTTGTCTTTCATTCTATCCATCAATCCGAAGACATTATCTTCATAGTTTTAAATCGCGATTACAATGCAAACTTTTATATTACAGTAAATGTGTTAGATATAACCGAAATTGTAGTTGCATACCACAATTCAAAACTATGATTCTTTTCCGTTCACACGGATACACAATGAATTTTTTTTTGCATGATCAAGCATTATCCAGCAAACATATTCAAATTATAGTCAATTTACTACTATGGTCGAAATAATCAAGAAGATTTTAAGGTCATCGCATCGGCATCACAATTGCAATTTCAAATGCATCGGCGCATTTTTCTTAAATATAAAGATATTTAGTGTGACTGTAGCCGCGACTACAATTTAAAACCATGAAATTGTTGCTATATATCAATTGAATTAAAAATTTCAAAGATTTTTTCTTTTACATTCATTAGGGGCATGATTGTTTGAAACTGTAGACAAAACAGAGTTGAAGTTTGAAGGGAAATAAAAATGTCAAAAAAAGGCTTGAAATCTATGAAAGATGAAAAGAAAGAATTGCAGAAGCAAATTGGTTGCATCACTGGATTTTTTCAGCTCTTTGATCGCCACCGTTTCATCACAGGACAACGCACTACTAAATACATTCAGAATGCATCTTCTTTAGGTATTCAATTATTCATATCTTTTTTTTTTTGGTATATTATATTATATTGTTAGAATATCAACCCGATTGAAAATGCAATCAGCGAAATACACAATACACAATGTTCGGACATTTTTTTTTTTTGAAGGAAACAAAGTTCGGACAATTGTGTTTACGTTTGTTGGATCGGTCCAACACATGTCCATGTTTAAGGCGAATTTTTATATGAGACTCTTTAAAGCTCGTATTAGTACTTTAGTAAAATTACTTTATTTTAATTTTAATTTAATTTTTCATAAGTTTTAGATACAAAATCATAAATTAAGCTAATGACAGCAGTGTTAAAACTCTTAGGAAGAACTTACCGTCCATTTAAGTCTCACAATGTTTGAGAGATTAGTGTCTGCAGTTGCGCATAGAGAATATCCGATTTACACAAAATAATTAAGCTAATGATTTTCATAAGAGAATCAACCAATTCAATATTTTGCTGAGAAAATATTAATTTTATATAATGTTTTATCAATTTTAGTAGAATATGAAACTTTTTAACAAGTAATTCTTGTTAATAATAGTAGAATATAAAGCAGTAATTTTTCTTTTAATATTTTTTGAGGTCTAAAAGAATTGTTTTAATAGTTTTACTCTTGGGTCGACCTTGAACGACCTCAGTCGTCTTTCAATCATATTGAGGGTTTATAGTGTATAACTTATATTTCAATACTCCCCTTCAAATTACAATAATTAGTAATCATGAGTCATACTCGATCTTGTTTTTATTTCTCTGATTTTTTGTACATTTTGAAAATGATTGTTATAGTATTATTGGTAACATTGTGAATTTTTATACTTTTAAGTTTTTTCCTTTCCTTCTATGTAGATTTTAACATAAGCATGACTAATTATGAAATTTGTTTGACAACGGTATTAAAAGGAAAAAGGCTAGATGTAAAGGACACAATTTCTTTAAATATTTGTCGTATATTTTTGGCTGGCTTGATCAAAAGGTTCTCATATGATGGAGAAATTTCTTAGGTTATTTCTCATATTTTGAGACAAAGCACGTACGTTAGAAATTTTGGATATACACCACCAATAATTACCTTTTTTTATTAAAAACAAAAAAAAAAAAAATCATTGTGCTCTTCTACTCTTAAGTACTGGTCCTGTCACTCACAGTTGATGTAATACAATTATACAAGAGCTTCTTAATTTTATATTTTGATAAAGAAAAAATCAACGCAGACATAATTTATTATAAAAATTAATATTTCAAAATTTGAGCTGAAAACTAGTCAATTGATATAAAGTGAGCAACCATAATTTTTCAGCAATGATAACTGAACATCAAAATACAAACACAAATTTGACACCAAACACTGTTCACCGTATATTTATACGGTATTTATACATCAGTGTTCCTTCTTCTTCTTTTTTTTTTTTTTTTTCTTTTCTTTTTCTTTCACACTTACGTGACATTCTCTCACCACCTCCCGGCACCCACTGTCTCTCTCACCGCTGTCTCTCTACAACCACCGCCGTCTAAGCTCTCACCTACCACTGCTTTCTCATTCTTCTCCGATCAGCTTAGATCTGACCACCACCAACAAGTTTGTCCTTCTTTCCGCTTCTGCAAACGACCTGCAACTCTCAGATTCCGATCACCGACTGACAAACACCGGAACATTTTCTGCTTTCCTCTTCAGATCCGATCAATTCAAATATGTCTCCACCTCCTACAAATCCAACCACTTCTGCTGTCACCACCAAAGTCAAAGGACGAGAGAGAAAGAAGAGTGAGAGAAGAGGGAAACGGACATGGAGTGAGAAAGGAAAGGGAAAATGACAAAATTGCCACTTCATTTTCTGTTGAAAACCCAATTTTGTCCTTATACTTTAATTAGAATTACGAAATTGCCACTGCTGTCGTATTTGTGTATGGATTTATGTGTTTATTTATCATTTCTGTAATTTTTTTCCTATAGACTTTTGTTTTTGGTTCTGAAGAGGTTTTACTTTTTGTTTTTTAAGAGGTGTCAACTCAATGATAAAAGCTTAATTTCGTATCCTCAAGTGACATGGTTCAAATTTCACCTGACCATTAGAGTCATACCAATTCGCGAGATTAGTCTTTGCACGATGAAATAATTGTTTATACAAAAAAATAAATATTGTGATCAATATGGCTTACAAAAGTTCTATAGGAAGTTTCCTGAGTAGTTTCTATAATCCATGCAACTAGTTCCAAGATACAAAGTTGACTTATTTGGTTTTAGAAGTCAACTCAACTGATTCTCAAGATATGATTCATATAAATTTATATAATGATTTCTATTACACGTTCAAATACATAATGTTCTCTCATTTAAGAGTTAGGAAAGAAAAAAATAATTCAGATTTTTTTTTGTAGAGGGATGATATTTGAACAACACGAATAGTAGTTTTAGACCGTGGTTGACAACTTTTCGTTGTCAAAATAACTTTTATATTTTTGGTATGACCACATGCATTATTTAAAAGTTAGAGAATAACACATGAAAAATTATTTTATTTCCCTCATCTAATTTTTTAGTATAAATTTTCCTGATAACTAGGCATGTGCATAATACGGTTATCCGAGGGAAATTAAATAATTCTTATGTATAGAACAATGATATTTGTGCAACTATTTTGTGATAATTTTTAATGTATTCTCTCTGTTGTTCTTGTTGTACAAATATAATTTATGACTAAAAAATTTCTTCCTCTTTCAGGTGTAACCAATAATGGCAACAAAGAGCTTGATAGTACAAAGCAGAAACCAAAGGTAAAGATAACTATAGTTTTACTATTTGAAAAATGTTGGCAAAAACCATTAATAACATATGATTATGAATGCAGGAAAAGAATCAAAAGATTGCAAAAGAGAAGCAACAATTCTCCACAGAATCATCAGTAACTTCTGTCTCTTCATCATCTTGTTCATCTAGCATGACATCCTATGAATTTAACGGAATAATTAAGACAGAATCATTGTCAACCAAACAAATTCAAATTTCAAGAAATCCACATTCAAAAGTATCAGTTGATTTCTTTGATATTGTCAAAGATTCAATGCATAGAGAAGCTAAAGAGTTATATGTGAAAACATTAACCAAACAAGAAATAAAGGGTCATGGTTATTCATTGAACCAACACATAGACTCTCCAAGGCCTGTTATAGTTTCGAAGGAACCATTACATACTCTTTCGAGGTCAAAAAAAGCACATTGGGACTCTCCGCGACTCTCTTATGATGCATTGAAATCTACTACAAGGTATAAGGAGCTTCCTAGGCTTTCCTTGGACAGCAAGCAAGGATCCATTCGAGGGATTGACGAAGGAAACAAGGCTCGCAACGTGTCTAATGGCTCGCAAAGAGGATATGAGAGGAACTCGAGCGCAATGCTTGATAAAATTCAAGAACCAGAAACATCGAAAAGATCGTCCAGTGTTGTGGTTAAGTTGATGGGACTAGAAGCTCTCCCGGACTCGACGCAAACTGGTCGGACTTCTGTCTGTTCCACCGATAAAAACGAGATCATAGAAAGAACTATCACAGGTGACGAATACAAGAAACACCAAAGTTCGGTGTCCCCAAGGAATAGAAGGGGCAATAATTCAACCATAAATGTGAAACCAACTTCGCGATTTATGTTAGAACCGACGACTCCTTGGAAGCAATCTGATGCAGACCAAAATTATTTGTTACAAGATTCTTCAAAGGTAAGTGATTCTAATGTAAAAGCATCAAAACCTTCTCTTTCTGTATATGGCGAAATTGAGAAAAGGTTGGGGGAACTCGAGTTCAAAAAGTCCGGAAAGGATCTTAGAGCACTTAAACAGATTCTTGAAGCAATGCAGAGATTTACAGATTCATCATCTGACACTGGAAGTAATAATGCTAGTTTAAGTGAAAATTCTAAAGTTCAAAGTCCGAGAGTACAACAAAAAGACTTTCCCTCGGATTTTGTCACGGTTGAGCAGTCGAATTCAATCGAAGGTAGTAAATTACCAATTGTCATCACGAAACCAACAAAAGTGACTAGAAAAGCCAATAATCCTCCTTCTACAGAACTGCCAATTCCTGATAAATCTCGTCTCATAAAATGTTCTCCAACAAATGGAAGTTTGATTTGCAAGCAAAAAGCTAAAGGTATTGGTTCAACAACAAAAATTACCACAAAACCTTTTGCTCAACAAGTTCCTTCAGCAGATAAGAATAATTACTTCAAAACTTCAAAATCGATGCAATCATCAAAATCTCCTCATGAGACGAATGGACAAAACACCATAGCTAGTAGAAGACTAGAGAAGAAGTTTGGAGTTGAGAGGCGTTCTGCGCCGACTAGTCCGTCATCGGATTCCACGGTTAACAGAAGAAAACATAATAGCCAACTTGTGGAGTTGTCTACTTCTTCAAGTTCAACATCAAAACAAAGTTCCTCTATTTCACAGGATAGAGATGAATATTATTGTGAGATGAATTCTCATTGGAGGAAATTTAAGCATCATGTTAATGTCATTTCTTCAGATTTTGGCAGCAACAGAAGCTTGGCCACTCAAAGTGACATAGAAGTAATTCACCTCGATCAATCAGCGAACATCAATCAAAATGTAAGTATTGTTTCCTTGCATTGTTAGTTAGATTTTGCATCAAAACCAACTGTTAAACATTCTTTTTTTTGTTGGTCAGAATACATTTGAAGAGTTGAGGATGGAAAGCTATAAGGCTGCTATAATTGTGACTACTGAGCAGCCAAGTCCTGTATCTGTTCTTGATGCTGCATTCTATAAGGAAGATCCACCATCTCCAGTGAAAACGAAATCGAACGTTTCAAAAAATTTAGGTAAGCAACTTCAATTGAATTGTGGACAATCTCATTCATAGTTATCAATATTTTACGATGCATGTGAGTCGTATCTCAATTCGGTACAAAATTAAACACAATCAATATGAATCCTTAGTTTGTTGTATCAATTTGGTACATGAATCTCTTCTTGAATTTGGATTCATTACGATAAATTCTGATTAACTATGAAGGATCTTCGTTCATTCTAATGAATCACTACCTTAACGGAGTGTAGCATACAAATTTTTGTCAAATTTTCATTGTTATCAAATAGTGGCCTTGACATTTCATGGCGGATATTTTGGCTTATAATAGCAGGTTTCTTTTCTTTCTGCATTCAATAACATAGAAACTTTGTAGTTTCAGACACTTTTCCTTTGTCATTCCATTAATGACTAGAATCTCGAACCATTTGAAGGTTCGTATATATGATATACTATCAACTTGTAATCCTGTATGTCACTTGTTTTTACTTTAAAATGACATTTTCATTAGTAATTTATCGTAATTTTTTCACGATTCAGAAAATGGTTATTCCAAATCGCGATATTAATCTTGATTTCATGATAACCATGAGCTGAATGCATTGATCAAAGGACTCATTAAAGCCAATATAAATTTCACGTCTTTGCAAAAATCATTGTCAAAAGGATTTCGAGTAACATTATGATTTTCTTTAAATTTTCTGCTATAGGTGAAGCTCTTAGCACTGATGATGATAGTGAGGAAAACTCAGTTGCTAAAATTCTGCAAGAATTTGATTGGACTGATGAAAAATTCATCAATGTCAATAACATCAAGAATCCTGATCATAAGTATATATCAGAAATACTCATATCATCAGGTTTAGTCAGTGATCGAAATTCGAACCAGATACTTCATTCACCAGGTCATATCATTAACCCAAAGTTATTCTGTTCACTCGAACAAATGAAGACAAATAAGTCACATTTCAATATCGAAGATGATGCGAAGCAAATTTCTAGGGCTATTGGTCCTGAGAAAATGCAAAGAAAGCTCATATTCGATGTTGTTAATGACATTCTAGTTAAAAAACTGATATTGGAAGAGTTAGAGGGTCAAAAGCTAAAAGGGAAAAAGCTTTTTGAAGAGTTATGTACAGCGATAGATGATTTACAACCTCAAAATAGGAATCTAAACTTTGTTCATGAGGATGACAATTTGTTAAGTCTTTTGTGGAGAGATTTGAAGGATCACAACACAATTTGGACTAACTGTTGCAGCGAGATACCGAATATGGTGTTGGATATTGAGCGGTTGATCTTTAAAGATTTGATAACTGAAGTTGTGAGTGATGAACTAGTAAACAATTTTGGTTGTCATTGCAGGAAAATTCTGTCTCCTTATTAATAGGAACTTTAGCTTATGAGGGTGAAAAAATAATCAGTTTTCAATATTTCACATTATTTCTAATCTAGCTATACATATAGTATGAAAGGTGTAACAATCTTCTTAGTTCAGAGTTTCAGTTTTTTTGTTTTTCTTCATGTATTTATTATAGTATATGTTCATCAATACATGCAGAAATACAGACAAATGTATACAGTATTGACTTTCACATAGTTAATGAAATATTGCAATAACTTTTACATATTTACATGACCAATTAGGTTGGTTTGTTTTTTTGGGATAATTATTCTTATTTTTTATGAAATTATTCTTTTTACATTTTGCTGAAGTGGGTTAGGATTAAATAATTTTGCTGAAGTTTTTTAACAGTAAGTTTAATAAAATTTACACTGTAGGAAAGTCTAAGATGTCAAAACATCAATGTTGTTGTGAGCACCTGTAGGTTGTTGTTTACAACTTTTCACCCAATTGAGTACTATTATCTCATGGAAAAAACTTAATTCACCGAACATGGGTTTGAATGTACTCAGTTAGTAAAAATGCTATTTTTGTGCCATTTGAAGTATATGTCCCTTGAAAATACACTTCTGTCAACTTTTGGTTGTAATAACTTTTGTTATCATCACTACATGTGAACTGAAATGTTCAAACATGTACTTTGACTTTTGTTGATGCCATTCGTAAGTTGAGAGTTTTAAGTACTTTTGTTTGAAATAGACATCTTAATGAAACTCGAGTTATGTTATTATTATGTAACCATTAAGTCAATTCAGCATCTCCAGTTTGGATTTTCAATTAAATCAACTCATTCTCATTCTGAAAAAACATTTGGTAGTATTTGTTTACAAATATCATTAAAAAAAATTATATGAGGCATCAATGTTATGTCCATTTTGTAGATCGTTGAAACAGATAGTCATATGTTTGCCTTGTTACGGCAATCAGCAAACTCAACATTCCATTTTGGTTACCATCTTATTTCATCATTTATAATGTTTTGCAGGTAGGTAGGAAAAAGGGGAAATGTTTGTTTCTAACCTTCATTCCTCAATGTCGAAAAAGTTCAATATCACACAAACAGATTAAATCCTCAGAGAGACAATTGACTTTGACACAACATGATAATGAGAGAAACAGAGGAGGGTTAGCCATAGTGAAACAAAATATCTCAAAATTCAATGTGTAAACGATCTTGTTAGGAACCGAGATGAGATGGCCTATTACATGTACCAATGCATATTTCACAGTGAATTCGGGAAGCTACAAACTGGAGTGGTGGTTGGATGCACATCTTAGCCGTGCATCTCAACGGTGCCCCAATTTAGAGTGTCATCAAGCAGTGCTTAAATGCATAGATCAGAGGATTTCATGTTCAATATATATTTCATGTCAATTAGTAATTAAAATAGAGACTACTTTAATAAACAACTTCCTTGAAGCATGAGAATGCATTGCAAAACTTATTGAATGAATGCAAATGGTTTATATCAATACTAATTGAAAACAACAAATTGCAAAAGCAAAAGGGCAAAGGCTAGGGGCACATACGGAACTTTAGTCATACATGGAAAAAATCCTGTGCAAGACATTGATATGGATTTTTAACTTGGCTGATGGCATAAATATCAACATCAATAGCAATCAAGATCCGAGATGCATAGTTGTAGCAGCAATTTTTCAGATTAAACAGTATGAACTATGATTACACACAATTCTCAACATTCATCAGACACATTTGGACAGAATTAAAATGGACAATCAAATACACATAATGGAACTCACTAGACGAATGCAAATGATTTATCAATATGATAGGTAACTAATCACTTGGGGCACCCTCCCTTAAATGCCAGCTTTCAAGGGGGAAGAACTAAACCACTTAAATACACTGCTGAGCATCCCAAATTAATCAATGTGAAACTTGGATGACCCATAATGCCCAAGTCTCTATCACAGGACTACTGGAAAAGAACAAATTGCAACAGCAAAAGCAAAAGCGAAAGGGTGAGGACAAGATGCCTAAACGGAACATCCCAGCCATACATGGAAAATAAAAATCCTCACAAGATATTGATATGGATGCTTGAAATCTCTGTTGTCAATAGCGTTCAAATGCGGCGCGATCGCGGCTGAAAACAGCCTAGCCGTCAGAACGCGACCGAGTCGCGCGTTAGGCAAAAGCGGAACAAAACCGGGTTTCGCGGCCGCTTTACATGGAGTGGTAGCGGGTCAAATCACCCGCTTTTCCGGTTCGAAACGAAATTATGGAATTATCCCTCACTTAAGTAACGTTAGAAGGGTTAATTTTGTCATTTTCAAAGCCCTATTTTCTTTCATCCATTCCATCGTAGACTACAGAGAACACAGCCGCTTCTTCTCTTCATTCATTCGTACAGAGCAAAACAACATTTCGCCTCATCTCTTCATCTCTCAGCTGCTCAGATCTTTCACCTCATCCATCATTCCATATCTCAGCTGCTACAGCTCCTGCAGCTCCGCCCCCATCAAAATCTAAGGGAAAGGGAAATCAAGGGGCAAGGGGAAAGCAAGGGGAAAAAGTTTCTAAAGGAAAAGGAAAGAAAGTGGTAGTAGTTGACGAATATGATTCTGAGTTTGTTACTGATTGGGGGGATGAAGAAAAAGAGGATGAAGAGGAAGAAAATGAAGAGAGGATGAGGCAGAGCACATGAATGATGGTGGAAGTGGAAGTTATGATGAAGATTTTCATGATTATTGAATTCGAAGTTTTATTTCATGTTTAGTACTTTTGTTACTTTAAGCTTTAGAGGCTTAAAGTGTTTGCTACCTTGAATTTTATTAGTATTTCTTGCAAGTATGTTCTTATGTTTTGCCTAAGACATGTTTTATTTCAAATCATGAATTGAGTAATATTTAAGTTGTTTTAGTATTTCTTTTTCAACATTATAGTATTTTAGTATTAAATATATTAGTGTCTGCGTCATGAAATAGCGCCAGCGTCGCGCCCCGTCAATTTTTGGGGTGGCCGCGTCGCGCCGCGTTTCCACTTTGACAACAGAGCTTGAAATAGTTGAAGACATCAGTATTAATATTTATATTTATAGCTATCAAAAACTGAGATGCATAAGCTAAAGCGGAGATTAATTGGATTAAAAATTACACGCTTGGCCACACACATTTCTCACCATCCATCACACTCATCTGCCACATTATTAAAATGGACAACCGACGAGCACATACATACACAGCTTTTTCTCATTTTTCAAAACCAAAACCCATCATCTCTCTTCAAACACCTGCATCACCGCTCCTTTCCTCAGAGGGGGAAATTGCAGACGAGAGAGGAGGGCGGCTAGATCAAGGTAGTAGAGAAGAGAGGGACGTTGCAGCTGTGCAGACTATGCCAAGAAACTGATATAGGATAAGATAAATTCAATCGATCCGACCCAGAAACTGGCTTCAGAGCAGGACATTGAGGATCATCATATCCCATCCTTCCATGGCAAAAACCTGACCCCAGTGGCAATCCACCACAGTTTAAGGACCATAACTCACTGGATCATGCAATCCTAACTCCTAAGACATGGCATGCAATTTGAACAGCAATGCCTCTAATGTAACACTCTCAACTTTGCTACAGTTCAGAAATTGATTTTTTATATGCTAAATTCAATAAGATCATACAGAGTAGGGTGCCAACAAATTTCAATGAAAAGAATCATTAATTGATCTACCAAACAATTGACATGCACATACCTGAAAGATTGCTAAACTAGGAAAATGTCTAAGCAGAAAGTTAGCTAGATTTCAATATCCCAGAAGTAGTTATCCCGATATCTCATGATCAAGTAAGTATACAGAATCTAATAAAGCAATCTATTTTACAACTGAACAAGCTGGTCTGGGTTTTCCAAAGATTCCCTCAAAATTTTCTCGGCCCTTCTTTTCCTGTCATCCTTCTCATCCTCCATCGCAAACCACGGCAAAGTCTTTTTATGCTCCTCGTTTTGTGGAATCAAACCAATTGACCTTCCTAAGAATTTATTTTTGGTCCCAACCTTAAAACGCACAGTAGGTTTCTCTTTCACAGGAAATTTTGTCTGATCTTCCTTGGAATCACAGGATGCACTGTTAATTGCTTCAATTGCTGGAGCAAAGGTCTCTAATACTGAACCAGGTTCATTTTGAATTAAATTTTCTCCAACTGGAGTATCAGAAGAAACATTATTAAAGAATTTAGCTGGAGGGGCAACAGAAGAAACTTCCTTATCCTCGATTTTCAAAGGTGCAGCAAGGAAAGGGTTACTTTCTGCTCCTACTATCTTTGCCTTAGCAACTGCAGGGTCAACCATGGTGGAGTTCTCAAACATAGTTGAGACCATCTGCTGCTGTGAATTCAAAAGAGGCCGATCCCCCTTGCCATTTTCTCTTTCATGCTCAAATGTGGTGGTACGAGGCTCTGTCCCTCTTCCATTCACCGTAGTAGACTGCAAATAAGTTTCTGGATCTGGGAATGCAGGCAACCACGCCGGAATATGCTCATCAGGAGGCTCTTTTCCTCTTTGCAAAAAACTGGGAGGCAGCACACGTTCTTTCACAACCGGAAACGGAGGAATCGGGTGTGCAAACATAACCGGTTCAACCTCATTAACAAACTGAACAATTTCCCTAACAACACCCGAATCTTCCAGCCAGTGATCAATATCCGAGGCGCCGGTAAACCCCTGCATTGACCCCATATCTTCTAACCCTTGAATGACATCAAAAACATTGCATTCATTTCTACCAGCAAGATTAGCATAACAATTTGCAGACTTCCCAATGTTCATAATATACCGAGCAGTAACATCAGACATTGCCTCAAGCGCCGACTGCTGAAATCCTTGAAAACCCTTACTCTCGCATACTTGCGCTACTGCAACCTTCGCAATAGATTGAGCAAATTCATCACCACCACCCACTCTCTTCCTCCTACATGTAGTGTTAGGCTGTTGTTCAATCTGTTTTCCAGTCTTCCCGTTGCCATTGCTCATATTCAGCACTTCATATTACTTAAAAACCCAACAAATCATTTCCTAAATCACTATTATTCTACATTCACAAAGCTCATCAACAACTAAACCTCACCAATGCCCGTTCTGAGAAAAATTCCAAAAACCAAAACAAAAAAAACTTCAGATTATACATAACACGAACTCAATGCAGAAATCAATAAATATCATGTTTTCCACCAGTGTATCGATTAAGAAAAAACCCAAAATTTGGAAGAAACATTCAAAATTGGAGACATTGAAAACCCAACAAACCATTCCCTAAATCACTAATATTCTTCATTCCCAAAACCCATAAAAAACTACACCTCACCAATGTCACTTGTGAAAAAAATCTCAATAATATAAAAAGCTAAATTTAGATTAAACATATCACAAGCTCAATGCAGAGATCATAAATAAGAAGAAGAAAATAAAACCAACAAATCATTCCTTAAATCACTATTATTCTTCGTTCCCAAAACCCATCAATAACTAAACCTCACCAATGTCACTTCTGAAAAAGAAAAAAAAAACGAAATTTGGATTACCCATATCACGAACTCAATACAGAGATCACAATCAAGAAAAACCCTAACTGACGAATGGCACTTCCGAGAAAAAAATCTAAAGAAAACCGAAATTCAGATGACCCATATCCTAAACACAATGCAATTATGCAAAGTTCACAACTTTCACGTTTATAACTAGTATATCAATCATAAAAAAACCCAATTTGATTAAAAAAAAAAAATCAAAATTTTGAATAAAGACTGAAATTTTGAAATTGAAAAGAAAAAGGGGGAAATAGAAGCTTACCAGTGACTGATTAGATCTAAGGGTATAGGGCGATTGAGAATTGATTCGGAATTTCGAAGATGGTGAGAGTGGGTGCAAGATCGAGTGAAGAAATTGGGAAATTTAGGGTTTGAATTAGGTTTTTGGTTAAACCCTAGAAAAGCCTTCGAATTTGAAGAAACGATTCGAAACAAAGAAGAATTAGAGAATGAAGTTGAATTTTGAAGGAAGATTATGATTATGGACTCGATGCGATTTTGAGATTTGTACCCTCTTAATATAGTAGTAAAATTTAATTCTGGAAATTTAAGTTGGTGTAATAATGTTGGAAAAATACGCCAAAACGGCGTCGTTTTGGTTGGGTGATGGTAAATAAGGTAGAGAATGGAATAATGTGAGAAAAGGGGGGAAGTTTGAAAAATTATTTATTTCATTCTTTCTAAATTTTGATTTCTTTTATATTATATATACTAGTGAAAAGGCGGACACTCATGTCCGTCTTTCCGCTCTTTTTATTGCATTAACTTTTATATTATATATACTAGTGAAAAATTATATATACTACTGAAAAGACGGGTATTCATGTCCGTCTTTCCGCTCTTTTTATTGCCTTAACGTTTGAAAATTATGAACGGTATTCTTTTTTTAAGAAATTTTGATTTTCATTAAAATTAAAAATGTAAATGTTTGTTGTTTTTAGTTATAATAAATTAAACTAACCATGATTATCGATTTCAATGATACCAACAATATAACAAAAAAATATAATTTAAATTCTTTATTTTAATGACATCAACAACAATCTTTATTATATAAAAAATTGTTTAAGGGTATAATTGATATAATGAAAAAGTAAACACATATATATTCATATCGTGTTTGTTATATTTTTTTAATATTTAAATTTAATTTAATTTTATCTATTTATTATATGTGTTATTTATATTCAAAAAATTTAGGGTATTTTTCGAAAGGAAAAATTCAGCCCAAAAGTGTTGAAAGAGGTAGTTTTCTTTATATATAGTATAGACAATGCATCTTAAGTTTTAATGATAACAAAGTATTAAAAGTTCAATCGAATATGCTAATATTTGTTTAAGTGTGCATGACCATAGACTAAAAATTTATATGTCTTAAAGCAAAGTATTGGTTCTGAAAGAACAAAAGAGAGCAAAAGAATTTTCAAGGGAAGCTTAGTTACAAGTCAGAGTCTCAAGTAATCAGAATTTGCAGACCATCCAGAAGCTGACTATCAGAGTCTGAAGTTCACCCAAAGTCTGAAGGATCATCAGAAGCTAAAGTGAAGAACCTGAAGTTAATTGATATGGAAATTTGAAGACATAAATGTGCAGAAGGAATAAAATATTGAAGCAATGCAAGGGGGACTTAACTACTTTCGGGTTGTGGAAGGAACCAGTATAGTTGTTTGTGTATCTTTCTTCTATCTCTATCTCTTTTATATCTGCTGCATTAGACTTTGAACATTGTTCCAGACTCTGAACTCGATCAGATTCTGGACTCTGGACTTAGTTTTAAAAGAAGAAAAAACTAATACAATTCAACTCCCTTCTTGTGTTTTTCTCTCCTTTAAAAAAAATCATGTGTTGTCAGAATGACACGAACTATGCGCCTGAAGGCACGGACCGGGTGTATGGTTCGCTGATGGAGTTACACGACCGTGCACCCTAATGACGTGACAACACTTACTGTCTTGTGCACGTAAAGTCCAATTTTAAACTTTTAACGAGTTTTTAAGCATACTAAAGGGTCCCAAACACCTAAACCTAATTAATTAAAGTGTAATTGAGTTTATATGATTGGTTTAACATAGCTTTGCTTTTAAGAAGAATTGATTTTGGAATATGATGAAAATGGGAAGAACTTTGTGAATTTTGAGCAATAAACGTATTTGTGAAATGAAGATGCTATGATTGAACTATTGTAGTGTTAAAGGATACATAGGAATAATTTCTTGATATGTAAGAGCAAGATAGCTCACTTTCGTTGTTATATTTGAAAATAAACAATTATTGTGAAAATAAACGAACTTTGGCAAAATGAGGATGTAGTATTGGATAACTCGCAAATGGTTTTATATTCAAGATCATATGATGAAATAAGAATGAATCAATGATGGATGAGTGTAAAATATGTTGGTTATCATGTTGTGGTTGATTGTTCGTCTATTATGTTAATTGTGCTTTATGAGACGATGTTATTCCGTGTGGTGATAATTGTTTGACGATTGTTAATGATGAATATGTAGAGATAAATATTTGATGATGAATATGTAGAGATGACCAATTGTTTGATAATTGTTGATGTGTGGATGTATTGTTTGATAATGCAATGTGGTGAAAATGTAGAGTAAATTGATGTTGTGCATTATCGAGTCAATACTTGACATCCATGCATTCATAAGTCCTATATGTGGAGAATATGTAGAGGGACTAATCGGTAAAATTACATCCGACATCCAACCGGTACCACATGCATGTAGACTCGTGTCTAGAGTATTACATGCACTTGAGTTATGTGAAACGTGACATACATGATTATGTGATTTGATGAATTGTTATGACTACGTGAAGTTATGTGCTACATGTTGCTTGGTTATGATTGCACACTTGAGATAATATTTTTGATGTGATAATTCATTGTTGGAAGACTTGAATAAGAGAGTATTTACTTGACTTGAGAAATGAGTATGCTTTTATATGCTATGGTTGAGTATGATAATATTCACATGATGTCAGTATTATAGGATATTGAGCATGTATATCTATATATGATGATTGAAATCCTTGAATGCTTTTCTTTGATTATATTGTATTATGTGGAATATTATCTCACCCCTAATAGTCGTTTGGTTGACCGCGTACCCGTTTGTCTGGATGGTGTAGACGGCGTATAAGATTGAGTTCTTTTTGCTTGAGTACTTGAGGACTAGTTTGGAGCTACCTTGTTATCTTTGCTTGGAGTCTAGTTAGGCTGTGATTTAGGAGTGTCAGGAATTTTTTTTATGTCATGGATCTCACCCTAAAACAAGCAGGTTGCCAACTCTGATACCAATTGAAATTCTGGCACGTTAGTCTTAAGATGTTCTATGTGATGTTCCAACACCACACACAAATTACAGACGTTGAATAAGATTTTTAGAACATTAAGCTAACAGACATAATCATAATAAAGCAAAATAAAATACAAGAAAGTAAAACGGCACAATGAGTTTGTTAACCCAATTCGATGCAACAGCACCTACTCTAGGGGCTATCAAGCCAGGAAGGAAATCCTACCCGTATTTACTTCAACCTAAGAACTCCTAGATCTGAGATCCCATCTCATTTCCCACAATCAATCAAAACACATTTGACTTTCAGATTACAAACTCAAACAAACAGATGAAGTTACCTTGAAACAAACTACATAGCATCGTGCTTTACAGCTTTGGTGTAGTACACAATATACCTAGCTCATTGCTACACAGTTTCGGAGTAGCGAACACTTACAACTCAATAAACTCAATCCTTAACATGCATCAAGGTGATACACGAAAGACTCACAATGAAACAGACTCAAAACCCTAAAGATCTAAACTTCAATGACGATTTGAATGGTTGAATTAGGTCTTGTAGTCTCGTTTATATATTGAAGCAATATAGGATATAACTTCTTGTTGGGCTTCAGAACAATCCACAAACCAACGGTGATCCGTTTCACAAGAATCAGCAGCAAATATGGAAAGTTCTAAAATGTAGGAACATCTTACGGAACATACCAAACATATCCAAAGCTTCCTAAATTGTTGTCACAACTTTAGGAACTAATAAACCATTTGATTCTGTCTACTAAGCACGCAACTTGCACAACAAGAAATAAGGCGTGGATTCCTTAAATAGATAATGTGTGCTTAAAACGTGGTGATAGATTTTTTTAGCAAGTGTACTAAATACTATCGAAGTAGTAAAAATATTGTTCCCACGAGGACTGTGTTAATCTCAGTTTAGCAATAAAGTAAATATTTAGGATGTATAAATTATTTTGTTTAGATTTTATTTGATTGCATAAAATTAAATAACATAAAATAAAGATTGATTTAAAAAATATAGATTTGGTTAGAAAATATGAAGAGGGATGAGATCAGGTCTTTCGAATCATCTATGTTTCCCTAATTGATATACTGCACCTATTCTTATGAATGATTTTCTAGTTCCACGATAGTTAACAAAATAATCCTAATCAATCCCTTGACTTAGGACCCTCTTCTCAAACTACAGCCCCTAATTCCTTAGGTGGTCTAATAATCTTTGAAGGTTTAAGCACGTTAACCTAATATCACTAACAAACGATTATCCATTCCTAGACTAACCCTGTTTATTAGAACAATTCAATTTTGTCTAAGTAGAAAGCAATGGTCAGTAGTCATTCATTCTCACTAAATCATGTTTATATTTGATCAGAATATAAAAAGCATTAAGAACAATTGAATTGAATGAAAACTAGATTGTAATTCACAATAAATAGAGTTTCACAGCAACATGGTTCAATTAGGTTTACAAAGAATCATCTCAGACCTAATCTAGAAAATTTGCTAGACATAATCAAATAAAAAAACAACATAAAGAAGAAATTAAACCGATAAAGTTCAGTCGTTGCCGACGGTGCTCCTCAATTTTCTTTCAATTCCCGTTGTTGCTTCCTGTAGTGATATGCTTGTTCCCGTTTGTTATACCCTGATTTTGGACCTAAAAATACTCGTTCAAATTTCTTTTTTAACACTGATATTTGTCAATTCTCTGTTATTTTACTCTGAATCTTTACTCTCTTTTTAAACGTATTCTACTGCCTCTGTCTTTTCTGGCATTACAAGTCATTTAAAGAACTCTCTGAAATGTCGCATTACTTTTTCTTGCATTTTATTTCAAAAATCATACAAAAGGGTATTTTGGTCATTTCCTGCAGTGGAACCCATTTTAGTCCCTGAGTCTTTTCAACCTGTCTGTACGAATCATTGTTGAGTCTTTGTTTAAAAATCATTTCAAAAATTGCATCTGAGTCAGTTTGAGTCAGTTTAGTCCCTAGGGGCATTTTGGTCTTTTCCTGTCAAAATTTCGGCAGGGAGGTATTTTAAAATACCTCATGTCAGTAATTGGTTCGTTTTAGTCCTTTTGTTGATTTTATTTTTGGTTTCACTTTACGTTTTGTCCAGTTTACCAATTTTAGTCCAATTTTATTTTTTATTGCATTTTAGCCCCTGAGACAGTTTCTAAAATTGCATTTTAGTCCAAAACATTTAAAAATTTCATTTCAGTCCATTTTTTATTATTGCAGTTTAGTCCTTCAATTTTTCTTTTTTGCAGAAAGGTCCCTAAGTCAAAATTCCAGTCCAAGGCCGAGCCATTTTCATACAAGTCCAGGTGTCACCATTTCATTGGGTCTCAAGCACACTTGTCAGATTATAAATAGTGCACAGTGCCACACAGATCCATTCATTCCACGCCACATCACCAAAAAACAGAATCAGTTTTTCTCTCTCTTGTCAGTTAGATCAAAACTCAGAAATTCACGAAGAACACAAGAACGATCCTAAAACCCTAAATTTCCAGAACCAAAAATTCATACACAAATTCATTGATTTTTCATCAAACTCTCAGAGATTCAATGGCGAATCTTCATCACTGAGTTGATCCCTCTGCAATTCAAGGTGAGAATTCTTCCCTAGAGGCGAAGAACTCCAACACCGATCACAGAGGCGTTGAAGAGGAAGAAGAAGAGAGAAAGAAGCAAGGTTTAAACCGGCGAAGAAGATGAAGAAGC
This sequence comes from Medicago truncatula, assembly GCF_003473485.1. Taxonomy (NCBI): domain Eukaryota; kingdom Viridiplantae; phylum Streptophyta; class Magnoliopsida; order Fabales; family Fabaceae; genus Medicago; species Medicago truncatula. The sequence goes on along the minus strand of NC_053048.1, from coordinate 4,783,446 downwards.
AGAACCAGTGAAATCACCGGTTTATTTCCGGTCCAGCAACCGAATCAACAAACAGAATCAAGTTCAAGTGTTTCCGAAGATCTTCGCTCAAAATCTCCAATTGAAACCGCAGGTAAACACGTAAAACTCCACTTTCTTTCTCAAAAAATATCAACAAACACGAATCAGTTATAGATCTGCAAAGTTCCAAAGCTTTCATTCAACAAAACACTAAAAAGAATCAAGAAAAATCTTTTTCAAAACCGTGAACAAAAGTGTAGATCTACAACGATTCAAACCTTGCATGAAAAAACCGGTACCGGATTCGTGTTTAGAACGAAAAAGGATTTCCAAAAGTGTAAAAAATTTTGAAAACGGAGAAAGTTGTTCAACTTCCGGCGGCGGCGCCGCCACCCTTGGGGCGGCCGGCCACCACGCCGGAGGAACAAGTTTCACCGGAGAAGATGAAGTTCATCTTCATTTTCCAGAATCCGGCGAGGGAGGAGAAGAGAGAAGTGAGAGCTTCTCTCACTAGGATGAGAGAAGAGAGAGAAAGGCAAGAGAAGAATGAAAAAACCGGTGCTCATATGCTTATATAAGCCAGTGAACCGGACCGGTCCAAGACCCTTCGTTCCTGGCCGTTGGATCTAGGGTTTCCTTCCCTGGATCAATCCAACGCTCCTTGTGAATCCGGATCCTTTGGTTTTGGGTTGGGCCTATTTTCTGTACGTTTTTTTGCTTTTTTGTGCTGCTTACACCATGTTTTCTTGCTGATTGAACCCCCAGTTTGCTCAATTTTTTCTCTAAAAATTCCTAAAAGATTGTTATATGTTTCTTAATACATTTTAACACTTTTGTGATATTTTCCAGTGGTTTAAAAAATGATAAAAATGTGTGTGTTATTTCTTCTTGATTAATTGTGTGTTTGATCTAAGTTTGTGTATTTTTGTGGTATATTTTCTCATAAAATGTTGGCATGTGATGTGGATGATTGGTGTGTAATTTTATGGTGAATATGTTGCTGATCACATGTATGTTTTGCTGATTGTGGATATGGATTTTCATTTCTTTCTTGTTTTGTAAGTAATGTGTGTTTTGATCAAGAAATAAAGTGCAAAATATCTTTGAAAATGTGTCATGATTCTTGGCTCGAATGTGTCCTACTTGTTCCCACATTATAGCTCAAAATCAAATCCCTTTAACATTGCTATAATGAGGGGATTATAGGTCATGTGCATTGTTTAAGTGTCATAACCAATTTTAGGTATATTTTGCCACTTTATTTCATTTCATTACTTTTTTTCTCTCTTGCTATTCTATTCAATTTTGTTTACCTTTCTACTATTTTTATGACTCATGATACTAACCATTTCATCTCACATTTCATTCATCCCATAGTTTAGGCATCATTTTTCTATTCATTTCTATATCAATTGGGTTTGTAATAATTTTAGATAGATTAGTTCTTTTTTTAAATTCCTTGCAAGACCATAGCATGTATTTAGGACTCAATGTAAAGGACTACGGACACTATAAGGGATGTACACCGACACAAGCACCGACACGCACACACGTTGCATGATTACCGTTTAGATGTATGCTTAGGAAACGCGATCTTTAGACAAATGCCAATTTTCCAAAAAATAATAAACCAATTCCATCACTCAAATTTTTCCAAACAAACCTTGGGGTCAAAACTCCATTGATTTTTTTTCCTTTATTTTCTTAAACAAATCCAAATGAATCCTAATCCCTACTTAGACTTTTTTAATAAACAATTAAACCAACATTCACCATTTCCTTCTCTTATGCCTTGAGGCCTCTCATCTCCATTCTTCAAAATTCCTTTTTCAAACTTAAAATCAACCAACAAAAACAAAAACAATTTTCGAGAACGAACTACGTTTGGTTTTGATCCCTTAAAAGGGTACGTAGGCAATGAGTTAAAACTCCTCCAAGCCAAGTAAAATAAAATCTCAATCATCTTCTTCCCCCATTCTTAACATAAATAAATTTCCTTTTTCATAAATAGCATTAAAAATAAAGCGTAGACATAAACTAAGAAAACGGCTCCTATAGAGTACTATAGTCACCGCGGGTGCCTAACACCTTCCCGTAGTGAAAACGACCCCCGAACTTAGAAACTCTAAGGGTTTTCTCAATTTTGCCCTTCCCAAAAAAAAAATAGAGAATATCAAAGATTGAAAGGTTCAAGCCTAATTAATGACTTGACACCCGAAAATCGCGATAACACCGTTTTTCTTCTCCAACAAGTGCCAAACGTGATTCTTGCCGTAACCGTGATGTCACCAGCGTGAATAATTTGCAGCTCCCTTGTTGCTTCTTTATATAGGTTCATCTAACCTAGTTGCCTTTCCAATTAATCACGTTTTTCTCCTCTTGGATCAACATAGCCCATTAATTAATAGGAATTCTTAATTCCATTACTTCTTGACACCTCCTCTTTTTCTCTTTTTGATCATATTTTCTCTTGCCACATGTTCCTAAAATTGTGTCACGAAATATCCATCGTGACACGTTTTAACCAATGTCGAATGAACTCATCCTATGCTCCAAATCATGACACATTTTCAACAATCGTGACACGAATTTGCTTTCCTCAAAATCTTCTATTTTTCTTGTTTTCTTTGCTGTTTAAACTTGCTTGTGAACTCAAAATATCATGAAAATGACACTAAAAATAGTGAATGACTGACTGTCATCACAACCCCAAACTTGAACCATTCCTTGTCCTCAAGGAATCTACTTGCAATATTGACAATCGACAGTAAAATAACAATTACCTGATCAAGCGATAGTAACCAAAAGTTCAACACCTTACTAGCTAAAGATGAGCTAGTTTGACTTGTTAGCAACCACCAATTCACAACTCCACGCAAACATATGAAAGGGTTCACACACAGTCGACATGCAATCTACATATTACCATAAGCTTGAAAAGTTTCTAAACGTCAATCAAAATCAATGTCAATGCACACTTTGAGGTCTTAAAGGGTTATAACGGGGCTTAGGTGAAGGTGAGATATATTTGGATAAATAGGCTACACAAAATTTGAGTTAGGCATTCCTATGGAAGTTAAGCACAAAATTCAATCCATCATTCATTCACCTTTTGGAACAACAATTCTTGCAAGGGTACTAGAGATTATTTATAACAACCGGGACAATCGAGTTTGAAGTTACTCGGTTTTTCAATGTCTTGTCCTTTTTTCATTCTATTCTCTTTTTTTTTAATACACCATTTGGCATATTGTTTTCATGAGAATGTTCTTATTTTTTTTTTCTTTTTTCTTGTTCTCTAGTATCCCCACCCCAAACTTAATTGGTTGCAAATTCCAATAGCAACCCCAAACTTAATATTTAGCAACATTCTACAATGCCTAACTCAGAAAAACAAAAAGGGATAAATCATAAAAGTCTCTAAGCTTGTAATGTAGTTTGTCACCGAACAAAAAGATCTAAACCCACCGGCTCAATTTGGCTAAAGAAAGAATAAAATTTCAAAACAATCAGGGTAGGCTTCAAAAGGCTCACAGGACCAAGCACTTTTGCCTCAGTGTGTATATGACAAAGATCAATCGACAACAAAGAAAAATTGCAAGTTCTAGAAATGTAAATGCATGGAACACTCTTTATAAGTAAAATTGGAAAAATAAAGTTTGGCTATGAACCTGACAGTTATGATATCTGGGAGTTGTGACTACCTATCTTTCTCTGCCGTACACTTCGCCTTTGAAACACAAGTCACTTCTCCTTTTGAACTTTTGGAATACCACTTGAACAAACATTTGTTACTAAAATGCACTCATTGTTGATCTTTTGGAATTTAAGCTCTCCCACCCTAGAGAAGGACGTGCATCCATTTGCACACGAGTTATTTCTTTAATCTCCGTTGGTTCTGATTTCGGACCAATATCAACACTCCTCACCTTGGAATTTTCTTCTACCACAACCTTGTGACACTCAGTCTCCATCTGAACCAACTTCCTCTGAGACTCATGTGCTTTCTCAACAAGATTACAACACTGAACATCAAACTTCTCAAATAAAACTTGATTTGACACCAAGAAATCATCTAAAATATTTTGAAGTTGAGTATTGTAATCGATGTTGATCACCTCTTTCTTCTCTTCACAATTACTACTTGGTTGATCTCCCTCATAACGACCACATTTCTCATTTAATCTTGAGATTTTATTGTCCAAATATCCTATCTTCAAAGATAGCATATATTTTTCATACTTCAACATATCAATCTCTTCTGTGTCATGGAGGTATAACCTGTCTATCATAGCTGCAAAACTTGGATAAACTTTTTAGTAGCACAGTACAATGAGAAGAAAAAGAAGAGCATATATCATATATTTATTTTTTTAAAAAAAAAAAAATATATACACAAAAATATAAATGACAGAAATCCTAAATAAAAACAAAATTGCCAAATTGAAATGACTCAACAGTTCCCGGCAGCGGCGCCAAAAACTTGATAGATTTTTTTAGCAAGTGTACTAAATACTATCGAAGTAGTAAAAATATCGTTCCCACGAGGACTGTGTTAATCTCAATTTAGCAATAAAGTAAATATTTAGGATGTATAAATTATTTTGTTTAGATTTTATTTGATTGCATAAAATTAAATAACATAAAATAAAGATTGATTTAAAAAATATAGATTTGGTTAGAAAATATGAAGAGAGATGAGATCAGGTCTTCCGAATCATCTATGTTCCCCTAATTGGTATACTGCACCTATTCTTATGAATGATTTTCTAGTTCCACGATAGTTAACAAAATAATTCTAATCAATCCCTTGACCTAGAACCCTCTTCTCAAACTACAGCCCCTAATTCCTTAGTTGGTCTAATAATCTTTGAAGGTTTAAGCACGTTAACCTAATATCAGCAACATGGTTCAATTAGGTTTACAAAGAATCATCTCAGACCTAACCTCTAGAAAATTAACTAGACATAATCAAATAAAAAAACAACATAAAGAAGAAATTAAACCGATAAAGTTCAGTCGTTGCCGACGGTGCTCCTCAATTTTCTTTCAATTCCCGTTGTTGCTTCCTGCAGTGATATGCTTGTTCCCGTTTTTCTTCTCCAACAAGTGCCAAACGTGATTCTTGCCGTAACCGTGATGTCACCAGCGTGAATAATTTGCAGCTCCCTTGTTGCTTCTTTATATAGGTTCATCTAACCTAGTTGCCTTTCCAATTAATCACGTTTTTCTCCTCTTGGATCAACATAGCCCATTAATTAATAGGAATTCTTAATTCCATTACTTCTTGACACCTCCTCTTTTTCTCTTTTTTATCATATTTTCTCTTGCCACATGTTCCTAAAATTGTGTCACGAAATATCCATCGTGACATGTTTTAACCAATGTCGAATGAACTCATCCTATGCTCCAAATCGTGACACATTTTCAACAATCGTGACACAAATTTGCTTTCCTCAAAATCTTCTATTTTTCTTGTTTTCTTTGCTGTTTAAACTTGCTTGTGAACTCAAAATATCATGAAAATGACACTAAAAATAGTGAATGACTGACTGTCATCACGTGGCATAAGTGCAGGACACACTGAACCATGCCAGGATGTTGGAACATGGTGTCCAACATCACACTTGAATATTTGTTTTAGCAAAAGTGCAACCAACTTACAAATAGCCAATGATGGGGTAAATCCGCAAGTGCACGATTTTCCGAAGTAGTAATAAAAGAGTATTGTTTCAATAGGGAGTTGTTGAAATTCAATTAACTTTTATGAATGATTAGAAGAAAGTTTCAGTTGAAAAGTTGGGATTTTTAACAGTTTAAAAATAATAATAAAAAGCGCCTTGGGATTATTGGTTCGTCATGGTGACAAATCCTTCACAAACCAAACCCTAAACCTAGAACTTTATGTTGGACCTATTTTTTAAAGACAAGTTTCTCTATGGCCTATTACATCTCCTTTCAATTTCAATGAGTGTGTTTCTCTTGCAACCACGTCTATTCTCATGGTTGATTGCTATTGAAATCCATGAAGAACGAAACTTTATTGTCTCAAGGTTTGCTAGACTATTCTCATGTTTTGCAATCCTTGTCTAATTTCACTTGTTTCAATATAAAAACTTCATCTTTAGATACTTCGCTTGATATTTGTGATTATAAATTATCAAGTACTAACCCTCCGTTGTCGCTTTTTGAATTTGATACTTGTTAATTCATTATAAAAACGGTGAAATATATTAGAAAATAGATTTACATAAAATTAGGGTTCGATGCTTGGTTTGATAGGGATTAGGTCATTAGTCTCATCCAACAATCCCAAAACAAAGAAGTCTACTCACACATGTTTATTGTAGACATAGAAGAGAAGAAGAAGAAGAAGAAGAACATGGAAGTAAATAATAATAAAATAAGGTGAACTTTTATTCAAAGAAACAATTGTCACTTATTATTTGCACGAACGAAAGATGAATGAATGTGTTTGCTAACTGCTCTATTTATAGTCTACAACTACTTAAGCCCCAAGAAATACATCAATAGAGTGTTCCACAAGAAACTATGGACTTTAGGTCACAAATAAACTAAATAGGCACCTTGTCGAAGAAGCAAAAGCAGCAAAAGGAGTGATGTGGTAGTGGCTTCATATTTTTATACCAAATCTTCATATTTTTGGTCCGAATCAGCTCCAAATCTCTTTTCTTTTGCTCCAAGACTAAATCTTTCAAATATTTATTCCTGAAATTAAATAACTTGCAATTGAAGTAAAATAGTTCTAAAAAGGAAATAAAAACATATAAAATCTAAATAAAATAGACTCAAATAATATATTAAAAACACTAATTATTGACTCATCATCCAACAAAATCATTTCATCATTTACACGTATTTATCAATAAAATATGTCATTCGTCATTAGTCCTCACTCACAAGCATCATTCATCATCATGCATAAAGTATTATTTCATCGTTAATTAACATCATACGACGCTTAATTTCTCATTCTCAATCATCCCCATATATGTATATGTGATATAATTCATCTCGTTGTTACCCAAATCACATTTTCATCTCATATCAACATTAGTTTTCCTCTCTTTCGATGACTTTTAGTCTAATGACATACCATATCCTTCGTCTTGGTTTAAGACTTCTACCTCGTCATTACCATTACTTATAATGCCTTCTACTCGTACGTCTAGTTCATTGTATTGTAAGTCCTTATCATCACTTATTTAATCTTTTTTGATATCATCATTTTATTGTAAGGCACTGTAACTATATTCTTGATTTACTAGTTTATACCCTTCTAATCCATTTATATCGTTAGACTCTTCTTCATTACCCTAAGGAACTACTCTTGGCAACATCATTTATTTCTTGAACCATTTCTTCATACCCCTTTTAACTTTACCTTAGGCTCCCTTACAGGCCCGTTCCTAGAGTTTTTCAGGCTTTAGGCATAATATGAAAAAGGGCCCTTACATAATGTATCATAATTTTTTTAGCTCATTGTTTTGTTTTTTTGCTTTTCATTTCGTTTTTTTATTTCGGTTTTCACTACAAAATAAATGTTTTTTTAGACAACATCTGAAAATAAATTAAATATTTTATATACACCAAAACAAAATAAAAATACCGTAGAAGTAGAGAAAAATAGCACATGCGAAGTAGACTGAAATTTTAGCACCCTATTTTCAACTAGAATTTGCTCTGTTATGAAAATTATCTCAATTTCTTGGATAATAAATATCGTCGATATTTTTAATATTAGTGAAGCACATTATTATGAACAAAGGGCCCAAAAAAATATCACCAATTTCTTCGATAATAAATTTTTGAGCATATTATCAAGAACAACCAATTTTTTTTATAGGAGGGTGTATATAGAAATTTGTGTTACATGGGATATATATAGCAAATCTCACTAAAAGGGCGAAAAATACTAACAGATGTCAGCCCATTCCTTTAGCATGTCAAAGTTTGGGCCTTTGCAGAGAATTATTCTATATACACCCCCTAAATCCAAATATTTCTATATACACCCCCTTACCTTAAAAAAAATTTGGGCCCCCTCCCGGCATGGGCCCTAGGCCGTCGCACTCGCGGCCTATGCCCTAGGGCCGGCCCTGCTCCCTTAACTAACTCACGTTTTAGACTCGCCATATTTTAAGAATATTACTTTAAAACACACTTAAACACATCCCCTCAATTAGGTACACTGGTTTAAATTTCCAATTCATTCATCCTACTTTTGGTTTCTTCAATTCTAATCTTTCAACAACAACATCAACCTTTATTACATTTGTTCATCATCATTCTTTCATCATAATTTTCATCACAACAACAATTAGGTTCTTAAGATTAAACAATCCCACTATTACAATTAAGAAACCCTAAGATGAAATGATTCTCCCCTTATCTCGAATTCTACAGAAATACAGTTATGGACTCTCTTCTCTTCAGCTAGGCTTTTCTTCTTCTCCTCTCTTCTTTTCTCTGTGTTGTTTATGCCTTCAAATTGTGAAGTTGGGAATACAGAGAAATCGTGACACGATTTCATAGGCGTGTCACGATTTTGCAATGTCGATAGTTGTTTTGAAGGGTGCCTAATCGTGACACGATTTTGGGAAAACGTGACACGATTTTCGGTTTGCTAAGCAAGTTTTCAGGACAAGGTTGGTCGTACCTTGGATCGTACGCACCAAACGTGTCACGATTTGGCAAAATATGACACGATTTTGACAGCTAAAGACTGCTATATAAGTGTTTCTTTGCAGATTTTGAAGGATAGTTCAAGAGAGGTGGAAGAGGCAGAAACTTGGGAAATCAAAGGAGGTAATTTTAAGGTTGAGAGTCTTTGATTAGAATTCTCTTGGGTTGGGAAAAATTGTAAACACCTTGGGTGAGTGAAAATCATTGAGTGTCTTGTTCATTGGTGAGATTGGAAAAATGGGTAGAAATTAGGGTTGTTCTTTATGAAATTTTTTAAGCTAATTTCTTGTAACCCATTTGTAAAACTAACGCTATATAAATCTATTATAGCTCGGTTAACCTCAGTTAGCTTAAGAGGTTAATAAACGGCCATAACACTGAATCACCAAGCCATACCACGCTCTAGCTTAGTATTAAATTCTTTAATGTATTCTTGATGTAAGGAAGGAAGGATATTATCAATTATTTAGTAGCTTTTTTAAAATTAAACTACTTCCTTGTAAGTAGGAGTATTTTCTGTTTCGGTTAAAAAATACCAAAAAACTGAAAGCCCAAACGGTCAATGCTATATTTTGTTTAATTTTATTTTTAACCTTTTTATTGATATTTATATTTAAATTCCTTTCCTTTGTGTTCAAGTCCTGAAGTAGATTTTGTTTAAAAAAAAAATCATGAAGTAGAAGTATTAAAATAAAAAAAATAGTCATGAAGTAGAAAACTCAAACGCTTCTTCAGTATGTTACATTCAAATTTCTTCAATTATGTTTTCTTTGTTTTTTTTATTAGTACTAATGTTTTTGCTCTTATTCGTATCACACACTTGTTAGAATTTTTGTTATATATATATATATATATATATATTGTTTTGTTCTTATCACACACTTGTTATATTATGATTTAAATAATTGATTTTGAGATAGATAAGAGGAAGAAAATGGTTTATGGTGTAGTTAAGGTAGAAGAAGATACTATTGCTGAAGAAATTATAACAGAATTATCTGTTATTGATAAAAAAGAAGAAGAGGAAAATAATTTGTGTATTTCTTCAACTGAAGTATTATCAATTGGAAGTTTGAAGAAAAAGAATAAATACATAAATTATTTTTCTCTTCTTCTTTTTTATCAGGAATTGGTAATTCTTTTATAATTTCTTCAGCAATAGTATCTTTTTCTACCTTTACTACACTAAAAACCATTTTCTTCCTCTTATCTATCTCAAAATCAATTTGTAAATAATAATATAACAAGTGTGTGATAAAAACATATATATATATATATATATAACAAAAATTCTAACAAGTGTGTGATACGAATAAGAGAAAAACATTAACATTAGTACTAATAAAAAAACAAAGAAAACGTAGTTGAAATTTTTTTAATGTAATGTTTACGTGAAGAAGTGTTTGAGTTTTCTACTTCATGACTTTTTTCTTCTTTTAATACTTCTACTTCATGATTTTTTTTTTAAACAAATTCTACTTCATGACTTGAACACAAAGGAAAGGAATATAAATATAAATAGAAAAGTTAAAAATAAAATTAAACAAAATATAGCGTTGATCGTTTAAGCTTTTAGTTTTTCTGTATTTTTTGACCGAAACAGAAAATACTCCTACTTACAAGGAAGTAGTTTAATTTAAAAAAAAGTTACTAAATAATTGATAATAATTGTTAAACACAATAAAAATAATAAAATCCACACACACAAAATTTAAAACCACGAGAGAAATTCTAGATTTTGAATGTGAATTGGTTAAACACAAACATTTTAAAATCCACACACCCAAAAATCAATACTGCAAGATAAATTCTATATTTTAAACTTAGTAATTTAATTTGTTTGCACCGCCCTCCTCAAATACAACATCTACAAAAAGCTCATGATATCTACAAACATTTAATGATTTTGGTTGATACTCTCTTGAGAATATAATATAAGAAAAAATTATTTAATAAAATCAAATATGTTTGCTTTGAATTTGAGATCAAATAAATTTGACTCTTATTTTTTATATATATTTCATTTAATAGGGAGTAGTATCTCAATTATATAAACTATGCTGAAATGAGATCTACAATTAGAGTGATCACTTACATCATATTCCTTCTTGAGGTAATCTTCAATTATCTCACGAGAGTCTTATAACTAACTGGAACCAACCACCCATATTTGTTTATCCACATTTAAGGTAGCCCCTAACCGCTCAATGATCTCTTTATAATCCATAGGTACCACACTTATAACGTAAAAGGAACATGTATGAATGAAGAACCTCTAAAAAAAAGATGATATGAATGAAGAATACTACTTGTGCCTACTCCTCAGATTTCTTGTTGTATATATATAGCAGAAAAACTAATAGCTAGGTATAAGATGTATTTATTTCGGTACAAAGGTATATAATATTTATTATATACCTTTATACTAAAATAAATATATTTTATACCTAGCTGTTAATTTTTCGGCTATATATACAACCAGACATCTGAGGCTTACACACAAATAGTATTCTTCATTCAAACCCTCTTTTTTTTAAAGGTTCTTCATTCATACCCATTCCTTGTACCTTATAAGTGTACTATCTATCGATTATAAAGAGATTATCGAGCAGCTAGGGGATACCTTAAATGTGGATAAACAAGCATGAGTGGTGGTTCTCGTTAGTTATAAAATTCTTTGTGAGCCAATTGATGATTACCTCAAGAAGGAATATGATGTAAGTGATCACTTTAATTGTAGATTTCATTTGTCTGCATAGTTTATATAACTAGGATACTACTCCTTCTTAAATGAAATATATATAAAAAAAAGACTATAGGAGTCAAACATATTCGATTTTTTTAATCAATTTTTTCTTATATTTTATTCACAAGAGAATATCAACTAATTAACATTTCATTTTTCTCTGATACCAGATATACATACCAGATATACGTTAATGAATTAAGATCATTAGATACTGGTAAAGATCCAGAGCTTTTCACAGATGTTATATTTGAGGAGGATAGTGCAAACAAAGTAAATTACTCAGCTTAAAATCTAGAATTTCTCATTTGGTATTGATTTTTTGATGTGTGGATTTTAAAATGTTTTTGTGTTTAACCAATTCACGCTTAAAATCTAGAATTTCTCTTGTGATTTTAATTTTTGCGTGTGTGAATTTTATTGTGTTTAACAATTCACTAGATCTATTCAGCTATATTATGGAGAAACTTTAATAAGAGTCTTTCTTTCATTTTCTCTCAAATTATAATATGTGATGGTATAACTTATACTGGTGGAGGAAAAGAAAAGAGGAAGAAAGACTAAAAACATCATGACCAAATCGATCTCATTGTCTCTTGACCTTCCTCCTATTTGTTATGATACTAATGAAATTCATGACATGGGTACTTCTCCTTAATATATTTTCTGGCATGCACTTTTCCAAATGTTTTTTTTTTCTTTTTCAAATGTGTGTGGATATAGGAAACTAATATTTAAATAAAACAATGTAATAGTCATGTAAAGCCTAAAACATGATAGAGTAACTACAACAAGATATTGTTTGACAAGAAGTATAATCTTAGAAGGGCATTTAAATACGATTACTATGACTCGAAGAAATCATATATTTCCTTTTAGAATCGTGATTGGTTGAATGTGAAAATATTTAATCAATTTATTCTTTTATTTACTATCTTCATTCTACTTTAAGAGTAATTTTTTTTTTTTTTGACATTTATTAATAAAATGAATGAAACAATACACATAAGTATAATTTAAAAAAGCCCCCCTTTATAGCTATCAACTTTTTACAATGGCCTCAACTTGTTGGCCTATAATTTAACATTTGCCATTAAAAAAACTTTATCATTCATTTATTAATTTTAGACCAAATGAAGATACTCTCTCTGTAAAACAGATTATATCTTTTGTCAAAAAAAAAAAAAAAAAAAAAAATCAAAAACAGTCTTATTATTGAAATGTGTTGGTCTAAATTTTAGACCAAATAATTTCACTTTTAAGACTCATGTCGCTTATATTTTTCTATTGATGATTAGTAAATAACATTATTAAAATTATTAAATATTAAATTAAATATGTTCACAATCTCATGTTTTAGTCATTCTATCATGTTTGATGTCATGTATTAATATCATTTTCTTATTCCCACACTTCAAGAATGATATTTACATATCCTCAAATCAGATATATGAGTACCAAATAGCACTACCATATGTTTTCATATAATTGTTTTTTCCCATAAATTTCATATGTATATTCTTTAATTTTGATCTTTCCTTTTGTCTAAATTATATATGTATGGCTAACTTTTATACTAGTTTAAATTGAGAAATAATAGCAATACTTGAAATAATAGAAATAATAGGAATACTTGAATTATGCTATCGAAGGTTTACTAGTAGAAGTAAAAAAAATTATACTTCGACTATTTTCTAATCTATAGCGACAAAATGATAAAATAGTAACTAAGATATAATTAGTCTTACCTTATGAACTTTAGCAGGAAACCATAAGCATCCAGTCTTCAAATTAAAAAGATTGAATGTGTTGAGTTGGAGAGTCACCGCTGATAGTTCCACATGATCGATGCACCCAAATATCAGAGAGTAACTTTCAGAGTTGGGTTTGCATTGATCCAAATAAAAAGCACAAATCAATACAAAACATATAAATAGGGTTTAAGTATCGTTTTGGAGTTAAATGATAGACTTTAAAATCAGGTCTAATATATACAAAGGTAAAGATCAAAGAAAAACATTATAAATGATTTCAAGAACAATCAACGATAATATGGTTTCTAATTACCTTGCACATATCATGTTTATCATTATACCAAACACATTTATCAAAATAAAAAAAGAATAATGAGAAACATGATAAGTGCAAAGTAATTAACTTTAAATTTTCATCCTGAAAATTTATTAAATTAAAAAATTACAATTAAAGATTAATAAAATTTTCTTTTGTTTCTCAAATATCAAAAGTTATTAAGAAAACATGCTCAATATAAAGTCGACATAACTAATTATCTAATCAAATAATTAGAATAAGGAATATACTTGTGTTTCCAGAGAAGTTTGAGCCAACAAAGCAGCAAGTTTCCTCTTTCTTGTAGTATCATCACAAGTAGTACTAAATTCATTAATAGATCTAGTGGCAACAATGAAACCATCATATGTATAAAACTGATGAGTATCCTACCTTCCATCATTTCTGTATTTAAGTATTTGATCAAACAAATCAGAAGTAACATTAAATGAGTTGAGGGAAACTATTGCAACTGAAAAGAGGGAAAAAAATAAAATCAGATCTACAAATTCAACACAAATGAAGAGTATTGAAGAACAAAGATAAGAAGAGGGAATAAAGAAACAAAAAAAAAAGACATGTAGAACCATCTATAAAAAGAAAAGGGAAAAGAATTTAGATTTTCATTTTTGCACAGTTTGATGCAAACTTTACATGTATTTTGTAGATGAGAATGAAAGTATGAAGGATAGGGTTCATGATTGATGCAACAAGGCCAAAGCTTCATGATAAACTTCAAAAAAAGGGACTGCCCATTTTTCATTCTATTCCCTTAGTGTTTTTGTTTGGATAGAAAGGTATAAACAATTGATGAGATGAGGAAAACAAGGTTTTTTTTTTTTGCCAAACGAGGCCGATCGCGATGATGGTGGTTAGAGGTAAGTTGGCGGCGTCGATTGAGGGGGAGGAGGAATAGAAATGTGTTTTTTAGGGTTTCAGAATGATATAAATGAGGGTGAGAGGAGATAAGTCGTGGGTTAATGTAGGAGATTGGGCTTGGCCAAATTTTGATTAGTGTAGGGGGTGCCCGCATAAAACAACGGTGCCAATAAAAATACGCCCAAAATTGTAAACTCATTATTAATGTGTTGTGTTAGCAAAAGAAGGTCCCTATAAAGCTATTGATTTATTGGTGTCATCGAATGAGCATATTAATGAAAGGGTAACGAGGGTTTACGAGAAAGAGTATGAGAGGTATTGTAACACCCTATTTTACCGATAATGAATATTAAATAAATGTATTTAATAGTAAGGATGTTACAAGACTAGACATTGTATCACAAAATAATGCTGAAATGTTTTCTTTTAAAATAGATCCACTAGAGAAGAAGAAAATCATTCACTGATCACCTTAATAAATTTATACTTGGCGTTCAATAATCGTAATAGAAAATAAGAAAGTTTTCAAGATTAAACTCAATATGCAATTAAAAATTAAATCGTTAACCCCTACCCTAGTGTTACAGTATCAAAGCTTGTAGCGACTACATGATTATTCAACTACTAGATAAGAGTACTAAACGGAGGGCATCCCCTCATCTTTGCCTTCTAAAACGTCCCACAGCTACTCCTCGTCAACCCGAGTATCTGCACTCAAGGTACAACCACCATACAGAAAACAACACAACAAAATAAGGGGTGAGGTATCCTGTCATAACATAATAATAGGAAAATGCATGCACGTTAAATAAATATTAAAAGAATATATTCTCCACTATCTCATCACTCTCAGCAGTTACTATGTATAATCTTTCCATTTTCCATATCACAGCAACACATCATCTTCACACTCAAACACCAAATACAACATCATCACATATATATCCATATGGAATCTCCTAACGGCCTATATGATTGTGGTACCACTCCTACTCATCATTTTGCCATAGTTATGTTACTGGACTTTTCTCATCATAGTTTGCCAGAGGTATGTTACTAGACTTCTCCATCAGTCATACACTCCATCGGTCTTAGACTCTATATGAATGCATAGAAATAAATTCAACAAGTAACACAAGTATACACATATTAAAAAAAATTCACATATTAATTCAAGACTTCCACTAAAACGCACGACTCTAATGCAAGCAAACAAATCATTATCATACTCATCATCATCAGATACCACTCTTGTCATCGTTATATATGTATATCACTCTTATCATCATTATATACATCACTCTCATCATCATCATCATAGATAAACATCATCACTCTCATCATCATAATGATATAGTTGTCGTCATCCTCATCATCAATAAAATATAAGCATTATTATTTCTCATTGTATTTATTTATTTACATATATATAATATCAATTGTCATCACTCTTCGTCACATTATGGATTCCTCATCATTACTCTCTATCAACCGTTTATATCACCACCTTATCTCTTCATTAATCCAACCCTTACACGTGACTCATTTATACGCCAACACCCCTCTATTTTATTTTATTATTCATTTTATGGAGTTCTCTCCTTTATTTTAGGCTCTCTATAAACTTTATCCCTAATTTCATATCCTATTCCCTATTCCTAGTCTCAAGATAATTTGTTATTCATTATCATTACATACAACTTCCACTCCCTACATGACTAAGTTCTTCCTCACCATTTACTTATTCTTTTCAATAAAACGATCTTATATCTTATTGCTTTATTCTCACGTGCGTAGTCATCTATGCATTGTCCATTCACCTAATCTTAACTTCGTTCTAATTTAAAGTTATTATCTCACCTTATCATTGAATTCGACTTCAACAGCTTTCCCCAATGAGACTTCACTATAATTCGAGGTTTCCTTCTCTCGATACTGATCGTTATTATTATCGTCAACCATCATAACTATTACCTTTTATCCTATTTCCTATGCATCTTGCTATCTTCCAATCGATCGCCGTCTTATTCATCTTTATCGTCATTCCAGTTATCTTTCATTACTTAATATACAACTCCTTATCTTCCCCTACGTTTCGTCTTAACGACCCTCTCGTTGTCTACGATCATCTAAATTAGACTTTTATATTCTTTATTCATTTTTACACCTTTTACGTTACGGTCTAACACTCATCTTAAGTTTCTTAACTACCTTGCCTCTTTTACTCTTTCATTTAACGGTATTCCTAAATTTATTATTGGTTTAAGGAGATTATGATTAATATCCTCAATTACTCGGAAAAGCACCTACTTCATATCCTCCATTATCATCGTTTTACACCCCTTTTACTAAATCGTGTATTTTTAGTCTCACCATATACCCACACTATTTGCTCTATTAAATTCTCGTCTGATTAATCTTAATTAACTTGATGTATTTTCTCATTGTTATTATCATCCCCGACCTTAACCAATGCTTTAACTCTTAATCACAACATAACCCACTTCATCATTTACTTTTCACCCTAAACAAGATAAGTCATCGTCATTAGTCGTCATTCACAAACATCATTTATTACATCATTCATCATCACCATTCAACAACTATGATCTCAACATAGATCTTCATCGTACGACAATAACTTCACATCATTAATAAACATCTTATGCGAGCCTATGTACACATCACATTTCTTCGTCATTCATTATGCATTTTATAATCTACTCCCGTCATTCGTTCTCTCCATTACTACATCTTTCATCCTAATAGTATACCATATTCTCCATTCTAATTTAAGTGCTTAACTCTATATTAATATTCCTCATAACGTCCTCCATATTATCTCTCAATTTCTATGGCCAAGGCACCTTGACATCATTAGTTCTCACATGTTACTTCCTCCGGTTCATATTTAAGCTTGTTATTATCATAGGGTAATCATTTTTATTGCTAAAAATGTAAAGTGTGAATCTGCGATGAAACTCACAACACCCAAGTTAATATGATAAAATCTAAGTTACAAAAATACCCATGCTTCTGGATATCCAACGTTTACGCCTAAATCTTGGATTGAATTTGTAACTGACTGAAGTTGATCTTTCAACAGTAACTAATTGAACACCGCAACAAGACGCAAAATCAAACGCCACACAAATGACGAATAACACAACACCGTACTTAGACGACGAAATCACAAAAAACACAAAGAAAAATTTGATATATGTGAAAAATACTTACTTAGATTGAAAGAAAGAGGGAAAAAAGATGTAGCGGGATGGTTCTATGTCAAAAAATGACCTAAAATCACCTCTCTTTGATGAATGAAGGAGAAAGAAGACTTAGAGAGAAGGTGAAGTTTCTCTCACTAGAAAACTAGGGCCGTTAAAGAGTCATCTATTCCAATTTTTTATTTGAATTTCCTTCAATGTCATGTTTTCATTGTCATGTTTTTGTGGCTAAGTCTTTTCCTCCATATCTAATGTTGCATTATACGCTATGCTTCATCCAAAAAATGAGGTGAACTATTTTCTTTTTTTTAATTTTTTTTACAAAAAAACTGAGGTGAACTTGTTAAAAATCATGTGAGCAATCAAATACTTTTATGGTTTTTAAGTTAGACTTTTGTAACAACTTTGTCCTTTACAAATTAGTCATTTTAGTCTTTAAAATTGCTACTACCTTAGGAGTTAAGCTTGTTACAAACATATAACTTAAAAGGATCACATGATGTATTTTGTAACGCCCTAAATCCCGCATATAATATTTAAATAAATCCATACATAGTTTATCATATAAATAACATGTCGTATCGGAAAATAGATCTCAACAACATAAAGTAAGACATCTTATCTCAAGATACACCATCGAATATAAACACCAAGGTTCCAATAAATAATCCAAGAAGAGTACAAAACCCCAAAAATTGTCATAATCAGAGCAACACAATGCTAGACTCCAAAGGAAATGTGGTAAAAAATGAGTTGGTTTCAAAGCCATCCTCGAAAAACTTACAATAACTAAGTGTCCTCAACATGCAAGTTTACCCTCAACAGGAGTTGGTGGCAACCACAATTAAGAGAGTAAGAATATAATCAATATATATGAAATAGAAACGCATGAAATAGCTTCAAGATAAATAATACACCATGCTTATTTATATTTATGCTATCAAAGATAGTCAGCACTTATAAGCATATAGCAACGACGATTAAATTGTTCAAGTTATCATACATCATAAGTCATATCATTAGTTCATCATTAAATATCACACATTTACAACGTCAAATTACATAACATCAAATATTCACATCTTCACTTGGATAGTGTATACTTGTATTTAGTCTTTCAATCTTAAAATACTTCTAGTGTTTTGGGAGACACCAGCAAGCAGTACATTTATGGAGAAACAATATGAACACCTTCTACTAAGAAATGACATCCTTGAGAACGACGTTCCTACCGATCCTTGTACTGCATATCAAGTTCAATAGAGGCAGTATCGCATTGTGGTAAAAGAACATCCCACCTTGAAAGAATACATCAATGAACTTGAAAACAAGATCAAGGCTTTGGAAAAATCTTCTGAGGACAATGACATCAAGGCTCCGACTAAGCATGAACTAGCCCTTCAAGAGTTTCTAGCCAATTCCATTGGAAGAAGCAAGTTAGCATCTATGATTTATGGTCTAAGCAAAAATCATGGAGAAGGAATTGGTTTTTCAGAAGCACCTTGTAAGATGATGTTGACTTTAGAAAAATCAATGAATCCTTCTTGTTCTGGACAATGGTTGCTCATGTTTTAATATGGAAGTAATGCATGTGTTCCAAGTTTTGATTCTTAAAGAGGAAGATATTGTGGATACTGGACAAAACCAGAAAGGAGAGACTCCTGGTATGGTGATTATTGGTAATTTCTTCTCCTTACTTGTATTTTTGTTTGTTTGATAGATCAGAACATAATACACTTTTGGAAAAATTTCATAACATAAATAGGGGTACCCAAACATATATATATATCCATGGGACAAGTTTTTTTTCAATGGTCAAGTAAGGAATTACTGACAAAGAAGCATAAGAGATACGCACAACAAGAAAACACACATTACAAGACAAAACTCTTCTAAAGTGATTTTGATATAAATAATCAAGAGATTATTCTATAAGGATTTTATATAAAAAGAAAAATTATTTAAAATTTTAAAAAGAGATTTTGTATCCCTTCCTCATAAATTAAAAGTGATTTTTTTTCTTTTAAACACTAATCTAAATAAATATAAATATTTTTTCATTTTCAACATAAAAATTATGTTTTTAAAAATATAATTTTTTTAAAAGAAAAAACTTAAACACATACATAATTAAAAATAAAGAATGATTTTTTTTAATAATTATATACAAGTGCCTCATTAGTGCTTACCCTTTCAATGACATGAATTTTACTAGTACCATAACAAAAGGGAGGAAGCTCAAAAGAACATGAAATTGGTTCGATCTTGATGTTTTTAGTCTTTCTCCCTCTTTTCTTATCATCCACTTGTAGAAGTTATACGATCACATATTATAATTTAAGAAAAAAAGAAAGAAAAACTCTTACTAAATTTTCTCCTTAATATAGCTAAATAGATATAGTGAATTGGTTAAACACAAAATAATAAAATCCACAGACACAAAAATTAAAACCACCAGAGAAATTCTAGATTTTGAGCGTGAATTGGTTAAACACAAAACCATTTTAAAATAAACACACCTTAAAATCAATACCACAAGAAAAATTCTAGATTTTAAGCTGAGTAATTTACTTTGTTTGCACCGCCCTCCTCAAATACAACATCTGCGAAAAACTCAGTATCTTTACCAGCATCTAATGATTTTAATTCATTGACATATATATGGTATCAAAGAGAAATGAAATGTTAATTGTTCATACTCTCTTGAGAATAAAATATAAGAAAAAATTGATTAAAAAAATCAAATGTGTTTTCTTCGAATTTGAGATCAAATACATTTAACTCTTATAATCTTTATATATATATATATATATATATATATATATATATATATATATATATATATATATATATATATTTCATTTAAGATGGAGTAGTATCTCAGTTATATAAACTATGATGAAAAATGAGATCTACAATTAGAGTGATCACTTACATCATATTCTTTCTTGAGGTAATCCTGAATTAGCTCACAGAGAGTCTTATAACTAACGGGAACCATCACCCTTGCTTGTTTATCCACATTTAAGGTAGCCCCTAGCCACTTAATGATCTGATTATAATCCATAGATAGCACACTAATAAGGTACAAGGAACACGTATGGATGAAGAACCTCTAAAAAAGAGGTTATGAATGAAGAATACTATTTGTGCATAAGTCTCAAATGTCTGGTTGTATATATAGCGGAAAAACTAATAGCTAGGTAAAATACATCTTATACCTAGCTATTAGTTTTTCAACTATATATACAACAATACATCTGAGGCATATGCATAAGTAATATTCTTCATTAATACCCTCTTTTTTTTTAGAGGTTCTTTATTCATACTTGTTCCTTGTACCTTATAAGTGTACTATCTATGGATTATAAACAGATCATCGAGTGGACATGGGCTACCTTAAATGTGGATAAACAAACATGGGTGGTGGTTCCCGTTAGTTATTAGACTGCTTTATGAGATAATTGACGATTACCCCAAGAAGGAATATGATGTAAGTGATCACTCTAATTGTAGATATCACTCTAATTGTAGATCTCATTTATTCCAGCATAGTTGTTATAACTAAGATACTACTGCCTCGTAAATGATATATATATATATATATATATATATATATATATATATATATATATATATAAGAGTCAAATGTATTTGATCTGCAATTCGAAGCAAGCACATTTGATATTTTTAATCTATTTTTTGTTATATTTTATTTTCAAGAGAGTATCAACCAATTAACATTTCATTTTTCTCTGATACCAGATATACGTCAATGAATTAAAATCATTCGATGTCGGTAAAGATCCTGACCTATTCTCTGATGTTGTATTTGAGGAGGGTGGTGCAAACAAAGTAAATTACTAAGCTTAAAATCTATAATTTCTCATCCGGTCTTGATTTTTGGGTGTGTGGATTTTAAAATGTTGTGTCTAACCAATTGACGCTCAAAATCTAGAATTTCTCTCGTGGTTTTAATTTTTGGATTTTATTGGTTTATTGCGTTTAACCAATTCACTGGATCTATTCAACTATATTAAGGAGAAACTTTAGTAAGAGTATTTCTTATATTTTCCCTCATATTATAATATGTGATGGTATAACTTATACATGCGGAGGAAAAGAAGAGAGGAAGAAAGACTAAAAACATTAGGATTGGACCGATCTCATGTTCTTTTGAGCTTCCTCCCTCCTTTTTTCCTATGATACATTGATACTGACGAAATTCATGACATTGAAAGGGTACCGCTCCTTAATAGTAGTATATTTTATGGCATTCTCTTTTCCAAAAGTTTTTTTTTCTTTTTCCCGAAAGTTGTGGGTATAGGAAATTAATATTGGTAAAAAAATGTAACAGTCATGTACAAACTCAGTAAACTAATGAGAAACATGAGAAACATGGTATGTGCACATTAATCAAATAATTAGAATAAGGAAAATACTTGTGTTTCATGAGAAGTTTGAGCCAACAAAGCATCAAGTTTCCCCTTTCTTGTAGTACTATCACCCGTTGTACTAACTCCATTAATAGATCTAGCAGCAACAATGAAACCATCATATGTATAAAATTGATGAGCATCCCACCTTCCCATCATTTCTGTATTTAAGTATTTGATAAAAAAAATAAGATCAATAACATTAAATGAGAAGAGGGAAAATATTGCAATCGAAAATTGGGAGAAAAACTAAAATAAGATCTACAAATTCATCACAAATGAAGAGTAATGAAGAACAAAGATAAAAAAAAGGGAATAAAGAAACAAAAAAGAAAGATATGTAGAACCATTTACAAAAAGAAAAGGGAAAACAATTTGGATTTCCATTTTCGCTCAGTTTGGTGCAAACTTTACCTGTATTTCTTGTAGATGAGAATGAAAGGTACAATTCTTGATTGATGAAACAAGGTCAAAGTTTCATGATAAACTTCACAAAAAAGGGTCTGCCTATTTTTCGATCTACTCCTTTAGTGTTTTTGTTTGGATAGAAAGGTATAGACAACTGATGAGATGAAGAAAACAAGTTTTTTTTTTGCCAAACAAGGCCGATCTCAACGATGTCGGTAGGAGGTAAGTTGCGGCGCCGATTGAGAGAGAAAATGAATATCGTTTTCTTTCTTAGGGTTTCAAAATGATATAAATGAGGGTGCGATGGGACAAGTCACGGGTTAATGAGGGAGATTGGGCTTGGCCAAATTTTATTGGGTGTAGGGGGTGCCCGCCTAAAACAATGGTGTAAATAGAAATACACCAAAAATTGTAAACTCTGCATGATTAAAGGGTTGTGTTAGCACAAGAAGGTTACCCATGAAGCTAATGATTTATTGGTGTCATCCAAGTAGCCTATTGTTGGTCTACATGGAAAACAAGAGTATGCTCTAAAGGGGGGTGGGGTGAATAACGTTTTATAAAATTTTACAAGTTTAGTGAAAGCGTGGTATAGAAAAACGTATGATCTTGGATTTGTGCACAATAATTGATAACAAAAATTGTAAAGACAATGATTAACACTAAGATTTAAAATGAATTGAGAAGTCCAAAAGTAGAATCTTAATATACACAATCAATTATCAATATTCAACAATCGCAATATACACAACTAGACAAGGTCAAACCAAACCTAATTGGAATAAAAGCAAAATACCTTTAAGAAGCACAAGATATATGAACTAATGATTAGAAACTTAATTGAAGTTCAATTGTAATCAATGTGAATTCAAAAGGATCTTAAATCAATGGATTAAGATCGGATCAACTAGTAGAAATCATTCAAATTCATATACATCAATTAATGCAAAATCAAAAAGTAGAGGGAAGAGAAAAGATACTTGGATAGTTTTTAGTACACTTTCTAAACATCTATCATTGAGTTTGATGAGGATGAAAGTGATCAGGATTATGATCCTTATTATGCTTCATAGGACAACATGAATGATGTGATAGAGGGAATGAGAAATATGTAAGTGTTTATGACTGAGAGATTTGATGCTCAGGATGTCCAGTTCAGGGAGCTTAATCGCAGGTTTGATGTCCAGGATAATCACTTTCAGGAAATGAGAACTTCAGTTCAGAGATTGGAGACAACCACAACCATTGGAGTATCACCCACTCACTATTTCAACTCACCTTTCCCTGACCAAAACCAAGCCGACACTTCAAACCAGGATGGCAATGATGCTCAATGATTTCTGATTTTCGTTATGCCCTTTTTATTTTCTTTTAACAATTATGCATGTGGCATTTGCTTTGCAACAATTTTCGTACAATGTCTTTCCCTTTTTGACGTTGTCAAAGGTAGAATGACTATGTTGATTTAATGTTTGTTGATGTTATGTTAGTTTATGGTTTAAGTTATATCTACTTTTTTTGTTGATTTGCTTATGACAGTGTGATTTATATGTACTTGATTTCTTATGACAATGTGGTTTATATGTAGTGTCCTTGTTTTCCTTGTTTGTTTTCATTTGGTATATGGAATGTGACTTGTGAAGAAATTATTATGAAGAAATTATTGACAATTTCAAATCAAGTTTTGCTGATGATCTACATGAAGTTTGTGAATTGGCTATGATTTATTTATTACCAGCTGATTTTGTTGAGAAAGTTTTAGGCTTAGAGGAACTCGAGGAAGAATTTGGAAAAATAAACCACGAACAAGGTGCAAGCATGATTGCATATGTGCCAAGGGAAATTTACAAGCAAACTGGGTAATCCTCAAACCAAGTTCCAACATAACATAGACGAGTAAAGCGACCTGGGTTGTGATTTAGCCAAAAATTGGATCATTATATGATACACTCAAACTTCATTGCTCAGATTTCAGCTTAGATGGCCAAAAACAAATCAAGGATTAACTAATGCTTTAAAGACTTCATTAGTTAATCCTTCTCATTAACTAATGCCCAGATTTCAACTTCATTTCTCAATTTATAGCTTTCTTATTAATTACTTTGAAAATGTTTTTAACAAAAGTATCTCAATCTAAGGATTAACTAATGCTTTAAAGAAACATTTTTTGATAGTCGCAACTTGGCGAGGGTCTGGTTTTGCTTGACGAAAGAGTTTATTTCAGAACCATATATCAATCTTGTGTTAACTTGCTTGGAGACGAAATCGTCTGTCCAGACGAAACAACTCTAAGATTTTTCCGTGTTTGTTTGTCATCGTCGGACAATGTAACAAACTCTACAAACAACAACATTTATTTTGTTCCGGACCGGAAAGAGCCCAATAATAAATTACCTAATTAGCCGAGGCCCAAGGGTACACAAGGACATGAATGGAGACAAACACTCGAAGTCTTGTGCAGATTACCACACAGGAGCATGCCTTGCGTTATGTCCACTAGCAACATCATCTCTAACCACTCCCTTGGATCACGCCGCATATCATGGAGACGGTTAGCGTCCACATCGCCTATACAAGGGTGACTCAGCATCCCCATAAAGGTACACTTCACTTTTCACTACTTTTGCATATAACCACCTCTCTCAAATACGCATTGAAGTGCTAATATGTTTGCAGACACCTTTTTTCTCCACCGTGAAGACTCAGCCTCCGTCACATCGGAGTACCATGAACCACTGTTCTACATCCGTGATCTTCACCAAGATAGATCATAATTAAAGGATTTTTTTTCTTTAAGGAAACCTAGGTATATACATAGACACTTTTAACCGATGGAAATGGAATAATCTCTATGAAGGCATTAAAATTGACAAATCATCCTTGTGAACAAGAGATTGAAGATTCAATGGTTATTACTATTCTTCTTGCAATGATGAAGCAGTTCCAAAAATCATATCAATAATAATTATATTAATGAAAACATTAAGAATAGAGATAAATAGTTAGGGATTCATACAAATTTTTCATGAATTGCACAATAAAAATAAAATGATGATCTAATCCTAGTCTACGGATTTTAGCTACTCATGCTCAATGAAATAATTTTTTTTGAAATAGCACCTCTGAATGTTGAAATATGACTATGTGTTCATCTAATCCTATTGTTTTAGCTAATAAATTAAAAACCTAATGACTTAGGAGTTGTTATTAGGTAAAAGAGGTTTTTAGTCAATGAATAGTCGTAAACTTTTTATATTGATTTGAATGTGATGATGAATAAATGCAATTGTGCATTTGAGAATCTGACATCATAGTATAGTATAGATAAGGGGATTAGAGTCCTAGTTGTCTTTTTATTAATCATTAGTAAACATTTTTAATTCACTCTAATTACTTTATCAGTCAATCTTATTTTAATCATTCAACCTATAACCACAATCATTTTTATTGTGCGAATACATTAAAGAGAATTTATATGGAGACGAAATTTCTTTATCACTATTACTAGTAGTTACGATTTGGTACACTTTTCAAATTACTATCAAAACGAAACAGTGAGAAGAAGAATAAGTGTTTATCAGATGTGGAAGAATTCATTCGTTGCAAGGAAGCTCCTAAGACAATTATGCATTGCTTGAGGGATTCTGAAATGATTAATAATATCTTGGAGAAGTTTATAAATATGGAGACAACCATTGAGCACCTTTTTTAGTATTGGTTTTCTTCAATATTGGTTCCAACCAGTGGAATTAACCTTTGTATGTTATCACAATTTTTGTTAGACTAGCAACCGATCTTGATAAATTTTTGGCATCTACTCACAATTATCTTTCATTCATCATTATATATATGGAAGACAGGAAACAATGGCAGTGATACCCCCTACAAACTCTTTAAAGATCAATACCGAAGGATCTCACTGTAGTGGGAGAGGTTTTATTCAAGATCCAATGGCTGTTTAATTTGATGTTTTACTTATAATCTTGGTCGGGCCACATCGGTTTTAGCTGAGGTTTTAGGGTGATGCGTGGCTTCGCCTAATGGCGAGCAGGTCCGATCCTAAGACTTTTGGGGTCTTGGGCAGCTGCCCTTCTTGCCCATGCTCAGAACCACACCTCATCGCGGGTACTAATGGCATGGAGGGTGAAGGAGTTGATTCGTCATCTCTCTCAATTGTAGCTTATTCTTGATGTAGATATTCGAGGGACAAGATTTTCTGATTAATTCATTAGTTTTTCTGATCAAACTTATCACATCACATCTCTCTCTTATCTCTTTCTCTTCTGAAGTGTATACACCTAATAAAGTGTCCATCAAATATTTTCCAAAAGAAAAATAGCAACTCCTAGAAAAATATTATAAATAATCCATTTCTTATAAGAAAAAAGAGCAACTCACAAAAAATATTATAAATAATCTTGATGTGTTTTTTTTTCTTCGGACTTTCAATATTAACCCTGAAAGGTGAATATGTTATTCAGTTAAGAACTATGAAGAAGATCAATATATGTAGTTGATATTTTACTTTATGATAAAATGTGACACTGCACAACTAAATGAACAATTATCTGAAGACATGTTAAGGTCTCTCTCTCTCTCTCTCTATATATATATATATATATATATATATATATATATATATATATATAACCTAACTGAAACACCTTATTTCTGTTATGATGATATAACCAATTCTGGAATTTCTTAGAAAATGTTTGTTGAATGTTAAGGTAAATTTTCTGCAAGCTATATACGTCTTTATGATTCACCAAACATTAAATTTCAAATTAACATAACACAACATTTCTTGCATTCTGTTTTCTCCTCAATTTACTGTTTGAATTTCCATGTTAACAGTTTTTCAAAAAGACATGTACACACACAGCATAATTAGCTTTATTCAGAGACAAATTATAGAGAAGATGTAAGTACTCTGAAACTTTTGTTTCTTTGTTCAGTTTTCTTTAAAAGTACGTATAGTACTATCATTCCATAATGTGATTAATATGTCAAAGTTGTTCCCTTACACTAAACGATCCTATCTTTTGAATTTCGTTGCTTTAGACAGAATTTTGTTTGGTTGTTTTCATGTGTAAGCTTTTTTTAGTGACTGCCAGAAAACAGTGACATGTACTGTTTTTAATAAAGACTAATAATCCATGGTTATTCATGTGCTGCCAAACGCGCATGCATGAGTAAGAATCTATCTTCCAACAAAGCTTGAAAAATATCAAGAAATTATCATATATTACTTAGTAAAAATAAATAATACTTAGTTTTAATTAGTCATGTAATTATAGGATTGTATCAGTCTAATTTCTTACTCTAACATTATTAAAAATAACCTCTTACATAGGGGTGGATCTAGACATTTGATATTGGTGTGACAAAACTTGCAAAGCAACTATATATATTAACAAAGTAGACTATTGACACTTTAAACAGTTTGGGTGAGAGCATTTTAACATTAGGTCAAGAGTTGAACACAGGTCCAAAGTAGACTATTGACACTTTAAACAGTTTGGGTGAGAGCATTTTAACATTAGGTCAAGAGTTGAACACAGGTCATACGAATCATCCATCAAGCATAAACCATTAAGCCAAGAGAGAAACCTATTATATGTGAGCGACTTATATTATTATATATAATTATTTAAGTCAAATATATGAAGAAAAAAAAAGAAATAATCTTGCCACACCATGTTTCACATTGAATCCGCCCGTGCTTACATTACAAAATTTTATACAAATTTGTTCTCTAATTAGTATTTGTAGGGACTATAATGAAATTATGTTGATAAATTTGTGTTTTTCAGTCATGTAATATTATAGGTTTGCTAACTTAGACCAACCTAAAAATATGATCGTCTAAGTTAGCTATGCAACTTTCATTTGGACAAAATAACCCAATTACCCCAAAATGTTTTAATTAATCAATTTGACATAATCAGTTATAATTATGGTCCCTTAAAAAAAATTGTGGTCAATTTTTTTTTAAGGAATTATGGTAATTTTTTAGTGTAAATTACACTCCCCTCCCTTAAAAGTAAAAACCTAAAATAAATTATATCCCTCCCCTAAGAGATGTTTGGACTAAAATCATTTCCCCTATAAGAATTATACGTACTATATTTCAATCTATTATTCACATAAATTAATATTTTTGTGATATCTATAAATTGTGATCCATAATTCAAGAAAAAGTAATTAATTTCATTTTAATTTCAATATCAATGATAAAAACAGTTTAACTATTTTATTATTAACTTAATGTTTTAGAATATAAAATTCATTTTCTACTACCCATATTTCATTGGTTTTGGTAATTTAAAAAAAATTATTTTATTTTATATTGTATCATATATTATAATATTTTTTATATTATATGTTAATAATATTGTATATCACGTAAAGAAAAATATGATTCAAATTTTGATTATAATAAAGTAAATCCGCACTCTTTTTCACCGTCATGTATGCTCTAAATTTTCATTGTTATACTCTTTTTCATTGTCATGTGTGCTTTAAAATAAAATAGAAAATATTAAGGGAGTGAAGTGTAGATTTTAACATTAGAGGGGATGAGAATGTAATTTAAGCTTCTCTTAGGGAAAGAGAGTGTAATTTTTTTCTAATATGTTTTGCTTAAGAGGAGAGGGATGTGTATATTTTAGCATAAGAGGGGAGGGTAGCGTAATTTAAGCATTTCTAAAGGAAGGTAAATATAATTTACTCTTTTTTATAATCAATTTGAAATATATTCTAAAACTCGTTAATGATCAATTATTATAAAATAATAATTAATTGATGAATGTTTTTTTTTTCTTCTGAAAGGACCTAATGAGTTAAAGACTTAATTAAAGTCAGGGTTAATAGGTCTTTACCCAACCTCTAATACAGGTTTTTTTCCTGTAAAATTTTTATTTTGATTCAACCCCTTGGAAAATATTTTTGTTTTGATTTACCCACCTAATAGGCCAAACAAAAACCAATTTTATTTTATTTTTCAAGAAATTTTTGTTTTTGTTTCGCCTATTAGGGGTTAAATCAAAACAATTTTTTTTTATAGGGGGGTAAATCAAAATAAAAATTTTACAGGGGAAAAAATCGGAAATGACCTATATTACAAGGGGGTAAAGACCTATTAATCCTTAAAGTCGTTATTTTGACCCAATTTGAAGAGTGAAACGTGCGTTTGGACTGCGGAAACGCCGAACCAAACAAACACAAAGAAGACAATCTATCTCTTGATTCTCGTGTACCATCAAGATATATCAACAAGATCATTATCTCTTGATTCTCTTGTACCATCAAGATATATGAACAAGATTATTATAGCTACATTAGTGTTCAAACACAATTTGGTATAATTTTTTTGGAATATATCATAGTCAAATAAAAATTTAACTTATGTTGTTACTATTTTGGTGGAATAATGAGATTTTAATTGATTTTTTAGTTAAATATTTAAAAAATATTGTACAAAAGATAATATTGTAATTAGAATAGTTTAAAGAAGGGTATGATTCCCCTTTATATATATAGGTATAGGTATAGGTATAGAAAATTAATATCCACCACACATGATCATCTTGAACAACATTCTCATTGTAGATTAGAGAGTAAACCAATTTGCACGTGTATTATCTGAGTCAAACAATAAATTATTAAATCAAAAAAGAGTTGCTAAATCACCCACACCCTTAGAAAGCCATAGATTCAAACTAAAGGGTGACCTAAAATTGAAAGAAACTATATAGAAACTCCAAACATGCACTCACAAAACAACTAATATGTAATGATTATTCAAATCACAATATATAGTCTCACAACAATCTTCATGTACCATTCAAATTTTGAGAAGAGGAGAACTCACATAAACATTGTATTTGTTTCTTTATGTAATATCACTTTGTAGTGAACTCTTGTTCTTTATTGGATGAATTTTCTCTGCTGTTTTGTAGAAATTTGGCCAAACTGAAGGATGGATTGTTGAGAGAATTAGTCATTGGATTCTGAGAAGAATTTGATGAACTCAACATTTGATGATAATGATGGTTGTGGATTTCTCTTTGATGATGATGATCCATCTCCATTGCATTAACATTTGAAGAAAAATATGATTGTGTTGTTCCTAACATCATTTGAGAAGAATTTCCAGTTGATAAAGACAACATTGGTGGCAAAGATGTAATAAAGCCATTGTTTCCCAATTGAGAAGAATTTTCAGCATCATTGGAAGTACCTCCCCATTGGTAATTCGTACCAAGTGGCATATTGTTTAATAAACCAAGAAATGAAGGGTGATTTGGTCTTTGTAACATATTGTTATTATTTGGAAAAACAGTTGCAGTAGGAACTTCAATATTGCTTCCTTGCTTGTTAATATTTTCCTCTTCTTGAGTACTATTCATCAAGTAATTTGGTTTATCATTAACCAATTCCCTTGATACTTCTTTAGGGTTTGATTTCCAAGTAGAATTTTGACTTGAAGTTGAACCTTCCCAATGAATATTGTTCCTATTGAAATTGAACAATTGTTGATTGTTGAGTTCATTAGAAGATGGAAAACCAAAGTTGAAATTTGTTCCTACAGGTGAAAAATTAGGTAATGGTGGAAGTTGATCAATATCTTGTTTAGCTGCATTGAGCAACCAATCAACAACTTTGCTAGGTTGATTAAGCCCTAACCTATCTTGAAGATCATAAAGTTGAATAGCTGTTGGTACTGAAAGCCTTACTCTTCTATCTCTCAATCCTCTTATTGTGCATACTTTGCTATGTCTATCCTTTCCACCAAAAGCTCTTGATACTCTTACAATTCTTGGATCTTTCAATCTTGGCCATTGTGATGAAGCTAAGGAGCTTGATGACGGTGAATTCGCCTTTTCTTTTTCATGATCGTTTGAATTTTGATGAACCTCTTGTTTCAATGGAAAATCTTCTTTTGAATTCTTATTCATCTTGTAATGTCCTTCATTGTTGGTTGCTAAATGGAGAATTTTGTCCCTCCACTTTTTGATTGTTCACTCTCTTGTAAGTAGTATATATCTGCATCCAATATAAAGTTAAATATGATTATTAATTATAAAAAACAAATGATGTATATTGCTAATATTATCAATAATTAATAAAATAAAACTAGTTGATATATAATGCACTAAGTCTTCTCAAAAAGAAATCTAATATAAATAGCATAAGCCATTGAAACATGCCAAGGTATATGCCATATGATAAATATATTTTTGTAGCAAATTAACTATAAACATGCCTAGCTATATACCATAAGATAATTGAGAAAACCAAAATCAAATTAAAATAAGGGATAACGGTAATAATTGTGTAACTACAAAACACAAACTAGCAAACAGTTGAACAAATCTAGGCACCCAAAACATTTTAATTTCAAATTGAAATTATAACCAAAAACCCTAGTTATAGTAGAAAAGATAATACATATGCATCTAGCTAACTTATATGAAGAGATATATGATACCATATGCACACCTTATAATTGATGAAGGATGGTTTGTATGGTGCTTTTGGATCAAACGTAGAGCAAAACTTGAAGTTTTTCAAGCTTGGTTTGGATTTGATAGCTATGAAAAAATCTTGGTGAAGAATTTGAGTTGAGCCTTCAAGGTTGGAAAAGGAAGATACGGGAATTGAATCAAACCATGCCGCACTGAAAGATAAAGCAATGGTCCATAAGTGGCCAAATGGCACAGCTCCCTATTGGTCAAATGAATATGGTAGTCTACATCTTATCATTTTATGATCAGGCATAATGAGCAATCATTTCATTCATAATTATCATTATATATATATAAAATAGCTGATATATATTCTGAAAATTTGGCCGGTTGAACATAATGTGATTCAATTTTAAATTATGCATGGTGATCATATTTAGACATCCCATCCATCGATTATACATTTTAAATGAGTCTCATATTTCCACCTTAAGTGATAAGTGGCGGGGGTTTTGAAGTGTCAAATGTGAGAAAAACACAAGAGGGGGTTGAACTGTGTTGCTTTTTTCTAAAAATCTTCTAACGGTTTTTAACAAAACATAGCAGAAAGATATGTAGAGGACGATCAGAGTCAGAAACACTACTAGGAAAAGCAAAATTAGGGAGGGAAATTTGTGACGGAAAACATAAAATTTCTCACAAATTCTTTGGTCGCAAAATTTAGTGAAGGAATTAGAGAGGGATTTCATATTTTCCCTCACTAATTTTTGTTTTTTTAGTAGTGAGACAGGGAGACAAACAACAGGTTATCCTTGTTCACCCCACAATCCGAGGTTGCATCCAGTCTCCTTGAACTTCCAAGAGATTTTTCCACTATAATCACACAAGATTGCAATTTCTCCAACACACAAGTCAAAGTCTTCCTTGCCTCACACAAGAGGACTTATACAATTAGAGTTTTGCAAATGATTTGTAATTGTTTAAACTTTCAAAACTCTAAGAGTGGTAAACTAACTTTTAGAACAATGAACTTTTGAAACTTAAGATAATTCAAAGATGCTAAGTTGGTAAGAATATTTTAAGTGTTTGAAGGCTTTTGAATTTGACAGAGGTTGGGGTCTTGTAAATTGTTCGAAGTTTTATATTCTAATAGAGTTGTTGTTTGAATATAATCAACTCGTCAAATTCGTTCTTGAGAATCTTGATCAGATTTAATTTGAAAACTTTGCATCAATTGGATAATGTCGTTGAATAGTATTTGAAAAATCATTTGCTTCATATGGAATGATCTGCTACATTATCTTTGCCTTTGAATTTATTTGTTTGTTTATGCACTTGGTCAGAAGAAAACAAGCTGAAATAAGATGAGAAGATATTTGGATTATACCTTCTATAGGATGAATAATGATAAGGAAGTTGAGTCAAAAAACATGATATCTAGGTATGTTGAAATTCCAAGAGATACAAGCATTTGTTGGATCGCGAAGATTTTTAACGAGATCATGAGGTCAAAGAAATTGTTGGACTAGTTGAGAAGAAACACATTAACTTCGATTTATAAGAACGAAAGAGATATAAAAAAATTACGCATGTTATAAAGGGATTAAACGTATGAACCATACTATGAAGGTATTGGAAATAGTGATTGAGAAGAGACTAAAAAGAGAGACTCAAATAATTGGAAATTAAATATGGTTTTAGGCATGGGATGTGATCTATTATGGATGCAATATACAATTGGAAAAATGCACTTTAGCCAAAAAATTAATTATAACAATATAGATGCAATATTTTGAGTTATATTTACAACGGTATCCAAAACCATTGAAAAAGAAATGATTTTTCAATTAGATAATTGTGTACAAGATACTTAAATTATGTGGTTTACAAGATACTTAAACTACTCCCTCCGTCCCAAATTGTATGTCACTTTAGAAAAAATATTTGTCCCAAATTGTATGTCGTTTTACAATACTAATGAAAAATTAATGTTATTTTTCCTATTATATCCTTAACTATTTATTACTCTCTCTTCTTTCAATTCCTTCATTTATCTTTCCCATATCATTTATAGAGGACAATTTAGTAAAACAACTCATAATATCTCTTTCCCACACAATATTAATTACATTTCTTAATATGTGTGAAATGCCCAAAACGTCATACAATTTAGGACGGAGGGAGTATGAAAATGTGACATGAACGAGTCCTTTTCGCTTTCACTTCCTTCATGTGCAATAAATTACACTAGATTACAAACATCATTCCTTAAATTACGTGGATTACAAGATAGTTAAACTATGTATGCAAGATATATAAATTGTGTTACTTGAGGTTTGAAATCTAGTGTAAATTATTGCACATGAAGGAAGCGAAAGCGAAAGGATGAAAATGTGACATGAATGAGTCTCTTTCGCTTTCCGACATGCCAAACCACCTTGTTGAGATGTGACTCAAAAATGAATATTGAGAAAGTGTTGGAATCGTGATGCGATTTTGGGATCGAGGCACGATTTTCAAGGCCGTGAATGGGTGTGCTCTAGAAGCCAAATCGTGACACGATTTGGAAAAACGTGACACGATTTTGACAGATCTGAAACACGTTTTAAGCACTCCATGACCCATTTAATGGGTAAGCTTGGTGAATCTCATGGAAACCAAAGGAGGGAACTTTTAGGGTTTTAGATTCTAAAGGTTGAGGGTCTTTGGGTGAGGTTCAAAGCTTCAAGATGTGAATCTTAGAGAACCAAAAGAGGGGGCTCTTGGGAAAGGGTTGGTGCCTTTTGGGGAAGATTCATGGGGTTTGGAAACACATGAGTGGAGAGTCATTTGTGAGCAACTTGGGTGAGTCTTGTGAAACCAAAAGAGAAGATCCTTAGTGAAATCAAAGGCTAAGGGTTAGTTCTCTTTTGGGGGTTATATTCTAGAGTTGGGAAACAATTGTAAACACCTTGGGAGAGTGAAAATCATGAGTGCCTTGTTGATTGGTGAGATTTGGAAAATGGGTAGAAATTAAGGTTGTTCTTTGTGAGTTTATTGAAGCTAATTTCTTGTAACCCATTTGTATCTCTTTATAAGAACTCATTGATAGTGGATTGAAGAAATCAATCTCTCCTGTAGAGTAGGTCAAGTTGGACCGTACTGGGTGAACATTTCTTGGTGTTGTTATCTTTTCTTTACTCTCTTGATCTTGTTTATCCATTAGTTGAATTGTGTTTTTGCTATGCACTTGATTTATAGACTAGGTCTATATTGTTGTTATTGCTTGTGGTTTATTTACATTTGGTTATTGGTTGCCATTGATACTTGCTCCACACATCATAGTTTGTATTGGTGTGAAATTTGAGTCCGAATTCACAACAATTAGCCACCACCGTTGGGCAAGGGGAGAAGTTTGTCAAGTGTGCAGCATGGGTAATAAATGTTACATCTTGAAGATGGAAACAAGCATGGTTGAATGGAAGTGTATGGAAGCATTGAAGGTTGAGACAGTGATGTTAGTCAACCTAGCACAATCAAAGAAGGTTAAGTGTGAAGAGAGGAGGTCATGATGGTGGTGTCGGTGATGTGTGTGTTCCCAATTGTCAAGTTCAGCTTGGAGGGGCGGTGTGCAGAATACTCGTGATCAACCTTTGAGGTGGAGTTGCAAGGTAAAGGCAGAGTATGTGTACGCGTTTGGAAGTTGAGGTGCAGAAATCTCAACTTGAGGTGGAGTGTTTCTCTAGTGAGACTAGGAGGAGACAAGTTGAAGACACCGAAGCGGTACGACTATTGAGGCCTTAGGTGCTTATGTTCTAGTTGTGAGCATGTGAATTCTTCATGAAGACAGAAGGCATTTCGGGGTTGGAAGAATGTATGGCATTACTTGTGGAATTACCGGAAAAGACCAATGGTAATTGGAGGCAAGTGAATCTTCGGGAGGACGGGTTTGATCACTACGGGGGGCCGAAGAGGTTATGGTGTAGGCTTGTGGAACTATCTAAAAATCCTAGTGTAGTTGGATGCAAGGAACTTCAAGAAGGCGGAAGGCATTCCGAAGTTTGAAGAGGTAAAGGTGAAAACTTGTGGAACTACAAAGTGTAGTTGGATGCAAGGAATAGGACTTGAAAGCTTGTGGAATTACCGAGGGTGGTTGGATGCAAGTGGAGGTCAGATTGTGGATCAAGGTTCAAGCGGGGCTTTGGACTTGATTGGTTTTGTCTTGAGGGATTGTTCAAGGCAAGGATAAGGAGAATGGTGGTTGATGGTTAAATTCACATCATCATCATTTTAGAGTCAAGGTGGAGAATTGTTGAGATGTGGCTCAAAAATGAAAATTGAGAAAGTGTTGGAATCGTGACACGATTTTGGGATCAAGACACGATTTTCAAGGCCGTGAATGGGTGTGCTCTAGAAGCCAAATCGTGACACGATGTGGGAAAACATGACACGAATTTGACAGATCTGAAACACGTTTTAAGCACTCCATGACCCATTTGTTGGGTAAGCTTGGTTAATCTCATGGAAACCAAAGGATGGAACTTTTAGGGTTTTAGATACTAAAGGTTGAGGGTTTTTGGGTGAGGTTCAAAGCTTCAAGATGTGAGAACCAAAAGAGGGAGCTCTTGGGAAAGGGTTGGTGCCTTTTGGGGAAGATTCATGGGGTTGGGAAACACATGAGTGGAGAGTCATTTGTGAGCAACTTTGGTGAGTCTTGTGAAACCAAAAGAGAAGATCCTTAGTGAAATCAAAGGCTAACGATTGGTTCTCTTTTATGGGTTAGATTCTAGAGTTGGGAAACAATTGTAAACACCTTGGGAGAGTGAAAATCATGAGTGCCTTGTTGATTGGTGAGATTTGGAAAATGGGTAGAAATTAAGGTTGTTCTTTGTGAGTTTATTGAAGCTAATTTCTTGTAACCCATTTGTATCTCTTTATAAGAACTCATTGATAGTGGATTGAAGAAATCAATCTCTCCTGTAGAGTAGGTCAAGTTGGACCGTACTGGGTGAACATTTCTTGGTGTTGTTATCTTTTCTTTACTCTCTTGATCTTGTTTATCCATTAGTTGAATTGTGTTTTTGCTATGCACTTGATTTATAGACTAGGTCTATATTGTTGTTATTGCTTGTGGTTTATTTACATTTGGTTATTGGTTGCCATTGATACTTGCTCCACACATCATAGTTTGTATTGGTGTGAAATTTGAGTCCGAATTCACAACAATTAGCCACCACCGTTGGGCAAGGGGAGAAGTTTGTCAAGTGTGCAGCATGGGTAATAAATGTTACATCTTGAAGATGGAAACAAGCATGGTTGAATGGAAGTGTATGGAAGCATTGAAGGTTGAGACGGTGATGTTAGTCAACCTAGCACAATCAAAGAAGGTTAAGTGTGAAGAGAGGAGGTCATGATGGTGGTGTCGGTGATGTGTGTGTTCCCAATTGTCAAGTTCAGCTTGGAGGGGCGGTGTGCAGAATACTCGTGATCAACCTTTGAGGTGGAGTTGCAAGGTAAAGGCAGAGTATGTGTACGCGTTTGGAAGTTGAGGTGCAGAAATCTCAACTTGAGGTGGAGTGTTTCTCTAGTGAGACTAGGAGGAGACAAGTTGAAGACACCGAAGCGGTACGACTATTGAGGCCTTAGGTGCTTATGTTCTAGTTGTGAGCATGTGAATTCTTCATGAAGACAGAAGGCATTTCGGGGTTGGAAGAATGTATGGCATTACTTGTGGAATTACCGGAAAAGACCAATGGTAATTGGAGGCAAGTGAATCTTCGGGAGGACGGGTTTGATCACTACGGGGGGCCGAAGAGGTTATGGTGTAGGCTTGTGGAACTATCTAAAAATCCTAGTGTAGTTGGATGCAAGGAACTTCAAGAAGGCGGAAGGCATTCCGAAGTTTGAAGAGGTAAAGGTGAAAACTTGTGGAACTACAAAGTGTAGTTGGATGCAAGGAATAGGACTTGAAAGCTTGTGGAATTACCGAGGGTGGTTGGATGCAAGTGGAGGTCAGATTGTGGATCAAGGTTCAAGCGGGGCTTTGGACTTGATTGGTTTTGTCTTGAGGGATTGTTCAAGGCAAGGATAAGGAGAATGGTGGTTGATGGTTAAATTAACATCATCATCATTTTAGAGTCAAGGTGGAGAATTGTTGAGATGTGGCTCAAAAATGAAAATTGAGAAAGTGTTGGAATCGTGACACGATTTTGGGATCGTGACACGATTTTCAAGGCCGTGAATGGGTGTGCTCTAGAAGCCAAATCGTGACACGATGTGGGAAAACATGACACGAATTTGACAGATCTGAAACACGTTTTAAGCACTCTATGACCCATTTGTTGGGTAAGCTTGGTTAATCTCATGGAAACCAAAGGATGGAACTTTTAGGGTTTTAGATACTAAAGGTTGAGGGTTTTTGGGTGAGGTTCAAAGCTTCAAGATGTGAGAACCAAAAGAGGGAGCTCTTGGGAAAGGGTTGGTGCCTTTTGGGGAAGATTCATGGGGTTGGGAAACACATGAGTGGAGAGTCATTTGTGAGCAACTTTGGTGAGTCTTGTGAAACCAAAAGATAAGATCCTTAGTGAAATCAAAGGCTAAGGATTGGTTCTCTTTTATGGGTTAGATTCTAGAGTTGGGAAACAATTGTAAACACCTTGGGAGAGTGAAAATCATGAGTGTCTTGTTGATTGGTGAGATTGGGAAAATGAGTAGAAATTAGGGTTGTTCTTTGTGAGCTTATTGAAGCTAATTTCTTGTAACCCATTTGTATCTCTTTGTAAGAACTCATTGAGAGTGGATTGGAGAGATCAATCTCTTCTTCAGAGTAGGTTAAGTTGGACCGAACTGGGTGAACATTTCTTGGTGTTGTTATATTTTCTTTACTCTCTTTATCTTGTTTATCCTTTGGTTGAATTGTGGTTTTGCTATGCACTTGGTTTATAGACTAGGTCTATATTGTTGTTATTGCTTGTGGTTTATTTATATTTGGTTATTGGTTGGCATTGATACTTGCTTCATACTTCATAGTTTGTATTGGTGTGAAATTTGAGACCGAATTCACAATACCCCATGAAAATGATTTTATTGAATAATACTAACAAGTGTCTTTGAAATTTTGTTTTAATTAGAAAAGTTCAATTTCTTAAAAGTTCAAAATTCATTTTTTAATAGAAAATTGATAGTTTTTCTTCAATAACTAGCTAGTGTCCAAATTAAAACTTATGGATGGCCCTATTTAATTTGAAAGAGTAAGCAATCTTTGTCCACTTGTATATGTTTGGGTGTTATGTGTAAAATGTTACTCATAGTACTCATTAGTTACATAGGGTGAAAATCAAGTGAACACATGCAGTAAATAGTCCTCAAGAGGGGACCATTGTTGGACACTTCGAAAAGCGGCTAGAGTACAACACTTTATCGACATCTACAAAAGGTTTAATAACTGAGGGCATCACATGGTGTTCAAAAGAAGCAAGCCAAACATCATCAAAGAAAATACTGTGCTTTTTGTTGTTTAGATCAAACCCTTTGTCAACTGCTATTATAATTAGAGGGTTTTGATAACAAGTGTCTTAAAATCGTTTTTTAAGAATTTTTAATTTAAAAACTATTTACTGTAAAAGTTTAATACTTCAATTTTTGATGCATTGAATTGTATAAGATCTCATAAAAAGTTGAGTGCATTTAGGACAGTCGTTAGCATTTCTTGTTCTTAGAAATTGTGGTTGGGTCTTACACAACTTCAAAAAACTGGTTTGTAAGGTAAGGATTGTCCCCACTTATAATTAAACACATTATCAGACCATCTCTTATCCGATGTAGGACTCTTTAACACTTGTATTTTACTTACATACCTTTGAGAATTTGTGATATAATTTATTAACTAAGAAAGTCTAAGTTAGAACTTAAATCACAATTAATGCAAGGAGAATGTTTGAGTTTATATAAATGCTGACAATGAAGTGTAGTAACTGCAGTTTAGAGCCATGGAGGGCTTATTGAAAGCAGGATCAATCACATGACAAAAGATAGATAATCAACTTGCAAAGTTGACACACATGATGTTAATGTTATGGTTTTTGATTCTTTTTGATTCAAAAGTAAAATGAAAAGGTAAAAGAAGATGAAAAAGAGATAAAATAAAAAACACGCAAAGGTATCATATCACATGGAGAGGATTTAGAAGATATAGTTTGAGAAATCCATACCCATTTTAGATAAGCATATATAACTAAAATATTTAGTATGTATGTGAATAGAGGAGTATTTATCCAAAGTAATATTAATTCTCTCTCTCAAAAAAAAAAAAACTTTAAGAAATTGTGGTCGGGTCTAACACAATCCTACAAAACCAGCTTGTGAAGTGAAGATTGTCCCCACTTATAAACATATTAGCAGGCCATCTTGTATCTGATGTGAGACTCTTAACACACTCCTCACGACCAACACTATTAGGTTGGTTTGTGGACATAACTGGTTGGTGGTCTGATAACGGAAATCTGATAGCAGGTGACCCAATGGATCTTGAAAAGGCTCTGATACAATCTTAGAAATCGTAGTTGGGTCTAACACAACCCCATAAAACCGACTTGTGAGGTGAGGATTGCTGCAACG
This sequence comes from Medicago truncatula, assembly GCF_003473485.1. Lineage (NCBI taxonomy): Eukaryota > Viridiplantae > Streptophyta > Magnoliopsida > Fabales > Fabaceae > Medicago > Medicago truncatula. The sequence goes on along the minus strand of NC_053048.1, from coordinate 4,742,906 downwards.
TATAAACACATTGTCAAGATATTGGGCCAAAATTGAAAGTATCAAAATTGAAAGGGTCATTCATTTTGTGGGGATAAATTATTATTTTTTAACAAATGAGTCATTTGTGAATCATATATTTCCTATTTAATCATCTTTGAGTTTGGTAGCTGCAATTTGGAGAAAGGAATGCAAAATAGGGTAGGGACCAATTAGGTTATGGTATCTATCTTTTTTTATAAACCTCTCTCCACCGAGAAGAAATAGGACCACACAACTTTTGCAGAGAGATATGCATGGGGGCAAACTTGAAGCTTTTGTCCTGAGCTGACCCTCACAAGTGTTATATTCATCGCATGATTAATGACGCATGCATGCTTTCTTCAAGACAAAGTCAGTTAAATCATGTGAATATGTTGCACAAACAAACTTAATTTTTATTCTATTTTGGCAATGATAGCAAATATATTTGCAAATTAATATTGTTCTTGTGTATATAATTTTTTTTATCAAACCAAAATGATATATATTAACAAAAAATCAACAAATTACGGAGCACAGGTAGTGACATGGAAACACGCCAAAAGAATACAACAATTCAACAGTTTGTCAAGCAAGAGGCCAAAAAGAAAGAAACATTACAGGTTGGAACCAATGCAAAACAAAAGATTAATCATCATAATGATAATCAAAAGCAAAAAAATTATGTGCTTTCAACTATAAAAAAGAAAGTAGTTTAAACTTGTCTAACAACTGATAGAACATTTTTTTCCTTCTGAGTAAAATACTCTAATATTTCTTTCTTTCCATATCACTCATACCCAAGAAAACCAAAACAACTTAAACGAAATTCTAAGAGATCTTGAATGCCCTCCAAAATAAGCAAACTGATACAAATGATATAAAATACAAGACCGATCAGTTGAAGAGATATCTAACCAATTACGAAAAAGAGACCACAAATAGCTGAAAAAATCATACCCCAAGAACAAATTATCAGCTGTTCTTGTGTATATAAAATATCATCCCTTTTCTTTCTTTAATTTTTTCACCAATACATTTTACCTTTGATGCTAAAAATAAATTACCAGTCTTTATTTATTTATTTATCTTTCCTTCAAAAAAATTATTTATTTATCTTTTTATTTTTTTATAAGCAAACCACTCTTTATGTTGCTCTGTCATATTGTAATAAATGAATTCATTTTCTCCTCAAAGGCTTGGGTAGTGTAAGAAGTGGTAGATATAATCAAAAAAATTATTGGAATTGACTTCAAAGTACAGTTTTGATGACCGATTTGTTACCCGCTCCTGAAATTGATCCCTTCAATTAAAACTTATTTGGTTTTGGTCATTTCATCCAATTTTAAACTAAAAATAGTGATGTGACATGTTTTAAATGACCTACCATAAAATCTGATTATGTGAAATAATCAACACTCCATAAAAAATAATAAGAAAACATGCTAAAACTTTAGATTCGGTTTAAGAAATATATTGTATTTTTTTTTTTTTTGAAGGAAGAAATATATTGTATTCTCACTAATGCCTCTTGGTGATGCTTACTGTATTTAATTTGCTTTGATGTGTCAAATACCCATCGTACTTATTAATCCCGGTTTATAAGTAAAGTACCGATTGCTTTTCTTTTCCAGCTTAATACAATTTTTGTTGGTAAAAAAAAAAAATCACTATAATAACAAACATCAATAATTATCTTTCAAAAAAAAAAAATCAATAATTATTTTTTTGTGGGTATTTTACATCCATTTTGTACATTATTTTTTGATTTTGGGTATTTTACATTAATTTTGTACCCTTGTACACCAATTTCTAACCGTTGTAAAAAGTGTATAGACTGGTATAAACTCATAAAACTTAATCAACCTAAATGTTGGTGTGAAACAATTAGTTTTGAAACTCTTGAATACCAGAAACAAGTCTTCTGATTTTAGCGTAACTTTTTTTTGTTGGTTATTCTCATTTTCGCATAACTTGAAACGTAAAAGAATAAAAATATCTAGAATATGATATTTCAAAAGAGACAATTTTCAATAATTTTGAAGGAAAGAGAAGTGACCCAGCTGGCATCTTTTTAAGTCCATAAAAAATAAAAGAAGAAAAGTAGTGATTGCTCGAATTCCTTTTCGTACGTGAAACCCTAAAACATAAATGCTTTATGTTGGAGAAGAACAATATATTTTCTGCCATTAAAGGTCGAAGAAATATCCCAACACTAAGAAGAAATTAAAGTAAACATATAAGATAAAACTTCTTGAATTTGTTTCTTTTTTTTTTTAGGGAAAAACTTGAATTTGTTAAAAAAGTTAATTCAGTTGAAGCAGCTTTTCCATAAAAAAAACCTGAGAATATTGACGAGACAATAGCACACAATAATTTCAATAAAACACAAAACAATACAACAAGTTCAAGAATATAAGAAGAAAACAAGAAAGAATATATAATATGAACAAAAGCAAAAGAATGAAGAATGAAGATGAAAGAAAGACAAAAAAACATTGTTCTTAAACACTCCTTTCTGAAAGGGAAATGCAAAAGGATCATTTACATAATTTTTAAACTGTCTCTGAAGTTTCTTTCTTCTGTTATCGCCATCTGGATACTTGTAACACATAGAGTTGAAGAATAAGATTGAAGAAAAAAATAAAGAAAAGTTGCAACTAAGGGAAGAGACTCTACTGAATGGAATCTCTAAAGACATTATCTGAAAAATTGACCAATTAACTGCTTGTGTTATGGGGCCATAAGGGTAACTAACATACACATGACAATACATTATGGTCCAACAAAAATGGTCCCATGAACATAAGCCCTAGCTCAGATCTCGTGATTAATCTCTCTCACTTTTTTGAATAGCTACCAGAATGCAGATGAAGAAGCAGAGGTAGCAGTTGAATTGTCTCCAACATTTGCATTTGGTTTTTTGGTTTTTGTAGGTGAGTTTAATATTTGTGGTTATTAACCCTTCTGTTCTCAAGAAAAAAAAAAAACACATGAAAATTTGAAATTTGTTTGGAGGTACGATTAAAGTTTGACCAATACGTTCCGTCCTAAATTGTATGTCGCTTTAAAAAAAAATTGTACTAAATTATATGTCGCTTTACAAAACCAATGAAATATTAATGTTACTTTTCCTATTATATCCTTAACTATTAATTACTCCCTCTTCTTTCAATTATTTCATTTATCTTTTCCATACCATTTATTAAGGGATAATTTTGTAAATCAACTCATAATTTCTCTTCCCCACACAATATTAATTACATTTCTTAATACGTGTGAAATGGTCAAAACGTCGTACAATTTGGGACGGATGGAGTATTCCAGTAATGATACAACTTGGGTTCTCTCAAAAGATTGTTCTTTAATTGAATTTCATTAATATCTTGATCTCAATCTTAGTTGTAGGTGTGAATTCACTTAGCTCATAAAACCTAAGATAAATTTAGGTCAATCAATATGTGAGTTACTTTATAACTATTTAATTCACGAATACATATAAAGTTTGAAGGGGTTATCTAATATAGACCCGGTCCAACGCTGAATCCTCGTATTTTTGATAAATTTTAATAAAGTATTATTTGTTCTCAATTTATTATTTTAAAATTTCATAAATAAATCTTTTCCATATTAAACACTATTATGTAGTAACAAAAAAACACTATAATGTATTGTAAAACAAAACTATAGATTTGAAGTATAGATAGCCATCAACTTATTGCAGGAGTATATTTTGTAAAAAAATTACTCTTTTCAATTTTTTTTTTGAAAAAATAAATATTTACAATGTTTCCTGCTTAGATATTAAATTTCATAAATTGTACATTAAATATTTTATATTATTTTATCAATCATACATAACTAAAAAATATTGAAGTTGGATATTAGTAGTTATAGGATCTTTATTCTTTAGTTAAACTACCTAAAAAAAAAAGGATATTTAGTTAATATTTTACTTGTATATCACTAATCCCTTGAAATAAAAAAAAGTCATATCCTAATCTATTAGGTTTTTCAATTTGAATGTCATCCACTACTTTTTTAAAATCAAGTTAAAAATTAACATTTGTGAGACCCCCGTTACCAGGATCTATTGATGCGCATTATACAAGCCCTTAACTTCATAAAAATTCACGGCTTGAAAATTCATATGACACCAATCCATCTTTGCCATTAAAATACGTTGAATTCCAACTAAAAAAATACGTTGAATGTAATTTCATTATGTAATAAAATATCAAATATTTTTTCAAATTTGATTCAACTTTACAAATTTGATCTACTCAATAAAAACTATTATTTTGATAGTTAGATCAATGAAAGTTAAAGTTTACAAATAGTTATTAAGTAGAGTAATTCTTATAAAAGTTAGTTATGAAGTAAGTTGATTTCCTATCCATACAATATCTTATCAATTACTAATCTTGTTTAGGGAATTTGACGATAAGACAAAGTAAATCAAACACATGGATATGTTTGCATTGCACTCGTAACTTAATACAAAACAAAAAGGCCAATGAAGTTTTTTTTTTTTAAGGAACCAAAAAAAGTCATGAAAAGAAAGCAACCACACTTGAGCACGAATTTGTACTCAATCCAAAAATAAAAGCAAAGTCTTAAATAATTCGGGCAGGTTTCATTATCATTGAAAGAGTCTCTTTTTTTTTTTTTTTTTGAAGAATTTATCATTGAAAGAGTCAACAACAAAGAAAAACTATATGATAGAAATTGAGGTACTGGAATTGGGTGGGAAAGCGATTAGAGGAAAAATCACATTCATCTAGATTGAACTTTCGGATAGTGATCAATTCAATCAAACGGAAGTGGCCAAATCCCTTGGACTAAGACACTTGCCAATTCAATAATGGTACGAAAATCTCAATTTAATGTGGTCTTTATCACTGAATTAATCATACGTCATAGATGCATATATATATATATATATATATATATATATATATATATATATATATATATATATATATATATATATATATATATATAAAGCTGCCAACCGGTAAAATGTTGATATTGTTAAGCCGTACATCGTGATTGGAATTTAAACCTCAGTCTTTTTATTTGTGCGTGAGTTTCAATAACTATTTCATTAGCTATCCCGATTGATATGTTAGGTCAGCATATGTCACCAATGGAGTATCGTACTATCCTTAGATATCGTCTTATGATTCCATTATTTTCTATTGATGAGGTGTGTCATGTTTGTCGTAAGGCGTGCCTGGATACTTTTGGGGACCATGTCGTTCATTGTAAGGAGCTTCCCGACTTTAAGTACACACACGACTTTATTAGGGATGTACTTTTTGATATATTCAGATAGGCGGGAGTATCAATGAAGAAAGAGGTGCTTGTGAACTTCCTGAATGACCCACTAGATAGAAGATAAACACTCAGGCCAGCGGATGTTATGGTGTACGGATAGGTAGGAGGAAAACATGCATGTGTAGACTTGACTGGGGTTTCACCACTTGTGGGATTAGGTGTCGGGCCTTTTACCGTAGGACAAACAACCCTAAAAGCTGCGTCAAACAAAGTGGCCAAACATGAGAAAGCGTGTTCTGACAATCAACATGCTTTTATATAATTTGCTTTTGACACTTTGGTTTTCTAGCACCAGAGGTTGTTGACCTTCTACATAGAGTTCAAAAGTTCATGCATAGCAATGTCATGTCTCCTAGATTCATGAATGTTGTGTTTACGAGGATTAGCTTTGTCATCTAAAAAGGTCTAGCAGCGCATCTTATTGTCCGCTTGCCTTATATTCAAGTGTAAATAATGGTTTATATAAGTTAAAATCAATTCTCTGTCATTTCGTCTATACAAACAAAAAAAAGCTACTAAACTCTCAAATTACTATATGTTTTTGGACGGAGGGAGTGATGTTCTTTTACATTTTGTGAAACATCAACTTATAAGTTTTTTTTCTGTCTCTTTTTCAATATAGGTTAGCTAGCTTAGTTTCTTAAAAAAAAAAAAAGTTTTTTATTTTTTTTATTTTTTAAAATCAACTTATAAGTTTATTACCCAAAATAACTTATAACATAACCCAAAATCGCTCAAAATGTAATTAATTATAAGTTGTTGTTTCACAAAATCACCACTCACCCAAAATAACTCAAAAACACCCTTTTTCAAATTTTTCTCATTTGAGTGAAGCCTTCCTAAAATTAATCCGTTTTTGTCATTATGTTTCAAACCATTCTTTTGAAATTTGTGATTGTATCGTCTTACAATCAACCCCATTTCCTCTTCGTTAGGTGAATCTTCATTGAAATCACTATCTTATTGAACCATAAAGGTAACCTTGGAAGAAGAGGCTTTTAATGCGATGAACTTCTTCTCCTTCTTCTTAACATTTTTCTCACTAACTTTCAACCTTGTCATTTCATGCTCATGTTCCTTGAGCTTTCCAAATAAGACGGTGATGTCTAGAGTGTTGAGATTTCGAGACTCCTTGATGGCGATAACCTTTGGTTTCTATTCCCTAGTCGTACATCTTAAGACCTTATTAATTCAATCTTTGTTTGAAATTGTTTTACCAAGGTTTTGTAGCTTATTAACTATATGAGTAAATCTCATTTGAATAGAAGTGAGGTTTTCATCTTATTTCATATGAAACAACTCATATTATTGAGTAAGTGTATTAATCTTTGATTGTTTAACGTCTTTGGTACCCCCATAGAGGGTTCTCAAGTGTCCCACATTGCTTTAGTCATTTTACAATATGAAAGCGAGTGACACTCATATACGTCTAAGGCCAATATGAGTGTGTTCCTTGCTTTCAAATTGTATCGGAATTATTTTTATCATCGGCTGTTCAATCGGCCTTAGGCTCGTTTTGCATGACACCACAAACGTCTATTTGCGGTTCAAACCACCCGTTGACGACAACAACTCAAACATCCATGTCAACCGATCGTATATGCACGCTCATGCATTCTTTCCAATATAAACTGTACTGTACGCCGGTTTAGGATCCTTGCTTGTAATATAAACTCTTTCGTTAATTAAACCGTGACCGAATAAACCAAGCTCGTGATGCTATTTGTTGGCCGATATGATGAATACAACCATAATAGACGCGTAACATCACACAATCACAGAAAAACCAGACCCCTTTAATTTTATAATAAACATTAACCTCCCCTAAGGTCTTTTAAAATATATATTATATCCCTTTTCATTTAACACCGTTAGTACTCTGTTAGAAATTAAAAATGTAGTGTCTTCTTGATGATGTCAATCTTACTCTATCAAACGATTGAATGTTTCTCCCATTGTTGTAAGCTTTTCAATTCTTACTTTTATTTTTTTTTTCTCTTTTATTTCAAATCTATTGTTGAAACTGCTCTAAATTGATGAAAAAATCTGTAAGAAACATGCATAATCTTATTTCCATGTTAGCAAGTTGTATAAAAAAATCATTACCATCCCATTAATTTGGTTTTTATTTTGACCAAACCAATTATGAACAGCACCCCATTTTTTCATCACAATAACTTGCAACATAATTGCACAATTTTTTTTTGAGTGGATGAGAAACATCATCGTATGATAGGAAGGGATGGTTAAAGAACACAATATATAAATAAAAACACAGTATTGTGTGTTGTGTGATTCCTCTTTTATTTCCCTTTTCTTTGTTGGTATGTTATTTCTTCTCTTTTTCTTTGATTGTTTTTTCTTTGGTTGATGCTCACTTTATTGCGGTTCGTCTATCTGAGTATTTCTGTTTTGATTGTTATTCCCTCTGTTGGTTTGGATTTTTTTATTTGGTTTTGTATAGCGTTTTGTTTGGTTTGATTCCTCTAAGCACATGATAAGAAACATACTGGAGATAGCTCATAAAATTATGAAAGGACTAAAACTAAGTTAAATGAACAAAAATGTAATTAAGTTTATATTATTTAAAGACACCAATAACACAAACCCAGTACAAACAATAAGTGTCAACATCGTGGTAATCTTAACAATACGAGACTTCAATACAACTTCAATATCGACCAGACTCCTAGCGGCGGTATGGTCCAATTCCCACATTTTCATCCCTCTTGACAGATAAAGACAAAGGTATCATAAACAAGATCTTTCAAGCGGTCAAGAAAATGAAAATAAGCATGCCTGCAAGTTCTGATCAAGAAAGTAGCAATGCAAACCCCCCAAAACCCTGCTGCAAATCCAACTCCCATTCCTATGTAGAAATCTGATGTGTTGAAGAAACCTGCATCGGAATTTCCACCCTCCAAAACTTGTTTAAGTTTGGTACAATTGTTCATCACAGGAGGAGCACATAGCTAAGGATTACATGCATAGCTAAGTGCTTCAAAGCTCTGAAGTTGAGTGCTAGTTGGAATTCTTCCTGATAAGTTGTTGTTTGATAGATTCAGGAAACTTAAAAATGACAAATCAGACATACTTTGAGGTATTTGACATGAAATTTTGTTCAATGAAAGATCAATTGATTCTAACAATTTCATTTTCCCCATGTCATTTGGTATCTCCATAAAGACGGTTTCGAGACAAGTTCAAAAACCGAAGTGCAGATAGCTTCGAAATTTGAGGTGGAATAGTTCTAAAAAGATTATTACTTGAAAGATCAATCATTCTCACAAGTATCAAATTGTCTCTATACTCCAACTCATCTCCTTTTGGAACAAGGACAAGACTTTCTTTGTAATTGTTATAGTTAAAGCCAAAACCATAGAAATATTTTAAAGGGTTGGCAAAGAAATCATCTTCACCCGCCAGTGTTTTCATTTCATTCAAACAATTGGGGATTGTTCCTGATAGGCTATTGTTGGCAATATCTAGCACAATAAGGGACGAAAGTTGGCACATCTTTTGAGTAATGCAACCTTTGAATTCATTAGATCGCAAACGAAGAACCATTAGATATTGCATTTCCCAAATCCAAGATGGCAATGTGTCAGAAAGTTTGTTATTTCCCAAGTCAATGAACTTCATAGAACAATTTTGCAGAGTGGAAGGAATGGATCCATAAAAATCATTGTCATCTAGTAGCAAAGATTCAAGTTCAGATAAAAAACCGATGGGATTTGGAATTTCACCAGACAAATTGTTTCTTCCTAAATTCAAGTGCATTAAATTTTGCCAATGTATCCAACAGTGACCAAGATCACCAGATAACAAGTTATTTGAAACATCAAGCACAGTTAACTTGTTCTCAAAATTCATTTTTTTGCATAGAAAAGTTGAAGAAATTGGACCTGAAATTGAGTTATTGGCAATATTTAACACATCAATATTTGTAGACACACTTGGCAATCTACCTTTGAAATGATTAGAACTCAAGTTTTAGAAATTAAATCTGCAAAGTCTAATTCCAAAACCAACATGGAGCCAAATCAAAAATACCAGAATTCGACATTGTAAGCACTTCAATTTGACGGAACTTTGCATTTTCAACCAAGACGGAAACTTGGGACCTACTCCACAGGAACTCAGTAAAACATATTCAAGTTAAAAAAACGGGAGTCCAACTCGATTCGACATTGAGGAACACATTGGTCGAAGGCAAACGTGGTTCCTTTAATTCGAAAAGTTTTTCGAGACTTTTTTCTTGGATTGGTCCTTCCAAACAATTCGATGAAAGGTCTAATGTCACAAAGTTTGATAGAATTCCAAGAGTTGCAGACATTCCACCAGTTAAGGAATTAGCTCCAAGGTTTAATACCTGCAAGTTTCTAAGGAACCCTAAACTCTCGGGAATTGTACCATTCAGTTGATTGTGACCAATATTTAATGTCCTCAATGATGATAAATTTGAAAATGTCGAGGGAACTGAATGGACAATGGTATTGTTACTAAGATCTAGAACTTCAAGATGCTTAAGTTGGTCTAATGAATCAGGAAGTGCACCACTGAGTTGGTTTCTTTGAAGGTCTAATTAAAGTCTTTTAAGTTTTGAAGATTTGAGATGATTTGAGGAATTTCTCCTTGTAGAAAGTTACTAATCAAATCAAGTTGGACAAGAGTTTTGTACTTAGATTGGAGAACCATGAAGGGATTTCATGATTGAGATTGTTATTTGAAAGATCAAAGACTTGGAGATTTGTGAAATTTGTTTTCATTGCTGGTTTTATGTTATCAATTTAGCAATTTTCCAAATGTAATTCTAAAAGAGAAGGAATTGAATTACTCAATAGTTCAAACCAATCTGTTTCTTTTTGAAGGTCTACACCACTTAAATCAAAGTGTTCTAAAGAAGGAAGTTTTGTAATCAATTCAAGATTATATATTTCAAGAGGATAATTGAATCCAAGATTAAGGTACTTTAGGTTTGAGAGATTTCCTAGCTGATGAGAGATATGTCCCATGAAACCACTTAAACTAAGGTCTAGGTAATAATTAACCTCTCCATAGAGCCAAAAAAGCTTGGTATTTTAGTATGGACAAAGTAATTTAAGCTCAAGTCCAAATCAATCAAACATTTTAGTTCTAACAAGGAAGGACTAATCTCACCACTCAATTGCATGTATGGAGAGTCAAGAGGTGTGCTAAGATCGAGTTCCATGACTCGGCCTGTGATGTTGTTGCATCGAACTCCCATCCAACGACAGCAATCGTCGGCATCAGACCATGATGAAAGCCTTTTTGAAGGGTCAGACAATCGATGCTTGAAGCTGAGGAGTGCATTCCTCTCTGTCTCATTGCAAGTCACTTCCATGCATACAATGAAGTTGAGTTGCATATTGGACTGCCATGAGGAACAATCAAGACCAGAGAATAAGACTCAGTTACACAGTCGAATGTGAAACTTAGACAAACAAAAATAATGATGGCTGCATAATGCTACAATATATATAAGTGATCTATATTTATGAAAAATACTAAATAGGCTCTTGAGTGTTTTTTTTTTTTTTTTATTTGACAAAAAACTTTTGAGTGTTATTACTTGTTTATTAAGTACTGTTAGTTTATATAAACCACTGTAAGGATGAAGCATTTTCTTTTTTTGATAAACGAAGAGTATGAACTTGCATTAAAGTGGTAGTTAGACATCTCAATTAGGTGTCCTCGTGAGCTTAGTTCAGCTGGTTGGAACAATGCATAAAACACGTAAGGTCCGGAGTTCAACCCCTAACCACTACAAAAAAAAAAAAAAAAAAAAGACATCTCAATTAGGTGACATCCTAAAATACCCCAAATAAAATACAAATATATTTATAATAAATAGAAAAAGAAATACAAAGAATTGGGGGCTATGCCCAATCCACGACAAAAGAAATAAAAGAGAAGAAAAACATAAGAAAGAACATAAGTATTGTATTAGCATTTTTCTAGAGAAATAGCATTTTCCATTATCTATATACTATTTATTAAAATTGATGCCATATGAATTTCTATTTTTGCTCTTACGAGAGGCAATTTGGTAATTTCATAATTCATGGCTTTGGTTGAGTGCCAACTCACCAATGGCCTATGAATTTTCATTTTTGCCCCGAACCAATTTTTTTAATTATTTTTTAATTTTTATATTTTTAATATCTTTTAACTATTTTTCAATTTTTATATTTTTAACTATTTTTCAATTTTTTCTTCCAAATTCAGTTGTTTCTAAATTGCCATTGTGGGAGACTAAGATATCTTTTGACCCGGCTTTTTTCCAACTTCTCCACATTTTTAAGGAGAAGTTAGGCCAAACACAATATCAATAAGTACTTACTAAAAAAAATACTTTTTTTGAATGCATAAAACTACTTCTCGACAATTTATTTCAAAAGCACCTCTTTTCAACTCACGCTGGGAACCTTTTCTTTTATTTTTTAATATTATATTTCAATATGTTTTTTTCTTTCATTTAACTTTATTTTATTTAATTTTTTTGAACCGTTCCATTTAATTTTTTAAGGAGGTTCCATTTAATTTTATAATCTTTTTTTCAAAGGAATTTTATTATATTTTTTTGGAACAAAATGTGTTTAATATTACCCTTTGAGAGTTTTGATGATAACAAGGTATTAAAAATTGTCAATTGGATATGCTAATATTTGTTCAAGTGTATAGGACCATAGACAAAAATTTGACATCTTAAATAGGTTCTGGAAGAACGAAAGAGAGCAATGAAATCAACAAAAAGGAAGCTTGAAGCATCTAAAGAGAAGTGCTCCTGAAGTATAGTGCTCCTGAAGTGATGACGTCATCAGAAGCATCGCATCAGAAGCTGAAGTTCATCAGGAGATGCAAGACTTAAAGCTTCAAAGGTTGTTCAATGGATTTAATCTCGTCTAAGCATTGCAGAAAACTTAAAGTACAATTGTACGAAGTGTACAACCGCTACCTCCACTACTCTCTTTTTGTCTCTGCTACAAGACAAGAAAAACAGCTCTGCCTGCAACGATTTTCCTTCACAATTGGAATGGATTTGAAATTGATCCTTCATAGGACAATAACCATATCAGGAAAAAGATCATTGGTGATTGATCAAAGCTTCAAACGACTCTATTTTGATGTGTTGGCAATTCACAACGTCTCTTTCACACCTCTATATAAAGGAGGGAAGACTTAGAGATTGGCAAGGACTCAACAACAGTTTACTAGTACCAAAACTCTACTGAAATTGTTCTGCATTCAAAAGTTCACTTAGAATTTCTTTTTCAAAGTTCATATCTTAGAAATTATAGAGTCTTAAGAGTCTGTATCTGATTTGTATTGTGAACACCACTGACTGTATATCAAGTGTTCAACCTCAAACATTTTTCTTTGTAATTCTGTTTGATTAGAAGTCTCTTTGCAATTGTGCTTGAGCATAAGAAGTCTCTTGATTGTGCTCAGGAGCATAGGAAGTCTCTTGTAGTTGTGCTTGAGCAATTTGAAGTCTCTTGCTAAGTTTAGCAGTGAGCAGTTGTAATCAGATATTACATTTTTAGTGAACTCTCCTTTGAAGTGCAAGGGGGACAGGAATACTTCCGGTTTGTGAAAGGAACCTGTATAATTGCTTTGTGTCTTTCTTCTCTCTCTCTCTCTCTCTCTCTCTCTCTCTCTCTCTCTCTCTCTCTCTCTCTCTCTCTCTCTTTCTCTCTATTTTTATCCGCTGCAAGTTAGTTATGAACATCACTTCAGAAGTAGAACTCTATCTGCTTCTGATCAGTGTTTTCAGCTTAGGAGAAAACGAAGAAAAAGCTAACACAATTCAACCCCCCTTCTTGTGTTTTTCTCACCTTCATATTTTTATTACTTATATATTTAATTTCAATATCGTTTAATCATCACAATCTCACAAATATTTTTATTCACGCTGTCATTTAATGATACCAAATATTTTGATTTTCTTTCTTCAACCTCGCGAATATATACATACACACATTAACGTTTAGAGTAATATTTTATGTCTGTTTGTCTGTTTTTTTGTTACACTAAAGCATATAATTTTTTTTTAGTGTTGCTTGGTTGAATGCTACCTCACCGATTTTTTTATAACTATTTTTCAATTTTTATATTTTTAAAAACTTTTAACTATTTTTCAGTTTTTTTTTAACTACTTTTCAATTTTTTCTCCCAAATTCAGATGCTTCTACACTGCCGTTGTGGGAGATTAAGGCACCGTTTGGCCCGGATTTTTTTTTTCAGCTTTTCTACATTTTTAAGGAGAAGCTAGGCCAAACACAATATCAATAAAGTACCTTCGAAAAAAAGTACTTTTTTTAGAATGCATAAAATTGAATGGAATGAGCTTTAACCAAAAGTTGTTGAATGCTACTTCAAAAAATTACTTCTCTCTAGTTTATTTCACAAGCACTTCTCTTCAACTCACGCAGGCAACCTTATCTTTTATTTTTTAATATTATATTTCAATTTGTTTTTTTCTTCCTTTTTTTTTTTGAACCGGTCCATATAATTTTTTTTAAAGGAGGATCAATTTAATTTTATTATCTATTTTTGAAGGAATTTTATTATCTTTTTATCACTTATATATTTAATTTTAATATCGTTTAATTATCACAACCTCACAAATATTTTTATTCGTGCTGTCATTGAATGACACCAAATATTTTGTTACGCTAATGCGTATAATTTTTTTAGTGTTGCGTAATGCGTACAATTATTATTTTTATAAAATTTTGGTTTTAATTAAAAGTACTAGTATAGATGCCTAAAAACATTATACTTATATATATTTTACACATTTATATTGTAACAAATTATGCATATCTTTTTCTTATTAAAAAAACTAAACATATATTTTTCAATGACACCAACAATGTAACAAATATAATAGCATATAATATAAATTCTTATCTTTTTAAATAACACCAAAAATATGATATTCTTATAACAAAATTTGTTATACAGTATAATTGAAAAAGAAAAAACAAACTATTCTCTAGATTAGCTCAGTTGATATCGACAATGTATAAATATATGCAAGGTCGCTGGTTCGATCCCGGACACCACCAAAAAAAATAATAAATTCAAAGTTTTGTACAATATTTTGCCAAATAACTTTTAATTTAAAATAACCTTAGAACTAAAAAAAATAAAGAATCCAAACAGCTTTAACTTTTTTCTTAAAGAGCTTTATTTTAACTTTGTTTTAAAGTAGCTTTTAACCGAAAAAAAGTCTGGCCAAACGGTACCTAAGATACCGTTTGACCCGTTTTTTTTTTCAACTTCATTACAATTTTAAGGAGAAGTTAGGCCAAATACAATATCAATTAAGTACTTACTAAAAAAATGTACTTTTTTTTAATGCATATATTTGAATGGAATGAGCTTTGGCCAAAAGCTGTTGAATGTTACTTCAAAAAACAACATCTCAACAATTTATTTCACAAGCATCTCTCTTCAATTCACGTTGGGAAACTTTTCTTTTATTTTTTAATATTATATTTCAATGTTTTTTCTTCCATTTAATTATTTTTTGAACCGTTCCATTTAATTTTTTTTAAGGAGGTTCCATTTAATTTTACTACCTTTTTTTTCAAATAAATTTTATTATCTTTTTATCACTTATATATTTAATTTCAATATCGTTTAATCATCACAACCTCAAAAATATTTTTATTCACACTGTCATTTAATGTTACTAAATAATTTTATTTTCTTTCTTCAACGTCGCAAATATATATACATACACACACATTAGAGTTTAGAGTAATACTTTACGTGTGTCTATTTTTTTGTCACGATAATGCGTATAATTTTTTTTGGCGCTGCATAATGCGTATGATTATTTTTATAAAATTTTGATTTTAACTAAAATTAAAATTGTAGATGTCTTTTCTTCAAAAAAGGTATAGATGCCTAAAAAAATTATACTTTTATATATATATATATTGCACCTTTATATTGTAATAAACTATGCATATCTTTTTCTTATTAAAAAAAATAAACATATATGTTTCCATGAGACCAACAATGTAACAAATATAATATCATATAATATAAAATTCTTATTTTTTTAAAAGACACCAAAAACATGGTATTTTTATAACGAAATTTGTTATAAAGTATAATTGAAATAGAAAAAACCAACTATTTTGATATTATTTATGTTATTATTTCAGGCTCCTTAAATTGTTTCTCCTATATTCAAATATTTAACAAGTCATTTATATGTTGATACAAATTTGTATTCATTTTACACAAAATAAACGTTATTGAGTAAATATAGTATTTGTAAAAAAAAACTTTCATTTTTTTTAACATTTTTAGCCTTTAGAAAATATTTTAAACATTTTATTTATTTATTATGTTAATTCATAATTAATTCAAAGTTTTGTCCTCGTGAGCTTAGCTCAGTTGATAGTAACAATGCATAAATATATGCCAAGTCTGAGGTTCGAACCCCGGACACCATAAAAAAAATAAAATCAAAGTTTGTACAATATTTGGCCAAATAACATTTAACTTTAAAATAGCTTTAAATCTAAAAAACAAAGAACCAAACAACTTTAGTTTCTTTCTTAAAGGCCTTTATTTTAACTTTGTTTTGAAGTAATTTTTAGACCGTAAAAAACCTTGGCCAAACGCTATCTAAGTTCAGTTGGGAACACTATTTCACTTTCTTCTTCAAAAGAGGTCATTTTCTTCCTTTTTTTCATGGTTCTGAGACCATGCATGACTTGAGTTGACTGATTTTAATGGCTTGAGGGGTTCATTTTTCGACACTGTTTTAATTTTTGCTTCATCATAGGTGGCTTTCTTCCTTTTTTCACGATTCTGCATTTTAAGGGTTTTGTTTTTTGTTTTTTTTCAATTGTTAATGGATTATGTACCAGATATTGTTATGTTGCATGACTGTAGAAAAATCTTCCTTTGTTATGTGGAATATAGTAGAGGTCATGATGATTGAATTTTAGCTCATGGTAAGGTTTTGACACAATTGTTATTTTAGCTTCTGGTACTGAAGTTGAAAAAAAAATTGATGCATGTGGGTTATTTTAGTTTTTGTGAGTAATCCTAAAGTTGTAACAGTTTTCATATTTGGTTTATTCTTTCCTATATCATTGAGCCGTACGAAAGTTGATTGGTGTAAATTTGTTTTTGTCATATCATTGAGGTCCAGAAAGTTGATGATACAGAAATTTCTGCATTTAAGATCAGGTTGATTTGATGATACAAAAATTGATCACATAGAAATATGTTAGCTTCTTTCGATATCAGAATGAACAAACACTACAAGAAATTTGTCATTTTGCGACACATAATCTGCGACTGTTCAATAATAAGGGTCGCAATTGTATATTTGAGGCGGGTCTTGCGACGGGTAAAGCCAACCGCTGCAACTTTTGGAGTGAAATTAAATATGCTTTTTAACATATAGCGCACTAGCCCTTTCTCTCTCTCCTGGATTATCAAAAGACAAAAAATCTCACCACCAAAAAACCCCTCTGTCCATCCAAAACATCCCAAAAGCGAAACCCAATCGGCCGTCCCAAAATACCCTCTCTTATCTCACGATTGCTCTAAACCTTCAATCGATCATCCCTTCTTTCTTCTCTCATGTCCGATTCAAAACTCCAACCGAAAAAGAAGATTTAACCCTCAAATGAAACCTAATCCGTTCCCAATTTCGTTAAACCCCAGTCTCAGGTCAGATTTGTTTCGTCACTTCATCTTTCATCTGGAAAAAGAGATAATCCAAACATAATGAAAAATCGTAAGTATTTTCTTCTTTATCCCTCTTGTTTTTTGATTTTCTTTCAATATTTTTGTTTTAATTTCTAGAAAATTGGAACCTTATTATTAATAAATATTATTATTTAAATTAGAAAGTTATTATTAATAACTATTGTGGTTCTCTCAACATATTATGAATTTGTAATTTTTTGTGGGGGAAATTTACAGGTAAAAATGGCAGCTCAATGTCTTTGAAGCTACTTATTCAATCTGGTTGGAAGGAAAAGGTCTATCTTTTGTTTCTTGTGTTCCTTTTTGACTATTCAAGGGTAACAAGAAAAGCAAATATGTTCTACAATGGGCACTTGACAAGTTTGTTCCAAAGGGAATGATTATCTTCAAGCTCATACATGTTCATGCTGGTATAGTTGTCGTTCCCACACCAAGTAATATGATTGTTTATTGTGTTTAACAATTAATAGTTTTTGTTTTTCTTTTACAATACAAAGTAACAATTTTATGCATTTAAAAGTTGAAAAACATTTTTTCTGTAAAATGAAGATGCATTTGTATCTTGAAGAGATTGGTTAATGAATTTTGATCACCGTCGAAGACGTAGGAACAATTGGCCAAACTCTATGATCAACTGTTGTGTTTTTGTGCGTTTATTTATATGTTTACTTTAGAACCAGGTTTGCTGGTCTAACATATTATAGGGCTGTTATGACTTATGATTGGCAGTCTCGCATTCTGTATGAAAGTCAGAACTTTTATGTTTCCCTTACTTTTGTTAACATGACTCAACCTCACAAAAACCGAATTTTCAGGTGAGGAGAACTGCCCAAGCCTTATAAACACAATTTAGGTCGCATATTTAGTCAATATGTAGCAACGATGTTGAAATAATGTGTATGGCCAACATGTTCAGGGCCGAACATCTGAAGCGTGAAATAATGTGTATTGAATAAGAGGATCTCAACAACGATAAAACTGTAGAATAGTTTTTTGGCCATGTATAAAGTTATCACTTATCAGCATGATAGGAATAGTAATTACATGGCTAACTCTAATATTTTTCATATAACAAATGATTTTATTATACATAAGTGACTATAGCTATATTTTTATTTCTTTTTCAAGAAGTGACTATAGCTGTTATGATATAGCCGTGGAAGATTTTACAAGATTATTTTTTAGTTATGATAATTCAACATTTTTGTACTTGCAGTGGGAAATTTTCTCCCAATTTCACAAGTGTGTGATGATGTTGCAGCTACATACAAAAAGGAAATAGAGTTGGAGACAAATCAAATGTTTCTACCTTTTAAGAAAATGTGTGAGCAGAGAAAGGTAAGATATTGTTCTTCATGAATATTAATTTGAACAAATAGTGCACTATAGGAACTGCATTCTTATACTATTGTTGAAACAGGTGCATGTAGAAGTTGTAGTGATTGAATCAGATGATGTGGCATCTGCAGTGGCAGAGGAAGTGATGAAGTATGCTATAACGAAATTGGTCGTTGGAGCTTCAATGGGTGGCTTATTTAAAAGGTACTTCTATAATGACAGCAAAATCATTTTAGCATTTACCTTGACTAATAAAGATTTATTATCACCAATAGTGCTAAAATCAAACTGGATTCTTCCTCAAATAATTTGTGTCATTTTCTTGTTGTCCTATTTTCTTGTTTCTTTCATTTCCTTGTGTTTTGTTTATTTGTAAAATTTGATTTTTTTTTTAGATCTCTGCTGGTTCGTTTTCTGTTTACGCTCAATTATTTGATTGTTTTTTATAGATTGATTTTATATTTAAGTAATTGTAATTTATGCAGTTTCTATAGATTGATTTTAGTATTGCAGTTATAACTGTGTGTGTTAGTTAGCTTTTGTTGTAAGTTAAACCCCGCTGAGTGAAGGTGTGACTATACGCAAACGTTGGTTTCTAAGTGTATGATATTAAAACATGATAGCGATTTTTGATGAAGAACATAAAATCTGATTGGTAGGCATATTTTCTTTCTCAGATCGAAAATCGTATTTCCTTCAAATTTTCTGATGCATTAAAATATGATAGCAATTTTTTTGTTTTTAAATGTATGATATCTTTTTCAGGTCATGAAAGTGAAGTTAATTTAGGAGGAGGTTTTAGGGATCTTTCAAAACTTCCAACGCTATTTCAGAGGTAGTTATTCCCTTCAATTTCATTTTTTGGTTTGTATGTCAAAACTGAACCACCTGGTTTTATACAAAAACTGGATTTGTTTTGGTGAATTAGTTAAGCTGGTTTTGAACCATTGCATGTATTAAACCAGTCTCAACTTTTGGTTTTGGTTGTAGTCAATTTATGAATCTTCCATTCAAAACTTGTTTTTATTTTGGTGTTGTTTGATTACATAATATGTATGTTGAGTATTAATTATTGTTACGTGGCACAATTGATCTTTATATTGATATAAGAGTAGTAGTGTTGAATTGATCTAGTTATGTCCTCTTTTTTTCACTTTTTGCTAGGGGGTATATTTTTTGTTGAGAAAACATAGGCCGAGGTTATCGGGTTTCTATTTTGTGAATTAGATTCTTGTCTTATCATTTTTTCTTTCGAATGGAACACAAACTATAGGACTGTGATAGGTGTTGTGTTGTGTTGCGCTACGGCTGCTGCCTGTTGTGTTGGAGGTTTTGCGGGTTTTTGTGGGTCTGCTGGCTGCATTTTTACTTGATGTGAAGTGCAGTTTTTTCTTTGTTGCGTGGGGGCTGTCATAGGTCCAGCAGGTTGTTGGGTGATCAATAGGCGTAATTACAATGGCTGTATTTTGCTTTATTTTTTGGGTCTTTGCTAGTTCTGTGTTCAGAAACAAACAATAGAAATAAAAATAGATGTAAAATACTCATGGATGTATGGCTATTAGTATTACTAAGAGTTCTATGTCTTTAGGCAATATGTTCAGTGTGTTTCATATCAATTGATTGGAATTTCATATTGATTTATAAAGATGATAGATATGATGACCATTGATTAAATAAGGTGTTTTTTTGTAGGTTATATTGGAGGGTTACAACGATTGAGTATTTGTCGATTCTGCTACAAGTTTGCAAATAAGGTTCATGTAGCAGTGTGTGTGGCAGAAACTCTCCCGAAGTTAGGATACTCAACTGATAAAGATCTTAAAGATGGGAGTCAGTTTCATAAACTCTTATGTTTTCCTTGTTTGATTTTGTAACATTTTTGTGGATTCATATAATGGGATTTAGATGTTTTTAGTTATATATTTCTGTATTTTAAGTATTCATTAATATATTTGTTTAAATCGTCAACAAAAATTGCCCCATTTAATTTTTTTTAAAAAAAACTAAACATTTGCGACTGTTCTGAAGGGTCGCAAGCCTATTTAAATTAAATTAAAGTGCCTACTTTGCGACAGTCGTGAGGGGTCGCAAGTCCCTTCAAAACCTAGTGAAAGCTCTACATTTGCAACTGTTGGGAACTGTCGCAGTACCTTTTGCGGCAATTGTTGCGACTGTTCTCTAAACTGTCGCAAAAGACAGTTACGACCCTAACATCCGCGTCTGTTGGGGAACAGTCGCAAATGTACATTTGCGACCCTTCTAACAGTCGCAATCTGTCATTTTAAAAGTCGCAAAATGCATTTTTTCTTGTAGTGAAAGGGAATAAAAATAAATGATGTATTATTGTATTTCTATGTCAATGGATTATGACTACATTAAGGATCTCAAAAATGATTTGAACATTTGGAAAATAGGATTTGGAGTGCTGGATTCTTGGATTGTGGCTGGTAGTAATGAGAATCAGCATATGAAGCTCATTATTTGTAATGCAAAGGTTAGATGAGTTAGTTAAGATTTGTTGAGAAGTTTAAGACTTAGTAAGTTTGCATTATGATTTCACAATATAGTGTTAGAGTAACTTATTATTTCATAATCTGATTTGATTGTTTTTTGACCACATTTCTTGAATTATTGTCGTGACCATAACACTTCTCAAGCTCAGAGTCAAAGCTTCAATCAGAACTTAAGTCAGAGTTCAGCTTCTTCTACAACGATTTATCCAATCTGTCTCAAGTTAGGCCAATTGCTGAATTTATAAACTTAGTCAAGGTTTGCTTTTTTTATGCACAAACATGCTTTGAGTTTTTTTACGCACAAATTAAAAGTACATATTGCATTATTCTTTATTTCATGTGCATAATTTGTGTTAGGATACATACTGTAACAACCCGATTTTCGCTAGATTTGTTTTAAATTGTTTTATATGTGTTTTTATATGCTTTTATGTGATTAATTGCCTCTGTGTGTATTTTGGTTGGGATTATTAGAATTCGGTATAAGAAGGGTATTGTGGTCATTTTGTGAGTAAGGGTAAATTAGTAATTTTTGGTGGGGATTATTTTTAGTATTTAGTGAGAACCATTATTTTACTAAGTTACTAGTGTGGTAAATAGTTGTGAGCCAGTAAGTGACCGTTGTTAGTATTTTACCGTTAAGCGTGTAGAAACATTTTAAAATTGTGATTGAGTGGGTTAAGCCCACTAAGGCAATAGGGTTAAGCCCATTTGAGAATAGCCTATATAAACCTTGTCTTAAGAGAAATATAATTCGTTTTTCATTTCATAAGATTTTTAGAGAGAGGTAGAGAGAGAAAGTACAAGAGAAAAGGAAAAGGGTTTGAAGAGAGGAGACTTGAAGACCTAAGAGGTGGTGGAGATTCTAGGAGCTAAATTTGGGCTAGGATTTTTGCTAACTAAGGTAAAGGGGTTAGAATTCAACCATAATCAATTAGTTGTAATTTTCATTAATATCATGATTAAGTGCTTAATTGAATAAGTGATTATTTGTTCATAGTTGTTGAAATTCGTGTCCTAATATGATGATATGTTTGAATACATGAAATTGGTGATAATTGAATTGTTGTTGGAGAAATTGCATGTTCATTGTATGTGAAAATGATATATTGTGAATTATGCTCAAATTGTTGAATTGTGCTATATTGTTGTTGAATTGTGATGAGAATCATGTTTAATTGATGTTGTTGTTGTTAAGAGATATTGTTGTTGATGATTCATAGCTTGGGTATTCATGAATCATGATTTGATGATGAGAAATAAGTTGTTGTGCTTGGTTTTGTAAAAATGGGTTGATTTGGTGAATTATGTTTAAATGACATTTGTTGTTATGTTTGATATGTTCTTGAGAGCTATTTTAAGTACTATGACCTGTAAACAAAATTTGGAAACATATTTGGGCATTGGGAGATCAAAATTGAGGATTTTAGGTGAAAAAGGGGAGAAACCCGAGAGTTTTTGTGCAGAACTGATGACTGGACGCTCAAGCGTGCTCCAAGCGTGCAGTCACAGTAGCTACTGGAACTTGCACGCTTCAGCGTGCAGGAGGAAGCTTAAGCGTACATGCCCAGTTTCAGCACCTTTTAGTTTTTGTTCCGGGCTTTCGGGGACCAATCCGAACTTTGTAAAATGCTTGTTTCAACTTGTTTAATGTCTGTTTAAACTCCTAAACCTACATGATTTACTTATTCAAATTTGGGATTTTCCATTTTTGGTTTGAAACTTGAATTTTGGTAATTTCGGATTTTTGTCGAAATGAACTTTCGTGAATTAAATGAGATTACAAGTTTAACCTACAGCTCATATAGACTTAGGTAAGGCTTGTAAAGTTGGTCAAACATCTTAATCATGTTAAACTTGATATTTCGGGTGGGAATGTGGAAAATGTGAATTTGGATTTTCTCATACGAACTTAAGCTATTCTTTGAACTAATGTTTAATAGTTTGTAAGTGGGTTAAGCTCATGACTACATGATTGATTAAGATTGATTTGTAAGCTTTCAAACTTTAATAAGTTACCTTATTTTGAGAATTATAAATGTTGGCAGTTTGCCACTTGATACAGACTTTATCGGAAATGGTTCCTTAAGCCAATTATCTTATAAATCTTTCGTGACTAGCTTTATATGACTAAATGAAGATATGTAAATTCTTTACATGTGTTGAATATGATGTTTATCATAATATGTTGTATTTTCCCCTTTATTTGAATTGTGAGAAATTGTATGGAGTTGTTGAACTATATGATATAGTTGATGTTGATTAATGCATATATGTTGATTGATTGTGATATTGTTGTTGAATACATATATGTTAATGGATTGTAATATTGTCGGTGAATGCATATATGTTAAGTGATGGTGATGTGTTGGTGATTGCATATATGCTAAATGATTGATGATGATGTGGTGATGGCTCTTAATTGATTTATGACTTGATTGATTGTGTGGACGTAAATACTTGATAATGCAATTGTTGTTGAGGTGATCAATATAATTTGAGGTTATCCTTTATATTGCTGTTGAATATTATGAGGTGATGTTGTATTGTCGAGTCTTTGCTTGTATGTCCATGCATCATAGTCATGTTGAGTCTTGATGTTGTAAAGGAAGGTTACTCTTTTACTTCGGTGATAATGTAAGACGGGTGTGAAATCTTACATCGAAGGTGACGACCTTGACGTGATTTGGTACCACATGCATATATGTGTCGGGAATAGGCGCATAGCATAATTGGCATGAGTCTTAATTGTTTACATGTGAATGATGATTGTTGATGATAAGTGTGCTTGATGAATACAAACTTGTGATATTTGGAATTGATTGGTTGATGAAGTGTGTCATAATTGAATATGTGACTTGATGAATTTGTGCATTGGTGAAATTGTTGAATGATGTGATCTATGTGGATTGTGTATATGTACATTGGTGGATTTTGTTGATGGTTGTAAATAAATGATTTATGCTCTAATTGCATATATTGCTTACTTGTGCTTATACACTTGATGATAAATGTTTTGGTAATAGTGATGAGGTGAGAATTGTATATGCATATATACATATATGTTTTGGTGATTCCTTTGATAATTATAATTACTTGCTTATAACTTTGAAATGATGACATGTATTGTTGAGTTAAGTATGCTAAATGAAGAATAATGTGAGTAATCCTTTCTTGATTGTTGTTGATGAATGATGAACTTATGTCGATGACTTGGTTAGTGATTGAATATGTTGCTATACTATGTTAGTAATTTGACAGCTTGAAATGTATGTGCTGGGGGATAATAATCATGTGATGCTAGTATTCTAGGAGGGATGGTTATGTATATGTGCTATGCATGAATCCTTGAATGCCTATGTTTGTTTATGTTGATTATGATTGATGTAAAGCTTACCCCCAGTGATTTCGACCGCCTACCTGTCTGTATGGATGGGTAGACGAAGTGCAGGATTAGTTGCTTTGGTGAGTTGCTTGGTGATTGCTTGGATAGCGGGAGCTATCTCCGTTATCGTTTCATTAGAGTCTTAGGATAGGCTTTGATCTAGGATGTCTGTCTTATGATTATTCTAGATTGTTTATTTTGGATTTATTTACATGTGGAGATTTGCCCATTTGTCGGGATTTGGAGAACTTTTATGATGTTGTATCTTGATTTCATGGCATGTATGCTTTTAAAGTATATGGTTTATATCCGCTGCAACTGTTGAAATTTTTTATACATGCATGTTGTTTTGGATTTTGTTGATGATGTGGCGTCTATTTTTTGAATATTTATATTATTCGTGTGTTTTACCGCTTTAATAGAAATAAGGCGTTACACATACTGCATCACTATTTGGAAAACAGCTAAATTCAATCCTAACCAGTTTAGATGATATTATTACAGTTGCACCTAATGTTTGAAGACATCAATGTCAAATGGTGCTAGCTATAGATGCACATGCGGGAGTGATGCTTAATTTCCATTTGTTTCAACAATGTTAATTGGTCAACGGGGTACATATAATCCATATACATGCATTTATCTAGACTTTATAGGAAGATAATAGGAAGATAAATTAGAAGTCATGATACATTTTCTTTAGTTTAAAATCAATTATGCTACCTTCATTTTATAAATTATATGTAACTATATTCGCATACATCTTATCTATGTTAATATGCATTAAACTAATATTGCAGTTATTTCCCTGTGGTAAGCTCATCTTTGATCTCGAAAAGTCACCGAAGAAATTGCACGTTCGAGTTGTTCCAAAGTAGACCTTTGTTGCTGAACTATTTGAACTTCTATTATTTTGACGCATCGCTTTGGACTGTAATCGTAAACTATCTTGACTTTGGGATGTCATTTGTTCTTTTCATTTTGTCTGATGTAAATATTGACAAAAATCCATTTTTGGCTAGTCTATGACACTTGTAGTCTCTTTTATAAACCTAACTATTAGGTAACGTTAATCTACACATTGTTGATTCCTTCATTGGTTCTAATTTGTATCATGATAATTATAATGTTGTTTTCCTAATCTCTTGAACAAAATAGAACATGCTCTTTTCCTACAACAATTCTTTATAATGCTTTGGTAAATGTTTTAGAAATGTACATATAGCTGAGATTTGTGCAATATGCTTGCTTGATTTTCACATTTATGAACGGCAGTAATTTCTTAGAAAGATGCAGTTATTTCCCTTAATTTTCCTCATGTTTTTGGGTTTTTGTTTGTGGCCATTTTTCATGCATGTATGTGGATTGTGGTGTGTTGTTGTGATGTTATATGTTTTATTTAATTATTGAATACTTATGATAAAGAAAATTCTGCCAATGATACAGAAAATTTGCTTCCTTTCTCATTTGATGTATCGAAAATTAATGATATGGAATCTTTTGATATTGATGGTTCTCAAAGGTTTGGTTCTTCTACATAATTTGTTGAATGCTGGTAAATTTACCTTTCCCTTCCTAATGATACACAAAATTTTCTTACTCTCTCATTTGATGTCTGAAAATATCATGATATAGAATTTTTTGATATTCATGGTTTGCAAAATTTATTTGGCATATTCTCAAAGGTTTGGTTCTTCTCACATTATGCAACGCATATAATTCTTTTTTGTGGAATGAGGTTTGTTAATGCACAAGATTTTTGTGTGGCCTTGGCGCAGATATAGCCATTTTTTTTTTTCTTTTCTGGATTTGGTTTATTTGACTGAGGATAGTAGAAACACAATGTATTGAGGACAATAAAAGTTGAGGTTCCTTTATAGGGTTATACTTTGTTCAGTGGATTCATCTTTTTCTGAAAGAGTGTATCAGCAATTATGAGTATAGATACTAGATATTGCAACTGATTTGTGTTGGTTTGTATTGACAATTATATTCCTTAACAAGAAGAATCTAGAAGTAATTGGTGATTGATGCAAAAACAGTAGGGAATGAGTGCGCCACTATTAGTCTTGAAAAAACACAACGTGCTAATTTTGTTCATCCATTTCTTCTTATCTATCTCAGTCTCAATTGATTAGCAATTTACTCAATTTCTTGCAATCTCTAATTTGTATTGATGAAAATGTCATTTTCCATGCAACAACATGTGATTAATCATATGTATTGAATTTGTTGCCTCTGACTGTGTCTCTGCATCCTTTCACAACAATAATCGACGAAAATTCTGTTATTAGTGCAAACACAAGTTTGTGAGGTGTTGCAATATGGTCTGGTGATGAGTTGCTTTGTTTTTAAGTAGGGTTTTCTATGTCAAGGGATTATAATTATATCAGGGATTTGAACAAGGACTCCGACATTTGGAAAATCGGTTTTAGGCTGCTTGAGTCGTGGACTGTCGTTGGAAGTAATGGAAATCAGCACGTGAAACTGATTATCGGCGATGCAAAGGTTAGAAGGATTTGGTCGCAATTGTTGCGAAATCTTTTATGGTTTATTTACGTTGTTTGATGTTGTTCATTTGAATTTACCTCCGCATCTTTGTTTTGTTCATGGGTTTAGGGTGATCGAATTCATGTCATAACTCGATTTAGAGACTTTGAGCTTTGGAAGTCATTGATTGAGGAAAGCAAGACCCTCAATTGCTACAAGACAATTCTTCTTCCTTCTCAAAGTTGGTGTCAGAATTTTTGAGAAGATCATCCCAAAGTAATTGCAAAAAAAGATAAGAGCATGAGGATAAACAGAAGGAATAGCATAGCGGCAGCAGTAGCAGACAGTCAGACAATTATTGTACATAGCTAAAAAAGTTAGGCCTAATTCTGAGTTTAATTAGTTTTGGCAAGGGATTGCAGCTCAAGAAATCCTAACTCATTACATTAACAACTCAAAGTTGAAGGTCAAGTAAATTGAAGGCTCCTGATCTACTTGATATTCTGATTTCACAAGTTTAATGAGTTTCTAATATAACTATGATTTTCCTTTTCAAATTATATTCATCACACAATTAGTGATTGTTTCCATAGTTTCTATACTGGTTCCATTCAAAAAATTTAAGTACATAGACTTGTGCATTATATTCAGTGAATGAAGTCTTATTGTATATATGCCACCAATAAATACTCCGTAACTAAATGTCAATCTAGAATATAATAGCAAGCAGCTTTTCTTCAAAAAAAAAAAAAAAAACAGGCAGCTTATAATTTATAAGTTAACATCTTAATCTTTTATTTTTACTATGAACTCTATGCTTGAGTTTTTTTTTTCCTACTTCTTTCTGAAGTTACTCAAAGTAAGTTTTTATTTCCATTCATTACTTCATTAACATTATTTTATTTTAGAGTCGCTTTGAATTTCTGTAATGTGTTATGTACTTTCACTTTGTTTGCTTACGGTTTGAACATCAAAGTAGAATTTTTTGAGTTTGGCTCTTTACAAGGACTTGAATTTGAGGCATTTCTCTTAGCACTTAAATCATCACAATGGTGTCTATTTGTGTGAACTTTAAGGCCAATATCAAATTTACGAAGATTAGCAATGTTCTGTAATTTGAATATCTCTCCTTTAGAGGATTTTTTTTTTAAAAATACGTGATTCAACCCGTACGAAGCACATGTTTGTAACTAGTATTAATAGATAATGATGCAACCAAAACCTATAAATAGCCAAATGCCACTCATTTGGGCTCATTTGTTCCATTTTTATAAAAATTAAATCACTTTTAAATTATTTCATTCGTTTATTACACTTAAAATAAAGAATAGAATGCTTAAAATACGAAATTTTGTAGAGTAGTTTTTCTTCAATGCCATTTTCTATAAATGATTTGTATTATGGTAAACAATTAAAAAACAATTTCTATTTTCTCAAAAAATATTTAAACTTTTTTTACAAAAATAAAGTATTCACAATTTCTTAAATATTTTTTTAAATGGTATTAGTTCATAAACATTTAAATCGCTGTATATTTTAATAATAGGATGGCCCAGTCTTACTACTTTCAATTTAATGTCTATGCTAGTCTTCCTTTTTGTCACTTTATTTTGAGGTAGAAAACAATTTTTTGAAAATCTCATAACTCCAAAAATTGCACAATAACTTTATGTGGTCTTCTGCAGGGTGTGGTACATTCTTGTGGATGATATCGATAGCAGCCATTTAGAGTTGGAAAATTAAACTCCAAAATTGGTTTTCATCATTATCCAACTCACATAACAAGTGATAAAAGTCATGATGGTCCTTGTCTTTCCACACCATTGACATTTAAAGTATCTATTACTCAAAGAAAATAGGTTTAAGTACACTTTTGATCCTCGTGTTTTGGCCTACTCACGAAACTGGTCCTGCCCTTTTAAAACAGAATAACATTGTCCTTCAATTATCATTTTTGTTGCATTTTTCGTCTTATCCCTCATTTTATTCTCCAAAAACGCAGAGAAATAACAGTTTTAGACCTACCCCTATGCTCAACCATGAAATAAACAAGGAATAAAGCATATGGGTACAAAGAATCCACTTTATTGAACACACTAAGAAAAAAAACCCTAATTTCTAAGATATGTTTCAAATTAGGGTTTTTTTGGTTAGTGTGCTGAATAAAATAGATTCTTTGTGCCCACATGCTTTATTCCTTGTTGATTTCATGGTTGAGCATAGGGGTAGGTCTAAAACTACCAAAAACTGTCATTTCCCTGCGTTTCTGGAGTTTGAAAATAGGAGGTAGGACTAAAACTGCAAAAACATGATAGTTTAGGGACGATTTTATTCAATTTAAAAGAGGCGGGACCATTTTCGTGAATTGGTCAAAATGTAAGGATCAATAGTGTAATTAAGCCAAGAAAATAATTAGTTTTGAAATTTTAGCTTTATGGTTAGTGTAGTAGACAGAGAAAGATAAGCTATTCAAATCGCCAATTGCAGTTTCTTATTTTGTAAAACTTCTATTTTTCTACAAGTTATTAATTGTAGAAATTATTAATTGTGCACATTAAGATGTAAATGGAGTTTCACAGACATAGGTTCCGTTTGGATTGGCTTATTTTGAGCTTATGTGGGCTTATCTACTCCCATAAGTCTTTTCAAAGGTGTTTGGGTAAATAAATAAAAATAGCTTATCATGGTTTCATAAGCTGCTTATGCCATATTTCAATAAGCCTAAATTTTCAGCTTACCCTCCGGCTTAACAAGGAGCTTATGAATTTATGTGACCTCCTTCGATTCTCTCTGGAGCCACTTTTTCCAAACATATATTTTAATTATAATTATCTTTGGCGGTGCATAAGTAACAAAATTGTTATATACTTATCTTACTAAAGTAACACATGTAACTAAGATTTTTATTATTATTTTTTTAAGGAAGATTTTTATTATTTTTTGTTACGTAACAAAATTAAACTGAATAGAAAAAACAAACTTTTCGTTTTTTTTAAGGAAGATTTTATTATTTTTTGTTATCTTGATATTTTTTTTAAGGACAAATATTGATTATACTATATAGGGTTGAATATGTTTTTGGTCCCTACAAATATACCAACTTTTCGTTTTAGCCCCTCTAAAATTTTCCTTCAACTTTTAGTCCCTATAAAATTTTCAATCACTACTTTTGGTCCCTATTTTTAAGTTAATTTTAGTATTTTTTTTTAATGAAATTGTGCAAAAATGTGTAGAATATTTCCCAAAAAAAAATTAGAATTTTTTAACATAACATAAATTTAATATGAATTTTTAACCATCAAAATATAAAAATTCATATTAAATTTATGTTTTGTTAAAAAATTCTAAATTTTTTTGGGCGAGATTCTTATAATATTATGAATTTTATTCAAAAATATGAATTCTACATATGAGTTTACTTTAAAAGAGGGACCAAAAGTGAAGATGGAAAATTTTAGAGGGACTAAAATGAAAAGTTAGTATATATATATAATTATAATTAATATATTATAATATTGTTTTTTACATCTTGATTATTTTTATCAAAAAAATCTTGATAATTATGGTTCGATTCTCTGATTTTTATGTTAACTTAAAAATATTTAAAATTTTGATAATTGGTTATGTAATGTCACATCCAAACACTTCAATTTATGTAAGTACTTTTTAGTGTACATATCTAAACATAAACAGCTTATTAAGTATAAGAGCTTATGATGTAAGCTCTAATGATATAAGCTCTAATGCTATAAGCATCTATATAAGCTGTTTATCCAAACGGGGCCATAGTCTCTCTTGAATATTTTTCTTTTTACCAAAAGAGTGCACTTTTTAAATTTATTCACCAAAAAAGTGTAGTTTTCAAGAAACAAATCTAGTTTTCAAGAAAATTACACATATGACTTCTGGTGATGACGATTTTTTATTTTTTTTTAAAGATCCAGTGACGACTTTTATTTGTCACTAAAGTCAATTTATAATAAAAATAAATAAAATAAAAAAGCAAAGCAGTGTCTGCCATCAACGTTTTTACTTTAAAAAAGAGGGTAAGTCGTTGGTGGCAACCACGACTTACCCACTTGTGTGCTAGGATATACCAGCTATTAGTTAGTTAAAAGTAGCTTTTTTTAGGTTACTTGTTTTTTAAGTAAACTAGTTTAGTTGAATTTTTTATTCTAATCAGCTTCTATATAAAGCATTGTATAACACTACTGGTATTTAAACCCGTGCGATAAGATATGATATTGATTAATAAATAAGATAATCGTAAATGAAACAATAATAGTTGTAAGTGAGTATGAATTAACGTGTTCAAAATAAAATCAATAAAAACTTGAAGTGATTTAGAATTCTCGATATCAATTTGGATAGACAAATAAAAATAACCAAATGCAACAACTAATATAAGTTTGTCTTGAATAATAATATACAAATTTTTGGATAATAAAGACGTATCAATTCTCAACAATTGAATCGGTAAAACTCAGTTTTGTGTCCATGACTTTTGCTGATTCCAAATCAAAAATTCATCATAAAGATGATGATCAACCTGGCATGAAATAAAAAAAAATTGTATGATTATACACGATTATTTTAAATGGCATAAGGTATAAAGAGAAATACAAATTACATAACCATATAAAAAAGTATAAGAAAAATGCATAACATATTGTTAATTTGTGAAACAAATTTAGTTGATAAGTTTTGACTTTTTTGTCAACAACAAAATTCTAAATATTATTTCTTACACACGCATGTGCGCCCACACACACACGCACATATATACATATATATATATATATATATATATATATATATATATATATATATATATATATATATATATATATAGTTCGAAAGAAATGCATTATTTTAAATAAAAGTGCTTTGAAAAACATAGCTAGATGCACGCAACAATAAACAAATAGAAAATATATACGAATATGTATATGTGTAAATTACCTATCTTAAATTCTAAAAGACTTCTTTGTAGACAACATTATTAGTTTTGTTGGAGACACGTCCTTCGTCATCGCAAATCAGCATCTTCAGCCCAGCACGTGAAGTAACGCGTGAAAGAGCAACATATAACTGTCCGTGTGAAAATATGGGTTTTGGAAGATATATTCCAACATTTTTAAGAGATTGTCCTTGACTCTTATTGATAGTCATCGTAAATGAGACCATAATAGGAAATTGTTTACGTTGAAACGTGAAAGGAAGTTTTGTATCAGATGGAGATGGAGACAAACTCAATCTTGGGATATATACCTTTTGTCCAATACTGTTTTGTGATATTATCTTTGCCTCAAGTACGAAATTTCCCGTTTGCGTATTTATAAGGCGCGTACCATTGCATAATCCTAATGGCTGATCAATATTTCTCAATAACATAATTGGAACTCCAACCTTGAGATTTAACTCATGGTTTGGCAAACCTGAAGATTTGACGGTGTTCAAAAATTCTGGAGTGAGAATCTGATCAGGACCATTAATATCTTCATCCTGTGTAGACGGACTATCAGCACTTAAGTATGTTTTTTTCTCACCAGGAATCATCGATAAAATGTAATTGTTTAGTGAATCAACAATATCATTGGTAGGTGCTAAAATTGCCCTATCTTAAAAAAAATGAAATATCACTCATATTCTCCAAAAGTGATGGATATGTGCTATTAACAATTGAAGAAATTGGGTCACCTGAGTTCTTGATCAACATATCATCTGGTATTTCAATTTCAGCTTCCCCATCATTGTTGTCTCCAATATTTCCATCTCCAACATTTAAAATTCAGTCAGAGAACTCTTTGAGTTCATTGACATCAGAACATGAAGATCCAGTTTGAAGCCTCATGTTTTTGGTCAATTTTAAGACTCGACAATGTTTCCAAAGGCGCGATGAATTAATGCTAGCATCAACAACATCATGTCTTGGTGCTCTTGGAATGACCGGAAGAATTTTCCTGAAATCACCACCCAAGACGACCACTTATATAGAGAGAGATAGTGGATTAGTTTGGCATAAAGTGCCACATATCTAGGAAAAGTTACTTAACAAAAACAAACAATAGATGAGGGTAGGTCAACAAAATAGGAAAGTTAGTGGAAAACAAACTAAGATTATTATGAAGAGAAAAAAAAAACAGTTAGATTCTATTTTGATGAGTCTATTTGTTATAGCTTTTTTAAGAAGTAAAAAAAATCACTTTTAAGAGTGTGCATCCAATTTTTACAATTTGTAATAAAAAAATAGAATCTAAAATTTTTTCCCAAAATAAGAATCAAAATATTGAAGCAATTTTAAATAAGATAATTCATTTTATATAGTTGTATCCAAACAATTAATGGAAAACAAACTAAGATTATTATGAAGAGAAAAAAGAAGAAAAAAAAAAGTTACCTAGTTTATGAGTCTATTTGTTATAGCCTTTATAAGAAGTAAAAAAAATCACTTTTCAAGTTAAAAAAGAAGGACTCTTGCTAGTAGTTTGAATAACTTGGTTGAATTAACATTTTTCTAAAGTTGGTTTTTCACATAAAATTTATTTGTGCTTATAGCAAAATATGAGTTATCATTTAAGAATAGGCATGCATATAGTTTTTGCCACCATATGAAGAGAGGATATTGATAATGCTACGAAACACAATAAAAAAAAGTAAGGTGATTTATTTTGGTCACCAACGCAAGTGATTTTTGGTTACCACCACATCATTCGATAGAGATAATTTTTTTTTATATAGATAGAGTGACATTGACGTGGACAAAAAAGGACGTAAACATGTTATTTTTGGATGTATGACATATGCACCAAAGTACCAAATGTTATAACAACTATATTAGCAAATGTGAAGCAGATAAATTCCAAAACAAATAACAATTAAGAAGGTACTTATTGAGTAAAAAAGAAAAACGAAACAAAATAAATCTAAGTAGTGTAGACTAAGAAGAGCTAAAATATCAATCTTCAGGTTCTTGCTTAATTTTGACAACTTTCTGCAATTTAGTGGTGGACGACCGAGTTTGACAATCAACGTCAATATATGTTGCATCTGAGTCGGCGTTTCTCTTTCTCAAAGACTTGGATGGATGAGTATCTTTAGGAATAGAATTAGCTTCATCACCAAGAAGCTACATGAATAATAAACATTCATAACAATAGTTAATTTAATAAGTTTTATGAATACTTTTAAAGTAGATATAAAGAATATTTAACTACCTTAATGTTATCATCAGTTTGGGGAGTAATAGGACCTATGATATCAACATCATCTTCCTCACCATTCGGAGGAGCAGTATGACACTCAATATAATACTTTTTCTTAAACTCATCAATGATTTCATTGTCATCGGACATCTTTTTGACTACATAGGTATAAAACCTCTGTTCAACATTTTTTTGATTGATCTCCAGTTTGAAAAGCATTTCCTTATCACTAAGGTGTCAAACTCGGTTGGATAATCATTTGTGGTCTTTCCCTGTTTTTTATTTGGATTAGTAAACAATTAAAACCAATGTTTATTGTTTTAATAATATAACATAAAAAATACAAAAAAACAATATACTTAAGTTCATTATCAATACCATTTGTTCTTTTGCAGTCTTTCCAAAGTGCTGTGAAATAACTCCATCAAACAACACAAAGGTAGTTGACCCACTATCATCCATAACATGAATGTGCACCATAAACCTAAAATGAAAAGTGAATATACATGAAAGATTCAATAACCTTATAAGGAAACACTAACCAAAAAAATCAGTGACCAAAAGAATAAAAGTGGTGATGATGCAACTTGTCGTTTATATAAAATTGTCGTTTATATAATCATGTACATAGTAAGTTATTAGAAAGAAAAAAAATTGAAATTAGATTTGCTAATTATATAAGTAACCGAATAGAAAGAATAATTGAGTTTAGCTTAAAAAAAAAGAGTGAAACATAAGAAAAATTAATATGGAAAACGTTACCTTTTTTAGCATCGACTAATGTATCACATTTTTCACAAAAGTATTTTGTACAACCAGGTTCAACCTTCTTAAAACACTTATCACATGAAACGTAGCACCACTTTTTATTGGTGTCTATGTCAATAATTTTAGCCAAGACAACACATGCACCCACCTGCGTAGTTATTAAATTTATTTAAAGAATAATAATTAGAAAATTAAAACACAAAGATATGGATTAAGAATTATTTAACAACATAGTACAATAGTATAAGTCAAAGCAAATTAGCATAAAGTTGTAGACCTGTTTAGCTTGTGTAATATCTGAAATTGTCATGTTTTTTGTTTGGAGTAGATCATTAGACAAAGAAAGTGAAGATTGTGCTGTCATCTGGGTGACCCCTTGGGTCAAAGATGCATTGCCAATTTGCATTCTATCGTAAAATATAAGAAAATCATACTTAACAATTTTTTTTTCCTTCCAATTATCAATATATAATATATGTGTAATAACGATAGGTTAGTGCATACCCTTTCTTGTAGGTGCAACATTCTTCAATGTTGGGATTTATAAGCAGCTTGGTTTCATTGAATGCATTGGCAATCCCATACATACCTATTAAAACGATACACCAAAAGGTATTAAGTGATATATATCATTAACAATACAAAGAAATTAAAAATAATTACATTTAAAAAGATAATCTAATTACCACCAAAAACTTTAAGTCGACATAGATGCATAACAACTACAATTGAAAAAGTATTTCTATTCGTGCTCATATAGCTATTCATTTGTTCAGCAAAATGACCCCATAAAATACAAATGATTGTATTGCTCCTGAAATTTACAAAATAATTTTTATTAGACTAAGAATAATAATTAAAAAAAACATCTATATATGTAGTTAAAACAATCATAAAAAAGAAATCATAAAAATCTAAAAATAAGTTAATATTTAATTTGTAAGTTTAGTATAAAGTACTAACCCATTAAAACACCGTTATCAGTACCACCAATAATGTCCGGAAATTTTGTGAAGTTAAACAAATTTGTAGGAATTTTATCATAAGATGTTTTGGTTATAATAGTGCTTCCTATCAAAGTTAGCTTGTATTTGTGATTTGTTGGCTTAATATTTTCTTTATTAAATTGGATCAAGAACTTTTCTATAGTATACGAAGCACCCTCTTCAATAGAATCTCCAAGTTGTTTGAAATCCTTGCTTTTAATAGAAGCTTGTATCTTTGACAGCTGAAATAAATAAAATATTATGTGAATTTATGTGAATAAAAAGATAATGAGAATTATAAACCTGAAACAAATTCTTTCAAAAAAAATAAAGGTGAAACAAAAAAAAACAATGATATAATCATATCAACACGTCCATAGTATGGACAGTCATGAATCAAATTAATAAACTTCTTTTATTATCAATTTATAATAGTTTAGGTTGTTTTTCGGATGTGTTTTGGGCAGGCAATTGGCTAAGGCATGTTAACCTCTCCTATGCCGTGTCCTGCTAAATTCAGTTCAGCAGTTTTGCTGCTCCTGTTAGATGCGCTGTTAGATTCGGCTGTGCAGTTTGGCTGTTTTTTTTTTTTTTTTAACGGCATATTATATTAAAACAGAGCCACCAGAAAGAAAGTGTAGTGAACTCAAAATAACAAAGAAGATTATAGTGGAGGAACAGGAACCCCGCGCACCCAAAAACTGCACAGCAACAACCAAAACAAATAAATCCCCACCTTTGAATTTAATAGGCTAATTGTTTTACTAACACGTTCATACATGGTTCTTTTAATTTAATAGGCTAAATTTACTTGTGATGAAAAACAGAAGATACAAATTTTGAAATACATGAATAAATCAAAGATCTTTAATAACAAAATTTATAGGTACAACAGAACCATACCTTTTCATCTAGCAAAAGAAATTCAATAATGGATGCCTCTTTTGGTTTGTTGAAATCAGGAATTTTCCAAAGATTAACTATACGAACACGTATCTTCCAATCGATTTTTCCAGCAACAATGTCATCAATATTAGTAATATGAGAAGCCATTATTCAACCTACATAGAATTGAAAAGAAATAAATCATAGAAAGGTAGACAAAGTTAAAAATATTAATAGAGAGATACTTTAATCGTTGATATAAAAAAAGAAGTTAGAAATAAAAAAAGAGATTCAAAGCAAAAAAATATGAGGTACGATTAATTTGAAGCAAGATGATTTAATCAAAGGAAGGATGACTTATAAATATTATTTGATGTTACTTATATAGAGAGTTGAGAGATGATTAGTTTGGCATAAAGTGGCACATATGTAGACATAGTTAGTTACCAAAGACAAACGTTAGATGAGGTTTTTTCTTTTCTTTGGTGGCACAAATTTAATGAGAATTTTTTTAGCAAAAGTTTGTTTAGAAAAACATAGTTAACAAAAACAAAAAATCATATGGGGTTCGGTGTTTATATTGCCAAATAAATAGAGAAAATAGCACTACCAAAAAAATAGAAAACAAACTATGATGTCCATAAAAAAAAAAAGATTATGAAAGGAAAAAAAAACAAACTAAGATTATGGAAGAAAAAAAAAACGTATTTAGTAGTTTATGGCACAAATTTAGCAAAAGTTTGTTCAATTGCTTAAATATATGTTAAATAATAATAATAATAATAATAATAATAATAATAATAATAATAATGAGATGTCAATATTAAATTTAGCAAAAGTTTGTTCAATTGCTTAAATATATATTAAATAATAACAATAATGAGATGTCAATATTAAAATGATAAAATTAACCTCAAATTCTGACTCCAAAAAGTTGTTTAAGACAACTTAAAACCTTTTATAAATAAGATAAGATAAAAAGATAATGTGAAATATAAGCTTGAAACAAAAAACAATGACTAAATAATATTTTTTATCAATACGTCCATATTTCAGTCATGAAACCCAGTAAAGAACTTCATTTATTATCAATTTATAGTAGTTTTAATTTTGTTTTTTTTAACGGCATATTATATTAAAATAGAGCCACCCACAAAGAAAGTGAATCCTTTTCATCACATACATAGACATGTTGTAGTATAAATCAGAGATATTTAACAACAAAATTTATAGGTACAATAGAACCATGTGAATATCATACATGACCATATCTTTTCATCTAGCAAAAGTAATTCAATATTGGATGCCTGTTTTGGTTTGTTGAATTCAAGACTTTTCCAAAGATTAGCTATACGAACATGTATCTTCCAATCCAATCAATTTTTCCAGCAACAATGTCATCAATAGAACTAATATATGAGAAGCCATTATTCAAACTACATAGAATTGAGAAGAAATAAATCATATAAAGTTAGAAACATTAATAGAGAGATACTTTAATCGTTGATATAAAAGTGAAGTTAGAAATAAAAATAAAAGAGATTCAAAAGCAAAAAAAAAAATGACGTACTTTAATTTGAAGCAAAATGATTTAATGGAAGGATGAAGGATGTAATATGACTTATGACTTATAAATGCTATTTGATGTTACTTGTATTGTATAGAGATTTGAGAGAGGATTACTTTGGCATAAAGTGGCACAAATGTAGACAGAAGTAGTTACAAAAAACAAACAATAGATGAGGGTTGTTTTTTCTTTTTCTTTTTCTCTTGTGACACAAATTTAATGAGAAATTTATTTTAGCAAAAGTTTGTTGAAGAAAAGTTAGTTAAGAAAGAAAAAAAAATATGGGGATTGATGTTTATATTGCCAAATAAATAGAGAAAATAGAAAACAAACTACTGTACGATGTCCATCAAACAAAAAACAAAATAAGATTATGAAAGAAAAAAAACGAAAAAACAAACTAAGATTATCGAAGAAAAAAAAACGTATTTAGTAATTTTTTGCACAAATTTAGCAAAAGTTTGTTCAATTACTTAAATTAACTAATAATAATTACTTGATATATATTAACTAATAATAATAATGAGATGTCAATATTAAAATGACAAATTTAACCTCAAATTTTGGGTCCAAAAGGTTGTTTAAGACAACTTAAGACCTTTTATAAATAAGATTCAATAATGAAAATTCAATTCACCTTACAATTGGTATCAGGAGCTGCGTTAAGGGACATCTATCATGTTTCACATAAACATCTCAGTTTTACAAAAACACAGTTTTTGGAGGGAAGTTAGTTACAATATTTTCATGGCTAGTTACAAAGTTTTTCATTGCAAGTTCTTTCATAGACCTTCATCAAGATCCTTCTTTCTTCTTCAATCCTTCTTGTGTAATCTTCAAACTGATTTGAAGTTTTAGCTATGGTAGATCAACAAGCATTTATGCCTCCTACAATTCCCAAGTTTGATAGGTTATATGATCATTGAGAAGAACTCGTGGAGAATTTATTGCCATCAAAAGAATATTGGAGTTTGGTGGAAACTTGAATCACCATGGCACCACCAAATGCAACTCCTGAACAACTAAAAGTTGTAGAAGATGGCAAGATCAAAGATCTAACGGTAAAGAATTATCTTTTCCACTCCATTGATAGATCAATCCTGGAAATAATTCTTGTGCGCAATACGTCTAAAGATGTCCGGGATCCTGTGAAAAGAAAATATCAAGGTGTTGAGTTAATAATTAGTGTTTTTAATATATTATTTGAGTCTATTTTATTTGATTTTATTTCCTTTTTAGAACTATTTTACTTCAATTGCAAGTTATTTAATTTCAAGAACAAATATTTGAAAGATTGCGTCTTTGAGCAAAAGAAAGGAGATTTGGAGCTGATTTGGGCCAAATATATGAAGATTATGTGCAAAAATACAGACACAGCTCGTGCCTCCAACAATTCAAAGCCAAAAAGCCACCAGAGAGCTTGCACGGCCCGTGCCTTCAAGGCACCGCCCGTGCCACCACCACAGCACTCCTTTTGTTGCTTTTGCTTCTCGGACAAGCTGTCTGTTTAATTTATTTCTAACCTAATGATGAGTCATTTATTATCCATTTCTAGATGTTATTTAGTCTAGTTTTAATTAGATTTAAGTTTATTTTATATTAGTATTATTTCCTTTTTAAGATAGTTTACTACAAATTGCATTTTATTATATTTCAGGAATGAATATTGGATGGATTGAGTCTTGGAGCAAAAGAAAGGGACCTGGAGCTGATTCGGTACGAAAATACAAAGATTTGAAGACAAAATATGTCTCCCCCAAAGTCAGAAGCTTGGCACGGACGTGCCACCCTCTAGAGTCACTTTTGCTGCTTTTGCTTAGATTTTAAGCTACTCTATTTTAGCCCGCAGTTTCTTGTGGAACATTCTAGTAATGTAATTACTTAGATTTTAAGTCGAATGTATGCTATAAATAGAGTAGCTAGCCATCACAAATATTCATCTTTTCTTGGAATTCAACATGTGACAATTGTCTTTCTAATAAAAGTTCATTTACTTTCTTGTTATTTACTTTTAAGCTTTCTCTCTTCTTCTCCTTGTCTACGATGAACATTAGTGAGTAGACTTCTCTTTGTCTTGGGATTGTTGGATAAGTCTAAATGACATAATCCTAATCAAACCAAGCTTTAAACCTTAATCTTATGTAACCCTAATTTCTTATCTAGATTCACCGCTTTAACATGGATCAACCATTATCAAACTGTGGAAATGAAAGTGGAGGGTTTGATAATTGTTTATCCATCATCTCAACTATCAATTCATAAAACGAAAGTGGAGCTTTGATATTCGAACAAGTGAATTTAGACAAAGATTGTAAAGGCATCGAAATAGTCTTTACAATCTTTGAGACATATAGTTTCGAACTTCAAGGATTCTAAATTGTGATCAAGTCAGCGAAATAGGCTTGGTTGCAACTTAGGACCAAAATCTAATAGTAATCAAGTCAGCGAAATATGCTTGGTTGCTAGAGGAACAAAAGAGAAACTGTCTTGAGAAATTAGGTCTAACATAAAGTTATAAGTTTAATAGTTTGGTTTGAGAAGGACTTGTCGTTAGGATGAACCAATAATCCCAAGGCTTTTATCTTTTATTATTATTTTCTTTTAAATATACAAAAATACAACTTTCTATTTTCTATACTTTAATTCTAATCATTGTTAAAAGATAATTGAATTCATAACTCCGTGTCGGAACGATACTCTTATTTTACTACTTCGATAGGACCGTGCACTTGCGGTTTTATCTCATCACCTAAAGCCCATGGTTTCTCGAGGAACATTCTATTGATGTATTTCTGACCTAAATATATTGAATCATCTTTTGTTCTCTGAAATTAATAGTGACAATTGTTTCTTTGAATAAAAGTTCTCCTTATTATTATTTTATTTTATTTTATGTTCTTCTTCTTCTTCTCTTCTATGTCTACAATGAACATGAGTGAGTAGACTCTTCTTTGTCTTGGGATTGTTGGATGAGTCTAATGACCTAATCCCTATCAAACCAAGCCTCGAACCCTAATTTTATGTAAATCTATTTTCTAATTTAGTTCACCGTATTTGTAATGAATTAACAAGTATTATTCGAGGGACTGAAAGGTGAAGTTTAATGGTTGTTAATTCATAATCATAAATATCAAGCGAAGGATCGAAAGATGAAGTTTTAATATTGGAACAAGTGAAATTAGACAAGGATTGTAAAACATGAAAATAGTATAGCAAACTTTGAGACAATAAAGTTTCATACTTCAAGGATTTCAATAGCAATCAACCATGAAAATAGGCGTGGTTGCTAGAGAAACACACTCACTGAGACTGAAAGGAGATGTGATAGGCTAAAGAAAAATTTGTCTTTAGAAAATAGGTCCAAAATAAGGTTTTAGGTTTAGGGTTTGGTTTGTGAAGGATTTGTCACCATGACGAACTAATAATCCCTAGACGCTTTTATTATTATTGTTATTTTCTTAAAACAAAATCCCAACTTTAACTTTGAATTCTCTTCTAATCATTGTTAAGAGTTAATTGAATTCATAACTCCCTGCCGGAATGATAATCTTTTATTACTACATCGGTAAACCGTGCACTTGCGAATTTACCCCATCAAGTTTTTGGCGCCGTTGCTGGGGAGTTACGCAATTTGATTAACTTTTTAATAACGGTTAGACTGAAAAGAAAAAAAATTCTTTTTCTTTTTCTTTATTTTTTTTCTTTCTTTTTCTATTTTCTTTTTCTTTTTGCCTTTAACTTTTGGAATTTTTTATTCTTGAATGCGAAGAACCATAAGTCTTGGAGAATTCGTTCTTGAGATTGAAAGGTTCTTCCGTGAAAGAAGATGAAACACACATAATAATAACGATATAGCTGAGGAGCGCGCTCTCAGAGAGTATGCAATCCCATCTTCAGATGAGCCATACGCTGTTATTATGTACCTAACGGTTGAGGACAATAATTTTGAAATAAAACCTGCACTTATTTACTTAGTGCAGCAAAATCAATTTTTCGGATCACCCACTGAGGATCCGAATCTTCATATTTCAACTTTTTTAAGACTCAGTGGAACCTTGAAGGCAAACCAAGAGCCGTAAGGCTGCACCTCTTTCCTTTTTCCTTAGGGGATAGAGCTAGTGCTTGTTTTCATTCATTGGAAGTTGGTTCTATTACTTCATGGGACCAAATGAGGCAAGCATTCCTTGCCCGATTCTTTCCCCATAGTAAAATTGTTCAGTTAAGGAATCAAATCACACGATTCATTCAAAAAGATGGGGAATCTCTTTACGATGCGTGAGAGTGTTTCAAAGAAATGCTTAGGCTTTGCAACTATCATGGTTTAGAGAAGTGGCTTATTATCCACACTTTTTATAATGGTCTTTTGTATACCACAAAAATTTATGTTGATGCAGCTGTAGGTGGAGCTTTGACGAATAAAACTTAAACAGCAGCATATGCTTTGATCGAGGACATGGCTCAAAACCACTATCAGTGGACAAGTGAAAGAGCCATCGCTGCGGTTGCTCCTTCATCCTTTAAAAAAGAGGCACGTATGTATGAAGCTTATACCCTTGATCATTTGAATGCTAAGGTGGACACACTTTTTAAAAAATTTGATAAATTAAGTATAAGTTTTGTCACAACTGCTCCTGTTTCACCTCCATGTGAAGTTTGTGGTATATTTGGCCATACTAAGCAATTGAATTATGCTCAATATAACCAAGGGATGAGGCCAAATCAAAATTTTTATAAAACTCCTCAAAATCCCTTTGGACAAACAGCACCACCCGGTTATGCAAACAACCAAGATATCCCTAAAAAATCCAGCTTGGAACTTTTACTGAAAAATTATGTTATAAATCAATTCAAGTAGCTCCAAGAGCTTAAGAATCAAACTGGATTTTTGAATGACTCTCTTGTCAAGCTTACATTAAAAGTGGACTCCATTGCTACTCACAACAAAATGTTAGAGACTCAACTCTCTCAAGTAGACCAACAAGTGGCTACCTCCTCTCAAACCCCCGGAGTATTTCAGGGCCAAACTGAAGCCAACCCCAAAGGCCTTATAAATGCTATTATTCTTAGGGATGGTAAGAAGTTAGAGGACCCCGTTTTTTCTTTGAGGGTTTTGGTCTAGTTCCCCCTCTCCTTGTAAATTTTTCCCCCATTTTTTTAATAAAATTTTAGAGTTTGGCGGGCATAGGATGGAGGCTTCCTGGGGTGCCAACCTAGTTGGGATGTCAGTGTGGCCTCCTGATGTCTGTCTTTCTCCCTGCTTAGCAAAAAAAAAAAAAAACTGTTGTGAAAACTAAAACAATTGAGGGTGAGATATAGAGTGAAAAACTACAAAGTAAGAAAGCCATAGGAGAGAGTGATGAGCCAATTGTTTCACCACCTCATAAACCCAAAATTCCTTTCCCACAAAGGCTTGCTAAGCCTAATCTCAGAGGTCCCGGTAGTTTTTCCATCCCTTGTGTGATCTAGGGGCTAGTGTCAGTTTGATGCCATTGTCTGTTTGTGAAAGGTTGGGTATAGGATAGAGAAACCTTCTAACCATCAAGCTAATGACTTTAAACGAGCGCTTCGTGGGAGGCAACCCATGACTTTTATTGCTTTTTTTTTGTTTTGTTTTGTGTTATTTCAATTTGTTTTGTAGGTACTTGTCCAACACGATGCGAAAAATGAAGAAAAAAAAATTGAGCCTAGTGACCAGAAACACTGGCACGGCCCGTGCATGTCGTGGCACAGCCGTGCCTGGCCAAAACCTCCAAAAACCATGAAAAACCGGAAGCTTTGGCACGACCATGCCTATCACATCCCCTCCTAAAAACTTTTTTTTTCCTTCTTCCATTCAAACAACACAACCTCTTACTAAAAACCTAACCCAAAAACAATAATTTCTTCATCAATCCTCACCACAACACTCAAAACCTCTCACTAAAAACCAAAACCCACCACCCAAAACACATTTCCCACACAGAACCTAGCCAAAAACAAAACCTTTAACCAAACCAACCCAAACCAAGGTCAATGGCATCAAAGAGGAAAGGCAAGGAGATTGAAACCTCAGGAAGTGGTGCAGGGAGGAAGAAAGCAACAGTCCGAAACCATGGCATCAATTTTAAAGATGACAAGCAAAAGAATAGGTATAAATCTCTTATCTCTAGAACTATTTCTGCTTGTCAGTACCTTAATGTTAATGTTATGGATAGATTAGGTATAGAGGACCATGTGAACACTTGCTATTATTTGCTTGATTATCTTGTTTTTGTTGCTAACAAGAAATCGGATGATAAAAGTGACATAGTGGTAGGTGGTATCATCACCTTTATTGCTAGGAAGATATGAGTGGGTGAAGAGAATGTGATCAATAAGATTGAGGGGGACAATAGCCTAGACTTAGACACCCTCACAATGACCATTATGT
Source organism: Medicago truncatula (assembly GCF_003473485.1). NCBI lineage: Eukaryota > Viridiplantae > Streptophyta > Magnoliopsida > Fabales > Fabaceae > Medicago > Medicago truncatula. The sequence goes on along the minus strand of NC_053048.1, from coordinate 4,698,248 downwards.
CTTTTATTAGAACTCATGGACCGACTCACAATGACCAATATGATTAGAAAATCATTAGAGCTCATTGTTTGATTATTCTACCTAATCCGTTCATAACTAACCCGAAGGTGGTGGAAAATTTGCTTTATATTGGTACTAACCCACTGGTACATGATGATGGTGATGAAGAGGAGGAAGATGCACACTTGCACTATGAACAAGAAGTCGGTGGGCACTATGATGATGAATGGTGGGCATGGATGCAAACCGAACTACAAAGAATGAGCCCTGAGCAACAAAGATAAGGTTTTGAAATCTCCGGGCTGCGGAATGATGTCCAAAGGGGAAATCAAATACATGAAGAAAACAACCGCATGTTATTAAGGATGATGCAACATCTTAACCTCCAAGGTCCTCCTCAATGACCTCAGTAAATTGTGAGCTTTCCCTTTTCCTTCTTCTATTCTCTTCTCTTCTTTTCTCTGACCAAGTGCCCGAAACTGGTTGGTCACAAAAACATCAAAATGATCAAAAATGCCTAAATTTGGTTGATTATCAAGAGGGTCGGAAGCAAATATATTTTTAAGGGGACATCGTTGAGTCTGGGGGGCAGGAGTAGGCCTCACTAACCTCCCACGTGAAGGTGGTGTTTCTCTGACAACCAAAAGTAGCTTCTGTAATTCCTTCTTAAAATGTCAATGATCCGATGATCATATAATTCCCATCTCTCTTATATGAAATGAAGAAAGGACTTTTGTCGATTGGTTTAATGTCAAGATTAGAACCTGTTTCCTCATAATATCTCTTATACAGGAGCAAGAAAAGGGCTGGACTACACACACACACACTCACTTGAGACTTGTTGTTGGGTTGAATAGGTTTCATGAGAAATGCTTGAAGATGTGATTAGTGTACACTTGTAATGAAACCTTGGAGGAGACATAAGTTTTCAATTGTGTTGTCATATATATTAATCTTGTTTATGCTGCCATGTTTATGCCTTTTGCTTGAGGACAAGCAAAGATTCAAGTATGGGGGAGTTTGATGAGTCAATAATTTCTGATTTTAATATAATATTTAAGTTTATTTTATTTAGATTTAATATGTTTTTATTTCCTTTTTAGAGCTATTTTACTTCAATGGCAAGTTATTTTATTTCAGGAACAAATATTTCAAAGATTGCGTCTTGGAGCAAAAGAAAGGAGAATTGGAGCTGATCCGTGCCAAAAATATGAAGATCTTATACAAAAATATCTTGTGCAAAGAATTTGAAGATCCTTCACCAAAATATGAGCATAGGTTTGCTGCTTTTGCTTCTCCGACAAGCTGCCTATTTTAGTATTTCTGAACTAGAGCCCATGGTTTCTTGTGCAACACTTTAGTGATTTAGTTCTTAGGGCTCAAGTCAATGTTAGACTATAAATAGAGCAGTCATCTAGCTTGTATAATCATCTTTTGTTCTTGGAAATAATAAGTGACAATTGTTTCTTTGAATAAAAGTTCACCTTTATTTTATTGTTATTTTATTTTATGTTCTTCTTCTTCTTCTCTATGTCTACAATGAACGTGAGTGAGTAGACTTTTCTTGTCTTGGGATTGTTGCATGAGTCTAATGACCTAATCCTAATCAAACCAAGCCTCGAACCTTAATTTTATGTAAATCTATTTCACCATTCTTATAAATGGATCGAAAGATGAAGTTTAATAATTGTTATTGATTCATCACAAATATTAAGCGATGGATCAAAAGATGAAGTTTTAATATTGGAACAAGTGAATTTAGACAAGGATTTCGAAACATGAAAATAGTCTAGCAAACCTTGAGACAATAAAGTTTCGAGCTTCAAGGATTTCAAAAGCAATCAACCATGAAAATAGGCATGGTTGCTAGAGAAACACACTCACTGAGACCGAAAGGAGATATGATAGGCTAAAGAGAAACTTGTCTTTAGAAAATAGGTCCAACATAAAGTTCTAGGTTTAAGGTTTGGTTTGTGAAGGATTTGTCACCATGACGAACCAATAATCCCAAGGCACCTTTTTATTATTTTGTTATTTCCCTTTTAAAACAAAATCCAAACTTTTCAACTCAAACTCTTTTCTAATCATTGTTGAAAGTTAATTGAATTCATAACTCCCTGTCGGAACGATACTCTTTTTACTGCTTCGATAAACCGTGCACTTGCGGATTTACTACATCACTTATACTCCACAACAAAATGGCAATGCTGAAAGGAAACATCGTCATATTGTTGAAACAACATGTTCCCTTTTGTTGCCTGCTTCTGCTCCAAGTGAGTTTTGGGGTGAAGCAATTATCACTGTTGTTCATGTTATTAATCGAATTCCTTCATCTGTCACTCGAGGTTTGTCTCCCTTTGAAAAATTGTATGGTTTCACCCCTAATTATACTTCTTTGAAGGTATTTGGTTCGTTCTACTTGTTTCGTTCTTATTCCATAAATAGAATGTAAAAAATTGTCTCCTCCTTCAACAACAATGTGTTTCTCTTAGTTATGATGATGGTCAAAAGGGTTATCGTTGTTATGATCCTTCAAGCAAGAAATTGTACGTTTGACGCCATGTTGTGTTTTTTGAGCACATTTAATTTTACTCTGTTTCCCTCTGATTCTAATACTCTGTTGGGTATTTGTGTTGGCTGTATTGTTGCTAAAACAAATATCCTTGTTTCTGTAAGTTGGAACCAATGTTCCAACATCTGTTTAGGCATCTCTGTAAGATGTTGGATACAATGTTCCAACATCCTAGCACGATTCAGTGTGCCTAGGTTCATGCCTATTTGTACGCGCGCCCTTTATTGTTTATGGAAACAATATTTCCTTAACTTATTGTCCAAGCAACGCGAATATCTATCCAGAATCAGCTGTGGAATATTTCTAAAGTAGATTTTATATTTTTGGAAATATTTGTTATTGGTTGGAACGATCCTATAAATGTTTCGACATTTTAGGATTTTCCATAATTGTTTCTGATTTCTGTTTTGCAGATTAGCTGAACCGATCTGCTTTGTTCTGAAGCCTAAATAAGTATTTAGCCCAAGCTGCTTTAGTATATAAACAAGACTTCAAGACCTAATTGCTCATTCAAGCCGTCATACTAAAAAGTTTAGATTTTTAGGGTTTTGAGTCTACATGTATTCTGCTCTTGTATCATGTTGATGAAAGTTTAGAATCTTTATTGTATGCCTTTGTATCGTATGTGATACTTGTTTAAGACTGTGTGTGTGAGTTTGATACTCTTGTGTACTACACCAAAGTTGTGAAATAAGGTGTTAGTTGTTTGTGTTTAAAGGTAACTTCATCTTTGTGTTTGGTTTAGGTCTGATAGGTCACAGGGGCTGTGACTGACCATTAGGATAGTGAGATGGGATCTCAGATCTAGGAGTTCCTAGGTTGAAGTCTATACGGGTAGGTCCTAGGTCATAAAGTGTAAACGAGGAGTTTGCTGAGAGCTTTTGAATAAGGACTACACTAGTAGATTTCCTTCCTGGCTTGGTAGCCCCCAGAGTAGGTGTGTTTGTCACCGAACTCGGTCAACAAATTCACTGTGTTCTTTACTTTCCTGTCATTTATTTTCTTGTTTTTATTTCTGTTTGTTACGCGATGTTGGAACATTAAACGGAACATTGCAAACGTTAAAACATCTGACAGAACATATTAAAACAAGTGCGCTCGAATTTCATACTCCTAGCATGTATGAGTTAATTAATATTAATCCTTTTTGTCCTAATGATGATATTTGTAATGTTAAGAACCGCAAGGATCATATTATGGCTACTCCAAACACAAATTGCCCAATTTTGTTTATTACACTTATTATTCTTCTTTTGTTTCTTTTCTAACCTCTATTCACAATTTGTCTGAGTTATCTTCCTACAAGGAAGCTATTCTTCATCCTCTTTGGCAGCAAGCTATGGTAGAGGAACTTGCTGCTTTGAACAAGACAAACACTTGGGGCTTAGTATACCTCTTCCACGAGGAAAGTCTGGGTATAAAAGATTAAAACCAAGTCTGACTGATGTGTTGAGTGTTACAAAGCTCAACTTATGGCGGATACTCTCAACAATATGGTATGAATTATGAAGGAGCTTTTGCTATCGTGGCCAAGATAACTACTATTCGTACCCTTTTGCTCTCGTGGCCAAGATAACTACTATTCGTACCCTTTTGCTCTCGTGGCCAAGATAACTACTATTCTTAAATGATGATATGCAAGAAGTTTATATGATACCTCCACAAGGAGTTTCTTATAATCAGGGGGAAATGTGTAACTTAAAAAGGCTTTGTACGGTCTGAAACAAGCTCCATGAGCTTGGTTTGAAAAGTTTACCATTGTATTACATCTCTCGGCTTCCATTGTCGTGATCATGATTCTGCGTTGTTTGTTAGGAACACTTCTCATGGTCGTATTTTAATCTCATTATATGTCGATGATATGATTATTACATGGGATGATATTGATGGGTTTGATGATTTGAAATTACAATTAGCCAAGATGTTTGAGATGGACTTAGGTCCTCTTCACTACTTCTTGAGGATTGAAGTTGCCTACTCTCCTAAAGGCTACCTTTTTTGCCAATCTAAGTACATCGCCAATATTCTTGAACAAGCTCGTCTTTCTCATACTAAATTAGCATATACTACTCTTGGGTTGAATGTGAAATACTCTTAGTTTGATGGTGTTCCTTTATCAGATCCCACTTTGTACCGTACTTTGGTTGGCAGTCTGGTGTGTCTTACGATTACTAGACCTGATACTTCTTATGTTTTTCATGTTGTCAGTCGATTTGTTGTCTCTCCCACTACAATTCATTGGGCCTCAATTCTTTGTATACTTCGCTATCTTTGGGGATCACAATTTCAGTCTTCTCTTTCGTTCATCATCTTCATTGGAGTTGCATGCTTATTCTGATGCAAACTGGGTTGATGATCCTACAAGGTTTTGTGTCTTTCTTGGAGACTCTCTTATCTCTTGGAAAATTAAGAAACATGACATTGTCTCGCTCCTCTACAGAAGCTGAGTGTCGTGCTATGCCATCAACTACTACTGAAATTATTCGGTTGCGTTGGCTCTTGTCTGATTTAAGTATCTCTCTTTCTAAACTAACTTCGATGTACTGTGATAACAAGGTTGTTATCCAAATTTATCATAACCCGGTCTTCCATGAACGGACCAAGCACATTGAGATTGACTGTCATTTTACTAGTCATCGTCTACAACATGGAACAATAACTCTATTGTTTACCTCCTCATGTTTGCAGATTGCTGAATCAATCACAAAGATGCACTCTATAAAACGTTTTCGCTTTTTAGTTGACAAACTCTCGATGCTCTCTGCTAATGCATCAAAAGTTTGAGAGATGTTAGATAATATAGTTATTATTTATTAGTAAGGGTATTTTAGACATTTCAATTCTCTAGTATGTATTCTTATTGTAAGACTATGCATTCATGTTTCGCTCATGATGTTTATGAAACCCTAGCCTCCATGAGTTCTTCTCTTCTTCAAATGTTCATGTCATATTATCTATGTTAACAGTTCAAACCCCGTATGCATCACAATCCTCGATGAAACGATATTTTCCGATGGATAGCTGTCTACTTAAAATTCTTGTGTCAGTAAGTGATTTTTGTACTCTCTAATGTTTACGGATGTTATTTTTAATTTAAATAGAACATCACTCTTTTATTAGGGTTTTTTTTTACTATAAAAGTCAAACCTCCAATTTCATAGAGACAATAGTGAATATGATATATATAGTGGATATGATGGTGGTGTGTTCGTGGTAATAGCCACCAATATGTAAACAAAAGTTGTGGTGGACACATTTGATGATAATGGCCACTAATATATAAACAAAAGTTGTGGTGGACACATTTGATGATATTTAAGTTTGAAGGTGAGAAAAGTGTAATTTTTAAGAAACAAGTAATAACTTGCTATTGGAGGTCAAATGTAATTTTCCTATCATGGGAAAATTTGATCATTTACTTGATTATTACATGATTTAGATATGATAGTAGTCTAGAGTGTTTACATTTCGATTTGATATGCAAACGATAATATATTGATATGATAATATATATGTGTGCTAAGGTCAGAAGTATAAAACTAAAAGCCCAGCTACTAAACTATACAACAGACTCTTTCCTTTAAAAGGGGCACCGTTCTTTGTTGTTACTGTTTCATCTGTTCCTTGGTTTCTACTGTGTTGGGAACTTCCTTCGGCTGCATACACAAAAGGCATATTAAAAATAACTAGACTTTTGACCGATGAATAATCTTTAACCCGTAATATTATGGGTCGATCAATAAACACAAATTAGATTATTAGAGATATAATATTACAATCAAATTTATCTTACTATGTTTTTCAATGACACTTGAATCTTATCAAATTTTACATTTTAGTTTTGAAAAACTAATCAATTAAAATCTGTTATTTTATTTTATCATAATATATTATTAGGGGATTATCTTCTCATTTTTTTTAAAAAAAAATTATAAAGCAAAAAGATAAAAAGAATACAATATTATATTGTTGCACGAGTCAATTTTATTTATTACTTTTATAGTTAAAAAAATATTTTAAGTTATTTGATTCTCTTCATTGTCAATTTTATATAGCTGAGTTTGCATGAAAATTGGATATTCTGTTTGTAAACGTATTAAATAAATGTACAGCAACTTGTCAAAAAAAAAAAAGTCTACAGAAATAATAGATATATACAAACGATGACACAACAGGATAGGAATGAAAAACACATCAGAGGAGAAATATTAGGGATTGCTGCATTTTAGAGGGAATTTGTTAGGTTATATTGGTGAGCTTCATTTTAGATGGAATTTGTTAGGTTAAATTGCTGCTAACCTAATGCAGCATTTTAGAGGGAAATTATTAGGTTAAATTGTTGCAGACCTAATAAAATTAATAAATAAGGATTAGGGTAGCCGTGTTTGCATGAAAATTAGGGTATCTGTTTGTAAACGTATTAAATAAGTGTACAAAATATTGTAAAAAAAAAAGGCAACAGGATATGAATGAAATTGGTGCGATGCATTTTTTTAGTATTAAATAAATATACAAAATATGGTAAAAAAAAAGGAATGAAATTGGTGTGATAAATTTTTTTAGTATTAAATAAGAGTACAAAATATTGTCAAAAAAAAAAAAAGCATGAAATTGTGCGATGCATTTTTTTAGGATTAAATAATTGTACAAAATATTGACAAAAAAAAGGCAAAGATGGTAGGAATGAAATTGATGCGATGCATTTTTTTAGATGGAATTTGTTAGGTTAAATTACTGCTAACCTAATACAGCAAATTGGAGGGAAAATATTAGGTTAAGTTGTTGCAGACCTAATAAAATTAATAAATAAGGATAATTAATACCCTTGAAATTAAAATGTGCTACTTCTATTGTTGCGAATATCAAGGCCTAATGTTGAAATTTGGGGTCTAATTAACTCATCCTTACAAAACCGGTTTGTGAGGTGAGGATTGCCCCCACTTATAAACACATTGTCAGACCATCTAATATCCAGTGTACTTTTAAACACATTGTCAGACTATCTCTTATCCGGTGTGGAACTCTTAACATCTATAAATAAAGGCAACGTATAAAAACACAGAAAATAATTGATGTATTTTTGAAATGATCACTACCTGAAGGACTGGTAGCAGGACTTATGGAGTTAGCACCATTGGAGTTCTGTCGTAGCTGGTTAAAAGCTTGAGCTTCACTTGATTTAGGATCCAAGTGTAGAAGTGCTGTTCAAATCATTTGGAACAAAAATGCATAAAGTTATTAAAATTAAAATCAGAAATCAATTATTTTAAATTTCAAATTTGATACAATTCCCAAAATAGACTAAAAATGGTGGTAGACTTATTACATGTTTGTTCTCATAAAATACTTTTTGTCTTCATTTTCCGTTTTAGGTATAAAATTTTTACTTTGATTTTAATGCTTGGTTTTATTATTTTCTGTACAAGTTTTTTAAATCAAGAAACAAAGTAAAAACAAATGTTTTTTTGTTTGTATTAATCCTCTAATTCTTAAGTGAAGAACCTTGGTAATCTTAAACTCAAATTCACCCCAAGATTTCTTCCTTAATTGAAGCTCATTAATCTCTTAAGTCTAATCACTTGACGGTATCTTTGTAATTATAACAAACAATGGAAAATAAAATTATAAGATTAATTTTATTTTATAAGATTAATAAAACACAACAAAACAGTCCATTAGAAACATTTATTTTCAAAGCATGTTAAATATTATCAAGTTATGAATGATAGAGAAAAGAAGGCAATTTCAAGACAGGGTATGTTGACCATTATATAGGAAATGTACGTACCATGGCACGGCACTATTTAAATTCTTTGATGAAAAAAGAAATGATCCAAACAAATAAATGGGATTGAAAAAACTCACAAGAGCACTGGGAAAAATTATCTGGTGTATTGCAAAGAGAAGGAAGTCCAAGAGCAAGAGTAATGTTAATCTTTAAACCTAGGTCAGGGTCATCTCTGTCTTTAATAATAATGCATATGCATTTCTTGTTGTTCTTGGTGGATTGTATGAGACCACTGCAACAATCTGATGTAGGTGAGTTGGCACTTCCACCAAGATATGGAAGACATGTTGTAAGGTCTGTGAGTTGTTCTGCACATTTTTGTTTCTCTTGTGCTGATTCTCCCATCGTATGGCTGATGATCAACATGAATGATAATGTAAACACTACCATGTATGGTGGACTACCCCTTAAATCCATTTTCAGTGATTGAGTTTAATGAATGAGTGGAGATATCTAGAATCAACCAATGATAATAGAAGCCTTAGAAAGTTATAGAACACTATTTAATATTGAGTATTTATACAAATAATGGTAGCAAGGAGTGGAAACTACCTAGTAGGTACGATGTTATATGTGAAATTTACCTTTATTTGAGGTTATTAAAATGTTGTGTCTACTTATTGATAAAAGTTTGATTTTATAATATTATTAAAAGACGAAGTTAAATTTCCGTATAAAAAATTGGACAAAACTTAGTTTTTAGGTGCTTTTTGTATATGGTTCTTAACTAAAAATACACATTTTTCGGATATAGCAAATTAGAAGACACAATTAAGACTTCAATTTTAGAATAACAAGCATGGATGAGGAAGGAGAGTAGTTGTATTATAGCTGAAAAATATGTGGTTGATATTTTAAAGTACAAACCCGTTTTATACTTCTACTACCCATTCTCCACCAATGATTGATATTGTTTTGAAAAATATAATCTTTTGGTCCGTACTCAAATATAAAACGAATTCTGCTCTTTACTCAACAAAAATTGCTCGCTCCCAATTGAATTGATTATTTTGTCTCTGCGTGAGTTAAGATACGTTGTGTGAGTTAACTCACGTTAAGTATTATTATCGAACAAAATCCAGCAGGCAACCACAACTCCATTTTTTCTTTCCCTCCACCTCCAAAAACCTAAAAAGTGCAAATTTTTGGGTCAAAATCTTCATTCCAAATAATTGCAAATCATCAGGAATATAATCTTTTGGTCTGTACCCATTCTCCACCAATGATTGATATTGTTTTGAAAAATATAATCTTTTGGTCCGTACTCGAATATAAAACGAAGTCTGCTCTTTACCCAACAAAAATTGCTCGCTCCCAATTGAATTGATTATTTTGTCTCTGCGTGAGTTAAGATACGTTGTGAGTTAACTCACGTTAAGTATTATTATTGAACAAAATCCAGCAGGCAACCACACAACTCCATTTTTTCTTTCCCTCCATCTCCAAAAACCCAAAAAGTGCGAATTTTTGGGTCAAAATCTTCATTCCAAATAATTGCAAATCATCAGGAAGCAAGTTTCTACATTCATCAAGCATCAAAGAACAGGTAATATATTCTCAAAACTAATCTGTTTTACCTGGTTTTTCTGCAAGGTTCGTCAGTTTTTTGAACTAGGTGATAGGGCTCAGCGTGAGTTAACTCACGCTAGTTGTATGGGCTACGTGAGTTAACTCACACAGAAAGTTAACACTAGCGTGACTTAAGTCACGCTAGTGTGATGCCCAAAGATGAGTAAAAATTTCAATAGCTAGGTTTGTTTGACCGTCACAAAATCAATATTTTAATCTCGCCTAAAAATGGTTAGGAAAGTTGACATTATAACACTCCTTGTGTTCTAACAATTTACAAAAAAGAAATTGCAATTGGCAATTGAATGGCTTATCTTTCCCTGTTTACTACACCAACCATAAAGCCAAAAATCCAAAACTATTTATTTTCTTTGAGTAATAGATACTTCAAGATTCCTTCTTTTCCGACCCTATTGATTACTCACACACCTTATATTGTTTGAATTATATAATCTGAACGACATAAATAACCCATAAAAACTTCAAAAACATGTTAAAACATTTCAAATTTTAAAATCTGAATAAAACGTACACAAGAAAATCATAAAGTGGAAAAACTATAATAGACATGGGGCGTCATGACTTTGCGGTGTCATGACTTTTATCACTTGATATGTAGGTGGAATACATAGTATTGTAGAATAACGATGAAAACCAAATAAGAATGGAATTCAATTTTTCAACACTAAATGGGCTGGTATGAATATCATAGAATGGTCCACACCCTGCCGAAGACCACATAAAGTTCTTATGCAAATTTTGGAGTTATATGATATTAACAAAAAATTTGCTTCTACCACAAAATAAAGTCACAAAAAGCATAAAATTCAAAATAGTAAGACTGTGCCATCCTATCATTGACAATAATGCTATGCCACAATCTATTACAGATTAAAATAACGATTTAATTATTTAAGATCTTATGAGTAATTTATTTTTGTAATTTTTTTTAAATATTTATTAAGAAAATAGAAATTATTTTTTAGTCTCTTTACTAAAATACAAATCATTTATACAAATTAGTATTTAAGAAAAACTAATCTATTAAACTTTCGTATTTTAAGCATTTTATTATTTTTTTAAGTGTAATACACGAATAAAAATTCTAAGTGATTTTATTTTATTTTTATAAAAAAAAAATAACAAACGAATGAATTGATATTATCTAAGTTCTGAAGAACATCAAACTATGGACAAGTGTAGCTTATGAAGAATCAGAATATGAAGTTCCAGCCTCTGAAGAAGCAACTTCTTAAGGTCATCAGATTCTAAAGAAAAAAAACTCCAAAAAACACATCAGATTTGTCGTCTTCTAAATATGTCTCTATCACGTGTAGATACAAACAAAGAACTTCAACAACAGATGGAACGAACGGATAATTCCTCTTTCTGCAAAGGAATTTCAAATGTCTTTTCAACGATATTATCCAAATAAAGGAAGATTTTACCATTCATGATTAAGCGTCTCAAAGACTCAAACCATGCACTAGCACCTCCTCAACGCCTCTCATTTCATTCTCTATATAAGGAGCTAAAGACTTGAAGAAATTAACAAGAGTCTGAAATTTTAAAGGTGCCTTTACTCTGTCAAATTCAAAAGCGCATAAATGATGACAGATCATCTTACGTTATTCTTAGCATGTTTTCCAGTCATTTTCAGTAGGTTTTAGCAACAAAATGGAGGAGTATTAGAACGATTGCCTGTGATTTCGGGACTTTTGTAATGTTTTCTATATTTGAGACTATAATTCTAGTTTTCCCAAAACATAGCAATTTTAGGGGGTTTTTGATGTAGTTTCACGAAGAAATCATGCAAATCGACAAATCAAGAACAACTGAAGAATTGTCAAGACTTTGGGAAGACAAAAATGAAGATTCAAGAGGCCTCAAGAATTCTGTTTCCAAGCTCGGAGGCAAGTTATTTGAAGACGAAAACCTAAAAACGACAAAGATCGAAGAAATTGGGCCCGGAAGCACAAGAGCATGCGTCTAGGGCATGGAGTTATGCTATCATGTGCCTAGGGCATGAAAGATGCGCCTCAACCATCTGCAAAGAGTTATTTGTGCCTCAAGCATATTGCATGCGCCCCAAGCAAGCTTAATGCGGGGTAGCAAGCGTAATTTTATTTGTTTTTGTGGGTAATTAAAGTCCGCGTTTTTACCCCAATCCCAGTTAGAAATCTCCATTATAAATACTAGCCTTCCTCATTTAGAATTTCTCGTTCGAAACTTTGGCAGTTCAAGAGGAAGGCTACTTTGAAGCTTCGGGAGAGAATCTATCTACTCCTTGATTTTCTAGGGTATGTTTTATCTTTAGTAATTTGTTTTTAGTTACCATGTGTAACTAAATCTTTTTAGGTTAGAGTTCTAAGATGAACCTCTGTATATTTTTGTTGGATATTTATTTAATTTAATATGTCGTTTATTCTATTTTTTTATGCTTTTGTCCACTATATAGTTTTATTAGGAAGTAGTTTTATTTGTGTGAGAGGTGCAACCCTAGATTAGCTACTTAGGTTGTGATAGGACCTAATATTGCTATCACAAATTGGATGCTTATATCTTGATATTTATATCTTTTTATTGATAACTATCTGACTAGGAAGTAAGTGATTATTAACTAGCCAAAGATGCCATAGGAATTTTTGACCCTAAATGTAGGTACCTAGTGACTAGAACCCATTGGGTTGGGTGGTGCCTTACCGAAGCTAGAAATTAACTGATTAGTAATTAGGGAAAAAAGCACCTAGATGCCTGACTTAAGCTATAACTTAGTAAGACCATTCTCTTGAAACCATTAGTAAGGTAGATGTAGAGTAGGGCTCTCCGTTTGTAGAACTACTAAGTAAGCGTAGAGAGAGTGATCTATGAGTGTCCTAAGATTCATAGATGGGCAGACCTAAGGGAACCTTGGCCTTCATTGCCTTGGGAAACACTAGAAAGCCAATATAAAGTTTATGTTTCAATTACCTTTAAATTAGCAAGACCCCACACGTAAGGCTCACTGTGCAGTTAGCCATCGGAGGGAAAAGCCTAATTAGGTACCCAATGGCTAAAATCCATTGGGTCAGGTGGTGCCCTACCTATTTAAAAAACTCCCAACGGCCTCATCAGTTTTATATTAACCTTAAGATAAATAAATGTGACATTTAGATTACTTATTATCCAACAAAGAATATACAGAGGGGATTCAAAGAATTCTAACCGCTGTTTACTTTTTTGCAACCAAAATAGGTAAATTCGCTCTGCTGCAAACAGATAAAAATTTCAACCTACTTTTATACCGTCAAACTTACAAAAATAAGTAACAAGAATTGTTTGGACAAAAGGACAGTCCCTGTGGATACAATACTTTACTTATCACTTTATTACTTGATGAAACGACTGATACACTTGCCATTAAATTAACCATCGTGTTAATACTTACGACCATTAATAATCACTTATGAATTTCTTACCAAGTTTATATCTTAGAAATACTAAATTCTTCAGAGTTTTACTCGATTTTGTAATTTCTTACACCTCTTATTTGATTAAGTTAGGTTGTAAGAATTCTCATTCAATTGTGATTGAGCAATAGAAGTCTCTTCCTTGTTTGGTTGAGCATTTGTAATCTTTAATGATTATAGTGGAAATTCCATAGAAGTGCAATGGGATTAGACTACTCTTGATTTATGGGAGGAATCAGTATAATCTCTCTTTGTCTCTCTCTCACCCTCTCTCCCTCTCTATCTCTCTCTACGTCTCCCTCCCCCTTTCTCACTCTCACTGTTTAATCCGCTGCATTCAGAACCTGAGTCAGAATCTGAACACATTCAAACTATAACTAGTTAAACACTTAGAAAAAGCCAACACAACTTTAATGCCCCTTTTTGTGTTTTTTCTCACCTTCAATTGGTATTTGAGCATAGTCTATGCTCAAACACTTAACCCTGTCACATACAAGATCCTAAGAGAAAAACATATATACTGATTTTGGTATTGGTTATGGTATATGTGGTACTGGTGTTTAAGTTCAGTATAATTATAACATCAACGCTTCTACCTCTAACAAGAACTATTATTTTGTAAGGCCTTCATCTTTCAATGGAGATGCTACTCATTTCTCAAGGTGGAAAAACAAGATGTACAATCTCATCATAGGAGTTGATGATGATTTATGGGACATCATTGAAGATTATGTTAACTTTCCTGTTGATCTAAAAGAAATAGTAATGGATAGAAAGAATCTGACTAAGACTTAAAGAAAAATCTACAGGAAGCATCACAAGGTACGTGGTATTCTTCTAGAAGTTTTGCCTCACTTAAAATACACAAAGATTGGGGACAAATCTACTGCTAAAACCCATATTTGAGTCACTGTGTGCTACCTATGAAGGAAACCAACAAGAAAAGGAAGTGAAGGCTAACCAATTGGTGCATCAGTATGACCTTTTTAGAATGAAGGATGATGAAGATATTAAAACTATGTATTCAAGGTTTTAAACTCTTGTATATTGCCGCCAGGTTATAAATAAAATCTATATTATTCCATACCATGTCAAGAAGGTCATTAGAAGTCTTCCTGATAGGTTCATACCAATGGTTACAACCATTCAAGAAGCAAAGTATTTGAAGAAGCTGAACCTGGAGAATCTGATAAGTTCTCTCAAAAGTCATGAGATTGAGCTTATCGAAGATGAACCTACTAAGAAGTCCAAATCCATTACTCTGAAATCTAAAGGAAAAATGTTAAAGCTCTTCAAGATGTTAAATCTGAAGAAGAGACTACTGATAGAGAATTTGATGATGGTTCAGATGCTGAAGAGATTGAATATCTAACCCAGCGATTTCATTAACTGACCAAGAAGAAGAGTTTTATAGGTAGAAGTAGTAGATCAAAAGGATCTGGATACAAAGGCTAGAAAGATAATCAGAAGGGATGCTTCAACTGCAAGAAACCTGATCACTTCATTACTGACTGTCTAGAGTTGCAGAAGGACAAGTCAAAGAAAGAATGATTTAAGAAAGAAAGTTTTAAGATCAAACTTAAGAAAAGTCATATGGCGAAATGGGATGAGCTTGACAAAGAGTTACTGACAAAGATGATAAAGAAGCTAAGTTGGCTTTGATGGTTACAAAAACTTTTGATGCAGAATCTGAATCAAATTTTGATGATGTTGATGAGGTATTTTCTAAAGACTTAAGAGCCCAAGGTTCTAAAGAGTTCAAAACCTAAATCTAAGAAGAATTCAAGATATGAAACCTTTAAACCTAAATCTAAGAAGTCTCTTTCAATTGTGATTGAGCAATAGAAGTCTCTTGCTTGTGTGCTTGAGCATTTGAAAGTCTCTTTCTTGTGTGTGAATATTATCATTGGGTGCATTTTTATGGGTTTTAGTGCGGTAAGGGTATTTTGGTCATTTTGTAAGTAGGGGTAATTGAGTAAATTCATATGAGAATTATTTTTAGTGTTTCAAGTGAGAACTATTATTTTACTAAATTACTAGTGTGGTAGTTAGTTGTGAGCCGGTAAATGACCGTTGTTAGTATTTTAACGTTAAGGGAGTAGTAACATTTTAGAATTGCAAATGAGTGGGTTACGCCCACTAAGGCATTAGGGTTAAGCCCATTTGAGAATAGCCTATATAAGTTCTAAACCTTAGAGGAAAATAGGTTTACATTTCATTTTATTAGAATTGGAGAGAGGTAGAGAGAGAAAGTTCAAGAGAGGAGGAAAAGGGTTAGAGAAGAGAAAAGCTTGAAGACACAAGAGGTGGTAGAGATTCTATGAGCTAAATTAAAGCTTTGGCTAGGATTGTTGCTAATGGAGGTAAGGGGGTTAGATTTCAACCATAATCAATTAGTTGTAATTTTTCATTAATATCATGATTAAGTGCTTAATTGGATAACTGATTATGTTGCTCTTAATTGTTGAAAATACGTGCTCTAGTTATGATGATATGTTTGCACACATGAAATTGGTGATAATTGAATTGTTGTTGGTGAAATTGCATGTTCATAGTATGTGAAAATGATATATTATGTATTGTGCTCCAATTGTTGAATTGTGCTATGTTGTTGTTGAATTGTGATGAGAATCATGTTAATTGATGTTGTTGTTGATAAGAGATGCTGATGTTGAATGATTCATGGCTTGGGTGTTCATAAATCATGAATTGATGATGTGAAATGAGTTGTTGTTGTTGGTTTTGTAAAAATGGGTTGATTTGGTGAATTATGTTCAAATGGCTTTTGTTTTCATGTTTGATGAGTTCTTGAGAACCCTTTTAAGTGTTATGACCTGTAAACAAACTTTGGAAACATATTTGGGCATGGAGAGATCAAAATTGGGGATTTTGGGTGAAAATGGGTTGAAACCCGTAATATTTTTCTGCAGAACTATGACTGTTCGCTTAAGCAAACGCGTAAGTGAACGATCATAGTAGGTTCTGGAACTCGGTCGCTTAAGCGAACCGGTAAGCGAACAGTATGCGTACATTACTGTGAGCTACTGTAACTTGGTCGCATAAGCGAACAAGCCCAGTTTCAGCAACTTTTGATTTACGTTCCGGGCTTTAGGGGACCAATCCGATCTTTGTAAAATGATTCTTTCAACTTGTTTAATCTTTGTTTGAACTCCTAAACCTACTGGAACATGATTTACTCATTCAATTTTGGGATTTTCTATTTTGGTTGAAACTTGAACTTTTGGTAATTTCAGATTTTGTCGGAACGGACTTTTGTGAACAAAAGGGATTACAAGTTTGGTCTACAGTTCATATGGACTTAGGCAAGGCTTGTAAAGTTGGTTGGATGTCTTAATCATGTTAAACTTGAATTTCGGGTCGGAATGTGGAAAATGTGAATTTGGGTTTTCTCATACGAACTTAAGCTAATCTTTGAACTAACGTTTGATAGTTCGTAAGTGGCTTAAGCTCATGACTACAAGATTGATTAAGATTTTTTTGTGAGTTTTCAAACTTGAATAAGTTACCTTGTTTTGAAAATTATCAATGTTGGCTGTTTTGCCACTTGATACGGACTTTGTTGAAAACGATTCTTTAAAGCCAATTATCTTAAAATCTTTAGTGACTAGTTTTATATGATTGAATGGAGTTATATGAGTAAATGGAAAGTGTTGGATGTGACGTTATCCCAAAGTGTTGTATTTTCCTCCTTTACTTGGATGGTGATAAATTGTGCAAGGTGAATGAATGATAGCATTTAGTTGAAGTTGATTAATGAATACATGTTGATGAATTGTGATATTTTGGTGATGACTCATAATTGAATAATGACATGTTGATTGTGTGGACGTAAATACTTGATAATGCAATTGTTGTTGAAGTTGATCAATGTAATTGGAGGTGTACTTTTACATTGTGTTGATGTTGTATATGTTGAGTTGTTTGCATTATTGAGTCTGTGCTTATATGTCCATGCATCATAGTCATATCGAGTCATATGAGAAATGTAAAAGGAGATGTACTTTTACATAGTTGTTGTAAGAGGAGGTGTACTCTTACCTAAGATGTGTGGTTGGCATCTTGTTGTTGTTAATTGGTACCACATGCATGTATGTGTCGGAATTAGGCGCATTGCATAATTAACATGAGTTGTAATTGTTGCATGTGAATGAATGATGATTGTTGATGATAAGTGTGTTTGATGAATACTTAATTGTGATGGTTGGAATTGTTATGTGAATGTGTATATTGAATTAACTGTTTATGTTAAGTACTCGGAACTTGTTTTAATTCATATATGCTCAGATTCATTTTATTGATTTTGATTGATGTAAATCTTACCCCTAGTGGTTTTGATCGCCTACATGTGTGTATAGATGGGTAGACGACGTGCAGGATTAGTTGCTTCGGTGAGTTGCTTGGTGCTTGTTGGATATCGGGAGCTATCACCAGTTTCGTTTTCTTAGAATCTTAGGATTGGCTCTGATCTAGGATGTTTGTCTTAGATAGTTTATCTTGGATTTATTTGTGGAGATTTACCCCTTGTCGGGATTTGAAGAATTTTCATGATGTTGTTTTATGATATTATGGCATGTATATTTGTGAGGTGTATCGTTTATATCTGCTGCAACTGTTGAGAATTATTATTTATATATGCTTGCTGTTTGAATTTTGTTGTTGACGTAGCGTCTATTTCTTGAATATTTATATTATTCGCGTGTTTAATCTCTTTAATAGAAATAGGGCGTTACAAGTTGGTATCAAAGCTGTGGTCAGTCTTGTCCAGACTAGTATTCATTGAATTTCCTGTTTGTACACGAATGGTATTGGATTACCTTCGGTACTTGTTTTGTTGTGTTGTTGTTCTTATCTGTTGGTTGGTTTGTGTAGAATTGAGATGGCTAGAGGCAGAGATGATGCTGCAATTGCATAGGCTTTGGCTGATATGGCCCACGTGTTGGCTCAGACCAATGAGCAGGCGGCGATTGGTCGTCGAAATGAGGGAGAAGCTGAGGAGCGAAGGCTTGATCGTTTCTTGCGAAACAATCCGCCAACGTTCAAAGGAAGGTTTGACCCGGAGGGAGCTCAGACATGGGTGCAGGGCATGGAGAGGATCTTCTATGCTATGGTGACTAGTGATGATCAGAAGGTCAGGTTGGCTACCTACATGCTTGCTGAGGAGGCCGAGTATTGGTGGACGAATGCTAAGGGAAGACTTGAGATCGGCAGAGAGGTTGGGACTTGGGCAAGGTTCAAGACTAAGTTTTTGAGGAAGTACTTTCCAGAGGATTTGAGGAATAGAAAGGAAGTGGAGTTCTTAAACTTGAAGCAAGGGAGCATGTCTGTGGCTGAGTATGCGGCGAAGTTTGAGGAGCTTGCGAGGTTTTATGCGTACATTAATGTTGAGGATGCAATGGTGTCCAAGTGTGTGAAATTTGAAAGTGGACATAGGCCGGATATCTATCAGTATATGTGTGTTAAGGAGATCCGAGACTTTGATACTTTGGTGCATAAGTGTCGTATGTTTGATGATGTCGGAAGAGTTAAAGCTAATTATTACAAGGCGCAACATGATAAGAAAGGAAAGGGTCATGGATTTGGGAAACCGTATAACAAGGATAAAGGAAGGAAGAAGTTGGTGGAGGCTCTAAGTCTAATACGGCTGATGTCAGGTGCTTTAAGTGTGGCACGTTAGGTCATTTTGCTAATGAGTGCAAGAAGGGTGATAGTTGCTACAAGTGTGGGAAAGTGGGTCACAAGGCTTTTGAGTGTACGAATGTCGAGAAGGAGGTTACTTGTTACAATTGTGGTGAGAAAGGTCATATCAGTTCTAAGTGTACCAAGCCAAAGAAGGCGGCGGGAAAGGTGTTTGCTTTGTATGTGGAGGAAGTGGAGCAGCCGGATAATCTTATCCGAGGTATGTGTTTTATCAATAGTACTCCTTTGATTGCAATTATTGATACTGGTGCTACTCATTCTTCTACCTCGGTTAGTTGTGTTGAGCGTTTGAATTTGGTTGTAACTCCGTTGTTGCGAGGGATGGTCATTGACACCCCGGCTAGTGGTTCGGTAACTACTTCCTTAGTGTGTGCTAGGTGTCATGCTAATTTTGGTAACATTGATTTTGAGTTGTATCTTGTGTGTCTTCCGTTGAAGCATATGGATGTGATTTTTGGTATGGATTTGATGTTATCTTTTGGGGTTAGCATTAATTGTTTGACCAAGAGTATAACATTTTCGAAGCTGGTAGATGACTTAGGTGGGAAGTTCTTGATCGCGGAGCAAGTGAAGAAGTCTTTGGACGATGAGGCTTGTGTGTTTATGATGTTTGCCTCGTTGAAGGAAAGTAGTGAGAAAGGGGTTGGTGATTTGTTGGTAGTGCAAGAGTTTCCAGAAGTTTTACCGGATGACATTACCGAATTACCGCCGGAGAGGGAAGTTAAGTTTGCAATTGATTTCGTACCAGGAACGAGTCATATTTCGATTGCGCCGTATTGGATGTCTGCATCAGAGTTGGGTGAATTGAAGAGCAGTTAGAAGAGTTGCTTGAGAAGCAGTTTATCAGGCCGAGTGTTTCTCCGTGGGGTGCTCCAGTGTTATTGGTTAAGAAGAAAGATGGAAGCATGAGGTTGTGTGTGGATTATCGGCAGTTGAAGAAGGTGACGATTAAGAATCGGTATCCGCTTCCGAGGATTGATGATTTGATGGATCAGCTGGTTGGTGCGGAAGTGTTTAGTAAGATTGATTTGAGATCAGGATATCATCAGATTAGAGTAAAGGCGGAAGATATATCCAAAACCGCGTTCCGGTCGAGGTATGAACACTAAGAGTATTCTGTGATGCCATTCGGAGTATCCAATGCGCCAGGTGTCTTCATGGAATATATGAATATAATATTCCATCCTTTTCTGGACCGTTTTGTGGTGGTGTTTATAGATGATATTTTGGTGTATTCGAAGTCTGGGGAGGAGCATGTCGAGCATTTGAGGATGGTGTTGCGAGTCTTGAAGGAAAATCGGTTATGTGCTAAGTTGTCGAAGTGTGAGTTTTGGTTGCGGGAAGTGAGTTTCCTTGGTCATGTGATTTCTAAGGGTGGTATTTCCGTGGATCTGTCGAAGGTTGATGCAGTGTTGCAGTGGGAATCTCCTAAGTCTGTTTTTGAGATTAGAAGCTTTCTTGGATTGGCAGGTTATTATCGGAGGTTTATTGAAGGATTCTCTAAGTTGGCGTTGCCATTGGCGCAGTTGACTCGGAAAGGACAAGCTTATGTTTGGGATGCTAAGTGTGAGAAGAGTTTCCAAGAGTTGAAGAAGAGGTTGACTTCAGCTCCAGTGTTGATTTTGTCGAATCCGAAGAAATCATTTGTTGTGTATTGTGATGCTTCTAAGATGGGTCTTGGTGATGTGCTTATGCAGAATCGTCAGGTTGTGGCTTATGCTTCAAGGCAATTGAAAGTGCATGAGAAGAACTATCCGACTCATGATTTAGAATTGGCAACAGTTGTGTATGCATTGAAGATTTGGAGACATTATCTGTATGGTTCTAAGTTTGAAGTGTTTAGTGACCACAAGAGTTTGAAGTACTTGTTTGATCAGAAAGAGTTGAATATGAGGCCAAGAAGATGGTTAGAATATCCTACGGATTTCGACTTTCAGTTGAGTTATCACCCCGGGAAGGCGAATGTTGTTGTTGATGCTTTGAGTAGGAAGACTTTGCATATATCCTCTTTGATGGTTAAAGAGTTGGAATTGATTGAGCAGTTTCGAGATTTGAGCTTGGTTAGTGAGCTAACGCCGGATGGTGTGATGTTAGGAATGTTGAAGCTAACAAGTAATATTTTGGAAGAGATTAAGAATGGTCAGAAGGAAGATTTGGAACTCGTGGGTCGAGTGGTGTTGGTTAATCAAGGTAAAGGTGAAGACTTCATATTGGGTGAGAACGGTGTTTTGATGTTTCATTATCGAGTTTGTGTGCCGAATGTGCTTGAGCTTAAGAGTTAGATTTTGGACGAAGGTCATAGAAGTAGTTTGAGTATTCATCCAGGAGCGACGAAGATGTATCAGGATTTAAAGAGGTTGTTTTGGTGGTCTGGAATGAAGAAGGAGATCGCAGAATTTGTATATGCTTGTATGGTTTGTCAGAAGTCGACGATTGAACATCAGAAACCGTACGGTTTGATGCAACCGTTATTTGTGCCAGAGTGGAAGTGGGATAATATCTCTATGGATTTTGTTGGAGCGTTGCCGAAGACTGTTAAGGGTTTTGATTCAATTTGGGTGGTTGTTGATCGGTTGACGAAGTCGGCACATTTTGTTCCTATCAAGACCAGTATGTCTGTGGCAAGGTTGGCTGAGATCTACATTGAGCAGATTGTGAGGTTGCATGGTATTCCTTCTAGTATTGTGTCAGATCGGGATCCGAGGTTTACTTCTAAGTTTTGGGAAAGTTTGCAAGCTGCTTTGGGAACTAAGTTGAGGTTGAGTTCTGCTTATCATCCCCAGACCGATGGGCAGACAGAGAGGACTATTCAGAGTTTGGAGGATTTATTGAGAGCTTGTGTTTTGGAGCAAGGTGTCAGTTGGGTCGAATGTTTACCGTTGATTGAGTTTACTTACAACAACAGTTTTCATTCTAGTACCGGTATGGCACTGCTTGAGGCTTTGTATGGAAGAAGGTGTAGAATGTCGTTGTGTTGGTTCGAATCAGGTGAAAGTGCTTTGTTAGGGCCGGAAGTTGTGCAAGAGACTACGGAAAAGGTTAAGATGATTCAAGAGAAGATGAAGGCGTCTCAGAGTAGACAGAAGAGTTATCATGATAAGAGGAGGAAGGACATTGAGTTTCAGGTTGGTGATCATGTGTTTTTGAGAGTGAACCCTATGACTGGTGTAGGACGTGCTTTGAAGTGTAGGAAGTTGACTCCTCGTTTTATTGGACCATTTGAGATTATTGAGAAGGTTGCAGTTGTAGCGTATCAGATTGCGTTACCACCGTCTTTGTCAAATTTACATGATGTGTTTCATGTGTCTGAGTTGAGGAAGTATGTGTATGATGTGTCTCATGTGATTCAAGTGGATGATTTGGAAGTAAGAGATAATTTGACTGTTTAGACTTGGGCTGTTAGGATTTAGGATCATGAAGTGAAGCGTTTACGTGGCAAGGAGATTGTTTTGGTGAAAGTGATTTGGGTTGGACCAACTAGTGAGAGTGTCACTTGGGAATCGGAGAGTAGGATGAAGGTTTTGTATCCGGAGTTATTTCCTTCAGGATACGAAACCTTCATTTAATCTTCATCCTAATCTTCATCCGGAGTTCTTTCTTGTGTGTGAATATTATCATTGGGTGCATTTTTATGGGTTTTAGTGCGGTAAGGGTATTTTGGTCATTTTGTAAGTAGGGGTAATTTAGTAGATTCATATGAGGATTATTTTTAGTATTTCAAGTGAGAACTATTATTTTACTAAGTTACTAGTGTGGTAGTTAGTTGTGAGCCTGTAAGTGACCGTTGTTAGTATTTTACCCTTAAGGGAGTAGTAACATTTTAGAATTGTGAATAAGTGGGTTACGCCCGCTAAGGCATTAGGGTTAAGCCCATTTGAGAATAGCCTATATAAGTTCTAAACCTTAGAGGAAAATAGGTTTACATTTCATTTCATTAGAATTGGAGAGAGGTAGAGAGAGAAAGTTCAAGAGAAGAGGAAAAAGGTTAGTGAAGAGAAAAGCTTGAAGACACAAGAGGTGCTAGAGATTCTAGGAGCTAAATTGAAGCTTTGGCTAGGATTGTTGCTAATTGAGGCAAGGGAGTTAGATTTCAACCATAATCAATTAGTTGTAATTTTTCATTAATTGCATGATTGAGTGCTTAATTGGATAAGTGATTATGTTGCTCTTAACTGCTGAAAATTCGTGCTATAGTTATGATAATATGTTTGCACACATGAAATTGGTGATAATTGAATTGTTATTGGTGAAATTGCATGTTCATAGTATGTTAAAATGATATATTGTGAATTGTGCTCCAATTGTTGAATTGTGCTATGTTGTTGTTGATAAGAGATGCTGATGTTGAATGATTCATGGCTTGGGTGTTCATAAATCATGAATTGATGATGTGAAATGACTTGTTGTTGTTGGTTTTGTAAAAATGGGTTGATTTGGTGAATTATGTTCAAATGGCTTTTGTTTTCATGTTTGATGAGTTCTTGAGAAACCTTTTAAGTGTTATGACATGTAAACAAACTTTGGAAACATATTTGGGCATGGGGAGATCAAAATTGGGGATTTTGGATGAAAAAGGGTTGAAACCCGTAATATTTTTCTGCAGAACTATGACTGTTCGCTTAAGCGAACGATCATAGTAGGTTCTGGAACTCGGTCACTTAAGCAAACCGGTAAGCGAATAGTAAGCGTACATTACTGTGAGCTACTGCAACTTGGTCGCTTAAGCGAACATGCGTTCACTTAAGCGAACAAGCTCAGTTTCAGCAACTTTTGATTTTCGTTCCGGGCTTTAGGGGACCAATCCGAGCTTTGTAAAATGTTTCTTTCAACTTGTTTAATCTCTGTTTGAACTCCTAAACCTACTGGAACATGATTTACTCATTCAATTTTGGGATTCTCTATTTTGGTTGAAACTTAAACTTTTGCTAATTTTGGATTTTGTCGGAACAGACTTTTGTGAACAAAAAGGGATTACAAGTTTGGTCTACAGTTCATATGTACTTAGGCAAGGCTTGTAAAGTTGGTTGGATGTCTTAATCATGTTAAAACTTGAATTTCGGGTCGGAATGTGGAAAATGTAAATTTGGGTTTTCTCATACGAACTTAGGCTAATCTTTGAACTAACGTTTGATAGTTCGTAAGTGGCTTAAGCTCATGACTACAAGATTGATTAAGATTTTTTTGTGAGTTTTCAAACTTGAATAAGTTACCTTGTTTTGAAAATTATCAATGTTGGCCGTTTTGCCACTTGATACGGACTTTGTTGAAAACGATTCTTTAAAGCCAATTATCTTATAATCTTTAGTGACTAGTTTTATATGATTGAATGGAGTTATATGAGTAAATGGAAAGTGTTGGATGTGACGTTATCCCAAAGTGTTGTATTTTCCTCCTTTACTTGGATGGTGATAAATTGTGCAAGGTGAATGAATTATAGAATATAGTTGAAGTTGATTACTGAATACATGTTGATGAATTGTGATATTTTGGTGATGACTCTTAATTGAATAATGACATGTTGATTGTGTGGACGTAAATACTTGATAATGCAATTGTTGTTGAAGTTGATCAATGTAATTGGAGGTGTACTTTTACATTGTGTTGATGTTGTATATGTTGAGTTGTTTGCATTATTGAGTCTGTGCTTATATGTCCATGCATCATAGTCATATCGAGTCATATGAGAAATGTAAAAGGAGATGTACTTTTACATAGTTGTTGTAAGAGGAGGTGTACTCTTACCTAAGATGTGTGGTTGGCATCTTGTTGTTGTTAATTGGTACCACATGCATGTATGTGTCGGAATTAGGCGCATTGCATAATTAACATGAGTTGTAATTGTTGCATGTGAATGAATGATGATTGTTGATGATAAGTGTGTTTGATGAATACTTAATTGTGATGGTTGGAATTGTTATGTGAATGTGTATATTAAATTAACTGTTTATGTTAAGTACTCGGAACTTGTTTTAATTCATATATGCTCAGATTCATTTTATTGATTTTGATTGATGTAAATCTTACCCCTAGTGATTTTGATCGCCTACCTATCTGTATGGATGGGTAGACAACGTGTA
Source organism: Medicago truncatula (assembly GCF_003473485.1). Lineage (NCBI taxonomy): Eukaryota > Viridiplantae > Streptophyta > Magnoliopsida > Fabales > Fabaceae > Medicago > Medicago truncatula. Next base: position 4,673,075 of record NC_053048.1, on the reverse strand, counting down.
GGATTAGTTGCTTCAGTGAGTTGCTTGATGCTTGTTTGATATCAGGAGCTATCTCCGGTATCGATTTCTTAGAGTCTTAGGATTGGCTCTGATCTAGGATGTTTGTCTTAGATAATTTATCTTGGATTTATTTGTGGAGATTTACCCTTTGTCGGGATTTGGAGAATTTTCATGATGTTATTTTATGATCTTATGGCATGTATATTTGTGAGGTGTATGGTTTATATCTGTTGCAACTGTTGAGAATTATTATTTATATATGCTTGTTGTTTGAATTTTGTTGTTGACGTAGCGTCTATTTCTTGAATATTTATACTATTCGCGTGTTTAATCGCTTTAATAAAAATAGGGTGTTACAGTTTTTAGTGATATCATCTCAGACTCTATAGTAGACTGAGATAATCTAATCTTTTTCTTATATTTCCAAGAAATAGCTCCTCTAGTGGTACTATATATATACAGTGGTCACTTCGGAATCATCTTATATTTTGTTTCAATATGCATATATGTGTCCTTTCAGGACAACATAAAATCTTTGATAATGTAATCCAAGGTTCATGATTATTTTTAGGTATGTTTAAGACCATATTAATAGCTTGCAAATGCTCATTAATAAGTCTACAGGAAAACCTACAAACAAGTCCCACAATATAGGCAATTTCAGGTCTATTAATATCAGTGGCATAACTGTGGCTGCCAATGATACTCGTGTATTCTTCTCCCACTTTCACTAGTGTTCTTAAGTAGTTTTACACTTGAGTCATATGATGTGCAAGTAGGTTTGGAGGCAAAGTTAAGATCTTTTCAACATAGTGAGATTGATCTAAGGAAAATTTCTTTTCTGACCTGGTAATTTTCATACCCACAATGACATTATAGTTTCTCCAAGGTCTTTCATATCAAAGTGGTTAGATTACATTGATTACCAAACGTTTACAACATGAATATTGGGTTAAACACAATTTTTACCCCTTAAGTTTTAAAAAGTAGCGATTTTGGCCGCTTTTTAAAAAAAATGGCAAAAGTCACCTCTCATGTTTAGCCCTTTTGCAAAACACCAATTTTAATTTGGTCAAGCCTAAATGGCACGCCACATGTGTTATTTTCAAATAAAAATTAAATAAAAAAGTCAGATATTTATAAATAAAATTAAATAAATCAAAAAGAAAAAAAAAAAAGGGGCACTTGAATAAAAAGCCAAAAATCATCATCTTCATCTTCTGGAATCTCAATTTTTTTAAACAACTTCATCAAGCATATCCAGAAAAAGAAGAAAATTATCAGCTAGTGAGAATAAAAAAATTAACGACAAGAAGACAATTAACAACAACTTGAGAGAATCAAAAACCACATCCAGGCGCAGATCTGTTAGTACAAATTCAGGAATCAAAAATGCCTAATTGCCTAGTTAGTTAGTTAGTTCCATTAGCCTGAGCACAATTATCATAACAACAACAAGAAGAAGTAAACATATGATTGTGACAGATTTGTCACTTTCATTGATTTTGAATTCATTTATTATCATTAAGTTGTCAAACTTTTTATGCCATTACTTAAGGGCTTGTTTCATACCATATATAAACTTATCTAACTTAGAGACTTTAGTTTCATGGATTACAAAACATTTATGTTGTCCCATATGGATTTCTTGTTCATGTGCACCATTAAAAAAGTAGTTTTAAGATCCATTTGGTGCACTTCCAAATTATGATTAGCAAAAAAATGATCAGCACCCTTATGGATGTTATCTTTGTGACCGTGGAAAAGATTTTGAAGAAATCTATATGTTTTTATTTGTCTAAAATATTTGGCTACAAAACGAGCCTTGTATTTATCAGCAGTGCAATCAAGTTTTAGTTTCTTTTTCAAAATCCTTGTACAACTTATCTTTTATTGCTTTCTATCATAAGTCATCTTTCAATGAAGACAACACTTCTTGAAGACTAGTAGGACTAAACATTCGACCCATGCGACGCACGGATCCTATCGACTGTAATAGAGACATATATATTTTTATTGATGTTAAATAAGTCATGGTAAAAAATTGTATTACCATTTTTTTAAGAAGCGAACCTAACCAACCGAAATTGACAAAAATGAAAATAGACCTTGTATTACCATTAAACATTAATTATTATAAGTTACGAAATACTTTCCTATAGACGACATTGAAAATTACAATTGCATCTTCACCAATTATCAATAATGAATTGGTGATTGAACTTAGATGTCGAAAACAAAAACACGTGAATTTGGTAATAAAGGAATTTTATACTACTATATATGAAAGATAAGTAACTACAAAATAAGGAGTACTACTATCCTTTCTATTGTACTTGTCATTTGATTTTTCTCCATTTTCAATCCTTGCCATCAAACACATCATCCACATGAAAAAACTTAAGGGTATTTTCAATGGAGAGAATTCCTTTCCATTACATATTCATGAAGAAATTTGAACCATGAGAGGTGAAAGCTTACAAACTTAGTAAATCACTAAGAAGCCACATATAAACTTAGCCTTAAATCATTATCATAAACACAATTTAATACCCTTCTCATATCTACTTCCACGCATGAAAATAGTCAAATTTAAAGCTTCGATTATTTTTACCGGATTTTAGGAGAGAGATTATACCACAGTATAGATGTCAAATAACCTACCAGCTTCAATATATATATTTTAGAGGAGGTTCAACATATTTTGTTAGGTTCTTTGCAATATATTCAATCATTTATCTTAAACAATTGGTAACAGGTCCATTTTTGGTATGGAGCCCTATAGTTCTTGCATTTGTATCACATGCGCTTGTTAAATATTAATAGAAAGAAAAAGATGACACAAAAACAGAAGCTGACTTTTACTATTAGAATCAAAATAAAACTACATGATACATGAATAAGAATAAACAATCAAAATGTCACCCCAAACTCCTCTGCATCAGCTGCCAAAAATCGCCATGACAAAATTAGTGTACCAAATTGTAAGAAAATCAAGAATTATCAACAAAAATGAAACATGTGTAAATAATTACAAATAAAACCAACCTCAGAAGGTGACCAACCAGTCTTTGCACAGCCCCTTCAATAATTATTTATCGCGCGCAGATAGTTGTTAGCTTCAATTTTATCAGGTATCTGTAACAATGCGTTCAACAAAAAATCTTGTTGTGATTGGGCTGCAATTGATAAATATTTGAAATAGAGTAACATAGTTAACTATGTTCACTATTGCTGTGAACAATTCTACATTATAAAGAAAGAAGCAATAAAAGGAACAGAGAAACGAATGATGAGTTCATGGGAGAAAAAAAAAATAGAGAGTAACATCATGGTTTACACTCCAACATTTTATAGTGAGTCACAACTTTGTCTTGTGTTGCAACACAGTTCTCTCGATTTTGCAACAACCAAAACATGATATTATTGTAACCATTGGACTGATATGCATCAAATAAACTATGCCTTAGATTCACATTATTCCTTTCAAAGAGGAAGATCCAGAACATAATATATCTAAAACAAATTACCGGATAAAAATAATAATCAAGCTGCATATTTTATTCCTTCTAAATCTCTCACATGACAGTACTGAAAGTGTAATTAACAAAGAAAATAAAAGAAAAGAATGAAGGTGAGAAAAACACAAGAAGGGGGGTTGAATTGTGTTTTCTTTTTCTCAATAAAAAATCTACTTCTGAGTTCACTTCAGTAGCTGTTGAATTGCTTCTGATGTGCAGTTCAGATTCAGATGCACAGCGGAGTAAAACAGAGTAAGAGAGAAGAAAGAAAGACACAGGCAATTATACAGGTTCCTTCCACAAACCGGAAGTCAGTCATGTCCCCCTTGCACTTCCAAGGATAGTTTCACTAAGTTTAATCACAACTGATTACAATTGCTCAATACTACACCTAGTATGAGACTTCAAATTGCTCAAGCACACAGGCAAGAGACTTCCTTTGCTCAAGCACTAAAGCAAGAGAATTTCTATGCTCAAGCACTAAAGCAAGAGACTTCTATTCAAACAGAATTACACAGAAAATTGTTTGAGTTTGAACACTTGATATACAATCAGTGGTGTTCACAATACAATGCCATTGAAAGACTCTCTAGACTTAAGAATTTCTAAGATATATCAAATTAAAACAGAAATTCAAAGTGCTTTTGAGTGACACAAATTTGACAGAGTTTGGGCGCTATTAACTTGCAGGAAAATGAAGACAGGTAATGGCTTTCTGTTTGATATACAAGCTAAGTCTAGCAATGAATTATTGCGGAAGATGCATCAAGTCAAAGTTGAAAATGCAAAATCTTCAAAAGAAAGTAGTCATGTAAACATTATTGGTGGAAACATTCAAAAGTTAGACCATCATAAGCAGGCATTGGCAATTAGAAATGTGATCAAACACATCGCAAAAAGCAAGACCAACTGAAGCGGTCATTGGATAATATAGTTTCAGCCCAACAAATGAAACCTATTGAGTCAGACAAAGGGTTTGTTCATAGAGGTATTAAGAGGCAATTGGAAGTAGAAGCATCTAAGAAAATTGTTGAGCCGATGAAAGAGTTTTGTGAGAACAATAATCTTAAGAAATTGAAGTCTACCGTGGATCATCAACTTGAAGGTCCAACTAAATCACATTCCTCGAAGAAATTTGATGAGCAATACAAAGAGGTAAGGCAGGAAAATACTCTTAAAAGACAAGGAAAATCAACATTTGGAAATCAAGTTAAAGGTTCAACTGAATCATATGCCTAAAAGAAATTTGATGAGCAAAACAAAGAGGTAAGGCAGGACAATACTCTTAAGAGGCAAGGAAAATCAACCCTTGGAAATCATTATCAATGTTCAACCGAATCACATGCCTCAAAGAAAATTGATGAGCAAACCAAAGAGTTAAGGCAGGACAATACTCTTATGAGGCAAGGAAAATCAACCACGGGAAACAAAGTTCAAGGATCAAAGGTAGATCGACAAGCATGCAAGAACAAAAAATATATTCCAAATTGTCCCGCTTTGGCACTTGATGAGTATATTGAAATGAGGAAGGAACAACACGTCATAGAGGAAGCAGGTGATGAAGATATAGAAGAAAATGAAATGGAAGATGATATCGAGAACGATATCAACTATGAAAGTGACGAAATTGAAGGAGCCGATGAAAATGAAGTTGAAGGTAATGTATTAATAGTTTTGATTGTTGGTATGCTCGTGAAAAGTAGAAATTGGATATGAATATTTGCATAGTTGTTTAATTTTTTAATTACTATAATGAGATGAATTACTATTAATTATGTGCTTTATGCGCAGGATTAATAAGACAACGAGGAAAGACTTTATGTAAGAATATTCATGCACGAGATTTCAAAAATAGACAAGAGATCACGTTGAATGAAGAAGGACAACCAATTGGACCAGATGAAAAGAGAGTGGCTGAACTTAGTAGTTTTTTGGGGACAATAGCAAGAAGTGCAGATTTATGTCCTCTTACCTTCAATAATTGGAAGGCTTTGGTTAAGACTTGGAAGGATGAAGAAATCGATCCAGTCTGGGAATATGTCAATGTATTTATCTTTTTATTTGAACGTGTGTGTGTGTGTGTGAGCTAGAGTGCTTTAATGAATATATCTTTCTAAACGTGTCTGTTATTTTCACAGGAAAAATACATCATCCCAGAGAAAGGAAAGAAGGATGTATTTGATATTGTAAGTGATGCTTGGAGACGATACAAATACTTGATTAAAAAGAATCATTTTACCAAGTACAAAACCATGCGCGAGCGGTTAAAAAATCGTCCAGAAGAGGTACCGGAAGAAGACTTTAAGAAGTTATTGGTGTATTGGAGAGATAAAAACAGTCAAGTAAGATACAATTATTATTTCGTATATACTATCGTTGTCGCACATTCAGAATTCAATAAAAGAATTATACTTTAATTCATGCAGAAAGTAAGTCTGCAAAATGCTCAAAATATTGCTCAACTGAAATGGAGACATCGAACGGGCAATAAAGCCTTTGCTGTTATAAGAGAAAAAATGGTATTGTTGTCTAAAATTTTGCAAGTGAATATTAAATTCCGCTACCTCATTGATATTCTAATAATCTTGCCATGCTTGGTTTAGTGTGTAAGTAATGAAGATAAAGAGCCTCCCAGTCAAGCGGAAATGTTCATTGCTACACGTCAAAGTAAGAAAGGAAAAGAGCTGGATCAAGAAACCAATACTGCAATTGTGAGTTTTTTTCTAATACCTTTAAATTTGTTGGTGTCTCGGCATGGCTGGATTTAATTTTAGACTATGTTGTGTGTTTTGTTGTTTGTTATTGGAGAATTGAGTTTCATTTGCTTCATAGTTTGGCACTTTGGTTTTGGTAGACTCATTGTGCATTGTGCATTGTGGCACTCTGGTTTTGTTAGTCATATATCTTGTTTTGGTGTTGATTTTGGTAGTTGTTTAATATTTGTAGGATATGATAAGAATTGTGTTTTTGAGTATTTGTATTGATTTACGATCCCGGTAGTTTTCACCATGATATGTTTGGTTAGTGAAGTGTTAATATATTTATTTAATGCTATTGTTTTATGTATGTTAGATAAAGCTTCAAGACTTAATTGAGAAACATGGGAAGCCTTCTGAAGAAGCCTTTCAAAGTGTATGCGGCAAAGAAAAACTTGGTAGACTTCGTTGCCATGGCAGAACTACAACCATGACTCTCTTGAAGAGAAATGAAGAAATTGCAAGACTTAGAAAAGAACATAACGATGAGGTAAAACAATTAAAGGATCAGATACATCAAATGGAAGAGAAACGGCGTAAGGAAACAGAAGCAATGGAAGGAAAAATTCAAATTCTTCTTAAGGCCATGTTGAGTCAAAACACCACTGGGTTGGATACAGATGCTTTGGCAGATTTAATAACAACTTCTGCAGCTGATGCTAACAATGTATTGCGTTCTTCTACGTCAATATTTGCTCAAGATGATAATGAGGGAAGATTGAACTATAATTTATGATCTACGTTCTTGTTTCTTTCATACAATATTTTAATATGAAAATTGTCTTATGTTTTTTAAGACTTGATGTATTGGTTGTGTAATTTTGTGTTAGTGTTTAACATATTACAAATAAATTGTTGATTGTTGCAAATGTTGATTGTTGTATTTGTTGGTTGTGTAATTTGATGCATTTATCATTTTGGAAGTTTTTATTTATAAGAAGTTTATATTTATTGAACACTTTACTTTTATTTTGCAGATGAATAATGATGATATCAATGAAGAATTTGAAGATTTGGAAGCACAAGATGAAGAGATATAGATGTGTGTGTGTGTGTATATATATTAAAGATCTTAATTGTGATCAAAGATAATCTTAATCTATTGATTAAAGATTAACAAAACAATATATTTTGATATATATTTAACAAGTATTTCATTTAGTTATATAGTTGTTTAATTCGAGATATTACATGTAAAAAATTGTATGAATATTATTGCTTAAGCTGGTTTATAATTATTACAAAGTTTCAAAAAAGTGTGAATCACCGTGACCAAAATGGTCCACAATTTTTTTTAAAAAAAAAAGTCCTTTCTTTATTGAACCGGTGAGAAACCGTTGTGGTAGCTTATGAAAATATTTATATAAGAACGGATTTCTAGTCCTCCACGTACCAGAAGCGTTGCGATTTCCAGTAAAAAAGCGTTCTCTAAAGTTTTATTTCACTACGGATTTGAAATGGACACGAAATAAAACTGTAGCTTTATAGAACTTTGAAAACCGTTTTAAAAAGATAAGATAAGACTACGGTTATATGTAAGCCGTGGCCGTTTTTAACGGAAACCGTAGCAAAAGGCAAGCACAACGCCTCGGTCTGCCACAGCGGTTAAACCGTTCTGGTATCCAAACACAACGGTATTTTTGCATTTTACTACAGTTTTTTGGCGTTCCTGTAAGATCAAAATGTTGTTGTGATCCAATGCTTTTCAAGTTAGCCGTTGCCATATACTTCTCCTGTCTTCTGCAATTTTTAGGCGAGTTAGAGTCCTTGAAACAGCTTTTGAAACTTTAAGTTCAATCTCCAGATGAACTGCAGCTTCTGGTGATAAACAGCTTCTGATGAATTTGCTTCTGATGAACTTGCTTCTGATGAACTTTGCTTCTGATGATGTCATCACTTCAGAAGCATTTTGTCTTCAAAGGCACTTCAAACTTCAGACGCAGTTTTCTTCAGAGGCTTTAAGCTTCACTTTTTGTTGAAAAACTTGCTCTTTATTTGTTCTTTTAGGATCAATTTTAGATGTCAAATTTCGTCCAATGTCCTGTACACTTAAACAAATATTAACTTGTCCAATTGGCAATTTTTAATACCTTGTTATCATCAAAACTCTTAAGGATTTATTGCTGAAACAATTTTGTTCCAACAATCTCCCCCTTTTTGATGATGACAAACAATAGTATTTAAAATGTTCAATTGTTGTTAATCTAATTAACACGTTGACTATTTGGGTATGAGGTTTGTAAGCTCCCCCTTAGTCCAATAGTACTTTTAAGGTGAGGTTTGTAAGCTCCCCCTGAGTTTTATCCATGTTAATTAAATTCATCATTAAATTCAAAATAATACTCAGAATATTCTCACATTGAAAAGACTAAGAGTTTATAATAACGTCCTATTAATTTAACTTGCTTAGATTTAAATTAATGGGGCTCAGAGCCTATACAATACTATACATCTACTCCCCATTTTGTCATCAACAAAAAGTATAAAAGAAAGACAAAAAGAAAGAGAGATTGTAAAAAGTGAAAAAAACTTTAAACACATAATCAGAAGCAATAACAGTATCAGAGTAATAAAAGTATCAGAAGAATAAAATGTATAAATATCAGACAAGTTCAAAAGAATACAAAGTCAGAAGCATTCAAGGTAATATCAGAGCAATAACAACATAATGAATTAAATCTAAACAAGCTTAAATATGTGTGCTACTAAGGTTGGGCTTGTTTTTGGATCATCTCCATCATTTGTTGCATCATTTTCTCTTGCTTTTCTGCCTTTTCTTCATCTTCTGACTGAAGTCTTCATACTTCTTCAACAGATTTTCTTCTCTGACCCTTGCTTCTTCAAGCTTAGCATCTGTTGACATATGATATTTTACCAAAAGTAGCTTCTGGTCTAACACTTCCTTCCTCAAGGCTTTGTTCTCCCTCTCAAGTTCTGCATTCCTTTGCAGCAGCTCCATTTCAGTAAAAGCGGACTTGAGGAGAATCTTTTGTAGGAAAGTTAGATCCAAATCCCTTGGATGCACTCCTTCTGGTATGAAATCTGTTGGATTTCTTCCTCTTAAGCATGGAGGAGACTGCACCCAGGTTCTCAATACCTTAACCTTCTTCAGATCCTGGCCAATTCCTTTGAGCCAGTTCTGGAACTTCCGTTGAGCTTCATCCTGAGCTTCAACACAAGTCTTATGTAGGGCAGACATGACAAAGTCTACCCTTTCCTTCAATCTCGACCAATGTTGTTCATAGTTGTCTTGATGAATCAACTCTTCCCTGTTCTTGATCAGCATAGTCATTTCCTTATAAATGTTCTTACACACATCTGATAATAGAGTAGAATCAAGGAAGATGGTTGGTGGAGAAGGAATTTTTGGTTTTCTGGTTTGGACAAAGGATTCAATTTCTAGTGAAGTTGAGGGTTGGCTGTTTGTAGGAATTTGAGTTGTTTGATCAGAAACAGACTCCATGATTACATCAGAAGAAGAGTTGTTAGGCTCTTCCTCAGCATCATAGTCATATGATGTGATCATAGGTTCTGCTTCTTGTTGTGGTTGGTTTATGATGGGTGAAGAAATAGTTTGTTGTTCAGAAACAAGTAGTTCAGAAACAACTTGTTCTGAGGTTGTTTGTGTTTGGGTTTCTATGTGAATTTCTAGAAGGTCTGAAACAACTTGTTCAGGAAAAATGCGTTCAAGAACAGTTTGTTCAGAAAAGGTTTCAGCTTGATGTTGTTGTTGTTGGGGGTCTTCTGAAGTAACTTCTGCTGAAGCTACCTCAGAGTCTTTTTGTGGTTCTGGGTTGATTTCAGGTTGAATTACTTGGAGGGGTTAAAGGTAAGATGGTTGATAAAGATGGTCAGTAGGTAGATGTAAACAGCTGTTTATTCTCATCTGTACTAGCTCACAAATACTTTCATCTATGTTTGAGTCCAAAGGGTCAGGATTGTTAGTGTTTGAGGTTGGCTTTTTCTTCTGGGTTTTGGAGGATGGTGAAGGGTTTTTGCTAAGTGTAGGATACATATTTCTTAGGGAAATGTTATCTAAGTCTAGTGATGATGATGATGATTCAGAAGAGATGGAGGGGGTTGAGTCTGATTCTACCTCAATAATATTGTCAGTGTGAGGAACAGATGTTTTACCTTGTTGACTATCTGAGACGGTTGCTTCTGAGGAAACTGCAGCAGAATACAGAAGTTGTTCTGCTTCAGAAGCTACCCAATCCTGGACTTCTTCAGCAGCTTCTATTACTTTCTCAGCCACTTCAGCAAAATCTTCTCTTGCAATGTTGGTTACAGGAATATTGACCTGCTGAGCTAACTTTGCAGCCCTCTGAAGAGCAGCAGCATCTTCAGCTTACTTATTCCTCATCTCTCTTGTGACCAGCCCAGTTGCTGTAACATCTTCCTATTCCTCAGATGCTGATGCTGCTTGTCTTAGCTTTCTGATAGCTTGCATCCTTTTCTTCTTGGGAATGGCAGGCTGATCAGAAGCAGCTTATGAAGTTGCAGCATCTTTGGTCCTTCTGGTCCTCTTTGTCAGAATCTCTTCAGCATTGAGATTCTGAGCTTTTTCTTGAATAGTTGGTAGTTCAGAAGTATCCAACTGTTCAGAGGCCTTCCTCTTCTTTTCCTTCTTGGCCTTTTTAGAGGGTTGCTTAGAACCTTCCTCTAAGTATTCTTCTTTGCTGAGGGGTTTCCTCTTGATCTTCCTGCTCTTGGCCACAGGTAGGGTACCTCCATACATTTCTTCTGGCACTTCTCTCAGACTAATCTTAGTGCTAGTTAGAGCAAAATGCTCTTTGATGAAATGCATCTGAACTTCTAAAGCATCTTGTTTGTAGATCGGTGGGAAGTCTTTCATCAATGCTGATACTGCATCAAACTCTTGCATATTTGTGCTCAGCTTCTTGTAATCATCCTTTCCAATTAGCTTCATGTGCCTCAGGGTTGCACCATTGAAGATTTTTCATGTTTCTGTTCCAAGCTGGATATCTGTGAAAGCATTAACATTGCTGAGTGCTTGAAAAATTCCTCCTTGATGAAAGATCTCAGACAAGAGTCTTCCATAGGGTACCCATTGTTATCATGGTTTTTGGGTGCCAAGCCATTAATTGGACTTGAACCTTTTGACCGTTGATATCTCTCTTTTTTCTTGGGAAGGGTAAAAGGAGAAAAACCCTTGAGCTTCCGAATTCGGGGGTCGTTTTCGCTACGGGAAGGTGTTAGGCACCCGGAGCGATTATGGTATTCCATAAGAGCCGCTCTCCTAAGTTTATTTCTACGCTTTAGTTTTATTGCTTATTCGTAAAAAGGAAAGTGTGATTAGTTAAGAATGGGGGGTGAGAAGAAGTAGAATTTGATTTTATTTCGGCTTGGATGAGTTTTGACTCATTGCCTACGTACCCTTTTAAGGGATCAAAACCGTTCGTAGTTCATTCTCAAAAAATGGTTTTTGTTTTTGTTGGTTGATTTTAAGTTTGAAAAGAGATTTTGAAGAAAGGGGATGAGAAGCCTCAAGGGCATAAGATTTGGAAAGTGTGAGGTGGAATTAGTCATTTTGCAAAAATAAAGTCCAAAGAGGATTAAGGCTTATTGAAAATTTTACTTAAGAAAATAAAGGGGAAAATAAGGAGTTTTGACTCCATTTTATTTTCAAAAAAAAGTTTTCAAGTGTTATTTGCATGTTTTGGAAAAAAAGTTGATTTTTATCTAAGTGTTTAAACCTAAGCGCTTATCTAACCATACAATCCTATGCATACATCTAAGGTGAGTGTGTGCGTGCCGGTGCGTCATAGTGTCCATAGTCCATATTACAAAAATCCCTAAATACATTCTATGGCCCCTTTGCCAAGCTACAAACCAATGGTAAAATATTACATCACCGAATGAATTACAATTTTAAAAAAAGGAAAACCAAACTAATGGAGACAATAGTGAAGATGGTGAAGTGCTATGAAGTGATCAATATGAAAGGAAATGTTAGTAGAAAATGGTAAAAAAAGAAAGAATATGGCATGAAGCGATGGAAGAAAGTATGGCATAAAACAGTAAAGTGACGATGAAAATAAGCCGGAAACATGTAATGAATAATGCACATGATGTAAGAACAAAATTCAACACATCAAAACAGTGACATATGCATAGCAAACAGTAGCAAAATTCATATGGAATAGTATGCAAATCAAACATGACGAACACGAACATTATGCACATGAAGTAACGAGTAAAAATGCGAGAAAAGTGACTTAAAATAGTAAAAAACCCTTGACAAAACAACACTAAAATTTTTACCAACTTTTCCAACCAAAATACCACTGAAAATTATCAAGAAAAATAGTAAAATGACATGGCAAATTTCTTGGAATTTATTGATGAAAATTAGCATGAACAAAGGGTGCAAACAGCAGGCAAGTATGGTGCAAGTAGCAAAAAGAAAGAGCAAAAAACGTAAAAAAACTTCCAGCCCAAACCAAAATCCAATACAGACTGGGCCTGGATCATCCAAAGGCTTCAGAGGCGTTGGATTGATCCAGATTCAGATCTGACGGTTTAAAACACACAGCGCATGGCAACGTAGATCAAGCATATGGTAACAAATGCATCACAACCGTTCAAAGGAGAAAACCCTAGATCCTACGGTTCAAAATGAAAACGAAATAAACCAGACCGGTTCACGCGTCTATATAAGGACATGGATACCGGTCCAGTCCATTTCTTTCATTTCCTTCTCTCTCTAAGTTTCCCTCTCCTCTCACTTCTCTCTAACCTCGCCGCCGGCGAGGATGAAGCCACGGCGGAGACCTTGAAGGTCCGCCGGAAACTTCATCTTCTCCGGCGAGTTCATGAACTCCGGTGACCTAAAATTTCCAGAATTTAAAGATTTTTACATCTTTTGATTCGTCCTTTAACCCTAAACGCGAATCCAGTAATCGTTTTTTCAAATTCGGTTTGAAACGACGTAGATCTTGGAAAACTTTATACGGTTTTGAAATGATTTTTGATTTTTGAACAAAAAACGTTTAGATCTTTAAAGATCTACATCGTTTCGTTGTTTGATTACTTTTCTGGTACTCGTTCTTGCTTTCAAAACTTAGATCCTTGCGGATCTAGGTTTTGTGTTTACGGTTACGGCTTTATCTAAATTCTGGAAATTTTTGATATGCTTGCTTGCGTGATTTTTTACAGGTTTAAACTATGATATTATTTTCTGAGAAAAGATTATGAGTTTTACCTAAGGTTTTGGTTGAAACCTTTAATGGAGGAAATCTTTGGAAATCTTGATTCTGTTCTTGATGATTTTGATTCTGTTTGCTTCACCGGTCCAGATTCTTCATCTTCTCTGACTCTTTCTCTGCTTCTCTGTGATTACGTGCTTGAGCTTGCTTCAATGTTTCTTAGATCCACGCGAGGAAACCCTGTGATCAGTGCTTGAGCTTGCTTCAATGTGAGCTCGCACTTGGAATTGCAGGAAAATCTTCAATCCGGTGATGAAGATTCACACGAATCTCTGAGGATTGATGCAAAAATGTTGATTCTGATGAAAATTAGGGTTTCTGGAAAACGGTTAGGGTTTTTGTTCTTGGTGTTCTTGAGAAATTCTGAGAGATTTTCTGTTTTTGATCTAATTGCTGAGAGAGAGAAAGTTGGAATTGTGTTTGTGAGTTGGCGTGTGATTAATGGGTCTGTGTGGCACTGTACACCTTTTATAGCTTGACATGTGTGCATTGGAACCAATAAGAGAAGGACACCTGGACTTGTATGAAAAAAAAGGCACGGCCTTGGACCAAAACATGAAATTTGGACCTTTCTGCAAAAATAAGAACTTGAGGACTAAACTGCAATTAACAAAAAAAGACTGAAATGTAAAAAAAACAAATTCTGGACTGACACGCAATTTTGGACCTCTTTGGGGACCAAAATGTAAAATAAAAATAAAATTGGAATAAAATTGGCAACCTGACAAAACGTAAAGTGAAACTAAAATAAAATTGACAAACGGACTAAAACGAACCAATGACCTAAATGAGGTACTTCAAAGTAACCTCCCCATGCCAAAATTTTATGCGAAATGACCAAAATGCCCCTAGGGCTATAATGACCTAAACAGAATCAAATTAACTCGACACTGACTCAGATGCAAGTTTGAAATGAAATTAGCAAGGTTTACTGATGGAATGTAAAAAAAAACAATCTGAAAAGACTCAGAGACAGTCACAAGGATGAAAATGGGTCCCACTGCAGGAAATGACCAAAATACCCTTCTGTATGACTTTTTTTGCAAATTTTGAAATAAACTGTAGAAAAAGTAATGTAATGATTCAGAGACACTTTTGAATGACTTACAAGACAAGTAAAGACATTTCGAAAGGTTTTATGCAAGAAAAACATAGGTAAAATTGTGATTGAAAATACTGCGAGGCAGAGACAATTTGAACTGTGCAGTTGAAATTTGATAATTGACAAAGTTTGAAATGAAATTGGGCCCAGTATTTTTAGGTCCAAAAACAGGGTATAACAGCTGCCCCTATTTAAGTTTCTTTGTCTGGAGAGTCAAGAGACGGAGTCTTTGGCTTGACAGGACGAAGATACTTAAATATTAGCATTTGCACTGTGTTTGGACGTAAAAATACGCCTACCCATTTTCAAATAATATGCATGCCATGCATCATTTGGATTATGAATGCAAGACCTCATGGGGATTGGAATTAACAAAATATGTCGTATCCATTGCGGGATTGGTAGACATTGACAAAGATAGTGAATAGCAGAGTAACGGGAAACTAGAAACAAGTTGGACAGGTACAAGCTGTTCCTGGATTCGAACTAGCCACTTGACCGGGAATGAAACAAACAGACAAACTGCGAGTTGTTCTTATGGATTCGAACTGGTAACTTCACAGGGGATAGAGGTTACTGGACAAACATGAGTTGTTCTTATGGATTTGAACTGGTAACTCACTTGGGGATATTGGAAAGTGCGAGTTGTTCTTATGGATTCGAACTGGTGACTCGACTGGAAAAAGAGAAAAATTGACAAGTACGAGTTGTTCTTATGGATTCGAACTGGTGACTCGACTGAAAACATGTAAAATTGGCAGGTACGAGTTGTTCTTAAGGATTCGAACTGGTTACTCGACTGAAAGCAAGGCAAATAGACAGGTGTGAGCTTGTTCTTGGATGCGAACTGGTTACTCCACTGGACAGAAACAGGTAGACAGGTACAAGCTGCTCTTGGATTGAGCTAGCTACTTGACCAAACGGAAACATATTAACAGGTACAAGCTGCTCTTGGATTGAGCTGGGCACTCGACCGATAATATAGGCAAATTGATAGGTACAAGCTGTTCTTGGACTTGAACTAGCCACTTGACCAAACAGAAACATATTCACTGGGGATTGATTTTTTTGACAAAACATAGATTGAGATTGACTTGACGTCGATTTGATTTGAAAGGTAGAAATTGACCGATATTATTGGCTCACAAGGTTTTGACAGAGAACCTGACACGAGTATTGAATTGAGACTGATGTTGACATTGGAAATGCGATATGCATGGATGATATAACAGTTTCATTAAATGCATGGGTACGTAATATGCATGATTATGCATGTATGAATGCTTGTAATGCATGACTGTTGGCAGTTTGTAGGCACGACTTCACGGGGAAGACAAGACATTAGAATATTGGGCACGTAGTGGCTCGTGCTATATTACACATTCTTGGAAATCCTCTTTGGAGATGACGTCATTGGGAGACGTATCAGAGCCAAGGCTGAGGGCTGGTAGGTATGCAACTTGCTGGGGATAGAATCTTGAGAGACTCCACCGGGGAAAACGCCGTTGTGCTGGGCATGTTGGATGTATCATGGACGTCGCATCTGTGGTCAATGCTTTTTGCATGTTATTTTCTCAATTTTCATTCATTCATTTTTTTGCATCCCATTTTTGCCTGGATCGCCCTTTCGGGTTTTCGATCCACCGGGGAAAGAAATTCTTTTCAATGCCCCATTTTTGCCTGAACTGCCCTTTCGGGTTGTCAATCCAGCGGGGTGCTCATTTTTGCCTAAGTCGCCTTTTCGGGTTTTCAACTTAGCGAGCTCAATCATTTTCATGCATTTTCATTCTGTTTTTTCATTCTTGCCATTGACCACAGACCATCCCGGAGGAGAACCTGCTTGTAACATATATTGAAATAGACATCAACATACTCTCGCTCATGCATGTTTCATTTGAATGTACCCTGTTGCTCAGGTTTGCTTTTCAAAATAGACAAAAAGTTTTCAATTTTCAAAAATGTTCGTTTCAGGCATTGTCATTATCAAAATAGAAGGAAAATGATTTGTATATAGCTTTGAAAGTAAAAAGAAAGCAGAGTTTCAAACAAAAGCACAAGCTCAAATTGATGTATAAGAGTGGTGGTCAGCCAAAGGCATGACTCCACGGATTTACAAAGCTTGGAAAATGGTAATTTTATTGGTTGGTGGTACATTGAACACAGCAATCACTACATTTCCTGGAAATTTTGAATTCACAAGCACAGAAGCTTTAGATGAAGATAGTCGTTAACAGCAGCAGGGGACGGTGGTTGGTCAGATATAGTTACTTGCCTTTTGTTTCAATCTCATTTTTGCATGAACCGCCCTTTCGGGTTTTCGGCTCATCGAGACGCTCATTCTTGCCTGAGTTGTGTACAATCTCAGCGAGCTTTTCATATATTTTTTTTTTGTCCCTTATTTTTGCCTGGACCGCCCTTTCGGGTTTTCGATCCACCGGGAAGCGCATTTTTGTCTAGGCCGCCCTTTCGGGTTTTCGACCTACCACGCTGTTCTTTTCATATTTCTAGGCAAAGTATTTCTTGACTATATCGGCATTCACTGGATTTGGAAGTTCCACACCATCCATGTGTGTAAGGATTAAAGCACCACCGGAGAAGGCCTTCTTGACAACATAAGGACCTTCATAATTAGGCGTCCACTTGCCCCTTGGGTCGGGTTGCTGGCTTATCCTCCTTTTCAATACAAGTTCCCCTACCTTGAATTCTCGAGGATGGACTTTCTTGTCAAAAGCAGTCTTCATTCTTGCTTGATATGACTGTCCACGAGCCATGGCATCCATACGTTTTTCCTCAATCAAATTCAACTGATCATACCGGCTTTGGCACCATTCAGCCTCAGATAACTTTGCTTCCATGATCACACGGAGAGATGGGATCTCCACTTCCAAAGGAAGAACTGCTTCCATACCATATACAAGAGAGAAAGGGGTTGCCCCGGTTGAACTGCGCACGGTAGTACGGTAGCCATGCAGAGCATAGGGTAACATCTCATGCCAGTCCTTGTAAGTGGTTACCATCTTCTGGACAATTCTCTTGATATTCTTATTGGCGGCCTCAACTGCACCATTCATCTGAGGTCTATAAGGAGAAGAGTTATGATGCTCGATTTTGAATTCTTCACAAAGAGCTTGCACCACATTGTTGTTCAGGTTGGTACCATTGTCAGTAATAATCTTGCTGGGAACACCATATCGACAGATGATGTTGTTCCTGATAAACTTAGCTACCACTTGCTTGGTCACATTGGTATAAGATGCTGCTTCAACCCACTTGGTGAAGTAGTCAATTGCCACTAAGATGAAGCGATGGCCATTCGAAGCCTTCGGTTCAATCCTTCCAATCATGTCAATGCCCCACATTGAGAACGGCCACGGGGATGACATAACATTGAGAGCGTGCGGAGGCACATGAATCTTATCAGCATAGATTTGACATTTGTGGCATTTTCTGGCGTACTGGTAGCAATCATGCTCCATGGCCATCCAGTAGTAACCTGCTCGTAACAACTTCCTTGACATAGTATGCCCTGTAGCATGGGTCCCGAAGGTACCGTCATGTACATCATGCATTAACTGCTCTGCTTCATGTTCATCAACACATCTTAACAATACCATGTCATAGTTTCTCTTGTACAGAATATCTCCATCTAACAGGAATCTACTGACCAATCTTCTCAGGGTCTTCTTATCTTGTTTGGAAGCACCCGGCGGATACTCACGGCTCAGCAAGAACTGTTTGATGTCGTAGTACCAGGGTTTATAGTCAACCACATTTTCACCAGCCTGATCGATCACATCCCCAATAGCAAACACATGGGAAGGTCTTTCAAGGCGTTGCACTTTGATTACTGGCACATCATTCCAATGGTTTACTCGAAACATGGAGGATAGAGTAGCAAGAGCATCAGCCATTTGGTTCTCATCACGAGGAATATGGTGCAGCTCAACCTTTGTAAAATATGTCAGAAGACGTCTCGCATAATCACGATAAGGAATCAACTTAGCATGGTGGGTCTCCCATTCACCCTTTATCTGATTGATGACGAGCGCGGAATCTCCATAGATGTCGAGGTGTTTGATTCTCATGTCAATTGCTTCCTCGATCCCAAAGATACATGCTTCATACTCAGCCATATTGTTGGTACATTCGAACAAGATTCTGGCGGTAAAAGGAATGTGATGCCCCTGCGGGGATACAATGACTGCCCCAATTCCTTTACCATAAGCATTGACAGCACCATCAAAGACTAAACCCCACTTGCTATTGGGATCTGGACCTTCATTAATCAACGGTTCTTCGCAGTCTTTTGATTTCAGATACATGATCTCTTCATCGGGGAAGTCGAATTCAATTGGTTGATAATCATCAAGAGGTTGGTAAGCAAGATGATCTGCAAGAATGCTACCTTTGATTGCCTTTTGAGTTTTGAACATAATATCATATTCAGACAACAACATCTGCCAGCGTGCAATCTTTCCAGTAACGGCCGCTTTCTCAAAGATATACTTTATCGGATCCATTCTGGATATCAGCCAAGTTGTATGATTCACCAAATAATGACGCAGGCGTTTAGCGGCCCAGGCCAGAGCACAACAAGTCTTCTCAAGCATTGTATACCGAGTTTCACAATCGGTGAACTTCTTGCTTAGGTAGTAGATAGCATGTTCTTTCATCCCAGTCTCATCTTGTTGACCAAGTACACATCCCATGGATTCATCAAATACTGCCAAATACATAATCAAAGGCCTTCCTTCCACGGGTGGGACAAGGATAGGTGGTTCCAACAAGTAATTCTTGATGCTATCAAAAGCCTCTTGGCATTCATCATTCCATACAACAGGCTGGTTCTTTCTGAGTAGCTTGAAGATCGGCCCGCAGGTTGCGGTCATGTGAGATATGAACCGGGAGATGTAATTCAAACGCCCGAGGAAACCTCTGACTTGCTTCTCTGTCTGTGGAGCTGGCATTTCTCGGATGGCCCGGACTTTATCAGGATCGACTTCAATGCCCTTTTGGCTGACAATGAAGCCTAATAACTTTCCGGACCTGACACCGAATGTACATTTGTTGGGATTCAATCGCAGCTTATATTTTCTCAACCTTTCAAACATCTTTGTTAAATATTCGACATGCTGCTCCTCATCTGTTGACTTCACAATCATGTCGTCCACATATACCTCGACTTCTTTGTGAATCATGTCATGAAACAGAGTGGTCATTCCCCTTTGGTAGGTAGCACCAGCATTGATTAGGCCGAACGGCATCACTTTGTAACAGAAAGTCCCCCATGGAGTGATAAAAGATGTCTTTTCTCTATCTTCAGGAGACATTTTGATCTGATTATAACCGGAGAAACCGTCCATGAAGGAGAACACCTTAGACTGAGCAGTATTATCAACAAGCACATCAATATGAGGTAACGGAAAGTTGTCTTTTGGACTGGCTTTGTTCAGGTCCCTGAAGTCAACACACATCCGGACTTTACCATCTTTCTTTGGCACAGGTACTATATTGGCAACCCATTCAGGGTACTCAACTGTCATGAGGAAACCCGCATCAATCTGCTTTTGAACCTCGCTCTTAATCTTGAGAGCCATATCAGGATGAGTCCTTCTCAATTTCTGCCTGACGGGAGGACATTCAGGCTTGGTGGGGATCCGATGCTCCACAATCATAGGATCTAGACCTGGCATATCTTCATAGGACCATGCAAAAATATCCGGATATTCCCGGAGGAGCTGGACAATCTTCTGTTTAACCCCTTCCTCTAGAGTAGCACCAATCTTGATTTCTCGCTTGTTTTCCTCGGTACCTATGTTGATAAGCTCAATCTCTTCCTGGTGAGGCTGAATGGCTTTCTTTTTTTGCTCAAGTAACCGAGTAATCTCATATGGTATATCATCACCTTCCTCATCTCCGGCTTCATACACAGGGAAATCAAAACTTGGAGGAACCGTAGGATTACTGTGTTCAACGGGTTTATTATGGTTCAACCTGCATATAATGATTGGATGATTTTAGAAAGAGTTTTTTTTCATGCAGATTTTTGAAATTGATAAAAAAATACAGACGTTTTGGTTTTTTCTGGCATTAC
The DNA here is from genome assembly GCF_003473485.1 of Medicago truncatula. Classification (NCBI taxonomy): domain Eukaryota; kingdom Viridiplantae; phylum Streptophyta; class Magnoliopsida; order Fabales; family Fabaceae; genus Medicago; species Medicago truncatula. The sequence goes on along the minus strand of NC_053048.1, from coordinate 4,652,373 downwards.
CATTGTTTCCAAGGGAAAAAGCACTAAAAAAAAGTAGTCGTGGAAGAAACAACAAAATTTTATTAATCAACGGCAATGCCGAAACAAACATGCCCTTACAGAAAATGTCACCCTCGCTTTGGGCAGAGCGAGAGGATTGTTATTTTGAAAACAAAGCACTAAAGCAACAAGACACATTACTCAGAAACATGCATGATTGAAGGAATGTCAATGGCATCCCAATCTGTCGCAATGCCTCCTGATGTAACAAATACAGGCCTGAGGCCAGATCCAGTGGTTTCTTCAGAGATAGCATTAACAAACCCTGCACTGTGGAAGACTCCCGAGGAAACCCTTGATGACGGGGAGAACCCGAGACCTTCTTTACGCTTGTTCTCACAGAGCTGTATCACCTTGCCCCAGCCGGCAGTCTGACCTTCTTGGATGGCTCTCTGAGCGTCTTTCAATGAAGCCATAGCAGCCCCAGCTTCCTTAGGCTCTGCACCTTCAATGGTTAAACCTTGGAAAGCAGTCCCTTCAGCAGACCCTGCTTCAATACAAGAAAAGGAAGACAACTGGCTAACTAAGTATGCTTCTTCACCATGGATTGTAACGAGTTTTCCATGCTTCACAAATTTCAACTTCTGATGTAAGGTGGAAGTAACCGCACCTGCATCGTGTATCCACGGTCTTCCCAGCAGGCAACTGTAGGATGCATTAATGTCCATCACTTGGAAGGTAACCAAGAAATTCTCAGGGCCAATGGTTATCGGCAAGTCTATCTCTCCCAGCACATTCTTTCGAGATCCATCAAAAGCTTTGACCAAGAAAGTACTTCTCCTCAGAGGGGTCCCACGGTAGCTCAACTGATCTAGAGTCGTCTTGGGCATTACGTTGAGGGAGGAACCGGTATCCACCAACACATTTGATATCATGTCTGATTTACAATTCACCGAGATGTGCAAAGCCAGATTGTGACTCTTTCCCACTTCCGGCAACTCTTCTTCACTAAACCAGAGGTTGTTACAAGCAGTGATATTTCCCACTATGCCACCAAACCGATCTACCGTAACTTCGTGGTCAACATAAGCCTGCTCCAGCACTTTTAACAAGGTATTCCTGTGAGCCTCAGAGCTCAAGAGTAATGACAATACAGATATTTTCGAAGGAGTCTGCAGCAATTGGTCAACGATCTTGTAGTCGCTCCTCTTTATTATCTTCAGAATCTCATCTAAATTCGAATCCTCTATAGATTTGCCTGGCTGGTTTACATCTGTAGCAATGGGCGAAACAACGGTTGGAATTGCTTCTTCAACTGGTGGAATGGTCGGCGTAGCTACCTTCTTCTGAAATAATGGCGGACGAACTTTCCCGCTTCTTAGCGCCGCAGAAGTCCCTTCGGCAATATTGCTTACTGTGGCAAAGGAGGCTAGAGGCACCTCTACTCCATTTTCTATCATAGTGGCATTGTATTTGTATGGAACAGCCTTGTCCGAAACATAAGGAATTGGTCCTGGCAACCTTATCACCAAAGGCTCAGCATTCTTCTTCAAAGGTACACTCTTGACAGGCGGATCGTGAAAAACTGGCACAATCACGCAAACATCACTGACAGTCAGAAAATTATCATTCATCAAGCTTTGGATGTCGTCTTGAACAGTATAGCAACCCAGAGGATTACGAAGGCATCCTAGACACTTGGCATGATCATGGCTGAACAGAGAAGCTTTGCACAGCTTGATGTGTAGAGGCACCAGAGGAGTTGCGACGTTGCGGACATCAAGTCTAGGAGCTTCCTCACATACTTCGATCATATTCACAGCGGCATGATTTGGGAGCGGATTGTCGAGGACGTGTGGAACATTATTCTCAAAAGTCAGCTTCCCTTGATCAATGAGTTTCTTCACGATATACTTCAAAGCATAACACCCCTCGACATCATGACCTAGGGCACCTTGATGAAAATCACATTTGAGGTCAGACCTGAACCTTGGAGGCAACGGATCAGGTGGTGGCTTGCCCTGTCTAGTTGTACAATGCCCTCTCTGGAGTAGAGTTGGAAGAAGTTCTGCATACAACATTGGTATAGGAGGAAAGGTTGGTCTAGCATATTGCTGCTGCTGCTGTTGTTGTTGTTGTTGTTGTTGTTGAACCGGCAACTGTTGTTTCATCTGTTGGGCAATTGCATTGACGGGCACTTGAGGCTGGCCCGGTGGCAAAGGGTACTGATGATAAAATGGCGGGAAGAAAGGATGCTGAGAATACGGCATATATGGGTATGACGGAGGCATTTGAGCTGCATTGATAGGTGCAACAGTAGCCATAGCTTGACCGGCTCCAGCTGACACCATCCCCACTTCCGTTTCCTTCTTCTTGTGGTGTCCATTACCATACCTCTTCGATGCACTCGTAGAAGATTCAGCTTTCTCAAACACAATGATTCCATCCCTGACTGCTTCCTCAAGACGGGTTCCCATAGTGACCATCTCCGAAAAGTTGTTCGGGGCAGCGATGATCATCCTCTCAACATAATCTTTCTTCAAAGTCTTTAAGAATGTCTGGGTCATTTCTTCTTCATCTAAAGCAGGAGTGATACGGGCAGCTGCCCCTCTCCACCTTTGCGCATATTCACGGAAACTTTCCTCCTTTTTCTGAGATAGGGACCTGAGGAACTCCCTATTCGGCTTCAATCGAGTGTTAAATCCGTAATGACTCTTGAAAGCAGCGGCTAGTTCATCAAAAGTATGGACATCGTCTTTGCTCAGACTAGTATACCACTCCGCAGCATCCTCCATCAGACTGTCTTGGAAGTAATGGATCATAAGGGAATCGTTGTCCTTGTAGTTGCCCATCTTCCGGACATATTTGACAATATGATTTTGCGGACAAGTCAGCCCGTTATACTTGTCGAACTCCGGGACTTTGAACTTTTTTGGAACATCTACCTTCGATACTAAGCAGAGATCCTGGGTTTTAATGGAGTCTCCATTTCCCCTGTTGGCCTTAATTTCCCGTCGGAGCTCTTTGGCAAGTTCTGCCATTCTCTCTTCCATAGTTCCGGTTGTGGCAATACTCCCGTGGTGCGCATTAGCATGAACAAATAGAGGCACCGCATTCACAATGGGCTCGGTAACAGTTGTTGCGGCTTGAGTCAAGGCGGTACTAACAGGAGTTAAGTTTGCCCCTGGGATTGGGCCATTGTTGGTAGTACCAGAGGTCCCTGCCCCTGTATTAGCAGTATAGTACAGCGGAAGCCCGTAAGGATACCCGGATGGCATGATAGAGCGGGGATCAGTTGTTACGGTAGGAGTCATATTTGCAGCTGTAAAAACTACAGGAACTGGTTGTTCCTGAGCAGCTAACAGAGCAGTCATAGCATCATGAGCTTTGGCCAATTCCTCCCTTAGAGATGCCAATTCGGTACGAAGCTATGTGTTCTCTTCTTCCATAGCCCTTTTCTTTCTTCTGTATTCTCTGGTTCGATCAATTCTATCAGGTTCGTAAATTCTCTGAGCACGAGCCACTTTTCACACTGCGGCAGAGGAACCAGGAGATAGTGAGCACTTGGAAGCCTTTGTGACCGATGTATGATGCATATGATGCATGATATGCAAATGCAAATGCGAAAGACTTATTTTTTTATCGAAGGATTTTTAAACAAATTAGAAATCTTGCAAATAATCAAAACTACATAGCATTTTCAAAAGGAAGACTTTGAAATTTCAACAAGATAAACAGATGAAGCCCTCAAGCATAGGAAGTAGTCGGAAGATCATCGGACTCGGAATCTGAATCACAGTATCTGTCAAAGAAGTCTCGTCGTCCTCGAGCTCTCTTGGAGTCCCTCATAAGCAGCTCATCTTTCTCTTCCAATTCCCTCCGGACCTTAGCTAGTTCCTTCTTCAACATTAGATTCTCATGAGTCTTCTGCTCATCTCTACCATCCAAAGTCATGATTAGATTCTCGGCTTGATTGTACCGAGCTTTCCACACTTGCTTCTCACGACTCTCCATAGCTAGATGCTCCTGATACATATCCTGAGTCGCAGGGAGCAGAGGTAAAGGCATAGATGGAGTGGACGAAGACACGTATCTCATAGCTAGATAAGGCATACCAATCTCCTCAGCTCGATCTATCACCCACTGAGTATAGGCTTCATGAGCGACACCGGATCTCACACCTAGATGCTTCACACTTTTCCTTCGAACCTTGGACCAAGCATCCGTGAAAGCCTTCCTTTGTCCGGTAGGAGCATTCGTGTAGAAGAAGAACTCTGGAGATGTAGCAAGATTGATGGGCTTCGACTTCATAGGGAAACCAAACTGTCTCATAGCAAGCTCGGGATTGTAGTTGATTCCTCCACGAGTACCAAGAAGAGGTACGTTGAGAAAGTCTCCACAACCCATGATAATTTCCTTGGTTTGAGCGGCGGGAGTGATCCAGACCACCTCATTAGGAGTGAGAGCCATAATCTGCTGAGAGTAGGACCAAATTTCCGAGTTATCATGGAAGGAACTCGGAAGGTGCGAAATAAACCACCTATACAAAAGAGATGTGCAGCAAAGAATATACCCACGGCCCTTGAGAGTCCTGTCATGAATGGCGTGGTAGGTATCCGCTAACAAAGTAGGAACCGGGTTCTTGGAATGGAAGATCTCAATAGCATTCATGTCCACGAAGTTGTCGAGGTTCGGAAAGAGAACGAGCCCGTAGATAAGCAAAGCAAGAATAGCCTCGAGTGTATCCTGACGAGTAGTACTGAGATTAGCCTGATCAAGAAGATACTTTGAAGTGAACCCCCGGATGTGAGACTTGGTAATAAGATGGTTGGAGACGTCAGAAGTCTTGAGGTAGAGATCCTTAGCAATAACCAGAGGAGTAAGAGAAGTTCCAGGACCAGTGAAAGGCATCTTCTCGACTATAGGTAAACCCACTAGATTGGAGTAAGCCTCGAGAGTAGGAACCAACTGGAAGTCCGGGAAAGTGAAACAACGGAAGCTCGGATCATAAAATTGCACTAGAGTGTGCACTAGCTTCTCGTCCACATCAGTTCGGAGCAAAGTGAGCAATCCCCCATACCGGAGTCGGAACCCTGTTTGACTCTTGACCTTGAGTGCCAACTCTCTCAAACTGACCAAATCCACTTCCTTGAACTTGTAGCACTTTGTCTTCTTCATACCTGTGATTATTTAAAAAAATTCTATTTGTTTAAACCCTTCGGTGAATGCATGAAAAAATGTTTATGCATGAATGCATGTATGCATGATTGTGTTGTTAAAGAACAAAGTGGGTTGAGTTTCAAAGTAACGGGGCCACGGATGGACACGGCGTCCGGTGAACTAAGGCTTTGGATAGTAGTAACCATGGTTCTAACACAGTTCCCAAACTGCAACCTCTCTCACATATATCATGGTAGTACAGGACGACACCCGTTCCATGATTATTTGTGAGAAGGTCTAGTTTGAGTGTAGTATCGCGTGACGACTAAAGTTTGAGACAACACTCAATTTAGCCACCGCACTACGTCCTAAAAAGGCTAGGATGGGTTTGGTAACTATGGTTCATAGCTTCGTCGAACAATTGAAAGTGAAGTGCCTAAGCATGACAACACACGCCGACAATATCACCTTCAAAATGCCTCAGCTATGTGAGATTGATCGCATAATCCAATACACGAGGCAACCCCCGGATCGAATTGTCGATTATATCTCTACCTAAACATAAGTTCACTCAGCCCGGGTATAGGACTTTTGATATTCTCACCCCACACGTCAAATGAAAGTAAACAAGTATTCACATATGTAAGCAATAAAACAAAACGTAAATATAAACTAAGGAAAACTAGGCGCGACCCGCTAAAAAGAATCCCCAGTTGTGTAATTTGATGCATTTATCATTTTGGAAGTTTTTATTTATAAGAAGTTTATATTTATTGAACACTTTACTTTTATTTTGCAGATGAATAATGATGATATCAATGAAGAATTTGAAGATTTGGAAGCACAAGATGAAGAGATATAGATGTGTGTGTGTGTGTATATATATTAAAGATCTTAATTGTGATCAAAGATAATCTTAATCTATTGATTAAAGATTAACAAAACAATATATTTTGATATATATTTAACAAGTATTTCATTTAGTTATATAGTTGTTTAATTCGAGATATTACATGTAAAAAATTGTATGAATATTATTGCTTAAGCTGGTTTATAATTATTACAAAGTTTCAAAAAAGTGTGAATCACCGTGACCAAAATGGTCCACAATTTTTTTTAAAAAAAAAAGTCCTTTCTTTATTGAACCGGTGAGAAACCGTTGTGGTAGCTTATGAAAATATTTATATAAGAACGGATTTCTAGTCCTCCACGTACCAGAAGCGTTGCGATTTCCAGTAAAAAAGCGTTCTCTAAAGTTTTATTTCACTACGGATTTGAAATGGACACGAAATAAAACTGTAGCTTTATAGAACTTTGAAAACCGTTTTAAAAAGATAAGATAAGACTACGGTTATATGTAAGCCGTGGCCGTTTTTAACGGAAACCGTAGCAAAAGGCAAGCACAACGCCTCGGTCTGCCACAGCGGTTAAACCGTTCTGGTATCCAAACACAACGGTATTTTTGCATTTTACTACAGTTTTTTGGCGTTCCTGTAAGATCAAAATGTTGTTGTGATCCAATGCTTTTCAAGTTAGCCGTTGCCATATACTTCTCCTGTCTTCTGCAATTTTTAGGCGAGTTAGAGTCCTTGAAACAGCTTTTGAAACTTTAAGTTCAATCTCCAGATGAACTGCAGCTTCTGGTGATAAACAGCTTCTGATGAATTTGCTTCTGATGAACTTGCTTCTGATGAACTTTGCTTCTGATGATGTCATCACTTCAGAAGCATTTTGTCTTCAAAGGCACTTCAAACTTCAGACGCAGTTTTCTTCAGAGGCTTTAAGCTTCACTTTTTGTTGAAAAACTTGCTCTTTATTTGTTCTTTTAGGATCAATTTTAGATGTCAAATTTCGTCCAATGTCCTGTACACTTAAACAAATATTAACTTGTCCAATTGGCAATTTTTAATACCTTGTTATCATCAAAACTCTTAAGGATTTATTGCTGAAACAATTTTGTTCCAACAATCTCCCCCTTTTTGATGATGACAAACAATAGTATTTAAAATGTTCAATTGTTGTTAATCTAATTAACACGTTGACTATTTGGGTATGAGGTTTGTAAGCTCCCCCTTAGTCCAATAGTACTTTTAAGGTGAGGTTTGTAAGCTCCCCCTGAGTTTTATCCATGTTAATTAAATTCATCATTAAATTCAAAATAATACTCAGAATATTCTCACATTGAAAAGACTAAGAGTTTATAATAACGTCCTATTAATTTAACTTGCTTAGATTTAAATTAATGGGGCTCAGAGCCTATACAATACTATACATCTACTCCCCATTTTGTCATCAACAAAAAGTATAAAAGAAAGACAAAAAGAAAGAGAGATTGTAAAAAGTGAAAAAAACTTTAAACACATAATCAGAAGCAATAACAGTATCAGAGTAATAAAAGTATCAGAAGAATAAAATGTATAAATATCAGACAAGTTCAAAAGAATACAAAGTCAGAAGCATTCAAGGTAATATCAGAGCAATAACAACATAATGAATTAAATCTAAACAAGCTTAAATATGTGTGCTACTAAGGTTGGGCTTGTTTTTGGATCATCTCCATCATTTGTTGCATCATTTTCTCTTGCTTTTCTGCCTTTTCTTCATCTTCTGACTGAAGTCTTCATACTTCTTCAACAGATTTTCTTCTCTGACCCTTGCTTCTTCAAGCTTAGCATCTGTTGACATATGATATTTTACCAAAAGTAGCTTCTGGTCTAACACTTCCTTCCTCAAGGCTTTGTTCTCCCTCTCAAGTTCTGCATTCCTTTGCAGCAGCTCCATTTCAGTAAAAGCGGACTTGAGGAGAATCTTTTGTAGGAAAGTTAGATCCAAATCCCTTGGATGCACTCCTTCTGGTATGAAATCTGTTGGATTTCTTCCTCTTAAGCATGGAGGAGACTGCACCCAGGTTCTCAATACCTTAACCTTCTTCAGATCCTGGCCAATTCCTTTGAGCCAGTTCTGGAACTTCCGTTGAGCTTCATCCTGAGCTTCAACACAAGTCTTATGTAGGGCAGACATGACAAAGTCTACCCTTTCCTTCAATCTCGACCAATGTTGTTCATAGTTGTCTTGATGAATCAACTCTTCCCTGTTCTTGATCAGCATAGTCATTTCCTTATAAATGTTCTTACACACATCTGATAATAGAGTAGAATCAAGGAAGATGGTTGGTGGAGAAGGAATTTTTGGTTTTCTGGTTTGGACAAAGGATTCAATTTCTAGTGAAGTTGAGGGTTGGCTGTTTGTAGGAATTTGAGTTGTTTGATCAGAAACAGACTCCATGATTACATCAGAAGAAGAGTTGTTAGGCTCTTCCTCAGCATCATAGTCATATGATGTGATCATAGGTTCTGCTTCTTGTTGTGGTTGGTTTATGATGGGTGAAGAAATAGTTTGTTGTTCAGAAACAAGTAGTTCAGAAACAACTTGTTCTGAGGTTGTTTGTGTTTGGGTTTCTATGTGAATTTCTAGAAGGTCTGAAACAACTTGTTCAGGAAAAATGCGTTCAAGAACAGTTTGTTCAGAAAAGGTTTCAGCTTGATGTTGTTGTTGTTGGGGGTCTTCTGAAGTAACTTCTGCTGAAGCTACCTCAGAGTCTTTTTGTGGTTCTGGGTTGATTTCAGGTTGAATTACTTGGAGGGGTTAAAGGTAAGATGGTTGATAAAGATGGTCAGTAGGTAGATGTAAACAGCTGTTTATTCTCATCTGTACTAGCTCACAAATACTTTCATCTATGTTTGAGTCCAAAGGGTCAGGATTGTTAGTGTTTGAGGTTGGCTTTTTCTTCTGGGTTTTGGAGGATGGTGAAGGGTTTTTGCTAAGTGTAGGATACATATTTCTTAGGGAAATGTTATCTAAGTCTAGTGATGATGATGATGATTCAGAAGAGATGGAGGGGGTTGAGTCTGATTCTACCTCAATAATATTGTCAGTGTGAGGAACAGATGTTTTACCTTGTTGACTATCTGAGACGGTTGCTTCTGAGGAAACTGCAGCAGAATACAGAAGTTGTTCTGCTTCAGAAGCTACCCAATCCTGGACTTCTTCAGCAGCTTCTATTACTTTCTCAGCCACTTCAGCAAAATCTTCTCTTGCAATGTTGGTTACAGGAATATTGACCTGCTGAGCTAACTTTGCAGCCCTCTGAAGAGCAGCAGCATCTTCAGCTTACTTATTCCTCATCTCTCTTGTGACCAGCCCAGTTGCTGTAACATCTTCCTATTCCTCAGATGCTGATGCTGCTTGTCTTAGCTTTCTGATAGCTTGCATCCTTTTCTTCTTGGGAATGGCAGGCTGATCAGAAGCAGCTTATGAAGTTGCAGCATCTTTGGTCCTTCTGGTCCTCTTTGTCAGAATCTCTTCAGCATTGAGATTCTGAGCTTTTTCTTGAATAGTTGGTAGTTCAGAAGTATCCAACTGTTCAGAGGCCTTCCTCTTCTTTTCCTTCTTGGCCTTTTTAGAGGGTTGCTTAGAACCTTCCTCTAAGTATTCTTCTTTGCTGAGGGGTTTCCTCTTGATCTTCCTGCTCTTGGCCACAGGTAGGGTACCTCCATACATTTCTTCTGGCACTTCTCTCAGACTAATCTTAGTGCTAGTTAGAGCAAAATGCTCTTTGATGAAATGCATCTGAACTTCTAAAGCATCTTGTTTGTAGATCGGTGGGAAGTCTTTCATCAATGCTGATACTGCATCAAACTCTTGCATATTTGTGCTCAGCTTCTTGTAATCATCCTTTCCAATTAGCTTCATGTGCCTCAGGGTTGCACCATTGAAGATTTTTCATGTTTCTGTTCCAAGCTGGATATCTGTGAAAGCATTAACATTGCTGAGTGCTTGAAAAATTCCTCCTTGATGAAAGATCTCAGACAAGAGTCTTCCATAGGGTACCCATTGTTATCATGGTTTTTGGGTGCCAAGCCATTAATTGGACTTGAACCTTTTGACCGTTGATATCTCTCTTTTTTCTTGGGAAGGGTAAAAGGAGAAAAACCCTTGAGCTTCCGAATTCGGGGGTCGTTTTCGCTACGGGAAGGTGTTAGGCACCCGGAGCGATTATGGTATTCCATAAGAGCCGCTCTCCTAAGTTTATTTCTACGCTTTAGTTTTATTGCTTATTCGTAAAAAGGAAAGTGTGATTAGTTAAGAATGGGGGGTGAGAAGAAGTAGAATTTGATTTTATTTCGGCTTGGATGAGTTTTGACTCATTGCCTACGTACCCTTTTAAGGGATCAAAACCGTTCGTAGTTCATTCTCAAAAAATGGTTTTTGTTTTTGTTGGTTGATTTTAAGTTTGAAAAGAGATTTTGAAGAAAGGGGATGAGAAGCCTCAAGGGCATAAGATTTGGAAAGTGTGAGGTGGAATTAGTCATTTTGCAAAAATAAAGTCCAAAGAGGATTAAGGCTTATTGAAAATTTTACTTAAGAAAATAAAGGGGGAAATAAGGAGTTTTGACTCCATTTTATTTTCAAAAAAAAGTTTTCAAGTGTTATTTGCATGTTTTGGAAAAAAAGTTGATTTTTATCTAAGTGTTTAAACCTAAGCGCTTATCTAACCATACAATCCTATGCATACATCTAAGGTGAGTGTGTGCGTGCCGGTGCGTCATAGTGTCCATAGTCCATATTACAAAAATCCCTAAATACATTCTATGGCCCCTTTGCCAAGCTACAAACCAATGGTAAAATATTACATCACCGAATGAATTACAATTTTAAAAAAAGGAAAACCAAACTAATGGAGACAATAGTGAAGATGGTGAAGTGCTATGAAGTGATCAATATGAAAGGAAATGTTAGTAGAAAATGGTAAAAAAAGAAAGAATATGGCATGAAGCGATGGAAGAAAGTATGGCATAAAACAGTAAAGTGACGATGAAAATAAGCCGGAAACATGTAATGAATAATGCACATGATGTAAGAACAAAATTCAACACATCAAAACAGTGACATATGCATAGCAAACAGTAGCAAAATTCATATGGAATAGTATGCAAATCAAACATGACGAACACGAACATTATGCACATGAAGTAACGAGTAAAAATGCGAGAAAAGTGACTTAAAATAGTAAAAAACCCTTGACAAAACAACACTAAAATTTTTACCAACTTTTCCAACCAAAATACCACTGAAAATTATCAAGAAAAATAGTAAAATGACATGGCAAATTTCTTGGAATTTATTGATGAAAATTAGCATGAACAAAGGGTGCAAACAGCAGGCAAGTATGGTGCAAGTAGCAAAAAGAAAGAGCAAAAAACGTAAAAAAACTTCCAGCCCAAACCAAAATCCAATACAGACTGGGCCTGGATCATCCAAAGGCTTCAGAGGCGTTGGATTGATCCAGATTCAGATCTGACGGTTTAAAACACACAGCGCATGGCAACGTAGATCAAGCATATGGTAACAAATGCATCACAACCGTTCAAAGGAGAAAACCCTAGATCCTACGGTTCAAAATGAAAACGAAATAAACCGGACCGGTTCACGCGTCTATATAAGGACATGGATACCGGTCCAGTCCATTTCTTTCATTTCCTTCTCTCTCTAAGTTTCCCTCTCCTCTCACTTCTCTCTAACCTCGCCGCCGGCGAGGATGAAGCCACGGCGGAGACCTTGAAGGTCCGCCGGAAACTTCATCTTCTCCGGCGAGTTCATGAACTCCGGTGACCTAAAATTTCCAGAATTTAAAGATTTTTACATCTTTTGATTCGTCCTTTAACCCTAAACGCGAATCCAGTAATCGTTTTTTCAAATTCGGTTTGAAACGACGTAGATCTTGGAAAACTTTATACGGTTTTGAAATGATTTTTGATTTTTGAACAAAAAACGTTTAGATCTTTAAAGATCTACATCGTTTCGTTGTTTGATTACTTTTCTGGTACTCGTTCTTGCTTTCAAAACTTAGATCCTTGCGGATCTAGGTTTTGTGTTTACGGTTACGGCTTTATCTAAATTCTGGAAATTTTTGATATGCTTGCTTGCGTGATTTTTTACAGGTTTAAACTATGATATTATTTTCTGAGAAAAGATTATGAGTTTTACCTAAGGTTTTGGTTGAAACCTTTAATGGAGGAAATCTTTGGAAATCTTGATTCTGTTCTTGATGATTTTGATTCTGTTTGCTTCACCGGTCCAGATTCTTCATCTTCTCTGACTCTTTCTCTGCTTCTCTGTGATTACGTGCTTGAGCTTGCTTCAATGTTTCTTAGATCCACGCGAGGAAACCCTGTGATCAGTGCTTGAGCTTGCTTCAATGTGAGCTCGCACTTGGAATTGCAGGAAAATCTTCAATCCGGTGATGAAGATTCACACGAATCTCTGAGGATTGATGCAAAAATGTTGATTCTGATGAAAATTAGGGTTTCTGGAAAACGGTTAGGGTTTTTGTTCTTGGTGTTCTTGAGAAATTCTGAGAGATTTTCTGTTTTTGATCTAATTGCTGAGAGAGAGAAAGTTGGAATTGTGTTTGTGAGTTGGCGTGTGATTAATGGGTCTGTGTGGCACTGTACACCTTTTATAGCTTGACATGTGTGCATTGGAACCAATAAGAGAAGGACACCTGGACTTGTATGAAAAAAAAGGCACGGCCTTGGACCAAAACATGAAATTTGGACCTTTCTGCAAAAATAAGAACTTGAGGACTAAACTGCAATTAACAAAAAAAAGACTGAAATGTAAAAAAAACAAATTCTGGACTGACACGCAATTTTGGACCTCTTTGGGGACCAAAATGTAAAATAAAAATAAAATTGGAATAAAATTGGCAACCTGACAAAACGTAAAGTGAAACTAAAATAAAATTGACAAACGGACTAAAACGAACCAATGACCTAAATGAGGTACTTCAAAGTAACCTCCCCATGCCAAAATTTTATGCGAAATGACCAAAATGCCCCTAGGGCTAAAATGACCTAAACAGAATCAAATTAACTCGACACTGACTCAGATGCAAGTTTGAAATGAAATTAGCAAGGTTTACTGATGGAATGTAAAAAAAAACAATCTGAAAAGACTCAGAGACAGTCACAAGGATGAAAATGGGTCCCACTGCAGGAAATGACCAAAATACCCTTCTGTATGACTTTTTTTGCAAATTTTGAAATAAACTGTAGAAAAAGTAATGTAATGATTCAGAGACACTTTTGAATGACTTACAAGACAAGTAAAGACATTTCGAAAGGTTTTATGCAAGAAAAACATAGGTAAAATTGTGATTGAAAATACTGCGAGGCAGAGACAATTTGAACTATGCAGTTGAAATTTGATAATTGACAAAGTTTGAAATGAAATTGGGCCCAGTATTTTTAGGTCCAAAAACAGGGTATAACACCCATCATTTGTTGTTCAATTGACTCTCTCTCAGCTGTTGAGTCATGTGCTTGAACATGTACTTAGGCACGTTTTCATATTCCCTTCTGATGAACAGATGAAGGAAAATCTTGTGCTCTAGGGAGGGTTGATCACTGCTACCACCTTTTGGTAACAGGTTGGCATTCTGAATCTTCAGCAGCATTCTCTTTTCACTGTCTAGCTCAGAGAAAACCCCTTTGGTTTTGCTGTTGAAGATTGTTTGGTTAACAACTTCATTCCAAGGGCTTTCCTTGGCATTCTGAATACCACCCTTGTAGGTTCCATTTGCTGGCCTTCTGAGCACATATGCAATAACTTGTTCATAGATGTGGATTGGAATCCCCATTATGCTTGATCTTATCTATGTCTGATCAAAGGGTTCCAAACCCATTTCTTCTCTAGTTTTCCCTTCTAGTTGTGGATACAACAGAACTTTCTCAGCTTCTTCAATTTTGGCAGCTGTTCTGTCATAGATGCTTGCCCTTACCCAAAAATGACGAACAAGAGTCTGGTAGGTTGGTCCATTTAGAAACTTGAAGTATTCTACTAAGTCTTGTGCTTCGTAGTACTTGCTGATGTCACAGCCATGGAAGGCTAGTGATTTAAAATCCACCGGATTCTCTGTTTGAACCTTCAAATTCCATTCCTCTAGGGACATGGTTCTTCCTTTAATTTCGTAAGCTGGCACTTTTGCTTGTTGTTGCATGTTGGATGATGATCCAGGAGCTGAACTTGATGAAACCATTTAAATGATGAAGATGATTTTTGAGGGTTCTAGGTTTTGAGATGAAATTTGCGCTTACTTTGCAAGAACAGTTTGAGAGAACAGTTGAGGATGAGAATACGTAAGTGTAGGTTGTGAAGTAAGTAGTGTGTGTTTTGTCAAAGTGTTTTTAGTAAAACGTTTGCAATTCAGAAAGGGGACAAACAAACACAACATTAATGACAAATTGGGGGCGCGTGAAAGTACGTTTAAGCTTTTAAAATCATCATAGCCCTTTAATGTCATACACCAATACACATAGGCCACGTTAGAGTCATTTCAGAGAAACTACTTAGTTAGTGGGACAGGTGTTACTAAAAAGTAACTTCCAACGTTTCCACTAACACTGTTATTCAGAGGCAAAGAATTCAGCTTCTGAAGTTTTAGTGCTGACGTCATCTTCAGAGGCATATTTTCCTCAGAGTCTCAGTTAAGAGCTTCTGATGGATCATAGCTTCTGGACAGACTTCAGAACCAAACTTCTTATTCAGAGGCAAGCAATTTTAATCAGACACATAGTGCATGTTCAATTTTTCTTTATGAAATCAAATCTTTCGACAGTTAAAGGTTTAGTAAATATATCAGCCCATTGATGTTCAATATCAATGAATTGTATATATAAAATCCCTTTTTGAACATGGTCTCTGATAAAGTGGTGTTTGATTTCAATATGCTTGGCTCTTGAATGCAGAATTGGATTCTTTGACAAACAAATAGCAGCAGTATTATCACAATAAATGGGAATACTGTTAGCATTTATCTAATAGTCTTCCAACTGATGTTTCATCCAAAGTAGTTGTGTACAACAACTTGCAGCTGAAATGTATTCTGCTTCTGCTGTAGACATAGCAATAGTTGCTTGTCTTTTGCTAGCCCAGGATATCAGATTCTCTCCCAGGAACTGACACTTTCCACTGGTTGATTTTCCTTCAATCCTATCACCAGCATAAGCATCACAGAATCCAATCAACTGATAATCTAGGGATTTTCTATAAAGAAGTCCAAGATTAGTTGTTCCCTTCAGATACCTGAAGATTCTCTCAACAGCAGTTAAATGAGATTCTCTAGGATCTGACTAAAATCTTGCACACAAGCATACCATGAATAAAATATCTGGTCTAGATGCAGTGAGGTACAACAAAGAACCAATCATACCTCTGTACAGCTTCTGGTCTACTTTTGTTCCAGTATCTTCTTTGCTTAAGGTGCAGGTTGGATACATTGGTGTGTTCATCTCTTTACATTCTTCAAGCTTGAACTTCTTCAGAAGCTCCTTGGTATACTTTGTCTGATGAACATACACACCATCTTTATTTTGATTGATTTGAATTCCAAGAAAGAACTTCAATTCACCCATCATACTCATTTCAAACTCATCCTACATTAGCTTAGAAAATTCTTTGCAAAGAGATGCATTAGTAGAACCAAATATGATATCATCGACATAAATTTGCACAACAAGAATGTCTTTCTTAAGAGTTCTTCTGAAGAGTGTTGTGTCAACTTGAACTCTTTTAAAATCATTTTCAGTTAAGAAATTACTTAGTCTGTCATACCAAGCTCTGGGAGCTTGTTTAAGACCATATAGTGATTTCTTAAGTCTGTAAACATGGTCAGGATGTTTTAGATCCTCAAATCCAGGTGGCTGTTTCACATACACCTCTTCTGATATAACTCCATTGAGAAATGCACTCTTGACATCCATTTGATATAAGGTGATATCATGATTTACTGCATAGGAAAGAAGTAACCTAATTGCTTCCAATCTTGCAACTGGAGCAAATGTCTCAGTGTAATCAATGCCTTCTTGTTGGTTGTACCCTTGAGTAATAAGTCTGGCTTTCTTTCTGATTACTTCTCCCTTTTCATTGAGCTTGTTTCTGAATACCCATTTTGTTTCAATTATGTTCTTGTTCTTAGGATTGGGTAACAGATCCCACACATCATTTCTTTGAAATTGATTAAGTTCTTCTTGCATAGCCAATATCCATCCATCATCTGCAAATGCCTCAACAACTGACTCAGGTTCAGTTACTGACAACAATCCCATCAAAGACTCTTCTGGTCTGAAATATGATCTTGTTCTTCTAGGACTTTCTTTGTTTCCAATGATTTGATCTTCAGGATGTGACGACTTGTACTTGAATGTGTTTTTGGATTGATTGGCTTGCTCAGAATCATCTTGAGCTTCATCAGATGCTACTCCGTCTTGAGCTTCTGGTGTGGGTTTAGCTTCTGAGCTAGATTCAGCTTCTGGACTTGATTCAGCTTCTGGACTCTTTTCAATATCAGAAGGTTGATCAGATTCTGATGCATCTTCAGAATCATGTGTACCTGCAATACTTTCATCTTGCTCTAGAGTTTTACTTCCAAGCTCCTTATCATCAAATTTTACGTGCATTGATTCTTCAACACAGTGTGTATCTGAATTATACACTATGTATGCCTTTAACCTTTCAGAGTAACCTAAAAAGATTCCTCTTTGAGCCTTAGCATCAAATTTCTTAAGATAGTCTTTGGTATTTAGAATGTAACAAGTACATCCAAATTGATGAAAGTAAGAGATATTGGGTCTTCTTCCTTTGAAGAGTTCATATGCAGTTTTCTCCAGGATAGGTCTGATGTAGATCCTATTTTGGACATAAGATGAAGTATTAACTACTTCTGACCAGAAATGTTTAGCTAAATTGTTTTCATGGATCATGGTTCTGGCCATTTCTTGTAAAGTTCTATTCTTTCTCTCTACAACCCCATTTTGCTGTGGAGTTCTAGGATAAGAGAATTCATGGACAATTCCATGTTTTTCACAAAAAGATTCAAATTGCTCATTTTCAAATTCTCCACCATGATCAGTTCTGACTTTCAAAATTTTCAGTTCTTTTTCAGACTGTATCTGAGTGCAGAAGCTGCTAAACACTTCATATGCATAGTCTTTACTTCTTAGGAATTTTACCCAAGTCCATCTGCTGTAATCATCAACAATGACTAATCCATATTTACTTCCATATAAGGATGCAGTGTTAACTGGTCCAAATAAATCAATATGAAGTAACTCTAAAGGTCTGGAAGTTGATACAATGTCTTTGGATTTGAAAGAAGTTTTAACAATCTTCCCTTTCTGGCATGCACCACAAAGTGCATCTGAATGATAATCAATGTTAGGCAGGCCTTTGACAAGTTGTAACTTGCTAAGTTTAGATATTAATCTCCAGTTAGCATGTCCCAACTTTCTGTGTCATACCCATTTTTTTATCATTCAATGACAGAAGGAAAACTACATTCTGATCAGCCAGATCAGAGAAGTTTATCTTATAGACATTCTCAACTCTCTTTCCCTTAAAGGTAATGGATTTGTCATCCTTGTTGATTAAGGTGCAGTTGGTCTTACTGAACATTACATCATACCCATTGTCACAAAATTGACTGATGCTCAATAGGTTATGCTTCAGACCATCTACAAGCCAAACATTATTTATTGAAATGGAGAAATTACCAATAGTACCCGTACCAATGATCTTTCCAGTTTGGTTGCCACCAAACATCACTTCTCCTCCTTCTTTCATGGTGATGGTGAGGAACAAAGCTCTCTCCTGTCATGTGCCTTGAACATCCGCTGTCCAGGTACCAGGACTTTTGTTTCTCTTTTGCCCTTAGACACACCTGCAGTATTGATTAATTCAGTTTTAGGTATTCATATCTTCATGGGTCCTTTGGGGTTAGTTCTGGAGGTTTTACTTTTCCTCCCTTGTACCTTGGGCTGAGTACTGGGCAGCTTCTGATCATTCAACACTTTAGGTTTAACATCTTTAGATATTGTTTTCTCAGAAGCAGCAATTGTTTTGTTCTTCGGACCCTTTGACTTTAGGATTCCAGTTTCTGGTTTGATCAGACTCTGAGGAACAGGTTCCGATCTCTTCAGAATCTTGATCTTTGTGGTCTTAGGATCAGACTCTGTCATCACCTTAGTCTTGAAGTTCGTTGGCTTTGATGTAATCTTAAATTTAGAACTAGAAGCTTCAGGTTCTGACTGAACCACAATTTTAGCTTCAGCACCTTTAGGCACAAAGGTGGATTTCAATCCATCCTTGATACAATCACAATAGTTTTTGAGACTATACTCTTTAGGTTTCCCTTCAGAGTATTCAATCCCTTTACCATTGTTCTTGTAAATGCTGTAAATCATAGAAGCTACTTTGCTTCTATCAATACCAGTAATTATGAAATCCTCTAAAGCAATTTCATATTTGTTTTTAGAACCTTTATCACACTTTTCTTGCAGCTTCTGACAAAGAGTCTTGAGTCTGTCTTCATATGTGGTATATATGAAGTCAAACCCTCTGAGTTCTTCTTCAGAAGCCTTCAGTTCCAATAGAGTTGATTCTTGTTGTTTCATTAAAGCAACATATTTTTCTTTTAAATCAACCAACTCATTTGTTCTGTGTTCAAATAGTGATAAAATTTCCTTGAGAGACTCAACAAGTTCTTGTCTGGGAATTTTGGAATATACCTCATTTTCATCTTTAGAGTCTGAGTCAGAATCTGCTTCTGAAGTCACTGTAGCCACTAGTCCAACTGCTACTTTAGCATCTTCTTCAGAATCCTCCTTCTCAGAGTCTGATTCACTATCTAAATCCTCCCAAGTTGCCATCAAGCTTTTCTTAATCTGCTTCCTGAACTTTCTTGTATTGAAGCTAGATTTCTTTGGCTTATCCTTAGATTTTTCCTTTTGAAGATCAGGACAGTCTGCAATGAAATGACCAGACTTCTTGCAGTTGAAACATCCCTTCTGATCTTCCTTCTTGAAGTTCTTATAGCCACCTTTCTTCATCAGGAACTTTCTATTCTTCTTTGCCAGATACTCAAGCTTGTTGGAGAGCATAGCCATCTTCTCAGTAGGATCTTCATCAGAATCTCCATCAAGTAATTCTTCTTCAGATTCCACGACCTTCAATGCTTTTGAAGACTTTGAAGACTTTCCCTTAGATGGAAGAGCAATGGATTTGCTTTTCTTGACAGATTCATGTTCATTGAGACTAATCTCATGAACTTTGAGAGAGCTGACAAGATCTTCAACACTCAGAGTGTTTAAATCTTTAGCTTCCTCAATAGCAGTCACCTTTGGTCTCCATCTGGCAGGTAGGCTTCTGAGTATCTTGCTCACATGATCAGAGGCTACATAGCTTTTCTTCGGTATTTGAAGTCCAGAAACCAGAGTCTGAAATCTTGAGTACATTTGCTCAATATTTTCATCATCTTTCATTTTGAACAACTCATACTAATGAACAAGCATAAAAGCTTTTGCTTCTCTGACTTTCTTGTTGCCTTCGTAGTTAGCACAGAGAGAAGCAAACATAGATT
The DNA here is from genome assembly GCF_003473485.1 of Medicago truncatula. Lineage (NCBI taxonomy): Eukaryota > Viridiplantae > Streptophyta > Magnoliopsida > Fabales > Fabaceae > Medicago > Medicago truncatula. Next base: position 4,632,758 of record NC_053048.1, on the reverse strand, counting down.
TAGCAGTGGATTTGTCACTCATCTTCATATACTCTGCTTTAGGTATAGCTTTGACAAGTGCTCCTCTGATTGTGTGATGCTTCTTGTAGAATCTCTTTTGATCAGGAGTATGCTTCCTCCTATCAATAGCAGCTCCTTCTTCATCAACAACCAAGTCACCAATACCATCTTCTAGTATGTCCCATAGTTCTTCATCTAAACTCATGACATGACTGTAGAAGTTGGTTTTCCACCAGGAAAATTCTTCAGGATCTCCATTAAACTTAGGAACATTTCCATAGTCAGATTTCTTGTTGCTGCCATAGTCATATGGAATTGTAGTGCTTCTTGTAGATGTACTGGATTCAGGTTCAGCAGACATGTTTTTCTCAGATCTTGAATTGTTACACGGTTAAGTGTTTTGATAACAGAGCAAGCTCTGATACCAATTGAAGGTGAGAAAAACAAAAGAAGGGGGTTGAATTGTGTTTTCTTTTTCTCAATAAAAAATCATCTTATGAGTTCACTTCAGAAGCTGTTGAATTGCTTCTGATGTGCAGTTCAGATTCAGATGCACAACGGAGTAAAACAGAGTAAGAGAGAAGAAAGAAAGACACAGGCAATTATACAGGTTCCTTCCACAAACCGGAAGTCAGTCATGTCCCCCTTGCACTTCCAAGGAGAGTTTCACTAAGTTTAATCACAACTGATTACAACTGCTCAATACTACACCTAGTATGAGACTTCAAATTGCTCAAGCACACAGGCAAGAGACTTCCTTTGCTCAAGCACTAAAGCAAGAGACTTTCTATGCTCAAGCACTAAAGCAAGAGACTTCTATTCAAACAGAATTAAACAGAAAATTGTTTGAGTTTGAACACTTGATATACAATCAATGGTGTTCACAATACAATACAAATGAAAGACTCTCTAGACTTAAGAATTTCTAAGATATATCAAATGAACACAGAAATTCTAAGTGCTGTGATGTGAAACAATTTTTGCAGAGTTTGGACGCTTTTAAATTGTATATTGTCTCTCATTGATCTTCAAGTCTTCACTCCTTTATATAGAGGTGAGAAAGAGTCGTTGAGATCTTTAAGCACGTCAGAGAGAGTCGTTCTGAAATCTTGATCAATCACCAATGATCTTTTGTCTGATTTGGTTGTTGTCCTATGAAGGATCAATTTCGAATTCGTTCCCAATGTAAATAAACATTGTTTGCAGGCAGAGCTGTTTTCCTTGTCTTGTAGTAGAGACAAAAACAGAGTAGTGGAAGTAGTGGTTGTACAGTTCGTACAGACGCACAATGTCAACGCTCTTTGAGAATTAAGCATCCAATGCTTTTCAAGTTAGCCGTTGTCATACTTCTCCAGTCTTCTGCAATTTCTAGGCGAGTTAGAGTCCTTGAAACAGCTTTTGAAACTTTAAGTTCAATCTCCAGATGAACTGCAGCTTCTGGTGATAAACAGCTTCTGATGAATTTGCTTCTAATGAACTTGCTTCTGATAAACTTTGCTCCTAATGATGTCATCACTTCAGAAGCACTTTGTCTTTAGAGGCACTTCAAACTTTAGACGCAGTTTTCTTCAGAGGCTTTAAGCTTCACTTTTTGTTGAAAAACTTGCTCTTTATTTGTTTTTTCAGGATCAATTTTAGATGTCAAATTTTCGTCCAATGTCCTGTACACTTAAACAAATATTAGCTTGTCCAATTGACAATTTTTAATACCTTGTTATCATCAAAATTCTTAAAGATTTATTGCTGAAACAATTTTGTTCCAACAAAGAATTCATTCAAGAATGTAACAGAAACAAAGAAAATTTTAAAGTCTAAATCTAAAACACACATTTGTAACCCAAAAAGAACATGAGTGGTGAAATATAATGAGATATTCAATCAAAGATGTAAATGGAGAATTAATTAAAGCTGGAAACTTTACACAAAAGGTGATGAAAGAAAAATAAATGCATGGAAGAAAAAAGAAAGAACTTACTCTAGATCAGGATTTGAAGGTGACCGAAAATTTGTGATCTTCAGTCGTCAAATCCAAGTCACGTTTTGAACGGAATGCTTTAGAGATCACGTGAAAAGCTTCGGTAGGCAATCACCACCACCTAAACCTTCACCGCAAGCTACCATCACCGTGAGTTAGAACCGCATTTACTTCCTTCCATAATAGGTCTTCCATTAAGGATTTGGTAGTCGTTCCTTTCAGAAAATAAGAATTCTTAAAATGAATCGAAAATAAATTTCAAAATAATAATGAAGAAGGAATAGATGGGACAATCTAGAGAATGGATCGAAAAAGAAAATAAGAAGGGTCGTGAGAGCAAAGAGATATGTGGAAAAAAAAAATTGATAGAGAAGGACAAAGAATAGCAAGCTCTCTAAATTCTTGGTAACATGAGTTATCTTGGAAAGAGGGAATGAGCCTAGATATAAGACCTTGGAGGCATGTGTACCATTCACATTGATCAATTCCAATGTGCTGAATTAATTAATATACAATGGTGCTGATAGGATTTGAAAATATGCATCAGATCAGTCATTGCACAAAGGAGAAGCTACCAAGGATATTTTCAACTTTCCTTACATTTACGATGCAACTTATGTTTATTAAGATAAGATTAGCGCATTAAGGTATCATTTGACCTGTCTTTTTTTTCAGCTTTTCTACATTTTTAAGGAGAAGTTAGGCCAAACACAATATTAATAAAGTACCTTCGAAAAAAAGTACTTTTTTTAGAATGCATAAAATTGAATGGAATGAGCTTTAACCAAAAGTTGTTGAATACTACTTCAAAAAACTATTTCTCCCCAATTTATTTCACAAGCACCTCTCTTCAACTCACGCCGGCAACCTTTTACTTTATTTTTTCAATATATTTTTTTCTTCCATTTTTTTTTTTTTTTTGAATCGGTCCATTTAATTTTTTTTAATGAGGTTCCATTTAAGTTTATTATCTATTTTTTAAGGAATTTTATTATTTTTTTATCACTTATATATTAATTTCAACCACGGAAATACACACACACAAATTAGCGTTTAGAGTAATAATTTATGTTCGTCTTTCTGTTTTTTTTTTTGTTATGCTAATGCGTATAATTTTTTTTAATGTTATGTAATGCGTATAATTATTTTTATAAAATTTTGCTTTTAATTAAAAGTACAAGTGTAGTTGCCTAAAAAAATTATACTTATACATATTTAACACATTTGTATTGTAACAAACTATGCATATATTTTTCTTATTAAAAAAACTAAACATATCTTTTTCAATGACACCAGCAATGTAACAAATATAATATTATATAATATAAATTCTTATCTTTTTGACTAACACTAAAAATATGGTATTCTTATAACAAAATTTGTTATAGAGTATAATTGGAAAAGAAAAAACCAATTATTCTCATTATATATACACACATACATATTATAGATATATTCTGCAGCTCCACAGCTTTATTCGAATGTGTGGAGTTGAAGATGAAGAGTTTAATAAATGTGATGTTATCTCTGAATATATGATTGAGCGTGACGAAGAAAGCAATATAAATGAAGAAATCAGTTCATATAATCTAGAAAGAGTGCAAGATGGAGGCTACATGAATAAAGTTAGAAATCAAATAGGAGTTGCGTTGATGGAGAGTAGAAATGTTTGAGTTTATGATGATTTATGTTTTTTTTTTTAAAAAGATGATTACTGTTTTTAATTTTCAAACTACTTTGATATTATTTATGTTATTATTTGAGTCTCCTTAAATTATTTCTCCTATTCAAATATTTAACAAGTCATTTATATGATGATACAAATTTGTATTCATGTTACACAAAATAAACGTCATTGAGTAAATATAGTATTTGTAAAAATATATCTTTTATATTATAAACATTTTTTCCCTTCAAAAAATATTTTAGACATTTTTTTATTTATTATAGTAATTCATAATGAATTCAAAGTTTTTTATTTATAGACAATGCATAAATATATGCAAGGTCCCGGGTTCGAACCCAGACACCACCAAAAAGATAATAAATTCAAAGTTTATACAATATTTTGCCAAACAGCTTTTAACTTAAAAATAACTTTAAAACTAAAAAAAATAAACCAAACAGCTTTAGCTTTTTTCTTAAAGAGCTTTATTTTAACTTTGTTTTAAAGTAGCTTTTAGACCCAAAAAAAAAAGTCTGGCCAAACGGTACCTAAGTCACATGTTAAGAAGGTAGCAATGAATCTAGAGCGATGATTAGGAAAAACACTAAGGAGAATTTAATGTTTGGGTGATGGAGGGAAAATATTAGGTTAAAATTAGGGTATGATATTGCTTGACCAGACGCTTTAGTAAGAAAGATTATCTTCTAATGTATACACCCTCCGGTCACTAATATAAACAAAAATCCACTTTTTAGATACATTCAGGTACCGTTTGGCCCGACTTTTTTTCAGCTTCTCTACATTTTTAAGGAGAAGTTAGGTCAAACACAATATCAATAAAGTACCTTCGAAAAAAAGTACTTTTACGTAATTTATTTCACAAGCATCTCTCTTCAACTCACACATGCAACCTTTTCTTTTATTTGAGAGTTTTGGCCTAGTCCCCCTCTCCTTGTATATTTTTCCCCCCTTTTTTAATAAAATTTTAGAGTTTGACGGGCATAGGACGGAGGCTTTCTGGGGTGCCAACCTAGTTGGGATGTCGGTGTGGCCTCCTGATGTCTGTCTTTCTCCCTGCTTAGCAAAAAAAAAAAAACTCACGCATGCAACCTTTTCTTTTATTTTTTAATATTATATTTCAATTTGTTTTTTTCTTCCATTTAATTTTTTTGAACCGGTCCATATAATTTTTTTAAAGGAGGATCAATTTAATTTTATTATCTATTTTTGAAAGAATTTTATTATCTTTTTATCACTTATATATTTAATTTTAATATCGTTTAATTATCACAACCTCACAAAAATATTTATTCATGATGTCGTTGAATGACACCAAATATTTTTATTCCCTTTCTTCAACCTCACAAATATACAAACACACACATTAGCGTTTAGAGTAATATTTTATGTCTTTTTTTTTGTTACGTTAATGCGTATAATTTATATATATATATATATATATATATATATATTTCCTTCAAAAAAATGTATATTTTACACATTTTTATTGTAACAAACTATGCATATCTTTTTTTATTAAAAAAATTAAACATATCTTTTTCAATGACACCAACAATATAACAAATATAATATCATATAATATAAATTCTTATCTTTTTAAATGACACCAAAAATATGGTATTCTTATAACAAAATTTGTTATACGGTATAATTGGAAAAGAAAAACAAACAAACTATTCTCTAGTTTAGCTCAGTTGATATAGACAATGCATAAATATATGCAAGGTCGCGAGTTCGAACCCCGGACACCACCAAAAAAATAATAAATTCAAAGTTTTGTACAATATTTTGCCAAACAACTTTTAACTTAAAATTAACTTTGGAACTAAAAAAAAAATAAAGAAAACAAACAACTTTAACTTTTTCCTTAAAGAGCTTTATTTTAACTTTGTTTTAAAGTAGCTTTTAGACCGAAAAAAAAAGCCTGGTCAAACGATACCTCAGTTAATGATGTATGTGACATATAATAAAGACAACATACATCATTAATTGAATGTATCTAAAAAGTGAATTTTTGCATATATTAGTGACCATAAGGTATATATCGTATAATCAGATCCATACTCATTCGAAAATCGTGATCTCTTATCACTTCAAGGTTTTGTTACATCTAGTACAATATTCTCATAACTGCTTCTGATCTCTAGAGGAATTTAAAAGGGAATTTAATTTTATAAAATTCAACGTCATTTAATTCTATGATCATTATAGCATTTAGGTCATAAAATCTACACCCTCCGATCATTAATATAAGCAAAAAACTATATTTTAAGTTCATTCATTTAATGATGCACATGGTCTTTATTATAGACCACATACATCATTAAATGAATGAACCTAAAATGTAGTTTTTTTCTTATATTAGTGACCGGAGGGTGTATATACTTACCCGATGAGTGCATATTCATAGACTCTATCAGTGTGTTTTACTCTCTTTAAAACCCCAAGTTCAAATGTAAGACAAGTTATATTGTCTTTTCTTCATAATTTCATAAGGAGAAGTTTTGTTCTTGATTTATGAACTCTATTTAGCACAAATAAAGTAGTTAATAAAATTCCCCCAAAATGCCGTAATTAAGCATGATGACAACAACTTACTCGGTAAAGGTTCTATTCTTTATTTCCGCGTTACCATTCTTTATTTCATGAATAGTTTCGTGCTGTTTATAAAATACTTTGGAAGTGTGCGAATTATGTTCTACTATCACTACGAAATCACTTGATTTTCTTATTGAATTGATTATTAATTCCAGTTACAAAAACTTTGAACTTGTCAAGCGCACCACTTTTAGTTCTCATGAGATATACCAATATATAGTCTTAATAATAATCAATAAAAGTGATAAAATATCTTTTCATATTTAGTCAATGTACCATCAAGGTAGCATACATATAATGTATTAAATCTAAATGTTTAGATTAATTGAAAGGACATTATAATTGGAAGGGACAACTGTCTTGTGAACACTCATTAAATACAATTAGACATAAAAAAGGGAGAAGAGAAAATATCTCGTCGGTATAAGATAAATTAGGGAGAAGAGAGAAAAATTCTTTGACAATTCAATACTCCCTCCATTCCTTTTCTTTTGATGTTTTAGCTATTGGCACAAGTTTTAAGGAGTAATTAAAATATATAAATATTTGTGTGATTTTTACTAAAATGTCCTTATTTATCATTAAATTCACATGTGATAAACCAAAGGTCACAACTACTTTAATAATTTATGGTGTTTTCCAACAAGGATAAAATTGAGAAAACAATAATAAATTCACTAAAACATCAAATGTTTTAGAATATAGTTGAAGTTTTAAAACATCAAAAGAAAAGAAATGGAGGGAGTATAATTTTTGCTCCGAGTAAAAGTGAATGAGAGATGCTCTATATCTAGGTCCTTCAAAAAAAAAAGTCCAATAGCAAGGATAGTTTGACCGGTACAAAATCAATTGTTTAAACTCGCCTAATAATTTTGCAATTGTTAGGAAAGTTAACTTTAGTTTTATTTTTAATTCACACATTAACACTCTTTGTGTTCCAACAGTTTAAAAAAAAAAAAAGTAATTGCAATTGGCGATTTGAATAGCTTACTATATTTCTTAGGAAGGCGATTTGAATAGCTTATCTTTCTCTGGATACTACACCAACCATTAAGCCAAAAGTTCAAAACTACTTAATTTCTTTGCGTAATAGATACTTCAAGATTCCTTTTTTTTCTCACTAATACTATAATGATTTCTTGCATGCTTTATTCAATTTAGACCATAGAATCTGCACGGCATAAAAATGCATAAAAACAAAAAAAAAAAGGTTAAAATTAATATTTCATATTTTAAAATTTGAATGGGACGTACGAGTAAATTATAGGGTGGAAAAACTAATAAAAATAGGGGGGGTCATGACTTTGGGGTGTCATGACTTTTATCACTTGTTATGTGAGTGGAATAGATAGCATGTGGATTAAGGATGAAAACCAATTAAGGTACCGTTTGGTCAAGTTTTTTTTCAGTCTAAAAGCTACTTTAAAACAAAGTTAAAATAAAGTTATTTAAGGAAAAAGTTAAAGCTGTTTGGTTTCTTTATTTTTTTTAGTTCTAAAATTTTTTAAGTTAAAAGTTGTTTGGCAAAATATTGTACAAAACATTGAATTTATTATTTTTTTGGTGTCCGAGATTCGAACCCGCGACCTTACATATATTATTTATACATTATCTATATCAACTGAGCTAAGCTAGAGAATAGTTTTTTTTTTCTTCCAATTATAATGTATAACAAATTTTTTTATAAAAATATCATATTTTTTATGTCATTTAAAAAGATAAGAATTTATATTATATGGTATTATATTTGTTACATTGTTGGTGTCATTGAAAAAGATATGTTTAGTTTTTTTAATAAGAAAAAGATATGCATAGTTTGTTACAATATAAATGTGTAAAATATATATAAGTATAATTTTTATAGGCATCTATACTTGTACTTTTAATTAAAATCAAAATTTTATAAAAATAATAATTGTACGCATTACGCAACACTAAAAAAATTATACGCATTAGCGTAACAAAAAAAAACAGACATATGGACATACACCCTGCGGTCACAAATATAAGCAAAAATCAATGTTTTAGGTTCATTCGATAAATGATGTATGTGGTCTTTATTATAGACAACATACATCATTTATTAAATGAATCTTAAACATGAATTTTTGCTTATATTTGTGACCGGAGGGTGTAAAATATTACTCTAAACGCTAATGTGTATGTGTGTATTTGTGAGGTTGAAGAAAGGGAATAAAAATATTTGGTGTCATTCAATAAAAGCATGAATAAAAATATTTGTGAAGTTGTGATAATTAAACGATATTAAAATTAAATATATAAGTGATAATAAGATAATAAAATTCCTTCAAAAATAGATAATAAAATTAAATTGATACTCCTTTAAAAAAAATTATATGGACCGGTTAAAAAAAATGGACGACAAAAACAAATTGAAAAATAATATTAAAAAATAAAAGAAAAGGTTGCCTGCGTGAGTTGAAGAGAGGTGCTTGTGAAATAAATTACGAAGAAGTAGTTTTTTGAAGTAGCATTCAACAACTTTTTGTTAAAGCTCATTCCATTCAATTTTAGGTACCGTTTGGCCAAACTTTTTTGGGTCTAAAAGCTACTTTAAAACAAAGTTAAAATAAAGCTCTTTAAGAAAAAAGCTAAAGTTGTTTGGTTTTTTTTTTTTTTTTTTAGTTCTAAAGTAATTTTTAAGTTAAAAGCTGTTTGGCAAAATATTGTATAAACTTTGAATTTATTATCTTATTGGTGGTGTCTGGGGTTCGAACCCGGGACCTTGCATATATTTATGCATTGTCTATAAATAAAAAACTTTGAATTCATTATGAATTAACATAATAAATAAAAAAATGTCTAAAATATTTTTTGAAGGGAAAAAATGTTTAAAATATAAAAGATATATTTTTACAAATACTATATTTACTCAATGACGTTTATTTTGTGTAACATGAATACAAATTTGTATCATTATATAAAGGACTTGTTAAATATTTGAATAGGAGAAATAATTTAAGGAGACTCAAATAATAACATAAATGATATCAAAGTAGTTTGAAAAATTAAAAACAATAATCATCTTTTAAAAAAAAACATAAATCATCATAAACTCAAACATTTCTACTCTCCATCAACGCAACTTCTATTTGATTTCTAACTTTATTCATGTAGCCTCCATCTTGCACTCTTTCTAGATTATATGAACTGATTTCTTCATTTATATTGCTTTCTTCGTCACGCTCAATCATATATTCAGAGATAACATCACATTTATTAAACTCTTCATCTTCAACTCCACACATTCGAATAAAGTTGTGGAGCTGCAGAATATATCTATAATATGTATGTGTGTGTATATATAATGAGAATAATTGATTTTTTCTTTTCCAATTATACTCTATAACAAATTTTGTTATAAGAATACCATATTTTTAGTGTTAGTCAAAAAGATAAGAATTTATATTATATAATATTATATTTATTACATTGCTGGTGTCATTGAAAAAGATATGTTTAGTTTTTTTAATAAGAAAAAGATTTGCATAGTTTGTTACAATACAAATGTGTTAAATATATATAAGTATAATTTTTTTAGGCAACTACACTTGTACTTTTAATTAAAATCAAAATTTTATAAAAATAATTATACACATTACACAACACTAAAAAAAATTATACGCATTAGCATAACAAAAAAAACAGAAAGACGAACATAAAGTATTACTCTAAACGCTAATTTGTGTGTGTGTATTTCCGTGGTTAAAGAAAGGGAATAAAAATATTCGGTGTCATTCATTGACAGTGTGAATAAAAATATTTGCGAGGTTGTGATAATTAAAAGATATAGAAATTAATATATAAGTGATAAAAAAAATATTCCTTCAAAAATATATAATAAACTTAAATGGAACCTCATTAAAAAAAATTAAATGGACCGATTCAAAAAAATAAAATAAAATAAAATGGAAGAAAAAAACATATTTAAAAAATAAAAGAAAAGGTTGCCGGCATGAGTTGAAGAGAAGTTCTTGTGAAATAAATTGGGGAGAAATAGTTTTTTGAAGTAGCATTCAACAACTTTTGGTTAAAGCTCATTCCATTCAATTTTATGCATTCTAAAAAAAGTACTTTTTTTCGAAGATACTTTATTGATATTGTGTTTGGTCTAGCTTCTCCTTAAAAACGTAGAAAAGATGGAAAAAAAAAGCCGGGCCAAACGGTACCTTATGCATTCTAAAAAAGTACTTTTTTTTCGAAGGTACTTTATTTATATTATGTTTGACCTAACTTCTCCTTAAAAATGTAGAGAAGCTGAAAAAAAACCGGATCAAACAGTATCTAAAAATGGAATTCAATTTTCAACTCTAAAAGGGCTGCTATCAATATCATCCACAAGAACATTCCACACCCTGCCGAAGACCACATAAAGTTTTTATGCTAATAAATTTTGGAGGTATACGATATTGACAAATAAATCGCTTCTACCACAAAATAAAATGACAAAGGTATTGTTTGATCCGATTTTTTTTCAGCTTCTCTACGTTTTTAAGGAGAAGTTAGACCAAACACAATATCAATAAAATACCTTTGAAAAAAATACTTTTGTTAGAATGTATAAAATTGAATGAAATGAGCTTTAATCAAATGTTATTGAATGCTACTTCAAAAAACTATTTCTCCCCAATTTATTTCACAAGCACCTCTCTTCAACTCACGCTGACAACCTTTTCTTTTATTTTTTCAATATGTTTTTTTCTTTCATTTTATTTTATTTTATTTTTTGAACCGATCCATTTAATTTTTTTTAATGACGGTCCATTTAAGTTTATTATCTATTTTTTAAGGAATTTTATTATTTTTTTATCTCTTATATATTAATTTTAATATCTTTTGATTATCACAACCTCACGAATATTTTTATTCACGCTGTCAATGAATGACACCGAATATTTTTATTCCCTTTCTTCAACCTCGGAAATATACACACATACATTAGCATTTAGAGTAATACGTATAACTATTTTTATAAAATTTTGATTTTAATTAAAAGTACAAGTGTAGTTGCCTAAAAAAATTATACTTATATATATTTTACACATTTGTATTGTAACAAACTATGCATATCTTTTCTTATTAAAAAAACTAAACATATATTTTCCAAAGACACCAACAATGTAACAAATATAATATTATATAATATAAACTCTTATCTTTTTTACTGACACTAAAAATATGGTATTCTTATAATAAAATTTGTTAGAGTATAACTGGAAAAGAAAAAACCAATTATTCTCATTAAATATACACACACATATACATATTATAGATGTTATCTCTGAATATATGATTGAGCGTGAATATAAATGAAGAAATCAGTTTATATAATCTAGGAAGAGTATAAGATGCAGGCTACATGAATAAAGTTAGAAATTAAATAGGAGTTGCGTTGATGGAGAGTGATGATTTATGTTTTTTTTTTAAAAAGATGATTATTATTTTTAATTTTCTAAACTACTTTGATATTATTTATGTTATTATTTGAGCCTCCTTAAATTATTTCTCCTATTCAAATATTTAACAAGTCCTTTATATGATGATACAAATTTGTATTCATGTTACACAAAATAAACGTCATTGAGTAAATATAGAATTTGTAAAAATATATCTTTTATATTTTAAACATTTTTTCCCTTCAAAAAATATTTTAGATATTTTTTTATTTATTATGTTAATTCATAATGAATTCAAAGTTTTTTATTTATTTATAGACAATGCATAAATATATGCAAGGTCCCGGGTTCGAACCCCAGACACCACCAAAAAAATATTAAATTCAAAGTTTTGTACAATATTTTGTCAAACAACTTTTAACTTAAAAATAACTTTAGAACTGAAAAAAATAAAGAAACCAAACAACTTTAACTTTTTTCTTAAAGGGCTTTATTTTAACTTTGTTTTAAAGTAGCTTTTAGACCGAAAAAAAGCCTGATCAAACGGTACCAAAAAGCATAAAATTTATAGCCCGTTTGTTATAGTCTTTTTTAGGAAAAAAATTACCTTTTTTAAGAAAATAATCATTTTTAAGAATATTGCATCCGTTTGTTACAGATTTTTAAAAAAATCAGAATCTAAAAAAAATATAAAAACAGATTCAAATGAGAAGCTGTTGAGAGCAGCTTCTCAAAAAATAGTTTTTTTTTTAGATGATAGAGAAAATATGGATTTAAAGATTGAACTAATTTTGTAAAAAAAAAATTGCTTTTATATAGTTGTATCCAAACAAACTAAATTATTTTTTTAGAAAAAGTGATTTTTATTAAGATAAACAACACAAAATAGATTCTGATTTTTCATAAAATCTCAAAAAATTAATCTCTAAATTATTTTATATCAAAATCACTTTTGTTTTAATCCGTAACAAACGGGCCCTAAAAGTAATAAGACTGGGCCATCCTATCATTGACAAGAATACTATGCCACAATCCGTTACAAATTAAAAACATCGATTAAATTATTTAAGAACTTATGAATAATTTATTTTGGTAAAATAATTTAAATATCTTTTTAGAAAATAGAAATTGTTTATTAATTTTTTTACCATAATAGAAATCATTTATAGAAATTATTTTTAGGCATTTTATTCTTTTTTAAGTGTTAATCGAATGAAAAATTCTAAGTGATTTTATTTTATTTTTATAAAAAAGTAACAAACGAATAAGTTGATATACTATCAAACTTCTTATGATTTGTTATACCATGTTCATCTTATCACTTCACAACTTGCTATTACCAATTTAATCTATTTCTTTGCATCTACAGTGATTTAGGTCGGGTTAACGTCGTGAGTAAATAATTTTTTCATTGGCACTAGTCTCATCTTAACCGATGTTTATGGACTTTCTCTCTACATAATCCTTTCGTCAATGGATCTTTCATCAATGTCTACATGATCCACTCTTACAGTCTTTGTGAATAATAACCCTATAACAGCGTTGTTCTTATGACGTAGTTGTCATCTCTTGTCGTCACAATAACTATTCTTAATTTTTGCACTAGTTGTGGTACTATAGCAATGGATCAACATAGTTGACAACGGTTTTTCCCATAAAGAAATTCCTGCAAATAAACATCTTAACCAACTTGTTTCTTCACTAGTTTTTGTTAGTGCTATCATCTCAGACGCTATAGTAGACTGAACTAATAGTCTTTTTCTTATATTTTCAAGAAACAACTTCTCCAATGGGTCACTTTAGAATCATCTGATAGTGTATTTCAATATGTGTCCATGTATCATTTCAAGACAACAAAAAACCTTTGATAATGTAATCCATAGTTCATGGTTCTTTTTTAGGTATCTTAAGACCCTATTAATAAGACATTTAAACATATGTGAAAATTAATTCATGTAAGTTAATGAATTTAAATTATTGAAAAGGTTAGTAATTTTATAATATAATTTAAAATATGAAACATAATATAATAGTATTCCCTTTGTCTCACCCCTAAATTTTTTTTTCCCTTTTTTTTATATCGTTCCAATTTTATCAGAAGTCCTCGAAAGGACAAAAAACATTTTACCCTTTTTTCTTGCATATATTATGCATTGTTCTTACCAACTGAGCTAATCTCACAGAGACATAATTGCTGTTTGGTAAATAGATTTAAAAAGTGCACACTTTCGGTAAAAAGTTAAAATAAAACCCAGTGACTACTATCTATGCGAATCTCCATATACATCTTAATATGCAAAATTAGTAACTTCTTCATCAACATTAGCCATGACTTGTAGAAAAATAGAAGTTTATGTTGGAACAATAGTAAAAAAAATTGTTGAAAATATTTTTGGTTATTGAAGATATTATTAGGCCGAGTCGCGGACTAAGTCATTCTCATTAAGACATTTTGTGGCATAAACTAAAATTTTGTAGGTAAAAATCATCAATCACGACGCTCCTAAAATAAAACAACATTGCTACAACTATATCAAAGTCTTACTGCTCAGTAGAATCCGTTCTAAAAATACACCTTCAAATATAGTGCTAAGCAGTGGCAGAGCTACATGTACCCTTGTGTGGGAATGTGCCTCCACTACTTATTAATTTTAGTATATAACATTATTGAGAAGCCAACTTCATTCCCCCATTATTTAGTAACAAAGTAAATAATTCATTTGACTAAAGTAAAGTTAGTCTAACTAATTAATATTTCATTTACTGATAAATTGATTCATTAGTCATAACATAAATTTCTTTTGTGCTATAAGTGATTCTTTGTAATAAAAAAAATTTCAATGCAATCGTAAACACTTTTTTTTATTATACACTAATAGTTGAATTATTTGCAAGTACTGATGAGATAAAACCGCAAGTGCACGGTCTTACCGAAGTAGTATGAAAAGAGTATCGTTCCGACAGGGAGTAGTTTAATTCAATTAACCTTTGATGATGATCAGAGGAGAAACAAGTTGTAAGTTAGGGGTTTTCAAACGATTGAAATAATATAAAAGAGCCTTGGGATTATTGGTTCATCTAAATGACAAATCCTTCACAAACCGAACTATAAGCTTATAACCTTACGTTAGACCTAATTTCTCAAGACAGTTTCTCTTATGTTCCTCTAGCAACCAAGCCTATTTCGCTGACTTGATTACTATCAGATTTTGGTTCCTCTAACAACCAAGCCTATTTCGATGACTTGATCTTTATTAGTTCCCTTGAAGATCGAAACTATATGTCTCAAAGATTGCAAAGACTATTTCGCTGCCTTTGCAATCCTTGTCTAAATTCACTTGTTTGAATATCAAAGCTCCACTTTCGTTTTATGAATTGATATTTGAGATGATGGATAAACAATTATCAAACCCTCCACTTTCGTTTCCACAGTTTGATAATGGTTGATTCATGTTAAAGCGGTGAATTTAGATAAGAAACTAGGGTTACATAAGATTAAGGCTTAGAGCTTGGCTTGATTAGGATTACGTCATTTTAGACTTATCCAACAATCCCAAGACAAAGAGAAGTCTACTCACTCATGTTCATCGTAGACATAGGGGAGAAGAGAGAAAGCATAAAAGTAAATGACAAGAAAGTAAACGAAATGAAAAGAACTTTTATTAGAAACAATTGTCACTTATTGAATTCCAAGAAAAGATGAATATTTGTGATGGATGGTGTAACACCCCTGTTATACCCTGTTTTTGGACCTAAAAATACTGGGCCCAATTTCATTTCAAACTTTGTCAGTTATCAAATTTCAACTGCACAGCTCAAATTGTCTCTGCCTCGCAGTATTTTCAAACACAATTTTACCTATGTTTTTCTTGCATAAAACCTTTCAAGATGTCTTTACTTGTCTTGTAAGTCGTTCAAAAGTGTCTTTGAATCATTTCATTGCTTTTTCTACAGTTTATTTCAAAATTTGCAAAAAAGTCATACAGAAGGGTATTTTGGTCATTTCCTGCAGTGGGACCCATTTTCATCCTTGTGACTGTCTCTGAGTCTTTTCAAATTGTTTTTTTTTCATTTCATCAGTAAACTTTGTTAATTTCGTTTCAAACTTGCGTCTGAGTCAGTGTCGAGTCAATTTGAATCTGTTTAGGTCAATTTTAGCCCTAGGGGCATTTTGGTCATTTCACACGAAATTTTGGCATAGAGAGGTTACTTTGAAGTACCTCATTTAGGCCATTGGTTCGTTTTAGTCCGTTTTGTCAGTTTTATTTTTGTTTCGCTTTACGTTTAGTCAAATTACATATTTTAATTCATTTTTATTTTTACTTTGCATTTTAATCCTTCAACTTTTTAAAATTGCATTTAAGTCCAAACTGTCCAATCTTTATGTTTTTTTTAGTTCTATTTTTAAAATTGCAGTCCAGTCCCATATTTTACAAAATTGCAGGGAGGTCCTCAAAGCCCAAAATTGCAAAGCCGTGCCATTTCTTCTCCAGATCCAGATGTCACTTTTTTATTGGTTCAGGTACACATGGCAGCATATAAAAGGGAAACAGTGTCAGATTTTTTCAGGGATTCCATTCACACAGTGCCACATCACAAACAGATCCAAACTTTCTCTCTCCATTCTGTTAGATCAAAAAAACAGATTCACCAAGAACACAAGAACCAAAACCGAAAATTCATCAGAAATTCTCAGAGATTCGTGTACGAATCTTCATCATCGAATCGATTCCACCGCAATACAAGGTGCGAATTCCTCACCGGAGGTGAAGAACTCCAGCACCGATCACGGTGGGAGAAGAAGAAGGCAAACCGAATCTGCACAGAGGAAGGAGAAGAAGACAGAACCAAAGAAACAGCAAGCAATCGCGCACGCAAGCAACGCGCACGCAAGCAAGCAACACGCAAGCAAGCAGCGCGCACGCAAGCAAGCAACAAGCAAGCAAACACGCGGAGCAACAAGAACGTGAAGAACGCGAAGAACACGAAGCAACAACGCCAAGCCAAGAGTCACCGCAATCGTGAGGTAACCGCCGTCGTTCTCCCTCTTTTCCTTTCCGTTTTCTTAAGTTTTTTCATCAAGGTTCAAGTTTAGATCTACTCCGATTCAAAGCTCTTTTGAAAAATCTAAACTCGGATTCGAGTAGTACGTAAAAAAGGATGTTTAAAAACGTAAAAAAAATTTGAATCGGAGCAGTTTCGAACTCCGGCGCGGAGGCGCCACCGCCGTCCGCCGCGCCGGAAAAGCCATGCCAACCGGAGAAGATGACCGGAAAGTTAGAGAGAAGGTGGAGCTTCTCTCTCTAAAAGAGAGAAGAAAGAGAAAGAGGAGTAACAAATGAGAAAAAACCGGATTTCACATATATATATAGAGATTTAAACCGGTCCGGTTTATTTTCGGTTTTACTCCCTCGTTCTCAGCCTTCAGATCAATCTAACGCTCCCTGATGCTCCAGATTTTCTTGTTATGGTTTGGGCCTTTCATTTTCGTTTTTGCTGCTTTTTTTGCTATCTGCACCCTATTTCTTTGCTGTTTGAACCCCTGCATGCTTAAAATTTTCTCTAAAAATCTCCAAAAATTATCTCATGTTTCTTGATGTATTTTCATGACTCTTTTTTGTATTTCTCAATGGCTTTAAAATGATAAAAAAGGCGTGTGATATTTTTTGGTTAATAAGTGTGTTTAGGCATAGACTTATGCATTTTTTAGTAGCATATCATTCATGATTTGTTGACATGTGATTTGGACTTTTGGAATGCAATTTTATGATAAATTTGTTGCTGATCCTATGTGTGGCTTGCTGCTTGTGAATATGAATCTTATTTTTCCTTCTTACCTTGCAATTAGTATGTGTTCTAATAATTAAATAAGGTGCAAAATGTCTTAAAAATGTGCCATGAGTTTTAGCTTGAATATGTCCTATTAATTCTCACCTTATGGCACAAAGCAAGACTTCTAAAATTTTGCCATAATGAAGGGATCATAGGTCATACACATGCTAGAGTTTTATGGCCACTTTCATGTACATTTTGTCACTTTATTAGTCTCTTTTATGTCTTTCCTCTTAATACTTTTTTTGTGCACTTCTTTTATTCTATGCTTTATTTTACTAATCATCTCACTTCTTTTGTTCCATTCATTTCATGAGCATTTCTCCATGTTACCACTATCTCCTTCACTTCCTTTAGTTTAGCATTCATTTTTGCAAGTTTTAATTCATTTAGAGGTGTAATTTGTTATCATTGGTTTGTAGCTTGGCAAAGGGGCCATAGAATGTATTTAGGCAATTTTTGTAATATGGACTATGGACACTATGACGCACCGACACGCACACACTCACCCTAGATGTATGCTTAGGATTGTATGCCTAGATGTATGGCTAGGATTGCATGATTAGATGAACGTTTAGTTTCGAACACTTAGAGAAAATCCAATTTTTTCCAAAAAATATGCAAACAAATTCACTTCAAATATTTTTCATAAAAATGGAGTCAAAACTCCAATAATTTTTCCCCTTTTATTTTCTTAATCAAATTCTCAAATAAACCTAATCATTAAGACTTTTTTGCAAAATCACTAAACAAACCCTCACTCTTTCATACTCTAATGCTCATGAAGCCTCTCAATCCCCTTCTTCAAATCATTTTCAAAATTTAAAATCAAACAATTAAAACAAAAAAAGCAATAAGTCTTTTTTAGCAAGAACTACGCCGGTTTTGATCCCGTAAAACGGTACGTAGGCAAGGGACTTTAACCCCTCCAAGCCGAAATAAAATCAAATTCTACTTCTTCTTACCCCCATTCTTCACTAATCACACCTTCATTTTTTTTACAAATAGTCTCTAAAAATAAAGCGTAGAAGTAAACTTAGGAGAACGGTTCTTATGGAATACCATAATCGCTCCGGGTGCCTAACACCTTCCCGTAGCGAAAACGACCCCCGAATTCGGAAACTCAAGGGTTTTTCTCCTTTTACCCTTCCCAAGAAAAAAGAGAGATATCAACGGTCAAAAGGTTCAAGTCCAATTAATGGCTTGGCACCCAAAAACCATGATAACAACCCCGTTTTCCCAACATAAAAATTTCATTTAATAATCAAAGTTATTCACGTAAACGGAATGCTACACTTCTTTTCATAAAATCATAAACTGAATAAATAACTATTTATCCTTTAAAATTCAATAACAAAATCTTTAATACTTCGCAGCGGAATTTATTCAATAACTAAAACCAGTCTTTGGCACTAAGGCCTCTTTACAATTATGTCATAAAAATCCATTCTAAAAACATAGTCATAATTCTTCAAAAACAATACGTAAGGAATAGAAAGCAATAACAAAGTTCCCATCTCGTTACGTATCAGAGCACCTAGAGACACTTGAGCCACCACTCCTACTAATCATTAATACCTGCAAGTTACTCATACGAAGAGCAACATTTTCAAGCAGAAGGGGTGAGATTTCACAAAACAATAATATCAAGCATATAATTCAATAATTATATTTAACAACATAAATAACTTCATCTATTAGTAATAATAATTCTTCATGTAATAATTCTTAATAGTTCAACCAACTTCTAATTATCATTTACTTCATATTCATCACATTATAAACATCATCATATAACACATAATAACCAAATCATAACCAACATAGATCATCACATCATAGTTCATATACAACATAACAACATCTTTAATTCGTAATAATACTTATTCATCAAACATCTCATTATCAATTCATGAATAAAAGACAACTTATCAATTTAACATAAACATCATCAAGTACACTTAACAACTCATAGATATCATCATCACTAATAACTTTAAAACAACACAATGTAATCAACATCTCACTATAATAATAATCATATATGACACAACATAATCATCGCTTAATAATAATAATCATATACAATACAACATAAATCATCATCTTATAACGACATGAACAACACATATTAATCATCTTAATTATATAATAACAACATATACATCATCTCGTCATAATATAATAATATAACAACAACATATTCATCTTCATATAATAATATAACAACAACAACATATTCATCATCTTATCAAAATATAATCAACACATACTAACACCATAATCAACATCATAAATCTTCAACATAAACATCTTAAACATAATCATCTTAAACAATATCATCTTAAACATCATAGCATCTTTGACAAACAATTACCAAGTAATCACAACATTCGATCATCATCAATAAAATAGCATAATATTCACTTAATAATATTAATCATATATAGAACAACATATTCATCACTTAATAATAACACTTATATACATCACAACATATAGCATCATAATAACATCATATAATCAACATCGTAAACAACATCATAACATTATAATCAGTATCATATACAACATCATAACAACATAACAATATAACAATATCTTAAACAACATAGCAACGTAACAATATCATAATCAATATCTTAAACAACGTAGCAACATAACAGTATCATAATCAACATGTTAAACAACATAGCAATATTTTAGTCAACATCATATAATTCACATCGTAAACATCGTATAATCTTCATAGGTACTTCTTTAACAACACATGGGTAGAAGACAACTCGACAACTCATAGATGATAATTCATCGACAACGACTTTGACTCGACAAATGCGACAATGCAACTTAGACACTTATATGCATGTGGTACCAATCGTCATCATAAGTATTAATATACTTTAATCGTGCGGAGGACAAAGCTCCTAATCGTGCGGAGGACAAAGCTCCTAATCGTGGTGAGGACAAAGCTCAATGAATGCTAATGCATGGACTCTATCGACAAGACACCTTAATCAACTTATCACTTATACATCCAATAATTTGGAGTTCATCATCAACTTATTCATACTAATAATCGTGCGGAGGACAAAGCTCCTAATATAATTCAATAATATTTCGAGTAATGCATTTAATCATTAAATCACATTATAAACAACTTAGCAGTTCATAAAAGCAACAGAAACAGCACAAGCAATTCACAACATAACAATATTAATATAAAGTATCAACAACTTAAACATCATACATCTTCCACATAAGTGATATAAATATTTCACATAACCAACAACAACAACATAGGCGACACGTAAACATCTCAAGATATAACAATATCAAATGATAATCAACAACAACTCATGCAACTTAGTTTAACAACAATTGCAGCATAATCAATTCATATCAAGCTTAATAACAATTCATTTCAACATCTTGATCATTCAATAATATTTCAAGTAATGCATTTAATCATTAATTCACAGTATATAATATTCTCTCATTAATCATATCATCAAAGTAAATCATATTCATCACAACAACAAAATAGCATCAATCAATAATGATAATCATCATATATAACAATTACAAATGCACGTCATCAACATCTCAATCATCAAACATAATTCATGCAATATATATCTAATTATATAACATTATAAATATCATCAAATCATCTTAATCACTATCTAAGGTCTAAGGACAGTTTCTACATCTTTTTAACAAGTTTCCACCGTTTATTCATTAATTCTACAATTTTAACCTACTTTTCAATTCCTCAAAAACTCATCCTACATCATGTTAAACCTAACCATTGATTCACATACTTAATAGAATTGCAAAGTTAGTCTCACCCTTACCTTTGGATTGATCGACGAAGGACTCTACTGCTTTCTCTTATCTAAAAGGATATTAAACCGAAGAGGGATTATGGTCTTAAAAACACTTTTAATTCCGAAGGGACAGAAAGGAGTAGAAAAAGAAGAAAGACTCGTCAACACAAGTCAAAAGAGGGAGAAGAGAAGAAAAGCACAGGAAGTATCAACTGTGAATTTCGGTGTGTAGAATGCACTGTGTGAGTTCTCTATTTATAGAGATAATTTACAACTAATAAGTGAGAAACTTTGGAAACAAGTAATGCACCTATTAGATCTAGTAATTAAATATATCAATTGAGTACCAAAATATATTATATTAAGTACAAAAATATATTATTCAGTACAAAAATATATTAGACTGTCTACCAAAATCTCAATTTTCTATTCTAATATATATATATATATATATATATATATATATATATATATATATAATATTTATACAACAAATAACAATTATATCTCTATAACAAATATATTTCTATAACATATATATATTTCTACACCAAATAAGAAATATATTTCTACACCAGATAACATATATTTCTACACAAAATAACATATATCTCCACACAAATTAACATATATTTCTACAACAAATCATGTGTATTTCTACACCAAATAACATTTATTTCTATAACAAATCATGTGTATTTCTACAACAAATAACATTTATTTCTATAACAAATCACATTTATTTCTGCAACAAATCATATGTATTTCTATAACAAATAACATTTATATTTCTAAACCAAATAACATATATATATTTCTAAATCAAATAACATATATATTTCTAAATCAAATAACATTTATATTTTTAAATCAAATAACATTTATATTTCTAAACCAAATAACATATATGTTATACTAATAAATACCAACATATATCATAACAAAATATCACTCATCAAAATAAATCATATAAATTATACAAATCATATAAGTGTATTCTAAACTCATTAAAAATATTCAAATAATTAGAGAGGGCGTTACAGATGGCTACTCTATTTATAGCATACATTCGACTTAAAATCTAAGCAATTACATTCGGGCTAAAAATAGAGTAGCTTAAAATCTAAGCAAAAGCAGCAAAAGTGACTCTGGAGGGTGGCACGGCCATGCTAATGATGGCACGGGCCGTGCCAAGCTTCTGACTTGAGGGAGACATATTTTTGTCTCCGAATCTTCGTATTTTTGCATTCAATCAGCTCCAAGTCCCTTTCTTTTGCTCCAAGACTCAATCCATCCAATATTCATTTCTGAAATGCAATTTGTAGTAAACTATCCTAAAAAGGAAATAATACTAATATAAAATAAAATAAAATCTAATTAAAACTAAACTAAAAAGCGTATAAAAATAAGCAATAAATGACTCATCAAACTCCCCCACACTTGAATATTTGCTTGTCCTCAAGCAAAAGGCATAAACATGGTAGCATTATCATATGACAATTTCATTAAAGCACATGTCTCCTCAAAGACTTTTATTTCAAAGAGTACACTAATCACAAACTCAAGCATTTCTTATAATCCTTTTTCAACCCAACAATCAAGTCTTAAGTGAGTGTGTGTGTGTAGTCCAACCCTTTTCTTGCTCCTGTATAAGATAGATATAATGAGGAATATGTTCTAAGCCTAGTACTAAATTAACCAAGAAAAATTCTTCTTTCAATTCATATAAGAGAGATGGGAGTTTTTTTGTGATCTTTTTTATCTTTTGCCAATTACATTTTGGATACTTTATTTAAGGAACAACACCTTCACGTAGGAGGTTGGAGGGCCTACCCCCTTCCCCAATCTAGATTCAATGGTGCCCCTTAAAAACATCATCTTCACGTAGGAAGTCGGAGGGCCTACCCCCTTCCCCAATCTAGATTCAATGATGTCTTTTAAAGTTTCTTTTCTAAGATAACATTATCTTCACGTAGGAAGTCGGAGGGCCTACCTCCTTCCCCGATCTAGATTCAATAATGTAATCTTGAAATTATTTTGGCTATTTGGCTTTTTACAGGCTCCCTTATACTAACTTATACTACTTTTACTTTGAGAATTTTTAAAGGTCAACGTACCACTAAAATTAGAACGCATTTCCTTAAAATACCTATTATACACTTACTTAAGGGAAGCAACTTGTGTTTTTCTCATTGGAGAATTTCATTCATTTTGAAACAAGATGTGGGTATATCAAGAAAACTTTAAAATACAAGAGTTTACTTTCATGTACAAGAAACAACCAACTAAGAGGAGACAATAAAAAATTTATGTCATGATTTATTTCATTAAAAACAAGCTACTTAACCATGCCTTTCACAACAAAACAAAAAGAATAAAGTTCAAGGGAGTTTGGAAACACTACGACTAAAGACGCTTTATTAGGCTCCCCCCACACTTAGGAGAAGCATTGTCCTCAATGATTCAAGATAGAAGAAAAATAGAAGAAAGAGAAGAAGAGGAAGAAGAAGAAGAAGGAAGAGAGGAAGATGAAAGCTCACAATTTTCATTGAGGTCCATAGGGAGGACCTTGGAGGTTTAGGTGTTGCATCATGTGCCGAAGCATTTGATTATTCTCTTCGGTGATGTGGTTGCCCCTTAGGACATCATTTTGGAGTCTGGATAATTCAACACCTTGCCTTTGTTGCTCGGTGCTTATCCTTTCAACCTCGGTTTGCATCCATGTCCATCTTTCATGATCGTTGTTGCCTCTGATATCATGGCCATGGTGCTCCTCCTCATAGTGCAAGTGTGCACCATCCACTTCTTCCGCGATGTGCTCTTCGTGTACCTGCGAGTTGTCACCAACATACAACAAATTCTCTTCCACCTCGGTGTTAGTCCGAGATGGGTTAGGAAGTAAAATTAAAATAGGCACGTTGAGTTTGAGTGTATAAACAAAGGGTAGTCGAGGTTTGATGAAGTTCATAGAGACAAGAGTTTCTATGTTAAGCCTATTGTTTCCCTCAATCTTGTTTATCCATTGGTCTTCACTCACTCCCAATTGCCTAGCTATGTATGTGATGATACCACCAACTACTATTTCTCCCTTACCATCAGACCTATTACCTATATTGGAAAGGTAGTCAAGTAAGTAAAAGCAAGTGTTAACGGGGTGGTTGTGCAGCATAGCCCACAACATGAAGAGTTCGTCGGTCCTAGTGTTCCCCAATTCGGTCCTACCCCTAATGGTGCAAGCCATAACCCTTTGAAGGTACCTAAGTACAGGGTTGTGAATGTTGCTAGCTTTGTTGGCACGTGTGTTAAACTGGTCCAAACCAGTAATGCGTTCCCAAAAGGCGGCGGGTTGATAGTCAACCGGCTTTAGATTTTGATCCCAAGAGTCGTGGATGAACCCCGCATTTGCGAAACCCATCTCATCACAAAAGTGTTGAAGAGACATCTCATAATCAATACTCATAAGCCGGAAGGATACTCTATGGTTAGGGTTATCAAAATTCAACCTATCTTTTGTAAAAACAATAGAACTTAAAAATTCATAGGTGAAATTCTCATACCCTCTCATAGGTCTCAGCATATCAACCCATCCTAATCTTCCTAGCAATTAAAACACATTGTCTCTAAGGCCTAGTTTATTCAAGTCATAACTATCAGAGTACCTGCAAGGATGTAAAGGTTTAGAGAGTAGAATTTTGTACCTATCCCTTTGCTTGTTGTCCCTGAAGATGATGCCATGATTCTTTGCTTGTGCTTTCTTCTTTGGAGGAGGACCCTCTGATGAGCTTGCAACTTCTTTTCCACCTCTCTTTGAAGCCATTTCCTTGACCTTGGTTGGTTTTGGTGTGGTTGGGTTTTGGGGATGGTTTGTGGTGGAAAAAATTGGTTTAGTGATGTGGTGAAGGTTTAAGTGAGTTTGAAGAATTGGGTTGCGGAGTTAAAAAAATTGGCGAGGTTTTGAGGGAGATATGGAGGTTTGAGGTTTTGTGGCTTTGGAGGTTTTAGAGAGAAGTTGGAAGGTAGAGAGACGTTTGTGTAGGAAAATGGGGGAAGAAGAAGGGAGAAAAAGTGGGTATAACCTACCTGAAGTCGGGCACGGCCGTGCCAACCTTAGCACGGGCCGTGCCAAGTTTATGGAAAGTGGGATGGTTTTTGCTTGGCAAGGTCTGGCATGGCCGTGCCAGTGTGAGCACAGGCCGTGCCAAGGTTCTAGACTACGAGGCTTCAAAATTTTCCGTTTTCTTGAATCATACTCGGACAATTACCTACAAAACAACTTAAAATAACAAAAAAGAAACAAAAGCGGTTAAATGCATGGGTTGCCTCCCATGAAGCGCTTCTTTATAGTCATTAGCTTGACGTTACAAAAGTGTCCTTAGAAAGGATCAAAGAGATCATATTGTGTAGATGACGCTAACAAGCGTTCTTTCACATCATGATCTTTAATCATATTGCAATAGTAAAGTGCGGGATCTTTCATAACATTCTCTAACTCAAATCCTACCATATCATCACTCACTTGAAAAACTATCCTACCATTCTTAACATCAACTATAGCACCCGCAGTGGCGAGGAAGGGTCTTCCTAGAATCATAGGGCAATCATGGTCCTTCTCTATGTCAACAACCACAAAGTCAGTCGGGATGTATATCCCTTCTATCTTAACGGGGATGTCCTCAGCGTATCCAACTATGGGGATAACAGAACGATCGACTAACTTCAATGTCATTTCGGTAGGTTTCAACTCTCCTATTCCCATCTTTTTAAAGAGGGATAGAGGCAGCAAACTAACACTAGCTCCTAGGTCACACAAGGCTTTGTCTACGGTTTCCTTCCCTATCACACAAGGGATGGTAAAACTACCTGGATCTCTAAGCTTTTGGGGTTGCTTCTTGATGATTGCATTACTTTCCCTAGTCAAAGCTATTGTCTCTTTGTGGTCTATAGCCTTTTTTTTTGAAAAAATTTCTTTTATAAGCTTGGCATATAGGGGCATTCGAGACAAAGCTTCCGCAAAGGGAATCTTAATGCAAATCTTCTTGAGGATGTTAACAAATTTATTGAATTGTGCCTCCAAGTTAAGCTTAGTAAGCCCTAATAGGGAAGGAGCTCTACTCTTATCAAGCAATTTCTCACTTTCTATCACATCTTTCTATCCTAAAAGCTTAACACTCTCTCCCTTAATACTTTTGGCTTTAACAACGGCCTCTTCTAACTTACTACCCCCACAAGAAATAGCATTGACATGAGCTTTGGGGTTTGTTTCGGTTTGACTGGGAAAGACTCCCGGTGTTTGAGAAGAGGTGGCCACTTGTTGGGCCACTTGGGAGATTTCGGTCTGAAGCATTTTGGTGTGTGTAGCGATAGAATCAACCTTGGTAGTGAGTTTGGAGAGAGAGTCGTTCAGAAATCCTGTTTGGTTTTTCAGTTCTTGAAGTTGTTTATTTTGATTCATCATGCAATTTTCCAACAAAATTTCCAAACTTGATTTCTGAGTCACCCTCTGGTTGTTTGTATAGCCAGGTGGTGCTACTTGCCCATAGGAACCTTGAGGGTTTTTGTAAAAGTTTTGATTTGGCCTCGTTCCTTGGTTGTATTGAGCATAGTTCAATTGCTCAATACTATTAGTAGCATTACCTAACTGACAATCAACACCAATATGACCAAATATACCACAGATTTCACAAGGAGGAGATGTAGGAGAAGGTGCGATAGCATTGTTATCGCGATTTTCGGGTGTCAAGTCATAAATTAGGCTTGAACCTTTCAATCTTTGATATTCTCTATTTTTTCTTGGGAAGGGCAAAATTGAGAAAAAACCCTTAGATTCGAAGTTCGGGGGTCGTTTTCGCTACGGGAAGGTGTTAGGCACCCGGAACGATTATGGTATTCCATAAGAACCGTTCTCCTAAGCTTATTTCTACGCTTTATTTTTATTGCCTACTTATTGAAAAAAGAAGTTTTATTTGAGTGAAGAATGGGGGGTGAAAGTGTTTGAGGTTTTATTTTAGTGGACTTGGAGAGGTTTTGACCTCATGCCTACATACCCATTTAAGGGATCAAACTCCATGTAGTTCTCTCTCAAAAAATGTTTTTTTGTGTGTTTGGTTGATTTTAGTTTTTTGTTGGAAAATGGTTTTGAAGAAGAGAAAGAAGCCTTAAAGGCATAAGAGAGAAAAATGGTGAATGGTTGGTTCAATTGTTATCAAAAAAAAGTCTAAGTAGAAATTAGGATTCATTTGGATTTGCTTAAGAAAATAAAAGAAGAACTTCAATGGAGTTTTGACTCCAAGGTTTGTTTGGAAAAATTTGAGTGATGGAATTGTTTCATTATTTTTTGAAAATTGACATTTGTCTAAAAATCGCGTTTCCTAAGCATACATCTAAACGGTAATCATGCAACGTGTGTGCGTGTCGGTGCTTGTGCTTGCTTTGATGTGAGCTCGCACTTAGAATTGTAGGGAAATCTTCAATTCAAGAATGAAGATTCATACGAATCTCTGAGAATTGATACGAAATTCGTTGATTTCTGATGAACTTCTATGATTTCTGAAGAAAATTAGGGTTTGGTGTTCTTCATGTTCTTGAGAATTTCTGATTTTTGATCTTAACAGAAAGGAGAGAGAAAATTTGATTGTGTTTGTTGAGTTGGCGTGTGATTAATGGATCCTTTGAGAAAAGGACATCTGTTTTGGGACCTTTCTGCAAAAAAATGAAATTAAAGGACTGGACAGCAAATAAGAAAAAAGGACTAAGAATGCAATTTTTAAAGAGTAGTGGACTGAAATGCAATTCTGGAAATTGTTTGATGGACTAAAATGTAATTAAAAAATAAAATTGAATTAAAATTGGTAAATTGGACAAAACGTAAAGTGAAACCAAAAATAAAATCAACAAAAGGACAAAAATGAACCAGTTACAAAAATGAGGTATTTTAAAATACCTCTCTGCCGAAATTTTGACAGGAAAAGACCAAAATGCCCCTAGGGACTAAACTGACCCAAACTGACTTAAATGCAACTTTTGAAATGATTTTCAAATAAAGACTCAACAAAGATTTGTACAGACAAATTGAAAAGACTCAGAGACCAACACAGGGATTAAAATGGGTTCCACTGCAGGAAATGACCAAAATACCCTTTTATGTGATTTTTTGAAATAAAATGCAGGAAAATGCAATATGATGTTTCTGAGAGAGTTTTTCAAATGACTTGTAATGCAAGAAAGACATTTTGGATAGCTTTATGCAAGAAAATTGTGATTGAACGTACTTTGAGACAGAGACATTAAAATATGCAGATGAAAAGAGAGTAAAGGTTCGGAGTAAAACCACAGTAAATTGACAATTATCAGTGTTGAAAAAGAAATTTGAATGAGTATTTTTAGGTCCAAAATCAGGGTACAACAAGCATTAACATTAAGTTTTTCAAATTTTTGAGTTAATGCATCAACCTTGGCAGCAAGGTGATCATAGTTGGAGACCTCGTACATACCTGCCTCCTTTTTGGAGGGCGTAGAGGTGGTGATGGCTCTTTTGTTGGTCCATTGGTAGTGATTCTGAGCCATATCTTCAATCAAAGCATAAGCCTCCGTATAGTTCTTGTTCATTAGTGCTCCACCTGCAGCTGCATCAACAGACATCTTAGTGGTATTAGTGCTCCACCTGCAGCTGCATCAACAAACATACTCTTTGAGAGTGCGTTCATCCATAGCAATATTATTTTTTGCCTCTCTCTTTTTCTTATGCAAATATCTTTCAATCTCAGGAATAAATTCTCCGAGACTTTTACTTCTTCGCATAAGAAATCGAGAACCCAAGAAGTTAATGGTAACACAAAGAAAGAAAGAAGTAGAAGAAAAGAGGGAGAAGAAAGAGTTCTGATCACAAAGAAAGAGTTAATTAAATTAGTTTACTCCCCGGCAGCGGCGCCAAAAACTTGATGAGATAAAACCGTAAGTGCACGGTCTTACCGAAGTAGTATGAAGAGAGTATCGTTCCGACATGGAGTAGTTTAATTCAATTAACCTTTGATGATGATCAGAGGAGAAACAAGTTGTAAGTTAGGGGTTTTCAAACGATTGAAAGATAATAATATAAAAGAGCCTTGGGATTATTGGTTCATCTAAATGACAAATCCTTCACAAACCGAACTATAAGCTTATAACCTTACGTTAGACCTAATTTCTCAAGACAGTTTCTCTTATGTTCCTCTAGCAACCAAGCCTATTTCGCTGACTTGATTACTATCAGATTTTGGTTCCTCTAACAACCAAGCCTATTTCGATGACTTGATCATTATTAGTTCCCTTGAAGATCGAAACTATATGTCTCAAAGATTGCAAAGACTATTTCGCTGCCTTTGCAATCCTTGTCTAAATTCACTTGTTTGAATATCAAAGCTCCACTTTCGTTTTATGAATTGATATTTGAGATGATGGATAAACAATTATCAAACCCTCCACTTTCGTTTCCACAGTTTGATAATGGTTGATTCATGTTAAAGCGGTGAATTTAGATAAGAAACTAGGGTTACATAAGATTAAGGCTTAGAGCTTGGCTTGATTAGGATTACGTCATTTTAGACTTATCCAACAATCCCAAGACAAAGAGAAGTCTACTCAGTCATGTTCATCGTAGACATAGGGGAGAAAAGAGAAAGCATAAAAGTAAATGACAAGAAAGTAAAGGAAAGGAAAAGAACTTTTATTAGAAACAATTGTCACTTATTGAATTCCAAGAAAAGATGAATATTTGTGATGGATGGCTACTCTATTTATAGCATACATTCGACTTAAAATCTAAGCAATTACATTCGGGCTAAAAATAGAGTAGCTTAAAATCTAAGCAAAAGCAGCAAAAGTGACTCTGGAGGGTGTCACGGCCGTGCCAACGATGGCACGGGCCGTGCCAAGCTTCTTACTTGAGGGAGGCATATTTTTGTCTCCGAATCTTCGTATTTTTGCATTCAATCAGCTCAAAGTCCCTTTCTTTTGCTCCAAGACTCAATCCATTCAAAATTCATTCCTGAAATACAATAAAATGCAATTTGTAGTAAACTATCCTAAAAAGGAAATAATACTAATATAAAATAAAATAAAATCTACTTAAAACTAAACTAAAAAGCATATAAAAATAAGCAATAATATATAGTTTTTTTTCGGTAAAATAATATTTTTAGCATTATAGTATATGGATGGATATTGCCCCCACAATCTAATATTTCTGGCTCCGCCACCGGTGCTAATACAACTTTAATATGGTATTAATACCACTCTTTATGGTACTGAGACCATTCTAATATAATACTAGAACCATTATGACAGGGAACTTGGACCAGTCTGATATGGTGTTTCCACCATACTAATATTAGCATGTATTTTTAAGTATGCATTTCGAGAGGCAAAATGGTTATCAAAACCACAAAATTCTCTGAGTACAAGTTGAAGCACAAATATTTCGACAGATTTATGGAAGGGTTTCGACAAGTGTTTGTTCACTTTGACTGGGAAGATTGGAATTCTCACTGAATAATCAAAATTGAAGGTGTTAGCCTATATTTTGAATGTGCATTTCGACAAGCAAAATGGTGGCCAAAACTACAAGATTCTCGAAGTCCAGGATCAAAGCATGAAGCTTTTGACATGCATGTTTTCGACATTCTCTCTGATTTCAACCAACTTTAAATCCACCCTGAAGAGGCAAGCTTGAAAGTTCAGATACATGGGGTGTTAGCCGGTATTTTTGAGTATGTGTTTCGACAAGGAAGGAGGAAGCCAAGACTACATAATTCTCTAACTCCAAGACAAAAGATAAAGATTTCGACAAAGCTGGTTTCAATAAGGTTTTGAGGGTTCGACCAGAAGAGTTCAAATTCTTTGAAGAGGCAAGATTGAAGGGCAAGACACATCGAAAATAAGTCAAAGTTGTCGAAAGGATTTAGTTTCTGACCGTTGGTCTGTGCAATTATTTTTCTTTTGTTTATGTATTTGTTTTTCATAGGAAAAACATGTCACAAATCATTTAGGAAAGGTTCTATACACTCAAAGTACCAACCATAGAGAAATGAGTCATAATGTATATATGGATGATTTTGTGAACTTTAAGTCAGAATGTATATATGCAATTAAAACTTTAAGTCTTTACTTATTTTAATTTGTTTATTTCTGTGGAAAGACAGTTATCTTCATCCCAAAACAGTGTTATTCATCTTGTTAATAAACGAATTCATGAATATAATGAATGTTCATACATTTTCTGGAAAATCATTGCACAACATGTCCTAGAATTTATATTTTGATCCTACAAGTAATAATTTAAAATTAGTCTTATTGTTTATCAAAAACACCAGCAAACAATTAACCTCTAATTTCTCCAAGGGCATAAAACATTAAAATGAACTATATTCTTAAGAACACTATTTTTTTTCAAAGTGACAATTTATATCGAAATAGACTATGATCTTAAGAATACTTTTATTTCTGAAGGGACAAAATTTACTGAATCGACTATGCTATTAAAACCACACTTAATTCTAAAGGAAGATTATAACTCGAACGAAATATGGTCTTAAGAACACTCTTTAAATCCAACGGGCATAAAGTTTGTTGACAACTCATGCTGAAGGAGGGAGAAGAGAGAAAAGTTTATTGACAACTCAACTCTAGATAACTTTTGATGTGAGTAGAAGTGAAGGAGATGTGCTCTATTTAGAGGTGATAAGCAGTACATGAGTAGCAAATCAAATGGCTAGGATCGTTTAATTGTTACAAAATTAATGGTTTACTCTCGTCTCATAAATGAGTAATTGTTGGAAAAGTTGGCTTAAGAATTTTATTAATTCACACATTAACACTCCTTGTGTTCCAACAGTTTAAAAAAACAAAATTACAATTGGCAATTTGAATAGCTTATTCTTCCCTGTTTACTACACCAACCTTAAAGCCAAAAGCCTAAAACTACTTATTTTCTTCTTTGCATAATAGATACTTCAAGACTCATTCTTTTTCCACTTTATTGATTTCACCATGTTCCATGCAATTCGGATTATAGAATTCCAACGGCAAAAACATCTGATAAAAATTTCAAAAAGTAGTTAAAATATTTCAGATTTTAGAATACGAATAAGATGCACGAGAAAACTATAG
Source organism: Medicago truncatula (assembly GCF_003473485.1). Classification (NCBI taxonomy): domain Eukaryota; kingdom Viridiplantae; phylum Streptophyta; class Magnoliopsida; order Fabales; family Fabaceae; genus Medicago; species Medicago truncatula. The sequence continues at coordinate 4,600,277 of NC_053048.1, read as the reverse complement.
GACGAAAAAAGTAATAGCCATATTTGAAATGTCTAAGGAAAATGGTGTGGAAAGACCATAACAGTCGTCTACAAAGTAAGCTTTGCGGTGTCATGACTTTTATCACTTGTTATGTGAGTGGAATACATAGTTCTTATGCTATCATCCACAAGAATTTTCCACACGCTGCCGAAGACCACATAAAGTTCTTATGCAAATTTTGGAGTTGCATGAGATTTACAAAAAACAAATTGGCTTCTACCACAAAATACAGTGACAAAAAGGAAGACTAGCATAGCTTAAAATTCAAAGTAGTAAGAATGGGCCATCCTATTATTTAAGAACTTATGAATAATTTATTTTTGTAAAATTAATTTATATATTTTTTTAAGAAAATAGAAATTATTTTGTAGTTGTTTACCATTATACAAATCATTTGTAGAAGATGGTATTTAAGAATAACTACTCTATAAACTTTTCGTATTTTAAGCATTTGACCCTATTTTGATAAACAGCTTATATAGATGCTTATAGCATTAGAGCTTATATCATTAGAGCTTATATCATAAGCTCATATACTTGATAAGTTATTTATGTTTGGATATGTACACTAAAAAGTATTTAAATAAATTGAAGTATTTGGATGTGACATTACATAAGCAATTATCGAAATTTTAAATATTTTTTGTTTAACAAAAAAATCAAACAATCGAACCACAATTATCAATTTTTTTTTGATAAAATTAATCAAGATGTAAAAAACGATATTATAATATATTAATTATAATTATATATATAGTATAATCAATATTCGTCCTTAAAAAAATATCAATATTCATATAAGACAAAGTTAACATTAGAGGTGTAAATAAATAGTCTAAACATCATCATACACAAGTATAATAATATACGATAAGCTTTCTTTTCTAAAAAAATTATAATAATATAGTCTTACACCATTGTTGAAAAAATCTTTATAAATAATAGTTAAAAATAAAAATAAAATAAAATAAAATAGATACCAGTGTACAGTTTGTTACAAAAAAAAAAAAAAGACAAGTTAAGTTTTTTTTTTTATTCAGTTAAAATTTGTTACGTAACAAAAAAATAATAAAATTCTTCCTTAAAAAAAATTAATAAAAATCTTAGTTACGTGTTATACTTTGAAGGTGAGAAAAACACAAGAAGGGGGGGTTGAATTGTGTTTTCTTTTTCTGTCTAGAAAATTCTTCTTCTGATAAAACTTCAGAAGCAGTTTGAGAGTGCTTCTGATGAAATGATCAGAATCAGATATGCAGCGGAAAGAACAGAGCAGAGAAAAGAAAGACAAAGACACAAGCAGTTATCCTGGTTCCTTCCACAACACGGAAGTAGTCCAGTCCCCCTTGCACTTCCAAGGAGATTTCACTATAATCACAAGATTACAACTGCTCAATACTTTCTAAGTATGAGACTTCACAAAACAATGCTCAAGCACACACGCAAGAGTCTTCCAATGCTCAAGCACTAAGCAAGAGACTTCTAATGCTCAAGCACGCAGGCAAGAGACTTCTAATCAAACAAAAATACAGAGAATTGAGTTTGAATTGAACACTTGATATACAATCAGTGGTGTTCACAATACAATACAGAAAAGACTCTAGACTTTGAATTTCTAAGATGTATCAAATCAGTGCAGAAATTCAGTGTGCTTTGTAGTATCAAATTGACAGAGTTTTGGCGCTTTTGAACTTATGTATCTCTATCTTAAATCTTCAAGTCTTCATTCCTTTATATAGAGGTGTGAAAGAGACGTTGAGATAATCAGCACGTCTAAAGAGTCGTTTGAAATCCTTTGATTATCCACCAGTGATCCTTTGCCTGATTTGGGTGTAGTCCTTTGAAGAATAAACTTCAAATTCATTCCCATCTTGAGTGTACAAATTCTGCAGGCATGGCTGTTGTTTTGTCTTGTAGCGTAGACAGAAAACAGAGTAGTGGAGGTAGTGGTTGTACACTTGTACTTTGTCAACTCTATTAACGAGAGACAAGAGCTCAGTGCTATCCATATATCCGTTGATACCTCCCTTTCAATTCTTTGTTCTTCTTTGATAAGACTGAATTCAGAATCAGCAACTTTGAATCTTCAGTTTGATTAAAGGATCAAAAGTAGCTTCTGGTGAAGATATTGCTTCTGATGAAAACTTTTGCTTCTGATGACTTTCTGCTTCTGATGACTTTCTGCTTCTGATGACGTCATCTCTTCAGGAGCAGTTTAGCTTCAGGAGCAGTTTTCTTCAGATGCTCAGAATTTCTTTTTTCTTTCCATTGTTCTTCCAAGACCTATTGAAATAACTTGAGTAGCCTTTGGTCCTGTACACTTGAACAATTATTAGTAATAACCAATTGACAATTTTTAATACCTTGTTATCATCAAAACTTAATAAGGTTCATTGTGAAACACATTTTGTTCCAACAATCTCCCCCTTTTTGATGATGACAAACAATAGTATTTAAAATGTTCAATTGTTGTTGATCTAATTAATAAGTTGACTACTGGGACAGAGGTTTGTAAGCTCCCCCTGAGTCTAATAGTTCTTTAAGGTGAGGTTTGTAAGCTCCCCCTAAGTTCTATTCTTATTAATTAAATTTCAATAAAATACTTATAAAATCAAATCAGAAGTATTTAAAAGAAATTTAGAAGTGGTTATAGTAGGGCTCAGTGCCTTAACAAATACTATACATTTACTCCCCCTTTTGTCATCAACAAAAAGAATAGAAACAAAAGAAAGAGTATCAGAGCAAGACAAAACAAAAGAATAAACATATAACCTTTAAAGATAGTATTTCAGAGCAAGCAGCATTGAAAACAGTAAATATCATCAGAATTAAAGCTTGTAAAACATATTGAAGGTGAAAAAGCACAAGATCCAGAAACAATGATAATATATATAAAGAAGATTAAGATACAAGGACACAGCTACGAAGAACAAAAGTAAAAAACAAGCTAGAGTTGGGTGTGCAACTAAGGTTGGGCTTGCTTATACAACTGTTCTAAGAGATACTTGATCTGATCATCCTTCTTCTGAAGTAGCTCATCCTTTTCCCTCATTCTTCGTTTAAATCCAGCCTGAATTCTAGCAGCCCTAGTGATGTACTCTTCTTCTGGATAGAAAGGAGTGATGTCCAGCAGAGGCACAAAATTCAGCTCTTTCTCCTTAGCTGCTTCATGCATATCATCCAAAAGCTTTTTCAGCATAGCAGAGTGAGATGACACACATTTAGTTCTAAGCTGATCCAGCAGCTCATCAAAGCTTTTCTGTAGATCCATCCACTGATCATAATAGTGAATAGGAGGTACAGGAACTGTTCTGCGAAGAATCAGTGTCTGAATCTCATCACTAAGTCTGATCAGTTGTTCCTCTATATACTCAGACTCTAGGATATGGTCAGGGATGGGTGAAGGTTCAGTTTGAGTTGTATTTGATGTGGAAGGTTGGTCAGGGGTTAAGTCTATTATAGTGGGTGAATCTGGTTGTTGTTGTTGTTCTGTTGTTTGGTCAGAAGGTATATGTTGGTCAGAAGTTGTTTGGTCAGGAGCAACTTGTTCAGAGGCAGTTTGCTCCTGAACAGTTTGCTCAGGGATGGTTTGGGTTTCTGTTTGGGTTTCCAAGACAGTCTTTTTAGGAACTGTCTTAGAGGCCTTAGTGGGTGTTGGTTGCATTTCACCACCTAGATGTTTTTCTAAGTTGTGAAGGGTTGAGGATTCTTGGTGTTGGGGGGTTTCTGAAGTAGTTGCATCTGAAGCTACTTCAGAGGCTTTTTGTGGAGATTGGTTATTTGGTGAGTTTGTTTGGGTAGGTTCAGGTTGTTGTATACTAACAGGTTCTGGAGTATCTGGATATAGTGGATGAGTAGTAGGCAAATTGAATTTCTCACAAAGTTTTATCCTATTTTTTGAAAATTCTATTTGAATACTCTCATAGTCAAGTGTTCCAAATTCTGTTAGTTTGGTAGGTTTGGTTTTTAGAAGCTTGTCTATATGTTGGCTAAGGGGTTGGTCATCTGATTCTGTGGATGATGAAGAGGGTGAAGAGGGTAGAGATAGAGACTGAGTATTAGTTGGAGCTTTAGATGGATTACCTGAGGACTGAGCTTCTGGATGAATTGCTTCTGGAGCTGTTGAAACAGGTTCTGATGAAGTTGCTCCTGAAGCTTGCTTATTCTTCAAGGCTTGAGAAAGCAGAGTTGCTCCATACTGAACTGTTTCTAACTCAGACGCTAAAGCAGCAATGTCAGGAGTAGGCACATACCCTGCAGCCTTGAGACGCTCATCCCTTTCTTTCTCAAACACTTCCTTCAACCTTTTCTTTTCTGCTATCTTGGATGCAGAAACCTCTCTAGCGTACTGCCTCATTTCTTCAGTCATTTCAAAACTGGGCATGACTATGGGCTCAGAAGTTGCAGTCCTTTTTGCCTTCTTGGGGCTAGAGTCTTCATCCCAGTTCTCTTCCAGTTCTTTCAACATTTCTTCCCTTCTTCCTTCAGCTGTCTTCAGATTTCTTGTTGAATTAGACCTCTTCCTTTTGATGGTCTGAAGAGCAGCTTCTCTTTTATTTTTGGGACTTGAAGGCTTTTCAGAAGCAGCTTGTTCAGAACCAGCTTGTTCAGAAGCAGGCTGTTCTGCTGTTTCTTGAGTACTCCTTGTCCTTTTTCTGATAAGAGGGACATCATCCAAATCCTCCACTTCCTCAAGAATGGTGGACATAGCAGATTTTTCCTTCTTAGCTTTCTTATGCTTCTGAGCACCCACCTCAGTAGCATCTTCAGCAAGGTATTCTTCCTTGGTGATCTGCTTCTTTTTAGATTTTCTGCCTTTGGCCACAGGCAGATCACCACCATACATTTCTTCTGGGATATCTTTCAGGCTGATTTTCTTGTTGTAGCTATTGTAGTAGTCCAAGATGTAGGCCCTCTGCACATCCAGGGGATCTTTCTTGCAGATAGGGATGTGATGAGTGACTAGATCAGATATGACATCAGATTCATGCATATCTGTATCTAGTTTCTTGCAAGTTGAAATCAGCCTCATCTTGACTAGAGTTGCCCCATTGATTATTTTTCCTGTGACTGCTCCCAGCTTCTGATTATCATAAATACCCACGTCTTTCAGGGCACTTAGGAGTCCTCCTTCTTGAAAGATTATGGAGAGCAGCCTTCCATAGGGAACAAACTTCCAGTTCTCCATCTGGCTCTTCTTGAGTTCCTTGATCATGTATTTAAACATATACTTGGGAACGTTCATTGTTGTTTCCTGAGAGATGGTGTGATGCAGAAAGACTTTGTGACCAAGTGAAGGTTGATCATTTCCTCCACCTTTGGGAAAAATGTTTTCATTTTGGATCTTCAGCAGCATTTTCTTTTCCATGCTTAAGGTGCTGTAAGGCTTAGCATCCTTTGATCCGTAGATAGTGTTGTTTACTATCTCCTTCCATGGGCTTGTTCTGGGGTTAGGAATCTCTTCTCCATCGTATGTCCCAGAAGCATCCCTTCTCATGGCTTGAGCAATCACATGCTCATTGATTGTTACAGGAATCCCCATGACGTTTGATCTAATCTCAGTCCCAGTGAAGGCGAGTAGACCCATTTCTTCTCTGGTTTTTCCCTCCAAAGTAGGATCAACCAGAATCATCTGAGCTTCTTCCTGTTTAGCAGCAACTTTGTCAAACACTGAAGCTCTTACCCAGAATTGTCTGACAAGCACTTCATAAGTAGGACCGTTGAGAAGACTGAAGTAACTCATCAGCTTCTGCTTTTTGTAGAATCTTACCAAGTCGCATCCATGATGAGTTAGAGAAGTGAAATCCACTGGATTTTCCGCTTGAATGATTAGATCCCATTCCTCAATCGACATAGTTCTTCCTTTGATTTCATAAGCAGGAGTATCTATATCCATATTCGATGAAGAACCACCGGCAGAACTTGAAGATGCCATTGATATGAAGTGGTTTTAGGGTTCTAAAGAGTTTTTGAGAGGATGAGAGAATGCGTTTACTTTCGCAGAGGGTTAAGACGAAAAATAGAAAGTGTTTGTTGTGAAGTGAGTAGTGTGTGAATTGACTTAGTGTTTTTATTAAACCGTTTGCAATTCAATAGAGACAAACAAACATAGCATTAATGACAAATTGGGGGCGCGTGTAAGTATGTTAAAAAGCGAATAAAACATCATTGCCCTTTTTGTTATACTCCAATACAAATAAACCACGTCAGAGACTCTTCAGAAAACTACCTTTTGGGTAATGAGACAGCTGTTACATAAAGTAACTTCCACCGTTCCCACTAACCAAGCTATTCAGAAGCAAAGAATAACACTTCTGAAGTTTTAGTGCTGACGTCATCTTCAGAAGCACATTTTCCTCAGAACCTCAGTTAAGAGCTTCTGATGAACCATAATGCTTCTGAATAAACTTCAGAACCAAACTTCTTATTCAGAGGCAAGCAATTTTTCAATCAGACACAAAATGCATGTTCAAATTTTTCTTAATAAAATCAAATCTTTCAACAGACAAAGGTTTTGTAAATATGCCAGCCCATTGATGTTCAGTATCAATGAATTGTATATCTAAAATTCCTTTTTGAACATAGTCTCTGATAAAATGGTGTTTGATTTCAATATGCTTGGCTCTTGAATGTAGAATTGGATTCTTTGACAAACAAATAGCAGCAGTATTATCACAATAAATGGGAATACTGCTAGCATTGATCTGATAGTCTTCCAACTGATGTTTCATCCAAAGTAGTTGTGTGCAACAACTTGCAGCTGAAATGTACTCTGCTTCTGCTGTAGACATAGTAATAGTTGCTTGTCTTTTGCTTGCCCAGGATATCAGATTCTCTCCCAGGAATTGACAATTTCCACTGGTTGATTTTCTTTCAATCCTATCACCAGCATAATCAGCATCACAGAATCCAATCAACTTATAATCTAGGGATTTCCTATACAGGAGTCCAAGATTAGTTGTTCCTTTCAGATACCTGAAGATTCTCTTAACTGCAGTTAAATGAGATTCTCTAGGATCTGATTGAAATCTTGCACACAAGCATACACTGAATAAAATATCAGGTCTAGATGCAGTGAGGTATAACAGAGAACCAATCATACCTCTGTAAAGCTTCTGGTCTACTACTGTTCCAGTATCTTCTTTGCTCAAGGTGCAGGTTGGATGCATTGGAGTGTTCATCATTTTACAGTCTTCTAGCTTAAACTTCTTCAGAAGCTCCTTTGTATATTTTGTTTGATGAACATATACTCCTTCTTTACTTTGGTTGATTTGAATTCCCAGAAAGAATTTCAATTCTCCCATCATACTCATTTCAAATTCATCCTGCATTAACTTAGAAAATTCTTTGCAAAGAGATGCATTAGTAGAACCAAATATTATATCATCAACATATATTTGCACAATCAAAATATCTTTCTTAAGAGTCTTTCTGAAGAGTGTTGTGTCAACTTGTCCTCTTTCAAAATCATTTTTAATTAAGAAATTACTTAGTCTATCATACCAAGCTCTGGGAGCTTGTTTCAAGCCATATAGATTTCTTAAGTTTATAAACATGGTCAGGATGCTTAAGATCCTCAAACCCAGGAGGTTGTTTAACATACACTTCTTCTTCAATGACACCATTAAGAAAAGCACTTTTGACATCCATTTGATATAATATTATGCCATGATTAATTGCGTAGGATAGAAGTAACCTGATTGCTTCCAATCTTGCAACTGGAGCAAATGTTTCAGTGTAATCAATGCCTTCTTGTTGACTGTAGCCTTGAGCAACAAGTCTGGCTTTGTTTCTGGTTACTTCTCCTTGTTCATTCAGCTTGTTTCTGAATACCCATTTTGTTCCAATAATGTTCTTCTGAAAAGGTTTAGGTACCAGATCCCACACGTCATTCCTTTGGAATTGATTTAGCTCTTCTTGCATAGCTAATATCCATCCATCATCTGAGAGAGCTTCTTCAACAGTTTTAGGCTCAATTATTGAAAGCAGTCCTATCAATGATTCTTCTTGTCTAAAATGTGATCTTGTTCTTCTAGGACTTTCTTTGCTTCCAATGATTAGCTCCTCAGGATGTGAAGATTTGTGCTTGAATTTAGGTTGAATAACCTGCTGAGTGTTATCTTGAAGGTCCTCAGAAGCAATTTCATTCTGTGCTTTTGGGCTAGGTTCTGCTTCTGAATTAGACTTAGCTTCTGGAGTGATTTCAGCTTCTGGACTAGATTCAATTTCTGTATACTTTTCAGAATCAGAAGGTTGATCAGATTCTGACGCATCTTCAGAATCAGTTGTACCTGCATTACTTTCACTTTGCTCTGAAGTTTTACTTCCAGGCTCTCTATCATCAAATTTTACATGTATAGATTCTTCAACACATTGTGTTTCTGAATTATACACTCTGTATGCCTTTGACCTTTCAGAGTAACCTAAAAAGATTCCTCTTTGAGCCTTGGCATCAAATTTCTTCAGATAGTCTTTAGTGTTTAAGATGTAACAAGTACATCCAAACTGATGAAAGTAAGAGATATTGGGTCTTCTTCCTTTAAAGAGTTCATATGCTGTTTTCTCCAACATAGGTCTGATATAGATCCTATTTTGAATATAACATGAAGTATTGACTGCTTCTGCCCAAAAATGTTTAGCTAAATTGTTTTCATGGATCATGGTTCTGGCCATTTCTTGTAAGGTTCTGTTCTTTCTTTCTACAACCCCATTTTGTTGTGGAGTTCTAGGAGAAGAAAACTCATGGAGAATCCCATGTTTTTCACAAAAAAGTTCAAATGGCTCATTTTCAAATTCTCCACCATGATCACTTCTGACTTTCAAAATTTTCAGTTCTTTTTCAGATTGTATTTGAATGCAGAAGCTGCTGAACACTTCACATGCATAGTCTTTACTTTTAATGAATTTTACCCAAGTCCATCTGCTGTAATCATCAACAATGACTAATCCATATTTACTTCCATATAAAGATGCAGTGTTAACTGGACCAAAAAGATCAATATGGAGTAATTCTAAGGGTCTGGAAGTTGATACAATGTCTTTAGATTTGAAAGAACTTTTCACAATTTTCCCTTTCTGACATGCACCACAAAGTGCATCTGAATGATAATCAATGTTGGGCAATCCTTTGACCAGTTGTAACTTACTAATTTTAGAAATTAATCTCCAATTAGCATGTCCCAACCTTTTATGCCATACCCATTTTTTATCATTCATTGACAGAAGGCAAACTACCTTCTGATCAGCCAGATCAGAGAAATTTATTTTATAGACATTCTCAACTCTCTTTCCCTTGAATGTAATGGATTTGTCATCCTTGTTGACTAGTGTGCAGTTGGTCTTACTGAACATTACATCATACCCATTGTCACAAAATTGACTAATGCTCAATAGGTTATGCTTCAGACCATCTACTAGCCACACATTATTAATTGAGATGGAGGAATTACCAATAGTACCTGTACCAATGATCTTTCCAGTTTGGTTGCCACCAAACTTCACTTCTCCTCCATCTTTCATTGTAAGGGTAAGGAACAAAGCTTTCTCTCCAGTCATGTGCCTTGAACATCCGCTGTCTAGGTACCATGACCTTTGTTTCTCTCTTGCCCTTAAGCACACCTGCATTTTTGGACAATTCAGATTTAGGTACCCATATCTTTATGGGTCCTTTTGGGTTAGTTTTGGAGGTTTTACTTTTCCTCCCTTGTACCTTAGGGTGAATGCTGAGTAGCTTCTGATCATTCAATACTTTAGGTTTGACACCTTTTGGTATTGTTTTCTCAGAGGCAGTAGCTGCTTTGTTCTTATGATCCTTTTGTTTTGGGATTTTAGATTCTGGTTTAATCAGATTCTGATGAACAGTTTCTGATCTTTTCAGAATTGTAATCTTTTGACTCTTAGGAACAGATTTTGTCATTACCTTGATCTTAAGGTTTTCTGGCTTTGATGTGATCTTAGCCTGTGAACCAGAAGTTTCAGGTTTTGACTGAACAGCAGTTTTAGCATTTGTACCTTCAGGCACAAAGGTGGATTTCAATCCATCCTTGATACAATCACAGTAGCTCTTGAGACTGTATTCTTTGGATTTCTCCTCAGAATATCCAATCCCTTTGCCTTTGTTCTTGTATGTGCTGTAGATCATAGAAGCAACTTTGCTTCTGTCTATTCCAGCCATAATAAAATCATCCAAGGCAATCTCATGTTTATTTCCTGAACCTTTATCACATTTTTCTTGTAGCTTCTGACAAAGACTCTTGAGTCTATCTTCATATGTTGTTGATATGAGGTTAAACCCTTTGAGTTCTTCTTCAGAAGCTTTTAGTTCCAATAGAGTTGACTTTTGTTGTTTCATCAAATCAACATATTTTTCTTTTAAATCTGTCAACTCATTGGTTCTGTGTTCAAACAGTGATAAAAGTTCTTTTAGAGAATCAACAAGTTCTTGTCTAGGGATTTTGGAATATACCTCATTTTCATCTTCTGAATCTGATTCAGCTTCTGATACTGCTTCTGATGATACTGTTGCTACTAACCCAACGGCTGCCTTAGCATCATCATCAGCTTCTTCTTTATCAGAACTAGATTCACTATCCAAATCTTCCCAGGTTGCCATCAAGCTCTTTTTGATTTGCTTTCTGAATTTACTGGAGTTGAAGCTTGATTTCTTGGATTTGCCTTTAAACTTCTCCTTCTGAAGATCAGGGCAATCAGCAATGAAATGACCAGGCTTCTTACAATTGAAGCATCCCTTCTGATCTTCTTTCTTGAAGTTCTTGTAGCTACCTCTCTTGCTCAAAAATTTCTTCTGCTTCCTTGCCAGATACTCAAGCTTGTTGGACAGCATAGCCATCTTTACAGATTGATCTTCATCAGAATCTCCATCAGGTGATTCTTCTTCAGATTCACTGGCTTTGTAAGCTTTGGAAGATTTTGAGGTCTTTCCTTTAGATGGTAAAGCAATAGATTTACTCTTCTTAGAGGTTTCATGCTCATTTAAACTCATTTCATGCACTTTGAGTGAGCTAACAAGATCTTCAACACTTAAAGTATTTAGATCCTTAGCTTCCTCAATGGCAGTTACTTTGGGTCTCCATCTTGAAGGTAGGCTTCTCAAAATCTTACTAACATGATCAGAAGAAACATAGCTTTTCTTCAGTATTTGCAATCCAGAAACTAAAGTTTGAAATCTTGAGTACATTTCTTCTATACTCTCATCATCCTTCATTCTGAAAAGTTCATACTGATGAACTAGCATCAAAGCTTTAGCCTCTTTTACTTTCTTGCTGCCTTCAAAGTTTGCACATAGAGAAGCAAACATGGCCTTCGCAGTAGATTTGTCACTCATTTTCATGTATTCGGTGCGAGGTATAGAAGCCACAATGATTCCTCTTATCTTGTGGTGTTTCTTATAAAGCTTCTTCTGAGCAGGAGTATGTATTCTTCTGTCTATAGCAGCTCTTTCTTCATCCAAATCCAGATCATCAACTCCATCTTCCAGTATATCCCATAGCTCTTCATCCAATCCCATGATAAAGCTGTACATATTAGTTTTCCACCATGAAAACTCTTCTGGATCTCCATTAAACTTTGGAGCTTTTCCAGAGTCTGTTTTCTTGTCAGCAGTATCATAGTCATGCTTGACACTTGTGTATTTTGTAGTAGTTGATTCCTCATCTCCAGACATGTTTTTCTAATAGATCTTGAACTGTAACACGGTTAAGTGCTGTGATAACAGAGCAAGCTCTGATACCAATTGAAGGTGAGAAAAACACAAGAAGGGGGGGTTGAATTGTGTTTTCTTTTTCTGTCTAGAAAATTCTTCTTCTGATAAAACTTCAGAAGCAGTTTGAGAGTGCTTCTGATGAAATGATCAGAATCAGATATGCAGCGGAAAGAACAGAGCAGAGAAAAGAAAGACAAAGACACAAGCAGTTATCCTGGTTCCTTCCACAACACGGAAGTAGTCCAGTCCCCCTTGCACTTCCAAGGAGATTTCACTATAATCACAAGATTACAACTGCTCAATACTTTCTAAGTATGAGACTTCACAAAACAATGCTCAAGCACACACGCAAGAGTCTTCCAATGCTCAAGCACTAAGCAAGAGACTTCTAATGCTCAAGCACGCAGGCAAGAGACTTCTAATCAAACAAAAATACAGAGAATTGAGTTTGAATTGAACACTTGATATACAATCAGTGGTGTTCACAATACAATACAGAAAAGACTCTAGACTTTGAATTTCTAAGATGTATCAAATCAGTGCAGAAATTCAGTGTGCTTTGTAGTATCAAATTGACAGAGTTTTGGCGCTTTTGAACTTATGTATCTCTATCTTAAATCTTCAAGTCTTCATTCCTTTATATAGAGGTGTGAAAGAGACGTTGAGATAATCAGCACGTCTAAAGAGTCGTTTGAAATCCTTTGATTATCCACCAGTGATCCTTTGCCTGATTTGGGTGTAGTCCTTTGAAGAATAAACTTCAAATTCATTCCCATCTTGAGTGTACAAATTCTGCAGGCATGGCTGTTGTTTTGTCTTGTAGCGTAGACAGAAAACAGAGTAGTGGAGGTAGTGGTTGTACACTTGTACTTTGTCAACTCTATTAACGAGAGACAAGAGCTCAGTGCTATCCATATATCCGTTGATACCTCCCTTTCAATTCTTTGTTCTTCTTTGATAAGACTGAATTCAGAATCAGCAACTTTGAATCTTCAGTTTGATTAAAGGATCAAAAGTAGCTTCTGGTGAAGATATTGCTTCTGATGAAAACTTTTGCTTCTGATGACTTTCTGCTTCTGATGACTTTCTGCTTCTGATGACGTCATCTCTTCAGGAGCAGTTTAGCTTCAGGAGCAGTTTTCTTCAGATGCTCAGAATTTCTTTTTTCTTTCCATTGTTCTTCCAAGACCTATTGAAATAACTTGAGTAGCCTTTGGTCCTGTACACTTGAACAATTATTAGTAATAACCAATTGACAATTTTTAATACCTTGTTATCATCAAAACTTAATAAGGTTCATTGTGAAACACATTTTGTTCCAACATACTTTAGTAAGATAAGTATAACAATTTTGTTACTCAGGCACAGATAACTAAGAAAAAAAATATATGTTTTGAAAAAGTGGATCCAGAGAGAATAGAAGGGGTTACATAAATTCATAAGCTCCTTGTTAAGCTCGAGGGTAAGCTGAAAATTTAGGCTTGTTAAAATATGGCATAAGCAGCTTATGAAACTATGGTAAGCTATTTTTATTTATTTACCCAAACACCTTTAAAAAAGTTTATGGGAGTAGATAAGCCCACATAAGCTTAAAATAAGTCAATCCAAACGGGGCCTTAATAAACACGTTGTTTTTTTAAGAAGTTAAATTAGCATACCAAAATTATACATGGGAGAATTGAATACGAGACTTTGGAAAAGAACACACTTCATAGACCCAAACCAACTAACTCGACTTCAAAAGCCTATTTAGTATTATACATAGGAATGGACAAAAAAACCAAAATGTTGAACTGAACTGCTCAACCGATATTGAAACCAACCAGATTTCAGTATCAGTTATTAAACGAACGGTTTAATAAAAAGAAAAACAGAACTGAACTTGAACCATTACGAACCATTATTTTAGGCTTCTAAACCATCACGAACCAAATTTTTTACATAAATATAGATCACTTCGAAAGAAATTACTAACCTATTAATAAGACATTTAAACATATGTGAAAATTAATTCATGTAAGTTAATGAATTTCAATTATTGAAAAGGTTAGTAATTTATAATATGAAACATAATATAATAGTATTCCCTTTGTCTCACCCCTAAATTTTTTTTGCCCTTTTTTTATATTGTTCCAATTTTATCAGATGTCCTCGAAAGGACAAAACATTTTACCATTTTTTCATGCATATATTATGCATTGTCCCTACCAACTGAGCTAATCTCACGGAGACATAATTACTGTTTGGTAAATAGATTTAAAAAGTGCACACTTTCGGTAAAAAATTAAAATAAAACCGAGTGACTACTATCTATGTGAATCTCCATATACATCTTAATATGCACAATTAATAACTTCTTCATCAACGTTAGCCATGACTTGTAGAAAAATAGAAGTTTATGTTGGAACAATAGTAAAAAAAATAGTTGAAAATATTTTTGGTTATTGAAGATATTATTAGGCCGAGTCGCGGACTATGTCATTCTCATTAAGCCATCTCGTATTTTAAAATGTTGGTCGGACGTCCCTGGTTATAAACAATTTGTTATTGAAAAGTGGAGGGCTATGGACTTTCAAGGGTGGGGCGGTTTTGTCTTGCAAGAAAAATTAAGGAAGATTAAATTTGATCTGAAAGAGTGCACAGTACTCATGTCAGAAACTTACCTGGGAGAATTCAGGCCATTAAAGAGCATGTCATATGTTGGATAAAAAGGCGGAACAAAATGCTTTGACAGCGGAGGAACTATATGATTTGCGAAGTAATACTCTTGATATGCATTCTTTATCTCGGTTGTCCTCTAGTATCTCTTGCCAACAGTCGCGGTTATTATGGTTACAAGATTGTGATGTCAACTCAAAGTACTTTCATGTAGTCATGACGGGAAGGTGGCGTGTTAATTCGATTTCATCTCTTGTTGTCAACGGTAGCATTGTTGAAGGTGTTCATCCGGTGCGTGAAGTGGTATTTAATTATTTTTCAGATCAGTTCAAGTCTATTGAATCCGTGAGGCCTAGTATGGATGGGATGGTATTTCGACAACTTGATTATGGGGATGGGGTGCCTCTTGTGCGCCCTTTTTCTATCGATGAGGTGAAGGCGGCGGTGTGGGATTGCGACAATTTCAAAAGTCCAGGTCCTGATGGAATTAATTTTGGATTTATAAAGGAATTTCGATCGGAGATGAGCGGAGACATTATGAGTTTCATTGGAGATTTTCACCGTAATGGAAAGCTAACTAAAGGAATTAATAGTACTTCCATTACATTGATTCCGAAAGTGGAGAGTCCGCAGAAGCTTAATGGTTTCTGACCCATTTCTCTAGTGGGAAGTTTGTATAAAATATTAGCTAAACTTCTTGCTAATAGACTGCAACGAATTTTGGGTAAGGTAGTGTCGGAGAGATAGACTGCTTTTGTTCATGACAGACATATATTGGATGGCCTTCTTATAGCTAATGAGGCGGTGGATGAGGCTCAAAAATTGAAAAAAGAATTACTGTTATTTAAAGTTGATTTTGAGAAAGCGTACGATTCAATTGATTGGAATTATTTGGATACAGTCATGGCCAAAATGAGATTTCGAACTCCATGGCGGAAATGGATTAAAGAATGTATAGGAACTGCTTCAGCATCTGTGTTGGTAAATGGTAGTCCCACGGCAGAGTTTCCTTTAAAGCGTGGGTTACGACAGGGTGACTCTTTGTCACCATTTATTTTTCTTTTGGCTGTAGAGGGTCTCAATGTTTTGATGAAGGCGGTGGTGGACTCTCAATTGTTTACGGGGTATTGTTTTGGAGCGCTTAATGGGTTGTCTGTTTCCCATTTTCAGTTCGCAGAAGATACATTGTTGTTGGGTAAGAAGAATTGGGCGAATGTCCGTGCTTTACGGGCTGTTTTGGTGTTATTCGAAAGTGTGTCTGGTTTAAAGGTGAATTTCAATAAAAGCATGTTGTCAGGTATTAATATTAGTGACTCTTGGTTGGGAGCAGCAGCCACTGTTCTGAATTGTAGGATGGGGAGGGTCCCTTTTATGTATCTGGGACTTCCCGTTGGAAGGGATGCTAGCAGATTATCTTTTTGGGATCATGTTGTTGCCCGTATTGCGAAGAGGTTGTCTATGTGGAAGAGTAGGTTTTTATCGTTTGGTGGCCGTTTGATTCTCATAAAGTATGTCCTATCTTCTCTACTTGTATATGCCATTTTCTTTTTCAAAGCTCCCTCATGTATAATCTCTTCTATTGAATCTATGTTTAATAAAAAAAAAAAAAAAATTGGGGGGGGGGGGGGGGGGGGTAGTGAGGATCATAGGAAAATCTCCTGGGTTAGCTGGAATTCCATTTGTGTTAGTAAGGAGGAAGGAGGTTTGGGGGTGCGAAGAATGAGAGAAATTAATTTGGCTCGCTTCGGAAAATGGTGTTGGAGGATGCTAGATGATAGAAATGGTTTATGGTATAGGGTGTTAGTGGCTCGTTATGGTGAGGAGGGTGGTGTTTTGAAGGATAGAGGGCGGCGGGCTTCTAGTTGGTGGCGTGAGCTTGCTCGTGTGCGTGATGGAGGAGGGGGAGTGGGTGGAGAGTGGTTGGAGATTGTGTTTCGAAAGTAGTGGGGAATGGGAGGAATTCTTATTTTTGGAATGACCCATGGTTAGGTGGTATTGCTTTAGCGGTGCGGTTTAGACGCTTATATGATTTAAGTGTCGATAAGCATTGTACGGTGGAGGATATGCATGTGTTGGGGTGGGAGGAGGGAGGTGAGGCTTGGCAGTGGCGCAGGCGGTTGTGGGATTGGGAGGAAGCGTTAGTCGAGGAGTGTAGGGCGTTGTTTGCTAATGTTATTTTGCATATCACAAAGTCAGATGAATGGAGATGGCGACTTGATAATCTAGGAAAATACTATGTCCGTTATGTTTATGATTTGTTAACTTCAGGTGGTAATGTTAATGTGGATGAGGTGTCATCTTTAGTGTGGCACAGACAAGTCCCGCTAAAGGTCTCTATTCTTGCTTGGAGGCTACTTCGCAATTGATTGCCAACAAAGTCAAATTTGGCGAGCCGTGGTATCTTGGTTCATGATATGCATCTTTGTGTTTCTGGTTGCGGGGAAGTGGAGACAGCTCAACATTTATTTGTTTCCTGCCATATTTTCAGAGAATTATGGCAGCAGATTCGTGCTTGGATTGGGGTTAGTGGGCTCGATCCCTTCGACATCTCTGATCACTTTGTTCAATTCACTTATATGCTACAACTATATCGGTCTTTCATGCAACTTTTATGGTTAGCTAGTGTGTGGGTGTTGTGGACTGAGCGTAATAACAGACAGTTCAATAACATCGAAAGTTCTATACATCAATTGGTTGAAAAAAAACTAAATTTTTTGCCTTTATTGTTAATATATGTTTCATTTTTGCCTCTTAAAAAAAAGCTAAAATTTTGTAGGTAGATTATCAATCACGACGCTTCTAAAATAAAACAACTTTGCTACAACTATATCGGAGTCCTACTGTTCAGTAGGATCCGTTCTAAAAATACACCTTCAAATATGGTGCTAAGCAGTAGCACAGCTACATGTACCCTTGTGTGGGAATGTGCCTCCACTACTTATTAATTTTAGTATATAACATTATTGATAAGCCAACTTCATTCGCCCATTATTTAGTAAAAAAGTAAATAATTCATTTGACTAAAGTAGAGTTAGTCTAACTAATTAATATTTCTGATAAATTGATTCATTAATCATAACAAATATTTCAACGGACCACGGGGAATGAAATATCTCGCTTAAAACTTACGCAACATTTTTATCGGATATTTTGGTTTGAAGAAGAGTGTAGAAAAATGTAGATGAGGGTAAAATGGTCTTTTCCATGATTGGGGGCATATAAGACAAATCATATGGAACTCTTACACTTTTCTACAACATTCTTATAATAGAAAAATCTGAATTTTCTTCTTCTACCTTCCTCACAACCGACTTTCCTCTCACTCTCACTCTCAAGTTCTTTTTCTTCATTTTCTTCCAAAAATGCAACAAAACAATCACACAATATTGATTCTTGGAGCCTCTAGATTATTTAACAAGCTCAATCTTTTTCCTACCTTGCCCTGGTCGTGCCTTTTCTTCAAAATTCAGATTTGGGTGTTTGCAAATTAAGCTAAAATTGAGGTAAAAGTGCTTATTTTGAGAAGAAATTTAAGTTATGTTGATTAATTATAAGCATAAGCTGTTATTGCCTTTGGATTCTGAGATAACTCTGTATTTTGGGCTGTTAGTAGTAGCAATGTTGTTGTTGTTGCTGTTTGGAATGAAAAGCTAGAAGCTAAAAGCCATAAGTTGTTTCAAAAGCTTTCGTAACTGATTTTTGGAATGAACGTGTTAGAATTGCTGTAGGGATGGGTTAGGAGCTGTGTATACATGTATGGTTTGCTTCTGGAAAATTTGAACAGAAATTGAATTGTTTAGAGGGTATAAGTTGTCAGTTAAGCTGTTTTAAGCAAAATGCCTTAAATGACTAAGTTGTGAATTTAAACTGCTATGTAAGTGGTTCATAGGGCTTACTATACAGGTTGGAACAGCTGCGTTAAAGTTTGGGTCGAATTTGATATGAAAAAAAAGTCATAAGTTGCTAGTTAAACCCTTTGGATAATAGCTTAAGTTGGAATTTAAGTTGTGTCAGGTATTATCTTGTGATGAACAGTTCAGGAGGGATATGTTGAATTGGTATATGAGCAATGGAGAAAGAATAAGCTGTTATAATCATGGTAAAGGTGCTTAAATGGTAATTAAGCTGTTTTGGAAGTGCTTAAATAGCCAAATGTCGAGCTTCGGGTGCAGGGACTGGAATGAAATTTTTGTATATGCTGTTTGATGAAGTTAGAGTATGTCACAACTGAGTTGAATTGTTTTGGAAAGAGCAAGACCTATAGTCCAAGACATAAGCTATTTTGGAAAATGGATTATGGAGTTTTGGAGCTAGCAAAAGCTTCAAATTGTGGATAAGTTGCTTGCAATTTCGGGACTAATGCCAAGGTGAGTTCCTTTAGCTTAGAACCCACCTTTGGGGATCAATTATGATTATGTTAGATTATTGAGATAATATGGATAATTAGACCATTTTTATGATTACTTGCCGATTGTGCAAGCATGACTATCATGCCATATGAATGGTACATTTGAAACAGAATAAATATGAGATAGTAGAATGATTATTTCTGAATTAGGTATCCTTATTTGTTTATTCTAAAATCTCATTTATGTTAATAAGTATGTTTATGCTAGTATAAATGTTGGAAGGAAATTCTATCAACGCAATTGATGTATATAATTATAGTAATGATTTGAAAGAAAATTGAAATGAGTAACATGCTCATATAAAAAAAAAAAAAAAGAAATAAATAATAAAATTGAGAAAATCTCCGTTTGCTACAACGAAGAGATAATGTAGCCTATGAGGTACGGCTCATAGTAACGAATGCGAAACTCCGTTTGCTACAACGAAGAGATAATGTAGCTTATGAGGTACGGCTCATAGTAACGAATGTGAAAACTCCGTTTGCTACAACGAAGAGATAATGTAGCCTATGAGGTACGGCTCATAGTAACAAATTGAGAAAAACTCCATTTGCCACAACGAAGAGACAATGTGGTCCAAATGCGTAAAATATATAGTTAATGATATGAAATTTTAAGTCAAAGATTTATTCGGTTAGTATAAAAAAAAAAAAAAACTTATATTTTTCAATTATGGAACCAAGGAAAAATTTCAAGAACCCTCCAACATGAATACTAACATAGCATACACATATTAACATGAAAGTTATGTTTAGAATGAATTAGCTACGAGGCATTATTTCATTGGACATTTTACCAATCGTTGGAAATGAGGAATTTTAGTTATGGAACTCCGGTTTAGTTAGCCGAAACTAGTTGTTATCAGAAAAGAATCAGAGACATACTCAGATAAGTATGTCAAAGTATAAGTTATACCAGAATACGATATATTGGATATATGACTGTGATTATTATTATGATTATGGTGATTATGCTTATGATTAAAGTTATGAGTTTAACTATGTTTATGATATAATCAAATTAGTATTTAGACAACGATTTTAGTTATCCCCTGATCGCTCAGTTATGCATAATGAAATCATATAAACCTGAAATGGGTTGAGTTTAGTAACAGATGATGATCCTAGGTTTCCCGAGGTTGCCTACAGCCTAGGATAGGTGGAACTCACTGAGACATTTTGTCTCACCCCAATCATTTTTATTTATTTCAGATGTATAAGTTATTATACGACATGATGGTTCGTGAAGAGAAAGCAGAAGTAGCTGGATCATATAAAGTTCACGTCAGTGGTATTATTTCAGAGGTATAAGACGAGCATTTCCATATCTTATTCAGAAGAAATTTTTATTATTGTAATTTTAATGCATCCACCGCCAAGTTTAACACACATGCTAGATATCCTAGGTAATGTCTAGTAGGGGTGTTTCATTTTATAGTATAATTTAAAACATAAAACATAATATAATAGTATTCCCTTTGTCTCACCCCTAAATTTTTTTTGCCCTTTTTTTATATCGTTCCAATTTTATCAGATGTCCTCGAAAGGACAAAAAACATTTTACCATTTATTCTTGCATATATTATGCATTGTCCTTACCAACTGAGCTAATCTCACGGAGACATAATTGCTGTTTGGTAAATAGATTTAAAAAGTGCACACTTTCGGTAAAAAATTAAAATAAAACCGAGTGACTACTCTCTATGCGAATCTCCATATACATCTTAATATGCACAATTAATAACTTCTTGATCAACATTAGCCGTGACTTGTAGAAAAATAGAAGTTTATGTTGGAACAATAGTAAAAAAAATAGTTGAAAATATTTTTGGTTATTGAAGATATTATTAGGCTGAGTCGCGGACTAAGTCATTCTCATTAAGACATTTTGTGGCATAAACAAAAATTTGTAGGTAGATTATCAATCACGACGCTCCTAAAATAAAACAACCTTGCTACAACTATATTGGAGTCCTACTGCTCAGTAGGATCCGTTCTAAAAATACACCTTTAAATATGGTGCTAAGCAGTGGCAGAGCTACATGTACCCTTGTGTGGGAATGTGCCTCCACTACTTATTAATTTTAGTATATAACATTCTTGAGAAGCCAACTTCATTCCCCCATTATTTAGTAAAAAAGTGAATAATTCATTTGACTAAAGTAGAGTTAGTCTAACTAATTAATATTTCATTTACAGATAAATTGATTCATTAATCATAACATGTATCATCGTTTTAATTTTCAATGCAATCGTAAACACTTTTTTTTTATTATTATACACTAATAGTTGCATTATTTGCAAGTACATGTGAAAACAGGTTAGACCGGCCTTTAATCTAGCCTACATTAGGTTAGACCATTTTTTTTTAAATAGGGAATACCAATATTTTATTAGAATCTTATTTAGCTGAAAAGTCAGGCCAAAACCATAGATAAAGTCTTTTTTGCATACAAGGTTGGCCTGTTGAGTACATACAAATAATTTGTAAAACCTAACTCAACTCAACCTATTTATGCTCCAATTCTCAAGTTAATGACTTCGACTTGATATCTATTGAAATGTAATAAATTAATATTTGATAAGAGTAATTTTGTAAAAATATTATTATTTCACTTCGCTATATTACTGTAAGATGATTATTTTACTTTCATCTTGCACTATCTCCAATAATATATAGTTTTTTTTTTGGTAAAACAATATTTTTAGTATTATAGTATATGGATGGATATTGCCCCCACAATCTAAAATTTATGGCTCCGCCACCGGTGCTAAGACAACTCTAATATGGTATTAATACCACTCTTTATGGTACAGAGACCATTCTAATATGATACTAGAACCATTATGACATGGAACTTGGACCAGTCTGATATGGTGTTTCCACCATACTAATGTTAGCATGTATTTTTAAGTATGCATTTCGAGAGGCAAAATGGTTATCAAAACAACAGAATTCTGAGTACAAGTTGAACCACAAATATTTTCACAGATTTATGGAAGGGTTTTGACAAGTGGTTGTTCACTTTGTCTGGGAAGATTTGAATTCTTACTGAATAATCAATATTGAAGGTGTTAGCCTATATTTTGAATGTGCATTTCGACAAGCAAAATGGTGGCCAAAACTACAGGATTCTCGAAGTCCAGGATCAAAGCATGAAGCTTTTGACATGCATGTTTTCGACAGTCTCTCTGATTTCAACCAACTTTAAATCCTCTCGGAGAGGCAAGGTTGAAAGTTCAGACACATGGGGTGTTAGCCTGTATTTTTGAGTATGTGTTTCGACAAGGAAGGAGGAAGCCAAGACTACATAATTCTCGAACTCCCAAGACAAGATAAAGATTTTGACAAAGCTGGTTTCAATAAGGTTTTGAGGGTTCGACCAGAAGAGTTCAAATTCTTTGAAGAGGCAAGATGGAAGGGCCAGACACATGAAAAATAAGTCAATGTTGTCGAAAGGATTTAGTTTCTGACCGCTGGTCTGTGCAATTATTTTTCGTTTGTTTATGTACTATGAAAAACAAATCACAAATAATTTCGGAAAAGTTCTATACACTCAAAGTACCAACCCATAGAGAAATGAGTCAGAATGTATATATTGATGATCTTGTGAACCATTTTTCATTTTATGCTATTCAATTTACTTTTCTTTAATTCTTTTTGCCTTTAAAACTTTAAGTCTTTACTTATTTTAATTTGTTTATTTATGTGGAAAGACATTTATCTTCATCCCAAAACAGTGTTATTCATCTTGTTAATAAACGAATTCATGAATATAATGAATGTTAATATATTTTCTGGAAAATCATTGCACATTATGTTCTAGAATTTAAATTTTGATCCTACAAGTAATAATTTAAAATTAGTCTTATTTTATTATCAAAAACACCAATAAACAATTAACCTCTAATTTCTTCAAGGGCATAAAACATTAAAATGAACTATATTCTTAAGAACACTATTTTTTTTTTTCTAAAGTGACAATTTATATCTAAATACACTTTGATCATAAGAATACTTTTATTTTTGAAGGGACAAAATTTACTGAATGGACTATGATATTAAAACCACACTTAATTCTAAAGGGACATTATAACTTGAACGAAATATGGTCTTAAGAACACTCTTTAAATCCAACGGGCATAAAGTTTGTTGACAACTCATGCTGAAGGAGGGAGAAGAGAGAAAAGTTTATTGCAACTCAACTCTAGATAACTTTTGGTGCGAGTAGAACTGAAGGAGATGTGCTCTATTTAGAGGTGATAAGCCGTAGATGAGTAGCAAATCAAATGGCTAGGATCGTTTAATTGTTATAAAATTAATGGTTTACTCTCGTCTCATAAATGAGTAATTGTTGGAAAAGTTGGCTTAAGAATTTTATTAATTCACACATTAACACTCCTTGTGTTCCAATAGTTTAAAAAAACAAAATTACAATTGGCAATTTGAATAGCTTATTCTTCCCTGTTTACTGCACCAACCTTAAAGCCAAAAGTCTAAAACTACTTATTTTCTTCTTTGCATAATAGATACCTCAAGATTCATTCCTTTTCCACTTTATTGATTTCACCATATTCTATGCAATTTGGATTATAGAATTCCAATGGCAAAAACATTCGATAAAAATCTCTAAAAGAAGTTAAAATATTTCAGATTTTAGAATACGAATAAGGTGCATGAGAAAACTATAGGACAAAAAAAATAATAGCCATATTTCAAATGTCTAAGGAAAATGGTTGGAAAGACCATAACAGTCGTCTACAAAGTAAGCTTTGCGGTGTCATGACTTTTATCACTTGTTATGTGAGTGGAATACATAGTTCTTATGCTATCATCCACAAGAACTTTCCACACGCTGCCGAAGACCACATAAAATTCTTATGCAAATTTTGGAGTTGCATGAGATTTACAAAAAACAAATTGGCTTCTACCACAAAATACAGTGACAAAAAGGAAGACTAGCATAGCTTAAAATTCAAAGTAGTAAGAATGGGCCATCCTATTATTTAAGAACTTATGAATAATTTATTTTTGTAAAATTAATTTATATATTTTTTTAAGAAAATAGAAATTATTTTGTAGTTGTTTACCATTATACAAATCATTTGTAGAAGATGGTATTTAAGAATAACTACTCTACAAACTTTTCGTATTTTACGCACTTAATAAACACGTTTTTTTAAGAAGGTAAATTAGCATACGGAAATTATACGGGGGAGAATTGAATATGAGACTTTGGAAAAGAACACACTTCATAGAGACCCAAACCAACTAACTCAACTTCAAAAGCCTATTTAGTATTATACATAGGAATGGACAAAAAAACCAAAATGTTGAACTGAACTGCTAAACCGATATTGAAACCAACGAGATTTCAGTATCCGTTATTAACCGAACGGTTTAATAAAAAGAAAAACAGAACTGAACTTGAACCATTACGAACCATTATTTAAGGCTTCAGAACCATCACGAACCAAATTTTTTACATAAATATAGATCACTTCGAAAGAAATTACTAACCTATTAATAAGACATTTAAACATATGTGAAAATTAATTCATGTAAGTTAATGAATTTAAATTATTGAAAAGGTTAGTAATTTTATAATATAATTTAAAATATGAAACATAATATAATAGTATTCCCTTTGTTTCACCCCAAAATTTTTTTTGCCCTTTTTTTTATATCGTTCCAATTTTATCAGATGTCCTCGAAAGGCCAAAAAACATTTTACCATTTTTTCATGTATATATTATGCATTGTTCTTACCAACTGAACTAATCCCACGGAGACATAATTGCTGTTTGATAAATAGATTTAAAAGTGCACACTTTCGGTAAGAAATTAAAATAAAACCGAGTGACTACTATCTATGCGAATCTCCATATACATCTTAATATGCGCAATTAATAACTTCTTGATCAACATTAGCCATGACTTGTAGAAAAATAGAAGTTTATGTTGGAACAATAGTAAAAAAAATAGTTGAAAATATTTTTTGTTATTGAAGATATTATTAGGCCGAGTCGCGGACTAAGTCTTTCTCATTAAGATATTTTGTGGCATAAATTAAAATTTTGTAGATAGATTATCAATCACGACGCTGCTAAAATAAAACAACCTTGCTACAACTATATCGGAGTCCTACTGCTCAGTAGAATCCATTATAAAAATACACCTTCAAATATGGTGCTATGCAGGGGCAGAGCTACATGTACCCTTGTGTGGGAATGTGCCTCCACTACTTATTAATTTTAGTATATAACATTATTGATAAGCCAACTTCGTTCCCCCATTATTTAGTATTAAAGTAAATAATTCATTTGACTAAAGTAGAGTTAGTCTAACTAATTAATATTTCATTTACTGATAAATTGATTCATTAATCATAACATATATTTCTTTTGTGCTATAAGTGATTCTTTGTAATAATTTTTTTTTTTAGAAATTAAATCATCGTTTTAATTTTCAATGCAATCGTAAACACTTTTTTTTTTTTTTATTATACACTAATAGTTGAATTATTTGCAAGTACATGTGAAAACAGATTAGTCCGGCCTTTAATCTAGCCTACATTAGGTTAAACCATTTTTTTTTTTAAATAGGGAATACCAATATTTTATTAGAATCTTATTTAGCTGAAAAGTCAGGCCACAAACCATAGATAAAGTCTTTTTTGCATACAAGGTTGGCCTGTTGAGTACATACTCATAATTTGTAAAACCTAACTCAACTCAGCCTATTTATGCTCCAATTCTCAAGTTAATGACTTCCACTTGATATCTATTGAAATGTAATAAATTAATATTTGATAAGAGTAATTTTGTAAAAGTATTATTATTTCACTTCGCTATATTACTGTAAGATGATTATTTTACTTTCATCTTGCACTATCTCCAATAATATATAGTTTTATTTTTGGTAAACTAATATTTTTGGTATTATAGTATATGGATGGATATTGCCCCGACAATCTAAAATTTCTGGCTCTGCCACCGGTGCTAAGACAACTCTAATATGGTATTAATACCACCATTTATGGTACTGAGACCATTCTAATATGATACTAGAACCATTATGACATGGAACTTGGACCAGTCTGATATGGTGTTTCCACCATACTAATATTAGCATGTATTTTTTAGTATGCATTTCGAGAGGCAAAATGGTTATCAAAACAACAAAATTCTCTGAGTACAAGTTGAAGTACAAATATTTTGACAGATTTATGGAAGGGTTTCGACAAGTGTTTGTTCACTTTGTCTGGGAAGATTTGAATTCTCACTGAATAATCAAAATTGAAGGTGTTAGCCTTTATTTTTTATGTGCATTTCGACAAGCAAAATGGTGGCCAAAACTACAAGATTCTCGAAGTCCAGGATTAAAGCATGAAGCTTTTGACATGCATGTTTTTGACAGTCTCTTTGATTTCAACCAACTTTAAATCCTCCCGGAAGAGGCAAGGTTGAAAGTTCAGACACATGGGGTGTTAGCCTGTATTTTTTAGTATGTGTTTCGACAAGGAAGGAGGAAGCCAAAACTACATAATTCTCTAACTCCAAGACAAAAGATAAAGCTTTTGACAAAGCTTGTTTCAATAAGGTTTTGAGGGTTCGACCAGAAGAGTTCAAATTCTTTGAAGAGGCAAGATTGAAGGGCCAAACACATGAAAAATAAGTCAATGTTGTCGAAAGGATTTAGTTTCTGACCGCTGGTCTGTGCAATTATTTTTATTTTGTTTATGTATTTCTTATTCATAGGAAAAACATGTCACAAATAATTTAGGAAAAGTTCTATACACGCAAAGTACCAACCCATAGAGAAATGAGTCAGAATGTATATATTGATGATCTTATGAACCATTTTTCATTTTATGCTATTCAATTTACTTTTCTTTAATTCTTTTTGCCTTTAAAACTTTAAGTCTTTACTTATTTTAATTTGTTTATTTATGTGGAAAGACATTTATCTTCATCCCAAAACAGTGTTATTCATCTTGTTAATAAACGAATTCATGAATATAATGAATGTTAATATATTTTCTGGAAAATCATTGCACATTATGTTCTAGAATTTAAATTTTGATCCTACAAGTAATAATTTAAAATTAGTCTTATTTTATTATCAAAAACACCAATAAACAATTAACCTCTAATTTCTTCAAGGGCATAAAACATTAAAATGAACTATATTCTTAAGAACACTATTTTTTTTTTTCTAAAGTGACAATTTATATCTAAATACACTTTGATCATAAGAATACTTTTATTTTTGAAGGGACAAAATTTACTGAATGGACTATGATATTAAAACCACACTTAATTCTAAAGGGACATTATAACTTGAACGAAATATGGTCTTAAGAACACTCTTTAAATCCAACGGGCATAAAGTTTGTTGACAACTCATGCTGAAGGAGGGAGAAGAGAGAAAAGTTTATTGCAACTCAACTCTAGATAACTTTTGGTGCGAGTAGAACTGAAGGAGATGTGCTCTATTTAGAGGTGATAAGCCGTAGATGAGTAGCAAATCAAATGGCTAGGATCGTTTAATTGTTATAAAATTAATGGTTTACTCTCGTCTCATAAATGAGTAATTGTTGGAAAAGTTGGCTTAAGAATTTTATTAATTCACACATTAACACTCCTTGTGTTCCAATAGTTTAAAAAAACAAAATTACAATTGGCAATTTGAATAGCTTATTCTTCCCTGTTTACTGCACCAACCTTAAAGCCAAAAGTCTAAAACTACTTATTTTCTTCTTTGCATAATAGATACCTCAAGATTCATTCCTTTTTCACTTTATTGATTTCACCATATTCTATGCAATTTGGATTATAGAATTCCAATGGCAAAAACATTCGATAAAAATCTCTAAAAGAAGTTAAAATATTTCAGATTTTAGAATACGAATAAGGTGCATGAGAAAACTATAGGACAAAAAAAATAATAGCCATATTTCAAATGTCTAAGGAAAATGGTTGGAAAGACCATAACAGTCGTCTACAAAGTAAGCTTTGCGGTGTCATGACTTTTATCACTTGTTATGTGAGTGGAATACATAGTTCTTATGCTATCATCCACAAGAACTTTCCACACGCTGCCGAAGACCACATAAAATTCTTATGCAAATTTTGGAGTTGCATGAGATTTACAAAAAACAAATTGGATTCTACCACAAAATACAGTGACAAAAAGGAAGACTAGCATAGCTTAAAATTCAAAGTAGTAAGAATGAGCTATCCTATTATTTAAGAACTTATGAATAATTTATATTTGTAAAATTAATTTATATATTTTTTGAAGAAATAGAAATTATTTTGTAGTTGTTTACCATTATACAAATCATTTGTAGAAGATGGTATATAAGAATAACTACTCTACAAACTTTTCGTATTTTAAGCACTTAATAAACACGTTTTTTTTTTTTAAGAAGTTAAATTAGCATACCGAAATTATACAGGGGAGAATTGAATATGAGACTTAGGAAAAGAACACACTTCATAGACCCAAACCAACTAACTCGACTTCAAAAGCCTATTTAGTATTATTACTAGGAATGTACAAAAAAACCAAAATGTTGAACTGAGCTGCTGAACCGATATTGAAACCAACGAGATTTCAGTATCAGTTATTAACCGAACGGTTTAATAAAAAGAAAAACAGAACTGAACTTGAACCATTACGAACCATTATTTAAGGCTTCTGAACCATCACGAACCAAATTTTTTACATAAATATAGATCACTTCGAAAGAAATTATATTGTTAGACACAACTATACATATGTTTGCCTTGTAACCCAAAATAAAAACAATACATATGTTTGCATATGCAACCATCATTATTTTTGTTTGTAAAAGTTTCTCATTCAACTGTGTAACTGAATCTTATTCTCTGGTCTTAATTGTTCCTCATGGCAGTCCAATATGTAACTCAAGCTCTTGTATTGATTTTTTCCATTATAACAACTCTCAACTTCATTGTATGCATGGAGGTGACTTGCAATGATAAAGAGAGGAATGCACTCCTCAGATTCAAGCATGGATTGTCTGACCCTTCAAAAAGTCTGTCATCATGGTCTGCTGCAGACGATTGCTGTCGATGGATGGGAGTTCGATGCAACAACATGACAGGCCGAGTCATGGAACTCGATCTTACACCTCTTGACTTTGAATACATGGAATTGAGTGGTGAGATTAGTCCTTCCTTGTTAGAACTAAAATATTTGATTCGTTTGGACTTGAGCTTAAATTACTTTGTCCATACTAAAATACCAAGCTTTTTTGGCTCTATGGAGAGGTTAACTTACCTTGACCTTAGTTATAGTGGTTTCATGGGACTAATCCCTCATCAGCTAGGAAATCTCTCAAACCTAAAGTACCTTAATCTTGGATACAATTATGCTCTTCAAATAGATAATCTTGATTGGATAACAAAACTTCCTTCGTTAGAACATCTTGATTTAAGTGGTGTAGACCTTTATAATGAAACAAACTGGTTTGAACTATTGAGTAATTCACTTCCTTCTCTTTTAAAATTACATTTGGAAAATTGCCAACTTGATAACATAGAAGCAACAAGGAAAACAAATTTCACAAATCTCCAAGTCCTTGATCTTTCAAATAACAATCTCAATCATGAAATCCTTTCATGGTTCTCCAATCTAAGTACAACTCTTGTCCAACTTGATTTGAGTAGTAACATTCTACAAGGAGAAATTCCTCAAATCATCTCAAATCTTCAAAACTTGAAAACTTTAGAACTTCAAGGAAACCAACTCAGTGGTGCACTTCCTGATTCATTAGGCCGACTTAAGCATCTTGAAGTTCTAGATCTTAGTAAGAATACCATTGTTCATTCAATTCCCACGTCATTTTCAAATTTATCATCATTGAGGACATTAAATCTTGGTCACAATCAACTAAATGGTACAATTCCTAAGAGTTTAGGGTTCCTTAGAAACTTGCAGGTATTAAACCTTGGAGCTAATTCCTTAACTGGTGGAATTCCTGCAACCCTTGGAATTCTATCAAACTTAGTGACATTAGACCTTTCATTTAATCTTTTGGAAGGACCAGTCCACGGAAAAAGTCTCGAAAAACTTTCCAAATTAAAGGAACTACGTTTGTCTTCAACGAATGTGTTCCTCAATGTCGACTCGAGTTGGACTCCTCTTTTTCAACTTGAATATGTTTTACTGAGTTCCTGTGGAATAGGTCCCAAGTTTCCATCTTGGTTGAAAATGCAAAGTTCCGTCAAAGTGCTTACAATGTCGAATTCTGGTATTTCGGATTTGGCTCCAAGTTGGTTTTGGAATTGGATTTTGCAAATTGAATTTCTTGATATTTCTAACAATTTCATAAGTGGAGATATATCTAACATCTACCTAAATTCAAGCATCATAAACTTGAGTTCTAATCACTTCAAGGGTAGATTACCAAGTGTGTCTGCAAATGTTGAAGTGTTAAATATTGCCAATAACTCAATTTCAGGTCCAATTTCTTCTCCTTTTCTATGTGAAAGATTGAATTTTGAGAACAAGTTAACTGTGCTTGATGTTTCAAATAACTTGTTATCTGGTAATCTTGGCCACTGTTGGATTCATTGGCAAAATTTAATGCACTTGAATTTAGGAAGAAACAATTTGTCTGGTGAAATTCCAAACTCCATTGGTTTTTTATCTGAACTTGAATCTTTGCTACTAGATGACAATGATTTTTATGGATCCATTCCTTCAACTCTGCAAAATTGTTCTATGTTGAAGTTCATTGACCTGGGAAATAACAAACTTTCTGACACATTACCATCTTGGATTTGGGAAATGCAATATCTAATGGTTCTTCGTCTGCGATCTAACGAATTCAAAGGTAGCATTACTCAAAAGATGTGTCAACTTTCGTCCCTTATTGTGCTAGATATTGCCAACAATAGCCTATCAGGAACAATCCCCAATTGTTTGAATGAAATGAAAACAATGGCTGGTGAAGATGATTTCTTTGCCAACCCTTTAAAATATAACTATGGTTTTGGCTTTAACTATAACAATTACAAAGAAAGTCTTGTCCTGGTTCCAAAAGGAGATGAGTTGGAGTATAGAGACAACTTGATACTTGTGAGAATGATTGATCTTTCAAGTAATAATCTTTTTGGAACTATTCCTCCTCAAATTGCGAAGCTATCCGCGCTTCGGTTTTTGAACTTGTCTCAAAACAGTCTTTATGGAGAGATACCAAATGACATGGGGAAAATGAAATTGTTAGAATCACTTGATCTTTCATTGAACAAAATTTCAGGTCAAATACCTCAAAGTATGTCTGATTTGTCATTTTTAAGTTTCCTGAATCTATCAAACAACAACTTATCAGGAAGAATTCCAACTAGCACTCAACTTCAGAGCTTTGAAGCACTTAACTATGCAGGTAATCCTCAGCTTTGTGGTCCTCCTGTGATGAATAATTGTACAAAAATGAAACAAGTTTTGGAGCGTGGAAATTCTGATGCTGGTTTCGTTGACACATCAGATTTCTACGTAGGAATGGGAGTTGGATTTGCAGCAGGGTTTTGGGGGGTTTGCATTGCTATTTTCTTTAACAGAACTTGCAGGCATGCTTATTTTCATTTTCTTGACCGCTTGAAAGATCTTGTTTATGAGACCTTTGTCTTAAAGGTAAGAAGGACAATTGCAGTATTTTGACTTTGCCTGTCAAGAGGGATGAAAATGTGGAAATTGGACCATACCGCACGCCACTAGGAGTCTGGTCGATATTGAAGTTGCATTGAAGTCTCATATTGTTAATACTACCAGGATGTTGGAAGTATATGATATCCAGCCCCGTTAAAGACAGACACGGTCCGTGCCTGTACAGGCACGACCGTGCCAAGTCCCAGACTGCTATGTTTTGTTATTTTTCAGACCCAAAAGTCCATGGGTTGCTTGCTATGTAATGTTTGTACCTTTTTTAGGGCTTAAGTTAGCTTTTAGGCTATAAAAAGAGCAGCCAACAGACTTATTATTCATCTTTTATTATTGGGAATTTTCCGCGACAATTATTTCTTTGAATAAAAGTTCTTATTTTCTTGTTATTTATTTTTATGTCTTTTTTTGAACCAATAATCCCGAGGCGCTTTTTATTATTAATTTTATCAATCAAAAATCCAAACTTTTTAACCTTTAAACTTTCAGCTAATCACCTTTAAAAAGAGAATCACAATTACAACAACTCCCTGTTGAAACAATACTTTTATTACTTCAATAAAACTGTGCACTTGCGGAAAATAAACATCAAGTTTTTGGCGCCGTTGCCGGGGAGTTAGATAATATTGATTACCTTTTTAGTACCGGTTAGACTGAATTTTTTTTTTTCTACCTTCAACTGCTTTGATTGAGGACATGGCTCAAAACCACTATCAATGGACTTCTACCCTTGATCACTTGAATGCTAAGGTGGACGCACTTTTTCAAAAATTTGATAAGTTAACTGTTAATGTTGTCACACACGCCCCTGTTTTGCCACCTTGTGAAGTTTATGGAATATTTGGTCATACTGGTGTTGAATGCCAACTAGGTAGTGCTGTTGGAAGTCCTAAGCAAGTAAACTATGCTCAATATAATCAAGGGTTTAGGAACAATCAAAAAATTTATAATAAAACCCCTCAAAATCTTTTTGGACAACAAACAGCACCACCCGATTATGCAAACAACCAAAGAGTCCCTCAAAACTTCAACTTGGAACTTTTGCTAGAAAATTATGTAATGGGTCAATCCAAGCAGTTCCAAGAACTTAAAACCCAAACTGGATTTTTGAATGACTCTCTCGCTAAGCTTTCATCAAAAGTGGATTCTATTTGTACTCACAAGAAAATGTTAGAGACTCAAATATCTCAAGTAGCCCAATAAATAGCCTCTTCCTCACAAACCTCCAGAATCTTTCCGGGTCAAACATAAGACAACCCCAAAGACCATATAAATGCTATTACACTTAGGGATGGTAAGCAATTAGAAGACCCCGTTGTGAAAACTAAGACAATTGAGAGTGAGATAGAAAGTGAAAAACCGCAAAGTTAGAAAGCCATAGGAGAGAATGATAAGCCAATTATTTCACCACCTCATAAGCTCAAAATTCATTTTCCACAAAGGCTTGCTAAGCCTAACCTGGAGGCACAGTTTAAAAATTTTCTTGACATGTTGAAAAAAATATACATTAATATCCCTTTTACTGAAGCTTTGTCTCAAATGCCTCTCTATGCAAAAAATTTGAAAGATATTTTATCAAATAAAAGAAAGATACATGATAATGAGACAATAGCTTTGACAAGGGAATGTAGTGCTGTCATAAAGATATTGCCTCCAAAGCTCAGAGATCCTAGTAGTTTTTCCATCCCCTGTGTGATTGGGAATGAAACCATTGAGAAAGTCATGCGTGACTTAGGAGCGAGTGTTATTTTGATGTCATTGTTCCTTTGTGAAAGATTTGGTAAGGGTAGAGAAACATTTTGATCGTCAAGCTAATGGCGTTAAAAGAGCGCTGCGTGGGAGGCAACCCACGGGTTAATGTTATTTTTTTTCTTTGTTTATGTTTTGCAGATTAATAGAAGAAAAGCCACATAAAAGATCCTCCATCGGGTCCACAATAAATCGTGAGCTTTCCTTTAAGGATAATGTTTAACCCAAGTATGGGGGGAGTCAATAAAGTGTCTAGTCCAGTAAGTGTCGTAGTGTTTCAAACTCCCTTGAATTTTGAATTTTTGTTTTGTTTTGTTGCAAAAAGCATGTAAGCAACTTTATTTTTTTAAGTTTCTTCCAAAATGGTTGTTTTTGTACATGAAAATGATTTCTTGTGTGTTCTTGCTATACCCACATCAGTTTTATTGTGAAAATTCTCCTTGAGAAAAGCACAAAGTTGCAGTCTTTGAGTAAGTGTTTAGTTAGGTATTTTAAGGAGCACGTTCTAAGTTTAGTGGTAAATTGACCCTTAAAAGTTTTCAAAGTAAAAGTAATATAAGTTAGTATGGGGAATAAAAAGATCAAGGTGACTAAGTGCCCAAAACTGGTTGGTCACCAAGACATTAATCAAATGATCAAGTGCCTAAAACTGGTTGATTATTAAGAGGGTCGGAAGCTAAATAGGGGACACCATTGACTTGGGGGGTAGGAGCTGCCCTCATTAGCTTCCCGGAGAAAATTTGGTTAACCTAAAAACTCTTAAGAAGACATCATTGATGTAACGCCCTCTTTAATTATTTAATTATTAGATTATTTTATTAAGTTTAGAGTATATTTATATGATTTATGTGATTTAAATGATTATGTGGTGTGTTGTTATTTTATTAAGTGGTGTTATTTTATTATTTAATAGAATAAGATTTGAAAATTAAATAAGATTAAGTTGTGGGAGCTGTTTTTGAATTTAGAAGAGTTTAGTGGATTAAGTGGATATAAGATAAAGAGGGTTGAGGAAATAAATAGGAGAAACATAGGTCAGAATAGTTTTCACGTGAAACAAGTTTTTGGAGAAAAAGGGAGAAAACAAGAGATGAGAGAGCCAAGTGAAGAACCGGAGAGATTGTAGAGCTTCGTTCGTTAGAATTAAGGTAAGGGTGAGGCTAACTTTCGATAATTATAGTGTATGTAAATTCTGAAATTGATTTAACATGAGGGTTGTTCTTGATTTTGGGAATGGGAAATTAGGTTTTCTATTGTTAATTTTGATTAGATGAGTGTAGAAACCATGACAATTGTGTTAAGAATTGATGTTCAGGTTGTAGAATAATCATAGGTTAAGTTTCCTATCAAATTTGGGATTTGGGTGGATGAAATTTGGGTTTTTTAGGTGAAAAATGTGCAGAAATCGTAACAGCAAGGGAAAAACTCGCTAGGAATTCGCTATTGGCGAAACACTCTGTAACAATTTCACTATTAGCTAACCTTTCGCCATTAGCGAAATTGCTCAGTGACAGCATATCCTGTTTTATGTTCTTGCATCTTTTTAACACGTTTCTGTTTTGAATTGACCTTTGGTGTAAACATGAATGTTGTAGATAATTGCGTTAGCTTTCCAGTGGCTTTGGTTTGACTTGAAAATAATTTTTAGTTTTTGAGATATGATGAAAATACTCCAAGAAGGTCTTAATGAAATCTTATGAAAATTCAGCACAACCATTTCTAAGTTAATCCAAAACTTATGCGATAATTCCAAAGCTCAAAACTAGAAGTACTATGAGTTCAATTAAGGTGTTTAAGAGTATTTAATCCATGTTGTGAGTTGATCTTGGGATAGGAATGGAAGTTGTTAATAAGTTATAGACTTACAGAGAGCTTGAATCAAATGATTAATGATTGTTGGTTAGTTTAAGATATTTATATTATGTTGAAAATGTATGATATAGAAAATATCGTTGTTATTATCATTCAAGTTGTTATTATTAATATTTCTATGTTGCAAGTTGCTTATGTTATTGTCCCTGCTATTGTTGATTATTAATATCATTAAGTTGACCAAGTTGTGGAGTAAGTCATAATTATTAATGCACAGTTGTCGTTGTCGTTGTATACGTTGTCGTTGATGTTGCTGAGTTGTATGTTGATATACACAAATGTTGAGTCCATTGCATGCTCATAAATTGTTGAGGGCTTATGCCCTGTGAATGCATTGTCATTCAAACTGTTGATGGCTCATACCCTGTGAATGCTTAATCATTCAAGTTGTTGGGGGCTTATGCCCTGTGAATGCTAGTTGATTCAAATTGTTGAGGGCTTATGCCCTGTGAATGCTAGTTCATTCAAATTGTTGAGGTCTTATGCCCTGTGAATGCTTAATCATTCAAATTGTTAAGGGCTTATACCCTATGAATGCTAGTTCATTCAAATTTGTTGAAGGCTTATGCCCTATGAATGCTCGTTCATTCAAACGCGTTAAAATGGTACCACATGAATGTGCATTGTCACATTTGTCATCGTGTCGTTGCATAGTCGTTGTTATTGGTTGAGTTGTTGTCGTTGTTGTTGGTTGAGTTGTTGTCGTCGTTGTTGGTTGAGTTGTTGTCGTTGTTGATGGTCGAGTTTGTAGGTGTTGTTAATGTTGATGAATGTATGAAACAAGACTGTTGAATTATCTGTTGTTAATTAGGTTGTTAAATACAGTTGATGATTTATATACATATTATTATTGATTGTGAATCTCACCCCTTCTGCTTGGAAATGTTGCCCTTCGTATGGGTAACTTGCAGGTGATCGAGAATAGTTGTTAGTTGTTGTCGTGAGTGGACCTCCTCTCACGTGTGTCTTAGGTGCTCTGATACGTAATGGGATGAGAATTTGTTATTGCTTTATGTTCCTTACGTATTGTTTTATGAAGTTTTAAGGACAAGTTGTTAGAACAATTTTATGAGATTTTATGTTGAGGCCTTGGTGCCAAAGATGTTTAAATATTAAATTAATTTCCGCTCCGAAGTAATAATTAATATGTTGTTGAAATTGGAGGATAAATAGTTATTTATTCAATTTATGATTTTATGAAAAGTAGTGTGACATTCCGTTTACGTTGAAAATACTCTGATGTTTATGCAAAAAATTTAAGTTGGGAAAACCAGGTGTTACAATTGACCTTGAGGGTTAGGAGCTGCCCTCACTGGCTTCCCTTGGAGGTGTTGTCATAAGGGAAAAAATAGTAAAAATCCTTATGAGACTTTGGATCCAGGGGTTGGTTTCAATAAGGGAAGGTGTTAAGCACCCGAATCGACTACGATATTCTGTAGGAACCTCTTGCCTACTTTAACTTTTGCTAAATTATTTTGCTTATTTGAAAATTATTGCCTAAGAGTCTAGATGAAAGAAAGGGGGGAGAAGAAGTATGTTTTTGTTGTTTTTATTTGATTGATTTGGAAGGAATGAAATCCTTTGCCTACATATCCACAAATGGAATCAAAATCATTGTAGTTCTCTCTCAAAAATTATTTGGTGGGTTAGATTGATTTTAACATTTTTGAAAAAAAGGTTTTAAGAAGAGATAAGAGGCCTCAAGGCATGAGAGAAAAATAAGATGAAGTTGGTTAATTTTAATTGCAAGAAATCCAAGCCTAATATGGATATTAAATTGATTAAACATTTGATTAAGAAAATAAAAGGAAAAAACACTTGGGTTAAAATCCAAGGTTTAATAAGAAAATATTTTTGGAGTTTGACATATTTGATTTTTTTGAGATAAAAAAGATTTTTCTAAACTAGCGTAACGACGTAAAATAAAATAAGCGTAAAGAGGTAAATAAAGTGGGATAGTGTCGGTGCATGTGTTACTACATTATTACATAACCTCCTAAATACATTCTATGGTCTCAAGAGAAATATAATGGTAAGAAATAAAACGCACAAAACAAATTAAATCAATTCCTATATACACACTAATATCTTAAAAAAAAAGACAAAAAATAAAGATAACAAATTAGACCGCAAAGGTATGACACAATAAAAATGCAAATCAATAAAATGCATGAAATGATTTTTTAAGAGGAATGCATAAGATAGAGATTAAACCCATAAACTAGACTAAACTAAATAATAAACCAAGCATGATAATTGACACACTTATATAAAAAATAAAATGGATGGAACACTAATAGGATGATATCTCTACATAAAAAGGTTTTAAAATCAATTACAAAGGCAAGGAAAAACAAGATATGCAAGAATTTTTTTTTTAAAAGAAACAGAGGGTGCAGTAATGAAACAGTGTGGTTCAATAGTGAAATTGTAGAGGAAATAAAATAACAGTGGGCTTAGTCAAAATAGTTTGGGCTCAAAATCGAGATCAAAACTGAACCACTGGATCGGAGATCCAAAGGTTTAGAAAGGAAGGAACACGGTAAACACAGTAACAGAAGCGTATAGGATTCAACAGGGGATCACACAGCAGCCATCAGATCTTGGAACAATCCAGATCTGATGGCTTAAAACAGATGGAGTATAGTGAGGACAAGGGGAGGCGCGCGCATAGCATTAAAATGAAAAAAGAGCATTTAAATTGAATTTCAGCAAAAAAAACAACGAGTAAACCATCAATTTCGTCCCTGAATATTCAGGGATCGGCCAAACTCGTCCCCCAATTTAACGAAATATCAAAATAGTCCCTGAATTTGTTTGACATCCATCAATTTCGTCCCTCCGTCCAAAAGGTCCGTTAGTGTGCTGTGTTGGCTTGTACACGTGGGAAAAAGAAAGTCACGTGTACAGGGACTAAATTGATGGAAAATACGAAAATTTCAATTTTTACTTTTTTAACTTCATTTTTCTGCAATTCCTTTTTTACCCCTATGTTTGCCATTACCATACATGCTCACCTTTCATACAGAACACATCAACTAAGTCCCTGTCTGTTCTTCCCTCCATTTTCACTTCTCCAAGATCATCATCCTCTCCGGCAATCAAGCTTGCATTTTTGAAGGAAGATTTCGTCTGTTTTGAAGGTAACTTCGTTCATCTTCTCCTTTTTCTCTGTTCGTTTTCGCCCATATTTTTTCCGTTTTTATGATTTTCGTTTTCATGTTTTTATCATTTAGTTATGACTTATTACTATTTTGATTGGTATCTACTGCCTTTTTTATGTTGTTCTGCAAATTTATGCCTCAAGGATCAACTTGATTTCTGTTAATATAATTTAGTGACTTTTTTTTATGGTTTTTAAAATAATTCAGGGATCGATTTGATAGTAACACAAATAATTCAGGGACTAATCTGATGGTAAAATTATAACAGATACACAACATTTCATTCATCTTCAACCTCTTTTCATGGTAAAATCATTACAACTCTACACAACATTAGAAATATACATTAGCATGTCGCAAAACTCAAAAAAGCAGATTATAACTATCATAAACTTAATCACCCTAAGCTTACTTCCTATACAATCAACTTTGTCCATCAACCTTGCCCTCCAAACCTCGTCATTGCCACTTTCCTTAGCCTTGAGCATGGACTAAACCTTCTCCATCATTCTTGTCTTTCTTCCATGAGCAGCACAAATTCCATTGTTTTTAGTAACCTAGTTCTTCGGCTTCATCAACCCACACAACATTCAAGCACTCTCACATCATCATTAAACATGGAGGATGAAGATGAAGCTTGACTTTGATAGCTCTTTTTGCCCATATGACCACCCCCATCATTTTAGATTCAATTTCAATAGTTTTGCTTGAATGAATTTTGCAGATTTTGGTTTTCAGATTCAATTAAAAAAATTAGGGTTTGCAATTTTTTGATTTGGGGAAGAACGTGACCCTTAATTATTGGAAGAAAATTTTGAGATTTTGGAGTGTAGATTACACATTGTAAAATTAGGGTTCCAATTTTATATATTTGGGGATGAAATAGCCTTTGGAGAAGGAAGAGAGCCATTGGGGAAGAAGAGCAATTTCCTGAAATTCAATCAACTTAGTCCTTGAAAATTAGGTCATTATCGGCCAAATTAGTCCCTGCCTACGTGGCGTCTGATATGTGAGAGGTTAACGGCCACGTCAGTCCCGTCAACGCTCCGTTTGAACTGAGAGGTTAACGGCCACGTCAGCCCCATCAACGCTCCATTTGAACTGAAGGACTAACTTGATTGACATTTAACAAATTCAGGGATTAAATTGATATTTCGCATAATTAAGGGACGAAGTTGGCCGACCCGTGAAAATTCAGGGACGAAGTTGATGATTCACTCAAAAAACAACACAATATAATATTCTCCTTCTCTCTACATCCTCACTTAGAGAGAGAGAGAGTCCGCAAGTAACTCTCTCTTCTTCGACGAACCACTAACACGCTGGCGCAGTGGCCGACCACCACAAGGTGGCGGCGCTGCCGCCGCAACCACCCAAACCTCTCCGTTTCAAAAATTTTCTACTTCTTCAGACATCCATTTTCATCCTTATTCCGCACTTAGTTTTCAAAAATAAACAACGATTCGTCCTAGATCTAACATTTGAGATTCGAAAATTTTTGAAACACAAAGAACGAAACTGAAAGGAAATGGCCGTTACCTTTGCTTATATTCGGAGAAAGCTAGCACAAACGGAAAACTTCAAAACAAAGAGAGCTCGATCTGGTTCGGATAAGCTCCGATATGGACATTCTTCCTTCTTTCTCTGGATTTCGATCTTGCTTTCAGTTGTATGCCAGTTTGTTGAGAACGAAACAGCTTCAGTACATGTTTAAGCTTGGTTTCATAACTGTGGTGATATATTGAAGTTCAGACATGTGTTGAGATGAACCGATTTTGGATCTGTGGTGAACCAAATTTGTGTTTGATGGATTTCGAAAGAAAATGAATTGGTGGTGTAGGATTCACGAAAATAATGTTGTTGTTTGATGATTTTGAGTCTGGAATTAGTTACTGGAAAAATCTGTGTTCATCATGTTCATACGATGTTCATGATGAACTTTGTGAATTTTGTGTATTTGATTTGAAAAAGGGAAGAAAGAGAAAATGAAAGGTGTTTCTGATGGTGATTGGTGACTGCAGAATTCTCTGACGCATCTGACTCTGTGACAGTCTTTAAATAGTAAAATAATAGGGTTTCCTCTACGTTAAAAAGACTAAAATACCCCTGCATCATAGACTTGGAGAAAAAGACAGCAAGGACCAATAATAGAATGACATGTGGCTGGACTAAATGGACCAAGACTTAAAACAAATAAATAATAAAAAAAGAAAAAAGTTATAAAAAAGGAAAGAAAGAAATGTCACGTGAGTGACATGTATATATGTATATAAAAAACAAAATAAAAAAAACAAAAAAATAAAATAAAAAAAACAAATAAAATAAAATTGTCCCTTTCGGTAACTAAATGAGGTATTTTAAAATACCTCTCTGCCAAAATTTCATCTGAGACGACTAAAACTCGCGGTGTTTTTTTAAAATGCGAACAAAAACTTTTAA
Organism: Medicago truncatula; assembly: GCF_003473485.1. Taxonomy (NCBI): domain Eukaryota; kingdom Viridiplantae; phylum Streptophyta; class Magnoliopsida; order Fabales; family Fabaceae; genus Medicago; species Medicago truncatula. Next base: position 4,559,550 of record NC_053048.1, on the reverse strand, counting down.
ATTGTTTAAATATACAGACAAAAAGGAGATTTTAACTAAAAAGATTTATTTATAGAAGGAAACGAATAAAAAGACTTTAAATATTTAAAAGTACGTGTAAAAATTTTAAATCCTAAAAAATACGAATAAAGTGACTTTAACTACATAAAACACGAACAAAATTTTACTTGCTTTAAAATACAAGATACAAGATTCTAAACGTTAAACAACTATTAACAAAGACTTTAACGGGTTAAAACGAATAAAAGAGAGTTTGAACCGTTTTAAAATACGGATAATATTTTTTTTAACTGATCCAAATTTGGGGTATGACACCTGACAAAGTGTAACACCCCATTTTCACAATATAAAAATTCTTATAACATTTATCAGAGTAAGCATCATAAACAACAGGATATCACATATAACATAATCCAAAACAGTTAAATAATAATTTAACCAAATAACTTAAACATTGCAGTGGAAATTATGTCATAATCCATAAAACGTTTTGGCACACAGACCCCATCAAATTATTTCAATTCATAATCCATAATATTATAAAAATAACATATTAGTCACGTAAGAGAATGAAGCATGCATAACATAAACCCCATCCCGTTACGTATCAGAGTGACCTAGACGACACAGTGAGGCAAGGCCACTCACAACAGCAAACTGCACACTAAACACGATCACCTGCAAGTTACCCATACGAAGGGCAATATTTTCAAGCAGAAGGGGTGAGATTTCATAACAAATTAATATTAATCATAGTAATTTGAATCATAATTAACATCATATCAATCTTAACGACTTTGCATAATTTGATAAACATTTATCACGTAATCACATAATCAATCATCATCAACAACATAGCATATTTGATAAACATTTATCACGTAATCACATATTCAATCATTATCAACAAAGCATCTTAGACATGACAATGCGACAATGCTCTTAGACTCCTTATATGCATGTGGTACCAATCGTCATCATAAGTATTAATATACTTTAAACGTGCGGAGGACAAAGCTCCTAATAAATCGTGCGGAGGACAAAGCTCCTAATAATCGTGGTGAGGACTAAGCTCAATGAATGCTAATGCATGGACTCTTAACAACAAATCACCATAATCATCATATCAATATGCATCCAATAATTTGGAGCTAAACGTCATCTTATTCTTCACATATAGACATTATGCACTTAGTTAAATAACAGTAGCATCATAGTCAAGTCACATAACAGGATGATATCATTATATCAATTGTAATTCAATAGCATCATAATATTTCATTCATATCTTACATGTTGCATAATACACTAATCATGCTCGATTAATAACGACATATCTTAAAAGGCTTTACAGATTGCATTAAACATCATCAATAGGTCTCATTACCAATTAGGGATTCACTCTTGATCAAAACGTGCGACACAGATCGCGCAAACACTCAAGACACTCCATTCTGGAAGTGCTCGCGAGGCGAGAGTTCCTACTCGCCATGGCGAGTACCAGTCAATTCCCAAACTAGTGTTGTTCTGGGTTCAATCTTGTCCTACATCCATTCCTAATCATTACTAGGTATGTTCAGGCACTCAAAGGCACTCAAGGTCCAACTAAAAAGTCGAAAATACAAAATCTAACATGCTCTCTGCCTTAGCTCGCTATGGCGAGTAAGGTTGCTCGCTGTGGCGAGCTGCATTGCACAACTCGCGAGGCGAGGGGAAAAGGTTCGCGAGGCGAGCGATGAATGTTCATCCCTCGCGAGGCGAGATTCATAGCTCGCCGTGGCGAGCGATGAATGTCGCGACGGCCAGACTTCCTGTTTTCACAAAAATTCAACGATTCACATGGTTCTAAGCCTGATATTGATTCCAAAGTTCGTCCTAAACATTATCTAAGGTCTAGGGGCACTTTCTACATCAATTTATCCAATTCTCACCGTTCGATTATCAATTCTAGGGATTTGACCTAGTTTTCGTTTTCTCCAATTCAACCCTAAAGCTTGCTAACTAATCATCAGAATTAACAACAACTAATGTTACTGAGTTATTAGTCTCACCCTTACCTTAGTTTGAAGAAATCGCAGCTTTCCTTTGATTCTCCCTTCTCTTAGCTTTTTCTCCCTTTTCCAAAAGTTTTCACGTACAATGAGTTTCTAAAATATTAGCTCTTCTCCTATTTATATCTCTTCCTAATAATTTATCTTATTTCACTTTCTCCCCCAAAACTCTCTAAAATCTCAAAACAACCCTTAACTAAATATTTTATATTATTTTCAAATCTTTATTTTATTTAACAATAAAATAAATCTCATATCCTTATCAAAGCCTTCAAAAATTCATAACTTATCACGTCATCAATCAAATAATCTAAATCATTGTAAATCATCAAAACATACCAAAATCATGCATATATTATATAAATATAATATAATCGCCTAAACTCGATTAAATAATCAATTAACGAAAGTGGGCGTTACACAAAGCCCAGACCGTGCGCCCATTGTTGTTCAAACGTTCAAGTTCCAGGAAGCTTGGCACGGTCCGTGCCTATACAGGCACGACCGTGTGCGACCTCCATCCCCTTTTTGTTGTTTTGCGTTAAAGACAGGCACGACTGTGCCATGTCCCAGGCTGGTATGTTTTGTTATTTTTCAGACCTAAAAGCCCATGGGTTGCTTGATATGTAATGTTTATGCCTTTTCTTAGGGCTTAAGTTAACTTTTAGGCTGTAAATAGAGCAGCCATCAGACTTATTATTCATCTTTTGTTATTGGGAATTTTCTGTGACAATTATTTCTTTGAATAAAAGTTTTTAGTTTCTTGTTATTTATTTTTATGTCTTTCTTCTCCTTCTCTTTAATCTCCATGTCTACGATGAACATGAGTGAGTAGACTTTGTTTGTCTTGGGATTGTTGGATGAGTCTAATGACCTAATCCTATCAAACCAAGCCTAGAACCCTAATTTTATGTGAATCTATTTTTCTAATCTAATCTCACCGTTCTTAATTCTTATTTCAAATACTAACCGAAGTATCGAAAGAAGAAGGTTAGTATTTGAAACATGAGAATAGTTTAGTAAACCTTGAGGCCTTAAAGTTTCGCTCTTAATGAGTTTCAATAACGATCAACCATGAGAATAGGCGTGGTTGTTATTGGGAGACACTCATTGATTTCGAGAGAAACCGGTCTTTAGAAGTAGATTTAACATAAGATTTAGGTATGGATGGATTGTGAAAGATTTGTCATTATGACGAACCAATAATCCCAATGCGCTTTTTAATATTAATTTTATCAATAAAAAACCCAAACTTTATAACCTATAAACTTTCAGCTAATCACCTTTAAAAAGAGAATCACAATTACAACAACTCTCTGTTGAAACGATACTTTTTTATTACTTCGATAAAACCGTGCACTTGCAGAAAATACACATCATGTACGTTTGAGGACACTTATTGTATTTACTGGCTTTATGTTATTGGTATCTTTAAATAATATAAACTTATAATTACAATTTTAGTCATTTCATAATTTTATGAGCTATCTCCCGGATGTAAGAAATGAATAACATGTTTCTTAACATATGCATTGGTATGTTGTATGAAAACCGGATGGGTTGGAAGCGCATTGGTATGTTGTATGAAAACCGGATGGGTTGGAAGCCAGAGAGAGTTTCTCCAGCCATTATATATATAAATAAATTAAATTAAAAATCATATTTATTATAATTAACATAATATAAAACTAAATAATAAAATCATATCCTATATTGAGTTAGGATTAAATTTTATAAGTATTTAATAAAATGAATAAATATAGGTTGACAATAACTCAGTCGATTAGGGTTCGAACCAAGAATTTCACACTTGTTTTTCCACCTTTTGCAGGAAAATTCGAGTATTCTTTGTCATTAGATGACCCAAACAGTTGAGAATAAAATCAAATGAAGAACTATGTGTAACTTTTTTGAAAACCCTCCCAATGCAGCAAAATAAATTAAGTGATCTAAGATAAGAGACGGGTTGTCGTGATGAAACCTAGCCAGTTGTAAACAATGTCCAAGTTTGTCGTGAAGAAAATGATGATATGCTCCCTTTGAGTTACCACACCCTCCTACTTAGAGATGATTAATAGCAGTGAACACACCTCTCGCTGAATTAAGTTGTCATTTATTGGAATACAACCAAGTAACCTCCACACACATAGACAAACTTTAAAGGAACCTCTTTATGCCAAATGAAATGAGAATTGATGTCTATGATGTGTTGATCCACTGAAATTAAAACGTTGTGAGTACTACTAACATTATACTTTTTTGAAGCATGCAACTGTCATTCGAAACCTCGTGCAAAACAATATAATTCAACAAGGAACAATACACTCCTAATTGGTTCTCCTCTGCCATCTCCAAACATCACCACCCTCACCCAAACCTAACTGATTCATTTCAGCCACCGTTACCATATTATTATCAGAAGGTTAAAAAAGACGACTGAATCTATACTTTAAAACCCATCTCTTTAACCAAGGATCCCACCAAAATAAAGTTTAAGCTGTTGAAACAAAAATCTTTTTGACGAATGTTTTAATGATAACAAACCATATGGAATAAACACTAAGTTTTATGAATGGTGATCCACTGATGTTTGCACTTAAGTCTTTTCACAGAAGTTGACAAGAAAGAAGTCTCTTACAAGTGCATATATATACTCATTGGTAGAATACCAAAACAGTAGTAACACAAGCTCAAAGAAGATATAAAAAGAATATTGTTTAAATCAAAAGAGTGTTGATTGAAGAATCAACAAGAAGATGAATTATATGATTAATTGATTTATCCTCGTCACCACATGTTTTTCAACAAAGCCTTAAAGATTCTAGGAAGAAAAGGTTAGAAGTTGAAAGGTACACAAAATCACTCTTAAAGTCGTGTGACAGAACACATATTGAGTTTTGTTACATACCTTGGGTATCTATAAGATATGACGATTCATGAATGATCTTCAAATAGTTTATAAAAGAGTTTAAGGAAAAGGCACGAAAGTTTCATTCAAGAGAATGATTGATTGTACCTTCATGATTACATGCATGCCTAAACTAAAACATCTCAAAGATACTCAACGAACAAGAAAAATTTTGTGCAATCCCCAAGAGGAATTATGTGATAAATTGCATCATCGACAAAACAATTCAAGGTTAGTTAACCGAGAATGTATTATCATCTCATATAGAAGAATGTTCTCTTGATGAGGATGCATATTACACTCGAAATTATTATCATAATTTCATCAAAATGATTAGAATCAACTTTGAAGAGAAACCAATTCATGAATGAATTATTTATCAAGTCATTCTTTAATGATATTGATTGGAGAATTATCAAAGAAGAAAATTGATGATCATATGCTTGGAGATTATATCATAAAAGACTTATGATGGTCCAAGAATCTTATATCACTATTCAAGATATGATTTGGAGAATAGAAATCAATCAAAAGAATTTTTACTTTCAGAAAGGTTTCTCATATTCCTACAAATATCACTCTGGTCATTCAAAGTGAAGAAAACATCCTCATTTGATGTTTTAAAAGATAACAAAAATATCATAATTATTATCTTGTTATTCACTAATGTGTTTTGTGAGAATGTTTCAGTGAGAATGTTCTAGAGAACGTTTTGGTCACTATTCACAAAGAAAATAAATAATTTACATCAAAAGACAAGTCATCAAAATTCAAAGCATGACATAAATTCAATACAAGAATTTGTCTTGGGCCTTAATGATTGATGGGATAAAACCGCAAGTGCACGGTCTTATCGATGTAGTAATAAAAGAGTATCGTTCCGGCAGGGAGTTATGAATTCAATTGACTTTAAATAATGATTAGATGAGAGTTTGAGATTATAAAGTTTGGGTCTTTGATTAAAAGAAAATAATAATAATAATAATAATAAAAAGAGCATTGGGATTATTGGTTCATCTAATTGACAAGTCCTTCACAAACCAAACTATTAAACCTAGAACCTTATGTTAGACCTAACTTCTAAAGACAGTTTCTCTTTTGTTCTTCTAGCAACCAAGCCTATTTCGCTGACTTGATTACTATTAGATTTTGGTTCTAGGTTGCAACCAAGCCTATTTCGCTGACTTGATCACTATTAGAATCCTTGAAGTTCGAAACTTATATGTCTCAAAGATTGTAAAAACTATTTCGCTGCCTTTACAATCTTTGTCTAAATTCACTTGTTCGAATATCAAAGCTCCACTTTCGTTTTATGAATTGATATTTGAGATGATGGATTAACAATTATCAAACCCTCCACTTTCGTTTCCACAGTTTGATAATGGTTAATTCATGTTAAAACAATGAATTTAGATTAGAAATTAGGGTTACATAAGATTAGGGTTAAAAGCTTGGTTTGATTAAGATTATGTCATTTAGACTTATCCAACAATCCCAAGACAAGAAGAGTCTACTCACTAACGTTCATTGTAGACATAGAAGAGAAGAAGAAGAAGAAGAAGAAAGTAAATAACAATAAAATAAAGGTGAAATTTTATTCCAAGAACAAAAGATGAATTGTTATGATAGCTGGCTACTCTATTTATAGTCTTATGTCGACTTAAAACCTAAGCAACTATTCACTAGATTGTTCCACAAGAAACCATAGGCTTTTAGGTCAAAATAGGTAGCTTGTCTCTGAAGCAAAAGCAGCAAAAGGGTATAATGGGGAGCGCCTCTTGTATATATTTGTACAAGATCTTCAAATTCTTTGCACATGATATTTTTGTATGAGATATTCATATTTTTGTCCTCAATCCTTGCACCAGATAATTTTGTATGAGATCTTTCATATTTTTGGCACGAATCAGCTCCAATTTTCCTTTCTTTTGCTCCAAGACTCAATCTTTAGAATATTTGTTCCTGAAATATAATAATATGCAATTGTAGTAAAAGAGTTCTAAAAAGGAAATAAACATAAATAAAATAAGTTTAAATATAAATAAAATAGACTTAAATATTATATTAAAATAACTAATTATTGACTCATCAAACTCCCCCACACTTGAATCTTTGCTTGTCCTCAAGCAAAAGGCATAAACATAGTAGCATAAACAAGATTATCATATGACAATTCAATTAAAACTTATGTCTCCTCAAAGGCTTTTATTTCAAGCGTACACTAATCACAAACTCAAGCATTTCTTGTAATCTTTATTCAACCCAACAATCAAGTTTCAAGTGAGTGTGTGTGTGTAGTCCAACCCTTTTCTCGCTCCTGTATAAGATAGATATTATGAGGAAACAGGTTCTAACCTTAAGACTAAACCAACCGAGAAAAATTCTTTCTTCATTTCATATAAGAGATATGGGAGTATTTGTGATCATTTGATCTTTGCCATTTGAACATGTTTGGAATTTCAGTAGAATTTTTATTAATTTAAGGAGACAACATCTTCACGTAGGAAGTCGGAGGGCTTACCCCCTTCCCCAATCTAGATTCAATGGTGCCCCTTAAAACATCACCTTCACGTAGGAAGTCGGAGGGCCTACCTCCTTCTCCAATCTAGATTCAATGATGCAAACGTGCTTCTTAAAATACCTATTCATACAATTACTCAAGGGATGCAACTCGTGCTTTTCTCATTGGAGAATTATTCATAATAAAACAAGATGTGGGTACATCAAGAGAACTTAAAACAAAAGAGTTCACTTTCATGTACAAGAAACAACCAATTTAGAGGAGACAACAAAAATTTATGTCATAATTTTCAATAAAAACAAGCTACTTAATCATGCCTTTCACAATTTAAACAAAACAAAAGAATAAAGTTCAAGGTAGTTTGGAACACTATGACTCTAGACACTTTATTAGGCTCCCCCAACACTTAGGATAAGCATTGTCCTCGATGATTAGAAGAAGAAGAAGAAGAAGAAGAAGAAGAAGAAGAGGAAGAAAAATAAGAAGAAGAAGAAGAAAAGTAGAGAAGAGTAAAGGAAGAGGAAAACTCACAATTTTATTGAGGTTCATTAGGTGGACCTTGGAGGTGAAGGTGTTGCATCATGTTTCGGAGCATTTGATTGTTTTATTCATTTATTCGATTGCCCCTTAGGACATCGTTTCTTAGCCCGATCATTTCAACACCTTGTTTTTGTTGCTCGGTGCATATTCCTTGAACTTCGGTTTACATCCATGCCCACCGTTCATCATTATAGTTTCCACCAGCTTCTTTTTCATGGCGTTGTGCACCTACCTCCTCTTCATCACCACCATCATCACCATCATCTTGTACATGTGGGTTAGTACCAACGTAAAGCAAATTTTCCACCACCTCCGGATTAGTTATGTCCGAATTAGGTAGAATAATCAAACAATTAGCTCTAATAATTCTCCATTCATATTGGTAATTGTGAGTAGGGCCATGGGTTCTAAGAAAGGACAAAGTAGTGAGAGTATATAAGTCTAGATAATAGTTCCCCTCTATCCTCTTGATCTCTTGATTCACACTCCCCCAAACTTCCTAGAAATAAAGGTGATGATTCCACCTACCACTATATCACCCTTATCATCCGGTTTATTTTTAGCAATTGAAATAAGATAATCAAGCAAATAATAACAAATGTTAACATGGTGGTTATAAAGCATAGCCCACAACATAAACAGCTCATTGGTCCTCATCATTCCTACATCTTTCCTACCCCATATGGTGCAAGCGATAACTCTTTGAAGGTACCTACGAACATGGTTTTGAAGCCTATTCAATAGCCTAATCACATGTTCATCTATTCCTAGTCTATTCATAACATTAACATCAGGGTACCTGCAAGGAAAGATAGTTCTAGAGATTAGAGAATTATACCTATTTCTTTGCTCGGAATCCTTGATTGGATCCCATGATTGCGGGTTGTTGATTGCTTCTTGCTTGCACCACTTCTGGAGGCTTCAATCTCCTTACCTTTCCTTTTTGATGCCATTGACCTTAGTTTGACTTGGTGTGGGTTTCGGTGGAGGTTAGGCTTGGACAAGGTTTGTGTCGGAAGGGTTGGTTTAGTGATAGGTTTGGGCTTAAGTGAGGTTTATGAGTTCAATGGTGGAGATTCATGAAGAATTTTTGGTTTTTGGGTTATGGTTTAACGGTGTACGATTTTGGTGTTTGGATGGATGAATGTTGGTTTTGATTGGTGGTTTATGTTTGGAATGATGAATGGAGATAGATATGGAGGTTTAAAGGTTGATGTTATGGAGATTTAGAGAGAGAAGTTGAAGGATGAGGGAAGTTTGTGTTTGAGAATGAAGGAAGAAGAAGAAAGTAAAAAAAAATTGGTAAAAGAGGGTCTGGGACCATGGCATGGCCGTGCCACAACATGCACGGGCCGTGCCAACTCTCTGGAAATGGGTGGTTTTTGGCTAGGTCACAGGCACGGGCTGTGCCAAGCTTCTAGACATGCAAGGCTCTATTTTCTTCATTTTTTCGCATCATATTTGGACAAATACCTACAAAATAAATTAAAACAACACAAAACAAAAGCAGTTAAATGCGTGGGTTGCCTCCCACGAAGCGCTCTTTTAGAGTCATTAGCTTGAAGATTAGAAGGTTTCTCTACCCAATATCAAATCTTTCCTAAAGGGACAATGACATAAAACTAACACTATCCCCTAGATCACACATGACTTTCTTAATGGTTTCACTCTCAATCAAACAAGGGTGGAAAAACTCTCAATCACTATGAGGTTAGGCTTAGAAAGCCTTTGTGGGAAATGAATTTTGAGTTTATAAGGTGGTGAAACAATTGGCTTATCACCCTCTCCTATGACTTTCTCACCTTGCTGCTTTTCACTCTCTATCTCACCCTCAATTGTCTTAGCTTTCATAATGGGGTCCTCTAACTGCGTACCGTCCCTAAGTTGAATAGCATTTATAAGGCCTTTGGGATTGGCTTCAGTTTGGCTTGGAAAGACTCCGAGGGTTTTAGAGGAAGTAGCTACTTGTTGGGATACTTGAGAGATTTGAGTCTCTAGTATTTTAGTGTGAGTATCAATGGAGTCCACTTTTGATGTTAGATTGACAAGAGAGTCATTCAAAAATCCAGTTTGATTTTTAAGTTTTTGAAATTGCTTGGATTGATCCATAACATATTTTTCTAGTAAAGTTGTCCAAAGGGATTTTTAGGAGTTTTGTTATAAAAAAATTTCTCAGGACTTTCAGCAACACTACCTAGTTGGCATTCAACACCAGTATGGCCAAGTATTCCACAAAATACACAAGGTGGTGAAACAGGAGCAGGTGTGATGACACTTACACTTAATTTATCAAATTTTTGAAGGGCGTCCTCCTTAGCAGATAGATGATCAAGGGTAGAAACCTGGTACATACCTTCCTCGTTTTTAGAGGGTGGAGGAGTAACAACAATGATAACTCTCTCACTTGTCCATTGATAGTGGTTTTGGGCCATGTCCTCGATCAAAGCATATGCTCCTGTGTAAGTTTTATTCATCAAAGCTCCACCTGCAGCTGCATCAACATTCATTTTTATGGTAAACAAAAGACCATTATAAAAAGTGTGGATAATAAGCCATTTCTCAAAACCATGATGGGGGCAAAGCCTAAGCGTTTCTTTGAAACGCTCCCACGCATCGTAAAGAGATTCACCATCTTTTTGAGTGAATTGTGTGATTTGACTCCTCAATTGAGCAGTTTTACCATGGGGAAAGAATTGGGAAAGGAATGCCTTCCTCATTTGATCCCATGAAGTGATAGAACCAATTTGCAATGAATGAAACCAAGCACTAGCTCTATCCCTCAAAGAGAAAGGAAAGAGGTGCAGCCTTACGACCTCTTGGTTTGCCTTCAAAGTTCCACTGAGTCTTAAAAAAATTGAAACATGAAGATACGGATCCTCAGTGGGTGATCCGAAAAATTGATTTTGCTGCACTAAGTAAATAAGTGCAGGCTTTATTTCAAAATTATTACCCTCAACCGTTGGGTACACGATAGCATCGTATGGCTCATCTGAAGATGTGATTGCATACTCTTTGAGAGCACGTTCCTCAGCCATATCGTTATTATTATGTGTTTTTCATCTTCTTTTATGTAAGAATCTATCGATCTCGGGAACGAATTCACCAAGGCTTTTGTTTCTTCGCATAAAAGAATAAGAACCCAAGAAGTTAAGGGTAAAAAACAAAGAAATAAAAAGAAAAAGAAAAAGAAAGAAAAAGAAAAAAGATATATATTTTTTTTCAGTCTATCCGTTAAAAAAAATTAATCAAATAATGATTAGATGAGAGTTTGAGATATAAAGTTTGGGTCTTTGATTAAAAGAAAATAATAATAATAATAATAATAATAATAATAATAAAAATAAAAACAGCCTTGAAATTATTGGTTCATCTAATTGACAAGTCCTTCACAAACCAAACCTAGAACCTTATGTTAGACCTAACTTCTAAAGACAATTTCTATTTTGTTCCTCTAGCAACCAAGCCTATTTCGCTGACTTGATTACTATTAGAATCCTTAAAGTTCGAAACTTATATGTCTCAAAAATTGTAAAGATTATTTCACTGCCTTTACAATCTTTGTCTAAATTCACTTGTTCGAATATCAAAGCTCCACTTTCGTTTTATGAATTGATATTTGAGATGATGGATTAACAATTATCAAACCCTCCACTTTCGTTTCCACAGTTTGGTAATGGTTAATTCATGTTAAAACGGTGAATTTAGATTAGAAATTAGGGTTACATAAGATTAGGGTTAAAAGTTTGGTTTGATTAGGATTATGTCATTTATACTTATCCAATAATCCCCAGAAAAGAAGAGTCTACTCACCGACGTTCATTGTAGACATAGAAGAAGAGAAGAAGAAGAAGAAGAAGAAGAAAGTAAATAACAATAACATAATGATGAACTTTTATTCCAAGAACAAAAGATGAATTGTTATGATAGCTAGCTACTCTATTTATAGTCTTATGTCGACTTAAAACCTAAGCAACTATTCACTAGAATGTTCCACAAGAAACCATAGGCTTTTAGGTCAAAATAGGTAGCTTGTCTCCGAAGCAAACACAGCAAAATGGTATAATGGGGCGCGCCTCTTATATATATTTGTACAAGATCTTCAAATTCTTTGCACATAATATTTTTGTATGAGATATTCATATTTTTGTCCTCAATCCTTGCACCAGATATTTTTGTATAAGATCTTTTATATTTTTGGCACGAATCAGCTCTAATTCTCCTTTCTTTTGTTCCAAGACTCAATCTTTAGAATATTTGTTCATGAAATATAATAATATGCAATTGTAGTAATAGAGTTCTAAAAAGGAAATAAACTTAAATAAAATAAACTTAAATATAAATAAAAAAGACTTAAATATTATATTAAAATAACTAATTATTGACTCATCAATGATTTTTGATCCATTTGAAGAAAAGCCCATTAAGGAATATGTCTCCAAAGATACTATCTTATGACATCATGCAATAACATCAAGATTGCATCATCATAAGTGTGAAGTTTCTATAGCTATAATCAAAAGAACAGCTGGTTGCACTTCTACAGCTCATTACAGCTAAGCAAAAGCGTGTGAAGTTTCTGTCAAGACCAACTGAACTTAGAGAACGTTCTCCTAAACGTTCTGCAAGAACATAAATTCATACTTTCTCTCCAAGCTTAATTTCGGAGCGCAAATCACATTTGAATTAAAACATAACAGTTGTTTTATGAAGTGGGGATCAAATCTCTCATTCCCTATAAATACATGAAGGCTGTGAAGGAGAAATGCAAGAGTTTGAAATACACAAAGCTTCTATATCTCTCTCTCTCTAGAAGCTATAGAAATCATTCTCTCAATCAATATCTTCAACAAACATAAACAAACTCCATAATCTCTCACTATATTTTGTCTCTCATTATCTCTTGAGTTTGTATTTGTAAAATCTCTTTTGTTTGAGATATCATTTTCTAACCAAAACAAATCACCATACAAAGTGTAAACTAGGTTTCAAGTCTATTGGGCTTAATAGTTTGATATAGAGTTGTTCCAACCTTTCTTGTGTGATCAATAATTGTAGAAGTCTGCTGAGGTTGATAATACAGAGTGTAATCGGACTGATCTGGTGTGATCAACAACATAGTGCTATTCATAAGTTTCTGATAGTTGGATACTATAGTAGAAAATCTCACTCGAAGTGTGGGAACTGGAAGTAGCTGGCTTTGGTGAACTAGGATAAATCTTTTGTGTGATCTTTCTTCTCTCATCTCTTTATTTTTGTTTAACATATTTCACATAATCTCACTTCTAACCAACCATACTAATTTTCCATAGCTCTCTTGTCTTTTTATCGCCTTATTTATTTCAGTTATTTATCCAGAGTTCTCTGGTCCCTTTATCGCTTTATTTATTTCAGTTATATATCCAGAGTTCTGTGGTCCTTTTGTCGCTTTATTTATTTCAGTTATATATTCAAAGTACTCTGGTCACTTTACTGCTTTATTTATTTCATCTATATAATCCAGAACTCTCTGGTCCTTTTACTGCTTTATTTATTTCAGTTATTTACTCCAGAATTTTCTGGTCCTCATATTACTTTATTTATTTTAGTCATATAATCCTGAGTTCTCTGGTCCTGTTTATTTATTACTTAATTATTTAAGTTATATTATTACCTGCTTAACCCTTACTAAGAATTTTCTCGAGTAATTATTTCAGAATTAAAATTAAAAAGGGTCACAATTCAAACCCCCCTATATTATGACTATTTCTTCCACTTCATAAGCTCCGTCTCCTAACTCATACCTTAAGTTATGATCAATCACTTTTCAACTCCCACACCAACACCATGACTAACACTAGTTATATTATTCCACCAAACTGAACCCCTTCCACCATCCTCACTAATAGAACCCCCTTCCTCTTCATACCACACTCTTCGTTCAGTCTCCAACATCCATTTACATAACAAAGTCGTATTGAACTTCCTTGACTCCTCCCTTAATAAATATGTTTTTGATAGTTTTGATAATATACAAAATTTAATTAGGTTAGGAAAAAGTTGAAATTTTTCTCTAATTCCTTACACTAAATTTACATAAAGATTTCACAATATTTTTCTCAAAAAATGCTAAATAATTTAACTTTTTTGTCAGTGCTATTTTTGGTTATTTTATTTCAATATAAACAATTTTAAATTATAAATTCTTGCTCTTGGTTTGTTTCCACATTTTTCGTGAAGGTAATCAAGTGGCTAATGCTTTGGCTTGTCATGAACAAAACCTGGCTCCCTCTTCTTCTCACTTGTGGGACTCTCCTCCCAATTTGATTTCTTCTTTCCTAGATAGGGATAAAAGTTGTTTACCTTTTCAAAGGATTGTATTCATGTAACTTCGGTACTTTAGTTCAGGCCTCTCCTGGTGTTTTTCACGATATTTCTTATTTGATAAAAAAAAAAATTATAAAATCATCTTGCTACCAACTATTAAAATTGTTCAGCAACTGCCCCACATATTTAGCGACGATTTGAGGCTCTAAAATATTTAATATAACTATGCATGTGGTCCACCATGGACAACTCTAACATTTGTCCGTGCAAATGTTTTACTCAAATAGATTCCTAGTATGGTGGCATTTAGAATGCACAAGTGAAACTTTTTGTGTATCATACACAAATGAGTTTTTCACCATTGATATATTATTAAATAATTGAATGGCCAAGATTGAAGAATGGTTACTTGTTTAATGAGTCTGGTGTTCAATTGTTGGTATTTGCCTTATGGTGTCTAACAGTAATAGAATTGCATAGATTCATTTATGAAAAAAATATTACGTAAAAATAATAAAAATATTGAATACTAAAAAAGTAATAATTTTTATTGGAAAATAGTTCATAAAATTGTTTTTATTTTTTGAAACCGTTCATAATTTATTTTTAGAAATAATTCATATTTTGAATGGAAAATAAAAGTATTATTTTTTTTTTCAAAGAAAAATAAAAATAGTATTATACAACTCTAATATATATAGGGAAAGCTAAGGGTATCACCACCATTTTTTAATTTAGAATTAGAACAACTGTGAGAAAAAAATAGATTTTTTTTTTAGAACACGAAACTTTATCATGTGTATATATCCTTTAACTAGAATGATCAAATGTTTCTTATTCCGTTCAAGATAACAAATATTCATTTAATACAGGTTTAATGTTCATGACATTCTTCATTGTAAAGAAACCTGAGAATGTTGTTGTTTGTTTCTACTCCTAGATGACAAATATTCATTGATTAACTCACCCAAACTAAATAAAATTACATGAAAATTAAGAAATTATTAGGAAAAAAATGAAGCTTCATTTCACACAGAGGATGTTGTTGTTTGTATCTATTCCCAGATTCAGAAAAAATCATTCATCTTCAACAATTTGGTGTTCTTTCTGCAAAATCCAGATCTGAGAAATAAAAATCCAGAAATCATAAAACAAACCTAGAAATTGGTTGGCTTTAAATCGCTGCTTTAGATACGGGAAAACTCTATGATCTTCATGGAGAACCCTATATCCATTATAATTCATTGCTTGGTGTTCGTCAATCATTTGGGAGTTCTTCCTAAAATTCCAAATTTAATAAACCATTTATCTTCATCTACATTAACGTGATATTCTCCCTTCCCTTTTTCGTAGCATAAAGGGATACACAAGAAAGATTCATGCCCAAAAAAATTTGTCAAAAAAGATGAGGCGTAGAAAAGTTGGGTGGATGAGGAAGATGTGTTGTTGGTTCCATCAATGAAAGTGAAATTGTTAGACATAGTTGTTGCTGGTTGGTAAAGAAAAAAGAATTTATTTGATTTGTGTTTAGTTGAGTAATGACAAAAAATAACTGAGACAACATATATAATTATTGAGAGTCAAGTGGTCAAATATATAAAAATATAGAAAACAGGCAGTACCGGCTATTGTAAGTAGAAGGCTACTTGGGTATCATACACAAAATCATTGATTTGTGCAGGCTAAACGCCACCTTGTTTAACTAATCACGTCCCCATCATAGAGCAAAAAACACAATTAATTAGCATGCTTTTCCCGTCTTAGCTTCTACCAAAAGTGTCCGGTATTTGAAAAGTATTGATACCTGCTGTCTCATCAGAAAAACAAGAATAAAATACAATTCTGTCTTACCATCTTCTTCAATTTTTTCTACAACCAAATTTCTAAAAAATGTCTAAAATTATAGAAATTTTCAATGTATCACCATCTTCACAAGAAGAACTTCCTTCAGAAACATCACTTCCTCTTACTTTCTGACGCGGTATGGAAGCAAGGGTTAGTAAGCGCTAAACCTAAAAGATAAAGAGACAGGTTGCAAGCGAACAAACCTATTAAATAAGGGTTTTCGGAATCCACTAGAATTGAGAGAAAATCTCGAATAATTTTATTGAATCAAAAAGTGTGCCTCTTAGGCTACATAAGTCCTGTTTATATAGTGAAAGAAATAACAAACCCGTGGGCCAAAATAAAATAAAACATAATAATAAAGAGAGTTCTAGAAAATTAATGGCTAAATAATAAATACTACTAAATTACTAATAAAACCCTCCTACATCAGTCTCCTCCACCTCTGAAGAACTCGATCCCGAGTTCTCATTTTGATAAAGAGCTTCCCATGCATGTCGACTCCTCCAATGAACAAGAGCACACCCACCCGGATCCCATTGGTTGAACTGTGAAGGTCCGTTTTTATGGACAGAGCTGTCACTGTGCAATGTACCAACAATAGCAGAATCACTTGATAATTCTATATAAGTTAGAGCACTGTTAAGTGATGCCTAATCATTTTGTACTTGAAGTATAAGAATGAATGAAACCAACACAGTTGACGAATCCCCTTTTATTTGAGAGAATAACCAATATCCTTTTTCATGAAATCCAAGTAAAGGTTTAATAACATGCAGAACACCAAATGGTGAGAGTACCCTTTGTATAATGTTTCTTGGTTCCACTTTATATAAGCCTTTAATAAAGCTTAAAAATACATTCACAAGATATGCATAATATTGATCAAGAGTGGAGGCTTTGTTTATCAAGAAACTGACATAATAGCATTTCACATAGACATTACTTCCATGTTTCTCATCCACCACCATTTTTCCATCAGTTGATCCATTGTCACTAGCTAGGACTTTAATGGGCTTCACCTCAAATTTCGGCTTCATAAGCAAAAATTCTATACTAGCACAAGCCTTCAGAAGCTCATTCTTGTTAACACCATATTTCTTTGTGGTCAAGACATTTGCATGGCATTTAGATTTTTCAAAAGGATTGGCTAGCTCATCTCCAAGTTTTTGATCTATGTGAAATATCTGAAACGCTTCTGCAAAATCCATAACAGTAAGAAAACAATAAGGTTCATCTTTATTTGCCCAATATTACATTTTTTCTTGGGCCTTGATACACAATTTGTCCATCTGTAAGCAATATGATATCATCGAATAATTCATAAGTTTCTAGTGCTGGCTGTAGCAGAGTTACAAGTGCAGTTCCATTTAGGATATGAATTGAAGCCTTATCAACCAAGACTACTGCACCTAGAACTTCTCTTAGGAATGTGTCCATATGGTGATATCTGTCATGAATTTGCTTCAAATGGTGTAGGCTTGACAACAAACGCTTGGAAAATACATCGTCTGGTGTTTTTCTTGTCCCACACAACCTACCTATAATAGTTGCAAACGAACTCACTTGCCGCTGGGTAATCAATGGATTCGAACACTGTTTTGGCAGCTAGGAACATGATGAATTCTGAAAATTGGTTTGAAAGAACTGAAAACACATTTCCTTTGTCTTCTGCATTACTGCTGATGTGTCCCCCCACTATATAAACCTCATCAGTTACAAATTTCAAGGGTTGTGTTTTATCAATTCCTCTTTTCTCAAATACAATCCCAAGTGCAATACCATATCTTCGAGGCCAATCAATAACTACTTCACTATTTTCAAATAAATACCAATGAAGAGACTTATCGCAAATAAATTCATATATGATAATATTTTTATTTTCTTTGCAACAGTACCCCAACAACATCACTATATTCTTGTATCTAGCAAAACTCAAGACATACACTTCAGAATTGGCTTCATCAATGTCTTCAGAATCATCTTTCTTGGAATTTGACTTATGTTCCTTTCGTGAAACATAACCATTGGTGGCTTTGATTGATTTCTCAACTGATGATGCAATGAATGGTCTCCAAACTAATTTAACCATGAAACACACCCGTTTTGCTATGATGGAGCCCTTCGTTGTCTCAAGCCCATATGATGCCGTCGACGTTGGTTGTGGATGAGCCGCCGCCGCCTGCATCTTGGTGTCCGGAGGTTCTGGTGGCGGTGAGATTGTTGCGGTAATATTAAAATTGGAACGAGGTTGATTTCTGATACCGTCTTCTGTATAATTAGCCTCGTGAATGTTGTGGCTTTCAGCTGAACCTTTCTTTCCTTCACTACTATATCCATTGTGCATTTGGGATGCTTCCACGGGAGACGAACTAGATTGAACCTCGCTTAGAGCTCCATTAACAGAACTTGTTGATGAAACTTCTGCAATAGGAGTTTTTGCTGGCATGCTGTCCTGGTTTCGTTCTACAAGATCTACATAAACTTCATTATTGGCATACTTAGGGTCGGTTGCTCTACAGGGAACAATATTTGGTGGAGATATCAGCTCTTGTAGCATATTAGGTTCTGTAGTTAGTGGAAAGCCATCGTCTATCATCTCATCCAACAAATCAGTCTCCTCCACACTAACAATATGTATCAGTGACCGAACATATTAGGAGACTGATTTGTCGCGGATCATAGTATTCGTTAGTGGAAAGCCATCGTCTATCATCTCATCCAACAAATCAGTCTACTCCACACTAACAATATGTATCGGTGACTGAACATATTAGGAGACTGATTTGTCGCGGCTCATAGTATTCCAAATCAGATTCATTGGCATATTTTGATGTTCGGTACGTAACAATAGTATGGTTGTTATTACAAACCCTAATAATCGGAATTGGTTCTTCTCCTCTGTTCGGATTGTTTCTGTTTCTGTTGTTGTCAACCTTAGCTGTCCACCCCGCCATCTAATCTGACAGAGCTTTGAGGGCCGGGGTAAGAGCCGCGACAACCTCTACTTTCGTCATCGGTTGATCTCCCATGGTTGATCCGTTAGGAAAAGAACAGAGAAACCTGCTCTGATACCAACTGACGCAGTACGGAAGCAAAGGTTAAGCAAGCGCTAAACCTAAAGGATAAAAGATAATTGAGAGAAAATCTCAAATAATTTGATTGAATCAAAAAGTGTGTCTCTTAGGCTACATAAGTTCTCCTTATATACCGAAAGAAATAACAAACCCGTGGGCCAAAATAAAATAAAACGTAATAATAATAGAGAGTTTTAGAAAATTACTATGTTTTGGCTAAATAATAAATACTACTAAATTACTAATAAAACCCTCCTACATCACTTTCTTTGACATACTATGGTTAAGATTACCACCAGGTCAAAAAAATTTCTTCTATGAATTTCCACACCAAACCACACTTTTCCTCAACACCCTTCTTCCCAAACTCAAAAAATCACTTTCCATTGCACTTAATTACTTGGCTTATTTGATCCAATCGTCCCCTGAATAATTTCAAGTTTTCATTTTGGTCCCACAATTAATAAAACGTACGTTTAAGTCCCTCACTTTTTCCTCTGTTTGCCAAATAAATCTTTCGGTGTTAAGTTTAACCCCAAACGTCTATAGTGGATCAACCTTAAGAGTGGCCCACCATAGACTTCATTAATTTTTTAAATTTTGACCGTTTGATCTTTTAAAAAACAAGCTACCATTAGATTATGAAGGACTACTTTATCCTACAATCATCCTCCAACAACAACCATTGGATTAAAAAGAGGCCACCATTCGATTAAATGGATCATGTTATATATATAAAAAAAAAAAAAAAAGTTCACAGATCTCCTCCTTCTTCTCTCCTAAAACCACCACCGTCGCCGCCCCACCCCGGCGTCGCTCTGCCGACCACGTGCACCGATCGGAATAAGTAAGACCATTTTCTTTATCCTCTCGACTAGGGCTTTCCATTGGTCCAACTAATTTCACGAAAGGAACAACTTTTTCGCCAACCCTTTTCTTCCTCCGCCGCCGGAAGGGGCTTTTCCGGCCACCATACTTTGTATTTCTTCTTCCTGTTAATGGGCTTTTGTGAATTCCACTTCTTTCTCTTTTAACCGGTGCGCCACCCAGTACCACAACCACCAACCTCCTCTCTTCCAATTTCAGATCTCGTTTTTCTCTTCGTGGGTTCTTTTCAAAGCTATGGATTCCATGGAAAAAAGGAATGAGGAATGTTAGATTGAAACGAAGATGAAGAATATTGAGATGAAGGAATGAGGAATGTTACAATTCTGGAAATTCATGTGATGTTGATTTTTTATTTTGATTTTTTATTTCTAGAAATTCATGTGATGTTACAACATGATTTTTGATTTCTAGAAATTCAACATGATTTTTTGTTTTCATGGATAAAGGAATTCGTGTTTTGATTTTTGATGTTGCACTTTTGGAAATTTGTTTATGGAAATCATGTGATGTTGTTTCTGGAAATTTGTTTATGGTGATTGTGAAATGAAGAAGGTGAAGAATGAATGAACCTGGAAGTTGTAATTGTAATTTTGTTGGTTGTTGTTGCTGTTTATGAATGTTGGTTAAAATGATATGAATATGATGAAGAAGAATGAAGAAGAAGATGAAGAAAAGGGAGAAATAATTAGGTGTTGTTTACTCACCATAAGATAAAATACATCTGTGTGATCCAATGATCATTCTTTTAAAAAAAACATATCAAACGGTTAAAATTTAAAAAATTAATGAAGTCTATGGTGGACAACTCTTAGGATTGATCCACCATACACGTTTAGGGTTAAACTTAACATCAAATGATTTATTTGGCAAACAGAGGAAAAAGTGAGGGACTTAAACCCACATTTTATTAATTGTGGGATCAAAATAAAAACTTAAAATTATTTAGGGGACCATTGGATCAAATAAGCCTAATTACTTTTATCCTCTTTTGGGTCATCTCACTTGGCCTAATGATTCTCACAAACCAATCATCAAATTCTTCAAGAGAAACACTCTTTCACTTACCATAGCTGAATCTGATTCTGATTTCAATTATCTATCTGGTAAGAATCCTTCTGAAGCTACACAAATTCATGATCTTTTACCTAACTTGAATATTTCTCATGATCAAGCTTATGTTTTGGCTCTTCAAGTTACCGTTTTTCCAAACTATGGATTTTCAATTGGTATTACTTCACATCATGCTGTTTTAGATGGTAAAACTTCAACTTCTTTTATCAAATCTTGGGCTTACCTATGTAGAAATATTGGAAAGGAAATATCTGAATCAGAATCATCCATTTGTTTGCCTCATGAGTTTTGTCCTTTCTATGATAGAAAAGTAATCAAGGATCCAAACGAATTAGAGGAAAAATATTTAAGTGATTGGTTAAAGCAAGGTGGAACCAACAATAAAAGCTTAATGGTTTGGGATCTTCAAGTTCCAGAAGATTCATTTAGAGGGTTATTTCAATTATCTCGTTCGGATATCAAAAAGCTTAAGGAATTTGTAGTGTTAAAACAAGAGGGTACTAGGAACGAGAATAAAAGTCTTCATTTGTCAACATTTGTACTATCTATTGGTATGTAGAATGAAAGCCGAGAAAATTGAGAACAAAAATGTTGTGATGGGTTTGAATATCGATTGTCGGACTCGTTTAGATCAGCCAATTCCTGCAACATATTTTGGAAATTGTATTGGAGGAAGACTTGCAATTGTTAAAACAAGTGAGTTATTTGGAGAAAATGGACTAATTGTAGTTGTTGAAGTGTTGAGTGAAGCTTTGGAAACTTTAAAAGATGGAGTGTTGACTGGAGCTGAAAATTGGTCTTCATTGTTACTTGAAGGTCTTGCCATTGCTGATGTTAAAACAATTGGTACTGCTGGTTCACCTAAATTTGAGGTTTATAGTACTGATTTTGGATGTGGAAAACCAAAGAAAGTTGAAATGGTTTCTATAGATAGAATTGGTGCCTTTTGTCTTTCTGATTGTAGAAAGGGTGATGGTGTTGAGATAGGTTTTGTGTCTAACAAAAAAGCAATGGAAGCTTTTGCTTCGCTCTTTGTCAAAGGAATTGCATCATGAGTTTCTACATGTGTATGTGTAGACTCTATTGTTTTTTGTTTTTTTATGTAATGATTGTATGAAGATGATGATTTTGGGTTTTTTTTTATATTTATTTTCTGTTTTATTTTTTGTGTTTGTTTGGATTTTGTTATGAATGTATAAATAAGAAGATGAAGAAGAGAAGGGGAAGAAGATGAAGAAAGGTGAATATTTTTTTTTTTTTTTGTGTTGGTGGTGCACCATTAGATTCAGTAATCATGCATGATCTAATGGTTGTTTTTAAAATAAAAAGATCTAACCGTTAAAATTAATGAGATCAATGATAGACCATCTTTATTGTCGGTCCACCTTAAACGTTAGAGTTAAAAGGTAACGGAAAATGACTAACTTGACTAGCAAATGTAACTCAAAGGACCTAAACATAACAAAAATTAATTACATGATGACCAATATAAAACGTCGTAAATAGTTAAGAGACTGCTTATCTAATTTAACCTAATTTATATAACTTGAAAGCTTGTAATAGTTGAAGCTTGTATTGCTTTAGGTTTGTGTTTTTATGATGTTAGTTAGTAGTTTTTAGACGATGTTTTAATTATATATTTTATTTGATGATTATTTTGTTTTC
Source organism: Medicago truncatula (assembly GCF_003473485.1). NCBI lineage: Eukaryota > Viridiplantae > Streptophyta > Magnoliopsida > Fabales > Fabaceae > Medicago > Medicago truncatula. The sequence continues at coordinate 4,536,681 of NC_053048.1, read as the reverse complement.
GGTATCATATATATAATTATGTTAAAGCACCTAGAAAACCATGCCTCACTGTGTCCGATGTGCCTTAGTGTCTTGTGTAACAAGCCATTTTTCGAAAGAATGATATTATAGTTTAGTAGATATAAGAGACGACCAATGGGGCGACGATAAACTGTCGAATTACAAAAAGGAGTGCCGTCATTTGGCCGTATATAAAGTTGTTTCACCACCGTAAAATATGATGGGCAACAACCAATCTTACTAGTGTTAGCTAAAAGTAAGTGTATATTTTCTTTGACATATAAATAATCCTTTTTGAGAACGAGTTACTCCAACGCTGATAAATATTGAGGAAGAAATGGCTTTAACAAAAAATTGTTAAGACTAAACTGATTAAGAAAATACACGTTTAGAAACAATTTTGTATTTTATCTTCAGTGATAAGACCGAATTGACAACTAGGTATTGACCTACTATCAATATTATATTTATCTTTGTTCAAATGAGATGTTGTGAAAGTGACTCAAAATTGGAGAAATTGAAGCTTGCTGAAGCTGTCAAAATCGGAGCACGATTTTTTGGAGCAGAATTGCCACTTTCATTCGAAAAAAATCGGAGCACGATTTTGCGCAGAAGAATAAAAATAAAACGTATTTTTATGGGCCTGATTTGGATCCAATTTATGAGGGATGCTTTTACTATAAATATAGACATTTGTATCAGTGTAAACCTTGAGATAGAGGGGGCTGAAACAAGGGTTTAGAATGACAACAACAAAACTAGGGTTTGTATAGAGTTTGTCTCTTTGGCAACAAACACTAGGGTTTGATGGTTGATTCACCTTGGGAAACACTATTAGGATTGAGTCTCTTGGTTACGGGAAGAGATTGGGACTTTGGGTAGAATTAGGCGGGAGACTTATTCTTGTAACTCATTGACATCTCTTTTGTAACGTTACTCATCATATAGTGAAACAGAGGGCTGCTATCTCCCCCATACTAGGTCAATTTGGACCGAACTGGGTGAACAAATTCTTTTGTGTTCTCTCTTCTTTTCTCTCGCCATTTTCTACTTTTGGCTTGTGTTTATTATTGTTCTATACACTTTGTTTTGGTTGCTTGATGATTCCTTGCTCCACACATCAAGTTTGTTATTGGTGTGATTTTTCATCGAATTTGCAACAATTGGCGCCCACCTTGGGGCAAGGGTCAAAGGATAATCAATTACTATAGGTTCAAAGTGGGATATTGAGAAGTTTATTGGAGATAACGATTTTAGGTTATGGATGGTAAAGATGGAAGCGGTGTTAATACAACAGAAATGTGAGAAAACTTTGAAGGGTGAAGGTGTGTTACGAGTCACCATGTCACGAGTGGAGAAGACCGAGATGGTGGACAAGGCCAGGAGTGTCATTGTCTTGTGCCTCAGGAATAAAGTTTCGAGAGAAGCAACAAAGGATAAAACCGCGGCATCGATGTGGGAAAAGTTGGAATCTTTGTATATGACAAAGTCTTTGGCTCATCGGCAAGTCCTAAAGCAACAACTTTACTCATTCAAGATGGTTGATGAGATAAAACCGCAAGTGTACGGTCTTACCGAAGTAGTAATGAAAAGAGTATCGTTCCGACAGGGAGTTGTTTAATTCAATTAACTTTAGTTGGTGATTAGAAGAAAATCAGGAATTTAAGATTGTTGTTTTCAAATGATTGAAAGAGAAAAAAAAAATAAAAGAGAGCCTTGGGATCGTTGGTCCGTCATAGGCGACAAAATCATTCACAAGCCAAGCCATTAAACCTAAACCGTATTTTAGACCTAGTTTCTAAAGACGAGTTTCTCTTAAGCCTATCACATCTCCCGTCGGTGTCAATGAGTGTGTTCCTCTAGCAAGCACGCCTATTTTCATGGTTGATTACTATTAGAATCCTTGAAGATCGAAACTCTATAAGTCTCAAGGTTCACTAGACTATTTTCATGTTTCGCAATCCTTGTCTAAATTCACTTGATCGAATATTAAAGCTCCACTTTCGTTTTATGAATTAACATTTGGAATGATGGATTAACGATTATCAAACCCTCCACTTTCGTTTCCACAGTTTGATAATATTTAATCCATGTTAAAACGGTGAATTTAGAAGAGAAACTAGGGTTATATAATACTAAGGTTTAAGGCTTAACTTGATTAGGATTATGTCATTAGACTTATCCGACAATCCCAAGACATAAGAAGTCTACTCACTCATGGTCATCGTAGACATCGAGAAGAAGAGAGAAAACATAAAAGTAAATGACAAGAAAGTAAAAGAAAAGAAAAGAACTTTTATTAGAAAGACAATTGTCACTTATTGAATTTCAAGAAAAGATGAATATTTGTGATGGCTAGCTACTCTATTTATATTTTACATTCGACTTAAAATCTAAGCAATCACTAGAATGTTCCACAAGTAAACTAAAACAGAGTAGCTTAAAATCTAAGCAAAAGCAGCAAAAGTAGTTCTGGAGGGTGGCACGGCCGTGCCAAGCCTAGCACGGGCCGTGCCAAGTTTCTGACTTGAGGGAGATATATTTTTGTCTCCGAATCTTCGTATTTTCGTACCGAATCAGCTCCAAAACCCATTTCTTTTGCTCCAAGACTCAATCCATCAAATATTCGTTCCTGAAATATAACAATATGCAATTGTAGTAAAATAGCTCAAAAAGAAAATAATATTAAAATAAAATAAACTTAAATCTAATTAAAACAAAACTAAATAACATATTAAAATAGATAATAAATGACTCATCAATGGTAAAGTCAAAGGCCTTCATGGAGCTACTTATGGAGTTCAACAAAATCATTGGTGATTTGGAGAACATTGAGGTGCATCTTGGGGATGCGGGTGCTCTGATGGTGTGGTGTTGTTTGGAGGATGAAGAAGGTGATGTGTCTCAACTTGAGAATGATGCCTAGTGGAGCGGTGGTCGTCTGGAGAGACATTAAACACTCAACATCAGCCTGGAGAGGTGGTGACAAGAATACTCATGATCAGTCTGGAGAGGCGGAGGCAACAATACTCATGATCTACCTGTTGAGCTGGAGTTTCAAGGTTGAAGACATAGTACGATTACGCATTTGCTAGTTTAGGTAGAGTACGCTAAGCTTGAGGTGGAGTTGAACACACCGGAAAGCAAGAATCAACTATGTTTGTTGTATCCTCAGGAAAGCAAGAATCAACTACACCTTCATTCATCTTACGATCTTCCATTTTTCTTGTACTAAAAAAATGACGAAAATCATAGAAATTTTCAATGTAGAACCATCATCACAAGTAGAACTACCTTCAGAAACATCACTTCCTCTTACTTTCTTTGACATATTATGGTTAAGATTACCACCTGTTCAAAGAATTTTCTTCTATGAATTTCCACACCAAACCTCACTTTTCTTCAATACCCTTCTTCCCAAACTCAAACAATCCCTTTCCCTCACTTTGAGCTTAATATTGTGTGTATTACTTTCCATTAATTAACCTCACAATGAATTTGAGGCCCATTGTAAAAAGTCGATAGCTATAAAGGGGACCTTTTTTAAATTATACTTATGCGTATTGTTTCATTCATTTTCTTAACAAATGTGAAAAAACTTTAAATTGCACTTAAATTAGAATGAAGATAGTAAATAAAATAATAAATTGATTAAATATTAAAATAAATATTTTCACATTCAACAAATCACGATTCTATAAGGAAAATATGATATCTTCGAGTCATAGTAATCATATATAAACGCCCTTATAAGATTATACTTCTTGTCAAACAATATCTTGTTGTAGTTACTCTATCATGTTTGAGGCTTTACATGACTATTACATTTTTTTTTTATCAATGTTAGTTTCATATACCCACACATTTGCGAAATAAAACTTTTGGAAAAGAGCATGCCAAAAATATATTAAGGAGAAGTACCCTTTCAATGCCATGAATTTTATTAGTATCATAACAAAAAGAGGAAGCTCAAAAAAACATGAGATCGGTCTGATCCAAATGTTTTTCATGTTTTTAGTCTTTATTCCTCTTTTCATTTCCTCCGCCTCTATAAGTTATACCATCACATATTATAATTTGAGGGAAAATAAAAGAAAGACTCTTACTAAAATTTCTCCTTAATATAGCTTAATAGAGCTAGTGAATTGGTTAAACAAAATAAAATGATAAAATCCACACACACAAAAATTAAAACCACGAGAGAAATTAGAGATTTTGAGCGCGAATTGATAAACACAAAAACATTTTAAAATCCACACACCCAAAAATCAAGACCACATGAGAAATTCTAGATGTTAACATCAAGTTGATGCGATGACAAATTTTTATTGAGTAGTGTTATTTAAACATCCATTTTCATGACAACTTTTGAGATAATTAAAATTTTTACAAAGAAAATTAAATATTGGTACAAAAATCAAAGCAATAGAGAGAGAAAGTAAAAACATAATGTGAGTATGAGAGAGAAGTTGTCACAAAAGTTGTAAAATATTAGTTGTTCAAATAACATTTCTCATTTTTATTATAAGTCACATTGAAAAAAAATTGATTTTTATTATAAGTTATTTTGCAATACCATTACATGATTAATGATTTTTTTATTTTTTTTTATAAATTCCTTTATCATTCATTACTCTATCTCTGTGAAGCCTGGATACGTGATACGATATGGATACGATACTGCACCGATACGTTGATATGGGAAAATTTCAAAAATCAAGATACGATACGGCTGTGATACGTTAATAAAAAAATTATATAATTAAATGTATAATATAATTATAACATTTTTTTTAATATGCAAATATATTAACAAACACAAGAAACTAGACTCGTAGCACATTAACATAAATATAAATACTATTAACGATTAAGAGAGTGGTGATTAGTCAATTACATACGCAAAATATACCAAAAAGAGCATCATCAGTGTTATATCAATGCTATACTATATCCAAAAGGAACATTGTTAATGTTATACTATATCGATCCAAAAAGAAGCACTACATCCAAAGTGGAAGGCGACCATGCATTTTGGAAGAAAAAGTTGAAACCCTAGTATTTTAAAAAGGGGAAGATGAAATTGTTTCTATGGTATGGTGTGGGTCGTACTGGCACCAAAGAAAGATAAAGGAAATGTATATGTATATATATATATATATATATATATATATATATATATATATATATTATACTAATATAATGTTTTTATTCTTATTTTTTTCTTCTTATTTTTTACAAAAAAAAAAAGCACATAAATCAAAATAATATAAAAAAACACAAGTATCCATGCGTATCGGGACGTATCGGAAAATTATTTTCTTAAAAAATAAAATTTAATATTTGGATACGTATCGGGAAGTATCGGACAGGTATCGGTGCAGGATACGCAGGGGATACGGTACATCATCCATTTTAAAGTATCGGGGCTTCACAACACTCTCTTCTTCTTTTCTTTTAATAGTTTTTTCTTATGTCTCATTAATAAGAGATAACTTTGTAAAATCATTCATGACTTATCTTTCAATTACATAATTAACTAGAAACGGTCTTTAAGAGTCATACAAATAAACTAGATGAGATTTATGTATTGAAAATTTAGATTTTATTTTTTTTCCCCAATTTCGTTTGAGTTACTTTTAATTTGGTCCTTATATCATCACATCATTCATCTTATCAGCCTCAAACAATTGTCATCCCACAAGTTAACAAAAGATTTTAACTTCAAAAACTAAACTAATACGGAGGTACACATTTAAAAACTATATTGTATTTTATCCTAAGTTATAGACTGAATTGACAACGACGTATAGACATACTATCAATATTATATAGGGTCAGTTGTTAACATTTTCATTATATATATTTATCTTTCTCTCCAAATGAGAGGATTCTTCCTCGAACAATGATAGGTAGATACCTTTAATGTGTCAATCTCTTTGTACTACTTTGAAAAATTTCAGTTAACCAAATAAATGATCTGTATGACCACGTTTTTTTAGTTGCGTGACCACTAGTTTTTCAGAATTTATTTGGTTAACTAAGTGGAAAAATAGTGGTCACGCACACTTAGTTGCGTGACCACATTTTTCAACTTCTAAATAGTGGTCACTCAACTGAAAAAATGTGGTCAGATAAACCATATATCTAGTTAATTAAATTTGTTTAGAGTGGTACAAACAGGTGTGCACATTAAAGGTGTTTACCGATCTTGATTCCTCTCACTCTAGGAGGATCTTACTCATTTACGGGTAGCACTTGGGTGACATACAGTTGGGTGACATTGGTGACATTGGCCAATCACAATGTCACAATTCTTGTGAAAGAGAGAGAAACACGAGCATTGTGGCATTGTGATTGACCAATATCACCAATATCACCCAACTCTATGTCACCCAAGTATTTTTCCTCATTTATCACGTGAAGATAGTAGGACCTACTATCATAACAATAATCAACTACTAAAAGTAGGACGTACTAAAACTGTCAGGTAACAACTTTTAAGGGATAGGACTCATACAATTAAGTTTGTTGTGTCCTCAGAAAAGCAAGAATCAACTACACCTTCATTCATCTTACGATCTTCCATTTTTCTTGTACAAAAAAAATGACGAAAATCATAGAAATTTTCAATGTAGCACCATCATCACAAGTAGAACTACCTTCAGAAACATCACTTCCTCTTACTTTCTTTGACATATTATGGTTAAGATTACCACCTGTTCAAAGAATTTTCTTCTATGAATTTCCACACCAAACCTCACTTTTCTTTAATACCCTTCTTCCCAAACTCAAACAATCTCTTTCTCTTACACTTTCTCACTTTTATCCTCTTTTGGGTCATCTCATTTGGCCTAATGATTCTCACAAACCAATCATTAAATTCATAAGAGGAAACACTCTTTCACTTACCATAGCTGAATCTCATGCTGATTTCAATCATTTATCTGGTAAGAATCTTTCTGAAGCTACACAAATTCATGATCTTTTACCTAACTTGAATATTTCTCATGATCAAGCTTCTGTTTTGGCTCTTCAAGTTACCATTTTTCCAAACTATGGATTTTCAATTGGTATTACTTCACATCATGCTGTTTTAGATGGTAAAACTTCAACTTCTTTTATCAAATCTTGGGCTTACCTATGTAGAAAGCTTGAAATTGAAGTATCTGAATTAGTATCACCCCTTTGTTTGCCACATGAGTTTTGTCCTTTCTATGATAGAAAAGTAATCAAGGATCCAAATGAATTAGAGGCAAAATATTTAAGTGATTGGTTAAAGCAAGGTGGAACCAACAATAGAAGTTTAATGGTTTGGGATCTTCAAGTTCCAGAAGATTCATTTAGAGGATTATTTCAATTATCTCGTTTGGATATCGAAAAGCTTAAGGAATTTGTAGTGTCAAAACAAAAGGGTAATAGGAACGAGAAAAAAAATCTTCACCTGTCAACTTTTGTTGTATCTATAGCTTATGCATGGGTATGCAGAGTGAAAGCAGAAGAAATTGAGAACAAAAATGCTATGATGGTTTTGAATATTGATTGTCGTAATCGTTTAGATCAGCCGATTCCTGCAACATATTTTGGAAATTGTATTGGAGCAAGACTTGCAATTGTTAAAACAAATGAGTTATTGGGGGAAGATGGACTAATTGTGGCTGTTGAAGTGTTGAGTGAAGCTTTGGAAACTATAAAAGATGGAGTGTTGAATGGAGCTGAAAATTGGTCTTCATTGTTACTTGAAGGTCTTGCCATGACCGATGTTAAAATGATTGGTGCTGCTGGTTCACCTAAATTTGAGGTTTATAGCACTGATTTTGGTTGTGGAAAACCAAAGAAAGTTGAAATGGTTTCAATAGATAGAACTGGTGCCTTTTGTCTTTCTGATTGTAGAAAGGGTGATGGTGTTGAGATAGGTTTTGTGTCTAACAAAAAAGCAATGGAATCTTTTGCTTCGCTCTTTGTCAAAGGCATTGCATCCTGAGTTCTACATGTGTATGTGTAGACTCTATTGTTATGCAGGATTAAATATTTTATGGTACTTTTAATAAATTTTTGAGTGGAAGACGATGATTTTGGTTTTTGTTTTGTTTTGTTTTTATGTGATTAATGTATGAAGATGATGATTTTGAATTTTTCTATATCTTTATCTGTTATCTCTTTTTCTGTGTTTGTTTGGATTTTGTTATGAATGTATGAATGATGGTGAAGATGAGAAGGGGAAGAAAATGAAGAAAGGTGAGTTTTTTTGGTGTTGGTGATTTTTTACCCTTATTTTTGGTAAACAATCATTAGTTTTAAATTTATTACTCACAGGATTAAACTAGTAAATCCTATGACATATTTGTGCAATATTTCTCAGAAATATTTAAATGCTCATCATGTTCATAGATTTGAATTTAAAAAGATGAATTTAAATAACTATTTCGATTGAGACGAAATTCGTTTAAAAGTAAAAGAAAAATTTAAAAGTAAATGCAAACAATGAGTAAATAGGCAACCACCCCCCTAAAATTGTAAGTTTGGCCAATTACCATCCCTGCCGTTAACAAAACTTCAATTACCCCCCTGAAATTGCACAACGTTAACCAATTTACCCCCTGCGTCAAATTCTTCTGTTAGTCAACATCATGTTTTGCAAATACCCCCTGAAGTTTTGTACTTATGTGCAAAATGCCTCCCGAAATTGAAAATTTATATTTTTTTTTCTTCTTATGCTTGACTCAAAAGATTTTAAAGGCAAACAATTAACATAGTGGTTTATGATTAGTTATAGGCTAACATTGTGGCCCTGTTAGCCTATTACCTCTAAGTATATTATGGCATCAGGATTAGTTTAGGAGGTGGATAGTTTTTGCTTTTGAACTTTGTGATTCCGGGTGTTTGCTTTGTTTGTATTCAGTGTTCCGTCTATATACAACATCTTGTGTAATTGGTTCCTTTTTTCTTTTGTCCGTGAGTGGTTCTGTTATTAGTACTACTCGACGTGAATAAATTTTGTCAATTAAAAAAATAATAATTAACTTAGTGGTTGATATCCTTGTAAAAAATGTATAATTATAATATTTTTCAGCTTAACTACATATTTAAATTAATATGCTTTGTTTTCTAAATAGATTAGGTGACATTTTTTTTAACCAATGATTAGATGACATTGTTTTTAATGATTTTAGTCTGCAATAATTATCTGATTATGAAAATTATATCAAGTGACGATATATACCATTATCATTCATCAATATAATTCATTACCATGCGGAAGAATCCACTATTTTGAAATCGCAGAGGATATGAAAGAATTAAATGAATAGTAAATAAATACACCTCTTAGATTAAACAATAGTCTCGTAAATCTTGCTTTAGCTTTGGATTGGAATTGGAGATGCATTAGTTTGTCAGCAAAATTAAAAACTCATTTCACATATTGTTGGATTTTGGGAGTTTTCTTGTGTCTCGTTGTTGTTGTTGTTTATGGATAGCTAAACAATCTATGTATGTTTATCTTCTTGTTTCATTCTTGCACATCTTGTGCTTGGATGTGGTTTTAATAGTATAAGTGTATTTTGCCTTTGCAACAAAAAAGAAGTAGTAGGTAAGTAAATGTGAAGGGACTGTAATAGAAAAGCATAGGTGCAGAAGAAACAACTATTCAGTTTCAAATATAATCTAAAGGAACAACCAAATAGTCCATATAACATAGATGAAGAACCAATATCAAGTGGATATTCTAAAAGATTTTCATTAAAGCTAACTGTTAAGTGTTTGCCTTTAATATCTTTTGAGTCAACTATAAGAAAAAATATATAAATTTTCAAGTTCGGGGGGCATTTAGCACATAAGTGCAAAACTTCAGGGGGGTATTTGCAAAACGTGATATTGACTAACAGAAGAATTTGACGGAGGGGATAAATTGATTAACGTTGTGCAATTTCAAGGGGGGGGGGGGGGGGGGGGGTAATTGAAGAAACTTATAATTTCGGGGAGGTAATTGCATATTTACTATGCAAACAATCTTTGAAGAGGAAGCACACTACAAGAAATACTGGATTTTCCAGGGGAAATATTCCTCGGAAAACACACCTTTTTCGTAGGAAAACACGGATTTCGGAGAAATTATCGAGGAAAAAAAGTTATAGGAAATTTTAGATCTATTCCTACGAGATTTTCGAGGAACTTCCGAGGAAATATTTTTTCCGACAGAATTACCGAGGAAAGTTTAGCAGGAAAGCATTGTACACGTGCTTTTCGACGAAAATTTCCTAGGAAACAACTATAATTAAAAACTGTAGACTGTCGCCACTGGCACACGCTTTCCTACGAAACTTTCATAGGAAACAATTATATTTAATAAATAGAATTTAGATCCAAATTTTGATTTTAAAAAAGCGCCAAATTATTCAAATGAGGTGCCAAAATATTTGGCGCCAAAATTTCATAAAAAATCAAATTTCTAAAAAAAACGAAAATAAAAAAAGTGCGCCAAAATTTCAAAATAACCCAAATTTTTTGATAATTTGTTTCCTAGAAAACATATCAAGTTGATAAATAATTACATAAAACAAAATTCATAAATGCAAGTTAAATTTTCTTTGACAATGGAACATCACTGCCAACCACCTAAAACACCCCAAAAGTGCCCCAAACGAGTCCCTAACCAAAAAAAACAACTGAATATAAAAACAACACTGAAATACACAACAAGAATATAAATTACTCGTTATGATCATCATCCCTCTCCTCGTCCTCGTCCTTATCATCATTGTCGTCGTCATGTGTTCGGTCTTCTTGAACTGACGGTGATGATTGACTCGATGACGACGATGATTCCGATGTTTTCCTACTCTTCATGCCACCCATCCTTTTTGTAACCATCCTTTTGAGTTTTCTCATTTCCTCTGCCTGTTTGGCCAGCAATTCCCTTAACTCATTCTCCGATTCTTCTTTCTTTGCAACGCCTCCTTTTGAGATTGCAACTCCTGGTTCATTCATTGTATCATTGCTTGCATCTCAAGAGGAGGCTCTGTAGAACGAGATGAGGACTCTGGTGGAGGAGGAACATAGAACAAATCTCCATGTACCACATTGTCGGCTAACGGCCCAAGACCGTACATTCTACCCTTTCTTCCTTTTCCTCCATCCGGTCTTCCTTTTTCTGCAGCCTTTGCCCATAATTGAAGTTTAATGGGGAAGAGAATTTCTGGATATGATGGAATCTCAAGATTCTCCTCCAAAAACTCTGCTGCATTCGTGCGATAAGCTGCCTATAAAGTAAAGTAATAAATAATAAAGTCAAAACCGAAAAAAAACAAACACACAGCAGCAGCAAGCTAACAACACCAAAACAGAAAAGCCACATACAGAAAATGGATCACCTAAAAAAAAATCACTCCCTAACCACTGTCAGTAACAGAACAGCATGCCAAAGGCTCCAGTCCAAAAAGTAAATCAAAGAAAAACATTCCAAAAATCTAAGATAACGAGACCTACATATACAATAAAGCAGCCAACCTAAAAAATCTGCTAACACACGCCTCTCTATCAGCCAAAGCCTTTGAAACCAAACCACCGAACAAACACCACCCGATAGAACCAAAACAACAGCAACAGAAAAAAGCTGGGCAAAAAGAAAGAATCGACATCATCACATACTTCAGAATCTCATGCTGCTTTCAATCATTTATCTGCTAAGAATCTTTCAGAAGCCACACAAATTCATGATCTTTTACCTAACTTGAATATTTCACATGATCAAGCTACTGTTTTGGCTCTTCAAGTTACTGTTTTTCCAAACTATGGATTTTCAATGGGCATTACTTCACATCATGCTGTTTTAGATGGGCTTACCTATGTAGAAAGCTTGAAAATGAAGTTTCTGAATTAGAATCACCCCTTTCTTTGCCACATGAATTTTGTCCTTTCTATGATAGAAATGTAATCACGGATCCAAATGAATTAGAGGCAAAATATTTGAGGGATTGGTCAAAGCAAGGTGGAACCAACAATAGAAGCTTAATGGTTTGGGATCTTCAAGTTCCAGAAGATTCATTTAGAGGGTTATTTCAATGATCTCGTTTGGATATCGTATAGCTTAAGGAATTTTTAGTGTCAAAACAAAAGGCTACTAGGAATGAGAAAAAATACCTTCACTTGTCAACTTTTGTTGTATCCATAGCTTATGCCTGGGTATACAGAATGAAAGCTAAAGAAATTGAGAACAAAAATGCTCTGATGGCTTTGAATATTGATTGTCGGAATTGTTTAGAACCACCGACTCCTGCAACATATTTTGGAAATTGTATTGGAGGAAGACTTGCAATTGTTGAAACAAGTGAGTTATTGGGGAAAGATGGGCTAATCGTGGCGGTTGAAGTGCTAGGTGAAGCTTTGGAAACTTTAAAAGATGTAGTGTTAAATGGAGCTGAAAATATGTGTTCATCGTTACTTGGAGGTCTTGCAATTGCTGATGTTAAAGCAATTGGTGCTGCTGGTTCACCTAAATTTGAGGTTTATAGTACTGATTTTGGTTGTGGAAAACCAAAAAAAGTTGAAATGGTTTCAATAGATAGAACTGGTGCCTTTTGTCTTTCTGACTGTAGAAATGGTGATGGTGTTGAGATAGGTTTCGTGTCTAACTAAAAAGCAATGGAAGTTTTTGCTTCGCTCTTTGTCAAAGGCATTGCATCTTGAGTTTCTTCATGTGTATGTGTAAACTTTATTGGTTTGCAGGAATAATTTATTTTAATGTTTTTTCTTTCTATAATTTATATAATTTGAAAGCTTGTAATAGTGTCTTGTGACATCTTGTGCTTGGTTCCTAAACAAAATTGATCAATCACACGCACTCATAATTTGCTTGAAAATAATAAAGCTTTGAAATCAATTATAGGATTCATTTTTGTTACTATTCTGGACATTATTTGATGCCCACGAAATTCTAGTCTAAAGTAAACAAGGTCTTTCAAAGCAATTACTAAATGAAAATTAGGAATACTATATAACCAAGTGGTTGAACAGAAGCAGTTAATCAACTTCGGTTAAGGATGAATCGATTAGAACAGAATTATTTGTTTTATTTTAGTGTTTTGTAGTCTTTTTGTGTTTTATTTAAGGATTTTACGGAGGATTAGAATTAATTATTGAAAGTTTAATAAAGAGTCTATAATGTTTTCAATTAAGTCTTTGTGAGTTTTGTAATTTCCTCACCAGACAAATGTATAGGGTGTCATGGTCTTTTTGGTGTAGGCTAGTGATTTAATCATATCAGAAGACACCTTGTGGATGTCACGGAACCATGAAGACAAGGACAAAGAAGATATTGAAGTCCCCAGACACTTAAATAAATTTTTTCTCAAGTCCCAAGCCCATATCTAAGGTGAAAATTCCATGACGAGGGAAGAAATCAGGAGAAAATGCATTAGAACTACGTGCCTCGCGAATGAAATTTCTGCGCCCCCATGCGTAATGCATGAAAGCTAAAGCTAGGAGTTTAGTCCTGGTGCGTGTGCTGCGAGCGTTTTCTATATGTGGCACACGTACTGAAAGCTCAGTGAATGCCACAAAAGCATAAGTTGCATGTTTGGCAAATAGAAGTTCGATCCTCACAACAAAGAGGTAGTGTTTTTGTCTATAATATTAGATTTTTCGATTAGAAACAAGGGTTCCGAATTATAGAGTCCAAAAATTTGATGACAATAAAACTTGCATGCTAAACAACATATACAAAATTATCATGAATCACTGCCTATTAATCGTCGAGGTCTGCAGTACTTGTCAACCCCATCAAAAGAAGCAAAGTAATTGATAGGTCCTCCACGTTTCAAGAGCAAATCTGAATATCAAGCTCCAACAATTATACTACTTGATAGTTTCGAGAAAATGCGGGTGTTTTAACTCCATTTCTCTTGTTGTGGCACACAAAAGACACACACACACACAGACATGTATGCCTATGGAAGCTGTTTCTTTTCTATTTCCGTAGTGTTGGAATAGATGCATTTAGATATTAAAATTGGCTGGTATTTTGACTATGTCTCATGATTTTCTTAATGTAAAGATGGTTTATTTAGTGGTTTCATATAGTTGCATACTATTTGCAGAGTTGTTCATACCTGCATAGTCAGAGCACCACTAAGAATACATGTCAAACCAAACCATGTTCCTGTGAAGAAAATTTGTGCTAATGTACATGTTAATGATGTAAGTTGTTAAATCATTCTAGAAGACTTGTGTGCAAATTTATTTTCTTAAATATCTCTCTCAGAGATGTCTCCACCAGGCCTTAGCTTGTTGTCAAAAGCCGTCAACCGTGTAAACGCTCTTGAAATTTTATACTTGTAGGAAGAGCCTGGGCAATGGCTAACTAAACATCACGATTTAGACAAAATTCAGCATGTTTTGTATTTTTAGAAGCTTAATTCCTACTTTAGAAGCTTATTTTATCGGAATACATTGGTTATTGTATTTTTTTATACAGAAAACATCTGTTGACAATTGACATGCTTCTTCAATTCTTTCTTGCCAACTTTTGCACCATTAGGAGGCTTTGGATTAACTCCACAATCGTGATGCACTTTGCCCTTACATTCTTCCCAATATGAAAAAAACAAAGCATGGTGTGTGTTTCAGGGAAAACTGTGCCAACGGAATTCATCAAAGAATCATCCCTGTCGGTGACAATCACCTTAGGCATGTTGTCTTTTGAGGACAAAAGACCTTTTACCATCATCAGTGCCCAAGTAAAGTTATCCTCTAGTTCAAAGTGAAGAAAGGCAAAACCAACAGAATACGTCATTTTTGTAGAGGTGCAACCAACTACCTCAAACAACGACATTCGACAGTTGTTAGTTTTGCAAGTGGAGTCCATGACCAAAACGGTCGGAAAAGTGTTGAGCAATTTAATTGACTCCAGATGAGCAAAAAATATGTCTTCAATAGTGGTTTCCTCACTATTGCATGCATATTGTGTAATAGACGTATTGATGCTCCACCAACTTCAAAATCAAGTATTGAAACTCTGTCATTTCACCTCTTTACCCCTTGCGCCATCTTGTTCGCACATTGTACACTTGCTTGATAGTTGTCACACTTTCTTTGTTATTTTGCTTCAAATTGGTGAGAATATTCCGAGGCACCGTCAAACTCTTTGTCATGTGGATAAATTTTTTCTTCTCCTCCGCAATAAGGTGTCCTGATAACTTTTTATCCAAGTCATGGTTGTGCATTCCACAAAGCATTGCAATCCACCAATTATTTGTATCCTTATAAAAAAAAACCTTTCAACCTAAATGGACATTTACTTTTCAAGGTTTAGTTTCTTCCTCGTCTTAGGTGGCTTGTATATCCCACTCCTTTCACATCACATCGTCAAGTACGGCCTTTTAATAACTGATTTATCTATACAAACAGTAAATCCGGCCCTTTCTGTAACGCCCTAGTTGTTATTTATTTTATTTTGAATTATTTGGAGTCTCATATGTGATTTTATATGATTTTTGATGATTTATGTGGTGTGTGCATTTTAATATATGGTTTAATAAAATAATAATTAAAATTAGTGGGAATTATTATTATTTTAGAAATTAGGGAGTTAATTAGGATTTAATAGAATTAAGGGGAGTTAATGAAATAAAGGGGAGTTATAGTTTGGGAGTTAGGAAAAGAAAAGGCAGAAGCAGTTTTTACGTGAAACAAGTTTTGGGAGAGAAAACCAAGAATAAGGGGAGAGAAGAACAAGTAGAACCAAGATCAACCGTGTATCGTGCGATTTTCTGAACTAAGGTAAGGGTGAGATTTGCTTCAGTAATATAGTTATTGAATTCTGAATTTGTGATTTAACATGTTGTTGTTCTTAGGTTTGGTAATTGGGAATTAGGGTTGGAGAATCGTCATTAGTTGTTAATTAAATAGAAAATCCATAGTATTTGTGTACAGAGGGTGCTCTGATTATAGGTTGTTCATAGTCTAATGTTCCAATCAGTTTTGGGGTTGGGTTAATGAAAATTGGGATTTTATGTTTGAAAAGTTAGTGTCCAACATTCTACAAATAAGAGATCATGTGGGTTTTGGGAAAATCGATTTTTGGTAGTTGAAACTTTAGTTTTTCGGTAGATTATGATAGAGCTATGTCTCATGAGCGTGTAGGCGAAAACGGCATCGAAAACGGGTTAACGGTTGGGTTTTTATGCGCGAAAACGTGAAGGTCGAAAATCTGATGCTGTCTGTCAAACCAGGATCGTGCCACGATTCGGGACCAACGTGCCACGATTTTGATCAGAAATTTAGTTCGTTTGACACTGGAAAAATCGTGCCACGATGGGATACCAACGTGCCACGATGCTGTCATCCAATAAACCCTAAAAATGCAATTTTCTTCACTCCAAATGCTTCCAAACTTCTTCCTAAGTGTAGGGACTTTATCCTAAACATATAGAGATGTTTTTAGGAAAGATATGACGTAGTATAAGGGTCTAATGAGTTCATGAGTGATCCTTGGGGTAGGGATGGAAGTTGTCTATAGGGGTATAGCCTCTCAATGTATCTAAGCTAATATAATTGATGTTGTTGATTACTAATATCTTTGAGTTGTTGAATTCTGTTTGAACGTTTTGAATGGAGCCTGATGTATGAGCATGATTAAGATAAATTGTGCATTTTTCTGGATTGTTGGATTGATTAATGATGAACTATCGAATGACTGTGTTGTATGTTTACATTCATTAAATCATACAAGTGTGGAGTTATGGAGAGTTGAGTCATATACATATATATATGCATTTGTTGAGTTGTATGTAGATATACACAGGTTGGGTAGTTGCATAGCATCAAAGTGGGAGAGCTTCGGCTCTGGAACGCCTTGTCGTTCAAAGTGGTGGAACACTAGTTGTTCAAAAGCGGTGTTGAGCGGTGAGGACTTAGGTCCTGATGAGAATGCTTTAACCATTCGACAGCGGTGTGGGTCACGGCCCTGATTATGGTACCACATGCATATTTGCATTTATCGAAGAGTCTAGGGTGTTGTTTTAGCGGAGTTGTCATGTCATTTGCATGAGTCGGTGTTGTTAGTTGTAATTGTCATATTGATGATGATGATGTTGTTTTATGAAGTATATATATATTTATGCATATAAGATGATGAACTGATTATCTTTAGGGTGTTAGATTCAATTGACGAATTTTAATATCTATATCTTCTTGTTGTGAATCTCACCCCTTCTGCTTGAAAATGTTGCCCTTCCTATGGGTAACTTGCAGGTGATCCTGAGTAGTTGGTGGTGGCTCAAGTGTCTAGGGCTCTGATACATTTGGGATGGGTTTACCTTATTTATGTTTCATTCCTTATGTATCATATTTTGAAACTTGATGTTGTAGCCCTTTTTAGTGGTTGAATTTATGTTGTTGAGGCTTTTATGCCAAGGATTATCATGGAGAATTAAACAGTTAATGTTGTTGCTCTTAATGCAAATATTCCGCTGCAGATTATTGAGGTTTAATTAAATAGTTTTATATTTCTATTTAAGAAAAATTTGAAAATGTAGTGTGACATGCCCGTTTGGGATTTACTCTGATGTATGTTTAATTATTTAATTACTTTTGGGTAACGGGGTGTTACACTTTCCCCTTTTCGACGAACCCAACCATGTAACTCTTCTCGCTCTCTCCATCTTGCATTTGTTGTAAAAAATGTGGCGGTGTCGCAAACTTCGCAAACAACACCGATAGGTACCGGTTTAAGTTATTCAATTTTACCAATGCAAGCTTGAAATGGAATTTTGACTTTAAACGGTTTCACATTAACGGTTGGTTTGCGTCGCCGGAAGCATCGTCGGAAGCTTCATTTTTGACCGGTTTCGGTTCAATGTCATCACCTGCGAAATTGTCAACCATCTAACTATATATTTATTGAATAAAAAAAATAACATAGGAAGGATAAATAAATTACTTGTGGAACAAGCTAACCAAGAACAAAATCGGCGCAAAAAATTAAAAATCAGGACTGCATAGTGGAGTGACTTAAGTCACGCAACACTTTAACTCCTGCGAGACTTAAGTCACGCATCCTTTAACACTTGCGCAAGTAAACGTGCGCACCATGCCCTATTGCCTACCAAAATAGACGAATCAAACACAAAAACCAGAAAAATGAGATGAGTTTAGATGATACAATACCTGATATTTGGTGCTTGATGAGCGTAGAAACTTACTTTCCTGACGATGTGCAATGATTTGGGATGAGGATTTTGACCAAAAAATTCTCACTTTTGGGGTTTTTGAAGGTGGAGGGAAAGAAAATGGTGTTTGGAGTATCGACTGATGGGTTTTGTACGAAAACAGTAACTTTGCGTGACTTAACTCACGCTGCGTGAGTTAAGTAACACAACATTACTTATGTAACGCAGGGACAAATGCGTCAATTCAGTTGGACGCGGGTGTGTTTTGTGTTGGGGGGAAGAACATAAATCAAATGTGTGGAGGAAAGTGAGAGGAATTGATGTTCTTTTGGCCGATGATGGAGGAAAAACTTTGAATTGTTCAATGATTTTGGGAGGTTTCTTTTAAGGCCCCCTCATATCTCTTTAGGCCCCCCTAAAATTAGAAAATTGTCCTTAATAACACTTGTAGTTAACTACCGGAGGTTCATTTTATAAAATTTCAAATTTGTGCTTCCAGTAGATAACTCCCTGAAGTGTTTTTTTTTTTTGTTTTTTTTTTGTTTTAAATTTCGATTTTGTTACTCCGGTAAATAACTACTGCAAGTGTATTTTTAAAATTCAGTTTTTCTTACTCTGGTAGATAACTTCCGAAATGCTCATTAGCAGTCAACTTGAATATGCTCCTAAACTTTGCGATTTTTGGGAATATTTTTTGTGTTTTCGACACAATTATTAAAACAAGCAGCGTCAATCTTCACTCAACTACGATCAATTAGAAAGTAAACATTACTTCTTCCCTTTCACATTCACATTCAGTTTTTGCATAAATTTCATGGTTTTTGACATTTAAAGTAGGGGTGTTCGCGGATTGGATTGGTTCAATTTTGGTCTGCCAGCTACCATCAATTTTGAATCACTTTCAACAAGACGATTTTGTCGTGTGGATATGTTTTTGCTCATCTGCTACGTGTTCTTCACTACCGTAGAAGCTATTTTTGTGGTTATTATATAATTGACATTACTTTGTTAATGATGTTTGATGTGTTTGTAAGACTTGTTAGTTTGACAATGTGATTGGAATTATTTTTTTTTATTTTGATTTGAATATTGTGCGGTGCACATAAAAAATAATGTCAAACTTTGAATATTAAATAATATTAATTTTTTTTTTTGATAAAGCTAAAATTTCAATATAAAAGCCAGGTGATGCCTGAACCTCATACAAGAAAGAATCCAAAAACATCAAAACAAACCAAACCCTCTTAAACCAACAAGGAAGGAGGGGAAACAATTAAGACATATGCAATCTAATCAAAAGGCAGAAAGGTAAAATGAAACATCCCAATACTCAAACATATTTGGGATTGCTTTTAATGACACCCTTTTTGGATTGATTTTGGATGTGCTCACTACTTGTGATGCCACCACAACCGTTTCCATTAGGACTCTTATGTTTTCTAGACTTCCTGCCAGGTTTAGTAAACTTGCCTATCTCTAAAGGAGTGTCTAAAAACTTGTCAGCATTAGAAGGAAAAACCTCAATGTCTTCAGGTTCTAGTGTGTTGTCAGTATCTTCATCTCCTCAAAGTTGTCTCAACACCTTCCCATCTTTCAAACATGCAACAGAGGTATTTCCAGGTCCATCAGAGAAATGCACCTTCCTTTTGTCTTGCCCCAATATCTCATCAGTGGAAGTTATAGGGGTAATTATGGGCTGCAAAATTGAAGATTCATCCAAGAAAGGGTCCACAGCATTACCAGGCAACTCAAAAGTAGCATTGGGGAATGACACCCTCCCAAACTTGCTACCCTAATCTAGAGAGGTAGGACCTGTAATGGGGAATGACAACCTCCCATTAGTAGAGTCCAGTAAGAGATTACTTGAGCTCAAAGCAACAGACTGAGAGTTCATTTTTACCACTTTACTAGGATTCTCTAAGTTTGTGCTATGGTTCAGGGCCTCCTTCCTTAGGGAGTTTTCCTCAACACTTATATTTTTATCACTTTGCATATTCAATATAGTGTGAGTAGATTCCTTGTCACCTGATACTGCCTCACCTAAAACATGTTCAGCCTGCTCAGCATCAATGTCAAGCAACACAAAAGAGTTGTGAAGATTCAAGGTCCCTCCATTGTTTTTATCCTGGGCAGAAGCATGGTGCTCTATATTGAGGACTTCAGATTCATTGACATTATGAGCTGTAAACTCCCGTTCCTCAAAATCATCAACTGAATCAAATATGTCCTCATGAGTAGTAGTGTGAACCAGACTCTCATCAGGCTTATTGCCAACTGATGCAATGTGCTGATAACTCACAGTTTCATCTGCAACTGTACATCCACAACATTTTGCTTATGAGTCAAAGCAGGTGCTGACTGAGGCTTTTGTTGCATGCATATTGTAAGTCAAAATAGGTTTTGTCTGGGTTTTGTGAGGCTCATTGTGAGCCTTCTTAGTAGCTTTTCCATTGGGATCAACATTCAATTTGGAGCAAGCTTGTAGGTTGTGACCTATGGTTTTGTAGTGAGCACAAAACAAGGGATACTTTTCATATTGAACCATTATTGTCAAAGCATGACCCTCTCTTTCAACTATAACAGAGTCAAACAATTTCTCAGCCATATTAACATTAATCAGTATTCTAGCATAGAGGCCAAAGCGCTTATGTTAGGTTGCTTCATCAATGGTGAGTGGTGTGCCCAGACCAGAGGCAATTTTCAAGAGAGTTTGCCTGCACCAATATTCATGTGGCAGTTGCAACAACCTGACCCAAACTTGAGCATGTGTCTGTGCCTGTGCTTTGGGAACAAAATCCTTGGTCCAACAATAGAATCTCAAAAATCCAAGTTTCAAATTGACTACACCAAAAGCCCAAATCTAATTCAAATCTTCAATTGAATTGAAATGGAATTCAAAAATACCCTTACCAAGTGGAATCAGACTCCAATTGCTCAATTGAGGCCAGAGATTGCTGAGCTTAGATTTCAGAGCTTGTGTAGTTAGTGGAGAATCCCCTTTGTGTAATGTTAAACGGCCATGGAGGTTGAATCTACAAGCGGCTAAACCAGAATCATATGCAGCTTGTGTAATCTTAATTCGAACTGAATCTCCTGTTATCATGGTTTTTGGGTGCCAAGCCATTAATTGGACTTGAACCTTTTGACCGTCGATATCTCTCTTTTTTCTTGGGAAGGGTAAAAGGAGAAAAACCCTTGAGTTTCCGAATTCGGGGGTCGTTTTCGCTACGGGAAGGTGTTAGGCACCCGGAGCGATTATGGTATTCCATAAGAACCGCTCTCCTAAGTTTATTTCTACGCTTTAGTTTTATTGCTTATTTGTAAAAAGAAAGTGTGATTAGTTAAGAATGGGGGTGAGAAGAAGTAGAATTTTTATTTCGGCTTGGATGAGTTTTGACTCATTGCCTACGTACCGTTTTACGGGATCAAAACCGGCGTAGTTCTTGCTCAAAAAATGGTTTTTGTTTTTGTTGGTTGATTTTAAGTTTGAAAAGAGATTTTGAAGAAAGGAGATGAGAGGCCTCAAGGGCATAAGATTTGGAAAGTGTGAGGTGGAATTAGTCATTTTGCAAAAATAAAGTCCAAAGAGGATTAAGATTTATTGAAAAGTTTACTTAAGAAAATAAAGGGAATTAAGGAGTTTTGACTCCATTTTATTTTCAAAAAAAAGTTTTCAAGTGAGATTATTTGCATGTCTTTGGAAAAAGTTGATTTTTTTTTTCTAAGTGTTTAAGCCTAAGCGCTTATCTAACCATACAATCCTATGCATACATCTAAGGTGAGTGTGTGCGTGCCGGTGCGTCATAGTGTCCATAGTCCATATTACAAAAATTGCCTAGATACATTCTATGGCCTCTTTGCCAAGCTACAAGCCAATGATAACAAATTACATCACCAAATGAATCAAAACTTGCAAAAATAAATGCTGAGCTAAAGAAAGTGGAGGAGGTAGTGAAATGCTAGGAGTGAAATCACATGGGGAACAAAATGTTAGTGCAACAAGGAAAAATATAATTGGAAAGATGCAAAATGTACCAAATGAGTATGCAACGTGAGAAATTAGCAAGCACAATGTGTAACAAAGTCAAGATTAAAAAAAAATCAATTCAAAACAGCAAGATCAACATGTGATTATAGGCATAAACATCTCACATCAACATACCAAAAGATTATTACCACATATTAACACATTAGTGATAAAAATACAATGAAAAACTCATGGCAAATGATCCAAAAGGAATTAAAATACCATGAATTAATCATGCAATATTTTTATCAAGCTCAACATGCAAAAATGTCATAGAAACAATAAGAAATCAACAAAACGTATGCCTAAAAAAAACTAGGAATTTTTATCAAAATTTTGGTCAAGGCACAGGTTCCAATAGCACAAAAAGACGGTGTAAATAGCACAAGGGAGCAAAAAAAACGTAGAAAACTAAAAGAAATAAGCCCAAGCCCAAACCTAAAAGATCCGGATGCACGGGATCCACACGATTGATCCAGGATTCTAAAACCCTAGATCAAACGGCCAGGAATCAAAGGAGAATGGACCGGACTGGACCGGTCCGGTTCGCTGGCCTATAAAAGTGAAGGAGCACCGGTTTTTTCATTTTCTACTTCCCTTTCTCTCTCTAAGTTCTTCCCTCTTCTCTCATCTCTCACTTCTCTCTAACCTTCACCGCCGGTGAGGATGAAGTGACGGCGGAGACCTTGAAGGTCCGCCGGAAACTTCATCTTCTCCGGCGAGACTATGAACTTCCGGTGACCTAAAAATTCCAGAACTTAAAGATTTTTGCACACTTTGATTCGTCCTTTAACCCTAAACACGAATCCAGCAATTATTTTTTCAAATACGGTTTGAAACGACGTAGATCTAAAAATTTCCGTACGGTTTTGAAACTGATTTTTTGATTTTTTTGAAAGGAAATGTTTAGATCGTTTAAAGATCTACATCGTTTCGTTGTTCGCTGCTTCTTTGATGTTTGTTCTTGCTTTCAAAACTTAGATCCTTATGGATCTAGGTTTTGTGTTTACGGTTACGGTTTCGTCTTTGAGTTCTGGAAATTTTGGATCTGTTGCTTGCGTGATTTTTTTACAGGTTTTAAACTATGATACTATTTTCTGAGAAGAAAAACTGAGTTTTACCTGAGGTTTTGGTTGAAACCTTTAATGGAGAAAATCTTTGGAAAACTGGATTCTGTGTTTTTTGTGTTGTTGATTTGGTTGCTGGACCGGAAATAAACCGGTGATTTCACTGATTCTGCTTCTTCATCTTCTTCACCGGTGTAAACCTTGCTTCTTTCCTTCTTCTTCTTCCTCTGTGATCAACGCTTGAGCTTGCTTCAATGCGAGCTCGCGTTTGGAATTGCAGAGAAACGGTCAATTCAGTGACGAAGATTCCACAGAATCTCTGAGAATTGATCTAAAAAATGTTGATTCTGATGGAAATTAGGGTTTCTGGAAAACGGTTAGGGTTTTTGTTCTTGGTGTTCTTGAGAAATTCTGAGAAATTTTCTGTTTTTGATCTAACTGCTGAGAGAGAGAAAGTTGGAATTGTGTTTATGAGTTGGCGTGTGATTATTGCTTCTGAAATCTGACTTAATGCTTTTATAGCTGACATGTGTGCATTGGAACCAATAGGAAACTGACATGTGGCATTGGACTGAGAAAGGGGGCGCTGCCCTATAATTCTGACTTGAAGGACCTTTCTGCAAAAACAAAGAAATTGAGGACTAAACTGCAAAATAATAAAAAAGGCTTGAAATGAAATAAAAAACAGTTTGGACAAAATGCAATTTTGGGACCTCAATTGAGGGACCAAAATGCAAAAAATAAAATTTGAATAAAAAAACGTAATTTGACCAAACGTAAAGTGAAACAAAAATAAAATTGACAAAACGGACTAAAACGAACCAATGACCTAAATGAGGTACTTCAAAGTAACCTCTCTATGCCAAAATTTTGTGTGAAATGACCAAAATGCCCCTAGGGCTAAAAATGACCTAAACAGAGCCAAATTGACTTGACACTGACTCGGATGCAAGTTTGAAATGAATTTAACAAGGTTTACTGATGAAATGCAAAAAAAACAATCTGAAAAGACTCAGAGACAGTCACAAGGATGAAAATGGGTCCCACTGCAGGAAATGACCAAAATACCCTTCTGTATGACTTTTTGCAAATTTTGAAATAAACTGTAGAAAAAACAATGTAATGATTCAGAGACACTTTTGAATGACTTACAAGACAAGTAAAGACATTTCGAAAGGTTTTATGCAAGAAAAACATAGGTAAAATTGTGATTGAAAATACTGCGAGGCAGAGACAATTTGAACTGTGCAGTTGAAATTTGATAATTGACAAAGTTTGAAATGAAATTGGGCCCAGTATTTTTAGGTCCAAAAACAGGGTATAACAT
Source organism: Medicago truncatula (assembly GCF_003473485.1). NCBI lineage: Eukaryota > Viridiplantae > Streptophyta > Magnoliopsida > Fabales > Fabaceae > Medicago > Medicago truncatula. The sequence goes on along the minus strand of NC_053048.1, from coordinate 4,512,093 downwards.
CTCCAATAATAACCTTTGGAGGAAGCTTGGTCAGAAAACCTGCACCATTTTGAGAACTGGAAGAAGAACCAGAGAGAGCCTGGGCAAAGGATTTCCCATTTTTTAGAAAATTCACTTTCGTTGTTGCTAGAGCATGCATGGAGGCAATGGACAAACCATGACTCACAGTGAAGTAACAGAGGCGCACCGGACAAGAAAAATGAAGGTGAAAACAATCACAAACAATGTGAAATTTAACGGCCACCGTGAAATAGGGAGGATCGCCGTGAAAAATGGTGCAAAAGAGCTTGCCAAAAGAGCACCGGTGGTGGTGGTGGTTAGGTCACCGTAAAGAAACAGTTACGGTGGTTTTGTTCAGAGAGAGAATCGATCCACATCGTTGTTCATAGGTGGTTAGATTATTATGAAAATACATACAATCCACAACAATGTAATCATTTGAATAAGGATTTTGTGACTTTAACCCTCCACATATGTGATTTCTCTTCTAACTATAATTCTCTCGCTATCAGTTATTTCTCTCCAATTTCTCTTTTTGTTTCTCTCTTTTAATTCTTTTATTTTTTACTCATCTACCTTAAATTTTACATTTATAATTCATTAAATAATATTAATTTGGGGTAAAATTATTATTTGTCAAAAAAAAAGACCTATGCCAACGGATTTGGTCCTATACCCATGGAAACATATGGTGGGTAAAGTTATTAAATAATTGTAACAAAGCGTTGGTATAGCTCCGAAATTTACCAAAGGCTGAAAACTATCATAGGTATAGGCTATTGAGACGGAATTTTGCTGTTGGAATAGCGAATTAAAGTCTGGATAAATAAACGTTCGTCGTTATAGGTTTATTCCCTATACCAACGGTTTTTAGACGTTTGCCGATGGATATATACTGTTGGTAAATAGCAATTTCTTTGTACTAATTGGCTAGAATACTTATTGGTCATCTTACATTATGTGTATTTTATGATTAAATGCAAACTTGATATGTTTGATATGTGTATGAACGCTCAATGGTGGAGTTTAACATGGGAAAGGTGAATCCTTTCCCACCAAAGGAAAGTTAGATTTTTACCTCCATGTATAGGTAAAACAAGTTGATTTTATTTTGTTTGGTTTTTCAAAGATTAAAAAAGCTAATATTTAATAGTGTTAACTAGTTTACTAATACACCCTTTGTTTTTATGAAATCATATATGCACCTCACCTATTTAAAAATAAATGATTTTTCACGTACATGATTTTTCACATTGATATCTAACTTTTTTTTTTTTTTTAATTTAACAAACTTTTTTTTATGGTAAGGGATTAATTTACTGATTTTGACCACATTTGCAATGTTTTAGGGACGTTTGCAATTAATGTTTGCAAATAAATGAATTTATATTTTTCTTTTTGATAAGAGTGAGTATGAAATTATTGATATGATGTAACTCATTTTTTTTCTTGCAATGACAATGAACATTTATATTAAATATGTTTTGATCCATTTAAATATTTTAAAATTTTCATTTTAATTTCCCTAAAATATTTCATCAATTTTTAATCTTCGTAAATTTTTTCATCCGCTCTTTTGGTCTCTCCTTTTAAATCATATCATATACTTGATAATAACGACAAAAAATAATGTGGACATAAATTATTTATAATGAATATTAAATACAATAAACAGTGAATACAACAAATTGAATAGATTTATTCCCTATAAATTTAGATATGACTTGTTGCTTAGCAAATTGGATAAATTCTTACAAGCGATATGCTACTTAGCAAATTAATTAAAACTTTTTTTTAGAGAGAATGCAAATTGATCAGTAAATTGAATTAATTAATTTTATACAAATTTAATTAGAAAACATAATTTGTTTGAAAGGAATTAAAGAACATAGCATCTCATACACAATGAGAATCGGTTCACTCAGTAAAAAAAAAGCCCACTTACTTAACATTATTTTATATGTTGTGGGGTACCAATTTTTGTTTCAAGTAAAAAACCAAAAAGTTGCAAAAGGGTAGCAAATAAAAGATCTCAACCATTGAATTTTTTTATTATTATATCTAAGGTCAAAAAACACATTTCCCATGGTGGGAAAGGATTCACCTTTCCCATGTTAAACTCCACCACGCTCAAATACTTTCTCTTGCTATCTACCGTTGTACTTCCTTTTTCTACATCATCCCAAATACTTTTTAATCATATTTTAATAATCATGAAATAACGACTTGCATCACAAACTATACAAGACCTATGCTTGGAGTTTATGTGACAAACTCATTGATTTTTTGTGTTACATGCTTTGATAGTTTAGTACTACAATTAATGTGAAAAGGAATAATTAACGCATGAATTTTCTGAGGAGCTTCAAAACATATTCAAAGTGTTATCCTACTAAAGTCTTCCAAGATAATCGATGGACAAGAAACAACATATGGAAAACGCCGAGAGAAATTATGGAAGGTATTGCATCAACAAAAGATTTTGAGGTTGGTTGACCATGAATTTATTATCCTCTCATATAAAAGAAAACATTCTGAACTTTTATGAAATAATATTCTCATGATGAACATTTTCATTGCATTCAAAATTATTCCTACCAAATTAGGTAAATGACAGGAATCAACTTTGTAGAAGAAATCATTTCAAGATTGATTTAATTATAAGTCCTTTGTTAAGGAGAATGTTTGGAGAATGATCAAGAACATGTTGATGGTCTTATGCATAAAAAATATGCCATAATATGATCCAATAAGTTGCAACACTATTCAAAATCGTTTTGAATTGAAGAAAATGAATTCACGTCAAATTCAGAATGTTCTGCTAAAGTAGAGAATATTACGTTCAATAAAGTAATATAATTGAAGCAAATTGTAGGTTCTTTTTTCTTGTTCTATTTATTGATCTGTTTCTTTCTTTCTGCACCTAAAGAGATGTTTGTCTCTTTTACATCATTCCATGGTTTTCTGTATGCAATTTAATCAAGTCAGTCATAGATACAACGTGTAGGGTAAAGATTCTCTCCATTTATAATTTTTTTCATTTGTTGCAATTTGGAGAGAGAACACAAAAAAATAAGTGGTGGGTCCTATCACTAAGTGGATCCCACCATCATTATTTTCTATGTGTCTATCTCTCTCCAAATTGCAACAAATGGAAAAAGTTATAAATGGAGAGGATCTTGACCCCAACGTGTAGGAAGGCATTGTTCCAAAAGTTTGTTTTCAAATCATTTGTTTAAAAATCTTATATCACAAAAAGCAAGGACTTGTATCAATTTCAAACATCATCAATTCATTTGAATTGATGAGAAACAACATATTAATTATACTACTCCCGCCGTTTTAAAATGAATGTCGTTTAAGGTTTTTACACACATATTAAGAAATGCATTAATTAAAAGAAAGAAAGATGTTATTTTACCAAATTATCTATTAATTTAAGGTTTTTACACACATATTAAGAAATGCATTAATTAAAAGAAAGAGAGATGTTATTTTACCAAATTATCTTATTAATTTATGGTTTTTACACACTTATTAAGAAATGCATTAATTATACTATTGATTTGTTTTTCATTAAAAAGAAAATAATAATTTGGAAGTAATATATATAGTATTAATTGGAAGGTACAATTGAAAACAAAAAAAATATTATTACATTGGAAATTGAAAGCGACATTCATTTTGAAACAATTTCTTTTGTCTAAAACGACACTCATTTTAAAACGGAGGGAATATTTTAACACTCATTCATAAAAAGGGAACAAATTGTAGGTTCTGGCCGTGCAAAGTGACGGATTTAGAAACGGGGCAATATTTACCTATAATTTATAATATAAAAAACATAACAAGGTTGGCGGTGGCCATACCGTGGGGGCGTGTTCAATCAGGAAGGTGACGACTATACCCGACTGTAGCGGAGAGGCGATTCTAAGAGAAAACTTTGTGGGTCTTTATCGCGAGATTTTCATTTGCAAACGAGTACCAAAATTCCATGATTTGAAATTCTAACAGCAGTATATGATTGACAAATAACTACGAGTTATTACACGTACCTCAATAGTTTATTCATAAAACACGCTATAGAATGAAAAACAATGGAGTTTTTATTCCGCCAACGAAACTGAATCTTCACCTTCCTTCAAAAAAAGAAAAACTGAATCTTAGAAATCTTGGTTGGGCCTAACACAACCCCAAAAAAACCGGCTTTTGAGGTGATGATTGCCCCCACTTATAAACAAATTGTCAGGCCAACTCCTAACTGATGTGGGACTCTTAACACACCCCCTATGACGGGTGGCCCGATAACGGAAACATGATAACAGGTGGCCCAAAGAATCGTGAAAAGGTTTTGATACCATCTTAAAAATCGTGGTTGGGCCTAACACAATCCAAAAAAAAACTAGCTTTTGAGGTGAGGATTGCCCCCACTTATAAACAAATTGTCAGACCAACTCCTAACCGATGTGGGACTCTTAACACTGAATCTTCACCTACATATCAAACTAATAAAGTAATGACACATAAACATAGCTAGAGCTGTCAAAACGGGTGGCCCGGCCGGGCCAAGGGCTTTTAAGGGTCGGGCTAAAAAGCCCGGTTTGAATATGGGCTGGAAAAATAGAGCCCGAGCCCGGCCCTTTACGGGCTAACGGGCCAGCCCAGGCCCATTTTTTTTCCGTCTTTTTTCATTATTTAAGGACTGAAAACATAATAACATAAATGTACACAAAATTTATAGTGAACAAAAGATAAATTAAGTTTGGTCCAAGAGAATAACAATTATCCATACTAACATAGTAACATTAACATAATTGTACACTAAAAAAGTATATTTATTAAATTCATTTGCTAATCAATATAGTTACTATATATAATTTTTTCAGGGAACAGCATAGTCACTATATTGTCTTGCAAGATCCACATATATGATATAATTAATTAATTAATTAGCCAACACATGTAAAAATAAATTAAAAAAAGAAAGAAAGATAAAGGGTACTAAACTGAGTTGACAGTGAAGAAAGGAAATCACAATGCAACCATAAGCAAAAGGTAGGGTACATTTTTAACATCATAGGAGAACAAGAGTTAAGAAACAATGATGAAACACGACCACTTTGATTTTTGTTTTTCCTTCATTTTAATTAGAAGTAACAAAATTTCGGTAACAAAAAAAATTAAAAGTAACAAAACAAATGAACATAATTATATACAATTTTTAGAAGAGAGAATGACTTAAATATCAAATGAACATAATTATTTGGGCTGTCCGTCCAGTCCAGTGTAAAAAATAACGCTTTTTTATTTTTTTTGCGGGCTGCCCTTAGCCCGAACGAGCTTCGGGCATTTTCGTGCTGGGCTAAAAAGCCCTGAAAAAATTCGGGCTGCTATTTATCGGCCCATGCCCTACATTGATACTAATTTAGAAAATAAAATAATTGATTGTAATCACATATGTCAATGTTGTGTGTGCATTGAACACGACACATGTCAAGCATGCCTTTAATACGAAGCATCTGGGCTACATAAAGGACTCAAGATCCAATCCCTTTGACAAAGAGAGAAGCAAAGGCTTCCATTGCTTTTTTCGTAGACACAAAACCTATCTCAACACCATCACCATTACTACTATCCGAAACACAATAAGCACCAGTTCTATCTATAGAAACCATTTCAACTTTCTTTGGTTTTCCACAACCAAAGTCAGTACTATAAACCTCAAATTTAGGTGAACCAGCAGCACCAGTTGTTTTAACATCAGCAATAGTAAGACCATCAAGTAACCATGAAGACCAATTTTCAGCTCCATTCAACACTCCATCTTTTAAAGTTTCCAAAGCTTCACTCAACACTTCAACAGCCACAATTAGTCCATCTTCCCCCAATAACTCATTTGTTTTAACAATTGCAAGTTTTCCTCCAATACAATTTCCAAAATATGTTGCAGGAATCGGCTGATCTAAACGATTACGACAATCAATATTCAAAACCATCATAGCATTTTTGTTCTCAATTTCTTCTGTTTTCACTCTGCATACCCATGCATAAGCTATAGATACAACAAAAGTTGACAGGTGAAGATTTTTATTCTCATTCCTAGTACCCTTTTGTTTTGACACTACAAATTCCTTAAGCTTTTCGATATTCGAACGAGATAATTGAAATAACCCTCTAAATGAATCTTCTGGGACTTGAAGATCCCAGACCATTAAACTTCTATTGTTGGTTCCACCTTGCTTTAACCAATCACTCAAATATTTCGCCTCTAATTCATTTGGATCCTTGATTATTTTTCTATCATAGAAAGGACAAAACTCATGTGGCAAACAAAGGGGTAATTCTAATTCAGATACTTCATTTTCAAGCTTTCTACATAGGTAAGCCCAAGATTTGATAAAAGAAGTTGAAGTTTTACCATCTAAAACAGCATGATGTGAAGTAATACCAATTGAAAATCCATAGTTTGGAAAAAGAGTAACTTGAAGAGCCAAAATAGAAGCTTGATCATGAGAAATATTCAAGTTAGGTAAAAGATCATGAATTTGTTTAGCTTCAGTAAGATTCTTACCTGAAAGATGATTGAAATCAGCATCAGATTCAGCTATGGTAAGTGAAAGAGGGTTTCCCTTGATGAATTTGATGATTGGCTTGTGAGAATCATTAGGCCAAGTGAGATGACCCAAAAGAGGATAAAAGTAAGAAAGTGCAATGGAAAGTGATTTTTTGAGTTTGGGAAGAAGGGTGTTGTAGAAAAGTGAGGTTTGGTGTGGAAATTCATAGAAGAAAATTCTTTGAACTGGTGGTAATCTTAACCATAATATGTCCAAGAAAGTAAGAGGAAGTGATGTTTCTAAAGGAAGTTCTTCCTGTGAAGATGGTGATACATTGAAAATTTCTATGATTTTAGACATTTCTTAGAAATTTGGTTGTTGAAAAAATTGAAGAATATGGTAAGACAGAGTTGTTTTTTATTCTTGTTTTTCGGAGGCTTAATTAATGATTTGGTCCCTTAAGTTAGTTGTCGGTTACATTTTGATCCCATAAGTTATTAACGTTACAATTTGGTCCATTAAGTTAGTATCTGTTTGCCAAATAAATCCTCACTGTCAGTCTTTTGCCAAAACGTTAAATAGGCACATGTGAACGGTGACGTGACAACTTGCAATGTGTATCCACTTTAGACATTGGGTTAACGGTTTTGACGGTGGGGATTTATTTGGTTGACGGAAAATAGCTTAAAGAGACCAAATTGTAATGTTAATAACTTATGAGACTAAAATGTCACCAAAAAATAACTTAAAAGACCACATCATTAATTAAGCATTTTTCTGATGAGACGGCAGGAATCAATACTTTTCAAGAAAAGCATAGCAATTAATTGTGTTTTTTACTCTATGATGGGAAGTGCATGGGATGCGCATTAGTTAAATATAAATACTAGGAACCTATTTGAGTAAAACATTTGGATGGACAAATGTTCGAGTTGTCTGTTGTGGACCACATGGTTATCTTAAATATTTTAGAGCCTCAAATCTCGCTATATGTGGGGCAGTGACTAAATCAATTTTGATAGTTGGGAGCAAGATTTTATAATTGATAATTGTTTATATTGAAATAGCATAATAAAAAAGTATCACTACCAAAAAAGTTAAATTGTTTAGAATTTTTATGAGAAAAATATTGTGAAATCTCTCTCTAAATTTAGTGCATGAGAATAAGAGAAAAAAGTTTAACTTTTTTTCTTTACTAATTTAATTTTTTATATTATCAAAACTATAAAAAAAAATTATTTCTTAAGGGAGTTAAAGAAATTCAATATACTTTTATTAGGTAAATGGTGTTGGAGGCTGAAGTAGGAGTCTTGAATTTTTTGGTAGAGTTTTATCAGGTAGGTATGAAGAGGAAGAGGGTTCTGTTGGTGAAGATGGCGGAGGAGGTTTGGTTCGGTGGAATAATATAATTAGTGTTAGTCATGATGTTGGTGTTGGAGTAGGAAGGTGGGTTGATGATAACTTAAGGTGTAAGTTAGGAGACAGAGCTTCAACTTTATTTTGGTGGGATCTTTGGTTAGACAGAGGGGTTGTAAAGGATAGATTCAGTCGTCTTATTTATCTTTCTAATAATAATATGGTAACGGTGGCTGAAATGAATGAGTTAGGTTGGGTGAGGGTGGTGAGGCTTGGAGATGGTGGGGGAGGTTGTGGGCTTGAGAGGAGGACCAATTAGGAGAGTATTGTTCCTTGTTGAATTCTATTGTTTTGCACGAGGATTTGAATGAGAGTTACATGCTTCAAAAAAGTATAATGTGAGTAGTGCTTATAACTTTTTAAATTCAGTGGATCAACACATCATAGACATCAATTCTCATCTCATTTGGTATAAAGAGGTCCCTTTGAAAGTCTGTCTCTCTACATGGAGGTTACTTTGTAATCGTATTTCAATAAATGACAACTTAATTCGGAGAGGTGTGATCATTGCTATTAATCATCTTTTTGTAGAACGGTGTGGTAACTCAGAGGCCTCATATCATCCTTTTATAACTGGCTGGGCTTCATCCCTTAAACTCATCTCTTGTCTCATATCACTTAATTCATTTTTTTGCATTGTGAGGGTTTTCAAAAAAGATACGCGTAGTTCTTCATTTGATTTTGTTTTCAACTATTTGGGTCATCTAACAAGAGAGAATGCTCGAATTTTCCAGGAAAAGGAGAATGTTCTTCATCACCTACTTGATAAAATTAAATTACAAACTTTTTGCTGGCTAAAGGTGAATCATGTAAAAAAATTCTTTTAATTACCATATGTGGTGGCTAAATCCTCTTTTGTGCTTAAAAAAAGTTTCGTAACCTGGTTTTTTGCACCCTAACTTGATGTAACTTCTACTTTCTTTTCTTTGTTCTTCTTTGGCACTCCTTCTGTGGAGAAAATGATGTAGTTTGTTTGATATAATTTGATTTTAGATTCTTAAAAAAGAAATTAAGAGGTTTCCCTAAAAACAACTAAGAGACTTAAATTATTTATTATTCTTTTATTACAATTGTTTTTGTGTGGTGTAATGTGTTTTTTTTTAATAATGACTTTATTACGTTAATAGTGACATTAATTGTTTTATTGTAAAAAAATAAAAGAACAAATAGCGTTTTTAGTACAGAAAAAATATTAAGGAAACAAATTTTCTTCTCTTTTGAAGCAGGAAACAGTGTTATTTGATTATTTGTTAGTAAAGAACAAAGACTGGATGTAGTATAAAACTCCATCATGGCGATTTTAATGAAATTTTATAACATTGTTTCCTTAATATCGGTGATCTTTTAAGTCCTTTATTAACATTTGTTCGTTATATGTGGTTGAAGGCAAAATTTGCCTCTTTTCCAATGAATTATCATGGATGGTGGTTTTATCCGTTTATTATGTTATGCATTGATTAACTGTCTTATCTCAGCTTTGTTGTTTCATTTTTCTTGTACATATAGTTTGTGACTCTTTTATTCTCTCCTGATACATTTATGTCAGATAGAACTCTTTGATTTAGTAATATATTCCTTATAAAACTCCTTCATGAATTTAATGAAATAACGTTTGTTTCCTTAACTTTTTATAACTCTTAATTATTACGTTTGGGCTTTTTTTTTTGAGGTAGAACACTAGTTTGGGTCATAAAGATAGTTTCCCTATTATATTTCAACACACAGCTAAAAAATCAACAAAACTTCTATCAATAACAACATCAAAATCATGGATGTTTCTTTTTAGGCCCCCCTCATATTTCTTTAGACCTCTAAAATTACAAAACTGTCCTTAATAACACTCCTGATAGTTAACTATCAGAGGTTCATTTTTAAAAATTTTGATTTTGTGCTTCCAGTAGATAACTCTTGGAAGTGGTTTTTTATAATTTCAATTTTGTTACTCCGATAGATAACCACCGCAAATGTATTTTTAAAATCTCGCTTTTGTTACTCTGGTAGAAAACTATCGAAATGCTCATTATATATAGAAGGATGAAGGTTAATAACGTTCATTTCATTCAAATAAAAACATACATCAATGAAAGTGAAAAACGTGTGCATAAAATATTAAAAAGAACTACAAAATATTACATGATCCTCTACATGCAAATGGAGAGAATCCTACTTCATTTTTAAGTTTTAGATTGGACTCTCTCCATTTTAAATTGTCTCTATTTTTTCTATTTGAATAGATAAAAACACAATGATATTTAAAAATAAAAAATAAACTATAAAATAATTAACAATAATAATTCGTTTAGGTGGAGGTTTTCCTTCAGTTTGACCTTTCATTTCAACTTGGATCCCTTTATCAAACCATGTTCCAACAAAAACACTTTCATTCGGCCATCTATCCCACTCACCAATATGACCTCTTTCAATTCGTAAACTTGTCATCAAATTATGAATCTAGAATAGTAACAATATTGAATTCTATAATAGATTTGAAAGCCTTATGATTTTCAAGCAAATTATGAATGCGTGTGATTGATCAATTTTGCTGTGGAACCAAGCACAAGATGTGACAAGACTTTCAAATTATATGTAATTTATAGAATGAAAAACATCAAAGAAAAAGTATTCCTGCAAACCAATAAAGTCTACACATACACATGATGAAACTCAAGATGCAATGCCTTTGACAAGGTGCCATTTAATTTAGGAAAGGAGAGTTCTTTCCCACCATGGGAAAGTTGATCATCTCCATTAGATTAAATGAGGAACATATTTCTATCATACTCTCTCAACCATTAGATTATTTTTTTATACTATCTTTCACACTCTCTCTTTCATGTCCCCACACCCATACATCCACCACTAAATCACAAATTCAAGAATCACTTTGACCACCACTGCACCACCACACACCACCATGGTTGCTGCCGGAAAACTTGTTAGCATACCATTTTCAAGGATCAAACAAATATAGTGTGAGAACATGAAAGAGAGAGGTTGGAAGATAGTGTAAAAAATAATCTAGTGGTTGAGAGAGTATGATAAGAATGTATTCCTCATTTAATCTAATGGACATGATCAACTTTCCCATGGTAGAAAAGAACTCTCCTTTCCTAAATTAAATGGTACCCTTTGACAAAGAGCGAAGCAAAAGCTTCCATTGCTTTTTTGTTAGACACAAAACCTATCTCAACACCATCACCATTTCTACTATCAGAAAGACAAAAAGCACCAGTTCTATCTATTGAAACCATTTCAACTTTTTTTGGTTTTCCACATCCAAAATCAGTACTATAAACCTCAAATTTAGGTGAACCAGCAGCACCAATCATTTTAACATCGGCCATGGCAAGACCTTCAAGTAACAATGAAGACCAATTTTCAGCTCCATTCAACACTCCATCTTTTATAGTTTCCAAAGCTTCACTTAACATTTCAACAGCCACAATTAATCCATTTTCTCCAAATAACTCACTTGTTTTAACAATTGCAAGTCTTGCTCCAATACAATTTCCAAAATATGTTGCAGGAGTCGTTGGTTCTAAACGATTCCTGCAATCGATATTCAAACCCATCACAACATTTTTGTTCTCAATTTTCTCTGCTTTCATTCTACATACCAATGCATAAGCAATAGATACCACAAATGTTGACAAGTGAAGATTTTTATTCTCAGTCCTAGTACCCTTTTGTTTTGACACTACAAATTCCTTAAGCTTTTCGATATCCAAACGAGATAATTGAAATAACCCTCTAAATGAATCTTCTGGAACTTCAAGATCCCAAACCATTAAACTTCTATTGTTGGTTCCACCTTGCTTTAACCAATCACTCAAATATTTTGCCTCTAATTCATTTGGATCCTTAATTACTTTTCTATCATAGAAAGGACAAAACTCATGTGGCAAACAAAGGGGTGATACTAATTCAGATACTTCATTTTCAAGCTTTCTACATAGGTAAGCCCAAGATTTGATAAAAGAAGTTGAAGTTTTACCATCTAAAACAGCATGATGTGAAGTAATACCAATTGAAAATCCATAGTTTGGAAAAATAGTAACTTGAAGAGCCAAAATAGAAGCTTGGTCATGTGAAATATTCAAGTTAGGTAAAAAATCATGAATCTGTGTAGCTTCAGAAAGATTCTTACCAGAGAAATGATTGAAATCAGCATGAGATTCAGCTACGGTAAGTGAAAGAGTGTTTCCTTTGATGAATTTAATGATTGGCTTGTGAGAATCATGAGGCCAAATGAGATGACCCAAAAGAGGATAAAAGTGAGAAAGTGCAATGGAAAGTGATTTTTTGAGTTTGGGAAGAAGGGTTTTGAAGAAAAATGAGGTTTGGTGTGGAAACTCATAGAAGAAAATTCTTTGAACAGGTGGTAATCTTAACCATAGTATGTCAAAGAAAGTAAGAGGAAGTGATGTTTCTGAAGGTAGTTCTACTTGTGAAGATGGTGCTACATTGAAAATTTCTATGATTTTACTTTTAGACATTTTTTTAGTACAAGAAAAATGGAAGAACTAAGATGAATGAAGGTGTTGTTGATTCTTGTTTTTCTGAGGAGGTAACAAACTTCAGGCCCTTCCCTAAAAAAAAAACAAGTATCGGTGGTCCTTTTCAGTTAGCTGACACTTTTGGTAAAAGACAGAAAAAACATTATTGTGTTTTTAATTCTTATTATGGCAATTGCGCATGACAGACACAACATTGAAGTAATTAGATGATTGGAAGGCAATAGATATTCAGATATCGAAAATTATCTCGACAAAATTGAAATTCAAACCCGACACAACTTTTTTGTTCTCAATTTTCTCTGCTTTCATTCTAAATAGTAAATACCAATGCATAAGCAATAGATACCACACCATCAATGGAAAAATATGATTCATTTACTAAAACATATTCTCACTATCTCAAATTAATATAAGCAAAAATTGATCTAACAAAAGTTAATGTATTTGTTCAAAATTTATAGTAAATACATTAACTTATGTTGACTCATTTTCGCGTATATTTAAGACGGAGAAAGTATTTACTAATTATAGTAAGTGGAGTAATTAGATGATTGAAAGGCAATGAGAAAATATACGTTGATGGAAAAATGTTGTATTGCTATTATAAAATGAACAAATAACTTGAGACAAAAGAAACTAATAAAGATGACACCTATTTTAAGATGGATACTGATAGAAAATACATACAATACGAGGAAAAGTTTATTGTTACCAAGTAAAAACGGGATGGAGCAATGAGACAAATTTCGCTTCGACAAGTATTGATATGAAGACTATCAAAAGTTTCCTTGTCGTCGTGAAGTTTGAGGTTGCGTGATAGTCAAATTTAGACAAGTGTAACAAATCGTTTACCAAATAATAAAATGTAACTAGAGTATCGTATCCATAATGATTGTTGTTTCAACTAGGCAATTTGTGTTACTTTTTTGGGAACAATAAACAATAAAATAAAATATCTTCAATTTAGTTTGTTAGCGCAGAGTAAGAGTTTAGAAGTAACTTGAATTATTTTATAATGTTAGCGGCAATTAGAATTCTTCGAATCTACTTATTCATTTGTTTGAATTAGTTAATGGACAAGCATTATTCAAATATTGGTTTTACGTCTTATGTTTAAGTGATGAGTTCATGGGGTTTTATTTCCTATCAGCAGTAGAGTTAAACCTACTGATCACACAAGTTTGTATTTGTGGAGCCTTACTCTCTCGGAGGTCTCAATTGTCGAGTTGCCCTCCAGTTATAAGAACTTCCTTCAGAAACATCACTTCCTCTTACTTTCTTTGACATACTATGGTTAAGATTACCACCTGTTCAAAGAATTTTCTTCTATGAATTTCCACACCAAACCTCACTTTTCTTCAATACCCTTCTTCCCAAACTCAATCAATCCCTTTCTCTTACACTTTCTCACTCTTACATCTTTTGGGTCAACATTTGTGGTATCTATTGCTTATGCATTGGTATGTAGACTGAAAGCAGAAAAACTTGAGAACAAATGTATTGGGAAAAACTCAAGTCCCACATCGGATAGATAAGACTCTTGATAAGAGTTTACCAATAGGAGGCACTCCTCACCTTATGAACCGGCTTTTTAAGGATGAATTAGGCCTCAAATTTCAACATGGTATCAGAGCTTGTCGAATTCAAGGGCCACCTACCTATCCACGTACCAAGCCCAAAGAGTGTTGGGCGTGAGGGGGTGTATTGGGAAAAACCCAAGTCTCACATCGGATAGATAAGACTCTTGATAAGAGTTTATCAATAGGAGGCACTCCTCACCTTATGAACCAGTTTTTTAAGGATGAGTTAGGCCTCAAATTTCAACAAAATGTTGTGATGGGTTTGACTATCGATTGCAGGAAATCGTTTAGAACAACCGACTCCTGCAACATATTTTGGAAATTGTATTGGAGCAAGACTTGCAATTGTTAAAACAAATGAGTTATTTGGAGAAAATGGACTAATTGTGGTTGTTGAAGTGTTGAGTGAAGCTTTGGAAACTTTAAAAGATGGAGTGTTGAATGGAGCTGAAAAATTGGCGTCATCGTTACTTGGAGATCTTGCAATTGCTGATGTTAAAGCAATTGGTGCTGCTGGTTCACCTAAATTTGAGGATTATAGTACTGATTTTGGTTGTGGAAAACCAAAGAAATTAGTTGAAATGGTTTCTATAGATAGAACTGGTGACTTTTGTCTTTCTGACTTTTGCTTCGCTCTTTGTCATAAACATTGCATCTTTGAGTTTTTAGAAGCATCTTTTAAACATATTCTATTAGTTAGTTACTAAGAAGCGCTATTGTGTAGCTGTTGTAGTTATCTTATAATGAGGATCCACAAGCCTATAAAAGTATTGTATGCCTCATGATTAAAATCAATGAAAAACAACAAATTTTCTTTCTTTTATCTCTTAATTTCTGGAGTGTGATCCCTACTCATATTGGGTCGTATCAGAGTGGATGATGTGATGAATGTTTGAGGATTATGATTTTGAGTTTTTTCTTGTGTTTGTTTGGATCTTGTTATGAATGTATGAATATGATAATGAAGATGAAGAAGATAAAGGGGAATTTTTTTTCCGTCTTGGTGGTGCACCACTAGATTTAATAGACATGCATGATCTAATGGTTGTTTTTTTAACAAAAAGATCTAACGGTTAAAATTAATGAGGTCTATGATCGACCATCTTAAATATTGATGAGTCAATAATTAGTGTTTTAAATATATTATTTGAGTTTATTTTATTTAGATTTTATTTGTTTTTATTTCCTTTTTACAACTATTTTACTTCAATTGCAAGTTATTTAATTTCAGGAACATATTCTAAAGATTGAGTCTTGGAGCAAAAGAAAGGAGATTTGGAGCTGATTCGTGCTGAAAATACGAAGATTGAATGCAAAAATATAATATCCCCAAGTCATCAGCTTGGCACGGCCCGTGCCACCAACCACACGATTGTGCCAACATCCAGAAGTTCCTTTTGCTGCTTTTTGCTTATTGGACAAGCTTCCTATTACTTTATTTTTGACCTAAAGCCCGTAGTTTCTTGTGCAACACTTCAGTGATTTATTTCTTAGCGCTTTAGTCATTGTTAGATTATAAATAGAGCAGCCATCAAGCTTGTATAATCATCTTTTGTTCTTGAAATTCAATAGTGACAATTGTTTTCTCTTAATAAAAGTTCTTCTTAATATTTTATTTTATGTTCTTTTCCTTCTTCTCTTCTATGTCTACGATGAACATGAGTGAGTAGACTCTTCTTGTTTTGGGATTGTTGGATGAGTCTAATAACCTAATCCTAATCAAACCAAGCCTCAAACCCTAATTTTATGTAAATCCACTTTCTAATCTAATTTCACCATTTTTATAATGAATTAACAAGTATCAAACTCATAATGAGACAGCGAAGGGTTAGTACTTGTTAATTCATCATCAAAAATATCAAAGCGAAGCATCGAAAGAAGAAGTTTTGATATTGGAACAAGTGAAATTAGATAAGGATTGAGAAACATGAGAATAGTCTAGCAAACCTTGAGACAATAAAGTTTCGTTCCTCAAGGATTCCAATAGAAATCAACCATGAGAATAGGCGTGGTTGCTAGAGGAACACACTCAATAAAAACGAAAGGAGATGTGATAGGCTTAAGAGAAACTTGTCTTTAGAAAGTAGGTCAATCATAAAGTTCTAGGTTTAGGGTTTGGTTTTTGAAGGGTTTGTCATCAAGATTAACTAATAATCCGAGGCGCTTTTTATTATTACTTTTAAACCGTTAAAAATCCTAACTTTTCAACTGAACTTCCTTCTAATAATTCATAAAAGTTAATTGAATTAAACAACTCCTTGTTGGAACGATACCCTCTTTCTACTACTTCGGTAAACCGTGCACTTGCGGATTTACTACATCAAGTTCCTGAAGATTCATTTAGAGGGTTATTTGAAATATCTCGTTCGGATATCGAAAGCTTAAGGAATTTGTAGTGTCAAAACAAAAGGGTACTAGGAATGAGAATAAAAATCTTCAATTGTCAACATTTGTGGCATCTATTGCTTATGCATTGGTATGTAGAATGAAAGCCGAGAAAATTGAGAACAAGAATGCTTTGATGGGTTTAAATATCGATTGCAGGAATCGTTTAGGAGCACCTACTCCTGCAACATATTTTGGAAATTGTATTGGAACATGACTTGAAATTGTTAAAACAGGTGAGTTATTGGGGGAAGATGGACTAATGGTGGCCGTTGAAGTGTTGAGTGAAACTTTGGAAACATTAAAAGATGTAGTGTTGAATGGAGCTGAAAATTGGTCTTCATGGTTACTTGAAGGTCTTGCAATTGCTGATGTTAAAACAATTGGTTCTGCTGGTTCACCTAAATTTGAGGTTTATAGTACTGATTTTGGTTGTGGAAAACCGAAGAAAGTCGAAATTGTTTCTATAAATAAAACTGGTGCCTTTTGTCTTTAAGATTGTAGAAATGGTGATGGTGTTGAGATAGGATTCGTGTTTACAAAAAAAAGCAATGGAAGCCTTTGCTTTTCTCTTTGTCAAAGGCATTGCATCTTGAGTCCTTTCTTTAGTGCAGATATTTCATATCAAAGGCATGCTTGACACATATCGTGTTGAATGCAGACACAACATTGACATATGTGATTACAGTCAATTATTTTATTTTCCAAATTATTATCAATGTTAGCTTGTTAGTGTCGTGTGCTATGTTTATGTGTCATTACTTTATAACTTTGATATGTACGTGAAGATTGAGTTTCTTTGGCGGAGTAAAAGTTCGGTTGTTTTTCATTCTATAGCTTCTTTTATGGATAAACTCTGGAAGTGTAATAACTCGCAGTTATTTGTTAATCATATATTGTTGTTAGAGTGTTAAATCATGGAGATTTGGCAATCGTTTACAAATGAGAATCTCGCGTTAAAGACCCACAAAGTTTTCTCTCGCAACTGCCTCTCCACTACTATCAGGTATAGTCGCCGCCTTCCTGATCCATCACGCCCCACGGCATGGCCACCACCATCCTACAGTTTGTTATGTTTTTGATATTATATATAAATAAATTATAGGTAAATATTACCCCATTTCTAAATCCTTCATTTTGCACGGCCAGAACCTACAATTTGTTCCCTTTTTATGAATGAGTGTTAAAATAGTATAATTAATATGTTGTTTCTCAATAATTCAAATGAATTGATGTTTCAAATTGACACAACTCCTTGCTTGAAGTGATATAAGATTGCTAAAAAAATGATTTGAAAACAAATTATCTTAACAATGCCTTCCTACACGGTGTATCTGTGACTGACTTGATTAAGTTGCTGACAGAAAACTATGGAATGATGCAAAAGAGACAAACATCTCTTTAGTTGCAGAAAGAAAGAAACAGATCAATAAATAGAACAAGAGAAAAGAACCTACAATTTGTTTCCTCTCTGTTTTAAGCCAAGTTTTTCAAAAGGAAAAAGGAAGGACACATGGCGTATTGTTTAGTATGAGAAACAAATAGAAAGTATCACCAGACTCAACACACTTGGGAATCGGATTCAAGAGCTTTAATCAAGGTGTTGAAGGGTGAATGATAAAGAAGAGTCTTTGATGAGTTTCACTTGTAAAAAAGTAAATAATGTTTTTGTGTTAAGACTAATACTCTTCAAGTGCAACAAACACTCCTATTTTGAATTTGCCTAGAAACAAACTTTCTAGCTCATTATGTGTTGAAACTAACCGAATGTTCTCAACTTCCGCAGGACGTGATTGTTGAGAATTGCCTCAAAATTGATGTTTGAAGATTAGACAAACATCGTGGCACAATTTTGTGCATGTTTTGAAGCTTTTGGTTCGCCAAAAATCGGGGCCCAATTTTGCAGATAAGATTTGATAGACGTGATTGTTGGGAAAATTGGGGCACGATTTTGGGAAATCGGGGGACAATTTCTTGGGATTTGAGCACTATAAAAGGCTTAATTATGTTTTTTGAGAGGCTTTAAGAGAGAGAAACTTGGGAAATCAAAGGAGGTAACTTTAGGGTTGAGGGTATTTGGTGAGGGTTCTCTTGGGTTGGAAAACATTTGTAAACACCTTAGGTGAGTGAAAATCATTGAGTTTCTTGTTCATTGGTGAAATTGGTAAAATGGTAGAAATTAGGGTTTGTTCTTTGTGAGCTTGTTGAAGCTAATTTCATGTAACCCTTTTATATCTCTTTGGAAAGAACTCATTGATAATGGATTAGAGAGATCAATCTCTCCCACAGAGTAGGTCAATTTGGACCGAACTAGGTAAACATTTCTTGGTGTGTTTGTTTCTCTTCACTCTTTATCGTTTGCTTGTGCTTTTGTACTTTTCGCTTGATTTCTATATTAGATCTAGGTTTTTTATTATTGTTGTTGCCTGAGGTTACTTTGATATTGGTTAATACTTTCTTTTGCTACACACATCTAAGTTTATTGGTGTGAGATTTTGAGTTCAAATTTACAACAGTGATAATTCTCATTAACAAATGACACAGTAATTAAATCAATCTTGAAATGATTTCTTTTTCAAATATGATTCTTGATATTTTGCTAATTTGGTAGGAATAATTTTGAATGCAATGAAAATTTTCATGATTAGAATATTATTTCATAAAAGTAAAGAATATTTTTCTTTTATATGAGAGGATAATATATCCTTACTCAACCAACCTCAAAAGCTTTTTTTTTTTGCAATACTTTTCATAATTTCTCGTGTTGTTGCTTGTCCATCGATTATCTTGGGAGACTTTTAGTAGGATAACACTTTGATTATGTTTTGAAGCTCTACAGAAAATGCATGCATTATTCCTTTTGGCATTAATTGTAGTACTAAATTATCAAAGCATGTAACACAAAAAATCAATGTGGTTGTAACATAAACTCTAAGCATAGTCTTGTATAGTTTATGATGCAAGTCGTTATTTTATAATTATTCAAATATGATTAAAAAAGTTATTTGGGATGATGTTGAAAAAGGAAGTACAATTGTAGATAGCAAGAGAAAGAATATATTTCACATAAAAAAAACATGTAATTTGAATATCCATACACATACATAACAAAAATATCAAGTTTGCATTTAATCATTAAAGTACATATCAAGAATTTTCCATTTACCATCGGCAAAAAACTTCAGCAAAGGTAAAAAAGTTTGTTGTTATAGGGGCATAAAACCTTTACCGCCGGACAATTAGTTCTGTAGACTTTAATTCGCTATACAACATCAAAATTCCGTCTTCATAGTCGTTGGTCAGATTTTGGAGCCATACCAACGGTTGGTATAGGTCTATTTTTTTTCTTTGATAAATAATATTTTTCAAGGGTATATGACCAAAACCGTTGGTATAGATCTATTTTTTTTTCATAGGTCTATATTTTTCATGGTTATATGACCAAATCCGTTGGTATAGGTCTATTTTTCTCATGGGTATATGACCAAATCCGTTGGTATAGGTCTATATTTTTCATGGGTATAAAAGAAAATTTCGATTACATTGTAAAACTAACAATGTAATGTCATTTATATAATAACCACAAAAATATTTTCAATGCAGCAAGAAGTCGTAGTAGATGAGCAATAACATATAAAAGCATCTTCTACTTTTCCTCTCTTCCTTCTTCATCAGTGTATGGACTTGGAGAATTTTTCTGGTTATGGGCACTAGAAGCCTCTTTAATCTATTTAAAATAAAAGAAATAAGCTACAAACTAAAGAGAAGAACTTAAAAAGGAATCAATCCATCAAAATGCACCACAGTCTAGCAAATATTGCTTATTGCCAAAGAAAGTTTGACTTCCTCACTTAGCAAAGATAGCTAGCAGATTTTACAACACCACATGTTATATTTCTTTCCAGAACTTGAACTATGGACCAAACATAGGGATTCTTAAAGGGTCAAAACTTAAATCACACAGAAAATCAATTAGAACAATTACAATCTTAGAAATTGTTGCAAATAAAATATTAAAATGGGTAATGGTAGAACTACTCATTATTGGATAATCCTTCAAGAAACAAAGTGCTAAAGATATCCATTACAGGTTTATTAAGAGCAAGCCCAACTTCTATCCCTCCTTTACTATCTTTGCTCTCTGCCAAACCAATTGTTACACCTCTATCTATTGACACGATCTCAACCTTTTCCGGCCTTCCCCAACCAAAATCAATCTCATAAACACCAAATCTATGAGACCCCGCCACTCCCATAAATTCAAATCCTTCACTCGATAAAGAAATAATTTTATTAAACATATCATTAATCTCCCCTTCAAGAAAACCCTTTTCATTTATCATCTTTATTTTCTCATAAATACTCTTAGCAACTAAAAAAACACCATCTTCTTTTATAAAATCCAACGGCTGTGTATCAATAAAATACGCCCAAACACAGTTTCCAAGATAGTTATTTGGTATTGTTGGTTCTAACCTTGCTCTGCAATCTACGCTGAACACAAAAGAAAACTTCTCTTTGTCATTATGAGCCCCATGAATCGCTTTTGCAACACAAACGAGCGAATAAGCACAAGTGATGACAAATGATGATAGAGTTTGTGGCTTTGATTCTTTCGTATCGAATATTTCCCATGTAGATAACACTCTTTGCTTTATCTTATCCAAATCTTCATGTTTGAGCTTAAAAGTAGCACGAACAGAGTCTTCGAGTTGTGGTTCAAATGGGAAAATCTTTAAGCTTCTATCATTTCCTTTTTCACTTGGGAATAATGTGGATACAAGGTCCATTACGTTATTTCCATTTGGGTCTTTGATGACTTCCCTATTGAATGAAGGTTCGAACTCTGACAACAAAGTTGGTGATTCATCTCTTTCAATAGCTTTTTTGCATAGATAAGCCCAAGCTTTGACGAACATGGTTGAAGATTTTCCATCAAGAACAGCATGATGAGTGCTGATTCCGATGCTAAAACCACTATTTGGGAAAAGGGTGATTTGGAGTGACATAATAGAAGCAAAAGAATCTGATGATTCTAAGTGGGGTATAAAAGAACGAGACAAAGAAGCTTCATGGGGTGAGTTTTCAACGACATGATTGAAATCTGAATCAGATTCTGCAATGATCAACGAAACTCCATCATCGTTGGGATCAAATTGAATGATGGGTTTTGAAGAATCAGAAGGCCAAACGATGTTACCAGCTAAAGGGAGAAAATGTTGGAGGGTTAAAGAGAGTGATGATTTGAGATTTGGAACAATCGTTTGAAAGAAGAAAGAAGGGTGTGATTGTGAATTTGGGAGGGTGTAGAAGAAAACTCGTTCTACTGGATGGAACCTTAGCCAAAATATGTCGAAGAAAGTAAGAGGGATTGAGGTGGTTTTTGTTGATGATGGAGGAACAACCTTGAAGTGATCGTGAACTTTAATGTTGCTGTTGTTGTTGGAAGCCATGTGAAACATAAGGAGTGTTGTTTGATTTCTGCTATGAAAGTAGGGAAACTATCTATACTACTGAAATATTTGATGGGTTTTCTATAAAAAAATATGAAAAATTATTTGATGGGCTATCGAATATTTTAGAGAAAGTGTTGCAGCACGTTACAAATACTTTATTTTATGGGTTAGCATGTTAGGTCCCCATTTATATAATTATATATTTTTCACATAGAGAAAGAAGTTCCTAAGAAATTGTGCTGTTGTTTATTTTAATATCTTCGATTCTTTTAATGAAATTGTCGTTTGCATGAATTTTTGACTAAACATCATTTTGAATTTTGGACGGAAAACCATCTTCTAACAACCTAACGTTATTGAATGAAGAAAAAAAAAATAGAAGTCACAATCATATAATTAAGAAATTCTCTCATTACCCACGAATAGTTATCCATGGCCTCAGGCCTTAAGTCATTTTGAGAGTACTGACAAATTATCCAAAACGTATTAAACTGAGACAGATTCAGAAATGTCGGAGACAGAAAAGATTTTAGTTAAAAATATTTTTGCAAACAAACGAAAAATTGACATAAACGAATAAAATTGTCTAATATTTTTAACCAATCAATTAGACTCACATGGTCAATGAGTTCCACCAATAACGAATTGATCATGAAAGTCTGAAATCGATTCTTAGCTGAAACAACGAATGTTTGACTCCCATGATGTGGTGAGCCAAAAATATTTGTCCTAACTGAAAGAGTTACCCACATTTAATGCATGACATGTCTCATATAAGATTTTCTCAAGTGGAAGGAGTTTATTGGAAAAGAAAACGAAATCAACGAAAAAAAATCCAAGGTATCAAAGTGAAACCAGCACTAGCTCAGTTTTTCTTCAAAAAAGTTATAATAATACATGTTGTATTACTATGAAATCAATATAATATTTTAAATAGTTTACTACGGCCCAACAACACTTTCTTTGTATTAGAGACCCATTTTTTAAGATTAGAATAAGACATCTAAACTATTTAAGACGACCACAATTCAAGAGAAGGTTATTGGTGAGTGCAGTATATAATTACTGTTATTTTTACTACATATTAAAAATTAGAAATAATTATTTTAGTTAATAAAAGAACAACTTAAAATGTTGTTTCCGTATATTTGATTTTGGAACAATGAAAAAGTAATGTTTTTTTAGTAGACATATTTGTTTCGGGGAAGGGATGAGTTGGACTTGGAATGCAACCCTTGCCCTTCCCAAGAGAGGCGAAGCCCTTCATTATTTTGCAAGATTTTATATAATTTTATGCCGGTTTTAGGTTTCAGCAAATCCAAATTCTTGGAAAGTGGTGTAGAGGTTCATCCGAAAAATTTAAATAAGTCAATTTGTATCGGTTTTAGTTTTCAGCTGATCTAAATTTTTGCAAAGTGGTGTAGTGGCCCGCCCGAAAAATTTAAATAATTCAATTATAGGTCTATTTTGCAAGACTTTAAACAATCCTCCAACGGTTTTAGTTTTCGGCGGTTTCAAAAGTGGCATACATGATTTTTGTGATACTTATACTTAGCAGGTTAGTGGAGGCTTATAGACATTCGAATTTGCATGGATTTTAAATCTTCTGCATATTGTCGTGTCAACTGAAAACTTTATTAGTTAACAGTTGTACTGTATAGAAAAAAGTTTCATAATTTGTAGTAGTTGTAAAATATATAATTCTTTAAGTATTCACTTTAACATTTTTAGTCAAACTTCGTCATCTCAACTTCGTGTTCTCTAACTTTTTAGTCAAACTTCGTCATTTCAACTTCGTGTTTAATGCTTATTATAACTTTAATTTGTATTTATATATTATAATTTGTTTCAGTGGTCCACCCGAATCTTTTTTTCTCACTCCGCCACTCCTCCCAGATCCGTCCCTTTGACTAAACTATCTGTAAAGTTAAAAAATCCTTTGTGAGTTGTTTGAAGTTGTAGAGAACCAATACAAGTTGAAGGAAAATAAAAATTTAAACAAGGAAACTCATATGCAAAAGAAATATAGTAGAAAATGGAATATATTTGACTCAAAACTTCAATAGTTGTTTACTATGAAGCACCGACATTCCTCGGATTACACTGAATTATGTAATTTTTTCAAATTGTCCATATCCATATTTCGTAGGTTGTTTATAAAGAAAAAAGATGGTGATTATCACAACCGTTTCTTCCATGTTATGTCTCTCAATCACAACACTTTTGAATTTCCACAAGTAAGCTAGCCTTCCGTCTTGGTGTTAAGATGCACCCACGATAAACCACCGGTCACTGTCAAAGCCGACTAAATTAAATGTGAACAAGTTAAAGGAATGTTTCTTTTGGCCCTAATTCGCCAAATGAATTGAAGACAAAATCAAAACACGGCACTAAACGATGATTGACTTTGAAAAATCCACCAAAGACGTGATCCAATTGAACAATAAGGAATAGCAATTGAAGGAATAACAAGAATCAGCAAATAATCATTATCCACTTGTGTTCTTTTTTCATGTAAATGTATTCAATCGTAAATCATTTTATATTAACTAAAAACAATATTCTAAAATCAATTCATTTGAAATTAGTATTAGCTAACAAATCACTATATTTTTTTATTTGAAATACATGGTAGTACTCAAGATTGTCAAAATTGGGACTTTACTTCAAGTCGAAAGGGAATACAAAAATTGGGATTCGTAAAATCGCAATCAAATTCAAAGGATTTTACTCAAGGATTTTTGTAGAATCGATATAAGAAATCATAAAATCGCAATCAAAATCGATGGATTTTACCTAAAAAAAATAATACTAAATATATGTTACAAATGATATATAGTCATAAATGACTTAGTTTATAAGAAATCATAAAATCGCAATCAAAATCGATGAATTTTGCCTATTTTGGGATTCTACTATGGATTTAAGTTGTTGAAAGTGAAGAAAGTTACAAAATCCTGAATTTTAGGATTTAAATTGGGATTTTGACAACAATTGTTGTTCCTTCTTTCTAAAATCAGTGAGTGCATAATCCTTCATGAAACAAAGTGCTAAAGAAATTCATTACATGTTTATTAAGAACAAGCCCAACTTCAACTCCACCACTTCCATCTTTGCTCTCTGCCAAACCAATGGCTAAACCTCTATCAATCGACACTATTTCCACCTTAGTTGGTTTTCCCCAACCAAGATCAATGTCATACACACCAAATCTATTAGACCCTGCAACTCCAAATATTTCAAATCCTTCTCTTGTCAAACAACTATGTTTATTATACACATCATCAATAGCCTCTTCAAGAAAACCCTTTTCATTTATCATCTTTATTTTCTCATAAATACTTTTAGCAACTAAAGAAACACCATCTTCTTTTATAAAATCTAACGGTTGTGCATCAATGAAATGCCCCCAAATACAGTTTCCAATATAGTTATTTGCTATTGGTGGTTTTAACCTTGTCCTACAATCTACAGCAAACACAAAACCAAACTTCTCTTTATAATTTTGAACTTCGTGGATTGCTTTCGCAAGACAAACTAGCGAATAAGCACAAGCGAGGACAAACGATGATATATTTTGTGGCTTTGATTCTCTTGTATCGAATGTTTCCCATGTTGATAACACCCTTTGCTTTATCTTATCCAAATCTTCGTGTTTGAGTTCAAAAGTAGCGCGAACACAGTCTTTGAGTTTTGGTTCAAAATGGAAATTCTTTAAGCTTCTTTCATTTCTTTTTTGACTTGGGTACTTCTTGGATAAGATCTTGATTGAGTTATTTCCATTTGGGTCTTTGATGATTTCCCTGTTGAATATAGGTTTTAACTCTTGCAACAGAGTTGGTGATTCTTCGGTTTCAAATGTTTTGTTGCATAGATAAGCCCAAGCTTTGATGAAGATGATTGAAGATTTTGTAAAAGAAAATGGTATAATGGTGTATTTCATTGATATGAAAGTAGGGAATATATACAAGGTTTCCTCCATGATTATAGGAGATAAAAAAAATGAAAACATAACTACAAGAAATAAATGGAAAGATATACAAGGATATGAGTCAACTATAATTTGAATTCCAAATTACAGCAAATCACTAAAACTAGTCAATTCAATTAATTCCAACATCCCCTCTCAAGTTGGTGCATGAATATCACACATACCCAACTTGTCAAGAGAACCAGCAAGAGTCCTGGAGGTTACTGCCTTAGTAAGCATATCAGCAAGTTGTTGTTCTGATTTTACAAACGGAAATGCAATAATACCAGCTTCAATCTTTTCTTTGATGAAATGCCTATCAATTTCCACGTGTTTTGTGCGATCATGTTGGACAGGGTTATGAGCAATCTCTATGGCAGATTTATTGTCACAGTAAAGCTTCATTGCATCCTCTTGTTCACATCCAAGATCCTTTAAAAGGTTTTTAATCCATAGCAGTTCACATATTCCTACTGCCATCCCCCTGAATTCTGCTTCGGCACTTGATCTAGCAACTACTTGTTGTTTTTTACTCCTCCAAGTTACTAAATTTCCTCCCACAAAAGTTAAGTAGCCTGCAGTAGACTTTCTGTCATCCGCAGATCCGGCCCAATCAGCATCGGTATAACCTTCGACTTTGAGGTGACCATGGTTTGAGAATAACAAACCTTTTCCTGGAGCAGATTTTAAGTACCTCAGTATTCGTTCAACCGCATCCATATGCGGTTTTCTTGGGTCATGCATAAATTGGCTCACAACATTAACTGCATACGCTATGTCTGGCCTAGTATGAGACAAATAAATTAACTTCCCAACTAATCTTTGATATCTTTGACGATCCGTACTAGGCGCATCAGCACAACAAAAGTTTTTGTGATTTTGTTCTATGGGAGTTTCAATTGGTTTGCATCCAAGCATTCCTGTCTCAGTTAACAAATCTAACACATACTTTCTTTGAGAAAGAAAGATACCATGCTTGGACCTTGCAACTTCGATCCCCAAAAAATACTTTAGATCTCCAAGTTGTTTCATGTCAAAATTAGAAGCTAAATATCGCTGCAAGCTCGAAATTTCATTAGGATCATTTCCAGTCACAATCATATCATCAACATATATTATCAATGCGGTGATCTTACCATGATTATGTTTAAGAAACAAGGTGTGATCAGAATTACTTTGTGTGTAACCAAAAAACTTCATAGACTTAGTAAACCTTCCAAACCAAGCTCTTGGTGACTGTTTTAATCCATATAGGGCCTTTTTAAGCTTGCACACCATAGAAATATTTGAGTACCTTGGTATGCCAGGGGGAGGATCCATATACACTTCTTCTATTAAATCTCCATGTAAAAAGGCATTTTTTACATCAAATTGAAGTAGCGGCCAATCTTGATTTGCTGCTAATGATAGTAATACCCTCACTGTGTTGAGTTTTGCAACTGGTGCAAAAGTTTCTTCATAATCAACTCCATAGGATTGAGTGTAACCTTTTGCAACTAACCTCGCTTTAAACCTCTCAACACTTCCATCGGCCTTATGTTTGATAGTAAACACCCATCTACAACCTACAGTGCTCTTTCCGACCGGTAAGGAGACAAGTTCCCAAGTAGCATTTTTCTCCAATGCTTCCATTTCTGCTGTCATTGCCTGTGTCTATCTCAAATCTGCTAGAGCTTCCTGCAAGTTACTAGGTGTAGATGCAATGGATAATTGAGATGCATAATTAGCATATGACTTGGACAACTTTTGGAATGACACATAGTTATTTATAGGGTACTTTAGCTTACAATTAGGGTCAGGTTCATACCTTATTGGAGGTTGTCCTCTGTTAGTACGAGGGGGAAGAGTGTAAGTGCTAACAACATGGTCAAAATTTAATGGACTAGAAGAAGAGTCATTATTTTCTATATCAGCGGAAACATAATTTTCTGTATCAGCAATAGAATGAATAGAAGCAATAGTTTCAGATGGTACCTCTGCAGAATTTTCTGAGGATTGGATCAGCAGTGGGCTTGAAGTTGAAGAGGAAATTATACTATCATCTTCGGTCATATTCTCATTTCCAATATCTTGATTCTCATCTTCAATATCTTGAATTTCATTTTGATTTTCTATTGGCATAGTATCAAATAACATGATTTCATGGATGCGTATTTCATGATTCTGCACCTCTACATCACTTCCCC
The DNA here is from genome assembly GCF_003473485.1 of Medicago truncatula. Classification (NCBI taxonomy): domain Eukaryota; kingdom Viridiplantae; phylum Streptophyta; class Magnoliopsida; order Fabales; family Fabaceae; genus Medicago; species Medicago truncatula. The sequence goes on along the minus strand of NC_053048.1, from coordinate 4,484,029 downwards.
TCTGAGGTGAAGAATGGAGTGTTTTAGAAAGAAAAAACAATTCATGTTCATGAAAGGTAACATCCATTGAAACAAAATATTTTTTTGAAGATGGATGATAAGCTTTATATCCCTTTTGAGTGGTGCTGTATCCCACAAAAACACATTTCATTGCTCTAGATTCTAATTTTGTTCTTTGGTGAGGATGTAAATGTACATATATGACACAACCAAAAATATGGGGTGGTAAATTATTGATAGAGTTAAGTGTGCAATGATTAGAAAGAACATCAATAGGTCTTCTAAAATTTAGCACACTTGAGGGGACTCTATTAATAAGATAAACTGCAGAGCTTAAAGCTTCACCCCATAAATAAGAAGGAACATTACTCCCAATCAAGAGTGACCTAGTAATCTCCAAAAGGTGTCTATTTTTTCTTTCAGCTACTCCATTCTGCTGAGGGGTATTAGGACATGATGTTTGATGGAGAATACCAACTGATTTCATAAAAGTTGTCAATTTATTATTATGATATTCTCCTCCATTATCAGACCTAACTATCTTGATTGGAGTATTAAATTGTGTTGTTATCATTTTGTGAAAAACTTGAAAGACACTAAACAAATCACTTTTGTGTTTAAGAAAATATAACCAGGTCATTCTTGTACAATCATCCACAAAGGTCACAAACCACCTCATTCCATTATTTGTGGGAAATGGAGATGGTCCCCAAACATCTGAGTGAATAATTGAAAAAGGAGCATCAGCTCTACTATTATTTATAGGAAAAGAAACACGATGGCTTTTTGCCATTACACAAGTTTCACATTTAAAATCAGAGATATCACAACGACTAAACAATGAAGGAAACAATCTCTTGAGATAGCTAAATGATGGGTGTCCTAATCGCTTATGCCATTGCCAAATATCTTCTATATTTCTAGCTTGTAATCCATCACTCATAGAGTGAACTAGTGCTTTTCCTTTGGGATGTTGAGAGTTACCTTCAAGATAGTATAATCCTTCTCTTTTTTTACCACTGCCAATCTTCTCCTTTGTATGAACATTCTGCAAAATACAATGTGTGGAAAAGAACACGACGGCACAATTAAGGGACTCGGTTAGTTGGTTAACAGAGAGAAGATTGCAATTGAGAGAGGGAACAAAGAGAACATCATAAAGGGATAATGATGGTGAAATTGACACTGTACCAATACCCATAACATGGGAAGAAACACCATTAGCATTTATAATGACTCGAACAGGACTATTAGAGGATAAATGTGTAAACATATATTTATTACAAGTCATATGATGAGTTGCACCAGTATCAATTATCCATTCATTATCACAAGTAACAACAGAAAAACAACAAACAGATTGAGATGTACCTGACTTAGCAACAAATCCAGAAGCACCGGTAGTATTGTTATTGAGAGCATCCTCCTTTTTCCCTTTTGGGTGCCATTGAGGATAACCGTGTATCTTAAAACAAGTATCTGCGGTATGGTTGTTTCCATTACAGTGTGTACATTTGCGGTTTCCTTTATTGGAATTAAATGGCTTTTTCATAGCCATTGCAGCACCTTCACTTTGTGTTGTACAAAGCATGGCTTCTTGGCGATTCGCCTCAACACAGACATTTGCATACACAGTTTGTATACCTGGAAGTGGTATGGTTGCAAGAATTCGACCACGTACCCCATCCAAGTGTGAATCAAGTCCTGCTAGGAATATGTATACACGTTGCGCATTCAGTTTGTTGGTATATGTCTCAACATCTTTAGTGCACACCATGGTACAATCTTCAATCGCATCAATTTCCTGCCACAGTTTCTGTAATTTTGCAAAGTAAGTAACAACGGATCCACCATCTTGTTTAATAGATATTACCTCACAATAAAGCTGATATGCCTTTGATGCATCTTGACTGACAGAGTAAGTCTCCTTGACCGATTCCCAGATCTTCTTGGCTGTAGGTAACCGGATGAAAAGCGACCTAACATCTTTTGTCATTGCATCCAGAAGCCAAGACTTGACCAAACAATTCTCATCTTCCCAAGTTTCATATTCATCAGAGGTTTTTGTTGCAGGTGTGACCTTCTTTCCAGAGATGTAACCCCAATGTTTACGACCTCTGATCTTGTTTTCTGCATTTAGGGCCCATTCGGTATAGTTTGTGCCATCAAGACGTTCAGGTGTGAGGGATGAATACATATCATGTGTATGTGGAGCAGAATTTGATTTTTGAGCAGAATCTGATTTATCACCAGAATCTGATTTATCTGACCCATTCGCCATTTTCTTACTCAGAAGCTAATCTCCAATACCTAGAAATGAGAGGTAATTGGAGTCGGCTCTGATACCATGTAAAAGAAAATGGTATAATGGTGTATTTCATTGATATGAAAGTAGGGAATATATACAAGGTTTCCTCCATGATTATAGGAGATAAAAAAAATGAAAACATAACTACAAGAAATAAATGGAAAGATATACAAGGATATGAGTCAACTATAATTTGAATTCCAAATTACAGCAAATCACTAAAACTAGTCAATTCAATTAATTCCAACAGATTTTCCATCAAGAACAGCATGATGAGTGCTTATTCCAATGGAAAAACCACGTTTTGGAAAAAGAGTTATTTGGAGTGAGATAATAGAAGCAAAAGAATTTGTTGATTTCAAATGTGGTATAAAAGAACGAGACAAATAAGCTTCTTTTGGTGAGTTTTCAATGACATGATTGAAATCTAAATCAGACTCTGCAATGAGCAAGGAAACACCATCATTTGGTGTGTATTGTATTTTTGGGTTTTGTGATTCAAAATCCCAAACGATGTTACCGGCTAAAGGAAGAAAGTGTTGGAGGGTCAAAGAAAGTGAAGATTTAAGATTTGGAACAATTGTTTGAAAGAAGAATGAAGTGTCTGATTGTGAATTTGGGAGGGTGTAGAATAAGATGTATTCTATTGGATGGAACCTTAGCCAAAATATGTCGAAAAAAGTGAGAGAGATTGAGGTTGTTTGGTTTGATGATGGAGGAACAACTTTGATGTGTTCGTGAATTTTAATGTTGCTGCTGCTAGCCATGTGAAACAAAGGAAGTGATGATATTTTAGCTATCAAAGATACATGGGTTAGAAACTAGCAAGCACACAAGCAAGGTTTTGTTAACTTTTTAATTTACTCTCTAAAGTAATACCTATGTCGTCCTTAACTATACATTTGTAGCCACTTAATATAATATTTTATTCAAAATTACACATCCGTTAATTACTTCTTTACAAAACTAACCCTATTAATCAAGTGTGATCAGACTCAAGTTGTTAATGAACTCCACGAAAAGACAAATCATTTGAAAGAAACACAGTTTGATTCATGAATGAATTTTTTTTTATCAGGTTACTTACCTCATAACCGAACTCCAGATTATCAGCATTTCCTTTACCTGATTGAACCAGATTGTTGAAAAGAAAATAAAAAATACTGTTCCTATTAAATTTACAATCGCAAAACCCAAATATATTCTCTCTCATATTATACCATTGATTGTAAAGATAATTATATAAAAGCAACATATAGCGTGTATAAAGTAATTGCTTGTACCACTTTCTTTTTTATTTTTACAAAATTTGTAGAAGGTCTTATAATAAGAGACAAACGTAGTATCTAAATACAATTTGACTCCGAGGCATAAAATATTCGTCAATTTATTTTTTGTTATTAAAATGTAAGAGAATAAATTGACATATTTTTATACACTTTAGTGATTAAATTGATGGGTGTAATATTGTTAGCGTGTAATTTCGACAGTCTCATTTAATTGAGACACTTCTTGAATTTGAGGATTTTCACGAGAAGTGGACTTGACGTGAAAGGGTTTAAAAATCCTAGAGTTTGATAAGACGTGAGTAAGGAATGTAAGACCGTCGAAGCTAAGTAATTACTGTGGAGGTGGGAAGATTTTGAATTTTAAAGAGAAGCGGTTTCCTCAATGAAAACATGGGAGACAAGCGGTTTCCAAATAGAAGAAGTGATGATAAATAGAACTATTACAAATAAAGTCTTATCTGGTCATTTAAAGAAATGCTTGGATCACATGGCACCATTATAAATAGTGTTTTCCTCTATGTTTATGATATGTTAATCTTCTGCCAAGGTTCAAAGAGGAGTGCCAATTCTATTAAGGATGTTTTCCAGTAATATGGTGAGTATTTTGGACAACAAATCAAGTTTGGAAAGAGTAATCTTTAGGTTGGATCCAGAACTCCATTCAGAAGTACTGGTTTACCTAATGAAACTGGCTTTTATCTGTCACCCATTCCTTTGAATATATTGGTGTCCAAATATTTTAAGGAAAACATAAACAAAGACATTTTGGAGAGATTTGTGATAGAATCAAAGTTAAGCTTGCCACATGGAAAGGTGTTCTTCTGTCTTTTATGGGCAGAGTTTGGCTTATCAAATCCATTATTCATCGTATGTTCATCTATTCTTTTAACATCTATCTTTGGCCTATGAAAATTTTAAAGCAATTAGATGGATATTTTAGAAAGTTTATATGAAGCGGGACATCGCTACTAAAAAGGTTTCCACTACCTCTTGGGAAAAATCATGCTTACCTATTGAAAAAGGGGGTTTAGGTATTAATTAGGTCCTCTAGTAGTATGAATGAAGCATCTATTTTCAGCTTTGTTGGAAGTTTTTATGCACAAATGAAGACTGGACCATACAGTGCAAACCAAGGTTACTTAGAAACAGTGCTCTTGTTTCTCATCATATATTGATGACTAAATTTGTGAAGTGCACCAACCCGTTTTCAAGTAATACAATAGTAAGTGAATCGTTTTCACATGGATTGTCATTTCAACTAGACAACTACCTAAATTTAAACAATAAACAAAAAACAATTAAAATTGGCAACCCTAAACTTAATGCAAATGTGTTTCTTACGTTAGCACAATATTACTTTTTGTAGCTTACTTGATGTGCTAACTAGTTTATTGGCATTACGGACAAACATGATATAAAGTGAAATATTTAGCAGATTTGTGGTATTGTTCTGCAAAAGAGAGTATGAAACTAAATGTTTTGCTACACAGGGTATAAAGTAAAAATAAATAAAAATACTAGCCTCGGACATACCGACTCTAACATTTTATTTGACTTTTTTTTTATGATTTTGACTATAGCATCCGTTAGACCGACTCTACTAAATATCCTTGACTTTTAGAATTTGACTTTAGAGTCGACCCAATTAACTCTGAAATTTAGCTGACTTTTGGGTGACTGTAGAATCGGATGGCCAATTCTATACGATTTAGTAGTCTGGTTTAAAGTTGACTTTAGTGTTAGTGTAACCGACTCTAAATGTTTAAGATAGCGTCAGATTGGCAAATCTAAATGAATTTGTTGACTTTTTTATTTTAAATTTAATAGCCTCAGCCGCGTGAAGAGTCGGTTTTAAACTCGGCAAAGCTGACGCTATGTTAGCCTCGGAGGGTAACTAGTCGACTCTACCCAATAGCTTCTAATTTTTTAGTCTGTCCCCGACACTGACGCTAATTCAGTGTTAGCGTCGGTTTTTGCCCTATTAGAGTGGGTTTTTGGTAGACGCTAAAACAATGTTATCTTGTAGTGTAAGCTTTGTTACACGTTTCTGCCCCTATGGTTAAGCATTTTTCACTCTCTTTGCGCTTCTTCCCTATGATGGTTAAGCATTCTTCGTTTCTTTGCACTCTATCCATGTGGTTGTTAAAGCCCTTAGCCCTATTGCTTTGTTGATGGCATCTTATGTTAAGTGGTTAAGCCTATTTTGCGGCTTTTGCTTAATGGTGAAGCATTTTGATTCATAGGCTCCTGATTATTTTCTCAAGTTTCTTCTCATTTTTTGACTGTTTGGCATGGAGTTGTTGCACAAGTATTCCTTTTGAAGACACTAGCATCAGTTTGGCTTATTGCACACATATTCCTTTTAAGGACAGGGTAGCATTTTTAAATTTTCTTTGTTTGAATTTTATGGCTTTGTAATCTTAACTCAAGTTTAGAGTTCTCTTACCTTGAGTTTAAGTAGACTGTTAAGAATAATGATAGTTATTAGTTAGTTTAATCGTAAGTTAAGGGTCAAGGATAAAATTAGTTAGAACTATTGATCAGTAATGTTAGTTAGTAGTTAGTAGATGCCTATAAATAGATTTTTATATACTCCGTCCGTTCTAAAATGTAAGCAAAAAAATTCAGTTTCTTTATCCCAAAATGTAAGTAAAAAGGACAAACTTATATCCTATTTAATCTTTTTTTTTTAATCATCTTTTCAAAGAAAAACTTTTGTTATTCTAATAAAATTAAATGCAAATTATATTCAATTATATTTCTCTTCCATTTTCTTCCTAATCAATAGCCAATTAAAATTATTTTTACATCTTCTCATGAAAGTTATTTCAAAAAAAATACAAAAAAACTATATTTTAAATTCTTATATTTTACTTTGCTTATTAATAAATGTGATTTGATTTTCTTTGTTTACAATTTGGGACAGAGGAAGTACTCTTTTAGTTGAACTTTCTCATCTTGTAAGAATGTTAATATTCAAAGGATTTCATAGTTTCCCTCTACTTTTGCATACATTCTCAACAAAAAGACAAAATGATAATAGTCAATTCAAAGAAAGAGAAAGGCAGCAAATAACATGCAGCTTATGACAAATAAGCGTGCTAGCTGGAAATAAGACCATGCCACATCTTTCTTGGTGACGTTTGGAGAAAATGGAATTTCTATTTTGAAGCTGGGATTTCTAACGTTAGCAAAGTCCAAAATTAATTTGTGCCGTAACAAGTGTTCCGTTAAAGGAAAATACTAAGGAGGGTCTTAACAAGATAAGTAAATGAAACCAATAAAATAAAAATCTCATAGAAAAACGTATAATTAATTTTTGAGTAAATAGACAATTCCCCCTCCCTTCCGAAATTGTAAATTTCGTCAATTATTCTCCTGAAATTAACAAAATTTCAATTACCCCTCTAGAATTGCATAACGTTAATTAATTTACCCCATCCGTCAAATTTTTCTGTTAGTGACATTTGACTGTTTACGGTTATGATCAAATACCCCCCTCAAATTTTGCACTTATGTGCAAAATGCCCCATAAACTTAAAAGTTTATATTTTTTTTCCTTACCAAAAATCATACATTGAGTTCTTCAATTGTACCTATTGTTATCAAAATTCTATTCACAAGAACATGAATGAATATATGTCAAAGAAATAATGGTTTTGTCATGTGCAGCCTTTTCATTCATATTTCATATATATCAACAAGGAGCAAGATAGTTTTTACAAAGAAGGTAAAACTATAAACCAAATATTAAAAAGATATCAAGTTGTTGAAATAAACCAAGACAAGAATGTCATAGCAGCAGAAAATTGATATCTATCACATAACTTTGCACGACAGTGTGATCTACCGACTTCATGCGGAAGATCTGTGACACAATCTATTTAACATGCTGCATGCAGCTAATAGATATGACATTTCCTGCATTATAAAAATTATATCATTAATTAAGTTGCAAATTCACAAACCTAAGTCTTGTTTCTTCTTTCTTCTGCAGATATTAACCTATGAATTTTCTTTATGGACACACAATTATCAAAGACTTGTGTACTCTTATGAATGCATACTCTAACATAATTACCAACTTGTGTAAAAAAAGTCTTCTATATATGTCTATATTTAAAACACATGAGATTAACATACCTTCCAAAAAGATTTATATGACCAATAGTTGCATAAACATACATTCCATAAAGATTTATACGATCAATAATTGTTAATTGTTTATTTTTAATATCTTTTAAGTCAAGGATAAGAAAAAAATATATAAAAATTTTCAAGTTTATGGGGCATTTTGCACATAAGTGCAAAATTTCGGGGGGGGGGGGGGGGGGGGGGGGGGGTAATTTGACGGAAGGGGGTAAGTTGTTTAACGTTATGCAATTTCAGGGGAATAATTGAAGTTTTGTTTATTTCACAGGGATAATTGACAAAACTTACAATTTCAGAGAAGAAATTGCCTATTTTACTCCTTAAAATTGCCTACTTACAATTGTGCTGTAACAAGTGTTCCGTTAAAGGAAAATACTAAGGAGGGCCTTAACAAGATAAGTAAAGGAAACCAATAAAATAAAAATCTCATAGAAAAACGTATAATCAATTTTTTAAGTTTGAAAATTGTTCTTTCCATTTATTAAAAAAGAAGCTTGTTCTTTTCACTAAAAATGTTTCTACATTTTTAGTGTTTGTAACTAGTTACTATAGAGTATTTTCTTAATCTTATAGTTTAGTGATTAGAAATCTTTTTTTTTTAAGATGAATAAATGAGATGTTTAGGGATTGAACTTCGATCCATGTATATATTATATTATGTCATTGCCAAATGAGTTAAGTTCATACGGACTATAGAATAGTTTAGTATAAAATTTACACAAACAAATGTTATGAGAGCCAACCCTAAAGGGTATTGAAATCAGTTCCGTATGAGGTAAATTCAATTCCCACAACGACGGTCAGATCAAAACCCTAAACCAAAGATAATGCTTCAAAGTAGATTCACAACAAACAAGAAATGACCAATACAACTCGCAACCCAGAGTCTATATCTGGAAATAAAAATCAGAAACTTAACCACCGAAAGGACAAGACGGTTGAAGACAGTCTCTAGAGCAACATAACGACCAACAAAACACACCATGAAACAGTGTAAAGCCAACCTGAGGAATCCTAGAAAACAAAACCTGAAATAGTGAAACAACCTAAACTAGATCGTTAACATAATGTTGGCTAATCATGAACCACAACAACCCAAAATGTTGAAGAAGTAGATTGCGAACAATGAATCACATATCAAATCAGCGAATCCATAAAAGGTAAACTCGTGAACATTGACTACTTGCTTTAGAATGAACGGCGATTAGGAATAGGATGGAGCCACCGTGGAAGGCGGTGGAGTATGGAGTTTAGGGGTGGTACTACATAAATCAAGTGCACCACCGACAATGTTAGGCTACATTTTAAGGGTAAAGTTTGAATATTGAAGGAGGTGAGAGGATGAGGAGGTTGGAGGTGGTTGTAACGCTCTTATCTCTCTATGCTCAAAATTCAACTTCATCGGTTATGCTCAATTCAATTTATATCTTTCAATATCTTTTATGTAAATTTTTGTTAATATAAATCAACTTATAGTAAATTTGTAACCAACATCGACCTTATAAAATCAATTTATAGGAAAATATTTTCTACCACCAAAATTACAAACCAAAACTCATTTGAAACGTATTTCAAGAAAAAAAACTCTATCTTTTTTATTTGAAGTACAAATCCAAAAAATTTAAGGCGTGTTAACAACTGGTTATATCCGTAGAGGCTAATCTCTATAGTTGCGCATGTTCTCCACAATCAATTAATGCAAAGTCCTTCAACAAACAAAGTTCTAAAGAGATTCATTACATGGTTATTAAGAACAAGCCCAACTTCAATTCCACCTTTACCATCTTTGCTCTCCGCCAAAGCAATGGTTAAACCTCTATCCGCAGAAACTATCTCCACCTTTGTTGGTCTTCCCCAACCAAAATCAATCTCATAAACACCAAATCTATTAGACCCGGCAACTCCCATCATTTCAAGTTTTTCACTTGCTAAAGAAGCGAATTTATCAAACATATCACTAACTCCATCAAGAACACCCTTTTCATTTATCATCTTTATTTTTTCATGAATACACTTAGCAACTAAAAACACCCCATCTTCGTTTATGTAATCCAATGGTTTTGTATCAACTAAATGTCCCCATACGCAGTTTCCAAAATAGTTATTTGGTAGTGGTGGCTCTAACCTTGCTCTGCAATCTACGGTGAATGCAAACCCAAACTTCTCTTTCTCCTTTTCAACTCCATGAATTGCTTTTGCCAAACAAACAAGCGAGTAAGCACAAGTGAGAACAAAAGATGATAAAGTTGGTGGCTTAGAAGTTAATTCATTCGTGTCCAATAATTCCCATTTTGATAATACCATTTGCTTTATCTTATTCAAATCTTCACGTGTGAGCTTGAATGTAGAACGAACATAGTCTTCGAGTTTTGGTTCAAAAGGTAAAATCTTCAAGCTTCTTTCATTTCCTTTTTCATTTGGGAACATCATGGTTATTATCTCCGTCCAGTTTTTTGTGAACTTATCACCAAGTCCATTGTCTTTGATGATTTCCCTGTCTAATAGAGGTTTTAACTCTGGCAACAAAGTTGGCAGTTCTTCTGTTTCAATAGTTTTGTTGCATAGATATGCCCAAGCTTTGATGAACATGGTTGAGGATTTTCCATCAAGAGCAGCATGATGAGTGCTTATTCCAATGGAAAAACCACTTTCTGGAAAAAGGGTTATCTGAACTGAGATAATAGAAGCAAAAGAATTTGTCGATTCTAAATGTGGTACAAAACAACGAGACAAAGAAGCATCGTGGGGTGAATTTTCAATGACATGATTGAAATCTACATCGGACTCTGCAATGATCAAGGAAACTCCATCATTTGGAGTATATTGGATTATTGGTTCTTGAGATTCTAAAGGCCAAACGATGTTACCAGCTAAAGGGAGAAAGTCCTTGAGGGTTAAAGAGAGTGAAGATTTGAGAATTGGAACAAGCTTCTTGAAGAAGAAAGAAGGGTGTGAATGTGAATTTGGGAGGGCGTAGAAGAAAACACGTTCTACTGGATGGAACCTTAGCCAAAATATGTCAAAGTAAGTAAGAGGGGTTGTTGTTTTTTGAGTTGATGATGGAGGAAAAACTTTGGTGTGTTCATGGATTTTAACGTTGTTGTTGTTGTTGGAAGCCATGTGAGCGGAAAGTGTTATTTGAATAAATTTGGCTAAAAATTTTCTTCGCTGTGAAAGATTAGAACGAAGCTTTATTTTAAGGGGAAAAAATGAGAAGAGAGACGTGTGGACGAGAAATACAAAGAGTTCAAAATGATAAGAGGGGAAAAAAAGAATATCATGATAAATTAAAGTCACGAATAAAACTAGATTAATAAGCAGACAAGAACTTTTATGTTGTTGTTTTATTGGTTATTTATTTCTTAGAACGGCAAAGAAAATATTATTGTTAACAGATAAAGAAATTGCTTATAGAAAAGTTAAAAAAGAATGTTGGAAAATATTGGGTGACAGAAGAAAAGGGATATACGGCTTTTGCTTCCTGTTTCTGGAAGAACAAGACATTTGTAGCCATCTTATTTGAAATGAAATGTACCGACTTGCCTGTCTGTTTACATTTGTCGTAATAAAAATAAGAGTCTTGTTAACTTAGGACATTACTTAAAGATTCAATTATAAAAATAATTTACAAGTTTTATATAGATAAAATTACTTTTTAAACTTTCAATGTGTTGAATACATCATTCTTAAGATAAAATTTTATTTTTAAACTTCTTAACAAGTGTTCCAAGGGCATTTGTTAACATTATTTCCCTAAAACTAATTGAAGGTTCCCGTGAGCTTAACTCATTTGGCAGTGACATTGCATAATTTATGTAGGGGCAGAGGTTCGAACCTCTGACACCCCGCTTCTCCACATTTAAAATGTATGAGCTCCAACCACTAGACTATTTGACAAAAAAATAATAATTGAAGTTTCATATTTTATGAGACTTTTTATTTAAAAAAGTTAGTTATTAAATTGGATATATAATAGAAGTATGATGACTTAATTTATTTTAGTTTGTTAACTTATTGTATGGAAAGAAAGTATTTTGTGAGGTTAACTCAATTGGTAGAGATATTGCATATTATATGCAGAGGTAGGGGTTCAACCCTGGACACTCCACTTCTTCACGTTTAATTGTGTGAGTTCTAGTCACTAGACTACTTGACAAAAAAAGTGAAGAAAATAAGAGAGAGAAAGATTATTGAGGAAAGTAAAGTATTTGATTAGCAACTAACAACATTAATTTTAATTAATCTCAACATGCCTTATTAATGCAAATTATCAAAGGTTACAACACCTAGTTCTCTTCTTAGTTTGATGAATTGAAACTTTTTTTTAACATAAAAATTTATTAGAAGATGAGAGAAGTATAAAAAGAACTTAACCCACAAACGAAATGAAGTACAAGGGATATTCGTCCCACAAACATCATACATTGAAACATAGAAGAGGGAATTGAACCGTTTTGATTGGTTTGGTGAAGATATTTGCGACTAATTAGTTTGTATGGAAATAATCAATAATCAACTTGTCCTTAATTCACTTTGTTTCTTAATAAGATGCCATAGTATTCTGCTCCATTGTTGTGCCTCAGAATCCTTTGACATGGTACCTCAATGATCCTACTAATTGCCTAAACAAATTAGGATCAACATTTTACTCACATGTTGTTCCTTTGTTTCTCATACTCACCTCAGTTGGTGTTAATGCAGAATTGCAATCCATCATATTGAATTTATTCAGAATTTCAGTTTCCTACTTAGCTTGATGAAGTATCACGCCATGTGATGTACTCAAAACCTTAAAGCCTAGGAAATACGCAAGCTTACAAAGCTCAGTGATCTCAAAGTCTAACCTCATTCTAGCGTTGAATTCATCTACCTCTTGTGCACAACTACCATTCACCAATAGACCGTCTACAAAAAGACATATGATCGGTAAATATAAATTCACTCATTCTTTGCCTTTTACATACACTCTATGCTTAGTAGTTTAATTCTAAAAATAATTTATCTACTCTTTTATTCCAAGCTCTTGAAGTTTGTTTTAGGCCATACAAGGCTATGTGTAATCTATACATTTTATCTTCTTTGAAAAATGCTTGACACATCATCAATGGCTGAAAAACACCGGTAGAAGATTGAAATGACCGGGCGGCAGTTAACTGCCGGGGAAGGGAACCGGCCGCAGTTAACTGTTGATAATCTGTTATAAGAACAGAACAGACATAGGAATTTCCAAAATTTCATTATTGCGTTTTTGGAATTCTTAGGTGCGATTTTCACCAAGCATAAGTCATTCCAAGCCAATTTCAAGCACAAAATCAAGTAAGTTGTTATCATCCTATTGCATTGCTGTTTTGTGATTGAATTGTTAGGTTTTTTTGGCTAAATTTTGATTATAGAAGTTTGTTGATTTTCTGATTTTATGATTTGATGTTAGATTAGAGTTGAATCTAATATTGTTGTAGAATGATAGGAAATTGTGGTAGAAATTTTAGGATTAGCTTAGGTTTTGATGAATTGTTAGGAATAGTTTAGGTTTTGATGAATTTTTGATAGAATTGTTAGGATTAGTTTAGATTTTGATCACCGATTTGTTTATGTAGATGTATCAAAATAAGAATCAGGGTAATGTTCAATTGAACAAAAAGGAGGGCGATGAGAAGAAGAAAGCAAAATCGCCTATGACATGGCACGAAATCGAATGTGATGGTTCCGTAAAAAAAAAGATTCGAAGGTGCCGGTGTACAATCATTCCAGGTGGAGGAGGAGCGGGAGGACATGCTATTTTGATCCTCAACCAAAAGCAGGTGCCCCAGGGACTGTCGAGGACAACCCAATTGACTTGTGTGACGAGGAAGATGATTGATTGTAATGGCTTGTAATGTCTAATTGTTTTGGATCTTTTTTTATGTTTTTTTATATGTCGTGCGCATTTTGGTACATTTTGCTTGACATTATGGTACTTTGAATAAAGTCGCGTATTGAGTAATTTCGATTAAAATCGCGTGTTGAATATTTTTGATTAAAAGTTACATATTATATTACGTTACATAAAGTTCCTAAATATGTCCTATCATTACATTACATTCGGGTAGAGATATGTCGTACAACAATTGTCTTACCTCTGAATTTGGGGTAAATTCAAACTTGCTAAACAACAACCCTCAAGCATTAAACCGGAAATTTTATTGTTCCATTCAAAACAAGATGTATTACGCATTATCAACTATATATGTTATCACATCGAATTCCCTCATATAAGACGAGTCATCGCATAAAGAATGAGGTCCATTCTGTGACACTCATCTTATATGAAGGAATTCAATAAGCAAGGCCCTTGAGGCCCAAACCCAAGAGAATTGGGGAAAACACAATGATGGGACACACTAATTCTTATGCCGGGTCAACCGTCCAAAACCATTTCCAACGGACTCTACAATAGCAGCGCATCTCATAGAGGAATTTACGAGCCTCAACGCCTATATTAGGGTGATTCCACATCACCTTCGAGGTACACTTCACTTTTACCACATTCTGCACTTATCCATCTTATTTAGATTCTGACTTGAGCGTTAGAGTGCTAACGTGCCTACAAACACCTTTCTCCTCCATCGTTAAGACTCAACCTCCGCCGCATCGGAGCACGCAAGCCAGCTGCATATCCAGGTTCCCATTATTATTTATATGTCTTCAAATATAAAATAACCATTTCTTTTTGACTGGATGTAAGAAATAGTGCTGCTATTGATTTTAATATTTTCAGTTCTTTTAATAAAATTTTCATTTGGATGAATTTGACTACACATATTTGGACCGACGACATTGTCCAACAAAAAAATTGGACAATTGAAAGAAGAAAGCCAGCAAATAACCTGCAGCTTTCTTGGTGACGTTTGGACGAAATGGAATTTGTATTTTGAAGCCGTGACTGTGATTGACTAGTGTGATGTGGCTACCTATTATTCATTAGTCGTCGAGGAATATGTTTGTGTTGATTTTTTAGAAAAAGGTAAAGTTAACTAACGTTATTATCTTGTATAAAAAAACTAACTTTACTATGCAAAACCCAAAATTGATTTATGTTGCAACATGTGTTTGGTTTAAAAGAAAAACTAACCAGTGTTTTGAGAGAATAAGTTAAGAAAACCAATATAGTAAAATTCAGTTGGAAAATGTATATTCAATTTTTTAAGTTAAAAAATGATCAAATGTATTTAAAGGTCCTTCAAACATCTTTATTTATGTAAACACCTAAGTGGTAAATGAAGGTAAAGTTATGAGACCAAATTGAGACGGTTTAAAGTTAAGGGACCAAAATGAAATTAAAAAATAAGTTAAGGGATCAAAGCATGTATCAAGCCTAAAAACAATTATGTTGTCTCATTTCCTAAAAAAAAACTATTTGTTCGTGTTTTCATTCGGTCACTCATAGCAAAATAATATCAAATTAGTCTATGCTTGTATCTAAAATAAATAGATGGATTAATTCGTTCCTAATTTGTATGAAAATGTCATCCATTAATTAGTTTGAATATCAAACCAAGTTGTTTGGGCTCCAGCGGCAAGGAGCTCCTTCCAAGGACGTATCCGAGGAATACCAGGTTCGATTTCCAGGAACAACGTTTGGCCAGTGCACATGCCCCTACGCATGAGCCGGATTAGTCGCCCACCATTGATGGGTCGAAAATCGGTGAAAAAGCCAAAAATAAAAATTGAATATCGTATTTTGTTTGATACTAAGTGCGTGTTTGGTTACGCGGTAACAATAATTGATTTTGGTTGAATTGATTTTACATAATTGATTTTGATTAAAAGTGAGTTGAATGAAAAGTGATTTATGTTTGGATACCTTTAAGATAGAAGTGATTCATATGAAAGATGTTGTTTGAATATTTTGTGTCAAAATTGCTTTTAGTCATAAAAATGACCAAAATGAGTTTTTCCTTTATGTGCATTTAAAATAGATTTCATTTATCTTTTTTTTTTTCTACAAATTTCATGACCATTTTTAGGTTTTTATTTAGAACATTTCCACATTTTTTTTTTAGAAGAAAGAGCATTTCCACTTTTTAGTTAGATATTTAATTTTGTGTTTAAGTTTAATACAATTGTGCAAAGATTATTAAAAAAACTTTCTAAGGAATAAGATAATTAAAAAACAATTAGTTAATTTTTTATTTTTTTTGAAAGAATTAGTTATTTTATTATTTTGTAAAATGTTAAAAATTATTGGGCTCCACAGGGTGATATAAGGGTTATTAAAAAAAGGCTTTTTGATAAACAAAGTAATAAACAGTAGTCGACAAAAACCACCGTTTCTTGTGTCTTCTTCATTCTTCTGCTTGAAATTTCTGAAAGAAAAAAAAAAATCACAGCAACAAAAATGGTACACATACAACAATAGCAGTGAGATGAAGTAAAGGATTTCTCATGTAGCTGGAGGGATTTGTCAAATATAAACAGATATGTGAAAAAAAGTGATGAGATTCAAGGGTAAAAGAGACAAATGGGGCTATGTACTTTCACGGTAGGGAAACTCGATTCCAAAAAGCTAGGGAAAGCAGCTTCTGTACAAATCGATTCTGAAAACGCAAACTTACGATGGCGGTATAGTGTTGGTGGATAACCAAACACCTTGAAATTGCATTTGACGATACAACGTGCGGTGAATCCGTTTTCACCGGGTAACCAAACACCGACTAAATTGAGCTGCAAGCAATTGTGTAAAATAAAACTGAGTCTTTAATTTTGTTTAGGGGATAATTGAGTGTTTATTCAAAAAATCAAAACTAAATTGTCACCTCATGTATAATTTGGATAAGAAATTCTAACCATGTATCAAAACGCACACCAAGTGTCCTCGTGAGCTTAACTCAGTTGGTATGGACAATGCATAAAACATGTAAGGTATAGGGTTCAAACCTTAGCCACCACAAAAAAAAAAAAAAAAAAACACAGACTAAGTATTTGCAAATTTTTTTTTTTTTTGATAGATAGACGAAATGGCAAAGCCATTATAAACTCACACACACAAGTGGAGGTACCGGGGTTCGAACCCCGATCATGGCATCCGACCTAACAATTTCGGTATTTTACCGGTTGATCTAGGACTTCTGAATTTTGCAAATATTTTTTTATTAGACTATCTATCAAAACAAAGAGCGATATGATAAACTATAGGCTTAAATATGCATTTCATCCCTGTAATTATAGGCCATTTGATTTTTCATCCTTGAGCTTACTAATCCTCCCATTTTGTCCCTGTAAAAATTAACCATTTAAAATTTCGTCCCTCTTTCCGGTTAATCACTGCCACATCATAAAATTAGCAAAATGGCATGAGAATGGACAAAAATACCTTCATAGTATTGTTATAGTATTGTTGCTACAACACACCACCACCGTCCCATTTAACTCGCTAGCCCATGATTCTTCTCACACACCCCATCAATTTTTTCACTGTTTTCATCGCTTTCTTCTTCCTTCACCTTCTTCATTTTTCTGTCTTCATTAGTTCCTGATGAAAGTGAACGTTTCATTTCAACGCTGATTTCGAATTGAATTGCAGATTCAATAACCCTTTTGGATTTTCTTTCTTCTAAAGCAAAAAAGTTGGAGTTATGGTGAAGGGAGAAGAAGAAAGTTGAAGGGGGTGTGAAAAGAACAAAGAGGTGTTTTTCTTGTGGTGAAAGTTCATCGGTGATAGCAAAAACAACGCAAACAAGAACAACTAAAACACGCACACAAGGACCCTTACACGTGGAATCCATGTTCAGGTGACTTAGCTTTGCTCCGTCGAAGCTTCGGTAACATTTTTTTTTTCGTTTTTCTTTTCGATTCCGTTTGTTCTCTGCTAGTGGGTTTGGTTCTCCCTCTTGATTCAACTATTTTGTGGTTTTTCGAAGCTGTTGGCTCCGGTTCTGCCTTGTTTCGGCGAAACTTCGTCGTCGACCCTTTTTCTAGATCCACTCTGCTTGTGGTTTTGTTTTTCCTTTGATTTTTGGAAGATCGAGGCTTTTCAGGGTGTTTGGTTTGAGGTTGGGTCGTTATGTTCGAAGTTTTTCTGGTTTGAGGTTGGTTCCCTTCAAAGAAGGGAAAATAAAATTTTGCAGAAAAAATGTGAAGCTTGAAGAAGAAGGATGATGAGGGTATTTTTGTCCATTCCCATGCCATTTTGCTAATTTGATGACGTGGCAGTGATTAACCGGGAAGAAGGACGAAATTTTAAATGATTAATTTTTACAGGGGCAAAATGGAAGGATTAGTAAGCTCATGGTTGAAGAATCAAATGGCCTATAATTACAGGGATGAAATGCATATTTAAGCCTAAACTATATATTGATAATGTGATGGATAGAAAAAGATAAAGATCAAATGAAATATTAAATATTTGTATATAACTTAGGAAGAATATTCAAATATAATAATTGACGTTTCCTTAAAACGGCAAGGTAACAGTGTTGTCAAAACATGGTTAGAGGATGTGTTATTTAAAATTAGTTATATTTAAAATTAGAGATGTGTTATTTGAACAATTTTTTAGGTGACAACTTATTTGACAACCATAGTTTTATAAAGAAAAAGTAGGTATTGACACGAAAACCAAAACAATAGAGAGATAAAGTAAAATATCATGTGAATATGAGAAAGTTGTCACAAAATGGATGTTTAAATATCATAAAAAATAATAGTTTTAGTAGTTTTATTTGAGCTAATTTTATTAACTAAATTTCTTTGTAACCTTTAGAATTGCTAATTAGAACAAAATAAACAGTTAAATTTCTCTAACATTTCATTGTTATAGACATTGGTTTGACTATAGCCACACCAGGTTATACATAGATCCACCCATGTTGACAACCAACTCTCCTTTAAATAAATAAATAAAATATCAAGGTTTAGCTTCTGTTTGTTAGAGTGAATGAAATCCCTAATTGTGGTTTCAAACTTTTTAAACTTCTTTATGTTTTGTTAGAGTGAATGAAATCCCTAATTATGGTTTCAAACTTTTTAAAAATTCTTTATGTTTTTGGTGTTCATTTTTAAAAGAAAAGTGACATTTTAATTGATCTCATACATACTTTTAACCAATTTTAGTCTAACAAATTTAATTTAGTATATGAGTAAAGAAAATCATGAAGTGAATCTCAACTCAAAATTGTATTACAAGTATTGAAGGATAAGAACTTATTCTGGAAGTTATTACAATAAGATTTTATTTGATAAGAGTAAGTTTCCTTCATCATATAATTTCATAAGTTGTTCAACATTTGAAGATGTTGAAGACTATCGTTGAAATAAAGAGTTCTTGGATTTGGAAGGTTATTATTGAAGAATCATCAAATGATTCTTTTAAGTTTGCATTGCCTTTGACTCGTTTGATTATAATAGATCAAGTCCTCGTATGGATTGTGAAATGTGACGAATGTTTTCAGAAGTTCAAAAATAAGCTTACGACAACGCCAATAAGAAATCATGAGACTCGACAAAAGCTATTTGTATAAGGAAACTATCTAATGGGGTAATCAAATCAAAAGAAATTCATGAGTTTCACCCATTTGAAAATCGAGACAAGATTTACAACATCTACCTTTCTATTTTACGACATAATAATTATTGTTTATGTCGCATTACATTTTTACTCAAAGCTAACAAATAATGGTTTGTTATCATCAAAATTTATGGGCTTATGTTCTTTAATCAATTTTGGTGTAACATGTTGATCTTGTCCCTTAGAAGATACGAAATCAATGAATTAATAATATGCATTATCTTTATAGTGTAACTTCTAACTGTACCCATATATATAGGAAGGGTTTTTGCCGACAAGCTAGCTAGTTTTGGTCACACCATTGTTAATGACAATAGTGGTCCATTTGTTTTAGTTTTGTTAGGGCTATTTTTTTTATAGATATGTATGTGTCAACCTATGTTTTTCTTAGTTTTTTGATGGGTTTTTGTTTCGTCCCTCCATTTTTTATTTGTTTTGTCTTTATTTTGTTTTATTTTTTAGTATATATAAGATGATGTTCATTTGACGTATAATGTTTTTGGATGAAAGGAAATAGCCAATTGAAATTTGAAATAGTCACAATTTACAGAAAGAGAAAGCCAGCAAATAACATGCAGCTAATTTCTTGGTGACGTTTGGAGAAAATGGAATTTCTATTTTGAAGCTGTGATTGACTAGTGTGATGTGGCTACCTATTATTCATTGGTTGTAGTGGAATATGCGTGTTGAATTTTCAGAAAAAAAAGTTCAAGTTCATATTTTTGCTAAAGAAAAGAAAAATTAAAGTTAGCTAACGTTATCAAGCTTCCTTTTATAACCTCCACAATTAATGTCTTTAAGCACTCTTAAAGCAAAACCCAAAATGAAGTTATGTTGCAACACGTGTTTGGTTAAAAAGGAAACTAACGAGTGTATACGAGAATAAGTTAAGAAAATCAATATAGTAAAATTATTTTGGAAAATCTGTGTTCAACTTGTATAGTTACAAAATTGCTCGTTCTTTCTATTAATCAAAAACAAAATTGTTGTTTTCAACGACCACAACGACAACCAAACAAAAACATCACCACACACACAACAATCATCTTACTTTTTGGCGAAGCAAATCAGCCGCGACAAAGGTGGTCGAACAACCCAAAACAAAGCTATAAAGAAGATTCGCAACAAACAAGCAACGGGTCTGCACAACCTATTTTAAAAAGAGAACCTAGAAACAAAAATTGAAATGAATCCAGAAAGTGAGGCAAACAACTTGCAACCTAGCATCCATATCTGAAAACTAAAACAAGAACTCGAGCACTGAAAGGACCAGCCGATGAAAAACAACCTCCAGCGAGTCGGAAAGATACATAAGTATGGAACACCTATCAAAAATTAACTTGAATCAATGCAATGACGATCAGAGGAAACCTAAAAATGGAAACCATAAAGATTAAAACAACTAAAACCAGGTCGTGAACATAGAGCTAGGCCTAGGTTATGAACCACAGTAACCCATAACATTGAAGAACCATATCCTAAATACTGAATCGCATAACACATAAGGGAATCCATAAAACCAACCACAAGAACATCGATTACCCATTTCAGAAGGAAGGCAGATTTGGAAAAGGGTGGAGCCATTGTTGGCCGTGGCAACGTTTGGGGTTTAGGGGTTGTACAGTGGAGATTGTTGGAACAAAATGTGTTTCACAATGAACCTTATTAAGTTTTGATGATAACAAGGTATTAAAAATTGTCAATTGGTTATTACTAATAATTGTTCAAGTGTACAGGACCAAAGGCTACTCAAGTTATTTCAATAGGTCTTGGAAGAACAATGGAAAGAAAAAGAAATTCTGAGCATCTGAAGAAAACTGCTCCTGAAGCTGAAGTGCTCCTGAAGAGATGACGTCATCAGAAGCAGAAGGTCATCAGAAGCAAAAGTTTTCATCAGAAGCAATATCTTCACCAGAAGCTACGTTTGATCCTTTAATCAAACTGAAGATTCAAAGTAGCTGATTCTCAATTCAGTCTTATCAAAGAAGAACGAAGAATTGAAAGGGAGGTATCAACGGATATATGGATAGCACTGAGCACTTGTCTCTCATTAATAGAGTTGACAAAGTACAAGTGTACAACCACTACCTCCACTACTCTGTTTTCTGTCTACGCTACAAGACAAAACAACAGCCATGCCTGCAGAATTTGTACACTCAAGATGGGAATGAATTTGAAGCTTATTCTTCAAAGGACTACACCCAAATCAGGCAAAGGATCACTGGTGGATAATCAAAGGATTTCAAACGACTCTTTAGACGTGCTGATTATCTCAACGTCTCTTTCACGCCTCTATATAAAGGAGTGAAGACTTGAAGATTACATATAGAGAAATACATAAGTTCAAAAGCGCCAAAACTCTGTCAATTTGATTCTACAAAGCACACTGAATTTCTGCACTGATTTGATACATCTTAGAAATTCAAAGTCTAGAGTCTTTTCTGTATTGTATTGTGAACACCACTGATTGTATATCAAGTGTTCAATTCAAACTCAATTCTCTGTATTTTTGTTTGATTAGAAGTCTCTTGCCTGCGTGCTTGAGCATTAGAAGTCTCTTGCTTAGTGCTTGAGCATTGGAAGACTCTTGCGTGTGTGCTTGAGCATTTTTTTGTGAAGTCTCATACTTAGAAAGTATTGAGCAGTTGTAATCTTGTGATTATAGTGAAATCTCCTTGGAAGTGCAAGGGGGACTGGACTACTTCCGTGTTGTGGAAGGAACCGGGATAACTGCTTGTGTCTGTGTCTTTCTTTTCTCTGCTCTGTTCTTTTCCGCTGCAATCGGACTCTGATCATTTCATCAGAAGCAATCAAACTGCTTCTGAAGTTTTATCAGAAGAAGTAATATTGAGAAAAAGAAAACACAATTCAAACCCCCCCCCCTTCTTGTGTTTTTCACCTTCAATTGGTATCAGAGCTTGCTCTGTTATCACAGCACTTAACCGTGTTACAGTTCAAGATCTATTAGAAAAACATGTCTGGAGATGAGGAATCAGTTACTACAAAATACACAAGTGTCAAGCATGACTATGATACTGCTGACAAGAAAACAGACTCTGGAAAAGCTCCAAAGTTTAATGGAGATCCAGAAGAGTTTTCATGGTGGAAAACTAATATGTACAGCTTTATCATGGGATTGGATGAAGAGCTATGGGATATACTGGAAGATGGAGTTGATGATCTGGATTTGGATGAAGAAGGAGCTGCTATAGACAGAAGAATACATACTCCTGCTCAGAAGAAGCTTTATAAGAAACACCACAAGATAAGAGGAATCATTGTGGCTTCTATACCTCGCACCGAATACATGAAAATGAGTGACAAATCTACTGCGAAGGCTATGTTTGCTTCTCTATGTGCAAACTTTGAAGGCAGCAAGAAAGTAAAAGAGGCTAAAGCTTTGATGCTAGTTCATCAGTATGAACTTTTCAGAATGAAGGATGATGAGAGTATAGAAGAAATGTACTCAAGATTTCAAACTTTAGTTTCTGGATTGCAAATACTGAAGAAAAGCTATGTTGCTTCTGATCATGTTAGTAAGATTTTAAGAAGCTTACCTTCAAGATGGAGACCCAAAGTAACTGCTATTGAGGAAGCTAAGGATCTAAATACTTTAAGTGTTGAAGATCTTGTTAGCTCACTCAAAGTGCATGAAATGAGTTTAAATGAGCATGAAACCTCTAAGAAGAGTAAATCCATTGCTTTACCATCTAAAGGAAAGACCTCAAAATCTTCCAAAGCCTACAAAGCCAGTGAATCTGAAGAAGAATCACCTGATGGAGATTCTGATGAAGATCAATCTGTAAAGATGGCTATGCTGTCCAACAAGCTTGAGTATCTGGCAAGGAAGCAGAAGAAATTTTTGAGCAAGAGAGGTAGCTACAAGAACTCCAAGAAAGAAGATCAGAAGGGATGTTTCAATTGTAAGAAGCCTGGTCATTTCATTGCTGATTGCCCTGATCTTCAGAAGGAGAAGTTTAAAGGCAAATCCAAGAAATCAAGCTTCAACTCCAGTAAATTCAGAAAGCAAATCAAAAAGAGCTTGATGGCGACCTGGGAAGATTTGGATAGTGAATCTGGTTCTGATAAAGAAGAAGCTGATGATGATGCTAAGGCAGCCGTGGGGTTAGTGGCAACAGTATCATCAGAAGCAGTATCAGAAGCTGAATCAGATTCAGAAGATGAAAATGAGGTATATTCCAAAATCCCTAGACAAGAACTTGTTGATTCTCTAAAAGAACTTTTATCACTGTTTGAACACAGAACCAATGAGTTGACAGATTTAAAAGAAAAATATGTTGATTTGATGAAACAACAAAAGTCAACTCTATTGGAACTGAAAGCTTCTGAAGAAGAACTCAAAGGGTTTAACCTCATATCAACAACATATGAAGATAGACTCAAGAGTCTTTGTCAGAAACTACAAGAAAAATGTGATAAAGGTTCAGGCAGTAAACATGAGATTTCCTTGGATGATTTTATTATGGCTGGAATAGACAGAAGCAAAGTTGCTTCTATGATCTACAGCACATACAAGAACAAAGGCAAAGGGATTGGATATTCTGAGGAGAAATCCAAAGAATACAGTCTCAAGAGCTACTGTGATTGTATCAAGGATGGATTGAAATCCACCTTTGTGCCTGAAGGTACAAATGCTGTAACTGCTGATCAGTCAAAACCTGAAGCTTCTGGTTCACAGGCTAAGATCACATCAAAGCCAGAAAACCTTAAGATCAAGGTAATGACAAAATCTGATCCTAAGAGTCAAAAGATTACAATTCTGAAAAGATCAGAAACTGTTCATCAGAATCTGATTAAACCAGAATCTAAAATCCCAAAACAAAAGGATCAGAAGAACAAAGCAGCTACTGCTTCTGAGAAAACAATACCAAAAGGTGTCAAACCTAAAGTATTGAATGATCAGAAGCCACTCAGCATTCACCCTAAGGTACAAGGGAGGAAAAGTAAAACCTCCAAAACTAACCCAAAAGGACCCATGAAGATATGGGTACCTAAATCTGAATTGTCCAAAAATGCAGGTGTGCTTAAGCGCAAGAGAGAAACAAAGGTCATGGTACCTAGACAGCGGATGTTCAAGGCACATGACTGGAGAGAAAGCTTTGTTCCTTACCCTTACAATGAAAGATGGAGGAGAAGTGAAGTTTGGTGGCAACCAAACTGGAAAGATCATTGGTACAGGTACTATTGGTAATTCCTCCATCTCAATTAATAATGTGTGGCTAGTAGATGGTCTGAAGCATAACCTATTGAGCATTAGTCAATTTTGTGACAATGGGTATGATGTAAAGTTCAGTAAGACCAACTGCACACTAGTCAACAAGGATGACAAATCCATTACATTCAAGGGAAAGAGAGTTGAGAATGTCTATAAAATAAATTTCTCTGATCTGGCTGATCAGAAGGTAGTTTGCCTTCTGTCAATGAATGATAAAAAATGGGTATGGCATAAAAGGTTGGGACATGCTAATTGGAGATTAATTTCTAAAATTAGCAAGTTACAACTGGTCAAAGGATTGCCTAACATTGATTATCATTCAGATGCACTTTGTGGTGCATGTCAGAAAGGGAAAATTGTGAAAAGTTCTTTCAAATCTAAAGACATTGTATCGACCTCCAGACCCTTAGTATTACTCCATATTGATCTTTTTGGTCCAGTTAACACTGCATCTTTATATGGAAGTAAATATGGATTAGTCATTGTTGATGATTACAGCAGATGGACTTGGGTAAAATTCATTAAAAGTAAAGACTATGCATGTGAAGTGTTTAGCAGCTTCTGCACTCAAATACAATCTGAAAAAGAATTGAAAATTTTGAAAGTCAGAAGTGATCATGGTGGAGAATTTGAAAATGAGCCATTTGAACTTTTTTGTGAAAAACATGGGATTCTCCATGAGTTTTCTTCTCCTAGAACTCCACAACAAAATGGGGTTGTAGAAAGAAAGAACAGAACCTTACAAGAAATGGCCAGAACCATGATCCATGAAAACAACTTAGCTAAACATTTTTGGGCAGAAGTAGTCAATACTTCATGTTATATTCAAAATAGGATCTATATCAGACCTATGTTGGAGAAAACAGCATATGAACTCTTTAAATGAAGAAGACCCAATATCTCTTACTTTCATCAGTTTGGATGTACTTGTTACATCTTAAACACTAAAGACTATCTGAAGAAATTTGATGCCAAGGCTCAAAGAGGAATCTTTTTAGGTTACTCTGAAAGGTCAAAGGCATACAGAGTGTATAATTCAGAAACACAATGTGTTGAAGAATCTATGCATGTAAAATTTGATGATAGAGAGCCTAGAAGTAAAACTTCAGAGCAAAGTGAAAGTAATGCAGGTACAACTGATTCTGAAGATGCATCAGAATCTGATCAACCTTCTGATTCTGAAAAGTATACAGAAGTTGAATCTAGTCCAGAAGCTGAAATCACTCCAGAAGCTGAGTCTAATTCAGAAGCAGAACCTAGCCCAAAAGTACAGAATGAAAGTGCTTCTGAGGACTTTCAAGATAACACTCAGCAGGTTATTCAACCTAAATTCAAGCACAAATCTTCACATCCTGAGGAGCTAATCATTGGAAGCAAAGATAGTCCTAGAAGAACAAGATCACATTTTAGACAAGAAGAGTCATTAATAGGACTGCTTTCAATAATTGAGCCTAAAACTGTTGAAGAAGCTCTCTCAGATGATGGATGGATATTAGCTATGCAAGAAGAGCTAAATCAATTCCAAAGGAATGATGTGTGGGATCTGGTACCCAAACCTTTTCAGAAGAACATTATTGGAACAAAATGGGTATTCAGAAACAAGCTGAATGAACAAGGAGAAGTAACCAGAAACAAAGCTAGACTTGTTGCTCAAGGCTACAGTCAACAAGAAGGCATTGATTACACTGAAACATTTGCTCCAGTTGCAAGATTGGAAGCAATCAGGTTACTTCTATCCTATGCAATTAATCATGGCATAATATTATATCAAATGGATGTCAAAAGTGCCTTTCTTAATGGTGTCATTGAAGAAGAAGTGTATGTTAAACAACCTCCTGGGTTTGAGGATCTTAAGCATCCTGACCATGTTTATAAACTTAAGAAATCACTATATGGCTTGAAACAAGCTCCCAGAGCTTGGTATGATAGACTAAGTAATTTCTTAATTAAAAATGATTTTGAAAGAGGACAAGTTGACACAACACTCTTCAGAAGGACTCTTAAGAAAGATATTTTGATTGTCCAAATATATGTTGATGATATAATATTTGGTTCTACTAATGCATCTCTTTGCAAAGAATTTTCTAAGTTAATGCAGGATGAATTTGAAATGAGTATGATGGGAGAATTGAAATTCTTCCTTGGAATTCAAATCAACCAAAGTAAAGAAGGAGTATATGTTCATCAAACAAAATATACAAAGGAGCTTCTGAAGAAGTTCAAGCTAGAAGATTGTAAAGTGATGAACACTCCAATGCATCCAACCTGCACCTTAAGCAAAGAAGATACTGGAACAGTAGTAGACCAGAAGCTATACAGAGGTATGATTGGTTCTCTGTTATACCTCACTGCATCTAGACCTGATATTTTATTCAGTGTATGCTTGTGTGCAAGATTTCAATCAGATCCTAGAGAATCTCATTTAACTGCAGTTAAGAGAATCTTCAGGTATCTGAAAGGAACAACTAATCTTGGACTCCTGTATAGGAAATCCCTAGATTATAAGTTGATTGGATTCTGTGATGCTGATTATGCTGGTGATAGGATTGAAAGAAAATCAACCAGTGGAAATTGTCAATTCCTGGGAGAGAATCTGATATCCTGGGCAAGCAAAAGACAAGCAACTATTGCTATGTCTACAGCAGAAGCAGAATACATTTCAGCTGCAAGTTGTTGCACACAACTACTTTGGATGAAACATCAGTTGGAAGACTATCAGATTAATGCTAACAGTATTCCCATTTACTGTGATAATACTGCTGCTATTTGTTTGTCAAAGAATCCAATTCTACATTCAAGAGCCAAGCATATTGAAATCAAACACCATTTTATCAGAGACTATGTTCAAAAAGGGATTTTAGATATACAATTCATTGATACTAAACATCAATGGGCTGATATATTTACAAAACCTTTATCTGTTGAAAGATTTGATTTTATTAAGAAAAATTTGAACATGCATTTTGTGTCTGATTGAAAAATTGCTTGCCTCTGAATAAGAAGTTTGGTTCTGAAGTTTATTCAGAAGCATTTTGGTTCATCAGAAGCTCTTAACTGAGGTTCTGAGGAAAATGTGTTTCTGAAGATGACGTCAGCACTAAAACTTCAGAAGTGTTATTCTTTGCTTCTGAATAGCTTGGTTAGTGGGAACGTTGGTAGTTACTTTATGTAACAGCTGTTCCATTACCCAAAAGGTAGTTTTCTGAAGAGTCTCTGACGTGGTCTATTTGTATTGGAGTATAACAAAAAGGGCAATGATGTTTTATTCGCTTTTTAACATACTTACACGCGCCCCCAATTTGTCATTAATGCTGTGTTTGTTTATCCCTTTTGAATTGCAAACGTTTTATTAAAAACACTAAGTCAATTCACACATTACTCACTTCACAACAAACACTTTCTATTTTCTTCTCAACCCTCTGCGAAAGTAAGCGCATTCACTCATCCTCTCAAAACACCTTAGAACCCTAAAACTACTTCAAATCAATGGCATCTTCAAGTTCTGCTGGTGGTTCTTCATCAAATATGGATATAGATACTCCAGCATATGAGATCAAAGGAAGAACTATGTCTATTGAGGAATGGGAGTTAATCATTCAAGCGGAAAATCCAGTGGATTTCGCTTCTCTAACTCACCATGGGTGTGACTTGGTAAGATTCTACAAGAAGCAGAAGATGATGGGTTACTTCAGTCTTCTCAATGGTCCAACTTATGAAGTTCTAGTCAGACAATTCTGGGTAAGGGCTTCAGTCTTTGACATTGAAGCTGCTAGACAGGAAGAAGCTCAACTGATCCTGATTGATCCTACTCTAAAGGGAAAAACCAGAGAAGAAATGGGTCTACTCTCCTTCACCGGCACAGAGATTAGATCAAATGTCATGGGTATTCCTGTAACCATAAATGAGCAGATTATTGCTCAAGCCATGGGAAGGGATACTTCTGGCAAATACTTTGGAGAAGAAATTCCTAATCCAAGAACCAGCTCTTGGAAGGAAATTGTCAATGAGACCATCTATGGGTCTAAGGTTGCTCAACCTTACAGCACTTTGAGCATTGAGAAGAAAATGTTGCTGAAGATACAGAATGAAAACATCTTTCCCAAAGGTGGAGGAAGTGATCAACCCTATCTTGGTCACAAAGTCTTTCTGCATCACACCATCACTCAGGAAACAACGATGAATGTTCCAAAGTACATGTTCAAATACATGATCAAGGAACTAAAGAAGAGTCAAATGGAAAACAGAAAGTTTGTTCCTTATGGAAGACTACTCTCTGTAATCTTTCAAGAAGGAGGACTTCTAAGTGCCTTGAAGGATGTGGGCATCTATGATAACCAGAAGCTGGGAGCAGTAACTGGGAAGATAATCAATGCATCAACTCTTGTAAAGATGAAACTCATTCCAGCAAATGCTCACAAGAAACTAGATTCTGATATGCGTGAATCAGATGCAATATCTGATCTAATCACTCATCACATCCCCATCTGCAAGAAGGATCCCCTGGATGTGCAGAGAGCCTACATCTTGGACTTCTACAAAACCTACAACAAGAATATCAGCTTGAAAGATGTCCTTGAGGAAATGTATGGTGGTGATCTGCCTGTGGCCAAAGGCAGAAAATCTAAGAAGAAGCAGATCACCAAGGAAGAATACCTTGCTGAAGATGCTACTGAGGAGGGTGCTCAGAAGCATAAGAAAACCAAGAATGAAAAATCTGCTATGTCCACCATTCTTGAGGAAGTGGAGGATTTGGATGATGTCCCTCTTATCTCAAAAAGGACAAGGAATGCTCAAGAAACAGCAGAACATCCTGCTTCTGAACAAACAGGTTCTGAGCAAGCTGCTTCTGAAGAGCCTCTAAGTCCCAAGAAGAAAAGAGAAGCTGCTCTTAAGACCATCAAAAGGAAGAGATCTTCAAGGAATCTGAAGACAGCTGAAGGACGAAGGGCAGAAATGTTGGAAGAACTGGAAGATAACTGGGATGAAGACTCAAGCCCCAAGAAGGCAAAGAGGACTATAACTTCAGAGCCTATAGTCATGCCCAGTTTTGAAATGACTGAAGAATTAAAGCAGTATGCTAAGGAGTACTCTGCATCTAAGATAGCAGAGAAGAAAAGGTTGAAGGAAGTGTTTGAGAAAGAAAGGGATGAGCGTCTCAAGGCTGCAGGGTATGTGCCTACTCCTGACATTGCTGCTTTAGCGTCTGAGTTAGAAACTGTTCAGTATGGAGCAACTCTGCTTTCTCAAGCCTTGAAGAATAAGCAAGCTTCAGGAGCAACTTCATCAGAACCAGTTTCAAAAGCTCCAGAAGCAGTTCATCCAGAAGCTCAATCTTCAGGTAATTCATCCAAACCTGACATCTATACTCAGATTCAATCTCTACCCTCTTCACCCTCTTCATCATCCACAGAATCAGATGACCAACCCCTTAGCCAACACATAGACAAACTTCTAAAAACCAAACCTACCAAACTAACAGAATATGGAACACTTGACTATGAGAGCACTCAAATAGAATTTTCCAAAAATAGGATTAAACTGTGTGAGAAATTCAATTTGCCTACTACTCATCCACTATATCCAGATATTCCAGAACCTGTTAGTGTACAACAACCTGAACCCAACCAAGAACCTAACCAAACTCCACAAAGAGCCTCTGAAGTAGTTTCGGAAGCAACTACTTCAGAAATCCCCCAACAACAACAAGAATCCTCAACCATTCACAATTTAGAAAAACACTTAGGTGGTGAAATGCAACCTACACCTACAAAGGCCTCTAAGACAGTCCCTAGAAAGACTGTGTTAGAAAACCAACAAACTGTTCCTGAGAAAACTGTTCCTGAACAAACTGTTCCTGAACAAGATGCTTCTGAACAAGTTGCTCCTGACCTACAAACAACTTCTGACCAAACAACAGAACCAGAACAACAACCAGAACCACCAATAATAGATTTAGCCTCTGACCAACCTTCCACATCTCATACAACTCAATCTGAACCTTCAACCATCCCTAACTATATCCTTGAATCTGAGTATATTGATGAACAGTTAATCAAGCTTAGTGATGAGATTCAGACACTGATTCTTCGCAGAACAGTTCCTGTACCTCCTATTCACTATCTTGATCAATGGATGGATCTGAAAAAGAGTTTTGATAACCTGCTGGATAAGCTTAGTTCAAAGTGTGTCTCATCTCACTCTGCCATGCTGCAAAAGATGTTGGATGATATGCATGAAGCAGCTAGAGTGAAAGAGCTGAATTACGTGCCTCTGCTGGACATCACTCCTTTCTATCCAGAAGAAGAGTACATTACAAGGGCATCAAGAATTCATGCTGGGTATAAAAGAAGAATGAGGGAAAATGATGAGCTACTCAAGAAGAAGGATGAGAAAATCAAGTATCTATTGGAACAGATGTACAAGCAAACCCAACCTTAGTTGCACATTTTTTTTGCTTGTTTTAATTCTTGTTCTAAGTACTTTAGTTGCACTGCATTTGTATCTCAACTTTTCTATATATATATATTATCATTGTTTCTGGATCTTGTGCTTTTTCACCTTCAATATGTTTTACAAGCTTTAACTCTGATGATATTTACTGTTTTTAATGCTGCTTGCTCTGAAATACTATTTTTAAAGGTTATATGTTTATTCTTTTGTTTTGTTTTGCTCTGATACTCTTTCTTTTGTTTCTATTCTTTTTGTTGATGACAAAAGGGGGAGTAAATGTATAGTATTTTTAAGGCACTGAGCCCCACTATAACCACTTCTAAATTTCTTTTAAATACTTCTGATTTGATTTTTATAAGTATTTTATTGAAATTTAATTAATAAGAATAGAACTTAGGGGGAGCTTACAAACCTCACCTTAAAGATCTATTAGACTCAGGGGGAGCTTACAAACCTCTATCCCAGTGGTCAACTTATTAATTAGATCAACAACAATTGAACATTTTAAATACTATTGTTTGTCATCATTAAAAAGGGGGAGATTGTTGGAACAAAATATGTTTCACAATGAACCTTATTAAGTTTTGATGATAACAAGGTATTAAAAATTGTCAATTGGTTATTACTAATAATTGTTCAAGTGTACAGGACCAAAGGCTACTCAAGTTATTTCAATAGGTCTTGGAAGAACAATGGAAAGAAAAAGAAATTCTGAGCATCTGAAGAAAACTGCTCCTGAAGCTGAAGTGCTCCTGAAGAGATGACGTCATCAGAAGCAGAAGGTCATCAGAAGCAAAAGTTTTCTTCAGAAGCAATATCTTCACCAGAAGCTACGTTTGATCCTTTAATCAAACTGAAGATTCAAAGTAGCTGATTCTCAATTCAGTCTTATCAAAGAAGAACGAAGAATTGAAAGGGAGGTATCAACGGATATATGGATAGCACTGAGCACTTGTCTCTCATTAATAGAGTTGACAAAGTACAAGTGTACAACCACTACCTCCACTACTCTGTTTTCTGTCTACGCTACAAGACAAAACAACAGCCATGCCTGCAGAATTTGTACACTCAAGATGGAAATGAATTTGAAGCTTATTCTTCAAAGGACTACACCCAAATCAGGCAAAGGATCACTGGTGGATAATCAAAGGATTTCAAACGACTCTTTAGACGTGCTGATTATCTCAACGTCTCTTTCACGCCTCTATATAAAGGAGTGAAGACTTGAAGATTACATATAGAGAAATACATAAGTTCAAAAGCGCCAAAACTCTGTCAATTTGATTCTACAAAGCACACTGAATTTCTGCACTGATTTGATACATCTTAGAAATTCAAAGTCTAGAGTCTTTTCTGTATTGTATTGTGAACACCACTGATTGTATATCAAGTGTTCAATTCAAACTCAATTCTCTGTATTTTTGTTTGATTAGAAGTCTCTTGCTTAGTGCTTGAGCATTGGAAGACTCTTGCGTGTGTGCTTGAGCATTTTTTTGTGAAGTCTCATACTTAGAAAGTATTGAGCAGTTGTAATCTTGTGATTATAGTGAAATCTCCTTGGAAGTGCAAGGGGGACTGGACTACTTCCGTGTTGTGGAAGGAACCAGGATAACTGCTTGTGTCTTTGTCTTTCTTTTCTCTGCTCTGTTCTTTTCCGCTGCAATCTGACTCTGATCATTTCATCAGAAACAATCAAACTGATTCTGAAGTTTTATCAGAAGAAGTAATATTGAGAAAAAGAAAACACAATTCAACCCCCCCCCCCCCCCCCTTCTTGTGTTTTTCACCTTCAGAGATTGTGTGCACCGCCGACGGCGTAAGATCACATCTTGAGGGTAATATTTGTATTTTGAAGGATGTAAGGGAATGACATGATCGGAGGTGGTTGTAGGATCTTCTCTCTCTAAGGTTAAAAATCAACTTCATCTGTTATGCTCAATTCAATTTATCTTTTACTTAAATGTATTTAAATACAAATCAACTTATATTAATCTTTTAACCAAAATTGGTTTTTTAAAATCAATTTATTTGAAAAATTTCGTACCACCAAAATTACAAGCTAAAACATATTTTAAGAAAAAAGAAAGATTAATCTTTATAGTTGCCCTTCCTCTCCACAATCAATTAATGTGAAGTCCTTCAAGAAACAACGTTTTAAAGAGATCCATTACATGTTTATTTAGAACAAGCCCAACTTCAATTCCACCTTTACCATCTTTGCTCTCTGCCAGGCCAATTGTTAAACCTCTATCTACCGAAACTATCTCCACCTTTGTTGGTCTTCCCCACCCAAAATCAATCTCATAAACACCAAATCTATTAGATCCCGCCACTCCTATTATTTCAAATCCTTCAGTTGACAAATAATTGAATTTACTAAACCCATCACTAGCTCCTTCAAGACCACCCTTTTCATTTATCATCTTTATTTTCTCATGAATACACTTAGCAACTAAAAACACCCCATCTTCATTTATGTAATCCGATGGTTTTGTATCAACCAAATGTCCCCATACACAATTTCCAAAATAGTTATTTGGTAGTGATGGCTCTAACCTTGCTCTGCAATCTACGGTGAATCCAAATGCAAACTTCTCTTTCTCCATTTTAATTCCATGAATTGCTTTTGCCAAACAAACAAGGGCATAAGAACATGTGAGAACAAACGATGATAAAGTGGGTGTGTTATCATGGTTTTTGGGTGCCAAGCCATTAATTGGACTTGAACCTTTTGACCGTTGATATTCTCTATTTTTTCTTGGGAAGGGCAAAATTGAGAAAAACCCTTAGATTCTAAGTTCGGGGGTCGTTTTCGCTACGGGAAGGTGTTAGGCACCCGGAGCGATTATGGTACTCCATAAGAACCGCTCTCCTAAGTTTATTTCTACGCTTTAATTTTATTGCTTATTTGTAAAAAAGAAGGTATGATTAGTTAAGAATGGGGGTGAGAAGAAGTAGAATTTGATTTTATTTCGGCTTGGATGAGTTTTGACTCATTGCCTACGTACCGTTTTACGGGATCAAAACCGGCGTAGTTCTTGCTCAAAAATGGTTTTTTGTTTTTGTTAGTTGATTTTAAGTTCGAAAAGAGATTTTGAAGAATAGGGATGAGAGGCCTCAAGGGCATAAGATTTGGAAAGTGTGAGGTGGAATTAGTCATTTTGCAAAAGTAAAGTCCAAGGAGGATTAAGGTTTATTGAAAATTTTACTTAAGAAAAATAAAAGGGAAATAAGGAGTTTTGACTCCTATTTTATTTTCAAAAAGGTTTTCAAGTGAAGTTATTTGCATGTTCTTTTTGGAAAAAAAAGTTGGATTTTTATCTAAGTGTTCAAACCTAAACGCTTATCTAACCATACAATCCTATGCATACATCTAAGGTGAGTGTGTGCGTGTCGGTGCGTCATAGTGTCCATAGTCCATATTACAAAAATTGCCTAAGTACATTCTATGGCCCCTTTGCCAAGCTACAAACCAATGATAACAAATTACATCATCGAATGAATTAAAATTTGCAAAAATAAGTGCTAAGCTAAAGAAAGTGGAGGAGGTGGTGGAATGCTATGAAATGAATGTCACATGAGATGAAATAGTTAGTAGAATAAGGCATAGAATAAAAAGAAATGCACAAAAAGAAAAATTAGGAGGAAAGACATGGAAGAAATTAACAAAGTGACAAAATGTGCATGAGAATGGTCATAAGGCTCTAACATGTGTATGTCCTATGATCCCTTCATTATGGCAAAATTTTAGAAGTCTTGCTTTGTGCCATAAGGTGAGAATTAATAGGACATATTCAAGCTAAAGCTCATGACACATTTTCAAGACATTTTGCACCTTATTTATTATTAAAACACATATTAATTGCAAGGCAAGAAGAAAAATGAGATTCAAATTCACAAGTAGCAAGCCACACATAGGATCAGCAACAAATTTATCATAAAATTGCATTCCAAGAGTTCAAATCACATGTCCATAATTCATGAATGATATGATACTAAAAAAACACAAGTTTATGTCTAAACACACTAATTAACCAAAAAATATCACATGCTCCTTTTTTATCATTTTAAAACCATTTAAAAATATAAAAGAGACATGAAAATATATCAAGAAACATGTGATAATTTTTGGAGATTTTTTAGAGAAAATTTTAAACATACAGGGGTTCAATCAGCAAAGAAAAGTGGTGCAAATAGCAGAAAAAGAAAGCAAAAACGAAAGTGAAAGGCCCAAACCATAACAAAAAAACTGGAGCATCAGGGAGCGTTAGATTGATCTGAAGGCTGAGAATGAGAGAGTAAAACCGAAAATAAACCGGACCGGTTCAAGTCTCTATATATAGAGGTGAAATCCGGTTTTTTCATTTTGATACTCCTCTTTCTCTTTCTTCTCTCTTTTAGAGAGAGAAGCTCCACCTTCTCTCTAACTTTCCGGTCATCTTCTCCGGTTGGCATGGCTTTTCCGGCGCGGCGGACGGCGGTGGCGCCTCCGCGCCGGAGTTCGAAACTGCTCCGATTCAAATTTTTTTTACGTTTTTAAACATCCTTTTTTATGTATTACTCGAATCCGAGCTTAGATTTTTCAAAAGAGCTTTGAATCGGAGTAGATCTAAACTTGAACTTTGAGGAAAACCTTTCTTTTTTTTTTTGAACAAAGAAAAGGAAAAGGAAAGCGCGGAGAGTTACCTCTCCACTGTGCTTTGCGGTTCTGGCTTGCGGTTCTGGCTGCGCGTTTCTGGCTTTGTGATTCTTGCTTTCCGGTTCTAGCTTCGCGTTTCCGGCCTCGCGTTTCTGGCTTTCCGGTTCTAGCTTTCTTCTTATTTCTTCTTCTCTGTGTTTTGCGATTCGGTTCTGGCTTTGCGTTTCCTCACGTTTTGCGTTTCCTCTGTGATCGGTGCTAGAGTTTCTCGCCTCCGGTGAGAAATTCGTACCTTGAATTGCAGGGGAATCAATTCAATGATGAAGATTCATCAGTGAATCTCTGAGAATTGGTGAATTTGTTGCTGAATCTGATTCTGGAAACAGTTAGGGTTTTCTTTGTTCTTGAGACTTTTTCTGTTTTTGATCTGTAACTGAATGGAAAGAGAAAAAAAAAATCTGTTTGTGGTGATTTCAATGATTGTGTATCTGATCCTGAGAATCTGACACTGTGTTGTTTTTATAGCTGACATGTGGCATTGGGCTGAGAAAGGGGCGCTGCCCTGTAATTTTGACTTGAGGGACCTGTTTGCAATTTTAAAAGAAAAAGGACTGGACTGAAAAAAATAAAAGCAAGGACTGAAATGAAATAAAAAAACTTTTGGACAAAAAATGCAATTTTGGAACCTCAATTGAGGGACCAAAATGCAATTAAAATAAAATTGAATAAAAAACGCAATTTGACCAAACGTAAAGCGAAACAAAAGTAAAAATGACAAAACGGACTAAAACGAACCAATGGCCTAAATGAGGTACTTCAAAGTACCCTCTCTACGCCAAAATTTTGTGTGAAATGACCAAAATGCCCCTAGGGCTAAAAATGACCTAAACAGATTGAAATTGACTTAACACTGACTCAGACGCAAGTTTGAAATGAATTTAACAAGGTTTACTGATGAAATAAAAAAACAATCTGAAAAGACTCAGAGACAGTCACAAGGATGAAAATGGGTCCCACTGCAGGAAATGACCAAAATACCCTTCTGTATGACTTTTTGCAAATTTTGAAATAAACTGTAGAAAAAGCAATGTAATGATTCAGAGACACTTTTGAATGACTTACAAGACAAGTAAAGACATTTCAAAAGGTTTTATGCAAGAAAAACATAGGTAAAATTGTGATTGAAAATACTGCGAGGCAGAGACAATTTGAACTGTGCAGTTGAAATTTGATAATTGACAAAGTTTGAAATGAAATTGGGCCCAATATTTTTAGGTCCAAAAACAGGGTATAACAGCTGCCCCTATTTAAGTTTCTTTGTCTGGAGAGTCAAGAGACGGGGTCTTTGGCTTGACAGGACGAAGATACTTAAATATTAGCATTTGCACTGTGTTTGGTCGTAAAAATACGCCTACCCATTTTCAAATAATATGCATGCCATGCATCATTTGGATTATGAATGCAAGACCTCATGGGGATTGGAATTAACAAAATACGTCGTATCCATTGCGGGATTGGTAGACATTGACAAAGATAGTGAATAGCAGAGTAACGGGAAACTAGAAACAAGTTGGACAGGTACAAGCTGTTCTTGGATTCAAACTAGCCACTCGACCGGGGATGAAACAAACAGACAACTGCGAGTTGTTCTTATGGATTTGAACTGGTCACTTCACAGGGGATAGAGGTTACTGGACAAACATGAGTTGTTCTTATGGATTCGAACTGGTAACTCACTTGGGGATATTGGAAAGTGCGAGTTGTTCTTATGGATTCGAACTGGTGACCCGACTGGAAAAAAGAGAAAATTGGCAAGTACGAGTTGTTCTTACGGATTCGAACTGGTTACTCGACTGAAAGCAAGGCAAATAGACAGGTGCGAGCTTGTTCTTGGATGCGAACTGGTTACTCCACCGGACAGAAACAGATAGACAGGTACAAGCTGCTCTTGGATTGAGCTGGGCACTCGACCGATAACATTGAAAAGTAAACGGGTGCAAGTCGTTCTTGGATGCGAACTAGTAACTTGACCGAACAGAAACATATTCACTGGGGATTGGTTTGTTTTGACAAAATATAGATTGAGATTGACTTGACGTCGATTTGTATTGAAAGGCAGAAATTGATCGATATTATTGGCTCACAAGGTTTTGACAGAGAACCTGACATGAGTATTGAATTGAGACTGATGTTGATATTGGAAATGCAATATGCATGGATGATATAACAGATTCACTAAATGCATGGGTACGTAATATGCATGATTATGCATGTATGAATGCTTGTAATGCATGACTATTGGCATTTTGTAGGCACGACTTCACGGGGAAGACAAGACATTAGAGTGTTGGGCACGTAGTGGCTCGTGCTATATTACACATTCCTGGAAATCCTCTTTGGAGATGACGTCGTTGGGAGACGTGCCGGAACCATGGCCGAGGGCAGGTAGGTATGCAACTTGCTGGGGATAGAATCTTGAGAGACTCCACCGGGGAAAACGCCGTTGTGCTGGGCATGTTGTAGATATCGCATCTGTGGTCAATGCTTTTTGCATGTTATATTTTCAACCTCCATTCATTCATTTTTTGCATCCCATTTTTGCCTGGATCGCCCTTTCGGGTTTTCAATCCACCGGAGAAATAAATTCTTTTCAATGCCCCATTTTTGCCTGAACTGCCCTTTCGGGGTGTCAATCCAGCGGGGTGCTCATTTTTGCCTAAGCCGCCCTTTCGGGTTTTCAACTTAGCGAGCTCATTCATTTTCATGCATTTTCATTCTGTTTTTTCATTCTTGCCATTGACCACAGATTATCTTGGAGGAGAACCTGCTTGTAACACATATTGAAATAGACACCAACATACTCTCGCTCATGCATGTTTCATTTGAATGTACCCTGTTGCTCAGGTTTGCTTTTCAAAATAGACAAAAGGTTTTCAATTTTTCAAAATGTTTGTTTCAAGCATTGTCATTATCAAAATAGAAGGAAAATGATTTGTATATAGCTTTGAAAATAGAAGAAAATAGAGTTTTAAACAAAAGCACAGGCTCAATTTGATGTATAAGAGTGGTGGTCAGCCGAAGGCGTGACTCCACGGATTCACAAAGCTTGGAAAATGGTAATTTTATTGGTTGGTGGTACATTGAACACAGTAATCATTACATTTCCCAAAAAACTTTGAATTCACAAGTACAGAAGCTTCAGATGAAGATGGTCATTAACAGCTGCAGATGCCCCAAGGGGGACGATGGTTAGCCAGATATAGTTACTTGCCTTTTGTTTCAATCTCATTTTTGCATGAACCGCCCTTCTGGGTTTTCGGCTCATCGAGACGCTCATTCTTGCCTGAGTTGTGTTCAATCTCAGCGAGCTTTTCATATTTGTTTCTTTTGTCCCTTATTTTTGCCTGGATCGCCCTTTCGGGTTTTCGATCCACCGGGAAGCGCATTTTTGCCTAGGCCGCCCTTTCGGGTTTTCGACCTACCACGCTGTTCTTTTCACATTTCTAGGCGAAGTATTTCTTGACTATATCGGCATTCACTGGATTTGGAAGTTCTACACCATCCATGTGTGTAAGGATTAAAGCACCACCGGAGAAGGCCTTCTTGACAACATAAGGACCTTCATAGTTAGGCGTCCACTTGCCCCTTGGGTCGGGTTGCTGACTTATCCTCCTTTTCAAAACAAGTTCCCCTACCTTGAATTCTCGAGGATGGACTTTCTTGTCAAAAGCAGTCTTCATTCTTGCTTGATATGACTGTCCACGAGCCATGGCATCCATACGTTTTTCCTCAATCAAATTCAACTGATCATACCGGCTTTGGCACCATTCAGCCTCGGATAACTTTGCTTCCATGATCACACGGAGAGACGGGATCTCCACTTCCAAAGGAAGAACTGCTTCCATACCATATACAAGAGAGAAAGGGGTTGCCCCGGTTGAACTGCGCACTGTAGTACGGTAGCCATGCAGAGCATAGGGTAACATCTCATGCCAGTCCTTGTAAGTGGTTACCATCTTCTGGACAATTCTCTTGATATTCTTGTTGGCGGCCTCAACTGCACCATTCATCTGAGGTCTATAAGGAGAAGAGTTATGATGCTCAATTTTGAATTCTTCACAAAGAGCCTGCACCACATTATTATTCAGGTTGGTACCATTGTCAGTAATAATCTTGCTGGGAACACCATATCGACAGATGATGTTGTTCTTGATGAACTTAGCTACCACTTGCTTGGTCACATTGGTATAAGATGCTGCTTCAACCCATTTGGTGAAGTAGTCAATTGCCACTAAGATGAAACGATGACCATTTGAAGCCTTCGGTTCAATTCTTCCAATCATGTCAATGCCCCACATTGAGAACGGCCATGGGGATGAAATAACATTGAGAGCGTGCGGAGGCACATGAATCTTATCAGCATAGATTTGACATTTATGGCACTTTCTGGCGTGCTGGTAGCAATCATGCTCCATGGCCATCCAGTAGTAACCTGCTCGTAACAACTTCCTTGACATAGTATGCCCCGTAGCATGGGTCCCGAAGGTACCGTCATGTACATCATGCATTAACTGCTCTGCTTCGTGTTCATCAACACATCTTAACAATACCATGTCATAGTTTCTCTTGTACAGAATATCTCCATCTAACAGGAATCTACTGGCCAATCTTCTCAGGGTCTTCTTATCTTGTTTGGAAGCACCCGGCGGATACTCACGGCTCAGCAAGAACTGTTTGATGTCATAATACCAGGGTCTATAGTCAACCATATTTTCACCAGCCTGATCGATCACATCCCCAATAGCAAACACATGCGAAGGTCTTTCAAGGCGTTGCACTTTGATTAATGGCACGTCATTCCAATGGTTTACTCGAAACATGGAGGATAGAGTAGCAAGAGCATCAGCCATTTGGTTCTCATCACGAGGAATATGGTGCAGCTCAACCTTTGTAAAATATGTCAGAAGACGTCTCGCATAATCACGATAAGGAATCAACTTAGCATGGTGGGTCTCCCATTCACCCTTTATCTGATTGATGACGAGCGCAGAATCTCCATAGATGTCGAGGTGTTTGATTCTCATGTCAATTGCTTCCTCGATCCCAAAGATACATGCTTCATACTCAGCCATATTGTTTGTACATTCGAACAGAATTCGGGCGGTAAAAGGAATGTGATGCCCCTGCGGGGATACAATGACTGCCCCAATTCCTTTACCATAAGCATTGACAGCACCATCAAAGATTAAACCCCACTTGCTATTGGGATCTGGACCTTCATCAATCAACGGCTCGTCGCAGTCTTTGGATTTCAAATACATGATCTCTTCATCGGGGAAATCGAATTCAATTGGTTGGTAATCATCAAGAGGTTGGTAAGCAAGGTGATCGGCAAGAATGCTACCTTTGATGGCCTTTTGAGTTTTGAACACAATATCATATTCAGACAAAAGCATCTGCCAGCGTGCAATCTTCCCAGTAACAGCAGCTTTCTCAAAGATATATTTGATCGGATCCATTCTGGATATCAACCAAGTTGTATGATTCACCAAATAATGACGCAGGCGTTTGGCAGCCCAAGCTAAAGCACAACAAGTCTTCTCAAGCATTGTATACCGAGTTTCACAGTCGGTGAACTTCTTGCTCAGATAGTAGATAGCGTGCTCTTTCTTTCCAGTTTCATCTTGTTGACCAAGCACGCATCCCATGGATTCATCAAACACTGCCAAATACATAATCAAAGGCCTTCCTTCCACGGGTGGGACAAGGATAGGTGGTTCCAGCAGATAATTCTTGATGCTATCAAAAGCTTCTTGGCATTCATCATTCCATACAATAGGCTGGCTCTTTCTGAGTAGCTTGAAGATCGGCCCGCAAGTTGCGGTCATGTGAGATATGAATCGAGAGATGTAATTCAAACGTCCGAGGAAGCCTCTAACTTGCTTCTCTGTCTGTGGAGCTGGCATTTCTCGGATGGCCCGGACTTTATCAGGATCGACTTCAATGCCCTTTTGGCTGACAATGAAGCCTAATAACTTCCCGGATCTGACGCCGAATGTACATTTGTTGGGATTCAATCGAAGCTTGTATTTTCTCAACCTTTCAAACATCTTTGTTAAATATTCAACATGCTGATCCTCATCTGTTGACTTCACGATCATGTCGTCTACATATATTTCGACTTCTTTGTGAATCATGTCATGAAACAGAGTAGTCATTCCCCTTTGGTAGGTAGCACCAGCATTGATTAGGCCGAACGGCATTACTTTGTAGCAGAAGGTACCCCATGGAGTGATAAAAGACGTCTTTTCTCTATCTTCCGGAGACATTTTGATCTGATTGTAACCGGAGAAACCGTCCATGAAGGAGAACACCTTAGATTGAGCAGTATTATCAACAAGCACATCAATATGAGGTAACGGAAAGTTGTCTTTTGGACTGGCTTTGTTCAAGTCCCTGAAGTCAACGCACATCCGGACTTTACCATCCTTCTTCGGCACAGGCACAATATTAGCAACCCATTCAGGGTATTCAACTGTCATGAGGAAACCCGCATCAATTTGCTTTTGAACCTCGCTCTTGATCTTGAGAGCCATATCTGGATGAGTCCTTCTCAATTTCTGCCTGACGGGAGGACATTCAGGCTTGGTAGGGATCCGATGCTCCACAATCATAGGGTCTAGACCTGGCATATCTTCATACGACCATGCGAAAATATCCGGATATTCCCGGAGGAGCTGGATGATCTTACTTTTAACCTCTTCCCCTAGAGCAGCACCGATCTTGATTTCCCGCTTGTTCTCCTCGGTACCTATGTTGATAAGCTCAATCTCTTCCTGATGGGGTTGAATGGCTTTCTTTTCTTGCTCAAGTAACCGAGTGATCTCATATGGTATGTCATCACCGCCCTCATCTTCGGCTTCATATACCGGGAATTCAAAGTTTGGAGGAACCATAGGATTACTGTGTTCAACGGGTTTATTATGGTTCAACCTGCATATAATGATTGGATGATTTTAGAAAGAGTTGTTTTTTTCATGCAGATTTTTGAAATTAATAAGAAAATACAGATGTTTTGGTTTTTTCTGGCATTACCATTTTTTCCAAGAAAAAGGCACTAAAAAAGCAGTCGTGAAAGAAACGACAATTTTTATTAATCAACGGCAATGCCGAAACAAACACGCCCTTACAGAAAATATCACTCTCGCTTTGGGCAGAGCGAGAGGATTGTTATTTTTGAAAACAAAGCGCTAAAGCAACAAGACACATTACTCGGAAACATGCATGATTGAAGGAATGTCAATGGCATCCCAATCTCTCGCAATGCCTCCTGGTGTAACAAATGCAGGCCTGAGACCGGATCCAGTTGCTTCTTCAGAGATAGCATTAACAAACCCAGCACTGTGGAAGACTCCTGAGGAAACCTTTGATGACGGGGAGAACCCGAGACCTTCTTTACGCTTGTTCTCAAGGAGTTGTATTAACTTGCCCCAGCCAGCAGCTTGTCCTTCTTGGATGTCATTGACAGTCAGATAATTGTCGTTCATCAGTCTCTGGATGTCATTCTGAACAACGTAGCAACCCAAAGGATTACAGAATCATTCTTGGCAATTGGCATGATCATGGTCAAACAGAGAGGCTTGGCATAACTTGATGTGTAGTGGCACCAGAGGAGTTGTAACATTACGGACGTCAAGTCCGGGAGCTTCCTCATATACCTCAATCATGTTCACAGCAGCGTGATTTGGAAGAGGGTTATCGAGGACATGAGGGACGTTGTTCTCAAAAGTCAACTTTCCTTGGTTAATGAGCTTCTTCACAATGTGTTTCAAAGCATAGCATCCTTCGACATCATGACCCAGAGCACCTTGATGGAAATCACATTTGAGGTCGGATCGGTGTATTCTGTCTGATTCGTAAACTTTCCGAGCACGAGCCACCTTTCAATCTGCGGCAGAAGAACCAGGAGGCAGTGAGCACTTGGAAGCCTTTGTGACCGATGTATGATGCATATGATGCATGATATGCAGATGCAAATGCAAAAACGACTCTTTTTAATGTCATCGAAGGACTTTTTAAACAAATTCGAAACATTGTAAACACTGTTAAACAAGCAAAATAAGGTTTTACAATGGTAAACTTATGAATACAAGTTCACACCTGCGGTGTCTTACAATGTTTCGATCTGTCTAAAAAAATCTTCGATGTATGCGTGAAAAAAAACTTATGCATGAATGCATGTATGCATTGTTGTTTTGTTTAGTTACAAAGAACAAGGTGGGTTGAGATTCAAAGTAACAGGGCCACGGATGGACACGGCGTCCGGTGAACTAAGACTTTGGATAGTAGTAACCAAGGTTCTAACACAGTTCCCAAACTGCAACCTCTCTCACATATATCATGGTAGTACAGGACGACACCCGTTCCATGATTATTTGTGAGAAGGTCTAGTTTGAGTGTAGTATCGCGTGACGACTAAAGTTTGAGACAACACTCAATTTAGCCACCGCACTACGTCCTAAAAAGGCTAGGATGGGTTTGGTAACTACGGTTCATAGCTTCGTCGAACAATTGAAAGTGAAGTGCCTAAGCATGACAACACACGCCGACAATATCACCTTCAAAATGCCTCAGCTATGTGAGATTGATCGCATAATCCAATACACGAGGCAACCCCCGGATCGAATTGTCGATTATATCTCTACCTAAACATAAGTTCACTCAGCCCGGGTATAGGACTTTTGATATTCTCACCCCACACGTCAAATGAAAATAAACAAGTATTCACATATGTAAGCAATAAAACAAAGCGTAAATATAAACTAAGGAAAACTAGGCGCGACCCGCTAAAAAGAATCCCCAGTGAAGTCGCCATTTCTGTTATCATGGTTTTTGGGTGCCAA
This sequence comes from Medicago truncatula, assembly GCF_003473485.1. Lineage (NCBI taxonomy): Eukaryota > Viridiplantae > Streptophyta > Magnoliopsida > Fabales > Fabaceae > Medicago > Medicago truncatula. Next base: position 4,439,507 of record NC_053048.1, on the reverse strand, counting down.
GCCATTAATTGGACTTGAACCTTTTGACCGTTGATATTCTCTATTTTTTCTTGGGAAGGGCAAAATTGAGAAAAACCCTTAGATTCTAAGTTCGGGGGTCGTTTTCGCTACGGGAAGGTGTTAGGCACCCGGAGCGATTATGGTACTCCATAAGAACCGCTCTCCTAAGTTTATTTCTACGCTTTAATTTTATTGCTTATTTGTAAAAAAGAAGGTATGATTAGTTAAGAATGGGGGTGAGAAGAAGTAGAATTTGATTTTATTTCGGCTTGGATGAGTTTTGACTCATTGCCTACGTACCGTTTTACGGGATCAAAACCGGCGTAGTTCTTGCCCAAAAATGGTTTTTTGTTTTTGTTAGTTGATTTTAAGTTCGAAAAGAGATTTTGAAGAATAGGGATGAGAGGCCTCAAGGGCATAAGATTTGGAAAGTGTGAGGTGGAATTAGTCATTTTGCAAAAGTAAAGTCCAAGGAGGATTAAGGTTTATTGAAAATTTTACTTAAGAAAAATAAAAGGGAAATAAGGAGTTTTGACTCCTATTTTATTTTCAAAAAGGTTTTCAAGTGAAGTTATTTGCATGTTCTTTTTAGAAAAAAAAGTTGGATTTTTATCTAAGTGTTCAAACCTAAACGCTTATCTAACCATACAATCCTATGCATACATCTAAGGTGAGTGTGTGCGTGTCGGTGCGTCATAGTGTCCATAGTCCATATTACAAAAATTGCCTAAGTACATTCTATGGCCCCTTTGCCAAGCTACAAACCAATGATAACAAATTACATCATCGAATGAATTAAAATTTGCAAAAATAAGTGCTAAGCTAAAGAAAGTGGAGGAGGTGGTGGAATGCTATGAAATGAATGTCACATGAGATGAAATAGTTAGTAGAATAAGGCATAGAATAAAAAGAAATGCACAAAAAGAAAAATTAGGAGGAAAGACATGGAAGAAATTAACAAAGTGACAAAATGTGCATGAGAATGGTCATAAGGCTCTAACATGTGTATGTCCTATGATCCCTTCATTATGGCAAAATTTTAGAAGTCTTGCTTTGTGCCATAAGGTGAGAATTAATAGGACATATTCAAGCTAAAGCTCATGACACATTTTCAAGACATTTTGCACCTTATTTATTATTAAAACACATATTAATTGCAAGGCAAGAAGAAAAATGAGATTCAAATTCACAAGTAGCAAGCCACACATAGGATCAGCAACAAATTTATCATAAAATTGCATTCCAAGAGTTCAAATCACATGTCCATAATTCATGAATGATATGATACTAAAAAAACACAAGTTTATGTCTAAACACACTAATTAACCAAAAAATATCACATGCTCCTTTTTTATCATTTTAAAACCATTTAAAAATATAAAAGAGACATGAAAATATATCAAGAAACATGTGATAATTTTTGGAGATTTTTTAGAGAAAATTTTAAACATACAGGGGTTCAATCAGCAAAGAAAAGTGGTGCAAATAGCAGAAAAAGAAAGCAAAAACGAAAGTGAAAGGCCCAAACCATAACAAAAAAAACTGGAGCATCAGGGAGCGTTAGATTGATCTGAAGGCTGAGAATGAGAGAGTAAAACCGAAAATAAACCGGACCGGTTCAAGTCTCTATATATAGAGGTGAAATCCGGTTTTTTCATTTTGATACTCCTCTTTCTCTTTCTTCTCTCTTTTAGAGAGAGAAGCTCCACCTTCTCTCTAACTTTCCGGTCATCTTCTCCGGTTGGCATGGCTTTTCCGGCGCGGCGGACGGCGGTGGCGCCTCCGCGCCGGAGTTCGAAACTGCTCCGATTCAAATTTTTTTTACGTTTTTAAACATCCTTTTTTATGTATTACTCGAATCCGAGCTTAGATTTTTCAAAAGAGCTTTGAATCGGAGTAGATCTAAACTTGAACTTTGAGGAAAACCTTTCTTTTTTTTTTTGAACAAAGAAAAGGAAAAGGAAAGCGCGGAGAGTTACCTCTCCACTGTGCTTTGCGGTTCTGGCTGCGCGTTTCTGGCTTTGTGATTCTAGCTTTCCGGTTCTAGCTTCGCGTTTCCGGCCTCGCGTTTCTGGCTTTCCGGTTCTAGCTTTCTTCTTATTTCTTCTTCTCTGTGTTTTGCGATTCGGTTCTGGCTTTGCGTTTCCTCACGTTTTGCGTTTCCTCTGTGATCGGTGCTAGAGTTTCTCGCCTCCGGTGAGAAATTCGTACCTTGAATTGCAGGGGAATCAATTCAATGATGAAGATTCATCAGTGAATCTCTGAGAATTGGTGAATTTGTTGCTGAATCTGATTCTGGAAACAGTTAGGGTTTTCTTTGTTCTTGAGACTTTTTCTGTTTTTGATCTGTAACTGAATGGAAAGAGAAAAAAAAAATCTGTTTGTGGTGATTTCAATGATTGTGTATCTGATCCTGAGAATCTGACACTGTGTTGTTTTTATAGCTGACATGTGGCATTGGGCTGAGAAAGGGGCGCTGCCCTGTAATTTTGACTTGAGGGACCTGTTTGCAATTTTAAAAGAAAAAGGACTGGACTGAAAAAAATAAAAGCAAGGACTGAAATGAAATAAAAAAACTTTTGGACAAAAAATGCAATTTTGGAACCTCAATTGAGGGACCAAAATGCAATTAAAATAAAATTGAATAAAAAACGCAATTTGACCAAACGTAAAGCGAAACAAAAGTAAAAATGACAAAACGGACTAAAACGAACCAATGGCCTAAATGAGGTACTTCAAAGTACCCTCTCTACGCCAAAATTTTGTGTGAAATGACCAAAATGCCCCTAGGGCTAAAAATGACCTAAACAGATTGAAATTGACTTAACACTGACTCAGACGCAAGTTTGAAATGAATTTAACAAGGTTTACTGATGAAATAAAAAAACAATCTGAAAAGACTCAGAGACAGTCACAAGGATGAAAATGGATCCCACTGCAGGAAATGACCAAAATACCCTTCTGTATGACTTTTTGCAAATTTTGAAATAAACTGTAGAAAAAGCAATGTAATGATTCAGAGACACTTTTGAATGACTTACAAGACAAGTAAAGACATTTCAAAAGGTTTTATGCAAGAAAAACATAGGTAAAATTGTGATTGAAAATACTGCGAGGCAGAGACAATTTGAACTGTGCAGTTGAAATTTGATAATTGACAAAGTTTGAAATGAAATTGGGCCCAATATTTTTAGGTCCAAAAACAGGGTATAACAGGGTGGCTTAGAATTTAATTCATTTGTGTCCAATAATTCCCATTTTGTTAACACCATTTGCTTTATCTTGTTCAAATCTTCACGTGTGAGCTTGAACGTAGCACGAAGAGAGTCTTCGAGGTTTGGTTCAAAAGCTAAAATCTTCAAGCATCTTTCGTTTCCTTTTTCATTTGGGAACATGTTGGTTATGAACTCTCTCCAATTATTTGTGAACTTATCACCAAGTTCATCTAGATCTTTCACGATATTCCTATCAAATAATGGTTGTAATTCTCGCAACAAAGTTGGTGGTTCTTCGGTTTCAATGGTTTTGTTGCATAGATAAGCCCAAGCTTTGATGAACATGATTGAGGATTTTCCATCTAGAATAGCATGGTGAGTGCTTATTCCAATGGAAAAACCACTTTCCGGAAAAAAGGTTATCTGAATTGAGATAATAGAAGCAAAAGAATCAGTTGATTCCAAATGTGGTATAAAAGAGCGAGACAAAGAAGCTTCATGGGGTGATTTTTCAATAGCATGATTGAAATCTAAATCAGACTCTGCAATGATAAAGGAAACTCCATCATCATTTGGATTGAATTGGATGAATGGTTGTGGAGAATCAGAAGGCCAAACGATTTTACCAGCTAAAGGAAGAAAGTGTTGGAGGGTTAAAGAGAATGAAGATTTGAGAATTGGAACAAGTTTTTGGAAAAAGAAAGAAGTGTGTGAATGTGAATTTGGGAGGGTGTAGAAGAAAACACGTTCTACCGGATGGAACCTAAGCCAAAATATGTCAAAGTAAGTAAGAGGGGTTGTTGTTTTTTGGGTTGATGATGGAGGAGTAACTTTAATGTGTTCATGGATTTTAATGTTGCTCTTGTCGATGGAATCCATGTAAACCAAAGGTAGTGTTGTTTGAATAAATTTCTTAGCTATAAGAAGATTAGAGGGAAGCTCTATTGTAAGGGGAAAAATGAAAGAGAGACGTGTGGAAAAGAAATATAAAGAGTTAAAAGATATAAGAGAGGAAAACTTGAATATTAAGATAATTTATGTCGGGAATTAAAAACTATAGATTATGTAGCAATTAAAATTAAATTATATCAACCAAGTTGCTTGGGCTCCAGTGGCAAGGAGCTCCTGCCAAGGACGTATCCGGGGAATACCGAGTTCGATTTCCAGGAGGAACAACATTTGGCTAGTGCGCATGCCTCTACGCATGAGCCGGATTAGCCGTCCACCATTGGTGGGTTGGAAACCGATGCGAAAGCTATAAAAAAAAAATTAAATTATATCACCTCGTATATTTTGAACAAGAAACTTTCAACCACGTATCAAAACACAGACCAAGTATTTGCAGGCGTTATTTTGGTATTTTTTTCCTTTCAGCAATTTTTTTTTAAACAACCAAATGGCAATCTATCACTTGAGAGATAGATATATGAGAGAGTGATATGATAAATTGATAATGTGATGGATAGAAAAAGTTAAAGAGAAAATGAAATGTTGACTATATAAAATTGATGAAAGACCGGATTTCGAACTTTATATATCCATTTCTCCACAATTAAAATACCTAAGCTTCAACTGCATAATTAATTAAAAAAAAAAAAAGGTAAGAGAATATTCAAATATATTAATTGATGTTTCCTTAGAACGGCAAGGTAAAATCGTTGTCCAGACATGTTTAGAATATTTTTAGAAAAAGGTTAGAAACCAAAAATTGTGGAAAACTCTATGATTTGAAGAAACAGAAACCAAAATATTGGGTGATAAAATCAAAGGTATATATGGCTTTTGCTTTTGTTTCGTTTCTGCTTCTGGAAGAACGACGTTTGTAACAATCTCCTTGAAAATATTTCAAATTAGTGAAAAGCAAGTTCTATGGTAATCCTATTCATAGCCCACTACTGGTCAGATGTATCTATTCACTGTAGCTTCTACAATTTCAAATATAATAAAGATATATTTTTTTCTTTCTCATTTATTGAATAATTATATTTTAAATTTTTTGTTCAAATTATCTTTATTCGAACTAAAATTCATAAACCTTTCTTCGAGAAACGAGTGTTAACAAACGTCCTTGTGAGCTTATAGTTTAGTTAGTATAGACAATTCATAATATATGAAAGGTTCGAAGCTCGAACCCGACCACCACTAAAAAAACAAGTGTTAACAAATAAACAAAAATGAAAAAAAAAAACCTTTAGTATATTTAAAATTAGTGACCATTAATTTAGAAATTAATAAAATGCTAATACTCAATTGAAATTATTTTAGAATTAGCATCTCTGATATTGTTCGAACTCATCTCAAGTTTGATAGTAAATTTTTGTAAGAGCTTTTTGGTAGGTATAAATTTGTCTAATTCTTAGTTGGTGGAAGTGTCCGTGGTTTTTAATTATAAGATTGATCAAATTTCGTTTGTGTATATGAGGCTTTCTATTTACTAATTCTATACATTTTTTTAAGTCATATAGCTTACGAAAACACTAACTATTGTACTTACCACTTTTTAGAGTAGGTAAGAAACTCATAATTGATGGTCATTGTTTCTTTCTCGACGTAGTTGCTTGAAGAAAAAAAAAATTACAATTAAAAAATATTACGCACATGAGAAATTCTCAATATTTTTTGAAAAGACCAAAAAGACAACATATAAAAATATACTAACAATACCAAACCTATAATTTTGGCCCCTTTCCTTCCAAAATTGCTGAAAAGACGTCACGTGTCTCAAAAAAGGGGCCATAATTGCAACTTTTTGAAAAGATAAGGGGTCAAAAGATCATATTTCTCTTATGTTAAGGGTCAAAAGAGCATATTTCCCTAAACGCAGGGGTCACTTTTGTTATTTTTTTATATGAAGCCAAAATCGCAACTTTTTAAAATTTAAGGAGTGTAAAGTGCACTTTAACCTAGAAAATAATGTGAGTAAACTTTTTCTCAAAAATTTCAACACACAAATTCCTCAACCGCCATTGAATAATAGGTATCTACATCACATTAGTAAATTAAACAAACAAAATACCAATTCTATTGTCTCCAAGGGATTCACAAAACAACAAGGGCATTTCCTTATTCCACTATTTGCACCACTAAAACAAGTTACAAATACAAACTTAATTTTCCTTCATTCAAAATAAAAAATTTATTCAGGCATGTTAATCATTTGTTCCTATCCATAGGAAGATATTAATCAACATTGCACATCCTTTCCACTGTCAATTAATGCAAAGTCCTTCAAAAAAGAAACTGCTAAAGAGATCCATTACAAGCTTATTAAGAACAAGCTCAACTTCAACCCCACCATTGCCATCTTTGCTCTCTGCCAAACCAATGTATAAACCTCTATCCACTGATACTGTCACCACCTTTTCTGGCTTTCCCCAACCAAAATCAGTCTCATAAACACCAAATTTGTTAGAACCCCCAACTCCAAAAACACCAAATCCCTCATTTATCAAAGAATTATATTTGCCAAACCCATCATTAATAGATCCTTGAAAAACACCATGATCATTTATCATCTTTATTTTCTCATGAATACACTTAGCAACTAAATAAACATCATCTTCTTCCATAAAGTTCGATGGTTTTGTATCAACAAAATGCCCCCAGACACAGTTTCCAAAATAGTTATTTGGTATTGGTGGTTCTAACCTTGATCTGCAATCTATGGGGAAAGCAAAAGAAAACTTATCTTTCTCCTTAGCAGCTCCATGAATCGCTTTTGCCAAACAAACAAGCGAATATGCACAAGTGAGAACAAAAGCTGATAAAGATTGTGGCTTTAAATTTGATTCATTTTTATCAACAACTTCCAATTTTGATGATACCATTTGCTTTATCTTGATCAAATCTTCAAGCGTGAGATTGAACGTGGCACGAACTGAGTCTTTGAGTTTTGGTTCAAAGTGTAAAATATTTAAGCTATTTGGGAATCATGGATATGATCTCATTGCAACTATTTTTGAATGTAACACCAAGTTCATTTGGGTCTTTGATGATTTCCATGTTGAATAGAGGTTCTAACTTAGCTAACAAAGTTGGTGATTCTTCATTGGTTTCAATTGTTTTGTTGCATAAATAAGCCCAAGCTTTGATGAACATGGTTGAAGATTTTCCATCAAGAACACCATGGTGTGTGCTAGTTCTAATGGAAAAACCACTTTTTTGAAAAAGGGTTATCTGAACTGAAATAATAGAAGCAAAAGAATCTGCGGATTCCAAATGCGGTATAAAAGAACGAGACAAAGAAGCTTCATCGGGTGAGTTTTCAACGACTTGATCGAAATCAACTTTAGACTCTGCAATTAGCAAGGAGACACCATCATTTGGTGTATATAGGATTATTGGTTGTTGAGACTCGGAAGGCCAAATTATCTTACCAGCTAAAGGGAGAAAGTGTTTGAGGGTTAAAGAGGGTGAAGATTTGAGAATTGTAACAAGCTTTTGGAAGAAGAAAGAAGGGTGTGATTGTGAACTTGGGAGGGTGTAGAAGAAAACACGTTCCACTGGATATACCTTTAGCCATAATATGTCGAAGAAAGTGAGAGGGAATGTTGTCGTTTGTGTTGATGATTGGAGGAACAACATTGATGTGTTCATGAGTTTTGATATTGTTGTTATTGAAAGCCATACGAGATAAAGGAAGTGTTGTTTGATTAAAATTTCTTAGCTTTGAATGATTAGAAGAAAGCTTATCGTAATCGTAATAGATAAACTCTGATTGAAAGGAAACAAAAGCTCACGTGGAAAATATGGGGGCTTTATCGTGTTGGTACTTACTCATCTGGTCACATTTATAATTAAGAAACACATTTTTAGATACATTGAATAGTTAATGTATATCTGACCTTTAAATATGATCAGATATATTATTTATTCAATATATCTAAAAAGTAATTTTTTGTTGATAAATGAGTCCGGAGGGAATAGTATTGAGCTCACATCATGGATTTTGATATTTTTGTTGTTGAAAGCCATATGAGATAAAGAAGTGTTGTTTGAATTAAATTTCTAAGCTTTGAATGATTAGAAGAAATCTTTTATTATCGAAAGATGAGAGAGGCATGTGTGGTGAGAAATATCAAGAGTTCAAAATGATAAGACAGAAAAAATGGAGTACTGTCATAAATAATGTCATGAATAAAACAACAAAACTATTTCACCTTAGATGGCCAAATTAATGGAAATTATTGTAGGTAATGGTAAGAGACTAAAAAAAAAAAAAAATCTAGGTACATTTACTTATATGTTTTTTGTATGAATCATAACTAAACTATTTATAATTTTTTTTTTTTTTTTAATATCTACAATTTTCTCTATGTTTGATTTTTTTTTTTTTTTTGAGCAAATTCTCTATGTTTGATATAGTCACTAAATGTGCATTTTTAGTTAAGATTAATACCAAAAGTATATAAAAATATGCATATAAATTTTTACCAAAATGTATTTGATTAAAAATAAAAAACTGAGTTAGGAAAACTCTATGATTGCAAGGGAACAAAAGCTCACGTGGAAAATATGAGGCTTTAGCTTGTTAGTATTGAGCTCACATTATGAGTCCCATATTCTAAGCTAGGTTGGTTTTTGAATAAACCATGTTATATATGGGCACCATATTTAATTATTGTAATATACATAAAGTTTGGCACCATATTTAAAACTACAAATGTAAAGGTATAGGGTAAAATATTCTTACTAGAGTCCTTCTAATTATATAACATATTCGCATGTAATCTTTGATTCAAGTTTCAACCCATGAACATATTTCATCATAAAATAGATCTTTGCTTTTGTAGCAATTATTTCAACAGTTGGACTATGTTGGATTTTCGAATATGGCCAATCAAGCAACAAATTTTCAACGATGGCATCAATTAGTTAAATTTCCAAAGGATTCAATTCCAATTGTTCTAAGTAACAACCTTCAACCGGAACCTTTTCCCTTTCTATACATTTGTTTTCTACAATAGTGGAAACACAACAGCACAATGATAGAGTCAAGTCCCTTTTAAAAAAAATGATAGTCAATTCAAAAACAAAGCAAACATATTTTAAAAATTTTGGGACTCTGAAGTGACGAATAATTTTAAGAAGTTCGAATCATGATCTTGATGTCATGTTAACAAAATAGAGAATCATAGAAAAAGAAAATAACAAACGAGGCAACATAGATTTAAATAATATCAAAAGCATAACTTATTAAAATTAGGTTTACAAGTGAATATTATATAATAAAATCTAAAAGGACTCGATTCACTTAAACCCTAAAAAGATCCAACAACATGAGCCCGACATCTTATTATCTAACACATTGCACTTGCATCCCACAATCAATTGGAGCATAGTCCTTCAAGAAACAAATTGCTAAAGAGATCCATTACATGCTTATTAAGAACAAGACCAATTTCAACCCCACCATTGCCATCTTTGCTTTCTGCGAAACCAATGGTTAAACCTCTATCAACCGACACTATCTCCACCTTCTTTGGCCTTCCCCAACCAAAATCAGTCTCATAAACACCAAATCTATTAGACCCCGACACTCCAAACACACCAAATCCTTCATTTATCAAATAATTATACTTATCATACCCATCATTAATAGCCCCTTCAAGAACACCGTTCTCATTTATCATCTTTATTTTCTCGTAAATACACTTAGCAACTAAGAAAACACCGTCTTTTTTAATGAAATCCAACGGTTGTGTACTGATGAAGTTCCCCCAAACACAGTTTCCAAAATAGTTACTTGGTATTGGTGGTTCTAACCTTGCTCTGCAATCTACGGTGAAAGCAAAAGAAAACTTTTCTTTCTCCATATCTGCTCGGTGAATCGCTTTTGCATAACAAACGAGTGAATAAGCACAAGTGAGAACAAAAGATGATAAAGTTTGTGGCTTTGAATATGATTCATTTGTATCATAAAATTCCCATTTTGATAACACCATTTGCTTTATCTTGTTCAAATCTTCACGCGTGAGATTGAATGTGGCACGAACGGAGTCTTCAAGTTTTGGTTCAAAGTGTAAAATATTTAAGCTATGTTCGTTTCCTTTTTCGCTTGGGAAAATCGTGGATATGATCTCGGTCCAGCTATTTGTGAATGTAACACCAAGCTCATTCGGGTCTTTGATGACTTCCCTATCAAATAAAGGTTCTAACTCAGGTAACAAAGTTGGTGATTCTTCTTTGGTTTCAATTATTTTGTGGCATAGATAAGCCCAAGCTTTCATGAACATGGTTGATGATTTTCCATCAAGACCAGCATGGTGTGTGCTTATTCCAATGGAAAAACCACTTTTTGGAAAAAGGGTTATCTGAATTGAAATAATAGAAGCAGATGAATCTGTTGATTCCAAATGTGGTAGAAAAGAACGAGACAAAGAAGCTTCATGAGGTGAGTTTTCAATCACATGACTGAAATCTGCATCAGACTCTGCAATGAGCAATGAAACACCATCATTTGTTGTGTACTGGATTTTTGGTTGTTGAGATTCTGATGGCCAAACAATTTTACCAGCTAAAGGGAGAAAGTGTTGGAGGGTTAAAGAGAGTGATGATCTGAGAATTGGAACTAGTTTTTGAAAGAAGAAAGAAGGGTGTGATTGTGAATTTGGGAGGGTGTAAAAGAAGATTCGTTCTATAGGATGGAACTTTATCCAAAATATGTCGAAGAAAGTGAAAGGAATTGTTGTAGTTTGGGTTGATGATGAAGGAACAACTTTGAAGTGTTCATGGATTTTGATATTGTTCTTGTTAAATGCCATGTAAAACAGAAGAAGTGTTGGTTGAATCAATTTTTTGGCTCGGACAGATTAGAAGGAAGCTTATTGTATGGGAAAGATGAGAGAGACATGTGTGGTGAGAAAATAGAAATAGAAAGAGTACGTTATCGTAATTAATGTCATGAATAAAACACTAAAATCATGTCCATACAAGTATAGACATTGTAATATGTAAGATCCGTAGTTCGAACCCCATACACAATTTTATTTATTCTAGTCACCAGACTACTTGATCAAAAACAAAGAAAAAAAAATTATTTTTGTAAAAAAAGAAAAAACAACTTTTCCATATTACAACGGGAATGAGAAACCGTTGTCAGTACTGCATAAGTTACTGCACATATTCATTGCATAAGTTATTGCACACATACAACAATGTCAAGCGAGTCCACCACACAGAGATTTTTTTGTACGTCCTTTTCTTTGTGAACGCTCCCGTGAACTAATGACTTTGATAATTCAAAGTTTGGCTGAAAAAAATAAGAAAGTCAGATACAAATTGTTCCATCTAATAAGCTAATTCAAATTCTTTTATGTACTCCCTCTGTTTCTAAATATAAGCAAAATCGATTTTTTAGGTTCATTCATTTAATGATGTATGTGGTCCATACTATGAAACACATGCATCATTAAATAAATGAATCTAAAAAGTGAATTTTACTTATATTTAAAAACGGAGGGAGTAATTCGTTTTGGTTGGATTCATAACTAGTTATGTCCAATTGTTTTGGTTTGTCTGTCCGTACACTTTTTTTAAATGAAAGATGTGAGTATTTGGTTGGTTGTGATGTTAATTAATGAGAGGAAATCAAAAGACTTTTTGCGGTTGTAATTAACTTTTTTGTTTGTTTAAGCTAGGTAAAATATCAAAAGACCTTTTAATTCGATAGAATTTCAAGTTAGTCATTTAAGTTTTAATTAGATCCTTTTAATTTGACAGAATTTTCAAGTTAGTCCTTTAAATTTTAAAAGTTTTAAATAGGTCATTTTAGTTGATAAACTATTTCACCTTCACCATTTCAAAAGTTTCAAATAAGTCATTTTAGTTTGAAACTTTTGAAACTTAAAGAACTAACTTGGGAATTATGTCAAACAAAAAGTACCTAATTGAAACTTTCTAAACTTAAAGGATTAATTTATGAATTCTGTCAAACTAAACTGACGAAAAGTGATATTTAACCTTTATGTTATTATGATACTGATATAAAGTTAGTATGGTCTAATCTCTGTCGGAGAACTTGTGAGACATATATGATAGGTTCTTCTCTTTCAAGCATATTTTTTCAATAAACAACAGTCAATGATCAAATCATAATCACATGCTTAGAGTGATAAGTTTTTTTTTATTTAATAAGCTTTTGGCAATTCCATGTTGATTGGTAATACAGCTGATATAACACAAAGAAAGGGAAAACATAATGATACACAACAAGTTGAATCCATCATAGAGGTTGAAGAAGGTGAAATTTTAATCTCTCAGAAGCTTCATAGTCATGCTGAGTTTAATGTTGATATTAATACCTCAAGCCCAAGATTAACTCTACAAAACTCCTTTGATCTGCTTGATGAGGAAGAACATTCTGAGGAGGAACTTTTTGTGGCAAAGGTGGCTAAGCTAGTTGATGGGTGTTATCGCGATTTTCGGGTGTCAAGTCATTAATTAGGCTTGAACCTTTCAATCTTTGATATTCTCTATTTTTTCTTGGGAAGGGCAAAATTGAGAAAAAATCCTTAGATTCTAAGTTCGGGGGTCGTTTTCACTACGGGAAGGTGTTAGGCACCCGCGGTGACTATAGTACTCTATAGGAGCCGTTTTCTTAGTTTTATGTCTACGCTTTATTTTTAATGTTATTTATGAAAAAGGGAATTTATTTATGTTAAGAATGGGGGGGATAAAGTGTTTGAGGTTTTATTTTAGTGGACTTGGAGAGGTTTTGACCTCATGCCTACATACCCATTTAAGGGATCAAACTCCATGTAGTTCTCTTTCAAAAAAAAAATGTCTTTTTGTGTGTTTGGTTGATTTTAGTTTTTGTTGGAAAATGATTTTGAAGAAGAGAAAGAGGCCTTAAAGGCATAAGAGAAGAAAATGGTGAATGGTTGGTTCAATTATTTATTAAAAAAGTTTAAGTAGGAATTAGGATTCATTTGGATTTGGTTAAGAAAATAAAGGAAAAGATTCAATGGAGTTTTGACTCCAAGGTTTGTTTGGAAAAAAATTGAATTATGGAATTTACTATTATTATTTTTTTTGAAAATTGGCATTTGTCTAAAAATCGCGTTTCCTAAGCATACATCTAAACGGTAAGCATGCAACGTGTGTGCGTGTCGGTGCTTGTGTCGGTGTACATCACTTATAGTGTCCATAGTCCTTTACATTGAGTCCTAAATACATGTTATGGTCTTGCAAGGAATTAAAAAGGGAACTAATCTACCTAAAATTATTACAAACCCATTTGATATAGAAATGAATAGAAAAATGATGCCTAAACTATGGGATGAATGAAATGTGAGATGAAATGGTTAGTATCATAAGGCATAAAAATGGTAGAAAGGTAAACAAAATTGAATAGAATAGCAAGAGAAAAAAAAAAAAAAAAAAAAAAGGTAATGAAATGAAATAAAATGGCAAAATATACCTAAAATTGGTTATGACACTTAGACATGCTCATGACCTATAATCCTCCCATTATAGCAATGTTAAAGGGGTTTGATTTTGAGCTATAATGTGGGAACAAATAGGACACATTCAAGCCAAGAATCATGACACATTTTTAAAGATATTTTGCACTTTATTTCTTGATAAAACACACATTACTTGCAAAACAAGAAAGAAATGAAAATCTACATCCACAATCAGCAAGATATACATATGATCAGCAACACATTCACCATGAAATTACACACCAATCATCCACATCACATGCCAACATTTTATGAGAAAATATACCTCAAAAATACACATACTTAGATCAAACACAAAATTAATCGAGAAAAAATAACACACACATTTTTATCATTTTTAAACCATTGAAAAATATCACAAAAGTATTAAAATGTATTAAGAAACATATAACAATTTTTTTAGGAATTTTTAGAGAAAAGATTAAGCACGCAGAGGTTCAATTAGCAAAAAAGCAGGTGCAGACAGCACAAAAAAGCAAAAACGTACAGGAACCTTAGGCCCAAACCCAAAGCCCAACACCAGATCACAGGAAAGTACAGGGGCCGTTGGATTGATCCAGGAGATGGAAACCTAGATCCAACGGTCTAGATTGAGGGAAAACGAACCAGAATTGGACCGGTCCGGTTCAGTTGGTTATAAAAAGGTTGGGGGACCGGTCCAGTTCATTCTTCCTTCTCCTCTCTCTCTCTAACCTAAACCTAGTGAGAGAAGCTCTCACCTCTCTCCTCTCTTCCGGTCGTCTTCTCCGGCATGGCTCAACTTTCCGGCGCGGTGGCCGGCGGTGGCACCACCGCGCCGGAGTTCGAAACTCCTCCGATTCAAAAACTTTTTACACTTTCAAATATCCTTTTTCTTCTACTTCTCGAATCCGAGCTTAGATTTTTAAAATAAAGTTCCAATCGGAGTAGATCTAAGTTTGAACCTTGCGAAACTTTTTGGAAACGGAAGGAAAGGAAAAGTGAAAAAACGAAGGGTTACCTCTTCGCTGTTGATGCCTCTGTTTTACGGTCTGGATTCGCGCACGCTCTTCGTATTTCACGATTCCGATTCGGTTTCTTCACCTTCCTTCTCTTCTCTTTCTTCTCACGTCTTCTTCGTGATCGTGCTTGAGTCCGTCACCTAATAGTGATGGATTCGCACTTGTATTGCGAAGAAGCTGAATCGGTGATGAGGATTCAGTATTGGATCTCTGAGAATTGCAAGGGATCTTGTTGATTCTTCGTTGATTTGCACTGATTTGTGATGTTTTGTGTTGATTTGTGTTGATTTGTGATGATTTGTGTTGATTTGTGATGATTCTGGTGGAATTTGGAAACGGTTAGGGTTTGGAAGATGATGAATGTTCTTGAGTGTTCATCGTGATTCCTGGAAATTGTTGAGTTTTGATCTTTGGGATCAGAAAGAGAAAATTGGGAAGTGTTTGTGATGTGGCGTGTGATTGATTCCTTTCTGACTTGTGCATTGAATGCAGCCTTTTATAGGCTGCCACTTGTATCTGAGACCCAATGGGACACTGCCACCTGGAATTGGACTTAATATGGCTCTGCCTTGGACTTTTGACCTTAAGGACCTTTCTGCAAAATGTAAAAAATGAGGACTGGACTGTAAATAAGAAAAATGGACTAGAAATGTAATTTTGAAAAGTTTTGGACAAAAATGCAATTTTGGAAACCTTTTGAGGGACCAAAATGCAATTAAAAGAAAATTGAATTAAAATTGGTAATTTGAAAAAAAAGTAAAGTGAAACCTAAAATAAAATCAACAAGAGGACTAAAACAAACCAATTACTGACATGAGGTATTTTAAAATACCTCCCTGCCGAAATTTTGACAGGAAAAGACCAAAATGCCCCTAAGGACTAAACTGACTCAAACTGACTCAGATGCAATTTTTGAAATGACTTTTTAAACAAAGACTCAACAGTGATTTGTACAGACAAGTTGAAAAGACTCAGAAGCAAACACAGGGACTAAAATGGGTTCCACTGCAGGAAATGACCAAAATACCCTTTTGTATGATTTTTGAAATAAAATGCAAGAAAAGTAATGCGACGCTTCAGAGAGTTCTTAAATGACTTGTAATGTCAGAAAAGACAGAGGCAGTAAAATACGTTTAAAAAGAGAGTAAAGATTCAGAGTAAAATAACAGAGAATTGACAAATATCAGTGTAAAAAAAGAAATTTGAACGAGTATTTTTAGGTCCAAAATCAGGGTATAACAATGGGGATCTTCCCTCCCTTACTCTTGATGATTTGAATAGCAGTTGTAAGGTTGTGGAAGTATCCATAGAGAGGGAGTCTGAGTTACACCCCATAGTCTTAGAGGGCCCAGGAAAATTTGATGATGACCCCTCTAAGATTGTGGCTTGTAAGCCCAGCACTCCTAAACAAGTTTCTGATAATGGGAAGCAGGATGTCCCCATTGATGAAACTTCATCTCTAGTGCAGAGTAGTAATGTTGGTAGGAGGATTCTCCCCAAAATTATTTCTACCTCAATTGGTTTGGCTTTGGATTCTGACTGGGTGGAGCAGCCTATTTTGCAGCCTTTGGCTACTACTGTGTCACTTGGTGATGTTAGGGATCCTATTTTTTATGATAATTTGACAATGCAGCCTATCATTTCCCCCATCACTACTAATGATGAGATTTTAGGGCTAGATAAGAGAAAGGTTCACTTCACTTCTGGCCCTAAGAATTTGTCTGCTGCCTGTTTGAAAGATGGTAAAATATTGAGTAAGTATTGGGGGGAAGAGGACACTGATACTACTGATGGCACATTGGAACCTGATACTGACCATGAGGATGATATAGACCTGCAACATTCTCATGAAGCTGGTTTTATTAAACTAGGCAGGAAAGGCCGGAAGAAAGCTGCTAAAACCTTAGATGGTAAAAACTCTGTCAGAGTTTCAACTAGATATAAGAAGACTAGTGTTCGCCTTAAGGACCAAGCATGAAGTGCATCCTTTGGACTTTTAGGGGATTTGTCTTTACTAGATTTTCTATGCTTTAGCTGTTTTTCTTCCCTCCTTGCTGTTTTAGGAGGGTTTGCTTCTTTTTGTTGGATTTGTTTCTTTTTGTTTCTTTGTTTCTGAAACTTTTTGTATGAGGTTCAGGCTGCACCTGAAAACATTTATTGAATTTTTTAGCTTTATCAAAAAAAAAATGTAAGGGACGGGGTTCAAACCATGGACATTCCACTTATTTACATTATAAAGTAAAATCTAGTCACTACGCTACCTAACCAATAAATCCATCTAGAATAAATGGAATGGAATGCAGTGAGTTTATTTCAATTCAAAAAATTAAATTAAGATGCAAAATTTTAAGACCGTAAACATCGTATATAATACAAAGTGTGTTTGCATTTTAAAGACAGGGACAATATTAATATAAAAAGTAATGATATTTTAACAACCATTTAAGATAACTTTTGGTGACAACTTATTTTCTCTCTCTTTTTATTGGTTAAAAATATTGGAGAGAGAAAAATAAAGAGAGAATAAGAAGATAATATGAATATGAGAGAACGTTATCAAAAAGTATTCTCTAATATAAATTAAAAAATGTCGTAGTACGGTGTCGCATATCAACCTATGTTGACCAAAAAATCATTTTTAAAAAAAGTATTTACTAGATAGATGTATGCGAAAAATATTCGAAATTGTCCTATCAATATTCATTCTAGAACTGGCACAGACAAATTTGCCCTCCCTCTCTCTATCTCCAATAAACAAACAACAGTTGAACCCCCAAATCAATGATGTACTAGAAATATGACTTGACTTTTATGAGCCATCAACTATGAATAGTCAAATTGAGTTTTTCTTGTTTTTGTGTTGAGACGTCGAAGGAATTAATTATATGCAGGAGATCCATATTAACATTTCTCACACTCCCTAACAAATCAACTGGGTATTAGAAACACAAAATATAGAGACCAATTTTAACATTATAAAACTTTGCAAAAACTAGAAAAAGCACAAGACTAAATTTACAAACGAATATATTTGATTTTTTTTTTTTGTTGTGAATAAGAAATATTATTAAATAAAAATATAAGTAAAACCGACCGTCAGTGTTTTCGTGAATATGACTCAATTGCATCTAATATGTGGTGGGTTAATATTCAAACTTTAAATTCTTCACTTATTCACCTTACAAGGTGTTATATAACTTGATTGTTAGAAAGAGGTTGCTGCACTTGAAACTTGAAAAGTTTAATGGTTATGTATGTAAAATTCAAAGCGTATGGGGTTGTCACACTAACCTTTAGGTTCGATTCTTCCCCACCAATAACTCTATATTGGATGCAATTGGAATGACCAGAGAATCCCCTTCATGATACTATGAGTTCCTTGACATGTATTGCACAACCACATCAAGCGTATCTACTAACAGTATTTTACGGGTTTATGGTTCGAGCAATCACTCATGCATTAGAGAATTGATGGATGATTTAGATTAAGAGAATGAGGGAGAATTATGTTGTTAATGCAACAAAATTCTCGTTTATGTGTGTGTCAAATTAATGCCCAAATGTCAAACATTTATAGTGCATTATATGACTCTTCATATGAGAGAAAACACCATTTTGACTTGAATCAATGTTAAGGTTCATTAAGCACCCCTTTGCCAAAAGATTCTATGTATATAAAGAGTTGCAACTTTTGATTTTAAAGTGATTCCATTATTTTGGAAATCACCAACACAAGGTGCATTTCTATACATTAAACTAAATGACAAAAAAAATAAACCATAAGTCACCAATGTCAAAACGCTCATATAAAAACATGGCCACCTCTCCAATTTTTTTTTCTCTCTCTCTCCCCCTCCTTTTCTTCTTCTTCATCCATTGATATGAGGTGGTTTATCGCTGAGGATGTATAGTATGAGAATGACAATCTTATATGAGAATGGTGAGAATAATTATCAACCATTTGATTAAAAGTTTATGGCTGAGATTTAAATGCTCACTTAATATACCACATGCACCTCTATTTTTCTCTCACGCGCGCCTCTTGCTCTTCTTCTTCTTCCATACAACAAACTAAACCCTTTTCACTCAAAGCTAACCCTTCTTCTTCCTTGACCAAATGCTGGGAAAAACTAAATTTAACAAATTCAAAATTCGCTTAACAAATTAACCAACACACAAAAACCAATTTTTTTTTTTGAAATAATAAACCCACATTTGTTATTCACTCGGTGGATGATTGCTGCATCTCCTCCATACTCTGTCGAGAGAGAAGAACTGTGCGCGTAAGTGAAAAAAAGAGGTCCACGTAATATTTTAATTGTGCATTTAAATCTCAACCATTTTCATATAAAATTGTCATTCTCATAGTATACATCCTCATTTATGGCTAATTAAACAATAAATAATTTGAAGTATCCAACATTACAAATCTTGATGCATATGAATATTCCACACACTACCTCAAAAAAAAAAAAAAAAAGAATATTCCACACACTTTGTTTGTTCAATGTTATTAATTAATCAAAATAAATTAAATGATTGAGTTTAAATGATTAAAGAATTTCTTTCTTTATGGACGTATTATTCATAAGAATTTGCATTTGAAACCAAATTAAAACAGGTGAGGTTTAACATGGAAAAGCTACATTTTTCCCACCATGGGAAAGTTAGTTTTTGACCATTAGATCAAACTAAGAACACATCCTTACCATACTCCCTCATCACTAGATTTTGTAATTTTATTATTTTAAAATCATTTTTTAAAAACAAAAAATATATTTTGAAATTAAAATAAACATTTAAAAATAAAAAATAAACTTAAAAATATGGTAATTAATTTTCCAAAATTTTAAAAAATATAAATAAATTTTTTGAAATAAACTTGTTTTCAAAAAATTTAATTATGATTTTCGAAAATTTAATTTTTGTAATTTTCAAAAATTAATTTCCATATTTTTATAGAATTTTTTTATTTCGAAAAAAAATGTAAAACCTTACCTGAAGGTGAAATCGAGAATTCTTCAAATTTTTGGAAAATCATAATTAAATTTGAAAATTACAAAAATCAAATCTTCGAAAATCATAATTAAATTTTTTTGAAAACAAGTTTATTTCAAAAAGTTAATTTATATTTTTTAAAATTTTGGAAATTAATTTCCATATTTATTTTAAATTTATTTTTTATTTTTATATGTTTATTTTAATTTTGAAATATATTTTTTGTTTTTAAAAAATGGTTTTAAAATAATAAAATTACAAAATCTAGTGATGAGGGAGTATGGTAAGGATGTGTTCTTGGTTTGATCTAATGGTCAAATACTAACTTTCCCATGGTGGGAAAAAAATAGTTTTCTCATGCTAAACCTCACCATTAAAACAATATTTGATCAACTTTTATGGTCACCATTCTAATTGAATTACGATCCTCAAAACCCTATATCTAAGAATCAAATAATCATCCCACTAAATAAATGGGAAATGCAAACAAACGTTTTAAAACACATGTTAAGAATGATCTATGTATGAATTCAAAGTTAAGCCTTTAATGTAGTCATGACCTTGACCAGATCCAACCAACCATATCTGTATGTTTTTATGGATATCATTATTTAATGAAGCGACGCCTACTAGAATGTTACGGTGCATTTCTTTTGGAATAATCAACGGTCATAACTGAATTATTGAGTTTATGAAACATCATGAGTCATTACAAATGACACTCCTTTTGTCTCTTGCGCTTTAGGAGTTTAGTGCTTGAAAAAAAAAAAAAAAAAGAAAGAATAGAGAACTTTTAGAGGGAAGGCTTTGAGGGACTTAATCATCTTTATAATACAAAATATTTCTGATTTTAGAAAAATAAAAAATTGTTGTAAATTCTGGTCTCAAATCACACCAATACAAACTATGATGTGTGGAGCAAAGGAAAGTAGTAACCAATAACAAAGTGAATGTAAGCAATAATCAACAATAACAGCACCTAGATCTAATCTAGGAATCAAAGTGAAAAACACAAACCACAAGCAAAATATAAAAGGAGAGAAGAGAGAAACAAACACACCAAAGATTGTTCACCTAGTTTGGTTCAAACTTGACCTGCTCTGGAGGAGAGATTGAACTGTTCAATCCACTATCAATGAGTTCTTCAAAGAGATACAAAAGGGTTACAAGAAATTAGCTTTCCCAAGTTCACAAAGAACAACCCTAATTTCTACCTTTTTTCCCAATCTCACCAATGAACAAGACACTCAATGATTTTCACTCACCAAGGTGTTTACAATGTTTCCCAACCCAAGAGAACTCTAATCAAAGACCCTAAACCCTAAAGTTGCTTCCTTTGATTTCTCAAGTTTCTCTCTCTTCAAGCTCACCTTCAAAATCTGCAAAGAACACTTTTATAGCTGTCTTCTGCGTCAAAATCGTGTCACGTTTTTCCCCAATCTTGCCACGATTGATGCGTACGATCCAAGGTACGACCAACCTTATCCTGAAAATCTTGCCTAACAAGCCAAAAATCGTGTCACGATTTCCCAAAATCGTGTCACGATTGGACGCCCTGAAAACCAGCTCTCGACATTACCAAAATCGTGTCACGATTTCTCTGCTTCACAACTTTACATTTTGTAGACATACACAACATTATATTGAACGAGGATTTTGAAGTGTATCAGAATGTTTGGATAATTTTTTTAAATCTAATATATACCGTTATAATACTCACAAAATTAAAAGTACATCGTTAATAAGGTATGTACATTGTCTTAGATTTGTAATGTTCAAATTAATTACTCTCTTATTTAATTAATAGCGTGAAGTCGTTTGTGACCCACCAACTTTGTTGAAAGTTCAAACTGATTTCATATATAAATTACAACAAAACATAACCAAAACACAAACCAAAAATTCATTTGCAAAAAAATGGCATCATCACTTAATGGCAGAAAACCAAGTGAAATTTTCAAGGCACAAGCTTTATTATACAAACACATATTTGCCTTCATAGATTCCATGTCTCTTAAATGGGCTGTTGAAATGAACATACCAAATATTATTCACAATCATGGCAAACCAATTTCACTTTCAAATTTAGTTTCAATTCTTCAAGTTCCATCGTCGAAAATAGGTAACGTGCGGCGTCTCATGCGTTACCTCGCGCACAACGGATTCTTTGAGATAATTACAAAAGAAGAAGAGTCTTATGCTCTCACTGTTGCTTCAGAGCTTCTTGTTAGAGGTAGTGATCTTTGTTTAGCACCAATGGTTGAGTGTGTTCTTGATCCAACTCTTTCGGGTTCGTATCATGAGCTGAAGAAATGGATTTATGAGGAAGATCTTACACTCTTTGGTGTTACTTTAGGGTCTGGTTTTTGGGATTTTCTTGATAAAAATCCTGAATATAATAGATCATTTAATGATGCAATGGCTAGTGATTCTAAATTGATAAACTTGGCATTGAGAGATTGTGATTTTGTGTTTGATGGATTGGAATCAATTGTGGATGTTGGTGGTGGAAATGGAACCACTGGTAAAATTATTTGTGAGACTTTTCCTAAGTTGAAATGTATTGTGTTTGATAGGCCACAAGTTGTAGAGAACTTATCTGGAAGCAATAATTTGACTTATGTTGGTGGGGACATGTTCACATCTATTCCTAATGCTGATGCAGTTTTGCTTAAGGTATGCTTTTCAAAACCAATCTCTAGTCAATTACAAATTTAATTATTTATAGCTATGTAGCACTGGCACTTCATAGCGAACTTATGTTTGGTATCTCATATATGTCTGTGTTCAA
Organism: Medicago truncatula; assembly: GCF_003473485.1. Classification (NCBI taxonomy): domain Eukaryota; kingdom Viridiplantae; phylum Streptophyta; class Magnoliopsida; order Fabales; family Fabaceae; genus Medicago; species Medicago truncatula. Next base: position 4,417,057 of record NC_053048.1, on the reverse strand, counting down.
CATCGATTCATGTGGTTATATTTATTATTTAACCATCTAATTTTCTTAAATTATTATTAGTGTCATATCAAGTTCTTGTGCATATTTATGTCCTTCCTAGACTTGCACTATTGATCAAAGATAAATTATTAGCCAAACAAAGTTTGTCTCTAATTTTTTATCTAATATATATATATTTTTTTTGACAAAATCTAATATTTAGAAATGCTAAAATTTGTGATTAAATTAATTTTCTCTACTATTAATTTTTATTAAAAATTGAACTTTTTTTCATAGTTTTATTTCAAACCATAACTTCATCACTTTTGCACATTAACTAATTATGAAATTTTTGAAAATTTAATTTGTTTCTTTAGAAAAGCAATTCAATACTTCATTTAGTCGTTAACTCATTTCATAATAAATTATATGAAAAAGATATCTAACAATCCTCTTTTTTTTTTTTTTTTTTTTTTTTCTTTTTCTCCTAAAGTATATTTTACATAATTGGACTGATAAGGATTGCACAAGGATACTGAAGAAATGTAAAGAAGCTGTTACAAATGATGGGAAAAAAGGGAAGGTGATTATTATAGATATGGTCATAAATGAAAAGAAAGATGAGAATCAAGTTACTCAAATTAAGCTCCTTATGGATGTAAACATGGCTTGTCTTAATGGAAAAGAGAGAAATGAGGAAGAATGGAAGAAACTCTTCATAGAAGCTGGTTTCCAAGACTATAAGATATCTCCTTTGACTGGATTTTTGTCTCTTATTGAGATCTATCCATAAACACTTTTGTATTGATCCATCATGCATTCCATTGTTTACATGCTATAAAGATATCTTGTTGTCTATTATAATATCTCAGTTGTAATATCCATTTGTTAGTAACAAATAATAGAATTTGCATTCATGTATGATTTTTACCTTTTTAATGATGATTAACGAACTCTCTATTTTAGTGTTTGCATCACTTACACACATTGCTCTCCTATTATTTGTGCTAGACCCTTGTAATATAAACACTCACACACACACTATGCATGCGTGATTGAAAGAAAATACCAATTATATATGTAAAAACAAATTAAGTAGCAATTTACTCTTGGCTAACAAACTAACCCAGATTAATGTGTTTAATTCCAAGCCCCAAATTATAAGCTTTTTTTTTTTGTTGACAAAATCCTGTTTTAAGAAAAATTTGACCAAAATTTTAAACTATTTTACAATACCAATGAAATAAAGCATATGTGTGTTTGGATGGATAGAGTATTTTGGAAGGGGAAGGGAGGGATAAAGATTTGGATGGTGTTGTACGTACGATTTTTGATTTTGACGTTAACAATTTTACTTGCAAGGACACCGTCCCTGTTAAAGCACAACATGCTTTGGCGAGTGTCTTTTTTGTAAAAGTGTTCAAGATATGGAAGCTAATTTGACATGACCACTAGATAGAAGATAGTTTTAGGGTGTTTGCAAGCTGCACATGGTCAACATATGTCACATGTGGAGTACCGTACTATCCTTAGATAGTGCCTTATGATTCCACTATTCCCTATTGGCTATTGATGTGGTGTGCCCTGTTTTTCCTAAGGCGTGCCTAAATACTTTTGGGTAGCATGCAGTTTATTGTAAGGAGCTTCTCGACTTTAAGTATATGGACAAAGCACATTGACAATTGTTTGCATGTTGATAGACACATGATTGAATCAAAAGAGATAGTGGTTGATAAAGTTGATTCGAAAGAAAATTCAGAGGGTGATGTTTCTGGTAATTCATTATTATAGATAACAACAAGGTGGTTAATGGTTAAATTGACATCATCATTATTTTAAAGTCATTGTGGAGAAATGTTGATAATTGACTCAAAATTGATGTTGAAGTTCATAAAAAATTGTGGGGTGATCTTTGTTTATCGTGTGGCATGATTTGGTTCAGCAATTTAGAGGTTTTTGGGCACATTTTTTCACAGCGTAAAGTAGTCAAATTGTGGACTGATTTATGGATCAAGTTCAAAACGTTATTGTGTATAAGCTCCAAATCGTGACGCGATCCAAGAAAATCATGGCACAATTTTTCCTGGGTCTTAGTACTATATAAGACTTCATTTTTCAATTATTTTAGTGGCTTCAAGATAGAAACATGAGGTGCTATAATTAATTGACTTCCTAGCTGTATTTGCAGAAAACATGGGAAACCTACCAATCATTTAGCCTTTGTATTACCTCGCAACATTCAACATTTCTGTATTTAGAGGAATACATGTTGAAAGTGTTCAGTACGGAATATATACCAATATATTTTAAGAACAATTGAGTAGTGGTTCAACAAGTAACTGAGTTCAGTTGTTTCTCATATAAAATTATTGACCCTAAAGATATATGGAGTAAATGGAGCATGTCCTAAATGAAGCATACCCGGACTCGACCATCAGAGTGGTCCGCTGCATAAGACATGAACTAGAAGGTGAGAAATATTGGTCCAGACCATAACCCAGGGGGATTTGGGGCATGTCCATCGAGTGGTGTCGCCTGCTCGCGTGTCTCGGGTCGGAATCGAACCTTGTCGAGTTGGGTCTTGGGTCATCCTGGAATAGTTTCCCCAAAAGTTATAGGCTGATGGTGCCATACTGTAGCTTAATAAAGGTCTCCTGCGGGACCCTCCTTTGTCGACAAGGGCCCCGCCAAATTTTGTGGCTTCAGACTTCAAGGAGTCTCGCCATTTTTTGGAAGGCCTTACGAGGTTGTTCAAGTGACCTCGTTCCAAGGGATTTCTGGGCTGCTGGTTCGGTGGTGTCCGAAACTTGGTTGGTATGTATAACGAATGGTTGCAAGAATTTTTTGATTTTAACCTACTAAATTTAGAGTTCTGCTGGACTTTTGGGTTCTGAGCTTATGACGGCTTGTGAGCCTGAGACTCTCGGGGAGTGCGTTTATTTTCCTTCCCTGGATACCTTGGCCTTGACTTTGTTTGGAATCGAAGGTAGGAGTTGTCTTATTTCTTATCACTTGTTGGCAGTTTATGTCTACTAATTAGTGGGCCCCTTCTAGTCGGGGCTTACGGGTCTTTGATCCCTCGCTATAGAGTCCTGGCACCCATTATTATTACGAATTTTTGGTGTGTCACAAAATAGTTTGCGACGAGATTTTCCCCTTTTTGCGACGGATTCTTGGTGTAACTAAAAGTGTGTTTTTAGTAGTGTTCCTAAGGTTGACTATTGAACTTTCTATACTGCCAAATAATGGTCAAAGAAAACGTTAATTATTGTCACAAAATAACTGATTGTGTTGTCAGATATCCAAACATATGGAGGTTTTATAAAATTCATCATCCTTCGTATGACAATCATATTGAGCCGCCAGGCGATGTGAAGCCTTCACATCTGCTCGTCGCCCTACATCGGGTGACTCAAGCAGCATGCTTCCCCTAACTATGTTACTGTTTAACGGTGTTTTTGGTAAACAAATACCGACTGGTGTTTATTATAACAAGAAGGACCAATCCAGAGATCCTAGTACATGTTGTGCATTCGTTTGGTGTTTGTTCGTCGAGTTCGTAGGTTGCTTAACGAACGAGACTAGACCATGTGGCGTCTTTTGACAGGTTTTAATGCATTAATTAAGTTTAAATTGCAGAAACTTAAAGAAAAATACAAATGCAAGTGCATTAAAGATAAAACTAGTTCGACAAATCCTTTACATACATTCTTTATGACTCTTTTCTCTCGCGTCGATACTTCGAGTGTTTTAGAATTCTCTATAGGCGATTTGCGACCCGTTTTCCCTATGGAAATCTAATATTTATACATAGCAAAATAGCTGGAAAAAGCCTAACTTCACGATCAACACTTCTTCCATGTACACAACCGCTTGTCTCCCTTGTTCTCCCTTGAGGAAACCGCTTCTCTTTTGAAATTCGAATCTTCCCGCCCCAAAGGCAATTGCTTGACTTCGACGACTTCACTACTTTTTATGTATCTTGTTGAACTTCAATGCTTCAAGACTCTTTACGCTAGGTCCAACATCTCGTCGAACTCTTTTGATTGAAGGAAATACTTTGATACCTGCAAAATTATAAGTCAACTAATGTTGAACACATTAAATAAGGCAGGTGAAAATACCAGCTAACAGTTACAAATCGTGGTCAGGCGACCGCCAAACAAAGATAACAAAAGTTGCTCTCAGTGACTTATTGTACTTTTCCACTCAACTATGATCAACCTATTAAGCTTAACAAATGATGCAAATAAAATGGAAAGAATTATCTGGTTAGGGAGAAATTATTACCATAAAAAATCTAATTGATATAAAAAAAATAAAAGCAAAAATATTAACAAAAATTCCTAGCTATAACCAAAATTGCAATATACTACAACAAATAAGACTAAGATGACAATAAAAGACACTAATAAGTCATTCTTGATAAAGAGTTATCAGTACCCGATCATGTCTTCTAATTTTTTTATTTTTTTTTTGTGAACAAACTCTAATTGATTGTTAATTTAGGGGGCTATATGTTGACAAAACTTTTTTGTATTATATTACATGTTTTTTTTTGGGTTCGTAGTATATTCCATGTGCAATTATAGTATAATAATATCTTGTCGCTCTAGGTTGATAAAATTAGTACGTAGTGTATTACATCACATTACATGTTGCAATTATAGTATAAAAATAAGAGTAATGTGTTGGTCTATAAACTGAATCAAATTCTGAAATACACCAAAACAAAATTTTCATTTGCAGGTGTATGGCTTCTTCAATAAATAACCGTAAAGCAAGTGAAATTTTCAAAGCACAAGCTCTATTATACAAAAACATGTATGCTTTCATAGATTCCATGTCTCTTAAATGGTCAGTTGAAATGGACATACCAACTATTATCTACAATCATGGCAAACCAATTACTCTTTCAAACTTAGTTTCAATTCTTCAAATTCCATCAACCAAAGTCGATAACGTGCAGCGTCTCATGCGTCTCCTTGCACACAATGGATTCTTTGAGATAGTAACGAATCAAGAATTGGAAAATGAAGAAGAAGCTTATGCTCTCACAGTTACTTCAGAGCTTCTTGTTAAAGGGACTGAACTTTGTTTAGCTCCAATGGTTGAGTGTGTTCTTGATCCTAAATTTAATGTTTCATTTCATAATTTCAAGAAGTGGATTTATGAGGAAGATCTCACCCTCTTTGCTACCTCTTTAGGATGTGATTTATGGGAGTTTCTTAACAAAAATCCTGAATATAATAGATTGTTCAATGATGCTATGGCTAGTGATTCCAAAATGATTAATTTGGCATTGAAAGATTGCAATTTTGTGTTTGAGGGGTTGGATTCAATTGTGGATGTTGGTGGTGGAAATGGAACAACTGGTAAGATTATTTGTGAGACATATCCTAAGTTGAGATGTGTTGTTTTTGATCGTCCAAAGGTTGTAGAGAATTTATGTGGAAGTAACAATTTGACATATGTCGGTGGGGACATGTTCATATCTGTTCCTAAAGCTGATGCAGTTCTGCTTAAGGTATGCTTTTCTAAACTATATTTTACCTCTGTCACTTTATTTTAAAATTCATATTTATTTTACCTCTCGAGATAAATTAGTAGTATTCGTGATGGGTGATCATGTGCGAACTTGCATAGTATAAGAAGTTAAAAATAGTAAAGTGTCTAGTAATTTAAAATAGAGCTTGTAAGTTTTTTTTTGAGATAATTTGTCTTGTAAGGAGGCTTTGTATATAATTTAAATTAAAAAGAAAAATTGGAAAGACAAAATTATTATTAATAATGTTGATGACTACACCCTATACATTTACTTTCTTTGACTTTTTATTTTAGTTATATATGTGATTGAAGTAGTATTTCACAATGTGCGATGCTATATATCCCGAGAGAATTTGTCTCGAGGGGATCGTGAAACAACATTTAGCCAATAAACTTACTTACTGGCCGGAAAGCATGGGATGTCATGGGTATAATTCTGAAAAGACTTTTATTAAATATGGACTCGTGAATTATTCGTGAGACTATTTTTCGCTATAAGCAACAATATCCGTTCACATTTGTTTCACGTGAGATTCAAACTCTACTCCTTGAGATTATGAAGTTAAACTCTTACCATTGACTTGACAAATCTTTGAAAGACATGTTTATAATCAATTGCAAATTTAGTACTTTTTCTGAAATCTGAAACTATGAGTTAAGCACTTTCCAGATGAAGTTATTAAAGATCATTTGAAAATTTAATTGAGTCCGTAACTCATTTATCACAAAGTTATTAGGGAAATTTATAATATTTCTTCTCTTGCTTTTTGTTACTTTGCAGTGGATTTTACATGATTGGACGGATAGGGATTGCATAAAGATATTGAAGAAATGTAAAGAAGCTGTTACAACTGAGGGGAAAAGAGGAAAAGTGATTGTGATAGACATGGTAATAAATGAAAAGAAAGAAGAGAACGAACTTACTCAAATAAAGCTCCTAATGAATGTAACAATTTCATGTCTAAATGGAAAAGAGAGAAATGAGGAAGAATGGAAGAAACTCTTCATGGAAGCAGGCTTTGAAAACTACAAAATATCTCCTTGTACTGGATTATTGTCTCTTATTGAGATCTATCCTTAAAACACTAATGTGAACTTAATAAATTTGTAATGTTTGGTTCTGTTTGATCCAGATTTGTTATGTTTTATGACATAGGTTTGTTGCTCTTCTCCGATTCGTCATCCCTTGGATTTGCATTATTGGGTTGATATTACAGAATCTGGAATTGGTTCGTTTGGTGGGCTTCATTGCAAGTCGTTTCGCGCAACTTCAGCTTTGTACCGTTAATTTTCCGGGTTGTTGCTTCATTGTTCCACTGTTATGTGTTAACTGATGTTCGATGCTGTTTCTTTGAAAGTGTGTATACAATCTGTGGTTGGTGTTCCAGATCTGTTGAGATTTACAGGTTTTAAGGTTAAGGTCTACCTCCTTCGAGCAGGTGTCGCTTTAATATCCGTATTTGTCCTCGTGATTGATTTTAAACTGTTTTGATATCCTCGTTCTTCTATCTATTTGATGTTGGATTGTTTGTCTGTACAGATCGTTTGTGTGTTGTTGTTTTAGGGGGTTGTTGGTTCTTGCATCCATTCTGTGTTGACGGTCGGTCAATTCTCTTGTCTATAGACCTTTGATTAGTACTCTTTTGATGCAGGTTGTTTTCTGCAAGGTTTCACCACGTTTGGCTGCGTTTTCAAGGATGGTCCATATAGTGTATATTTCTCAGCCTGCAAGAAGGAGGAAGTGAGTACTGAACCTGTTCTGGCTGAAGCTCTAGCTACCCGTTGGTGTCTTCATTTAGCAAAGGAAAAAGGTCTTCAAGATGTTATAATTCAATCTGATGCTCTTGCTGTTGTTAAGTGTTTTAGAGGTTCTAACTCTCTTGCTAGTATTGATTTGATAGTCTTAGATTGTAAGGCCCTTATGAAAGATTTTAGTAGTGTGTCTGCTAACTATGTTTGTAGAAACTTAAAGCTCATAGACTTGTTGGCCATGCTATGCAAGCTGGTTGCAATTCCTGGGTAGGATATGCCTTTCCTACTGTTAGTTCTGCTAATGTTTGTAATGCTACTGTTTGTAACACTTCTGCCATTTAATGAAGTTGTTTGAATTTCAAAAAAAAAAAAATATTTGTATTACTTGTTTGGGTTGACCTACACTTTTACTTGGATTTATTGAGTTAGATTTTATGTCCCGTTATATATATATATATATATATATATATATATATATATATATATATATATATATATATATATATAGGGGTGCTACTAATTGGAATGTCCAATTAAACACTTCGGTGCATGTTAATAGTTTTAACTTGTGTGTATTACATTTGCTTAGTACTCATCCTAGTTTTCCTATTTTGTAGGACAATAATGGGTAGAGTCGGTTATTGGAAAATAAATTTGTTGTGTTTTATTCCTCTTTTGGTTCCTTGATTATTGAATGAGTTACCATTTTATATTCATTACTGCAATGTTTTTTTTTTTTTTTGTCAGGTAACCTAGTGGCTAGAATTCACTTTATAAGGTGAATAAGTGGGGTGTCCGGGGTTCAAACCCCGGCCCTTGCATATAACAATACATTGTCCCTGCCAACTGAGCTATGCTCACGGGGACTCATTAGTGCAATGTTATGCCACATATACATGAATTATATTAATTAAGATTGACATTTGAAATTAACCAAGCTTACAACCTTGATATAATTGTTTTAAGGCTTAATACATCTCCTGATCCCTTAACTTATTTTATTTTCTCAGTTTGATCCCTTAACTATAAAGTGTGTCAATTTGGTCTCACAAGTCTTTTGCCGTTATCTACTTTAATCCTCACAATTAGTTTTTTGATGGATAATATTTTTAATATGATTATAACCGTTAGATTGAAGGTCCATAGTATATTACAGTGAACCACACATATCTAATTTTTTTCCCTTCTATTCTTCTCCTTTCCTGTTCTTCCTCTTGATCTTAATCATCTTCAACATTGTTCATATAAAACCCAGAAAATTTCTTCATCACAATTAGCAACAACATCAACCTTTTCATAACTATAATCACCTAGATCTCAATTTCAACAATAACACACCAACAACAACCTCAACATCATAATCTTCATCAATCACTTTCTTATCTTCCATATTCATCAATAACAATAATAACCCAAAGTTGTATTCTTGTAAGGTAGGAGAAATTAGAAATCAAAACTCAAAAAAATTCTTGTCGCTCTCTCTACGTTATCTTCTTCTTCTTCCATCACTAATTGATAACCATCAAAAGGGAAACCCATTTCGCCAGATTTTGCTCTTTCCTTGGCATGGCACTGTAATAAATTGAAAGAAAGCAATATCATCATTCAAATGAAACTACACCTCAATTTCAGATTCAAATGAAATATACCTATCGAAAGGTTTCCTTCCCGTTAACAATTCGATAAGCAATACGCCAATACCCCAAAGGAAAATGCATCCCTCCTTCATATCCTTCAACATAATCACCATTTTAATGTTTTTTCTCTGTTTGACCCTTTTATGTTTGACCCCCTAATAGATCCTGTTCATACTCAGACTCAGACTCCAAAGGAAGAAACGAAGCAAAAAGAGAAGGAAGGCGAGAGATAGGGGTTTTGGCTTCAGTGGTTTTTCTTTTCTTTTCTTTATACATGGTTTAAGTTTGTGTTTTGATTATTAAAAATGATGAAGGAGGACAATATTCATGGATGAAATTAGATGACGGTGGTGGTGTTGATTTAAGTTAAAATACATGGGTTTTAATTTTGGAAGTTTGAAGAAATAAAAAATAAAAGTTTATTGATTTATTTAGGATTTTTTTTTGAGATTATGGTTGTGGTAGTAATTTTTTTTTAGGAATGATTATGTTGATGAAGATGAAGAAGAAAATGGGAGAAGAAGAAGAAGAAGAAGATGGGAGAAGATGATAAAGAAAGGTGAGAAAAATATTAGGTGTCGGTGGTTTACAATAAAATACAACAGACCCTACATCATCCAACAAACCTCTTTTAAAGAAAAAATCAAAAGGTTGAAATTTAAAAATTTAATAAGATCTATGGTGGACCACCTTTAAACATGGTTCACCTTAGAAATTTGATGTTAAAAATTGACAGAAATGACTAAAACAGTAAACGACAGAAGACTTATAGGATCAAATTGACACACTTAATAGTTAAGGGATTAAACTGAGAAAATAAAATAAGTTAAGGGATCGGAGGATGTATTAAGCCTTGTTTTAATGTATGATTTGTTAAAGTACAACCTTAGGCCATCCACAATAGTGTGTGTTTCACCTATTTAGCACCATATTAAATAGACACCCTCATTATGGAGTATAATATTTGAGTGATTATGGAGAAGAGTGACTATGGAAGCACTCTCTCTCCATTTAATAAATCATGATGAAATAAATAATTTTTTGTCGAAATGTAATGATATATAATTATTGAGGAGGGATATATTGACTCCAAGAGTAAGTATAAAGAGCTACTCCACATCCTCACCCTCCATTTTATCTAAATTTAATGGACTAGATTTAATTCTTTTTAATAATCATGGGATCTCACCTACCTAATCATTTTCACAATATTAATTATGATTTCCTTCTTTTGATTTAATAAATATTAATAAACTCATGAGGAGATTTTTTAGTTCATCTTCCTCCTTTCAACGGCTAATCTTACGTTACCATACTGTTAACACCATTCATAAATTAAGTCTTGTCTAAAAACTTCATAGAAAAAGAACATATCTTAAAAAATTTAATTTATAGCTTTTCATCTCCACGAAAGAAATAGATAAAAAAAACATGTCTAACTCAAATTCATAGGCATGGTCAAATTTAATTCACAACTAGCATTAGAAACAAATAAGTCCACCGATCGATGGATCAATCCTCAAAAAGAATAAAATCCACAATAATAATCATTTCTAGAATGTGTGCGTGGATAATAAAAAGAAATACATCTATGGAAGCCCATAAGCTCATTGACTCATTCTAAAAATCACATTAATAATAGGTATTAGGGAAAATATATGTAGTTTGGCCTTTGGATTGTGAACCGTGAAATAGTTGTCGAGAAGCTTCTTTTGATATTGTTTATGAAAATATTGCAGAGGAGATGAATTTGTAAAGAGTAATTAAGAATTAGATTTTCTTTACAAATTTACTAATAGTTAATTGTGTTTATAAAAGGTAAATATTGATTGAGTCAAAAGAAAAAACGGTATTTAATTATGTGAGATTTGTTAAGGTGAATGAGAATCCACTTTAAACAATAATAATTCTTTTTTCAACTTGCGGGCCTCATCCACCACCTCATTAGCTACTAGAATACCATCAAGAATTTGGCGATCTTTTACAAACGCTGACTGAGTATCCGAGATTACCGTTCCCATTACCTGACGCAAACGGTTTGCTAGCAACTTCGCCAAAATTTTGTATAAACAGCCCACTAGAGCAATGGGGCGAAAATCATTAAGACGATGCGCACAATCAATCTTTGGAATAAGAGCGATAAAGGTGCTATTTATTCCTTTTGAGAGGCGACCGTTGCGATGAAATTCCAGCACAAACCGCATAATGTCACCTTTCAAATCCAGCCAAAATTCCTTAATAAATCCCAAAGGAATGCCATCCGGACCCGGACTCTTGTAACCATCACAATCCCACACCGCAGCCTTAACTTCAGTCTCAGTAAACGGGTAAATAAGGGAATTTTCTTCCGCAACAGATAATCTTTTAAAAAGCAAATCATCCACCCTAGGCCTATTCATGACATGCGCCTGATAATGGTGTTGGAAGTGACTGAAAACTGCTGCCCGAACTTCGGAAACTCCCTCCACAACATTTCCATCAACTAAAATAGATGAGATGGTGTTTCTTCTACGTCTGCCGGACATAATGGCATGAAAATATTTAGAGTTTGCATCTCCTTCCCGAAGACATAGTAATCTCGATTGTTGCCATGAAATACTTGCGTTTGCCCTGGATAAAGAGTGTAAATCAGTTGACATCTCATGTAAGTCCATGATATCCTCCTCGGACAAGTCATCCACTTCACCCCTAGCCTCCAAAACATCAATTTGATTTTTTAGAGAAAGAAGCTTGCAAACTGATGATAACCAGGAAACTGTTGATTGGAATTATCTTGATGATGTTATGGGAAAAATGGGGTTTCCAACTTTGTGGCGTAAGTGGATGAAGGAATGTGTCAGTACTGCAACTGTTTCTGTTCTGGTTAATGGTAGCCCTACTGACGAGTTTTATATGCAACGGGGACTGCGTCAAGGCGATCCTCTCTCGCCTTTTCTTTTTCTTCTAGCAGCTGAAGGTTTGAATGTTCTAATGACTTCAGCAGTAAACTCAAACCTTTTTACTGGTTACTCTATAGGAATGCATTCCCCCACTGTGCTTTCCCACTTGCAATTCGCTGATGACACACTTTTACTAGGTGTCAAGAGTTGGGCGAATGTTCGTGCCTTGCGGTCAATCCTTGTGATTTTTGAGAATATGTCTGGCTTGAAGGTAAACTACAATAAGAGCCTGTTGGTTGGTATTAACATTGCTGAATCTTGGTTACAGGAAGCCGCTTCTATTTTGTCTTGTAAACTTGGTAAAACTCCATTTATGTATTTGGGGCTGCCCATTGGTGGTGATGCTAGACGTCTCTGTTTTTGGGATCCGGTTTTAGAGCGTTTAAGATCTAGATTGTCGGAATGGAAAAGTAGAAATTTATCTTACGGTGGTCGCTTGATTCTCCTTAAGTCTGTCCTGTCTTCGCTGCCTGTCTACGCCCTTTCTTTTTTCAGAGCTCCCGCAGGTATAATCTCTTCCATTGAATCTATTTTAATTAAATTTTTTTGGGGTGGGAGTGAGGATCATAGAAAAATTGCCTGGGTAGACTGGAATACTATTTGCATGAATAAGGAGGCTGGTGGATTGGGGGTAAGGAGATTACTTGAGTTTAATGTTGCTCTTCTTGGTAAATGGTGTTGGAGGTGTCTAGTGGATAGGGAGGGTTTATGGTTTAGGGTGCTGTCCTCTCGATATGGGGAGCAAGGTGGTCGGTTGAAGGAGGGGGGCATGACAGGTTCAGCTTGGTGGAGGGAGATAATTAAAATTCAAAATGGAGTAGGTGTGGAAGGTGGTAGTTGGTTCGAAGAAAGTATCTCAAAACGTTTAGGCAATGGCTTCAATACTTTCTTTTGGTCGGATTGTTGGTTAGGGACAGAGTCGTTCATGGTGAGATTTCGAAGGTTGTATGACTTATCGATTCATAAGGACCTGTCAGTGGGAGAGATGAACATTTTAGGTTGGGGTGAAAATGGAGAGGCTTGGAGGTGGAGGCGACGTTTGTTAGCTTGGGAGGAGGAGTTGGTAGTGGAGATTAGGATTTTACTTACTAATGTTACTTTGCAGGATACTGAATCAGATGTTTGGCTTTGGCGGCCCAACATTGGTGATGGGTACACTGTTCGTGGTGTGTATCAAATGCTCATGCGGCAGGAGAGGCACAATTATGACGTTGTTTCGGATGCTCCGTGGCATAAGAGTGCTCCTCTGAAAGTCTCTATTTGGGCGTGGCGTCTTCTCCGCAATAGATGGCCAACAAAGGATAACTTGGTGCGACGAGGTGTTATTTCTTATGATACTCAATTTTGTGTTACAGGTTGTGGACAAAATGAAACAATAGACCTCTTAATTATTCATTGTCCTATTTTTGGAGCTCTCTGGCAGCAAATTAAAACTTGGATCGGTGTGTTTTTTGTGGATCCTCATCAGGTTTTGGACCATTATTATCAGTTTGTTTATTCTTCAGGTGATTATGCTCCAAGAAGGTCTTTTCTTCATTTGATTTGGCTTTGTGGTATTTGGGTTCTTTGGAATGAAAGAAATAATAGATTGTTTGTCAACACAGCTAATACAACAGAGCAACTTCTTGAGAAGGTTAAGATTACATCTCTCAAATGGTTGAAAGCAAAAAATGTGTGCTTTCCTTTTGGTTATCATTTATGGCGGCAGCGTCCCCTTGCTTGTTTAGGGATTGGCTGATGTATGATGTATTTTTCGTTCATATCTTTTGTGGTTTGATTGGAACTATTTTGTAACTTTGTTTTGTCTCCTTTGGCACTCCTTGTGCTAGGGAACAAAACTCTTTATTAATATATCTCATTTTAGCTTGTTCAAAAAAAAAAGGTGAATGAGGTCACATGATTATTAATAAGTATTAAATCTAGTCCATTAAATTTAGATAAAATGGAGGGTGAGGATGTGGAGTAGCTCTTTATACTTACTCTTGGAGTCAATATATCCCTCCCCATAATTATTTGTGGGACCTATTTAATAATTTCTTTTATGGTGCTGGGTTAGAGAAAATTGGTGCTTAGTAAGTATTATTGTAAAATAAGTGATGGTCTTAATGTATTTGACATAATTAAGTACAACCCTGATATAATTAAATACAATTAAGTAAAAAGGCTAAGGGTTGTTTGGCTTATAATTAATTTGAGATCACAATTTAGTAGTGAATTATATTATGATTTAAGTGCATAAATAAGGAGTGACTTGTGAGATTCGTCAAATATTTTTAAAAAATTTATTCATTAGAATGTGTAGAATTGGGGGGATAGACAGGGCCTCAGGGTTTGCTTAAAATCATAAGTAAAAGTGTTGCGAATTCGAGACTTAAAAATCATACCAATATAAATTTATATTATATGTGGAGTAAAGGAAAGAGTAATCAAAATCAAAGAAGTGTAAAACAACAAGGTTAAGAGAGAAGCATAACAAAGCAACAAGGTTAAGAGAGAAGATAAAATCCAGTTCGGATAAATTTATCCTACACCTAGGGGAGAGAATAACTCTCCAATCCACTATGATATGACTAATACAAAGTGGTTACAAGAAAGTAGATTCCAACTCACAAAGAACAAATCATAATTTCTACTTATTTTTCAAGTCATTCAAACCCATAATGAATCATAACAGAAAACATATTAAAGAAAGCTTTTTCATCCTTTCTCAAATGAGATATCACTACCCAAGATATTTGTGAAGTATTTATCAACCCAAAAATCTCACCTAAAGACACTTAACCCTTAACCTTTTTACTTGAAAAGTTTCCCCATTTGGTTATCAAGATTCTCTATCTTTAAGCCACTAAAATAATTGAAAAATGAAGTCTTATATAGTACTAAGACAATTGAAAAATGAAGTCTTATATAGTACTAAGACCCAGGAAGAATTGTGCCATGATTTTCCTACTATATCTTTAGGGTCAATAATTTTATATGAGAAACAACTGAACTCAGTTACTTGTTCAACCACTACTCAATTGTTCTTAAAATATATTGGTATATATTCTACACTAGACACTTTCAACATGCATTCCTTTAAATACGGAAATGTTGAATGTTGCGAGGTAATACAAAGGCTATATGATTGGTTGGTTTCCCGTGTTTTCTACAAATACAGCTAGGAAGTCAATTAATTATAGCGCTGCCCAATTAATTATAGCACCTCATGTTAGGAAGTTTAAAAAAGTAATATTGTATCAAAACTTGTGCTTCATATTATATAATTTTTAATTAATATTTTCCAGGTCCCCAAGAGGTTAAATCAACTGGTATGGACATTGCATAATTTATGCAGGGGTCGGAGTTCGAACCCCATACACCCCACATCTCCACATATATATGCATGAGCTCGAGCCACTAGGCTACTAGACCAACAACAAAAAGTTACTACTTTTAGTTCCTTTAACATGTGCAATATTACACATGTTAGACATACCCTTTAAATAATAGCACTAGATTGTTTTCGTTGAACTGGAGCCATCGGTATATGCGAATTTGATCGGTTCAAGAAACTCTAACAATTCAATTGCATGATCGGTCTAGTTAATGTAATGCAGGATTGTCCGGTTTCCAATCTAACCGATCGGACCGGCCAGTCCGGCCCAATTTTTAAGAGTATGTTTTTATCACTTGAATCAATCAATGAATGAAATTTGATTCATTTCATACTATATGAGTCAAAATCTTGCATATGCAAATCTTTGAATATAGAGTGGTTAAATCATAATTCATATCAAGGTAACAAAAGAGCAATAAAACACCAACATTTGTTTTATCAATAACTTGCTCTTGCTATTATTGTGGTACAAAATACGAAAATCAAAATTTATACAAAGGAAACATCACAATTTAGGTCCAAGAAAATCACACAAGTCAAGGTCAGTGTCTTTCTTCCCCAAATTATCATAAGACATGTGACTTTATTAAGTTCACAACATCAATCAAGTGCTGGAGAATCGAACCTAAGATCTTCAAAAGGAGCACACTTCAAGATCCCAAGCCAATACCACCAGACCAACCCAAATGGGTTGTGCTTATTATAAATTTATTTTGTTATAACAGCATGTAAACTACTAAATGGATTAAACCATTAGTATTTTAAGGATAGATCTCTATAAGAGACATTAATCCAGTAAAAGGAGATATTTTGTAATCTTGGAAGCCTGCTTCTATAAAGAGCTTTTTCCATTCTTCCTCATTTCTCTCTTTTCCATTAACACATGAAATTGTAACATTCATGAGTAGCTTTATTTGAGTAAGTTGGTTCTCATCTTTCTTTTCATTTATTACCATATCTATCACAATCACTTTTCCTCTTTTTCCATCACTTGTAACAGCTTCTTTACATTTCTTTAGTATCTTTATGCAATCCTTATCAGTCCAATCATGCAAAACCGCCTGCAAAGGAAAAGAAAGCAATAGAGGAAAAACTATAAATTTCCTTAATAACTTTATGTGAATTGAATTACAGACTCAAATAAATAAATTTTCAAATTATCTTTCATAACTTCATATGTAAACTGATCAACTTGTAGTTTTAAAAAAAAAAAGTAACCAAGCAATACTTGTAGTTTTAAAAAATAAAAGTAAGCAAGGAATTTAGTAACTAAGCAATTGTTTAAGAGAACCTGAGTTCAATTTCTAGATGTAACAATTTTTTGTCGGAGTTTATTTATCTCCCATCAATCTTCGAATTATGAGGGCTCTTTTTCCTAAACACCGCAGGATTAACACAAAATAAAAGAAGAAAAAAACTTCTAAAATTAGTGTCAACATTATTAATAATAACTTTATCTTTCCCATTTATCATTTTAAATTTTTCATTTTTTTAAATTATGCTTTTGGTCCTGCTCATGTTTTAGCATCCAAAAGTGGTGACCTAGTAAGTTTTTTCTTGACATGACATAAACATTATGATGGTTTTGCTACACAACAATTTTAGGATTGAAAATTCTAAAGGGCCTAAAAATTAGAATTTTAAAACAAAGTGACTGAGAAAAAATATCTTAGTTTAGAAAAGCATACCTTAAGCAAAACAGCATCAGCTTTAGGAACAGATATGAACATGTCCCCACCAACATATGTCAAATTGTTACTTCCACATAAATTCTCTACAACCTTTGGACGATCAAAAACAACACAAGTCAACTTAGGAAATGTCTCACAAATAATCTTACCAGTTGTTCCATTTCCACCACCAACATCCACAATTGATTCCAACCCCTCAAACACCAAATTGCAATCTTTCATTGCCAAATTAATCATTTTGGAATCACTAGCCAAAGCATCATTGTATAATGTATTATACTCAGGGTTTTTGTTAAGAAACTCCCATAAATCACAACCTAAATTGACAGCAAATAGAGTGAGATCTTCCTCATAAACCCATTTCTTTAAGTTATGAAATGAAGTTGAAAGTGTTGGATCAAGAACACACTCAACCATTGGAGCTAAACAAAGTTCAGTTCCTTTAACAAGAAGCTCTGAAGCAACAGTGAGAGCATAAGCTTCTTCTTCATTTTCTAATTCTTGATTTGTAATTATCTCAAAGAATCCATTGTGTGCGAGGTAACGCATGAGACGCTGCACGTTATCGACTTTGGTTGATGGAATTTGAAGAATTGAAACTAAGTTTGAAAGAGTAATTGGTTTGCCATGATTGTGGATAATATTTGGTATGTTCATCTCAATTGACCATTTCAGAGACATAGAATCTACAAAGGCATACATGTTTTTGTATAATAAAGCTTGTGCTTTAAAAATTTCACTTGGTTTTCGGTTATTGATTGATGAAGCCATTATTTTGCAAGTGGATTTTTTGTTTGTTTTTATGTCTTTGTGAGGTTTTAGAATTTGATTTGCTTTATATAGTAAAGTTTAAGCACCCTATTTTCATTATGTGAGATCACTCAGCAGCTCAATAAGTCTTGTTTGTTTGAACTATGAATATTGACTTCTTATAAAAAAAGTATGACGATTGATTATTGAATTGTCGCAAGAAATGCACATGTAAGGCGATGTAATTATTATTACATTTTATGTTTAACTCAACCTAATAAAACTGTATTGTAGATAAGGGATGTCTCTCGCTTATTAGATTCTCAATATATTCCTAAGGGTTCGAATGCTCTCTGATGAGTCATTTATATACTATTTTAATATGCTTTTTAGTTTAGTTTTATTTAGATTTTATATAATTTTATATTAGTATTATTTCCTTTTTAGGATAGTTTACTTTAAATTGCAATTTATTATATTTCAGGGAAGAATATTGGATGGATTGAGTCTTGGAGCAAAAGAAAGGGATTTGGAGCAGATTGGACACGAAAATATGAAGATTGGGAGACAAAATATGTCTTCCACAAGTCAGAAGCCTGGCACGGCCCGTGCTAGCCTTGGCACGGCCGTGCCACCCTCCAGAAGACCTTTTGCTGCTTTTGCTTGGGCTCTAAGCTATTCTATCTTGGCGCACAATCTACCGTGGAATATTCTTGGAATATACTTGCTTAGATTTGAAGTCAATTGTGTACTATAAATAGAGTAGCTAGCCATCACAAATATTCATCTTTTCTTGGAATACAATATGTGACAATTGTCTTTCTAATAAAAGTTCATTTTACTTTCTTGTTATTTATCTTTATGCTTTCTCTCTTCTTCCCCTTGTCTACGATGAACGTCAGTGAGTAGACTTCTCTTGTCTTGGGATTGTTGGATAAGTCTAATGACATAATCCTAATCAAACCAAGCTTTAAACCTTAATCTTATGTAACCCTAATTCCTTATCTAAATTCACCGCTTTAACATGGATCAACCATTATCAAACTGTAGAAACGAAAGTGGAGGGTTTGATAATTGTTTATCCATCATCTCAAATATCAATTCATAAAACGAAAGTGGAGCTTTGATATTCGAACAAGTGAATTTAGACAAGGATTGCAAAGTCAGCGAAATAGGCTTTGCAATCTTTGAGACATATAGTTTCGATCTTCAAGGGAACTAATAACAATCAAGTCAGCGAAATAGGCTTGATTGTTAGAGGAACCAAAATCTAATAGTAATCAAGTCAGCGAAATAGGCTTGGTTGCTAGAGGAACATAAGAGAAACTGTCTTGAGAAATTAGGTCTAACATAAGGTTATAAGTTTAATAGTTTGGTTTGTGAAGGACTTGTCATTAGGATGAACCAATGATTCCAAGGCTTTTATCTTTTATTATTATTTCCTTTTAAATATATAAAAATACAACTTTCTACTTTCTATACTTTAATTTTAATCATTGTTAAAAGATAATTGAATTCATAACTCCCTGTCGGAACGATACTCTTATTTTACTACTTCGGTAAGACCGTGCACTTGCGGTTTTATCTCATCACTCTCCAGAAAGGTTAAGGCGCCCTCCAGAAGAGCTCATAAGCCTTAGACGCCCTCCAAGAGGCGTCGCCTCAACTAACTTCTAGAAGCATCTAGAACTCTGTAAAAAGACTTAAAGCCCACATTACTTGGGGTTTTCATCACGGAAAACCAAGCCCACGGAGGGCTATAAATACACCTCTTGAGAGCATTCTCAAGGCATCACATAAACAATCTAAACCTTAAATTCTATTATTGTACTCACTGCAAGTACAGTTGACGCCGTCTGTGGAAACCTTGCTAAAACTAACCTAGGACATTCTCATAAACCTAAAACCCTCCCGGCGATCTCGAAAAGAATGGTCGGCGAAGACCAACCTATCATCAAGCCTCAAGGTCTCACAACCATGGCAATCGCAGAGGGAAGTCGTTCAAAATGATATGCCAGTACGCCGTCAATGCGCCCCTGGAGTCATTTTATAATAAGGTTATATCCTTCTAATGTATATTGGTCTGTCGCATAGTGTTAGTCTGTATTTTCAAAAGGCTTATTTAATGCGATCAACATTAGTTGACTTTTATCTTTGCAGGAATTGAATTCTTTTCCTTTAAACATGAGGAGTTTGATGAGGTGTGGATTTGGCGTGAAAAAGGCTAAAAGCCTTAGAGTTCGACAAGACGTGGGTCAAGAACGTGATACCGTCGAAGCCAAGCAATTCATTTTTGATGCAGGAAGCTTTCAAATTTCGAAGAGAAGCGGCTTCCTCAATGGAAACCTGAGAGATAAGCGGTTGTCTACTTGGCGAAAGTGTTGATCGTAAGACTATGCTTTTTTCCAGTTATTTGCTATGTATAAATAGTGGTTGTCAATATATTTTCGATCCAAATCTGAATATATGTAAAAAAGAATAAATCAATGAAAATTTCTTTCTTTATAAAAAAAAAAAAATTGTTTTAAATTTTACAACTTTAATTTGAAGAAAAAATTTCGTTCAATATATTTACACATCTAATTTGAAATAAAAAATTGTTTTTGACATATTTTGTGAAGCAATCCGAATATATGTAGCAAAAGTAAATCATTCACATATTTGTTCAATTTTACATTTTTAATGTGCATAAAAAATGTACCTTCAATATATATTTACGCGTAGGGCTAATATGTAAGTCATTTCTAAAATAATTACTTATCCAATTACCAACTTGAGTCCTCATCCTTTGAAAGGCTCTTATCGATATTGTTTATTCTGCAATTGTTTTTCGGTTCATATACATAATTTGTGCATAATCAGTCTTATGGACAATTAACTTTAACTTAATTTTTTTGTTAAATTGCCTTTTTGGTCCCTTAACTATTTAATTAGTATCTGTTTGGTACCCTAACTAAAATTTGATTTATTTTGGTCTCTTAAATTTCTCTCTGTTACTACTTTTAGTCTTTTTCGTTAATTTTATTAATAAAAAGTTAGGGTTTATACAATCATCATCTGCATTCAACTTCTTCATCATCTTCCCCATCCACCTTCATCAACCTTATAAAAAAAAACTCAGCAAAACAAATCAACATCTCTTCATCAATTCTTCATCCATCATCATTTCTTCTTCTACAAATACAAATCCATAAACCTATTTTTGGATCCAATTCAAAAATTCAATCTAATCTATCATCATCACCACCACCAATCCTTCACAAAAACCCATTTTCAGATCTAAACCCATCATCATCATTCCTTAAAAAAAAATCATTTTCGGATCTAAACTCATCATCACCAATCCTTCATAAAAAACAAACTCATTGAAACAAAATAGCCACGACAACCACAACAAATCAAAAGGGCACGACACAGTGTTGATTCATAGCCTTAGAAATTCAAGTCAAAAGAAAGGGCATGCAGCATTATGAAATTGTCGTTTGAATTAAAGCAAATAAGTGCAACAACGGTACAATTATAAATAATGGAAAGGCAGCATGGAAAGAGATAGAGTTTTAAAGAGATATGGTTCTGGAATTTGTATGGAAAGAGATATAGTTTTGGAATTTGTATGGAAAGGATATTGGGAAGAAGATGAGTTAGGTTATACATGGAAACATGATTTTCTTGTTTAAGGTTTTTGTTATGAAATTTGGATTTTTTTTGTTGTTTATGAAGTTATGGGTTTGTGTATGAATTTTATGAGTTTTTGGGTTTTTCCTTGCTGTTGTTGATGATGTTGTACAAACCCTAAAGGTTCTTCTATTAAAACTAACAGAAAGGACGAAATATAGTAACGGTGATAAACTTAGAGGACCAAAATAAATCAATTTTTAGTTAGAGGATCAAACCGATACCAATTAAATAGTTAGAGGACCAAAAAGGTAATTAAGCCTAATTTTTTTCACTTGCTATTAATTCTTGTTGTGCGAGTTAGTTACAATTTATTAGAAAAAGAAACATGAGTAGAACACAAGAGGTAGTACCAATTTAATAGAAGAAAGACTACTCTAGGTACCCCGTGGCAGAAATAAAGTATTTTTTCTTGGCCTTATAAAAACAGAGTTATTCTAACCTTCTCGTTCTTTGAGATTTGTTTTGCAGGTTTTTAACGAGGAACCCTACTTTCTCATAACTTTCAATCTTCTACTGTTTTATTTTGCTCAGATATTGCTACCGCAAAAATCTACAAGAAATTCTACATTCAAGTGAGCCGAAAACCTCAACATTTATAAAAGACTCTGACGCGGCCAAATTGCCTAAAACATCAACTTTTTTATAAGGCTCTGACGTGGCCAAATCGCCTGAAACGTCAACCTTTTTATAAGGCTCCGACGCGGCCAAATCACCCAAAATGTCAACCTTTTTATAAGGCTCTGACGTGGCCAGAAAACGTTAAACCTCAAAAGGAGCTCCGACGCTGTCAAATCAACGCCAAGAAAAAATACTTTACAAGTTCAGCAGGCATATATAGACACTAAACCTAGAAAAGGTCTGTTTTAACTACTCTTCGCAAAAAATAAGGTTCATAATAAACCACGAGCCATAACATCAAAATTAACAAGGAAGCTAATAATAAAGCAACCAACATAAATCAAATTGAACATGGAAAATACTGGAACTTCAAGCTACATCTAACGATAAAGGTAATGCGCCCACTTAAATTACATCAAAAATAAAGTTGCAGAGTAGTGTAGCGCCACAAAGGGCTTGCCCATAACATACACTGATGAATTCGCCGAAGGATATATAAAATGCAGATATTTCCCATATTCCAATATCAAAACTATCGACTTCATAATTATTGTGGACTATCGACTTCATAATTAATCATGTCGTCTTGTCCCAAGACTCGTGCTTGGGGGACTGTGGATAATCAATATATAATTAAAGGCACAACGCTCTCCAAAAGGGCCAAAACGGCCTTAGGCGCGTCCTGTTAAGGGCGCCACCTCAAAAGGCTTCTAGAAACATCTAGAACGTTCTAATGCATCCTTTACAATCAACCTCAGGAATTCATCACTTCACCTTGTCTCAAAGCTCGTGCTTTGGGGGCTGTAGACCGTCCATATATTCCTAAGGGCTTGAAGGCCCTCTAGAAATGTAAGGCACCCTCCATAAGGGCTCCTAAGGCTTAGGCGCGCCCTTCTAGAGACGCCGCGTCAACTAACTTCTAGAAGCATCTAGAACTTAGTAAAAAGACTTAAAGCTCACATTACTTGAGGTTTAAGTCATCGAAAACCAAACTCACGGATGGCTATAAATATTCCTCTTAAGAGGATTCTCAAGACGTCGTATAAATAGTCTAAACCTTTGATTCTATTATTATACTCACTACACAAGTACACTTATACACATGTCACCCGAGTGGACAGGGAATCCAGCAGATATAAGTAGTTGGTTATCTATGATGTAGTCACATGATTTAGGAATAATTTTCCTCATTTCTTTCATTTTACACTCATTAATATAAAATATACATTTTTACACATTTCTCCCTTCTCCTCCATAGATGTTGATATCTATTTGACGAGTGTACCAAAAATCGTGCAAGTAATAAAAACCGTGTTCATAGGGATTTTAATTAATTTTGATCAAAGGAAAATTGTTTTACATAGTTAGTAATAGGGGTGTTTACGGTGCGGTTTGATTCAGTTTTGAGGCTAAAAGTCATTCGAACAACGGGATAAAAAAGCATGCGGTATGGTTTGGTTCGGTTGACTTTAAATATAAAATTTGAACCAAACTAAATCAAATCAATATGGTTTGGATTGTATCAATTGGTGCGGTTTTTTGGAGACGACACAATTTTTTGTTTCCAACATTAAAATCCAATTAAAGAGCATAAATACAACATATTTTCAGCAATATTTTAAATTTCATCAAATATTAAAATTTTAATTTCACTTTACAATGTTTTAAATGGATTGGGCCAAATGAAATGGGTAAAATAACCCGACCCATGGATCCAACCCATTTCAGTTTGGATTCCAATCCCTAAATTCTTCCTCCATTTGCTATCTCTCCAACCCAAATGTAAGCTTATCCCATTTCTTTTTCTTCCCCTTATCCTCTCGCCTCTCTGTAGATGGTTAATTTTGTGGTGCTTGCTGTTCTAACTGCCACACCACCCTTTTTCCTGTCCGTGCAGTTTTGTAGATCCGAACCTTGCTAGATCCGCTGCCATGCTCTGTTCTCCGGTGAAGGGGTGGGGTTGGGTTCGGTTTGTGGGTCAGCTTTTGGGCCATTTTCCTTTTAATCTCAGTATGGCCTGATTCAAAGCCTTTCCTTTTGCGTGCATGACTATTTTCACTCCTTAGATTTATGATTTGTCTGTGATAATATGCTGCTTCTTGATGATTCCTTTCTCAACCAAACGAAATTCTTATCTCTGATTTTACAGACAAATCTTTAGTGCAAATTTATGTTTAAACAAACCCTTTTCTTTTTAATTTTCATTTATGAAAAATTGAAAAATGATGGAAGAGAGAATGTGGAAGAAGAGGATTGTTTTACTTTTTAATTTTAATTTTTTAAGTGTGATAAATAATTTTATTTTTTTTAAATTAGAATTTTAACATGTGGCATGACATGTCATTAATGAGTCCATGTGGCGTCTACGTGGCATGTTCTGTTTGTGTCAGCGAAAATAGACGGCAGAGACCAATTTTGTTAACGGTAGAAAAATGTAGGGATTTTAAAAACATTCAATAAAATGTAGGGATTATTCTTTAAAATTGCGTAAACTGTAGGAACTAAAAACATATTTAACCCTTCTAAATTTGATGTTGGTTTTTGCTTTTCTTCCTGATATTCCTGGATTTGATATTGCAAATGGATCTCAATGTTCATGCATCATTTGATAATTAATTTGGGAGTAATTCCGGGAAATGAACTGGCTTCTTTCATTCATTCACTCTAGATAGGGTTCTTCAATAAGTCGGTCATTGACAAATGAATAATCAGAAGCTTTAATTTTTTTTAGTGACTTAGAGGAAAACTATAAATTTGTTCACGTTCCTTGGTGCCTGTTATACCCCGTTTTTGGACCTAAAAATACTAGGGCCCAATTTCATTTCAAACTTTGTCAATTATCAAATTTCAACTGCACAGTTCAATTTGTCTCTGCCTCGCAGTATTTTCAATCACAATTTTACCTATGTTTTTCTTGCATAAAACCTTTTAAAATGTCTTTACTTGTCTTGTAAGTCATTTAAAAGTGTCTCTGAATCATTACATTGCTTTTTTCTACAGTTTATTTCAAAATTTGCAAAAAGTCATACAGAAGGGTATTTTGGTCATTTCCTGCAGTGGGACCCATTTTCATCCTTGTGACTGTCTCTGAGTCTTTTCAAATTCATTTTTAACTTTCCATCAGTAAACCTTGCTAATTTCATTTCAAACTTGCATCTGAGTCAGTGTCGAGTCAATTTGGCTCTGTTTAGGTCATTTTTAGCCCTAGGGGCATTTTGGTCATTTCACATAAAATTTTGGCATGGGGAGGTTACTTTGAAGTACCTCATTTAAGCCATTGGTTCGTTTTAGTCCGTTTTGTCAGTTTTATTTTTTGTTTCACTTTACGTTTGGTCAAATTTTGTTTTTTATTCAAATTTTATTTTTAATTGCATTTTGGTCCCTCAATTGAGGTCCCAAAATTGCATTTTTTGTCCAAAACTGTTGTTATTTATTTCATTTCGAGTTTTTTAATTTTGCAGTCCAGTCCTTGTCATTTTCACAATTTGCAGATTGGTCCTTAAAATAGCAAGCAGCGCCCAAGTGAGCAAATCCAGATGTCACAATTCTATTGGCTCAAGTGTACACATGTCAGCTATAAAAGCATTGAGTCAGAATCAGAAGCAATAATCACACGCCAACTCATAAACACAAATTCAATTTTCTTTTTCCAGCAACTGAATCAAAACAGAAAAATTTCTCAGATTCATCAAGAACACCAAGAACAAAAACCCTAACCGTTTTCCAGAAACCCTAATTTTCATCAGAATCAACATTTTTTTTATCAATCCTCAGAGATTCGTGTGAATCTTCATCACCGGATTGAAGGTTTTCCTGCAATTCCAAGTGCGAGCTCACATTGAAGCAAGCTCAAGCACTGATCACAGGATTTCCTCGCGTGGATCTAAGAAACATTGAAGCAAGCTCAAGCACGTAATCACAGAGAAGCAGAGAAAGAGTCAGAGAAGATGAAGAATCTGGACCGGTGAAGCAAACAGAATCAAAATCATCAAGAACAGAATCAAGATTTCCAAAGATTTCCTCCATTAAAGGTTTCAACCAAAACCTTAGGTAAAACTCATAAACTTTCCTCAGAAATAATATCACTGTTAAACCTAAAAATCACGCAAGCAAAATAGATCCAAAATTTCCAGAATTCAAAGCCAAAACCGTAACCGTAAACACAAAACCTAGATCCATAAGAATCTAAGTTTTGAAAGCAAAAACAAACATCAAAGAGGTGTTAAACAACGAAATGATGTAGATCTTCAAGGATCTAAACGTTTTCTTTCGAAAAATCAAAATCAAATTCAAAGCCGTACGGCAAATTTCCAGATCTACATCGTTTCGAATTGAATTTGAAAAAACAACTGCTGGATTCGTGTTTAGGGTTAAAGGACGAATTGATTGATGAAGAAATTTTGAAATTCTGGAAATTTTAGGTCACCGGAGTTCTTGAACTCGCCGGAGAAGATGAAGTTTCCGGCGGACCTTCAAGGTCTCCGCCGTAGCTTCATCCTCGCCGGCGGCGAGGTTAGAGAGAAGTGAGAGGAGAGGGAAGTTTAGAGAGAGAAGGAAATGAAAGAAATGGACTGGACCGGTATCCATGTCCTTATATAGACGCGTGAACCGGTCCGGTTTGTTTCGTTTTCATTTTGAACCGTAGGATCTAGGGTTTTCTCCTTTGAACGGTTGTGATGCATTGTTACTGTATGCTTGATTTACGTTGCCATGCGCTGTGTGTTCTAAACCGTCAGATCTGAATCTGGATCAATCCAACGCCTCTGAAGCCTCTGGATGATCCAGGCCCAGTCTGTATTGGATTTTGGTTTGGGCTGGAAGTTTTTTACGTTTTTTGCTCTTTCTCTTTGCTACTTGCACCATAATTGCCTGCTGTTTGCACCCTTTGTTCATGCTAATTTTCACCAATAAATTCCAAGAAAATTACCATGTCATTTTACTATTTTTTCTTGATAAATTTCAGTGGCATTTTACTTGGAAAAGTTGGTAAAATTTTGGTGTTGATTTGTCAAGGGTTTTTACTATTTTAAGTCACTTTTCTCGCATTTTTACCCGTTACCTCGTGTGCATAATGTTCGTATTCGTCATGTTTGATTTGCATACTATTTCATATGAATTTTGCTACTGTTTGCTATGCATATGTCACTGTTTTGACGTATTGAGTTTTATTCTTGCATCGTACGCATTATTCATCACACGTTTCCGGCTTATTTTCATCGTCACTCTACCGTCTTATGCCATACTTTCTTCTATCACTTTATGCCATATTCTTCTTTTACCATTTTCTACTAACATTTCCTTTCATGTTGATCACTTCATAGCACTTCATTATCTTCACTATTGTCTTCTTTAGTTTGGTTTTCTCTTTTACAAATTGTAATTCATTCGGTGATGTAATATTTTACCATTGGTTTGTAGCTTGGCAAAGAGGCCATAGAATGTATTTAGGAAATGTTGTAATATGGACTATGGACACTATGACGCACCGACACACACACACTCACCTTAGATGTATGCATAGGATTGTATGGTTAGATAAGCGCTTAGGTTTCAAACACTTAGAGAAAATCCATCTTTTTTCAAAAAAAAAACAATTGAACTTCACTTCAAAAATTTTCATAATAAGTATGAAGTCAACACTTCATTTTTTTTCCTTTCTTTTTTCTTAAGAAAAATTCAATTCATCTTAACCATTTAGACTTTCTTTCTAATCACTAATCAAACCTCACTTTTTTGCTAAATCTAATGCTCATGAAGCCTCCCAATCTCCTTCTTCAAAACTTTTTTTTCAAAATTTAAAATCAAGCAATTAAAACAAAAAAAACAAGTTTTTTTAGCAAGAACTACGAACGGTTTTGATCCCGTAAAACGGTACGTAGGCAATGAGTCAAAACTCATCCAAGCCGAAATAAAAATCAAATTCTACTTCTTCTCACCCCCATTCTTAACTAATCACACTTTCTTTTTTTACAAATAAGCAATAAAACTAAAGCGTAGAAATAAACTTAGGAGAGCGGTTCTTATGGAATACCATAATCGCTCCGGGTGCCTAACACCTTCCCGTAGCGAAAACGACCCCCGAACTTAGAATCTAAGGGTTTTTTCTCAATTTTTCCCTTCCCAAGAAAAAGAGAGATATCAACGGTCAAAAGGTTCAAGTCCAATTAATGGCTTGGCACCCGAAAACCATGATAACAGAAATGGCGACTTCACTGGGGATTTCTTTTAGCGGGTCACGCCTAGTTTTCCTTAGTTTATATTTACGCTTTATTTTATTGCTTACATATGTGAATATTTGTTTACTTTCATTCAACGTGTGGGGTGAGAATATCAAAAGTCCTATACCCGGGCTGAGTGAACTTATGTTTAGGTAGAGATATAATCGACAATTCGATCCGGGGGTTGCCTCGTGTATTGGATTATGCGATCAATCTCACATAGCTGAGGCATTTTGAAGGTGATATTGTCGGCGTGTGTTGTCATGCTTAGGCACTTCACTTTCAATTGTTCGACGAAGCTATGAACCGTAGTTACCAAACCCATCCTAGCCTTTTTAGGACGTAGTGCGGTGGCTAAATTGAGTGTTGTCTCAAACTTTAGTCGTCACGCGATACTACACTCAAACTAGACCTTCTCACAAATAATCATGGAACGGGTGTCGTCCTGTACTACCATGATATATGTGAGAGAGGTTGCAGTTTGGGAACTGTGTTAGAACCTTGGTTACTACTATCCAAAGCCTTAGTTCACC
Organism: Medicago truncatula; assembly: GCF_003473485.1. Lineage (NCBI taxonomy): Eukaryota > Viridiplantae > Streptophyta > Magnoliopsida > Fabales > Fabaceae > Medicago > Medicago truncatula. Next base: position 4,388,336 of record NC_053048.1, on the reverse strand, counting down.
GGACGCCGTGTCCATCCGTGGTCCCGTTACTTTGAATCTCAACCCACCTTGTTCTTCAACAACACAATCATGCATACATGCATTCATGCATAAACATTTTTCATGCATTCATCGAAGGGCTTAAACAAATGGAAATTTTTTGTAAATAACCACAGGTATGAAGAAGACCAAGTGCTACAAGTTCAAGGAAGTGGATTTGGTTAGTTTGAGAGAGTTGGCACTCAAGGTCAAGAGTCAAACAGGGTTCCGACTCCGGTATGGGGGATTGCTTACTTTGCTCCGAACCGATGTGGACGAGAAGCTAGTGCACACTCTAGTGCAATTTTATGATCCAAGCTTCCGTTGCTTCACTTTCCCGGACTTCCAGTTGGTTCCTACTCTCGAGGCTTACTCCAATCTAGTGGGTTTACCTATAGCCGAGAAGACGCCTTTCACCGGTCCCGGGACTCCTCTTACTCCTCTGGTTATTGCTAAGGATCTCTACCTCAAGACTTCCGACGTCTCCAACCATCTTATTACCAAGTCTCATATCCGGGGTTTCACTTCGAAGTATCTTCTTGATCAGGCTAATCTCGGTACTACTCGTCAGGATACACTCGAGGCTATTCTTGCTTTGCTTATCTACGGGCTCATCCTCTTTCCGAACCTCGACAACTTCGTGGACATGAATGCTATCGAGATCTTTCATTCCAAGAACCCGGTTCCTACTTTGCTAGCGGATACCTACCACGCCATTCATGACAGGACTCTCAAGGGCCGTGGGTATATTCTTTGCTGCACATCTCTTTTGTATAGGTGGTTCATTTCGCACCTTCCGAGTTCCTTCCATGATAACTCGGAAAATTGGTCCTACTCTCAGCGGATTATGGCTCTCACTCCTGACGAGGTCGTCTGGCTCACTCCTGCCGCTCAAGTGAAGGAAATCATTATGGGTTGCGGAGACTTTCTCAATGTACCTCTTCTTGGTACCCGTGGAGGAATCAACTACAACCCCGAGCTTGCTATGAGACAGTTCGGTTTCCCTATGAAGTCGAAGCCCATCAATCTTGCTACATCTCCAGAGTTCTTCTTCTATGCGAATGCTCCTACCGGACAAAGGAAAGCTTTCACGGATGCTTGGTCCAAGGTTCGAAGGAAGAGTGTGAAGCATCTAGGTGTGAGATCCGGTGTTGCTCATGAGGCTTATACTCAGTGGGTGATAGATCGAGCTGAGGAGATTGGTATGCCTTATCCAGCTATGAGATATGTGTCTTCATCCACTCCGTCTATGCCTTTACCTCTACTTCCCGCAACTCAGGATATGTATCAGGAACATCTAGCTATGGAGAGTCGTGAGAAGCAAGTATGGAAAGCTCGGTACAATCAAGCCGAGAATCTAATCATGACTTTGGATGGTAGAGATGAGCAGAAGACTCATGAGAATCTAATGTTGAAGAAAGAGCTAGCTAAGGCCCGGAGGGAATTGGAAGAGAAAGATGAGCTGCTTATGAGGGACTCCAAGAGAGCTCGAGGACGACGAGACTTCTTTGCCAGATACTGTGATTCAGATTCCGAGTCCGATGATCCTCCGACTACTTCCTTTGCTTGAGGGCTTCATGTGTTTATCTTGTTGAAATTTCAAAGTCTTCCTGTTAAAGATACTATGTAGTTTTGATTATTTGCAAGATTTCTAATTTGTTTAAAATTCCTTCGATGAAAAAATAAGTCTTTTGCATTTGCATTTGCATATCATGCATCATATGCATCATGCATTGGTCACAAAGGCTTCCAAGCGCTCACTATCTCCTGGTTTCTCTGCCTCAGTGTGAAAAGTGGCTCGTGCTCAGAGGATTTACGAACCTGATAGAACCGATCGAACCAGAGAATACAGAAGAAAGAAAAGGGCTATGGAAGAAGAGAACGCTCAGCTTCGCACCGAGTTAGCCTCTCTAAAGGAGGAATTGGCTAAAGCTAATGACGTCATGACTGCTCTACTAGCTGCTCAAGAGCAATCAGCTACAGCTATCCCTACAACCACAGCTGCACCAGTAACTACAAGCGTGCTCCCTACCACTTCTGCAGACAATCGCTTTACTATGCCAGTGGGGTTTCCGTATGGGCTTCCACCGTTCTTCACTCCCGTTGCTACAGCAAGCACCTCGGGCACTGCTAACAATGTTCTGATCCCTGCAACAAATGCCGCCTCCATCATTGCTACTTTGCCACAAACAACAGCAGCTGTCACTGAGCCTCTGGTACACACTCTGCCTCAAGGTATTAACATCAACACACAGCACAGAAGCATCCCCGTAACCAAGACTATGGAAGAGATGATGGAGGAACTTGCTAAAGAACTCCGTCACGAGATCCAGGCCAATCGAGGGAATGCAGACTCTGTCAAAACTCAAGACCTTTGCTTAGTGTCAAAAGTGGATGTTCCTAAAAAGTTCAAGATTCCGGACTTCGACCGGTACAACGGGCTAATTTGTCCTCAAAATCACATCATCAAATACGTCCGGAAGATGGGCAATTACAAAGACAATGATTCCCTTATGATCCACTGTTTTCAGGATAGTCTGATGGAGGATGCCGCAGAGTGGTATACTAGTTTGAGTAAGAATGACATCCATACCTTTGATGAGTTAGCCACCGCTTTCAAGAGCCATTATGGGTTTAACACTCGACTGAGGCCAAATAGGGAGTTTCTCAGGTCCCTATCTCAGAAGAAGGAGGAAAGTTTCCGTGAATATGCGCAAAGGTGGAGAGGGGCGGCTGCCCGTATCACTCCTGCTTTAGATGAAGAAGAAATGACCCAGACATTCTTAAAGACCTTGAAGAAAGATTATGTTGAGAGGATGATCATCGCTGCCCCGAACAACTTTTCAGAGATGGTCACTATGGGAACCCGTCTTGAGGAAGCCGTCAGGGATGGAATCATTGTGTTTGAGAAAGCTGAATCTTCTACGAGCGCATCGAAGAGGTATGGTAATGGACACCACAAGAAGAAAGAAACTGAAGTGGGGATGGTATCAGCTGGAGCCGGTCAATCAATGGCTACTGTTGCTCCTATCAATGCAGCTCAAATGCCTCCGTCATACCCATATATGCCGTATTCTCAGCATCCGTTCTTCCCACCGTTTTATCATCAGTACCCTTTGCCACCGGGCCAACCTCAGGTTCCTGTCAATGCCATCGCTCAACAGGTACAACATCAACTGCCGGTTCAACAACAACAACAAAATCAGCAAGCTAGGCCTACTTTCCCTCCGATACCGATGTTATATGCTGAGTTGCTTCCAACTTTACTCCAGAGAGGGCATTGTACAACTAGACAGGGTAAGCCCCCACCTGATCCGTTGCCTCCAAGGTTCAGGTCTGATCTCAAATGTGACTTTCATCAAGGTGCCCTAGGTCATGATGTCGAGGGGTGTTATGCTTTGAAGTATATCGTGAAGAAGCTCATCGATCAAGGGAAGCTGACTTTTGAGAATAATGTCCCACACGTCCTCGACAATCCTCTTCCAAATCATGCCGCTGTGAATATGATCGAAGTGTGTGAAGAAGCTCCGAGACTTGATGTCCGCAACGTCGCAACTCCTCTGGTGCCTCTGCACATCAAGCTGTGCAAAGCTTCTCTGTTCAGCCATGATCATGCCAAGTGTCTAGGATGCCTCTGTGATCCTTTGGGTTGTTATACTGTTCAAGAAGACATCCAAAGCCTAATGAATGATAATCTTCTGACTGTCAGTGATGTTTGCGTGATTGTGCCGGTTTTTCACGATCCGCCTGTCAAGAGTACACCTTTGAAGAAGAATGCTGAGCCTTTGGTGATAAGGTTGCCAGGACCAATTCCTTATGTTTCGGACAAGGCAGTGCCATACAAGTACAATGCTACTATGATAGAAAATGGAGTAGAGGTGCCTCTAGCCTCCTTTGCCACAGTAAGCAATATTGCCGAAGGGACTTCTGCAGCGCTAAGAAGCGGGAAAGTCCGTCCGCCGTTATTTCAGAAGAAAGTAGCTACGCCGACCATTCCACCAGTTGAGGAAGCAACTCCAACCGTTGTTTCACCCATTGCTACAGATGTGAACCAGTCAGGCAAATCTATAGAGGATTCAAATTTAGATGAGATTCTGAGGATAATAAAGAGGAGCGACTACAAGATCGTTGATCAATTGCTGCAGACTCCTTCGAAGATATCTGTATTGTCATTACTCTTGAGCTCTGAGGCTCACAGGAATACCTTGTTGAAAGTGCTGGAGCAGGCATATGTTGACCACGAAGTTACGGTAGACCGGTTTGGTGGCATAGTGGGAAATATTACTGCTTGTAACAACCTCTGGTTTAGTGAAGAAGAGTTGCCGGAAGTGGGAAAGAGTCACAATCTGGCTTTGCACATCTCGGTGAACTGTAAATCAGATATGATATCAAATGTGTTGGTGGATACCGGTTCCTCTCTCAATGTAATGCCCAAGACAACTCTAGATCAGTTGAGCTACCGTGGGACCCCTTTAAGAAGAAGTACTTTCTTGGTCAAAGCTTTTGACGGATCTCGAAAGAATGTGCTGGGAGAGATAGACTTGCCGATAACCATTGGCCCTGAGAATTTCTTGGTTACCTTCCAAGTGATGGACATTAATGCATCCTACAGTTGCCTGCTGGGAAGACCGTGGATACACGATGCAGGGTCTGCTGAAGGGACTGCTTTCCAAGGTTTGACCATTGAAGGTGCAGAGTCAAAGGAAGCTGGGGCTGCTATGGCTTCATTGAAGGATGCTCAGAGAGCCATCCAAGAAGGTCAGACTGCCGGTTGGGGCAAGGTGATACAGCTCTGTGAGAACAAGCGTAAAGAAGGTCTCGGGTTCTCCCCGTCATCAAGGGTTTCCTCGGGAGTCTTCCACAGTGCAGGGTTTGTTAATGCTATCTCTAAAGCAGCCACTGGATCTGGTCTCAGGCCTGCATTTGTTACACCAGGAGGCATTGCGAGAAATTGGGATGCCATTGACATTCCTTCAATCATGCATGTTTCTGAGTAATGTGTCTTGTTGCTTTAATGCTTTGTTTTCAAAATAACAATCCTCTCGCTCTGCCCAAAGCGAGAGTGATATTTTCTGTAAGGGCATGTTTGTTTCGGCATTGCCGTTGATTAATAAAATTTTGTCGTTTCTTCCACGACTACTTTTTTTTAGTGCTTTTTCCCTTGGAAACAATGGTAATGCCAGAAAAAACCAAAACGTCTGTATTTTCTTATTAATTTCAAAAATCTGCATAAAAAAAAAAAAACTCTTTCTAAAATCATCCAATCATTATATGCAGGTTGAACCATAATAAACCCGTTGAACACAGTAATCCTACGGTTCCTCCAAATTTTGATTTCCCTATGTATGAAGCCGAAGATGAGGAAGGTGATGACGTACCATATGAGATTACTCGGTTACTTGAGCAAGAAAAGAAAGCCATTCAGCCTCACCAGGAAGAGATTGAGCTTATCAACATAGGTACCGAGGAAAACAAGCGAGAAATCAAGATTGGTGCTACTCTAAAGGAAGGGGTTAAACAGAAGATCATCCAGCTCCTCCGGGAATATCCGGATATTTTTGCATGGTCGTATGAAGATATGCCAGGTCTAGATCCTATGATTGTGGAGCATCGGATCCCCACCAAGCCTGAATGTCCTCCCGTCAGACAGAAATTGAGAAGGACTCCTCCTGATATGGCTCTCAAGATTAAGAGCGAGGTTCAAAAGCAGATTGATGCGGGTTTCCTAATGACAGTTGAGTATCCTGAATGGGTTGCCAATATTGTGCCTGTGCCAAAGAAGGATGGTAAAGTCCGGATGTGTGTTGACTTCAGAGACCTGAACAAAGCCAGTCCAAAAGACAACTTTCCGTTACCTCATATTGATGTGCTTGTTGATAATACTGCTCAATCTAAGGTGTTCTCCTTCATGGACGGTTTTTCTGGTTATAATCAGATCAAAATGTCTCCTGAAGATAGAGAAAAGACATCTTTTATCACTCCATGGGGGACCTTCTGCTACAAAGTGATGCCATTCGGCCTAATCAATGCTGGTGCTACCTATCAAAGGGGAATGACCACTCTGTTTCATGACATGATTCACAAAGAAGTTGAGGTATATGTGGATGACATGATTGTGAAGTCAGCAGATGAGGAGCAGCATGTTGAATATTTAACAAAGATGTTTGAAAGGTTAAGAAAATACAAGCTGCGATTGAATCCCAACAAATGTACATTCGGCGTCAGATCCGGCAAGTTATTAGGCTTCGTTGTCAGCCAAAAGGGCATTGAAGTCGATCCTGATAAAGTCCGGGCCATCCGAGAAATGCCAGCTCCACAGACAGAGAAGCAAGTCAGAGGTTTCTTGGGACGTTTGAATTACATCTCCCGATTCATATCTCATATGACTGCAACCTGCGGGCCGATCTTCAAGCTACTTAGAAAGAACCAGCCTGTTGTATGGAATGATGAATGCCAAGAAGCTTTTGATAGCATCAAGAATTACCTGCTGGAACCACCTATCCTTGTCCCACCCGTGGAAGGAAGGCCTTTGATTATGTATTTGGCAGTGTTTGATGAATCCATGGGATGCGTGCTTGGTCAACAAGATGAAACTGGAAAGAAAGAGCATGCTATCTACTATCTAAGCAAGAAGTTCACCGACTGCGAAACTCGGTATACAATGCTTGAGAAGACTTGTTGTGCTTTGGCCTGGGCCGCTAAACGCCTGCGTCATTATTTGGTGAATCACACAACTTGGTTGATATCCAGAATGGATCCGATAAAGTATATCTTTGAGAAAGCGGCTGTTACTGGAAAGATTGCACGCTGGCAGATGCTTTTGTCAGAATATGATATTGTGTTCAAAACTCAAAAGGCAATCAAAGGTAGCATTCTTGCCGATCACCTTGCTTACCAACCTCTTGATGATTACCAACCAATTGAATTCGATTTCCCCGATGAAGAGATCATGTATTTGAAATCCAAAGACTGCGAAGAACCGTTGATTGATGAAGGTCCAGATCCCAATAGCAAGTGGGGTTTAGTCTTTGATGGTGCTGTCAATGCTTATGGTAAAGGAATTGGGGCAGTCATTGTATCCCCACAGGGGCATCATATTCCTTTTACCGCCCGAATTCTGTTCGAATGTACAAACAATATGGCTGAGTATGAAGCATGCATCTTTGGGATCGAGGAAGCAATTGACATGAGAATCAAACACCTCGACATCTATGGAGATTCTGCGCTCGTCATCAATCAGATAAAGGGTGAATGGGAGACCCACCATGCTAAGTTGATCCCTTATCGTGATTATGCGAGACGTCTGCTGACATATTTTACAAAGGTTGAGCTGCACCATATTCCTCGTGATGAGAACCAAATGGCTGATGCTCTTGCTACTCTATCCTCCATGTTTCGAGTAAACCATTGGAATGATGTGCCAATAATTAAAGTGCAACGCCTTGAAAGACCTTCGCATGTGTTTGCTATTGGGGATGTGATCGATCAGGCTGGTGAAAATGTGGTTGGCTATAGACCCTGGTACTACGACATCAAACAGTTCTTGCTAAGCCGTGAGTATCCGCCGGGTGCTTCCAAACAAGACAAGAAGACCTTGAGAAGATTGGCCAGTAGATTCCTGTTAGATGGAGATATTCTGTACAAGAGAAACTATGACATGGTATTGTTAAGATGTGTTGATGAACACGAAGCAGAGCAGTTAATGCATGATGTACATGACGGTACCTTCGGGACCCATGCTACAGGGCATACTATGTCAAGGAAGTTGTTACGAGCAGGTTACTACTGGATGGCCATGGAGCATGATTGCTACCAGTACGCCAGAAAATGCCACAAATGTCAAATCTATGCTGATAAGATTCATGTGCCTCCGCACGCTCTCAATGTTATGTCATCCCCATGGCCGTTCTCAATGTGGGGCATCGACATGATTGGAAGAATTGAACCGAAGGCTTCAAATGGTCATCGTTTCATCTTAGTGGCAATTGACTACTTCACCAAGTGGGTTGAAGCAGCATCTTATACCAATGTGACCAAGCAAGTGGTAGCTAAGTTCATCAAGAACAACATCGTCTGTCGATATGGTGTTCCCAGCAAGATTATTACCGACAATGGTACCAACCTGAACAACAATGTGGTACAAGCTCTTTGTGAAGAATTCAAAATTGAGCATCATAACTCTTCTCCCTATAGACCTCAGATGAATGGTGCAGTTGAGGCCGCCAACAAGAATATCAAAAGAATTGTCCAGAAGATGGTAACTACTTACAAGGACTGGCATGAGATGTTACCCTATGCTCTGCATGGCTACCGTACTACCGTGCGCAGTTCAACCGGGGCAACCCCTTTCTCTCTTGTATATGGTATGGAAGCAGTTCTTCCTTTGGAAGTAGAGATCCCGTCTCTCCGTGTGATCATGGAAGCAAAGTTATCAGAGGCTGAATGGTGTCAAAGCCGATATGATCAGTTGAATTTGATTGAGGAAAAACGTATGGATGCCATGGCTCGTGGACAGTCATATCAAGCAAGAATGAAGACTGCCTTTGACAAGAAAGTCCATCCTCGAGAATTCAAGGTAGGGGAACTTGTATTGAAAAGGAGGATAAGCCAGCAACCCGACCCAAGGGGCAAGTGGACGCCTAACTATGAAGGTCCTTATGTTGTCAAGAAGGCCTTCTCCGGTGGTGCTTTAATCCTTACACACATGGATGGTGTAGAACTTCCAAATCCAGTGAATGCCGATATAGTCAAGAAATACTTTGCCTAGAAATATGAAAAGAACAGCGTGGTAGGTCGAAAACCCGAAAGGGCGGCCTAGGCAAAAATGCGCTTCCCGGTGGATCGAAAACCCGAAAGGGCGGTCCAGGCAAAAATAAGGGACAAAAGAAACAAATATGAAAAGCTCGCTGAGATTATACACAACTCAGGCAAGAATGAGCGTCTCGATGAATCGAAAACCCGAAAGGGCGGTTCATGCAAAAATGAGATTGAAACAAAAGGCAAGTAACTATACCTGGCTAACCACCGTCCCCCTTGGGGCATCTGCAGCTGTTAATGACCATCTTCATCTGAAGCTTCCGCATTTGTGAAATCAAAGTTTTTGGGAAATGTAATGATTACTGTGTTCAATGTACCACCAACCAATAAAATTACCATTTTCCAAGCTTTGTGAATCCGTGGAGTCACGCCTTCGGCTGACCACCACTCTTATACATCAATTTGAGCCTTTGCTTTTGTTTGAAAATTCTATTTTGTTCTTCTACTTTCAAAGCTATATACAAAACATTTTCTTTCTATTTTGATAATGACAATGCTTGAAACAAACATTTTGAAAATTGAAAACTTTTTGTCTATTTTGAAAAGCAAACCTGAGCAACAGGGTACATTCAAATGAAACATGCATGAGTGAGAGTATGTTGATGTCTATTTCAATATATGTTACAAGCAGGTTCTCCTCCAAGATAATCTGTGGTCAATGGCAAGAATGAAAAAACAGAATGAAAATGCATGAAAATGAATGAGCTCGCTAAGTTGAAAACCCGAAAGGGCGACTTGGGCAAAAATGAGCACCCCGCTGGATTGACAACCCGAAAGGGCAGTTCAGGCAAAAATGGGGCATTGAAAAGAATTTATTGCCCCGGTGGATCGAAAACCCGAAAGGGCGATCCAGGCAAAAAATGGGATGCAAAAAATAATGAATGAAAATTGAGAAAATAACATGCAAAAAGCATTGACCACAGATGCGATGTTTACAACTTACCCAGTACTGAAATGCCCAGCACAACGGCGTTTTCCCCAGTGGAGCCTCTCAAGATTCTATCTCCAGCAAGTTGCATACCTGCCTGCCCTCAGCTATGGTTCCGACACGTCTCCCAACGACGTCATCTCCAAAGAGGATTTCCAAGAATGTGTAATATAGCACGAGCCACTACGTGCCCAATACTCTAATGTCTTGTCTTCCCCGTGAAGTCGTGCCTACAAACTGCCAACAGTCATGCATTACAAGCATTCATACATGCATAATCATGCATATTGCGTACCCATGCATTTAATGAAACTGTTATATCATCCATGCATATCGCATTTCCAATGTCAACATCAGTCTCAATTTCTACCTTTCAAATCAAATCGATGTCAAGTCAATCTCAATCTATATTTTGTCAAACAAACCAATCCCTAGTGAATATGTTTCTGTTTGGTCAAGTGGCTAGTTCAAGTCCAAGAACAGCTTGTACCCGTCTATCTGTTTCTGTTCGCTCAAGTGGCTAGCTCGATCCAAGAGCAGCTTGCGCCTGTCTATTTTGTATTTGTCTCCGGTGGAGTAACCAGTTCGCATCCAAGAGCAAGCTCGCACCTGTCTATTTGCCTTGCTTTCAGTCGAGTAACCAGTTCGAATCCTTAAGAACAACTCGTACTTGTCAATTTTCTCTTTTTCCAGTCGAGTCACCAGTTCGAATCCGTAAGAACAACTCGCACTTTCCAATATCCCCAAGTGAGTTACCAGTTCGAATCCATAAGAACAACTCATGTTTGTCCAGTAACCTCTATCCCCTGTGAAGTGACCAGTTCGAATCCATAAGAACAACTCGCAGTCGTCTGTTTGTTTCATTCCCGGTCAAGTGGCTAGTTCGAATCCAAGAACAGCTTGTACCTGTCCAACTTGTTTCTAGTTTCCCGTTGCTCTGCTATTCACTATCTTTGTCAATGTCTACCAATCCCGCAATGGATACGACGTATTTTGTTAATTCCAATCCCCATGGGGTCTTGCATTCATAATCCAAATGATGCATGGCATGCATATTATTTGAAAATGGGTAGCGTATTTTTACGTCCAAACACAGTGCAAATGCTAATATTTAAGTGTCTTCGTCCTGTCAAGCCAAAGACTCCGTCTCTTGACTCTCCAGACAAAGAAACTTAAATAGGGGCAGCTGTTATACCCCGTTTTTGGACCTAAAAATACTAGGGCCCAATTTCATTTCAAACTTTGTCAATTATCAAATTTCAACTGCACAGTTCAATTTGTCTCTGCCTCGCAGTATTTTCAATCACAATTTTACCTATGTTTTTCTTGCATAAAACCTTTTAAAATGTCTTTACTTGTCTTGTAAGTCATTTAAAAGTGTCTCTGAATCATTACATTGCTTTTTTCTACAGTTTATTTCAAAATTTGCAAAAAGTCATACAGAAGGGTATTTTGGTCATTTCCTGCAGTGGGACCCATTTTCATCCTTGTGACTGTCTCTGAGTCTTTTCAAATTCATTTTTAACTTTCCATCAGTAAACCTTGCTAATTTCATTTCAAACTTGCATCTGAGTCAGTGTCGAGTCAATTTGGCTCTGTTTAGGTCATTTTTAGCCCTAGGGGCATTTTGGTCATTTCACATAAAATTTTGGCATGGGGAGGTTACTTTGAAGTACCTCATTTAAGCCATTGGTTCGTTTTAGTCCGTTTTGTCAGTTTTATTTTTTGTTTCACTTTACGTTTGGTCAAATTTTGTTTTTTATTCAAATTTTATTTTTAATTGCATTTTGGTCCCTCAATTGAGGTCCCAAAATTGCATTTTTTGTCCAAAACTGTTGTTATTTATTTCATTTCGAGTTTTTTAATTTTGCAGTCCAGTCCTTGTCATTTTCACAATTTGCAGATTGGTCCTTAAAATAGCAAGCAGCGCCCAAGTGAGCAAATCCAGATGTCACAATTCTATTGGCTCAAGTGTACACATGTCAGCTATAAAAGCATTGAGTCAGAATCAGAAGCAATAATCACACGCCAACTCATAAACACAAATTCAATTTTCTTTTTCCAGCAACTGAATCAAAACAGAAAAATTTCTCAGATTCATCAAGAACACCAAGAACAAAAACCCTAACCGTTTTCCAGAAACCCTAATTTTCATCAGAATCAACATTTTTTTTATCAATCCTCAGAGATTCGTGTGAATCTTCATCACCGGATTGAAGGTTTTCCTGCAATTCCAAGTGCGAGCTCACATTGAAGCAAGCTCAAGCACTGATCACAGGATTTCCTCGCGTGGATCTAAGAAACATTGAAGCAAGCTCAAGCACGTAATCACAGAGAAGCAGAGAAAGAGTCAGAGAAGATGAAGAATCTGGACCGGTGAAGCAAACAGAATCAAAATCATCAAGAACAGAATCAAGATTTCCAAAGATTTCCTCCATTAAAGGTTTCAACCAAAACCTTAGGTAAAACTCATAAACTTTCCTCAGAAATAATATCACTGTTAAACCTAAAAATCACGCAAGCAAAATAGATCCAAAATTTCCAGAATTCAAAGCCAAAACCGTAACCGTAAACACAAAACCTAGATCCATAAGAATCTAAGTTTTGAAAGCAAAAACAAACATCAAAGAGGTGTTAAACAACGAAATGATGTAGATCTTCAAGGATCTAAACGTTTTCTTTCGAAAAATCAAAATCAAATTCAAAGCCGTACGGCAAATTTCCAGATCTACATCGTTTCGAATTGAATTTGAAAAAACAACTGCTGGATTCGTGTTTAGGGTTAAAGGACGAATTGATTGATGAAGAAATTTTGAAATTCTGGAAATTTTAGGTCACCGGAGTTCTTGAACTCGCCGGAGAAGATGAAGTTTCCGGCGGACCTTCAAGGTCTCCGCCGTAGCTTCATCCTCGCCGGCGGCGAGGTTAGAGAGAAGTGAGAGGAGAGGGAAGTTTAGAGAGAGAAGGAAATGAAAGAAATGGACTGGACCGGTATCCATGTCCTTATATAGACGCGTGAACCGGTCCGGTTTGTTTCGTTTTCATTTTGAACCGTAGGATCTAGGGTTTTCTCCTTTGAACGGTTGTGATGCATTGTTACTGTATGCTTGATTTACGTTGCCATGCGCTGTGTGTTCTAAACCGTCAGATCTGAATCTGGATCAATCCAACGCCTCTGAAGCCTCTGGATGATCCAGGCCCAGTCTGTATTGGATTTTGGTTTGGGCTGGAAGTTTTTTACGTTTTTTGCTCTTTCTCTTTGCTACTTGCACCATAATTGCCTGCTGTTTGCACCCTTTGTTCATGCTAATTTTCACCAATAAATTCCAAGAAAATTACCATGTCATTTTACTATTTTTTCTTGATAAATTTCAGTGGCATTTTACTTGGAAAAGTTGGTAAAATTTTGGTGTTGATTTGTCAAGGGTTTTTACTATTTTAAGTCACTTTTCTCGCATTTTTACCCGTTACCTCGTGTGCATAATGTTCGTATTCGTCATGTTTGATTTGCATACTATTTCATATGAATTTTGCTACTGTTTGCTATGCATATGTCACTGTTTTGACGTATTGAGTTTTATTCTTGCATCGTACGCATTATTCATCACACGTTTCCGGCTTATTTTCATCGTCACTCTACCGTCTTATGCCATACTTTCTTCTATCACTTTATGCCATATTCTTCTTTTACCATTTTCTACTAACATTTCCTTTCATGTTGATCACTTCATAGCACTTCATTATCTTCACTATTGTCTTCTTTAGTTTGGTTTTCTCTTTTACAAATTGTAATTCATTCGGTGATGTAATATTTTACCATTGGTTTGTAGCTTGGCAAAGAGGCCATAGAATGTATTTAGGAAATGTTGTAATATGGACTATGGACACTATGACGCACCGACACACACACACTCACCTTAGATGTATGCATAGGATTGTATGGTTAGATAAGCGCTTAGGTTTCAAACACTTAGAGAAAATCCATCTTTTTTCAAAAAAAAAACAATTGAACTTCACTTCAAAAATTTTCATAATAAGTATGAAGTCAACACTTCATTTTTTTTCCTTTCTTTTTTCTTAAGAAAAATTCAATTCATCTTAACCATTTAGACTTTCTTTCTAATCACTAATCAAACCTCACTTTTTTGCTAAATCTAATGCTCATGAAGCCTCCCAATCTCCTTCTTCAAAACTTTTTTTTCAAAATTTAAAATCAAGCAATTAAAACAAAAAAAACAAGTTTTTTTAGCAAGAACTACGAACGGTTTTGATCCCGTAAAACGGTACGTAGGCAATGAGTCAAAACTCATCCAAGCCGAAATAAAAATCAAATTCTACTTCTTCTCACCCCCATTCTTAACTAATCACACTTTCTTTTTTTACAAATAAGCAATAAAACTAAAGCGTAGAAATAAACTTAGGAGAGCGGTTCTTATGGAATACCATAATCGCTCCGGGTGCCTAACACCTTCCCGTAGCGAAAACGACCCCCGAACTTAGAATCTAAGGGTTTTTTCTCAATTTTTCCCTTCCCAAGAAAAAGAGAGATATCAACGGTCAAAAGGTTCAAGTCCAATTAATGGCTTGGCACCCGAAAACCATGATAACAGTGCCTATATATAACTTTCTCAATTTTTCCCTCATCAATACAATAAAATTTATAGTTTCTCTCATCTCCTAGGTGCCATATTATTTATTAAAGCCAAAGGGCTTACACCAGAACACCAAGGCATAACACAAACACCACGAGAATAAACAAAGGAAAAACAAACACTACAAAGAGAGTGTATATTTTAACATAAGAGGACAACAAAGTATAATTTAAGCATCTTTGAGGGGAGGGAAGTGCAATTTACTTTTAAAAAAATCAAATGTTACAAATTTCAATGCATTGATTATAAAGATTTTCATAAAAGAACAGTGCTATATGGTACGATAAAAAAAAACCTACGAACCCGCACGAACAAAATTCAACGTGCCCAATTTCCTTTTATGGGTGTATTTCTTTTTCTTGAAAGTGAAGGTGTATTTGATGGGTTTTAACAATTAAAAATAAAGCAAATAGAATAGAAAGTGTATTGTTCTTTTTAATTTTAAATTAAAATAAGAGTTAAATAAAATCAATAAAAAGGCTAATGAAATATTTTTAAATCGTGGGTCGGTTGAGTGTTTTATTTTATTTTAGTCCAATTTTAGTAATTGTTTGTTTTTATTTCACTTTGTTATTTACGGCTCATTAGGGTTTTGTTATTTCTCTATTCAAGCTTAAAAGTTGTAGCCTAAGAGGCAACTTATATTCATTCAATAATATTTTAGAGAGTTTTCTCTTATAGAGTTTTCTCAATTTCTAGGGGATTTCAGAACTCTATTTTCACAAGTTTGTCGCTTGAAAATTTGTTCATCTTCAATCTAAGTTTAGCATTTGCTAGCCTACGCTTCCGACTAAGTCATGTCAAAAATTTACATTCAAGACTAAAAACATAGTTGATCCAAAATATATTTTCTTAGAGATTAAAAATAGGCTTAAATGCTCAATTGGTCCCTTAACTTGATTTCAAGTATTGGTTTGATCTCATAAGTAATAAAATGTCCGTTTAGGTCCCTTAACTTTATTTAAAGTGTCAGTTTGGTCCTTTCTGTTAATTTAATTCAAAAAAACGTTAAGTTTATGGACCAAACTAATACTAATTAAAAAAGTTAAGGGACCAAACTAATACTAATTAAATAAGTTAAGGGACCAAAATTTAACTTCTTTTTTTGCATTAAATTAACATAAGGGATCAAACCGATACTTGAAATAAAGTTAAGGGACCAAAATAAACCTTTTATTACTTATGAGACTAGCCTGATAATTAAAATCAAGTTAAGGGACCAATTCAACATTTAAGCTTTAAAAATAACTTTACCCTGAATAAAATCATACTACAAAAAACTGTGGCTACATCAATCATCAACATCAATAACAATACACAATCCTAACAATTAAGAGGTAAAATGAACGGCTCTTGTTCATTCGTCGAATTCAACGAAAATTTTCTCGCACAATTTACCATTTTCCTTTCATAAAAACTTACTATTATAGTGCTTAAAAAGTGTATTGGGACAGTCGTTAACCTTTCCCATTAAAGATTGGCAAGTGCATGCTAACTTGTGCCCTCATAGATACATGTTAAAGAACTTATTATAGAAATATACTTCCTCTGGTCATTATTATAAACAAAACTTAACTTTTTAGATACATTGAATATTTAATGTATTTAGTCTATAATAAATACTATATACATTAATTATTCAATGTATCTAAAAAAGTGAAATTTTGCTTATAATATTGACCGGATGGAGTATCTATCAACAATCGTGCATTCAACTTTTTAAAAATTAATATATTATGTTTTCAAATACAAATTGTTCTTTTTTAATTCCTAAACATATATTTTTAAGCCACAAGTTTGCATCAACCTTAGAAACTTTTGAATTATTTTTCCAAGCATCTAGAAGGATAACTGCATTTGGAAAATGACATAACATAATTTATTAGTGAAAAGTTCATACAGGCTGTGCTTGTTTTCTTGATAGTAAGAGTATTTAACTATGACTATTCACTTCTTATCAAGAAAATCAAACCATGGCCAGGACTTCGTAGGCTATGACCGGTGACTATTTAGCCAATATTTGTTGATAAAATGTACGTAGTTAGCAAGAATTCATACTTACAGTTTTTGTCTTTTTGAAAGAATTTGATATGTTCAACAAAAAAAAGTCCTAGTTCTTGAAGGATATACGTGACACCTAAGAATAACAAAAGCCAATGTATTAAAATATTATTATGCTTTAAAAAGCCAATTTTAAATTCAAACCTAATCTCTTTATGAAAGAAATTAATACATATTAGACTTTTCTCTTTAAATTATACGCAGAGATTAATGAGTTAAAAAATAATACATTTAGTTCATAATATATACTTCATCCGTTTCAAAATATATGTCGCAATTTTACAATGTATACTATTCACATAACTTACTTTAACCATATTTTTTAACTAATATATAAATACAAAAGTTAGCATGTAAGATGTTGTTTGATTTGTCTCAATGATTTTCAAAATATCCAATTTTTATAATTTTTTATTATATATGATTAAAGATATTAATGGTCAAAGTTGTGTAGTGGCATGTGTGCGACATATATTTTGGAATGGATGGAGTATCAAATACAATAACTTTTGTTGCATCATTTATCTCTTATAAAAATGATGAGAGAGTAGAAATTAAGGTTAGTGAAATTTCATAGGTTGAATTTAAATGACCAATAGTCTTACAATGTTGTGGATCAAAGTTCAATATTCAAGTAGAGAATTGGTGGTGATGAACCAAACACTTTGAAATTGCTTTTGACATGTGGAACGCGCTTTGTATTGATTTCATCGGGTAACCAAATGTATACTTGATTGAATTGCTAGCAGACAAGAAATTAATAGGAGTGAAGTTGGTGTATAACACAAAGTACAAACCCAACGTAAGGTTTATTGCTATAAAGCAAGGTTGGTGTCTAAAGGCTACAAGCAAAAACCATGTATTTATTATTTTTAGATATTTTCCCCCGTTGCGAGATAAGATACAATTTACATGTTTATTTCACTCTCAGCTCAAAATAATTGGAGAATACATCAAATGGGTATTTTATTTTAAGAAGTTAAATTAACGCATCGAAATTGACATCAAGGACAATCGACCCTGAGATTTTAAGGAGGAATACACTTCCAGATCTCAAGTCAATAGCACCCAACTGAGTTCACATCAAATGGATGTTAAGTTAGCATTTCTCAATGATACTCTAGAAGAAGAAGTGTTTGTTAAACAACCTGCAAGTTATCTATTCAACAAAAAAAGGAAATAAAGATTATATATTGAAGAAATCAGTGTATGGCTGGAAACAGGTGCGAATAGTGTCGTACAAAAAGATTTATTTTTATTTCGGTCAAAATGTTTTTTAGAGATGTCTATTTGAGCATACATTCTTTATAAAATTTATTGATCCTAGAGATATTCTTATCATGTACCTTTATGTTGATGATCTAATATTCACTTGAAAGAATTCAAAGATGATTGCGAATTCTGGGAGACTATTATAAGATGTTTTAAAATAAAAGACTTTAGCCTAATGTCGTAATTTCTGCGTATTGAGATTGTTCAATAAAATGATGGAATCTTTATTTCTCAAAAGAAATATGTAGGTGATATATTGAAGAAGTTTAAGAGAAAGCATTCAAAGTTTATTTTCACACCAGTTGATGAAAAGTTGAAGCTCGCAAGACAGTATGTAGAGAGGGGGTGTATATAGTAAGGATTCATTTATGGGGGTATATATAGTAAAACGTATAAAAAGACTCCAACATACTTAAACTCAGCAAGATAAACAGACTTAAGCCCAACTGACCTTCAACTCTTTTTTTGAGAATTTCTTTTCTCACCACACTCTCTTCTCAAGCGCCTTCAAATTGATCATCATTTCCTATTTGAATTTTAAAATTCGGAGACTATTTGTTGTATTTCGGATTTTATAATCCGAATTATGGTTAACTAGTTTTTTCTAAACAATGACAAAAATTATTAAATTGACATAAAAGAAAAGGAAAATTTAAAGAGACATAATACAAATTGTCAAGAATTGAAAACATTTTATACATTATAGTTTTCTTAAGGCTGATTTTTTTAGATATATTTGATGTGTCTACATATCGTATTAAAAATACATAGGATGAGGTGCATTTGACACACGTTGTTTTAGGATATCAACACGAGCATCTCAAAAGATCGTATTATGGTAACTTGGGGTGCCATTATAGTTGAGATGTCAACCGCCATGATTATTGTGTGTCACATTCATTGTTTATCGAAAAAAATTATGAATATTATTTAAGGGGCCCTATTTTCAAACTTGGCCTAAAATCCATAAAATGCTAGGAACGACGTTGGAGAAAGTGATGGCCAAAGAGTAGGCTCGACTCATTATAAAAGTTTGATCGGAAGTCAGAGATATTTGAATGTAATAAGGCCAAATATAGTACATGGTGTTGGATTTCTTAGCAGATTTATGGAGGATACTTGTGTTAGTCACTTGCATGGAGCCATAAGGATTCTTCTTTATATCAAAAGTACTTTGACCAATGGAAATATTTATAGTAGTAATAGTAATGTGACACTTTTATAGATATACAAATAGTGATTGAACATGAGATATAGAAATAAGAAAAAGCACGTCAAGATACGCATTTCATTTAGGTACATGTGCAATTTCATAGTCTTCGAAGAAACATTCAGTTGTCGCACTTTCTATCGCAAAAGCAAAATATATAGAAGCAACTTGTTGTGCTACTCAAACAGTGTTTATGAGAAGAATTTTGGAGGTGATGCATCTGAAGCATAATAACAAGTCAACGACTACACTGTCTAAAAATCCAGTTTTTCATAGACGGTCCAAACA
Source organism: Medicago truncatula (assembly GCF_003473485.1). NCBI lineage: Eukaryota > Viridiplantae > Streptophyta > Magnoliopsida > Fabales > Fabaceae > Medicago > Medicago truncatula. Next base: position 4,369,090 of record NC_053048.1, on the reverse strand, counting down.
TATTGACATCCGATTTCATGATATATTGTAATAACAAGTCTACGACTACACTGTCTAAAAATTCAGTTTTTCCTAGACGGTCCAAACATATTGATATTGGAATTCATAAGATCTAAGAACTAGTTGATGAGAAAGAATTGGTGTTTGAGTAGTCCTTCTGAAGAGTATATTGCATGTATTTTTTACAAAGCAGTTGAAAATTGAGTTATTTTACATATCGAAGAAAATGCTTGGAATGACAAGCATGAAAGCTAGATATTTAAGGTAGCCAATATTAGAAGCAATTAGAATCATATACCGCATCATTAAGCATGATCATGATTGGACCACAAAATTAGGAGGTGACGTTTCATGACAGATATCCTCCACTGTTTTAATGTTTTACTTTATCACCGTCTCTTTTACAAGTTTGGAGGGGATGGAAAGGGAAGACTTTGAGGGTGGGGTTTAGCATGGGAATGGATAGTTGAGTAGATCTCATACCTGCAGTGAATGTTTTCCGGACATATGTTCATGCCCATTTCTCCTTCAATTGAAAAATTGCACGACCCTTCCAATATATTATGCTCAACAAGTAAAGAATTCCAAGCATTCAAAAATTCACCCTCATCTTCATGTAGATCTATGCATGCTTCAAAATCCAAACTGAATCGTGAACTCTTTTGATACAAGTGGTTCACATGTCGTAAAGCGTTTTGTCTTATATGCCAAGTGCACAATCCATGAAATGTTTCTGGCATAACTAAAGAAATAGCCTTAGCCATCGCGGCATCTTGATCCGTCATCATGGTTTTTGGCTTTTTACCACCCATTGCCTTGAGAAATGTTTCAAATAACCACTTGAAAGAAGGGATTGTTTCGTCATATAACAATGCTGCCCCAAAAATGATTGTTTGACTGTGATTATTTAGTCCAACAAATACTCCCAGCGGCCGATAACCCTTATTTGTCTTGTATGTGGTGTCAAAAGTGATAACATCACCAAAATACCCATAATCATTTATCATTTGTGCATCTGCCCAAAATATATTTGTTATTTGCTCTTCAACATCCATTTGCAAGTCATAATAGAACGAGGGATTTTCACTTTCTTTTTTGAAATACATCATCAATGCACCCACCTCACCATACTTTAGTGACTGCTTCCTTTTGGTTTCAAGGTAATTCGTAAGGTCTTTTTTTGTAAAACCAACTGTCTTTATTCCACCAGCTTGCTTGGATATATATTTATGCAAATCTTTTGGTCTTAATCCAGATTCATCTCCCAAGACAATTTGTGATGCTTGTGTATCAGATATGCGTCGATGAGAGTGAATCATATGAACATGCTCAGGTTGAAGTTCGTGGTTATGTTCAGCTATAAAGTCAACAACTTTATATTTCTCTATCTTCCGATCGAGTGAAATAACCATACACGCCAAACATCCTGTTCTAATTTCTGCTCTAGGCTCCCCTTTTGGTTGACGTCTTTTGTCAACACCTCGTACACCCTCTTTGAAGCATGTGAATCTTCTTGAAGTCAAAACTCCATCTACTCTGCTTTTATTTCCATATTCTCGACGAATACCAAATTCAATTATTTTACTGTACTCATTATAAAAATCATAAGCCGCCGCCTCAGAATCAAAATTCATTTCCAAGTGAGGTACAATGTTGGCAATACTTCCTTGTCCGTGTTGCACATTTTGTTCATGAATGTTGTTCACCAATTTATTGACACAATCTGAAAAAACCAAAATTTACAATTAAGGCCATCATAAGTTATGATTTCATACATAAACTTACATGAATATATGATAACAATGTTAGAAAACAACATTATGAAGTCGCGGCAACTGAACAGAAACAACATAAACAGAAACAACTCATGATTTTTTGACAAACAGCTGAACAGAAACAGCATAACAGCAAAAAGCCACTGCAAAATAGCTGACAGGATCAATATACTTGAAAAACTTAGACTGCATAAGAATTTGTTGACCATAAAGCTATTAAAGTTACACACATAGTGACCATAAAGCTATATATATGTATATCATGTAAGTATAGCATCACGTAAGTGAACCTGGAAACTAATTTTTCATCAACACAGTAAAACAACATCATGTAATAAAGAGACGGAAAATAATAAAATAGAGAAGGAAAACTATATTACCTTGATCAACAACAATGGCAGCGGCGCTGGGATGGTCGGAGACGGTGGCGGCGGGTTCGTTAGTGTTGGTAGCGGGAAGGTGGGGTTCGCTCATGACGCTGACGGAGACCAAGAGAGAGGTGCAACGGTGAGAGAGAGAGGGAGAGGTGATAGTGGAGCCGGTGGGAAGGAGAGGTGGATTCGATGATTATGGGGGAGGAAGGTGGAAAGTTGCGTGAGAAAGGAAGAAGAAGAGTTTGATAGCAGAGCACGCGTATTTCCTTTTCCTCATTAAAGAATTGATTTTTCCAAGCCATTTAATCACAACCATTGATTTTATTATTTACACATGTCACGCATCCATGTCTTCAAATGGGGTAAATTGAGCAAAGTGAAATGGAGCAAAGATGCACTTGATGCATCTGAAGCATAATAACAAGTCAACGACTACACTGTCTAAAAATCCAGTTTTTCATAGACGGTCCAAACATATTGATATCCGATTTCATGATATATTGTAATAACAAGTCTACGACTACACTGTCTAAAAATCCAATTTTTCCTAGACGGTCCAAACATATTGATATTGGAATTCATAAGATCTAAGAACTAGTTGATGAGAAAGAATTGGTGTTTGAGTAGTCCTTCTGAAGAGTATATTGCATGTATTTTTTACAAAGTAGTTGAAAATTGAGTTATTTTACATATCGAAGAAAATGCTTGGAATGACAAGCATGAAAGCTAGATATTTAAGGTAGCCAATATTAGAAGCAATTAGAATCATATACCGCATCATTAAGCATGATCATGATTGGACCACAAAATTAGGAGGTGACGTTTCATGACAGCTATCCTCCACTGTTTTAATGTTTTGCTTTATCACCGTCTCTTTTACAAGTTTGGAGGGGATGGAAAGGGAAGACTTTGAGGGGTAAACAACATGAGAGAAAATAGAGAAATCTTTAAAAAAAAATTAAAAGAGTAGTTTTTTAGATGATGATAAATTAATGCATATGATTATTATATTTTTAATTTTAAAAATAATATAACAACGTAGATTAAATTTGAATAATTCATATAAACTCTCAACCCCCCCCCCAAAAAAAAAAAAAAAACTTTCATCCAATACAATTGTTTAGTTCCCAAATGAGGAGGATTTAGTATTATGAAGAAAAGTTAACCCCTATAGCCCTCCTCTCTCATTTTCCTCAATTTCTTCCACTTGCTCATTCTTTTTTTCCTAAACATTCCCCTCCCCTTCTCCTCCAAACTTGCAAACAAAACCTTTGAAGATAAGTTTTTCATTTCTTAGTTAATAAGAATTGAAAGTTTATATTAGAATATAAAATATTCATTGTATAAAGAGTTGAGAGATTGAGAAAATAGGATTAAGGGGGAGAGAAACACTAGGTTTAGAGATCAGAACCAAAGCTTACTGATACCATAATAGAATTCATTGTCTTGAGTGTTTCATTATACTTTAATGTGTATTTATACAATGATATTGTCTTAGGCATCAAGTATCTCTAACTTGGACATCAAGTATATCTAACTTGTGCCTCAGTTATCTCTAACTAATATACAATATATTAATAATTTATACAATGAATATTTTATATTCTAATAGTTTATATAAAGGATGATGGTATATCATTGTAAATTATCAATTTTGTACATGAAGATATAGTGCGTTAAAGAAAATTCTCACCTCAATTCTCTGTTTTTTTTTTTTTTTTTTGAGTTAGTGCTTGTTATATATTCGTTAACATATGTGACATTTCAAAATATACAAAGAAATATATGTATTATCATAAAAATCAATGCGATAAATAGAGAATAAAAACACAATGAAAATATGAGAAAAAGAGTTATCCAAATAATTGTCTAAAATGGCTGTAAAAAGAATCATTTAAAAAAGAAAATTGGTCATATTATTAAATTATAAAAGATTTAATTGTTTATAACATTTTTTTAATTTAATAAAAAAATCAAGAAACAGTTCGACCTCGATTTTCCATAAAATAGACTGCATCTCATTGGTTTTCACAGCATGACAAATTCAATATTTGGCTCTAGCCAGACATAGCCGATCCAGTCTAGGTTTTAAAATTATGATTTATGAATAAACTAATCGAGTCAGATTTTGTTTTACTTATACTCTTCATTTTGTTGACATAATACTGTTTTTATAGGAAAATGTTAACGAATTCAGTTGTTGGGAAAGAACCTATATTTTAGGTCACACAACTTTTCCAACAAAGATTAATTATTGTTAATTGATGGTGGAAATTTCGTATCAACATCATGATAACACAAAAGTAAAGGATAAGTTAATTAAATTATATGGCTAGTCTTTTTGTAAGCCACACACTGTTCTTAGCGAACCATAGTTTTTCACACGAATTCTTCAATCAACTTCACATTGCTAATTCTTATCCTCATACAAACCAACAAGGAGGTACAGCCACTTATAATTCCAATGTTGGGTGTCTAGTCTTGGAGCAATTGAAACCATATAGTATTGGGTGATAGAGTATTGTTTGTAACTTTACTCTTCAAAGTACTTCTTGTACTTTGTGTTTTTGTGAATTTAATATTTCTTCAAGAAAAACTTATAATGCTAAAGCAATCTACCAACTAGCAAACTTGCAGAAACTTATAATTTTTATTTTCTTATATACTTTTTGATTAAAGTCTTAGTGTGATTCAATACCATTGAACAAAGCTAAATAACTTCAAATAAAAAAAAGAAATTTGAAGAAATTCAAACACACACCAAGGTTTTTGGTTTTTGTTTTGAGAGGAATATAAACCAAGGATTAAATAACGCATACTATTCTTAAAGTTGAAGGAGAAGTTTTGGGTCTATTATTTGCAATACAATGGTTGAAGGACCTGTGCATAAATAATGTAAGTTTTGATCTTTGATTCTAAGAAAGTAGTGGATAGCTACCATAGTAATTGTAGAGATGAATATGATTTTGAAGCTATTATCAGATAATGCCGTAGATCATTCTCGACTTTTTTTACAAACTCTCACGTTAAATTTATTAAGAGACAAACTAATAATGTTGTTCATAGTTTAGCTAAGTCGGCCACATTTCTACCTAATTTCCATTTCTTTATTGAGATGCCTGAATGTATTGAAGTTCTTATTGATAATGAAATCAGATAGTTTTATTCCGGTAAAAAAAAAAAAAAATAACATTTATTGATTAAGAAAGGTAAATTGTAAAAACTCATTCATCCATCATCATTCCATATTCAATATCCAACTATAGTAACCTCATCAATCCAAGCATAATCCTTCATGAAAAATGGTATTGAAAAAACCCATCACATGCTTATCAAGAACAAGCCCAAATTCCACACCACCTTTCAAATCTCTACTTTCTGTTAATCCAATTGTTATTCCTCTATCAACTGAAGTTGTCTCCACTTTTGCAGGCCTTCCAAAACCAAAATCAATCTCATATACTCCAAACCTTGTTGACCCTGCAACTCCTATTCCTTGAATTCCTTCACTAACAATATCCATATATCTAGACAACAATGTGTCTATTCCATCAAGAAAACCCTTATCCATGTTTATAATTTTACTATAAATTTTCTTTGCAACAATCACAACTCCATCTTCCTTTGTAAAGTCTTCTGGCTCGGTATCAATTAATTGATTAGTTACACAATTTCCGAAATAGTTTTCGGGAATTGGTGGATCTAATCTTGATCTGATATCCACAGCAAAACCAAAACAAAATTTTTGTTTTTGATTGCTTTCATATTGTTGTTTTGCTTTTGCTATGCAAACGGAAACATAAGCACATGTAAGAACAAAAGTTGACAATTTCTTAGGTTGTTCTTGTTCTTGTGATCCTTCTTCAATATTGTTCCATTTGGACAACACGCTTTTGTTTAATTTCTCCAAATCTTCACGTGTGAGCTCGAAGGCGACTCGAAGGGAATCCTTAACTTTTGGTTCAAAAAAATTTGACATAATCTTTAAGCTTCTCACGTTGCACTCATCAAAATGTGTTGAGATTCTGTTCCAACTATCTATGATCACACTCTCAAAACCATTTGGATCATTGATTACTTCCCTACTCAAAAATGGTTTCAAAAAAGGCTCTAAATTTGATGATTGTGTTTCTTCTTCAAAAGATTTACATATAGAAGACCACGCTTTGATGAACATGGTTGAAGATTTTCCATCAAGAACAGCATGGTGTGTGCTTATTCCAATAGAAAACCCACTTTTCGGAAAAAGAGTTATCTGAATTGAAATGATAGAAGCAAAAGAATCCGTTGATTCTAAGTGAGGTACAAACAAACGAGACAAAGAAGCTTCTTGTGGTGATTTGTGCTCCACAATTTTATCGAAGGAAACTACATCGTCATCATATTGTGCTAAGACCAACGAAACTCCATCATTATTTGGATTGAACTGGATGATTGGTTTTGGAGAATCAGAAGGCCAAACAATCTTACCTGCTATAGGGAGAAAGTGTTGGAGGGCTAAAGAGAGTGAAGATTTGAGTCTTGGAACAAGGTTTTGAAAGAAGAAAGTAGGGTATGATTGTGAATTTGGAAGGGTGTAGAAGAAGATACGTTCAACTGGGTGAAATCTTAGCCAATTCAAGTCTAAGAAAGTGAGAGGAAGAGACAATTGGTTTGCAGAATTAGGAGACACTTTACATTGTTCATGGATTTTGATGTGGTTCTTGGCAGCAGCCATTTGGAAATGTTTAATCTAAGAAATACTTGCTTGTGTTATATATATATTAAAAGAGAAGAGAAATGTTACCATATATTTATATCATATAAGTATTATTTTACTTGTTAATTACTTATTTTTCTTTCTTATAATCACATCATTAATTATAAACTATATATTTTTTTACTAGTTATCAAATAGTTGTTGTTTTTTGAATGTTCAAATAAACATTGTTCATATGAAAAATGTCATATATACATCTTTGGTGGGTGTATACACATTGAATTAAAGAAAAAAATGAATTGATGTGATAGATATAATAAGTTGGATCCAATTTTGAATACTTAACTTTCTTAGCAGCTTATCTGATTTTCTTCATATATTTTGAACAGATGTGATAGATAGATATGGATCCAATTTTCTCCATACTTGAAAACTGACTTTTCTTAGCAACCCATCTGGTTTTCTTCTAGACTACTAATTTTCTCATATCTTTTTGTTTCCTTTAATCATTCTAGTCAATTTCGTTAACTTAATTTTATGTTTTGACTTGTAGGCATGTGAAACAAATTAACAAATGGATCAGAAATTGTGTTTGGTATGGCAGTATTGACAGCAAAAATTGTTTTCTTTATCTTGGAAAAAGGCAAAGGCATGCACGGCTCTGTCAGAGGGTGGTCTCAGCATGAAAAGTATATTACTTTAACCAAAAAGCATGAAAACTATGTTCATTTAAAATGAACGAGGAAGGTTATAAGAAATTGTGTGCAATAGTGAGTTTAGGTCCACATCAGTTAGAAAAGTATAGATTGAACACTTATAAATGAAACGACATATAAATTATTTGTTTTAAAGTTTTTGGTAGAAGCGGGAGTGTCTCTCACTTTTGTGCTTGAAACACCTAGTGTGATTGTCCTTCCAAACTATGGTATCAAGGCCGAGTTATGACCGACTCTTTGTGTCGAAATTCTTTCTGACAAGATGTTTAGGTGGTGGGTTCCGTTTAGAGCACGACAACAACGGTGGTACATGCAAAGCGTGTGCAGATGAAAGAGCTTCACCTTAAGGGGCTGAGCATGATGAATTGATGGGCTCACACTTGATGTGAAGTTTGTTGTGTGCAACTGTGAATTACATGTCCTACATCGGTTAGAAAATTTGAGGTTTGACACTTTATAAGTGAGAGGACCAATAAACTCATTGCATTAAGGTTTTGGATAAAAGTGTGGTGTCTCTCTCACTTTTTTGGTTGGTCTGCCTAGTGTTTGTGGTCCCCTGGGTCCCTCACAGCGGTTGTATTGTATCTGATCCGAGGTTCGACCGGATAACTCTTCTTGACAAAAGTGGAAAACAATGTCACCATAATTTTTGGATCAATGACAAATTCAACACCTATGAAGCTTGGTCACTCCTCATATTAGTTGTGTCCCGGTGTTAGATGGGCATCAATGCCTGACACTAAGACCACAATTTGTGTGTGTGTGTGTGCGCGCGCTTCATATGTTAACACTATGAGGTTGAATTGTGTTGCCTTGTCTAAAAATCTTTACAAGTGTTTAAACGAAACAAAGCCAAAAGATAATAGCAGAGAGAGAGAGAGAGAGAGAGAGAGAGAGAGAGAGAGAGAGAGAGAGAGAGAGAGAGAGAGAGAGAGAGAGAGAGAGAGAGAGAGAGAGAGAGAGAGAGAGAGAGAGAGAGAGAGAGAGAGAGAGAGAGAGAGAGAGAGAGAGAGAGAGAAGAAAAGCAATTATCCTAGTGCATCCACAATCCGAGGTTAGTTCAGTCCTCTTACACTTCCCAGAGATTTTTCACTATAATCACACAAGATTACAATTTCTCAGACACACAAGTTTGAGACTTCCTTGCCTCACACAAGAAGACTTATAAAATTAGACTTTATTGAATAAATTTACGTGTTTACACTTTGTACTCAAAGAGTGGTAAACAAAATTTAAAGTTCAAGTAATTCATGACACTAAGAAATTTTAAGATATAAAGTTTAGAAAAAATTTCTAAGTGTTTGTGCACTTTTGAATTTGACAGTGTTTTGAAAAATATATATGTAGTCGTTTATGTTCTTCAAACTGCTCAGGTCCTTAAGTGTTGTTAGAAGGGTGTTAGACCATCAAATTCTTCATTGAGAAGCTTTCATCATATTTTAATACTCTGCCTCTGATGGATAATGTCGTTAAATTGTATTAGAGAAGTCATTTGTTTCTTATAGAATGATCTGTTACATATTCTTTGCCATTAACTTCTCAGTTTGTTTCTACACGTGGTCAGAAGAAAACGAACAATACTATCAGAATTTTGAAAGCGATTTCCCTCATAAGATGACAAAACTAGTTAGAGTCTCTTTAGAGTGTTGATTTTCCGACGTGTCTATTCGAACTTCTTGCTTCAGAACTTGGCTATCATCAGAGTCTGATTCAATCAAAGTTCATACTTGATGCATCTTCTGATCAGAACTTTGACTTTCTATTGACCTTTCTTCAGATCTTCACTCAAGTCTTCAGTAGTCTTCTTTGCTTCTGGAGTATCAAAATGCTTTCCTTGGCATTACCAATAACGTGACTTACAATTCAGAATTTAGTTATATGGCCCTGCACACTGGAACACACGTTATTGTACTCAATTGTTCTTTTCTACATTGTTATCATTAAAATCTTAGAGATATTGTTCTACAACTAACTTTGATTCAACACCGAGAGCTTCACCCAATTCGACATAACACACGGATATACTCATATGGTTTTTGCGAACACAAAAGCACATTAATCATCCCTCAAACACATACATATACCTATTTGGTTTTGATGTAGTGAAAAAGAAGCATCTATATTGCATTTACAGTAGAAACTCTTTAAATTAATACTCGGTAAATTAATAAACTCTTTAAAATAATAAATTTATCCGGTCCCGACTTGGGCCAATGTAAGAAATTGAAAAACTCGATAAAATAATAAGATAATAATTTTTCGGGAGATCCCTTTATAATTTTTGGTCCCAAGAAAATCATAAATTAATAATTCATAGAAACTGAAAAAAAAAAATATTACACTATTGAAATATGATTCAATAGTTGTCTGTTTTCCTTTAAAGTTCAAGTCTGTTTGGAGCTCATCTCTAACTTTTCTTATTGCTCCAAAATTTTATCGAAGGAAACAATATCATCATCACATTATGCTAAGAGCAAGGAAACTCCGTCTTCATTTGGATTGAACTGGATGATTGGTTTTGGAGAATTAGAAGGCCAAACGATGTTACCAGCTAAAGGTGGGAATTTTTGGAGGGTTAAAGAGAGTGAAGATTTGAGTTTTGGAACAAGGTTTTCAACAAAGAAAGAAGGGTGTGATTGTGAATTTGGGAGGGTGTAGAAGAAGATACGTTCAACTGGATGAAACCTTAGCCAAATAATGATTTCCACATATATCAAGCTTTTTCTTTTATATTTTTTTCGTGATTTCGTCGTCTGGATGCGGCATTGTGTTGTTCACTGTATTGTGCGACATTGTTTGATTTCGCATCTTGTTGCGGTGTCAACATTGCAGATACGGAAACATGGGTATTCAAATGATTTGAATAAAATTTCTTAGCTCTGAATGATCCTAAGGAATAGAAAGAGTAGTGTCAAAAACTTTAATGAAAAATGAGAGAGACGTGTGTGGTGAGTAATAGTAAGAGTTCTATCATAAATATTGTCATGAAAAAAACATTATTTTTGTACAAAAAATAATTATTTTACATTAATTGCTCATACATAAGGTCGAGATCATACAACAATGTCAAGTGAGTCCTCTTCCATCTTCAATTACATTTTTAATGACGGTCTACCACTATGAATGCATCCTCCCCTGCAATCATACTTATGGCACAATGAAGATTTCTCTATCGTGTTGACAACTTCAACCATATACTGGCCCCTATTTTAATGAAAGATGTTGGTATTTGTTTTTTTTCTGGACAAGATGTTGCTATTTGGTTGATGGTATATTTATATGCAGTCACAATTATTTACTCTTGTGTTTTTGAAGTACACCATGCTTTGAGCGTGGGATCCTTGCTGTAAAACAATTATGAGAAATGGTAGCAATATTATATTTTCAATTCTTTCTAGAGTCCTTTTTTTATTAGATTAAATTAGTATAGATATCAGTGAGTGAAATAAATGAGATTCATTTAGTAAGCGTGAGATTCACATTAACTTCATCTGATAAAAGATTGAATGTTTGAGAGAGCTTTAGAAAGAGAATGTTTCTAATTCAGAGGGTTATATGATCATTTGTGATATGTCATTTAAAATTGACAACATCAATGTTCAACAATTTTACTAATCTGCCTTAGGTCAATTTCTTAATGTTCATGTTTTAATGGGCTACATGGTCATTAAAAATTGATAACAAACTTCTATTTCTTTTGAAAAAACAAACAAACTTCTTTTAAAAAATAGAAGGTTACAGTATAAAGATGAGCAGCTTTTTATTGTTTCTTAAAATGTGTAGGAATTAGATATCTACTACTAATATATTAAAAAAATGTGTAACAATATTAATAATCTCTCATCGGTTTTTTTTCTTTCACAAAAAGTGTAAGAATTAGATATTTACTACTAATATATTAAAATCAATGTATAGTGATTTTACTATAAATTGATCACAAACTTCTTTAAAAAAAAATTATAGTAGAAAAAAGAGTAATTTTTTAGACTTGTATACTGTTTTTGCTGTTGTCCAATAAGGGAATGACACATGCATTAAATAGTTTACACCAGAGCCATCAATATGCACCGGATAATAACCACGAGTTTGTTACATTAAACCTTCTCCATATCTAACTTAGTGTTTTCCATATCTACTAATATGGACACCCGTGTCAACCACGGGTTACAATTTCATTATATTTGATCGAGAAAATATTTTGATGTATCGAGTGTCTAGTCAAGTTCAACACTAGATAAAAGAGTTGAGATTGACCAACAAATAAGTGAAAAATCTCGTCTACTTGAATCTTAAAATTTTGATTGAAGATGTGATGACATTTTCACTTTGTTGATTGCCCTTTCTCCAATTTGTCGACTCACGCTAGTGTTAGAACCTCCAACTGTTGTATCTTGTCACGGTAAAGATTGTGGGGGAGCAAGAGTGGTTCTTAGTGGTAGACCACAAACGCAAACACTCTCACACTTAATGGAGAGATACTAACGTGTCAAGTGTTAGTTAAAATTTCACATTGGATTCAAAAGTGGATGTTGAGCAACATATAAGTGAGTGGCCCTTATAGCTAATGCCTTAGGACTTTGGATGAAGATGTGATATCAATCTCAATTGTATTGTTGCTCTTAGCCTAGTATGATAATACAATTCAGTGTATGCTCCCATGGAAGTCCTAACATTATAATGTTTTGTTTTGTTAGTTTTTAGGTGCCATTTGTTTAATTTTTATCTTAAATTATAAATTTTGGATGTCATGCTTTTTCATACAATTTTTTAATTCTACTTCTATTATTTCAAATTCTTTCACTTTTGGTCTTTGATGGGATATGATAATGACAAAATGTAGGTGTGTTCTACTCAGTTGACAAAATACATGTTTATTAGACATTTTCAATTAATATGGTTTTTTTTTTTTTTTTATTGAGTCTATGATTTTTGGTTGCATAATTACCTAGTAATCTCCAACTGCTTCAACAAATTTATAAAATTACCAACACCTCACTTTATTCACTATACTCTCACGATAAAAACACACACTTCTTAATTTTTTTCACTTGTCATTTCTCTCATGTTCTCATCTACTTTATTTTTCGAATTTACTCTCTCCTTTCTGTTGAGACAAAATCCTTATTTGATGTTTTAAAGATTACAAACATATTATATTTATTTAATCTTGTTATCTACTAATTCGTTTTGTGAGAATTTGTTTCATGAGAATGAAATGAGAACGTTCTGGCGAAAACGATGAAAATGGAACGGTACATCAAAAGTGAACAAGTATGCACAGCAAGAAAGCATGGCTGATTATGTTTTAATTGGGCCATAAGAAAAGCTTTAAGCCCATTTGAAAAAGTAAAGCCCATTAATTTCTCATGGATAAGATCACATGGCTTACTTAAGCATGACATCACTAAAGCAAAAGGACATGACATCATCAGAAGTGGGCAACAAGTTATACAGCTCATTACAGCTGGTTATCTCATGCGCAAGCAAAGCAACAGTGCTTTCAAAGCCAGGCAAATCAGAAAGAACATTCTGAGAACGTTTTGGCTATTTTAAAGAAGAAAAGAGAAATCAATTGAGACTTTGGACAGCTATCAAAAACGTGTCCAACAGCTCTATTTTCTCCCTTGATCACCAAGACACTCCTCACCTATAAATACAAGGGCCTTTGAAGGTCATAAGCAAGAGTTTTGCAAGCTAATATCTCTCAAAGTGAAAATCATCACTACAAACAAAGCTCTTCGCAAACAAAGCAAATTCCAAGCTCTCTCACTATATCTCTTGGATCTTCTCTCTTGAATTTGCCTCTTGTAAAACTCAAACAAAGATTTGAGTATTTATTTGATCCAAACAAATCTCATCATACAAAGTGTGTTGTATTTCTCAAAGTCTATTGGGCTTAATAGTTTTGAGATAGAAAATTCCAACCTTTCTTTTGCTAGTGTGCAAAGAATTGTATAAGCCTGCTGAGGTTGATAATACAGGTGTAACGGACTGATCTGGTGTGATCAAGATATTGTAGTGCTAGTCAAAAGTTTCTGTTAGCAAGAAAACTATAGTGGATAATCTCACACGAGGTGTGGGGACTGGAAGTAGCCGAGTTTGGTGAACCAGGATAACTCTCGTGTGTTATTCTTCTCTCTCTCTCTCTCTCTCTCTCTCTCTCTCTTTATTTAAAGTTACACAACACACACACATTATTTTATTAATCACATTCTGGTCCTTGCTAAAATAATCTTTTATTTTTAACTTAACATCATTTTTCTCATTCTGCTTATAATCATTCTTCAGAACGTTCTGTTCTAAATCAATTACTTGTTATATACTCTAATCTTGTTAAACTAACATACACCAAGATTACTCTTGAGTATATAAATCTAAACTTAATTTTCAGGAATAATTTTTAAAAGGGTCACAATTCATCATGAAGGAACTAGCCACGTAAAAGAAACAAGAATAGATATTGGCGTAAGAAAATTTGAAATCTTCGAAATGAACGAAGATGAGAACATTGATGAAATGTACTCCAGATTCACATCTATTGTGAATGAATTAAGATCACTTGGAAAAACTTATACCACTCATGATCGGATAAGAAAAATCTTAAGATGTCTTTCAAGCACATGGAGACCCATGGTAACTGCAATCACACAAGCTAAAGACTTAAACTCCTTAGCTCTTGAAGATCTTATTGGATCATTAAAAGCTCATGAGACGTTACTTCAAGATGATAAACCATCAAGGAAAGGAAAGATGGTTGCTCTCAAAGCATCTCAAAGTGAACAAGAAGATGTCTTTTCACAAAGCGAAGAAATTAAAGAAACCAATGAAGAAGAAAACATCCAAGGTGAAGCAGAAGACGAACTAGCTCTCATCACAAAGAAGATTCAAAGAATGATGAGAAGAAGAGATCAAATAAAGAAATACTTTCCTAACAAGAAAGATAACTCAAAAGGAGAAGTTGACAAAAGTCAAGTAACCTGCTTCGGATGCAACAAATTAGGACATTATAAAAACAAATGTCCATTAAACAAAAAGAGTCAGAAGAAATCTCCCTACTCAAAATCAATGTTTACATGGGATGATCTTGAAGAATCAAAAGATGAAGACACTGAAGCCAACATGGTTCTAATGGCAAATTCAGAAAGCGAAGAGGTAATTCTTATCAACCAACCTCTAGTATATAAAGAGTTAGAAAATAAATTTGATAGTCTTTTATTTGACTCAAATTTCTTAACAAACAAATGTCACTCTTTACAAAAAGAAATTTCTGAGTTAAAAGAAGAAAAAGAGAAACTTCAAACTTTGAATAATGATCAAAAGAAAATCATTCAAAGTCTACAAGATTCTTATTTTCAAGCAGCTGAAAAATTAAAAGCTTTTGGAAAAACAAAACTTCCTGAAAATTCTAAAAATGAAAATGTTATTCTTAAAAAGGAAGTCAAAGAACTTAGAAATGATCTTTCACAGTTTATAAAATCAACAGAAACATTTCAAAAAATTGTAGGTTCACAAATGACAAAATTTGACAAAACTGGTTTAGGTTTTAATCAAATTTATGAAAAGGTTCTTATACCACAAAAACTAAAATGTTCATTCTGTAACAAAAGAGGACATCATGAATCTGTCTGTTTTCATAAAAGAAGAAAACTAGAAATTAAAGAAGAACAATCTATCTCAGAACATTCTCCAGAACATTCTTTTTCATCAAAAAGAAAAGAATGCTCATATTGTAAGAGATTAGGTCATCTAGAATTAAACTGTTTTCTCAAGATTAAACATCTTGAGATTAAAGAAACTAACCTCAAAGGACCCACATCTTCATGGGTACCTAAGGAACCACTAACTCAAAATGCAGGGATCCTCACAAGATGCAAGAACAAAGCCATGGTACTTGGACAGTGGTTGTTCTAGACACATGACTGGGGATAAACAATGCTTCATCTCCTTCATAAAAAAGGAAGGAGGTCTAGTAACCTTTGGCAATAATGACAAAGGACAAATTAAAGGTAAAGGTATTATTGGTAAAAAAGACTCTGCAAAAATTGAGGATGTTCAATATATTGAAGGTTTAAAACACAATCTACTAAGCATAAGTCAATTATGTGATAGTGGCTTCGAAGTTGTTTTCAAACCGAATATATGTATTGTAAAACACACATCCTCAGGTAAGATTTTCTTTACTGCTTCTAGAAAGAAAAACCTATATGCTTTATACTTAGATGATATTCCAGCAGAAACATATTTTATGACGCTTGAAAAAGATAAATGGATTTGGCACAAAAGAGCTGGACATATAAGTATGAAAACTATTTCAAAAATCTCCAAACTGGATCTTGTAAGAGGACTTCCAAAAATTGATTTTGAAAAAGATAGAATATGCGAAGCTTGTACAAGAGGTAAACAAGTTAAAAGCAGTTTTAAAACAAATGATTTTGTTTCAACTAAGAGACCTCTTGAACTACTTCACATAGATCTATTTGGTCCTGTTAGAACCGCCAGTTTAAGTGGAAAACAATATGGTTTTGTTATAGTTGATGATTTTTCCAGATATACATGGGTTCTATTTTTAAAACATAACGATGAAGCTTTTGAAGCATTCAAAACTTTTTGCACATTAGTTCAAAATGAAAAAGAATCAAAAATCATTTTAGTAAGAAGTGATCATGGAGGAGAATTTGAAAATGCTTTCTTTAAAAACTTCTTTGATGAAAAAGGAATCTCTCATAATTTTTCATGTGCAAGAACTCCACAACAAAATGGAGTTGTTGAAAGAAAAAATAGAACACTCCAAGAAATGGCAAGAACAATGTTAAATGAATCAAATGTAGAAAAATACTTTTGGGCTGAAGCCATAAATACTTCTTGCTATATCATAAACAGGGTTTCAATTAGAAATTTTTTAAACAAAACCCAATACGAACTCTGGAAAAATATAAAACCTAACATCTCATATTTTCATATTTTTGGTTGTTATTGTTATATTTTAAATGATAAAGAAAATCTAGGAAAGTTTGATTCAAAATCAGATAAAGGAATATTCTTGGGATATGCAACAAACTCCAAAGGATATAGAATTTATAATTTGAAAAATCAAACCATGGAAATAAGCATGCATGTTATTTTTGATGAGTTTGATGACTTAATAATCAACAAAGAAGATGAAGAAGAAACTCCTCAAAAAGAAAGTAATGATTCTCAAGAACATTCTTCTCAAGTTCTTCCAAAAAGTTGGAAAACTGTTGGTGATCATCCTCCTGAACAAATCATTGGAGACACATCTGATGGAATAAGAACAAGACGATCATTTATGAATAATGATGTCAACATGGCAATGATCTCTCACATTGAACCAAAAAATATACAAGAAGCAATATGTGAAGAATCATGGGTAAAAGCCATGGAAGAAGAACTCTCTCAATTTGAAAAGAATGAAGTATGGAATCTTGTTCCTAAACCTCAAAATCAATCCATCATTGGAACAAGATGGGTATTTAGAAATAAACTAAATGAAGAAGGAAAAGTTATCAGAAACAAAGCTAGATTGGTAGCTCAAGGGTACAATCAACAAGAAGGTATTGATTACGATGAAACCTTTGCTCCGGTAGCCAGGTTAGAAGCAATTAGAATCTTCTTGCATATGCATCTCATAAAAATATTAAATTATTTCAAATGGATGTCAAAATTGCCTTTTTAAATGGATTTTTAAATGAGGAAGTTTATGTTCATCAACCTCCTGGTTTTGAGAACACAAACAACTGTAATCATGTGTTTAAACTCACAAAAGCACTATATGGTCTTAAACAAGCTCCTCGAGCTTGGTATGAAAGGTTAAGTACATTCTTAATCAAAAATGATTTTTCTAGAGGAAAAATTGATACAACCCTTTTTAGAAAAGATGACAAAACAAATTTTTTAATTGTTCAAATTTATGTTGATGACATCATATTCGGTTCAACAAATGAAAAAATGTGTGATGATTTTTCAAATCTTATGCAAAGTGAATTCGAAATGAGTATGATGGGAGAATTAAGATTCTTTCTTGGCTTGAAAATTAAGCAAGAATCAAATGGCATTTTTATTTGTCAAGAAAAATATATAAAAGATCTTCTCAAAAAATATAAAATGAATGAAGCCAAAATAATGGCAACTCCCATGCATCCGACATCTAATTTAGATAAGGATGAAAATGGAAAAACCATTTCTGAAAAGAAATACAGAGGTATGATTGGATCTCTGTTGTACTTAACTGCTAGCAGATCAGATATTGTTTTTGTTGTTGGTTTATGTGCACGTTTTCAAACCTCTCCAAGGGAATCTCATTTAACTGCTGTAAAAAGAATTTTCAGATATCTAGTAGGTACTACTGATCTTGGTCTTTGGTATAGCAAAGGGTCTTGTTTTGATCTTATAGCATACTGTGATGCTGACTATGCTGGAGACAAAATAGAAAGAAAAAGTACAAGTGGAGCATGTCAGTTTCTTGGGAATGCACTCATAAGTTGGTCATGCAGAAAGCAGAACACTATCGCTCTGTCAACTACAGAAGCAGAATATGTGTCAGCAGCCAACTGTTGTTCTCAAGTTCTCTGGATTAAAAATCAACTTGAGGATTTCTCAATAAGGTACACAAATATTCCAGTATTTTGTGACAATACAAGTGCAATAAATTTATCAAAGAATCCCATTCAACGTTCAAGATCAAAACATATTGAAATTAAACATCATTTCATTAGGGATCATATTAATAAAAAAGAAATTGAATTGATTTTTGTTGATACAAAAAATCAATTAGCTGATATCTTTACTAAACCTTTAGTTGAGGATCACTTTAATTTTATTAAAGAAAAATTGCATATTATTCAAAATCCTTGCAAAAGGTCAAAATAGGAAGAGTCTCTCTTCATCAGAATGTTTAGAAAACATTCTTTGAAAATCTGTCTCCCAAAGACTGACTTGAGGGCCACGCCTCAACCATGTCCTTTCATATTTCTCTATATAATCTAATCTCTAAGTAACAAGGTAATTACTAGGATCAAACTAAAAATTACAGCTAATAAATGTTGTTGTTCCCTCTCTCATCATTAAAACCACTAAAAGTCACATCTTACCTTTTTCCCTCTCCCAAAACCGGTTTTCACTTTCTCTCTCTAAAATCTCCCACTCTCTTCTTTCTTCAAACTATCTCTTCTTCTTCTCTTAAAACCACCATCTTCACCACCACAAATGGCACGAACCAAAGGAACCAGAAACACTAACCCAGATGACTCTCCTCCTTCACCATCACCAACCCGTTCTCCTTCTCCACCATCTCCTCCGGTGAAGAAACCGTTGTCATCTCCTCCTCTGTTCGATTCAACCCCACAATCACCCAAGGAAACCACTCCATTCGAAACTCCACCACAATCTCCGCTCAATAACTCCACAGAACCAATCAAGCAAGATGGTTATCTTACCACCGAAACCACACCAGAAAAAACTCCATTGAAGAACAATGAAGAACTTCCCTTCATCCCTGACCCAGAATCCTTCCATCCTCTCGCGATGGTGTTGTACGTTGAACCACTACCAACTTCAGTCAACCTAAACCTCAACACACCAAGAGAAGTTGTTGAAGATCAACAAACCGCTCCTCAGGAACCTCCAAACCTGAACAAAATGGCTCCTCATCTCAGGAACATCACCAAAAGGAAGTTGCCTCCCAAGAAGGCTAAATCTGCTCCTAATCCTAGACCTAGAAAATCTCTAAGGCTTCGCTCTGTTGTTGGAACAAAGAAAACCAACAGTGTGGACACAACTGTCCATGAAATCTCTGATTTAGATGAAGAAACTGAACCAACTACCCCTTTGGCTGAGAAAACTCCTTCTCCTCTTAAGCCTAAACCTAAGAGTAGCAAAAAGGTCTCTAAACCTCCTATCAAGGCTTCTGTACCAAAACCAAAGTCTAAACCAACCGTGAAGGACAAAGGAAAGCAGAAGCAAACTGCTCAACCAGAATGTTCTCCAGAACGTTCTTCAGAAAGTCTTTCTGATAAAGATTATGAACTCTCTTCAGACTATTCTCCAGAATGTTCTCCAAAGCGCAAAGATCCTTCAAAACAGAAGATCATTCATATCTCTAAAGGAAAGAGAGAACCTCTGTTTGATCCTTCACTGAAAAAGGATTTCAAAGAAAAATGGGGAAATAGGTCAATTGGAATTGGAAGGTATTATGATTTTGTCAAGCTGGAAAAAGACAAAGTTGTTCTTAAAGAGTATGTTGATGAGCAAGGCTGGACCAAATTCCTACAGCTTCGTGAGAGACACTACCCAAAGCTTATTCAAGCTTTCTATTTCATGGCAGAAGCATACCCTGAGGAAAGCTTAATAGTATCTAGGATTAAGGATGTTGAGATACATCTCACTCCACAGGTAATCTCTGATACTCTTGGTATCTCAAATTCTGGTCAAACTGTCTTTGGTGATGATTGGTTTGAAAAACTTGAAGTCAATTCTGAAAATGTTTACAAACTCCTTTTCAAACCAAATGTCACTGAGTTTGTTTCTTCGAACCTTCTGCCAACCCCAAAAATGTTGAATGGCATAAGCCAACATTGTGTCTTGCCTAGAAATGGCAATTTTCAACATGTTAGTTCAAATGATCTCTTGGTCATGTATCATCTCTTCATGAAAGAGAAATTGAGTCTTCCTCATATCATTATTCATAACATGATCAATGTTATTCAGTCTAGAAACAAAAAGTCTTGTCTGCCATATGGAATGGCTCTTACCAAAATCTTCATTAAGAATCACATTCCTTTTGAAGGAGAAAAATCTATTTTTGAATACTCTCAATTCACTCCAAAAAATCTGAGTCACATGAAGCAGGAACCTGTTGATGAGCCTCCTTCTGACCTCAAAAGAAAGAAGGAAGATGGGTCTGCTTTGTAGAATCCAGTTCCAGAAAATGCTTCTGATGAACACTGCAATCCTCCAGAACGTTCTCCTGTGATGGAGGAAGATCAAGAACTGCTTGAAAACTTTGGCAATAATGCTTCTTTGTCAAATGTCAAAGCTTTAGAAATTCTTCAAAGTTTCACTGAAAAACCCCTAATCACAAAACCCTCAAAATTGTTTATCTCTCCTCAAAAGCATGATTATTCTGCTTTGTTTCAACCTGATTCAGTGGACAAATTTTTTGCTCCACAAGCTGTTGATTCATCTGTCCAGATGGATTCTTTTAAGTCTCTTCAAACCAATATCTCTTTTCCTTCAAGATTCAATGAATCTCCTTCAATGGCGCAAAGGATTGTTGAGCACAATGAAAGGCCAACCAAAAGGTCCAAGGTTGAGAAAGACTGCAGCAAGACACGCAGTAACTTAACTAGGGTAATTGAAGGGAACAATGCAATTTTGCATTATCTGTCTTGGATGACTTATGAAATGACTCTGTCAAGGAAGTGGAAGGACTCCATAAGTGACAAGAATGAGGTAGCTAGACCAGAAAAAAAAAAAAAAAAAAAAAAAAAAAAACCCATTCCCAGTTCCTATGTATCCCATGTTTATGCCCACCATCTCTTCATCATCTGATACTTCTTCTCCAACCATTCCACCTACTGCTGCTGCTGCCCCTTTTCATGATGACAAAGGGGAGATGATTTAGGGGATTATGACGTTTACTTCACTTTCTCATGAAAAAAAATGAACAGATAGATCCCTCTATTAAACGACCACCAACTCACATTTTTTAACATGTTGTGTCTCGAATCTTATTTGACGATGTCATCAAACCGTACACACACAGAGTCTCAGACTTAAGAGAGAGAAATGTTAATGTGTCATATGGGTTAAACTACTACATTGAATGCAATAGTATATATTGAGCAACATGTAAGTGAGATGATCAATTTACATAATATCTTAAGGTTTTAGATGGAAATGTGGTGTCAATCTTATTTGTGGAGTTTCTCTTATTCAAATGTGATTATTCAACCATTGTATGCTCCTTTCGAATTGGAAAGGTTAATATGAGTTGTTTTGTTATTTTTTGGATGTCATTTGCTTAACTTTTTTTATCTTAAATATAAGTTTTTGGATGTCGTCATTTTCATGCAATTTTTTTATCCAACCTCTATTATTCTAAATACCTTCACTTTTAATCTTTGGTGGGATATGACATTAGGAAAATGCATATGTGTTATGCTGAGTTGACAAAATGATATTTTAAACTGATGTGTTCTGTTTTAATAGACAAAACACATAAAATTATTTTTTATTCCCAATTATTATTAACCCCCTATATTCTCAGTACTTCAACGGACAAAACAGATACTACTTTTTTTTCTTACCATTTTCCTCATGTTTAAATTTCTTTTTTATTTTATTTCTTTTTCTAATCTCTCCTTTCTATCATTTCTTAAAGGATAGAAACATAAACTTCACTCTATGAAACCAACATTATCCCACATTTTTTACAAAATCGTACCTTCATCTGACCTTATTTTGATATGTCACCGGATCACAGACGTAGAGAGTCTTACACTCAAGGGAAATATGTTCTTGTGTAAATTGTGACTTAAAGTATTCTACATTTGATGCAGGAGTATATACTAATTAAGAAACATATAAGTGAGACGAACAATATACCTAATGTTTTAAGGTTTTGGGTGAAAATGTGGTGTCAATCTTACATGTGTGGTTGCTTTTATTATAATGTAATGATCAAATTCATTATAGCCTCCCTCAGAACAATGAACATTATATATGATGAACTGTTTTGTTAGTTTTTGGATGTTACTTGGCAAATTTTTATATTAAATTTAAGTTTTTTCGATATCGTTGGCTTTCCTACACTATTTTTTATTCGATCTCTATTATTTCAATTTCCTTAATTTTTTGTCTTTGGTTGGATTTAACCATAGAAAAACTCTTTTGTTTTATACTGAGTTGACAAAATCCATGCTTATTAGACATTATAAATGTTGTGGCGTTTTTTTAATTAGGTCTATTTTTTGGTAAATTAATTACCCAAAAATATCTAACTCATTCAACAAATCTGTAAAATTACCAGCAACTCACATAATTCCTTATAACCTCATGGACAAAACACATAATTATTATTTTTTACCAGCATCATTTCACTCAATCTCAAATTTAGTTTTTTATATTCTTTACTTTTCTAATTTACTTTCTCTCTTCTCATCAAAGAAAGAAATATAAACACCCCTATAATATATTACCACTAATCCATGTTATGTCTTTGTTTGATCTTATTTGCATATGTCATATAATTACAGGCGTGAAGAGTCGCACACATGGGGAGAGAGATAAATGTAAATGTGTGAGATGTCCCATATACATGTTCCTAAAGATTTTGGATGATGCTCTGGTGTTAATATCATTTTTGTGGTTTCTCTTGGTCTAATGTGACGATATAACTCTATATAGGCTCCACTGAAAGTCCCAACATTATGATGGTTTTTTTTTATAGTTTTAGAATGTCTTTCCAAAGATATCCTTGATATGGTTGAGAAATCTTACCTGTTCAAAGTCGAGACAAACTTGAGTTCTTCAACTATGTACGAGAAGTCTTATCGGGTTAAGAGAGTTGTGGTCGACCCTGTGTTGGTAGACATGTTTCGCACCAAATATAAATATTTGATGGTATTATAGGCAACATCTATGATTTGATTAATGTCGATTAAAAAGATATCTGTTTGCTTTAAGTATTTTACAAGCTAAGGATCAACGCTGATTTCTTTTGACTTTTATTGTAGAAGAATGTCCATGAAGAGGATGTTAGTTTGGGTGATGATGTTGCTGATGGTGATGTTCTCAAATCCTCTGACACTGTTGTTAACAGGTATATACTGTTAATGTATTGATTGTGTTAAGTGATGTGATCCTATAACATTGATGTATAAGCTAAAGTAGAAATGTTCTCTCTTTCAGGATTTGTTGGTTTCTTCAGTGGAATCTATATATCAATGAAAGGAATTGTAGATTTTAGAAGGTGTTTATGACTACTATATGCCCACAAAATGTATAGATACGATATAAGGGTTTATAAGGGCTTTTATTTCATAAGATACTTTATGAAATACTGTATGAGGTGTTGGTATAGTAGCAACGATGTTATGTAAGGTAGAATTTTTTACTCATGATAATTCATGTAGGAACATTGATGAAATAAATGTACATATATATGAGTATTACATCAATATAAGTATTTTTAAATTGTTGATTTGGTATGTGTGATTTATGTGTTTTGTTTAATTATAACAAAGGAGCGGATGATGTAACACATGGCCGTATATATTCTTATGGAACCTAAAATACACGAATACACGAATTCGTCGGTATACCGTCAAGTAACCGTTTATTGGTTTAAAATAGCAGTTCTTTAGATATTTTTCGTATGATTATTAACTAAAGATACAAATATTTTGAACATAATAAACTTAGATAAAATTATAGGTCTCCTCTACACATGGTGAATTTAATTAAATACCATACAAATTGCATCCGAGGGATTGTATCAAGTTTTTTTTTTCCTTCTAATTTCAATAGGGGTATTAGCTAGTTTCAGTTAGAACCATTTTGATTGGCACCGAAAAAAATATAAGATTATTTTGTTAAAGTCATATATGTATATATATATACTACGATTATTTACTGGACTAAAAAGTATACAATATTTTTGTCAAAAATACAGTATACCACAATTAGTTTTTTAAGAAAACAATAGATTATTACCAAAAAAAAAAAAAAATTAAACGCCAGATTTTTTCGTTCCCTTTTTTGATAATTCTTTTTTTTTTTTTTTTTGTCTTAGATGAAGTGGTAATCCACTGAAAATAAACTCACACACAACTGTGAGGTCCCGGGTTCGAACCCGGGTCGTGACGTCCGGCCTTGCAATTTCGGCATTTGCCAGTTGAGTTCGGTATAATCGTAGTATGTCAATTAATTCTAGATATTTACACAAAAACTGATTAAATGCCATTAAATTGTTTCGTCATTTTTTTTTTGTCAATAAATTGATTCCTCTCTTTTTGGCAATGAGATCTATATTAGTTTGAAAGGTCATTTCTTATAATCATAATTAATCGTACTTACAAAATAAAAGTCATTTTTTTGTGAGCCCACAATCAGAATTAATTGATGATAATTCACAGGTCTAATTTTTTTTTAAGACATAAAAATTGAATATATTAACAACGGCAGTGAAACATCTAAGTATAAGATGTACTAAAAATGTCACCCCCTAATAACAGTCAAACATACAAAGTAAAGTCAAAACAAAGGTCGATCTAAACCCAAACATAATAAAGGGTCCGACCACCATCTTTAAATACCATACATAAAATTGGCTTTGTTAACTTTTTTTTTTTTTTTGGTCTTAGATGAAGTGGTAATCCACTGAAAATAAACTCACACACAACTGTGAGGTCCCGGGTTCGAACCCGGGTCATGACGTCCGGCCTTGCAATTTCGGCATTTGCCAGTTGGGCTAGGACTTCTAGACGGCTTTGTTAACTTTAAAGCACCGTAAAGAATGAAATCTAACTTTTTTTTTTTGGTAGATAGATGAAATGGCAAAGCCATTATAAACTCACACACACAAGTGGAGGTACCGGGGTTCGAACCCCGGTCATGGCATCCGGCCTAACAATTTCGGCATTTTACCAGTTGAGCTAGGACTTCTGGATAATGAAATCTAACTTTATAGTCTATTTCACAGGTCTAATTAAATTGGTGTGCCCACAATCCCATATTTTTTGGTTACGGTGATACAAAAATGTGAAATAATATTTTAGTCTTAATTTCAGAGATCCCTTTTTCATTTATTGTGTGTGCTCACGATCCCTATTTTCCTTATATGTTGAGTCTTATTTCTATATAAACATAGTGGTGTGTCATTTAACGATGCATTGTACTAGCTTTATAATTTTATTGTTTTCTTTTTCTTTCTTTCAGTTATAAAAAATGGGTAGTTTCTATGATTCCATTTCCACAGTCTCCATCCACGACACATCTCTGATCCTTATGGTTAGAATTGTGCGTCTTTGGTTTAACGCTGATGTGGTCTAAAAATGATACCAATCGAATTCGTTTCTGATATATTCCATTTGCATCAAGAAATTTGAAGTATCGATGATCGAATCATGGTTGAATTACTCATATAATATAGATCCGCTTTAATATTTTAGTTTTCTATCCGTTTTTATTGTATGTGATTTGGCTTATACACTATGGTTTCTTGTCTGGAATTGGATAGGGTTGTCGTTAGTCCCTCCTTGTCAGTTTCACGATCATTTAATTCAGGTTACCTACATGGCAGGGATGCCGAGAGTTACTCATTCGTTCTTCAGGGTTATTTGGTTTGCTTGTGTCTGGGTACTCTGGAAGGAAAGAAATAATTGTATTTTTCAAGAGACGGTGTCTTCATCATTGGATCTTTTAGAGAAAGTCAAGCTATTATCTTTTTTGTGGCTTAAAGCTAATCAAGCTTCTTTTCATTATTGTTATCATGATTGGTGGAGATACCCGCTGCCTTGTATGGGTGTCCATTGATCTTTGTTTTTTGTTTTGTTGGTTCTCTTGTAGGACTTTGACTCTGTAAACTTGTCAGTGGAGTTTCTTTGCACACCTTGTGCAGGGAGCAACACTGTTGTTATATCTATATATTCCATTTTGATTTCTTAAAAAAAATAATATTGTTTGTCGTTTTTTTTTTTAAGGGTAGATTCCGTGTGTTGGAATTCCAGCCCTTTTAAATTGTTACTTCTAAAATATATATTTGAGAAAACAATAATTCTTTAAAAATACATTAGGTTCTTTTCCAAAATTTGTCAAAAAAATAAAATAAATATGATCCAACAGTTTCTTTGTTTTTTGTTGTGGCTAAGTTATTTTTTTATCGAACAACTATATTATGAATAACTATATCATCCGTCGATGCACGAATTTTCCCTATTTCTACTTTACTTAATATAGGGTTTAGGATTTATCATAAAATTAAATATATATCACCATAGATACCATCCAAAATAAGGAAAAAAATAGAAAATTTTCTCTATCAATTCGTATAATACATGCAACATATCAATTAGCCATACCCATCATGGTTCATTTCGATTATAGACATCTTATCGCATGTTGTCCCCTCATCGTCATTTTTCTTGACACGAATAGCGGTAAGCATACCGATGACATATGCGGAAATAAATTAATAAACAAATTAGCACCGTGCTCTTCAAAGAAAACAAAAGCTTCATGCTTGAAAGTAAGGATGTGAGCATACTGACCAGCCAAACAGTTTGATAAAGGACCTGAATTTTACAAGTTCAATGATCCAAAAATGTATTTTGATACAACCTATGACCGTGACTGTCTGGCTGGTCAGTATGCTCGCATCCTTACTTTCAAGCATGAAGCTTTTTGTTTTCTTTGAAGAGCACGGTGCTAATTTGTTTATTAATTTATTTCCGCATATGTCATCGGTATGCTTACCGCTATTCGTGTCAAGAAAAATGACAATGAGGGGACAACGTGCGATAAGATGTCTATAATCGAAATGAACCAGATGGATATGGCTAATTGATATGTTGCATGTATTATACAAATTGATAGAGAAAATTTTCTTTTTTTTTCCTTATTTTGTCAGGTAGTCTAGTGGCTATAATTCATTTTATAAGGTGAATAAGTGAGGTGTCCGGGATTCGAACCCCCCGACCCTTGCATATAATAATGCATTGTCCTAACAATTGAGCTATGCTCACGGGACATATATATTTAATTTTATGATAAAGGGTATCTGTTAGTTGATATTTTTTATTCCGAATTAACCCCCGTTTGTTAGGATTTTCATAATTTAAATTTTTATAGATCCTCGATGAATACCACCTATAAATTTTTATGGAGTTCCTTGGCATAATTTTTCAATGCAATATTATTTATAACTTGTTTTTTTAATGGCACAATTTTAAAAGGTGTATCTAAGAATAACATATATATTTATTTTTAATGGCACAATTGAGCTATGCTCACGGGACATATATATATATATATATATATATATATATATATATATATATATATATATATATATATATATATATATTATAACTAATATAGAATAACATACGTACCAGCACTAATGGATTAGGGAGATTTTATTTTATTTTGTTAATGCATTGGGTGGTTATGTATAGAGATAGTATGTTTTATTTATACATTTTTTTCTTAATAGATCTTTACTCTCTTGTAATATAGGTCATTTTCGGTTTTCCTGCATGTAAATTTCTTTTTTTATTTACCCCATGAATAAAAATTGTTTTGATTTACCCCAAAATAGGGCAAACAAAAATCTATTTTATTTTATTTTTTCAAGAAATTTTCGTTTTTGTTTGGCCTATTAGGGGGTAAATAAAAACAAATTTTATTTACAGGGGGTAAATTAAAAAAATAATTACAGGGGGGAAACTGAAAATAACCTATATTACAATGGGATAAAGACCTATTAACCCTTTTTTTTAAACATACCTACATCATTTGTACTAATTGTGTTCGTTAATCAATTCACCTAGGTGTGTCATTCAATGCTCTCTGTTCGGCACTTTTGTCGATCAGCTGAATATACACCGTAATATTAGTAGTATTTTATTTAAATATTTTATTTATTTTGTAAGTAGTATTTTATTTATTTTTTAAGTATTATTATGACACCGTCTTTGTCTGCATAATAAATTGATACAAGTATATATTGTAATACTATGTGGTATACATTGTTGATGTTTATTTATTTTTTAAATAAATTATTACACCATTTTCGTCTTAAAATAAATTATGACATCATTTTTATCTTAAAATAAATTACGTCGCGATTTTGTGATACATGTTGACAAGCAGGGGGTCCAATTGGATAATCGATATGTTGTCCCATACAATCCACATCTTCTCATTAGATACGGAGGTCATTTAAAAGTGGAATATTGTAACAAATCCAACTCCATCAAGTACCTTTTCCAATACGTGAACAAAGACCCTTATAAGGCATTGATGCAGTTGTCTGTTGACGGTGATAATCGTGATAAGTCCAAGCCGGTTGATGAAATAATGCAGTATTAAGTTTGTCATTATGTTTCACCTTGCGAGGCTGTTTGGAAGATATTTGCTTTTGATATACATCATAAATGGCCTCATGTTCTCAAACTAACGTTTCATTTGCATAATGAACAATCAGTACTATATGATGATGATCGTGACATCAAGGACGTGGTGATGTATAACGAGGAAGTGTCGACCATGTTTCTCGTCTGCTTTGAAGCAAATCGTCGGTATGTAGGTAGTCGCGATCTAACGTATGCTGAATTTCCAACAAGATTTACTTATGAGAAGAAAGACAAACTATGGCAGCCACGTAAACTAGGATATCAAATTGGAAGGCTTCATTACACGCCACCTGGTATAGGGGAGTTGTACTACATGAGGATACTATTGACTGTTCAGAAGGGTTGCATGGGATATAGGGTTATTTGGAGTGAAATAATGGAAGCAAAAGAATCTGTTGATTCTAAGTGAGGTACAAACGAACGAGACAAAGAAGCTTCTTGTGGTGATTTGTGCTCCAAAACTTTATCGAAGGAAACATCATCGTCAGTACATTGTGTTAAGAGCAAGGAAACTCCATCATCATGAATGATTTTGGAGAATCAAAAGGCCAAACGATGTTACCAGCTAAAGGGAGGAAGTTTTGGAGGGTTAAAGAGAGTGAATATTTGAGTTTTGGAACAAGGTTTTCAAAAAAGTAAGAAGGGTGTGATTGTGAATTTGGGAGGGTGTAGAAGTAGATATGTTCACCTGGGTGAAACCTTAGCCAAAACAAGTCAAAGAAAGTGAGTGAGAGAGATAATTGGTTTGCAGACTTAGGAGAAACTTTATATTGGATTTTGATGTAGTTGTTTGGAGAAGTCATTTGGAAGATGATGTTTGGTCTAAGAAACATTTGCTTGTGTTATGTGCTCTCCCTCTCTCTCATTTTAATAATCGTTCTAGAGTTATGCGTGATTCTTAAGAAAATGACTTGTCAAATTGATTTTAAAGGTAAATTTGGTATAATTTATTAAAGCACACTTATTAATTGTAGTTGGTAGAATAATTAATTAGAGTAGAATTCAATATCAAATGTTGCATTGATATTCTAAAGTGAGAATTATTTTAAAGGAAAAAAAAATGTTAAAAGTGACAATTAAAATGAGACCGATGAAGTACTAGTTTTTGTTTTATTTTATTGGTAGATAAACGAAATGACAAAGCCATTATAACTCACTTTTTGTCCCTCGATTTTACTTTCTTTTTTTTTTTCAAACTTTTCTAAAATTCTATTTTAATTTATGGTCAGTTTTGCTCTGGTGATTTATTCATCAATGACGTGACAAAGTTTTTTTTTTGTCAGTATGACGTGACAAAGTTAATACGGCCACAATTAATATTTATATCATCAAAAAAATACACAATAAGGACTGTCACAGTATTAGTTAGGCATGGCAACAAAATCCATACCCACAGATACCCGTTCGTACCAAACTCAATTTGATGGGTTTTTCCCGCTTTGACTAGGTTTGGATAAGGGTTTGGGTTTTCCATGATTTCAAAACACAGGTACAGGATGGGTTACAGGGATATATGTACCCATCCTGAACCCATACCCTAACCCGTCCTGAATGTTGAAAATCAATTTATTACCAATTTTATTTAAATAAAAACTCAAACCCTTAATCATTTCACTCACACAATCAAAACCCTCAGTCTTTTAGTTGACACTTATTTGTCATAGTTCTTTCTTTTCTCCTTCGATATATCACAATCTCGACCTCTCTCTTTTCCATCACCATAGTCGTCGATCATCATCATCTTTTTGCTGAATAATGCAATACAACATTGCGCTTAGGGCTGAAAATACTTTTATTTTTATTAACAAAAAAAAAAAGTTGATCTATTGCGGGGATGGAGATGGGGCGGGCATACCCGAACCCGTCGGGGATAGGATGAGATTCGATTTTTCATCCCCGTTGGGTATGAGTAGAGTAATGGGTAAGGATATGAGAGTAGGGTATGGGGACGGGGAAGGTAAAACTCGTCCCCGCCCATTGCCATGCCTAGCATTAATGAGAGTCAAAAAATGGGTGATTGTGATTTTGGGAGGGTGTACAAAAAGATGCATTCTACTGGATGGACTTTTCGCCAAAATATATGTCGAAGAAAGTGAAAGGAACTGTAATGGTTTTGGCATGATATTGATGGAGCAACAACTTTGAAGTGTTCATGGATTTTGATATTGTTTTGTTGGAAGAAAGTACTCGTAAAAGAAGTGTTGGTTGAATAAAATTTCTTAGCTCTCAATGATTGGAAGGAATAGAAAGAGTACTGTCAAAAATTCCGTCATGAAAAATGAGAGAGACGTGTGTGGTGAGAAATAGATAGAGTACAATCAGTCCTTCAAAGAAAAAAGTACTATCATAAATATCGTCATGAAAAAAAGAAAAAAAAAATCATTTGGGAAATGCTAACATGCCCGATGCACCGGTTAAGGATATGAAAAAGGAAATTATATAGTAATTAATGTATTAAAATTATGTTATTAATTTATAATCAAATCAAAAACAGTTTTATTTATGATAATAATTCATTTTTATAGTATGCCTAACTAATACTCCAAAGACATCGATTAGCACAACCCAAATATTTTTGTACATTAATTGCTCATACATAATTTAGTGTTGGTTGATGAGGTGAAGATCCTCCACAAGGTTCTCTTCCATTACCCTTCCATTCTTTAATGACGGTCCACCACTACAAATGCATGCTCCACTGCAACTATATTTATTTATGGCACAGTGAAGATTTCTCTATCGTGTTAACAACTTCAACCATATACTGGCCCCTATTTTAATGAAAGATGTTGGTATTTGGTTGTTGGTATTATAAGCATGATCGTCCCTATGAAATAGGAGGTTCGGCTCTCTTTTTAAAATAGATCTCTAGTAAAATAAAACGTAATTTTTTTTTGTAGTCAAAATTTCATTAAAAAAAGAATCAGAATCAGAAGAACTTCTAAACATGAAAGGAATTAAAAAAAATTAAGTGAAAGAGGTGAAATTGTCGTTTGGATTTGTCACTCCTCTGTTGTGGAAAAGGGTAAAAACGAATGGTTTTTGCGAAGAAAAAAATGATTGTTGTAATTCTTTCAATGAAATAGCTTTTCAAATTGATTGATTAAGTGATTATACAAATTAGGGGTGGTTTGATAGATCCGATTTATGTACAAAAAGGAGAATTAGCGTCTAGAAAAAAAACTCAAACGTGTACTAAAGAAAGAAAAGGATATAACATATATATTTTTTATTTAAGTGGGAGGTGGGTATTAAATTTAATTTTTCGTTAGAAGCCCGTAGCATTTGGAGACCCGGCATTTGGAGGCCCAGTCTGGTTGAGCACCTTGCACACCCTCAAGGCCGGGCCTGATTACAAGTTACTTTGGAAAAAATACTTGTGTTTTACTGTAAGTCACATTACAATGTATCATTTATGATTCCTTTTATACCTAGGTTTAATTATATATATGGTCCCCTCTAAATCTATTAACATTTGATTTTAGTCCCTTAAAATATTCTTTAAATTTTTAGTCCCTCAAAAATTATCCATCCATAACATTAGTATTTACTTTTTATTCAACTCATGTCTAACCTTCATATTTTTTTAATGAACTTATCCAACAAAAATTGGTAGAAAATTATGACAATATTTTTCAAAAAAAATTAGAATTTTTAAAAAAACCATGAATTCAATATGAATTTGTTAGCACCAAACACATAAAAATTCATATTTAATTCATGTTTTTTTAAAAAAATTATAATTTTTTTTATGTAATATTCAATAATTTATTGCCTAAAATTCTTTAAAATTTTAAATTCTTAGAAACAATATTCAATAATAATTCCACAGGTAACTCTTTAAAATTATTTCTACGAACATCCAAACATACTGCGGATGTTCCTGAGGCAGCGTGATCCGCAGGAAACATCGTCTTACTAGTGTAAGTCGAAGCAGTATCCTAAGGTATTCCTGCGGATTATTTTCCACATGAACATCTGCTGGAAAACGATACTTTCTAGGTACAGACGAATAATTATTGATGTGCCCGTCCCCAAAAAAAATATAATTGATGTCACAACTCCACATGTTGTGTGTAAGTATTTTTGTTCTAAAAATTTTTAGAGGATTTGGGTTCTAATATTATTTAATTTTTTTTAACATTGAATATTCATAAAAAAAATTAATTGAAATTGACATAAATGATTTGACATTTCATTTACACAAGTTTTGATATGGACATAAATTTAAAAGGGAAATGCTAAAGAGTGTCCTTGGGACATTGCAAAAGAATGCTATATAGTGTCCATATTCAATATTTAATACATTTATAGTAAAAAAAATAAGAAAATAAAAAATTTTAAATTTATAAATTTGGAAAACAAATTAAGACAAGTAGGAAAGTCAATACGTAGATCCGCAGGAGTCCTCGTGAGTTTAGCTCAGTTGGTAGGAACAATATATAATATAAATATACGTAAGGTTCTGGTTCAAACTCTGACCATTACAAACAAACAAACAAAAAAAAAAATCTGCAGGAAAAACTGCAGATATTCCTGCGGAATTTCCTACGGGATAGTTATCCGCAGGAAATTTCGTTAGAGGAAGAAAATGGCAGCAAATCCTCTGGAATTTCTCAGAAGAATGTCTGCTGGAAAATCCGCAGGGAAAATGATAGTTTCTAGAGAGTAAGTATCTAAATAATAAGGGCTTTGCTAACACAAAATGCATTAAACTATGTCCAAAATTTTAATGGTTAATAGTGCTTTTCACCCTTGTAATATATATCATTTTCGATTTTCACCCCTATAAAATTTTCGGTTTAATTTGCACCCTCGTAAAAAATTTATTTTCCGGAAAACACCCCTAATAGGCCATTTTTAGAATTTTTTTTCAAAAAAATTTGGTTTTTGAATGGCCTATTAAGGGTGTTTTCCGGAAAATAAAAATTTTACGAGGGTGCAAATCAAACCGAAAATGACATATATTACAGGGGTGAAAAACACTATTAACCCAAATTTTAATATAGATCATACGATTTTATAACTATGTCCAAAACTTATAAACCCCCTCAAAAAAATGGTTTTATAATTTTATTTTTTTTAGCAAATAATTTTTTTTTTACAAAAGGTAGCTTATATTATTTCATTCAATATAATAGGGGTAATACAATATGAAATCAAATCAAAGACATTGTGACTAGCTTACGATTTTGACATAATATCTAAAGTGTGGGCGACATAATTTGCTAGTCTCGTGATAAAACTTATCTTAAAGTTTGGGAATTGTTGTAATAGTGGCCTACAATTAGACATAATATTGCCAAAATTCGATTGATTGTTAGATTTATTCATGATGTCATCCACCACTAACTTGCAATCTAGCTCTATTTGCACCATTGATAATCATAATTCCCAAAACTAAGATATAGCCTCCCTTAATCCCAATGCCTCTGCTTCCGATGGAGAGGGATAACACTCAAACCACTTTTTTTTTTACAAACACTCACTCAAACCACTTAGTTAATGCTTTTATAAATTGACCTTGAGCATTCTGAATGCACATTCTGATTCCAAAGCATTGTTGATCACCAAATAATGCCGCATCTAGATTACACTTCACATATTCTTCCACCGGTGGTTGCCATTGCACTTCCAGCAGATTATTGCGCTGCTGTTTGGATGTTTGGGGCTACACGATAGCTGCGCACCATTAACAAAATGAATTATGGGCCTGCTGCACTGCTGTACGGACAGGCAGTTGTTCTGTCTCCTACACTTTGTCGTTCCGACGATGTCAAATGCACCATAACATCATTGCTATGTCAGTGCACTCATGTTCGGAAAATCTGCAGAAAAAAGAAAGCAAAATGCTGCGAAGCTAGTTGCATTAACAACTCCTTCACTTATTTTTTTTCCACAAACCCTCCTCTTGCCAAACTTGCTTCGTCGCATCACAACCCATAAACACATGCCAATCATTCTCATAATTAGATTTACGATGCAGGCATATACTAAACATGGAACACCTTTATCTTGAAGCCTCATGCATGTAGGGAGTAAAAACTTAAAAATCACATGTTTTGATGATGTTCAATTTCTTAAAAATGTTTAAAAACTTAAAAAATCGCTTTATGGTCTCAAACAAGTTCCTGAAGCGTGTTATGAAAGACTAAAAAAATTCCAATTGAAAAATGATTTGAAAGAGGAAGGTGAAAGCAAATTTATTTACAATATATCATCTAAAAATGGATTTCTCATAATTCAAATATATGTGCATGATATCATATTTGCTTCTATTAATGAAAATATATATACTCAAAGTGTTATAAGTTAATCCGAATACAGCAATCAGGAGCTCTTTCATTCATTAATTGCGAATTTTGCTTTTAAAGCTTTTAAAAACAACCAAAAAACAAAGTATAAAATGATAAAATGGAAAGACTAAAGGGTATGGTGCGCTAGAATCCATTGTTTTTTGGGTTAATTATGTTACAGGTTCTTATAAATATTTAAAATTTGTATTTTGTCCCTGTTAAAATAATTGCACTCTTTAGTCTTTGTATAAATTTCTGTCAGCATTTTTTATCCCTAAAAAGACTAAAGACAAGTGTTATAGGGACTAAAAAATATAATTTTTTAAAGAACTAAAAAAAAAATTCTGAATATTATGAGGACCATTTACTTAATTAATATTTTTTATAGGCAACAAACAATTTAATTAAATTTTCTAGCTAGGCATTATAAGCCACTGGCTTTGCGAATCATATTCTTTCACACATGTATTCAATCAAATTCACAAAGTTTAGTTTTTGTGATTCAATACAATTACTCAAAGATAACAAAGTTGCCAAAACAAATGAAATTAGAAGAAATTCAAATACAAACCAAATGTCCAATCTTGTTGATTAAAAAAATAAAATCACCCATCAATCAAAACATAACCCTTCACGAAAAATTGCTTGAAACAAATCCATCACATGCTTCTCAAGAACAAGTCCAATCTCAACACCACCTTTCAAATCCTTACTTTCTGTTAATCCAATTGTTAATCCTCTATCAATTGAAGTAATCTCCACTTTTGCAGGCCTTCCAAAACCAAAATCAATCTCATATACTCCAAACCTTGTTGACCCTGCAACTCCTATTCCTTTAACTCCTTCCCCAATCATAGCCATATATTTATACATCATTGTCTCTATTCCATCTAGAAAACCCTTATCCATCTCTTGTGTTTTGCCATAAATTTTCTTAGCAACAATCACAACTCCATCTTCTTTTGTAAAGTCATATGGCTCAGTATCAACTATATGATTAGATACACAATTTCCACAATAATTTTTTGGAATTGGTGGAACTAATCTTGATCTGCAATCCACAGGAAAACCTATAGAAAATTTTTGCTTTTTATCGCTTTCGGATTGTTGTATAGCCTTTGCTATACAAACGGAAACATAAGCACATGTAAGAACAAAAGTTGACAATTTCTTAGGTTGTTCTTGTTCTTTTTCTTGTGCTCCATCTTCAATATTGTTCCATTTGGAGAACACCCTTTTGTTTATTTTCTCCAAATCTTCACGTGTGAGCTCAAACGTTTCTCGAACCGCATCCTTAATGATTGGTTGAAACATGCTTGACATAATCTTTATGCTTTTCACACTGCTCTTATCAAAATGTGATGAGATTCTGTTCCAAGTATTAATGAACGAATTCTCAAAATCATTTGGATCTTCAATAAGTTCCCTTTCCAAAAATGGTTCTAATAAAGGCTCTAAATTTAGTGATTGTGTTTCTTCTTCAAGAGATTTACATATAGAAGACCATGCTTTGATGAACATGGTTGAAGATTTTCCATCAAGAACAGCATGGTGTGTGCTTATTCCAATGGAAAAACCATTTTTCGGAAAAAGGGTTATCTGAATTGAAATAATAGAAGCAAAAGAATCTGATGATTCTAAGTGAGGTACAAAAGAACGAGACAAAGAAGCTTCTTGTGGTGAATTGTGCTCCAAAATTTTATCGAAGGAAACATCATCGTCATCACATTGTGCTAAGAGCAAGGAAACTCCGTCATCATTTGGATTGAATTGGAGGAATGGTTTAGGAGAATCCGAAGGCCAAACGATGTTACCAGCTAAAGGGAGGAAGTGTTGTAGAGTTAAAGAGAGTGAAGATTTGAGTTTTGGAACAAGATTTTCGAAGAAAAAAGTAGGGTGTGAGTGTGAACTTGGGAGGGTGTAGAAGAAAATACGTTCTACCGGATGAAATCTTAGCCAAATATAGTCAAAAAATGTGAGAGGGAGAGATAGTTGGGTTGAAGAAGAACTAGGAGAAACTTTGCATTGTTCATGGATTTTGATGTGTTTGTTTAGAGAAGCCATTTGGAAAATGATGATGATGATTGGTCTAATAAAAATGTGCTTGTGCTTGTGTTATATACTTACTAGTTCTGTTTTATTATCTTTTGAACGTTGTTGAAATATAATATAACCCTCGTTCTACACGCGTATGATTATTTTATTTTGTTTTGTTTGAAATCAAATCTCAAAGATCTGTGGTCTACTATTCCTCAAAAAAAAGATATGTGGTCTACTAGTTGTATTAAAAGATACTTGGAATCTATTTATATTTTAAATTATCGATATCTATACTTCTATAATTCCTTTAAAAAAAATATTTATATTTCTATACTATAAATAAAAATTATCTTTTTGGTGACTTTTTTCATTTTCAATTATACATTTAAATAAATTTGCATATAATAATTATGTTGTTGGTGTCATTCAAAAATATGATAATTTATATTATATTTGTTATATCGTTGGTTTCTTTGAAAAATATAAGTATAGTTTGTTACAATATAAAAGCGTAAAATATTTATAAATATAGTTTTAATCAAAACCAAAATTCATAAAAACGGTTATTCGTAAATTATACACATTAGCACAATTAAAATAGATTACAAATGGACACGGATTGTCCGTTTCAACGCTAGTGGTTGTATAAAAGAAAGAGAATTACATCTGTACAGCCATTTATGGACAACTTTGGGACAATTCTCTCTGATAGTCATTATAGGCTTAGCTCAATTGGTAGGTGTTTATCTGTGTTTTTGGTAAACAATCGCTAGTTTTGAATTAATTACTTGCATGATCAAACTAGAAAAACTGGTACACAAAATCATACATGTTCTTCATTCTCGCTTCTCGCTGTAACTTGGATAGTTTGAGTGCTTAAAGTTTTTATGAATGATTTACTACCCCTATTTCCTTTACAAAAACACTATATATGCATCGTAAGAAATAACTTAAAATAACAATCATAAATTAAGAGTCTTAGACTCGTGTCTTGACATGCTTTCAAATTCCTTGACAAACCCCCACGTGTCTTCGACCTTTTGATCTTGCCTCTACATAAGTAATTTGAAATTCTTCCGTCGAAGCTGAAATGGCTTTTGTAATCTCTAATATGCCAAGTGCTAACACAATCCGTCGAACTTACAACTTTCTGGAATGTGAACAAGCACTAACTCCAACTTGGCATCATTTTCCTTGTTGAATCATGTGTGTCGAAAATACAGTCTAACAAATTGCCCACCAAAAATGTCATTTTCGATTAAACTTTGAATGA
Organism: Medicago truncatula; assembly: GCF_003473485.1. NCBI lineage: Eukaryota > Viridiplantae > Streptophyta > Magnoliopsida > Fabales > Fabaceae > Medicago > Medicago truncatula. Next base: position 4,330,765 of record NC_053048.1, on the reverse strand, counting down.
AAGAGAAAAGTGACATTTTTGAAAAAAAATCCCGTATCTCCAAGATAATGTGTTGATGTCATCATTATCATAACATCTCTTCAAAAACAAACTTTTCAACTCTTATATGCAGAAAATGTTATTACAGAAATGATAAATGAACACAAAAAACTAAACACAATACAGACACCATATGTCACTGTAGCTTTATACATCTTTTTTTTTTTTTTATAAATTTTCTTTCCTTCTCTCTCACCATCTCTCCCGGCCATCCTTCTCTATGTTCAACGCCGGTTCTCTAACCACCGCCGTCGTTGTAACTTCTCTCACTGATCACCGTCGTCGTCACCGCTGTCGTCTTTTCTTCTTTCAGTCCTGTAATCGTGAGTTCTGATCAGATGGTGAGAACGATGGTGAGAACGATGGCAGTAGAGGTTATCGACGAGGACGGTGGTGGGGGAGGTTAAAGAAGAAAAAGGGAGAAGGAAGAAGGAATAAGATAGGATGAGCTTTTACAAAATTACCCACTGCTTTAATTTTGAAATGTCAAAATTGCCCATGGTGTTGTATTTGTGTTTGATAATTTGTGTTTGGTTATCATTTCTGATGTTATTATGGTGCCACATTCTTTTAACAATTTAGTGGGCCACGACGCCATTTGAACTTTCAAATATCACTTAAAAAACTTGAAACACGCAACTGTCATTCTCACGGATAGCCACATGTCCACTTTCTACAAGAAAAACTCAAAAAGTTCCGTTCTCTCTCCTTCTTCAGAAAGATATTTAAACCATTTTCTTCTCACTCATTCTCTTTTCAAACTCATATCTATTTTGTCTTCAAATGCAAAGAAAAAGTACTAAAAATATAGCAAAAATGTCATATGATTCTCTGTCATCAATTTTCTAACATTTAAAAAAAAAAAATTAAATGTCGAAAATCTAAATTTACCTTATTTATCTTTTCATAGTTGAAAAAGATCAAGCAGCTCGAACTCAAAAGTTGCATGCAAGAAACAAAAGCAAGCAACTATGACAATCATGAGTGATGATTTAATGGTTAGCCATCAAACTTTTGCTTCTCTTTAATTTGTATCTTTATTTCTCCATTGCTAACAATTGTTAATGTTTTCAGTCTGATGATCAAGACATGAATTGAGAAAAAACTTCGACTGAGGGGAACCAAAAGAAAATGACCACTAAACAAGCCAACAATCCCTCTTAAGAGAAAACAAAGCTCAAACAATCCAAACAACAAAAATTCGTCAAAGGAGCTTCAGCCTCTCTGGTGGAAAACAAAACAAAGAAGAAGACAAAATTTGCCGAAGGCAATCCTCAAAAAACTCAGTTTTCTACTCTTCAGACCTAAGTAATCATATGTTATAAATAGAGACCCTTTCACACATTATTATTCATTCAGAAAGCTAGCGGTTGAAGGCAAGGGTCAAGCATCAGAGGTTCCAAGGCAGAGGATCTCCATCTTCCTCTTGTTCTCTCTAGGTATGTTTTTCTATTGTTTTGTTATAATGTATGTTGCCATTAGCAACTAAACCTCTTTGATTAGGGTTCTAACATGAACCCATTCTTTTAAATTTTTAATTGTCTTGTTCTTAATGCTTTTTCAATTGAAATTTTGCATCGGTAATCTTGAAAATCGACCTGTAGATGAAAAGTAGGATTGACAACCTAAAATTCTTTATCCGTTCTTGACAGTGCCAATTACTTATTTCTTAATTATGTTAATGAAATTCAAGTTTGAAATCTAGGGTTATCTACTCTCTTTTTTGGGGAACGTCACAATTTAACTAGGTTAACTCGTAACGTACGTTGATGTAAGATCTTTAATGAATTTTTAAATACTAGTTCATTAAATCCTCAGTAGACACCACATAACTGATTATTTTTTAAGTTAATTCCATCAAAGATGGAAGGGGAGATTCAATGATTCCCTAATCACCGTTAAATATCTGAATCACAAACTCAATCACGCATTGGGAAGGGCAATTAAACCCTACAAACCTATTCAAAACTCTTTTAATTTCACTCTTTAAAATAAGTTTTGCTAATTGCTAAGCTGAATGACAATCCATGTTAAAAATGAAAAACTTACTACTTTATTACTTGTTACGATTTGGTACACTTGCCAATTTCGTTCATCAATTTGCCAAAAACAACAAAACCCATTTTTTCATAATAATGAATCCTTCACAAACAAACCCTAAACCTTAAGCTTTATATTCGACCTACTTTCTAAAGACAAGTTTCTCTTTAGCGAATCAAAGCTTCTCTCGAAGTCAGTGAGTGTGAGTGTGTTCCTCTAGCAACCACGCCTATTCTCATGGTTGATTGCTATTAGAATCCTTGAAGAACGAAACTTTATGTGTCTCAAGATTTTCTAGACTATTCTCATGTTTCGCAACCCTTGTCTAATTTCACTTGGTCCAATATCAAAGCTCCGCGTTCGCTTTATGAATTGATATTTGAGATGATGAATTAACAATTACTAAACCCTCTGCGTTCGCTTCTTAGTTTAGTAATTGCTGATTCATTATAAAAACGGTGAAATTAGATTATAAAGTACATTTATATAAAACTAGGGTTTATGGTTTGGTTTGATTAGGATTACGTCATTAGACTTATCCAACAATCCTAAGACAAGAAGAGTCTACTCACTCATGTTCATCGTCGACATGGAGAAGAAGAAGAAAAGCATAAAGTAAATAAACAAGAAATAAAGAAAGAACTTTTATTAAGAAAGACAATTGTCACTTATTGAATTCCAAGAACAATAGATGAATGTTAATGATAGCTAACTACTCTATTTATAGTCTTATGTCGACTTAAAACATAAGCAACTATTCACTAGAATGTTCCACAAGAAACCACGGACTTTTCGGTCAAAATAGGCAGCTTGTCCATGAAGCAAAAACATCAAAAGTAGGTCTAGGAGGTGGCACGACCGTGCTGCTGGTGGCACGGGCCGTGCCAATCTTCTGACTTGGGGAGATTATATTTTTGTCTTCAATCTTCGTATTTTCAACCTGAATCAGCTCCAAATTCTCTTTCTTTTGCTCCAAGACTCAATCTATCAAACATTCGTTCCTGAAATATAATAATATGCAATTGAAGTAAAATAATATTAAAAAGAAATAATATTTAAATAAAATAAACTTAAATCTAAATAAAACGAAATCAAATATTATATTAAAATAACTAATTAATGACTCATAAACTTCTCAAAATTCAAATTATATTTGGTTTTATTTAAAATATATATTCATTGTACTAGACCTTTTACCAGAGTGACCACAAAATTATACACCCTATAATTGACACTAAGCTTTGAGGAATGCTAAGGGCATTCTTTTTTCAACATTCTCTTTAACACTTATTTTTTTATTGGATGAAATCAATCTATGACCCATCACTTTGTGGTACCCATTTCTAAAGTGTGAGACTCACCATGATTTTAGCTTATAAAAAAGTGAGTGTTGGAGAGAATGTTAAAAAGAAAGTGCTGCTAGCACTATTCTTATGTTTTACCTCCAAAATACAAGTAATTTATTGAAGATTTTTTTTACAATTAATTACACCGCAAAAATTTATATTTTATATTCATTCAATTAATGATGTATATGGTCTTTATTATGGAGCATATACATCATTTAATGAATGAATATACTCCCTCCGTTCCAAATTGTATGACGTTTTGGATATTTCATACGTATTAAGAAATGTAATTAATTTTGTATGGAAAAAAGATATTATGAGTTGTTTTGCAAAATTATCGTTAATAAATAGTATGAAAAAGAAAAATAAAAGAATTGAATGAAGAGATAGTAATAAATAGTTAAGAATATACTCCCTCCTTCCCTTAATGTAGGCATCCATTGACTTTTTCACATTTCTTAAGAAAAGTTGTCAGTGTAATTAATGTGTCTGTTTTGTGTGTTAATATTACGAAATTATCTTTTGTTTGTATATGTATTAAATTTGACTTTTCATATTTCAAGACAAGATAGTAGTATTAATTAGGGGTATGTTTAGGAAAAAATAATAAATGCATCTAGTAATTTTAAAAAGAGTTTACATTTAGGGACAAAAATAAAATCAAATGGGTGTTTAGATATAGGGACGGAGGGAGTAATAGGAAAAATAACATTAATGTTTCATTGGTATTGTAAAGCTACATATAATTTGGGACAATTTTTTTTCTAAAGCGACATACAATTTGGGACAGATGGAGTATAATATTGATTTTTGTTTATAATAGTAACCGGAAATTAATGATGTATATGGTCTTTATTATAGAACATATACATCATTTAATGAATGAATATAAAATATTGATTTTTGTTTATAATAGTAACCGGAGAGTGTAATTATTATTTCTTGATGCTAACTGGTGCTCCCGGAGGGCACTTTTTAAGAATACAAAATAGGAAATTATATACTTCCTCGGTTTTAAAATGAGTGTCATTTTAGTTAAAAAAAAAATTTCAAAATGAATGTTAGTTGCACTTTTCAATGTAGAATTATTATTTTACTTCCAATTGTATCCTCTAATTAATTGAGTGTACACTACTTCCAAAACAATACACCAATACTTCATCCGTGCTACATTAGATGACCCATTTGAAAATGTGAAATATTGACATAATTTACTTTGACTGTATTTTTCTATTAATATACAAAGATAAATAATATCATATAAGATGTCGTTAGATTCGTCTCAATGAGTATTTTCAAAATATCAATTTTTTATAATAGATTAGTAAAGTTATTGAAGATCATAATTGTGCATTGGTGTATGTGTGAGAAGGTCAACTATGTCATTTAACATGGGACGGAGGGAGTAGTAAATAAGGTTGTTTAGTACTCCCTGAAATGGAGAGAGTAAATTTTTGACATCATTATTACATTTCTTAATTTGTGTGTAAAAACTTTAAATAAAACTCATTTTAAAATGAAGGAAGTAGTAATTATTGCATTGAAAATTGTATAATTAATCTATAAAAAGTTAAAAAAAAATTCATTTTTTAACTTTCTTTTTTTTGCTATACTTAACCAACCAGTAAGGTTAGCATGACCCTCCTTTCTTGATAAATGCAATTTTTTTTTTTGTGAAAACAAAATTAATTTGTCGAAGTTAATCATCATCAATAAATTTCTCTGTTGTTTTCCTCGATAAAACTATTTTCACACGTAACACCAATACGTAACACCAAGGGATAAAATAAAACACTATTAACTCATTAATAAAAGTGTTTAGCAAATAACACACATTTTATCATTAAAATCAACACTATTAATTATTTCTTTAATAACCACATAAAATTCAAATGAGACACCAAATATGAGACGGATGAAGTAACATATAAATAAATAGTCAAATATATTTGATTCAAATTTTAATTAAATACATTTGACCTTTTGTTTATATAATTCTCTAAAATATTATTTTCAATAACTAATTTTATTTTTAAAAAAATCATTATGATAAATAAACGTAAAAGTCAAACAAAAAACATAAAAGTTATGTTTTTTTATATATTTTTTGTTCTTTTCTAAAATCTTAAAAATTTATATTTAATTATTCCCTCCATCTTTAATCATAAAACAATTTACAAAAATTTGTTTGTATTGAAATATAAGACCTTCTAAGAAAAATTAGATGCATTTCTTAATTTTTTTTAAGGGTCATGTTAACCGATGCTCCCAGACACTAGTTAAACATACCAAAAAAGGAATTTTATTACCATAAAAGAAACTGTTTTTGAAACTTTATAAATTAATCACACTATTTCAATGCATTAACTACTATATAATTTCCTTTTTAGTATGCTTAACCAGTGTTTGAGACACCAGTTAGCATTTCCTATTTTTTAAATATACCATTTATTTTTATTTTTTTTAGGGAAAATATAACATTTATTTATTATACTCTCAATTTATCTTGAAATATTAAAAGTGACATTGAATGCAAAAACATACAAAGGATGATTTTGTAATAGTCATACAAATTTCAGGAAAATTTATTTCTTTAATTTTTCTTAATACCTATGAACTCCGTTTGATGTTCTTATAATAAATGGCAGATGGAGTAATAAAGAATCCATCGAACCAACCGAACTAAATGTATATACTCTTAGTATAACAAATAACTTTTTACTTTTTAAGTTGAGTGAGCAAATGATTTATGTGATCTGGTTAATATAGAATAAATATATCATTTATTCAATAAATCAAAAAAGAAAAATTGTTTATAATTGAGACATGAAGATGTAATCTTTTGTGTTAGACTCTACTCATATGCAAGTTCTAACATCTTATCAAAATCATTTGTCTTAAAATCGATCTAAATCGAACCACATAAACTTCATCGAAATCATTTGTCGTAAAATCGATCTAAACCGAACCACAAACACTTCACTGAAATCATTTGTTTCAAAATCGATCTAAACCGAACCGTACGCACTTTCACAAGCAATGAACCAAACGAACCGTATCTAAAAAAACCTGACCCACCATCAAGTTCTCTTCACTCACTCATCACAATCACAAGTACCTTTCGCACACACTTCCCCTTATTTCCGTGCGGAAACTGTTCCCTTTGGTCTCTTTCTTCTTCACACTTCACTGTTCACTCTTCCAACGCGATCACAACAACCCTTCAACCAAATTCACCAACATCAACACATTCCTCTGGTACTTCACATTTTCATTTTCTCACTTTTCTCTCAATTGGGTCTTCATTTTTTTTTTTTATCAAATTTTTGTTTTTATTTTTATTTTTCTTATACCCTTTTGACCAATTCATTAATTTTCATAAATGGGTCATTCCCACATATATGAAGTTTAGTGGTTTAATTGTTCAAAAAATTGGTTTTTTCGGTTAGTAATGATCAGACATTATTGTGGATTGTTTATGTGACAGTTTAGTGGTTGAAGTGAAGTGTGATTGTAAATTTGTATATGATGTTTTTGTTTTTTAATTTTGAAGTTTGAATTTTTGATTGTGTATGTTGATTGATTTAGTTTCTGTGAAATGGGTTTGATTTGTATAATAAGTCGGTTTAGGGTTTTAGATTTGCATTTTTTTTTTTTTTTTATTTTTGGAATCTAGGGTAATGTAATTTAATGAGGCTAGTTTGGTGATATAAATAGAGTTTTTGATTCTTGTATTTTTGTTGAAATGTTGGTATTGGTTGATTCATATATGATAAAATTAAGGTGATCTCATTTCATTTTGAGAATTAGTGTTGCTTTGTTGTCTTTTTCTGTGATGCTTTTTTATTTTTTTCTGAGTTAGATACCTTAGATTATTTCCCACTAAATTTCTCTCATGAGGGAGCAGACGAGATTTTTGTTTTTTTTTTTTTTTCTTCATTTTTTTAATTATTTGAGTGAGATTATTATCAAATTATGTTTTTTGACAGGATTATCAATTTGTGGTTATTAAGACAGACCGTCAATGTGAGGACCTGACTTCGAATCTCACGAATAGGCCATTCCCGTTTTACGTTAATGGTTCAAAAAATTGGTTTTTTCGCTTAGTAATTATCAGCCATTATGGATTGTTTCTGTGGCCGTTTAGTGATTGTAAGGTAGTGGCTAAAGTGAAGTGTGTTTGTTAATTTGTTTCTTGAAGGTTTTTTTTTTGTCAAAGATTGAATTTTTCAATGTGTGTTGATGGATTCTGTTTATGTGAGTGGTGAACTCAATTGGGTGTTGTTTGATTCATACCTAGGTCGGTTTAAGGTTTAGAATTGAGATTTTTGTTTTCCTTTTGGATCTAGGGTAATGTAATGAGGGTAGTTCGGGGATACAAATATGGTTTTTGAATCTTGTGTTTTTGTTGGAATGTGGGTATTGTTTCATATGAAATTTGGTATTGTTGTCTTTTTCTTTGATTTCTTTTATTTTTTGAGTTAGATAACTTAGCATGTTTCTCCCTAAGTTTCTCTAAAAAGTTCCTCTCATGAAGGAGCGGCCGCGATTTTTTATTTTATTTTGAATTTTTTAGTTATGTAAGTGAGATTATTATTATGTTTAGTTAACAAATAGGGCAACAATAAGATGGGACTGTAATAAGTATGTGGTGCTCTTCTTCCATTGAATTTGTATGAAAAATTGTTTAAAGATTGTATGTAGTGTTGTCAATCGTTGATCACAAGAAATAGCACCTTGTTCAAATTATGCTACGCTACAGGGCTATGGCACTCCCATAGCCCCTATTTGACAACACTTACTTTTCACAGGAGGCCATGTAATTAATTATTGATAATCAGGGGCTATTTGCTTGAGCATAATAAATATAGGAATGACAACTAGTGTAACCATGCTGATAATCAGCAATTAGTTGCTTAAACATAAAATTGTGAAGTTTTTCTTAATAGAAGTGTGTTTGTTTCTGAAGTTTTTTTTTTTTTTTTTTTTTTTTCTTTTCTGTTTCAATGTTCGAAATTTTTCATTGAGTATGTTGTTTGGTTCAGTTTTTGTCAAATCAATGGTGTTTGATTTGTAACATAGATTGGCTTAAGGTATTGTCATGATACTAGTGTGGTGACGTGATACAAATAGATATGTTGATTTTTGTGTTTTTGTTGTAGTGTGTGTATTGGTTGATTCATGTAAGATAAAATTAGGGTGATCTCACATCATTATGAAAATGATCGTTGCTTTGTTGTCTTTTTCTGTGATGTTTTTATTTTTTTGTGTTCGACAACTTAGATTGTTTCTCCCTAAGTTTCTCGATCAAATACCTCTTATTATATTTTGAATTGTTTTTAGTTACGTGAGTGAGATTATTATCAATTTATGTTTTTTTTACAGGATTATCAATTTATGTTTAGTTAACTAATAGTCCATCAATATGATGGGTCTGCAATATGTGTATGATGTTCTTCTTCCATTGAATTTGTATGCAAAACTGGTTACAGATCGTATGTAATGTACCAACGTAGGTTAGTAAGGATTCAACTCAGATCCCACAAGGACCTGTGTTCAAATCTCATAACCGATGTGAGGATCTTGGTGGGTAATATGTAATTAGCTATCTGTAAGCACTGGCCCTTGGGCTTTCCCTTGCCGTGTTGAGCCCCGGGACCCAACTAACGTTTTTTATTTATGTTAATTTCCTCAGGTGGCCATGAAATTACATATTGATAATCAGGGGTTAGTTGCTTAATGCATAATAAGTGTAGGATTGGCTACTAGTGTAACCATATTGATTCCCCTCAAACTATGTATCAATTGAAAGGTTTTACGATAGCACTGTTTCTAATACCCAAATCATATAGTTGTTTGCAGATATTTATTATGCTAGGCTTCTTCTAATATTTGTCCCTTCTTTCTCTTGCTTTCTTACACCAATTCAATTCCTTCTGTGCGGGATTATGATTCATATCTCGGCTACATCTCTATTTGTTGTCTCGAATATCTTGACATGGTGGTAATCGTAAAGATGTTATCTCTTGCTGAGTGTGGTTTTATTTATTGTTTATACCTTTTGAACTTAGAATGTATGACCGATTATGTTTCATTAACCAAATTAATTTATTTGCTCCAGAAGAACAACAAAATCCTTTTCCTATTAAGTGGCGTGTTCTATCAAAAACCAAGTCTTTGAATAGGCACCTAGTTGCTACAATTTTATGTGTATCTAAATGTTCTCAAGTTTCAAAGATTGATCAGTTAGTTTTTGACAGATGGCGTTGCAAACAGCCGCTCCTCCAACTACTCCCAGTCCTGAAATGGTTGGTAATGCATTTGTTGAGCAGTATTACCATATTCTTCACCATTCTCCAGAATTGGTCTATCGGTTTTATCAGGAATCTAGTGTGATAAGCCGGCCTGATTCCAATGGTGTGATGACATCAGTTACAACCATGAAAGTAAGTTTGCTTATTCAAAACCGTTGACTCTAAATCTTTTTAAAAAATTTAGGGAATTCATCTGTAATTCTAAGGGGAATCGCTGTCTTTTTATGGTGCAGGGCATTAACGAGAAGATTCTTTCGCTAAATTTTAAGGAATTTAAAGCAGAGATTAAGACCGCAGATGCTCAAAAATCGCACAAGGAAGGAGTCACTGTGCTTGTGACCGGATGCTTGACTGGAAAGGATAACTTGAGAAGAAAATTTGCACAGTCGTTCTTCCTCGCTCCACAAGACAACGGCTTTTTCGTTCTGAATGATGTTTTTAGGTATGTAGAAGACCCTGAACCTTCAGAACCGCATCCAGTTAATGGAGATGATGGGCCAATTGCTGTTACTGTAACCTCAGAACCAGGTAAGTTTATTACAAAATAAATTTTTCTTTCGTGACTGAAATTGTTCAGGAGTTTTATTTATGCCGATAACGTTTCTTTACAGAACCTATTCACATTGCTGATCCTTCTCCAACGGACCCCGCGAATTCTCATGTGAAAGAACGCCAAATTGTTGCTGATAATGCTTATGAGCCTTCTAACCATCCTGAAACGCAGATAGTTGCCGAAAATGAAGACACTGTAGAACCTGATTTTCAGTCAAATGAGAATGTTGATTCTCAGGCAGCTGAAATCACTTCTCTGTCTCAAGAGGATGCTCCAAAGAAGTCTTACGCATCGATTGTCAGTATTGCCATAAATCCTTCACTTCCAAGCCCTGTTTTTGTTTAAGCTTTGAAGCTTATTAGTTTGTTGCAGGTTAAAGTCCTAAAAGGAAATTTGGTACCGGCTAAAGTGTATGTGCCAACTAAAACTGTAAAGAATGTGCCAACTAATACTGTAAAGAAGGCGACCAACAGAACTGAAAACAAAGTAGTTGAGTCGGTAGAACCTGCTGCAGTGCCTGATGCAGCACCGGATAATGTTGGCAACCCTGAAAGTAATGATAGTAACGAGGAAGGTATGTAGTTGTGTGCTTTGTTTTTATATCTAGAAAAGTTTAGGTAAATTGGATTCCTGGGTTCACAAGGCCCAAGCAAAGCCGCAAGGCTCAGAGAGCGCTTAAAGAGGTACTTATATATTATTAACAAGCAAGGTTCTCACACCGGCATCAGGATTCAAACCTAGGTCCTTGTGGGATCTTAGTCAATTCCTTACCAACTGAACCAACCTACGTTGGCACTTTGGTTGTTGTTCAAAGTAAAACAAAATTAATTTAATGCAGCACATTTTTAAATTTTTTAAGTCTTTGAAATTGTTACTTGCAAAAAAAAACCAAAATATTTTGCTATAACATATGTCTACTTTTGTTTTTAACAGTCGAGGGACACTCCATTTACATTCGAAATTTGCCGTTAAATGTTACGGTTGCTCAGTTGGAAACAGAGTTTCAGAAATTTGGACCAATCAAGCCAGGATGCATCCAAGTCAGAAATAATAAGGTAATTATGATGTCAATGAATTATTCAAATTACCCTTTATGTTGTTTCTTCAATCCTAATAAAGTTTTTTCTGGATATTATGTGTGTCTGTCTTTGCAGCAGCAGGGATACTGTTTTGGCTTTGTTGAATACCTATCAGTAAATTCAATGAATAATGCAATTCAGGTATGATCTTCATCAGTGGATACCTTAGATTCCTATAATTTTAGTAGTTAATCATGCAAGTTACATATATTTTTATGTTGGAGCTGCATTTAAGTTTGAAGGCTAATTTCAAATCGGATGTAGTTATATAATTCATGAATCTGCCACTGTTTCCAATGGATGGTAACATAGCATGATAAAAATTATATATTATAGAACTTATTTAAAACTTCCATGTATTCTTCTTATTCTAGGGAGTGTGTTAATTCTCAAATTATATAAATGATGTTTTCTTAAGTATAAGGATCATATGTGGATAATAAATAAAGCCTGAAACATGACATTTTTATATTTTGTTTAAGAGTCATAAAAGAAAAAGAAAATGATGATTGTATTAGATTTTAGACAACAATGATGCTATTTAACATGTAAGATTGAAACAACGAATTTCACGATAGAGAGAAGGTGGCATTTACAGATTATTATTTTTATTATTAAAATGACATAATTTTGGTCTTGGTGGATATCATCTTGGGTGGAGATTAGTGCAATTCTTTGTTTTCGTGGATCTCCTTCGTAGAAAGTTAGTATTATCCTTTAGACAAGTGTTGGACAGTACACATCTATCTAGGTGTGTAATCCATCTATAAAATCCTTTCAACTGGGTGCTTTTTGGCTAGTTTTTCAAGAACAATTGGTGTATTTTATCCTTTTTTGGCTGAAATATGTGTGTGTTTCTGTTCCTGTTAAAAATGATTTTTCCCTTAACATATACAATAGAACTCAAGAGTTGTTTTCCATTACTCTTCAATAAAAGTGCCAACGACATGTCTAAGCACTTAGAAGGACGCGGTATCCTTCTATTTGGAATAAAACGAGTAAACAATCGTTTTGGTTCTTGAATGCACGAGGTGTCACAATAGTCCCTTAATCTATCAAACTACAAAAACATACCTAAAGTTGTCTTTTGTTAGTCAGTTTGATCTTCAAGCGTGTCTTTCGTTAGTTGGTTTGATCGTCAAAAGTGTCTTCTGTTAGTCAGTTTGGTCCAAAAAATTATTAACAAAAGACACCACACTTGGAGATATTTTTTTTGATTTCTATACATTCAGGAACATAGTGACAGACTATAATCTTGAGATGGGAACATAGATACAATTATCTAACATAACTGTTGGTGTGTCATTTTTTTTCTTTAGTGTGTTCTAGTTTATATGCAAGTGGCTTATAATTATTGCATGCTCATCTAGTTACATCATCTTCAAATATGTGATTTATTCATAATAGCCAGTTCTATGTTCTGCCAGGAATGATTTGTGTTTGGTAAAACTTCCATCATCTTTTTCCTCATTTTGTTTCTTCTAATCTAAAGTGAAAATCTTCAGGCTTCACCTATTCCTATTGGGGGGCGTCAAGCTGTAGTTGAGATTAAGAGAACCACTGCCCGAGGTAATGAGAAAGCTGTTTTTGAGTAGCTTTTCTTGAAAAAAAAAATCTTTTAAGTTTTTCTTTTTGGAAAAAGTGATTTTATTACGGTAAACAAACACAAAATAGTATATGTTTTCCTTAGAAATATCAAAAATTTAATTTCTAAATTATTGATACTAAAATAACCTTTTATTTTATATAATCGGTAACAAATCTTTTTTTGTTGGCAAAGATGTTCCATGAAAGTTAAAAATTTTAGTTGCTCTGTTTCAGTTGGCGGTGGCTCCGGCGGTATTGGAAGACCTAGGTTTCCTTCGGGAAGAAGTGGATATCGAAATGATTCATTTAGAGGTCGTGGAAATTTCGGTGGTGGTCGGGGATTTGGGCGAAACAACGACCATGGAAACCGAGGTGAGTTTCCTATTAGAGGTCGTGGTCCCGGTGGACGTGGAGAAAGTTATCACCAAGGGAGAGGAAGAGGTGGTGGCCGGTCTAGTGTATTTAAACAAAGTCCCGTTGCCACCGAATGATTTTTCGGAAGTTTTCTAAGGCCTTTTTTGGTAGGATACAAACATTGAAGAAATCTTCAAAATTTTCTTGCCACCCTTCAAAGACTTCTCATATGTTACTTTCACTGCATTTGCACAGTTGTAGTATTTCTAGTTGTTATTTGCCATGATCTCAGTGGTTTAGCAATGATCAGAAATAGGTTATATACTCTTTTTTAAGATGGAAACAAATAACATGTCTGTATTTGATACTATTAGATTAACTGTTGTTTGTTATTTTTTATTTTTTGTTTCTATGAACAAACATTTATAAATTGAGATGTTTATTTTAAAAGGTTTATTATTCATTTAATTTATATAAATTTTTGTGTGTAAAATTTAGGAATAGCTCAAGGTTAACTACTAGTTTAAGAGTATTGATATTTGAATATCAACATTTAAACAACTTATAAAACCGTACTAAAAACAGTTCATAAGATTTTTGCTATAATTTTTATAACAATTTGTATAATTTTTTATGTTGACATGTCATAACTCCTAGTTTAATATATTTGTGTCATCTGTTTGAATATGAGATGAGATTAAGCGTTTCTAATGTATTTCTTCTTTATAGATAGATGTTATTTTGTCAATTACATATAACCTAGGTGATAACACAGACCTAGGTGGATGGGGTCTTGGTGGAAGGTGTTTACCCTATTCGTGAAGCTGTCTTTATGCATTTTGAGAATCACTTTCGGTCTGTGGTAGTGGAGCGTCCCAGTTTATCCAATTTATAGTTTCAATCTTTGTCCGTTGAGGAGGGTGTGAGTCTTATCAAACCGTTTTCGTTTGACGAAGTTAAGGCTGCTGTTTGGGATTGTGATAGCTTTAAGAGTCCGGGGCCTGATGAAATTAATTTTGGTTTTATTAAGGAGTTTTGGCCTGGATTAAAGGATGAGATTTTCCGTTTTGTCTCAGAATTTCACCGCAATGGAAACTTTCCAAAGGTATTAACACTACTTTCATTGCTCTTATTCCAAAGGTTGACAACCCGCAGCGTCTCAATGAGTTTCGACCTATTTCTTTGGTGGGAAGTTTGTATAAAATTCTAGCCAAATTATTAGCTAATCGATTGCGTGTGGTTATTGGTTCTGTTATTTCGGATGCTCAGTCGGCGTTTGTTAAAAACAGATAAATTCTTGACGGTATTCTTATAGCAAATGAGGCTGTGGATGAGGCTGGGAAATTGAAGAAAGATCTTTTGTTGTTCAAGGTGGATTTCGAAAAGGCTTATGACTCTGTCGATTGGGGTTATCTGGATTCTGTTCTGGGTGGTATGTCTTTTCCGGTTCTTTGGAGAGAGTGGATTAAAGAGTGTATTGGAACTGCTACAGCTTCGGTGCTTGTGAATGGTAGTCCAACAGACGAGTTTCCGTTACGAAAGGGATTACGGCAAGGTGATCCTCTGTCACCGTTTCTCTTTTTGTTGGCTGCAGAGGGTCTTAACGTTTTGATGAAATCTTTGGTTCAGGCTTAATTGTTCACTGGGTATAGTTTTAGGGTGGCAAACCCGGTTGTGGTTTCTCATCTTCAATTTGCTGATGACACCTTGTTGTTAGGAAATAAAAGTTGGGCAAACGTCCGTGCTCTAAGGGCTGCTCTTGTTATTTTTTAGGCTATGTCCGGTCTGAAGGTGAATTTTCATAAGAGTATTTTGGTTGGTGTGAATATCGCCCCATCTTGGTTAAATGACACGGCGTCCCGTTTTAAGTTGCAAAGTGGGTAAGGTACAGTTTATGTATTTGGGTATGCCTATTGGAGGGAATTCTCAGCGATTGAGTTTTTGGGATCCTATTGTGAATCGCATTAAAGCCAGGTTGTCTGGTTGGAATAGTCGTTTTTTATCTTTTGGCGGCCGTCTGATTCTTTTAAAATCTGTCCTCTCTGCCTGTCTATGCGCTTTCCTTCTTCAGAGCTCCATCAGGTATAATCTCTTCTTTTGAATCTTTATTTAATAATTTTTTTTTTTTTGGGGGGGTGGGGGGTGAGGACCATAGGAAAATATCTTGGATAGGGTGGAATAATGTGTGCCTTCACAAGGAGTTTGGAGGTTTGGGGGTGAGACAGTTGAAGGAATTTAATTTGGCTTTCTTAGGAAAGTGATGTTGGAGGATGCTAGTTGATAGGAGTGGCTTTTAGTATCGAGTTTTAGTCGCCCGTTATGGCGAAGTAGGTGGGAGGTTGGGGGCCGGAGTTGTTCTACTTGGTGGAGGGAGGTGGGTCAGATTAGAGATGGGGGAGGTGATATTGGTGGTGGCTGGTTTGGGGAGAGTGTGTCGAAACAGTTGGGGGATGGTTCAGACACCTTGTTTTGGTATGATAAGTGGTTAGGATCGGTTCCTTTTTGTGAGCGGTTTCCTCGGTTGTTTGATCTTTCTGAGAACAAATCCATTACGGTGGCGTGTTTGTTCTCTCTTGGTGTTGAGCAGGGTGGGGAGGCGTGGAAGTGGAGGAGGAGGTTGTGGGCTTGGGAGGAAGAGGAGTTAGAGGAGTGTAGGGCTTTATTGTTTGATGTGTCTTTGCAAGATTTTGTGTCAGACAGGTGGGTGTGGTTGCTAGACCCTGCTGAGGGCTATACAGTTCGCGGTTCTTATCACTTGTTGACTACAAAGGACATTCCTATTGTGGATCATGCAGCATCTTTAATTTGGCATAACCAGGTGCCGTTGAAGGTTTCTATTTTTGCTTGGAGGTTGCTTCGTGATAGATTGCCTACTAAAGACAATTTGGTCCAAAGAAGGATGATTGATACCGAAGCTTCTATGTGTGTTTCAGATTGTGGCTTTTGTGAAACGGCGCGGCATTTATTTTTATCTTGTGATACCTTTTCATCATTATGGCCGCTTGCTCGTCATTGGCTGGGTATTTTAGGTGTGGATACCAACGTTCTATCAGATCATTTTCTCCAGTTTGTGAACTTGACAGGTGGTGGCAAAGCAACTCGCACCTTCCTTCAGCTTATTTGGCTGTTGTGTGTTTGGGTTTTATGGAATGAGCGTAATAACAGGCTCTTTAAAAATGTTGTAACTTCTATTCCCAGGTTGCTAAATAAAGTTAAATATATGTCTTTAGCCTGGTTGAAAGCTAAAAAGGTTGTTTTTAGGTTTGGTACAGATAAGTGGTGTTCAAGTCCCTTTCAATGTTTGGGCATCACTTAATGGTTTGTTTTGGATGCTTGTCTGACTCTTTGTTTTTAAAGTAATTCTTTTGGCACACCTTGTGCTAGAGGAGTTTGCTTTTGGTGATTATTATATATTCCATTTTTTATTGTTCAAAAAAAAATTACAAGGACAATAATACGCAGCGTCAAAGTTTAAATCTCAGATGATTTATCTTACTTTTCCACATTTAAAGTGTATGAATCCAGCCATTAAACCATCTAATAAAAAAAGACAGTTGTTATGTTATACGGTGTTGTTTGACATTTGACATATGTACTTGATCCCGTTTACGAAGATAAAGTTTAACTTTGTTGTTGCAGATAGATTTTAGTAATTTGGTGGTTATGTTAGTTTTTAGAGCTTGAACTCGAAACCTCATTTTTAAAAACTTCTTCAATGTCCTTTAACTTATCAACTGAGCTATCTATGGCAAAAATGATTATTGTTTTTTTTGTCGGAAAATGAAATTCTTTTATTAGCAATATTTTTTACTTTTTTTTAACATAGTTTTCAGTTTCTAGTAATTTTATTAATTTAAACATCTCATATGAGTATTTACGATCTAGCTACTGCTGTTGATTATCATACTACGTTGTGTCTTACTTTAATTTCATACCCCCCCACCTTAGACCAACACCAAAGCCACAAAAACCATCATACCAAAAGAATCTACTACATTTATAGTAAAATAATTTATTTATTAAATTATTGAAAGATGAAATATAGCATAAGATGTACTAAAGTCAACATTTATTAGAAAAGGACATCCATAAAATGAAAAGAGGCTTGCTTCAATGTGATGTTGCACCGTGGGCCAACATAATTCATCCATCACGACGACGAGTTGCACAATTTGATTGAGGTACAATGATATATATATTTAAAGAGAATCATTTTTTCTTCCAAAACCAGCTTATAAAAGAGTATATATAAATACTACTACTATAGCACAAGTGACAAACCAGACAAAGTAACAACTTGTTCCATATATTGACTCCCCTAAATCCCCTTCCACATCAATACTATTATAACACTTACAGCCACATAATTAAGCCAGCACAATTCGAGCAAAATACCATATGGAATGAATAGACAACTTATTTGATACTAGTAACCAAAAAAAGACAACTTAGCTGATAAACTTGTATCTCATTTAAAATTAGTCATTTAATTTTGAAATAACACAATAGTCGTTAAATTTATTTTGCAGCATATTAGCAGCATTTACGAAAACATTCGTTGTAGTTAATTGGGTAATTAAATTAAATAAAATTTAAAAAATAAGGGTATAATAGTGGGGGAAAAATGATGCATTGATATTGTAAAGTGACAATTATTTTTAAAAAAAAAATGATGAAGATACAATAATTGTGAGATGAAGGGATTAGTAAATTGAATAATGATGATTATGAACTCCGAATCAAGTTGTTAATTTTTTTTATGTTTTTATCAAGTATTTAAGTGATCAAAACTCACATATTTTAAATGTAAAGAAATTAGTGTTTAGGGTTTGAACCTCAATCTCTGCATATAATATACAATATTTCTTGAGTTAAGTTTAATGAATAATCAAATTGTTTAATTATTTGCTTAAAAAATAAAAACAAAACCCACTTGAATTGGCCTAATGGCATTGACTTGAGATCTAGAGCCGTGTTCCTTTTCAAAATATCATGTTTGATTCTCTCTAATGTTAATTTGAGTGGGCAAATTTCACTTCTTACATAAAAAAAAGGAAAAAAAAAAAAAAAAAACACCAAAGCAACTACTAGCAAAGAAAGAGGATCAACATAAAACTGACACGTGTCAAATAACGAGGTCTATTTGCAACTTGCAACACCATTACCGATCCCAACCAGTCACAATCAATCTGACAAACGACGTACACTTTTCACCACATTCATGTTCTGCCACGTCATTCTATGCAACTTGTTCATTTTTATCAAACACGTGTCACATACCTAATTAGCCACAGTACTAAAATAAAATGTGCATGCAACTTGGCCTTTGATGTGGGACCCATTAGTTGATCCTCTAATAATCTTCTTCTGATCTTCTGTGTTACACAACACACTGCCGTGTTGTCCGGAGATTCCTTGTTGTTTTGTCAGCTCCCTCTTCTTTTAACAACAAGCAACCAAAAAAGTTTGATAACATCTTTCATTTTATCAAACTTTTTTTAACATAAAAATATTTTTAAACATTTAATATCTAATCTACCGTTAGAAAAAAAAAAAAAAAGAATAGAATAATAGATGTGATAAATTGATTGTATGATATAATAAGATGTTGAATGTATGTATAAAAAATAAGAATCTACATATATAATTTATCAAATTTATCCATCTTAAATTTAGAGGTTCTGAATGTGTCCCCTTAACATATGTTTGATTGTTTATTTTGGATTTAAAATTGATTCAAAAAGTGTAGAATTGATTCAGACCTATTTTTATATTGTTGGATAGCATTGATTTTGTCTACAAAATTGAATTAGTTCTGCTTGATTTATAGTTTTTGATTCAAGAATTGATTTTTACCTAAAAAATTATAGTTCAATTTACTTTTAAATAAGTTTATTCAAACATAAATTATTTTTAGTTTGAATCACTTTTAACCAAAATCAATTTTAAAGAATCGATTCTATCAAAAATCAATTCCTCTATCAGAAAACCAAACACACATCAAATTATATTTGAATTTGAAAATATGATGCATCATTCTTTCGTTTTAAATTCTTTCATTATAAATTATGTATTTTACACTTTCAAACTTTTAAAAGAAACTTTTTTATATAAAACTTATACATTATTTTCTCTTTTAAATTCTCAACAAGTGTTTTAAGGATATTTGTTAGCATCACATAAGGAGATAATCCATCAAATTTGTCTCTAGTTTGTAAGGCAATTTAAATAGATTCTTGACATAGGAAAACAATTGAGTGGTTAATAAGTATTACTAAAGGATGAATTCTTAACTAGATTTTATTTACCTCCCGACTAAACTTTGAATAATTAAGGCTCTCTTTTTTTCAAAATTGAAGAGTTAACACCAAAATACTATACATCAACTCTATTAAATTTTACTCATTTCAACAAGGTCTTTTTGATAACAAGTTAAAGATCAAATTAATTGTAAGTTGTTAGAAATATAAATACATAATTGTAGATTACTGATTAAATATAAAGATCAACTTGATGATCTAATAGAGTCTAGAATCATTTGAAAATATTCATAATCTTATAAATCTATGAAAGTGTTCTACAAAGTGTCAATGATTTATTTGGTGGTAGTTTGTTTACTCAAGAAAAACAAGTAACACCACCGTTGGATCTCAATCATCATGTTTGATGCGTACGGTCTACGTTTTTGTTGCCTTATTTTTTGTCAAGCAACTTGATAGAAAAATATTATTGAAAAATCATAGAGGAGTACGTATACATATTTATGCCATTATAGTTATGGGGTGGAACTCTATCTCTTTCTTTGCTGGCTTCTTTTGTGACTAGTTTTCTCCCAGTTGTTTGAAGTATGGTGTACGGTTTATATTGCTTCAATATTTTTAATTAGATTTTCATATATTGATAAAAATTTGGACAGAATATATTAATAAAATTTGGACAGAAACATGCCTTTATTCAATGTAGATTAAAAATGTGCTTTTTGGATATTAAATTACAACATACATATACAAAATTCTCAACGGTCGCACGGATATAAGTCATATATCATCAAAATATATATGGCATAAAATTAATATACATCATCATATAAAATCTCCAAATCCCGATATATGGGTAATATCTCAACATAAATCCAGCATAGACAATCTAAAATAATCATAAAGACATACATCCTAGATCAGAGCCTACTCTAAGACTCCAAAGACCGATAACGGAGAAAGCTCCCACTATCCAAGCACTCACCAAGAAATCAACAACTACTCCTGCACGCCGTCTACCCATTCATACAAACAGGTAGGCGGTCCACCACAGACCACTAGGGGTTAGCTTCACATCAATCATAATCAACATAAACAACATAAGCATTCAAGGGTTTCATGCATAACACATATACATACCCATCCCTCCTAAAATACTAACATCACATGATTATTATCCCTCATTCCATACACTTCAAGCTATCACATTACTAACATAGCATAGCAAGCATATTCAATTTCTAATCAAGTCATCGACATAAGCTCATCATTTATCAACATCAATCAATGAAAGGATTACTCACCTTATTCTTCATTTAGCATAATTAACTTAACAAGTACAATTCATCATTTCAAAGTTATAAACAAGCAATTATCATTATCAAAGGAATCACCACATCATACATATATATATATATATATACACACACAATTCTCACCTCATTACTATTACCACAATAATTATCTCAAATAGATTCCCAAGTGTATAAGCACAAGCAAGTAAGACATGCAATTAGAAGATGATTCAACTATTCACAACCATCAACAAAATCCACCAATGCACATATACACCAATCCACATAATCACAACATTCACCAAATTTCACCAATGCACAAATTCATCAAGTCACATTTCAATTATGACATGACTCATCAACTATTGAAATGCATGCAATGTTCTATACTCTTCTAGATGCATACGGTACCGTCACCAACAATGTAACGCCCTAATGAATTATTTGATTATTTTATTGAGTTTAGAGTCTAGTTATGTGATTTATGAGATTTAAATGATTATGTGGTGTGCTGTTGTTTTATTAAGTGGCTTATTTTATTATTTAACAGAATAAGATTTGAGGGGCTGTTTTGGAATTTAAAAGAGTTCAGTGGAATAAGTGGAAATAAGATAAAGAGGGTTGAGGAAATAAATAGGAGAAACTAATGTCAGATAGTTTTTTTTTCACGTGAAACCATGTTTTTGGAGAAAAAGGGAGAAACCAAGAGAAGAGGAGAATCAAAGAGGAGAAGCTTTCGATCGATTAACCTAAGGTAAGGGTGGGACTAACTTTCTCTAATTCTAAGTGATATAACTCTGAAAATTGGATTTAACAAGTTGTAGGTTGTAGTTTTGGGGATTTGAGAATTAGGTTTAGAAGTTGGAAATTGATTAATTAAGAGTAGGAATCTGTTGAATTGATGTAGAAATAGTGTCCAGACCTTAGATTATTCATAGAACAATGATTGGAATCAATTTTAAGGTTAGAATCATGGAATTAGGTGAGTTTTTGAAAAAACTGCACTCTGCCCGTAGAGCTGACATTCATCGCTCGCCATAGCGAGTAGCTGTCCTCGCCTCGCGAGTGATCATCTTCATCGTTCGCCTAGTGAGCAATTCCTTCTCGCCTCGCGAGTAAACTCAGTTGTCGCTCGCCATAGCAAGTTACCCAGTGAGAAAAACATGATTTTGTGAATTAATGTGAGGGGTCAAGTTTTAGATGGTTTTGAGTGCCTTAACATGTTTAGAAATGATTAGGCAAGTTTTTGGATTAAGTTTGGGCTTAGGAAAGTTAAAAATGGGATTTTTGAGTGAAAAATGTCAAACTCCCGAGAGCCATCAGTTTTAACTCGCCACGGCGAGTACCTTGTTCGCCATAGCGAGTAGCCTTTTGTTGAACTCGCCATAGCGAGTAGAGTGGCTCGCCTCGCGAGTTACTCGGTGGCAGTCAGCCTTACTTAGAGTTCTTGCGATCTTTGTCGCACGTAATGTTATGAGTTGATCTTTGGGGTGAGAATGAAAGTTGTTTATAAAGGTATAGCCTTTCAGAGAGTCTGAATTAAAATGATTAATGTTGTTGGTTAATTTGAGATACATATATTATGAGGAAATTGTATGAATAGAGATATTGATGTTCATTATCATTCAAGTTGTTATTATCAGTTGTTGTATGTTGCAAGTTGTTGATGTTGTTGTCTTTGTTGTTGTTGATTATTAATATCATTAAGTTGCAAGTGTTGGTCAAAGTTGCAAAGTTGTAAGTTGTTGTTCCAAGATATTGGAATCGTATAAGTTGTTGAAGTTGTCTAAGTTGTAAGTTGCTGAGTCCATGCATACTCATATATGTTGAGGGTTTGATGCCCTGTGAGCCTATTTGCTCTATTAAGTTGAGAGCTTGATGCCATGTGAGCCTATTTGCTCTATAAGTTGGGGGTTTGATGCCCTGTGAGTATATTTATGCTCTATAGATTGAGGGCTTGATGCCCTGGTTGGTACCACATGCATGATTAAGATGTTGTAGTTGCATTATCTCGTTGATGTCGCATTGTCGTTGTTGTTAAGTTGTCATTTATCAAAGAGATGTTAATTAAGTACTATATGAAGAATTATTATTATTAATTGATGATGTCTATGTTGTTAAATGCATTTGATGAATTATGTGCTTATTATTATTGAATGTGAAATCTCACCCATTTTGTTTGAATGTTGCCTCTACGTGGGTAACTTGCATATAACCAAGGATAGTTGTTGAAGTGAGTTGACTCTCTCACGCGTCGTCTTAGGGTCGCTCTGATACGTAACGGGATGGGGATCTTACTTGTTTTCCATGTGTTACGTAATTGTTATGATTTTATGTTGAAGATTTGTCTAGACTGAATTTTAATAAGTTGTTTAAGTTGAGACCGTTGTGCCATTACGATGTTTAATTTAATGTTTTCCGCTGCAATGGAATTTAAATTGATGACATGAGATGATTGAAATAAATAGTAATTTTACTATATTTATATTTGAAAGTAGTGTGACATTCTGTTTTAGTTGTTTACTCTGATTTTTTGCAAAATATTTTAAGTTGGGAAAACAGGGTGTTACAAACAACGTCTAGGTCGTCACCCCATGATGCCAACTGCACATCATATGTAAGATTTCACACCCGTCTTACATTTCAACGAAGTAAAAGTTCACCACCCTTTTACAACACATATAACTCAATATGGCTATGATGCATGGACATACAAGCAAAGACTCGACAATGCAAAATCACCTCATATATATTTAACAACAACAATGCAAAATCCAAATTTTGACTAAGCCAATTATATTCCAGTAGTAAAGTGAGTTAAAACAAATGGATCTTATAAAAAGGGACTAAAAATATTCTCAAAAAAGTTCTATAATTAAATACGGAGGTAGTATATATTTTTCTAGTTAAAGTTAATTTTCTTTTATTTTTTAAACAGATTCCTTAGAATATTTGTCATCTTTTCCTTTTCCTAAAAATATTTCATCATAGAAAATTGTGAAATATAATATAATTACATCTATCTATTACTATTAAAAAGACAAATACTTAAATGGATGTCGAAAAGTCTTTTAAACCATAAATACATATCGAAAATTGTTACATTTTGTTGCAATTAAGAAAAAAAATATCTCCCAAATTTTGACCTGGGGTAGTATGTGTCGAGCATGCAAGTGTGTTCTTCTTTGTTTTGGATTTCATGGAAATGTGTTTTATTTTTTTGTTCCTCTTAAAAAAACTGCAAGTGTGATAATCAAGTACTTCATCCGTCCAAAATTGTGAAACTCATGATCACACTTATCAAGAAAATTAAAACATTAAAATTTGAGATATACTAATTTTTTGTGTTTTTTTTGAAATAAGTTTTATAAAAAGATATCCAGAAGTCCTAACTCAACTGGCAAAATACCGAAATTGTTAGGCCGGATGCCATGACCGGGGTTCGAACCCCGGTACCTCCACTTGTGTGTGTGAGTTTATAATGGCTTTGCCATTTCGCCTATCTACCAAAAAAAAAAAGTTTTATAGAAAGATGTAAAAAGAATTTTCATTGGTTATTGGTTATGGAGAAAATGGAAGAGAAAACTTTTTTTTGACAAGTAAAAGAAAGAGAAAAATTGAATGTAATTTGTATTTAATTTCATGAGAATATGCAAAAAAAATCTTGAAAAAGATTATTTTTTAAAAATAAAAAAACAAGATTAAGAAGAAAGAAAACTATTACTCTTTTAAAATGAATTTGACTTGTTTCCGTAAACTTAACTTAATTGACAAAGATATTGTATAATATATGTAAATGACGAAGTACGAACCCTAACATTCTACTTATACACCTTAAAATGATAAATTTTTAGCTACTAATCTACTTAATTAAAAGAAATGAATTTGACTTTAGTAAATACAACTTATTTAAAATTTGACTAAATACATCCATTTCAGTTGAGGCAATTTTCCCTTATAGATGGTACTATAGCAAATAATTAACATTAGTTACTACTCCCTCCATCCCTATATTTAAATACTCTTTTGATTAAAAATTTGTCTCTAAATATAAACTCATTTTTAAGTTATTAAATGTATTTATTATTTTTTACATACTACTAATTTATCTTAAGATATGAAAAGGTTAAATCTAATACACATACAAACAAAGAATAATTTGATAATATTAACATACAAAATAGATATATTAATTGCATTAACAACTTTTTTAAAAAAATATGAAAAATATACAGAGCAGTTGCATACAAATAGGGTTGGGAATAGGCCAGGCCGGCCTACAGGGGCCTATGGCCTGACCTGTTTAAGCATGGCCTGGCCTGTTTATTAAAAAGGCTAGGCTTTTTAAAAAGCCTATTTAAATAAATAGGTCAGGCTTAAGCTATCAAAAAAAGTCTATGAAGTCTAATAGGGCGGCCTGTTTATACATGTTAGGCTTCATAGTGGACTTTTTAAATAGGTTTTAAAGCTTTATAGTGAAATAGACTTTTAAGGCCTTATAGTAGTGATAGACAAGTCTTACACTGAAATAGGCTTTGAGACCTATTAAGCCTATTTAAAAGTAGATAAAATGGAATGTTTAGTGACTTTAATAGTAAGTATGTTTGTAAATAGGCTTTCAGGTCAGGCCAGACTTTTAAATAGGCCAAGCCATACCAAAATAATAGGTCTATGAAAGGCCATAGGTAAGGCTCAAGTCTAAAAAAAATTTCGTAGGTCAGACTCAAACCTATCAAAACTTGGTATGGCCTATTCCCAATCCTACGTACAAAAACGATAGAGTAATTAGCATGACCAATCTTTCTTTTCCTTAACTTTTCCATTATTTTCTCACGTACAAAACAAACAAACACTAAACATTGTAAATTGTGATTAATATAGCCAATATCTAAACCAACATGTGTCACATTCTCATTCCATCACGTGTAAGTATTCTATCATTGACTTCATCCAAAACGACACGTGTGTTGATAGTATCGTAACTCACAACAACAACAAATTCTCAATCTCTTCTCTTTTCCCCTAAATACAGCAAAACTATCCGTTCCTCTTCTTAAAAGACAAAAAGACAAACCACAAAGGTAACAGCACATAAAAACAGAACACACCGTACGTGACACCTCATCACTCTATCAACTCGCCACGTTTTGCTTCTTTACTTTCATACCTCCCTTTTCTCTCCACGTGTCTTTCCCTTATCCATCAAGGTTATTCTTGTCATTTAACTTGACACCCCCACTTGGTCTTTTTCCTTCTCTCCATGCGGACCATGCCTTCCTCTTCACTCTTTTATTTATTTTTAGCTTTTTTTGGTCCAGATGAACATTTTATATTTGATTCTTTATCTAGTTTTTGATTCTTATTAAGAAAATGATTAGTGGTTTTAATTGTTTTTGATAAAAATATGTTTTACTAAAACATTTTTATTAATTATAGTGTGACATGATTAAATAGATGATTGAAATGTAACAAAGAAATATATCAACAACAATCAAAATTTATTCTTGCTCTCAAAAAAAAAAAACAATCAAAATTTATTCCATTAAATAATATCAGTTACATCGATCAAATTACATATAACATCCTATCAAAAATTATATTTAAATTAAATTTATCAATAAATCTCAAATTACATTATAATGATTTATTATAAATTATATTTAGATTCAACTCATTAATCTCTAAATCTTTTATAATAAGTTTTTTTGATCTTCCTATACATTTTTTAAATCACATTTAGATCCAACCTAATTATAAATTATCTATCAAAGAGGTCTTAATTTCAAAAACTGAAGTTAAACGGTTAAACCCACAATCTTATAGACGAGTAAACTCCTTATCAACTGAGCTAACTTCATTAGTTAAAATATAATTATTTAATTATTCAAAAAATATAATTATTTGATAATGTGTTGTTTTATATATTAAATTAATTGAATATTTTAATATACATTAATTAACATAGATGCATTAACATGTAAAGTTAAATAACCAATTGATTGCATGAGCTCCACCTCATTACAAGACTCACACGATTGAACTTAAAACTTAAGTGATTAATAAACTTCACATAATTACATGACCTCTTACATTTACGATGAGTAAAATTATGTTAATTAGGTGATTAATAAAATATGACTTTATGATGAATAACATTTTAAATTTATTCATTAAATAATACATGTGATCTATAATAAAGTCTATATACAATACATTATAAATGGAACGAATTTAAAATATAAATTTTTACTTATAATTATAATCGGAATATATATAACAACTTAAAATAATTGAAATTCATTTAAGAAGTTGATTTTACCCGCACCGACTCAAGATCAACTAGGACCAAATAGACCCAAAAGATGAAGCATCCGCTTGTGGCACACATGTTGGTTTTTTAGTTCTCATTTTTACCCTTCTTCTTCATTAGTTCTCTTTTTTCCCTCTTAATTTCTCAATTAACTTTCTCTCTCTAAATCTTAGTTTTTTCATTCAAGTTGCAAACTTTTTTCAGAAATTTGAGTGTCATTTTCTTCATTCCAGCTGTTCCACAAAAGTGTAACTGATCACAAAACAAAAGCATTCAATTTTGATTCTCACTTGCATGAACAACAACACAACATAAAAACATGAACCTTATTCAGTTACAATACTCACAACAATTTCCTCACCTTAATTTCATGTTTTTGTGTGATTGAATTCTTGTTTTTTTCTTTCTCACCTCCCTAATTTTCTTTGTCTATACCTTCCTATCCCACATGGCTGTGGTTGAAGACAGAGATAATAAAACTCACTCTCACTCTTATTCTCATGATCAAAATATTTCAACATCATCATCAATCACAATGAGCAAGAATTACACAAAAGATCTCTTTAACAAGTTCATGGCAGCGGAGAATCATCGTCGTCGTTGTAACATACCTTTACCTACGGTGAAGCCTGTCCAACGGTTTGATACTGCTGAAGAAATGGATGAAGAAGACTTTGAACTAAGTCTTGGACTTTCAATGAATGGTAGATTTGGGTTTGACCCAAATACTAAAAAGATCAAAAGAACAACTTCCATACCGGAATCTATGATTCCGGTAACTGTAGGTGGTGGTTCAAGCTCTGGTGGTTCAGGTGGTGGTTCTTCTGGTGGTGGTGGAGGTTTGATGAGAACTTGTTCGTTACCGGTGGAGAATGAAGAAGAATGGAGAAAGAGGAAGGAATTACAATCACAAAGGAGGATGGAAGCTAGGAAAAAGAGATATGAGAAGCAGAGAAATTCTAGGGCTATGAGAGAAAGAAGTTTTGGTGGTAGTGGTGGAGAAGGGGGTGTGGGTAGTGAAAGTGGGAGTGGGAATAGTAATAATCTAGTGGAGGTTTTTGTGCAAGGTGTTGGTGGTGAAAGTTTGATAAGAACTAGTTCTTTAACTACTCGTGTTGGTGGACTTGGTTTGAATGGTGAAAAGGAATTGGATCAAGTTGTTCCTCCTTCACCACAAGGTGGTGGTGGTTCAATTGGTTCTTCTTCGGGTACTTCAGAATCTGAGGGTCAACAACATGGTCAAGGTAAATGATTTTTTTACTTTTTACTTTTTCTATTGCTTCAATTTAATGGTGTTCATTTTGATTTCTTTTTGTTGTTGATAAATTAGTGTTTTTTTGAAGTCGAGTCAGGTCTAGGTTATTTTTGAAGAATCGTGGATAATTTACTTTAATTTTTGTTGTTGTTGTTGATGAATTAGTGTTTCTTTAAGTTGGGTCAGGTCGAGGTTATCCTTGAAGAATCGTGGATAATTTACTAAACAATCGATAAATATCAATGCATGATTATATTTGTCAGTGGTACACACAAATTAATTTTTACCCCACTTACAAATTTGATTATGCGATTGATTATTTATTAAATCACACTCGATTCTTTGAGGATTAAGGATAAGAGAAATTCCTTATTTTAATTGTTGATGCATTTGATTTGTTTTTGCTTTTTGGGTTATTAAATTAAAGGATAATAGTATTAGTAGTCATGAATCAAGTCACAAAAGTGTTAACTTTTGACAATTATTTCTTACTCTATTTTTTTTCTTAATTCTAATGAGTATGGAAGATGTGGATCTAGGTATGTGCTTGATAATATTTTTGAATAAAAAGATGAAAGATTTGTAAATGGATTATAGTGTTTCTTGTCACATGGTGGGGTGGGGAGTTCACTGTCAAGGTTGATCATGCACTGTCGTGTCTTATCAGAACATGTCCGTGCCTCTCAAAAATTCTGAAATGTTTTTTTGTTTTTTTTTTGCAAAAAAAATTTGATTTTGGAAAAAAATATAAAAATTTCTGATTCTGTGTTTTTTCAATGATGGTGTACTTTCATGCTTTCCAAACTAATTAAATCATCCACCGTAAAGATTGCATGTTAAAAATCATTAATCATCCACCGAAAAATAGTTCATTAAAACTTTGAAGGATACATGGTGGTGAGGGTGAAGAAAGGGAATGAAGTGATAAGGAGGTTGATATTTGATCTCAACCCTCATGAAAACCGACAATGTTACCTATTTTCAGATCTTTGAATATAGAATATAATCATCAACAACAATTCGTGTTCAAGTATTCATATGAAAATTGTGGTTAATGATGTTCAAACTTGTGATTAGTTATGTTTTCTTGATGATTAATGTTGTATTCATTTTTCATCCACTAAACTAAACGTAATTAATCACATATTTAAATATTGTTAACAATACAATGGATATTTAAACATTGTTAACATTGTCAAACCATAGAACTCATTTATGTATTGAATAAAAAATGTATGGTAAGTAACAAACTTTACTCTTTGAAAACATTCACACACAAATCATTTCACATTGAACTCATTTAAAACAACGACATAGAAAACCAAATTCCATTCAAAATCACACTTTTTAGATGCACAAAACAAATGTAGTTCAGGTTGGCAAATTATTGTATGATTTTTTTACTAAATTGTGAATGTGTGTATTAGATCCTCTTTTATGTTGAATTTCATATAAAGAGGATATATGTGTGTGTAAGATCTCATATTATTAAAATCTATTTGCATATTTTTAAAATTGTGGAACTGGATGAACTTTAATTGACAGATTTTCCACATAACTTCATTAGGTTGAATTTTAACATAAGAGAGTATCCAAATCCGAATGTGAGTTAATTTTTACCGGGAGAGCTATAAAAGAAAAAAAATCTAATATTTTTTTATTTTTTCATATTCCTGAAATGAATTTGAATTTTATGATACTAATGTTTGGAGTAGCAAAACTTTTCAATATTGAAGATTTATTGCCAATTTATGGTTTAGTAGTAGGTTTTTGTCTTGTTTCTGTGCAAGAATAGGATGTTAATTTCTACATGAATAAAAAATATTTGAATAATATCAGAACATGTTTTCAAGATCTGTCAATAATAGTATGCTAAAACTCAAGATTTGGCTTTCATAGTTATATTTATAATCTGGTTTCAAAGGTGTTGTTTTTGCTGCCTTATATAGTAAACTTGAATAACTTTCCATTTGGTATAACTGCTCCTATTTAATAACTTTCCATTTAGTATCACTATTGAGTGAAATCATTTTAGCTAGCTAGTTTCATATTAATTGCTTGTACCATGATATTATGCGCCTATGTAACACGTCGCTTTATATGTGACCTTTCATATCAAAGGCGTGTCTGATGTCCGACACATGTTAGTGTATAATACTAACACAATCCTAACATATGTGATTACATTCAGTCACTTTATATCTGACCTTTCATATCAAAGGTGTGTCTGGTGTCCGACACATGTCAGTGTATGATACCAACACGATCCTAACATATGTGATTACATTCGGTTACCTTCTAATTTCCTATATTTCGAAACTTCATATTTTCGCCTACTTCATTTGTCAGGAACAACACCAATGGATACCGAAAACTCTGACAAGGTTGCTAAACTTCAAAACAAAACCAAGGACTTCAAGAACTTGTTTGAAGACATGCCAAGTGTAACTACCAAAGGAGAGGGACCTAATGGGAAGAAAGTTGAAGGTTTTCTTTACAAGTATGGGAAAGGTGAGGAAGTGAGAATTTTGTGTGTTTGCCATGGTAGTTTTCTTACCCCTGCTGAGTTTGTCAAGCATGCTGGTGGAGGTGATGTGACCAACCCTTTGAAGCATATTGTTGTCAACTCAAGCTTAATTTGATTTGAGGCTATATGAGAAAGAAAACTATGATATGAGTAATCATATTTTTATTTATTATTATTGAGTCCTATGTTCACCCTTAGCCTTTGAAACCATGGATGTTGAGGATCTCATTTGATGTTTCTTATTGAGGTATATTTCTACCTTTGTTTTTATGTTTATGACTTTAGGACCCTCTATGAGGAAAAAAATGGTACTTGCTAGAAAGTTTTATGTTAATTGTCTATAAGTAAATTATATTAGTAGTCTCTATTATATATCTCTTGAGTATTTTTTGAGTAAATTGTCTGCAAGTAAATTATATTAGTAGTCTATTATGAGTATTATTTATTTTTTTTGATTAAATTTAGTTTTAAAACTTTTTAATATAATTAAATTTTATCATCACTTATATTTTAAGCCATCTCATCAAAAAACTATTGTTTAATTAAATTTCAGTTTATTATGTGAAATGCTGATTTTACTCGATGAAATGATTGTGAATTTTTTTTTTTGAGGGAATGAAATGATTGTTATTTTCCTCTTTATTTGTTATCTTGTATTTTCTAAAGTTTTAAATTTTAGGTTTTATGATATTCTTTAGACTTTATACAATCAAGTCGTCTTTGTGTTTGTGAGCTTAGCTCAATTGGTTGGAGCAATGCATAAAATATGAAAGGTCTGGAGTTCAAACCCTGGCCACTACAAAAATAAAAAAATAAGCCGTCTTAATTTTTTTTCAATTAAGTCTTTATTTTCAAACTAAATAAATCTAGCATCACCGGAAAATAGTTTATTCAAAATCATTAAATTCTCATTTCCTATTATAAATCATTTGGATAACATATTTCCAATTAGTTTTGAAGAGTTTGTAGGTGTGATATGAAGGTTTGAATAGAAAAATTAGTGATTTACTTTTATTTTGAGAGGAATTTACGGTAAATCACTCTACTTAGGCTCTGTTTGGTAAAAATAAGCTATAAGCTAGCTGATAGTTGATAGCTGAAAATCTAGCTGATAGATGATGACTGATAGCTGAAAAGCTTGCTTATTAAAAATAATGTGTTTGGTAAAATTAGCTGTTGAAGTGGCTGATAAGTATAAAATGACATAAAAGGACATGTTTTTTTTTTTGGCTTAATTGCATTTTTGGACCCCTATCTTTCCAAAAGTTGCGGTTATGGACCCCTAACTAATTTAAATACAAAACAACCCCTATTTTTTGATTCTTTGGCAGTTTTGAACCCCCAGTCCAGTGTTGACTTGGTCAACGCTGACGTGGCACCCTAAGTGAGGTGCCACGTGTCAAATTTTTTATTTTTATTTTGCCTTGGGGGGTCAAAACTGCCAAAGAATCAAAACATAGGGGGTTGTTTTGTATTTAAATCAGTTAGGGGTTCATAACCGCAACTTTTGAAAAGATAGGGGTTCAAAAGTGCAATTAAGTTTTTTTTTTAATATACGTATTGACACACTTTTTTTTTGTAATGTATTTATTTTTAATTATAGTTAAATATGTTTTTGGTCCCCATAAACATTCAAACTTTTGGTTTTAGTCTCCATAAAAAAATTCTTCGACCTTTAATCCTAAAACAAAAATCACCGACAATTTTGATCTCTGTTTCATGAATCCCAAAAATACGAGAAAGGTGGAAACAAAATGTGAGCTAGAATATATAAAAAGAAAAATAGGCTAGTTATTTTTTGTGTGGTGTACGGCATGTTAGTTATAGCAAAATATAAAACATTTCCTTAAAAAAATACACACACACATATATATATAGTGCTCCTTAAAAAAAATACAACGTGACAATTTTTTTAAGGGACAAATGGGACGGTTATAAAGATGAACATAGGTAGTTGTTTAATTAAAAAAATAGTTAATTTAAATTAATAGGGTTAAAGTTGGAAGAAAATATAAAAAGTTACCAGCTATAAGCTAAAAAGCTACTTGAAATAGCTTTTCAAAAAACGCTATAAGCTCATGGAAAAAGCTTGTTACCAAACACGCCACGTTTTCATCTAACGAGCTTATAAGCTAATCCAACAAACTATAAGCTAGCTTTTTTGTGTTACCAAACACAACCTTAATTAATCCTTAAAACCCTATCCAAGGCTGGTTTTGTAACAACGATTTTGTTTTTGACAACTAGAACAAACACCAACATATATTTGCATTTGCATAGCTCACAATGAGATTCTCTACCTCGTCTCTAATCATACCCCAAATTGATCAACATCCTAGAATTTGATTAGTAAATATTTCAAGAAAAATAAAGATAAAAGAAAGAGTAATGAACAATTTGATTGTATAATTATAAAATTTTGATCTAAATTGCTCAAAATATCATCGAGATAAATACATATTGATTAAGGAGGGATTTTTTTAGACTCAATATGTAGAGAGATTGAAAGCAGCGATTTATGGCATTTAGAAATGGGCCTTCCTCCAAGAGGAAAAAAAATACCAAAGTATTACTATTTTTTGTTATTTCTTAATTTGTTGAAAAATTATTTGATTTTTTAAATATTTTTTATTGAACTATTTATAGATGGATTGATTCAAATGTGCTACGTATTTATCCATGAGTGCTTAGATGACATGACACATGTCTCTTTTAGTTTAACCAAGGTCTGAGTTCGAATACAGCCTTGAGCATGCAACATCGTTAAAACTCTTAGAGAGAGTTTTCCGTTTATTTGGGTCACACAAGACTCGAGGGATTAGTCTATGAAGTTGCATGCGCAGAAAATATTTGATTTACACCAATAAAATGTGCCACGTATTTTTGTGATACAATCTGTTTGTAATAAATGTTTTCCCTTCTCTTCAATTTCGCGTGAAAACTAGTAGAATAATATTGTATGATTTTGACATTCTTCTTTGAGAGTCAAGTTCATCACATAGATATGAGAGAAGGATAATTTGCATTTGGGAGCTAATACAACAAAAATGGTTTTTAAGTCACGTCGCATGTAAGCTTGTGAGGGTTCACACGTGTGAGCCAAATCTAAAAAAAAAAACCGTGTTTTGTGTCGCATCATAAATAGACGGTGAAATGGTGAGTAGAACAATAGGAATGTCTAAATTCCCACTTTTGCATCATATAGGAACGGGCGGGTTCGGGCATCGAGGGATTCAATTTCATCTGGACCCGCCTGTGTAAATCCTATCTAAACCGTAAACGTGTTTGTTGGACCCGTGGACCTGTTTTAAACTGACAATTTCTCTTTTTTTAGTCCGGGTTGGGCAGATTTTCTCGGGTTGTAGGTTTTTGTCCACCCTTACTCTTGCTTACCAATTGCTTAAGCTCGATTTAGTGAGTGAAATTAATGGATTAACTCTTTTATCGGGGAAAATAGTAGCAAAATGAGTTAGAAACATATACACTGTTTGATTTTAAGTTATATTATATGGTCATAACTGCCGTGTTATGTATTGATTGAATTTCATGTTGATATATCATATAATAACTTTCATACTTGACTATATTGTGCTTAAGTGAAATATTTGTTGTTTGCTTCTTAAGTGAAATGATTGACATAGTATGATATATGAATCATTTCTATGTACTTTTAATTGAATATTTGAAATATTCTTAATGTGAATTTTTGCAAATTTGTTATGTGATGGTGATAAAATTGTGAAATGCGTTATGAATACGTGAACAATGAAAAAGTGTTGTAATGTGCAAAAAAAATTGGATTGTGAATAAACCCAACACCTGTTAATGATAATAGTTACATGAATGAGTGACTTATAACCACAAAAGGATGAAGGCGACAATTAACGTTCATGAACCATCATGCATATCATATTAGTAAATTGTGTTAGACTTTATTAACCCACTTTTAGGGAACATGGCAATAAAAATTGACTGCGAAGAATTACTTGTTAGACCTTAGAGGTCCAAATGGGGTAGTTCCCAATTGACTTAGGGATAATTGTTTATTATTATAAGTTACTGTGTCACCTGCTTCTGCCTTAACTAGTCACCTAAATTGATCTTGGAATAAGTTGTGTGAGTTTATTAGAACTTGTATGTGTATCTCTTATACGAGAGCATAGTGTTGCCTCTTCACTCTAAGGCTTTGTTTGCGAGTTTGGAGGGGAAGGGAGGGGAAGACTTGGGAAAAAAAAAATAAGTAAGTGGAAGAAATAGAGGAAAATGGAAGATGAGGGCTTTGGGGGGTTAACTTTTCTTCATAATACAAAACCCTCCTCGTTTGGAGCAACTAAAAAATTGTATTGGATGAGGGTTTTGGAGGGTTAATAAGAAGAATTCTTCAAATTTAATTTATGTTGTTATAATATTTTTAAAATTAAAAATAAAGTAATCATATGCATTAATTTATCATTCTCTAAAAAACTACTCTTTTAAATTTTTTGAAAGATTTCTCTATTTTTCCTCATATTTTGCACCCCTCAAAGTCTTTTCTTTCCTTCCCCTCCAAACTTCCAAACAAAGCCTAGGTATATTATTTTTGTTCCCTTCTACCAAACATAGAAATATCGTATTTAATGCCCTTATTCCCAGGAATATATTTTTTATCTCCCAAACAAACACCCCCTAAGTGTTTTGCAGTAGTTTGGTATAAAGTATCCTATAAAGTGTTTAAGAAAAACTGTGTACGTCATGTGTCTTCATGTGTCTTGTATAAAGGAGAAATATGTGTTAATGTGTATTGAATTAACTTAAATGTGTTTGATGTTTGTGTGAATAAATGTGAATGATATGAGTATGTGTTTTTTTTTTTTTTGGTACAAGAGAGGGCCGAAGTCCAATATGAGTATGTGTTATTATGTTAATATGTGACTACTTGAACGTGTTTGTTGATAATTTCCAAATTTCCGTAGTTTACATTATATAATTCATGAGACTTATTAACTTGATTTGCAAGAAAATCTATGAAAACACCCCAACTTATTATACCTATTAGATAATTAGGTTTTTAGTATGATCATAGTTATTTTGACCTATTACCACTTTTATTGTAGTGCTAAAGATCAAGAAATTCAAAGAGAATGAAAGATTGAAGATTCTTAGTATTGAATAATTCTCTAACTAAGCCAACAAATGGCTTAGTGAATCAAAACATATATCCAGAAGTAAAAGAGGGAAGATAAATTTGCTAAGCAAGCAATAAAATGACTTAGAGAAACAATTCAAAACTTTGAACTTTTTTAAATCACTAAGAGAGATTATCAATTTGTTTAGCGAATCATGGCGGTTTTTGGTGACCTAAGGATATACACATTGTTTTCAAAGAGATAATTACAGGGAGATTTGTACTCAAGGTGGATTGCACTCAAGGTCAGATTCATCATCTTGGATTCTAAATTATCATCAATTCGTCTCTCTAAAACTAAAAGAAGTATGATTAGCTATGTTCTCTTAGTGTTGAGATTAGGTGTAATTCATTGTTCTTGTTTAGTAAATTCTTGGTCCAACTTCTTATATATAATTTTTTTCTTCATAATATCTATGTTTAATTCTTGGTTTTAATTTTTTTTTTTCTTTTCAAATTGACAACTTCAAAAATGATCTTTTGATTTATTATGTGCTTGAAAAAAAAACCTTTTATATAACAAATCTAGAATAATTCATCCGTCGATGCTAGTTCTAGAAATAGGGTTAGATTTCCAGTCATTAATCACTGTCTGATTTTAATGCTATCGTATAGGTTAATTAAGCGAGGAATCATAAGTTAATTGGTACGAGAGATCTCTTTTCGTTTGTTGGGATTTTAAACATATGAAGAGCGACATGTGAAGATATAATTGAAAACCTAAAAGTATATTATCTATCAAGAGGATACATTAGAGGAATAACTAATGTAATCTAATTTCAACCCACTTTTGTATCTTTGAATTTAACTACAAATGTATTGTGAATGTGATATGATCATTGTCATTCTAGATTCTTAAGTGAAAGTTGTTGTAAAGATTTGAATAATCACTATTTTTGGGATAGATTATTACTTCATCATTGGGTTTAAAGTGTCACATACAGTCGACAACCCCTCATTTCTCAGCATGCACATATTTATATTATATTATAATATAACGTGCACCTATGATTCACCGTTCTTGACCTTCTTTTCTCATTTTACATATAAATTCCACAAAAATCTTATGCAAAAAGCTTGTATTGTTGCATGCTATTAGAAATACAATAAATATCTAGCCAACACTTAATCTTCATATTCTCTTTAGGAGTTTAGTAAACTACTTTAAAAAAAATGGCATTTTCTATTCAGACTTAGTCTCAGATGAACAAATTGAAAATCCCTTCGAATGTTTACCAAGACATAAGAACTTGGTAGGATATGTAATGGTTTATGTAATCACCATCAGATGAGTAGATTACAAATTCACAAATTGTTTTAAAATTTTTTAAAAAGTTGCTGTTATCACGATTTTGGGGTATTAAGTCATTAATTAGGCTTGAACCTTTCAATCTTTGATATTTTTTATTTTTTCTTGGGAAGGGTAAAATTGAGAAAACCCTTAGAAATTCTAAGTTCGGGGGTCGTTTTCACTACGGGAAGGTGTTAGGCACCCGCGATGACTATAGTACTCTATAGGAGCCGTTTTCTTAGTTTTATGTGTACGCTTTATTTTTAATGCTATTTATGGAAAAAGAAATTTATTTATGTTAAGAATGCGGGGAGAAAGTGTTTGAGGTTTTATTTTAGTGGACTTGGAGAGGTTTTGACCTCATGCCTACATACCCATTTAAGGGATCAAACTCCATGTAGTTCTCTTTCAAAAAATGTTTTTTTGTGTGTTTGGTTGATTTTAGTTTTTTGTTGGAAAATGGTTTTGAAGAAGAGAAAGAAGCCGTAAAGGCATGAGAAAAAAGAGTAGTGAAGAGTTGGTTCGATTTTTAAAAGAAAATGTCTAAGTAGAAGTTAGAGTTCATTTGAGTTTGATTAAGAAAATAAAGGGAAAAAATCAATGGAGTTTTGACTCCAAAGTTTGTTTGGAAAAATTTTCAAGTGATGGAATTTGCTTATTTTTTGGAAAATTGGCATTTGTCTAAAGATCGCGTTTCCTAAGCATACATCTAAACGGTAAACATGCAACGTGTGTGCGTGTCGGTGCTTGTGTCGGTGTACATCATTAGAGTCCATTGTCCTTTACACTTTGCCCTAGTTTACATGCTATGGTCTTGCGAGTAATTAAAAGAAAGCTAATCTACCTAAAATTATTACAAACCCATTTGATGTAGAAATGAATAGAAAAATAATACCTAAACTATGAGATGGATGAAATATGAAATGAAATGATTAGTATCATAAGGCATCAAATGGCAAGAAAAAAGAAAGCAATATTGAAATAGGATAGCAAAAAGAAAAGAACAATGAAATGAACTAAAAATGACAAAATATACTTAGAATTTGGTATAACACTTGGACATGCACATGACCTATAATTCCCTCATCATAGCCATTTTTAAAAGAGGTTTGATTTTAAGCTACAATGTGAGGATCACAAGAACACACACAAGCAAAGCATTATAACACATTCATAGAGATATTTTACACTTTATTTCTTGATAAAAACACACATTATTTATCAAACAAGAAAAAGAAAAGAAAATTCACATCCACAAACAGCAAAATACACATATGATCAGAGGCTTATTCAACATGAAATTGCATATCAATCACTCACAATATATGCCAAAATTTATGAAGAAAAATATGGCAAGAAATTCACAAAATTAAGCCAAAAAGAACAAATTAATCAAGAAAATAACACCTATATTTTTATTATTTTTTAACATGTAAAAACATCACAAAAGTATCAGAAACATATCAAGAAACACAGAAATTTTTAGGAATTTTTATGAGAAAATTTGAGCAAGCGTGGGGTTCAGATAGCAAGCAACAGGGTGCAAATAGCAGGAAATAAGGAAAAAAAAATAAAGAAAACCACAAACAGAAACCCAAGCCCAAAACCCATGGATCTGGATGCACAGGAACCGTTGGATTGATCCAGAAAGCCAAACCCTAGATCTAAAGGTTCAGAATGAAGGGAAAGAACCAGAAATAAACCGAACCGGTTCAGTTGTTTATAAAAAGGCTTATGGACCGGTTTTTTCATTTCTTCCTCTTCCTTCTCTCTCTTCTCTCATCCTAGTGAGAGAAGCTCTCACTTCTCTCTAGAATTCCGGTCATCTTCTCCGGCGAGCAAAAGTTTTCTGGCGCGGTGGCCGACCACCTCAAGGTGGCGACGCCGCCGCTGGAAAAAAAAATTGCTCCGATTCAAATTTTTTTTACACTTTTAAACATCCTTTTTCGTTCTAAACATGAATCCGGCACTAGATTTTGCATGCAAAGCTCGAATCAACGTAGATCTACGCTTCTTGTTCGCGGTTTTGAAAGGAACTTTTTCAAGTTTTTTTTTACTTTTTCGAATGGAATCTTTTAGAATTTCATAGATCTACACTTGATTCGTCTTTGTTGATGTTCTTGAGAAAAGAAAGATGAAGTTTGAGTTTTACCTGTGATTTTCGGTTGGAGATTTCGAATGAGTTCTTCAGAAAACTTCGATTTGATTCTGTTTGTGGATTTTGCTGCGTGAATCCGAAAATAAATCGGTTCTTCTTCTTCACCGGTTTGATTTCTTCTTCTCCCGTTTTCTC
Source organism: Medicago truncatula (assembly GCF_003473485.1). Taxonomy (NCBI): domain Eukaryota; kingdom Viridiplantae; phylum Streptophyta; class Magnoliopsida; order Fabales; family Fabaceae; genus Medicago; species Medicago truncatula. The sequence continues at coordinate 4,291,058 of NC_053048.1, read as the reverse complement.
TTCTCAGATCCTTCGTGATCGTGCTTGAGTTCGTCACTGATGGTGATGAATTCGCACTGGAATTGCGAAGGAAAATGGTTCAATGATGATGATTCAGTGATGAATCACTGAGAACTGTAAAGAAATCAAAGGAAAATTGTTGAATTCTGGTTCTGGAAAAGTTAGGGTTCTATGAATGTTCTTGGTGATTTTTTCTGTGATTTTCTGTTTTGATCTGTAACTGAATGGAGAGAGAAACTGAAAATCTGTTTGTGGTGATGTGTCTTGAAATGTATGGATCCGTGTGGAATTTCTGACACTGTGTGTTATTTATAGCCTGCCATGTGTATTTGGGACCAATGAAATAATGACACCTGTTCTGGACTGGATTGGATCGAATTTTTGAACTAAAAAGCACTTGGGATCTTTCTGCAAAATAATAAACTTGAAGGACTTGACTGCAATAAAAAATGGACTGAAATGAAATTTTTAAATGTTTTGGGCTAAAATGTAATTAAAAATAAAATTGGACTAAAAAAGTAAATTTGACAAATAGTAAAGTGAAACTAAAAATAAAATCAACAAAAGGACTAAAACGAACCAGATACTGACATGAGGTATTTTAAAATACCTCCCTGTCGAAATTTTGACAGGAAAAGACCAAAATGCCCCTAGGGACTAAACTGACTCAAATGCAATTTTTGAAATGATTTTAAACAGAGATTCAACAATGATTTGTACAGACAAGTTTAAAAGACTCAGAGACAAACACAGGGACTAAAATGGGTTCCACTGCAGGAAATGACCAAAATACCCTTTTGTATGATTTTTTGAAATAAAATGCAAGAAAAGTAATGTGGTGTTTCAGAGAGTTCTTAAATGACTTATAATGCAAGAAAAGACACTTTGAATAGTTTTATGCAAGAAAATCGAGCTTGAACGTACTCTGAGACAGAGACAGTAAAATATGCAGATGAAAAGAGAGTAAAGATTTAGAGTAAAACAACAGCGAATTAACAAATATCAGTGTTAGAAAAGAAATTTGGACGAGTATTTTTAGGTCCAAAATCAGGGTATAACAGTTGCATTAACAACGCCTTTGCAGTTCCATGTCATAATACTTTATGAAGATAACTAAACATAGTATAACAAATCTCACATGTTCATATCCCTGTTGTCTTCATAGCCATATTCTCATGTGTAATCATTGACTCAAAATTAGATTCAGTCATATTTTTGTCGTCCGTAGATTCTTTGTCTATATTAGGTATGTTCTTTTACAAAATATAAAATTCGGATCCATCACTGTTATGGCCACCATTAATGCTTTTTTGACCTATCTAACATTCATTACTCCTTAAACGATACAAATGTTGAACTATTATCTATGACCCTGGATTTGGTGTTTGACAAAGAATTCGACAAAGGCGCCAAATTGTTTCAAAATAATAAAGTACTAATTTTCTTCTTCATAAGAGTTGTTGTTTTTGTTTCGACAATTTACCTAAACTTAATGAAAAAGGGTAAATTGGCGGGATTTCTCAAAAGTTGTTGTTTTTCATAGAAAATAAAAGTAACATGAAACATAATGATGAACGTAATGAGGATTTTCGAATCCCTCTGTCTCCTTGTTAGGTAGAATATGCTCTTGGTCCAATTACTATTTGATGTTTATGTTCATGACACCTAACAAAGTAAGATCTATTCTAGTTAGGGTTCAAGGCCCCTTCGTGCAATATTTGCTTCAGAGTTAGTAGTAGACATATATTCTCACAAATGTTAAGGTGCGTTATGAAAGTTAATCCAAGGTGAATTCTCGATCTCTCGGAAAACTACCATAGTAACTAATATATCTCAGTTCTGGTTCAAAAGGCTAACCTAATAGAAATTCTAACATATATCCAATGAGATACATCGTCTTTTGTTGACTCAACTTTTGGTTATATATAATATTAGAGGGAGTATTTAATCAGCATTTGAATTTTATGTCGTGTTTGCTTATCTCACTTCATCAATCATTGAATTTTAGTTGAATTTGATTGATTACTTTATGAAAAATGATAACTTGTATCCTAAGTTAAGAACTCAAATGTAAAAACATAATCTTAGAATTTGTACATTCATTATCTTTGAAGTCTAAAAATTTATTTTTCCATTCAAAACTTATATTTTAGTTATATTTTTAGATCTGTAACTTTTATCAGAAGAGCATACATTAACATGAATCTAACTTTATTTCAAGCTGAATTTTATTCTCTTAGGTCAAAGTTGAATTTGATTTATGATTTTATTCCAAATCCAAAAGCAATTAAATGCTTGCAAGTTGCGATATCATCTTTTAACATTTTTGTGTTTCCTCTTCCAGCGATCGTGTGGCCATTCCACGACTTTATAATACTAATTTGTTTTGATATGTCTTGTTAATATGTGATGTTGTAGCATCTACTTTGTTCTCATGTGTCCGCCTCTTTTATGTGTGAGAAGTCATGAAGACCTAATTCCCTCGTTTCTTTCTTACGAATTAACATCAACATAAAGGCCCAAAAGTAAAAAACTTGTTCATGTGGCCATCAGTATATTTCAATCAGTTAAGCTCATATTTCCTCTCTTTCTTTTGTCACGTGACCTCTAACTATAATTAACAACAACCAACCAATACTATTTTGGTTCAACAAGACAAAACTCATTCCAATAATTTGATGTGTGGAGCAAAATTAACAACAACCAACCAAAGTGATAAAAAAGAATAAATAATAAATGAGAAAAAAAAAAACACAATGATATTTGCATATCCCTTTTGGTCCAATTTGACCTACGTTTGAAGGAGATAGCAATTCTCCAATTGATTATAAAAAAACTATAACAATGAGATATAAAAATTACAAGAAATTATCATTTAACAATAACAACTAAAAATCACCCTTGTATATGAGACAAAATGGTTTCGCATGCTAATGTGTTTATATTGTTTTCAAACCCTAGAATATAACCCCAAAAAGTACCGAATTCCTAGCCTGTAAATTCCATAGAATTCTCCCATTTCATAACCCATAGTTTGTTTCACACCTCTCATTAAACAATGTATTGAAACTATCTATTTATAGATTTGGATGCGCACATGGGCCTCTTGTATGCAATTGCGCAACCCCATCAATACCAGACGAACTTCCTCTCGCAGCTATACCCCATGCCTCACACAACAGGTAGCAGCACACTTCCCAGAAGACTTTAAACTGATGGTGATGTCAATTTAATCATCAACCATCTTACTATTTGCCCTTCCCTCCAACTACATTTGTTGTCTCACAATTTTTCCTCTTTTACCTCTTTTACCACAAGTTTTTATCATAACTTCTTCAACTCCAAAGTGTGCTTATGCGTCTCTTAAAGATTCCCTTGCTCTCACATAAATCATAACACCCAAGGACTTCATAGTTGTACAACTTTGATGCCATCATATTGATTGACTCCTCCTAGGAACTAGTGAAAGAAATCTAGTTAAGCTGAGAGATCTTCTATCATCTTCAAGATTTAACATTATTGCATTTTCAAAGATGGATTTGAATCCAAGAGATCTGGTTATGCAGAAAGAAATCTTTTACCATCTCATTGAAATGCTTTACAAAAATAGTGCATTGATATGATTTCATTAATTAATATGCCAAGAATATATTTCATATAAAAAAAGAAGCTTAAAATATTTTTAAAATAAAACATGATTTATATTATTATTTTTTTGGGGAAAAATATGATTTATTATAAATTAAAGGCTTAATAGCAGTTTTCGCCCCTTAACTTTCACGAAGTTGTGATTTTGGCCCCCTAAGAAAAAAACTACAAAACCGCCCCCTAAGGTTTGCAACTGTAGCAGTTTTGGCCCCCCAAGGCCAATTTTTGGTAAAAAAAAAAAAAAAAAAAAAAAACACGTGGCACCTCACTTAGGGTGCCACGTCAGCGTAGATCGAGTCAAAATTGGCCTTGAGGGTCAAAACTGCCACAGATGCAAAGACTTAGGGAACGGTTTTGTAGTTTTTTTTTTCTTAAGGGGCCAAAATCGCAACTTTAGAAAAGTTAGTGGGCTAAAACTGCTGTTAAACCTAAATTAAAAACTATAACTTTTAATGTTAAATATTAGTTTTGTAAAAGAAAAAACATTATACATTAGCACTCCATTTTGGAGCAATTGACGATTTTTTTTTTTTTAGAGATGACGAATTATTTATTATTACGATAAGTATTGCAATTTTTTTAGAGTATGAAAATGTATTGCAATTAAAAAAATATAAGGGGAATGTTAACTTATGCTTTCGAAGTACCGGTTAAATAAGTAAATATAATATTATTGTGTTGGAAGTTGTGCAGTCAACTTTTTAAAATTAAAAAAATATTTGTAAAAAAAAAAAATATTTTTGATTTAAAACTCAGTCAAATATTTCTCAAACACTTAGCATAACCCTGATTTTAATTCTTCATCATTGTTCATGACTCACACGACAAACAGAATGTTAGGAAAACTATTTTGTCCTACTTGTTAATTTTTCATATGCGATCTGGATTAAGATAGGACCGATGGCCTCTCTCTGGTTTCCTGGCATAAGATGCTTTTTAATAAAATAAATTATCTATAAAAAAATATAACCCAATCTCTCGATATCCAGAATAATATTTTTTTGATAGAACTAAATCAAAAATATTATAGCTAAACTATGCAAAGCAACCAATTGTTGACTAAATCGGAAATATCATAAGCAAAACAATCGTTGATTATAACACTTTTCCAACGGCTATTTGAACGCTTCATACATACGGTACTTCTTCCGTTTAAAATATATATCGTAATTTTAGAATATGTATTATTCAAATAATTTACTTTACTATATTTTTTAACTAATATATAAATACAAATGCTAGCTTGTAAGTTGTTGTTTGATTTATTTCAATGAATGTTTTCAAAATATCAATTTTTTATTAAGAAAAATTAAAGATATTAATGGTCAAAGTTGTCTAATATTATGTGTATAATGGTTGACTACGACATGTATTTTAGAATGATAAGAGTATTTATTATTTAATAAGTATTTTCTAAAATGATTTTAATCATCTTTAAAATGTAAATTTACCTCTAAAAAGAATGTAAATTTAAAACACAAATACGTCGTCTTACATATCAAATGAAATAAAATAAAATACTAGTAAATGGGGAAACAATACTATGAAATAGAGGTCTTTTAAGTTTGAAATTTGCAATAAATTAGTCTTTAAAATTGAAGTTTGCAATAAATTGGTTTTTAAGTTATTTTGGTGACACATAAATCTTTTAGGTTTAAGATTTGTAACAGATTGATCATTTAAGTTATTTTGGTTACACATAAGTCCTTTAAGTTTGTAAACATTTTCGATTTAGTCTTTCTACCACATCATCATTTTTGTAATGTTTGGTTAACAAAATGACTAAATTGAAAACGTTTACAAACTTCAAGGATTTATATGTGACCATTATAACTTAAAGGACCAATATGTTACAAACCTCAGACTTAAAGAACTTATGTGTGACCAAAATAACTTAAAGAATTAGTCTATTACAAACCTCAAACTTAAAAACATCTTCTATAATTTAGCCTTTACAAAACTATTCCTCATTAATGGCATGGGAAAAATAAAACGAAGAATTGAATGAAAAGACAATAATAAATAGTTATGGGGTATTATAGAAAAAAAATTAATATTAACACTTTATTAATATCGTAAACGACTTACTTCCTTCTGTTACATTTATAAACAATTTTTTCTTTTTCAGATTCATTAAACATTAGATGTATCTGAATTATAATATAGTTCAAATACATCAATTATTTAATAAATATGAAAAGAAAAAAAAAGTTGCTTATAATTTGTTTTTCTCAAAGCAAACTTATAAGTTGTAAAAAAAATTAAATTATTAAACTTTTTTTTTACTGCGGTTTAAACCCTGAACCTTGCATATATTATGCATTATCCTATCAACTGAGCTAAGCTCACGAGGACTAACTAATAAACATTTAATATTATATTAAAACACATTAAGAAATTAAATTATTACACATTAAGAAATTAAATTATTTAAAAGAGTAACTTGTGAGGAAGACTCTAATTTAAATTCTAACAATATACTTCATCAAACGTAACGGATATAAGTTATAGACTAATATCTCAATGATTTTAAAAATATCTTTTGTTTTAAAGTCAACTTTGATCATATTCTCAACAATCTCACCTAAGTTCATACTAATTATTATTTATAAAAGCAAAGGAAAAACAAACACCACACACATCACAAACATTGTAACAACTCTTATCAACCAAATCACAATGTCTTCTGTTCCTTTCCTATTTCCTCAAACTCATTCAACTGTCCTTCCAAACCCTTCAAATTTCTTCTCACAAAACTTACTATCCACACCTCTCCCTACAAACTCATTCTTCCAAAATTTTGTTCTACAAAATGGTGATCAACATGAATACATTCACCCTTACCTTGTCAAATCCTCAAACTCTTCCCTATCTGTTTCATACCCTCTTCTCCTCTTTTCAACAGCAATGTTGTACCAAGTTTTTTCACCAGATCTTACAATATCTTCCTCACAAAAAACTCACACAAATATACCAAAAAACCATGTTATTTCATCTTATAGTGATCTTGGTGTGACTCTTGATATTCCCTCTTCAAACCTAAGATTCTTTTTGGTTAGAGGAAGCCCTTTTTTAACTGCTTCAGTTACAAAACCAATACCTCTTTCAATCACAACAATTCATAGTATAATTTCTTTGTCTCCATTTGATAAGAAAAAAACCAAATATACCCTTCAACTCAATAACAATCAGACATGGATCATATACACTTCTTCACCAATCAACTTCAACCATGATGGTTCCGAGGTTAAATCCGGTCCATTTTCCGGTATTATTCGTATCGCGGTTGTTCCTGATTCCAATGGTGAGAAAATTCTTGATAAATTTAGCTCTTGTTACCCTATCTCTGGTGATGCAAACATCAAGAAGAAATTTGGTTTGGTATATAAATGGCAAAGAAAAAATTCTGGTGATTTACTCATGCTAGCACACCCTCTTCATGTTAAGCTTTTATCAAAAAGTAACAATCATGGTGTTACTGTTCTTAATGATTTTAAGTATAAAAGTGTTGATGGTGATCTTGTTGGTGTTGTTGGAAATTCATGGAATTTGAAAACTGATTCTGTTAATGTAACATGGCATTCAAATAAAGGTGTTGCAAAAGAATCAAATGCTGAAATTGTTTCTGCTCTTGTTAATGATGTGAAGAAGCTAAACTTTTCGTCGATAACAACAAATTCATCTTATTTTTATGGTAAGATTGTTGGAAGAGCTGCAAGGTTTGCTTTAATAGCTGAAGAAGTTTCTTACCCTAAAGTGATTCCAATTATCAAGAATTTTTTGAAGGAAACTATTGAGCCATGGTTGGATGGAAATTTCAAAGGGAATGGTTTTTTCTATGAAAAAAGTTGGGGTGGATTAGTTACTCAACAAGGGATTAATGATTCAAGTGCTGATTTTGGTTTTGGAATGTATAATGATCATCATTATCATTTAGGTTATTTTCTTTATGGAATTGGAGTTCTTGCAAAAATTGATCCTTCTTGGGGACAAAAGTATAAACCACAAGTTTATTCACTTGTGAAAGATTTTATGAACTTGGGCCAAAGGGATAACAAAAATTATCCAACTTTAAGGTGTTTTGATCCATACAAGTTGCATTCTTGGGCTTCGGGTTTGACCGAATTTGAACATGGAAGAAATCAAGAAAGTTCTAGTGAAGCTGTGAATGCGTACTATTCAGTAGCATTGGTTGGTTTAGCATATGGCGACAAAGATCTTGTCGCCACTGGATCAACGCTTTTAGCGTTGGAAGTCAATGCCGTGCAAACTTGGTGGCATGTGAAAGCTGAAAATAATTTGTATGGTGGAGATTTTGCGAAAGAGAATAGAATAGTGGGAATTTTGTGGGCTAATAAAAGAGATAGTGCACTATGGTGGGCTTCATCTGAATGTAGAGAGTGTAGGCTTAGTATACAAGTTTTGCCTTTGTTGCCTATAACTGAGTCTTTGTTCAACGATGGTGTTTATGCTAAGGAGCTTGTGGAATGGACAGTGCCTTCTTTCAAGAACAAAACTAATATTGAAGGTTGGAAAGGGTTTACCTATGCTTTGCAAGGTGTTTATGATAAGAAGAATGCATTGAAGAATATTAGAATGTTGAAAGGTTTTGATGATGGAAACTCTTTTAGTAATTTGTTATGGTGGATTCATAGTAGGTGAAGAATGATGTATAAGAGCAATTGTGCAAAATTTAATAATCAATAAAAGATTTGCAATTTGATGTTTCAATTTGATCATTTATCAATATTTTTCATTTATTGTAGTTTATGAAATTCTATATTTGATATAAGATTTTGTTTTTTTGCTGAATCACGAGCACGAGCAATGGAAAACATCAGAAAAGAACAAGACATTTCAACTAGGTTGATACCCCAAAATCACCTCCATCCTCTGCCACCATGCTCCAAAAATTAATTTAAAAAAGGAAAAATATAAGATTTTGTGATCATGGTGATGGTGTAAAATTGATTATTGAGACATTTTTTTATTGATTTGATGGAATTGAAGTTTACCATACTACTTTCCATTTGTACTAGAAGATTTTGTGATCATGGTGATGGTGTAAAATATAATGCATTGACATATAGTTATGACCCAATTGTCATTCTTTTCAATCATTGAATTTCAAAAATAGGCTGCTTGAAGGCTCCTCATTGGCATCTTGAACATGTCAAATTCACACACAAAAATGAGCCAATGAAATTCTCAAATTTCAAATAATGCTTTGGGTACTTTTTGGTCAAAGAGGCCTCAAAAGCAAAGCCTAAGTCATGTGACATACATATACTCCAAATCACAACTCACGAGACATATAACGATAAAAATTTGAATTAACGTTAATTTGGTGTTTACTGGTCATTAACTATAGAAATAAATACCTGTCAAAAAACTATAGAAATAAATATACTAGTAGTCGCTAACTAGTAGTCCTCTTAAAGAAAAAAAAAACTGTTTTTTTTTTTTTGGTAGTCGGGGTTTAAACTGCATATCTTGCATGTATTATGTATTGTATCTATCAACTGAGTTAGTTCACGAGGATAAAAAATTGTTGTTTTCACTACAAATTGAGATAAGCTTGCGAGAACAAAAAATTATTTTCTGTATAACATGTTAGTCCTCAACTATGGTAATTATTTCTTCCTTTTTTAAAACAAAAAAAAATACAAATTTGGTGAACTAAAAACTAGTTGAGGGACTTTGTTCTTTTTTGTTTTTTTACGGTTTGTACCAAATAAAATATTATAATAATTAGAAACTCGTAAAATATAAGAGAGAATGATAATTTAACCTTATTTTTTCAAAAAAAAAAAATGATAATTTAACCTTATCAAAAAGAAGAGAATGATAATTTAGATATAAATTATTTTCACAGAAGCAAAACCCTTCTAAAGAAAGAAGCCTTACCTGCTTCATTTGTTTTTTTCTTTGGGTCCAAAACTTGCTTCATTTCTTCCAAGGTAAAAATTGCAATAAATATGGGAGTGTATGTTTTCCTTTCTAATTTCATATTATATAACATAAAAAGCGTAACACACCTTAAAATTATCTCAAAATTCTCTATTTTTTTGATTTTATAATTTGGATAGAGTGTGATAGAAGATTGAAGGCTTATGAAAGAAACACTCTAACTATGGATGTACGATGGAAATACATGTATTTTTAGGACTTTTAGATCCGATGGACCTTTTCATTGGAGCCTTCTTCAAAATTATAGATATCTAAAGAAATCATGGGACATCAACGAACTGTATTTCTCTTGAAAAGAAAAAGACTAAATTAATTTCACGTTTTACTAAATTAAAAAGGATCTAAACTATGTTTTTTGATAATAGAAGAGAGCTAAGATCCAAAAAGAAAAAGGACTACAAAGTTATGTGGATATGTCATAAAAAATGAGACTTATAAGCTCACTAAAAAGAGTTTTGTGAACATGTATATGGAAAGAACTCAAAGAAAAACTAAAATTGGTGAGTCAATCTGTGCTTTTAGTGCAGTCCTACCATGTATGGTTGAATTGCGTCAATCAATTCAAATATAAAAGCTTATGTATCTCGTGCATTAAGATGAACGGATTTCTATTGATTTTATTGGTCCTTGTTACCAAGTCAATTAGAGTTTTGGAAAAGCTCTCAACCTGAAGACTTTTGAATCTATGTCTATCTCCAAACCAACTCCATATCCAAGTTCGTTCATCACATTTTAGCATGAAGCACGTCACAACTTTGCACAAAAATCTTATTAAATATATCCCATTTGAGTTCCGCATTAGACCACCACAACTTGACAAATCCATTGTCTTTTCTAAAAAGCTCCATCACAGTTAAGCTTAGTCCAACCCTCTGGAAGTCTTTTACAATCAATCAAAATCGTCTCTCACTAATGAAAAAGTCGTTGGGAAAAACTAACATATAGAAATAAAGGAACCCAAAAATATAACATGGAAACTCCAAAACTAGAGAAAAACCACAACCATTGTCTAACGACCAGAGAATAACACCATGTAAATATTGTTACAGCATATAAATTACTTTCAAACACCCACCGGCCCCCAATACATTCATACCCTCCAAACGCATGCCTAACTACATCTCACAACACTCTTAGACAATAGTATAAGAAAAAAAAGAAAAGAGTCAAATATAAATTTAAAGTGTTTTTGACTTGTGCATCTTGCAACAAAGAAATAGAGCATACATGTATACATTGCTCTGCTTGTCTTGCACTTCAAGAAACATCCTTGTGGCCTACAAAAATTGACAAACAAAGTAAACAAGTGAAGGAACTATCTTGTTTATCTTACACTTCAAGAAACAATCTTCATTATTTTGTACTACCTCTTCCTTTATAATTCTAAGCAATGTGATATTTTTTCGACATGTATATTTTTCAACCAACACCGACAAAATCAAACGGTTGTTAGTCTAACATCAATGTTTTTAGTCATTTTTAGAACAATATGTCAATTGATCAATGAAAGTCTTCATCAAAAACAACTTACTAGTGCTGGCATGCAACCGGGAAAATTGAGTTCCCCTCCTTATTTTGAGTTCCGTGAAGTAGTTAGTTGATATTCTTGAAAATACAGTCCCAACAATTCAAAGAAAATAAATTTGAAATTTGATTTGAATGGATTAACTTGAGCCAAATTTGAGTTGCCTCCGAGCAATCTCACTGCACATCCACATAAAAGTAACTAATTCGGTGATGTTCTTTTTGATTCCATAAGACCTTCTAATCTCTTTCTACCAGTTGAAACTTGTCCCACTATCATTTATAAAATAAATTGGTGGGATAATGCATTATTATATGCAGGGGTCGGAGTTCGAACTTCGGACACCCAACTTATTCATTTTATAAGGTGAATTCTAGTCGCTAGACTACCTGACAAAAAACAAAAAAGATAATTTTAGAGATTTTATAAAATGAAACCCAAAATTTAACGAAAAAGGTAGTATATTTTGGGTTGAAGGGATAATAGTTTTGGCATTTCCTAGTTAAACAAGGTATGGATTTTATAAAGGATTTTTTTACTATATTAAACCAAATTGCACTGATATTGGAGTTTATTATTTTCTAAAATAGACTATAATAATATTTTTATGACAACATATGATTGAACAATGTCATCGATACTATATATATATATATTTTATTTATTTATTTATTTATTTTTTAAATGTTAACATAGATTTTTTTTTCTCATAGAACTCAAATTTTCCCCTCCGCAATGTGTGATTTCTTGTTTCTGCCCGTTGGTTCTTCTTTGACTTTGCTTTATTTCCTTAGTCGACATGATGCAATTTCCTTTTTTGTCAAAAAAAAAAGATGCCATTTCTTTTTGAACGTTGGATAAAAGATTCTCTCAATACTTTATGATCCTCAAGTCACATGCCTAGATCCAATCCATACCCCTTGGCTTCTTTTTTTTTTTTTTTTTCCCTTGCTAACAAGTACTTTAAGCTATGTTTATGTTTGGATAGTGAGAGGAAAGAAAGTAAAGAAAAGATTGATTAAAGAATGAAAGTGAATAGAAAGTAAAGGGAAAGTAAGATGATTTTTAAGTTGTTTGAAATAAGTGAAAAAGTGAAAGGAAAGAAAGATGTATATTTAAAAAATGACATAATTATCCTTATGGTAAAATGAGTTATGAATTTATTATTTATTTAATATAATATATTCATATTTACATATTAGAAAATAAAAATTGATATGTTAATATATACATGAAAATTAATCTTTAATGGTAGATATGTCATATAGGTATACTGTTTAGGCAGCCTACTATTTAATATATATTATCGTAAAAAAAAAACAATATAATATAATATTAGGGTAGTGTTAACTTGTACTCTTGGGGTACAAGTTAAGAATCTAAAAATGGAATTACTCCCTCCGTCCCTTAATAAGTGACATATTTGACCATTTCACACAGATTAAGAAAAGTGTAAAGATGAAAGAAAGGGAGTGATACTTTTACTGAGTTGTCCTTGTCATTATTTTGAAACTTTTTCACTTTTAAGTAATGATTACTTTCTTTGTTCCACTACAAACTTTAACATGGGGACCACAACAAGTATTTATAAGGGGTAAATCCGTCAAATTTTGCTTAGAAATCTGAGAAGGTCAAGTATTGTGGGACAAATATTTTTTACAAATAGGTCACTTATTCAGAGACGGAGGGAGTAAATCATAAATTTTGTCTTGAAAAGATAATATTTTAAAATTCTAGAATATTGATTGAATGCACAATTTCCAACAAAATGTTTTTATACTATTTAGTTTCTTAACTTGTGTCTTCAGGGCACAAGTTAATATTTCTCATAATATTATTCATGTTGATTCAAAGGGTTATTTGTGTCATTTCAGACAAAATTGGTCTCTTCTCCACCTTTCCGTCCAATCCAACGAGGAAAGATTTTAGTTGTGGGTCCCAGTCCAAAACATTATTTCCTCTCCTCTTGTTGGTGGTTCCAAACTGTGAAAAGTGGATCCATCCACTCAGTTTCTTTCCATTGAACCAAACACTGCCTTAATGTTAAGATTTAAAGCTAGTTTGGTCCAGCTCATCATTTGATAAGAAGGTTAGGCTCAAACTTTTTATAAAGTTTATTTAATCGAATATGCGAGGTAAATGTTTACAAACAAATCTATTAAATCCGTCGGTTCAGCCTATTAAGCTTTTTATGTATAATATTTATTTCATTATTGATATTTTTATAATAAAAAATTATAAACCCAAGCCTTCATATTATTTAATTATTTAGTAGCATGTGTATTTGTGTGACTAGATTTTTATAATATTTCATTATTTAATAGCAAACTTATTCGTATGCTTTAGTAGCCTAGATATTTGCATAGGATGGTTTGTTATGATGAACTTAATTGTGTTAAGGGTAATGTGATAACTAGAGATGATGATGTGATAATAATCGAAAATCTTGAGAAGGAAGAAGGTTTGAACTAATAAGAAGGTCGAAGATGTTGTTAAAGTATTGAAGTGTCGAAAATGATATTCATAGACCTTGTCAAAGATTAATTCAAATGTATATGATTAGGGAACAAAACACATTATATACTGATATTTTAATATAATTATCTATGTTTTTATTAGTCAAATCCTGCATTTTATGAATATCAGTTAAACTCGCATAATTATACCTCTGTTACATTTGCATTTTCTGTTGTGTCTTACATTTTGGGTGTTTTTGGATTTTACAATAAGATATTTCATATTATAAACTCCGTATAGAGGTAAAATTAAAAATGTGGAGGGCACACAGAAAGCATGGAAGATGGAAAACGAAATTATAAAAAATAATAGTACAATTTATTTTTGGGTAATTTTTGCTGCATTTTGTAAACGGGCTTTCAATTGGCAAATATGGTCATGATATACATTTTCTTTTGTATTTAGTCTTTTCATTTTTTGATAACTAATTTAAGGTATCTCTAAACAAAGGTAGAAAAGAAATTATGAAGAAAATTAAGGTTTATTACAAGTTTGTCAAGAACTACATAATTACGTCATGCACTATTGTGGTGTAAAAAAAATATTTAGTCATTTATGAACTCATCAATGATGTAAAAAAAAAAAGGAACCAACACTTGACTCTAATTTTTGGGCCTTCAATCACAAAAAAAAAAATTTGGGCTGTTTATAGGTCTTTCATTGTGTTGTATTATTGGATGGTTGCTCAATAAGCCTATTGAATTGCTCACAAACCCCTCAAGTAATTGAATCGAAATTTTGATCAATTTCTTGTGTGTGGAAACTCCGATCAGTCTTGACTTTCAATTGAATTTTTAAAATAATATAAGTTATTTGAAGAGTCTATTGAACAATCATCGCATCATCATAGGTAAGATAATTGTTGCTTGTTGTGCATATTCTTAAGGAAAAAATGGCATAAATTGCATTGAGCGTACAAGCTACTCCTGCAAGCATGTATAACATAGTGAATTTAATGACAGCTACTCCTAAAGCATAAAAACACAAGGGTCATGCTAATGAGTTAGGGATTTGTTAAGGAACTAAAAAAATGAAATTTGAAGTTAAAATAAAATGAGTCTTGTTTAAACTTTTAAAATAGAGTCATGCTAACTAATGTTTTTGGGAAACATGTTAAAGAAACTAAAAAACGATTATAGTAATTTTTTATGTACCTTGAAGTTTAATGGGGTGCCAATACTCTATAGAAAAAATTTATTTAACATTTGAATTTATATTAAAATGAATTAATATAAAAATATGACTAACATTAAATAATTGAATGAAGGAAACTAACCTAGCGGAAGTTCGTGAGTATTATTGTATTCACTGTTTTTTTTTTATTGAATAGAACATTTTTTATACTTTTAAAAGGTTGATTATAAGTTTTCAGATAAATTTACTATATTTTGTTTTTTTGTTTTAGGGGCAGTTGTTAGCATTTTTCTTTAAAATATTAACTACAAACTTCAAATAAACTATTATTATTACGTTTGATTTCTTAACAAAATGGGTATGGACAGTGGCGGATCTTGAGTTTATTTCTCGGGGGCGCCAGATATTTCTGGAATATATATTATAAAGTTTCAAACAATATAGGATATTGTAAATTGGTGTAGTGGTGCAGTTGCATGATTTTAACTTGTGGGATCGAACACGCGACCTTCAATTGATTAGAGGCTACGTAACCGCTACAGCATTAACATGAAATATCATGCCTATTTATATAAAATTTGGTGGGTGCAGTGGCACATGTGGGTCTCTACAGAGATCCGCCCCTGGATATGGATATGGATATAGATTCTCCCATTCTCTTTTATCTCATTCCCTCTCCTAACTCTCCTGTCTTTCTCTTAATTTAACGCTCTTTCTTCGTTAAAAAATAAAATAAAAGCATAATCAAGAAAGAGAGGGAATTAGAGAAAATGGGAGGAGATGGTCCAAGTTGGAAGGGTATTTGTTAGACTTTTTTCAAAACAAAGTTATGCCTATCAAGTGTTGTCTATCATTAAGAAATTAAAATTTGAGAGAGAGATCAACATTTTTGTGTCAGACACATCTTGAATAAGATTATGTTTGGAAAAAAGAAATAAGATAGTTATTCATTGAAAAGATTGAAGAGAAATTTTTTTTTTTTTTGAAAGAAAGATTAAAGAGAATATTAAACAGTGTTCTAAGAACATTGATTAATCAACTAAAACAAATAAGCTCTTGTTTTTATAAAAAATAATGTGATTATTAATTGGTCAAAAGTTACGACTTATATTTTTAAAACAAAACTTCTATTTATATATTCTTTAATCAATACTCTTAAGACCCCGGATATTAAGACCTAAATATTATAACTATTTTCAATATAATAATTAAGAAAACAACTTCCAATGATATATTACTTCATAGATGTATTTAACGTTGTTTTTATAGCATTCATTAACATTTTTTTTTTTAAAAAACACTGCAAACGTTGAGGAGTTTATCTTATTACAACGACTATGATTATTCTTACCCTTATTTCTCTTCATTGTTTAAAATAAAAAATTGCACCTATCCCACAAGTACGTTTAAATAGTGAAAGACAAAATAGACATTTAATATATTAGAATGCATATTCTAACATGCAATTTTAATATTTTCGATATCTAATGTATGTGAGTTTTGATTTTTTAAATCGCATTTAATCTTTTTGATATATATCTGACGTATATGAGTTTTTTTACGTAAATTTGGTATCATTCGTCCGCAATTTGCAGAGACTAATCCCTCGAGTCTTGTATGACTAAAATGGGTGCTAAATATTTTTGATAGTTTTAACGTTGCTGCATCTTAAAGGGCAAATTCGAATTCAAAACCTTGATTAAATTAGAAAAGATTTGTGTCATCTCCTCAAAACGCTTTTGAGTGCGTATGTGAGTTTTGACCGAACATGTTTTTTTTAAATTGCATATTGAGTGAACAATCTACTCCTATAAGCCTAAGTACAACATGACGAATGAATTTAATAAAAGGACGCATGCGTGTAGCACCTGTTGATCTGACAATTAATCTAATAATTCTTCAAGATCGAACTACCTCACTCACTGCTCACTTTGGATTTGGAGTGGATACTCGGTAAAGTAACATTCAAAGAAAACGTAGGAAGCAAGAAAAAGTATATGTGATGCAAATATATACATAAACAGCATGATTTCAGTGAGAATTTATAGCTACGTGAATAATCTAAAAATATCTGAAATTTAGATAGTATTCACGAGTTCTTATGAATTTCTCTTGCATTAGTAAGTCATAATTTGAAGATAAATGTCAATGCAATAATGTCACGTAGGGGACATAGGATACTATATCTATTTAAACATTATTGTTATCATTATATGGATTATGGAATTTTATAAATTGGAAATAGGATTGTTCATGCGGGTCTTGAGGAAGAAGATGACCATTGACCAATCAGATGTGACAATGACAAATACCTTTCTTAGTCTTTTAATCAATGCCTTTGAATTTAGGTTAATAGTTCGATCTAGCTAGGGTAAATTTTTGTTTCTACCAAATTTGTTATATTTTTTAGGGACCAAATTTGTAATATATATATAAATAAGCGTAAAGTAAGTATAATCATGGGAACAATACTTACATAGTCACAATCTTAAATAAGATTCATTAGACATATACACATAAATTATAAAAATGAAAAACAATTATAACTTTCAAATAGAAGAAGAAAAAAATATTTTTTAATATTTGAATGTGTTGAATACATACCTCTCAAAATAAATTTTTTTACTTTAAACTTCATATCAAGTACTCTAAGGACACTTGTTAGCATTTTTTTTAAAATTTAAAAGAGAAATGATATGATGTGATTAAATTATTTCCTTTTTAAATTTTATAATTCATATGTGTCCAAATACTATTGATTTAGAATTGTGTCCAATTAATTATTTCTCTAATTATGGAATCTCGCTAACTCGTCTCCCAAATGTATTGGTTAAGGGAAGCATTAAAAAAACTTGAAAATATAAATTTTTACTCTTGATCAAATAATAATTACACCATTTAAAAAAAAAAAAAAAACTTAGTGTGTGTTTGGTTCAACTTTGGATAGAATTGATTCTAACGTAATTGATTTTGAGAGAATTGATTTATGTTTGGATACAATAATGTAGAATTGATTAAACAAACTAAATGTTGTTTGGATAGTTTTAATCAAAATTGCTTTTGAATGTATAATTACTAAAATAGACATAGCTAAATATAAATAAATGGACATAGTTAAATGTAATGTGGATATATTATTTAGTTTAATAAATAATTTTTTATATATTAATTTAAAAAATAATAAATATGATCATTAAACCACTGGTTAAATAATGGCCAGAAGAAAAAAAAATCACAAGAAAATTAGTGTTCATACTGCTAGACTATACGACTCGTTTTATTCAACACGGCTGCCCAACAAAAATTATAGACACATCAAAAATTCATGTTGGGCAATACAAAATTTGTAAAAGGCAAAAGAAGGAAATAAGAATTGATGAAGGACAATGTTGAAAAGTAATGAGCTCTAATAACCAAAGTATAAAATTAATTGTAGAATTGATTCTACCAAACTCAAAAGTTAGGATTCCTAGCTTCAAAGAAAATTGCTTTTGGACAAGAGAATTGCTTTTAAAAAGCCAAAACAAACATGTGTGAAATTGCTTTTTTTTCACTTTTGAGGGTGTATAACTGCTTCTAGACTAACAAGAAGCTAAACCAAACAAATTTGTTTTGGTCGTTTAACCAATATCTTTCGAATTCTGCTCTTCACCCTGCACATTTTGCTCGCGCCCTACACTTTTTTCAAATATAACCCTGCGTGAGTTAAGTCACGCAGCGAGACTTAACTCATGCACCTCACAATCCCTGCGTGACTTAAGTCACGCACCACTGAGCCTATGCGCGAGTTAACTTGCGCAAGTTGGCCGGTGGTAAAAACTGAAGCACAAATGTTTCTTAGACGGTAGTCAATGGTTTTGATTGGATTTTACACGTTTTTCTTAAGTTTTTCACACGTTTTTGGACCTCATTAAGTGCCATATACCACATACCACCTATAAAAACTCTCACATACTTCTTCTTTTCCTCACATTTTCTCCTCCCACTCTCTCCCCCACTCTCTTTTTCTTCTTCTTTGTTTCTGTAGTCTCTAGGGTCCCTTTAGGTAAATACCGGTGGCTTTTGGGGGAAGTAGTGGTCCGTTAGATTGGGGTAAAAGACATCATCCCTTGAGGTAAAATTAGGTTTGCTTCCTTTTACTCCCAAAATCTTTTTACCGTGGGTAAAAAGAATCATCAAGGGGTATAAAAGGAACTAAATTTAAATTTAACTCAAAGGGTCTTGATGTCGTTTTCCCCAACAGGACGGATCACTATATTCCCCAAGAGCTATTGGCATATACAGAAGAGGGTAAAATATATGTATTATATATTATAATGTTTGAATCATATTAATAAAATGAGAGTTATATTTATTAATTTTTATTTTTGCATTTATTTTATGTTTATGCTTATGTATTGAATAAATAAATATTGAATAAATAAAATGGAATTTATTTTTTAATTTTGTATTTAATGAATAAATAAATTAGATGAAAATTGAATTAGTATAAAATCGAATTTATTTTAAGTGCATAAATAAATTAGAATAAAGTGACCAAATAATTTAGAATAAAATAAATAAAATAGAATTTATGTTTAGACTTTGCGCCATATTGACTAAATAAAATAATTTATTGAATCATATAGAATAAATAAAATATTTTAGACTTTGTGCCATATTGAATAAAGTAATTAAAATAATTTATTGAATCATATTAAATAAATAAATAAAAAGTAGGCGCAAAGCGCCACTTAACGTTCGCACTAGTTTACACTTGCGCCACTTAACATGCGCAACGCTACTTAACTTGCACACAAGTTTACACTTACACTAGTTAACTAGCGTAGGGGTATTTTGAACATGGCTGCAAGGTGCGAGGGAAATCTGCTAGGTGAAGAGCAATATTCATATCTTTCATATACTCTTTAACATCTTTCTTATTTCTAAAGAAAACAACTACAAACACGGGTTTTTCTTTCTGGAACACAACGGTTTTGTTTTAAATAAAAAGAACAAGAAACAAAGTACCATTCCTTCAAAAAAAAAAAAAAAAAGTACCATAGTTTGAAAAATATAAGGCCAATTTTGAAGATTCCTAGAGGACCTCCCCAAATCAAAAGGCAAGATTGAGCTCATACGAATTTTTGGGTCCTATACTTCGGTGACATATAATTGTGTTTTTCTAACCATTAATAAAAAAAACACAATTATGTGTCACGTAATATCTCAAATGATAAAAGGTTACAAAAAGATCTGATATATAGGTGCCTAAATTCCATTGATAGAGAAACACAATTACATGTCACTGAAGTACATCTTAAATAATAAAATGTTGCAAAGACATTTGATATGTTTCTGGACGGATTTAAACATGCAATTATCCACTAGGTTGGGTAGCTTGGAGAGCACATCAGGTTTGGTGTTATGCTATATCATGGTATATGTTACTATTTTATACTCATTCCGTCCCTTATTAGACGACATGTTTGACAATGTATATATTTGACCTGACGTACTTTGACCGTATTTTTATACTAATATACAAAGATAAATAATATTATATAAGATGTTGGATTCGTCTTGATGAATATTTTCAAAATACTAAATTTTCATAATTTTTTTAAATAGATAATTAAATATATTAAAGATAAAAAATATGCATTGATATGTGTGTCAGAGTCAACTAGATCATCTAATAAGGGACGGAGAGAATAACACTTTTCTAGTATAATGACATCATTTTGTAGTACCATGTACTAATTACTACGTAAGTAAACTTTAATCATAACTTCCTTTACCAATGTCAAGAATTGTTGCATATCCTCCACCTTCAAGTAGATTCTTGTCTTCTTGAGGTCATTTCGGTGACATAGTCAACTAACTCTTATAATTTCCGCCCTTTACTATGTTAAAGCAAAGTTGATTAAAGAACATAAGCTTTTAAGTTTTGATGATAAGAACATATCTTTCAACATATGAGAACATAAGCCCTTTACTATGTATGTATGATCTTTATAATATTTACTGATATATTTTTCAACATATCTTTTAAAATTTTAAATTCCATTTTGTTATTTAAACTAATCACACAAAAACATATTCTTATCGATAGTTGAGTGTTATTTATTAATATTATATATGAAAAGATATTTATTAATAACAAATAAAACAATCTCACCCCTAAAAAAAATCTCTAAAAAGGCAAACATTTATTATTAATTAAATTTATTTTTTTTCTATTTTAAAACTAGAAAACCTACTAATACACAAAATTATTTCTTATTAGTAGATAAAATGCTATTTTTTAAAAGCAATAGATTATTAAAAACGAGTACATTAGAGTACATGGTACTCGAAAGTGATGTCATTACTAAAAAAGTGCTAAGTAAGCTTTGCACTTATTAAAAGTCAGTGATTCAAGTGTGTAGCCCATTTTGTGAATCTCATTTACAACCTGCAGGCATCTTACTTAACCATACAAGTTCAAAGAGCTAGCCATCACCATGCTACAACATTTATATTCTCAGATGGCATCTTGTGTGCACGTAAAGACAAATGTATAAGTTATAACCCTTTTCTTTTTCTTGTTTATCTTGTTAGTCTTGATTCTTCGATTTCATGAAAATGGGAGGAGAAAAATTTCGTGTTGTTTAAACATTTTGTGTATTTAAATGACTAATAACCAGACGAGAAACATGTACAGTGTGCATGATGGTTCTCCATCAAAGTCACCATGAATTCAACCATATACCGAGATTAATTTGATTTAGTTGTATGCTTGGGCTCCACATGAAGGTGAAAAAAAAAATACAAGAAGGTTGAATTATGTTGATTTTTTCAAAGTGTTTCACAAATCAGAGTTTGAGTGGAGTTCATAGTCTGAGTGCAATTCAGGGTCTGAGTGCAGCAGATAAAATCAAGCACAAAGATAAAGATAGCGAGAGAAAGCAGACACAGAGCAAATATACTAGTTCCTCCTACAATTCAGAGTAGTCCAGTCGTCTTGCACTTTCAAAAAAAATTCACTATAATCATAACTTATTACAAGACTTCTTATGCTCAAGCACACAAACAAGAAACTTCTAAATGTTTAATCACAATTGAAAGGGACTTTTAAAAATTTACAAATATAAGTGTTTTCTTACACTTGATATACAATTAGAGGTGTAAACAATTACAAAATAGAATATACTTTAAAGACTTAGAATTTGTAAGATATGAACTTAGTAAGAAATTCTTAAGTGCTATATGTGCTTCTGAATTTGATAGGGTAAGAGCAAAGTTAAAATTGCAGAGTTTTGTTGTCATTCTTCAAGTCTTCAGCACATTATATAGGCAAAAATTTGAGAGACGTTAGAGAGTGCTAATTGATTAAAAGTCATTGAGAAGCTTCAAATTAAAGACTTTGGAATGTTGTCCAATATGGTTAATGTCTTTTGAAGAGACATTCGAAATCCATTGCTGCAAATAAAATTATTTGTTTCATTCATTTTGTCCTTGAATTTGACTAAACACGTGATTCAGAAGAAGATAAATTGTACTGTCTTGAAGTGACCCTTCTCAGAAGAAGACAAAGATGACTAGACTTCCGGATCCCTCATAGTCTGGATGCTACAGAGTATGAGTGACTCAGAGACTGATTGTCTACAGTATGGTATTCACTCGCGTCTGGTGACTTCTTTTTTTCTGATCCAAAGTGTTGACTTCTGGTTGAACCTTGTTAAATTTTAATATATGATCATGCACACTTGAACATATATTAACACATCTAATTATTCTTTAATACTTTATTATCATCAAAATTTTAGAGATATTATATATACAAATCCAATTTTGTTCCAACACCACATAGGCTTAGCAAATCTCATATCCCAAAATCAAAGCTTATGTGCAGTCGTCCGCTGCTACCTTAATATCCCAAAATCAAAATACGGGCATAGTAATTAGAATATTTAAATTTCATCATAATCCTCACTCAAATTGGTACAATCATTTTGATTTTTTAAACCGGTTGTTATGACTATATGAAAACACGGGACATAGTTATAACGACAACTCAAGTTAGCTCATAACTGTGGTTTGACAAAATTACACAATTTGTCTTTTAATTTGATTTTAGGTAACCCTTTCGTTCTTTATCTTTTTTGTTTCCATTTAGTCCTTTATGTTATAAAATATCAATATTGATGGGATAAAATCCCAAGTGCACGGTTTCTATCGATGTAGTAATAAAACGTATCGTTCCGAAAGAGAGTTGTTCAATTCAATTAACTTTAATTGATGATTAGAAAAGGTTTGAATGGGAAAAGATTTGATGTTTTAACGGTTGAAAATAATAATAAAAGAGAGCCATGAGATTATTGTCCGTCATGGTGACAAACCCTTCACAAACCAAACTATTAAACCTAGAACCTTATGTTAGACCTAACTTCTAAAGACAAGTTTCTCTTATGTTCCTCTAGAAATCAAGCCTATTTCGCTGACTTGATTACTATTAGATTTTGGTTCCTTTAGCAACCAAGCCTATTTTGGTGACTTGATTACTATTAGAATCCTTGAAGTTCGAAACTTATATGTCTCAAGGATTGCAAAGACTATTTCGCTGCCTTTGCAATCCTTGTCTAAATTCACTTGTTCGAATATCAAAACTCCACTTTCGTTTTATGAATTGATATTTGAGATGATGGATGAACAATTATCAAACCCTCCACTTTCGCTTCTACAGTTTGATAATGGTTAATTCATGTTAAAACGATGAATTTAGATTAGAAATTAGGGTTACATAAAATTAGGGTTTAAAGCTTGGTTTGATTAGGATTATGTCACTAGACTTATCCAACAATCCCAAGACAAGAAGAGTCTACTCACTAACGTTCATTGTAGACATAGAAGAGAAGAAGAAGAAGAAGAAGAAGAACAGATGAATGTCACTTATTATTTCCAAGAACAAAAGATGAATGTTAATGATAGCTAGCTACTCTATTTATAGTCTTATTGTCGACTTAAAACCTAAGCAACTATTCACTAGAATGTTCCACAAGAAACCACGAACTTTTCGATCAAAACAGGCAGCTAGATCATGAAGCAAAAGCAGCAAAAGAGGCCCTGGGAGGTGGCACGGTCGTGCCAACTGGTCGCATTGGCCGTGCCAAGCTTCTGACTTGGTGAGGATATATTTTCGTCTTCAATCTTCGTATTTTTCACTCGAATCAGCTCCTAATCCTCTTCCTTTTGCTCCAAGACTCAATCTATCAAACATTCTTTCCTGAAATATAATAATATGCAATTGAAGTAAAATGGCTCTAAAAGGAAATAATATTTAAATAAAATAAACTTAAATTTAAATAAAACGAAACCAAATATTATACTAAAATAACTAATTATTGACTCATCAAATATCTTTTCATTTTTATGAGATTTTTTCAACGAAATGTGAGTTTTTAAGTTTGTATGATGAAGATTTGAATATGTTTATGAGTTTGTTTAGTTTTTGATGATTTTTTTTGGAGTTTTTGAATTTTTTTGATAAAGAAGAATAATTATATTTACGTTAGAGTATGCACATTCTCAATATCTTATATTCGATTCATGGTGATGTCAATTTTGGCGAAATAATTTAGTTTCTTAAAAAAAAAAAAAAAAAAAAGGACAAAAACTTAAGCTTAATATAATTGAGGTACTTTTTTCTTTTCCAAAAAGCCTTGATACACTTCTTCACATGCAAAGTACATTTTTGTTTACGTACATGGAGTTAACTTTCACACTCAACAGAACAGACAATATATACACCAAAAGTGCAAGATATTACACACGCACACACTGAAGAAGAAAGATACTAACCTTGATTAAATGTTCACCCAAAAGAATATCTTTGATCAAATCACTCTAAAAGTAAATGGCATATTATTAATTAATGATGTTTTTTATTTTATTTTAATCACAACAATATGCACGAGGGGTTTGCATGATGAATATTTGTTCTTTGATAAAGCCATTATTTAATTAATTAATCAATGTCAATCTCTTCAAGAATGAAACAAAATATAAATATGTTTAATCACACTTTGAAATGATCATTACCACCAAGAATCAAACTAATAATTGATGATGAGTGTTTGATGAATATCTAATTTTGACCATAGAATTAGATCCATTAAATTTTCAAAATCACTGAATCACGTTGGTGTTTGATGAAAATGGTAAAATGAGAAGTCACTTTTCATTTCAGAAACTGTAAATGACATCACGTTCTTTTACATCAGTTCTGGCCTCTGAGCACAACACAGGTTCTAGGCAGAATAGTGTAAAGGCATTTAAATCCGATAATAAGTGAGTCTTTGCCAATTTTTTTTTTTATGATATTTGCCATTATTTTTATTTTACGAGAATGAACGGTATTCATTTATTCAAATTAATAAAGTATATTGATACAATATAAATTTAAAATAGTTAAAAATAAAAAGGATTAATTTGCAAACAATCTCACAATATCTATGTTAATAACATATTAAAGCCACTAAAATATTTATGTTTTTAGATTTGTAAACGTTGACAACGCAAAAGTCATTGCTGCACTTTTTTTTTTTGAACAAGGTCATTGCTGCACTTTATCAAAGTTAATCTTTCAACTTGAATCAAATAAACACAGCAATAAGATGAGAAATAAAAAAACATACCGCACAAAGACGGAAAATCAAAGTAAACGAAATCGTGTTAGATGACAAAATCACAAAAACAATGAAAGAAAACTTAAAATATATGAAAAATCACTTATTTAACTAAAAGAGAAAGAAAAATAAGTCGGGGTGATTTTGGGTCAAAATTAACCCTAAATCACATCTCTTTGATAGATTTTGAAGAAGAAAAGTTGTGATGGAAAGAGAAAAGAGATAGAGGACTACTTTGCCAAAAAAAAAAAAAAAAAAGTAGTATATAACATGTATCGATAATTCTTGATTTAACTTGCAAAAAATAAAATTAATAAAAAAATTATAGGTTTTGACAACAATTAAGTTTTATCCCACTGATTAGAATCACATATATGAATCAAACAACATTATAATACTTTTTAGAAACTTTAATGTATAGTTGTTGGTTCAACGTGATTTTTTTATCGTGGTTTAATTTTGGTATTTTAAATACACACTAATTCGTGTATCCGAAAACGCTACTTCTATTACCACAAAATCTAATGAGAAAATTGAAATAAATTTTACATTTTTCTTAACTAAATTTTTCTTACTTTCACTATTACTACAACATAAATTAGAGAGAAAAAGTTGAAAGAAAAAACATCAAATCTTCTCTAAATTTTTTTTGTTCAAGAGATCTTCTCTAATTTTGTCACTACTATGAGAAGAAACTTACGAAGAAAATAATTTTTTCTTGCACTAATATCTCTTGCTGATTTTATTTTTTAATAATGATTCTGTTTTTTATTTTATTTTATAAAATTATGATTCTAGTTGACGAGACACCAAAACTATGAAATCCAGATAATCTCAAACTATATTAAGTTTGTATACTACTACTATGACACAATATGACAAAAAAAGAAGTCATAATTTCTTCATTATAGTGAACAAGACAAATTAGATATTTCTAGTTGATCTAAATAGAAAATCATGTTGATACATTTATATACTCCATCCGTTTTTAAATATAAGCAAAATTGAATTTTTAGGTTCATTCATTTAATGATGTATATGATTCATAATATAGACAACATACATCATTAAATGAATGAATCTAAAAACTCAATTTTGCTTATATTTAGAAACGGAGGAAGTATAGTAGTAACAGTGATGGATATAGTCAAATAAAAAATTAATAAGTGAGTCAAAGTTCTTGTGCTTAATTAATGGTTGATCAAAGTGACAGGTTTGTATGGTCATGCAAAGACCATGTGAGCCAGTTGCATTGCATACAGATTTAATTTAAGACACCCATCAAAATCATCCTCGCCTGAATTTGTTGCCATTTAATATCATCACCTTCTTGGATGAGTGTGAATTACCTAATCAAAAAGTTACTTATTTAATTTCAACTTTTAACAAAAACACATGTTCAATTTATTGATAATGTCTCTATTCTTTTGCCACAAGAATACCTATACTAATTAGATTTTAGACTTACCTATTCAAATTCCTAACATGCATGCATGTAATATGGAATTGAAATTACAAAGGTGAGTTTGGTATATGTTTTTCTTTACATGTTTTTCTTTACTTATTGTCTTCAAGTAAGATTTGAACCTACAAGCGATCAGTTAATAGTCGACCACTCTACCACTGAGCTACTGACGAGCAAAGGACTTAAATTAAGGAAGTCGACTCTCGTTCATTCATGTTGTTTTCCTAATAAGCAAAATGAAATTAACGGAGTATAAGAAATACTTCAACTCGATATAAGAAGAACTAACCACTTTGCTGCGAAAAGGACATTGCATAACAATTTCTATTAATCTTTAAGTGAAATACCTTTTTTTTGACAAACTTACTACTCAAATACACTTGTTTTGTTCTAAAGAATGCAAGGAAAAAATTAATTGGATGAAAATAATTCAAATAAAGTCATACCTTAAATTATATGAATAAGATGATAATTGATCTCTTTCAACTTAATTAGAAGTCATATGTTTGAATTCAACCATAAAAGTGAAGACTTCGAATCACCACGGGTCCATTTTCTGATTATTTTTTTTTTTAAGTTTTGTCATTCATTATAATCTTATCCAACTCATCAAAATAATTTATGTCGTTGCACGCAGATGATATTTATTTAAAAAAGATTGGACTACCTCGACCATAAGGTACATTTCAAAAAGTTAACTTTTTCACAAACAGTAATTTTCTTCATTAACAACAGTATATTTTTCTTTCTTTGATAAGACAAATTTCTTCCTCTACAGTATATATATCAACATTCTTTGGTATTACATAAACCAAAATTAGTATATCTATACAAAATAGGTCAAAATAGGATTTTGAATGAAAATTTAGCATGTAGGTGAAGTACCGAAATTGTTTATGACACTCATAACTCCTATCTCACAAATTCTCTCTCCTATTTAATCCTTCCTAAAGGGCAGACACGCCTAACTTCCTATCACTCTCATAGACAACTAGCAAGTTTGTGTTAGAAACATTTTCCTTCCTCTCCTAAACTACTTTCTTTCTTTAAAAAGATTCCAATTTTCTTCATATTTTAACCTAAAGTCATGGATCAAAGAAAAAATATCTTTGTTCATGTAGTTATTTTTTTGGCCATGGTTCTTCTTAGAGGAAGTAATGTTGAAGCAAATGGAGAAGAAGAGAAAGATAGGATTTTCAAGCTTCCTGGTCAACCTAAAGTTTTGTTTAAGCAATTTTCTGGCTATGTTACTGTTAATCATGTTGCTGGTAGAGCTCTCTTTTATTGGTTAACTGAAGCTGAACAAAATCCTCTCAATAAACCACTTGTCATTTGGCTTAATGGAGGTTAGAATTTAGTTTACTAAATACACCCCCCCCCCCCTCCCTTTTCTTTTATTTCTCTCTTACACACACCAAATTTATTTTAGCAATTTGAATTTCATAGTGTTTAAGTGAAAGAAAATGTCATGCAAAAAATTGAAAGTTTTATTTATCAAGTCCCTTTCTTCACATAGGGAACAGGAAAGTTAAAAGTTACTAAAAACATAAAAGTTTAAAGTGTGATGCAAACTCATAATTCTTGCTTTATGAATTCTCTTAAAAATTTTTGAGTGATATGTTATGTATGTATAAAAGTACTACTATATTATAAAGTCACTGTTATATTGATTATTTATTATTAGTGGTATGATTTTTCCTCATTTGGGATATTAAACCTTGATTTTTTTTCCTTAGTATATTGCCTTAAGCTAATTAATTAATAAACGGTGAAAAAAAAATGCAGGCATTAAATTTGTTACTAGTTTGCTACCGACATAACAAGTCAACAAAATGTGGAAATATATATTTTCTTTGACCTTTTTTCAATATTGGTCAGTGAAACCTTGATGAGACGTTTTTGATTTTATTACCTTCTATAACACTTTTTTGATTTGAAGTATCAAGCATGAACAAGAACATTTATTCTTTTACTTGTTACTTACTCTTTTTACTATTTGTTTTGTTGTTGAAAGAACTTACTCCTTTTTACTATTGTTACTACTATAGGCTTTTTAAAACTAGCTTCTTTAAATCTACTTCTTCCGTTCTTATATGTAAGCACCTTTTGCCTATAATAAAAGGGGATAGGAAGAAAGTATATGGATCATAGACTATATTTAATTATATTAATACCGAAAATGCCATTCATGAGTAATTATTCTTCTTTTTAAGCAATTAAGGGAGATTTAGCTTAATTAAGTTGGACTTTTTAAGTAAGATGAACAAGATAAATGTGTAAATAACTAATTATCTAAATAAAGTGTAAGTGATTAATTTTACTATATTTTGTTGAGGAAGAAAGGGAGTTATGTCATAAAACTTTTTAGAGGGAGAGGGTCATTACACCATTATTGTTGAAGGAAGAAAATAATGAAAAATTAAATTGAGTGAAGAAGTGCATTGAATAGTTTGTACTATTGAAATTTAAAAATAACCAAAACAAAAGAAAGTGTTAGTAGAGCCCACATGAGTTGGTTGTCATTGGCAATGGATAGCTTGAAATGATGACCAAACTTGTAGCAATGAATGAATGATGAATGGTACAAAGCAACTCAACTTACACACACAAAGCCATAGTGAACGTTCTTGTCTTTGTTTTCTCTCTCATGGTCATTTTTTCATGCCAATTTTATGATGAACAAGTAAAATATAATCATATCATATGAAGCAAATACACTCTTCAGATTAGACATGTCCTATTATCGGATATGTGTCGTATCCGACATCGATACGACGCCGATACTTATAATTATATTAAATTATGTCATTTTTTTAAATTATTAGTTGTGTCGGTGTCTATGTCGTGTCCGAATCCGTGTTCATGAGTTATATCGCACATAAGTTGTTCTTCGAGTAATAAATCTTATCGTATCTCATTTGATCTGATAATAAAATTTATTGATTCAACGATGGAAGCAAATTTGTGGATAACATAACACCTAACTCATTTGTGCACTATTTAGTAGCACTTACCCTACATATACACGCATGGCACTTATTAATGCTTGAAAGCAACTAAAAACCAGCCACATTAATTATTAATCAGCTTCATAGGGCCATTATTTGAGGTTGAGGTTTTGTTATGCAACTTGTCAGATACTAGCATGCATTGGTGAACAATTAATGCAACCCTATATTTAGGAGCATAGCTAGTGGCATTAAAATGGTTACGACTTAACTATGCATTTAATTGAACTTTGATTTGGAATCCTATTTTATCTTTCCTTTTTTATACCGTATCGTTAAAATCGGTTTTAAATATGTACAGGTAAGAAGTTGTTGTTGTGTTACACATTTAATGGCAATGGCAATATACATACATTTGTACATTAAATGGAGTATACTCCTACACTAGTACTAGTATAAACAAAAAATAATATTGGGACCCTATTCATCTATTGCACTTTGTGTTTAACTATATCTTTTTTCTAATTCAACTATTGATTGACTAACAAAGAAATAGAAAACGTTACGAGAGAATATGGATAAATGACTCTGATTAAGGTAGAATAGACGGGATGAGAGAATATCTTGTTAAATCATTTGATGGATGGGTATGTACCCAACAAAACTCGAGATACAATAGTATTCAACAAAATTCCCTTAAAAAAATAGTATTCACCTAAACTGCTACCTCCTTTAAAAAATGTTAATCTTTTTTAATTATTTCAAAATATATAATAAAGAAAATTATATTTTTCAAATTGTCCATTGTAGGAATTTTGTTAAATGTTTTTTTTATCACCGAAACTTTTTTAAATGTAATCGGGTATTTTTTTTTTAAATAAAGGTCATAGTGACATGTGCGCTTAAGATACATGATAAAGTTTTCATAAAAAAACAAGTATTTATTGAAGAAAATTAAATTTCAATCTTTTGTGAATTATATTGGCACAATTTCTAATATATAATTTCTATCTCAATTACTTTAACATGTGGCCTTAAAGGCATATTTAGCATTTCCCTTAAAATAATAGCATTAAATATGATTAAATTAATTAAGTTTTGCTTATATGTTAGACCATCAATCAAAACTTTTTTTGATGAAGAGGAGGGTGTAATTTATCCAACATATAAGAATGATGCATCTTTGTTTAAAAATGTGTTAATTAAACTTATTTCTTATGTATTTCCTACTCACTTGTGTGTGATTTTGTGGATAATTAGGTCCAGGTTGTTCATCAGTGGCATATGGAGCATCTGAAGAGATTGGTCCATTTAGATTAAACAAAACAGCTTCTGGCCTTTACATTAACAAGTTTGCATGGAACACAGTGGCCAACCTTTTATTCTTGGAAGCTCCCGCCGGCGTCGGCTTCTCCTACAGCAACCGGTCTTCAGACCTCCTTGACACCGGCGACCGCCGTACTGGTAGGATCCACCACCACTCCCTTTCACATTAATTACTATCATCATCCACGGTTCATAAACTGATAAGAATCGATTTTACTTGAATGTCTCCAAACATAAATCAGTTTAAATTGACTTATTTTTACTGAAAATCAACTGTATCAAACTCAATTTTCGACACCGCAAAACCAAACACACACGCAGTAGACGAGCTTTTAAATTGTTATGATTGAAAAGAAAGAAAAGAAAAAAGAGTATATCTCACTGGACTAGGTTCATAGATTTTAATAACTACTTGTAACACTATTATGAGTATTAGTTATGTGTGTCCTAAACATAATTGCAAATTGACAAGTGACAACGATGGACCATTACTTTGGTGGTCCAAAGTTTATGTGACATAATAATTTATGTATTGACCTATACGAGTAATGGGTTGCAAGTGCACACTAGCCACACATATTGTACTTGTAGCACTCACATCAGTACCAAAGAAAATGGGAAAAGATCATAACTGAAACTTGATTCTTATGAAAAATAATCCCTAGAGTAAAATTTTGTTTGCATCCATTTGTCTTGGTTTCTCAGTAAAACATCAAAATCATATAAAAGATTTTTCTTGTTAAATTTATTGGAAAAAATTCAAGTCGCAGATAGAAAAGTGCAAGACCAATTCAAAGATAAGGCTACTAAAGCCGTTACTTTAGACCTCCTAACAAAAAAAAATTGTTTCTTACAGTATTGAATTTCATAAGCAAAAAGGTTTCATATATAGATAAAAGGTTTCATATAAGCAAAAAAAAACTAGAGACAAAAATTGGATACATCTTTGATTTCATTGCTAAATGTTAAAAAAACTAAAACTACATATCAATTTCATTTGATGTCTCTAATTTTCATCAACATTATTCAGTAATGAATTTTTTCTTTAGACTAAACTTGAATGATTCTAATTTTATAAAGATGAAAGAGATTATATAATTTAATTGTGTATTTAACTACATACATATGGTTGAAATCCTTCATTTTTTTGCATATATGAATTGTTGATTTGTTAACTTTTTATTCAGCCAAGGACTCTCTAGAATTTGTAATCCAGTGGCTAGAAAGATTCCCACGTTACAAAAATAGGGAACTTTATATCACAGGAGAGAGTTATGCAGGACATTATGTCCCTCAATTAGCAAAGGAAATTATGACCTATAACATAAAAGCCAAGCAACGCATCAATCTCAAGGGAATAATGGTAAATATATATACATTCTACTTTTTATTTTACCATTGATTGATCTATATATAAATGGAAATTGATTATGACAATTAGAATATCTTTGTTTTCACTCATTCAGTGTATTGGTGGTGATCAGAAGACTTCAATCCACAAAATTTAGTTTTAATTTTTTTCTTCATAATCCTAAATATTGAACTTTAAATATGAACCGTCTGATAATTATTTTTAAACGACAAATATTAATATTGTTCGTTTTTATGATGAGGATGGTGATCAAACATTTTACATCTTTATCATCACTTCGCTTTTTAACTTTCTCACTTTAGTCACTAAGTTATAGTCTTAATTTGGCGATTATCAATGTGTTGAAAATGTGTCTTAGAATTTGGTTGGTCTTAAATTAATCAACTCTTACAAAACCAATTTATAATAAAGTGAAGGAGTCACTCCTTTTAAACCAATTTCATACATATATTATTTCTATACACTCTCCCACATCGTGCAACACTACTGAGTTTGGTGCGACAATATAAGGTAATACTAACATATGACATGTCCTTAAAATATACGTTAAAGATTCCATTGATATGGAGAATTTATTGAGAAAAATTGTTCAATCTTTTGAAAAATAAATTGACATAATTTCCGATACATAATTTTTATTAATAACAATCTTTAACACATGCCCTAGATCACATGTTATTATTTTTTTTTTAAATAAAATAAAATATAAATAATAGGTGACCCTGAATTGAGACTATAATATTATCGTAGAATTTGAGTTGAGCTTAACTCAACTTATGTTAAATCATCTTGTAAGGTCATTAGCATCACTTTTTATAAACTAATTTCACATGTTATGTGAATTCATGATATGCTACTACTATTGTGTCAAAAAAAAAATGATATGCTACTATTAAGAATCTTTGTTATATAAATTGGGCAAAAATAAACAATAATGATGGTCATGTACCTTATGTTAATTTAATAAATGCAGGTTGGAAATGCAGTGACAGACAACTATTATGATAACTTGGGCACAGTGACGTACTGGTGGAGCCATGCTATGATATCTGATCAAACATACAAACAACTTATTAGTACTTGTGATTTTCACCACCAGAAAGAATCCAATGAATGTGAATCTTTATATAGCTATGCTATGGATCAAGAATTCGGTAACATTGATCAGTATAATATCTATGCTCCTCCATGTAACAATTCTGACGGCAGCTCGTCCGGTACCCGCCACACGCTTCGGTTGCCCCACCTTCCTCATGTGGTATACTTTCTCTGTCTCATATTATGTTATGTTTGTCGATTCTTATATTTGTTTGTCTCGAATTATTTGTCGTTTTAAAATATAATTGCAGTTTTTGTCACTCTCTGTTCCAAAACTTTGGTAGTAGTTGAAGGATTTTGCAATAGAATTAGGAAACATTTAGCTGATGCATATTTGTATCACCCTTTATTTTTTCATTAATTGTTTTATTGATTCTCATTTTTTTTTTTTTACGAAAATAATATAAAATGCTAAATTGTTCAAAGATATTGAATGGAGCGACATGGTGAAGTAGAATAAAAAATATATGTTGGAAGAAGTCTATACCTTAAATAAATCTCAATTACTTCAAACTATTAGTCTCTGCCGTTATAAGCAGGAATACCTTGATTTTACCTTTATTTATTTGTATGACATTTACCTTATATACTACCTTATATTAATTAGTACTACAATAAGGGCTTTTTAATCAAAACTTTATTTTACCTTACAAATAGATGTAATCATTATGGATCGAATCATAAACCTCCTTATAAATACTCATATCACTGAGTTACACCTCGAGAAAAATGATTAGCACAATATTTAGTATAGAACATTATAAAATCATGTGTAATATATGTCACATAATTTTGTACAAGGTTGTCTTATTATATTGATTAATTTATCTGATGGAAATATATTTTGTTTTTCTTAGGCTTTTAGACAAATGGCTGGTTATGATCCATGTACAGAAAAATATGCAGAAGTTTACTACAATAGGCCAGATGTTCAAAAAGCACTTCATGCAAACACAACAGGCATTCCTTATAAGTGGACTGCTTGCAGGTGAACTTTTCATGACACATATATTCAAGTTATATGAGTGATTATTTATTGTACAATTTAAAGATTGGTTAATAATTAATCATAAGTTTCTTTTCATTTGATGCAGTGAAGTTTTGAATAGAAACTGGAATGATACAGATGTATCTGTTCTTCCACTATATAGAGAGTTGATAGCTCATGGTGTAAGAGTTTGGGTTTTCAGGTTGGTTTTCAAATGCATATATAAATTTCTTCTTTTTGTCTTTAAGTACTCTACACTAGAAAAAAAATTAATTAGCAACAGAAAAATATAAAATTGAAATTAAATTTGCAAATTTCATTTTTTTCGAATTCTAATTTCGGCCCGAAATTTCCAAGCTTGGTAACAGAAGCTTGTGACCTAAGTAAGGGCATTAAGATGTTAGAAGGTCTTTAACGTGTGTCAAAAAATAAAAAATCGGTTCAAAATTCAACTTCTCTAATGTATGTGAAAAATTATAAATAAAATTGTACTCCATTGGCTTATACATATTAATTATGTTTGTGTTGATTCAGTGGGGATGTAGACTCAGTGGTTCCAGTTACAGCAACAAGATATGCCCTTGCACAGCTTAAGTTGGCAACTAAAATACCATGGTATCCTTGGTATGTCAAAAAGCAGGTGAGTTCAATTCAATATTGCTCTTCCCCTAACCCCTACCATATTCTGCAATTAAAACAATTTTTTTTGTTTGAAACGGTGAATGTTAGTAATTAGTTGTTATATTAGTTCTTTTTCACCTTCACTTAAACTTGAATCCGGGATCTTTAGTTCATTAAATTCATAGTTCAAACCAGTTGAGTTATCCAACCTTCGTATGTCATTAAAACAATTGTGTTGGAAACTTGATTTAGCATGTGGATTTAATTGAAAGTGTAGCACATGATGTGGATTTAAGTGAACATTTATATGTCCTAAGTAGTTAACTAGGTGGGTTAATTAAAGGACATCGAAAAAGTTTTAAGCAAGAAGTTCATGATTACACTAAAGACTAACATAAACATTAACTTATCAACACTTGTCTATAAAAAATGATCATTTATTGTTTAGTCCTATATTGAATGAGATAAGTCTGAAAATGAGTTTTAAGTTAGAGTCGTCTCTCACTCTACAAGTCAGTTTTGTAGAGGTTGAATTAGGTCCAGCACATGTTTATACAAAATCTATTTAATCACATTTTGTGAGGTTAGGTCTGAAAATAAGTTGGAAGCTATGAAGCACAGACACTGGACACGACACGGACACCGACACGCCGACACGGATAATAATTTGAGAAAACGATATAATTTAGTGTAATCATAAGTGTCGTGTTGGTGTCGGACACCGACGTGTGTCTGACACGGAACACGCCTAATCTAAAAAGTGTTCGTGCTTCATAGGTTAGAAGACATCGCTCTACGGGCCGATTTTGTACGGATTGAGTTAGGTCCAATCTAAATTCTAGAATTTATATAAATGAATAATTATTTCACATCTTATCTTAAAAGTATATAAATTGATTCATTTGAGTTTTACATGTATAGACACACTAAGCTAATTTCCTTTTTCTTTTTTTGTGAAGGTTGGAGGTTGGACCGAGGTGTATGAAGGGCTAACATTTGCCACAGTGAGAGGAGCAGGACATGAAGTCCCACTATTCAAGCCTAGGGCAGCCCTTCAATTATTCAAATCATTCCTTGCAGGAAAGCCTCTTCCAAAAGTCCTAAAATAGGAAAACAAGAAGAGGAATTTAATTGGGAAAGGTGGAAAAAAGGAAAGAAAGAAGGAAACAAGTGAAAAATTCTAATAGGTGCTAATTAGTTTATGTTGTCATTAATTATTGTTGTTCTGAACCAGGGTTTTATGCCATTTTTCATTGTAACAAATTAACAAGTTAGAGGGATTGGTGGAGTTAAAAAGAGCAAGTGTTTATTCTTAATTGTGAAGAAAAAAAATGTTTTTCTTCTCATCTTATATATTTTCCTCATTTGTTATAAAGAGAGCTTTGAAAATACCTCCTAAGAGAGCTTTGAAAATACAACAACTAAAATTTTAAGAGTGAATGGATAATAAATGAAAGTGTTCTGTTTAAAAACTCAGATATATCAGGTAAGATGGATCACTGTGAGGTTTTGGCCGGAATGGATGGAGGTCGTGACGCCCCGACGGTGGGGGAGTACCTGCAAACTCTCTTACCTTAATTAGGTAGTATTGGGCTTGAGTCGGTCTAAAAGTCCATATCAGAAACGTAAGTATAAGTCAAAATATCTATGTAAACTTAACTCGGTTGGTAGAGATATTACATAACATATTCAAGGGTTTGAGTTTAAACTTTGGATTCCCCACTATTTCATCTTAAAAGTGAATTTCTAGCTACTAAACTACTTGACAAAAAAAACATTAGCCAAAATTGTTAATCATTTTTACAAATTAGCAAGTTCATCAAAATAGTAAAATGTCATTCATTATGATTCCTTTATTAACTTTTATCATTGGAGACTACGTCGATAAATGTCAAATTCCATGTTCATTCTAGATCAATACCACTTCACTAGAGATTAATTTGCTTATTAGATTTCTTGTTAAAAAAAAAAAAATTGCTTATTAGATTTAGGTTATCTCATTGAGAAATTTGTTAGTAATTGTTGTTTTTATAATGCATAGACTAATTACTTACAAGGTATTAGTGTATGAGACCTCTAAGTTTTATAAGATGTGACATCGACATAAAAGAACACATTCACTTAATGTATATATGGACATATTCTTAAAAAGTAAAAAAAATAAAAAATACTATTTGATTGACATTTTACAATTTTAAAAATGTATTTACTAATCACAAAAGTAAAAACAATTTTGATCAATTCTTATAATTTTGAGGACTAATTTATGTGTTCACTCTTAAACTGCAATTAGGTACAAAAGTCCTCTGTTTAAAGTTATATATTATACCTCTAGATGGATTTTGAATTGAAATTTCACAATCACGATTGGAATAGACGTGTCTGCCTTTTTAATTAAAATAATACAACTACTAATCATTCATATTAACAAAACCAAAAACTATAGTTGATTGATGATTTCGTGTAATGTTCCTAATATAAAATTATGAGCAACAATCAAAGAACAACGAACAAACTAGGACTCTTCAGGTGTTTTTACACGCCAAAAGAAAAAGGTTTAGTGAGTCAAAAGCGAAATGGAACAAATTCTTGCAAAATCTTAAGGACTTATTGACTTATTGTTGTAAATGATTTTTGTAGATGTTCCAAACTAAAGGGTTATATTCCATCCGGTCTCGAATACAACAAAATATTTTTTTTTCCAGATTTATTGAATAAATGATGCATTTGATTTATATTATAGCTTAGATACGTTATTTGAAATCGGAGGGAGTATTATATATGGACTTGGACTAGTGTTCTCCACATATGCGGTATGGTGTAGATGCGAAGTTACTTAGCGGTTCATGAGTTGCTCAGCCTATCAGAGTGTATATTTTGATACTTTTTTTTCTTCTTAGGGAGCTTATGGCGAAAGCTGGCTTCCGATGAATGTCTTTCCTAAATTTTGAGCAATACGTGAGAGGGGGGCTATGAAAGAGTTCTTTTTAGCTGTATATAGAGACGTTCGAGGTTTGGTTAAATCGGTTTTGGCCAAATCCAACATCCAACACTAACAAAATTTTATTAATTTAAATTGGGTCAAAAATTTGTATTTTGTACATTAAATCCAATCCAAACCAACTCAACTCGATTATGAGTTAGTTGGTTTGGATTGAGTCATTTTTGTATGTGGAAAATTATTTAAAAAAAACGCAACAAAAGATATAACTATATGACATTATTTTTCGTGAAAAATTTAATACTATTACACTTAATTCTACAATTTAAAATTTTAACAATCAAATTAAAATGAAATACTTCAAAATCAATATAAAAAAAAAAAAAGTACTACACAATATTAACAACTCAGATGGCTAAAACTACATGTATATTTAATATATCTCTTCTCTACATTTAGTGTGAATTTATCCACTAAACTTTCTTTTCTTAAAAGAAAAAACTGAATATGTTCACTTATACAAAGAAAAAAGATAGTCAATTTATATCAAATATGGTCACTTATATAGTTATTTATTTGACAAATTTATATAGTCCAAGCTGCCTGTTAAATTTCTATAGGATCTTATTAATTTTTATACAAAAAAATAATAAGATCCCATTAAACTGTGTATATTTCTAAAATTAATAATGTGATGATATAATAATTCAAGTCAAAGTGTATCTTATTTGGAATCTGTACGTAGTTGTTATTTGCTTATGTAAGGAAACAACATATCCTTATTTTTTGGGTAGAAGAAAGCAACATATATAAATTAAATACGTATTATAGCTTAATAAAATTAAAATATTCTTCTCATAGTTTTAACTTTTACTCACTTGTAATTTAGTGATTGACAAATTAACAAACATTTTAAATTAATACCAAAATATTCTAATTGTCTTATTAATCTTGATTACACACTTGCTGAAAAAACAAATCTTGGTTCACTTTCACACTATTGTAGTGGATTTTTTTATTTTTTTTTTACTTCTCTTTCTTGGATTGAACACGTTTTATGTCACAGTAAAAATGCAAAATTAGATTCCGGTTTCTGTAATTTTTATTTTGTGTTCACCCTTTCAACTTTAAAATGATTGCTTTTGGTTCTATGTTCAAATTGGTGAATTTTGGTTTAGATCATTGCATTGAAGTAGTGAATTAAATTTGTTAATTTTTTGTATTGATGTTCCAAAAATTGGTTTCAATTGATATTTTAGTAAAAGATTAACACTAACCCTACATCTATGTGCTTTTTCGCTAGATCATATCAATAAATCTTTAGCTTGGTGTGGAGAGTGTGTGCAGAAATTATTTTCCTACTCTAGCAAGATTGCAAAATAGAGGTATAAATTGTCCTCTTAATTGTATGATGTGCAATCATGAGGATAGCTATAACTTATTCTTTCAATGTATCGTGGTTGTCAATGTTTGAAGGACTGACCGTGTATGGCCGATGAAGTATGGATGCGGACATGGACATCAGATATGACACAGAAACTG
Organism: Medicago truncatula; assembly: GCF_003473485.1. Classification (NCBI taxonomy): domain Eukaryota; kingdom Viridiplantae; phylum Streptophyta; class Magnoliopsida; order Fabales; family Fabaceae; genus Medicago; species Medicago truncatula. Next base: position 4,251,314 of record NC_053048.1, on the reverse strand, counting down.
ACACGCAGACACCTTTAATAATTTGATAAAATTACATGATTCAATGTAATTGTATGTGTCGGTATTGTATCGATGTCCGACACGGCACGTGTCCGACGCCAGGATACACCTAATCTGAGGAGAGTATGTGCTTCTGTGTGGCAGATTATTGAGCTTGTTGTGCAGCAGTTTGACAACGTACAAGACGGAGTTGTCTTTCATATTTTTCAACATTCCACTGCACATCAAGCTGAACAGATTGCTACTTTAATGTGGAGCATATGGAAAAAGGCGCAAACGCGAATCGCAAACAACAGTTAGTTGTCATGGGACAAACATATGGGTCTGTTGGGCTGCTTCCTGTGCATAGGCAGAATGCAGCTAGCATCACAACGTGCAACAGATGGTCAAAGTCGCGACGTGGATGTTATAAATGCAACATTGATGCTTCTTTTTCAACGTTTAGAAACAAACTGGTATAAGTATGTGTATCAGTGATGATGAAGGTTGGTATGTGCTCGCTAAAACTACGTGGTTCTTGCCTGTATGCTCGGTAGATGTAGGAGAGACCTCGTGAGTCGGGACTATATCATGCTATCTTATAGATTCGAGATTTACAACTAGAAAACATGGATTTTGAGGTCGACTCAAAAAGAGTTGTTGATTACTTCATTAGACTATTAGGAGCACACCCTCAAAGAAGCTCATCAATGTGTCAATTTTTGTTACCCCTCAATTGGCCTTACTAGTTTGCATTTTTTTTTTTACAATATCTTATGGATGTGGATACTCTCCGATCCTTTTGGTTCAATCATTTTTCATTTTCTTAATGAGAGAGAGAGAGAGAGAGAGAGAGAGAGAGAGAGAGAGAGAGAGAGAGAGAGAGAGAGAGAGAATGTGAGTGAATGATTGAGATTAAATGAGAATAGACAACATTAGAGGATCCAAATCATGCACTTGAAACTTGTCAATTGGCCTCTCTAAACTAAAATTCTTTTCGAATTATGTGTTTGTGAAAGCGTAAGTTTGAAAATGTTTGTGACTATTGGATTTATGCTAATGATCCAAGTGATAAAACTAAATCAATGTGTGAAAATAATAATTCAAGTATGAATTAGAAATTCAGCAATAAATTTTATTTACCAATACAATAATCAATACACAATCCAAATCACAAAACTAAACTATCTCAAACTAAAACAATGAAAAACAAATCACACTAAAGTAGTATTTGAACACTTGATATTAATGAATTATTCGAAGTTAGTTTGCAAGTTTAATTATGAATGTTCAAAAATGTCAATCAAGGAGATTGAGATTAGGTTAATGCGAATTAAACTCTCACAATTAAATGGTAATCAATTCATTCAATGGATTCATATATCACAATTAAATTGCTGAAAGTAAAATGATAAAGGAGAGAAGGACACCAAGATTTATAGAGGTTCCCCCTTTTATCTTCGCTGGAGGTACGCCCTCTCTTCATATAAGATTACGTCTCTTCTACGAGCTTCCACTATGATGAAAATGTTTACAAGTGTATGATTACAAAGATTCCTTCAATTTCTAATCTTCTATGCTAAACAATCACACAAGATCCAATCTTCTACTCCGAGAAATCCTCTTTGTTATGCCTCCGGTTTGATCCCCTTGAACCTTGAATTGTTGAGAAATAACCCCCATAATTACCTTTGGAGGTGAAAAGTGCCTTCGTTTCCTTTAGGTCTTTGATGCACCAGCAAGACCCTTGAGAGAACCAATCTACAAAAGTTCTTAAAAAAATGTTTAATCTGACTAAGTTCGTAGAGAGAGAGGGTTTGGATACTCTAGAGTGTATTTGCAAATTGATTATATGAATAGGAAAGTGTGTGCGTGTGTGTGCGCGCACGTGTGTGTGTGTGTAAGGTTATATATAGATGTGAGGGAAAAGAGTTAATTTAGCCACAAAATAACGAACTTTTGAATTGAATCATAAGAAGCATGAATCAATTCAAATAGTGTAACACATAGAAGATCTGAAAGATATAAAGATTGATACGAATGTCAAGAACTGTGAATCAAATCAAGCATTTTTCATATGAAGATTGAATCCATTCAAATTTGCATAGGTATAAATTTGAATCGAATCATGATGTCCAAATGAAGATTGATAAAATTCAAAGAGCATTAATACAAATCAATAAGCAATGATCAGATACCAGATAGGCCAAATGAATCGATTCAAAAACTCCAATGAAAAGTTTGAATTGAATGACATCTTTAGAAAACCAAAGACACCCGAGACAAAAGATGATTCGATTAAAAAAATGTTTGGCAAAGATTTGGATCGAATCTAAAACCCTTAAAACATTGAGAAAACTTGACTTTCAAGAAACTCCTAAACACAATACCAATGTTTGTTAACATAGGACACTTTTGTAGATAACTTGAGATCATGGATTGACTAGGGTTCTTTCACATGAATTAAGCTACTTAAAGAAGAGCAAAGAAACATAAAACATCATCAAAACCTAAACTAAATGATTGAAGAAGCAACAACAGTAATGAAATAAGTTATATAACTTGCTAACCAAATAGTAGGTGCATTGTACCCTAAGCAAAGTGAAGTTGCACAAGAGTTTAGGCCATTGGCCTTGGGCGAGATAGATTAAGGTGATCGGCGTGGATTTCAATATTTCATTTTCATATTTTGTAGTTTTTTGTAACCAAGTTATTGGCGTAAAATATCTATCGATTATTTGAATGATTAATTTTTCATTGATGGACTTTGTTGATCATATTTAATAAACTCTTCCTTTTCAACCATATTTTTTCGTTCACTTGAATTGAATTAACTAAAACCTTGCATAAGATATTCTAGTCTATTTCCGCTCGAAGTAGCATGATATCTATTTGTAAAGTTACTCTGTGTTTGTTTAATTTTGCCATGATAAAAATTAATTTGAAATTAATTGATTTTATAAATTATAGCATGTTTGGTTTTGCGTTCATTCACCACCATCGTATCCTTCAACAAAAAAAAAAAAATCACCACCACCGTAGATTCTAAGACTTCCTAACGTAAAAAACAAGAAACTACAAAGTGTAGCTTCAAGTTAACGCAAGTTTGGCTATATACTACGGTAGAAACAAATACAAACTTTTAAATCTTAGTTAAGATTTAAAAGTGAGTTTAATGTAAATTTATTTATACATGAACACATATTTCTAAAAATAAATAATAAATTTGTGTGTAAAAATTATATATATATTCAAAAGATAGAAATCATAGCATTCTGAAAACAAAATAAGTTACCTTAGAAAACATACAAACTATGTCCAAACAAATTTTACACTATTAAAATCAATTTTAACACATCAAAAAATATAACCTACCATGCATAATAAATAAAGCTTAAATTTAACTAAAACATTGGAATGTTCAAACTATTTTGACTAATTTCTTTTCTCATTCTTCTTAAACTCAATACACACACAACATATATAATATAAAAAAATCAATCAAGAAATCAAGGACCAATACGAGATATTCAATTTTTTGAAGGGTATATATAGTTTGAAACAAGTTGCAAGCCATAGACAAATTTGAGATTGGTCATAGAAATCGCAGCCACGACATTATTTTATTTATTTCCATTTTTTTAATTATTATTTAAATTTTTCCCCTTTTAAAAACTCCAAAAACTTTGTTTTTTTCCTCATTTTACCATTCTAACACAAACATAAACACAACACACAACACAAAAACAGCAACACTTTTATCTTTGTTACAAAAAGTCAAAAAAGCACCGTACAGTGCTATTTTTGCTTGCATATGTTGTCCTTGCAGATCTTGCAGAAGATTCAATTCAACTCTTGTTTTTTTTCATTCAACTTGTTCCTGATTTTCAGGAAGGTATGTGTTAATTTCTCATCTGGGTTTGCAATATTTTTGTTTATTTAGTGTTTTCTTGAATTGGGCTTTTTTGGATATGTAAAAAAATGATTTTTTTTTTTTGTTTGATGCAGGTATAATAAGGTTTTTCTTCATACCCTTTTGATGTTTTTGTTCTTGGATTTGACTGGTGGGTTTTGTTAAGCTTGTTGTAGTGATTAGTGTTTCTGGGTCGTTTTGTGAATTGTTGTGGTGAATGAAGTGCTGGAATTGATTTTGAAGGTGAAAAAAGTTTGTATTTTGAAGTTGTTTTAGTGATTTTGTTTTTTGAAGAAGTGAAAAAGGTTAGAATTTGAAGTTGTTTTGGTGATTGTTGTGTTTTTTTTTTTTGGGAGAGGTGAAAAAGGTTTGAAATTGAAGTGATTTTAGTGATTATTGTTGTTTTTGAAGAATTTGATTCTCAATGGCTGTTGAGGAATCTAGGCAAGTGATTCCTGAGTTAGAAAGAGAGGAGAATTTAATTGCTGCAGCAAGACATATTGTGATGGCTTTAGGGTCAAAGAACAGTCTTACAAATGATGAAAAGAAGATTCTGGCTGATCTTGGATCAAAGTTGTCTTCCATGAACATACAAAGTGAGAAGGAAGAGGGGAAGATAGGGAGAGAAAAGGAGAATGATATCGATAAGGAGGACGAGGTGAACGAGGAGGAGGAAGAGGGTGTTGGTGTTATTGAACAACGACTTGGTTTGATTCAGGAGAAAATAATGAAATGGGAGGAAGATCAATCAATGATTTGGGATTTGGGACCTGAAGAAACGTCTGAGTATTTGAATGCTGCTAATGATGTGCGCATATTGATCGAGAAGTTGGAAGGTATGCATTTGAATAAAGAAGATCAAGAGTATGAGTTTTTGCAAAGGGCTTATAGTGTTCTTCAGACGGCTATGACACGGCTTGAAGAAGAGTTTAGCAACCTGCTTATCCAGAATAGGCAACCTTTTGAACCTGAGTATGTCTCGTTTCGATCGAGCGAGGAAGATGCTGTTGATGGGAATTCTTTTGTCTCTTTTGGTGATGATTCATTTGAGGAATCACTTCGAAGAGATAGTGTCAGTCGAGCCACTGAGGAGCATGTCATTGATTTGGTTCATCCGGCCGTGATTCCCGATCTCAGGTGTATCGCAAACTTGCTTTTCGCTTCAAATTATGCTCAGGAATGTTCACAAGCTTATACCATTGTTAGAAGGGAGGCCTTAGATGAGTGTTTGTTCATTCTTGAAATGGAAAGGCTAAGTATTGAAGATGTCTTGAAAATGGAATGGGGTACTTTGGTTTCAAAGATCAAAAGATGGATTTGGGCTTTGAAAATCTTTGTTAGGGTGTATCTTGCAAGTGAAAGGTGGCTTAGTGACCAGATTTTCGGAGAAGGCGAGCCTGTTAGTCAAGCTTGTTTTGTCGATGCATCGAAAGCTTCAATTTTGCAGCTTCTGAATTTTGGTGAAGCTATGTCTATTGGTCCTCACCAACCTGAGAAATTGATTCGAATTCTAGACATGTATGAAGTTCTTGCAGACCTTATGCCTGACATCAATGCTTTGTATTCGGACGAGGTTGGTTCCTCGGTTCACTTTGAATGCCACGAGGTTCTGAACAGATTGGGAGATTGTGTGAAGAAAACATTTCTTGAATTCAAAAATGCTGTTGATTTGAATCCGTCAACAACACCTTTAGTTGGTGGAGGGATACATCCATTGGCGAGATATGTTATGAATTATCTTCGGACTCTTACCGATTACAGCGAAGCGCTGAATCATCTTCTGAAAGATCAAGAAGAAGAGGATTCCATTTCATCGTCACCTGATACGAGTCCGGGTACCGAAGATGATAACAGAAGCCAAGCATCTCCTGGTAGATTTCCCTCAATGGCGCGGCAATTCCTATCATTTGCTTCAGTCTTGGAGAACAATCTCGAGGAGAAATCAAAGTTATACAAAGAGACTTCATTGCAGCACTTGTTCTTAATGAACAACCTACATTACATGGCTGAAAAGGTTAAAGGGTCTGAACTTAGGATCATATTCGGAGACGAATGGATCCGAAAACACAACTGGAAGTTTCAGCAGCACGCCATGAAATACGAGAGAGCTAGTTGGAGTTCCATTCTCAACTTTCTTAAGGATGAAGGAATTCACGCTCCCGGTTCGAATTCTGTCTCAAAAACTCTTCTAAAAGAGAAGTTACGAAGCTTCTACCTCGGCTTCGAGGATATTTACAGGATTCAAACAGCTTGGTCGATTCCAGATGTTCAGCTTCGTGAAGATTTGCGAATTTCTATATCGGTTAAAGTGATTCAAGCTTATAGGACATTTGTTGGAAGGAATAATAGTCATGTGAGTGATAAACATATTAGATACACTGCTGATGATTTAGAAAATTATCTTTTGGATTTCTTTGAAGGTTCTCAAAAGTTGTTGCAAAATCCTATTAGGAGATGATAATAGTAGATAAGTAAGAATAATCCATTTTTATCTAACAATGGCTTTTGTATTTGGTCAAAAACCTTCTTGTTTCACTTAGTGTGCATTATATGTATGTAATGATTGGAAGATTATCAGAGTTATACTTCCTTTTTTGCAATGTATTCTTTAGATTATTTTAATCTGAATCAAAATAGATGTGATTATTTGTTGCTTTTTTCTTTGCAATGTTTGTGTCCAAGGCATGCAAAAAAGTGTAAAAAATAAATGTAGATAATTGTATGCCTCAAGGCCCACTTGGATTTATTTATTAATTTCAGTATATATACTGATAAAAACACTTGTAAGACGTCTAGATGTCATAGTACAACTGGAAAATGTCGAAATTGCAAGGCCGGATGTCGTGACCCGGGTTCGAACTCGGGACCTCTCAGCTGTGTGAGTTTAATTTCAATGGTTTACCACTTCATCTAAGACAAAAAAAAAAAAAAAAAAAAAAAAAAAACTTGTAAGACTGTGTTTGAGAGCTTTTGGAAACAGCTTATGGCATGTCAATAAGTTGTTTTCAGCATATTTCTATAAACTCTCTTGGATCGACATATTTGAGTTTATCTACTAACATAAGCATTTGTGTGTATGTTTGGGAGATTTTATGGAAACAACTTATGACATGCCAATAAGTTTTTTTCAGCTTATTTTCACAAGCTCTCTTTCTGACTTTATGGTTCTGCATTAATATGCCTGAGGAGGGATTTAACTTGTTCAGGACTTCAAGTTTAATCTATAGACCGTACAGTATATTGGAGTTATTTGACCATAAACTAAGTCAAATAATTGGACTTCATAAATGGTCCTCAAAGAAATAAATTTTATAGTCAAAATCTAGAAATACTATGAAATTAATTTTGCAAAGGCTAGAAGATATTTTTACTTTGACCTATAGGTTGATGAAATTGTCTGGAAACAAAAATTTTGAAGTCAACTTAGAGATTTTCATGTCAGATGCATTCACCAAACGACCTGCGAAATTCAATGAATTGGGATTTCATTCTCATGTTTAAAATACTCCCTTATTGAAAGAAAAAAGTGACGTTTAATATTTTTAAGGAAAATGTTTTTTTTTTTTTATTATGAACTAGATTTTTAAGCAAAAATGTTGAATAGTACTTTTAAGACATTGTTTAAGGAAGCGAACAGAAAAATATTGTCTTGAAAAGTTGTAAATTTAACTTTTTAAACATGATTGCTTCCGAGTTCTCATACAAAATTATTATTTCCTCCGTCTCAAATTAAAAGTCACATCTGAGTTGTGCACATTTATTATGAAAATGATTAGTTTGATTGATTTCAACTACTAATTTATAAATTATTCGCTATAATTTGATCTTTTAAAGGCTAGTTTATCGACCAATTATCCTGTTATTTTTGTTGCGAGGCAAACAAACGTGTTAATATGAAATGGGGAGCCTTGGCGCAACGATAAAATTGTTGTCACGTAACTTAAAGATCACATGTTTAAGTCATGAAAGCAACCTCTTATGTAAAATCAAAATGGCAAGAACTCTCTCTAAACCTTATATATATATGAGAGCTTTAATGCACCGATCTCCTTTTAAAAGTCTTAATATGAGACAAGTTGTGTAATAACAACTGCATAAGTGTAACTCTATCAAATGAAAGAGACACTTCCTTGAGCAACTTGAAAACTTTGGAAGGTCATATGGGAGGAGTACATGTCTAGTTACACCGGCATAAGTGGTGAATAAATTTAATGGGTTATTGAATATGGACCCAACTATTTTTTGTCAAGCCATGTGAATTATGTAGATAGGAATAAAGACCCTTTGTCCCTACCATAACTACCAAAAAGGTGGATATTAATTGATTGGTACGGGTCGTGCACAAAGAGATTGCATTAATTAGCAAATATTTTCTCTTTTTTCTCTAGAAAATGTTGAATGAAAAAAAGGTGTTTTTGAATTATTAACAAATGTAAAATGTTTAAGGTCTTAATTGGTTGGCTTTAAATTAATTGGACCATTTTGACATGTTACGTCAAAGAGGGTTCAGGAGAGATGTTTGGATATTCCATTTGCTGATTGTCTAGCTGTGATATGGGTTCAAATTATTAATTTCTTTGTTAATAGTCTATACTATATTACATAAATGTAAATTGTTAAGGTTTGTGGTTAGCCTAACATGGAGTACATAAGGTGTTAGTTTATTGGTTAAAATATGGCTTCTTTTTGAAGAAGAAAAAATATGACTTTGTACCTTAAAAGAATAGAGTTTAATAAATTATTATTTATTAATGATAAAAAAAATACAGTTAAGAATAATATTCTCTATTTCCAATTGAGTTTATTAAAAATGGCATGGAGGTGTGCCTTTTGGACTTTCCTTGTTTGGTATAAAAGAAGGTCAACAACCCAAAAGAAAATTAGAAAACTAGCTGTATATTCTTAGACATAGAAGTTCTAAAGATGTCATCAAAAAGAAATTTATAGAGCTCATTAGGTGGATTCTCCATTCTGATACAATTAAAGGAGTCTAGAGAAAATGTAAAATTATCAAACCAATTAACACACTTATTACCCTCCCTCAAAGAATAACGAAACCTGATTCGCCAATCCAAAGCCAAGAGTTTGCGAATGCGTTATACCAACATGTGAATTGATCCACTAAACTTGTAGTTTTTTTGTAACCAATCAAGATTTTATTATCACTTTCAATAATGAGTAGTAGAATGCGCTCTCTTCAAGCCATCACCAAACCAAAAGATACATGCACTATATTTCAACATGAAGTGCATCACGCACTCTAATTTTCCGAATGTAGCCTTTTAACCATCTCACTTCATAGTTGTGGAAGAGATCACCACATCCTGAATATTCCCCACTTCCTTTGTAAACACCATCACTATTGAGTTTAATCCAGCCTTCAGGGAAGTTCTTCCAACCTATGTAAATAGTCTCCTTCATTTGAATATTGTGATGAGGCGGTTAGTTCGAACACAAGTCCATCTTTCAAGCAAAATTTTGGATCGGCAAGGCATTTTATTTGGTTGTTGAAAATTCTCCACAAAAATAACTGTTTCTCTACGTCCCCATGAACCAACAAGTGGTCGTGAAAATTGTCTTCCAATTTATGATATGACCACTAATATCGTGCTTACTAATGTTATTTAAAATCTCATTCCTGCAATCAAAAATAAAGAAATCAAATATAAAATTAGATGAAACCAAACAGAGTCATTCCTGAATAGCCTTTTGCACTTTCCTAATCTTAGCTTTTGTTTATAAAATAGTTTACATCTTATTATCTATGTATGTCAATTGCCAAATTAGCATTGTATCATTTGTTTGCTAAGTGGTCATGAATGTTGTATGAAGATAAGACTCTTGTGATGTAGCTGTTTCTCTTAAGTTGACCCAAAAATAAATGTCTAGAAATCCACTATCTTTTATAAAAAAAATAAGAAAATAAAAAAAAAATTAGGTACATAAATTATTTTTTCCTCAATTAGGTGTACAATATTTGATATGTGACCAAAATTATTTAGACATTTTTTTTTTTAAGAAGGTTCTAAACATTCTTTTTTTTTTTTGGTAGATTTCTAGACATTCTTTCTAGTTATACCATTCCGACTTTATTTCTTTACGCAAACAATTCAACTTTGCGGCTGATCTGAAATGTTGAACATTTTTTTTTTGAAGAATCTGAAATGTTGAACATTGAAAGAATTTTATTTTTTTTTAGAAACATTGAGAGAATTAATTATGTATGCCACCACTTTAAAGTGTGTACGTTTTATATTTGAAAAATCACAAACCATTATTTGAGTAAGATTTTATTTCTTGTCATTTTTATTCAATAATAACAACTTTTGAAATGTATCCCCTCAACAAAAAAAAAACTTTAGAAATGTATGAGATAAACCAAATATGCAATAAGTATATTCACTTAATTTTGTTAGGAATAGGGGCTTTTCTTCTAGTATATCTCTTTCTTTTTTAGGTGTAAAATTATTATGTATAAACAAATTGGAACTACGTTTGTCAGAGGAAAAAATAATTTTAGACACATATAACTAATTCAATATATTAAATACTTCAATGAATGCAAAATGACAATGTAAAAAGCTCTTGCAATGTTATTTTACTTTTTTAAAGGAATTATTTCTGTTATATTATCATTTTATATATTAATGTCTGAAATATCTTAATATATGATTGATTGTTCCCACGTAGCAACCGGTTACACAAACAGAATCTCAAGACTTGGCAGTTCAACATCATGAAGACAATGAGGTATCGACACATGCTACAGATGTTGCAATTCAGAGCAAGGAAATGTCAGATGACACAATGCCGTTGGCTGCATCACGGCAGGTTGACAAGGATGTAAATGATGTACCTTTCACAATTGAGGTACAAATTGATGCTTCTGCAGTTCGCAATGATCGACAGCCTCACAATTCAACACATGTGCTTGAAGAGATTACTGCTGAAGCGCACGGTGACGTGCAATCTGTTGAACATGATGACGAGTTAGATACCAACGCTTTTGATTTGGAACAGGTTACTCCTTCAGTAGCACTAACATCCCACCACGCAACGAATTCTAGCCATGATGCTTCACATGTGACAATTACTTCTCAACCACACACTAGCAAGAACGTACATAATGACTTGGATTTATGGGCCAGAATCAAAGAATACGATCAACAGGCCGCAAAGGAAGGATTTACGCAAGTTCTCTCAAAAAAGCAGCAGCTAAATATGAAAAAGCAAGTCCTCGGAAAGCCGCATTATCAGACCCGTGCAAAGGATGGTCTTCCTCCATCTTCCCAATGATGTTATATTTGAATATCCGAGGGTCATGATATTCAGGGTTCTGTTTGGTTAGACACGCTTCATGCAGAGTTGCATTTCGACCATCGAGACAGAATTGGCTCATCCAATTATAGATTTATGTAGGCTTTATTTTTATTGTTTCCTTTGTTTTTTCGTTGAGGGTTTTGGCCTAGTCCCTCCTCTCCTTGTATATATATATTTTTTTTCCTTTTTTTAATAAAATTTAGAGATTGGTAGGCATAAGACGGAGGCGTCCCGGGATGCCAACCTAGTTGGGATGTCGGTGTTGCCTCCTGATGTCTGTCTGTCTCTCTGCTTAGCAAAAAAAAATTATTATTAGGGGTGTAAGTGGTTCGGACAAAACCAATGAAACCGAAAGTCCAAACCGTACCAAACCGAAGAAGAATCCGACTTTGTTTGGTTTGGTTCAAAACCGAACCTAACCAATCTAAACCAACCTTGTTTGGTTCGGTTCTCGGTTTTCATTTTGAGATCCAAGGAACCTATGAACCGAACCGTTGGTAACTCCACTCCCAATTTTACTAATAATAACTCTCCTCACACACTTATGATTATGCCCAAAATTAAAGTCAAGCATAAAATACTTCTTAAGTCATTCACTTTCTCTCGTCATCATCTCATTTCATCACTCAGATTGGATGGTGAGTTGGAATTTGGGGAATTCAAGTTGGAATTGAATTGAAATATTTGTTTGGATGATTTTTATTTGATGGCGAACATAATTTCATGATGTTTTAATTTCAGTTAGTATATATTTGATGGCGAATTCAAGTTGGAATTGAAATAAATGTTAACTCAATAAAAAGAGCGGAAAGACGGACACGTGAGTGCTCGTCTTTTCGCTAGTATATATAATAAATATTATGTTAGCCAAAATCGAAAGACATGTTATTTAAGGATATGCGAGTTTTCTTTTGGTTGATAAAAAGTTAGCCGACCGTTATTACAATTTACAACCAAATAAGGGCCAACCTATTCTGTCTCAGATATACTGAAGAATATGTAGGTCTTGAAGACATCACACCTAGTTAAATCTTGGTAGAACTGGACAATGAGGCACTCACCAAACATTCCCTATTTATAGTGCCACTAATTACAGAGAACAATGAGCATGGAAACATGTTTTAAGGGAGGTTGCACGCTTTAAATCTTGTCAACTAATTATGATGAGGAAAATGAAGTTGTCAATCGAAGATGGGGTACCATGCACCCTATCAATGAGGGAAAACCAATATATTACATGTGTAAGTAGTCAAGCAAGGTTAAACACTATAAGTCATGCCATTTTGTCTAGTATGAATAAATTTGTCCATAGATATTCATCATGGTGTATTTTGTCCATTTATTTTTATTTACATGTGTTTCTTAGTATAGTAACAAAAAACTCAAACAATTATACTTAATGCTTTGCTAGAGCAACTAAATAACTCGTTGTTGAGGGATAAAGTTCCTTTTCCTCAACGTTAATCACTTGAAGAAAAGGAATCATTGTAGAGAACTATCATCGTATACATTGGCTAAATCTCTAATTCGACAACAACATTACAAATAGAAGTGTTTATTTAGGCTTTATGTTGAGGGAAATGCCAACGTATTCATCCAAAACACTATTTAAGGTGTTTATTCAATAATTTACAATTCATTGTAAATTATATAGTATTTAAATTTTTGAAGAAAAAACTTTTTAATTTAAAATCCTTAAAAAATATTTGAAAACATTTGTCAACAAAACTCAAAACACTCATTAACAAGACTATTGTGCATTAAATAGAGGTGAAATACTCATAGTTATGGATGATTTTGGACAGTCAAATGAAGAAAGTTTCAATTGTGAATGCTAAAAATTTGCTTATTCACTCATTTATAATTTAAATAAAAACTACAATAAAAATAAAAAATTAAAAAAAGTGAATACATTGAGAAAATCTGAACGGTTGATTCAAAAACATTAAGACATCAAAAAGCCACCACGTGTCAACTTCCAAAACCCTAATATTAAACACAAGGGTTTAAGAGTTTAAGCACTTTCATTTCATTTCATTGTTTCTGCAATACCCCGTTTTCCCAACGTGAAAATTTCATTTATTTAATCAGAGTAATTCACCTAAACGGAATGTCACATTCTTTTCTTAAAATCATAAACTGTATAAATAACTATTTATCCTTTAAAATTCAATAACTAAAAAGTCTTTAATACTTCGCAGCGGAAATTATTCAATAATCAAAACAGTCTTTGGCACTAAAGCATCTTTACAATTATGTCATAAAAATCCATTCTAAAAACATAGTCATAATTCTTCAAAAACAATACGTAAGGAATAGAAAGCAATAACAAAGTTCCCATCCCGTTACGTATCAGAGCACCTAAAGACACTTGAGCCACCACTCCTACTAATCATTAATACCTGCAAGTTACTCATACGAAGAGCAACATTTTCAAGCAGAAGGGGTGAGATTTCACAAAACAATAATATCAAGCATATAATTCAATAATTATATTTAACAACACAAATAACTTCATCTATTAGCAATAATACTTCTTAATGTATAACTCTTAATAATCCAACTAACCTCTAATTATCATTTACTTTATATTCATCACATTATAAATATCATCATATAACACATATTAACCAAATCGTAACAAACATAGATCATCACATCATAGTCATAGTTCATATATAGCATAACAACATCTTAATTCTAATTCATATACAACATAACAACATCATTAATTCATAATAATAATTATTCATCAAACATCTCATTATCAATTCATTAATAAAAGACAACTTATCAATTTAACATAAACATCATCAAGTACACTTAACAACTCATAGATATCATCATGTAATCATCATCACTAATAACTTTAAAACAACACATTATAATCATCTCTTATTAATAGTAATAATTATCTACATCATAGCATAAACATCTTCTTATAATAATATAACAACAACGTAACATGATATTCACTTAATAATAATAATAATTATATATACATCATCTCGTCATAATATAATAATATAACAACAACATAGCATGATATTCACTTAATAATAATAATAATTATATATACATCATCTCTTCATAATATAATAATATAACAACAACATATTCATCTTCTTGTATTAATATAGTAACAACGTATTCATCATCTTATGAAAATATAATCAACACATACTAACACCAAAATTAACATCATAAATCTTCAACATAAACATCTTAAACAATATCATCTTAAACATCATAGCATCTTTGATAAACAATTACCAAGTAATCACAACATTCGATCATCATCAATAACATAACATAATATTCACTTAATAATATTAATCATATATAGAACAACATATTCATCACTTAATAGTAACAATTATACACAACATCATAACAACTTAACAATATCATAATCATTATCTTAAACAACATAGCAACGTAACAATATCATAATCAATATCTTAAACAACGTAGCAACATAACAATATCATAATCAACATGTTAAACAACATAGCAATATTCTGGTCAACATCATATAATTCACATCGTATAATCTTCGTAGGTACTTCTTTAACAACACATGGGTAGAACACAACTCGACAAACTCATGGATGATAATTCATCAACAACGACCTTGACTCGACATATGCGACAATGCAACTTAGACACTTATATGCATGTGGTACCAATCGTCATCATAAGTATTAATATACTTTTATCGTGCGGAGGACAAAGCTCCTAAAACGTGCGGAGGACAAAGCTCCTAATCGTAGTGAGGACAAAGCTCAATGAAATGCTATGCATGGAGTCTTAACAACAAAACACCGTAATCATCGTAATCAACATATCATCATGCATCCAATAATTTGGAGCTAAACGTCATCATTTCATAATATATATATAGACATCATGCACTTAGTTAAATAACAGCAGTAGCACAGTCAAATCACACAACAATAGAGAGATATCAATATATCAATTTCAATTCACAACATAACAATATTAATGTGAAGCATCAACAACTTAAACATCAAACATCTTCCACATAAGGCATATAAATATTTCACATAATCAACAACAACAACAACATAGGCGACACATGAACATCTCAGGATATAACAATATCAAATGATAATCAACAACAACTCATGCAACTTAGTTAAATAACAATAGCAGCATAATCAGATCATATCAACAGCTTAATACCAATTCATTTTCAACAACTTCCTGATCATTCAATAATAATTCAAGTAATGCAATCAATCAATAAATCACATTATAAACACTTAGCATTTCAATATAGCTTCACAAATAACAGTTAACATCTTAGATAGGTCTCATTAGTACCTAAAGTTCCATTCCTAATCCATTCAAACGACTCAGGTCTCAAATTCCTCAAAAGCACTCAATTCTGGATGTGCTTGCGAGGCAAGAGTTCTTACTCGCCATGGCGAGTACCACTCATCTCCCAAACTAGTGTTGTTCTGGGTTCAATCTGATCCTACATTCAATCCTAATCAATACTAGGTATGTTCAGGCGCTCTAAGGCATCCAAGGTCCAACTAAAAAGGTCGAAACACAAAATATAACATGTTCTCTGCCTGAGCTCGCGAGGCGAGGAAGGGTTGTTCGCCGTGGCGAGCGATGCCAGAAACGCTCGCGAGGCGAGCGATGAAGATCATCACTCGCGAGGCGAGGTTCATAGCTCGCCGTGGCGAGCGATGAATGTCGCTACGGCCATGCTTTCTATTTTCATAAAAACTCGACGATTCACATGGTTCTAAGCTTGTTTTTGATTCCAAAGTTCGTCCTAAACATTATCTAAGGTCTAGGAACACTTTCTACATCAATTAAACCAATTCTCACCGTTTGATCATCAATTCTAAGGTTTTGACCTAGTTTTCGTTTTCTCCAATTCAATCCTTTCTCAAGGTTTTAAGCCTAATTTCAATTCCATAATTCATCTAAATCATTATCTAAGGTCTAAGGACAGTTTCTACATCTTTTTAACAAGTTTCCACCGTTTAATCATCAATTCTATCAATTTGACCTAATTTCCGATTCTTCTTAAACTCATCCTAATCCATGTTAAACTTAACCATTGATTCACATACTTAATAGAATTGCAAAGTTAGTCTCACCCTTACCTTATAATCAGGAAATCGCAGCCCCTCTAGGTCTCTCCCTCTTCTCTTGGCTTTTCTCCCTTTTCTCCAAAAGCAGTCGTACGTATGTTATGTTTTTCTAAACTAGGTCTCTCCTATTTATATAAATCTTTAACCTACTTATTTTTCTCTTAAATCCAAATATTAATATTCTATTCTAATATATACATATATATATATAAAATATTTCTATAACAATAATAAATAACAAATATATCTCTATAACATATATATTTCCATAACAAATCATTTATATCTCCATAGCAAATGACATATATTTCTACAACAAATCATACATATTTCTATGACGAATCATATATATTTCTGAACCAAATAACATATATTATATTTCTAAATCAAATAACATATATATATATATATATATATATATATATATTTCTAAATCAAATAACATATATATTATATTAATAAATATATAACATATATCATAACAAAATATCACTTATCAAAGTAAATCATATAAATTACACAAATCATATAAGTATATTCTAAACTCATTTAAAATAATCAAATAATTAGAGAGGGCGTTACAGTTTCGATTTCAGAAGCAGCCACAAGCGATTTTTCAAGGTAAGATCACAACTTTTTCACTACCCATTTTCCCATTTCCATTCTGATTTCACTGTTTTCCCATTCAGCTTCTTTGGCTTTTGTTTATTTCTTCGTTTTTACCTGTTTATTGGGTTTCGAGTAGTTGTGTATTTTCAGTATTTTGACATTGACGTGCTTAATATTGTGCAAGATTTGAATTTTAATGCTCTAAGCTTGCTGTTTTGTGCAAAATTCAATTGGGTGTTCGAGAAAGTGAATCAAAATAAAAGAAATAATCTGGAAATTTTGCGTTTGAGATTTGAGTATTGTTTATTTTAATGTTATTGTTTATATGTTGTGTCTTCTTTTGATAAAATGTTAGTGTTTGAAAAGATGACATAATTGAATGTAATCTCATGCGTCAGTCTTGTGCTATGAAGCCCGGACACTCCTCGGATTAGGCGTGTCCCAGTCGATACGACGACACCGACACTTGTAATTATACTGAATTATGTGATTTTTTCAAATTATTAGTTGTGTCGGTGTGAATGTAATCTCATGTGTCAATGTCGTGTTGGTGTCAGACAATGACATGTGTCAGACACCTGACACAACTTCAATTAGAAGTTTTGGTACTAGTAATATATACGCAGTTAACTTTGTTTGGTACAAAAATCAATTACATGTTTACAGTTTTAATTGGGATTGAATCGCTTGTTATAATGCTTGTAAAAGCACATAATGTTATGAAGCTGAAAATAATTGTTTGTCATTGCATGCACAGCCCTGTACTGTGTTTGACAAATTTACACTACACATTGTCACTTGTTATTCTTCAATTTTTTCGGTATATTGAAACGGGACTTGAAGGTGATGATCTGTATAACAGGAAAGCAGCAGGGATACATATAATTGCTTATTATGCTGCTAATGTGAAATTAGATTTCGTTTGCATCTGATAAAATTTTGATGAACAATGGAACTTCCGATGGAATATTTGTACTTAGCCAAGCATAATGGGTATATCATTTTACTGATGCTAATTTTCTGTGGTTTGATGCTTTTAAGGTTTGAGCAATGGCGTTCTTTGGTAAAATGGGAAAGTTACTCAAGAATTCTGCAATCCAGCACATAAATCATGATTTATCTATGTCTACTCCTTTGGCATTCCAAGCAATTAGATCCATGTCATCTGCAAAGCTTTATGTTGGAGGTACATTAGTTTATCATGTTGAATTGTCTAAATGGAATGTAGCTATAATTTTCTAATTTTCAATAGTAATGTAGGTATTTCGTATAGCACTGATGATGCGGGTCTCCGAGAAAGTTTTGCTCGCTATGGAGATGTTCTTGATGGTAATTTTCTTTCTGACTCTCACTATCTACTAGTTATTCATCATTTCAGGTAGAGGTAAAATCAAATAAACAAGAGCTTCCGCCTGTAAATTCTCTCTAAATCTAACATAGTGAGCTACAACAAACAAGTATGATGTTCATTTTATATAGGCTTTATTGCATATTTGCCCCCCCGAATTATCGCGATTGTGCGATTTTGTCTCATTATTTTTTGATCGATTATTACCCTTTATGATTTGGTATTCCCCGTACCAAATAATTTCCGCTGACAGGATATCATTTGCATCCAACTCTTATAGTTAGTGTGGCTTTTCTTTAAAACTAAATATTAAAAACGCCAAAAAAACACCAAAAGTTTGAAATCATAATTAGAGAGTTCATTCACTCTCACCTATATGGGTTGATTTTTAGCATTTTTTTATATTTAATTTTTAAGAAAGGCCTATGTGAATTGGATGTCAGATCAATAAATGATGCCTTCTAACGAAAATTTTGGAGGACTGGCAAATCACATAGGGGAAAACATAAGGGGCTAAAATCACTAAAAAAAAGTGGGGGGCGTAAATAGCACAATCCTGATAATTGGGAGACCAAAAGTGCAATTAAGTCTTTTATATATAATTTGATAGAGTGGTTACTTTCTTTTGATATAAAAGATAATTTTCATTGAAAGTAAAGGTCACATAAAATTGATAGTCGTGATAAGCATATGCATTTCATAACATAGGGATTATTGATTTCTGCACTGAAACTTTTGTTTCTAATGTTCTTCCAGCAAGAGTTATCATAGACCGTGAACAAGGCAGGTCCAAAGGATTTGGCTTCGTAACTTTTGCAACAAGCGAGGAAGCATCTGCTGCCCTTCAGGCCATGGATAACCAGGTATTGTCAGTTTTTGTGATGATTCATCTTGCTAAATTCTAAAATTCACCAATTCACATGACATAAAGCCTCATATTATATATAAACTATAAAATAGTAAAGCACCTTTTGTTCATACTTGAAGGAAGCAATTGCAGTTATTTAGCCAAGATATAAGATATAAATAATAAATGCATATGTGGCTATAATATACTAATATCCTTGTTACCTGCATTACAGTATTCTTTTTGTTAATGATTCTTTGTTAAATAATTTGTTTTTACTTTTTTTAAATCTCTTCAAGACTATATTAAAAAAGGAGAATATTAGTGAAACCATGCAAATCCAAAATGGCATACTTGTTTCTTTGACACAAATTAAAGAAAAACTATTAGTGAAAGAAAGAATGGTAATTTTACGAAATTATCATCGTTAAGCATTGGCATATTCACCATTATCATGAATGCAAAAAATATAATGATGACTTGGGAATAATGCACATAATATTAGTCAGAGGGTTGTAGTTATTTTGAAAATGTGACACTTATTGTAGGAGAGAGAGAGTAAGATTTAGTAAAACATTTTGCCAACTAATATTTATACCTTTATATAATTAACAATCAAAGAATGACGATACATTTTTATAAGGCAGATGTATTAGAATTTTACCATCAACTAATTGTTGCTGTTTGTTTCATTCAATTGACTCATGTTGCTGCTCTTTGCAAAACTAAAAATGTTGGCAATGTTTCTTGTAGCATCTAAAATTATGTTGTCACAGGAACTTCATGGTCGGACAGTACGAGTGAACTATGCTCAAGAAAGGCCACGCTCTGGGTATGGTGGTGGTGGCTATGGTGGAGACGGTGGTGGCTATAGTGGTGGTGGTGGTGAGTATGGTGGTGGCCACTGCTGACCTTGAAAATTTATTATGTATGCTTTATAATTGGAAAATAACAAACCATTTATTGAGTAGAAGCATTACTTTCTTTTTTAGGTGTGATGTTATATTATGTAGAAATAAAATTGGAACTACTTTTTGGTTTCATCTTTAAATTGGAATTTTATTTAATTAGGGATACATGCTTGTAGCATTTCATTATATATCAAATCGCAAATACATGTGGCAGATCAATAAAGGCATGAGAGCTAGCTAAAGACGCGGCTATCCGCACTAACGTGAGCGATCTCATTTGCCTGTCTCAGACTGAACTCGGCATAAGAGTTTTAAAAATGCAAATTACAATAATTTGTAATAGTCCTAAATTTTCTGATGTATCTACTACCTGGGTGAAAGCAATCCACCACTTTGTTTGAATCAAGCACAAAATCAATATTACTCAACTTACTTCAATGCTTCTCGAATATCAAATAAACACAAATGAAAACCAGAGTCCTCACAAGCACAACCCCAGTTATTGTCTCGATTGCAAATACCCCCTCCCCCCACCCCACCATTTGGTTGTTGCTGCACACTATTATCGGTATTCGAACAACCATTGCCATTTCAATTTAACCACATTGATCGCTCTCAAAACCTACACTGCAAGAGGACATTGGAGCAAAACATGTATATTGTCTTCATAATTAGGTTGCAAACCACAAAATTCACGAGAAATGGAATGGCCATGTTGCACTTGAGGCATGCCACATCATTGAAATTAGCCACACGAGTGCCAAAATGTATGTGGGGCATCAAAATAAAAAATAGGTAAACTTGAGGGGCTAAAATGGCACATTTTAAATTTGAGGGGTCAAAATCGCATAATTGTAAAATTTAGGAGACAAAAAGTGCAATTAATGCCTTAAATTTATCCTAAAATTATTATTTTTTAATACAATTTATCAAGCGAAAAAGGAGTCGTAATGCTTCTAGAACCACCCTCATCATTTACCTAGTATGGTGATTGTACTTACATACTTTAAATATGAAGAATTTGAGAAATCATAATTGAAATCAGGCTCATGCAAATCAACATCTTTAACAATTACTTACAAACATAACCACAATTCATTATCAGCGCAATATAAATTTCACTCCACGATAAAGAAGTCAATATGGATTGATGTCAATTTGCTAAATGATCGTGTGCAATCTCATCCACTCATTTTGATTTACCACATGAGGTTAACAATATTTATTGTTTGATGAGCGATTAAGATCAACATGATGGAAAACATGAGAGAGAGCCAAAGACGAGATGAGACACCCATATATTTACTTTGCAAATGTAAATCAATCAATAAAAAAAAGTGGGGACTGAGAAAATATAAACGAGTGAATAGGCAAAAAGCCCCCTGAAATTGTAACTTTCGTCAAAAATCCTCCTGATTTTTAAGAAACTTAAAAAAAAACCTTGAAATTGTCAAACGTTAGTCAATTACCCCCTCCGTTTGTTTTGGCTGTTATTTTTTAATTTTTCTTTTTTGCTTTCTTCATCTTCTTCCTTCCACTTTTTTCATCATCTTCATCAATATTCATAAAAAATTCCAGATTTTTTTTTTTAAGAAACAACAACCATTAACAATATCATCATCATCATCATCTCATTACTATACATCCACAACTAATTATAAATGTGCTAATTTAAAGAACTAATTATGCTATTTATGCAAAAATTGAATCTGCTTCTATATCTAACAACATTGGACTCGGGTCACATTCCAACTCTAATTTAAAAAATACTCCTAATTTAAAATATGGTAACTTCAAAAAATAAACTTTCCATGAAAATTGTGAAGTTATGAGTTAACATGTCCTTTGCATTCAGCTTTAATACCTTTGAGAAAACAACTTTAAATTTATAACTTTAACTTAGGTGGTGTTATTGTTGTTGATGGTGGTGGAGGTGTAGTAATGAGATGATGATGATGATGTTAATGATTGTTGTTTCTTATTTATGAATTTTTGATGAATATTGATGAAGATGATGAAAAAAGTGGAAGGATTAAAGATGAAGAAAGTAAAAAAAAAAAAAAAAGTCATTTAACAACCAAAACAAACGGAGGGGTAATTGATTAACATTTTACAATTTTAGAGGGTTTTTTGAAATTTCTTAAAAATTAAGGGGGTTTTTGAAGTTTCTTAACCACATTGATCACTCAAATATAAACGGTTGATGCAGAAGCATCAAGACATCACATAAGCCGCCACGTGGCAAGCTCCAAAGCCCTAGAAAAACAAAATATTAGGGTTTAAGAACTTTCATTTCATTTCATTGTTTCGTTTCGATTTCAGGAGCAGCCATAATCGCTTTTCAAGGTAAGCACTAAGATCTCAAGATCACAACTTTTTCACTACCCATTTTTCAATTCTGATTTCACTGTTTATTTCTTCTTGTTCTTATTTACCTGTTAAGTGGGTTTCTATTAGTTATATTTTTTTTCAGTATTTTTGACCTAGGTTAGCTTAATATTGTGAAAGATTTGATTTTTATTGTACAGAATTCAACTGGGTGTTAGAGAAAGAGAATCAAAATGATAGAAATTAACTGAAATTTTTCTGAGATTTGATTTTTGAGTGATGTTAATGTTACTGCTTTTTTTCTTAGATGTTTTTTTGCTTACAAGTTTGTGGTTTATTAGAAATCAATGAATAGAGTTGGATGGATATATTGTTTAAGCGATACTAATTTTCCGAGGTTTGATGTTTTCAAGGTTTGAGCAATGGCGTTCTTCGGTAAAATGGGAAAGTTACTCCAGAATTCTGCTGTCAAGCACATCAATCATGATTTATCTATGTCTACTCCTTCGTTATTTCAAGCAATTAGATCCATGTCATCTGCAAAGCTTTTTATTGGAGGTATGTTTGTCTATCATGTTAAATTTTAAAAATGAAATGTGACTATAATTTTTCAAATTTCAATTGCAATGCAGGTGTTTCATATAGCACTGATGAAACTGGTCTCCGAGAAGCTTTTTCTCGCTATGGAGATGTTCTTGATGGTAATTTTCTTTCTGACTTGCAATCTACCATTTTTTCATCATATCAGGTGTTAATATGAAATAAAACATGAGTTTCCACTTGTAAACTGTCTCCGAATCTAATATTCTGACCTAAAGCAAAAGCAAACCAGTATGATGCTTATTTTATATAAACTTTATTAGACTTTTGGCGCCCCCAGAGTATCGTGATCGTGTGATTCTGGCCCTTTATGATTTGATAGTCCCCGTCCCAAATTTGCACTAAGGCGACCTCATTTACTGACATCCAACTTTCATAGTTAGTGTGACTTTTCTTTAAAATTTAATATTAAAAACGCCAAAAACCACCAAAAAGTTTGAAATCCTAATTAGAGGTTTCATTCGCTCTCACCTGTAAGGGTTGATTTTTGGCGTTTTTAATATTTAATTTTAAAGAAAAGTCCGGTTGTCTATTAGAGTTGTATGCCACGGCAATAAATGATGCCTCATCAGTGTCAATTTGGAGGGAGACTACCAAATCACAGGGAAAAACACAAGGGACTAAAATTGCTCAAAATAAAGTGGGGGAGGGAGGGCAAAATCGCTCAACTGTGATATTTGGAGGACCAAAAGTGCAACTATGCCTTTTATGTATGATTTGATAGAGCGGTTACTTTGTTTTGGTAAAAGAAAATTTTCATTGAAAGTAATAGACTAATAGTCATATAGAAAAGGTGGCTGTGATAAGCATATGTATTTCATGATATGGGGATTATTGATTTCTGCACTGAAACCTGTCATTTTTAATGTTCTTCCAGCAAAGATTATCATGGATCGTGATACAGGAAGGTCCCGAGGTTTTGGCTTCATAACTTTCGCAACGAGCGAGGAAGCATCCTCTGCCCTGCAGGCCATGGATAACAAGGTATTATCAGTTTTCGTGATGATATCATCTTTAAATTCTAAAATTCACCAATTCACATGGCAAGCATGACTTACTACCTCATTTATGAAATAGTAAAACACCTTTTGTTCATACTTGGAGGAAGCAATTGCATTTATTTAGCCAAGATAAGATAGGAATAATAAATGCACATGTGGCTGTAATATCCTAAGGTATTCTCTTTGTTAATGATTCTTTGTTCTACATAATCTGTTTTTACATTTTTTAGATTTCTTGAAGAATATATTTAAAAAGGATGATATTAGAGAAACCATGCAAATTCTTTCAAAATGGGAATTAGATTTCAAAAGCCCAAAAAGATATACCTCCATCCTATAATAATTTGCATACTTGCTTGTTTCACAAATTCAAGGAAAAACTATTAATGAAAGATAGAGAATATTATTTTTACCAAATTATCCTTGTTAAGCATTGGTGTATTCACCTTTATCATAAATGCAAATTGAAATATAATGACCTGGGAATGATGCATATAGTATCGGTTAGAGAGTAGTAATAATTTTGTGATGATGTGACAATTATTGTGGCACAGAGGGATAGGATTTTGTAAAACATTTTACCAACTTATATTTGTACAATTTTTTTTATATGGCAGTTGTCTTTCACTGTCAACTAGTAATTGTTACTGTTTATTTCAATTGACTCATTTTGCTGCTCTTTGCAAAACTCGATGTTGGCAATGTTTCTTGTAGCATCTAAATTATGTTGGTTGTCACAGGAACTTGATGGTCGGACAGTACGAGTGAACTATGCTACAGAAAGGGCGCGTCCTGGGTTTGGTGGCGGTGGTTATGGTGGCGGCGGTGGCTATGGCGGCGGCGGTGGCTATGGTGGTGGTGGTGGCTATAGTGGTGGTGGTGGAAATTATGGTGGTGGTGGCGGAAATTATGGTGGCGGAAATTATGGTGGCGGAAACTACGGTGGTGGTGGTGGTAGTACATATGGTCGCAATGATTATAACAGTAGTGGAAGCTATGCAAGTGGTGGTGCCCCAGACAGCTATACTGGTGGCCATGTCGGTACTACTTCTGCTGCTGGTGGTGAATTCAGCAGCAACTCTAATTTGGGATATGACGCTGGTAAGAATGAATTCGGTGAGCCGTTAGAAAACAACCATGTGCCAGAGAACAATGATCAATCTGATGACTATGCTGAGACCCGTAGATGAGGTGAGTGTATTTTCATCATGAAGGAATTCCTTGCGTAGAGCAAGTAAATTGAGGATTGATGATATAATCAAATGTGTTTTCAGAACTTCGTTGTTTGGCTTCAATTTGATAGTTTGTCAGCTCAATGACTGATGTAAAAATAAGAGCTTTCTAGGATTGTTTGCTATTACATTTATAATGATTTACTTTTTCAACCATTTGATACAAAAACCGACTTTATTATTTATAGTCAGTAATGTGACATTAATGTTTTGAGAATTGAGCAACAATCTATTTGAGATAGTGTTATCCCTCACTCCTAGAGGAATAGAAGATCACTCTGATGTGACAATTATTTTATTTGGTGTTGATTAGTATCTGCATTTGACAGGGTAGAGGTTAAAAATAAGGGATGCTTTGGTTTTACCATAATGGTTAAGGTCAAGTTGGCATAAGAGTTGACCGTTTTAAAGCAGCTACTTAGCTTGTAAATATCTCACATGTTTTGAAGGGATTCATATGTTTTGACGATGTAAAGATTCTTTACACTGTAAAGATATTTTGCACTGTCAGTAGTTTGATCATTGAAAAGGTTTGATTTTCACCATATCTAAACTGTCAGTAAATTATAACCGTTTGATCATTGAAAATGTTTGACTTTATCATATCTAACTTAAAAGGCATACATATAAAATTTTGTGATTGGTTGATAATTTAGGAAAATTTACACCAATAGTTAATCAAAATTATTCTTTTAGAAGTGTATTTTAGAACAACATAAATTTTCTGTGTATTTTCAGATGGCACTTAATTTGTTTTTTTTTATTTTTTTTGTGTATTAACTCATGTTGGAGTGTGGAAAGTTTTTTCCTTGTTCGAATGGGAATACTAGTGTTTGATATTTTGTGTAAATGGTTTGAGAGATGGCTGGTTTCTTTTGACTACTGGAGATTTCGGTACTAGTTTAATGGTTGATAAATGAAGTTTAAGCTTGATTTAGGCCTTGTTTATGAAAAAAAAAAGTGGAGGTCAAAGAATTGTGTTTGTTACTACTACTCCATCCGGTTAACAATATAAGCAAAAAGAAAATAGCTAACCAAACCAGATGTATCTAGTTCATATTTTAAACTAGTTACATCAAAAATCAATCTTGTTTGATTTATTTTTTTATTTTTTTTATATTCAAGATTGGAGTAGTAATTATTTCCGTTCCGGTATTGCCAAGTTGGAGGATGTTAACTCTCATAAGAACGGGGTTAGACGTCGCATAACCGAAGTTCAAGAGGAGTGAGTGTAATTTACTGGTGCAATTTTGTACTTTTTCTTTCTTAGGCACCATGATATCATTAACTGGTGTAAAGGGAAATTTAAGATTTTTTCTTCGTTAGTTAGTGTTTGGTAACAGTATACTCCATCCGTACTAAAATATAAGTATTGACAAGCAAAAGTTGATGTTTTTGGTTCAAAATTTATATCAAATTTTATTGACCTATTTTTGTTTATTATTTTTGGACGAAGGGGGTATGATGAATACAAATTTAGACCATTTTTAAATAATCTATATCTTCTCCATCCTCTCTATTTGTCTTCTTACTTTTCTCCAATCTCTTTCTCTGCACCTTAACACACTTTTTCCTTGTGTGCTTGAGAGGGAGGAAAGATCGAATTTTGGCAACAACTTCCTTAGCTGTGGCTTACTTCCTCAACACATGTTTATATTCAAAGGGTTCTTAATTACATCGGAAAAATCAGGGTCACATTATTTTTTTTATGCAAGCAAATATAAGGCAATTTATTCAAAAAATGGTAGCAAAATAACCGAGAATTAAATCAAAAATATTGCGAGAAACATGAGGTAAAGCTCTCATTGCAAGAGTATGAGCTACCGTTTGCTTGACGTAGTAAACACAACTTGATAGTTGTTATAATTTTCAAGTAAGATTTTACAATCTTGCAAAACTGAACCATACTTCAAGTGATTCAACTTCTCTGAGTGCACATCATCAATAACCATTTTGCAATCTAATTCAAAGATCACATGATTGTATTCTAAAGAGACAATCCAATTGAGGCCTTGGAGCAACCCCCTAACTTCACCCTCAGATGCTCTCATAACAACACTACATATTAAACTGGTGCAACAATGGGGCTTGGCCTAACCAAGCTGGCAACCATTTGTATAAATGATTGTAGCTCAAGTCCAAGGATGACAAGATCGGGATATCTTCTCCTACCGGCATTACCACGTTAGTCAGATCAAACAACAAGTGATTGCACGACAAGTTGAGGATCTGAGTGTTTGTTTTATTCTCCCCAAATAGAAAAGAAGCGTCACTCTTCAATTCATTCCCGCTGAGGTCAAGAATATCAAAATTAACTTGCCATAAGAACCTCGGGATATGACCCAAGATAGGTTTCCCGAAAGAATACAAAGAAGTTGGGCACTAGGGAGCCGAATGTAGGTGGGATTCTTCCATTCAGCTTGTTTTGTTGAAGGTTTATTCGCTGAAGATTTGGGAGCCTAACAAAGAAAGTGGGAATGGAACTAGTTAATCGGTTGTTGTCGAGTTTGAGGGTATGCATGTGTCTTAACCTCATTAAGAAATTAGGGATAGGTCCGGAGAGGTTAGGGTTAATGTTGAGGATTAAGGTCTATGGGTACGTGAGCTCTGGAATGGATGCTGGGATTTCGCCCACGATTTTGTTCGAGCTGAAAATCGTGAGGATGTTGACACGAGAGGACATGGTTTTCAGAATTATCTTGCATTGCAAATTGATCCATCCATGTAGAGAAGTAGCTGACATTGTTGAAGGCACTCTTGATTTTGAAGAGTGACCTCTCGTCGTCGGGGTCACAACCCTCGACGACTAAGGAGGTAGAAAAGTTGAAGGCGATGATGAGGAGGAGGAGGGAATTGTATGAGGTGTTCCTCATATAATGAATATCATCCCCTGTAAAAAAAAAATAGTATATCATTCTAACAACAGATCCATGCTTTTGGTAATTTGCATTATGCTAATTGCTAAACCTTCATACTCCTAATCTTAACGACTTAATAACTTAACAATACCATTACTCTACTCAGTGATATAGATGATTTAGACTCTTACCAGCGACGTGAACAATAAGAATGATCAATATATCCTAGCAAACCGCTTGCATGAGACGGATTTATCGTAAATTCACATAATTTATAGTAAATCCGTCTCATACGAGCATTTATTTGTAGAAATCAACTTAAAGATGAGTAATACTTTGTATCGATCAAATAAGTAGAAAAAATATGAAAATTACTGAATTTATATAAAATTTTTAAGCATAAGAATAAAGAAGATGTGATAGTCACCATTTCTTTTGATTAAAAAATTTAAAAGAGATCAATACTTTACATAGTTTTATAACCATGTGCTCCGTAGTACAATCTTGAAGATTTTATACCCAGCAGCTTCCTACCCCCTTTCAGTATATCTTATTCTAATCCTTCTTCACACATGACAAATTAAATATATAATTTACTACAACATAATGCCTATAAAATGAGAATTTAGTTTCATTTTGATACACACACAAATACTCATACACAAGTCATATATTATAAGTAATAAAGAGAAAGAAGATAAGGAGATGAGCAGCAATAAAGTTATTTGGGTTCTCATGCTTACCTTGGTGGTTTTGGCTACCATATCTCAGGCCATTTGTCCAGATGGTAACTATGGTCAACCTTGCAATGGTTTTGATAAAACATGTTGTGATAAATCGTTAGTTTGTAATGGGGGATTTGTAGGAACCTGCCTCTGTAGAAATGGGAATATATTAAACTGCGACAAGCCAAAAAAATGTAAGACATTTAGCGAAAAATGCAATGGTTTTGATAAAAAATGTTGCGTAGGCTTGTTATGCATATCCGGTCTATGTCGGTTCCCAACATCTCCACCACTGCGACTATAAATAGTGGCGGATATCTTGGCGAGCCCAACACCGGATAGAAATAAGTTACGGTGAGAGTAAAACATTTATTTGTGGGGAAAAACTTGTAATAAGAGTTTGCATCTACAAACTTTGTAGTGGTTTATGATCTGCATTTTAAGTTTTGTTGTTTGGGTAATGATTGGGGATAGTTTATTATCTCTTCTTGTTTCCAAGTTCATTTGGACTTTTGTTATGCTAATAATAAAGTGATTAGTTTCTTAATTTTTGGTTTAATATTTCCATTTTGATGTTGTGTTGCAAACTTAACGTGTTTTCTTTCTTGAATCTATTTCTTATTAGAAAATTGGCCTAACTTTTTTTTTTTGTTCTCTAAAGAATTTAATATTCAGTTTATCCTTCCACACATAAAATTGTCCAAAAGAGTATATATTTTACTGGGAATATTCATGAGTATTTTTGGTGAATAAATAAGTGACTTATATGTTCACAAGTGCTAGCTCAACTGATAAAATGTCAAAACTGTTAAGTCAAACACCATAATTGAGTTTCGAAGCCTTACATCTCCACTTGTGTGTGTGAATTTATAATAGTTTTGTCATTTCTTCTACTTAAAAAAAGTGACTTATATTTTGAAACAAAATGGAATAATAATATATTAATATTTAACACAATGGAGTAATATACTAATATTTTAACTCAATGGTAGCGGATTTATGGAATAGAGTATTCTTTGACAAAACTTTTAAAATAAAGAGAATTAACTCAATGGTAGCGGATTTATGGAATAGTAACTACAACCATACTCTTTTCCGTTTCACCATTATCTTCTCTACACTCTTTAACACCCTTCTCCCTTATTTGTTTGAGAGATAGAAGAGGGTATGTTGCTGACTATGGCTTAAAAATAAGAGTGTCGTATTTAAATACGAATTGTATACAATAATCCCTAATATTTCATTGATAATATAGTGGAACTATACAATTGTTTTGCAGTTGGAGGGAGACATGCAAAATTGGCCGAACTTCGTTATCAAGATTGTTATTCTAACATGATCCATGTTTTTATTCCATGGGATTTGGGAAGAAAACAAATGATCATGGTCACAATTTTATAAAGTGCTACAAAATGACATATTTTAAAAGCAGTCTTCTATATATATAAATCAACACTTCCTCTTCGCAAAAATGAATTCCAACAATTTTTTCTTTTCACAAATGTGTAATTACTTTAACATATATCGAACAAATCAGTTCAACAAATTTACATTTGAGCAATATGATTTCAAGGTGAATAAAAAATCATATAATTTTAGATTAACCAGCCTGTCGAACATGTCGCCATGGGCGGCCATCCGATGGCTATTCTTCTACTTATTCTAATTTGTCTTATTGGTTTAACCTCTTAACTGTTAGATTAACCTGATGGATGAGTGTTGTGGGATGGAGATCTGGATCGAATATGCAGATGGAGATCTGGATCGAATATTGTCGTTGCTAATCAGAATTGGAATAGCATTTGGAAATCGCAACCATCTATATTAATCCATCCAGAAAATTTGCTACAAATTCTACTAGCTAAAAATTGAGATTTGTAAGAAATACATGATAGGTAAAACGTAATAGGAGGATGGAAATACAAACATATTTCACAAACTGGGACTGGGAGCTACAGTTTCAGTTATCAGTTAGGACTAGTTGTAAAGAGTTCGCCAACTATCATCATATTGATGGCAAACTAAACTACTAAAAAAATCGACTACTGGTGTATATGCAATGCATACTGAAATTAGGACAAAAAATTACAACAGACATCTGGAAAGCAGATGAGAATGTGCAATATAGCCTGTAGATTTCAAATGCTACCTGACAACCAACTCTCTTTTCTCCAAAAATCATGCTCAGGGATCTCCACCCGCCATTGCACTGAAAAGTAACTAACCAGCAATCACCAAGAACACTGATGAAATGGCTAAATCTCAACCAAAACAATTGCTTATTTACATCACTTATGTCTGACATCCACACTACAGATCACAAGGCCCAGAAAGGCTTTTGAGCCCCAATTGCTTGGGCTGTGCGAGGAGGCATTTCCGCATTTGAATCGTCTAGATCATCGTCGTCGTCGTCGTCACCATATTCCATTAGCTTGACCAAAGTATCTGAAATAAATACCTAAAATTACACACAAATCTAAAAGATGGACAATAAAGAAAACATTACAAAGTCAATTAAAGAATCATCACACTTAGCAGACAGTAAAAGTTTCATACATACACATTATATAGAGAACACATAATGAAACATCAAAACAATATTAAAGTTGATAAATGCGAACCAGGAATAGCATCAGATTTTGTCTTCCGTAAACTATTGCTCTTGTCTTGTACTTTAACTTCAATTGAATCATAAAATTTAGGTGGAGGAGGTGGTGGGGGCATAGCTCTTTTTGGAGGTGGTGGAGGCGTAGTTCTTGGTGGGGGTGCTGGAATTCCATTAGACGATGGCTGGACCAACTTCTTAGGAGCAGGCATAGTTGATATATTCCTCACAACCAAGTTCTCATATCGTTCATTAGGTTTTAGAAGTTCCGATCCCTGCAATTGAGTTAGAGTGGAACAATACAAAAATACAAACAACTTCTGAATCAGATATTTTACTAATTGCTCCAATACACAAAACTACAAGTAAATTGAGACTGAACTATAAAAAATAAAACAAATAAAGAAAACAATGCACAACAATATAAGGTAGGATAAACTGGCAAATATCGTCAACTATCATTCTATAACCTGATTTAATGTCACAGATAATAACAGTCAATGGAAAATTTTTCGCGCAAAAACTGTTTTAAGTGGCTGATTAATTAATATAATTGAAACGTAACACGAATAGGAATTTGTTGTGATAACATATATCAACGAATTCCTTAAAAAAAAAAAATGTCAACGAATAGTATAATTGGCAACATAACTGTATATTAGCAGCTCAAATGTTCCCAATATTTTGGGGGCTTTCATGCCAATGCCAATGCCAAATGAGTCATTGATGCCAAATACCAAGATATACATGTTTTGCAAAAAGAACTGAGATTTTTGTCAAGTGGTGGGTTAACTTTAAGGGTCGCACTCAAAAAATTGATATTTTTAATGAATGATGAGTTTATGAACACAACTATTTTTAACTAATCATATCGCGGGATGTAGGATTAGTCTAACAAGATTTTGTGGAGGCAACTAGTTAAAGTGAGATGCAAAATTTTAAGTAAGATGGCTTTGCTTAGGAAATGGCTGACATCATCTTGGTTTTAAAAATATTGGATGTTCAATAGTGACTCTTAATCACGTATAAATTTTATTCATTTTCTTATTATAGTATTTATTTTCTTTTGGAGCCCATGTATGCAAAAATGGAGGGCAAAGCACAAGCTTGCCACAACTTTACCAATGGAGAGATAAATCATAAAACATTTGGACTGGCAAGGGCGTATACTGTGCACAAGCAAACTTTCCAAAACAGAAAACCCTGTCAAACATAAACCAACAGCCCAACAGACAGGTCCAGTGTCAGCATAGAAGGTCAGAGAAAATACCTGGAATATTAAGTATCAAAAGTCAGCACAAGATAATATGTTTAGACCAGAACGGAGTTAGATATTAAGAGCTTTTGCAAGATAAGTTTTGTAATACTATTGTTTTTATAAAAGAAAAATTATAAATGAGAATAGAAAAAAATTTGAAGTTCTGTTTAATATGTCAATGTATCCACACTCCAAAGATAGTTCTAGATGCAATAAAAACAGGAAGAAAAAAAAAAAGAGGTTATCTGCTCATGATATCCATCTACAACTGGTTTAGTTTAATTTAGGCTAAAATATGGTTTTGGTCCCTGCAAATATGCCTCGTTTTGGTTTTAGTCCTGTAAAAAAAATTTGTTGTTTTTGGTCCCTGCAAATATGCCTCATTTTGGTTTTGGTCCCTGACTCCACTTTTGTAATGATTTGCACACGTGGCACATGATGACTGAACTCATTTATTAGAAAAATAGTCCCTGTAAAATCTTTTGATTTTGCAGGGACCAAAAACAACAAATTTTTTTTACAGGGACTAAAACCAAAACGAGGCATATTTGCAGGGACCAAAACCATATTTTAGCCTTTAATTTATTTGTCAAATGGCAATTTCACCCAAACATACAGTGGAAAGTGAAAATACATCAGGTAAGTATGGAGAACCACACCCAAGGCTGTGATCAGAAGATAAGGAGAACCGGGACAAATAGGAATAATAAAAGGGTAAAAATAATTGCTTCTATTATGGAAAAAAGGAAGTTTTTGTCAAATCAGTCATTTGAGGGATTAGCTTATAGCAGATCTGCTACATATACTTAGGCATTTGACTTCCCTTTCGGAAGCATTTGATATTTTGCTACTATTTACTTCGTTACCTTTCATTTTAAAAGCAAAAATAAAAAATAAAGATAACTACGTTCAAATAAAGTAATAATGAATAATCTAATCTATTCAATAGCAATGTGGATCGTAAAAATTCTTTACCTACATTGCTATTGAAAACTCTGAAGTCTGTAAAAATATGAAAGGGAAGGAAAGTTTGTAATGAATGTGTTCATGTTGTATACTAACCAAGTTGGTTGTGAGGGAGTTGTCCCTTCAGAAGGGAGTTATCAGCCTTGGTTTGTCAATCTTTTCTTTTCAAATAATGATTCTTTCATTTGTTCTCGTCAGAATTTGTTAGGATCCAATATGAGAGGGTGTTTTAAGTAATTAGTTGGTGGTTTAATTTCCCCGGTTCATTTCCCAATTCCCCAGTGCTCCTCGTTTACAGCCCTAACGTCAGATAATTATTGCTTTGATGCTTTTTAATATATTCAAATTTGCACATCCAATTAACAGTATATCTGAATGCAAAGAGATTAAACCAGACTTCCCATAAACCAAGGCTTTTATTTGCTGCAACCTAACTAGTTATCAAGAGATTCAATGATATCCCCCCTGCATCATGCAAAATGATATATTAAAAGATTTTATCAATGGCAATGCAATGACCTGATTGTGTTTTGCGCCCTTTGAAACAACTGGCTGTTCTTGAAATTTTCGCCTCTGAGCTGTCCGTTTATCCTCTTTTTCATGATTAGAGTTTGTGGTAGACTTGGACTCTCTGTTTGGTGCCGATGTTGCGGGAGCAACTGTTGAAGCAACAGGAGGTGAGTGCCTCAAGGCAAGAGCAACTTGTTGCAATGGGGTAGCTTGAGGATATATTCCACCATATCCAATATAGCTAGTTCCACCTGATACTAAAGGAGGAGCATAACCAATCATGTTTGCTGTAGGAACTGGTGTCGAAACTGCAGTCAATGACATTGAAGTAGTGGTTACGTCTGTGCTTGCCTCCGAACACTGAACTCCAGCCAACAACTGCTGTGGGGGTGGAACAGCACTGTAACCTTGTTGTACGGGTGAAATGGCAGTAGAAATCTGCTTTGACAATGAAGGGCCACTATAAACCTGCTGGGGTGATGGAACAGCAGTATATACCTGCTGTGGAGGTGGAACAGCAGTATATACCGGCTGTGGAGGTGGAACAGCACTATAAACTTTACATGATGAAATCCTATGACAGTTAAATCAAAAGTTATTCCTATAACTTAGAAGAAATTTAACATGTTCCCAACAATAAAAATAACCAAATAACATAGTTTCAAGAATTGCAATGGAAAAAGATGATTGCCAATCAGATTTACCAGACCTCTACTTCCATTTGTGGGAATCCCATCCTACCCACACACTACCATATCAAACCCAACCTTAGTTCCATAAAATTAAAATTGAATGCAAACCACACAAGTACCAAATTTAATACTTAAATCAACCAACAAAGTCCAGGAGTTTCAAATTTCCCAATTACCGTACAATGACCATGTGAAAGAACCTATCTGCAACAGAAATGTGCCTAAATTTTAAACTAAAATAACAAGTATTAATAGCAGGATAGTATAAGTGTGTCCCTGAGATAGAAGCAACAACAAAGGCAACATACATTCATGCAAATAATTTTTATGAGGCCCTTCATGTGATTTGAGTGCAGGGGAGAAGCTGTTGGGTATCAGCCTCACAATTTGAAAGGCTTACATTATCTAATGAGATGTTGTGAAGTGAGTGCAAGGGAGGCCCTTCATCGAAATAATTTTTATGAAGCCCTTACTTTGAAGGCTAGCAATAATTATGAGGCCCTTCAAAGTAAGGACTTAGACAAAGCCCAGAATATTCATTTTCTACTTTTGTGCAATAGGTGTCATTTTAGTGTTAAGAGTTTGACTTGTTAACCTCAAAGGGCATGGTTCAAATCCCATCACGGACTACCGTAAAATGGTCATTAGTGTCATCGTTATTAATAATAATCTTAAAATTTGAGTTGGGCTCAACTAATCCTTACAAAACCGGCTTGTAAGGTGAGGGTTGTCCAAGCTTTATAAACATTACAGTACTACACACACCATATCTCCAAGCACCGTGGGAAAAAATCCACCCCCTCAAACCCAACACGATGAAGGTGTTGAAGGCTGCAATGAAGGCAACCCAAATGTTGCAATTAGGCGGCTAGGGGTGGACCGCAATGAAGGCGGAATTTCCAACAAATAATTTCCCCTTCCCCAATTTTTTTTTAAAGAGAAAAGAGGGAGTTTAAAGCAGCGAATGTTTCGGAGGTGAGAATTTCTCAGTCTGATCACCGGTCACCTAGCTACCAAAAATATCACATCTTTCTAGTCAAACCTACTGTCTATCACACTGAGAGGATACATGTTTTTCTAGGATGTGTATCGGGAAAATTAATGTTTAGCCCCAGTTTCCAGAAATGTACCGAAGAATGTTCCAAATTCACTTCAAAATACGTGTGATATTAATTATTCCATAGTGAAAAAGGATTGTTGTCATGTTGACATCAGCATAGGAAATAATCAAAAGGTAGGTTGCCGTGTTCCATGAAATATCAAATAATAAAAATTTGTATTTTCTAAATAAAGATTTGTTTCTATATGGTAAGAGCTAATATTTGAGAAAAACAGAGTATTCCCTAAATTTTCTACTCTTAAGAAAAAAACCTGGCTCACATCCTATATCATATGACAATATAAAATTGAATACCTCGAAGCACCACATTCCATACTGATTGTATCCAAAAGATTTTCCGCCAAGAACTTAGCATCTTCAAGGCTTTTTGCATTGTTACTAGACAAAAACAGGTGCATAGGTTGCTGTCCATCTAAAACCGAAAACAAATCAAACTGAAAAGCGAATATCACGAAAGTAATCTATACTGAAATATAATTCCCTTCAAAAGTTTGAATCCCACAAATGAAGAAAGTACCTTCTCCATTTGAGCCTTCATCGTTTCCGGAACCACGTCCTCTAAGTATTACTGTTGCTCCTGTTTCATTCATAATGTGATTTATATACTGGTCCTGCACGTTCAAATCCAAACGACCACCAACCCCAAAAAAATTCTCCAAATTGTACGGAGACGTCAGAGGAGGCTTGAAACATTAGATTATTTACAAATACACAATTTTAAGCATCATAAAATATATTAAAATAAATAATTATCCACCAATAATGATGCAAGGTATCCAATCCAATAAATAAATAAATAAGTCAGGTCAGACTTATGCTGTTAGATGAGGCAATTAATTAGTATAACTCCCGATATTTTCTTAGGCAAATCTAGTTTTACGTATTGATGAGCAAACAACCGAATGTTCAGTCTCTACCCGTAATTATCTGTGTAAATTTAATCTCTAATTTGTAGTTACTTGGCGAGTTACCTCTGTTCTTGTTTGTTAGTTTGTATATATATACAGGCCTAACCCCACACCTAAGAGAGTTTTTTTCTTTTGAAGAAGCCCACACCTAAGAAAGTTACTGAGTTAGTTATTGACATTTCAATTTCTTTTAGGAAATGGAGAGGATCCCAGTCAAGAATTAAGATGCTCTCCATTTTTTATTCCATTTGTTCCATTCTCAGTTTCCGTGTATAAATGTTCAATTAATGTCTCCAATTTTAGAAATGTTTACATTTATATTATTTATTTAGTAAAAAAATATAGTAATTGACATTTCCATTTTATTTAGAAAATTGAGAGGATCCCAACCCATAAAAAGAACACTTTGCCAACTACAACAGTCTTCAATTTCCCCAGACATCCTCCCTTTTTTCTTGCCTAATCAACACCTTGGTAATCAATAACCTAAGCTATAGCAAAGTATTTCCACGCAATCAAATAGAAGTTTAAAACAAATACACACCTACTCCCAGTGAGCAAAAAGATAGAATAGTAAAAATGTAAGAAATAAAAACAAAACAGCAAATCAATATATGATATAATTGTGAATCATAACATGTCCATTACATGAGACTCAAAAAGTCAATATATGAACAGATTACAGAGGAGAAACTTCAAACAGTCCTCTCTGAAAATAGTTGTGGCAGACTCTCCACTTATATTCATGCACAAACATAAAGCACAAGAGTACTAGACAAATCAATTAGTTAGGGAAGGACTCACATTTGGTCCACGTATACGAGCAACAATGTTCCATGATGGGTCAGCATCAAATCCCAAAAACACACATGTGCTCAATACCTGATTCATTAATACATTTTAGTTATCAATACATCACATCACATTGTATATGAGCTAGTAATGAATGAATTTCTACCTTCACTCCATTAGCCAAAGCTGAAGGTAAAGCAGAAGAAATTGACTGCGAATTTTGCCCCTGCCTTAGCATTTCTTCAATCATTGCAGCAGCACGATCAACAACTAAAATCCGTTCCGCCGTATCTTTTATCTGCAACATAATGTGATGTCACTAGAAGCAAACTAAATTACGTAATTCATTCTCATGTAACACAGCCATGAGCCATCAATTATTGTGTCATGACATACAAAAAAGCAATATGAATCTCCTTTCATGAATAAGAAGCCAATTTGTTGCAAATAAATTCAATTAAATAATCTCTTTCAAGTGACATTTCCTTTCCAATCTATATATGAGTTCTGACCACATCATTTTAAGTAATAAATGTTACTTTCATATGAAATAAAGGATTGGACAAAAATGTCCGATTAAATCTGATTATTTAACCCAATCATTGTTCTATATATATAAAAAAATAAAAAAAATAAAAACCAAGTATCAGCATTTACATGAGCTCCTGCAGAGATGTGGAGATACAACGGCTTTTCTCCATCGAGCGGCGAATTGGGAGGTCGATACTTACCCCTGCAAAAGCAACCAGCATAGACATTACTTCCAGCAGTATAGTAAAAACTTAAAAGGACTTTAGAAATGCTTTGAACGAACTACAAACCTAGTTATAACTATAGTACCAGTGCACCTCTGGATCTGCAAGAAGAGGAAAACTGATCGTTTAGATAAAAATTAAAGAGAAGCTTTGGGGTTAAAAGGGAGTAAAATTATCTTATCCAGGTCACCTCCTCTTGTGTCTGGCGTCTTGTCAACTTGTAGCGAAGAGAAGATTCTGCATCATTTATGACGATTTCTCGAGCAATTACCAACTCATCTTGGA
This sequence comes from Medicago truncatula, assembly GCF_003473485.1. Classification (NCBI taxonomy): domain Eukaryota; kingdom Viridiplantae; phylum Streptophyta; class Magnoliopsida; order Fabales; family Fabaceae; genus Medicago; species Medicago truncatula. Next base: position 4,212,617 of record NC_053048.1, on the reverse strand, counting down.
TCTTTTGCTACATGAAAATTTATCCCACAATAAGATAAAAAAATATTTAAAATTTACAAAAGAAATCTATAATAAAATAACGCAAAAACTTCAGGGAGAATCAAAGGCTTCAGCAAAATCTCCACACACATAAACACTTATTAAGTAAATATGTTGCTAGCATCAATCTACCCTGACACAATTATTCTATGAAAATTAGAAGGAAAGGAATATTTGGAATAACAGAGAACACAATTTTGCCAAAATACTCTTGTATAAATGAAATAAAAAATTAAAGACAGTTTATTAATTGCAAATGCACAAAATATGAAGTCAATGATTTTAGGCCACCCGAAAGCATATTCTGCAGACTTTGCAAGTGATGGGTCTGAGAAGCATACATGGACGAAGCTAGTATTCAATATCACAAATCTTAAAAGAGTGTGCTTTAAAAGGCAAAATTACAGAGCATAAGAAGCTGAATGATAATCATTAAAGTGTCGAACTGCAAAACTAAATTTAGTAATTATATATAATTTCAATTTTCAATGTCACGATTCCATTGCATTTTTCATTTAAAAAAATATCATGAATTCATTGCGGTGTAAATAAACTTCCAAGAGTATTACTAGCGCTTCAATAGAGGACACAGTTCAAGCACCAAGTTCACAACCCCCTTATAATTCTCATATCATTCAAGCACCAAGTTCAAAATCCTTAGATGAAATTTCATCAAAAAAATACCACACTTTCATCGAACAATACCACACTTGTTTTCCCACAAACTAAAACAATAAAAGAATGATACGGCAATATAATCAAGAAAGAGCATCGGCAAACACGTCAAACATTGCAAGGGATTAGACAGCTCACTTGATTCAATTTTTGGGCCGCCGCCGTGCTTTGCTGCTGAAGCAGGGCTGCAGCAGCCAATGGATTAGTCAAAAGAGCGCTGGATATCACTGGTGTCACACCTGGAAATGCAACCCCACCAAGAGGCATAGCATTGCTCAAAGGAAGAACTCCGGGTACTGCCATCCCAACTGATACCAATGACTCTGCTGGTTGATCCCACTTTCTCTTCTTTCTACAAAAAAATCAGAACACTCAATAAAAAATTCACAAAACATAGTATCAAATACAATCGAATAAATTTTCTTTAGTATTTTCATTCTATCAATGTGACCCCCTAAAATCTAATGCACTGAGGCCCTGTTTGGATTAACAATTTAATTTGCAGTTGACTTTGCAGCTTATAGCATAAGAATTTATTGAGTTTTTTGTATAATATATAAGCTATTTTCATAAGCTATCCTGGAGAGTTTATGGAAATAACATGAAATCAACTTATGAAAATGTCTGAAGTTGTTTCATAAGTTATCCCAAACAATGTCGCAAGTACTTATTTGGGTTGGCATGGTGGTGTTGACTTGGGACCTTCGAGTGTGCTCCTCCTCAAGGTCTCAGCCGGTGCCAATTTGGGTGGGCTAATTTAGCTTCTTCAAATAAAATAAAAATGTCGCAAGTACTTATGGCAGTAGATAACCTCAAATAAACTAATCCAAACAGACCCTAAGTGGTTTCCGTTTTCGCATAACCTAAGGGAGAAACTTTCCACGCCCCAACATCACTTCAAATTTACACATCGAGAAAAAACGAGGATTTTAAACATACTTCCAGATAAAATGCCGTCCAAAAGTACACTTTTGGGAATATCTTGGAGAACTCCCTTACAGTTATGCGAAGCACTATTTGGATAAAAACTTATTTGCAACTTAAAAGCTCAGGCACTGATGTATAAGTTATTTCTATAGCAAAAGATAAAATAAATTTAAATTGTTATGCAAGTTATAAGCTATTTTCATAAGCTACGCTGGAGAACTTATGAAAATAGGCTGAAAAACGGTCAGACAAAACTTGTGTTAGCAGATAAACTCAAATAAGTCAATCCATACAGACATAACCTAAAATATAATGCACCAAGTGTGTTGTCGTTTTAGCATTAACCCTATGGGAGGAACTTTCCACACCCCAATATCACTTTCAGTTCGGAAGAGTATTGCATACTTCCGGACAAAATATACACTTTCGAAAACATCTATGATTTATTAAAAATGTGGTCAATCCTACAAAATATACATTTTCGAAAACATCTATTAAAGTTTTTCCCAAACCCTAAACACCTGTTTCACCAATAGATAAATGTTTGCTTCCGAGGTGAGTTTGACAAATTTGCATGAGCCACCGTAATTTGGCAAATGAACTAATATACTCCCCGGTCACTATTATAAGCAAAAAACTACTTTTTAGGTTCATTGAATAAATGATGTATGTGGACTATATTAATGGTCAATTACATCACTCATTCAATGAACCTAAAAAGTAGTTTTTTGCTTATAATAGTGATCGGAGGGAGTAATAAAATTATCTTAAAACTAGTGTAGTCAACCGTCTTTTCAATGCAAAATTTACTCTTTTTTTCCCTTAACAAGTGTCTCAGGGCACTAGTTACCATGACCCTCTTGCAAAAGCTACACTTTGGAGGTAAAAAAATCACCGCGTAATCGTGATTTCGGTAAACCCACCGTGATACCAAAACTTTCAGAGACTAATCCAGCTTTTTAATATTTGAAAAGTGAAAACATTCACACTAAGCTATTCAAATAATTCCAATTCAGTAAAAAAGACAAATCCACGGTGAAATCAATCAACACAGTAATCCAACTAATTTCACATAATTAACGAATAAAAGACAAAAATTAAACAAATTTCAAATTTTCAATGACGTGAGTTACCTCTGTCTTGTTTGTGAAACTTCGTTTGTCGCAGATGCTTCATTGGAAGAAGAAACCCTAACGCTGTTATCTTCCGTCGTCATTGTTTAAGCGATTCTGAATTTGATTCGGTAATCGAAAGTGAAAGGATTGTTTGATTTCTTCACCTTTTATTTTCGATTAAAAGAAGGGGGAAAATGGATTATCAAGCGCGAGCGTTTGGGGTTAGATTATTTGAAACGCGCGTTTGGTCGTTGAAACGGGGTTTATATGTTTCTCTATCGTTTTTTATTGATACTGTGTAAAAGCTGCTTTCGGGTGGAATGCTATTACCAGAGGTGTTAAACGACACGGTGTATGAAGATAAAACGACGATTGTGATTTGACAAAAGAAAATATGAGAATATATGCAACTTTATTATGAATTTTATTTTATTTTTGGTTAATAGAATTTAATTTTATTGAGTAAGTGCTTTTATAAATCTATAAACAAGTTTATTCAAAAATAATAATAATATTGTTAACATGTGTCCTTATTTCGCATGTTAAAGAAACCCAGTTTTAAGTTTTTCACTACCAGATGAGGAACGCATCGCCCGATTGGTTCAAAAAGCTAGGCTCAAGAATCCTCTCTCAATTGAAAGTGCTCCGTTCGGTTTTAATGTCGTTGCCCAGCCTCCTATATCACAATTAACAGCGTCAATGCCTAAACCGAAAGTTAGTGATAATGGTACAATTAAGATTGCCTCCGAAGGACCTAAGCAACTCAAAAGGCTTCGCATGGAAGATCGCGAGGACACTATTGAGAAGACTAAGGAAGGTGTTGCGACGAAAGGCTCTAATGAATATGATGGTGGTCAAGATACGGCTAGCAAGGATGTTAGCATGAGGGATAGGGGACTAGGTGGGATTAATAATGTAATGGCGGGACCTGGACACCATGCCCGCCAAGGTAAATGAGTCTTATATGGTGGAACTGTCGGGGTTTAGGTAGCCCGAGCACAGTTCCTAATTTAAAGTACCTAGTCTGGACCTATAAACCGGATGCAATAATCTTGTCTGAAACAATGACAACGTCTAATAAAATTGAAGAATTGAAATATATGTTGGCTTTCGATTACTGTTTTTCTGTTGACCGTATTGGTAGGGGAGGTGGTTTGGCTTGTTTATGGAATAAGAACTTTAATTGTACTATCACAAATTTCTCCCAAAATCATATTGATATGGAGGTAAATGACTCTTTTAGGGGAAGATGGAGGTTAACTGGATTCTATGGTATGCCAGAAGGAGGGAGGAGAAGAGAGTCTTGGAACTTACTTCGACATTTATCTAATATGTCTCCACTTCCTTGGTGTATTATTGGTGATTTTAATGATATTCTATCAGCTGATGAAAAGAAAGGAAGGTCTGATCGTCAACCATGGCTTATTCAAGGTTTCCGGCAAGCTGTTTTGGATGTTAGGCTTGCTGATATTCATATGGATGGTTATGCTTTCACATGGTTCAAAAGTCTTGGAACTGTCCGCGCTGTGGAGGAGAAATTGGATAGAGCTATGGCTAATAATAGTTGGTTTGATAAGTTTCAGAACGCTAAGCTTGAATGTCTTACTACCACATCATCTGATCATTACCCTCTTTTGTTGGATTGTGCTCCGCAGCCTGCGCCTAGTTCCGGTCAACGTCGCTTTCGCTTTGAGAATGTGTGGCTTGTTGAACCCGAGTTCGGGCCTTTTGTTTCTCAAAGATGGCAAGGTTATGGTGATCGTCCTCTTGTGAATAAACTTAATCAATGTGTTGTGGATCTATCTAAATGGAGTATGAATACTAACCAAAACACCAGACAAGAGATTCGCAAGACTCAACGTAAGCTTGAAACTATCCGTTCACATGTGGATGCCTCTAATGTGAATTATTTCAATATGTTAAGACAGAGGTTAGATAAATTGTTGATCAAAGATGATATGTTTTGGAAACAACATGCTAAGACATTTTGGTATCGTGATGGGGATCTTAATACGAAGTTTTTTAATGCGGCAGCAAGCACCAGAAGAAAGTTGAATAGAATTGAGCATCTTGAGGATGAGAATGGTATTGAATGTCGATCTGAAGATGGTCTGAAGCATATTGCATGTGATTATTTCATGCATCTCTTTCAAAAATCACCAAGCTCGCGTGCAAGTGTTATTAATTTGGTTCCAACTTCAATCACCGGAGATGATAATGATATGTTGACTGCGAATTTCACCTTAGAAGAATTCAAACAGGCGGCTTTCTCCATGCAAGCAGATAAATGTCCAGGTCCAGATGGTTTTAATCCAGGTTTCTATCAACATTTTTGGGATACTTGTGGTCATGAAGTCTATCAGGCAGGTTGTCATTGGCTAGCTAGTGGTGCTTTCCCACCACATGTCAATTCTACTAATATTACTCTTATTCCTAAAGGTGATTATCAGAATTCAATGAAGGATTGGCGACCTATTGCTCTCTGCAATGTTGTATACAAAATAGTAGCCAAAGTGCTTGCTAACAGGCTCAAACAGGTACTAGATAAATGTATCTCTATTAATCAGTCAGCTTTTGTTCCAGGTCGATCTATCTTAGACAATGCAATGGTGGCTATTGAAATTGTTCACTATATGAAGGCTAAGGCAAAAGGTAAGAGTGGAGATGTTGCACTTAAGTTGGACATTAGTAAAGCATATGACAGATTAGATTGGGATTACCTACGAGAAATCATGATTCAAATGGGTTTTTCATCTCGATGGGTTAGTTGGATTATGCTTTGTGTTGAGACGGTTGATTACTCAGTTTTGGTTAATGGAGCTTCAATGGGTCCTATTGTGCCAGGACGCGGCCTCCGTCAAGGGGATCCTCTCTCACCTTATTTATTTATCATTTGTGCTGAAGGTCTCTCTTCCCTTATTCGTGAAGCCGAACGTTGCAATAATATTAGAGGTACTTCGATTTGCACAAATGCACCAGTTGTTTCTCACCTTCTCTTAGCAGACGATTGTTTTCTCTTCTTTAGAGCCTGTGAGAGTGAGGCTGTCTGTATGAAAAATATTTTGACTACTTATGAAGAAGCTTCGGGGCAAACCATTAATCTCCAAAAGTCTGAATTATTTTGTAGCCGCAATACTCCAGATGATTTGAAGAATCTCATTGCTACTACTTTCGGTGTTCGTCAAGTGTTGGGTATAGGTAAATATCTTGGTCTACCTTCTATGATTGGCCGCAGCAAACATGCAGCTTTTAAATTTATTAAGGATCGCATCTGGAGTAAAATAAACTCATGGAGTAGTAGATGTCTCTCGCAGGCTGGTAGGGAGGTTCTCATTAAGTCTGTTTTGCAATCTATTCCTTCCTATGTGATGAGTATTTTCCTTCTTCCAGGATCCCTCATAAATGAGATAGAAAAAATGTTAAATTCCTTATGGTGGGGTCATAATTCAGCAAATTCTCGAGGATTACACTGGCTATCTTTGGGAGCGGCTTTCAGTTCCAAAGGTATTTGGAGGCATGGGAGTTAAGGACCTTAAGGCCTTTAATATGGCTATGGTTGGTAAGCAGGCTTGGAAGTTGGTTTCTTCTCTAGAGTCTCTAATCACTCATTTACTCAAAGCTAAATATTTTCCTCGAAGTGACTATTTTGGAGCTAGCATTGACCATAATCCTAGTTATGTTTGGCGTAGTATTTGGAGTGCTAAAGATGTGATTCGGCGTGGTTTTCAGTGGAGTATAGGTACATGCGAACACATACCAGTTTGAGATCACCCTTGGATCAGTAATGTTGCACGAATTTTACCTTCAACTCATCATCAATTGGAGTGGCCTTCCATCACTGTTTCTGACTTGTTGATTACACCCCAGAAACAATGGAATATGGAGCTCATTAATACTTTCTTTGACTCTAGTACTGCCAGAAATATTTTTAACACTTTGTTGCTTCCTTCGGTAACTCATGATATGCCTGTTTGGAAATTTGAAAGGGATGGTAAGTATTCAGTTAAAAGTGCTTATAAAGATATTCTGAATCATGATATGACAATTATTCAACACCGTGTACCAGGTAACTAGAATTGTATCTGGAGCTTAAAATTGCCCCCGAAAGTTAAGAATTTCCTTTGGCGAGCTTGCCGTAATTGCTTGCCCACGAGAATTCGTTTGCAATCTAAAGGAGTTCAGTGTACTGACAGGTGTGCAGTGTGTGATGATTTTGGAGAGGATAGCAACCATTTGTTCTTTATGTGTAGTAAAAGTATGCTTTGTTGGCAACGTATTGGCTTATGGAGCCCTTTGATGGTTGTCTTTGATATTAATGTCAGTTTTCCAACCAATGTGTTTGCTATCCTACAACACCTGGATCAGCAGCAAAAGCAAATTTTCAGTGTGACCCTTTGGAGTATTTGGAAGCATCGAAACAATAAGGTATGGAACAACATCACTGATACAGCTCAAGATATTTGTGCTCGTGCAGGTTCTCTTCTTACTAGCTGGAGGAATGCTCAGAATATTCGGCATCCTAGCCCTCAAAATCCTTCCACCCCGAATGATTTGAAGTGGATTAAACCAAGTCCCGGTAGGTTTACTTGTAATGTTGATGCGTCCTTTTCTCAAGCTCGGAATCGGGTTGGTATTGGTGTTTGTATTCGAGATGAAGAAGGTCGTTTTGTTTTAGCCAAGACTGAATGGATGACTCCGCTCCTTGATGTCGATTTGGGTGAGGCTTTGGGTTTGTTATCAGCAATGCACTGGGTTCGTGATCTGCAACTAGGTATTGTGGACTTTGAGCTCGACTCCAAAATTGTGGTAGACAGTCTTTATGGTAGTAATAGTGGCGTCTCTAATTTTAGCGCAGTTATTAATGATTGTAGATGTCTGTTAGCTTCTGATTTAGTAACCTCTGATGTTAGGTTCATTCGGAGACAAGCCAACGAAGTTGCTCATAGCTTTGCTAGAGTGGCTTTGCGTCATGCTAGTTTCCATATTCGTATTAGGATTCCATCTTGTATCTCTACTATTATTTTGAATGAAATGCAATAAGCTTCTTCTTATAAAAAAAAAAAAAAAAAGTTTTTCACTACCAAAAAAAAGAAGGAAAATGCTAGATATCAAGAATGATTTTATAAGAAATATCCAAGAATGACATGGCACAATAATCACCTTTAGATTTCAGTCTCATTTATTAATCTTTCATAAAAAAAAATACATAACACCCACCACCCCATGATTTCCGGCCAAGCTGAGATTTTATTGGCTAACATTAATTTCAAGACTATTTCTTGATAAAATTTAAGGGTGATTATTCTGTCATGTCATTCTTAAAATTTTCTTGATAAAATCTTTCTTGATATATAGCATTGCTCAAAAAAGAAACCAAGTTTTTTTTTTATTTGTCAAAAAAAAAAACCAAGTTTTTGTAAGGTAATCAAAATTAGGTCCGACATTGATTGAATCAATGAAATAAAGGTTGAAGGTTAGATCGGGGTTCAACCCGAGTTGAATTGATAATATTTAATTAATTTTAGTTTTATTATTATTTTTAGTTAATTTTAAATTTTCGTTATGATATTTTTTATGGGTTTGAAATTTGCATAAAAGTATTATTAGAAATGAATATATGATCACAATATTATAATGTACTCCTTATGGAGTAATTTTTCTTTGATAAAAATATAATGTAAATTTTATTAGAGTAGTGCTATATGGTACGACATCTTTGTCGTACCATTTGCACGCCAATGTATATATCATGCCTCAAGATCTTTAGCAATTTTTTGACACAAGTAAGATAAAATATTGTTTTCTACCTCAAGTAAAATAATATATAAATTGTCCCCACGAGTTTAACTCATTTGGTAAAGGATAATGCACAATTTGTGCAGAGGCCGGGGTTCGAACCCCGGACATCCCACTTATTCATTTTAAAGGTGAATTTCTCTAGCTACTAGGCTACTTGACCAATATATATATATATATATAGAGTTTTGATAGAAGTCACCCATGAAGGTGTCTTTTAGCAACCCACACCTCAAGATGTCATTTTCAATTTTTAGTTATAATTTTGCTAAAAAACACCTTAATAAAAATTAGTTGGTGTCTTTTAACAAATGATCATAGAATAACTTGCTAAAAGACACTTTCATAAAATGTGTCTTCTAGCAAAAACATATATATAAACTTAATTATTTCACAATATGAATTGCATTGCCTTTGTAATGATTTACCACAATATTCTCCACCAATAGTTTGGAGCGGTGATTCTGCCACAAAACATCCTTTGGAAATATTGTAGTGTAATTCAACAAAGCCACACCATGAGGGTGTACCTTGTATGCCATATCATACAAAACAAAAACGTTGAAGTGATAAGTTAAACTAAATGGAGAATAGGAAAGAGAGATATGGCTGGAAATATACGTTAAAAAGAGAGAAAATTGAGATTTGAGGAATTCATGCAATTGGTGCGACAAAACTTGTCGTGCCATAAAGCATTTTCCATTTTATTATTGGTGGCAGAATTTGTTACTCATTATGGTGCAAAAAATTGTAAAAATGTGCATTGTTCGTCATCATGGTTGGCTAGGTCGGGTCGGGTGGACTTGCACTATAAGAAGAATTAGAGTTAGATATGGACAGTGGACTTAGCGGAAGGTTACACGTAGCGATGGAAATGGGCTAGGTCGGGCCGGGTTTGTAAAGTTTAAGCCTGACCTACTTTAAAAATTAGAGGCATGAGTCTAGCCTATTATCCGTCATAGACTCATTTTTAAGGCTTGATCTGACCTTTTTAAAGGTCTGAAAGCCTATTTAAAAGCATATTTTACACCAAGGTCTAGCAACACATGTAAATCTATTACTAAATATGTCAAAACTTATGAAGGTCAAAAGCACACGAATAGGTCTGCTACTAAATAACGGAATTTTACAAATGTCTAATAACATCAATATATCTACTATTAAAGAACCAAATCATATGAAGACTTGAGTTTATGGAGGAAAAAAAACTTCAACAATATCAATAATGGAAGATAAAGTATATATAAAAAGGTTAATAGGTCGGCCTGACAGGAATAGGCTTTTTTGTAAGCCTTAGTCTGACATATTTAATTAAATAGGCTTTATAAAAAACTAGAGCCTCTCGCTTGGAGTTCGTTAGGCTACAAGCAAATGTGGTAGCTCATAATCTTGCAAGAGAGACCACATTATTAGCTAATTCCGTTACTTATTATGTTATACTCAATTGTATTGAATCTTTAATAATTAATGAAATGTTATAAACACCTTTCTTTCAAAAAAAAGCTTGTGCCCTTTTTACTAAACACTTTATAAAAAGCTTTAATCTGACATTTTTATTAAATGAACTAAGTCGAGCTAAACTTTAAATAAGGTAGGACGTAGACCCCTGTCGAATGAGCCGTCTGTTTCCACCCACATTCAAAAAAGTCTAATCTCTCCATCTCTTTATAAGGACTTGGATATTAATTTTCGCTTATCTAAAAAAGGATACTTCTTCAGTTCGTTAAAGAAAAATGAATTTATTAAGAAGAAGAAAAATCATGTCCTTAAATATAAGTTCAAATACAAATTATTAAGTGAATTTATTAATTTATTTTTCCAAAAATAACTCTAATTAATACTAATAACTTAAAATTTGCAAAGTCAAATGAAATACACATTTAAACAAATGGTGATTTAGTAGTAGTACTATTTACTCACAAAATAAACATATTAACTATAATATCAATTTTTTTTTAATGTATACGAAATTGATCAAATAGGCCTATAATAAGGTACCGATGAAGCAGAATATAAAAGAAAAATATTCACTATCATTTTTTGATGAAAATAATATTCACTATCATCCTTCAAAAAAAATATTCACTATCATATAAAGTTGTATTGAATTCCTCGTCAAAAAAAAAAATGCATTGAATTTGTCAAATATCTTACATAAAACATACTTAAAAACATTAAAATAGACCTGTTGACGAAGAAAAACTTGCACATTTTCGTAACTTAACTTGCACACAAAGTTTTCATAATTTAACCAAGTCAACAGACCCAAACATATATAAACACAAACAATGAGATTAAGTCTTTGAGATAAATTTATGGATTAAGTATGTTTTTGATTTTTATAAGTATTTAATTTTTTTTTAAGAAGGAAAAATGAAATTTATTAAAATCACAATGAATCCTGACCAGCACAAGAAGTGCTAGGGTAGGAGTCAATAGCAAAATACAAATGAGAGATGGGGAACACCCAAATGTAAACACATACATCCGTGCATCAAAGACAAAATCTAAAGATCCCCTCATGAAACACCACCTAACATTAAGGACTATCTTCGAAATCAATAAAAGGAAACACAAAAAATAAAGCTAACACCAAAATCCAAGACAACCCTCCGCACAACAACATAAACAAAAGTTGCACCAAATCCCTCAAATATCGTCACAAGCTGCCACAAAATCCGAAACTAGATTATCCACGCCTACCCCATCCATACCCCCACGCAAAAACCACACCTCCCACAAAACCCCCAACCATCACACAAGTAGCTTCTCCATCACACCACACAAACACCAATAACCTCGCTAACCCTCCCGTTTTTTAGTTATAATTTCTTTAGAAAATTTCTTCGACTTAGTCTTCAAAAAGTTTTCCGTCCTCATTTTTTGTCACTAATTTTAAGTTAGATCATTTGTACCATTTATATTTTTGAATAAATTTTTACAAAAATGTTTAGAATATTATAAGAATTTGAAGGAATTTTTTTTTTTTTTTTATAAGAAAAGTCTTTACTTATAATATTTTAAATGTTCCATTTCTAACCCTAAAAAATTATAAGAAAAGTTTTTACATGATAAATTGTTAGGAGTCTCACATCGAGTAGATCAAAGTACTTGATGTGGTACTTAAGTCATGAGGTTCTCCCATCTATAGGACTAGTCTTTTGGATTGGGCTCTCCTCATTGACTTAAGTCCTAACAATTGGTGCTTTCGTTGAGAGTTGGACCACGGAAAGGGCTACTTATAGGTTGGATTAAGGTGTTTCACCGAATACTGATATGTGAATGAAGCCGCAAAAAGGAAAGGGCTACCATCATGTTAGTGCCGATAGAGTGAAAGCCGCCGTGGACACCGGCTCTTAAAGGGCGTGTCAATGTTAGGAGTCCCACGTCGAGTAGATCAAGTACTTGATGTGATACTTAAGTTATGAGGTTCTCCCACCTATAGGACTAGTCTTTTGAGTTGAGCTCTCTTCGTGGGCTTAAGTCCTAACATAAATGGATGAACATAGAAAAGTTGGTTGTATACTACTCTTTTTTATTTTATTTTATTGTTAGTGCCATTTTTCAGTTATTCAACACAAGTAATTAAAGAAAACACGTAAATGACAACAATTTTTTTTTATTGCTCAAATTAACTTGATCAAGTGGAAGATAACTATATCACCCAAAAAAAATGTGGAAGATAACTACCAAAAAAAGTAGGAGATAGATGCACAGTGAAATCCATTAATAGAAGTGATGCACAGATATTATTAATAAGATTGAGTATGATTAAAAAATAACTAATATTACATTAAAAATGACATTTTGAAATAGTTTTTCTTTTTGCAAAAAATGAGACGAAGGAGATATAGTTACAAAAGCCTATGATACAAAAATATTAAAATAATGAATATAAAATTAGTTAACTCAAAATGTTAATAAATTTTAGTTAAGAGGGAATACTTTGGGATGTATTTCAAATTTGATCTTTAGCTATACAATATTTAATCAGACTTTTTGTCAAAAATAAAACTTAATCAGATTTTATTTTTCTCATAACCAAACTCTCTATTTGCCATGTCAAATCCAATATGACTATGTCTTTGTGAGCTTAGCTGAATTGGTAGAGACATTGTATATAAAGATTGAAAGAAGAAGAAAAAAACGATACAACTATATAGAGAGATTGGAAAATTAGTCCTGTCACCTATGGTTGATACTTTAAAAAAAAAATATATTCACGTTTACATTAGACTTATCCAACGTTGTGACATGTGCTAATCCAAAAAAAAAAAAATATTGTGACATATGCATAGGCAATTAATTATCCAAAGCATTAAATCATATTGAATTGGTCTATGAGAATGGGAGTGTCTAACGAGTATAAAGGTTTTTGATGCTTCTTAGAAAATTGCATGCAATTCATTCAATCTCAAAAAATGAACTTGACAAAATATTTTTGTTCTAATATCTATAGTCCAAAAATGTGGAAGATTTTTCTTCTTACTTGGGGTTTGTTCATGGGGACTCAATTTGTCATAGTGACATCTCAACTTCAAATGGAAGCAAATGCAATACTAAATAGTGAATGGTGGAACACATCTGATGCAGACTTCAATATCTCCAATCGTTGTAGTTGGTCTAGTATATCTTGCAATGAGGCTGGAAGTATAAAAGAAATCAATATATATTTTGCAACAAGGACATGGGTTATTCAATTTGAAAAACTCAACATGTCTGTTTTTCATAATTTAGAAAAACTTGATGTCATTGGAATTGGTCTACGAGGGCGTATCCCAAAAGAAATTGGTCTTCTCGCAAAGCTTGCATATCTCGATCTGCGTAGCAATTCTCTTGTAGGTGAGTTACCTCCTTCGCTTGGAAATCTTAAAAGATTAGAGTATCTTGATATTTCTTTTAACAATATTCAAGGTTTCATTCCTTCTTCACTAGGAAATCTCACACAACTCGAGTACCTATACATCTCTAACAACCACGTTCAAGGTTCCATTCCTCTTGAGTTAGGGTTCTTGAATAATCTCCAAAAAATAGATTTATCGCACAACCGACTAAGTAGAAACTTGCCTATTTTCCTTACAAATCTCACACAATTACAATACATTGACATCTCTAACAATTTTCTCACCGGTTCCCTCCCATCTAATTTCGACCAATTAACCAAATTGAAAACGTTGCGGTTAAAATATAATTCCATCAGTGGCGCCTTTTCTATTTTGGTGAAAAATCTCTCTCATTTAGAAACCCTTGAGATTTCCCACAATTTACTCAATGGTACACTTCGTTCCAATTTGTTTCCATTGAAAGATTATGGAACTTCCATTGACCTTAGTCACAACCAAATTAGTGGCGAAATCCCTTCTCAGTTTGGACATTTTTACAAACTTAATTTAAGTAATAATAATCTCAGTGGAACGATACCCCAATCTCTCTGTAATGTTTTTTATCTGGACATTTCTTACAATTGTTTGAAAGTTCCCATTCCACAATGTACTTATCTTAATCCAAGGAACACAAGGAACAAAGATGTATGTATCGACACTTCATATGACCAATTGCAACCTCATAAGAAAAATAGCAAAGTAAAGCGTATTGTTTTCATTGTTCTTCCTATCCTTTCTATTCTAATCATAGCCTTCTCACTTCTCGTGTACTTCAAACGTCGTCATAATTCTATCAAGAACAAGCATGGAAACACGGAGACAACGAATAATGGTGATTTATTTTGTATATGGAATTATGATGGCAAAATAGCATACAATGACATCATTAGAGCAACAAAAGACTTTGACATTAAATATTGCATTGGAAAAGGAGCATATGGAAGTGTTTACAAGGCACAATTACCAAGTGGTAAATTTGTTGCACTAAAAAAACTTCATAGCTACGAAGCAGAGGTGCCATCTCTTGATGAAAGTTTTAGAAATGAAGTGAAAATATTATCAGAAATAAAGCACAGAAATATTGTGAAGCTTTATGGATTTTGTTTGCATAAAAGAGTTATGTTTTTGATCTATCAGTATATGGAAAAAGGAAGCTTGTTCTCCGTCTTGCATGATGATGTCGAAGCCATAAAATTCGATTGGAGGAAAAGGGTTAACACCATTAAAGGAGTTGCATCTGCTCTATCATATCTTCATCATGATTTCACCTCTCCAATAGTGCATAGAGATGTATCTACTAGCAATATCTTGCTAAACTCAGAATGGCAGCCTAGTGTTTCTGACTTTGGCATAGCTCGACTCCTTCAATATGATTCATCTAATCAAACAATAGTTGGTGGAACTATTGGATATATAGCTCCTGGTAAATTATTAATTGCATTAATTTTATTCTTGTCTCTTTATTTAATTTATTCCAATTTTTGTATGATGCATAACAAACATATTCATAATCCAGGCAAATAACATACATGTTTAAGTCCCCGTGAGAATAACTCAGTTGGCAGGGGTCGGGATTCGAACCCCAGACACCCCACTTATTCATCTTAAAAAATGTGAATTTTAGCCATTAGATTACTTGACGAAAAAAAGACATACATGTTTAATTGTTTTTAATACTAAGGTCATAAAAGTCTACTCCTAACTTTACCCTTAAATACAAGGTCTCGTTGAAAAGAAATTCTCATTTTGAATTGTTAAATATAATCATTACTTGTTTCAAATAAACTCCCAATTAAAAATAATATATACTTTTTATATTTAAGAGTTAGTTATAATAATATATTTTTATATTATCTTTATCATTTTCTATTTTTAAGTGTATTTTCACATCCTTTGACTTTCTCATTGTGGTTTGGTCAATGCAGAGCTTGCATATACTATGGTTGTAAGTGAAAAATGTGATGTATATAGTTTTGGAGTAGTGGCACTTGAAATTTTAGTGGGAAGATATCCCGAGGAAATATTGTCATCACTTCAATTAACATCAACTCAAGACATCAAATTATGTGAAGTATTAGACCAACGTCTCCCACTTCCAAATGATGTGAAAGTTTTACTTGACATAATTCATGTTGTTGTAGTAGCATCTGCATGCTTAAATCCAAATCCTTCCTCTAGACCAACAATGAAAAGTGTGTCACAAAGTTTTTCCATTGAGGTTACACCATTAAGCATTCCTTTGAGAGAAATTTCAGTGAAGCAACTCGTGAATCAAGAACTCAAAGCATTATTTCAGATCGTGAACCCTAAGCTAAACTTTGAGATTAATTGATTTGAGTATTTTATAATTCAATAAAGACATTGTTATTGATGAATGATGAGATATCAACTTAATAATAAGAATTTGATTTTGTAACTTTGTTCAAATCTTATTAGAAACAGTTGTAAAATTTGTCCTTCCCAGTATATTTTTTTTTGGCTAATAGTCTCTGCATATATGTCTCGTTTTGGTTTTAGTCCCTGTAATTTTTTTGTTGTAGTTTTTGGGTTCCCATAATGAAGTTTGCATACTTGTAAGACATCCATAAGTTGAAATAATTTTTAACCTATTAGTTTATGATTAGAAGAGATCGTCGGTTTTGAATGATTGGCTATATTTATGTTGAACCTGGATAGGTGGGCTTTAACCTCTTGAACTCTGTCTTGTTTCATCTCAATCAATTTGTGGTTGCACCTTTCAAGCACATATTGATTATTGCATATGTTTTCATGAGACATCATTGAAAGAATATGGAATCTCAGATAAGGAATACATACATTTTTGGATTTATTTTTAAATTATCAAAGCAAACTTTAAGAAGAGAAATAGATTAGTCATAGGATTAACTTCACCAGAAAAGTCATTCTCATGACTTCATCATAGAATTTTTTTTTAACTTAAATGCATTTATAATCCCCATAAAAAATCTTCAATTTTAATCTGACCATTTTTAATTTCTCAAATTTGTTCCGGAGATAACTCCCGTTTGGTGAGTTTCTGTAGATAACTCCCATTTTTAATTTCTCAACAATCTGCCATATACGTTTTTGGTGGTTTAAACTTTTGAAACTTTTTTTTAACAATCAAAAATGTTTTTTTTTTTTTTTTTTTTGTGGTGGCCAGGTTTGAACCCGAACCTTGCATATATTATGCATTGTCCATACCGACTGAGCTAAGCTCACGAGGATAAAAAAAAAAAATATATCAACACCAAATGAGACGCCTCATCAGCCTAATGATGTCCTAGTTTAAACTTTTCAAACTTGAACTTTGGACCAAAAGACTTATTTATTCATTCAATTGTTGATCTTCAACAAATTTAATAAAGTCATAGAAATCACATATTATCTACAACCAATAAGTAAGTGTGAACATCTCTCATATTTTTTTTCTTCTGAATTTTAGGATGGAGAAAACTTAGATACAATTACTTAGGTACTTTTTGTATGGTTCTTAACTAAAAATACATATTTTTTGGATATAACAAACTTTGTGAAAATTATGGATTTGAGGAAATCATGGTGAATTTAGTTAAAAACCATACGAAAAGTACATAAGGAATTGTACCTAAGTTTTCTCCTTTTAGGATTGTTTATGTTTAAAAGAAATATAAATTGTTTGTGGGCTCTTCATTTGGATTTAAAATTGGCTCATGATTTAGCTCTAAACCCGGTTGCGTTTGAAATGTATTATAAAAAATTGTTGTTCACATTGTGAATTCGAAGAGTAGTCCATTATTTTTCTCCAATCTTTTCTCCATGAGATTGTTTTATTCTCCAACACCCTAATTAGAGAACTTCTAATAAATCCCTATAGGGCCTAACACATACGATTCACTTGCTTGCTAACATAATTCATTCTTTAGTGTTGATTATATTTTTTCTTTGCTTAATTTAGCTTTGTAGTGTATGTTAGTATTAGTTTGTGTTTTTAATCCATAATCATGTTTAGCAAGTGATTAAGAGTTTAGTTTATTTTTTGGATAAGTTTGTCAGGTTGTTACAAGAGACTTGCTCTCTAAGTCATTGTATATATACTTGCTTGTAACTAACTTTTCATAATCCAACATGAATAACAACTTTCCAATACTATCTCTCTCTCTTTCATCAAACTATAACAAACCCTAACCGCCATAACTATCTTCTTCTCCTTCATTAGAAACCCTAGTTTCAGATTGCTTGCTTAAGAAGAAACCATAGATGCGTTAATACTTAGTACTTCTCGACTTATTGTTTAGTCGTTTCCCTCTTTTCTTACAAAATAAATTCCATCTTAACATACCATTAGTGGGATATAATGCCATGCAAGCTCAATTAGTTGAGGTTATATATGACTTAACTTTTTTTTTTTTTTTTTGAGAGAGAATATATGACTTAACCTTTCTTAAGTTCTACCCATGCATATGTGGTACTGACTATAGTAAATAAAGAGAGTAGTACATTGTATCCCAAAAAAAGAAAGAGTATAGTACAACGTTTGAGACACCTACTTTGTACTACAAGGTTAGTATCTACCAATACAATATTGGAATTCATACTCAAAAGTGTCATGGTACTACATACTACCATATTATTAGTTTTTGCTTAATAAAGGTTGTATTACATTTCTTGTACTGCAATATTATCCTATGCTTTAAGGAATTCATTCCACTAAGAGGGGGACAATTTTGATTGGAGGAATGACGAAGCCCACTTCATTATTGCATGCCATGCAATAATAATATTTCTTCAACCTTACTTTATTGTAAAAACTAAAACCTCAAAATATTGTCGCTATCTCTATAATAATTTGATTTTTTTTCCTAACTCAACTTTATTTGTTGAACTAATCTTAATTCTTACGCATATAAACACTCGAGTTGGGATGGTATGGTATATTCTAACTCAAGACTCTTAGCATTAAAGATTAAACTGTAAGAAAATATCAAATTATATATCCTCAAGCATGTAAATAATATATTATGGGTTAATAGGTCTTTACCTCCTATAATATATGTCATTTCCGGTTTTCTCCCCTGTAATTTTTTATTTATTTACGCCCTGTAAAATCTTTTTGTTTTGATTTACCCCCTAATAGGCCAAACAAAAACAAAAATTTTTTTTCAAGAAATTTTTCGTTTTTGTTTGGCCTATTAGGGGGTAAATATTTTTTTTTTTTACAAGGGGTAAATAAAAAAAAAATTTACAGGAGGGAAACCGGAAATGACCTATATTACAGAGGGATAAAGACCTATTAACCCATATATTAATTTGTTTGTGAGTCCTAACTAGGGATGTAAATGGGTATCTGCACACACGAATTATATGATATATATGTTCGCTCCATTGGATAAATCTATTACACGTGTTTTCTCCATATTCATGTGGATATCTATTATACGAGTAATCCATAAATTTTGAGGTATCAACGAGTATTTATGAACATTCATACTCATTTGGGGTTGGTCTAGTGGTTGGCTTGGGGATCTTGGAGTGTGCTCCTCTCAAAGTCTCGGGTTCGCTTTTCTCTGATGCTAATTTCGGTGGGCAAGTCCGTACATAAACACATGGTTTCTTCATATTCACGTGGATATCCATTATGTGAGTAATCCACAAATTTTGAGGTATCAACGAGTATTTATCAATATTCATACTCATTTGGGGTTGGTCTAGTGGTTGGCTTGAGAATCTTGGAGCGTGCTCCTCTCAATGTCTCATGTTCGATTCCCTTTGGTGCTAATTTTGGTGGACAAGTCCATGCATAACTTTGTTTGGCTTTAAACGAGGCCTCCGCATGTGGCTAGTGAGATTGATCCCCTCAAAATAGTCGGTTATTGGATCGGATACCTAGTTTTCAATTTTTTTTAATGGATATTCCTGGATAACATTATAAAATAAATGTAATTTTTTTTAATTACCTAAAATATAGCGACAAAAGTTTGTCACATTCATTTACTTCATTTTTCGAAAACATAATAATATTAATACATTTCATCAACCAAAATAAAGTTCATCACATTCAACAAAAGTATACAAAATATGAGGTCTATGGAAGCACTGAGAGGTCCAAAAGAGAGGAACATAAATAATATCTAGGTTTTTCTTTTATGGAAATAGTTTGAAAGACAACTTTTATATTCAGGTAAGGATATTTAAGTAATTTTTTAATTTATTAACAAGTATAATGATACTTACATGAACGAGTATCATTAAATTCGCAACGTACATGTTAAATAACGGGTAATTGAAATATTCATTTATTTTACTTACATATTCTATCCATGGATCCATGCGGGTACAATTTTATTTCATCCCATTGTCCTAACTATACACCGACATAATGAATGATGATATATATATTTATTTCTAAATTTCACTAATTTAACGGAAAAGTTATGCGAATTATAAAAAAAATCAAATATCATACTCAAAAAAAATAATATCATAAGTTTGTTTTGTTGGTATAGTAAGTGTGAAGATGACTTGATTATATACCTAATGTCAAGGTTTATTACTCCTGATTCAATGAGATTATTTCAAGGTTCCCTTCACTTATATGATTTCTCCTAATTCAATAAGATGATTTCAAGACTCCCTTCATTTTACCATTGTTGTAACGAAAATCTTTCTGACAATAGTAGGATTTTCGTTGATGTTGAGTGTCAGCGACGATGTAAGTGTTTATGGAATAAAAAACTTTCCATTGAGAAGAGGTTACAAAAAAGTGGGTGTGCAATCCACTTTTATGTTGATCAATGAGTTCCCTTCAAGGCCCAACCATTTTGTTTTAGGTAAGACCGATTCTCGTTGATGATAAAGAAAGAAAAAGAGAAAAAAGTTCTTCTAGACTTGTACTACAATACTTACAAATAGAGTTAGAATTCAACTGTGAAGTACAACAATTTTTTAGCTTGAAAAGGAAGCATTGGAACCTCCGGTTGTATTTCTTTTGTACTGCAAAATTCTGCTTTTAATTATCATTAAGCCTGCTTCCAATATATTGGCTCACCAACCTGCACACCCTGTCTTGACTTCTAATTCTATTATAGAAACATAAACAAATGAGAAAAAACAAGTAAAATCTTATCTTATTCTATTAAAAGTAAACTCTTAATAAATTCTAACTGCTCATGTCTAATCTCATAATTTAAAAAATTCAATGATTAATGCATCCATCAAATCGTGTAAGCAAAATTTTCACAATTATTTAATTATTCCTTATCATAACATTTTGAGTTTAATTTTGACTTTAAAATTAATTATGATTATAAAAGTCAAATATATATTCTAAATAATATTGAGGGACTGATAATGTAAAAATTCTTTAACTTATCATGTATGTGAATTAAATCCTTATTTTATCATAACACAATTCAAAATACTTTAATAAATATTAATAAAAATATAATTGACATAAAGTCAAACTAAATTAAATGATAGTAAAGTATTAATAATTCAAGAAAAAATAAAAAAATCTTTTTTAAAGAACTAATAATTCTTTTGAGGGGTTAAAGAACTAATGCTAAAATTTAATAAAATTTATCCTTTTTTTTTTTACAAAAATAAAATTAACTATTACTAGTATCATATAAATGGAGTGTTCGAACTTCGGCCTCTATATATATTATGCATTATCCCTCAAAGTGAATAGCTTTTAAAAAAAAAGAATATTTTGCAACATAATGGAGTAATTCCGTATATTACAATGCTACTACCACTCCCATTACCACATATTCTCATTGATTTTTAGTATAAAGGCACCACTCCCATTACCACAACCCTCATTCCATAACCATCCAATTCAGAATACATTCTTCTTCTTTTTGGTTCACTTTATTTCAAACTCATAACCATGTCTTCTGAGGTGCTTAACCTTTATACTTCTTTTTCTATGTTGTTGTTGATCTTCTATTTTTCTTAAGCTTGATCATTGTGATTCTGGATTTATTATTTTATGTTTTTTCTTTGATCTAGTTCCTTGCTTTAGACGTTTTGTGTTGAAGTTGATGAGTTTTTGAATTGAGATATCATGGATCCTTTGTAATTTTTTGTATTTTGTTTTATAATTATATTAGAAAATTTGGTTCTGATGAAAGTAGAGAAGATTGATCAATTTTTTTTCTTCCTTTTGATGATATGCACTCACATACAAGATGATTGCATGATACAAATTTCATTGTTATTGCATGTCAACAAATTACGAAGTAGAAGTTCAATTCTAACACTAATAAAGCAAAGAATGATTATTTCTTCCTTGTTTGTTACAAATCTTTAGATTTACTTTTAGATTATATATGTAGGCCTCCAGTTTTTTCCTAAATTTGTGTTGTTATTAGTTTGATTTTGTTTTTTTGATAGCAATACATTTTTTGATTAATCTGCTTTATCAAGTTATCCTAAGGATCCACACATGACTATTCTGTCAGATATTCCTACTTTTTTTATGCCCTGCTTTGTTCTTATATTTTTTGTCAAGTAGTTTAGTGGCTAGAAATTCACATTTATAAGATGAATAAGTGAGGTGTCCGGGGCTCAAATGTTGATTCTTGCATATATTATGCATTGTCTCTATCAACTGAGTTAAACTCACGAGAACGGCCTTGTTCTTATTATCACCATCTTCAAATTATTTTCCTTTTTTAAATTGAATTCAATTTATGAATGTGCTTAACCTTTATAAAAAAAAATGCTATTTACTATGAATTTGAAATTTTTCCATTGTGATCATTGCAGACCGTTGTCCTCAAAGTAAAAATGTCATGCTCAGGCTGTTCAGGAGCAGTCAATAGGGTCTTGGAAAAAATGGAAGGTATTTTTAATTCCTAGAGCAAATAAATAATCTTTGTTATCATGTTGAATTAATAATTGTGACAATGTAATATCTCTATATTTTTTCCCATAAATTTTATTAATCAAGATATGTTTTTTTTTTTGAAAGGTTAATCAAGATATGCTGTCCATATGTTTACTTATTTCTATTTCAACATCTATAGCATGGTTATTTCATTTCAAACTGTTTAAATAATTTTCAAAACCTTTCAATTTGAATTTGAATTAGTGTTATGTGACATAACCAAGGGGATGGACATATACCAACCAAACATCCTCTATGAATATTGTATCAAAATAACACATTTGTTCTTCACAGGTGTAGAATCATTTGACATTGATATGAAGGAACAAAAAGTGACTGTGAAAGGAAATGTAAAGCCACAAGATGTTTTTGACACTGTTTCCAAAACTGGAAAGAAAACTGAATTCTGGGTAGAACCTGAAAACAATCCCACAGAAACTGCAACTGAGGCTGAACCTGAAAACAAGCCTTCAGAAGCTGTAACTATTGACCCTGTTGAGCCTGATAACAAACCTTCTGAAACTGCCACAGTTGTCTCTATTGAGCCTGAGAACAAACCTTCTGAAACTGCCACTGTTGCTGCCTAAGACTCATGTGGTTCTGTTTTTCTTAGAAATAAGTCTATTTTAATTTTGAATGATGTTTGGTGTTCATGTGATAAATACTTTCAATGTGATGTGTTACTGGTAGTGGTATATAAGCTACTAGAAGTCTATAACTATGTGTGTTTGGTTTCGTGTTTGCAACAAACAAAAGCATATTTGCACGTTTCCTGATGTGTTTTTGTCGTGAATCGTGATCTACAGAAGCTCCAAATACCAGCTTCTACCCTGACATAGTTTTTTGCCGTGATTTCTATCAAACTTCGTTTTGCAATTGTTATACCAAACATACACTATATCTTATTTTGCAATTTGTAATGAATGTTGTTGACTACTTTAATTTGAACTATAAATCAAATTGTCCTTGCTGCTAATTACTCGTTAACTTCCTTTATATTCTTATTCCTTTAGTATTTTCTGTACTCATTAACGCTTCTAATGCTAATACTTAAATAGAGTTAAAATAGATGGATCAAGATTAAAGAAAATTAAACTTTCTTATTTAAAGACAAATCAGCAATGCCAGCAATAAGATCATCAAGCGATCTTTCCTTCAGGTCCTTCCGCAAAGAAAGATATAGCGTTTTTCAACTCTTTAACAAGTTCACCCAAATCCCAAACTTTGAAGATACTCTCAGTCACTCTCATCAGTTGCATAACCCACATCCCAAGAGTTTGAAGATATTCTCAGATGCCTAAGCCTAATCCATCTCATAAGTTGCAGAATCAAGCTCAAGTCATAAATCAAATGTTTTGTTCGGTCTCGTCCATATTATAAGTTGGCAAAAAAAGATTTCCTTAAAAGGTTGAAAAAGATAAGGTGTTAGTGAATTCAGTGTTTGTGCTTGGTTCTGTAACCATACTTATTAGGCTAACATTATACTCGAAGAACGACTTTGCAAGTGCTCTACATCAGAAGTCGAAAATGACTGATTGAGTTGGAAAGTAATATTTGTCTCCTCTACCACAAGGAATACTTGCCTTCTCTGTCATCAACTTTGGAAGATTGAATTCGGAACTGATAATTTCTAACAAAGCATTTCTAAAAGGCATCCAATCACTTTCTAAAATATCAAAATTGTTAGGTATGAATCAACCCACGCAAGATCTTCTGTAAAAAAAATAATCTCATTTTGATAAGAAACTATGAAATTAGGTGTGACATAAGAAACTAAAACTGCATTATTGTTCAGCCATTGCTGATTCCACCATCGTTACGACTACTGATGAGGCTTATTATTCAAAGATAGTACTTAGTTAAAATTCATATGAATTGTAGGTGGCCCCAACATATATAAAAAGTTAAAATTCACATGTGTGATTTGTACTTATGCATAGTTGACCGAAAAGCAGCCAACTCTATGATTAAATGGCGCTAATCAAAATCAGTTGTTTTGACAATGATCCTCGCTTTCGCTACGCTAAGAAACAATTTCGCTTAACCAAGTCATTGGCTATGAGTCGTCGACTTGTTCTTCAACGAGCACACGGTCAGAGCCAACAACTCATCCACTACTTGAGCTTATGTCTATTTCACTCGCCGACATGGTTTTTTCACTGTTACTTGCGGTAATAATTCACTATCTGTCATAACCATGGCTAATGGCCATAACTATGAATGAAGTAACCGTATCTATAGTCAATGATACGGGTGAAGGAACACTATTATTACTAGCACATATGAGTTTTCTTGAAGGTTTCATGTGGATGAACAATGTCAGGTTGAACTTTGAGGTAATGGGGGAAAGAGGAATAGGAATAAAAGTTGTGTCTACTCCCTCCGTCCTAAATTGTATGACGTTTTGAGCATTTCACACATATTAAGAAATGCAATTAATATTGTATGGAAAAAAGATATTATGAGTTGTTTTACAAAATTGTCCTTAATAAATAACATGAGAAAGATAAATGAAAGAATTGAAAGAAAAGATAGTAATAAATAGTTAAGGTTATAATAGAAAAAATAACATTAATGTTGCATTGGTATTGTAAAACGACATATAATTTGGGACATTTTTTTTCTTCCTAAAGCGACATACAATTTGGGACGGAGGGAGTAATATATTAGGATTAGAATGAAATGGTTTGTCTCAAATAGTGAATATGATTCAAAAATGGAAACGTGAAAACTACAAATTTCAAGTTTACTTTCGGAAGGAAAAAAAAGAAAAGATTGAACTTGTGGATAAAATTTGTAGAGGAATAAAAAATAATCATGTTTTGCTTGTGTTATATAGATTTTAGTATGTCTTTGTGAGGTTAACTCAATTAGTATGGACAATATTTAATATATGTAAGGTCTGAGGTTCAAACCCTGGCCACCACAAAAAAAAAAAAAAAAGATTTTAGTAGTATGAATGGCTTAAAAAAGTTAGAAATTGAAATAAACTTGAGTATTTCTGAGTTTTCAAAATATTTAAAGTATTGTAGTTCGTAGTTTAGTTAACATTAAAAATGTAAATATCACTTTTTTTTTTTTTTTTTTTTTATCATTTTACATCATAATTATTGTAAACTAATATTTTTCAAAAAAGAAATAATTGGCAATTTTTTAAAGAGCAAATAAAATGGTAAAAATAATTAAGTGAATTTAAGAAAAGATGTTACCCCAAACAAAATATTTTTTTATATAAGGTTAAAATAAGGTTTTTCTTATAGTGTCCAATATTGTTATGGATTCTTTTTTTTAGGGAATATTTATGGATTGTTACTTCTATTGTTGTAATGTATTGTTTCTATTTCACTAATTTTTTAAATGATGATTTAAAATTTAAATAATATTATAAAAATGATTAAATAGTTTAAATGAAGGAAAAAATGGAAGAAAAATCCAGAGAGAATGACATGTATTTTTGTATGTCTAAGATAAAAAAATAAAAAAATAATTGTGTTAAAAGTGTGCATTTTAATAATGAATAAAATGTGATAGTAGATGCTCCTAACTCATTCACCTAAATGAAAAACTCATTTCATTTTTATGACTCATTCTCCATTCCAATCATGATTTCGCAAAGATGAAATAACTTTTTTTTATTGATAATATGAGAAAAAGAATTTAGAAGAAATTGCATGACAATATTCAACTACAAATAGGAAAAAATAATTTCATATTAGACAACAAAATCATGAAACATTTTAGAATAATATAATAAGACAAACTCATTCACAATGAAACTTTTTAAACGATATACATTTGGTAAATTGTCATGTAAAATTTAGAGAGCATGGATTGTATTTATGCATTTCTAAGATATTAATAATAGTGTTTTTTGACAATAGATATAAATAATAGATAGTAATGTTAAAAGTGTGTGTTTCCACAATGAATAAAATGTGATACTAGATGCTTCTAACTCATTCGCCTAACTAAAAAACACATTTCATTTTTATGACTCATTCTCTAATAAATGATTTCACAAAGATGAAAAGAATTTTCATATTTTAGATTAATAATTTGAGAAAATTTAAATTGATGATGTGAATTTAGAAGAAATTGTATAACAAAGTTCAACAACAAATTAAATAGGAAAGAAATCATTTTAAACAAACAGTTTAGACTAATATAATAAGCAAAATTGAAATTCGGAATAAATTCCTAAAACATTGAGCTAAGTTAAAAAGTAATGAAATATATGATTAAAAATAATATCTTGATACGGTCATGGTTAAAATGAATTTCCCGACTCTTTGGAGGAAATGGATTGCTGAGTGTGTAGGAACTACGGTGGCATCCGTGTTGGTGAATGGCAGCCCTACAGAGGAGTTTCCTTTAGAAAGGGGGCTCCGACAAGGGGACCCTCTATCTCCATTTTGTTTCTGATAGCGGCTTAGAGGTTTAATGTCATGATGAAGTATTTGGTGGATGCTCATTTGTTTACTGGTTACCATGTGGGTAATCACAATGAGGTGCAGTTAACTCACTTTCAATTTGCGGATGATACATTGATTATAGGGGAGAAGAGTTGGTTGAATGTGAGGTCAATGCAGGCAGTTTTAATTCTTTTTGAGGCGGCATCCGGATTGAAGGTTAATTTTCACAAGAGTATGCTAACGGGTGTCAATGTGTCAGACTCTTGGTTGACTGAAGCAGTGTCGGTTATGAATTGTTGGACGGGTAAAATTCCTTTTATATATTTGGGATTACATATTGGTGCGGATATGCGCCGGTGTAGTTTTTGGCAACCTGTGCTTGATCACATTGTGTCTCGGTTATCGGTGTGGAAAAATAAGTTTCTATCTTTTGTTGGCCGTCTGGTATTGTTGAAATTTGTCCTGTCTTCTCTTCCGGTTTACTTTCTTTCCTTTTTCAAGGCTCCCACATGTATATTTTCTTCCCTTACAACTTTATTAAAAAGATTTTTTTGGGGGGTGGTGCGGATTTTAGGAAAATTGCCTGGGTGAATTGGGATTCGATTTGCGTCCCTAAGGAGGAAGGAGGGCTAGGTGTGCGGAGATTGTATGAATTTAATTTAGCAGTACTAGGGAAGTGGAGTTGGAGGATGTTGGTTGATAAGGAGGGGTTGTGGTATCGAGTCCTGAAGGCTAGGTACGGGGAGGAAGGTGGGCGCCTGAAGGAGGGGGCGTGACAGTTCTTTATGGTGGCGGATGCAGTCACGCATTCGTGGTGGTGTAGGGTGGGGGGATGGAAGTTGGTTTGAAGATAATGTATGCGCATGGATTGCGGGGGAGGTACCACTTTCTTTTGGACGGATAACTAGGTGGGAAGTGTGCCTTTACGGTTAAGATTTCCTCGCCTTTTTGATTTAACCATTGACAAATGGGCAACTGTAGAGGATATGGCGATGCAGGGTTGGGAGGATGGGGAGTGCTTGGGTGTTGAGGAGGCGCCTATTTGCTTGGGAGTAGGGCTGACAATGAACCGAACCAACTCGATTAAAGTTCGTAATTCGATTCGACAGTTGATTCATTGAACTTGGTTCATGAACCAAATGAACCAGACTTGAGCTGAAAATTAAGTTCGTGAATTAATTGAGCTGAACTTGAGCTATATGTAGTTCGGCTCGTTTGGTTCACGAGATGACTCGATTATATATATATATAACATTTAAAAAAATATTTTAAAATTTATAGATAATTGATCATATATATAATAAGAGAAACATATGGCACAAGAAGGCAAAATTCAATTTGGTGGTTGCATATCGATGTTAATTACTATGTGTAATAATAGTCTCGTTCAGTCCATTAAAAATTGGTATAAATTCCAATATATTTTATGGGTAAAAAATTTAAATTCTTTTGACTTTTGAGTTACGTGGTTCAAGCGGCTTTACTTATTTCCATACCTAACCTAAAGTTACGTGCTTTGAACAAACGAAATGAACCTAATGAGCCGAACCAAACTGTTCGTGAACTTTAAACGAGCCGAACTCGGACTGAAAAAAAAAGTTCGGGTCAAGCTCGAACCGAGGTCCGGACCGAGCCAATTCTTAACAAGCCAAGTCGAACTCAAACAGGTTCGATTCCACTCGGCTCATTTCCAGCCCTACTTGGGAGGAGGATTGTGTTAGGCAATGTTATGTCTTGTTACATGATATTGTTTTGCAGGATTATTTGTCAGATAAGTAGAGGTGGCTTCTTGATCCCGTTAATGGTTACTCTGTTAAGGGAACATATAAATTTCTAACAACAGGTGATGAACCTATTGCAAGGGGATTGTTCAATGACGTTTGGCATAAGAAAGTCCCATTAAAGGTTTCAATTTTTGCTTGGCGTCTTCTTCGTAACCGTCTTCCGACAAAAGATAATCTCTTTGCGCCGTCGTGTTCTTCAGTATGACGATATCAGTTGTGTTGGAGGGTGCGGTAGTGAGGAGAATGCAGGTCACTTGTTTCTTGGTTGCACAACCTTTGGCAGCGTCTGGTATGATCTTCTCCATTGGTTAGACATCAATTTGAGTGTGTCTGAATCATTTGGAAGGACAGGAATAACAGAGTTTTTAATAACAAGGCATTGGCTCCAACTATATTAACAGACAAGCTAAAAATGACATCTTTCCAGTGATTGAAGGCGAATCTCATTACTTTCGTGTTCAGCTATCATCATGACTAGTGGAGGTCTCCTTTATCTTTTATGGGTCTAATGCTGTAATTTATGTCTGTTTTCCTTGGAATTTGGAGGTGCTCCAGTATGAGATATTCGTGACTGTTTTGTACAATTTTTGGGGTGTTTCTCTTTTGCACACCTTGTGCGAGATGAAACACTCTTGGTGATTTATTATTTTGCATTTTGGCTTGTTCAAAAAAAAAAAATCTTATTACCAATAAATATCTAGATTAATCAAGCAATTGAACTATCCGAAACTGTCACAATTGTCTCTATAAGGGTGCCCCTGAGGGTGGACGGGAGGAATGGTAGTCCAGGGCATCATTTTTTTAAGCGCATCCAAATTATTATTTTTACTTAGTAGTAAGTATAATATAGATATATTTCTTTTTAATTTACTTTGATTAATTCTATTTAAAATATCTTTTTAAAGAACTTTGATTATAAATAAATCTTGTGCAACAAAAATACAAAAAGAAAAATATTAGAATAATTAAAAGGCGAAATATTATTTCTTTTGCCCAGAATTTTAGGATTGGTCTGTCTCTATTGAGACTGAGACAAACCTTCTGAAACTGCCCCTGTTGCTGCCTAAGACTCACGTGGTTCTGTTTTTCTTAGAAATAAGTCTATTTTAATTTCAAATGATTTTTGATGTTAATGTGATAAATAGTTTCAGAAAATTGTTTTTCTGCCATTAAGATCTTCCTATTAAAACATGGAAAATACAAATTTATCTTCAGAGGTAGTTAATTACCGTTGGAAGATTCGACAGCAGTAAACTACCGCTACAGCCAGCAGTAGTTAACTACTACTACGTTCTTGGTTCAATTTTCAGCAACTTTCTCCTTCCCTTTTTCCCCACATTCGAACATGTTATACATACTATTTTTGAAAACATTATTTCAATCATTTTCATCCAAATTCACATTCATTAGTTCTAAAACATATAAAAAGTAAAAATAATTTTAACATGATAAAAATAAAACAGAAGAAATAATATAAAAGGTGAGAAAATTTCATAAGCATACAACACCATCACCATAGTCCAAATGTACATAAAAAAAACCTAATGATAATCAACCCTGCTGCCTACAATGCTTATGCCCCCGGCGCTGATTGACAATCTGATACATAAGGGTAGGGCGACCAGTACTGCCAATCCGGATCATCTCCTGCACCAGCTCCTCTTTAGTTATCTCGGCGCTCATGGCCACAACATTATCAACTATCTGCACGACATCCCTAATGATCGTCAGTGTGTCAGGTAGCTATATGACATGCTCCTCCTCTATAAGCTGCTCCCGGTTCGCTAACCTGGGAGGAGATCGTTCATCAGGTGGGATAATCCTAGGGTGAGAGACTTTGGCATACCAAGCCATGTAGCCAGGCTGATGCTCCCACACTCTCCGACACCTCTGTCCCCAATCAGTGTAGAACCACAGACTGGGGTCTACCAACAAAGTAGCAAGCATCTCCTTAGGCATCTCAGGGACATCTGACGGATGTCTGCAGATGTTATGTATAAATCCAAACTGCCTCTTAACCCGCTCAGGTAAATGACGATACACCCTCTCCTTCCCGCACACCAGTCATCCCTCAAATCCCCCGCATACCCGGCATACTCATGCGCTTGTGTCGGATCAACCACCTGGGAGTAATCCATCTGTGACTATGAGCTATATCCATCTAGCCTTACGTCCCTACGCTTTCGGGTCTTTGGGACATATGGGTTTTGCTCTTTCCGATGGCTAGCAGTAGTTGCCTGTTTACCTTTGCACATCCTAACCTCTCTAATAAGCCGTTGTTGCTCATCCTCCGGCGCAGACATATCTGTGCATATACAAAATTAAAAAAAAAAATCCAAACTAATCATTATGTACAAACTAATCAAACTAGCCAAAATTATGGAACAATGGTTCTAACCCTTACATTATCACAAATTAAACTTAGGCATTCATAAAACTTAATATAACAAATTCATCAAACTTTATGTAACATACCACATTATGTCATTCATCAAACTTGCTAAAAAAGAAAAAAAAAAAAAAACCAAACTTAGAAACACCATAACATATATATACATTACATAATTTAACATTTTTGCAAAGAAATAACGCAAAAAAAAAAACATGAATGTCTCACTTAGGCATTTCATCAAACACCTTAAGTGCATTCTAAATTACTAGCACAATTAGTGAAATTTCAACTTCTAAACAACTACATTGTACCTATACTTTTTCTAATCAACAATACCAGCAACAAAAATACATTAAAACATCTAAACCATGCTTAATTTTTAATTTTCTAACCTAACCTAAAACTAGCATTTTGCTCAAAATTATGAAAACTAACACCCTAAACAAACTACATTGCATGTAAATAGGAAGAAAAGAACTTACTTGTGAATTAGTTAAAGAAATTGGGCTCAAATTCGTGCAATTGAAGTTTGGAGAAATTTGAAAGAGAGTTGAGCAGTGTTCTTGTTTCTAGAAAATGGAAAACTGATGGTTCTGTTCTTGTTTATTCGCTGAACGTAGCGGTAGTTAACTATCGCTCGCCTTTACGGTAGTTAACTGCTGCCGGTTAGCAGAATGATAGTTAACCACCGCAGGGGATATTTTAGAATTTTCTATGTGTTAATAAGACATATTTAAATTCAGAACAACAATTTTCATACTTTCAATGCAATGTGTTATCGGTAGTGGAATATAAGCTACTTAGTACTATATCTTATTTTGCATTTGTGATGAATGCTTCTCTTGACTAGTGTGATTTGAACTAGTAATCAAATTGTCCTAATTGCTAATTACCCATTATCTTATTTTGTATTCTTATTCCCATACGATAGAGCACGAACACTTCTCGAATTAGGCGTATCTCGATGTTGGATATATATCGTCTTCGACATTGACATGAATTCTGACGCTTATAATTACATTGAATTATGTGATTTTTTTAAATTATTTATAGTATCGATGTGTCAGTGCCTGTGTCATGTATGGGATCCATGTTTATTTCATAGTTGCTTTACTTTTGTATGTACTTATTATTACTACTTTACTACTCACTTATGTTAGTGTTTCAATAAGAGGTTATGAAGTATATTTAAGGATAAATTTTACATTTAACATTAGTGCTAAATCTAAACATAAGTAACAAAATTTTACGGTTAAATAAATATTTAGTTAAGGACAATTAGGAGCTAGGACCGTTACTAATAGAATCATATTGATATATTCAATAAAAGTTGTTAACCAAATAAAAGTTGTTTTAAGACTTAGTTATAACTAAGATTATGCAGTAGGGAGAGCCTACACTAGAGTAGCTTAAAATATGAATGTACAAAAACAAACTACTATAAAAAGTGTAGGACTGATATTAAATTAGGAACCACTCTGATTTGAATATACATTCCAAACTATCTTCATAAAAATGAAATTTTGGTTTTTAATAGTTCCATTCGTTGGAGATAATTTCAATGAAGAGTCTTATAATTCAAACTTTGGATCCTTATTTCTATGCGAGTGTAGAGTCCTATTCGGCTAAATCCAAACTCCGTGAGTCATGCATGGGATATTTGAAATTATGTATTAAGAGTTAGCGGTGGTTATGGTTGGGTCAACCTAAAAAACCTGTCAAACCCATCCAAAAAAGTGGGTTGGGTTAGGTGATTGGGTGGATATGATTTTAAAAATTATAAACCTATAAAAAAAAATGGGTTTTGGGTAAAACAAGACTCATACCCAATAAACCCACTTACCCAATAA
Organism: Medicago truncatula; assembly: GCF_003473485.1. NCBI lineage: Eukaryota > Viridiplantae > Streptophyta > Magnoliopsida > Fabales > Fabaceae > Medicago > Medicago truncatula. The sequence goes on along the minus strand of NC_053048.1, from coordinate 4,179,872 downwards.
TGTTCATATTTTTATTTTCATTTTCATTTTCATAGGGAGGAAGGAGAATAACAAATGTTTTAGTTATAATCTTTCTTTGAAAATGAATAATTTGTTATAAATCAAGTCTAATTTCAAAAATTGACACAACAAATTCTTATTTTGAAAATCAAAGTCTAATTTCTAAAAGAGAAATGATATTTGAACATCTATTTTGTGACAACTTTCTCTCTCATACTCACATTATCTTTTTACTTTATCTCTATTACTTTGGTTTTTGTGCCAATACCTCATTTCCTTTATAAAATTTTGGTTGTCACAAAAGTTGTCACATGTATGGATGTTCAAATAACACAACTCTTTCTAAAGTTGACACAATACATCCTCTATATTGAAAATCAAAACATGTTATAGTTACAAATTATGATGTTGCACTTTTTTAGTTATTTGGATGTTAAAGCAATTTTACGTCATCCAACTTTAGTTTATTGAAAGTATTTTACGATGAAATTTGTTATTTAATATTATATGTTGAGTATTTTTATGAGAAAAAATACGATGACGCGTCATTTAATATTAACAAAAATAATAATAATTTGGGTAACCCACAACCCAACCCAAACCAAAGCGAAAACTAAAGGGTTTGCCCAAACCCACCCATTAATATAAGACTATTACTTTTCCCACCCTATGGCCTTCTTCCGCGCCCTGTAAAATTTTCAAAAATGCCCTTGTGTATTCCGGATTTTAAAATCTGGATTCATGTTTACTATTTTAGATTTTATAATCCGGACAATTCTTATGTATAATCAGCCATCAGACTCTCACATGTAAGCAGTTTTGAGTTTTACTTTTAAAAACAACAAAAAAACTAAGTAAAAAATGCTAAATACCTGTCAAATAAAATCATAAAAATATAAAAATAGCACCAAAAAATTATAAAAATCAAATAAAACTAATGCAAATTTTTTCGGATTTTTCTGGGGAAGTTTCGGAGCAATCCGATCAAGCAGTCCGAAAATCCGATTTTTGACTAAGAATAGGTAACAATGACCCAAAATAGAAGGATGAGAGTTAGGAAGATTAATATTGTCCCTAAAATGATTATCCATGTTACAAACATGTTTACAATTTGTGCTAATACATTTCGGATTATATAATTCGGACTGTTTTACCTTGAAAAAGGGTGTTTAGGGGGTTTTTGGATTATGTAATCCGGAAACATCATGTAACGCGCCCTATTTTTTGAAGTTTCCGGATTACAAAATCCGGAAAAACCCGTTACTCATTTTTTCACTCTTTAACAAAAGAAAACATCATTCCGGATTATATAATCCGGAATGCTCCGAGGGTAATTTTGGAAAAAATAGGGCACGTGAGGAAAGACATAAGGTAGAAAAAGTAATGCTCTTAATATAATGGGTGGACGTTTTATCTCATCCAAACCGGAGTATCCTATATGGTTCGGGTCTTGGGTTTGGCCAAACCCACCCACGAACACCCCTAATAAGAGTATAAGATCATAGGTGTTTTTTTTCATTTTTTTTTTTTTTTATTTTTTTTTATTGCGTTGACTGCATTTTGTTAAAACAAGAAGTTTTAGGAAGATATTGTACCGGATTTTCTCGACATATAAGTACAATATCTTAACTTAAGGTAAAATACTTTATTTCGCATTCTTCGAAGATTTTATTTTTGCGTGAAATCCTTGAAGATTTGAGTGAAGATTTATTCACGTAGCTTGTGCTTGAAGAAACGTGCGGTTCTAGAAGATGCCTGTGTTGGTTTAAGCTTTGCCGTGTTTTGAAGTTAATGTACTAAATATTATAGGAAACAATATATTTGCTTTTAGAAGATTGTAGCTGAAGACTATTTTGGATTAGTTGTATTATTTAATCCGATTTAAGAATAAGCCCATGCATTCTCTGCCTATGTAAAGGAACACTCTAACCTTGCGAAGGGTGATCAAAGCCGTCATATAAAAGAAGTGTCATTCTAGGATTTCATGTTTGTCCTTTGTTATTTATAAGTCTCTCTGTGTGTCATCTTGATGCTTAGAGCATATTTGTTTTAGTTGAGTTGTATTATTGTCTTTGTACATTACTCTAGTGCATCTTGCAAGAGTTGATTTGTTTATTGGAGGTGTTCTCGTATTTGATTGTAATTGAGTTAAATTATTGGTTGTGTGATTGTGAGAAAGTGAGATGAGATCTCATATTTAGGAGGAGTCTTGGCTCAGGGACAAAAGGAAAGGTAGAGAAAATAGAGAAACACTCTAATATTCTCAAAGAAAAGTTATATTACTTGAATGATTCAATGCTTGATTATGCTTGAGTATCCAAAACACTAGATGGTGAGCCTTATTTATACTATTCTAGGAAGGCTCTCCATTACAAACTAGAAATATCTAGAAACAAAGAAAAGTCTAGAGATATGGATACTCTAGTACATAAGCCTAGAAGGATCTAGAAAAGTTAAGACTTCCCTAGTGCTTATTTAGTAGTATCTAGTAGCTTCCTTATTATTCCCTAGTATTCTAGAGTCTTCCATATTATTCTTTAGTCTTCTAGAGACTTCCATATTATTCTTCATCATTCTAGAGACTTCCATATTATTCTTCATCATTCTCCCCGGGTTGGATAAGACTCGTCCTCGAGTCGAAAGTCTTCTTCATCGCCAAAGTATGGTGAAAGATCAGCAACATTGAAAGTAGCAGAGACACCATAGTAATCCAAGGAAAAATCCATACTAACAACTTCCCAAGGTGGCTTAGGAATTGGACGGGACATATATAACTTTGTTGTTTCCTTCAATGGTTCCTTTGTGACTAGAAGTTCTAGTAACTTGAATTCCTCTTTTCCTTCAATGAATTCATTAAGTGGTAGACGTGCCAACTTGATTTTAATACCATATTTCACAAAAGTGTTGATGTTGGCATAACCATCATATAATGCACGACGATCATATTGCCATGGCATCCCAAGATGAGTGTGGCAAGTATCCATTGGAATAATATCACACCATACATTTTCTTTATAATTCTTGTCAATGGAAAATGAGATAATGGAGTGTTGAGATACTTTTACCTCGTTATCCTTGTTGAGCCATTGCAGCTTGTATGGATCTTGGTGATTAATCATTCGGAACTTTAACTCTTCTTCTATATAGTTTGATGCAACATTTTCACCACTTTTGTTATCGATGATGACATTAAAAACATGTCTTTGTTTGTTGATGTTTGGAAACGTTTTTTAGTCTCCAAATATTCACCATATTCAGCAAGAACATATTCTTCATCATATATTGGTTCATTATGCTCCTCCTTTTCAAAGGCTTCATGAATGTCATCGAGACCATTTTCATCATATATTGGATCTATGTTTCCCTCTTCGTCAAACACTTCACAAATATCAGCACCAACATATTCTTCATCATATATTGGTTTTTCCAGCGTCTCATCTTCAAATGATTCATAAATGTCTTCTCTTTCTTCTTCAAAAATATTGTTTATCTCCCTATTAACGATGGTGACTGCTTTATAATTCACACAATCTATGGCTATGTGTCCGTACCCTTGACACATGACACATTTAGGTATATTGGTATTTATCTCTGTGATTTTTTTATGACGGGGTTTAAATGTGAGAATGGGTTGATGGATTAGTGGTTTGTGAGAGTCAATTTGATTTTTTGTGGGGGAAAAATGTCGGTATGAAGATTTTTTGGATAATTGTGGGTGAGTAAAATTGTATTGATAATAATGGGGAGGTAAATACTTATGGGTTAGTTTTTGACGCATTTTCTCCCACGTCTTGATCTTGCTTTTTCCTTCACGCTTGCGTCTCCTTTTAACATTTTCCCACCAAATTGAAGCATGTTTCTTAAGCTTGACAGCAACGATCTTTACCTTTTGCTCATCTGGAATCTCCTTGTACTCAAATACGCGTTCAACAGTTTGTAGCCAATCCACAAACTCATCAGGTTGTAGCTTCCCTTCAAAATCTGGAATGTCTACTTTGATATCATTCATCGAAGTTTTACGTCGGTGTGAGCGACTGCTTCTAGAAGATGAAGAGTCACTACTGGAGCCATCATCATCAAATCTTCTTTGGTGTGCTTTCAATAAGGTTTGTTGGACATTGACAGTCTCCTGTAGTAATTGAATTTGTCGCCTCATTTCTTCCATTTCAATTTCAAGAGAAGATCTTTTGTTTTGTTTGTGGTGTTAGCTTCGCGAACAAATGGCCGCAAAGTGAAGTTTTGAGAAAGCAACTCCTTGCTCTCACTTGAAAACTCACTCTCCGTTGATTTCTTCGCTCAAACACAACTCTGAGGTAGTTTCGTGAACAAATAGCCGCAAAGTGAAGATTTAAGAAAGCAACTCCTTGCTCACTTGAAAACTCACTTTTCGTTGATTTTCCCGCGCAAACTCAACTCCGAGGTATCGTAACCAAGCTCTGATGCCAAATCTGGCTCAGGGACAAAAGGAAAGGTAGAGAAAATAGAGAAACACTCTAATATTCTCAAAGAAAAGTTATATTACTTGAATGATTCAATGCTTGATTATGCTTGAGTATCCAAAACACTAGATGGTGAGCCTTATTTATACTATTCTAGGAAGGCTCTCCATTACAAACTAGAAATATCTAGAAACAAAGAAAAGTCTAGAGATATGGATACTCTAGTACATAAGCCTAGAAGGATCTAGAAAAGTTAAGACTTCCCTAGTGCTTATTTAGTAGTATCTAGTAGCTTCCTTATTATTCCCTAGTATTCTAGAGTCTTCCATATTATTCTTTAGTCTTCTAGAGACTTCCATATTATTCTTCATCATTCTAGAGACTTCCATATTATTCTTCATCAAGTCTTAGATAGAAATTCACATGTAATGTTTAAGTGTCAAAGTAGTGAACTAGGTTGGTTGACATAAGACTACAAACCAAAATTATTATAGTGGATTTCATTTTTGGCATGAATGCCCAAGATGTAGATGACGTTGCACCGAACTGTGTTACCAAACTTCTTTTGTTCTTCCTTTCTTGCACTCTACTTTATTATTGTTTATTGTACTACGTTATTATATCTAATGTCCAAGACATTCTGTCAAACATTCCTAATGTCTAGGATATCTGTCCAGCAAGTGCCAGAATTTCAATAAGTTTTTAAATAAAAGTGTTATTAATAAAAATTGAGTGAAAACACATTAATCTTGATATATGCAAAATTTGAATATTTGTTTTCGCTTAAAGCAAGAGTGATGTTATTCTGACATAATCGCTCAAATAAGTTCTTTCGAAGATCAAAGTAGTAATAAAAAAGACAGTGTTTATAAGAGTACTTGAAGATTCAATTCACTCCCCATTCAAAGTAGCTACTATATCAAGGTGTAGAAGAGAAGTTTGGAAGTTGGTTTACAAAGTACAAATTTATCTTTGAGATCATCAAAGAGTATCAAAAGAAAACTTGCAAAAGAAGTTTTTAAGTTGTTACAAAGATAAAATTGAGACTCACCTCAATACATGAAAAGAAAACAATTTTCCGTTCATAAAAAAAAAAAAAAAAAGTTTAATTGCACTTTTGGACCCCTATCTTTCTAAAAGTTGCGGTTATGACCCCCTAACTAATTTAAATACAAAACAGCCCCCTATGTTTTGATTCTTTGGCAGTTTTGGACCCCCAGTTTTGGACACCTCACTAATGGACTGGGGGTCCAAAACTGCCAAAGAATCAAAACATAGGGGGCTGTTTTGTATTTAAATTAGTTAGGGGGTCATAACCGCAACTTTTGAAAAGATAGAGGTCCAAAAGTGCAATTAAGCCAAAAAAAAAAAACCATGACACTTTAGCCCGTCGTCTCAATTTAATTTTTTTATTTGAAGGGAAGATTAAAAAATTCAATAAAAAGCACTGTCTTTGTGTTTTGGCTTGGCCTTGATTTTCTTACTTTAGCAAAAACAAAAAAGAGAACAATAACAATTAGGTTGGAAATGAGTTGAGTCCAACCGAACCTGTCTGAGCTCGGCTCGACTCGATAAGAATTGGTTCGGCTCGAAACTCGGCTCGAGTTCGACACGAACTATTTTTTTCAGCTCGAGTTCAGCTCGTTTAAAGTTCACGAACAGTTCGGTTCGGCTCGTTAGGTTCAGTTCGGTTGCTCAACTCGTCCAAAAAAATTTATAAAAAAATGGTTAATTTATAGATCTTTGATATTTTATATATAGATACATATATATATATATATATATATATATATATATATATATATATATATATATATTAAATATTGAATTAAAATAAAAGTTCCCACAAACATGCATATAATAGACATAAATTATATAAAGTTAAAGATTGCATAAATACGAAGAAAAATATCTGATACAAGTAACAGAGACAAAAAAATCCAACAAAATTCAATTAGTTGTGAACAAAATTCATAATATTCTTTTACTTTTAAACTCCAACTAGTCTTCCCTTCAAGACAAAATTGTATTCAGCCACATTTGCCACATTTGAATTAATTTTTTTTAAAAACTAACTCAAATTGATTTATATATATAATCAATAATCGAGCCATCTCATGTACCTAACGAGTTGAACTATATGTAGCTCAAGTTCAGCTCATTTAATTAACGAACTTAATTTTCAGCTCAAGTCCAGCTCGTTAGGTTCATGGACCAAGTTCAACGGATTAGATATCGAGTCGAATGTCGAACTATAATCGAGTTGTTTCGGTTCATTGCCAGCTCTAATAACAATAAAGCTATTACCGCCAAGCAATAAAATAATTCTAAATATCTTGGAAAAAAAAAAATTCTAAATATAAAATGGAATATATCAACAAAATAATCCTATTGGTCACTTTCCAATGCCACGGATCGCTATCTGCATACTCACCCCTTCAAACACTCACAGCCGTCGATAACCTTTCCCATCAACGGCCACCATTCTCCCAATCTCATCTTCCCAAAACTTCTCAAAATCTTCACAATTCCCGCTTTTTCCCTCATTCTATAAATTCCCAAAAACACTTCCTTCACTCTCATCGCAATCTCAAATCTCATTCCCTCTCTCAATTAAACAAAACCCCAATTTTCTTTCTCTCCAATTTCTCTCTGTTCCCAATGGCACGTACCAAACAAACAGCACGAAAATCCACCGGAGGAAAAGCCCCACGGAAACAACTCGCCACCAAAGCCGCAAGAAAATCAGCACCGGCAACCGGTGGTGTAAAGAAACCACACAGATTCCGTCCAGGAACAGTCGCACTTCGTGAGATCCGCAAGTATCAGAAGAGCACTGAACTTCTCATTAGGAAACTTCCATTCCAAAGATTGGTTCGTGAAATCGCTCAGGATTTCAAAACTGATCTTCGATTTCAGAGTAGTGCTGTTTCTGCTCTTCAAGAAGCTGCTGAAGCGTATCTTGTTGGTTTGTTTGAAGATACGAATCTTTGTGCCATTCATGCTAAGAGAGTTACTATTATGCCGAAGGATATTCAACTTGCAAGAAGAATCAGAGGCGAAAGGGCTTAGAAGATTTGATTACATTGCATGGATTCACAGTTATTTTCTTTAGATGTTTAGATGATAGAGTTTTATTTTGTTGTTAGGATTTGAATCTAATTTCTCTTGGAAAAAGTGAATCTTGAATTTTGAATTGATCTGTTGAATCTATGATACTTAATCAAATTGATTGCATTTAATTGTTCAAACTAATTTTCAATTTTGTTTAACTTGATTTGATGAAAATTCGATCATAGTAACTAATTTGTTGCTTTTTAGCTTTGACGTTGGGAAATTTTGCTTCAATTTTAATATTGAAGTTGTCTATGGATATCGAAGTTGGTCCATACCAATGCTGATCTGCAGTATATCAGTAAAAGTATAGGCACCAGACTAAATCAAAATTGGCAAATATATTACTGCCAATTTTGATTTGAACTAAATCATTTATCAGGTAGTCAAATTTACTACACTAAATCAATTTAGCAATAAAAACCTGGTATGCATTGATTAGTTAATAGGCAACACTGAAATATACACTAATTGAGCTTTGGCAATGTTGTGATAAGCCTCTCCCAAGGCTATCAAATGTACTGATACAAAAAAAGAAAGAGAGTATCTAATGTATTTTGATTCTCAATAGCTTTTGTATAGTGTAGAGGCAATTCTCAAGACATAATTGTTGAGTAAATCACCAAGCTTGTCTTTGACTTTGTAGGGCGCTCTCAAATATGTCAAATTAGTATTTGATCCTGTCAAATTTTACTTCCATCCTTCAGTTAACGCCTGTTGATTAATGTCATTCCATCCTTCCACCACTGTCAATTCGCTCCCTATATTCTAGAGCTTACTATCAATATAACAGTACCATCAAAATGAGTTATAGATGTTAAAATATTATGACAGTCTTGGTATAAAGTTACCAGATTGCTCTACCAGTTCCAGAATCGACTATCAAAACTGTATACACTATACCAGATTTCAAGTCAATCACTTTCAAAACTAAAACTTGCACTATTTCAATAATATATCACCATACAATGGCCACAAGAAAATCAGCACTGGCGACAGGAGGAATGAAGAAGCCACACAGATTCAGACCAGGAACAGTCGCATTGCGTGAAATCAGGAAGTATCAAAAGATCACTGAGCTTCTCATTAGGAAACTTCCTTTCAAAAGATTGGTTCATGAAATCGCTCAGGATTTCAAAACTGATCTCCGATTCCAGATCAGCGCTGTTTCTGCTCTTCAAGAAATCGCTGAAGCGTGTATTGTTGGTTTGTTTGAAGATATGAATCTTTGTGCTATTCATGCTAAGAGAGTTACTATTGTGCCTAAGGATATTAAACTTGCATGCAGAATCAGGTGCGAGAGAGCTTAGAAGATTTCATAAATGTTATTCTGTTAAGGTTTGGTTCATCTGTTATGAATCTTAGCTTATTTTTCTCTTGTAACAATGTTCCGAACTACTATGTGTTTTTAATTCCAGAATTTCACAATGTCAATCTAATATCTTTTGCGAGATAAATCTTGAATGTTGCGGATTAGAAGGTAAACTCTCGATTTCTTGATTTTTACAGTCCCACTTAGTGGGATAAGGCTTGGATGTTGTTGTTGTTGTTGTCGTCGTCTTGATTTTTACAGTTGATTCCATTTTGTAAAATTTTAAATTTGCTTATTGAGAATTTCTGATCTGATGAGAATGTGATTGGTCTTAGATTCTGATTGGTAATTCCATGATCAATCTAAACGATAATTGACAAATACAGCAACTATTTGTCAATTTGTATTGATAGTGCTTAATTTTCTAGGTTGACATTGTTTAAATCTGACAATAGATTAATTGTAAGTTGTAACAAAATTACGTATAACCTTATTTATATTGAGTGAAATAGATAAATGACCACCAGAACTTATGAAAATAAGTTGAAAAAAGCTTATGAAAATTGTCATAAATTGTTTTAAAAAATTCTCTCAAATAGTCTCACAAAACTTATGCTAGTAGATAGCCTCAAATAAGCCGATCCAAATAGGCCCTATTTGTTAAAAACAGATTCTATTATAACCTGATAAAATTTAGAATGAATGGGTGTTAAAGCTGTGTTGGAGACTTGCTACTAGTTACTTAAATCCGTTCTTACCAACAGAACCTGCAGAAACCATCTATCCGGATCAGAATTTTTCTTCTGGAATAATTATAAACCAGCAGAATCCGATGCTGAAAAAACAGAACCAGACGCACAAAAACAGAAAGAGTTGCTACTGGCGAGGAACCGACAAAACACAGCAGAAAACCTTTCTAAACAACAGAAGAACATCAGGTTACCATACACATGTGACCGGTTTTTATAATAAGAACATTCATGTGCTTCGGTAGGTTGATCTACATAACTATTTTTATACATATATGATACAGTTGTGTACTATAGTAGAAAGGCGTTGCATAAAGCTATTCTGCAAGCCTTCAAGTTGAGAAATTTCACTTTGTTTCAGATCAATATATTTCCCATAAACACGTGAACAATAGTGCCAGAAGTCACTAGATTTCAAATGAAGTGAGTCAGAAAAATCAGCACATGATACTCTAAGAACAAATAGGTCAAGGTGATATGAGACTCTCAACGTATACACCACTAGAATCGTATAGACTCTCAAAGTATACACGACTAGAATTGTATAAAATAGAAGGTTGGCCTTGAATATCAAGAGTCTTTACAGTAGAGTTCTTGTAATTATAAACATATACTTTGGAACAGAAGTGCAAGAACACTTGGTCATCCTCCTCAGAAATATAATGCAGATCGACAAAACCAAAACCATGATAACCAACTTTGGCGTACGGAACTGCGAACAATTTAGTCCAAGAATTTTTATTTCCATAATCCTTCATAACCCAAATACCCAACAAAGTTTCAGTGTAAACAAGGACACACAAGCAATCCTTAGAAACCCCTAAGGTGAAGATATGAACCGGATCATCAAGACCAAAATCGGGCCGTGAAATCTCTTGATAGGACTCGTTTCCTAAATCAAGAGAAAGAATGACCCATGAATCATAGTTCTTTTGATTTTCTATGGCCCAATTAATTGTGCCACTTACAAATTTCCCAACATACCCATTGGGTAAACCCATGATATTTGAAGGGAAGTTTGGAATCCTCCTCCAAAAATTGGTACCTAGAGTATGAACCCTAACTTGAGAGTTGCAATACTTATAAGATTTATTAATTTGACGATGGCAAGAAAAAGCAACTACTTTGTAATTATCAACAAAACGATCATACCCAATGCTGTATAAAGTGTGAGTTTTACCGTTAGGTATATTTTCCAAAGGTGGCAATATCTTGAATTTCCCGGTACATGGGTTCCACACTACCAAATCAACATGGTTATCATTTCTGTTTTCGAAACAAATGATGCCATCGCAAGAGTCAATCATGATTGGATGATTGTCAGAAGGGTTAAGACGGAAGTTGTGCGTGGTATCCGGGATGATGGCAGTGACGGAGGGAAGTCGGGAATCAACGAGAAGGAGCTCCGAATTGCGTATGAGGAGGTGGTAAGGTCTAGTCTGTGACAAGTGAAGGTGATGTTTGACGAATTTGGGATCAGAAATTAATGAATTCAAGGACTTGGAAACACATTTGAGCACTAGGAGTGACTTCACAGGGAGCCTATACAAGATTTCTAAGAATAAATCGAGCCATAACAAAGCAAACAGGCCGAAAGGGTCAGATGAGTTTTGTTTTCTTACGGTGGTGGACACAACATTGTGGCGGTGCTTTCTTTTGGAGTGAGTCAATGGTTGCCTCATGGTTTGTTTGTTTGTGACAGCAACAGAGAGTGCGAAGGGTTAATTAAAAGGAAAGTTGTTGTTTTTTTCTTTTTGGGCTTAATTGCACTTTTGGACCCCTATATTTCCAAAAGTTGCGGTTATGGACCCCTAACTAATTTAAATACAAAACAACCCCTATGTTTTGATTCTTTGAAAAATTGATACGTGACACCTCACTTAGGGTGCCACGTCAGCGTTGACCGAGTCAACAATGGACTGGGGGTCCAAAACTGTCAAAAAATCAAAACATAGGGGCTGTTTTGTATTTAAATTAGTTAGGGGTCCATAACCGCAACTTTTGAAAAGATAGGGGTCCAAAAGTGCAATTAAGCCTTTTTTTTACTACAAAAACTTTGTAAAAACACATTGAAAAGACAAAGTTACCCCTATCGATAGTTAACTACACTTAAAAAATCAGCCGTAATTAACTACCGCTGTAACCAGCGGAAGTTAGTTGCCACTCCATTCCTTTCTTTATTTTTTTATTGCATGTTAGACATCTTTTGGTGCACTTTAACATCATTTATCACATTCAATCATTATCAATACGTTTTAAACAAGATAAATTCAATTCATATGACAAAATTATTTACTTTTAAACAAATGTTACATCACATTAGATTCTTCCTTAACATGTGGTATCATCATGATGTTGAATTTAAATTATATTCTTGAAAGTTTGCTCAAAATGTTGGGATTAAAATGTGCTATAACATCATTTGAAAACTCAAAAGAAGGAAGAGAACACAACATTTGTAGTCTTCAAAAGAATGAAGAGAACACAATTTGTATTCTACCAAATCAACTATATATGTTTCACATCGAATTCGCTCATATAAGAAGAGTAGGGATGTAAAGGAATACATTCCAATACATTCTTTTGAACTTAATCCTACCGCATTGCCAACTAACAAGTTTCAATTGACATAAGAACATGATCAAGCACAAAATAACATCTTAGAGGTGCAATCCCTTACGTCCCACTCATCTTATATCAGAGAGATCGATGTGAAAACATATATAGTTGATTTGTTCATTCTTTTGACTTTTGAATGGGTGCTGCAAATCTTTACGCTAAGTATATGACACTTTAATACCAACATCTTCAGCGAACTAATAAGAATTAAACTTAAATTCCAACAAAATAAAGACAATACATAATAATGATGCCACCTAAACATAATTTTGTGGTAGAATCAAATATTAAGAACATGTTCTTCACGTCGTCGTCGTTCGTTAACTCTGGATGAATGAATGTTATTCTCCCGTCCTTGAACGACGGACGTTTATATCAAACGTATTCCACCCTCCTTGTGTCTCTAGGGTTGAGTCTTTGGTTGATTTTGTTCAGTTGATCTTTCAGATCCTTTAGCGTCACATCGAACCGAACCTTGCATAAATGAGAGTTTCCACCACCGTTGAAGCGTACTTGAGCGTTGAAAAAATTGTCTATTGTTTTAAATCTACACCATAAAAAATTAAACAATCAACAAAAACTCATTCTAACATTTCATCAAACACTTGAAGTGCAAATTATACATAAACCCTAACACTCTTAACTAGCTACAACATAAACATGCAAATATTTAAGCAACATAAATCTATTATAACAAGAATACATAATACCTTAGATGTAAACATTGTAACATTGTGATTTTGATGAAGAAATTTGGATGATTTTCATATAATTTGAGAGAGATTTTGAGAGAGAGATGTTTTGAGAGAGTGAGTGTCTGGAAATGTAGTATTTTTGCATCAAACAATTGTAAGTATTTATATCGTCTCCTCAGGGATTAGTGCGATATCGCGGACCGTTCGATACCAAATATCATTCCAAGTTAAAAGATAATTGGTTGTTTGTTTTAGTAACTAAATTGCAAATGATAAAATTGAGATTAATAGGGCGTAAAACTTGTTAGGATTAGAGTTCCTTGATCGAGCGTCACACGTAACCTAATGATCATACATGGATTCTAGCTTTTCTTTGATATTATCACGTATCCCTCGACAACACCATTCGTGTCCAAACAATATTGTGAAATCAATTGTATCATTCAATCGTCGATGTCTCAAACTATTGAATGATTCAAGAGTCGATCTTATCGTTCAATCGATGATTTCTCAATCTATTGAATGATAAGAAAGCTTTAGGTTTGGATACACAAGGTGATTATCAAAACATCGATTCCATGTCTAGAACCTATGTTTTGATAGATGGTTATTCTAAACCTAGATTCAAAAGTGTTTCTCAATCACAATTAAATCAAAGATAAACATTAAAGTGCAAGAATAACATCAATATCAATTCAAATGCTAGAACCATATATTTATAGATCAAAGGATTACATGTTAAGCTAAGATCAAGTACCTCTAATCCCAACAAAGGTGATTTAGCTACTCATTGTCATGGAAGCCTTGCAAGAATGAATTGAAGAAGAAAGATTCATTACAACTTGTGATTTCTCAACAAAAGATGAAGAATCCACTCTCTATCACTCTCACTCTATGAAGAACAAGCCCTATCTCTCTCTCTAGAAATATTGTAAAATGAAAAGTATGAAAAACTAAGAGAAACTAAGTATCTCAATGAACTCGTTGAGTGGGCTATTTATAGAATTCTGATTCTGCATCTACTCGCCTCGCGAGCTCCTTCATTCGCCATGGCGAGTTAAGGTTCCTTCGCCATTGGGTTTGTGCCACGTCAGCGGTGAGAGGCTAAACTGCTCTTACTCGCCTCGCGAGTAGACACATTCGCCATGGCGAGTTTGTTCGCCTTCCACTCGCCATTGCGAGTTGGTGGCGAAAGATCTTTGATGCTTACTGGAATTGCTCGCCTTTGTTGCTTGCCATGGCGAGTTGGAGGCGAGTGATCTCATTTTTCTGCCTTTTTGTACTTTTCTTCATTTTCTTCTCTTTGCTTGATGTCTTGAGTTCAAATCCTGCACAAATGGGTGAAGTAAGATAGATAAAGCGTAAAAGGGCAATAATCACTTATTTCTCGGCTTTTCCCGTAATAACTTGCAAAACAAGTAACAAAAGTGCCTAAAATATATCACTTAAATTACAACTTTCTAGCACTTATCAGTTAACTACCACTCAGGATAATTTTGTCATTTCATTGTGTTTTTAAGAAACTTTTGCTGTTAAAAAAAGCAACTTTGGATCAAAAGCATACTACAATACACGAGTGAATTGAAACCATGGGTGTGTTTGGTTTGCAAAACAGCAAGTACTGGACAGAACAGTACAAGATAGACCAGTACAACACAAGGCAGAACAGCACAGGACAAATTTTTTATGGCATTGAGTATTTTTTTGTTTTATACGATTTTTGAGGGACAAAATGCTATTTTGGTATTTTAGATAACTTGTACGTGGGACAAAAAGTTGTGCTGTGGTTTGGTGAGGAACAAAAATATGAGTTTTTGTCTTGTCCCTTGCCTCCAGTTTGTCCTGTACCTGAAACAGTTTTACAAATAAAACACTGGACAACTAGAGTTGTTCTGTCATGTCCTTCATTTTTTAGCAAATCAAACGCACATAACTAGAGATTTTAATATGAAATAATTGGACTTTGAACTATGAGGTTTTAGAGAAAACTATTACTTTTCCCACCCTATGCCATACTCCCGCTCCCTGCAAAAATGACAAACATGCCCTCCAGATTATGTAATCCAGAAAAAACTGAAATAATGTCCGGATTACGTAATTCGGACAAATTCGAAGTATAAAAGTAAGTTCACCCCCCATTTTAACAGTTTCACTTTTCACACACACTCTCTCTCTCTCTCTCTCTCTCTCTCATCCCAAAATCTGAATTGTATGAATCAGTCGAAATTTGGAGTTTTCTTGCTCAAAATCACCACATTTCAAGCCTTATCAAACATCAAATTGAATGTTAGTTCGAAATCCTTATGAGTTAATTTGGGTGTTTTTTTCTTTCTTTCTTGGGCACTGATGCTGTCCAGATTTTGTTTTCTGGACTAGATTGTTGCTGTTCGGATTATGAAATCCGGACAAACCCGTGTGTAATTTTTTTCCTCCCTTTTTTGTGATGTGATGTGCCCTAAATTTGGATCCTGTTGTGTTATGCATGTTACAAGAATGGATGATGATGTTGATCGGCATGTTACATGTCACCCATCCGTTAGGAGAGAGCAGGAAGAGCGTCATCGAGAGGCAGAGGCTCGAGAGGCGGCAGAGGGTGTAGTTCAGACTCCTAGATGTAGGGTTGGGAGGACTAGCCGTGTTGTTGTTGAGGATGAGCCTCAATTTCAGGCTGACCCAGATTACATGCAGATGGACGTGGAGCATCAGACAGAGGATGATGCTGAGGTAATGGAGGAGGATGTGGAGGAGGATGCTTTGTGTCTTTATTCTCTCTCTCTCTCTCTCTCTCTACTTATCCGCTGCATTTAGAATCTGAACTTCACTTCAGAAGCTGAACTCTATCTGCTTATGAATTGTGACTTCAGTGTGTGAAAAGAAAAAGAAACCACAATTTAACTCCCCCTTCTTATGTTTTTCTCACCTTCATTCAAGGCTAACTATATGGTGATCCTGGATGACACTATGATATTTAGGACAACAAAGGAAGCAAGAGATTTGATTGAAGGCAGTGAAAGGGAGCAATATGGTCTTTTGTGGGATTATGCGAATGAACCGATTAGAAGTAACCCAAATTCAACTGTGAGAATTAATACAATACCGATGCCAGAGTCACCACCCCAATTCTTAAGATTCTCTATTTGTCTGAAAATGTAATATTTAGACTTGTTTAAATTATGCCCCCTAGTTTGATTTCTTTTTGGCAATGTAATATTTAAGACTTATGACATATGACCTGTTAATGCTGCATAGTTGGGTTGCTTTTTGCTATGTAATATTCCTCCATTTGCAGTGCAATGACTTAATTATGACTTATTAATGCCCCAAATTGTGTTTCTTTACTTTTTACTTTGTTCTGAACATGTATGCATCAAGGATCAAATTGATTAATGGAAGAAATTTTGGAAGAAACGTTGTCATGAATTAATGGAAGAAATTTTGGGGATTTTGTACTATAGATTACAGATTGTAGAATTAGGTTTCAATTTTATAGATTCGGGGAAGAAAGAGCCGATGTATAACGTCCATGAACATGCCAATGATTTTTTGCAATTCAATCAATTTCATCCTTGAAAATTTTGTCACTTTCGATCATATTAGTCTGTGCTTGTGTAGCATTTGACATGACAAGACATGTGAGAGGTTAACTGCCCACGTCAGCACCGTTAACAAATTTTATAATTTTTTATTATAGATAAAAAATTACGACATGTATTTACGAATAGAAGTAGTATTATTTAACAATTATTTGATTTGCAGATTCAAGATAAAATTTCTTTGCAGAGATTCCTCTATCAATAACCTTTAAAATTAGGCATGACAACAAAACTCATATCCGTTACCCACCCGAACCAAACCCAATTTGATGGGTTTTTCCCGTTTTGACTGGGTTTGGGTTTTCCCCGATTTCAAAACACTGGTATGGGACGGATAACAGGTATATAGGTACCCACCCCGAACCCATACCCAAAACTGTCCCGAATGTAGAAAATTATTTTATGTTGATATGCCATGTTATTTTGTTTGATAATTGCCATGTTATAAAAACTACCATTGATATTTAAAGGAACAACTAAATGAATCGGTCTAACAAATGTTAAAATGAGCGTATTTCTTGATAATGCATTACAACATTTCTCTATGGTTTGTAAAAATACTTCTATTTTTTATTAAAATATATTATTCAATGCGGGGACGGGGATGGAGCGTGAATATCCGAATCCGTTGGAGACGGGGATGAGGTTCAATATCTAATCCCCGTTGGGTATGTGTAGGGTAACGAGTAAGTATTTGAAAATTGGATATGAGAATGAGGAATGTAAAACCCATCCCCACCCCGCCCCATTGCCATGCCTACTTAAAATATCGGTTAGCATGACCCTCGTATAAAATCACAAAGATTACGGTCTCTGTATAAATAAAATTTAGAATTAGTCCATGTTTCTTAAAATAAAAAAGATAGTCCCATGAAGTTTCGTGAGACATTGTATAAGCGTTAATATATAACAATTATTTTTTTTTGAAGGAAAATATAACAATTATTTGAAGCATGTGAGCATGTCATGGACCCAACAAATATTGCTATTACCAAACACATTGACTTTACAGTTTTCCTTTTCTTCAATCTGTTGTGTGCGTTATTTCTCAATCATTTGAACTATGGCTGAGCAAATTCCATACGGTGTTGCTGCAAGCCTCATCGACAGGTGAACAGCTTCTCAACCCTTTATTATTATTATTTCTAATTTCCATTAGAATTATCACACCAATCTTGTATGGTCATTTTTACAGGTTGGCTTCTGCAGCGTTTCGTGAATTTGGGCGGATTTATGGTGTTATGCATCAGTTGGAAAGGCTTAAGAGTACAGTTCAATCCATCAGAGCTGTGCTCCTTGATGCCGAGGAGAAACAACAACAAAATCATGGTGTGCAAAACTGGATAAGAAGGCTCAAAGATGATGTGCTTCATCCTGCTGATGACTTGCTCGATGAATTTGTTATTCACGATATGAGACACAAAATTGAGGAAGCTGATAAGAACAAAGTAACAAAGGTACTTCATTCCTTATCTCCAAACAGATTTGCTTTTCGCCGTAAAATGGCTCATGAGATTGAAAAACTACAAACAAAATTTAATGATGTGGTGAATGATATGTCTGGGTTGAATCTAAACTCAAATGTTGTGGTGGTTCAACAAACTAAGAGTGTAAGGAGGGAAACAAGTTCATTTGCGTTAGAATCGGATATCATTGGAAGAGAAGATGATAAAAAGAAGATTATAAGCTTGTTGATGCAACCACATGGAAATCAAAATGTCTTTGTGGTTGGTATTGTTGGGATTGGTGGTTTAGGAAAGACAACTCTTGCTCAATTGATATACAATGATGTGGAAGTGCAAAACTCGTTTGAAAGGAGTATGTGGGTATGTGTCTCCGATAACTTTGAACTCAAGGCTATAATGAAGAAAATGTTGGAGTCATTAACCAAGAACAAAATTGATGATGCATTATCATTGGAGAATATGCAAAATATGTTTCGTGACAATTTAACAGGTAAGAGATACTTGTTAGTTTTGGATGACATTTGGAACGAGAGTTTTGAAAAATGGGCTCACTTGAGGACTTTTTTGATGTGTGGTGCTCAAGGTAGTAAGATTGTAGCGACAACCCGTAGTAAAACAGTGTCACAAACAATGGGTGTAATTGACCCCTATGTTTTGAATGGTTTGACTCCAGCAGAATCTTGGCGTTTGTTGAACAACATCATTACATACGGGGATGAGTCCAAAAGAGTGAACCAAACTCTTGAATCAATCGGCAAGAAGATAGCAGAAAAGTGCACTGGGGTTCCACTAGCAATAAGAACACTAGGAGGCCTGTTACAAGGTAAAAGTGAAGAATGTGAATGGATTGATGTTTTACAAGGTGACTTTTGGAAATTATGTGAAGATGAAGAAAGTATCATGCCAGTGTTGAAACTGAGTTACCAAAACTTGTCGCCTCAACTGCGACAATGTTTTGCTTATTGCTCTTTATATCCTAAGGATTGGGATATAGAGAAGGATGAATTGATACAATTGTGGATGGCACATGGTTATCTTGAATGTTCAACTATCGGTAACCAATTCGTGAATATTTTGTTGATGAAGTCATTTTTTCAAGATGCTATATATGATGTGCATGGTGATGTAAATAGTTTCAAAATCCATGATCTAATACATGATATCGCAATGCAAGTATCCGGAAATGATTGTTGTTATTTGGACGGTGGAACAAAAAGATTTGTCGGAAATCCCGTGCATGTAATGTTGCAAAGTGAAGCTATTGGTTTGTTGGAGTCATTGAATGCAAGAAAGATGCGAACTTTGATTTTGTTGTCCAACAATTCAGAGAGTATGAATGAGAAGGAATTGTTTGTTATATCAAAATTCAAATACTTACGTGTATTGAAGCTTTCACATTGTTCTTTGAGTGAGTTGTGTACTTCATTTATAAAATTGAAGCATTTAAGATATCTTAGCTTATGTGACTGTGAAAGATTGGAAAGTCTCTCCAAATCCATAAGCGGTCTTGTTTGCTTGCAAAGACTAATATTGAAAGCATGTAAAAAAGTTGAAATTTCTACAAAAGATGTCTCTAAGTTAATCAATTTGAAGCATCTTGATATTGGTGAAGTAAAAGTCTTGGAAGAAAAGAAGGCAACATCTATATTTAGAAAGTTGGGCATAGGAGGGCGATACAATGGTGCAATTTTTTCTAATTGGATTTCTTCACTTGAAAATATTGTTGAAATCACACTCTATGATTGTAAAGGTTTGAAGTACCTCCCACCAATGGAATGTCTTTTGTTCCTTAAGTCTCTCACTATACGTTCCCTTCATGAACTGGAGTACATATATTATGACGAGCCTTGTTCGCCTGAAACATTCTTCCCATGTTTAAAGAGTCTCTTTATATGGAAATGCAATAAGTTGAGGGGATGGTGGAAGATGAGTGATGATGTCAATGATGATAACTCTTCACATTCACAAAATCTCTCCATCCCTCCCTTTCCTCCAAGTCTTTCTAATTTAATAATCATTAAATGTCGAATGTTGACTCGCATGCCTAGTTTTCCATACCTTAACAAGATATTGGAATTCTATAGTTCCAATATGGAGACATTGGAAGCAACATTAAACATGGTAAATTCAAAATGTTCGATTGAATTTCCTCCTTTTTCCATGCTAAAAGACTTGACCATTGGCAAAGTTTACCTAGACGTGAAAAAGCTCCCGGAAAATTGGGTGCGAAATCTATCTTCTCTTGAGCATCTTAGTTTTATGAAGCTTCCAAATCAGACATTTCAGGAAATTGGAATTTGGTTTAAGGAAGAGATCAGCTATCTTCCTTCCCTGCAAAAAATTAAATTTTGGCATTGTTCAGATCTAATGGCATTGCCTGATTGGATTTTCAACATCTCCTCACTTCAGCATATAACCATTGCAGACTGCATAAATTTGGATTCGCTGCCCGAAGGAATGCCACGTCTTGCCAAATTACAGACCCTAGAAATCATTCGATGTCCCCTCTTAATTGAAGAATGTGAGACACAAACAAGTGCAACATGGCACAAAATTTCTCACATCCCAAACATAATCTTAAAGAGATCTTCTTATTAAAGGTAGCCACATCTTCTTAAAATCACTGCTTGTTTTATTTGCTTTTATTTTCTTTTTCGTAAAGAATTTTATCGGGTTTCTTTTGTTTGATTTTCTACATTATCAAAAGTAAATGGATTACATTAGTTGTTAATGGCTTTGTTGCAAATGTACCAATGTCCTGATAGATTGATTTTCCTTCTAACCTAAGAAAAAAAGCATTATCACTCTTAGATTCTGTGCATGCTTTAAATGTCTTGAGCCTTTATTTGTTATGGCATTTAAGTTTTGACTAATAAATTAAAGTACATTTTAATTAGTTTTATTTCATATGTATGGCTTCTATTTTTAAAGTTTAAACCGTAATAGAAGAAACCCTAATTTAAATTTGTAATTTTTTATTCCTCTCTAATTCATTCTTTCACACTTGCAATATTAATTTGGAAGTTGGGGGTGAGAATTTAATTTGATCTTATAACATGCAAGACTCATTGTTGACTGTTGACAAGAGAAGTGGGAAGAATTTTGCTGTTATATCTCTCACGATTATTTCGATTACAATATGCTACTATATCCAGTTTGAAAAGACTTTTTTTTTTAATATTAGCTGCTAAGATCCTAAAGGTTTTCCTTTACTCCGAAAATTTGAATAATGTTGTGCGCCAATTTTTACGTATAGGATGTTTGGATCTGCGTTTAAAGGCTGGCTCTTGCGTACCTAGGCAAATTTGATGTGAAAATAAAGAAGCTACAAAAGGTAGCTTCACACCAAACGTGGTTTTACTGGCATCCTACCGCTTCAACAAACACACACGTAGTTATGTGTCAGGAGGCGCATTGTCTGTTGATAAATATTGCACTGATGCAATTGTTGAAGTGTTGATAAATATTGCACTGATGAATTGTCTGTTGATAAATATTTCATCCCTGGATGGGCAGCTTAGTTCAAGTCCATGCTTCACATGAAATGCTTCAGCAGATTCTGCAATAGTGTTTTATTCAAACTCTGTTGTTGTAATGATAAGTAAGAAATTGTTGTACATTGTTATCTAAGGTCCTACATTTTTAATGGTTTTTATGTGATATATTCACTTTATTTAAAATCAATTAAATATAAAATCAAATTCATCTGTATTTTGTTGAATATAAACCACAAAACAGCCACCAGTTTTTGTCGCAATTTAATACAAGTCCAAGGCCATGCTTCACAGGAAATTTAATCAGTTCCTCTTTTTATTGGAATTTCACTCCTTGGGTGAGCAGATATGTCCAAGTCCATGCTTCACAGGAAATTTTACTTGCATTTTTACTTGTATCTCCTTAATGATACAATACAAGATTGTGCATTTTATCATTCATTGGTTCATCCACTAATGTGGTATGATTTCAAGAATTAGATCCAATTCCAATGTTTTAATTCATAGTGCGTTTGGATTGACGGTGAATTTGACGAATGTACTAACATGATTTGACAAAAGTTATACTTTAAAATTTTTAGCTAAATCAATGTGGCACCGTAGTTTTGTGAAACTTGTTATTCCTAACATGATGTGTATAGTTTTCTAGTCCAATTATTGTGGAAGTAAGTCATTTTGGTGCATTAATGTATAACGAGTAGCCATAATAGCCGTTCATTGTATTGAAATTCCAAAATAGTCGTTCATTTCCCTACTTTTGTGTATTAGTCAGTTAGGATCACTAGTATTTATACTATTCTCACTTTCTTTGTAATTCAGTAACACACGTTACCAATTCTATGAAGTGTTATTCATTCAAAAATATCTCAGTACCGTATTAACAGTAATACTCAGAAAGTTAATCTACTTGCTTTTGTGAGATAAAACTTTAATGTTTTTGATTCATCTATTCAACTATGAAATGAAATAGGGAAATTTGGTCATCAATCTTAATATCAAAATTGACATACAGGAACTGGTTGTATACTTTCTAAACGATTGGTCACAGATGATGCTTAATGGTTGAGTAAACCACCAGATTCATCTTTGAGATTATGAATATTTCAAATTGGTCTTCGATTCTGTCAAATGTTACTCAATTCCATCTTTCTGTTAACGTCTGTCGATTAATGTCGTTCCATCCTTCCGCTACTGTCAATTTGGTTCCTATAGCTTAGAGCTTACTATCAATATGAATATGTGATCCTAAAATCACCATCAAAATAAGTTATGGATGTTATGACTCTTTTGGTGTCAAGTACTTAAATCTGTTCTAATTAGGTCCTGCACTCAACATAGCATTCAAAACTCTGCACCAAGACTGGTATCCTAGTACTGGAATCAACTATCAATATACAAAAAGCTTAAATATGTATTTCATGCAATTAGAGGTCGTTTAAAATTGGTCCCTGTATTCGCTAATCCTTGCAAACTAGCCTTGCAATCATTAATCATTTAAAATTTCATCATTTGACCAACTTAATCACTGCCATGTCACTAATTCGATGACATGGCAATCACTACCACACATGAAATTCCAATTTTGCCCTTAAGAAGAGGACAAAATATTGAAGAAAGAATTGGAAACCCAGGGGTAAAATTGGAATTTCATGTATGACAGTGATTATCACGTCATCAAATTAGTGATGTGGCAGTGATTAAGTTGGAAGAGGGACGAAATTTTAAATGATTAAACAATGCAAATGTAAATTGCTAGAATTAGCGATTATTTTTAAACGATCCCTAATTGGATGAAATACATAAGCCTATACAAAACTAATACTGCACTGTATCATACTTAAAGATGCATGATGAGTGAGAATAAATTGTTAACAGAGGTCCAATTCATGGATCATGCCTCGGACACTACATGCTAAAGCATACAACATTTGTAGATACGTAATTATTGTATTGTTGTTTGACTAAACATTGGATATTCCCTATTATAAACAAAAAAACCACGTTTTAAATTATATTCCAAAACTTACCGATAATGTTTTTTTTGTTTATAATAGTGACCGGAATTAAATTATATTTCAAAGAATAAGAAGATATGATGAAGACAAAGGTATTCTCAAACTATCAAAAAGTTTTGATATTCCCCTTGATATTTATTTTCATGGATAGTAACTTTGGAAATTTATTAAGGACTAGAAGAGTCTCCTTCGAGCTCAACGTCAGTTTCATTGAAACTAAATTTGCTCATCGCTTGCTTGATTTTGTGATGCAGTTCCTATTCTTGCGTCTTGACGCAAGCTTCATTGCAATTTCACAAAAAATAGAAATCCTAGAATCAGTTCAATGCATGGTCTCGTTAAGGAAACAACACATATGAAGTGTATTTTCATTTACAATGGTTGAATAACTTATAATAAACATTTTATCTAATTTGTATTCGCTTGTTCTACAATTTCATTGAAACATTTATTGGTGTTGTGCTTTGGACGTGGACTAGTTAAGTGGTTAACACTCAATAAATTAAATCAATATCTCAGAAAAGTTGTTTGCACTCGCAGACAGCGAATTGGATATTTTTTTTATTTTTTTTTCCTTCCGAATAATGTATAGAGTATTAATCAATAAGTTATAATTCCGTTCCATAATTTGATAGTTATTTTTTGGAAATCTATCGTTTTTGGAGCAAGTATATCTATCAATTGGTTGCTACATTAGATCACATGTTTGCTATAGTTAACGTGCGTTCCACAAATAGTAATCTTGATATGTGCTTGGTATAGTTAACGTTCTTGAAGCCGCGCACTTCGATTGCGTCCCACAAATAGTAATGTCGATCATTGCTTGAAGGCGCAAACTAGTTGTTAGCTAATATTGTGTGAGACTGATTCATTATTGTACTTAGACATAGTTGATCATGGCTATAACTATAAAGAAATGAAAAATGTTCAAAAGTATTCTGCAAAAGTTGCTACATGGAAAGAGAATGTGGGTAATTTGGGTGGGCTAATTTAACTTTTTTAAAAAAATAAAAAATTCTTTGAGGCGCAATGTCATTAATGATTCTTTATGATCCGATTCAATTAGACCGGATAGAACACGAGATATGTGGAGATGATGTTTCAACTGCGTCACTTTTGATCTATGTATTAAGATTTCACACTTCATGAGGGAATTGTCTGAGAATTTTTCAAAGCATGACGATGAAGCTGTCATATCAAAACGGTGAAGGAGAAACAACAATATTATTGAAATCACAGTTTTACTTTAAAATATCATGTGGATTAACAATGTCATATTGAATTTAACTCCAATATAATAGGGTTAGAATGAAAGGGTGTCTCTCAAATAGTGAATTTGATCCGAAAATCAAAGCGTGAAAACAGTAATCTCTGAATGAGAACTTGTTACTAAAATTTGTATAGCAAGTGTTTTTAGGTTGTATGAAAACACAAGATTTGCTTGTCTTATTGATATTTTAGCAGCAGCAATGCCTACAAAAGTTAGAAATTTAATTTGAAATTAACTTTATTTTCTGAATTTTCAAACATTTAAAATATTTTGGTTCGAAACTTTGTTAACATTAAAAATGCAAATTAACTTTTTTATCATTTTAAATCTTAATTATTATAAAGTAATATTTTGCAAAAAAGAGATAATTGTTGATTTTTAAAGAGCAAATAGAAGAGAATAAACGATATTATACAAATGATAAAATAGTTTAAATGAAGGGTAAAAATGAAAGAAAAAAAAATCTAGCTAAAAAGAGTATATCTCCTTTATATATTGCTATAGAAGATATATAATATACAATATACATTTGGTAAAAATAATGTAAAATTTAGAGAGAATGAAATGAATTTTTGTATTTTTAAGATATAAATAATAGATAATAGTGTTTTTTTTGACAAAATAGATAATAGTGTTAAAAGTGTGTGATTTATAATGAATAAAATGATGGTATTAGATGCTCCCAACTCATTCAACTAAATTAAAAACACATTTCATTTTTACGACTCGTTCTTTAATCATGATTTCACAAAGACAAAAATGATAATAGTTTTTTAGATTGATAATATGAGAAAACGAATATAGAATAAATTGTATAACAACATTCAACAACAAATAGGAAAAAAATAATTTTATATTAGACAACAAAATCATGAAACATTTTAGAACAACGTAATAAGACAAACTCATTCTCAATGAAACTTTTTAGATTATATATAATTGACAATATACATTTGGTGAAAGAATGTAAAATTTAGAGAGAATGAATTGTATTTATGTATTTCTAGGATATAAATAATAGAGTTTTTCTGATAAGAGATATAAATAATAGATTTTTTATCACCAAAAAAATAAAATAAATAATAGATTTTTTAAGGAAGATATAAATAATAGATAGTAATATTAAAAGTGTGTGTTTTTACAATGAATAAAATGTGATATTAGATGCACCTAACTCATTCACCAAACTAAAAAACTCATTTTATTCTTATGTCTCATTCTCTAATCATATTTCACAAAGATGAAAAGAATTTTCATTTTCTAGATTTAATAATATGAGAAAATTTAAATCGATGAGGTGAATTTATAAGAAATTGTATAAATAAATTCAGCAACAAATACGAAAAAATGAATTTCATATTAGACCAACATTTTAGATTAATATAATAGTACAAACTTGAAGTTTTGAATAAATTCCTGAAACATTGAGCTAAACTAAAAGTAATGAAAATTATGATTAAAAATAATATCTTAATTATTAAAATCAAAATGAATTAAGCATAATTAGGTTATCCTGTTCATAATTTTCATATCTTTCTCCTCAGTAGCCACCAGATACCAAAGAAGCAACACTTATATTGGAGTGTTGAAGAAGAGTGTTGAACTAGAAGGATCCTTGTTGAAACTATTTGTTGTGATTTTATGTCGTTTGTCTTGGTTGAAAAAGTATTTATTTTCTTTTTAATTGATATATCAAAGTTTGAACATTTATGGTCATGACTCATGATGTTAAAGGTCTGTTTATTCTTCGTTAGATATCCAAATTCTGTTCTTTTATACTTGGTGGACATGAAATTTGAATATTTTATTTATTGGGTTTCTCTAAAAAAAAATTCATAGTAGATATACAAATTTGAGTACCATTCTTTTTTAAATTTATGCCAAATCCGAGAATTAATTTCTTGAGAGACACATGAACAATTAAGTTGAGAATAGCGGTTGGATTGAAGTAGAATGGTGAAGGGAAATTTGGTATTTGCATGGTTTAGAAATCTGCATGAAAGAGTGTTGATTTTATGGGAGAATAAGCAAAAAGTGGGGAGGGAAATTGCCAGAGGAGGAAGAACCAATAGAGAGGGATTTCATAGGACATGTTTGTCATTGATGAAAGCTCATGAGAGGAAGACCATGGAAAATAATCATATGTATTTAGGTTATGGAAGTGTTTGATCAATCCAACAATTTTGAAAGGTGATCCATGATAGAAAACCTACCAAAACCTTTCACCCTAGACAAAGCCTCTAACCACTCGTGAACATGATTTTTCATAGAAATTATAAAAAATACATGTCCACAAATGAAACAATATACTATAAAAAACATGTCCGCAAAAGAAACAATATACTCTTGCAAAAAAAGAAAAAATAAAGGTGTACCGGTACTCTCGCTTACAATTTTTATAAATTAACTATCATTTTTTATGAAAGAAAATAGGTGTTTGTTGACATATATATTTTAGAAAATATTATTTTATAAGAAAAAACCATCATTTCATTTTTTAGAAAAATCATACTAATTTTTTTTACATTTTATTGTAAAAAATAATCAAAATTCTCTATTATGAGTAATAGGAATTCAGAAAAAATCAAATTTTATTGTGTTGACGTTTTTGGTAAATAAGATTTAGTTATTATAATTATAGGTGATAGAAAATATTTTTTCCCTACAAAAAATAACTCATTTAACTATTAATTTAAAAATTCGGTGTACCAATACACTCAAATTGTTGGGTGTACCATAGAATTTGCCAAAAAAAAAAAGCCTAAACAAAATTTTAAAAGAAATGTAAAGACATTATTATAGGTTACCATCATTTTTTATTTTCTTTTAAAAAGGCAAACTAACCCTTATAAAATTGGTAGCAGGGAATCGGATCGGAAAGCTATGGCTTGGAACTCACACTACCATCATAATGAAATATCTCGCCGGCTGAATTAAATGCTTGCAATGTTTGCCGTTGACATTGCATAATACAAATTCGCTGTTGAGAATAGGCACGACAATGAAGCGGGGTGGGAACTTGTTTTATCGTTCCCGTCTCCATCCTTAACTTCCATATATTTACATGTTACCACCCAATAAGGATGAGAAATCGAAACTCATTCTCATCTCCAACGGGTTTGGGTATCTCCACTCCATCCCCGTAGTGAATCATTTTTTTAATAAAAAAAGAAGTTTTTTCAACTCCGACGACATTGTTGTAATGCATTATCCAGCAATATGCACATTTAATTATTTCCTAGACCGAATAATTTGGTTTCTCTTTAAATTTCAATGACAATTTTATCACATGATGAATCTCAATGGATAATAAAGTAGATTTGACATGAGTTCAGGATGAGTACCTATATCTATGTTACCTATCTCGTACCCGTGTTTCGAAATTAGGGAAAACCCAAACTCATATCCAAACTCAATCAAATTAGGGTGGATTCGGATGGGTAAGTGCGTGGGTATAAATTTTGCTGCCATGTCTAACCGAGGATCCAAATGCAAGAACTTTCCAAAAAAAGAAAAACGTAAAGAACTACAAAATAGATGATGACTGGACTTAACCACAACCCCAAACATGCTCCATATATAAACAATAACAAAATAATAAAAATCAGCTCGATGGTTTGATTTTGATTGTTTATCATTTATCCTAGTCCTACTTGTGGTCGCCGTGAATGATTTATAAATTTATAATCATAATGTATCCTTGTGTAAATATTGCATTATATATGTATTATATATGCAATGGCCGAAGTTCAGATTGCGGATATATGACTTATTCATCTTAAATAAATTAAAAAAACATTGATAATCTTAAAAAAAAAAAAAAAAACATTGCAAGAGGTGAATTTTTGGCTACCGGACTAATTGACCTAATTTTTTTAAAACATTGATAATCTTAAAAAATATTAAACAATAGTTGAATTAATAAAATACTGATACTTAGATCACAAAAAAATACTAATACTTATGATATAAACTAGTTTGGATCCCTAAAAAAACTAGTTTGGAGTTTTAAAAAAATTAAAATAAATAAATAACATTGGAAAAAGGAAAAGTAAACCAATTCCCCCAAAACAATATTGATACTCATAGTGTGTACTGTTTATTTTTCATTGTTCAAATCCTTGTGAGTTTGTCTCAATTGATAGAGGCATTATATTGTATATATAAAAGGATCGGATTCAAACCTCGGACACCTTACTTATTCATCTTAAAAAGTATTTTTTAACCAATAAGTTACTTGACCAAAATGTTAGCTCCATACTTCTTATTCTATATTGCACATCAAATCAAATATTTTGATGACGAATTTGAAGGTGATAAAAATTAAAAACACAAGAGAGGAAAGTTGAATTGTGTTGCCTTTTTCAAAAATATTTTTTAGCGTTTATGAGAACTTGACAGAGTTTGCAGCAAAATAAAGACAAACAAAAACACACACATATATAGACACACACACACAGAGAGAGATGTTATTATAAAATAGAAACATGTATTCCAACATTTTAGATTTTAAACTTTTTTCTTCAAATATTTTTTTTTTCTTATTACAACTGTCTACTACAAAGAATA
The DNA here is from genome assembly GCF_003473485.1 of Medicago truncatula. NCBI lineage: Eukaryota > Viridiplantae > Streptophyta > Magnoliopsida > Fabales > Fabaceae > Medicago > Medicago truncatula. The sequence continues at coordinate 4,150,537 of NC_053048.1, read as the reverse complement.
AAAAACAAATCAAAGGATGGAAACATTAATAATAAAATTTAAAAACGCTTTTTTCTTTTACAGAACTTTATAATGCTTTTTTAATTTTTTTATAACAAACGTTTTTATTTTCTTATTTTATATTTTTATTCCAATTTTTTAATTTAATTTTAAATGATATAGTAAATTCAAAGAATGAAAAAGATAGTAAGAAATATTTGCACCGCATTATATATTAGATCCAAAACTTTTATATGGTTTAGCTTTTGCAGTAGAGAAGGCAGCATTGGAAGTGGAATTAGTGGGAAAGGAGATGGAAGCATTGGAATTGAAATCCGAGACTCGATTGAAGGATTTTATAGAATTAAAAAAAAAATGTTGACCCTTAATTGGTGAGATGTTCATAGTTGTTGGAACATTGGTGTGATTTGAGAACGTTTATTAAGAAACAACAATAAAGTAAATCAAAAGTTTTCATAATATCTATCTTCAAAAGACAAATTACCTCCACAACTTCTTTTATCAACCCGATTGATAGCTTCTAAGGAGATTAGAATACTATATTGGATAGACTTGTCTACCTTTGATGAGTCCCTTTTGCAGCACTAATACAATTTTACAAGTAATATCGTTAAGCTTGTCAGCTAACACCTTAGTAATGATATTAAATTGAGAGTTATCTAGGGCTATATGCATCTCCTATATACACTTCTCCTATAAAAATAGTATCATTTGCGTATTGAAGATGTGAAATGGAAAAACATGAGGTTTCCACAATAAATCCAGAAAACGTGCCGAACCCCGGCCTCCACTTTCTTAACATACATGCTAGGCCTTTAACCACGGAAAAAAAAAAAAAAAAGAGGAGCAAGATGATTAATCTCTTGCATTAAGTTCACACTGGATGTTAATCTCTTGCATTGGGCAACCATCGACAAAAACATAAAGATTAACAGTAAAGACACATGCACAACTTCAAGCACGCCACTTAAGGTTAAATCTTGATCAATTGATAATTTAGTCGATGAAACCTTATTTTTTTAAACCCATCCAAATTGACATCAGAGATAATCGAATTGAAACCTCAATTTATTAAATCATATGCCTTGTAAATATCCATGATAAGACAATCCTTCTTCGTGTTCCTTGCCACCACTCCATTCAATAAAAGCTAACCCTTAAAAAAGTAGATTGATTAGGAGATATTAACTTATCCATCACCTCTGCTATTCTATTGGCCAACACTTTGACCTAATAATAGCTTATTTGGCTAGAAAATCTATTATTATATATTTTCCCTTACTTTTTTAGGTATTTGATGCTTAATTACAATAAATAAAAAATTCTGGATTAAATTTAATTCATCGGGCGAGCTAAAAGCGATCTAAGTTAGAGAGTTCCAAGGATTTTTGGGATAGAAGACATGTTGAGAGAGCCAGAGGTGATATGAGAGAAAATTAAAATAGGAAGTCAATATTTCAAAAGATTAGACGATTTATTGGGCTTTCAGACAGCTTTAAGGAGAAGCAAGAGCAAGTTTTATAGAAAATCATGGGGGTTTAGTGACATTTTTTGTTGAGATATCATTTCCCTTCATATGAAGAAATGTAGTAATGCTAATTCAAGCAATGCATATCAATAAAACTTAATACATATAACAATTATACCATACCAATTTCAATCTCAAATCAGACCTATACTTAAGCAAATAAAACGCTACCAAAGAAAACCACAAAGATTTGATATATAATGAAATTAAAGAATAGGTGATTTCAAACATTATAAGTGTTTGAATATCAAATGAGTTCTTAAAATTATTTCAAGAAAATTAGGTATAACACACCCAATCACTTAACTCATATACCAATTAATCTAATCAATAATTATCATATATCAAATTGTTAAACGCTGAATTTAAAAGAAAAATAAAGATAAAAGACCATTATCGTCCTTGCTACGGGGTACATTCAATCTTCGTAGAAAAAAATCTCCGGTCTTCCACTATTATCTTGTTCATCAAAACTATCCTTGATGTTGAGAAAATTCTACGGTACATCCACTAAATGGACAAACTAGAGTCGCTTCAACCTCTTGCCTCTCAAAATTACAATAAAAAGCCTTAATATGTTGTTCATCAAAACTATCATTGATGTTGAGAAAATACCTAAATTTTGAAACTAAAAAAGCTTAGAAAAATGTAATAAATCAAGATAGGTCCAATAGAATAAAATACATCCAATTTGCATTAGATAGGTAGGTGATGAGTCATGATTTTTAGATAGATTTAGAGAGATCCTTGTGATGAGTCATTGTTTAGTATGTTATGGAATATGTCAATTTCTAGTTTGTATAAATAGGGAATTGGTGAATGAATTGAAAATGAAGAAATTAGTTTGTTAGAATAAACTTATAGTGTCTTTGGATAGTCGAATGTTTTGAGGAAAAATAATGTTTTCAAGGAATTCAAATACTTTGAGGTGAATTCTATTGTTTGGATAATAATTTGAAGAATTTTCAAAATGATGAAAATTTATGAATTATTTTGTTCAAGTTAAATTTAGAGAATTTCAAATGACAGCAAAAAGCTAGGAATTTCAAATTTCTTTATTAATATAATTTCAAAAATTTTTAAATTGACCCCAATAAATTTACAAATTGACCCCTCAAAACTTTTGAAATTTGCAAATTGAAGCCTAATTTCAATTTTCAAATATGGCTGAAAAAATAAAAAATTATAAATGTTGCCCAAAAATAATGATAGAGAATTTTTTTATTAGTCCATCCAAACAAAAGTATTGGGAAATGAAAGTAATTAAATTGAATTGCCTATAAATCTAAATTCTTTAAAATTTCTCAATTACCTCAACCAAAACACTCTTAGTGTATTTTTAGTCTCTTTTAGAATATTATCTCTCTCATTTATGAACAATAAAATTAAGTTGTCTTTGTAGATTATTACAAATAAAGTTGGAATTCCTTGTTCTTGTTTGTATTCCAAAGAAAGTTGTTATCATTTTTTCCTCTTGTATCCATATGTTATTTTTTGTGGTTTGATTTTCTTTATTGGTTTGATGTTGATTGCATTTGCACAAACAGATTTTGGATCAGTTCGTATAGTATTGAGCTTTATCGTATCATGATACGATTTTCAGTAGTTTGAGCACTATTTAAAGCTTCAATGTTTATTTTTGAGGTAGAATTTTAAGAGAGAGAAACTTAGAAATCAAAGGAGGTGATTTTAGGGTTGAGAATTTTTGGTGAGGTTATCTTGAGACATTCTCTTGAGTTAAGAAACATTTGTAAACACCTTGGGCGAGTGAAATCATTGAGTCTCTTGTTCTTAGGAAGAGATTGGGAAAATGGTAGAAATTAGGTTTTGTTCTTTGAGAGCCTATTGAATGTAATTTCTTGTAACACTTTTGCATCTCTTTGTAAAGAACTCATTGATAGTGATCAGAGAGATCAATCTCTCCCTCAGAGTAGGTCATTGTTGGACCGAACTGGCACTACTAAAAAAACAAAAATTAGTGAGGGAAAACGTAAAATCCCTCTCTAATTCCGTCACTAAATTTTGCGACCAAGAAATTTGCGAGGAATTTCATTTTTTCCGTCACTAATTTCCCTCGCTAATTTTGCTTTTTCTAGTAGTGTGGGTAAACATTTCTTGGTATGTTTGTTTCTCTTATATCTTTATCTTTTGGTTGTGGTTTCGTTCTTTACACTTGGTTCCTATATCAGATGTAGGTTTTTTTTTATTGTTGTCGTTGCTTGCGGTTACTTTGATATTGATTACTACCTCCTTTTACTCCACACATCTAAATTTATAGGTGTCATTTTGAGTTCAAATTCACAATAATTGGTGCCCATTGTAGGGCAAAGGAGTGAATTGGTTGAGTCCCATGAGTTCAAAGTGGGACATCGAGAAATTTATCGGAGATAATGATTTTGGATTATGGAAGATAAATATGCAAGTCATTTTAATACAACAAAAATGTGAGAAAGCTTTGAAGGGTGAGGTCGCATTGTCGGTCACCATGTCACAAGAGAAGATGATCGAGATGGCGGACAAGGCAACAAGTCTTATTGTCTTGTGCCTCGTGGACAAAGTTTCCATAGATGTCAAAAAGGAGACAACCATGCACGGCGGCCATGTGGGCAAAGTTGGAGTCATTGTATATGACCAAGTCTTTGACTCCTAGACAATTCCTAAAACAAAATTTCTACTCATTAAATATGAAGTCAAATAAAGCCATCATGAGGAGTTCAACAAAATTCTTGATAATTTGGAGAACATTGAGGTGCATCTTGAAGATGAAGACAAAGTTATACTCTTGTTGTGTATACCTAAATCGTTTGAATCCTTCAGGAGACCATTCTCTATGGCAAAGAAGACATTGTCACCTTAGAGAAAGTTTAAGTGGCTTTGAAAACCAATGAGTAAATTAAGTCCAGGAACTTGAGAGATTAAGCGGCTCTGGAAACCATTATGTTGTAAGACAATTTTCCCTGTAATGGTTTTAAAATGGCGGTCTTTAAAAGCATGCTTGATGATTTTTGACATCTCATCGTTAACAATATGGATAATCAGATGAAGAACAAAGAGATAACAAAGATGATGACTAAGGTTTCATAGAATTCCAATTGATTGACATTATAAAAGGTTACAATAATATATATATATATATATATATATATATATATATATATATATATATATATATATATATATATAAGTCAGGATCCGTTGACACCAGGTGTCAACGGATCCGTTGACACCAAATATCAATCATTCATTTTATTTAATCAAAGGATAATAATTGTATCCATATGCTATTTCCTGTGCATTATTTTTCTCAATCACACACTATTATTGTTACCACTCCATCTCCTTTAACGCAACAAAGATCATCTCAATTACGGAAACATAATCACCTTTGCTATTCTTGTCTCTCTCTAATTTTTTTATTTGATAAATTATCCCTGCTCTCAGTATCCCACGATATAGAAAACAACCAGATTTTATTCTTTGCTTAAAGGGTTTAAAAACCTAGAAAGCATTGAGTTAATTGTCAATGGATGAAATATCAAGAAATCTAATTAGAAAAAGTGTCGATTGATGCGTGTCTGCTAAATATTGATTTTATCTATCAAGATTCAAAAGCAACCCAACCTTACCGTGATCCCCTTTTCGACAAATTTATGTCAATTCTTCCTATAATATAACTATCTTGAATATGAATTTTACAATCACCTGTTATAAACATCCATTTGAAATCGATTAAAAAACCCTACATCTCATGATAATTTGTCTACTTGAAATCAACAAAGAAAATTATCCTGCTTACCTCCATTAACCTTTGTCAATACAATAATCCATAAAAATAAATTGCACTTAATATCATAAAGAACGAGATTTATTTGCCAAAAATAAAATAAAAGTAAAAAGCAAAATTAAAGCACACCAAAAGAGTCCACTATTACTTAATGTGAGTAATTATGAGCCTTTGATTAAAATGAAATGGAAGGCTAGGATTTGGTGTCAATATAAAGTTTGACACCTGGTGTCAATGGATCCTATCTCTCTCTCTCTCTCTATATATATATATATATATATATATATATATATATATATTTTTTTTTTTTCTTTCTTTCTTTGAAAGATATATATAACCTAATGGACTGCTAATTTAGTAATATAAAGTCCCAATAAATTAAGCTCAATACTTTATTATCTTACACCTACCCTGGTCCCCACGAGCTTAGCTCATTTGGTAAGGGATAATGCAAAATATGTGCAGGGCCGGGGTTCGAACCCCGATCACCCCACTTAAAGGTGAATTTATCTAGCCACTAGGTTACTTGACCAAAAAAAAAATCTTACACCTACCCTGAAACTCATGATGAATCAACAAGAAATATTGTGAGTTTGTAAAAAAAAATAAAAAATCATATTAAATAATATAAAGTTCTAACACTTCCCTTTAAGCTAAAGCTTGCTAAGCTTTAAACTTGTTACAAATTAACCGAAAAAATAAACCAGATCAGCTGATATCAAAACCAATGAAGAGCAGCAACCAAAGTGAATTATCATAGGAGAGAGAGCAACAAGAATAATAACCATCAACCAACCAAAGAAACCATCCAAACATAAGAACTAAGTCAAACCAAACTAAACCATACAAAAGAACCGGTAGGGAGAAGCAACCATACATACGAACAATGAGAGGAGCAACCAATAGACCAATTAAATAGGGAGAAGTGCAACCAAGCAAAAAATTAACCCAAGAAATAAACCAAATCAGGTGATATCAAAACCAATGAAGAGCATCAACCAAAGTGAATTATCATAATAGAGAGAGCAACAAGAATAATCACCATCAACCAACCAAAGAAACCATACAAACATAAGAACTAAGTCAAGTCAAACCAAACCGAACAAAAGAATCGGTAGGGAGAAGCAACTATACATACCAATAGAGAGAGGAGCAACCAATAGACCAATTAAATAGGGAGAAGTACAATCAAGGAAAATAATCAATAGGGGAAACAACAATCAAAATCTAAATCAATCAGAAAAATCAACAAAGAGAAAAGCAATCAAACAAAATAATCAACAGAGAGAACTGCAATCAAACATAATAATAATTAGAGAGAAAGAAATAACCAAACAAAAGAAACCAATATGGAGAAGATCAATCAAACAAAAAAGAATCAAAAGAAAGAGAGACAATCAATGAGAAGAAACCAAAAAAAATAAATAAGACAATCATAATGAAGAACCAACATATCATACTAAATCTAACCAAAAAACCAATGCAAACCAAACCAAATAACCAACATTGATAAACAAAACCACGTACAAACCAAGCATCGTCCTCCGGTGGAAAATAGTAACCGAAGCATGCTGAAGCATACATATCAGACACAAACCGCCAACACATCATTGTTTTCTCATAAAGAGGTGGATCACTGACCTTAATATTCCCCAAAGACAACTAAACTTTAACTTTCAAATATCCGTCACCAAAAACATAATAAAATAATGCATCAAAGGTTCTTGACCGACAAATTAAGAGAGCGAAACTTGTAAACCGATTGTTTTGCAACGAAAAAAACAGTGACATAAATTCTCAATCTTCACACTCGCCAATTAAGAAATCACGAGATCATCAATTAAAAAATCAAATCAATCAAACAACATAACCAAACTTTTGGCTTTAGAAATTCAACAACGAAAGATACTAACAAAGAGATTAACAAATACGGCTAAAGTTTCATATAATATCAATTACTTGATATTGCAAAAAGTTACAAAAGAATATATTTAAAACTTAATGGATAATATAAGTCAAATAACTTAAACAGATCTCAATGTTTTATTATCTAACACTCATATCAATCAATGAACAATATTCATTTCTCAAATCTAGTAAAATTTTTAGACATTTTTTATTATCTTTTGAGGAGAAAATTTTTGACTTATTTGTTATTGATCAATTAATTTAATGGATAACGATTTTACACAAATCTTGTTATCAAATCTTAGACTTATTTTAGACTTATTTGTCATTGATCAATTAATTTTAGACTTATTTGTTATCAAATCTTGCACATTGCAAACATTAAAATTGTATCTAATAACAATAGATTTTTGTCCAAAAAAAATTGTATCTAAGAACAATAGATAATCTCCATATTCAAACCATATCTTTGCACAAAATTGCAACAATCTTGAATTGCTGATATATATTTATCACTGGCCACGTACCCGAAGGTAATAAATAAGCTCATCAATAAGATCTTCAGCATAGCCTTTAAAGAGTAAACCAACCTGAAGAATTTAAATCATAATTAAAAAGAGTATCACACAAGAGAAAAGAAAAATAAAAGGCATAAACAATAAAACACGTACCTCTCGATTGACATCATCAAGAGTATTTTCCCTTTTTAAATACATTATCACTAATTTTACAAACGACAGAAACACACAAGGATCATGTGCAAATCGAGCCTGCAGGGAAAAGATCTATTAGACTCATCAAAACTCAAAACTTTGCTTAATTAATTCAACATTGAAAACATATATGTGTAAGAGAATATATAATTCAACATTATGTCCGTGATTATTTCTCTACTGTCTTCCAAGAAGCCCAAGGCGATCAGCATCATGTTATCACGCCCATCCAGCCTTGCGTGTCTAATGATGATAATATGCTTCTTCAAGACATTTTTAAAAGGATGAATTTAAGGAGGCAATTTTTAGTATACATCCCAACAAGTCGACAAGCACCTCCTATCAGTCACCTTCTTTTTGCATATGACAACTTTCTCTTCTGCAAAGCACTACAACGGAAGAAAATTATCTCCAAGATATTCTCTTTAGCTATGAAGCTGCACTTGGTCAAGTTATAAATATTAGCAAGTCAACCGTAACTTTTGGTAAGAATACATATCATGAGGTGTCACAAAAATCATTGGCAGCGGTAAATATCTTGGTCTTCCTTCGATGATTGGTAGAAGTAAGAAAGCAATATTTAAGTACCTCAAAGATCGAATATGGAAAAATTAAGATGTTCTCATTAAATCTATTGCTCAAGTTGTTCTGTCTTATTATATGGATGCCTTTCTCCTTCCTTCCACCTTATGTTATGAGATTTAAAGAATAATGAATTCATTATATTAGGGTTCCTAAAAGAATGGTCGTGGAGAAATTAATTGGATGAGATGGGATAAGCTTACCTTGCACAAAAGTTCAGGGGGGGACCGGTTTTTAAAACATGGAAGCTTTCAATTTATCTATGCTCGATAAACAAGGTTGGAAACTCCTCAATGATTGTAGCTCCTTACTTACTCATATTCTGAAAGCCAAATATTTCCCTAGGAGGGATTTCGTGGATGCAAATATTGGTCACAATTCAGGATTTACATGGAGGAGCATTTGGATCAGTTCCCAAAACCTTATTGCTTTGGGTTATAGATGGTAGTTTGGCGATGGTTCCCAAATTAATGTTTGGTCCTCTCCATGGATTCACACTCTTCGTACACTTAAATCGTCTACTTCCTCTCCACCCAATATGGAATCATTGACGGTACGTGACTTATTGAGTTCAGATTTGTGTTCTTGGAATAGCAATGTTGTCAACAACTTATTCTTGCTTCAACCATTAAAGATTTGCCCCTCCATGCGCGTAACTTTCATGATACTCGTGTATGGAATCACTCTGTGAATGGTAACTACAATGTTAAATCAGCCTACAAGTTATGCATGTCTATGAAATTCAAAATTTCCTCATCTTCTCTCACCACTTCTCGTAATTGAAATGCATTACGGAAACTACACGTATCCCACCCTAGAATCCGGTCTATGTTATGGTGTATGGCTCATAGTTGTATTTCTACACGTTCCCACTTGTTAGGGAAGGGTCTCTCAATCGACGATACCTGTGTGCATTGTGAACAGTTGGTTGAAATACACATTCACTTTTTTTTAGTGTGCACAACAACCATAAAGTGTTAGGAATGAATACACTGTCAGTAATCTATTGTGTACTGCTAACAACTTTACTAGTCTTCTCTTTGATTTCTTTAACATGATCCTGGTTCAGCAACAAGAGATGGTGTCCGTGATTCTTGGAATCTATGGAAAAGTTGAATACCAAGTTATGGGAAGGAACAAACACACCTTGCGAATTTATTGTGCAACGTGGTAAAAATTCTCTCCAAGAATGGATGAATATGCAAAAAGCAAGGCGACCGAGTTAGGGTACACATCAACAAATATGTGGGAAAAACCTCCGCATCTCACGGTGAAATGTAATGTGGATTGTGAACTCTTTAATAACAACACTATTACATGTCTTGACATCTTCTTTAAAGACTCCGCTGGGGCATGTTGTTAGGCTTCTAAAAGTATTCCTATTTAAATTTTACTCCATCAGTAGCTGAAACGTTAAGCTTATTTGAGGCTATAAACATTGTTATTAATTGTCATATGACATTTGTTATCTTTGAGTCCGACTATAGGTTACTTGTTGGCACTATTAACTCCAACTCTACTCCATGAGTTTGGAGATATTATTTATAGATGTAAGGATCTATTGTCATCTCATAATAATTTTATTGTGAGTAATGTCAGAAGGCAAATAAATAAGGTAGCTCATAACATAGCTAGAGCTTTCTTATTCCACTATAACCCCCATATTTTTATGACGTGCTGTCTCGTTTATAGTCGTTACTCTTTAATAATGAAATGAATTAATTTTGTCTTTGCTATAAAAAAATTGAAAATTTACCTTCACCTTTTCCAGATATTTGTTAACAGTTTCACGATCAATCACTGGCCTGTGAGCATATACTCTTTTCATCTTCTGTGTTTTCAAGTCAATAAAAATTTTAGACCATCAGAGAAATCAAGGAGAAAATTTTCAACAAAAGCCTTCACTTAATAAACCAATAAAAATTAAAATTCAACTTATGATGAGAACGATTCAAACATAATTGTATATATGAATCATTTGCTCTCATTTACCAATATTTTTTTCTAAAAAAAATAATAGACATTTTCTAAAGATTAGAAAAACCAAAATTTTAGGGCTTCAAAATAAAAAAGAATTTAAAAACTTGATTACTCAGTTAAAGTTTTTTTGTTTTGTTGAGAGGACTACTCGGTTAAAGATGCCACGCTTTCATAAAACACAAAATATTAGTAAAAACTAATGGAACAACAATGTCTAATAATAACGCAAAGAATTTGAACCATATATTAAAGATCAACTTGAAAGAATTATGAATCAAGAAAAACTATAAAACTTTGCATACTTCAATGTAAACCAATGAGATGATAAATTTGAAGGAATTGAAATTAAAATTTATGTAAAGTCCCAAAACTACCAAATTCCAAAGAAACATATAGGAGATGAAAAGGGAAGAAAAAAAACTAATACGGAAAATTAAATTGCTTTCTATCACAGTTTATATCAACCTTTGTGGTAGGTACTTCAATAATCAAAAGGAAGAACACAAAATATTGGTCGAGATGGAGCTTATTTTCAGTTTGAGATTCAGAATAAAAGAGATAATGAATAAATAAGTGAGAAGGAGAATCACCATATAATGATATTATAAGAATTGATATAATAATTTACTAATAACATTTAATACGATTTTCTTAAAAAAAAAGCATTTAATATGATTTGACTGAATTTATGTATAAAATAATTCATATATTCTATTATATTACAAAGTGGGGTCTTAATATTATATTTTTTAAGATTAATTTAATAAACGCTCTTCTATAAACATAATCTTTTTGTTTATTTAAAAAGCAAAATCTCTTTGTGATATTTTAGTAAATTAATTGATAATTTAGTAAAAAATAATAATTTAGTCAAAAGAGAAATAAGTAGTATTAAATATGACTTTTTTTTTTTTTCTTTTGACTCAGAAATAATGAGTTTTGTACTTTCGGTCAACATAAATTAATGAGTTAATTTTTTTTTTTTGAGGGAAACATGCTTATAGCATTTCATTAATAATAAGAGTTTCAATACAATCGGGTATATCAAAATAAACGGCGGGACTAGCTAAAGACGTGGCCTCTCTTGCAAGTGCATGAGCAACCACGTTGGCTTGTCGCCTAACAAACTCCAGCATAGAGTAAGAAAATAAATTACTGAACAACAAATGACTGGATTAAATAATACAACCAAATTCGGACAAGTCGTTCCTGCTAGAAAGGAATGCATCAGCTGTCAACTTCGAGTCTGTTTCAAAATCTACATTGTCAAACTGCATATCACTCAACCATTGCAGAGCAGCATGCAACCCTAAGGCTTCACCCACCTCCACCGGTACACTACAAGGGTATGCAAAAGCTTTACCCAAAACAAACGTACCGTCCGCATCCCGAACACAAATACCAATACCTGTATGATTGAGATGAGAAGAAAAGGTTGCATCGTTGTTACATTTGTATCGGCCTACTCCAGGAGGCTGCCATATGGTTCGATGTTGATGAGAGGAGGGGGCCGTTGTTGGCTAATGTGTCAAACTAGACGCGAGAATGTCCAGAGCATTCGCTAGTTGCCAATCTTCAACCATATTCCGAGCACGCTCGACAACCGTGGCACTTTTTCTGTAAAATCCTCCCATACTTTGAGATTGTGGTGTTTCCATAGGCTCCATATTACAGATGGCAGATGTAACAACCCGACTTTTAGCTAGATTTATTTTAATTACTTTTATCATGTGTTTTATGTGCTTGTGTGTGATTATTCATCATTGGGTGCATTTTCATGGGTTACCGTGTTGGAAGGGTATTTTGGTCATTTGGTGAGAGCGGGTAAAATTATAAGTTGTGGTGAGAATTACTTTTAGTGGTTAGTGAGAACCGTTGTTTTACTAAGTTACTAGAGTAAAACTAAGATTTTACCGTTTAGTGATATTTTACCGTTACTTGACCGTTATTAGTTAATTACCGATTAGAGTGTAGAAACATTTGAGATGTGAATAGAAATGGGTTAAGTCCATTAAGTGGAGGGTTAGGCCCAATAAGGAGACTTAGTATAAAAACCTACTCTTATGAGAAATTTCCTCACACTTTCATTTCATAAGATATTTTTGAGAGAATAAAGAGAGAAAGTGGGAGCAAGAGGAGAAAAGGGTTAGAGAGAAGAGGACTTGAAGAATCAAGGATTGGGGTTGAGCTAGGAGCAAAATTGAAGCCTAAGCTAGGGAGATTAACCTACTAAGGTAAGGGGGTTAGAATTCATCATAATCACTTTTGTAATTTTCAATTATTTGTATGATAAGTGCTTAATTGGATGAATTGATTAATTGTTCATAATTGATGAAATTCATGCTCTAATTCTGATGAAATGTTTAGATGTATGAAGTTATGGATAATTGAATTGTTGTTAGTTGAATTGCATGTTCAAAGTATGAAAAATGGGTATGTGTTGAAAATATGCTCAATTGGTGAATTATGCTATGTTGTTGATGAATTGTGATAAGTTTCATGATCAATAGATGTTGTTGTTGTTAAGTGATGTTATGGATGCTAATTCATGGCTTGGGTATGCATGATTCATAATTTGTTGTTGTAAAATAAGTTGTTGTTGTTGGTTTGGTGAAAATGAGTACTTATGAGTTTTGCTCAATTGTTGGATTGAAATATTGTGTTGTTGAATTATGGTTGAATTCATGTCTAAATGAAGTGTTGTTGAATTAGATATGTTGTTGTTGTTGAATGATATCATGGGTATTCCATTTTATGAAATAAGTTGTTTGTATTGTAGTTGTGCTAGATGGTCATGTGAAGGACCAAAGTGAAATTTGATATACAAAGTTGTTGACTGAGTTGTCTATGTGGTTGGATGAGTTAAACTTGATGGAATTTCTGTTTTTATGTTGTAGTTGTGATAGTCGAGTCGTTTGGGAGAAATTGAGGGTTTCGGGTGAAAATTCAATTGTTAACCGTTTTGGAAAAATGAGTGTTGTGTAAAGCTTTGGAAAATGAATTTGGGAATGTTGTATTTTTCTGTACATTAAGATAGGGCTAAATGTCATGGACACGTAGGTGAAAACGGCATCGAAAACGGATTAACGGTTTGATTTTTATGCGCGAAAACGTGGAGGTTGAAAATCTGGGCTGTCTGTCAAACTATGATTGTGCCACGATTTGGGGCCATCGTGCCACGATTCTGATCAGGATTTCAGTCTTTCTGAACCTGGAAAAATTGTGCCACGATGGGAAACCAACGTGCCACAATGCTGTCTTTTCAAAAACCTTAAAAATGCAATTTTCTTTGATCCAATTGTTTCCAAACTTATTTCTAAGTATAGGGACTCTATCCTAATCATCTAGGGGTGTTTTTATGAAATAATTAACCCTGTGTAAAAGGGCTCTAGTGAATCTTTGTGTCGTTTTGTCTTGGGATTTATCCATGTTGGCCGGTGGCCACTTGATATGGTTTTTGGTCGGAAATGTTTCTTGAGCCAATTGTCTTATGAATTGTTGTGACCATTCTTGTATGACTAAGTGAAGTTGTATGAATGAATGATTGTATTTTGGATATGATATTTATCATGAGATGTGTACGCTATCTTACTTAGGATGTAAGAAATGCTTGAAGTGGTGAAACTATATGTGATAGTTGATGTTGAATAACATTGTTGATTATTGATGATCATGTTGATGTGGTGATGAATGCTATGATTTAATTGTGTATGGACATGTTTTCTTGATAATGTAAATGTTGTGGAGATGAACAATATAAATGGGTGTTGTCATATATATTGTGGTGAAAATTGTGATTGTTGTCGCATTATCGAGTCTTGTTACATGTCCATGCATCATAGTCGTGTTGAGATTGTAGTTGTAAAAGGGTTGAACTCTTTTACTTCGGAGATTATGTAAGACAGGTGTGAACTCTTACATACGATGTTTTTGTTGCATCGAAGGTGACGACCTTGAGGTGATCCGGTACCACATGCATTTATGTGTCAATAAGTGCATATCATGACATGAGTCTTATTTGGAAATGTGATTGGTGATTGGTGATTGTGTATGAATAATTGTGCATTGATGTTTGTTCATGACACATGTGATTGGTGATTTATTAATGTGAGATATTGGGGTTTTGATGTAAGTATATATATATTTATGAGGATATCATTATTGATCAAATGCATGATGTTTATGTTGAATATTCATGTTAACTGTTATTTGGATTATGATGATGTAATACTTACCCCTAGTGGTTTTGACCGTCTACCTGTCTGTATGGGTGGGTAGACGTTGTGTAGGAGTAGTGCTTGGTGAGTTTTGTGCTTGATGGATATCGGGAGCTTTCTCCGATATCCGTGTTGAGTTTAGTCGGCTCTGATCTAGGCTTGCTGTGTCGGTCTAGATTAGTTTATTTTGGACTTTTGTTATGCTTGGAGATTACCCTTATGTTGGGATTTTTGAGATTCATCTATGTTGATGTAATAATTGATTCATGACATGTATATTTGGATTACTCTGGTTTATATTCCGCTGCGACTGTTGAGATTTATATACATGTTTATTGGTTTTGAATTTTGGATGATGGCGTAGCCTCTATTTCTTGAATAAATGTATTATTGCATGTTTATTTGCTTAAATAGAAATAGGAGTGTTATAACAGACGTTGTGTTAATTCAACATACAAGTTCTCTAACAAGTAAAATATAGCAGTCATAGCTAAGTCATTGATAGAAATAACATGTTGCACCGAGCTCCAAAGACCTGTTCTATTCCAAACATGTTGGCAAAATGACAAGCAAAGAAAACATGCATGAGGAGGGTTCAATATTATAAAGAAAAGTTAACCCTCCCAAATCCCTCCCCTCCCATTTTTCTCTATTTCTTACATTTGCTCATTCCTTTTTTCCTAAGCCTTCTCCTCCCTATTCTTTTAAACTCGCAAACAAAACCTAAGTGAAACCACGATACAAACCATATTTCTAAGGTTATCATCAGTGTGGAGTTTGTCATAAAGAAATATCCACAAAATGAATGACCTTGTAGTAGGTATAACTGAAGAGCAAATGATTTTTTTCCACATCAATAACTAAACCTAATGGTTCAAGCGTGAATAAGCCAAAATAACATAGATTCTTCCATCCATATATTTAATCAAACTGTAGTGTCAAATGAGGGAGCCATATGGATGTAAACTTTCGAAATTTTATTGAAAGTGAATGGAAACTTTAATCTAAAGTATTCTAGAAGATTCCATTATGCATTACCTATATAGAGAGTTAATTTCACATCCAAATGATCCAGAATGTTAGCAGGGATACAAAGCATGTCCATAAGAGGTTTATCTAACCATTTAAGTTTCCAGAAATTTAGAGTGTATTTGGTTTGCAAAACAGTAAGTACTGGACAGAACAGTATAAGATAGAACAGTACAACACAAGGCAGAACAGCATATGACAAATTTTTTATGGCATTGAGTAATTTTTTGTTTTACACGATTTTTGAGGAACAAAATGCTATTTTGGTATTCTAGACAACTTGTACGTAGGACAAAAAGTTGTGCTGTGATTTGGTGAGAGACAAAAATATGAGTTTTTGTCCTGTCCCTTGCCTCCAGTTTGTCCTTACAAATCAAACATTGGACAACTAGAGTTGTTCTGTCCTGTCCTTCATTTTTTAGCAAATCAAATACACCCTTATACTTTTTTCCATCACCAATTCTCCAAGTAGAACAATTCAGAATACTACTATAATAAGGCTTGATTCCAAAATAAGCTGAAGAAGCCAGTGATGAGCTATAGGCATAGAGCCTGTAATAAATATAGTTTTGCACAATAAAACCCATTGCAAATTATATTATTAATTGTTCGACAGCTACGATAGAGATAAAGCATTGAAGTTTCATTAACTTTAATTGAAGATATGATAGCCAACCCTCCCACATTAAGGGGTTAACATAAATGTTTCCAAGATACTGTATAGATCTTTGCATAGTTCACATGAACACTCCAAATAAAATTTTATTTACGCTTCTCTAATTGAGTTCGTTAGTCAAACTCACAAGCCATACATATACATGAAAAGAGTAACCAAGAATATCAGAGTTAACCTAGTGCACCCTGCCCATGATAGTGAGAAGACTGCCTTTCCATATTGCAAGTTTAGATTTCACTTTATCTAGGATGTATTTAAGATGAATGAATTTAGGTTTACCTTTAAAAATAGGTATTCCAATATAAATAAAAAGGAGTAGAGACATGTATGTCAAGAAGGTAGAGGTGTTGGCCTGTTTTGGATTTAATAGATCGTTAAACCCAAATGTTTACTTGATTTTGTGGCATTATGCCTCAAAATTTGGATTCTATGCATCGTGACAATTATGACACAATTTTGTAATCGTGATACGATTTTTAGGTGGAATGTAAAGAAGCTACTAGAAGAAAAAACGCAACATGATTTTGGGATAAGGTTATAGTATTGTATTGTGTAATAGTTTATCGTGTCATTTTGATACAACAAAAATGTGAGAAAGTTTTGAAGGGTGAGGTCGTATTGTCGGTCACCATGTCACATGCGAAGAAGACCAAGATGGTGGACAAATCACTGAGTCTTATTGTCTTGTGCCTTGGCAACAATGTTTCCAGAGATGTCACAAAGGAGACAACCATGCACGGCGGCTGTGTGGGCAAAGTTGAAGTTATTGTATATGACCAAGCCTTTGACTCATAGGCAATTCCTAAAACCAAAACTCTATTCATTAAATATGGGGGAGTCAAAGGTCATCATGAAGCAACTAATAGAGTTCAACAAAATCCTTAATGATATGGAGAACATTGAGGTGCATCTTAAAGATAAAAACAAAGTTAAACTCTTGTTTTGTGCTCTACCTAGATCGTTTGAATCGTTCAAAAGTCCATGCTCTATGGCAACGAAGACACTGTCACCTTAGAGAAAGTTTAAACGGCTTTGAAAACCAATGAGTAAATTAAGTCCAAGGATTTGAGAGATTAACAAAGACGACAATGGAAACCACTATGCTGTAAGACGATTTTCCCTATAATGGTTTTAAAATGGCGGTCTTTAAATCAATGTTTTTTTAGAGGGACTTTAAATCCATGTTGTGTAATGAAAAATGAATTGAGAGCTTGTCTCATAGCAATCAAAATAATACATTAACTACCTCTCAAACCCCAATTATTACAAACTTGATTTTTGACATCTCATTGTTAATAATATGAATAATCAGATTGAAGAACAAAGAGATTAATAAAGATGACTAGTGTGTTTCATAGCATACCAATTGATTGGTATTACAAATTAAAAGGTATCAATAGAATATATATAAATCCTGATGGACTGCAAACTTGGTAATATCAAGTCCCAATAACTTAAACTCAATACTTTATTATCTAACACCTACTTTGAAACTTATGATGGATTAACAAGAAGCTTTGTGAGTTTGTAAAAAAATAATAATACAAAAATCATATTAAATAATATAAAGTTCTAACAACTACACTTTAAGCTAAAGCTTACTAAGCTTTAAACTTGTTACAAATTAACCAAAAAATAAACCAAATCAAATGATATCAAAACTAATGAAGAGCAACAACCAAAGTGAATTATCATAAGAGAGAGAGCTAATGGACTGCTAACTTAGCAATATAAAGTCCCAATAAATTAAGCTCAATACTTTATTATCTTACACCTATCTTGGTCTCATGAGCTTAGCTCATTTGACAAGGGATAATGTACAATATATGCAGGGGCCAGGGTTCGAACCCCGGACACCCCACTTATTCATCTTAAAGGTGAATTTCTCTAACCATTAGGTTACTTGACCAAAATAAGAAAAGCTTACACCTACCCTGAAACTCATGATGAATCAACAAGAAACATTGTGAGTTCGTAACAAAAAAAATAAATACAAAAATCATATTAAATAATATAAAGTTCTAACACTTCCCTTTAAGCTAAAGTTTGCTAAGCTTTAAACTTATTACAAATTAACCCAAAAAATAAACCAAATCAACCGATATCAAAACCAATGAAGAGCAGCAACCAAAGTGAATTATCATAATAGAGAGAGCAACAAGAATAATCACCATCAACCAACCAAAGAAACCATCCAAACATAAGAACTAAGTCAAACGAAACCAAATCAAACAAAAGAACCGGTAGGGAGAAGCAACCATACATACCAACAGAGAGAGGAGCAACCAATAGACCAATTAAATAGGGAGAAGTGCAATCAAGCAAAAAATTAACCCAAAAAATAAACCAAATCAGCTGATACCAAAACCAATGAAGAGTAGCAACCAAAGTGAATTATCATAATAGAGAGAGCAACAAGAATAATCAACATCAACCAACCAAAGAAACCATCCAAACATAAGAACTAAGTCCAACCAAACCAAACCAAACAAAAGAACCGGTAGGGAGAAGCAACCATACATACCAACAGAGAGAGGTGCAACCAATATACCAATTAAATAGGGAGAAGTGCAATCAAGCAAAATAATCAATAGGGGGAATATCAATCAAAATCTAAATCAATCAGAAGAATCAACAAATAGAAAAGCAATCAAACAGAATAATCAACAGGGAGAACTGCAATCAAACATAATAATAATTAGAGAGAAAGAAATAACCAAACAAAAGAAGCCAATATGGAGAAGATCAATCAAACAATAAAAATCAAAAGAAAGAGAGACAATCAATGAGAAGAAACCAAAAGGAATAAGACAATCATAATGAAGAACCAACATATCAAACTAAATCCAACCAAAAAAACCAATGCAAACCAAACCAAATAACCAACATTGATAAACAAAAGCACGTACAAACCAAGCATCGTCCTACCGGTGGAAAATAGTAACCGAAGCATGATGAAGCATACATCAAAGATTCTTGACCGACAAATTAAGAGAACGAAACTTGTAAACCGGTTGTTTTGCAACGAAACAAACAGTGACACAAATTCTCAATCTTCACACTCGCCAATTAAGAAATCGCGAGATCATCAATAAAAAAAGACTGGTGCTAGTCACACCCCAAAAAAAAAAAGTTACACCCCAGAATGACTAATATATCCCTAAATTGAACATAAGTAAACTTAATTTACATTAACCTAGATTGAACGTAAGTAAACTGAATTTACATTACCTAGATTGAACATAAGTAAACTTAATTTACATTAACCTAGATTGAACGTAAGTAAACTAAATTTACACTAACCTCTTATATACATACACGTAAGTAAACTGAATTTACACTAACCTCTATTGAACTTAAGTAAACTGAATTTACATTAACCTAGATTGAACATAAGTAAACTAAATTTACATTAACCTGAATTTACATTAACCTAGATTGAACGTAAACTGAATTTACATTACCTAGATTGAACATAAGTAAACTTAATTTACATTAACCTAGATTGAACGTAAGTAAACTGAATTTACACTAACATAGGTTGAACGTAAGTAAACTGAATTTACATTAACCTAGATTGAACATAAGTAAACTAAATTTACATTAACCTAAATTGAACATAAGTAAACTTAATTTACATTGAACATAAGTAAACTAAATTTACATTAACCTAAATTGAACATAAGTAAACTTAATTTACATAAACCTAAATTGAACGTAAGTAAACTGAATTTCCACTAACCTAAATTGAACATATCTCATACCAAAACAAACAATAAATAAATAGAAACTCATCGAAAATGAAATTCATGAAATTCACTAACCTTTATGAATATAGTACAGATCAATAACAAAGATGTTGATTCAGATATTGGTTGCACATCTATGGTGATTTGTGGATGAAAGGGGGTAAGGGTTCAGAATGATCATAAAAGATGGGTTTTTAAAAATTTACATGAAGAGGGCAATTTTGATATTATTGTAAAATTTTAAATAAATTTGAGTGTAACTTGTTTTTTTTCGGGGTGTAACTAGCACCGGTCATAAAAAAAAAATCAAGTCAATCAAACAACATTACCAAACTTTTGGCTTTAGAAACTCAACAACGAAAGATACTTTCAAAGAGATTAACAAATTCGGCTAAAGTTTCATAGAATATCAATTATTTAATATTGCAAAAAGTTACAAAAGAATATATTTAAAACTTAATCGATAATATAAGTTAAATAACTTAAACAGATCTCAATGTTTTATTATTTAACACTCATATCAATCAATGAACAATATTCATTTCACAAATCTAGTAAAAAATTAGACATTTTTTATTATCTTTTGAGGAGAAATTTTTTGACTTATTTGTTATTGATCAATTAATTTAATGGATAACCATTTTACACAAAATCTTCACAATATGATTGATGATTAAATCCCATTTAACCGAATGCTTATGAAATCTTGCACATTGCAAACATTAAAATTGTATCTAAAACCAATAGATTTTTGTCCAAAAAAAAGTTGTATCTAAAAACAATAGATAACCTCCATATTCAAACCATATCTTTGCACAAAATTGCAACAATCTTGCTGATAGATAAATATATAAATATATTATCATCTCTGGCCACGTACCCGAAGGTAATAAATAAGCTCATCAATAAGATCTTCAGCATGACCTTCAAAGAGTAAACCAACCTGAAGAATTAAAATCATAATTAAAAAGAGCATCACACAAGAGAAAAGAAAAACTAAAAGGCATAAACAATAAAACACGTACCTCTCGAATGACATCATCAAGAGTGTTTTCTCTGTTTATATACATTAGCACTGTGTTTACAAACGACTGATACACACGAGGAGCGTGTACAAATCGAGCCTGCATGGAAAAGATCTATTAGACTCATCAAAACTCAAAATTTGCTTAATTAATTCAACATTGAAAATATGCTTCTTACAAGACCTTTATCAACATTATGTCCGTGATTATTTCTCTACTATCAGCAGCATGTTATCACGCCCATCCAGCCTTGCGTGTCAAATGATGATAATATGCTTCTTACAAGACCTTTATCAAAGGATGAATTTAAGGAGGCAATTTTAAGTATACATCACGACAAATCTCTGAGTCCCGACGGTCTTAATTCGATTTTCAATCAGCATTTTCGGGGTGATCTAGGAGAGGATTAATTGTTCGACTCCGCATCCTCATAGTTGAATTCAGGTGCTTTCCCTTCCCATCTCAACGATGCTCACATTGTTTTGACTCCTAAAGGTGATCATCTGGAAACTATCAAGACCTTCACCATATTTCTTTATGCAATGTCGTTTACAAAATCATCTTCAAAGTTTTGGCTAATCGTCTTAGGCCTTTGATCAGGAATTTCATTTCTCCTGAAATGCAAGCATAAAGGTAAAAAAAAAAGGTGCAGTAGCGCTTAAGCTTGATATTTCCAAAAGCCTTTGATAGTCGTAATTGGTACCTTAAAGATGTTATGAAGAAGATGGGTTTTTGAGATCGTTGGATAACCTAAAATATGATGTGCGTAACTTATGTTGAGTGCCATGTCCGGAAAGAGGGTTTCGACAAGGTTGTCATCTCTCTCCTTACTTGTACATTTTGTGCGCCAAGGGCCTCTCCGCTCTTATCAAACATGACCAGTTCACAAGAAAGATTCATCGTATTTGTATATGTCGACAAGCACCTCCTATCAGTCACCTTCCTTTTGCAGATGACAATTTTCTCTTATGCAAAGCCAATACAACAGAAGCAAATTATCTCCAAGATATTCTCTTTAGCTATGAAGCTGCGTTTGGTCAAGCCATAAATTTTAGCAAGTCAACCGTAGCTTTTAGTAAGAATACATCTCATTAGGTGGCCGCCTCTATCTCTAGATTGTTGGGTGTCACAAAAATCATTGGCAACAATAAATATCTCGGTCTCCCTTAGATGATTGGTAGAAGTAAGAAAGCAATATTTAACTATCTCAAAGATCGAATCTGGAAAAAATGCCAATCCTGGAGCTCTCTATCTCTTTCCGGGAAAGTAAAGAAGTTCTCATTAAATCTGTTTCTCAAGCTATTCCGTCTTATTATATGGGTGCCTTTCTCCTTCCTTCTACCTTATGTTATGAGATTGAACGAATAATGAATTCATTATATTAGGGTTTTACGAAGAATGGTTGTGGAGGAACTAATTGGATGAGATGGGATAAGCTTACTATGCACAAAAGTTCAGGGGCGATTGGTTTGCAAAGCATGGAAGCTTTCAATTTATATATGCTTGGTAAACAAGGTTGGAAACTCGTCATTGATTCTAGCTCCTTGCTTACTCGTATTCTCAAAGCCAAATATTTTCATATGAGGGATTTCTTGGATGCAAATATTGGTCACAATCCAGGATTTACATGGGGGAGCATTTGGAGTTCCCAAAACCTTATCACTGTGGGTTATAGATGGAAATTGACGATGGTTCCCAAATTAATGTTTGGTCCTCTCCCTACACTTAAACCTCCTATTTCCTCTCCAGCCAGTATGGAATCATTGACGGTATGTGACTTGTTGAGTTCAGATTTAATTTGTGTTGTTGGAGTAGCAATGTCGTCAACAAGTTATTCTCCACCGCAAATGCTTCGACCATTAAAGATCTTCCCCTCCATGCGCGTAACTTTCATGATACTCGCGTATGGAATCACTCTGTGAACGGTAACAACACTGTCAAATCAGCCTACAGGTTATGCATGTCTATGAAAGTCGAAGTGTCCTCATCTTTTGTCACCACTTCTCGTAATTGGAATGCATTACTGAAACAAGAAATCCCACATAGATTCCGGTCTATGTTATGGTGTATGGATCATATATAGTTGTCTTCCTACACGTTCATGCTTGTTAGAGAAGGGTCTCTCAACTGACAATACCTGTGTGCATTGTGAACAATTGGCTAAAACACACATTCACACTTTTTTTTAGTGTGCCCTACAACCATGAAGTGTTGGGAATTAATTGGACAACAATGTCTGTAATTTATTGTGTACTGCTAACAACTTTACTAGTCTTCTCTTTTATTTCTTTAACAGGATCCTAGTTCAACAACAAAGAGATGGAGCCATAATTTTATTGTGCAGCGTGCTAAAATTTCTCTCCAAGAATGGATGTATATGCAAAAAGCAAGGCCACCGAGTCAGGGTACACATCAATAAACTTTGTGGAAAAAACCTCTGCATCTCACGGTGAAATGTAATGTGGATTGTACACTCTTTACAGGTTTTGGCATCTGCTTTAAAGAATCCTCTGAGGCGTTGTTGTTAGGCTTCTCAAAGTATTCTTATTTCAATTCTACTCTTTTTCAGTAGCTGAAATGTTAAGCTTATTTGAGGCTATAAACATTGATATTAATTGTCACATGACATCTGTTATATCCGTGTCCGACTGTAGGTTACTTGTTGACACTATTAACTTCAAACTCTACTCCACATAATGAGTTCGGAGATATTATTTCTAGATGTAAGGATCTATTGTCATCTCACAATAATTTTATTGTGAGTAATGTCAGGAGACAAGCAAATAGGATAGCTCGTAGCATAGCTAGAGCCTCCTTATCCCACGGTCCCACCCTGTCCCCATATTTTATGACATACCGTCTCGTTTATACTATTTGTTACTCTTTAATGAAATAAATTAGCTTTATCTTTGCTAAAAAAAATTAAAAATAACATTGAATACTTACCCTCACCTTGCGCAGATATTTGTAAATAGATTCGGGATCAATCACTGGCCTGTCAGCATATACTCTTTTCATCTTCTGTGTTTTCAAGTCAATTTTTTTTTTTAGACCATCAGAGAAATCAATGAGAAAATTTTCAACAAAAGCCTTGACATAATAAACCAATAAAAATTAGAATTCAACTTATGATGAGAACGATTCAAACATAATTGTATATATGAATCATTTGATCTCATTTCCCAATTATTATTTTTTAAATAATAATAATTAAAGATTAGAAAAACCAAAATTTTAGGGCTTCAAAATAAAAAAGAATTTAAAAACTTGACTACTCAGTTAAAATTTTTGTTTTTTGAGAGGACTACTCAGTTAAAGATTTTAGGGCTTCGAACCATATGTTAAAGATCAACTTGGAAGAATTATGAATCAAGAAAACCAAAAAAAAGAGTAAAAAATTGCATACTTCAATGTAAACCAATGAGATGATAAATTTGAAGGAATTGAAATGAAAATTGAAATGTTTGATTTTATGTAAAGTCCCAAAACCACTAAATTCCAAAGAAAGATATAGAAGATATAAAGGAAAGAGAAAAAACTAATACGAAAAATTAAATTGCTTTTATCAACCTCTGTGGTTCTTCAATAATCAAAAGGAAGAACACGAAATATTTGTCGAGATGGAGCTTATTTTTAGTTTGAGATTCAGAATGAAAGAGATAATGAAGAAATAAAGGAGAAGGAATTCACCATATGATGATATATATTATATAAGAAAAGGATGAGGAAAATAATGCAACGAATGATTTTTTAATACATATACTGTGAAAAGTACTCGTGAACTTACCTCAGTTGGTAGAAACAATGTATGATATATGCAAGATTTGAGATTTAAACTCCGGCCACCATAAAAAAAAAAATATATATATTGTGAAAAAAATTTAAGTAGTATCGAAATCCTGTCAATATTTAATTTGTATACAAAGACAATGTAATTTGTTTTACACATATACACCTTTCTCCGGTCACAATTATAACCAAAATCAACATTTTAGATTCATTCATTGAATTATGTATGTGGTCTATAATAAAGACTAAATACATCATTAATTAATTGAATGAATCTAAAATATTAATTTTTGTTTATAATAGTAACCATGTAGTCAATTCATCGGGTAAATATTTTAGAATATTATATGAATTGATATAATAATTTACTAATAACATTTAATATTTGTGTACAAGGACAATTAATTTGTTTTAAACATATATACACCATCCGATCACTATTATAAGAAAAAAAATATCATTTTAGATTCATTCATTAAATTATATATGTGGTCTATAATCAAGATTAAATACACCATTAATTGAATGAATCTAAAATGTTAATTTTTTTTATAATAGTGACCGAATGGTGTAGTCAATTCATCGCGTAAATATTTTAGAAGATATTATATGAATTGATATAATAATTTACTAATAACATTTAATATGATTCTATTTCCAAAAAAAAGCTTTTAATATGATTTGACTGGGTTATATTACATATATTTTATTATATTACAAAGTGGCATCTTAATATTATATTTCTTAAGATTAATTTAATAAACGCTCTTCTACAAACATAATATCTTTGTTTATTAAGAAAAACATGATCTCTTTGTAATATTTTAGTTAATTAATTAATAATTTAGTCAAAAAAATAATTTAGTCAAAAAAGAAATAAGTAATATAAAATAAAATGACTTTTTTTTGTCTTTGACTCATAAATTAATGAGTTTTTTTTCATTGATAAAATATTTACGAGTGTCAATAAATATAATATAGCATCATATCTTTAAAATGGGTTGATTAGCTCAATTAACTTAAACTAAGGGATAAAGGGATAAAGAGTTGAAGGTTTAAATGCGAAGGAAGGTAGAAAAAAACTAATCGGTTAGTGAAAAAAAACTAAAATATCATTGTTTTAAAGAAAAAAAACCTTAAAAACCTATATCGAGAAAAGTGGTTAGTGAAGTGAATGTGTCCCTGTTATCGGAAAATCTTTCTAAATACCCTTTGTCTTATAACTTTAAATGTTATATATCAAGATAAGCTTGTCTTAATAACATAGGGCAGGTTTGGGAAAAAAAATATTAAATGTATCTTGTTAGTTGCAAAGGCTTACATTTAGGGACAATTTTTTTTTCAAAGGAGACTTATAATTAGGAATGAAGGGAGTAATAGAAAATTTGATCTTACAATTAAGGATAGAGGAGGATCATAAAAACATTGAGGTTAGATTATAATAAAGATGATCTTGCAAGGTTGTGAGCGACTCTATTTTTTTGTCTACCGACAAAAACTAGATTGTAGCTAGCATTTTTCAGAAATAAGAGACATATAAATTACTACCTCCGTCTCTAATTATAAGATTTTTTTGAAAAAAAAATTGTTCCTTTTTATAAGACTCCTTTGATATTTTCAAGTACATAGATTATTTTTTTACCAACATACCCTTATTTATTTTACATCTTTTTATTCAATCAACAATAAATATTATGTTGAAAACATAAATTAACTCTCTCTCTTAAGGATAAAATTTTAAAAACAATAATAGTAATTATATACAAATTTAATACTACAACTAACTTTCTTAATCTCCGTAATTTTTACAAAAGACTTCTATATTTAGGGACGAAGATAGTAATAAAGTACTTAGTTCGTTATAAAAAGGTCCACCATTTGTAATTAATAACAATTTATAACCATCTCACAATTCGCTCTCAAAATTGACTCACTCATACCCGCTACTTGGAAGAGAATATTTAAGGGTTGTAGCTTCACATTGTGTTGGCTTGAACAAGATTGCAAGATGTTGGAATAGTGATCTGATGTTGGAAGAAAAATTGGAAGATTAAATACCAAGTAATTATACTTTGATCTAATATTGCGTGAATTGAAAAAATAGAGTGTGGGGGTCTCACATAAAATAGAACACACACATCATTAGTAGTGCTTAAATTGTGATATTTAATTTTAAATACTTGATAATGATAAAAATAATAGTAATTATTATTTTTATTTGTGAATATCACTTCCCATAAATTTAGCTTATGATTGTTGTGATAAGAATAATAATTTAATTGAATTTCTTATATTTCATTCATTCAAATTCAATAGTTTGTTTCCTCCACTTTTGTGGATTTGTTTCTTTTGATCCTATCCACAGGTGTTGTTGAACTGATTAATGGATAAATTCCATTTTGATCGTATCCATTAGAGTAACTGCTGTCGCAATTTTTGCTAAAATAGTTACAAAATCTCTATATAAATAGAGGACTCCACTCAGTTCTAAAAACACACCAAAGAGTTTCATTGAGTTGTCGGGAACTCTTTCTTGACTTGTGTTGACGATTCTTTCCTCTTTTCATCTCATATTTTGTCCTTTCGAAATTAAGAGTGTTCTTAAGACTATAGTCCATTTTCGGTTTAATGTTCCTTCGAAATTATGAATGGTCTTAAGTTCATAGTCCCTTCGATATATCTATGTCCTTTGGAATAAATAATAAGATCATAGTCCCTTTTTCAGTATAATGTCCCTTCAAATTTATGAATGATCTTAAAATATATTCTTCTTCGATTCTTGAACAAGTTAGACATTAGAATTGTGTAAAACCATAATTGAGTGATCATAGTATCATAGTTGGAGAAGTTAATAATTAGAATGGTGATAACACCATATTTGAGTGGTCTCAGCACCATAATAGAGTGGTAACAGTATCATATTAAAGTGGTTTCAATATTAAAGAGTGGTCTTAGTATCATATTTGAGAGTGTAATTCTCGAACGATTTTCTACAGTGCAGTAGTTAACCACATAGTTGTAGTGGGGCTTTTATCCTGGAGGCGGCGTGGTTGATAGTCTTCCTTACACAAATTTTGAACAGTGTCACAAAACGTCTTAAAGAAAGTGACCTGATCGTGACTCAAACCTAGTAACAAATTCGGTGGAAAATAGAATTTGGAAATCAAAATACAACAATTTAAAAATCCAAGAACAACACAAGATCTATCACGAAATCATACCAACTATGAATTTCCCTTCAATCGAGAAAGTGGCACAATCAACATTACATTTTAACAAGTTAATACTAGGCTTCTTCCAAGCTAGAGTGGCCGGTGCTTTGCAAGGATTTTCAATAGAACGATTACACCAAATGTAACCACAGTGTATCAAAAGAAAGGTTGAGAGTGATTGAAGTATCATCTTGAATTTTCTCTCATAATCAAGTTTTCGACTGAGCCATATGCTCCCTGCAAGTATGCGAAATATATTTGTAGACGGTTTTTATTGTATTCCATAAATTTGCCTCATTTCAACAGTTAACAACATAAGCACACTCAAGAAAGATATGAATCTCATCTTCAACAGTATGGGAGCACCTAACACAATTAGATTGACATTTAATGTTTTGGTTTCGTAAATTTAGTTGAGTAGGATGGAAAGAACAGGCCAATCTCCAAAAAAAAATATGCTTTAGGCCATCATAACGAGTATAAAACATAGCAAGGCTAAAACCTTCAAAGTTACAGAAGTTTAGGCCAGCATTTTTCGTTGTACCGCAATAAAAGGAATTCATCATGCCCTCAATTCCTTTTCCTAGAGTAGTTGGAAGTAGAAAATCTCCGATAACATGCCTTTGATAAAGAACGAGAATTCCAATGTTGAATATTTTTCCATATGTGGTCCTTGATAAACCAAAATATAGATTTTTTTTGCAACCTACGGTAGACGGGAGGGCAGATATTTAGCATGTCTTATTGTCTCCACCACCCAAAAAAGTAGTAATATTAGCATTGACGGTACTATAATTGTTGTGACCGAAAGTAATGACTGATTTTTGAGAATTTATAGCCGGGCCACTAGCTGCTTCGTAGGTTTCAAGGATTGGTGTTTGTTGCGAATTCGATGAGAAATCACATCAATAATAACTTGATGTGTGGAGCAAGAGATAATCAAGCAACCAAAACAAAATGTATGGAACAATTAAATACAAACCAAAAGTAGAAAAACAACGGCGAGAAGAACACAAAGAAGAGAAGAACACAAAAGAATTTGTTGACCCAGTTCGGTCCAAATTAACATAGTCTGGGGGAGAGAGCAGCCCTCCGATCCACTATATGATGAGTAACGTTACAAAAGAGAAATCAATGGGTTACAAGAATAAGTCTCCCGCCTAATTCTACCCAAAGTCTCAGCCTCTTCCCGTAACCAAGAGACTCAATCCTAATAGTGTTTACCAAGGTGAATCAACCCACAAGCCCTAGCGTTTGTTCCAAAGAGACAAACTCTATACAAACCCTAGTTTTGTTGTTGTCTTTCTAAACCCTTGTTTCAGCCCCCTCTATCTCTCAAAGTTTGCTCTGATACAAGGTCTATATTAATTTATAGTAAAAGTATCGCTTAAAATTTGGAACAAATCTGCACCCAAAATACGTTTCTGTTATTCGCTGCCAGCGTACCATCGTGCCACGATGCGACCCCATCGTGCCACGATTTTTCCAGTGCTTTGCCTCAAACTTGAAACCTCCAATCGTGCCACGTTGCCCAGCCATCGTGCCACGATTCTGCAGAAATCTGATTTTAAGTTAACTCTCACAGTGTTTACAAGGGTGAACTGCCTATGAGAGTAAATAATCAGCAAGTTAAGTTTAACATACCAAGATCCATGAGATTTCCAGATGAAAATATAGAATAGGTATCCATGATTAAAATTGTAGATCACTTGGTTCATAAGCATTTCTTCAAGGTGTGGATCCAGTCTTTAAAATTGAGCAACTTGAAGAATTGGAGCATATTGAAGAAGAATTCGTTGAGGTCAATGAACTAGATCCATCTCCAAGACTTTGGGATAGAAAGTATGAATCACTTGAGCTGACAAGGGATGATTTAAAAACTCAGCAGCCATCAATTGAAAAACCACCAACTCTAGAGCTTAAGTAGCTTCCACTTTATTTGAAGTATGTGCACTTGAGGGAGAATGATATTTTGCCTGTAATAATCTCTTCACTTCATGATTCCACTCAGAAGGAGTTATTGTTTTTTTATTTTTTGTGACAAGTAAGGAGTTACACTACAAGAAAATCAGTGATTTGCTACAAAATTAATAGTAGCTAAATCATAGTTAATTTCTAGTAAAACTCATTTAGCTACTGTTTTATTGGGAATTAGTTGCCATATTGGGCGGCAACTTATCTAGGAAAATATTCCCTAGCTAATTAGCAACTAATAAAAATAAAATCCTAGCGGCTTTCAGACTAATTTGTAGCAATATAGTGTTCCAAAGTTTATGATTCGTAACTATTTCGCTAGGATATTGCTTAAATAGTTTCCTAATAAATTCCTAGCTACATGATCCTAGAAATTTCGTAGTAATCTTCAAGCATTTTAGTTTTTTTTTTAATAACTTACAGTGTGCCTTTCCAATAATTATTTTTTATTTGTAATCAAAATTTATTACGCTAGATTAAACTAAAGTAATCACATCAAATATATTTTAGAGGTTTCTTTATTGTGGATGATTAAAAAAACTAGTCACATCAAATATAATCTCAAAACTATATATCTTTAGCATTCATTAAAAGAGCCATCAAGCAGTTTCATAGTATCATTACAAAACCAAAACAACATAAACAACAAACTCATATTCAAATGAACTAGGGACACATTTTTACAACTTTTAAGTATTGATCCACAGGTCTATTATAACATGTCAAATACATATATATCTTCTTGTTCTTGGGATAGACTTCAGCCTTCTTGCTCCTCCACCCAACCATTATTCATTACGTAATAGAAAACTGACTTATGGTTAGCCATGTTTTCTGTGTCGAATTCTTCTTCATTCTCTTCCACTTCAGATATTACATCATATTGAGCAGGAAGAATTGACACTACATTGCACAACACATTGAAGTCTGGTTTCGAATATATGAAGTCAAAGTCCATTTCTTCATCTTTGACATATATGCTTTCTTTGATTGATAGAAAAGGAGGAAATATCATTTCTTTGACCGGCCTTCTAGCCAATTCGACAGCTTTAAGCTTGTCTTTTCAAGCAGTGATAGTTCCAACATTTTCTTTGGCAACAACCTACTTTTGCCTTTAGAACTTGTGCCATTGGGTTCTAGTCATTGGATTCTTCCCTTTATAATTGTTGTTGTAGGAATACTTCTTTGACTCACCCTGATCTTTTGGACTAGATAGGGTATTGCCCCCTCTTAACATGTTTCCTTTGTTATTAGGAACATTTTGCCCACTATACTGGACCCACTTTTCGACTGGAGCCTTTGAGGTTGGTACAAATGATTTGGTTCGACCATTTTTGTGATGTGGATTCATGGTCGAAGGTGAGGCCTTATATGAGACCACACTACTATTAAAAGTGAAATTTGACCTGTTGTTGGACCATTTTCCCTTTTTTTTTAAATTGTTATTGAAATTGCCAATGCCTTTTGTAGCATCTTTGTCAAATAATGAAATGCATATGGTGATAAACATCACCTCAGAGTTATTAAGTTTGCGCATGTTGAGGAAATCAATTAGTTCCTCTTCAGATTTCGGGTATGCCACTTTCATTTTTTTCATCATAATGTGGCTCAGAAACCACTTTCTTGGCAATATTGGGGTATTCAGTAGCCTTCACAACCAAATAGTCATAAACTTTAGTACTTGCTTCAACCACTAAGCAGTCGACTGGTTCTGTGTACATGTCATCAGAAACTTGAAAGGGATCAACATCAATTTTCATTGGGGCTTTAGCCTTGTCACCAAACTTGATGTGTGTTTGTTTCGCAGATTCATCATTTACGTTTTTAATGATATTGATCATGTTATTGTATTTGATGTATTCTATCAATTTGAACGAAAGAATATCATTTTGTTTTTGTAATAAAAAATTTTTGACCAAAACTTTTAGAGAGGTAGCTTAAATCTTTGATCAAATAGTCGTAAAATTATAATTAGTGATACCATAATCACCATTAGTAATATTATTTTCCCATTCTCTATTTTTTTAAAATATATGAAGATGTTAATTTAATTCATTTTATTTTTAAAACATTTTTAATTTATTTTGTTAATTCTTTTTCTTTTAGAAGGTTATTATGTTAATTCTTAACATTTATATGTATTTGGTCAAATATGATTGAATGCCCAAAATATTTTTTTTCTTTTTCGATAAATTTTACACTACTGGCCAGGTACATACTGCAGAAGAAATTCTAATACAATGTCCAAAATTGTATTTAACAATAAAAAGAATGATATTTTTTCCCTTAAAAAAAATTACCAAACAATGATTTTTTTATTTATTTTATTAAACGTGTTTAATAAGGTTACCAAATATACATTTATTTACCAATTATACATGTTAAAAAATACTTTTGATAAATAATGTATTAAAAAATAATTTTGATAAATATATGTCAAAAACTCTCATACATGTTAAATTATGAAAGATGAAAAAAATATATAGGAAATTGTGCCAATTTATTTTTAAAACTTTAAGTACTACTATTTTTTTTTATAAATACTTACCACTTAAAGAAACTTAAACGCGTGCACTTATGACAAATGTTAGCATGATCCATATATATATAGTTTTGTTAGAAGACACCCATGAAAGTGTCTTTTAACAATCCATACCTCAAGGTGTGATTATCAACTTTTTATTATAACTTGTTAAAAGAAACCTTCATAAAAATTAGTTGGTCTTTTCCTTCAAAAAAAATAAAATTAGTTGGTCTTTTAACAAATGTTTATAGGATAACTTGCTAAAATACACTTTCATAAAATGTGTCTTCTAGCAAAACCCATATACATTCATGTGTGTGTGTATATATCATACAATCATGTCATCAATCTATCACATCAATCTCTTATTTATTTCTCTCTCAAGGTTTATACATTGAAAAATGATATTTTAACATCCATTTTTGACAACTTTTATAACAATTTTCTTTCTCATATTCACAATATGTTTTTACTTGCTCTCTAAATTGCTTTGATTTTTATGTCAATTCCTCGTACTCTTTTTAAATTTATGGCTATCTGTCATAAAAGTTGTCATCTAAATAGTTCTTCAAATAAAACAACTCTTATACATTCAATGAGATCTCCACCAAATATTTTATTTTATACAAAAAACAATTTATTTTATAAACCACCATGATATTCTTTCAAAACACAACCATTATATTTGGACACCTTTTTTTCCAACATTCTTCAACACCGTATCTTATCTCTATCTTTATCTTTATTTGTACAACTATTTTAAAAACAACTTTATTTGTCATACTATCACGATGATCTTATTCTCTCTCATTTTAAAAAGAGATAAGCACAGAAAACTCAATATAATCTTAACTGTTTTATTAGTTCCAAGAGTTGAGATTTAACCCAAAATAGAAGAAGATGGTTGTCTTAAAAGTTGTACAAATATAGTTACTCTTATCAATCTATAAGTTTCTTTTTTTTTTTTGGATAAGCAAATACCAAGAAGGAATTTGAGAAAATTTTATCATTGGTTCCAAAATAAAAATTAATACAGTTTTATGAGACAAAAATAAATTTTTTAAAACAACTCTCATGTCCAAGTATCAATACCTCTAATATTCCGATAGAAAAATTCATTGGGCATATGGCTAGAAGATCACTCTATTTATCTCTCAAGATGTATACCTGTTATGAGGTGTAAATCAAACATTTTTTTATTTTGATGGAAATTTTTTAGGGTGAGAGGATAATATCATAGTCAATAATAAAGAATATCTTAGTTTATAAAAAAAAAAATATATATCTTAAAATTCAAACATTTACATTTACCACCAAACGGAGCTCAAATTTAACACAAATCTATAATTTATTTTTTACCACTGAATCAAGCTTTATGGGTAAACAAAACATTTTCCTTTTTCTCTCAAAAAAAAAAAACATTTTCCTTTTACAAATAATAAAAATAATTAAACCATATATAAGCTTTTTCCCTTTGTAAAAAAAACCTTATATAAGCTTTTTCCCCTTTGGGCAAAAGGGTCAAATTTAACTAACCCATGTCACCTTTTATTTTTCTCATTCTCTTATATATCCCCCTTATATTTTCTTCATTGTGTTTTTATTATCTGAAACTCAGAAGAAAAAAAAAACTCCATCTCATCGAAGCCACTGTGTTATCACTATTAGCTTTTGAAGATGACAAAGGTTAAAATCCACACCTTTTATTTTGAAGATAAGCAAATTATATTTTTTTTACTTGATAGTTTTTAATATAAATTTTTCATTTTCTATTCGTTAGTTTGTATTCAGCAGTTTTAATACTCACTTATATCCCTTTCATAGCTGATGATCTCTTTCACGAAGCTTAGAACTCATATTCTTGCTTTATGTTGATTTCTTCAAATTAGATCTGAATTTTTCTAATATGTTGTTGTTCAAATGAGTTGTGTTTTTCTTCCTTGATTTTTTTTTTTTTTAACATAACTTTTATACTTGATGAATCAATTAGCATCTAATTAAAACGTGTAGTGAAATTTTTTAAATGTTCACTTTTGTTGCCCTAAACCTTTGAATTATCTAACCTATAGGTCAGCTGAGAGGTAAATAAAGACTCTAATATATTTAAATGATTAAAATATAATTTTGCAAATATTTTTGAAATGAGATCGACTGTATTATTGGGATCCACAATTGTATTTGAATCATCTTCATTATTATGAGTAAGTTTTTTATTTATATTGGTCATAAAGTCAAGGTTGTGTTGAATAATATCGATTTTTCTTATGGTGTGTGTTGGTAATTAATGTGATAAAAGACATTCAAAAAAATAATGATGTAATAATTTTTTTTATTGGTTTCTCTAATACTCTAAATATTTTTTGGCATTCCCAGAGAACAAGGGGATCATCAGCTGCAAAGAAAAAAATAACTTATCATGAAGCCAAGATGTATCTCAATGAAATAAAGGATGCTTTTAAAGATGAGAAGCATAAGTATTATGAATTTTTAAGAGTCTTGAAAGATTTCGAGAAACGAAGGTTTGATTTATTTATTTATTATTATAATAGGAGAAAAGTTTTTTAATTTGTAAATTGTAATTGGTTTGTTTTTTTCACTTTGATGTATTTATAGAATTGATCTGGAGGGTGTGGTGGCAAGAGTGAAGGAATTTTTTCAAGGGCATGATGAATTGTTACTGAAATTTCAAACCTTTTTGCCAGATGGATTTGTAATCTCACTTCCACCAAAGAAACCAAAAGTGATCACTAAAGAATTTGCTTTGAAATATATAAGCAAAGTGAAGGTATGTATGTGTATTGTAGACTTGTATGATGGATTCTTTTCATCCAGATTTATTTTCGATGTAAAATCAGGATCTGTTTGTTTTGCCCTAAAAATATGATTTTGCTTTAAAAAAAAAATCTAGAGTTTTTTTTTGTTTTTTGTGTATGGATAAAAGCTAATCTTTAGTGTTTACTATCATATAAATCATTTTTTTAAAAATTGAAGCTTTTACACTTAAGCTCCTTGTATTAGCTTTTCATTTTAAAGTTAAAAATGATTTTTTGGAACAAAATCATTTTTCTAAGGCAAACACTACTAAAAAAACAAAAATTAGTGAGGGAAAACGTAAAATCTCTCTCTAATTCCGTCACTAAATTTTGAGACCAAGGAATTTGTGAGGAATTTCATTTTTTCCGTCACTAATTTCCCTCGCTAATTTTGCTTTTTCTAGTAGTGAAATTTAAAGAGAGAATACGGAAAATTTCTCTATAAAAGTGTGGATAATGAAGAGATATTTTATTTTTTTGTCGCTAATTAAATTTATATTTTCAAGTCATGTTTAGTTTAATGTCTCTAATGGATCCTTTGCATGCAGACTCGATTTCGACGTAATCCTCAGGTTTATGAATCATTTTTAGACATAATGCAAATGTTCAAAAACGACCATAAGAGTGCTAAGGAGCTCCACCAAACTGTATGTGTTTTGCTTATGAATCACTTTTCTTTTAATTTTTTTTTGACAAAACTTTTCTTTTAATTTTGGTAATGTCATTTTAATTTTAATTATAATTGGACTTTTGCAGGTTATTTCAATTTTTCAAGGCCACCAGGATCTTATTGATGAGTTTACTCATTTTCTCCCATAATGCAGCTCGTTATTCAATACTAGGGTTTGGAGAGAATTTCGTATTTTTAGATTGAAATTTAATGTTTTTTATTTTAGACTTGATAAGCAATCGCTGCAACATGATTTATTTCTTTTAGTTTTATTTTCCAGCAGGTTATCTATTTAGTTTTTGAAGATTTTCAGTAAAAATATTGATTATGAAGATTTTGAGTAAATTTTTTGATGATGACTTATGAGTATTAATTAGTAAAGAGAAATTGATTGAGAAAGTTATTGTTGTTTAGATTCTTTTGAAAGAATATTTTTCATTATTTGATACCATAAGTCCTAAATTAAATTTGTGAAAGTTTGCGTTCTTTCTTCATGCCTTTAGACCTCGTTTTATCGAGAATTTTAAAGATTAATTTGGAGTGTTTAGCCATTGTTCTCATTTATTCATTTTCAAATGTTTTGCTTCTTCCTTTGTGTGTGAAGCAGATTCTCTGTTTAAGCTTTTCTTAAAATAAATTATTGCATCATGTTGTGAGACTAGAAGAGAGATTTTTTAGAAAAACAAAAAGGCTAAGAGTTGAGTGATTTTTGGTGGTGATTCTTGAGAAGTTCTTTTCAAACAACTTGAATAGTTGAGATGTGACTAGACATAGGATAAAGATTTTCCTTTTGTTTTCTCCTAGGATCTCATAGTGAGTTGAATGTGGTGATGGAGAACAGGGATAGTTAATACAACTCATCTAGAAGGGAGGGATTTTATGCGGTAACTCAGCCTATCAGGATAGTCACTTGCATTAGTGATGTTATAAGTTACTCTAAATGATGTAGTATTGTCGATAGTGGGCTAAAAATATGGCAAGCAATGTTAGTGTATGTTTTTTAGTTATTCTAATTCTATAAATATAACCAATTTTAAATATTATTCAAGACGTCAAATACCCAATTTTTGTGTATGTTTTGGCTTTATTTTTATCACCCTTATACACTAGACACTATTTGAAGTAGTCTAGGAACCCACAATTGAGAAATATAGTCCCAGTGCAAATTAGCCTACATCTTCTCAACTAAGGAAACCATAAATCAACCAAGTTGTCATGAACTCGGCTGATCACACATCACCTCAGTTGAACTTCAAATTTTGCACAACAACAACAATTCTTTGAGAGAAGCGTACCTAATTTCATGTAACCTCTTTATATCGCTCATTTTATAGTGGATTGAAGATATATTCTATCCCCCATACATAGGTTATTTTTGGCTGAACTAGGTAAACAATTATTGGTGTGTTGCTTCCTCTACTCTCTTATCATATAGATATTTAATTATGTTTGTTGGTATTCTGTACACATAGTTGCTAATTCTTGATTCTTGATATTGTTTGGTTACTGTTTGTCTTTGATATTTGTTCCACATATCTAAGTTCTTGACGTGATTTGTTTGAATTATATACACAACAATTTCGAGTAGAGAGATTACAAGAGAGTTGTTATATCATAAGGTGAGCTCTCATTTTGGGACACAAAAACATATGTATCGACTAGTATTCATTGATAATTTATTTTAGGCTTATACACAAACATAACCAGAACCACCAACAAACCATTTAGGGAGTAAATATATCGAGAAATTTATTTTAGGCAAAATTGTTTTTTGAAGAGAAACTCTATGAAACTAAGAGTGCAAGTCATCCCTTTAGCACAAATTTGAACTATTAAAAATGAAACATAACTCTGGTTTAACTCATCTAATGCATCATTTGCTCAAGTTTAATCGTTTTCGTTGATCTTGTTTTGGTGGGTTTGATTTATTCCCCAACCTTTGTTTTCCTTTTTCATATTAATAATAATTATTTTGGAGAGTTTGTATAGGATTGGTGGCACATTGGGATGCCAACACAGTTTAAATGTAAAACTGAACCAGTTCTTTATCAAAATATTTAACTTTAATTAAAACTTGTCAAAAAGAGTAGAAAGTTAGATCATAATGAACAAATGTAGATAGTAAGGAAAGAGAGAAATCACAAGATATGTTTATACTGGTTTGATTTTGCCATCAATCTGAAGGACAATCTATTATAATCCTTGATTATAACGAGTGAAGTATCTTCTATCCAACAACTATACTCCATATTTTAAACACAAAATACTAGTAGAAAATATATTAAAAAAGACCCCAATCAAGCACAATGTCTGCCTAAGAGGGACTCCAAATAATGTCACAAAATACAACACCAAAACACCTCCAAAAAAAATTCAAACCAAAAAACAAAAGTTCAAACATAACATTACATGACGGCATAACCAATACAAACTTATGGGTTATTCCACCAAGAATGAAAATAAAAGAACCAATGTGGTTTTTGAGATTTAATCAACCACCTAAAAAAAAGTGTAATACGATAAATTAACTGATCACTATTCAGCTCCTTATTGCAAAAAAAAATTGCGAGTTATGTTCATTCTAAATCACCCATAATGAAGCCAACCAAATCACCTATAGGCAATGACCAATATCATTCCTTTGAAATTGTGTACCATCAAATTGCAAGGTATATATGCGAGCAACCATCAACCGGATGAACACAAGAAATCCCCAACCATTGCATAATTGAAGGACAATGCTACCAAAGAAATTACAATTGAGAAAAACATTATTAACAATTTTTTTCCTTTCCACAACCACATAAACACAACAAAGAACCTGAAGGAACCACTCCATGACAAATCAAGTTGCCTTTTGTGGAAATCCTCTTGTTGATAGTTCTCCACGCTAATAGAAAAACTTTGAGAGGTACAACTTTGTTCCATAGAATGTTTGAATGAGAATTATGATCATGATGCACATTATGAGTACAATATGGTAAACATGTTTTACCGGATACTCAACATCATGATCATATATACTTTCAAATCCATTTGTTCGTCACATGCCGTCATTACAAAATTAGCTAACAAAGAAACACATTAGACTATCAATTCTTCCTTCCATGCAAAAAAGTCTCCTCCTCAACCTCCAACTATTCCCTTCGAACCCCATACCTTCCCTCCTTATCTCAGCTACAAAAATGCTACTACATAATTCAAAAAGGCGGCGAAATCTAGAACACAAAGTACCGCCTTTTGATCGTGGATCAATCCAAATAGACGTGTTCTCTCTATTCCCCACACACGAATCAAACCTCATCATGATACGAAAGTATTATTTTAATCCCTAACAAAATATGAGAATAACTATTTGATCGCTTAGTTTCAAAAAACTTGAGTCTTTCGTGATAAAAGAAAATATTGTGAGCTATTGTTTTGGAATAAATTGTTGCAAGAGATAGATATCTTCTTATTTATATTTTTTTTTTAAAAATACACGTGGACCATTCATTATATGACACGTGGACTCATCCATTCACGATTTAAAAATGAAAAAAATGTATTAGAAATTGATAGAGAGACTAACTTGTCCGGTTTAACATGCAATAGATAAATACTAAAAAATAAATAAATCTGAGTGAAGACCCATTTATTTGATTTTTCCTATTTTTAATACTTAAGATGATGTGTTTAATTTGGTGATTTTAATTGGTTGATAGTGCAAAATTGTTTTACACTGTCAGTCTATTCTAATTAATCTTCAAATGTCTCATCTTGTTAGGTTGAAACAAC
Organism: Medicago truncatula; assembly: GCF_003473485.1. NCBI lineage: Eukaryota > Viridiplantae > Streptophyta > Magnoliopsida > Fabales > Fabaceae > Medicago > Medicago truncatula. The sequence goes on along the minus strand of NC_053048.1, from coordinate 4,110,587 downwards.
GGTTGTTGATACTCGCCTAAAATGCAAGAGTGTGTGAGAAAACAAAATCAGAAAACGAGATGCATGAAACTGAAATAAAATTATGTTCATTTAGGATTTTTGAATTTCTCAACTCATTTACCGTTTCTGCATTAAGCAATTCATTTATTCATTTTTTTCGTCAAACACGAGCAATCATTCTCTTATGGTGAATCTGTTTTAACTATATTTTAATAGACAAAAAAGTTTTAAACCCTTTTATGTTTTATTTTTATTTTTTGGTAGAGTCCCTTTTATGTTTTATCTGCTTTCTCATGATGATCTAATTTTTCCCCTTAATATTCTTTTAATTCTACGTTGACTCATAACTAACCTGTTAATGCCACATAGCCAAATTAACCGTACACATCATCATCATCATATGTTAAATGGTAGAAACTAATTCAGAGACTAAGGTGTGTCGGTTTGATTTTGTAAGGGACTAAAAAAAGTTTATATTATATCAAATGAAAAAGAAATATAAATCTAGATGATGACCAATGACCATTTAAATTAAAATCTAGATGATTAAACTTTCATTTGATATAAACTCAATTATCAAGGATATTGTTACTTTTTTTTTTATCGGCAAATATTATTAAACTTCATCCCGCAAGACGTAAGGTATTGACGAAACAAGATACAAATGGTGCCACATATAGACGGTACACCATAACAACATAAAAACACCCCTGAAGATAAACTCACCAAAACACATCACCACCCAAAACAAACTCCTTCACAAAAACAACTGTAAACACGATATCCACCACCGTCCATCGTCACTACTCACCCCCAAAGAACACCCTCAAAATAAAACTTCCATACTCCAACACCCAAGCTGAGCCACATATCGAAGAGCACCTGACCAAAGGATCATGCAGTTTCCATAACCTCGCGACCTCTGATCCACCGCAAGAGCACAAAGCAAAAGCCCAAAAACCAACTTGAGTCAAAGAACTGACTCCCGGTCTCGAATCAAAAGTGATCAGCCCACCATATTTTAGTACCAAATTAGCAGGCCACCCTTCGCCCTCGGTACACCAGAGAAAAACCATATCAAGTCAAACAAAGATTGTAGCTAGACCCCGACTCTCGATCTCGAAGCAAAAGTAATCGACCCACCGAAACCAGGACACAATATGTAAGACGAAAGACGTGGCATGTGAAGTTTAAACAACAAATAAATCAAAAGGAAAAGGCTCAACGACATGCAATTCAGATTTCTACTTCTAAAGAGTGACTTCAAATATCAATTAATTATTAGATGATTTTCATGTACAAGTCTACGGTTGTGCTGTGAGGCAAAGGTTGGGGCATATGGTATGCAATTGGGAATACTTTAACTAAGAAGATAAGACCTGGAAAATGACAATTATTACTAGACCATATAAGGTTAAAAAGTTTGTTTAGTAAAGCAATACAATAGGTATGACTCATATGGACATAAAATTGACATTCCTTGACCAATGAGTCTCATATAGCAAATATTTCATAACTAATGAAATGAATTTATGAAACGTACCGAATCGAATGAGATTTAGCCGATTTGAGTGTGACGTTGATGTTTATAAACTTAACTAATAAGCTTTCAACAAAATCAGTAACGAAATCAAACTAATTTCTTACTGAAAGTAGTTAGATAGAATTGCTGACTCACCCCATTTCAACAATCATTCTTGATTAGGCAATCACGTATATATTAGAAGCATACATGTTTATGCATATAAATGACCTTTGTGTACTCTCTCTTTCCCATCCCCTTTTTGTTCTTTCTCGATCTCTTCTTTCTTTTCTTCTCTGCATTTGTTTTCATCTGAATTCTTCTAGGTACTGTTCATCTAAACTCCTTCGTGTTTTTCTTTATATGCATATTTGTTAAATCAAGGGAGTTTAAATAGTTTGTTTAGTTTTTCTAATTTATCTATTGATTTGATTTTTCTGTGTTGGCCATGTGCTCAAATTGTTTCATAAATATTTCGTAACATTTGTTGATTTTTTTTATTGAAGGTCAAACCTAGGGCAACCCGAGATAATGGAAGGACATTCTCGGAAACATTGTGAAGTCAAAAAGGCCAAAGAATTTCTTAATGAAGTTAAACATAGATTTATTCAAGATAACAGGAGGGATAAGTATGATGATTTTCTGAAAGTCTTGAAGGATTACAAGACAAAAAGGTTTGATCATGTCTTACCACTATTTTGTTTATTATATTGTTTGATGGGTTTTATTAAATATTGTTGATTGTAATTGATTTGTGTATCCTTTTGGTACCTTCTGTAGGATTGATGATGCAACTATCAGTAAATTATTGAATGGATTATTCGAAGGTCATAGAGATCTTATATCAAGATTGAACTACTTCATGCCTGATGGATTTAAGATCAAGCTTCCAAAAGAGGAGGAAGAATCTCTAGAACATTCTGAAGAAAAAAATGCCAAAGAATTTGTCAATGATGTTAAGTGTAGATTTATTCAAGTTAATCAGAGGGATAAGTGTGATAACTTTTTGAATGTCTTGAATGATTACAAGACACAAAGGTTTGATCTTTTGTGACCACTATTTATTTTTTTTTAATATATTTTGAAATGGATTTTTATTAAATATTGTTGATTGTAATTAATTTGTCTATCTTTTTGCTACATTATGTAGGATTGATGCTGCGAATCTCAGTAAATTATTAAAGGGATTATTTGAAGGTCATAGAGATCTTATATTAAGATTGAACTATTACATGCCTGATGGATATGCAATCAAGCTTCCATCGGAGGAGGAACAATCTCTGGAACATTGTGAAGCAAAAAATGCCAAAGAATTTTTGAATGAAGTTAAATGTAGATTTATTCAAGTTAATCAGAGGGAAAAGAATGATAACTTTCTGAATGTCTTGAAGGATTACAGGACACAAAGGTTTGATCATTTGTGACCACTATTTTTTTATTATATTGTGAAATGGATTTTTAATTTTAAAGAATGAAATGTATTCTATTAATTTTTGTTGGTTGTAATTAATTTGTCTATCCATTTGGTATATTTTGTAGAATTGATGATGCAAATCTGGTTATAAAAATGAAGAAAATATTTGAAGGTCATAGTGATTTAATATCAAGATTAAACTACTTCCTACCTGATGGATATGAAATCAAGCTTCCATTGGAGGAGGAACAAGTTCATGTTAAATTGGAAGATGCTAAAAGTTCTTGAAAAAGATAAAGGTATTACTGATGTTGAGTTTGATGGATTCTCTTAATGAAGATTCGTTTTTAATGTACAAGAAACAATTTAGTTTTGAATCTAATTGTGCATAGTCAAAATCTGGAGACTAAAATTGCATCATAAGGTCATTGAGATGAACCAAACATAGTGATATTGATACTTGATTTGTCATAATTGAACATCTTCAGGTTACTACACTTTTCCAAGGCTATCCCGACCTTCTTGACGAGTTTACTCATTTCCTTCAAAAAACTATTTCTTCTCAAGTTACTGCTCAAAACTCTATGCCTCAAGATATATAGGAGGTCTCCAATACCCAGCATTGGAAAATTTGGAAGGAGCGAAATTATAGAATATTCAATAATAGTGTCAAGGAGGTTGATGGAATTGTCGATGTAATAAAGGTTTTTTCACCTTGGCGTTGGAGTTTAAGTTGGTTGAAGGTGGCGGCTTCACTGTACCATAAGTGGTGTTGGAACCTGAGGGAGTGTTTATTGAGACAATAGTTTTGGGGGGCTATGCATTGGGTGTGTTTGGCCATTGTGATGAGTTTTTTTTTTTTTTTTTTTTTTATCTCTATTATTTTCTCTCACAGTTTGTTTTGTTGTGTCTTGGCTTTTCTTGCTGTTGTAGCATTTTGCAACTTTCCTCTCCTCTTGAGCAGGAGTGAATTATTAATAAAGTATTAGCTGTTAAAAAAAACAAAAACAACATTTGTGTTCATAAAATCTGAAGAATATTTTAATAAATTATAAAGCTAGAATTTGATATGGAGATATTTCATTTTCAGACTTTTTAGGCAAAGTTTTAATGTTTGTGATTTGTGAGTTTTGAAAAACCATACAATCAAAATGATTTAATCGATATTGATCTTGGATATTTTGAATAAAACATGGTAATTTATATATGAGTATTAATTACAGAAAATTTGATTGATGAATTATTGCAACAACAACAATTAATAAGCCAAAATTGACATTAAGAGGGAATATAATACAAGGGTTAATTCAAAGAGTGTTTCTCGAATGGGAAAGTTTACGAGATTAGAAACGGTTTACAAATTTCCTAATTTGGCTAGTGTTATTTGGTAAAAGATTTGATATGATACCTTATAAGCACAATACCATTGCCAATGTAGAAAGCTAGATGATGATATTTATCACTACACGGTTATCTAAGTCTGAGTTGTGCACTCGACATAGCTTCCCCTAGGAACAAAATATTAGGTTCGGCATGAAATTCAATGGTATGATTCGATTGTATGTAGTAACACGATGATTTTTCTGTTAAATACCTTCTTATAAGTGGTTTTTGGGAAATACCTTTGAATCCTCCTTATATTAGACTCTGTTACTAGTAGCTGAATTTTCCATGCAGGAAAAGTCCATAGAATTATGGCACAAGATCTTCTGTCTTTGTAGGTACCGTCTAATTTTTGGCCGAAGCCACGAGCTTAAGATGGAGTGTGCAGGTGATAACTGAATTTAAACTTCAAAATTCTTGTATGCAAACGGATGCTGCAGTGGTTGTACAATCACAAGGAAGTGGCAACATTAGAGCTTGTAGTTTCGGACAGCCTCATGTTGCTGAACCAGACTAGCAGTACCTGTTTGATATATTGGTAGGAACCTTAATCTTGTAGTTCATGAATTACTTCACTTTCTTACTTCTGTTGGTAGCAAAACTTACCTGGGGAATTCCCTATGCCCCTACGAAAGTAGTATTCAATATCGTTTAGAAAATGTTAAAGAATGTCCTTAGTGCATTGGTTAAAAAGACAAAAATAAAAATATTGTATCGGGAAATGATGAAAAATAGTGAATTTAACTTTTTTAAAGTTAAAAAATTGTTGAATCCAATGCAAATCTACTAAGTACTTTTGATATCCTTAAGAAGCTATTAGTAAGTTTCAATATTCCCTTCAATGCTATTTTCAAGGATGGTCACTTTAGAAAAGTTTTTAGGACTTGAATAGTCTCGTGCGAGCTCAATTTCTGTTGCGCTGAAATCAAATTTGGTCATTATCATAAGAAGGACAGAATTCAGAATTTCAGGAAGTCTCAATTCGGGCACCAAATTCATCAATTCGGCCACCGATTTTCCAGCCACAGGATGCCTTTGCTTGCGACATTTTACGACCACCGAATATGCACATTCGGGCGCCGATTTCATCCGACTGGGCACGTGTTTTTGTGACTTGACAAGTTTCGGGCACGATTTTTATAGCTCGGGGGCCGATTTTCGCAGGCCTATATAATGAAAAGTCCGTTTTCAGAATCTTTAGTTTTGCATTACTTATCTTGTACTTTAGCTATGGGTAACTAATCTCTTTGTAGTTGAGACTTAGTTGAATCTAATGTAATCTTATGAGAACCCTAATTTGTTGAACTCCTTTAAATATCAATGAAAGTCTAGTTTTTATTTATATCATCTTGTTTTTAATGCTTTGTGTATGTTTATTATTGACTACTAGCCCATAAATTTGCAGACTGGTCTTAGAACTTAATTGACCACTAACCCTGGCTTTAAACTCTGAACTAGGTGGTGTGTTTAACCTAAGTAATTAAGCTAGAGATAGAAAATTATTAGGTTATGATATAGGGATTAAAGGACGGTTAAAACTTCCAACAGTTTTGAATTCACTTAAGACATTAATTAAGGGGTTGTCACTTGCGGGGAGAATTCTAGGTCAAGAGATTGGGTAGAATTACTTTGTTAATCTGTCGTTGAACTAGATAATCATTTCTTGAATTAGGAGTGCATAGGAGAACTTCGAAGGATTCGAAGGTCTTAATCATACTTCTCTCTAATTTTATAAAACCAATCTTTTATTGTTTTTAATCAGTTTATGTTACAAAAAATCAATTGAACTGCCTAGGGCATCATTGAATTTAATACATCCTTTTAATAATGAAATTGCTAAGTAGAAGTTAATAACAATCCTCGTGGATACAAATTATTTATTACTTCGATTGACTCTAGTACACTTGCCAAATATCTATCATATATATCCAAATCTCTATTCTTTTAATGATGATGTTTATAAATGGATTTATGCAAATGACGTTAAAATAATTTTTACAAAGTGAAGGTGGTTAATATAATCTTTTTCTTTATTAAAAAAAAAATTATGATTTGGTAAAAACGATTATGTTGGATTTTGTTTAAAATAATTACTTCTGACTGTCACTAAAGTTTGCTATTTTCTATATGTTTTTTTTTTCTTCTATTTTCTTGTATGTTGTAGAAGTGTTATTGTAGGCTGTAGAAGTGTTGTTGCTGCTGTAAAAAAATGTTGTGGTATATTTACAAATTTGTTTTGTGTATCTTGCGTGTTGCATGTGTATTCTTGTTGTTCAGTTGTTTGATTGTTTTATGGTAGTGGCTTTGTGGTGCATTTTATTTAAAAGATATTGTTGGTTGTAGTTAAATGTTACTTTGGAAAATCCAGAAGTCCTAGTTTAACTGGCAAAATGTCGAAATTGTTAGGCCGGATGTCATGATCGGGGTTCGAACCCCGGTACCTCCACTTGTGTGTGTGAGTTTATAATGGCTTTGCCATTTCGTCTATCTACCCATAAAAAAAAAATGTTACTTTGGAAACCCTCAAAGTTAAGACCAGATTGGAAAAATCTTCTAACTCAAATATATTATAGGATTTAGATGATTTGTCACAGGTATTCAAGAGATGGTGATCAAATTGATAGAGTACCCCATTCAACATCACTAAAAACGTAAATTATGAATATGTGAACAAACTCATAACATCCAAGTTGATAACATATAATGGCAAAAAGCCTACACATAATATGATAAAATTAAAGTGACCGAAATATTTATGGATTTTCTGAGTTGACGCTTAAATCATTGATTGAATATTCAATCTTTAGGAACCAAATGAACACTGTAGTAAGACGAAAAAATCAATCAACGCCGCACAAGACAACAAATAACACAGCGTCGCACTTAAACGATGAAATCACGAAGAAAAACCAAGATCTATGTGAAAATCACTTATTTATATTGAAACAAAGAGAAAAAGATAAAGAGATGTGATTTCAAGTTAAAAATTGACACAAAACCGTTTCTAAGAAACCGGAAGAAAGGACTTATTTTAGACTTATTGTTTTTGAGCAATTAGTTTAATCAATAATCATTTCCGACACAATCTTCACAAAATGATAAATGATTTCTTTTTTAAGGAACAAAAGGATAAATACATGATTAAACCCCACTTAAACGAATGTTTATCAAATCTTGCACATTACAAACATAAAAATTGTATCTAAAAACAATAGATAATCTCCATATTGGAACCATATATCTTTGCACAAAATTGCAACATTATTAATCTTGATAAGATCATCACCATGACCTTCAAGAACTAAACCAATTATTAAGCTCATCGATAAGATCATCACCATTGCCTTCAAAAAGTAAACCAACCTGAAGAAGTAAAATCATAATTATAATGAGGATCACACAAGAGAAAAGAAAAATAAAAGGCATAAACAATAAAGCATATTTACCTCTCGAATGACAACGTCAAAACTCTTTTCTCCATGTAAATAGCTACTCACTATGTTTATAAACGATGGAAACACATGAGGAGCATTTAGAAATCGATCCTGCAGGGAAAATATCTATTAGACTCATCAAAACTTAAAATTTTGGTTGATTAATTCAACATTGAAAACTTACCTTCAACTTGTGCATATATTCGGAAACATATGCATGATCTATCACTGGCCTGTCAGCATATATTCTTTTCATCTTCTGTTTTTTCAAGTCAATAAAAAATTTAGACCATCAGAGAAATCATTAAGAAAATATTCAACAAAAGCCTTGACTTAATAAAGTTTTTATAAAAAAACAAAAATGAAGTAAAAAATAACAACGCAAAGAAAGAATTTGAACCATATAATGTTAAAGATTAACTTGAAAGAATTATGAATCAAGAAAAACTAAAAGGAGTATGATTAAAAAAAAAGGAGTAAAAATTTGCATACTTCAATGTAAACCAATGTGATGATAAATTTGAAGGAATTGAAATTAAAATTTAAAGAATGATTGTATGTAAAGTCCCAAAACTACTAAATTCCAAAGAATCGTATAGAAGATGAAAAGGGAAGGAAAAAAAAACTAGTACGAAAAAATAAATTTCTATCTATCACAGGTTTTATCAACCTTTATGATTCTTCAATAATCAAAAGGAACAAAATATTGGTTAGATGGAGCTTAGTTTGAGATTCAGAATGAAAGAGATAAAGAATAAATAAGTGAGAAGGAGAATTCACCATAAATGTTCTTCTAGTAATTCAAACATAATCTGATTATGATATTTTATTTAGTCAATTAATTAATAATTTAGTCAAAAAAAATAATCTAGTCAAAAAACAAATAAGGTACATAAAATAATGTGACTGTTTTTTTCTTTGACTCATAAATTAATGAGTTAAAATTGTTAAAACATGTAAGATTTTTTATCAATACAATGTTTACGAGCCTCAATAAATATAATATAGGATCATATCTTTAAAATTGGTTGGCTACCTCAACTAGTTTGAAATAATGGGTTAAGAGTTAGAGGTTTAAATTCAAACGAAGGAGGAAAAAATCTAACTTAACAACTAATTAATAATATTTGTCATTGAAAAAAAAAAAACTTTTTGAAAGAAAAAAATCTTAAGAACCTATTAAATCGTTATTTTATTTGTCTAATTAAAATTACTCGCTCTGCCCTAGATATAAGATGTAACACCCCGTTTCCCAAAATTACTTAAATAGTAATAATACAAAATAATCAGAGTAATCATAACGAGCATGCTACATTTCTTCATTTTAAAAATTGCTAAATAGAGGATATATAAAATCTATTTAATCAAACGTCGTTTATAAAATTATCATTAAACTCGCGGCGGATTATTTTCATCATCATTCAGTCTACAATAATTATTCTTGGCATAAAGGCCATTTCAACATAAAAGTCAACCACCAAATAACTACATCAGTTAAAATTCAAAATCGATACATAGGAAAGAATTCAAATAATAAAACCCCATCCCATGTATCAGAGCCCTAGACTTTGTGAGCCACCACCTACTACTCAGGATCACCTGCAAGTTACCCATAGGAAGGGCAACATTTTCAAGCAGAAGGGGTGAGATTCTCCAACAATAATAATAATATATAATAACATAATGAATCTAACACCCTATCATCATAATCATCCAACAATCATAATACAACATTTATTATCAACTTCATTATTCAACAACAATGTCAACAGTAACAATGACTCATGCGACTACTCGACTTCACTTCTAAGACTCATGCAAGACATGACAACTCTTCTAAGACTCCTCAACAAATGCAATTATGCATGTGGTACCATATCAGAGCCGAAGCTCTCATCGTTATAGAATGGTTAAAGCATTCTTTTATCAGGACATGAGTCCTCATCGTTAACATCGTTTTGAACAACATCGTGTTCCATCGTTTTGAACGACAAAGCGTTCCAGAACCGAAGTTCTCATCGTTTTTATGCTTATGCAACTGACTCCACTTGTGTATATCTGCATACAACTCAACAACAAATGCATATGTACTCATACGACTCAGCACCTTTTCAATGCAACATGTTCATCCAATTGATTCAAGCATTCCAACATTCAAATTCATAAAAATTAACCAACTAATTATCATCATGATTTTAAGTAGGACTTTAAGTCTATACAAAGGTTATACAAACTGTAAGGAACATCTAGAAATACTCAAAAGGATCCCTTAGTGTGTGAAGCAAGGTTCAGAAAAAGCTAACTAGCACTCAGTTCGCTTAAGCGACGGCTAGCTCGCTTAAGCGACCAACTTACAGTAGGTCTGGGTTCAGTTCGCTTACGGGTCGCTCACGGTTCGCTTGAGCGAACTTTGAACAGAATCAAAAATGGTTTTTCGCTCACAAGGTCGCTTACCATTCGCTTAAGCGAATTCTTGGCAGAGTCAAACTTAATTTTCGCTTACCAGTTCGCTCACTGTTCGCTTAGGCGAACGGGTAAAATCTGATTTCTGGGCAGCTACATGAATGTTCGCTTAAGCGACGGCTGGCTCGCTTAAGCGACCACTCATCTGGGCAGGGTACAGTTACGATTTTCAGACTTCTCATCACTCCAAAAACCCAATTTTAATCCCCAATTCACCCAAAACGTTTTCCAGAAATGTTTACAAGTCCTATATACAACCAGTTATCAAAAGAACCAGCAATTCAGCATCAACAACAACAATTCATTCAAATCAAACATTCATTCAGAACTTTCAAAACTTCATCTATTATATTCTACCTTCATCCAATTATAATCAACATCAACAATACAGAGTAGGAAATCATATTAATCATCAAATACAACATTATAAACCTAAATCTTACACATTTTCTTCAAAATTGCCATTAACCCTAATTTCCCAATTTTACCATAAAACAGTTAAATTGCTTAATTTTCAGAAATCATATATTATCATTATTGAAGATGATCCCACCCTTACCTTAGAATTGCAAGATAAAGTGCAGCAAACCAATTTCTAAGCTCTTCTCTCTTGGTCTTCTCCTTTTCCTAGCTTTTTCTTCTCCCACTTGTTTTCACGTTAAAACAGTTTCTCACTTTTTCTTTCCTTTTCATTCCTAAAGTGTAACTCCTCCTATTACATTAAACCTCCCCTAAATTCTATTAATTTCTAATTAATCCCTAACCTCCTAAATAACTCTATTATTCATTTTATTCTATTTATATTAAATTAAATCATAAAAATAAAATAACACATCAAATAAGTCACACATAATTTCATAAAATGCATAAAAGACTCTAAATAACTCTAAAAATAAATAAATAACGACTAGGGCGTTACATAAGACCCCCTCCAAACTTTAGAAATACTATGAAAAGTGGTTTTAGCATTAAATTTGTAAAAAAATATACATTACTTTTACATAATTACCCCTATGTTTAATTATACAATATAAGGCAATATGGGTATTACCTATAATAATAATACAGATTACTCCCTCTATCCCTTTTTACAAGCATTCCTGACATTTTCATATATATTAAGAAAAGTGGTTAGTGATTATATTGTTTCCCTTTTATTGGCAAATCCTTCCATCTACCCACTTGTGATCCTTGATAAAAGTTGAGAAACCTTCAAAGAAAATAATTATAAGATGCGGGGGTGATGGGTTCAGATTCTAACACAAAGTCTGTGTGCAATAGATTAGTAACAAGCAATTTATACTGGTTTCTTCCACAACATAAAGTCTGTGTTGCAATAGATTAGTAACAAGCAATTTATACTGATTTCTTCCACAACATAAGAGTAGTCCAATCCCCTTGCACTTTCAAGAGATTTCACTATAATCTCACTAAATTACAATTGCTCAAAGAGTCTTCCAATTTCCCAAGCACACTTGCAAGAGACTTCTAAATAGCTAAAATCTATTAGTCGTAAAATATTTGATCAAATAGTCGTAAAATTATAATTAGTGACACCATTAGTAATATTATTTTCCCATTCTCTATTTTTTTTGAATATATGAAGATGTTAATTTAATTCATTTTTTTAAATATTATTTTCTAATACGATGTCCAAAATTGTGTTTACTAATAACAACAACGATATTTTTTCTCCTAAAAAAAATTACAACAATGATATTTTTTATTTTATTAAACGTGTGTAATAAAGTTACCAATTATACATGTTAAAAAAATACTTTTGATAAATAACGTATCGAAAAATAATTTTGATAAATAATGTATTAAAAAATAATTTTGATAAATAAATGTCAAAAACTCTCATACATGTTAAATTATCAAATATGAAAATAATGTATTGAAAATTGCGCCAATTTATTTGTAAAAACTTTAATTACCACCTTTTTTTAATAAGTACTTACCATTTAAGAAAACTAAAACACGTACTGTTATGACACATGTTAGGATGTCGACCATCATTTTATGTGGGTTCAATTTTCAAAGTTCAGACCTACAATGATTTAAACCAATAAAAGAGTATATAATAATACAAACATCTAATTTTTTTTATGTTTATACATCCGTCTATATTGTTACTCATATATTAATACGAGAATTATTTTTTTTTGTAATTTATACACGTGTGTATATTTTTACTCATATAAGCGAACCTGCTTTTATTAATTTATACATGTGTTTATATTTTAATGTGTATATTAATACGGGGACCGATTTTTTTTTTTAATTTACACATGTTTGTATTTTTATTCATATAGTAATACATAGATTTTTTTTATAATTTCTATGCAATTGCGACTTGCTTCCAAAAAAGAGCGCAACACACTCACCCATCCGTATGCTCGGGTATCCTGCTAGAGCATTTGACATCTCTTGTAACCTATACAGAAAGAGATGTTCTTAGGACAATTAGTAATGATATAATTTTAGTTCATTTTCAGCAAATGAAAAATATATTATTTTCTTTATAATTTTGGTTGCTACAAAAAAAAAAATTGTGAAGAATTACTACAACATTTTTTAATATAACTTCTTATTAAATTTAATATTATTTAATTATTTGGAAAGAAAAAAAAATAATTGCCCCACTAGTATTGAAAGTCCAGATCTCCCATGCCGCATTGGCTACTCAAACAATATTGTTTCCAATAGAAAGTGAACACTGTGACTTTATTGTGGAGTAAGGTAAATATTTGTATAAGAGAACGTATGTTAATGTAGAAGGGGGTTTGAAAATCGGGGTGGTGTGTAGCCAAAGTATTTAATTATTCAGCTAAGACTACCAAAATGTCAGAGTTGTTTTTTAAGGCTCTAGATCTTGTGGATCCTTATCTCGGAGTGGTTGAATTGAATTGTTCTTGTTGGGTGTCACACCATTTAGATTTAATAATAGAAGAAATTATGGAGAGATTTTATTGAAAAAATAGTGGGGTTGACAGTCAATAGGTAAACTTTCGTTGTTTTAGTTTTCACTTGTGTCGTGGTGGCGCCGTGTTTTCCATAGCCGATGATAAGTTTACCCGCGCGTCGCATGGGCAGCACACTAGTTATTTACAAAATATACAAAGCATACAACCATTTATTGTATTTGTCAATTTGGATATATATTAAGACTGATGACAAAATTTCCCTATTTCACAGTTGAATCCAAAACATTCAAGTTTTATCTTACAAAAGCAAGTTTCTGAATTCTGAAAAGAAAAAAAAAAAATCCTTAAATGAGCTTAGGATTTAAAACAGATTACAAAAAGAAATCAAAATGAGCAAAGTTCTAACAGAGAAACACCTACGAAATAAAGATCTGTTAATCGAATCTAAGCCCTCTCATCTATTTTGCAATCAAGTTGAATATCCTTTGCATAATAGTAACTCTCTTAGCGTCAATGCCGCAGAAGTTAAGAACTTTAAAAGCCTTGATAATGACAAACTCTCGAATAGACGATTAAGATTAATTATGAGTGTATTTTATCAGTTAAGAAAACAGTCGAGATAATCTTGCTGGCTGCTGTTTGCCAAGACATGGTTTTACCATCAAACCTCTGTAGATTGCAGCTGTACCATACAATATTAATCACGTTAAGGATTTCAGAAAAAATCACATTAAGGATTTCAGCAAAAATCACATCTCTATATTGAGAGGACCAACCTCTATTACAAAGTCCGAAGGCAGAAAAAATTGATAATGATAGCAGCGAACTGAGCGAATTTCACAAGCATCCAATTCAAGTAAACACCTTACTATCACTGGCCATCTGAAGGCTCCAGCACAATCCTATCAATTCATCTGTCAAAACATCACAACATTGTCCTAACTAAACTAAATGAGTGCATCTTTTTTTGTTGCTTATTAATTGGTGCATGCCAAGTTTCTTGCTAAATTTTTTTTTTTGAAGAGGAGTTTCTTGCTAAATTGATTAAGCAAATCTGATATCGTCTAAATGTACCAAACATGCTGCTTTCAAATTTGATTTATTCTGGAGACAATACTTTATAAAACATTATGAGAAAAAAATTGATGCATTCTACCAATTTGTATAAAAATTGACGCAGTAACCCTTAAATTTTGATTCAAGTACATACATACATTTCAGATACCTTTAACAACAACGTTGACAATTTTCTTTATTTTTTAGAATACAATTGGGGAAGGTAGAAACTTTATAGTTGTCCCTAATATAATTTGAATTTCATCCCTTAAAGTTACAAGGTCAACAAACTCTTACTATTAAGTTGGCATTTTATGAATAACAGTGTCTTCATTGAATTATATTACACTCAAATTACATGAAATAATGTTTGGAGTTCTTGACTCGTGTGTTGATGCGCTGAAAATTCACTCAAAGGAATGCTTAATGGTATAATCTGAGTGGAAAAACTTTGTGACACACATTTCATTGTTGGTCGAGAGGACAGGCTTAGGTTTAAACATGCAAATGCTACGACAGCAACCTGAATAATGTGAAGTGAAACCATCTCATTATTTGGACGTTGGAGACGTTTGTCTAGTACTTCACGTAGTTTGATGTCTTGAGTTGATGTTAATTGAAGTGATGACAATATTTCCTCAGGATGTCTTCCCAATAAAATTTCAAGTGCCATTACCCCAAAACTATATACATCACACTTTTCACTTACAACCATAGTATAGGCGAGCTCTGCATTGACCAAATCACATCGAGCAAGTTGAAGGATTGTAAAGAAAATTAAAATAGTTGAAAATTAGTAGAATGTCCCTTCTCTTCTTTCACATATATCATAAAAAATAATCAGTGGATTTATATACTTAACAATTAAAAAAGAGAATTTATTTTTAAAGAGACCATATATTTAGGGGGGAATTAGGAGTAGAATTTTATGACGTTAGTGTTAAAAACTATTGAACATGTATGTTATTTGTGTGGATTATGAATAGTTTGTTATGTCTCTTAAAGATCTGGAATAAAATAAAGAGAACGATAAAAAGTTAATGCAATAAATAATTTACCAGGAGCTATATATCCAATAGTTCCAGCAACTATTGTTCGATTGGATGAATCACATTGAAGGAGTCGAGCTATACCAAAGTCAGAAACACTAGGCTGCCATTCCGAGTTTAGAAAGATATTGCTAGTAGATACATCTCTATGCACTATTGGAAAGGTGAAATCATGATGAAGATATGATAGAGCAGATGCAACTCCTTTAACAATGTTAATCCTTTTTCTCCAATGTGGAATGGGACCCTTCAAACAATTATTGGAAATGTCCAAATAAGAGATATCACAAAGAGATTGGGGTACCATTCCAGAGAGATTATTATATATTGCTTAAATTAAGGTTGTAAAAATTTCCAAACTGAGAGGGAATTTTGCCACTAATGAGGTTGTCACTGAGGTCAAGTTTCATAATAATCTGTCAATGGAAACCAACCGGAAGGAAGTGTACCATTGAGAAAATTGTTAGAGATGTCAATGTATTGTAATTGTGTGAGATTTGTAAGGGAAATAGGCAAGTTTCTACCGAGACGGTTATGAGATAGATCTCATTTTTTTAGATATATTCAAGAACCCTAACTCAAGAGGAATGAAACCTTGAATGTAGTTGTTAGAGATGTATAAGAACTTTAGTTGTGTGAGATTTCCTAGTGAAGAAGGAATAGAACCTTGAATATTGTTAAAAGAGATATCAACGTACTCTAATCTTTTAAGATTTCCTAGTGAAGAAGGTAACTCACCTACAAGAGAATTGCTATTCAAATCGACATATGCGAGCTTTGAGAGAAGACCAATTTCTTTTGGGATACTCCCTCGTAGACCAATTCCAATGACAGCAAGTCTTTCTAAATTGTGGAAAAGAGACAGGTTGAGTTTTCCAAATTGAATCACCCATGTCCTTGTTGCAAAATATATATATATATATATTTTTTTTTTTTAAAACTCGGTATCCGATCCAAGAATCGACTAATCCGAGGGGATCAATCCCACCGCCCACTTGCGGGGGCCCCGTTTAAAGCCAGAGCAAGCTCTATATGGACTTAGCCCACCGAAATTGCAAAATATATATTGATTTCTTTTATGCTTCCAGCCTCATTGCAAGATATACTAGACCAACTACAACGATTGGAGATATTGAAGTGTGCATCAGATGTATTCCACAATCCACTATTGACTACTGCATTTGCTTCCATTTGAAGTTGAGATGTCACTATGGCAAATTGAGTCCCCATGAACAAACCCAAGTAAGAAGAAAAATCTTGAATTGTATGGTTAAAGATCAAATTTGGGATATCATCCTAACGATCAACTCATAATCTTTCAGCTTTCACTTCCAATTTCTTCCACTTGATAAAGTAATTATGAAGAGCTGTTGTTTAACTTGTGTTGAATGACCAACTTGTGTGTTTAATAACAATAAAAAGAGAGTGGAATGCAACCAACTTTTTATATGTTAACCCATTTATCATGTAAACACTTAGAAAAAAAATAAAAAATCTTGTAAATACTTTGTCTCATTGTTTGCGCTATGTAGATAATGTTGTATTTCTAAGTTGATATTACTCCATCCGTTTCAAAATGTATGTCTAAGTCAACCACTTCACATATGCCAATGCACAATTTTGACCGTTAATATCTTTAATTATTCAAGATAAAAAATTATAAAAATTTAGTATTTTGAAAATATTTGTCGGGACAAATCAAACAATATCTTACGTGTTAATATTTGTATTTATACATTAGTTAAAAAGTATTGTCAAAGTAAGTCAAGTGAATGCACATTGCAAAAATTGGACATATATTTTGAGACGGATGAAGTATAATTTAAAAGTTATTAAATGTTGTTCATTATTTGTTGTTGATTTAATCAAGTGATATTTACTTAGTCAAAGTCTTATTTATCAAATTTATTTTATAATTATTTTTGTAATTGTTGATGCTTGACGGTATGGTCAAAGGCTTAAATCTCATTCCCTATTATTATGCCTCATGTTCCTTAATATAAGGAACAACTCACCACAACTCTCTCATGGATATATCCTTCCTTTATTTTGAAAATCAAAGGTCACATAACTTACCACAATACATAGTAATCGCCGGTATAGAAAAAATACATGCACATAGTACGCCCTTTATATACTCTCTCACTTCATGTTTCTTTGTACATAATTATTTTCTCTGCTCGTAAAATTATTGAGTTTCTGGATTAAATATCATGTTATCTTTGAGATAAATTTGAGTTGTTCTATCACCTCTGGGTATGATTCATACCGAGGAAGAACTCGTTGTATCATAGGAGGATATGCGCTTATGAGGCGTATAAAATCATCAAGGACAGTGACTATGTCACGCCTCAGATTACATAACAGTGTGTTGTTTTACAGGTTTCCTCTAATTTGATTTGTAAAGACTTGATGGAGCCCTGTCGGCAACTAAATTTGATAAGTTTCTTATGCTTTATTTTACTTTATTATTAATCATGGGTGGAATCTAGGGTGAGGGGCCAATTAAATCCCTCACCGGTGGACCACTACTAAGACGCGTGAGATTAATCAAATCATACATATCATATCGTACACCGTCTACACTGGATCACATATATCTTCTTCTCTCACTTTTAAAATCATGGCTCTATAGGGTCAGGTTATTTCCACAACCATTGTCGAGGGATTAAAATTTGATCTGAGCTTATATAACTAATGATTTAGTTCAGTTAAAATTAAAATGAGAGTTTATATAATCTCCACACTGTATGGTACTATTACCTTAACCTATACCTCTCCAATGGTAGTGATTCAATTCAATGGAGGAAATTTGAAATTTCTAATTCTAAAATCTCCAATAACTATTGTCGAACGAATGTTGAGACGTTGTACTGGTTTTCCAACCAAGTAGTCACAGTTGAGTGAGAGGGTCAAAGTTCAACTACAACCAACATAAATCCTCATATCTTCACCTACATAATAATAAATGTTAACTGCTCTTGCTAGGGCAACTGCAATTGCTGCCAACATAACTCCTAATACTCACCAATTAAATTCTTTCTCGTAAACTTTACAAGAGCCCTCAAGAAATTGCACTATTGAAGCACCTTGCAGTAAAATCTGAAAAGTTTCTTCCATTGAATCACAACATGTACGTGAGAAGGAGGGTAGATGTGGGCTCCGTGATACAGTGTGAGAATTGTATATGCTCTCATTTTTATTCTTAGCAGATCTAGATCATTAATTAAATTTAACGGTCTTATTTTTTTGGTCCACCGGTGAGGGATTTGATTGATCCCTCATCCTAGAATCCACCTTAATCATGTTTATTTGTTATGATATTTCTCTTTAATTTTTTATATGTGATAATTTCACATCTAATTTATTCAACAGAGAAATGATATTTGTACAGTCATTTTATGATAAACTTTGCTACAATTTTCTCTATCATACTTACGTTATGTTTTATATCTCGATGAAAACATGCCTCGCCGGAATCCTCTCTATCTGGGTTGTAACTGTTTTGTTTCGGTGACCTAACCAATCTTCGGTGAAGCACCGATGATGATTTTTCTCTAATTTTGTGTGTTCTGCTTAGCCCCTCTCGCCGATTTCTCCCTCTTGATCTGGATATGCTAGCTTCTAAGGGCGGTGCTGCTTCGTCTCTCCTCTTTGGTGAAGTTCCCTTTAACGGTGATGCTTTGGGTTCTGTGATTTCCTTAGCTGCAGCTTGCTTCTTCTTCGTCTCCTACTAATGGCTCCTCCGATTTGGCCGTGGAATTTTCTTGATCCGCCGGAGACTGTGGCGACGGCGGAATTTGGGAAAAAAATTTCTCAGGCGGTGTCTGCTTCATCAAAATCGCAAGTAAAACCTATTCCTCCTAGAACTATTATTGGTGACTTTGTTAGAAGCAAACCATCACAGGAAGATTATGAGGCCAGAATTAGGGACTGTAATGCCAACCTTCATGGAAGAATCACTCTGCAAAAAAACGATGCACCCTTAATCACTCAAACTGCAAAACCTTTGGCCATACTTGAGCAGCTGGTTTGTTACTCCACTTGGAAGAGGTTGTTTTGAGTTTCAATTTCACTCACTAGAGGATATGAGAAAGATTCTAGCACAAGGGGTTATCAATCTCAAACCTGGCATCTTAAGATTTTTTTGTTGATCGCAACATTTTAACCACCACTCTCAGATACAAACTCACACCCAAGTTTGGGTTAGGTGGATGCACTTGCCTCAAGAATATTGGAGGAAACAAACACTTTTTGAAATTTCTTCTGGTGTGGGAACTCCCCTTATCATTGATGATGCTATTAAATCCAGGTTGTCTGGTATCTATGCTAGAATTTTGGTGGATATTGATATGTCTGGTAAATTGTTTGACTTTATTATTGTGGAAAGAGAGGGATATGTATTCCTGATAGAGGTTCAATATGAAAGGTAGCCACCTTCCTGCACTCATTGTAAGTTCCTAGGCCATTCCATCCAACAATGTAAGAAAATTGGTTCCAAGCAGGATCAGAAAGATAGGGAATTTGGTAAACAGAAGCAGCAGTTGAAACATCCTCAGATTGCCAAGAAGCAAATTGGTAACTCGACCTCTAAATAACATATGCACCTCCTTCAGTAATGGAGAAAATTGTCCATAATATGTACATAGGGGAAAAATATGTACATAGAGAAGGAAGGTACCACTGAATCTCTAAACCAAATTGTTGATAATTTGTCTGATATCATTCCTGATAGCCTTGTTATCCATATCCCTAAGGATGAAATTCTTATCACTACTAAGAGTCAAGATTCCTTGGCTGATCAAGATCTTGTGGTCAACTACCCTTTTAAAGTGCTTTGTAGTTATGAAGATAAGTCAGAAGGTGAGGCTTTAATTTACCTAAGGAACCGGGTGCTCCAGATGTTTATGTTGGAAGTTTTCATGATGCCATAAACTCTCCCATAGCTACCCTTGATGAGACTATTTATGTGGTGTCCCCCATCATGCCAGAGAAAACTGCTTCTGTTGAAGCCAGACCCTCTGAGCAGATGGGTGGATTCATTGAGACTCAACTAAAGTTGAATGATGGGAGGCTGTCATTCCCCCCATCATTCCTTCAGACTCATCTCTGCAGGATGAAAACACTGTGAGGCTGTCATTTCCCAGTGTTATCCATGCATCCTCTGGTAAAGTTATGGATCCAATTCTTACAGCTTTGGTGACTTCTGTTTCTATCGAGGGTGGCCAATTCAGTACTGCTAAAAAATCTGAAAATGTATTTCTGACCTTAAATCAGCCTACCTCTGATGCAGCCATAGATTAAAGTGTTAAAGTTTTGAAAATGATTTGGGAGATTATGAGTATGATTCTGAAGATCCTACTTCTGATGATATCAAAACTGTGGACCATGGTCCTAGAAAATATTGCAAGGACCCTTAAGATACGGAGAAACCTCTTAAAACTAAAGGAAGGAAGAAGAAATAAAAGAAAAAAAATCCAATCTAGCACCCAATGTTTCTGCTAAGAGCATCAGAACTCGCTCCAAAACAGGTTCTTCTATCAGCCCTGAGTTATAAAGGTGTTATACTGGAATATTAGAGGCATGGGGAATTCAGCTTCGCAAATGCATCTTCTAAAGCTTGTAAATACTCATCACCCAGATTTTCTCTTTGTTGTTAAACCAATGGTGCCGTTTGAGACTATCCCTTCTTGGTTCTGGTACAAGCTCCGCCTAACTGCTCACATTGTGAATTCTATAGACAGTCATCAGCCTAACCTTTGGGGAATTGGCAGTCTAAGCTTGAAGTGACCATTTTACTCTCTATTGATCAATGCATTGCTATTTCTTGTAAATATGACAATTCTATTTTTTTTTCCTTGCTGTTGTTTATGCTAACACTTATCCTAGCAAATAGTACAAGGAACCTACTAGAATTATACCTAGATTCAAGTTTTTCAAGGCTTGGACAACTAGTGATATTTGTGAAGCATTTGTGGCCAATGTCTGGAGCACTGATCTCATTAGAACTTTATGCAAGGTGTTCAACAAAAATTGAAAACTCTTAAACCTCTCATCAAAAGTTGGAATAAGCAGGTGTTTAGGGATGCCCACCAACAAGTCACTCTTTCTTATGAAAATCTTGAGGCTATCTAACTTAGTATTGATCGATTGGGCCATAATCCTCAAAGAGCTAAAGAGGAGGTTGCTTGCCTTGCCAAATACAATGAAGCACTTCAGATGGAATGTAATTTCTGGAGAGGGAGAGAGAGGGAGAGACAGAGACAGAGACAGAGAGAGAAGGATAGAAATGCAAGATTCATAGATGGAGACAGAAATAAAGCTTTCTTTCATAGACCTACTAAAATTAGGGAAAAGCAGAACATGATCTGCCTTCTGAAAGATGGGGTCTACAACACAACTTCTGACATAGAATCTATTGCTCTTAATTATTTTTCCCAAATATTTGCTACTTCTCATATGTATACTACTAATGATCTGCCTAATCATCTCATTCCTGTTCCGGTCACTTAAGTTGACAATCTCTTGCTCAATGTTTTTCCTCTTGCGGAGGAGATCAAACATGCAGTTTTTTTATCATAGCAATTCTTTTTTTAAAATTTCAACAATGTTTTGTAATTTAGAATATTTCTGATCTTTATGTTCACTTCAGTTGATTATCATTGAAACATCAAGTTAAAAATATTTTGCGATTTTCTCCAAAAAAATCGACCTTCAAATTTATCAACAAGTACGAAAAGAAGTAAACAACATTTAAACTCAAAATCTTATTTAAGCGATAACATGTAAAATGCACTACTATTTTAGCTCAATTTACACATGCTTTGACCTTTATTTTATAGTTTTTTTGCAATGTAATGCTGATATTGTGTGTCTTATTTCAAGTATATGTCAATTAAAAGTCCTTGTACGTCAAAATGATGAAAAACGGTGAAGAAAGGAAGAAAGCTCCAAAGTCACCAGAAAGTCCACAAACCAGAAAAACGGTGAATCTTATTCGGTTTCAATTAAGTTGATCTGTTGTTGTTGTGTTTGGATCGTTGTTGTTATTTTACATCCTTATTGCTGCGTTGTTGTTCTGTGTTATTTCATATTGTTGTTGCACTGTTGTTGTTGTGGCCTTTTTTCCTTTTTATTAAGAGTATTCATCCTTAACAGATTCACGTTTTTTTTATTCTCTTTTAATTCTCTAATTCAAAGAGGATGAATAGCAGTTCAGTTATTATAATTACCATGTCTCATAAGATTTTCAAAGTCCGCAATAAAATGATTATAGTACCAAGGATGCTTTTTTTTTGGTGACATACCAAAGATGCTTTGTTAAGTTGTATAATTTATAAATTTTACAGGAATTATTTTTAAGTCTGAAAATTATAATTTTAACAATGACTTTTCAGTGAAAAACTGGAATAACGTGATACCGGTTTCATCTCGAAAGAGTGGAAATTTTATCTTCTATGGAAAATTCAGAAGTTAATTTTAAAATACTGCGACAACATTTTTTTTTTCAATTAACTTAGAAATTATTGATTTTAAAAAAACACTATCTTAAACTTGTACCCGAGCACGCGAAAGCAGGCGTCTGTGAGTTTAAAATACGGTTTCGGCTACGCGAAAGCAAATGGAACCTTTCAATTAAATTTTTACTAAAAATAACTTTTCACTCAAAAATTGATTGTTTTTCAACCATAATTTTGAAGTTGTAATGCATACCCGCGAAAGCGGTCGAATAGATTACAAAGTTGAAATTCTTGTCGTACACGTGAAAGCGGAGAGGCCTCTATAATTATATCCTTTTACGCGTAAAAATATTTTGCAGTTATAATAATAAAATATAACTTAACAAGTATACATGGTCCACACGAATTATATTCTGGTATGTCGTCATTAAAGTAATTAAAAACAAGTTAATTTCCTAATTTTGCAATCAAACTAATTAGCACCGCCTTAGATAAACAATGTGACATCTTTTATACTTGCAGGATTCAACAACTTTTATACTAAAACCGATATTTTCGTGCACTTGCAGACCTATCATTAAGCAATTAAAAAACTCTTGCGGAAAAAATGAGAAAGAATGTATAGAGTTTGACAAATTATACACTTATTTGTTGTTTGAGTTTGAATCATGTTGTCTGAGTTTGAGAAAGCTTGGAAAAGTCGTCTAAAGCACAAATGAAGGTTACCAGTTGGGTTCCTGTATGTAACAAAGATTGTTCGAATCATAAATCTCGAGTTTGACCGATTGGGAGTTACGTTCCAAGAAGGGTATTTTTGGCTTTTGAGGGATTTGTGAGAAATTACAAGGGCCTATTGAGTAAACTTCTTTTATTTATGAAGCTCATTTGTCATGGGCCAAGCCCATCGTATGGAACCCTAAAGTCCAGTTTATAGTTCATTCTATATAAACGAGTGGTCGCCGCATTTCATCTCTCCAAGGGTTACCGATTTCTCTTCTCTTGTGTTTTAGATCTTTATTTCCATTGTTTCTTCTTCGTATATATTTTCTTTTTCCTTTCAAATTTTCGGTATATTTATCTTTTATTAGTCTTCCCAAGTCTCAATGTCTAGTGAGTTCGGAATTTGATAGCTTTCATGATATGAACTTGAACAAATCAACAAAGTGTTCAACTTTGGATCAAATCAATCAGATCTGTAAGTTAATCTTAGTTTTCATAACACTAGATGAAGATGACAATGACGGTGATGATGACAATGGTCTTATGATAATTTTCTCAGATCTAAAAAATCAAATCGATGAAGTACCAAAGGTATATCATCAATACAAAATTCTCTGATTTATTCTTATATTTATTATATAATTCAATATAGATATGATAGTTTTTCTTAGTATCAGATCATTTATGTTATAGTTTTTCATAGATATAGTTTTCTTGTTTATTAAGATATAGTTTTTCATTTTTCTTGACAAATTAAGATATGGTTTTTCATAGATCAACACTATTTTATTTATTTGAAGAGTTTGATTTTATCTTTTTGCAAGATCTTCTCGGACATAGGTCATTGACAAGCCTAACATTTCAAAGACTCCACAAGGTTTCAAGAGAACCTTGGTGCTTAGAAATGATTATTCTAAGTTGGACTCTTACTACATCACACCTACAGGTGAAAAACTGAGAGCCCGCAATGAGCCCAGTGGTGTATCTGCTTCAGATTTTGATTTTTCATCCCAAAAGATTATGCAAGACACCATCCCATAATTTATTGAGCAGCAGAAGGATTCTGCAAACAAAAAAGTTAAGATAGCTAAAGATGAAGTTTGAGAAATGTTATCACAAGGTTGTTGCATGCATGTTGTTGTGGTTGTTGATGCTAATAATATATTATTTATAGATATTGCGTTAGGGAACACTAATTCAGTGGTATTGAAACAAATTTAATTTAAGTTTCAGTAGTTCATTGTAACCTAAATAGATATTTGCAAACTCTTTATGTTGACTGATCAGAACACCCAAAATATATTTTGTATTCTTCTATGCACCTCAATCAATTTGCCTCAAAAAAGACCTAAACTATTTATTCATATTTATTTGAGTAGTTTGATTTTATCTTTCTGCTACCGATGATTATTATAATTTTATTTTGGCTTAAATATGCAAACCGTCTCTGTAATTTGGGCTCATTTTGATTTTCGTCCCTGTAAAAAAAAAAAATTTTAATTACATCCCTGTAAAAAAAATTTTGTTTTAAAAATGTCCCTAGCCCCACTTCGCTGGTGATATGGCAACGTTTTGGGCCACGTGGCAGTTGCTGACTAGGCAACTTATGCCACGTGGCGCTGACGTGGCAGTCCACATAATTAAAAAATTAAAATTATTTTTAAAGTTTTAAAAATTATTTTTTTAATTAAAAAATATTAAAAATATAAAAAAAACATTTTAAAAAATCTGAAAAACATAAAAAATATTAAAATTATTTTTATCATATAATTTTCAAAAAGAATTATTTTTTTTTTAAATTATAAAATCTGAAATTTCTGCAAAAAAATGAAATGATTTTTTTAATTTTTGTAAAATATGAAGAAAAAAATATAATTTTAAAATTAAACTCGAAAATTTAATTTTAACAGTTTTTTTTCAATTTTTTTATTAATTTTTGAATTTATTTTCATATTTTTTTAATTTAAAAAAATAATTTTAATTTTTTAATTATGTGGACTGCCACGTCAGCGCCACGTGGCAGAAGTTGCACAGTCAGCAACTGCCACGTGGCAAAATCCATGCCACATCACCAGCGAAGTGGGGCCAGGGACATTTTAAAACAAAATTGTTTTTACAGGGATGTAATTAAATTTATTTTTTTTTACAGGAACAAAAATCAAAATGAGCCGAAATTACAAGGACAGTTTGCATATTTAAGCCTTTTATTTTTTAATTTGACCTATCGATTTAACCAAAAAAATACGCATTCTAACGAATTGATCATTTTCTCTCCTTCGAAAACATAGTTTATCTTCTTATATATTAAAGTTAACAAGTAAGCCCTAATTTTAACCTAAACCCTATTGCATAATTTTACTGTTTAAACCCTAATGTTCACACCTAATCTCCTATTTTCATGAGCAATCCTAATGCTCTCTCCTAATCTTCTTATATATTAAAGTTAACAACAAGTAAGCCCTAATTTTAACCTAAACCCTATTGCATAATTTTACTGTTTTAACCCTAATGTTCACACCTAATCTCCTATTTTCATGAACAATCTTCTTATATATTAAAGTTAACATGTAAGCCCTAATTTTAACCTAAACCCTATTGCATAATTTTACTGTTTTAACCCTAATGTTCACACCTAATCTCCTATTTTCATGAACAATCTTCTTATATATTAAAGTTAACATGTAAGCCCTAATTTTAACCTAAACCCTATTGCATAATTTTACTGTTTTAACCCTAATGTTCAGACCTAATCTCTTATTTTCATGAACAATCCTAATGCTCTCTCCTAATCTTCTAATATATTAAAGTTAACAAGTAAGCCCTAATTTTAACCTAAACCCTATTGCATAATTTTACTGTTTTAACCCTAATGTTCACACCTAATCTCCTATTTTCATGAACAATCCTATTGCTCTCACCTAATCTTCTTATATATTAAAGGTAACCCGTAAGCCCTAATTTTAACCTAAATCCTATTGCATAATTTTACCGTTTTAACCCTAATGCTCACACCTAATCTTATATTTTCATGAACAACCCTAATGCTCACACCTAATCTCATATTTTCATGAGCCCTAATTTTAACCTAAACCCTGTTGCATAATTTTACCGTTTTAACCCTAATGCTCACACCTAATCTTATATTTTCATGAACAACCCTAATGCTCACACCTAATCTCATATTTTCATGAGCCCTAATTTTAACCTAAACCCTGTTGCATAATTTTACCGTTTTAACCCTAATGCTCACACCTAATCTTATATTTTCATGAACAACCCTAATGCTCACACCTAATCTCATATTTTCATGAGCCCTAATTCTAACCTAAACCCTGTTGCATAATTTTACCGTTTTAACCCTAATGCTCACACCTAATCTTCTATTTTCATGAACAACGCTAATGCTCACACCTAATCTCCTATTTTTATGAACAAAGCAAATCGGCATCGCTTTATTTCCCCTATTTCTTCAAAACAAATCGCCCTATTGGAATAAAAGGGTTTTGAAAGATTATAGCAACATTTTTTTTTGTTAATATTACACTTTTCATCCAAATTAGAACTGAACTCTCTTTGTTAAATATTTACCACAAAATGCACCTGAATTTTGCAATCTATATAAACAGGTGGAAGAAACATTTCAACAAACAGTTAAAGGGTATCATTTACGGTAAAGGCCAAATATTCGATAAAAGGAAAATTATTTAAATAAAACATTTTACATGTTGAGGTTAAGAATGAACTATTTTTAGGTACATAATATAACATTAACATATAATTTTTACAAAAGAATGAAGTAACATTTTTTCATAAAAAAAAAAGAAAAATATGAAGTAACATATCAATAATATAATATTGACATATAATTTTAACAAAAGAATGAAGTAACACACGATTGATAAAAATTAATATTTTTTTGGTGAATAAGCGTGGTGTCTGAGGTTCGAATTCCAACATCTGCATATATTTGGGACCACATATTTCATTCTCTTTGATATGCATTGAGATTTGTTTTTGTCTACTATATCTACAATGTATATGACTCGTGCGGCAGCACGGGTGGAAAGTCTAGTTTTTTTTATTTTCAGCTTTGGATAATTTCGACGGACTACGATATAAACCAAATTTGTTGAAATTGGGCGCAACAAAAACCTTTTTATTCCAAAAAAAATGATTTCCATTCTTAACAAAGTGGTTGTGATCATGAAGGATAACCTCCACATTTTTTAAACAAACATCATCAACCTTCAATATAGAGTTCTTTTGATGGAATTCAGATGCTATAAGATGCAAAATTGAAAATTTCAACTTATAAGCAATAGGGACGAAAATGGGACGAGGTGTTTTGAGATAACAATTAACAACATGCAACCCTGGTTGATTTTTTCAATTGACAAATGAATAGAATGAAAGATATATAAAATCAAGTATGTGAAATGAGAACATAATTGTGTATCTTTTTTTTTTTTATCAAATGCAGCTGGGCGGAGTTATCTAAGTTTGACCCATTTATTTCTCATTGTTGATATGGCTTTTTTACAGTTTAAAAGCTACTTTAAAACAAAGTTAAAATAAAGAATTTTAAGAAAGAAGTTAAAGTTGTTTGGTTACTTGATCATTTTTAGTTTTACAGCTATTTTTAAGTTAAAAGTTGTTTGACAAAATATTGTACAAAACTTTGAATCTAATATTTGGTTTTTTTATTTTCAATTATACCCTATAACAAATTTTGTTATATGAATACTATATTTTTGGTGTCATTCAAAAAGATAAGAATTTAATTATATTATATTTGTTACATTGTTGGTGCCATTGAAAAAGATATGTATAGTGTTTTTTAATAAGAAAAAAATATGCATAGTTTGTTACAATATGTCTTGTCCAAAAGATATGCATAGTTTGTTAGTTTGTTACTAACAAGTAGTTTTTTTTTTTTTTTTGATGAAACTAACAAGTAGTTCTAACGTAGCATTCATCAACTTTTGTTAAAGCTGATTCCATTCAATTTTACGCATTCTAGAAAAAGTACTATTTTTAGTAAGTACTTAGTTGATATTGTCTTTGGCTTACCTTCTCCTTGAAAATGCAGAGAAGTAGAAGGAAAAAAAAAGTTGGGCCAAACGGTGCCTTGTTAGATGTTTATAATAAGTTAATTCTTTAAGTTTGTTTGTTATAAATTGATCATTTTAAGTTTTTTATTTTATTTTACAAATTGATCCTTTAACTCAGAATAATTTCACTGTTACTTATTTTTTTAGCCAACTTCGTTAAAAGGTGTCTATGAACCATTTAACATTGGGGTGGTAAGTCCAAAAGTGCTTATAACACCAAACATAATTACTTACACACGTTTTCTTCTTGTTGTTTGAAGTCGAGCCTAATTTTACAGAAAAATATTTCATCAACAACATTATAAATCAAGCAATCGATCAATTTTGTTTCAAATCAAAGCTGAATAATAAACCTATAAACCCTACTTTTGTGAGCGGTGAAATTTAACTTACCAACTTAACATTAAACCTCCACATAAAACACCTTTTAATGAGTTTAATGAAAATAGGATAATAGTGCAGATAATTTCGGACTGAAGAGACGAATTTATAACAAAAAAAAAAAAAAAACTTAAAGGATCAACTTATTATAAACATAAAACTTACAATGTGTTTAAGGAAAAATGCACTACACACCGTAAGATACAATGTGCAAAAGTGGTTCTATAAATAGAATCAGCATACCTCACTTCACTTTTCAGAAAAGCCTAGCCATTATGAAACTGTTCTATCTCTCAAAAGCTTTCTTCCATCCATACTACCATTGTTGACATAATAGTGTTGCTTGTGTAGAATGAGTAGTTGATTATCAATGGTATTGTGCTATAAGATGTCAAACTTGTTCATGATTATTCGTATTGATCCATCTAAAGAGAAATTTAATATTTTTTTCCTATTATCTTTTGTTTTTGTTTGCGATTTCCCTTCGATATCTTCCTCTAAAAATCATTAAAAATGGACAATTTAGTCCCAACACCTAATGTAATTTCGAATCGGATGATGACGTTCGACCTTGCAATTTTGACATTTGTCAGTTAAACTAATACTTATAGACAAAAAGAACAATTCTTTAGTTTGACCTAAAAACTTTTTAGTTAAAAGTATAAATGACATATATGTCCATATATTTAGGAAGTTTTGTGAAAAGAATTGTGACATTTTGGTAAAAAAATAAGTGGGAGTAGGGTTGCTAACTTACTTTTTAATGTTTGAAGTAAATTAACAACCCCATTGTATATATTTCAACGAATTTCCTTTAAATGTCAATGATTTTTAGTGTCATTGAAACCTTTGTTCCTACACATTCTCCTACATCTACATAATTTATTTTAGGGAAATGTTAACAAGTGCGTATTTAATGCATTGAAACTTAAACTATTTGACTTTTTGAAAGGATACTACTCCCTCCGTTTTTTAATATAAACAAATTTTGACTTTTAGATTCATTCAATCAATAATGTATTTGGTCTATAATATAAATCACATACATCATTGATTGAATGAACCTAAAAGTTAAAATTTGCTTATATTAAAAAATGGAGGGAGTATCTCCATTCCTTTTTAATTGTCACTTTTTGACATTTTACGCAAATCAAGACAATCAATAATTGTTATTACTTTTGATGCCATAAGTTATACTTTTACTATAATGACCTTATTCATTTAACATCTCATTTCATATATTTATCTTTCCGCAATAAATAACTAAAGATAATATTGATAAAACAATATTTAATGTTGCATTAAACTTTGAAAGTGACAGTTAAATAAGAACAAATTTTTTCTCCAAAAGAAACACTTAAAAATGAACAGAGGGAGTAATTATCTAATTTATATTATTTAAAGAATGACCCAAAAACATTAGTTAACGAAACCTTTTATTTTAATCATTCATCACTCTGATCTAAAATCAATTAAATGTACCCATGACATCAAAAGGCCAATGACACAAGTATTTGACCTTTGGCAAACTTTTGGAGACTTTCTTACATTAGAATCAAACAAGCACTTTACTTTTACATATACAAACCCACAGAAAACGACTTTTACTCTCGCAAACGTGAATCTCTCTACTCTCTTTTTATCGTCACATACACTTTTCGTGATTCAACTTTCTTCGTGGCCGAGCCATTGCAACAACATTTCCAATTCAACATTCATTTCGAATTTAATCACTTCACTCTTTCCAAATCAAACTAAAATCGATAATTGTAAATAAAAACGAAGATTCTCTGCTTATTTCAAACAAGGTACACATAATTCTCTAAACTTTTATTAATTTTTAATTTTTGAAGTTGCATTTCATTACAAATCACTAAATTTAATTTTTCAGTACCAGCTTTGTTGATAATTGTCGGTGATGTCATAAATACAAAGTTAAGGAGATTCAGAAAAGAAAAAAAAAAACGGTATGTAGATTTCTGCTTATACTGTTAATCATTTAAGTTTTGTTTGGATAAACAACTTATGCTCTGTTTGGTAAAAAAAAAAAAAAAAACCGATAGTTGATAAGCTAGATAATTTGTAGTGTTTGGTAAAATTAGCCGTTGAAGTAGCTTATAAATATGTAATGACTAAAGAAGGTATATTTAATTAATATTTTATTTTTTAAATTGAGATTGCAGGGGTAAAATTGAGATAAAAAGCTATAAGCTATAATTAAGCTACTTGAATTAGCTTAGGAAAAAACGCTATAAGAACATGAACATAAGCTATAAGCTCGTGATGAAATGACATTACTATATGGGTCTTTTTAAGTCATAGGAGCTTATAAGCTATAAGATCAAATATGTGTCTTACCAAACAGACCCTTAATTTGCAACTTATAATATAAATGCTTATCATGATAAGTGTTTATCACAAAAAAATGTTTATGTATAAGCTATTTCTATAACAAGATAAAATCAAGTTAAATGATTTTCGTATAAGCTATCTTGGAGAGCTAATGAAAATAAGTTGAAGACGGCTTATGTAATGTCATAAGCTATTTTCATAAGTTCTCCCAAACAGTTTCACAAGTGCTTAAGCCAGTAGATAAGCTCAAATAAGGCAATCCAAATAGGTCCTCAGTGTATGTTGGATCCGCAGTGAATTTAGCAAAATTGCAGTGTCACCATGATTTTGTTGAACCTCGTAGTTTAAGGTAAAATCAATGTGGTCCACCGAGGTTCCACCGAACTCACCGTCAATCCAAACCTGCACTTATCTTTATCGTTCTGCTATTCAATATGATGATACAATATGATAAGAGGTTATAAGAATGGTTGTGTAATACATTTTACAGGCATAAAATGGGAGCTGCTGTGTTGCCTGATACAGCAGTTTTGGGAGCAGTTCTTAAACGCTATCCCTTTGTTCCAAGGCACCGTTTTACCCGTGGAATATCTTCAACTTTGTCAGTAAGAAACAGGTGTGTTTGCATGACTGAACTTATTTGGTATTTTGCATACTGTTTTTCCCCCTTCCTACTTTGTGTACAAATATTGAAGTCAATGTCTTAAGGACGTTTGTCCGAAGTAGGTAGCTCAATTGCAGTTTTAAGTAAGAGTTTTGAACCCTGGAATAACCTTGCAAATATTTGTTTATAAAAAAGTCTTAAGGAAGTTTGAGTTAACAACTCAATTAGCTTATTTAATAAACAGAAATTGTAGTGACGAACACTTAAATTCAGTAAGCTATTTATGTTTGGATGTATATGTTGAAAAATTGTTTGCATTCTCGTAATTGAATAGTGGATATAAGATAAGTTTTGTATAAGCTGTTTACACGAGCTACCTTATTGATCTTATTAAATAAGCTGCAAGTAGCTCATAACTCATAATTACTCCCTCCGTTCCTTTTTAAGTGTCTTTTTAGGTTGAATTTTCGTTCCTATTTAACTGTCTTTTTGGTATTTTAAGGGTACGATTTGTCAATTATACCCTCTGTCAATCACTCTTATCTTTTTCAATAACTAATTAATATTATCTATTTGGAAAACTAAAGTTTGTTTTTTTTAAACAAAGTTTGTTTGTTTTTTAAACAAAGTTTGTTTCTTGTTATCTTCAAATTTAAACAAAATTTTGTTACAAACACTGGTTCTAAGAGTTAAAAATTCTATAAATAAGTTGAATAGCAATTGTTAAAAATTTCAAGTCTAAAGTTAAAGAACAGATTTGAGAGAAGAAAAATAAAAGACTTCATGAATGTTCAAAATGAAGAAAAAGTGGAAGACTCTGCTTCAGAAAAAAATAATAACTGAAATTTGTTTGTTACAAGAGAAAGATAACATATTAAATTTATTGGAAAGATAAAGTGTGTGCAAAAAAATAGGAATTTATTCGTGGATTAAAATGAGGATATAATAGGAAGAAATCATGGAAAAATACACATCGCTATTTTGATGGTAATTTTTTTAAAAAACACTTAAAAAGGAACAGAGGGAGTATATCATACTTTTCTCCATAAACTCATATGTATATCATAAGCTATTTTTGTGAACACTTTCACAAGTGTTTTAAAGTTTTATCATGAAATAACTCCCAGGGGTTGGCCTAGTGGTGAAGGCTTGGGACTTAGGAGTGTGCTTCTCTCTAGGTCTCAGGTCTAATCGGTGTTGGGTCAATCCATACAAGACTTTGTGGTTATTGGTCTGGATACCGAGTTTCCAAAAAAAAAAAAGTTTTATCATGAAAGAAGTCCAAATAACATCTTAAGAACACCCCCTTAATCTTCTTTGTTCATCTTATTGCAGAAGTTATTCCGTTGCTGACAAGAGGATCTTCAAATCAGCGCACATAGTTTTTTCACACAATGTAAGGATTTCCTTGTGTACTTTTCTTAGGATTAGATGGATGTGGTCCTCGAACAAATATTGAAATGGAACCTTTGGTTTTATATCTAAGGAAGAATTTATTGGATGTTTATTAACAAGGTTATGGAACAATATAATAATAGGAAATTTTAATCAAGTTATAGCCTTTTCCCCTTGAAACTAGCTAATTAAAAAGGCACAGGCACTTCACATAGGGATTCTGTTTAGTTGTTTGCTTTTAACAATCCCTTTGACAACAAATCGTGTCTTTAAATGATGAAATGTTCTGATTTTAATAATAGTGAGTGACCTATATTTCTTCTATTTCTATGACAGAATGGTGATGACATGTTTACAGATATAGTTGTTGATCAAGATTTAGGGAAAAATGAAGTTCTGGGAATAGAAGATGAATTAATAGCAGCCAAGAAATCTCTTTCAGAAGCACAAGACAGACAAGAGGCTATAGAGAAGGAGAGAGATCAATTGCTTGAAGAACTTGCACGCTCTGAGGCTAGAAAACAGGAGTACAGCGCCGCCATTTTACACGACAAAGAAGTAGCTATAAGAGAGCTTGAGGCTGCCAAATCTCTTTTCCAGAAAAATCTGGAGGAATCTGTTGAAGAGAAGTTCTCTCTGCAATCTAAGCTGGTCCTTGCTAAATCAGATGCTGTTGATCTTGCAGTGCAGGTTGAAAAGTTAGCAGAGGCTGCTTTCCAGCAGGCAACTTCTCATATACTACAAGATGCTCAATTCAGAATTTCATCTGCTGAAACCACAGCCGCTGAAGCAGCTCATCAGATCGAAAAGCAAATTAAGGATGCGACTGAGGGTACAATATCGTCCATTGTGGAGAAGTCAAAACATGCTATAGAAAGGGCTTTAGCTGTGGCAGAGGAAGCAGGTGAACATGCAAAGGAAGCCATGGAAACATTTATTGATGGTACATCTCCATTTACGGAAATTACCTCTGTCCAGGTAGAAAATATCAAGTTACAAGGAATGTTAAGTGATTTAGAATCTCAGATGATGGTTGCGAGAAATGAGGTTGCTAGATTGAACATAGAATTGGAGCACACCAGACAACAGGTGAAGGCATTTGAACAAAGAGCCATTGATGCGGAGAAAGCTTTGCTTGATCTTCAAGAGTCACACAGGAAAACCACTTTACAGCAAGAGGAGGAGATGAAGTCATTAATGGAGAAAATGAGAAAAGATGTGGCAGACAAGACGAAGGCAATTTCCAAGGCTTTTAAGACTGACTTGAAAAACATAAAGGCTACTATTGAAGCTTCAAAAGAAGTAGTCGTCAGTAAAGATAATGCCTACCTCAGAAGATGTGCAGCACTGCAGAGGTCATTGATGACATCAGAAGATGCTCTGAAGATGTGGAAACAGAGAGCTGAAATGGCTGAAGCATGGCTAATGAAAGAAAGAAAACTAGACGTAGAAGATGAAGATTCAATATATGCTGTTAATGGTGGGAGGATAGATCTTTTGACGGATGTTGATTCTCAAAAATGGAAACTACTGAGTGACGGTCCTCGTAGAGATATACCTCAGTGGATGGCAAGAAGGATTAAGGCTGTCATTCCTAAATTTCCACCAAAAAAGACTGATGTAGCTGAAGCATTAACATCGAAGTTCAGATCCTTGGAGTTGCCTAAAGCCGATGAAGTATGGTCTATTGCTCGAGAAAAGCCGAAGGAAGGGGATGCTTTAATTGAACATGTTTTCGAAAGAGAAACAATTGAGAAGAAGCGGAAGGCCTTGGAGCGTGCTCTTCAACGGAAGACTATAAAGTGGGAGAAAGCCCCTGAACAAAAAATACTAGGTCATGTGATGTGTCTACATTTTTTGAAATAAAATTTTAAAATTACTTCTGGAAGATTTATTTTGTTAATGTTCTCCACCTATCTCATGTAAACTTCGACTTAAATGCAGAGCCAGGAACAGGAACAGGACGAGAGATTGTGGTTAGTATCTATTTACCAATTATGAACGCTAAATGCTGTTCATAATTTTAGTTTTTGCATGTTACTTTCTAAGTACATGAGATGTCATCATTCATTAGTGTGACTGGTTCACATTCATACGCATGGGATGCTTCTGAACTTATATATTCAAGTTTGTTAAATGTTCTTTATGCTACTTCTGATATAATTGTTCTAATGGTCTAGAATATGATCTTTGCATAATGCCTGGAGCACTGTTTCATATTGGTTTTTCAAGTTTTACTTCTATTAGGACTTTGTAGCTTGAAACTTGGGCTTGCAGTTTCAGTCAAAAAACCGCGTTACTTGTTTTCTCATTTGACTAAGTTTTTGGTGAACTGTGTGTTGTTCCATCTATGGAGTTTCCAAGCTTGAAAATTTGTGCATGACATCTGTTGGTTATGTTTGTAGTTTATCGTGTCTCAGACTAGAAACAAAATATTTCTGTGATAGTAAAAAATATGAAAGATTAATCACATTTTGAATTGATACACCTGACAATCAAATATTGTACTGTTCATGCAGAAACACTGAAGCATTTAGAGCTTGTTCACCATATGCTATTTCTGTCACTGCTTTTACTACTTTACCATTCATTTCATCAAGTAGTGTTTCACTATAAGACATGCATTGCTTTATTTGCATGATTGTGTCCACTGGTGTTCATTAGCTTTTGATATTACAAGTATCTGTCACATGGATCATCTATTGCATGTGTTTATCTCTTGTGGAGGCAAGGCAAAATCAAATGGGGGAAAAAAATATATATCTCTGATAAATTTGTTTTTCTACAGTTTCAAGCTTTTAACTGGGAGAGCTGGAGAAGGCAATGGTACCAGGAGTTGGCATCTAAAGCTGCTGATTTATCTAAATGTGGGGTGACTGCAGTGTGGCTGCCGCCACCAACAGAATCTGTTGCCGCTCAAGGTTTGACATGCTTTCTTCTTTCTAGGGAGCATAATAATATCAGTGCTTTATTTGTCACTAGTAGGAAACTTTGGTTACCATTGCATTGTTATTGGAGTGTTAGCTGTGTACTGTTTGGATCTTGTAATTTGCTGTTAGTTGTATGTTGTTACAGTTTGTCACAGCAGAATTTCATTTGTAGTGACTGAACTGCAATGTTGTTGTATTTTATGTTGATGCATCGGGTATCTTACATATACTCCTTCCGGTCTCAAATATAACCAAATATTCCTTTTTCAGATTCATTGAATTATCCAATTTATAACATAGTTCAGATGCATCAGTTATTTAATGAATCTGAAAAAAGATTCGTTGTTTATATTTAAGACCGTAGGGAGTAGTTCAGATCTCTGCATCAGAGAATAATTCTTTGACTTTCACATGATTACATAAAAGTCCCCCCCCACTCATTTTTTTTTTCTCATATTTCTGAACTTGCTTTTTTGTAATACTTATATACCTTAATATCAATTTTTTTAGCTATATACTCAATGGGAATCAGAGAGACACCCTACAACCATATAACAGACAGCCATAATATACTTTTTCCATTTTTTAACTGTTGATCTATTTAACAGGGAAACCAAATGATCTATATACATATGAATTTGCGATCATATGTATATGTATTGTGTTTATCTGATGTAAAATTAAAATGCCGTTAACAGTGTTGTAGTCATTTTTAACCCTACCTTCAAAATTTACTGAAAAAACATAACGTATCAAGTACAACAATAAATTTTAGCTTTATTGAATATAAAACATAAACATATGCTTCAGTTGCACTAAGTACAGTTTTTTTAGCTTTCAACATTACAACATTTTTTTTTTTTTTTTTGCAATTATTCAGATCATAAACAAGTCATTCAGGTCTTTCCTATAAAATTTGTTCAACTAATTTTACTACTATCCCTTCTCATTCTCATCAACGACCGAATCTTTTATCACATGGCTACATGGACCATCCGACTACTATCGTTTCTGATATCTTAAAACTTGTTACAGAGCTTTGATATATAGGTAATATAATTATCTATATTACTATATGTATACACTTGCAAGTTGTATCTAGCCATCTTCTTTATTATTGCATGGTATGGGCTACCTTATATTCACTATTGCCATTGAATTAATTGATATTATCATTACATTTAAGATAATATCCAAAGAATTTGAATTTATATTTATGTTAACATTTTGAAAAAAGGAGCATAAATAATATGCATAATCTAAGATACCATATTTCATGGACTCATTATTTGCCAAGAACTGACAGTTTTGTGCGTTGAATAACTTCTATCAATTGAACTAACTATAAGATTAAACTTCTCACAATCTCTGGATTTAAAGATAAATGTTTTTGCATGATTTATTTTCAGAACAGAGCTGACAGAGTGATGTTTTTAATTTTCTTCCTGAGGGAATCTTCTTCGATGCAGTGCCAAAAAAGTCTATTTTATGAGCTAATATATGATTGCACTGTGGTATGTATTCATGAACAATATTAACTATATGCAGGTTACATGCCTTCTGATCTTTACAACTTGAATTCATCGTATGGTTCTGTGGAAGAACTTAAATATTGTATAGAGGAATTGCATACTCACGATCTGCTGGTATGTTGTGCTGGTAATGACATAAAAGTGAATATCTGAAGATGTATTTCAAGGAATTATTTTCTTCAAATTTTACAATAATCTTATTTTATGAGACTTAAGTAGTTTGAAGAATTATTTTATGAGAAGTATTCAAGGCCTTATTTTTTTTTTTGTGGTGGCTGGGGTTTGAACCCTGGACCTTGCATATATTATGCATTGTCCCTACAAACTGAGCTAAGTTCACGAGGACTTCAAGGCCTTATTTCATGAGACTTAGGTAGTTAAGTACCTTCTTTTGTGTAAAAACAAAGCAAACATTCCAGTTAGTGCAGAGTGCTGCAAGGAATTAGTTTTGATGATTTTACTTGATTTCATTTGTATATAAGGGATTCTATTTTTCTTTATCAGTTTCCCTGTTGCATAAATGGATTTAAATAGTTAAACTATTTCTATGGGACATATTGTTATACGTCTCTTCCTACTGTTTAATTTCTTATGCTTACATATTATTTTACTATGTTTTCACTTTGTTTGGTATGGTTCTAATTTACATTTTATGTTTCCTCTGTAAATAGGCCTTGGGAGATGTTGTACTTAACCATCGATGTGCACATAAACAGGTAAATTATTTCATCAGAAATCATGTTTATCTTCTTTTTGAAAGGTTATAACATGAGTTCTTGGGCCATTGATTAAGGGTTCAAGCATTAAGGATATTACGGTTGTTTTTGGAGTGTTGGAAATTCTGTTTTGATGCAGTTTGCCCCTAGCCCTCTTAATTGCGGAAAATCTAGGCTGCCTTCAATGCAATCTCCAACACCTTCATTGTGCTGGGTGTAGGGGGGTAGTTTAGTTTAACATCACCTAGAGGTATGACCTTTGTGATGGACATACCTCACCTTACAAGCCAATTTTGTAAGAATGATTTAGGTCAACTCCAAAGTCTAAGATGAGATCAAAGCCTGTCCTTAATCCTATGTATGGTTTCCTGCATTGTCCATGCTCCATACCCATTGGGCCTGACATGAGGGGGGGTGTTTGAAATTACGTTGAGAACTGCAGAAATTTGTTAATTATGGGCGGCATGTATTTCGAGGTGCTGGCTCTCCTGTAATTCCTTTGATCCTGGATTCATAGTATCATTTACTTTTAATATCAAACCATAGTTTATGGAAACTATAGTTGGGGAAATCTATTTAAGAGGTGCATTTCATAATATGTGCTATCAAATGGCTATATAGAAATTAAGAAGAACAATTTTTAATTGTTTCAGAGTCCAAATGGTGTTTGGAACATTTTCGGTGGTAAACTAGCATGGGGACCTGAAGCAATTGTATGTGATGATCCGCATTTTCAGGGGCGTGGAAATCCTTCAAGTGGTATGTTTATATATACATTGCGAGACATGCTATTTAGATCTTATTCTTTTGATAAGTAATTTACGTTGGAGATTTTTTGAGCTGTTCCTGTCCATTCAAATTAATAAAATTCCAATTAAACGAAGGCAAATGCTCAAGGCATTGGTTAAGGAATCTAAAGTAGAAAGAATTCATTAAAAGGTATATTTTTTAAAGTTGCCCATTTATTAAATATTTCACCTTTCAATAAATACTTTCCAATTCTTAATTCCTTAACTCGTGCCTCATAGACACTAATTAATGGGACCTTCAAATGAAGGTGAAGTAAAATCTCAAGAGACTGTTATTTTGCCTCATGTGGACCAAGTTTGACATGGTCCTGAATACAGTATGTTCCACTTGTGTCATATTTCACCGAAAAGTGTGGCACCCCTTTTCCACAGTATGGGAATAATATAATGCTTACTAGCTTTTACATTGATGCTTTTGGATTTCTCCTTATTTATAGACTTATTTTAATGCTATATGTAGGGGATATCTTCCATGCTGCACCAAATATTGATCATTCTCAGGAATTTGTCCGAAAAGATATCAAGGAATGGTTGAACTGGCTTCGCAGTGATATAGGGTTTGATGGATGGCGGCTTGACTTTGTAAAGTAATATTTTTGATCCTAAAGTATACGGGGGGCTTATGGCAATTTCTTTAACCATAAAACCCTACTAAATTTCTCTATTTATTGAAGAAAAAATTTAATTGGTCATATTTTTTCAACATATGTTGTATAGTGTGTGTTGTAATTTTTCTGACATCTGGATAATATGTTAAAAAGAGAAAATGTTTAAGTGGTCTCTGTTTTTGCATTCTATGTTTCAGTGGTTTCTGTCTTGTTATTCTATGGACCTTTAATTTTAAATGTAAGCAATTAGAAGATATTCTTGTTCCATAGCTTGGTTTCTGTCTTGTTATTCTATGGACCTTTAATTTTAAATGTAATCAATTAGAAGATATTCTTGTTCCATAGCTAATTATGATCTAAAATTTGATAACTTCTTATTTGCTTCCAACAGAGGCTTCTCAGGCACATATGTAAAAGAATATATCGAAGCATCAAATCCTGTATTTGCCATTGGAGAATATTGGGACAGCTTGTCTTATGAACATGGAAGTTTATGCTACAACCAAGGTTATTATTATTGATAATATTTATCCTTAGTGTATTGTGGAAAGTAAAGTTTGAGTTGTGTTTATAAATTTACTGTGTAGATCAAGGTTGTCTGAATTGAGATCTTGCATCAGATTGAAAGGGGATAGCAAGATCGTAAAACATAAGATCGCAAATAAGATCGAAGGGTTCAACTAAAATAATTTTGTAGGATAGAAAGGGGATAGCAAGATCGTAAAACTTAAAATTGCAACCAAGATCGAATGATCCTGCCAAAATAAAAATAATCCTAAATATATATTATATGTAAACTACTCAAAGTTTCAAATATTAAACAAACATAAAACAACCAAGTCTCAAATCTTAAAACATAAAAGACTCAGTCTCAAATCGTTAACATAAACGACTAGAAGTCTTAAATCTTAAACATAAAACAACCTAGTCACGAAGCTTAAACATAAACGACTCAAAGACAGGATTGCTGGAATCGCACAATTTCACGCTGATTTCACATATTCATGCGATTTCCCAGGGATTTTACTCAACTCAGGATTCTATTCACGATCCGAATCTATAGGGGTGAGTGAGTTTGCAAAATCACGGGTTTTTGGATTTCTGATAGGGATTTTGACAACGATGGTTTATATGCTGGTTTCCAGATACTAAAAGTGCACACACACAACTATAATTTATCATATCTCTTTTAAAATGTTTCTGGTTAATAATGTGATGTACACTGCATTTAATTTAGAGGGACAAGAGAGATATTGAGAAGGATCATTCAAATTTTAATTAGAGAGGACAGGTTAAATTTACCAAATATTTAATACCTATACAGAAATATCAATGACTGCTGTTGACTTCTCTTAGATGAGTGGTCCCTTTAAACAATTTCAAAGTATTTTCATCCCTTTAACTATGTATTGCTCATTAATTGTCCTTGCCGTTAGTTTTTCCTTGCTATTTTTCTTTATTGGAGTTGGGAAATATATGGCATCCTTCCTGCCTCTTCCATTTCTTAAACATTATATTGGGGACGTGTATTGACGTTGGTGTCATTTTTAATAATTGTGAAGCATTTTTCAAAATGCATACAAAATGCAATAGTGCAGGCATCGTTGGGAGTTTTAGGTATCACTAGCAACCCAATAGGACATGAGAGCATGATCTTTGTCCTATTAACAAATTATCCCTTGTCAAACACCGACACAAATTGTTATCGGTGTCGACATGTTAGTGTCGTGTCTGTGTCAGTACTTCAAAGGTCAGGAGACGTATTATGCAACATAAAGAGTGGGAAGGGAAAGAAGGAGTTCAACAGAAATTTTATGACTAGCATCCCACCACTTGGTACCAAAACATTTTAACATTGTTGTTGGGAACATGATTTGAGCCGTTGTCAGTTGACACATCTGATATCATAGGATACGGCATAGTTTCAGCTTTAGAACGATCATAGTTAGTAATACTAGATTGGCAAACCTTGGCATCCTTTAGAAACTACATTGCATATGACTGGTACAATTAAGCAACTACTATTTATTGGTTGCTGCTGACCCTTGCTCCACACATTCAAGTTTATTGGTGTGAGTTCTGAGTCCGAATTCACAACAGCTTCTTTATTATATTTTGGTTCTATTAATAGATTAATATATAATAAAATTTCTTTAGCATATCCAATTTCTATTTTTTTTTCCCTCTTTTATTGGTTGCCGTTGACCCTTGCTGCACACATTCAAGTTTATTGGTGTGAGTTCGGAGTCCAAATTCACAACAGCTTTTTATTATATTTTGGTTCTATTAATATAAAATAAAACTTCTCTACAATTTCCAATTTCTATTTTTTCCTCTTTAACGGTGTTTCTAACATTTATATAAACAGATGCTCATCGGCAACGGATTGTTAATTGGATCAATGCGACCGGTGGTACTTCATCTGCATTTGATATCACTACAAAGGTACTTTTATGAGATGTTCACTAAGTTTCCTGGTGATGTCTAATCCAGTCATGAAACTTTCTTGCTTACACTTTGAAATAGCCACACATAGCACTAGGAAGAAACACCAAAAACAACTTTATCCTATAAAGCAAACAACTGCATACACTAAGGATACAACCTTAGCCTGCTATTTTTGGGCCAAAATCTTTCAATGTATGATAAAAAATTGTTTCTATACTTTGATGTTACAATTGGCAGTGGCCTAAATTTTTAAATGTATAATCAAAAATTGTTTCTATACTTTCATGTTACAATTGATAGTATGAATGTCTATTGTTTGACTGCCTGTTTTGAAATTCTCTTTACAAAAGTTTTGATTTCTTTTGTGCCACGAGAAGACAGCGTAATAAAAACAGAGAAAGTATGTTAGAATATTTTATGATCTTGCTGCATTCGAAAGATTGTTATTGTGTTGCTTACCCTTTTTCAGGGGATACTTCATTCCGCTCTGCACAATGAATATTGGAGAATGATAGACCCTCAAGGGAAACCAACAGGAGTTATGGGATGGTGGCCTTCTCGTGCTGTCACATTCTTAGAGAACCATGATACAGGGTCCACACAAGTATGTAATATGTTTCTTTCTCTCTGTCAAAATAAGATGCATTAAACATCAACATTTGTGATTAAGCGGAATTTATGCCAGAGTATCACCTTGTATAAGAGTATGCTTTATATATATTGGATACACCAAAATGGGGGAAGTATCAGTATCAGACACGTATTGGATACCAGTATCAGACACATATTGGATACAGATACTCCTAGGATACACTCATACATATCCTAGAAGTATTGTAATTAATTTTTAAAAAATTAGATACGTATGAGATATGTCACGGATACGACGCAATATTGTGGGATACAACTTCAGTGGGTGGGATACGAACTGGATATGGATGGTGAAACATCAGGTTTTCAAAAGTTAAAACTACCACCGTTTACAAATTTTCTTTTCATAGATTAAAATAAAAGTTAAAATATATCTTTTAAACTAGTTTTGATCACAAGTATAATTTTTTGTAAATTATGATCATTATAGTTTATATTAGTGAATATTGATCTTTGTCTCTTTCTTTACAAGTATTCTACGTGTATATAAATTTTTTTAATAAACTTTGTTAATGTATTTAAGCCGTATCTTACCTGAATTTTAAACATAAAGTGTATCTGCATCCTATGGCACCAGTACAGGTACTAGGTAACTGGTTCTGATAAGACGTGTCTTGCAAATAAAAACTTAAAAACACTAGATATAGGATGTAGCCTGTATTGCTTTGTGCTTGTTGACTTGAGCCAAGTGTGAGGTTTCTGTTTCAAATTCTGTGGTTGATTTTGGTTGATGTGGTTCATTAAACCCAAAATTGCATCTATATAATTGACT
The DNA here is from genome assembly GCF_003473485.1 of Medicago truncatula. Taxonomy (NCBI): domain Eukaryota; kingdom Viridiplantae; phylum Streptophyta; class Magnoliopsida; order Fabales; family Fabaceae; genus Medicago; species Medicago truncatula. Next base: position 4,066,850 of record NC_053048.1, on the reverse strand, counting down.
GGGTAAACCTACTTTGCCAGAGTTATTATTCATAATGCTAGATTCTTAGTTCACTAGATATATTCTAATTTCAAAAACATATAATGCAATTTGATCTGTAACCCAAAACTTTTTCAGGTATTATATATTTCATTATTTCTTCATCAATATTGCAATAACTTGTTTGTAATTGGCTTGAATTTTCATTCCTATTCTTTTACTGATTCTAAAGTCTTGGTCATGTTTCCCTCTCTAGTTTTGAGCAATGGCATTATCGCATATACTATTTCTTTTAAATTTCAAGTTACTACCTGAAATTGCTAGATCAGAGAATGAAGAAAATGGACTTAACACTTCATTTTATTTTCAGGGCCACTGGCCATTCCCACGAGATAAGCTGATGCAGGGATATGCATATATCTTGACTCATCCTGGAACTGTAAGTTTAGAATAGACAGATTAATTAACATCTAATACCTTCTTGATACACTCGTTATTGTTTAAGGCAACTCAAAATGATTTTCCTTTGTAATTGAACTGTATTTATCGTCACCTCACAACTTTCCGAATCAACAAGGTCGGCCTCTTCTTTAACGTTTTTTTGTGTTTCAATTTTGTGCAGCCTGTTATATTTTATGACCATTTCTATGATTTTGGCATCCATGATGTAATAACCGAGTTGATTGAGGCACGGAGACGGGCTGGGATCCATTGTCGGAGCTCTATCAAGATATACAATGCAAACAATGAAGGATACGTAGCTCAAGTTGGTGATTCACTAGTAATGAAGCTTGGGCAGTTTGATTGGAATCCTTCAAAGGAGAACCGTTTGGAAGGGAGCTGGCAGAAGTTCGTTGACAAAGGATCAGATTACCAAGTTTGGTTGAGACAATAATTTAATGCCAATTCCGTAGACATGGCTGGAAACTAAAAGTAGTTTCAATGTCGCTCATTCATAGAAGGAAAAGAGAATCATTTTGTCATGCAACTGTAGCTCTTTTCTTTGATGAAAACTAAAAGAACCTTCAACATATAACATTTATTGAAGGAACAATTTGCAGAATATAGCCTATGATAAGCAAATTGAAATTGTCACTAGCATTGTTGATTTATATTCGTAAAATTTGACATTGCTGTAGCAAGGCTCAGAAACAAATGAAGTGAACTCATCTTGCCATGTGCATTGGCATCTTCATTAAAAAGTTATGTAACTTGGGTACATTTCCAGTCCTAGTGTAGGCAAATGATAGTTGTGTGGAACAAATACAAACAGCCAACATCACATTAGATTATTTTGAGACTTATAATTTACATGTACCCAAAGATTATATGCAATGGTTTAAATGAAGTTTCTCTGTGAAAAACTTTACTCGACTTGTGTGAAACACAAGACTTAGGGTGGCAAAACGATTCTGATTCGCCAACCTGGTCCGTTAAACCCACCATTTTAGGCGGGCTGGGCAGAGGCTTTGAGCCCACCCCTATAGTTGGCCCGTGATTTCAAAAAAACAAAAGCACAAAGTAATTACTTCATAAAGGGTCATTCCCTTCAAACACCCATCAATCAGTAACACTAATTCTCTAACCACCATTCTCCTTATATATTCAAATATGTCAATACACAGGTAAAACAACTGAAAAACATAACTAAAATATGTCTCACTTGCAATTATATATTGGCAAGAGAGATAGGAGTATGTTAGACTAAAAATATAACTTAAAACAGTGTTTGAATCGCATCAATGAAAACTTGAATCAATTTAATAGTGCAAAATAAAGATGTTGGGTTGGCATGAAGATTGACTTGATAGACAAGAACAATGAATCGATTCAAGGCAATTTTGGATGAAGAATGAATTCAAGGCGATTCCAGGCAATTTTGGATGCAGAATGAATCGAATCAAGAAAACTTTGAATCAATTCAGTGTTTTTGGAAGTCATATACGATTCAAAAACTTTTGATACAATTTATTAAACAAGAAACAAACACCCGAAGGTCATAATGAATCGATTCAAATTCTGTAAAGCAAATTTGTAAATTGAATCAAGAAACTTTGCATGAACACCCGACACCAAAAATGATTTGATTCAAATTATTCAAGGCAATCAATTGAATCGAATCAAAGTCTTTGAGAAGGAATTTTTTTATTAAACTTGGATAGACGACTTTGAGATAGAGACTAACTAGGGTGCTTCACAGTAGATTCTAACTAAGCAATTAATCATGAACAAACAAGACAAAACATACCAAACAAACATATCAGAACCAAAACTAAGAGATTTGAAACTACTTTGATTTGAAACTGGCGTTGATTTGAAACTTCACAAAGGCCTGGTACAATCCGACGACCTTACTGTTGTTGATTATCGGAATAATGTTAGCTCTTCTACCGTGTTAGATCCTTTAATCCTAGACTGCAAGCACCTTTTAAGTAGTTTCAAACATTTTGCTATTATGTTTATTCTAGCCAAAATTGTCTCAGCTCAATCATGTCAGTGCATCTCCATTATGTCATCTTGTGTCCTCCACTTCAGGTATACAAATTGCAATTTCATGTTCCTTGCATACTATATCTAATCTTTGGCTTATTGATTCAGGTGCCAATGGTCATATTTGTTCCACTATACATAGTTTTAGCTCCTTTTATAAAATTATGGTAATTGTGTCATTGTGAATTGTGTTGTGTATATGTCCTTCACTTCACACTTATATCTCACCAATGTTATTTAACTTGAACCTTATATCAGTTACCAAACTTTGCAATTCTTTATCTTGCACTAACCAATTCTCTTTTGATAAATGTCTGATACAAGACAAGAGATCAATGAGGATGATTGGTTTGACTAATCAAGTGGATAGTCTTTACATACTCACCCAAGTCTTGTAAGTTTTCTGTGAATGTTTCATGTAATTCTAGTACTGTCATTGCTCTTTCAGATTTATGGCACTTTAGGTTAGTCCATTTATCTCATCAGAGAATGAATAAAATGTGGTGGCATTTAGGGTGGGTCAATGGAATACTTTCCCACCATGGCCCAATTAGTATTTAACCATGAGATCAACTAAAGAGTATAGCTTTATCATAGACTCGCCACATTGGATAGTTTTTCCACACTATCTTCTACCTCCATCTTCTCTCTCCTCCATGTCCCCACTCAACCACCACCTGTAGCAATCTCCATTTCAGTTGTGTTTTATTTCTCTACAAGTACCAAATGATTTTCACAGCGATACACAGAAAATCAAAAGTTTCTTTCCAATGTTGATATTAATCTCCCTAAACACAATCATCATTTGAAAAAGCTATTTATGTTAATGTTTGAGAAAAAGTCCAGTGAATAATGAACTGATATGAGTCATATAAGTTTGTTCAAATATTTCAAATCAAGCGGTTATCTTATGAACAACAATAGAGAATTTTCGCAAGCCAGTTGCTCTCTGAATTAAATTGAAACTAAATTCTACTACTGTTAATTTTAGAAAAAGCGTTGGAGAGTAGAAATTTGATGGATGAGATAGATGAAAGTGAAGGAAATGAGATAATGATGAGTTAATTCCGGTAGCTTTATGAGTTTTATTTCGGTTAAAAGATATAAATGAAAATGAAGGAAATGGAAATGGCCAATCGAGAGGCGTGAGAAACATTTTGTGATAATTTGATTAATTTCATCAAAGATTAATATGATTTTGTATTTATTTTATTTTATTTTATGGGTTTTTCATTTCTAATTTTTTGAATTTGTAATTAATTTGGTAAAGATGAAAATAATGATGAAGAAGATGAACAATTTGCGAAGGATTTTCTGAAATTGACTTTATTCATATGTTTACGTTAAAAAAAAAGTGTTTTTGATGTTTATGTGGTAGATGTTTATGTAGTTTTGCTGTTTCTCGTGAGGTTGAAGATGATATGGAAAAATATATGGTGTGGGTAGACCATCTTAAAAGTTATGTGCGTCTTTAATCTATTGGTAAAAAAAAACTTTCCTATAGTAGGAAACTCTTTCACCTACCCACCCTAAATGCCACCATAAAATGTATCCTTTTTATCAATCTTTTAGTAATGATAATAAAGTTCTTTGTGACATATCTCACTTTTACCAACAAAAACAATTACCTTACTCTTTATGTAATATTTATGTTTATGCTAGTTTTGAACTTTTACAATTTGATATTTGAGATCCTATATCCATCCCTTCAGTTCATGGTCACATATATTTTCTCACTATTCTTGATGATCATAGTAGATATGTTTGGATTATTCTTCTTAAATCCAAATATGAGGTGTCTAACCATGCCAAAAACTCCTTATCAAATATTATATGACACTTTACTTGATATAAAAACATGTAGAGTCTTTGGTTGCCTTTAACTATGCCTCAAACCTTCAATATCATAGAGCCAAACTACAACCTAGGGCTAGAAAATTTGTTTTAATTTCTTGGGATACAAGGTAGATTACAAAGGTTATGTTCTCTTTGACCTTACAAGAAATATGTGTATCTAGACATGTCAGTTTCCATGAAAACATCTTGCCATATGTTGGTGATTCTTCCTCAGTCACTAAGGATAGTGATTACTTTACTTTTCAGTCTTTTGATCCAACTCCTTCTTCTCATGTCAACCCTCCTACTAAACCTCTAACTCCCATTATAGATTATGTCATCCCCATTCATACACAAAATCCTCATCTTCCACCTCCTCTTCCTGACACCACAATTACTATTAGAAAATCTTATAGGATCAAACATTTCCAATCTTACTTACATGATTATGTTTGTAATACTTCACATAGTACTCCAATTCCTATTTCTCAGTATATGTCATTTACTAATTTCTATAATTCTTATTATCATTTTGGTTTGTCACTTACCACTCACATTGAACCAAAAATCTATGCTGAAGCAAACAAATTTGATTGTTGGAACCAAGCAATGCAGGTTGAACTTACAACTCTTGAGAAAACTCGCACTTGGAAACTTGTTGATTTACCTCCTCCTGTGAAACCAATAGGGTGTAGATATGGATATATAAAATCAAAGATCATACTAATGGTTCCATTTGGAAGATTCAAAGTAAGGTTAATTACCAATTCAATACTCTGACCATTATCTTTTTATTAAGAGTACTGCTAACTCCTTCACGTTGCTTCTATTGTATCTAGATGCCATTATCCTTGCTGGAAATTCCATGCATGATAATTATAAACAAACCAAACCAATTTTTTTTAAATTTTATTTGCATAAATATTTTAACAAACTCATCCAATTAACCATTAAATGATGGAATGTTATTTTTATTTTTCATCAAGCATTTGTTGTTCTTTTTCTTTTCTTTCAAAGTAATGATTTCTTAGAATATATATTTTTAATTATTGTCGATCAAATCACAAATAGATTTATTGTCAAAAAATATATATTCACAATGTATTTCACCAATTTCTCATTTTAATTTTTATTTTGTTATATGCGTATTTATAGCGAATATAACATATCAATAAGTCTAGATAGTTGCAGAGTTATCAACAAATATGATGGATTTAATCTACGGATACCATATGTATAACTTTTGTTTAAAGTTTTGGTCATCCCTAATTACTGCTACTATTACTATTATTGTTTTTCTTCATAAGTCTATTAGTACTATTATAATCATTTGATCTTGTTTTTTTTTCTTTTTCTTTTAACAACTTAATTGATAATATTTGTCATTAAAAAAAACTTTTATTTTAAGGATAAAATTGATGTGCATTTTCTTACGTGCTTTTAGTGTGGTTCTTCACATGAAATTAACTTTGTGGTTATAGAAAAAATTGAGAAAATTATGGATTTGAGAAATCATGGATAGTTATAAACATTTCATGTAAAGAACCACATCAAATGCATATAAGTTTTGCCCTTAGGTGCTTTTCGTATGATTCCTAACTAAACTACTCATGTTTTTCATGAATCCACCATTTTTTCAAAGTATGTTATAGTCACATAAAATATTTTTATAGCTATGAACCATACAAAAAACACATAAGGAAATCACACAAGCTTTGTCCTAAATTCTAACTATTTATTTGTTTCTAAGTTTTCTCCTACATTAAATTTCATTTTAAATTATATTTAATTTAGTACAAATTTTGTCAAATTTAGTAGATAATTTTCATTTTATAAATAGTAAATTGATAGAGAAAAATTTATATAATTACTCTTTTTGTTCATTTTTAATTGTCGTTTGAGTTTGAGTTTTATGTTTTTATTTAATTGTCATTTTGATAGTTTAAGGCTACAATTTATTAATTGATATTTTTACATATATACAATGTCAAAATAAAGGTTTTTTTATGGTTTCCAATAATACTTATGAATTATTACTCCTGTTGATTTCGGATGTTTCTATTTTAATGGGATTTAACTAGTATTTTAATTAATAATTTAAATAATATTATAAAAATTATAAAATAGTTGAAATGATGAGTAGAAAATGAGAAGAAAACAAATATTAACTCAAAAAGTTTTTTTTTTGTTGTTGAGGGGTTTGTGTTGGAATATTTTATTATTTATTATATTTCAATATCATTATGTAGGCAAATATCGTAACAATAATTATATTAGCTATTTATCAATTGTGGGCCTTAGTTGATTAGTGATGAAATTAAGTAATAAGGCTATTAGATTTCTAATTGGATAATTAATTAAATATTTAATTAGTTGATATGGACTCAATGAGTGGATGTCCGGATGGCCCATTAACGGAATAATGGGAAACCCTAATGGTCATCCAATATAAAAGAGGCTATGGTCCCCAATATACCGTACACGGCAAACTCTCTCTTCTCCCCATCTGAAGAGAACTTGAGGCATAAAGGTACTGGTTGAGGAAGAACCAAATCAGCCGCCGCTAACTCTATTGTGTGTTTCAGATCATCTTCTCTCTTTGGTTATCGTTGTTGATGAGAGGGTTGCCTTGAAAGCTTTATCCAGGTATTCCTAATACCCTAATTCTTAATATCCTTGATAAATCAAACATGTCGTAGATCCGATCATAATCATGTTCAATGTTTTGTTTGCTTCCGCTATTGATTCATAATTGTTGAACATGTATTATGAAATCTATTTATATTAAGACCTAAATTTCCAACAAGTGGTATCAGAGCGGTGTTTATGTTTGATCTATTGGAATTATGATTTGATTTGTTGTGGCTTGATATATATGTATCCGATGACTATTAGTCATCGATGCCTATTCTGTTTTTCGAAGTTTTTTTTGTTCTAAACCTACATGTGAATTTGTTTTTCGGTTATTGATGTCGTTTGTAAATTTTCGTTTATCCATGTGCCGTTTGCAAATCTTTGGTCATCGATTGCCTATTTGACTCTAATTTATCCATGCTTTTGTTTTCTTTAATATTGAAGTGACAAACATTTGTGCATTTAATTTCAGTCCTCGATGTCCATCCTGATTAAATATTGAGTTTGCATACTTTGACTTTTGGAATTGATGTGCCTGTGTTTATTGTGATTGTGTTCGATAAAACTTGAGAAAATTATTTGCTTTGCGTCGTATTTGGTTTTTTTCCAACACGTATTTGTCTTGGACAGTATTAATTAATTTAGTTTATCATCATAAATAAATATTTTGCGATTGTTGATAGTGGATCGATGATGATTCAGCTTGCCTTTATAAATTAAATAGTGACATACTGTCAATTTTTCCTTCACTTGATCCAGCAATTTCAAAGGTAGATATATATTTATAAATTAAAATCGTGTATTGGCTTTCTACATTTTTTTGTTATGTCAATATTTGGGTTTAATTCAGTTCCGGTATTAGCTTTATTCAATTTTAATTGGGTAAGCATGTTATACGCTTGTGGCTCCTTCAGCATCAGCCATCTTTGTATTGAGAAAATTGATATGCAGTGATTGCTTAGTTTGACCAAATTGAATTGTTATGAAGATTTAATTCATATATAAATCTTAATTTTTTGGTGGTTTGAATTTTAATTGAAAAAGGGCTCGTAAGCATATTTTGTTTGGTTTGGTTTGACCTTTGTACATTGAGTATTTGGTTTGCATAAAGTTTTCAAAAGTAGGATATTGGTTGGTGTTTGGAAATTTCATATAGGTGAGAATTCTTTCTATAATTTACCCATGTTCTGCTGTTTAGAGCCTTCCATTTGATTTCTATTTGAAATTGGTTTTGATTCACATAAATTATGTACTTTTTTTTTTGACAAGACACATATTATGCATTAACAGTTTATTTTGAGAAATTAACAAATAAATTTGTTATATATATATTTGGTTATTATATAGACTTGTGGAAGATTTCTCGTCTTTTACTTATGGATCTCAAAATATTGTGGTATAGTATGGTAGTACAAAAGATAATGATTGAATTCTCTAATTTGGAAAAAATATTAATTCTAGTTATGTTTGTTTATTTATAAACATATAAAGTTTGTTTCCTTATTTAGGAAATAATTGAGTCTAGAGTTATTCATTATTTTATTTAAAGAATCATTTGGTACGTGAATCAATTGTGGCAGGAATGAATATTTTGATGTATATAAGATTCAATTTTCTTTTAGTTTGAAATTGAATATTTGGTTATAGCATGATTATCATATTAGAGTTTATTGTTATTAAGTTTTCTACAATAATATTTTGTCTTATCATGCATTTTGAATATATTTCATGCTATGTTTGTTGTTGCTTTTATGCGATATATGTAAATGTATTCTCATACACACATTGGTGTGATTTGTGACTTTCATCTTCTTTCAAATTCGTGAATTTGTCTTCACACTTAAGGGTTGTCGAGTGACCTTATGGTTGCTTAACAACATAATGGACTAATTCAGCATACACTATGTCAGTAGTGCTTTGTAAATTTAATATCATTCCCATTTAATTTGCTGTGAAATGTCTAGTAATTGCGGTTGTTTTGGTTGAAGCAACAAGTTGCCAAAGTAACCTCTGTTGCGTAGATTTGATTCAACTGAACTTGCAAAAGACGTAGTATGAAATTATCCATGTGAGTTGTCGTCGGCCCCAAGGAAGACACAACTTGACTGGATAATTACATACATATGATAGTAAATGTATGGTGATTATAAAGTAATTATCCATGTGAATAATAGGATACCTGAATGTAACTATTATTTGATAGGACTTATCACCTCATTTAATATATATTAAGATTATCTAGTGACTGCGGTTGAGTCGGTTGAAACAATAATGTTGCCCAAGTAACCTCTGTTGCGTAGATTCGACTTAATTGAAGTTACAAAAGATAGTGTGTAATCATTTATGCGAGTTGTCGTCGGCCCCAAGGAAGGCACAACTTGGCCTGATAGTTACATACCTGTGATGGTAAATATGTGGTGATTATAACGTAATTATCCATGTGGATAATAGGATGCCCAAAGGTGACTATTATTTGACAGGACTTATCATCAATGTTTGATCATTACATTGAGAGTACCGCTTGCAGTTAATTCTTAGCAATCCAAAGATTGTGTTTTAATGGTGCACTTGGTATCTTGTTAAGGTCTTTTATTTACAAATAAAGAAGCACATTTATTAATATTTTACTGACATGTGTGTTGATGTTGTGTTAGTGTAAACTTATTTAATTATTTAAGAGTTTACATTCACATATATTACGATAAACATGTGACAATTATAAGAATTTATTCTTTGTCAAAGTAAATTGTCATTGTTTGATCATTGTTGTAAACTACCACTAGCAATTGATATTAATGTCAGAAGACTTGATATTGATGGTGCACTAGGTATTTTGGTGAGTACTTTTGCTTCTCTTATTCTCTTTAAACTAATATAGTTTATATATCTGTTAATTTGAGTTAAATTTTAACTCTTAAAAGTTCTTTTAGGAATTAAAGAATAATATTAATATTGTTCTTGGATCTAGACCTTAGATAAGGGTGGTGAAACTCACATTCTCTCACAGATTCAGTACCTAATGTGAGAATCAAGTTTGACTAGTTGGTATACACCAAATTTCGTTGGTCACGTGTGATCATTAAGCTAAAATATTGTATATATTAGAGGTGTTGTTTAAGATGACAAATTTCTTTTGTCATATTTCCTTTGCTTAAACTAAGGTGCTTTTGAAGCAATACAGAGAAAGACAAGCTCTCATTGGAGAGTGAGTATTCTATTAAGATTATTAGGCAAAGAAAATGTTAGGAGCACATTATGTAAACATTTAATCTTGCTAAGATGCTAAAAATTCGACTATCATATGACTTGTTCGAAAATTCAGTAATTTCGACTATCATATGACTTGTTCGAAAATTCAGTATTTAGTATTATCTTTGCACAATTAAGTTAATAACTGTTACAGTTAGAAAGGATCATTTAAATGATCAATTCATAAAGTGTGCAAATAAGGAAAGGCTGAAGCAAGAGAAAATAAAATAGTGCTCATTCGGAAAATACCTCAAAAGATAAAGGCCAATAAAGAAAGGTAGTCTTGACTGACTTATGTCCAATGATGTTGAAAGATATATCAATTTAGAATGGACAAAGTCGATAAAGATTGCTTTATTCTTTTTTTTTTTTTTGAACCAATTTTAGATTGTTGTTACTAGCTTTTTTGTATTTAAAAGACAATTTGGTGAATCATCGTTGAATTTTATTTATTTATTTTTCTTTGAATAAGTCAAGATATTTTGAGTTCTATTTTCAAATGATGATTCAATGTGTCTTTTAAGTTCAATTATTAGAGTCAATTCAGTTATGACTTGTGACATTCTATATTGTTTAAGATTTTGAATACAATAAGTTTTTCGTCCCACAAATTAAGAAATTTTTTGAGACATAAATTGTTAAGCTTTCTTTAGGATATTGAGTTTGGGGGAGAGATATGGTTTTAAAACAAAATTGAATGAGGAAGAATTAGTTCTAAACTAATTCATATAGTTACTATTATTATAGTATTTTTGGATCCTCATGAGGACATTATTGTTCTTCCTCTCAATCAAGTTAAGAAAATATTTCATATAGATCAAACTCAACACCCTCAAGAACTAGGGATTCTAGTGTCATCAAGAATTGACTGAAAAGAGAAATTCTATTTAGTTTAAATGAAAGACTCTATTAGGACAGTCATGATACTAGTTTGATTGTTATAATTTTGGAACTGCATAAGATGGATTTCAATATAGTGTTTCTTAATGATGACATTAATGATGCAATATGGTGCAACTGAATCAAACTTTGGATCAATTGATACAAAGTAGATGGTTTAAAAAGGCATGAAATCCACTTATAAGTTAAGAAATTTGTTTTTTTTTTTTGTGTTACCACAAATTCTCATGAAGCAATTGTCTCATTTAGTTTTGAGATAATATTATGGAGAATTGTGGATTTAGTAAGCTCAGTGGGAGAAAATTTATATTTCAAGTTTAATGTGTAAATTATATTTTATTTAGTCAACGATGATATATGTTTGTCATGTGAAACCAATAAATCTCTAATAAAAGTTAGTGATGAAAGATCTTGGGGACGCCTCTTTTGTATTAGGCATTTCAATACTTAGAGATTCTTCTCAAGGTATTATTCGGATATCACAAAAGAGTTATATCAATAAAGTTGAAAATAAAATGACATAATTTTTTGGATGATCTCAATCATCGAGAGAGACTTTTCAGTCTCAAATATTGCCCATTAGGAAATTTATGTATTCAGAAATTTAAGTATTTTCCTACACTTTGCCTATAGGATTTTTATGTATGATTTTATTATACACATTTGAAAATAATGTATATAATAAGATTGTTTGGCAGATACTTGAGCAATTCAAAGTTTGAATTGTTGAAAAGGCAACCATAAGGATTATTAAAGAGAACAAGAGAGTTATTACTCACATTAGAAATCTGACAATTTGGAGATCATTTGTGTGTCAGACTCTTGCTTTTGGATGTTTGTATATAATACACACCCAACTCAGGAAATTACTGTAAGTATTTATGTCACTTGGTTGTATATTGTTAAAGGTATTGAAAGACCACTAAAGTTATGTAGTGACATAATTCAGTTGTATATTTATTTGATAACAAAGTTTACAAGGTTCATTACCTTTTGTTGTTAAATGATAGAACACAAAGAGACAAACTTTATGCTAGCTATACCACTAATCAAAGACATGACACGTAAGGTCTTTCATGTGGTTGTTGTCATTAAGGATGTCTTGGATTAGTGGGAGTCTCTTATTTTATGTTCTATACTTTTGTTTTGATATTGATACAGAATTTATGTTATTATTTTCTGCAGAAATAAAATTCATGAGGTTATTATTGTTATAACCATTTCTGTATCATTTGTGCAAATTTTAAATTTGCAAAACTTCAGTTTGATCTCATTAAAGACTTTAGTTGGATCAGATGGAAATAGGCATGATTCGGAGATCACATTACATGAAATTTCCATGCCACTCATCCATATCAATCTATGTCATCAAGTGCATTGATATGGTGGTCGTCGGGGTTCCGTCACGTTATACGTCAGTGACGACAGCCGCGGTGGTCCCATTATTAATGTATGAGGTGGACCAGATTGTAAAGTTGAAATCTAAAGATAAGTAGCATTCAGTTGCGCGCCTAAAGAATTCTGATATAATTATTAAGATATGTAGCCCAAGTGGGAGATTGTTGGAATATTTTATTATTTATTATATTCCAATATATCATTATGTGGGCAAATATCGTAACAATAATTATATTAGCTATTTATCAATTGTGGGCCTTAGTTGATTAGTGATCAAATTAAGTAATAAGGCTATTAGATTTCTAATTGGATAATTAATTAAATATTTAATTAGTTGATATGGACTCAATGAGTGGATGTCCGGATGGCCCATTAACGGAATAATGGGAAACCCTAATGGTCATCCAATATAAAAGAGGCTATGGTCCCCAATATACCGTACACGGCAAACTCTCTCTTCTCCCCATCTGAAGAGAACTTGAGGCATAAAGGTACTGGTTGAGGAAGAACCAAATCAGCCGCCGCTAACTCTATTGTGTGTTTCAGATCATCTTCTCTCTTTTGTTATCGTTGTTGATGAGAGGGTTGCCTTGAAAGCTTTATCCAGGTATTCCTAATACCCTAATTCTTAATATCCTTGATAAATCAAACATGTCGTAGATCCGATCATAATCATGTTCAATGTTTTGTTTGCTTCCGCTATTGATTCATAATTGTTGAACATGTATTATGAAATCTGTTTATATTAAGACCTACATTTCCAACAGTTTGTTCAACTCAAAATGTTGTATCCCCTTTATATATTGTTAAGATATATACTAAATTAAGGGGTGTTTTTTTTTCAAATTGTCGTTGTACAAAAAATAAAAATATTCTTTTTACGGTGGAAATAGAAGGATAGAATATATGTGTTCTTATGTTTGTTATAAGGTTATTAAATTTTATTCTTGGATGTGAATTTATTTTATATCCCATAAAAAGAGTGGAAAAAAAGTTCATAAAAGAAGTGATTTTCATATTGGTAAACAAACATAAAACATCTAGTTTTTTTAAAAAATCTTCACAAAATAATCTATAAATGATTGAATATCAAAATCAATTTTTTTAAAAGGTTCAAAATCACTTTCTTTATAATCTGTAACAAATAGACCCTAAAATGAATATTTTTTTAACAAATATTACTTATCAACCATCAAAATCACTTCCTTCAAAAAAATATATCACACCTCTAAAGCTAAGCGTAGGATTTTTGCATTAATATGCTACAAAGTCATTTTCTAAATAAATTTTTATGTAGGTGTTTTACATCATTATGCTACAAATCCATTTTAGAAATCTATATCTAAATAGATTTACCTATATTAATGCATATGTTTGTATTTGGAAAATAAAAAATAAACATGTGTTATTTTTATATCAATGGGATATAACAAATAAGTTTTGTATACGTTTCATTTTTGTTGGGGGATGTGCACCGAATTATGAATGGTTTGATCAATAAAATGAACAATTTTCTTCTCATTTAGGTGTTGTTACAGATAATTTATTAATTTTTGCATTAGTTTTACGGCAACTTAGAAATAGAACAATATCTAAAAAGTTGTTAGAGTTCATATTACGACACTAAATAAGCTAGTTGTTGTTGCACTAGCATATTACGACACTAAATAAGCTATATTTGGCTTAATGGTGTCAATTGATAAATGAAATAAACTATTTTCTTCTCTTTTTACGTGTTGTTACCCATAATTGATTTTTAACAATAGTTGTACCGCAACTTAGAAATGGAACAATATCTAAAAGTTGTTACAGTGCAAATTATACTGAATAAGCTGTTGTTGGACTACCAATTGATAAATTATTCTATATTTGGCTTAATGGATTCAATTGATTAATGAAATGAACTATTTTCTTCTTCTCATTTACGTGTTGTTACCCATAATTCATTTCTAGCAATAGTGTTACCGCAATTTAGAAATAGAACGATATATTAAAGATGTTAGAGTGCAGATTATGACACTAAATAAGCTGTTACACTGCTTCCAATTTCCTCCAAACTTAATTGCTCAGTTTTTTGCATTCTTTGTGGATGATATCATTAAATAGTTCAGGATAAGTGAATCCCTACACAACAAACAAACACACGTAAGCCTCTATAATAAAATATGTAAACACATCAATTATAAAAAAAATATATATATGTAAACTTAAACTTAGCTTGAAGACATACCATGTAATCTGAACCCTTTTGTGATGGGAGCCGTATTCTATCTTGAGCTTCAATAGCAGCATATAGACATGATCTTCTTCTACATGATAATCGCATATAGGGATGGCAATGGATACCCATTAGACAGGGTACTATAGTGCCCATCCCCGTACCCGCGTTTTAAAAAAATCCTCATACCCGAGCCCATACCCTCGTGGGCAATAAGATTGGTGCCCGTCCCCATACCCGATGGGTATTTAAGTGCCCGTACCCGAACCCATTACCCGCACTTTCACAACAAAAAGATAATAAATAATAAAAAATATCTTAAAATACGATATGAAATATTCTAAATCAACATATCAAATATTACACATCATATTATTTAGCCAAATAAAAGCATTTAAAATATAAAAAATAAGTGCATATTACAATAAATATCAAATACTTTAATTAACTAAATTTAATATAAATAAAATTATTGGTATAGTATATATAATGTTCGGGCAGGGGGCAGGGTGGGTGCTAGAGTGCCCGTACCTGCATCCATACCCGTTTAAATTTGTGGATAATTACCCATGCCCATGCCCATATTCAACAATGCGGGTATTTATCCGTCCATCATGGGTATTTTTTGCGGATGTCCACTGGGCTTGGATCCAATTGCCATCCCTCCCGTAGTGCATCTGTGACATAAATATTAAGAAGAAACACATCAATATAGGTGTACAGATGAGAATCAACACAGAGAAAGAAAGAAAAGTACTAAAAAACAATTCTAAAAAATCGACCTCTGCATGAGTAAATGGCAAGTTCCGTTAAGCTTATCGCATAATTGATGTCCAAGCGGATGACCCTTTGAGTGTTGCTCAAAATCTTTGTTAACAAAAAAACATAATTACAAGCTGCATAAATAAATATATAGAAACTTGCCTAAGTTAAGCCATTAGAGGTTCAATGATGCATCGAGAGAATTCTTTATAGCTGAATCTAAACCGGAAACAAAGGAGGGTGCCATTGCGCATATATATATATATATATATATATATATATATATATATATATATATATATATATATATATATATTGGAATGGAGAGTTTGAATCATAATTATGTGTGTACATAAAAGATGCTGATTGAGTAGTTTGAATCTCATATTAATTCATTGCAGAAAGGTATATGAAAGGTCATGATAAATGCTTCAGAGTTTAGTGGTTAGTTAGGAGATATGATCGCATTAAATGCTGGCAAAGGAGGGAAAACTTAGAGTGTTTAGGGCTAACTTCCAGCTTGACAAGTTTAGCTTTTATAATAAAGGATTGTTTTTCTTCATAAGTTTATTATTATTAGTGTTATTATATTTTATTATTATTATTATTATAAGCATTTGATCTTGTTTTTATTTATATATTTTTTGTTCTAATTTTAACAACTTAATTGCCAACATTTGTCATTAAAAAAAAATATATATTTTTAGGACAAAACTTTGGTGCATTTTCTTATGTGTTTCTCGTATGCTTCTTCACTTCAATTTAGTTTTGGTCCCTGTAAATACCGTTCATTTTGGTTTTAGTCTCTATAATTTTTTTTTTTTGTTTTTGGTCCCTGCAAATATGTCTCGTTTTGGTTTTAGTCTCTGACCTCACTTTTGTGATGATTTGCACACGTGACACATGATGACCGAACCCATTTATTAGATAAATAGTCCCTGCAAAATCTTTTAATTTTTAAAAAGGTCCCTACAAAATATTTTGCAAGGATCAAAAACAACAAATTCTTTTTACAGGAACTAAAACCAAAACGAGACATATTTGCAGGAACCAAAACTATATTTTAGCCTAGATATAAAAATGCAATGCATATGTTTGTATTTGTAAAAGAAAACCTAAACATGTGTTATTTTTATCAATGGGACGACTACAATGGCAACAAGAAAAGAGGGAAAAAAAAAACTAAAGACAGTAGAATAAAGTTATCCTAACATGAGCTAAAAAGTATCTCAAGAGGAGAGATGGATAAGTTTGGGTGATCTACTCATGAGAAAACGATGCATCCAATTTAGCATGCCGATTTGTACAAGAGTTTTCTTAACACAACATTCCAATTCCTCGACATAAAGGAATGCATGTTATCAATAAGAGAGCATAAAAGTGAGTACGTGAGATATCAATTGATGTGTTAAAATGATTTTCTAATACAAATTAGATTACTGATAATAATGAGATCAATTCCACCAGTTGATATATTTCTACTTTATATGGAGGAGCCATATCATGGAAGCATTTCAAGCAGACTTGTGTAACACGTTCTACTATAGATGTGTAAGTCACATTCTATTCTTTACAAAACACAAAATAGCAAAAACATATAATTGTGAATTAAAGACTAAACGCAAAATTGTGAAATAAAAATTAAAATACAAAAGAAAAACGTAAAACCCTTGATAATGGAAATACATTCAGAATCATAAAATTCATTAGCATTATCTTGGACATAAAATTTAAAATAAATTTATTTTTCTTTTGTCACAATGTTAGAAGGTCAGTTGTTAACATCATTAAAGAGGCAAAATACTTTTTGATAATTTTTTATTGTATCGCATATGTGAACCATGAAGAACAAATGACTCATATATTTTGTTGCATGAATTTATTATCTTGATAAGATGTTTTGTTTGCTATTAATATGTTTAGCAAAAAGTTGCAATTGAAATCTATGTGCATCAGCCTCTCAAAAAAAAAAAAAAACTATGTGCATCGACGCTACCATAAAACAAATAGAAACTATGTTATTATATTATTTTGAAATCTATCCAAAGGTAGGTTTCGCAAAAAGTACGGATCTTGCTAAAAATGTTGCGTTTGAAATGAATGTTAAACCCATCTTTCCAACAAAGCGGTCCTGTGAAATATTTTGAGATAAATTTTGTATACCTAACTATCATTTTACTTAATTTGTTAGGATTGGTTCGGCCCCCATATTTTTGTTTTGCTATTCTTTTTTATTAGCAATATCACGAGATTCATTCGACACACTGTTTTGTGATGTCGTTACAAGTGAATATCAAAAGATTGCATTACAGTGTGAACTGGGTTGTCAACATGACGATCTCATTTATCGAATGAGTCATTTTCTCAAAATTGACCTAAGACAATTGTTAGTAAAGTGGGTGAATCCAGTCTCAACAATCAGTTTAAATTGATCATGTTAAATTCCTCGTCGTCCAATCTTACAAGCTCAAGAATCAAATAGGTCAACCACGAATAACCAAGAATTCCAAACCACCAATTGCACCAGACAACTGCATGCAGCACAAAAATTTGAGAATCATGCATGTACAATGATTCCATTGCTTTTGTAACAATTTGGATTGCCACTATTCATGT
The DNA here is from genome assembly GCF_003473485.1 of Medicago truncatula. Classification (NCBI taxonomy): domain Eukaryota; kingdom Viridiplantae; phylum Streptophyta; class Magnoliopsida; order Fabales; family Fabaceae; genus Medicago; species Medicago truncatula. Next base: position 4,048,768 of record NC_053048.1, on the reverse strand, counting down.
TGTGTATGAGTAACAAGATCATAAGCTGAAAAAATTATATTATTAGACCATAAAGAAACTAAATTAAATTAAATTAAAATGCAATTGAGAATTGAGAAGCTAACAAGTGGAAGAGATGGCACGAAATGCTTATTATTTGTTTCCAATCAGTTTGGCAACTCCTTATTATTAGGTCTCATTTTAATATGTGATGAGTTGTGATAGTTCTGTTGCATGAAAATAGGGATGCAGTTTTGACTTTAGACTTTATAAAAAAGAGCACATACTTCAAAAAAATAAGCAGAATCTGTTCTCTTCTTAGTATTTTTTCTTTCTTTCACTTATCAATTATTTGGGCAAATTGTTCTGTGCTTTTCATACCCAGACCACAAGTGCATGTGTTCATAGAATACTGGTTTAAATTGCACCGAGTTCTTGCCGAATTCGCTTTCAGGATACTGGTTTTCACGACACAACAAATTCTATTGTCTTTGGTTTGAGTATTGTATTCTACTGTATTTCGCAACAGTTTGAACCATAAATGACAAAAAGTGTCGACACGAAGACTAGTGTATGCTGTTCTTATTGTGAAATAATATTGGTGTTCTTGGTTACTGCTTCTTTCTCTTCTCCGTCACCAGAATCTGACACTATTCCGGGAGAGTTCACTTTATCTGTCACCAAATTTTGCAAAAGGTTCATTCATTCGTTCGCAAATATATATGATTACATTCGATTAATTTATTTTCTGAAATCATTATTGGTGTCAATCTATTTATATATGCTTATAGGTACTAGCTAATGTATTATGGAAGTTCTTGAAAATATGTCACAATTGAAAAGAAAAATACATAATCACATGTCATTGTTTTTAGAAACGAAATTTCCCTGAAGTGTTTTATAGCATCATATACTATTTATTATATAGGAAGTCACTAAAAAATTCACAAAGAATGGCACAAAATAATATTTGAGTAGGGAATGTTTCTCTTGATTGATTTAAAATGTAATATATATCCCAACCTATAAATGACATAATAATAGACTGCATCAGAATTTGAATATTAGGATAGTCACATACTACATCTATTGTATAGAAACAATAAGGTAACAAACAATCTTTGAATCTTACATCTGTTGAATGAATGCAATATTATCTTATGGATGGTTTTGATGTATGTATGTGTATGCAGATGTCACCAGCAGGACCAGTCGCCTCCTACACTGTCAATCCTGACAAGATTGAAGCAGCTGAGGTCGGTTAGTTAGTTAGTTATTCTTGGTGAATGTCGTTAACATTGCCATTTTCGAACCAAGTGAAGGATTCGTCAATTATATATTAATAATATATGTTTGGTTATATACTGTTTGGTTTTATAAAAAATAAATTAAAATAGGTGATAGAAGGAAATCATGTTAATGGAAAAATGGCAATTGGGAAGAGAAAAGGAGGATGGAAAACTGCATACATCTTGCTAGGTACTGTAAACTAATCATTAATTATTTGACTCATCATTATCAATATATATACATGGTAATTGTAATTAAATGAACTAAGTGGAAATTAAATGAACGAATGCAGCTAATCAAGCATTGGCAACACTGGCATTCTTTGGTGTTGGAGTGAACTTGGTTCTGTTCCTAACAAGAGTCCTTCGTCAAGACAGTGCCGAGGCTGCTAACAATGTCAGCAAGTGGACTGGAACTGTTTACATTTTTTCACTCTTGGGAGCATTCCTTAGTGATTCTTATTGGGGAAGATACTTAACTTGCACTATCTTTCAGCTTTTTTTTGTTCTGGTATGCTACTATAATGTTTCTTTTTTGATTTTATATGCATGTATTGAACAATTCAAGACTGTTTGCATTGACTTGATTTGAATTTATCTACTATTTGTATGACTGTTTGAGAGAGTTTATGAAAACAACTTATCTGTGAACTGTTTTCAGATGATTTCTATCTTTTAATTTGTTATATAAATAGCTTGCTACAAGAGCTTAATTAAGTTGCTTATCCAAATATCATTAATTAAATATGAATAAAATTGAAGATCACTTGCATTAATTTTGTTTTTGTACCTTATAATTGAACCATTAATGAATGAATGGATTTTGAAGATATATGCATTATTTGATGCAGGGTTTAGGGCTGTTGTCTTTGACATCATGGTTGTTATTGATCAAACCATTAGGTTGCGGTAATGAACATACCGTTTGCAACGAACCAACTCCATTGGGAACAGGCCTATTCTATTTGTCAATATATATGGTTGCATTTGGATATGGAGGGCATCAACCTACCTTAGCAACCTTTGGAGCTGATCAATTTGATGATGATGATAAAAATATTCAAAACACTTACTTGAGAGAGGCTTTCTTTAGTTACTTTTACTTTGCACTCAATGTTGGATCACTCTTTTCCAACACCATTTTGGTTTATTATGAAGATTCCGGTATGTGGACATTGGGTTTCGGTGTCTCGCTAGCCTCTGCTATTATAGCCTTGATTTCATTCTTAGCAGGATCTCGAAGATATCGTTATGTTAAGGCGTGTGGGAATCCTGTCATAAGAGTAATTCAGGTCTTCATTGCTGCCGCTAGGAAGTGGAATGTTGAACCTGCCAAGGAGGATCAACTTTACGAGGTTGACGGCCATGAATCCGCCATCAAAGGAAGCAGAAAGATTCTGCACTCTCAAGATATAAGGTACATATGTTACTGCATTCGAAAACTAGCAAGTATAACATATATAATATATTTAATTCTATGCATTTTCAGTGAAAGTATGCATTTTCACTCCCAAGATATAAGTTTTAAACTAATTTTTTATCTTTTATATATATGTTGAGTTGAGCAGATTCATGGACAAGGCAGCAACATGGACATTGAAAGACGGGAATGAATCCGGGAACCAATGGCGGCTTTGTACTGTAACTCAAGTAGAGGAAGCCAAATGTGTGTTGAGAATGATACCGGTTTGGCTATGCACTATTATTTACTCTGTTGTATTTACACAAATGGCTTCTCTTTTTGTCGAACAAGGCGATGCAATGAACAACAAGGTACGAAAGTTTCACTTACCAGCTGCAACCATGTCTGTGTTTGATATAGGTAGTGTCCTTGTATGTACTGGACTTTATCGCCAAGTTCTTGTTCCCTTGGCCGGAAAATTAAGCGGTAATCCTAAGGGGTTAAGTGAACTTCAAAGAATGGGAGTTGGCCTAGTTATCGGAATGTTTGCAATGGTCGCAGCTGGTGCAACAGAGTTTGTACGGCTTAAACATGTTAAGCCGGAAGAGAAGGCTAGTTCTTTGAGTATATTCTATCAAATTCCACAGTATGTTCTTGTTGGGGCTTCAGAAGTTTTTGTGTATGTGGGTCAGTTGGAGTTCTTCAATGGTCAAGCCCCGGATGGCATAAAAAGCTTTGGAAGTTCACTTTGTATGGCTTCAATTTCTCTTGGAAACTATGTTAGCAGCATGATGGTGAAATCCGTGATGAAAATCACTACTAAAGGCGAAGAACTGGGATGGATACCGAATAACTTGAATGATGGGCACATGGATTGGTTTTTCTACCTCATCGCAGCGTTAAGTGCTCTTAACCTTGTCGTCTACGTGTTCTGTGCTCGGTGGTACAAGGGTGTCAATAACGTTGAAGGTAGTGTGAATCTCAGTTGTAAAGAGAACGATGAAGCAATTAATAAAGTTTGATTGAAACACAGAAGCTTGATTTTTTGTGTTTTCGTTCAATCGTTTCAAAGCATCTGCTTTCTTGTTTTGTTTTGGACAAGTTTCTTTTCCTTTAGACAAATTTCTAGTTTTGAGTAGCTAGGATGTTAAAGTTTCTTTTCTCATTTAATTTATTGCGTATTTGTTAATGCGGCCAAAATGCTATGTCTTTTGACTGCTTGTTTTCTTGTTTTGAAGTTCTCTGTATAAATGTTTTGATTTCTTTTATGCCATGAGTAAAAATGGAAAAAATATGTTAGAATATTATATGATCTTGCTGCATTCTAAAGATTGTTATTGATATAAACGGATAAATTAAGAGCTCTTAATATAAGTGCTTGTATAAGCTATTTCTATAATAAAAGGTAAAATAAAGTCAAATCGTTTTCATATAAATTATAAGCTGTTTTTAAAAGCTATATAAAACAGTCTTACAAGTACTGCCAAATGATAAGCTCCAATAAAACCAATCCAAACAAGCCCTTAATCTTTTAAGGTTTGAGCCAAGTGTGAGGTATCTGTTTCAAATCCTCTAGTTGACTCAGGTTGATGAAGTGCATATTGCACCCAAATTTCCACCTATATTCTTTTTTCAAAATCATATAATGCAATTTGATATATAACGAAAAACTTTTCAGGTATTATAGATTTCATTGTTTCTTCATCAATATTGCAATAACTCAACTATAGTTTGTTGGCTATTTGTATTGGCTGCATTGTTGCTAAAACAAATATCCTTTTGGGATAAGTTAGAGTTTGTTTTTCCATGAATTAGGATATAGCTCTAGACACCGATAGTTTTGATGGGTTATTTTTTTTTTTCCTCTTTTTTTAAATATACTAATATGAAATTAGCATTGATGTATATAAGACATTAGTTTGTTGATGCATACAAATATCTCTAATGTTTTGCTATGGTTTCTAAAATTCATGAAACTGACATAGTGGACCAATTGCTCTAGCCAATTTCAAGGATCAACGAGGTTCTTGAAACTGACATACCAGCCATAATGGCCCAAAAAATTATTTTTCATTCAACAGAGGCAAATTTCTAAATCAATTTGTATTACATCCAAATCAATTAATCTATAAGATAGGAAAGCAATCGGAGGTAATTTTTTTTTCTTCTCAAAATAGTATTGATGATTATGTTTGATTTCCATAAAAGGAGAATATTACTCTACAAACGAAACGAAGTTGGGTCTAGAGGAATGGTTAAACTCTCAAATATAAATTAAGATTCAAATCCCGATTAAGAATGGTTTTGACACTAGTGTTTGATAATACATTCAGTCTATGAAGTACAAAAACACATGGACACAGAACACAACAGGGACACACCGACACAAATAATAATTTAAGAAAATAACATAATTCAAGGTAATCATAAGTGTGGTGTCGTGTGTCCGAGACCAGAACACATCTAATTCGAGAAGTATCTGTGAACATATATAGAAAGAGAAAAAAGAGAACAACACTAATTCAAAACAACAAGTAATAGATTATAAACACATTAATAATTCGCCCAAGTAATAAACTTTTGGAGATTATGTGATGACTGGCCACCTTCTTCTATATTAGTAATAGTCATTTTCTTCATTTTCAAACACATTGCCTTTATGTCATCATCACCAACTACTTGATACACCTTCTTCTTTATCTCTTTCCTTGATATATAACCATCATCATCTTTCTCTAATTCAAGTCCAGTCTTCCACACATCACAAATATACGATTTATTGAGAAATTGATCAACTGAAAATGGCCAACACAAGAAAGGTACACCAGCATGTACACCTTCTATGGTAGAATTCCATCCACAATGACTTATAAAGCAAGCAATGGCTGGATGATTCAATATTTTACTTTGTGGTGCCCAACCAACAATTTTACCTTTACTTCCATGGAAGTCATTAGGGTATGTATAGTTTACCTTATTGTCATTACTAGGACGAACAACCCAAAGAAAAGGCTTGTCAAGAAGATCAAGTCCTAGGGCTAGTTCATTAAATTGGTTTTGGTCCATTACTACCAAGCTACCAAAGGAAACATATATGACTGATTGAGGTGCTTGTTTATCTAACCAGTCTAAGCAAGTTGAGTCTTCTTGCCATAATGAACTTTTGTTGTTGTTACTTTCCATCAATGGACCAATTGGTAGGAACTTTGGTGATATGGAAAATACACCAGGCTCAAGATCACAAGTAGTGTTGCAAAGCCACCATTCTCCAAAATTATTTAAAGTTTGCATCTCTTGCACCATATTATCAAATAAGATCTTATCTACGCCACGCCATGGGATGTTTGTTGTGTCCATCATAGGTATATCCGGGGAGATTTGAATTTCTTGTTTTTTGGTTGGATTTCCTGCAATGCCAAAACGAGATCATGAAATATTTGATGTTGAACTCAACCAAAGCTCGAAATTATGTTACCTCAACAACTAGTAACAAAAGATTAAAGAGACAGAAATCATAAACAATGAAACAAGACCGTTTGTTTAAATAGTTCGACCAAGTGTGTCCATTAAATAGTAGTTGTAGTTTCGTTATTACTTGATTAAATTAAGGTTTAGACTCGATCTTGGTGGAGTGCAAATAGCTCAACCATGTCGTGCCTCCAAAACCCTATGGGCCTAAAAAAATTATAATTTAATACCCCCCCCCCCCCCCCCCCACCCCCACCCCCTCAAATAAATAAAAACATAGGTTTCTTCTTTTTCTTTCTTCATTACGCGTTTGGGTTTCTTTTAGATTTTAGTTCTCCTTTCTGGATTAAATTTGATGCTTCAAACCACCTCCAAATTGTATAATCATTTAATAAGCCAATTTTGGAAGCTATTTCATTGAAAGAATCACAACAATCATTTTTTTCCGCATAAACCATTCGTTTTAGAAATTCCCACAATGGAGGAGCGCAAATCCAAACGACACCGTTAGGTAAATTTCACCTCTCTTTCACTTAATTTTTTTATTTCGTTTCATGTTTAGAAGTTCTTCTGATTCTGATTTTTAAATGAAGTTTAGCTACATGAATTTTATACGTTGTTGAATGCTTATTAGTATTTAGTTTTTAAAATGCCAGTGTATAATTGCAAATTTTGTTTATATGATTTTGATATATGTTGAATGTCGAAAATTTTTGTTATATGTTGGATGTTGAAATATATAATTGCTATTTTTGTTATATGTTGGACATTGAATGTTGACAAATTTTGGTATATAATTTTGGCATATGATGCTAATATATGACTCTTAAATTTCAAGTTTTACATTTATTTCAGTCCTCTATGCCTTATAAATTGCCTCCAAGGATTATAAAGTTTTAAAAAAATTATATTTTATTGTACTGAAAATGCTAATTTACTATGAGAGTCGAACCCATAAGAATGACCCTGATTATAGATCCTATATATAGTACTATAATCCAGATTAGGGAGTTTACAAAGATATCATTGAACAGACTATCCTAGCTTAACTCACTTACCCCTACCCATCTTATGTGTCTATCAACCATAATCAACATTTTTTTTTAATTTTAAAAAGAACAATCATAAGTGAATTAAGTTATAATTGAGGTGATAGGTTTTTTCTTTTTTTTTTTGTTGAGAAATAGTCTTTTGGCTCCCATTCCCACAATTTTATTGAACAACTTCCTACTTCAGGATTGTGGTCTGTTTTACTTGAATTTTAATTTGTTTTTTTTTTGTTACAACTTATTTAGTTTAAAAACAAAATTAAATATGTCATTTTAATTCATATAAATTTTACTCTAATTTTTTTTATATTTTGTAATATAAAAATATTTTAATAATACTAATCAAAAATATTTTACGCAACATTTGTATATTTATTTTCTTAAAATTTTTCATAAATAAATAAGAAAAGTTGATATAATTATCATAACAACAAAAGGAATGAATAATAAACTAGCTTTATGTAATTATATTCCAAAATTTTAAATTGTAAAATTTATAAAATAAAATAAATTATTACCTTGAGAATCAATAATCCCATCTTCAATAAGTTTATGTACGCAAACACCACAAGCCAAAGTAGTGGCAGAAGCTGGAAAAAGTAGAGCTCCTTTGATCCCCAAATTGTGTCCCACTTCCAAAGCCCAACCCATATTAAATGTAACAACAATACAATTGATCTTGCTCTCAACATTCAAAGCATTAACTTCTTCTATAAGCTTTGGAAGTTTAGAAGGCATGGTGCTTTTAATAGATAAAATAACTTTCTTTATATCACTTCTATCATCTTCAGATTCCAAACCATCTGGGAGTGTCATCACTTGTATCTTGTCTTGCTCGAAAACACCGGTTTTCGATCGTTTATGGTTAAACTCAGTATGTAGAAAAGTGACCTTGCAACCATGTTTGGCTAGAACTTGTGAGAATTGCATAAGGGGGTTAACATGTCCTTGAACTGGAAATGGTATAACAAGAAAATGAGGCAATATACTCATTTGCTTTGTTGCTAGCTAGAAAATAATTATATTATTATGACAAGAATTGCAAATATTTTTAGGACAGAAGAATGGTTCTTGGATGAAATATTTGTACTTTGTATTCATTTTATAGTCACATATTAATCTGGAAAACTATGTACATATCAAAGTCATGGTTGGTGAATTTGGAAATGTCTACTAATGACATTTTAAATATTTAAAATTAATTTTCATTGCAACATGTCAAATTCTTGAGAAAAGTCTTAGCAACCATTGGGTGAAGCAATACTCTAATAGTACTATTTTTAAAATTTTGATTGCATTTGAGTTACGTCTTTCATTTTAATTTGAAGTATAAGTTTAAGGATAAATGTATATAAAGGTCCTTTAAGTTTATCGTTTTTCTTAAAGTGGTTCTTTAAGTTTCAAAAGTTTCAAACAAGTCCTTTTAGTTTTTGAATCGTTTCAAACAAGTCCTTTACACGATGATTCAGATGATAGCAACAAAGAGCATTATCCACCATTTAACATGCCTAAAAAGATGACTGATTTTAAGTGGGTGTTAGGAGCCAGATTTGGTACCAAAGATGAGTTCAAGGAAGCAATTATCAACTATGCTATCTACAATGTGAGACTAAAAGGACTTGTTTGAGAACTTTTGAAACTTAAAGGACCACTTTGGAAAAAACGAAAAACTTAAAGGACTTTTAGATGCATTTGACCTGAGTTTAATGATGCAAAACCATCATGTAGCAAAGATCAATTTGAGATTCCATGTGGGACCTGAAAACATAAGGGGGATGTATTAGATTATGATTCTAATGAATTTTAAAAGACTTTTTAATTATGAAATAGTTTTGAGGTATTCAATCAAGACTCTTTGCAATTTAAAAAAAGTCATCTGATATTCAATCAAGACTCTTTGTCATTTTAAAAAAGTCTTGAGGTATTCAATCAAGACTTTTCATCACTTAAAAAAAGTCTTGTGGTATTCAAGATCATTAAAATTTTGAAGGATTGTTTAATAAATTAGATTTTGATGGGATTTTCTAGTGAAATTTTAGCATGAAAAAGTCTTTTAAGAAAACATAGATTTCTTAGGATTGTTTTTCTTTTAAAATTTCACCCTCTCTCTCTCTCCCCTCTCTTCCCCTCTCTCCCTCTCTCTATCTTTCGTAAAAAAATAAAAAATAAGAGTTGTGTTGAGAATATTATTGTAGAGAGTGTGTTGTAATCATTTTTTTTCGACGATTCTTTAAAAATTCATAAAATCTTTTGAAATCTTATAAATCCATAAAATCATTTCAAATTCTTTAAAATTATCTGATGTAAATCCATTGAAATCCAAATTGTAAATCCTGATAGTCTTTTAAAATCATAAAAGTCATTTAAATCCTACAAAATCTTTTAAAATCTTTGAGACTTTTTTACTCAAAAATTGTCCTTTAAAATCCTAATTCAATACACCCCGTAAAATTCAACACCTTCATTGACAAATGATTACGAACATTTTTGCATTTACTTGGTGCTCAAGTACCGTAATTTATTTCATTATCCTCAACGCTTGGTAATTTGCAGTTTTCTCATCATTTTCTTCATGTTTTCTTGTTTTCTTGTTCTTCTCCTTAAAATTGAAAGAGAGAGAAAACATAGTGAATTGAAACTAAAATCAAATAAAAACACGAACATATAAAATAAAATAAAATCATAAATTTATATAAAAACTAGGCTTATCGGTTACTAGTGTCATTTCTGTGGTATAAGTGTCATTTCTAAACTATGATACTTTTATTTTATTTTATTTTTTTAGAAAGATTCTCAATTTTCATCCGGTATAAACTTATTATTTTGATTTTTTTAACATGTGCAGGTTTACAGAGGATAGAAAAACTCATAAAATATATTATCTTCGTCTCTAATTATAAGCCTCTTTTGAAGAAAAAAAATTGTCCCCTTTGTGTAAGTCTAATTTGTTATTTCCAATTACATTAATTATTTCTTTACATACATACCTCTATTTATTTTACATCTTTTTCTTCCATCAGCAATAAATAATATGTTAAAAACATAAATTAATTCTCTCTTTTAAAAGATAAAATTGTAAAAACAATAGTGTTCAAACCCCGACAAAAAAAAAAAAAAACAATAGCAATTATAAATAAATTTATTACAAATATCAAATTTCTTCCTGATATTTGCGAAATGGTCTTACATAGATGCAGTAGTTATACAAAAAATCTAGGCATATTAATCAAAAAAGTTAAGATATTATATAATCATTTGTCAATGAAGTGTTAAATTTCTTGTGCCAAAAAAAAAAAAATGAAGTGTTGAATTTGAATGGTGCAGCATCAAACTTATACTTCAAATTAAAATGAAATACGTAACCCAAATCCAATCAAACATTTTAAAATAGTACTAGTTACAAACCCGTGCGAAGCACGGGTTGAATAACGTATTTTTTTAAAATTTAGTTCTGAAGGAGAAATCTTATAAATTACGAAAAATTGTTGTCCTTTATAAATGTGCAGATTAAAGTTACATAATAGTTAGATTTATAAAAAAGACTGCAAGTGTCATAGACTAACCAAAAAGGGATTTTTGCTAATATTTACATCAGATAAAATGAAAAGAACAAATGGCATCCCAAAGTCAAGATAGTTTACGATTACAGTCCAAAGTGATGCGTCAAAATAGTAAAAGTTCAAATAGTTCACCAGCAAAGATCTATTTTGGAACAACTCGAAAATGCAAGTTCTTCGGTGACTTTTCGAAATCAAAGATGAGCTTACCACCTTCTTCCATCACACGTTCTTTGCAGAAATTGAATCACTGCCCACCCAAGTATTTTTCATAGTTTTCTCTTTCGGCGGTAATGAGACGACACTTATATTTTCTCTGTGTCTGGTCATCAATGAGAGTGATTGCTTTGCGCTTTTCTTTTAGAATTATTCTTGACACCTCGTTTGAGAAATGCTAAACAGGGAAATAAGAACAATATTAGTCTAATGCATATTAACATGGATAAGACGTATGCGAATATAGTTACATATAATTTATAAAATAAAGGTAGCATAACTGATTTTAAGATAAAGAAAATGTATTATGACTTCAAATTTATTTTCCTATTATCTTCCTAAAAAGGCTAGATAAATGCATTCATGTGCATTATATGAACCCCGTTGACCAACTAATATCGTTGAAACAAATGGAAATTAAGCACCGCTCTCGCATGTGCATCTATAGCTAGCACCATTTGACATTGATGTCTTCGAACATTTGGTGCAATTCTCATAATATCATCCAAACTGGTTAGGATTGAATTTAGTTGCTTTCCAAATAGTGATGCAATATGTATCCTAACACAAATTATGCACGTGAAATAAAGAATAATGCAATATATATTTTTAATTTGTGTGTAAAAAAATTCAAAGCATGTTTGTGCATAAAAAAAAAAGCAGACCTTGACTAAGTTTATAAATTCAACAATTGGCCTAACCTGAGACAGATTGAAAAAATCGTTGTACGAATACATTGAGAAGAAGCCGAACTCTGACTTAAGTTCAGACTGATGCTTTGACTCTGAGCTGGAGAAGTGTTAAGGTCACGACAACAATTCAAGAAACATAGTCAAAAACAATCAAATCAAATTGTGAAATAATAATTTACTCTAACACTGTATTGTGAAATCATAATGCAAACTTACTAAGTCTTAAACTTCTCAACAACCAGATAATGTAGGTTGATGAGCAGCCTCGAACCAATTGTTACATATATTTGAGTTGTCATTGACTACAAAATGGAAGCAAAGAACTCAAGGTAAATAGATGGTAAATGATAAAGCTACGGAATATTTTTCCCATAGTGTTACATCAACTATATTCTCACTGCATAAGGAAAGACATCTTTCAAGTCATTATCAAACTTATACAAAATTCTATCATCTTATGCTGACAAATTAGAAAATAATACCTTTTATCTTTCAACACTATGTTTGTAAACAGTTTATTTTTAGTCCCAATTGACATTGTCTTGACAATCTCATGAAAAAGCCCGATGATCTCTTAAAAAAAATTACTATTATAAATGTTGGAATTTATATTATATGATATTATATTTGTTGGTGTCATGGAAACATATATGTTTAGTTTTTTTGAATAAGAAAAAGATATGCATAGTTTGTTACAATATAAAGGTGGAATATATATATATATATAGCATTTCAAATGAGAGGAGTGATTATTATGAGAGATGAGAGGACTTAATAATAACCATTGGATCTAAACTAATCATGTTACTTCATCAATAGCTATCTAGTCAATTAAAACAAAAAAACACAGCTATTCGTGTTTCCTCTGCACACGCTTCTCAATGCAACTTGTACATAACCATTTAGCTGGCGATGGCGATGACGATGCTTACTGTTTTTGTTAGAAGATTTCTATGGCCACCTAAATCATACATACCCCAATTGAATGTTTTTTTTTTTATTTTCCATTTTCGTGATCCGTTTCTTATCAATTGATTAAATTTTTTAAAAAGGGTTAAATTAAGTTGGATTTGAACAATAGTATAACTAAACTATAATTTCACTCTTAACCAAATCAGCTTGTGATTATTTGTTAGTCTTCTACGAAATTACTCTAACTAATTAAAATTTCTCTCCCAAAGCTATCATAATCTTTCTTTTCTTTGACAAAATCTTATTATGTTTTCTTTCTATTGAACCTAAATTGAGGGAGAGGAAAGAAAGGAACAGAAGAACCTTGAAGAGATCCTTTCTATAGAGAGAAAAATCAAGGAAGAAAAATACACAGAAGAGGTAAAAAGAACAGTCACTTATGGCTTATGCAATAGAGAGAGAACGGGATAGGGAAATGGAGAAAGCCAATTTACTCTTAAGAGGTGCAGCAAAGGAGTGTTACCTCAAAATTTTATAAAAATAATCTACAATTTTGAAGAAAAGACATCTACAATTTTACTTTTTTTTTAGGGATCTAGACCTTTTTTGAAGAAAAGACATCTACAATTTTACTCTTTTTTTTAACCAAAAAAGAGGTGCAGCAAAGGACTGCTACCTCAAAATTTTATAAAAATAATCATACGCATTATGCAACACAAAAAAAAATTATACGCAGTAGCGTAACAAAAAATCAGACACACATAAAGTATTACTCTAAACACTAATGTGTGTTGTGTATTTGTGAGGTTGAAGAAAGAAAATAAAAATATTTGGTATCATCAAATGACAACGTGAATAAAAATATTTGTGAGGTTGTGATGATTAAACAATATTGAAATTAAATATATAAATGATAAAAAGATAATAAAATTCCTTTGAAAAAAAGGTAATAAAATTAAATGGGACCTCCTTAAAAAAAAATTAAATGCAACGGTTCAAAAAAAAAATTAAATGATAGAAAAAACGTATTGAAATATAATATTAAAAAATAAAAGAAAAGCTTCGCAACGTGAATTGTAGAGAGATACTTGTGAAATAAATTGTCGAGAAGTAGATTTTTGAAGTAACATTCAACAACTTTTGGCCAAAGCTCATTCCATTCAATTCTATGCATTAAAAAAAGTACATTTTTTAGTAAGTACTTAATTGATATTGTATTTGGCCTAACTTCTCTTTAAAAATGTAGAAAAGTTGGAAAAAAAAACCGGGTCAAACGGTATCTTATTCGCCTGCAACGGCAATGTAGAAGCAACTGAATTTGGAAGAAAAAAATTGGAAAATAGTTAAAAATAAAAAATTATAAAATAGTTAAAAGTTTTTAAAAATATAAAAATTGGAAAATAGATAAAAAAAAAAATAAATAATTGGTGAGGTAGCACTCAACCAAACAACACTAAAAAAATTATATGCATTAGTAACAAAAAAACAGACAGACGGACATAAAATATTACTCTAAACGTTAATATGTGTGTGTATATTCGCGGGTTTGAAGAAAGGAAATAATAATATTTGGAATCATTAAATGACAGGGTGAATAAAAATATTTGTGAGGTTGTAATGATTAAACGATATTGAAATTAAATATATAAGTGATAAAATGATAATAAAATTTCTTTGAAAAAAGATAAAATTAAATGGAACCTCCTTAAAAAATTAAATGGAACGGTTGAAAAAAATAAAGTTAAATGGAAGAAAAAAATATATTGAAATATAATATTAAAAAATAAAGAAAAGATTTTTGCGGCGTGAGTTGAAAAGAGGTGTTTGTGAAATAAATTGTCGAGAAGTAGTTTTTTAAAGTAACATTCAACAATTTCTGGTCAAAGCTCATTCCATTCAATTTTATGCGTTCAAAAAAGTACTTTTTTTAGTAAGAACTTCTCCTTACTAATTGATATTGTGTTTGGCCTAACTTCTCCTTAAAAATGTAGCAAAGTTTGAAAAAAGTCGGGTCAAACGATACCTTAATCTCCCACCACGGCAATGTAGAAGCAACTGAATTTGGGAGAAAAAAATGAAAAATAGTTAAAAATATAAAAATTGGAAAATAATTAAAAGTTATTTAAAATATAAAAATTAGAAAATAATTAAAAAAATTGGTTAGGGGCAAAAATGGAAATTCATAGGTCATAGTTCAAAAAAAAAATTAACCAATAAGTAGATTACCAAATTGCCCCTTATAGGGGCAAAATGGTAAATCCATAGGACATTTCTTTTAATATAAGTATATAGATTAGAGTATTGCTCCAGCCAATGGTTGCTATGCCTTTTCTCAAGAATTTGACATGTTGCAATGATAGTTGATTTCAAAAGTTTGAAAAGTAAGTAGAATTTTCCAACCATGACTTTGATTTGTATATAGTTTTCCAGAGTATGTGTTTATTTAGCCACCACACCACTATAAAATGAATACAAAGTACAAATATTTCACCCAAGAGCCGTTCTTCTGTCCTAAAATATTTTCAATTCTTGTCACAATAATATAATTATTTTCCAGCAACTAAGCAAATGGTTATATTGCCTCATTTTCTTGCTATACCATATCCAGTTCAAGGACATGTGAATCCCCTTATGCAATTCTCACAAATTCTAGCCAACCATGGTTGCAAAGTCACTTTTCTACATACTGAGTTTAACCATGAACGATCGAAAACCGGTGTTTCCGAGCAAGACAAGATACAAGTGGTGACACTTCCAGATGGTTTGGAACCTGAAGATGATAGAAGTGATATAAAGAAAGTTCTTTTATCAATTAAAAGCACCATGCCTCCTAGACTTCCAAAACTTATAGAAGAAGTTAATGCTTTGAATGTTGACAACAAGATCAATTGTATTATTGTTACATTTAGTATGGGTTGGGCCTTGGAAGTGGGCCACAATTTGGGAATCAAAGGGGCTCTACTTTGTCCAGCTTCTTCCACTACTTTAGCATGTGCTGTCTGCATACCTAAACTTATTGAAGATGGTATTATTGATTCTGAAGGTAATACTTTTTATTGTTTTGGTATAGATTTCACAATTAGAATTTTTATAATAAAATTCCATAAATCTAGTTTACTATTCATTGCTTTTGTTGTTATCTTAATTTATCATCTTTTTTTATTTATGGAATGAACATTTTACTTTATTTTATTATTGGAAAAATTTAAGAATATAGTTATATCAACTTTTTTTTTTTGGTAGAAAGAGAGCACCAAAGCCCAGATAGTTATATCAACTTTAATATTATTAGAATAATTTTGTATTACAAAATATATAAAAAAATATTTAAAGTAAAAGTTATATGAATTTAAATAACATATGTTAATATTTTTTTTATACTAAACAATTTAAATTTCAAATAAAACAGACCATCATCTCAATAGAATTGTAGGAATAGGAGCAAATAGTCATATTTCTCAACAAGGAAAAAATAAACTCATCATCTCAATTAGAACTTATCTCGCTTATGATTATTCTAATTTGTTTTCAATTAATTTGTTGAGTATGACTACTCATAGACACATAAGAGGGGAAGGAAGAGGAAGGTGATCATCTAGCATGGCATTGCGAAGCTCCCTTCAACTTTAGATCTATTGTTGAAACGTGGATCGTAGTACCATATATACATATGACTTGTAATATTGTAAACCTTAACTCACTCAAGTAGTATATCGAACTACTGCTACTCTTTAGTCGCAGTGGTAGGCATACACGTGGCTGAATTGCATAAAGAATTGATCATGTTCCATTGTTTGTGATATATGTTTCTATACTCTTTTGTTACTAATTTCTGATGTAACATAATTTCGAGCTTAGGTTGAGATTAACATATAGAATACTTCATGATCTCCTTTTCGCATTGTAGGAAATCCCACCAAAAAACAAGAAATTCAAATCTCCCCTGATATACCTATGATGAACACAACAAACTTCCCATGGCGCGGCGTAGATAAGATCTTCTTTGATCATTTTGTGCAAGAGATACAAACTATAAATTTTGGAGAATGGTGGCTTTGCAACACTACTTGTGATCTTGAGCCTGGTGTATTTTCCATATCACCAAAGTTCCTACCAATTGGTCCATTGATGGAAAGTAACAACAACAAAAGTTCATTATGGCAAGAAGACTCAACTTGCTTAGATTGGTTAGATAAACAAGCACCTCAATCTGTCATATATGTTTCCTTTGGTAGCTTGGTAGTAATGGACCAAAACCAATTTAATGAACTAGCCCTAGGACTTGATCTTCTTGACAAGCCTTTTCTTTGGGTTGTTCGTCCTAGTAATGACAATAAGGTAAACTATACATACCCTAATGACTTCCATGGAAGTAAAGGTAAAATTGTTGGTTGGGCACCACAAAGTAAAATATTGAACCATCCAGCCATTGCTTGCTTCATAAGTCACTGTGGATGGAATTCCACCATTGAAGGTGTACATGCCGGTGTACCTTTCTTGTGTTGGCCATTTTTAACTGATCAATTTCTCAATAAATCGTATATTTGTGATGTGTGGAAGACTGGACTTGAATTAGAGAAAGATGATGATGGATTTATATCAAGGCAAGAGATAAAGAAGAAGGTGGATCAAGTAGTTGGTGATGATGACATAAAGGAAATGTGTTTGAAAATGAAGAAAATGACTATTACTAATATAGAAGAAGGTGGCCAGTCATCACATAATCTTCAAAAGTTTATTAGTTGGGCGAATTATTAATGTTTTTATAATCTATTATTTCTTGTTGTTTTGAATTAGTGGTGTTAAATATTCATGTATGATGAAGGAAAAACAATTAGTGGTGTCTCTTTTCCTTGAGTATTATCGAACACTAATGTGAACACCATTCTTAATCGAGATTTGAATCTTAATTTGATTTTGGAAGTTTAACCCTTCCTCTAAACTCAACTTAGTTAGTAGAGTAGTATTCTCCTTTTATGATAGTCAAGCATATTTTGAGAAAAAAAATTACCTCCAAATGCTTTACTATCTAAAAGTTAATCAATTTGGATGTAATACAAATTTATTTAGAAACCATACCACAAGATTAGAGATATTTGTATGCATCAACAAACTAATGTCTTATATACATCAATGCCAATTCATAGTGGTATATTTGAAAAGGGAAATGGTATATATAGCAAAAGGAAAATGCTTTTGTGTGCGAAAGAAAAATTCGCGTAAAACACACGAATGCCTTTGGCACAAAAAACATGCAATATTTCATACTCTCTTCTTGCCTTTGATCCAAGTGATATAGCATCCAGTACTTTAACATATAATACGACCTATCATAAGATGTTTTGGCATGTTGAGGTAGAGAATATCATCACCAAGACCACCATACCCTGTTCACACATGATTATTAAAATATAAACAAACAAAAAATCAATCCATTGGCAAAGATAGAAGTATCCAACCAATTCTGATTGCAAATCAACTAAATAGTGAAAGAAAAGAAGCAATTGATTAATTGAGATCACTAGGGTGATAGGTAGCACTTGCTGAAGCGGTGAGGTGGTGGTGACAAAAGATAAGATCAGAGTGGAGATCATGGAAGTGGGATATGTATTGTGTTTTTGTTCGATATTTTTATTTTTTATTCATTTAAAAAAATTCACACAAGCTAAATAAAATTCATACATAGCGTGTTTTATTAATTCGTGCTCTCTTCGTGCATGTGGTGTGTCGCACCATTTAGCACTACTCTTAGCAAAAATCCATCTCGCGAAAGGCTAGCGAATTGTTGAAATTGGCTGGTCAACACGTGACCACCATGTTTTCCACTAAATCCAGAATTATACACCCCTCCCTCTCTCCCTGCCTCCCTACTAAAGCAATACTATGTGACCATCGTGAAATTCTCGGAAAGCTTAACTCGCGTTATATAGCATTGCTGATTTGAAAAAATAGAAAAATATAACCCACGAAAACTATCGGAGCCTAGAGCAGTATCCCAATTCATGGAAAAACAAACTTGAACTTATCCCAAAAAGCACAACGAGCATAGATTGTCACTATTTATGGACAAGTTATAAATAGACGAAATACCCTTGTTTTTAAGTCAGTATTTCACCTCAATTCTTCCCATTGACTTCAAAACAATGATGGTATTAATTTATCCTTAATGATCTCACCAATGCTTCCGAGTACTTTTAGCACCGCCTCTAGAATAATGATAAATATTATTACTAGTGTCTCTCTAGGATGATGTTGAGTAATCTTAAAACCACCTCTCTAAAATGAGATTGAGTATTCGTATCATCGCCTCTTTAGGTTGATGTTGACTATAATTTGCAAACTCTTTAAGCCATTTTTAGTTTCCAACATTTCTAGTTTTGTTCTATCACGTAGAAAAGCTTGTTTAGCTATAATCTATATAAACATGTGTCACTAGCATGCACCAACTCAAAATCTCACAGCTTAGTTATTTCATGTGAGTCTTAACTAGATAGCCTTGTATGACCAATAATAGTATAACCATCTAACATGTACAAATTACACACTTTAACATCTCTACCTATCATCTTTTTATCATGTGAAATTTCCAATATCCCATTCTTAATTCCTTTGCATAAGCTAATCCATGAAACATTTTTATTAATAATAAACTTTGTTTAAGTTCGGGAACATACCTCACATTAAGCAAAAGAAACCGACATTTATCATACGTCAACTTCAAAGTCTCAAATTATTTCTTTCTTGGATACTTGTGATAAGAGAATCAAGGGTCCATTACCCAACTCTTCTCTGGTTCCTAACTTTTCACCATTACCTTCATAGTCTCATAATCATCCTTTAAAGCTAAGGCAACATCAACTTCTACGAAATCATCATTGATCCCTCAACTCGGGATAAATCTTCTTGAAGTGAACGATCTTGTGATAATAGAAACAATTCAACATGGCACCACCCTTTGATTTTTTTTTTCTTCCTTATTCTCTCTAGTTTCATTTCTTTCTACTCACATTCAAGACTTCTCTCCCCCCCCCCCCCCCCCCCCCCAGGAAATGAACTCAGTAGGTAAAGCCTTATACTCATTATCAAGGTTCACCAAGTTGTCAATGATATTGGTAAACTGTATCAATTGTTTTGTTATAGATTTTGACGATGCCATCTTAAATGAGTAAAGTTGTTGTTTCATATATAACCTATGAGTAAATGACATAGTCATATACAATGTTTCGAGTTTAGTCCACACTGTCTCTGAGATCTTTCCTTTGCGACCTCCCTCAACATTTTATCTTTGAGGCACATTATAAATTCATTATTTGTCTTATCTATCATTTCGATCTTCTGTGATTATGTTAGGTTGATCGGCACCAATGCATCACCTTCAAAGATTATATTAATTTTTATTGAAATAATATTGCTCTGGTCTTCACTTTTCAAAACCCGAAATTATTGTTTCCAGCAAATTTCTTACAGTCAAATTTAGTACCCATGATGTTCACTTGAAGAGTTTGTTTCGTTGCCCCACATTGGGCTCCACTTGTTATGAATTTGAACCCTTATGCAAAATCAACAAGACAATACGTGGAACAAATAACAATGACAAACAACAACAACAAATGATCCAAGTAACAATATTTAACCAAGAACATATCTAGTAACGCAAGTGTATAGCAAATTCTCACTCAAATCAAAGGACAAAGATAAAGAGAATAGAAGAATAAACACATCAAAGTTATTTACCTAGGTCGCCTTAAACCTTTACCTCAATAAAACATAATGAAAGAACCTTTACCCCTTTTACTATCCTGCCCTTTGAATGTGATTCTTGAATTTATGTTGTAAAATCATCTTAATATCCTCCAAAATTTCCTTTAAGAATTGAAATTAATGGCATCAAAGTCACACACCGATAATGCCAACTCCAATGTGAATTCAATGATTACTAGCTATCTACATTGTACATCTTACTATATCCTAATATATAAAAGTATGTAGAAATTTATAAGAGATACTTAATCCGTTTCAAAATACATGTCGCAGTCAACCATTGCACTCATACAAATACACAACTTTGATCATTAATATCTTTAATTATATATAATAAAAGATTATAAAAATTTGATATTTTAAAAATATTTATCTAGACAAATCAAACAACATCCTGTATACTAACATTTGTATTTATATATTAGTTAAAAAATATGGTCAAAGTAAACTATATGAATAGTGCATATTGTGAAATTATGATATGTATTTTGAAACGGAGGAAGTAGTTAATTATAAATTTAAAAAAACAGAGAATGCAATCTATCTTCTTGCTCAAGTTAAGACAAGCACCGCCTGATCCCAATTTGAATTGGAATTCTCATTCTAATGGAATTCCTTATTCTTTTTGTTTTTCCTGCATCACGTCTACATAGATTTTCAATTTGATTTGTATTGGCTAATTTGTGTTTGGTCCTATATAGGATATTTTTGGATAAACAACTTATTTATAGTATATAATACAAGCACTTATTATGATAAGCGATCATGTACTAACTTGCATAATTTATTTTTGTAGCAAATGATATGATACCGTTAAAATATTTTTGTATATGTTATATATTGTCTTTATAAGATATGTTAGAGAGCATATGCAAATAAGTTAAGAAAAAACATATAAAAAAATACCATAAGCTGTTTTCATAATGTTACATTAACCGTAGAAAATTAAGAGTGCGATGTGGAATCAACAAAGGTCATAAAGATGCGCATGATAGCATGTGTAAGCATAAGCACTGCTAATTAAGCCTTAACCTAAGTTTATTCCTAACATAAATTAATTAATAAATAGCAATCATACTATAATCAATTCAATAAAATAAAAGAATAAATAAAAAAAATCTATGCAGTCCAGCAACCTTCCACATGGGGCTTAGGTAGATTTGAATGTGATGCTGACAGAACAAAACAAAGGATATATGAAAAATACAATTCAAAGGGGTGTCTTACGGTGCATGTTTTAACTAGAGCAAGAAGATAGATTGCACTCCCTATATTTTTAAAATAATGTTTTATTAATATCAATTAAAATAATAACTAAAATTTAAAATTTAAATAAAATTTGTTTAGAGACTCAGTTATTTTAATCATAATTTATTAACTTTATTGGAAAAAAAATAACTACAAATAACATAATTTATTAAAATTGGTTTTACTTTATCTAACAATAGTGGTATACTAATAATGCCATTTTTGTTCATAGTTGTCAGCAGTGGTGGTCGAATCCTTTGACTTGTTTGGGTATCGGCTAATCGCTAGGTTTGTAATTTTTTGACAGATACTTTGCTTCTTTGAGAGCCTTCTCTGGTACGCCTCGTGCCAAAGAGGTGTCTCTGTGTGTATATATATATATATATATATATATATATATATATATATATATTCTATTTTTGTTTCTTAAAAAAAAGTGTATGAAAATTTGTTTGGAAAAAAGTATGTGATGACGTAAGGGGTTACGATTAATAAGGGATTAAGGAAGGAGGATACATTTTTTTATTTTATTGAGAGTAGATAAGGACTAAAGGAGTAGGGACCACTCATTTGAAAGAGTAATGATACATAAACACCCTTTATTTAGATACACTCTTCCTTTATTCACATACATTCTTGTACACCCCATGCATTAGGAAGAGAGAAGAGGAGAGAAAAGAGAAAGTGTGCTTGTGCGGGATCCACGTGACTACGTGTCAGATTTTTGTGTGGGTGTCAAAAGATGTATTGCCACCTAAGGGTGTCTATGTATCATTATTTAAAATTAAAATAATCTTATAATGTTTTCATCGTAAATTACTCACAATTCATCAAATTAACTTAGGTTTTACTTGATTTTAAAGAGAGTATTTTATTCTTAATTTGTACTCTCTCCATCCCAAATTATACGACGCTTTTGACTATTTTACACGTATTAAGAAATGTAATTAATATTGTATGAGAAATAGATATTTTGAGTTGTTTTATAAAATTGTTCTTACTAAATGGTATAAGAAAAAATAAGTTAAAGAATTGAAAAAAGGAAAAAATAATAAATAGTTAAAAATATAATTAAAAAAATAACATTAATGTTTCACTATGCTATAAAATGATATGATTTTGAACAATTTCTTCTTGTAAGCGACAAATAATTTGGGACGATTATAATATATTTCCCTAGCTAACGGTTACTCCCATTTGTGTAATCTTCCGTTCCTTTAATAATTCAATCACTGAAAATCATTTTTCAAGCAAATGGGTGTCCCTCATTTTCTTGTTATTCCATACCCAATAGCAGGTCATGTGAATCCTCTTATGCAATTATCTCATCTTTTATCCAAACATGGCTGCAAAATCACTTTTCTCAACACAGAATTTAGCAACAAAAGAACCAACAAAAACAATATTTCTATTTCTAAGAAAGACAACCTCAAAAATGAACAAAGTCAAGAAACAATAAACTTTGTTACACTCCCAGATGGTTTGGAAGATGAAGACAACAGAAGTGACCAAAGGAAAGTTATTTTCTCAATTAGAAGAAACATGCCTCCTTTGCTCCCTAATCTCATAGAAGATGTTAATGCTATGGATGCTGAGAATAAGATTTCTTGTATTATTGTTACTTTCAATATGGGATGGGCTTTGGAAGTTGGACATAGCTTAGGAATTAAAGGTGTTCTTCTTTGGACTGCATCAGCAACTTCTTTGGCTTATTGTTATAGCATCCCTAAACTAATTGATGATGGAGTTATGGATTCAGCAGGTAAGAATTATTTATTTTTCAAATTAACATTATAAATATGAAAGCAAAACTGTAATTTATACGATTAATTTGTGAAAACTTTCTTCTCATACTTATACTACGTTTTTACCTTTTTCTTTTGATTGTTTTGATTTTTATGTCAATATATATTTTTCTTTGTAAATCCATAGTTATACCATACGTTGTAACGTAAATAGTTGTTTAAATAATACATCACTATAAAAAAATGTTAGTGTCTTTAAGATATTGTTTAATTCGTAAATATATAAATTTTTAGTTAGGATGTAGTAATTTAACTTTTCTAAAGTTAACTATTGTTGTTTTTATTACAATATAGTGAATAAACTAGAGTTAATATGATATATATATCCCTAAGATTCTATGATTTTTTTTAATAAACAAAAGAGGGCAAAGTTTAAAGAGAAAGAAAACTAAGAAATTAAACGAACGTTTTTAGGCATGTAAATTCTAGAAATATTATCAAACGTAAGACTCTGAAGTTCATTAGGATCTCCAGAATATGAAAATTTAAAAAATTCATCGAAATGCTGAAATTAGCAAGTCAATCTACACTTTTGTTGCCTTCACCTCAAATATGAATAATTTTGTCGGTCCAACTCAAACTCAAAAGTTCCCAAATACGTCTGACCAAAGTAAGAGTCGTTCTACTAAAATTGCAATTTTCAATAATCATATTGACCAAAATCATTAAGTCACTTTTCATGTAAAATGAGTGGTATTCCCCCTCCATATCATGTCCAAACCTAATTAGATACCCCACATTTAACAGTTTTCAGTACAACATGTCTACTAATTGTGCCAATTTAATCTTTAAACAATGTTATACAATTTGTGGGGGACCATGGCACCCACCTATCCTTTTCCCCTCTATCATTATCCCAACCTCTGACAATCTCTTTTTGCACTGGGGTTTTCATTGAGTGGGATATTTTTAAACGGACCAACATAGACTTGCATAAATTACATTCAATAAAACAGTAAAGAGACTAGTTAACTAACAAGTTCCCTTAAAGTACTTGTTAAAGATTATAAAATAGAAATAATAGGTAAGTTCTATATAAAGAAATTTACTTTTTTAAATTTCAATACGTTGAATGCATCAATTCTAAATTTAAGGTATTTGTTAGCATTTCTCAAATGAAAAAGAGTGTTATGATGAGTGTTCCCAACACTCCACAAGAACATATAAATATGTCGCAATGTTTTTTCAAGGAATAAAATATGTTACACTTGGCATGATTCTCCTAAGTTTAATTCAAGCTTTAAGGAGATACAACAAACAAATGTTTTGTAATATATATAATATTTGAGCAATGCTATTAAGCATGCATAAATAGATGTGGTGGTTAAAAAAGTTCAATGGTGATGGAACAGAAAATTTATGTGTCTAGCATGTGAAACAATTTATTGAGAAAGTTTCCTCTCAAAAAAATTTATTGAGAAAGTTTCATTCTGTTGATTCGTAAAATTTAGCTGTTCTTAATTAGTGATTTACTCATAAGTTTGGTGTATTAAATTTTCTAAAAGAAACTATGTTATAATTGTATGTCATAAAAATAAATATTCCATGTCCTTTTGTGGTATACTTATTCTAGTTCTATTAGTCCCTCCATCCCTTAATATGTGAGCCTTTTGTAAAATAATATTGTTCTAAAATAATTGGTCAAATTCACTTTTCAATGCAATATTAATTACTTTGTTTCAATTATAACTCTAATTAATAATATTTTCATTACTCCCAATTCAATATATACTTTGCATTTATAATAATGATAAATGCACCAATTACTTTAAGAGAGCACTTAAAACCATTTTTCTTTTTCATTTACTAATACATTTTTTTCAATATGTGTGAAATGAGCAAAATGCTCACTTAAATTAGGACGAAGGGAGTATAACAAAAGTTCAAAGAATCATCTTTCTATTAATTAATTTATTTATAAACTAATAATTGTTAGTAGTTGTTAATTTGTTACTTGGGAGTTGTATCTATGATATCCTCAACTCTCCAACTCTTATGCCCCTCCTGCAAAGCATCACTTTGCCTTATCACCATCATCGTCAAAAATGACGCTATCGTGCCCGTCTTTTTGCTCTTACTCTAATTAGTTTGGTATCTTATTTAATTTCAAAAGCAAGTACAAGTGTGAGAGCTTTCATGATTTCCTTTTGCCATCCATTGCAGGAATTCCTACAACAAAACAAGAAATTCAACTCTTTCCAAATATGCCTATGATAGACACTGCAAACTTTCCATGGAGAGCCCATGACAAGATTTTATTTGATTATATTTCACAAGAGATGCAAGCCATGAAGTTTGGAGATTGGTGGCTTTGCAACACAACTTATAATCTCGAGCATGCAACATTTTCCATATCACCAAAGTTTCTACCAATTGGTCCATTCATGTCAATCGAAGACAACACAAGTTCATTCTGGCAAGAAGACGCAACATGTTTAGATTGGCTCGATCAATATCCACCTCAATCCGTCGCATATGTTTCCTTTGGTAGTTTGGCCGTAATGGACCAAAACCAATTTAACGAACTAGCTTTAGGACTTGATCTTCTTGATAAACCTTTTATTTGGGTTGTTCGTCCGAGCAATGATAATAAGGTAAACTATGCATACCCTGATGAATTTCTTGGAACTAAAGGAAAGATTGTTGGATGGGCGCCGCAAAAGAAGATATTGAACCACCCTGCTATTGCTTGTTTCATTAGTCATTGCGGATGGAATTCTACCGTAGAAGGTGTATATAGCGGTGTACCTTTCTTGTGTTGGCCGTTTCACGGTGATCAATTTATGAACAAGTCATATGTTTGTGATGTGTGGAAGGTTGGACTTGAACTAGACAAGGATGAAGATGGGTTACTACCAAAGAGAGAGATAAGGATTAAGGTGGAACAATTGCTTGGAGATCAAGACATTAAAGAAAGATCGTTGAAACTAAAGGATTTGACATTGAAAAACATAGTAGAAAATGGTCACTCTTCGAAAAATCTCATAAACTTCATCAACTGGGCAAAGTAATTATGATTCAATAGTTGTATGGTTGTTGTTACTGTTCTTGTATAATTTCTGAATTATAATCTAATTACGTTTCTATTTTCTTCTATTTCTATATCTAACCATCTTTTACTTCATTGCCCCTTTTCTGCTGAAATTTGGGATTGGCTATAGCAACTATTATAGGTTGTACTACTGATAATTCTTCTGTTATTTCTTTGTTTGATTGCTTGAAGAATGATTGGAGCAACCAAATGCATGATTTGGTCTTAGATGCTATCATTCACATAATCTGGCACTATGGATTCTAGAAATTAATATTAGATTTCAGTCTTATACTTCGTCTGATCATAGAGTAATCAATTAGGCTATTGTTAATATTCATCAAAGCAACGTTATGAAGGTGAGAAAAACATAAGAAGGGGGTTGAATTGTGTTAGCTTTTTCTTTTATTTAACTAAGTCTAAAGTTCAACCTCTGGTAGAGTTCAGAGTCTGAAGCAATGTTCAAAGTTAAGTGCAACGGATTATAAAGAGAGAAGAAAGAGACACAAACAATTATCTTGGTTCTTTCCACAATCCAGAAGTAGTTCAGTCCCC
Organism: Medicago truncatula; assembly: GCF_003473485.1. Lineage (NCBI taxonomy): Eukaryota > Viridiplantae > Streptophyta > Magnoliopsida > Fabales > Fabaceae > Medicago > Medicago truncatula. The sequence continues at coordinate 4,021,804 of NC_053048.1, read as the reverse complement.
CTGTCACTTACATGAGATTTTTCACTATAATCAAACATGATTACAATTGCTCAAGCAAACAAGCAAGATACTTCCTATGCTCAAGCACACAAGCAAGAGACTTCTAACAAACAAGAATTACAAAGAAATAATTGTTTAGTTTGGCACATGTAAAATATTGCAGAGTCTTGTTTATTTTTCACATCTTCAATCCTTTATATAGAGGTTGCGAAGAGACGTTGAAGAGTGTCGGTGCATCAAAGAGTCGTTAGAGAAACTTGATCAAACATCATTGATTTGTTGCTTGATTTGGTTGATCTCATACGAAGGAATAATTTGAAAATCATTCCTTGATATGGAATTAACCATTCCAATCCAGTAGAGACACAATGATGTAGGAGGATTTTCTTAGTAATTTAGTAGTATTTTATTATTTCAGCCTAATTTTATTATTTGTTTGTTTTATTTTCAGTTTGTTGTTTTTGGCCCATTAGAGTTTGTTATTTCCCTATTTAAGCTTAACGGTTGTAGTCTAAGAGGAATAACTTTTATTCAATCAATAATATTTTAGAGAGTTTAATTTTTCTCAATTTCTGGTGGATTCCGGAACCCTATTTTCACAAGTTTCTCGCTTGCAAACTTGTTCATTTCAATCTATATTTAGTGCTTGTCAGCCTACGCTTCCAACTGCATCACACAGTCGTAGCTTGTACTGTGCACAAGGGAATGTTGGAGTAGTGGAGGTAGTAGTTGTACAATTGTATTATTTTTCCTTCACTGTTCTTTTTCTGAGAATAACATCTAAAGACCTTCTAATTCTTCAGAACTATCATTGCTTTAGTCTTCTAAATCCTTCTGCATCTTTGTATCTTCAATTAGCCATAAAAGCTAACCTCAGGGTTTGACATTAATCTTCTGGGTGAACTTCAGACTCTGACACATTCATCTTTTGGATAAACTTCAGACTCTGACTTCTTTAGATTCGGACTTGCAACTTGGCTTCTCTTGAAAATTCTTTTTGCTCTAAATTATTCTTTGAGAACCAATACTTGATTGAGACATAAATTTTAATTTGTGATCCTGCACACTTGAACAAATATTAACATATCAAATTGAACTTTTAATACCTTGTTATAATCAAAACTCAAGAGGTATTGTTTAAACTTATTTTGTTCCAACACATCATTCTTAGATCAACTTCAGTTGGAATTTGTGCTAAATGTTACTCTCTCCGTCCCATATTATAAGAAAGAAAAAATTACACTTATTAAGAAAACCAAAACATAGTAGTTTGCAACATAGTTTATTGTGTTATCCTTGAAATAATTTTTCCAGGAAAATATAAAAATAATTTTCATTGATCATTGGTTATTGAGAAAATGAAAGAGAAAGCAAATTGAATGCACTTTTCATTTAATTTTCCTTTGGAAAAGATAAATTTTTGAAACAATATAATTAAACAGGGTTTTTCTAACATGTGCAAGACTGTACAGGATAAGCAGTAATTAATGCACCCACTATTGTAGGTTTCTCCAAATCTTAATAATGACCAAATCTTAAAAATTAATTTGTTTTTTCCTTCTCTCTTCTGTTACTGCTTTTTCACGTTTTATTTTTGTTCCTTTTATTCACGTTTATTCTTGTTCCTCTTTTTTTTCTTCCTTTTTTTCCTGATATGGTTTAGGGAGTCCAGTTTTAGTTTTATTGTCAATTTAAACACCGTCATTTTGAATTTGGTTATATTGTGGTCGATTTGAACACCATCATTTTGAATTTTGTTATATTGTTGTCAATTTAAACACCGTTATTTTGAATTTGATTATATTGTTGTCAATTTGAACACCATCATTTTGAATTTTGTTATATTATTGTCAATTTAAATACCGTAGTTTTTAACACCATCGTTTTAAATTTGGTTATATTGTTGTCAATTTGAACACCGTCATTTTGAATCAATTTGAGGAATGATTTTTTTTTGCATTTAAGTACCTGATCTTTATGCAGCATAATAGTGGCGGAGGAAAGCATGGGCTGTGGTGGGCCACGGTCCAACCCCCCAAAAAAAAAAAAATTTTAGAGAGAAATTACAAAAATACTCTTGGTTTGATTTTTTTTTTTTTCAACTGGTCCATCCAACCTCTTCACCTCCTCTGTTGGATAGCTAAACTTCTCACTCTTTCATTATTTTCTCATTCTCTTGTTTGTTGTTATTGTTTGTTGATGGTTCGTAATTGAATTTTAAAACTGCAATGCAATCATATTTGCTGAATTGGCTTAATTGAATATTGAATAGGATTAGAGGAGCATATAAGATGGGTTTTTCAACTTATGCATATGTCATGCCATTTTATTATTAGTGTTTATTGAATTGTTCTTGCTTGTTGCAAATGCTTTTTTTTATATACCGTAGTTCAATCTATGTTTAGTTAAGATATTTTTTTTTCAACTTATGCATACTTTAGTTCAATTTTTCAATCTATGTTTATGTTCAACTTATGCATATAACAAGGCTGTTTTTTCTCTTTTCAACTAATGCATATTGTAGTTTATGTTTAACTACGAAGGCTTTTCTTTATACTTGTTAGTTTCTTTTTTTACCTTTTTATAAACTTTTAATAATGCATAATTTCTTTAATTTAGATTGTTATTGACTTGTGGAATTATTTGATTTTTTGAAAAATTGATCATTTTTTAAAAGGAAAGTTTGTGGGAGTGAAAGAGATGAAAAAGGAATATCTTATACATCTTAACCTTTAAAGTTTCAAGAATAGAAGTGGTAACTTCTACACCTCAAGAAACTAAGATTGCATTTGATTTGGTTGTAACTAAGATGAATAAAATTTACTTCTTAATTGAACAACTTTGTGCTTAACGTTTATTACAACATAAATTTCATGTTTATTATATATTAGAGTTAATTTTGTTGGTCCACCCCAGATATATTTCCTGGCTCCGTCACTGCAGCATAAGGTGGCTGTTCAGCAATTTTTACATTGGAAATATTGGTGTTTTTGCATGGAGCATGTGTTCTAGGAGTGAGTTTTTTGTGAAATAAAATTGTGTTTCACTGTAAAAGAAAAAAAGAACAACCCGTAAGAAGAAAAAAACGTGAAAAAAAGAAATAAGAAAAAAAAAACGTGAATAAGCAGTAATAGAGTGGAGAAGGAAAAAAAAATCAATTTTTAAGATTTAGTCATTAATAAAATTTGGAGAAACGGATGCATTAATTAGTGTTTATCCTATGCAATCTTACACAAGTTAGAAAAACCTAATTAAATATTATCCCCGTTCCTAAATATAGAAGTCTTTTGCAAAAATTACGGAGATTAAAAAAGTTGATTGTAGTATTAAATTTGTATATAATTACTATTGTTTTTACAATATTATCCTTAAGAGAGAGAGTTAATTTATGTTTTCAACATAATATTTATTGTTGATTGAAGAAAAAGATACAAAATAAATAAGGGTATATTGGTAAAGAAATAAATTATATTAATGTACTTGAAAATACCAAAGAGGTCTTATAAAAAGGGAAAAAAAAAAATTCTTAAAATGGTCTTATAATTAGGGACGGAGCTAGGTAGTATGATAAAAGTTGATCTTTTTTGTTTATAATTTAGGATAAAGAAAATCGATTTTTTTGGCTTATAATTTTGGATAGAGGGAGTACATATTTTAGAAGTTTATGGTTCAAGCTTACCCTAGGAAGCACAAGAATGTTCTTACCGTTTTTTAGCCACCTCCTCAAATTGGTATATGTTTTTAATAGATAGACGGAGACACATGAAATGGACGAATCCATATTTTTGAACTTCGATCACAAGGTATAACCTAATAATTTAAGTATTGTTTTTTAGTCGAGTCAAGACTTATGATAATTTAAACATCTTAAATCTTAGTATGATAAATACAGTCAAATAAGAAAAAGTCTTTAAAGATGTAAAAAAAATATGTTTTTGTAGTCAAAACAAGATAAGAATGGAACTCCATTGCAAAGAAAATTTTAAATTTAAAAATGAATTCTTCACTGTTGTCGATCGGTCATCGGTGCATGTATCTTATTATGTTTTTATTTTAAAAAATAATAAGGGTGACTCAAAGTCACTATAGTATTCTTAAATAAAAAGATTCTATTTGGTTGATTTTGAATTTAATGGTATTGGAAACTTTTGACTTTTCCATTTCTGTCGCTATTCATCTGCAAATAATTGAGAGTGTAGCAGCCATCTATCTAGAGAATGAACAAAAATTATCCAAGAAGAAGGAGGTTATTTTCCAAAGGAAAAAAAATAGTTAAGGTGTTCAATAAATTAACACTAGACATATGAATAGTTAAGGAAAAAAAATAGTTAAGGTGAACTAACACTAGACATATGAATTAAGGTGTTCAATAAATTTATTAAATGAATTAGGTGATCAAATAAAATTTATTTTGTTTGAAATTTTTCAAGTAAGGGTATTTTGATACTTTAATTTATTTTTTTTTAAATGTAAAATGTAATTATTAATAAAATCGAAAAAACGATTTAAAGAAAAGAGAACCATAATGAGACATTACAAAGTCGCAAAAGAACAAGAAAAACAAAAGGAGAGACAAGCTAAGTAACAATAGAGAAGCAAGGAAGATGATTAAGTTTTCAATAATGGTAATCAAAATTAAACGCAATATATTTTGTTTTCAACAACTAAAAAGATTAAAGCTTAATTTTCTCACTTAAAGTTTGCAATTGGTCCTTCTTGAGCTGAAAAATACACTTATTTAATCTTTCCAAATTACCCAAGCAACATACAGCCAAATAATATTCAAAGTCATTCGTATCCTTTTCGAGAAGCCACTAAAGTACCAAAATGGACAAGGTGCTCATAAATATGACCCTGACACACTATTTCAGAGCCTAACCAATTTCCCAACAAAAACCATAATTTACCAAATAAAAAAGCACATATGAAAACTAAATCATCCATCTCTTCATTCGTACCATACTCGTTTGTGCATGTTTGATCATTGTTATGATGAACCCCCTACTGTATAAGTTGTCTTTAGTAGAGATGCAGTTAAGAAGCAAACACCAAACATATAGAGGAACTTTTAGCGGAACAACTTTTAACTAAATAATGTAATTGTTGATAAGTGATAAGTGATACTCACTAAACATGGCAACAGAACCCATATCCGCGGGTAACCACCCGAACCAAACCTAATTTGATGGATTTTTCCTGCTTTGACTGAGTTTGGGTTATGGGTTTGAGTTTTCCCCAACTTTATAAAATGGGCACGAGACGGGTAACGAGGATATAGGTACCCACCCTGAACCCATACTCAAATCCGTCCCGAATTTAGAAAATCAATTTATTACCCCTTTTATATAATTAGGAACCCAAACGCAAAATCATTTTACTCACACAGTCAGAGTTTCAGACTTTCATATGACACCCATTTATCATAGTTCTATCTTTTCTCCTTTCATGCCTCACACTCTCGGCCTCTCTCTTCTCCTTCACCATAGTCATCGTTTGTCATTATCTCTTTGCTAGATAATGCATTACAACATTGTGCTCAAGGCTGCAAAATACTTTTATTTTTATAAAAAAAAAAAAAAAAAATCATTGCATGGATAGGATGGGGCGGAAATACCCAAACCCGTCAGGGATAGGGATGAGATTCGATTTCTCATCCCCACTGGATATGGGTAAGGTAACAGGTAAGTATATGCGAGTAGGATATGGGGACGGGAAAGGTAAAACCCGTCCCCACCTCACCCCATTCCATCAAATATATATTCTATGAATATATATATATATATATATATATATATATATATATATATATATATATATATAGGGGATGTATCTAATGAGAGGGTGAGAGGAACAAACATAACCATTAGATCAAAACAAGTGGCTGAGATTTAAAAGTTCCATTTTAAAAGTCACGTGCTCTAAATTGTTGACCTTCATCTTCTCTTCTTTTCAAAAAAGAACCTTTCATCTTCTCTATTTTCCTGGTTGTTTCGATTTCAGAAACTCAGATCTTCATCCCATCCAACAAGAATTGAATTTTCATCATTCAATTATTGGTTTTCTATAATAAATTGAATTTTGAATAAACCACAACCTCTCTATTCCATCTAAATTCATTATTTGATTATTGTTTTGCAAACCCAGTTAATATAATTATGCAAGTACGATGGTTTTTCAATCTAACAAACAGTGAGGAAAAGAAGGAAAAAAATTGAATTTTTAATTCGATTATTTTTTAACTGTGATGTTTTTTTTCCAGTAAAAATAGAAAATGCATATATTCATTAAAAACAAAAAAATCAACCCAAAAACGCGGCGAGGAGGAGAATTCAATCAAGAAATCCAGAAACGTTGGTGTAAGATGTCGCAGAACCACGTCTTTGCCTTTGCATAACGTTTACGCTGTCGTAGCCTCCGACCTCACAAAACTCATCATTATCTTTCCGTGTCATCATCGCTTTTGCATAGGACAAATATAAATTACAGTCTTATATTTTCTTTCGATTTTATAGTCTGTGTTTTAATTTACTCAATTGAATTGAATTGAGTAAGAAAAAAAAAATTGAATTGATTCTTTTGTTTCAGAGAAAGAAAAAAAATTGAATTGATTCCATGAACAAGTTTAGGCAAGAACTGGAAAAGGCAACGAAGAAAGGAAAAAGACGAAGGAAAGGAAATGAGGAAAGGAATTTTATGTGCTGATTAAAATTAAAGAACACAATAAAGATTAATCTAATGGTCAGGATCTAACCCTCTCATCTCTCACAATAAAAAACCTCTCATTTGATATGCCCTCTATATATATATATGAGTTAGGATCCGTTGACACCAGGTGTCAACGTATTCGTTGACACCAAATCTCAACCGTCTATTTTTTAAAATCAAAGGCTAATAATTGTTTACGAAATCAACTCATGGGCCTTTCTTTCTCATCGTACCGTGCTCTCTTCTTTCTTTTTGTTCCTTTTCAATCGAACAACAATGGAAAAAAAGTCAAATTGAAAACCATGGCAGCTTGTGATACTCCTCATTTTCTTCTGGAAAATTTGTTATGCTCTGCCACACGTAAACACCGTTGATATATGTTTGCATCTCTTTCCCTCTTGGTATAAATTTATTCTATGAATCCCAATATATTAAGACAATTTTTGCAAAATTTGTGATAAGGATCCCAATTGAATAGGACGGTGGTGAATATAGGAGTATTTTGGATGAGTTTGCTTCTATTGATGGAATTTTAGGTGTTTAACCATGATTGAATAGTCAATGAAAATACCCACGTAGTACGTGAAATATGAATTGGATAAAATCAATTTTTATTATGAATTCGTAAAGGGGAAAACATTTAAATTGGATTGCTGCCAATTCTTAGAGAGGGAAATAAATTCAAGAATTATGTTGTGTTTGTTGATTGTGAACCGTGAGAAGGAGAATACTTTTATTCTTGATTAGGTTAAAGAAGATCAGCAGAAAACAGGTGGGGATCAAGGGAGAAAAGATCATATGAGTAAAATTAACAAATAATTATGAGCCTTTAGATTAAAAAAATAGACGGTTGAGACATCAAGTATCAACGGATCCTAACTATGTGTGTGTGTGTGTGAGAGAGAGAATAAAATGGATCTGAAATATACGACATCAGAGACTACGTACGTATTAGACTAGTCAACAAAAAAGATAACCAAGGCTAAGGAAGACATATTTAGAAAGTGAGCAGCAATGGACCTCAATCCTAGACATTTCATTTTATATTATAAGCTCTGTATACATTTTTAATACACTCTTTTCAAATGTATTTTATTATCTAGTCTAGATAAATTCTATGATTTGCAAGTAAAACAAGTTTTGATTTTAAAAAAAAAAAAAAGTAAAATAAATTTTGTATCAGGTACAAATTAGTTTTATCTCTGAATTAATAAAATCTCAATATTAAATAAAATGAAATATGACTTGATTCATTGATCTAATGATAAAAAAGATGTTTGTGTTAGGTGCAATACGATTTTGCTTGTCCATGTTAGACAAAGTTTTTTTTTTTTTTTTTAAAAAACTTGATATTCGATCCAAGAATCAACTATTTCGAGGAGACCAATCCCACCATCCATTTGCGGAGGTCCCATTTAAGCCAGAACAAGACTTGGACCTTCACATCGAAACTGGCACCAGAAGAATCGAACCTGAGATTTTGAGAGGAGCAAAGTGTTCGTCACGTCGTGGAAATTTAATAGTGTGTCTTTTGACCTGCTCTATAAATTAGCAAACAATCCATGCCATTTGCATCTTCCATTTTCAATCAAATGGGTATCCCTCACTTTCTTGTTATTCCATACCCAATTCCAGGTCATATAAATCCCCTCATGCAATTATGTCATGTTTTAGCCAAACATGGCTGCAAGATCACTTTCCTTAACACAGAATTCAGCCACAAAAGAACCAACAACAATAATGAACAAAGTCAAGAAACAATAAACTTTGTCACACTCCCAGATGGTTTGGAACCTGAAGATGATAGAAGTGATCAAAAGAAAGTTCTCTTCTCAATCAAAAGAAACATGCCTCCTTTGCTTCCTAAGCTTATAGAAGAAGTTAATGCTTTGGATGATGAAAATAAGATTTGTTGTATTATTGTTACCTTCAATATGGGATGGGCTTTGGAAGTTGGACACAACTTAGGAATTAAAGGGGTTCTTCTTTGGACTGGCTCAGCAACTTCTTTGGCTTTTTGTTATAGCATCCCTAAACTAATTGATGATGGAGTAATTGATTCAGCAGGTAATTAAGAGTTACTTATTGTTCATTGTTTTGTTTTTTTGGTACAACTTATTGTTCATTGTTGGTGCACCACTTTGACTATTTGCCAAAAATTAAATCTGTCTGCTGTGTTGTTATACATCTGGGTAAAGTTTGGAGTGTTTCATATACACAAACTGCTTCAGCAGAAAAAAATTCAATATTAGTATTTTTTTTCTTCAAAGCTTGGTTCCGCCCCAAGAGTCGATTAATTTGAGTAGTCAATCCCACCACCTATTTGTGGGGACCCAATTTAAAGTCAGAGCATAACTCTATATTGACTTAGGCCCCACTGAAATAGATATCAGGATGAATCAATCTTGAAACCTTGAGAGGAGCATACTCCAAATGAGTTTCAATATTAACATGTTAATTGTTAATTTGTTAGTTTTTGCTCGAAATGAAAATCTAACCGAGACTAGACCACGATTGATTCTTAACTCTCCCACTCAACCATCAAAGCCAACCTTTTTTTTTTATTTTTTTATTTAAGATAAGATTTAGTATGTCAAATGACAATATTAAAATAACCAACCACGGGGTTAGGTTTAGCAAACAGGGGACTGAATGTAGGGTAGCTTATGAGGAAGTTGCTTTTGACATTCATGCTTAGAATACCAAAGTATACGTCATCAAGATTATCTCCATTGGTAAAAAAAAAAATAGGAAAGTATTGTGTAGATATTGACAATTGATCTCGACATTTTTTCCTCAAGTTTTTTGTTAAGTACTCCCTCCATCTCAAAATATAAATAAAAATTGATATACAAAAGTTAATGTATTTAGTTTAAAATTTGTATTAAATACATCAACTTGTGTTGACTCATTTTTACTTGCATTTTGGAACGGATGGAGTATACCTTATTTATTTTTTGATTTGTTATGACGCACAATTGCAACTAACAAGTATTTACTTTTTAAGGATAAACTATAATTTTGACCCCCTAAGTTTCACAATGTTGCGATTTTTGCCTCTTTCGTTTTAAAATTGTTGAGAAGATGCCACATGTCCCGAAAAGGGATCATAATCGCAACTTTTTTGTAAAGATAAGAGATCAAAAAGCATATTTCTCATATGTTAAGGGGTCAAAAAAGCATATTTCTCTAAACATGGGAGTCACATTTTTCATTTTTGTAATAGGGCCAAAATTGCAATATTGTGAAACTTAGGAGACCAAAAATACAGTTTAACCTTTTTCGTAAGCTCTAGCAACTCAAATTACAATATTAAATTAACTAATTAATTAAAGATTATGGGTTAGGTTACGAACGATGCTAATCCTCACAACGTAGCGAACTAAGGTTTTGAATCAACGTAGTAAATATGATTAACTAATTATCTAAAAAAATGATTTTACTTAGATTTTATTACAAGGGAGTTCATCATTATAGTTAGATTTTTTTTTCCTGTTGAGTACGTATTGTATTTCATTTGAAAGAAATTAACAATGTATTATTTGTAGAATTGTATTGCCGTGTGGGTAACGGAAAACTGTAGTACAACTTTTTGACTCAAAATAGTACAACTAATTAACCTTTGATTTTGGTTGAAATTGGAAGTACAAATGTACAATATGGTACTCTCACAAGTACTTGGGTGTAGTACATCTAAAGCCTACACAAGTACCATGTTTGAGGCTATATATATTGATTTAAAACGACATAATTCATTACATGATATACAAAATTATTCAATGCTGCAAATATAGAGGTAGAGATGTTCCACAGGGCCGACCCGAGACCACATGAAGTTATCATATGTGTCTAAGCTACACATCTCGTGTGTTCTCAGGTCGCCCCTGCTGAATTCTCTCTACCGCATTGCACCTTTTGCTTCCAAGTGACATGTTGGCTCATGAATTTTCTGTTCCACCCGCATATTGCAAGTGTAAAATACCGAATATTCTTCGTCTCAGAAGGAGTAGCTCAATCGTATGCGTTAAGACATGAAAATAGTTCTTTGCAGGAGATCAAGGATTCAGTTTCACATTACTCGCCTTGGAGTCTCAGTTAATTACTAGTAGTAAAAGTAAAAATATCAGAGTTCTAATGATTTAATTTTTCTATTACAGGAATTTATACCAAAGATCAAGAAATTCAGCTCTCTCCAAATATGCCAAAGATGGACACAAAAAACGTTCCATGGCGGACCTTTGACAAGATCATATTTGATCATCTTGCACAACAGATGCAAACCATGAAGTTAGGACATTGGTGGCTTTGCAACACAACTTATGATTTAGAGCATGCAACATTCTCCATCTCACCAAAGTTCCTACCAATTGGCCCATTGATGGAAAATGATAGCAACAAAAGTTCATTCTGGCAAGAAGACATGACTTCCTTAGATTGGCTAGATAAGCAACCATCACAATCGGTCGTATATGTTTCCTTCGGTAGTTTGGCAGTAATGGACCAAAACCAATTTAATGAACTAGCCCTAGGACTTGATCTTCTTGACAAGCCTTTTCTTTGGGTTGTTCGTCCTAGTAATGACAACAAGGTAAACTATGCATACCCTGATGAATTCCTCGGAACTAAAGGAAAGATCGTTAGTTGGGTACCGCAGAAGAAGATATTGAACCATCCTGCTATAGCTTGTTTCATTAGTCATTGTGGTTGGAATTCTACTATAGAAGGTGTATATTCTGGTATACCTTTCTTATGTTGGCCATTTGCAACTGATCAATTTACGAACAAGTCATATATTTGTGATGTGTGGAAGGTTGGATTTGAATTAGACAAGGATGAAAATGGGATAGTACTAAAGGAAGAGATAAAGAAGAAGGTGGAACAATTGCTTCAAGATCAAGATATTAAAGAAAGATCATTGAAACTAAAGGAGTTAACATTGGAGAACATAGTAGAAGATGGTAAATCTTCAAAGAATCTCCAAAACTTTATCAATTGGGCGATGTAATAATGCTTTAGTACTTGTTTGGTGACTTTAGTACATTTTAAGCACATTTCATTTTGATTCTAGTTGTAACAAAATCATAAAAAATATTTGGAAAATAAATGAATAAAGTGTGACAATTTGAAATCGTCATAGATGGATGCTAACAGATCGGGGAATATTGCAGTCGTGTGAAGATTGTGGTTCTTATGTTAATTGTCCTATTTTTCTCTATATAAATATTTTGGTCACGTTATTTTTAAAGTTTATGAAATTATGTCCATCCCCATAATTTGACACAAAGTTGATGATATGTAGTATTTTAAGTTGGTATTGCATAAATTAAAATGTCTATGTCGATGCCAAGAAAATTACTCTTCCCACTTCTTAAATTCCTCCCTCTTTACTTTATGAGAAATACTAACTTGTGCTTTTAAGATACAAGTTAATGAATCAAATGTAAAAAATAATTTATTTGAATATATGCATTACATTTAATATTTAACTTTTTAATAAATTAAATACATCGAATTTTAGAAAATATTTATTCTTTTAGGTTTCTTAACATGTGCCATAAAGGCACAACTTAGCACTACCTTTACTTTATTGTTGGCCATAGGGGCGGTCCCAGGATTTATGTTTTGGTGTGGCTAAAATAGGTTAAAAAAATTGCGGCCTTGCGGTGCAACCAACCCAAAAAAAATCATGCGGCATCACGAAGCGGACGCTATTTTGGCGGTGTGGACGCTAATATATTTATTTATTTTTTGGTCAAGTAGCCTAGTGGTTAGAGCTCACACAATTTAATTGTGGAGAAGTGGAGTGTCCGGGGTTCGAACCCCGGCTCCTGCATATAATATGCAATATCCCTACCAACTGAGTTAAGCTCACGGGGATCTAATATATTTAAATCGCGCTAATATATTTTTGCGGCCTTACGGTGCAACTAACCCCCTGTAATATAGGTCGCTTTTGGTTTTGCCTACAGTAAAAAAAATTGGATTCGGTCCTTGTAAAAAAAAATTTGTTTTGGAAAACCCATCTACGCCAGCTGACTGTGCATTTTTGCTGATGTGGCATGTTGTGTCACCTTTTTCGGATGACGTGGTGCGCTGACTGTATAATTATTTTAATTTTTACTTTTTAATGGGATACACGTGGCATTTATGTATTTATTGGGATACAAAATGTTAGTTTTTTTTTCCGTAGAGGAGCACGAGCGCGCCATGCGCATGTGCACACAAAAGTATTTTCAGCATGTTTTTAGTGTTTTCTTTTCAAACTTAATTTGGGACTTGGGGTAGAATTTCTCAAACTTGTAATGTCTTCATAGGCCTCATAAATATTTATTCTATGTCTTCTCAATTCTTCATGTAAAGTGATTTCTTTTGTCGAATTACATTATTTTTCAAGGAAATACATCAAAAACACCCAAGAATAATTTAGTTTAAGGAAGAACTAAAATTAAATGACTAGATATGAAAACATTATTCAATATCTCTCAAACCATAAACAACTTATTTAAAACTCATTTTATTTAGATCAAATCATAATTAAAATGATCGAAAAATATACCGAAAATAATGCAAGATGTTTTGTATCATTATACATATTTGATTTGATGTCTTTTCTCATACACTCGTGGAAAACCTCTCATGTCACAACTTGTACGCAAACAAACAATTGGCTAAGGATGGTACGTTCAGATCACGGGACCCTAGGCTTAGACTAGATGTGATGCATATATTTTAATAATTGGACAATAATGGAGAAGGCCAATTATTCAAAAAAAAATCGAGGAAAAGTCATAGAGAAGGTGAATGAAGTACATGAGACTCAACCTTTAGGCTTTGTTTGGATGTACAAAGAAAGTGAAAGGAAAGAATGATTAAGGAAAGATTGTTTAAGGAAAGAAAATGAATAGAAAGTAAGATGAATGTTTTGGTTGTTTAGTATAAGAGAAAATGAGATAGAAAGTTGAAGGAAAGAAAGACCTACATTTAATAGTTGACATAAATAACCTTAAACAAAAATAATATGTTTAGCATATATAAACTATTGTCTATAGTTGGGTTGAAAATAAATTGTGACATAGAATCGTATGAGTAGAAACAATAAAAAAATTAAGTAGTGAATTATTTATTAAAAAAAAAGGTTAAGCCGTGAATTGAAAAGATAAATAAAATTAGAGAGCAAATGAATAGTAAAATAAATGATCAAAGTTGGGGCAGTATGGACATTTCAAATAATATGCTTGTGCTCTCAAGCTTTCCGTTCAGATTTGGTTGGAAAGATTTCTGACGTGGGACCCACGTATATTCTTTCTTTCCTTAATCTTTTTGGAGAGTTCCAAACAATAGAAAAACTTTCTTTCCTTCACCTTTCTCTCCTCTCACTTTCTTTCCTTTAAAACAAACATAGCCTTAGTGTTTTATTTTCGAATCAAATTTTTATGTTTTTTACAATAATTTTGATTTTGTCTTAAATATAATTATCATCCTTATTAAATTATATTTACCAATAGGATGGATGATCTAGAGCGAACAATGAATCGGGCTAACTCGTTTAATTTGATTCCTAAATCAAATGAATTGAAATTAAGATACATATTAAGTTCATTATCTAAATAAATTGAATTTGAATTCTATGTTATTTGATTCGTTTGATTCATGAGTATTTAAATGTGGAAGAGTATTTTGAGAACTCTCAAATCTATGTATGAAATTTTATTGGTTTTTGTCTCATTTAGATACACTAGTTTTGATGTTTTTTTTTATTTTTCTTTTAAAGTGTTACTTAGTTTTCTATATTTATCGCTATAATTTATTTTAATTCAATCTTGGCATTTTTTAAAAATAAATAAAAGATTAATAATCTAAAACTATGACTTTCTTAACAATTTATTTTCTTTCAAATTATTTGATTCAAACAAACAACCGAAATCGATTTATTTGTGATTTTTAAATAAATCAAACTCAAGCTAAAAAGAACTTTTAAAATAAATTTCGATCGAATTTAAAGTTGAGTCAGATCTTATCGAGTCTACTCGACTCATTTTCCACGTTAAAGTGAACTAAATTTTTGGCTGGAATCTAAAATAAAAACAAATATGACTTGTTAGAGACATGACTTGTTACCGTAATTTCCAACACGTTGGGCTGAGGGACAAAATAGACTATGTTACATCATTCCAAATTAGCAGGGAAGAAATTCTAATCCATCTAACTAACTTTAGTTCTTTTTATACGTCAATGAAAAAGTTTAATTAATACAGTAGATTTTGTAAAAATATATTGTATAATTTACTGATATATTTGTATTACTATCTTTGATATTAAGAGTGAAATTTCATTCACATATCCCTTACAATAGCCATACAACCTAGCTTAAACCCTTGGAGAAATGAAAACTTTATGTCTCATAACGGGGTTCAAGATGATTTGTAGATGATCACGAAAATGAAAGTGATGATGTGTTTGGCTTCTCTAACTATTTTCCTCCTTTAATGTTGGACTATGGGAATGAGTGTCATTATATTGGATCAATGACGTAAAAAGTCTTACATTTGAAAGAAATATTATGATATGTCAAATGTAAGTTAAACTTTCATATTAAATGAAATATAAAATCGAGCAACATATAAGCGGTATCACTTGTAAACTTAATATCTTAAGGTTTTATCTAAAGAAGTGGTAGTCAATTCACTTGTAATTGCTATTAATCCAACATGATGATCAAACATAGTGAGGTTCCCCAAATAGCCCAACAATTTCCTCTTTTGTATTTTCCATACCCCCCACCCCCCCTATTTATTCTTGGCGAATTCCCACTTTAAGAAAGAAAAAAATCCTCTTTTATGTTCTCTTTTTAAGCTATAAAACACAAACACTGTTTGAATTAGGCATGTTTCCATGCTGCACACATGATGAATAGCTCGAAGAAGAGTTTTAAATTCTTTTATTATGTTTTGAGCACTTTGAAAAATTCTTAGACATATAATAATCAACACTTATGAAAAGAAGATTTAAAAGTAATATGATGAATAGGACTCGAGGCAACATAAGGAGTTGGAAACAAGATTGATTTAGGAACCCGGGTAAGCGTTAGAACCGAGGAACGTGATGGATTGTCAATACGAGCATTCTTTCTTTTAGGTAATTATGATTTTGTTGGGGACGATTAAGTATCCGAAAATTGGGAATCAACACGCTCCCACAACGATGAGATTTGACTAGTCGATGCCTTATTTGGTATAGATTTCACTTTTTTCTTAGCTCCTTTGGTTAGTACCTTTCTTGGTGATGGAGACAACATTATGGCTTCTGGAAATGCTAACTGACGCAAAGCCTCTTTAATTTGTATTTTCCTTTGGTAAGAACTTTTTTGAGACATTCTTGAATACCACTCAATTCCTCCATGACAGAAAAAAAAAATTATTCACAACCTTTCCCAATGATGATCTATCTCGTCAAATTGAATAGACTTGTTGTGATGGATTTTCATAGCAATGATACATGCATAAGGTAGCCCATACGATGTCCTTATCACACAACGACAATTTTTCATATCCATGCCAGCTTCCATGGAACGTTTTGCTTCCTAAAAAATATAGCTCGGGGCAACTCTAGATACATCCCCCCAACCCGGAGTATAAAATGTTATCTATGTTCCAAGATAGTACAACTCCTACTAAATGATGAATGTATCCCAGTTAACTGGATTACCAACATCTTATGTATTTTATCCCAACAAGTACCAAGTCATCCACACTAGTGCTCAAATATTTCTTCAACCTACCATGAGCCCCTACAACTGTGTTGGTGGTTCTGCAGCCAAGATGCAAGACATGGTCTGACCATGCCCCCACTATTTTTTTCCTTAACAATATCCAAAATGGTAATTTGAATATAGTCAAGAAACTTTGGAATTTTTTTAAAAACATCTCAAAAGCGCATTACCTCACTTGCATATGAATCATGTGTAGGAGCTTCAACCACTTTATCCCTTGCTCTCGTTATGGTGTCAACTATATCACTTGACTTCACCTCTTTGACTACCTTCTCTTTCCCAACCACTTTGACATCCTTCAGGTTCACTCTGCAGTCTGTGATGCATTTTGCTCTTACATTTCTACCAATAAGAAAATAACAAAGTATTGCACAAGTTTCAGGGAGAACAGTTGCTACGATATTCATCAAAGTCATATCCATTTCAGTCACAACCAACTTAGGTATATCACTCTTAGAGTTAAGAAGTTGAAGCAACATCCGTAAAACCCAAGTAAAGTTATCCTCCTTCTCAACTATCAGAAATGCAAAAGCAACCGAATATTTCATATCGGTTGAGGTGAACCCAATTATCTCAAACAATTGCATCATGTACAAGTTGGTTTTATAGGTGGAGTCCATGATCAAAACTTTCAGGAAATCGTTAAACAACTTAACCGATTCGGAATGAGCCCAAAATATGTCCTGAATAGTAGAACTCTCACATTGTGTTCTTGTGAAATAAACATATTTGTACTCTTCCAACTTTGACACTAGAAACTGCATCCCCGTCTTGTCATGTCTGATTGCCTTTTTGAATTTATGACGTTCATTGTATGCTTTCTTTACATTTGTCATGCACTCTTGTCTTTTTCCCTTCAAATTCATCAAAATATTTTTTGGCTGCATCAAACTCTTGGTCAAGTTACCTAGAATCTTTTTGTCATCTTCCCTTAATCTTCCCTCAAGCATGTGCTCTTCTATATTTTTCACCATCTCATGGTTGTGAATTCCATTACGAATAGTTAACTTCCAAGCCTTCAATTTTCAACTAACATATCCACGCAACTTGAACAAACACCCACATTTTCTTGATCCCGTTGCTTCATGCTTCAAATTTTTATTCGGTACTTTGTGATTGCCACTTATTTCATAAACAAACTCCAACATTGAATTCTTTATACTAGATATTTTTATAACAACTGTAAATCCCATCCTATTTGCTTGTCGACGTACCCAACCAAGCAATTCATCATTATCTTTCTATGTATCTTGGCTTGAAAAGAATTGAGATGTGTTCACTTTGTTGACACCAATTGCGGACACACCAGAATTAACATGTAAAGCTTCAACATTGGCAGAAGCTTCATCCGTATTTGGTTTTTATATCAACCAAAGCTTCAACCTTAGGTGGTTTGATCTCGACAGAATAATCGACATAACTAGATTTTGTCTCAACTGGATCATCATCCGCATTCTCAACCATAACTATAAATAAACAACATATAATTGCAAAAACTTTTAATTAATATGTAACTCAAAAGGAAACAAATTGAAAAAAATATAGGCATGGGTTGTTAAATATTTGAAAAATTCAAGGCCTCGGTGGTTAACTACCGTTGGTATAACAATGGTTAACTACACCTGAAATTCTGATGCTATCGATAGTTAACTACCGTTGCGCTGCATGTCACAAAAACAAACAAAAAATAGCAGAAAAATCAACAAATGTAAACGTGTTAAAAGATGCATTACCTGTTTCTTGACGTCAAATGTGTGTAGAAATCTTTCTTCAATGATTTGATATAAATATTTGAGGGGAAAGTTAATTTTTGGGTTTTTTTTTTTTTTTTTTTTTTAGGGAAAGTGATGGATGAATAGGAGGTAGGAGTAGTGGTGTACTGGTTTTAGGCAAAATCACAAATGTGGTTAACTATCGTTGGGGGAACGGTAGTTAACTATGGTTGACATCATCGAACAGTAGTTAACTACCATTGGGAAAAAATGGGTAATTTCCATGTGTTTTAAAAATAAAATATAAAAATAAAAACATGTGAGAAAAACAATTTTCTTAACGCAAAGCCTTAAGGTTTTGGATGGAACATTTGGTCTTGTTCTTTCTTCTGGCTTCCCTGAACCTTTCATCTAGTTGCTACTTTATGTGATTATATTGAAGTACTCAACAATCTTTTCATTGGACTCCATCTGCAATAACACAGATCGTCTTTTCAATATTTTACTCATAAGAATCTTATTTGAATTATCTTTCAACATTATTTCGATATGTTCATGTGAACATATGAAAGATATGTCACACCATGTTAAATATTTCTTTTTACAATATTCTTGTGTGTATTCATCAAAGATCCACATTCACGTGAATTAATTGTTGGCCTGCTTAGGTTTTCCCGACACCTATATCGTGACTATGTGGTACATATAGTTTTCCATTTTGAGGTTTTTTGTTCCCCTATATGGCTCAAACTATTAGGGTTATACATGAGTCGAGTTGGGTTGGTTTTGGCCAAAACTAAGACCTAAACCATGTAGGGAACTTCGGTTTGGATCTATCACAAGAATCACCATTTATAATTGGGTTGGGTTAGGTCAAACCGCCTATTTCCAGGTTTCGTAGTGGGTTACCCACATTCTCTTTTTGTTTTAACTTCATTGTAAATCCTCCATGTGCGGTGCGTGGTTGGGTTGATTGATTAAAATGAAAATTAAATAAGTAGTGATACATTGTCCACCCTATGTGGCAAATCCTCTATTCTACACCTCCATGTGGCATGTTTGGTGGAGATAGAAGGGGAATGATAAAAAGGAAGAGAAATAAAAAAAATAAAAAAATGTCACATGCATGGAGTGGTATATGAGTGGGGAAAAAAAAGTGTCAACCCATAGTTTTCCTTTTGTAAGGGGACTACTAATTGCTTTTCTCTTTGACGGAACTAAAATGGGTTCCGTGATTATGAGTGGAACGATAATGCATTTCTAACTATTGATGTGAATCTTTTATTGTTGATTAACAATGATTAGTCTTAGTAGAAAATCTACGAGACATAAAGTAGATTATTCCCTTTTAAACGACTTTTCTACCATGCACAATAGTCATAAATTGATTCTCTAATAACATCTAGAATGCACATGATCTAAGTAACTCATAAATAGTTTATCTCTAACTTACTGGGCTCAATTTCAGATAAATTTATACGAGACTATGGAGTAATATTATAACACGTGAATACTATAATGTGTCTATTTTAGATAGCTCAGTTGACAAACTATTTAATGGCCATTTGTAAAAGATAAATATATAAATTAATAATAGATTGTACTAAAAAAAACCATTTAAATGAACCGAATGATCACCCGTTCCTCACGTTATTATTATTCTTTTCCTGGTTCTTAGGGCATAGATATATGGTGAATCAGAGTTTTTTTTTCTTTCTGGTGTTTGGGTTTCGAATCTCATACCTTACGTATATTGTGGATTGTCCTTGCCAATTGAGCTAAATTCACGGAGACGGTAAATTGGAGTTTGACCGTAAAGTAAGTATAGTCTGATGTTCCACTTAATAATTGAATTCGATTTCTCCTAAACGATTCGACATTTGATGAAACATGTGCGTTAATCACTTTAGTCCAATAACTTGATTATTGCTCACGTTAATTTGGTTGACCTGAATTAAAAAAATAAAAATTCACCATATTAAATTATTTTATATATAATGATATAAAAACACATCAACACAAGCTCTAGTAATAAAAATTGATAGTAATCACACATATATAAAAAAATTGTTCTAAGAGTTCTGCATAACACACCAATAATTTACACCACTTCTACCAGCTTCCATATAATGGGAAACCCACATTTTCTTGCAATACCATTCCCAATTCTAGGACATATGAATCCCCTTATGCAATTCTCTCATGTTTTAGCCAAACATGGATGCAAAATCACTTTCTTGACTTCAGATGAAAATTACAATAAAATGAAGACAACTTCAATTATTGGTGAGCAAGGAAAAGTCAAGGAATCAAACATAAATTTAGTATCTCTCCCAGATGGTGTGAGTCCTCAAGATGATAGAAAAGATGTGGCCAAAGTTATTTTGTCCACAAGAACCACTATGAGCTCAATGCTTCCTAAACTCATAGAAGAGATAAATGCTCTTGATAGTGACAACAAGATTTCTTGTATAATTGTCACTAAAAATATGGGTTGGGCCTTAGAAGTTGCTCATCAGTTGGGAATTAAAGGTGCTCTTTTCTGGCCAGCCTCAGCAACTTCATTGGTTTCTTTTAACTCTATGGAGACTTTTGTTGAGGAAGGAATTATAGATTCTCAAAGTGGTAAGAATTTTTTTACTCAATTACTATATATAGTTTCTCTACCTTTCACAAAAATATTACAAGCAATTCTTAACATGGACCCCATTTGATTCATAACCATTAATTTTTTTTCTTTTTTTTTTTGAGGGAAATTCATAACCATTAATTGTTTATTCTTCACCTCATCCAATTTCATTTATTGGAGATTCCTCAATAATGAACCCAGCATTAATTATCTTGTCATATGCTTCCATAGTTTACTTTCAATAAAATATAAGATATAATTTGTATGCAATTTTCTTTTTATACATGCATCATCAGTCAAGTTTGACCATATAGAGATATTTGTTGTGAATATGTTTTGAGAAACTGTCATAATAAAGTCTCTTCTAAAAAAACATAATAGTGATATCATGGTATGGTTTAGTTGGATGCAGGGACAAATCAAGAAACGTGTTAGACAGGGTTAACAAAATTTAGTTCTAAATATAAAAAAAAACGTTTAGATAAGATCATGCGGGTCTTTTCTAACTTAACTAAGATCTTATTTGAATCCAGTATTGCACATGCAGCAGCGTTAAAACTTTTAGGGAGAGTTGGCCACCCATTGTATCCATAAGGCTCAAAGGAATAGTCTCATCAGTTACGCGCGGAGAATACCTGTTTTACGCTGGAAAAAAATTGTCCTAAATATTAGTGCATATTTAAATTATGTATTTATCGCTCCGATAATAAATATAAGAAAAATAAGAATTTAAATGAAATACATATACTTTGTTTGCTTATACTTAAAGCATAAGGTAGTATTTTCTTTTATTGAGAGGAGCAATAGGGACTAGGGAGTACATATTAGTTGAAGAATATATATGAGTAATTTTACTAAAGAAAATTCTGTGATTATAAAATAATGTGTGTTTTACAATAATATAATAATACTAACATGGTAAACATATTAGTGGTGTTCTAGGACCCTAGAACAGCAGGTTCAAGTGATGGAGGTAATATATATTTTAATATCAAAATTTATCAAAATAATTTTATATTCAAGGAAGGAGGTAATACATTTTTTTTTTAGGTTGAAGGAGGTAATACATATTTTAATAATATCTTTAGTGTTATGATAAAAAAAATGCTTAGAAACTGCTGAGTAATATATAACAAATTTGTGGGTTTCTTACATAATAATCACTATAGCTCAATGGCCCAGCCTTCTAATTTTAAACTTAGAACATGAGTTTGATTTGCTAAGTCCTCCAATTTTTGCTTTGCTGCTTTGCACAAGTTTCTGGCAACTTCAATAAAAAAATAATAGGATTAATTGTATTTTGGCCTCCCTGTTATAAAGTTCGTGAAAATATTTCTCTTTTTTTCAAAATCAAATTTTTGGTCCTCTATTTTTACATTTGTTACAATTATGGTTCTAACCCATGTTTTTATAATCGAAAAACAAATTAATATCACTTTTTTTAGACCAAAATACATCTTTTTTGTTGCCAAAAGTGACCATTTCTAGGGCAAAAATATGGATTGAGAACAAAATTACAACAAATATGAAAATAGAGAAAACAAAAAATTTGATTTTAGAAAAGAGGGATTATTTATGCGAGATTAATAAAATTGAGAGACCAAAAGTACAACTAAACCAAAATAATTACAGCGTGTCAACAAATGAAGGAGCTGATGAGAGGAAAGCCTTCCCCTCATGCTATAAGAGGCAATACAATGATTGGCATTTGGTGTGAAGAATATTGATGAAGTCTCCCTCTCTATTTGGTATTTTTAGTAGAGTAATGACTTAAGTCCTAGGACTAGGTCTTCTTCTATCTTTCGATTTTTTTTATGTACTAAGAACACCAACTCTAATTGAATTCTCATCTATCAATTTTTACCTTTAATTTAATAATCAATTTGCAATTATCCATCAATCAAATTCTCCATTTTTAGGAACCCTTACAGATGAGCTGGAGCCCATGCTTGCCACCCTCTCCATTAGTCTATGATTGGATGCACATAAAAGAGTTTTATATTTAAACACTTCAATATATTTTTTAGAGAATTGCTCTTCTCCCACCTGTTTTTGCTCATTCCTGCTCTACGTGTGCTAACTCACGCTAAGAAATACACCTACATGAGTTAACTCACGCTGAGAATCCACTTGCACGAGTTAACTCACACTCGACTATTTTGACGGGAATGAGCAAAAACAAATGGGAGAAGAGCAATTACCTATTTTTTATGTTGCATATGTGGTAGGATAATAAGGAGTACTTATGTGGTGACTCGGCTATTTCTAGAAGTAAATATGACTCCGTACGTATCTTAATCAAGATGGATCTAATGTGGGGAGTAATATTGAGTATGTTAGGGTGCACTTGCCGTGTGAATTTACCTATACAAGTGTTGTATGACCTCATAAGGAATCAATGAAGAATTTGAGTACTTTATTTCCTTATTTAGTGCTTGGTGATATTCGACACCTATCACACTAGAACCCATATTCTCTCTAATATAGCGATAACCACACAGTCACACATTTTAAATTCTTTGATCATAATTGTGCTACTTGTATCTCAACTTTGCAAAATAGGTCCAAAACAAGAAGCTAAAGCTTGTACCGTTTGGTCAAGATCGAACAATTTAGACATGCAAACAATTTGTATACGCTCTTGTTGACACTGGATAGGTACTTGTTTATGAATTGAATTTTGGAATTTCAGGTCTTCCAAGGAAACAAGAAATTCAACTTTCTACAAATTTGCCTATGATGGAAGCAGCTGCAATGCCATGGTATAACTTAAATAGTGCCTTCTTCTTCCTTCATATGATGAAAGAGATGCAAAATATGAATTTGGGAGAATGGTGGCTTTGTAACACTAGTATGGATCTTGAGGCTGAAGCAATTTCCTTATCACCAAAATTTCTACCAATTGGTCCATTAATGGAAAATGAGCATAACAACATGGGATCTTTGTGGCAAGAAGATGAAACATGCATAGAATGGTTAGATCAATATCCACCTAAATCTGTCATATATGTTTCATTTGGTAGTTTAATATCAATTGGTCCAAATCAATTCAAAGAATTAGCTCTAGGGCTTGATCTTCTTGAAAGGCCTTTTCTTTGGGTTGTACGTAAAGATAAGGGTAATGAAACAAAATATGCATACCCAAGTGAATTCAAAGGAAGTCAAGGTAAAATTGTAGGTTGGTCACCACAAAAGAAGATTTTGACCCACCCTTCAATAGTATGTTTCATTACACATTGTGGTTGGAATTCTACTATAGAAAGTGTGTGTAATGGGGTACCTTTGTTGTGTTTGCCATTTTTTAGTGATCAACTTATGAACAAGACATATATTTGTGATGTTTGGAAGGTTGGATTGGGATTTGAAAAGGATGAAAATGGATTAATAACAAAGGGAGAGATAAAGAAGAAGGTGGATGAATTACTTGAAGATGAAGGAATTAAAGAAAGATCTTCAAAATTAATGGAAATGGTGGCGGAGAACAAAGCCAAAGGGGGTAAGAATTTAAACAAGTTTATCAATTGGGCAAAGGAATAGGAATATTCAAACTTGTGGTCTTGTTTTTACTTCCAATTTCACGAAATAGTCTAAATGGTAGATAACATATTGAGTTTTAATCGCTACTTAGTCAGACATGGTCCGTCATGGATCATTTGTTTCACTTGTTCACCGAAATACTCGTCTGTTTATTCGTATTTTTTATTTACATAGATTGTCGGCCACATAGCCTTGGATCTTGATATTAGGCTCATTTTGAAAATGATAAAAAGCGTCGCATGACCCGTACATATTGATTTTGTGCAACATTCCTCATCTGCTATGGATCCACCATAAGAGATTACTGAATGAGTTTCCATTAGCAAAACCTTCCAACATTCTAATCTTCTTCAATGCATTTTCTTTATCATAAATTCCTTGCAAAGAATAGATAAACCCTTTCCATCTATCATCATTTGTGTCATTCTTCAAAGAAGGGAGTGTCCATTCCACTAGCTCCTTAGCATAAACACCATCATTAAACAAAGACTCAGTAATAGGCAACAAAGGCATAACTTGGATACTAACCCTACACCCTCTACATTCAGAAGGAGCCCACCAAAGTTTACTATCTCTCTTATTAGCCCACAAAATACCAACAATCCTATTTTCTTTTGCAAACTCTTCTCCATACAAATTATTTTCAACTTTCACATGCCACCAAGTTTGTGTAGCATTGATTTCCAACGCTAAAAGCGTTGATCCAATGGCGACAAGATCTTTGTCGCCATATGCTAGACCTATCAATGCTGCTGAATAATATGCATTCACTGCTTCACTTGAACTTTCTTGATTCCTTCCATTTTCATATTCAGTCACTCCTGCAGCCCAAGAATGCAACTTGAAAAAATCAAAACACCTTAAAGTTGGATAGTTTTTGTTATCCCTTTGGCCCAAGTTCATAAAATCTTGCAAAAGTGAATAAGCTTGTGGTTTATACTTTTGTCCCCAAAATGGATCAATCTTTGCAAGAACAGCAATTCCATAAAGAAAATAACCTAAATGATAATGATGATCATTATAAATTCCAAAACCAAAATCAACAACTGAATTATTAACCCCTTGTTTAGTAACTAATCCACCCCATTTTTTTTCATACAAGAAACCATTCCCTTTGAAAGTTCCATTCAACCATGGCTCAATAGTTTCCTTCAAAAAATTCTTGATAATTGGAATCACTTTAGGGTAAGATACTTCTTCAGCTATCAATGCAAACCTTGCAGCTCTTGAAACAATCTTACCATAAAAATAAGATCCATTTGTTGTTATTGCTGAAGAATTCAGCTCCTTCACATCTTTAACAAGAGCCGAAACAATCTCATCATGTGATTCTTTTGTAACACCTTTACTAGAATACCATGTTACATTAACAGGATCAGTTTCCAATATCCATGAATCTCCGATAACACCAACGAGATCACCATCGACACTTGTATACTTCAAATCATGCAAAACAGTAACATTAACATTATTACTTTGTGATAGAAGCTTAACATGAAGAGGGTGAGCTAGCATGAGTAAATCACCAGAACATTTCTTTTGCCATTTATACTCCAAATGAAATTTATTCTTGATGTTTGCATCACCAGAGACAGGGTAACAAGAGCTGAATTTATCAAGAATTTTCTCAAATTTGGTATTAGGAATGACTATGATACGGATTATACCGGAAAATGGATTGGATACAATCTCAGAACCATCATGGTTGAATTTTATTGGTGAAGAAGTGTATATGATCCATTTCTGAGTGTTATTAAGTTGAAGGGTATGTTTGGTGTTTTTGTCGTCGAAAGAAGACAAAGAAACTATGTTATGAAGTGTTGTGATTGAAAGTGAGGTTGGTTTTGTAACTGAAGCAGTTATAAAAGGGCTTCCTCTAACTAAAAAGAATCTTAGATTTGAAGAGGGAATGTCAAGAGTCACACCAAGATCACTATATGATGAGATAACATGGTTTTTTGTTGTGTTTGTGTGAGATTTTTGTGAGGATGAAATTGTGAGATCTGGTGAAAAAACTTGGTACAACATTGTTGCTGAAAAGAGGAGAAGAGGGTAGGAAATAGAGAGGGAAAAGTTTGAGGATTTGATGAGGTAAGGGTGAATGTATTCAGGTGTGTCACCATTGTGGAGAACAAAGTTTTGGAAGAAAGAGTTTGTAGGGAGGGGTGTGGATAGTAGGTTTTGTGAGAAGAAGTTTGAAGGGTTTGGGAGGACTGTTGAATGAGTTTGAGGAAATAGGAAAGGAAGAGAAGATGATGAAGACATTGTTATTGTGTTTTGGTGGATGAGAGTGATGTTGTTACAATGTTTGTGTTGGTTAGTGCTTGTTTTCCTTTCCTTGTTTATATAAGAGCTAAGGTGACATTGTTGAGCATATAAACCTTACTTTAAAATAAAGGTTCTTAAAAAAGATATTCACAAGAATATTTTTTTAGGTGAAATGATAAGGGCTACTTATTCTCCTTCAAAAAAAGTCTACTTATTTTGACATTAAATCGGCATTCAGAACTACGTATCACTCATATATAACTTTATAAACATTCAATATCTCTAACTTTGCACGTCACACAAATTTCTTGTACAGACTTATAGACAATTTTATATCATATAAAAATAGTTTAATATCATTATATTTCAATATTTTAACATTAAAATAAAGAGAGCTTAACAAAGTCACTCTTCTCATTAACACAATTTTTATTTTTCTATTATAGAAGTACCTATTAGATGTCATAACATATGTAGAAAAGCTTCCTCCATTGGAAATGATCTTAGGGGTTAATATATGTGTGGATGTTTTGGCACTTAGATGTTTTAAGGTTAACTATTCCGTTCAACAATTACTAGAGGACCGAAAGATAAAATACTTACATTGGTGTCCCTTCCATAATCTAAATTCTTATCTATCACAGATGACCAAAAGATTGTTGAAACTATAGCTAGAGAATGATTGTGTTTGTCAAATCTATATGTAACTGTGCTTTCAAATGCTTAGAGAATGATTGTGTAAATGTTGTTTATTATTGTAGCAAAAGGTTTTCTGTCAGCAATAAAAAACAATTGATAACTGTCTATTATTTGATGCCACTGTATGTTAGTCAAAATTATGATTTTTACTATTTTGAAATAAACAAATAAATATCAATCATGCACGAAGAAACAATGGGGTCCAATCAACTAATTTGCTTGCTTGGTTACAAATTTTAATGGTAAGATATAAATTTTCTATCAAGCCTCGCATACTCCAAAACGGAGACGTACCCGTATCGGATATCGATACTCCACGGATATTCGTGGATACGTACCCACGACGTATCGGAGTTAATTATTTCAATTGTTAAAAATTATTTTATCAGATACTTATATGTTACTGCAGAGATACACAAAAATACTTTTAAGATACTTCACATATACATATCTTAAAAAAGATGCAGGGTAAAAAAAGTGAGACAATGTTGTGAAAACTTAGTAGAGATGTATATGATTCAATTTTAGATATGCATCAATAAAATTGTTTCTCGATGAATCACTTAAAATTATACTTCTTGTGAATGAAGGTAACGAGAGAGGTGATTCAGTTAATCAACATTAAATAAAATTTATGTTGAGTGTTTTTAATGATGCTTCTCTCAATTTCCTAACATATATGAAAATATAATATGGTTGATAAAAAAACTTTTCATTTTTTTATTTTGATTACATGTATTTTTTCTTAAAATTGTGACTTTTATAATAATATAATAATGAAGAATAATCAATGATTATTTTCTTCAAGTATTTTACATACATATATAAAATATTTGTTAATGTATCCTAGTTGTATCGTATCCTAAATTTAAAAAAAAAATCATGTATCCGTATCGTATCCGTATCCGGGCTTCATAATTTCAAATCACATAAATAGATAGTAATTAATCTTTGTCAAAAAAATAAGATTGTAATTAATCTTACTTTGTTCATTGTATCGCCAGTAAATTATTAATTGGGTAAAATATATTTTGGGTGGAAATTTGGGTGGTGTTTTAACCATTCTCGTGAGTTTGAGTTGGAGTAGTTGTAGTTTATAGGTCAAAAAAATGTTTCCTTATTTTAAGAAATGTTTCCTCATGTTTTTGTCACGCGAATTCATGCATGCTCTTAAAATTCATGCCAATTCATCTTTTATATTTTTTTGTTCTATTAAGTGTGTATTTGGTTAAAATTAAGTTTGAGAGAATAGATTTTAATAAAATTGAGTTTGAGAGAATTGATTTTGGTTAAAAGTGAGTTGGATGTGAATTGATTTATGTTTGGATACACTTTAATATAATTGAATCTTATGAATTGATGTTGTTTGGATAGTTTAAATCAAAATTAATTTTAATGTGTAATGACCAAACTATCCTTTTAATTGTATTAAAAATAAATTTCATTCTCATTAGATAATTATTTCAACTTATCATACATGGATTTTATTGGTTCCAATCACGTACAATGCATTGATGTAGGATGAAAAAATGAAGGTAAAACTTGTAACAATTAGAGCAAATAGAAATAGAAATTAACAATATTGAAACAAGTAATCAAAGCAAAGAAAAACATATATGAATATGTATTCACCTTCAGACTTTGGCAGAGTAATGGATTGTTTCTCACAAGTAGCTCATAAGCATCATATATAAATATAGAGTAATATGCAATAATATCACCCAACTAACACATCTACTATGAGTAATGGGATTACCACGAAATTTGCAAAAATAAGGGAAAAGCTGAAGGAAATCGAAAGCTTGGATATGCAAAATCTTCACAAGAAAATTTAAGGTTGAAGTGATGTGAAGTAACGAAACAAAGAAAAATTGTGAGAAAGAGAAATTGAAGGCTTAAATTTATAGGTAATTAGGTAAAGTACCTACCACTTTGAGAAATTAAAGGTTGAATCATGTTTTCCCTATCATAGAAGCTAGGAATTTCAGCTTCACGAGCATTTTGAAACCAAAACCACATCTCACATTTTTTCCTCACACCATCTCACATTTTTTCCTCCTCACTCTCTCCCCCTATAAATCTCCTTCTTTTCCTTTTTTTTTTTTTTTTAAGTCTTTATTTTGGTGTAAAAAGAGGTCAATCAAGGGATAAAAATAGACCAATCGATGGATAAAAATAGGCTGATCGACCTGGGGTAAAAGGAGGTCAACCGTTGTGGTAAAACTAATTTATTATTTTTTGATCATATTAATGCAACATTTATTATTATTTTTCCCCTAATTTATTGTATTTCTTGATCCTCCTTATCAGTCCCTTATTTCTATCATTCCTTCAATTCTGGTTTTCCCTTCGCTCACTGGTAGAAGAAGATACATCCCTCATCGTTCATCACCCAATTCCACCCCCAAACCAATCATCATCATCATCATCAAATCGCTTACTACCTCCAGATCTCTATTATCAATGGTGATTCATTTCTCTCTCTCTCTAACTAATTTTGTGTTATTCACATGTTGATTTCGATTTGGGATTTTTTTTTTTCTAATTTAGAATGTCAAATATTGTTCATGATGTTGCTGTGCGATTAATTGAAGCTTTATGAATGAATGAATATTTGTAAAGTGATATATTATCTGATCCGAATCATGTTAAATTGAAACACACCCAACATGTTTTTCATTGCATGTTTGTTGTTTTATATTGATGGATCTTAGTTTAGTTATTTTAGATGTTTGATCCTCTCAAGCACCGATACATATCGAATGCTGACACATCTGATTGCATTGAATTATGTCATTTTTTAAATTATTATCTATGTGGATGTGTCCGTGTCAGTGTTTGTGTATGTGATTCATAGGTTTGATCAACCTTAAATTCTTCTGTGATCTGTCCAGTGTATGGAAACTGGTGATGAAATTTTTACACAACTAAAATCAATTATGATTGACATAAAAATTTCAATAGGTGGAATAGTTTCAGCAAAATTGATTTTTCTTTTGTTTTTGAAAAAACCAAACGAGCCCATCAAAAAATGAGTTTAGGTAAAATGATTTATGTTTGAATACATTCAAGTAAAATTGTAATTGTATATATCATGTTTTGAGGCAAGATCTTCAAATGCTAACTGCATGTTAGTATCGATTATAATCAGAAACCTCCAAACATACCTCAAATTCAATTTCAGTGCTTTGGAATCACTTTTGGCTCTCCCAAAAGTGAATCCAAATAAGCACTTAGTATTCATCAAGGTGATCAGAGTCGAGATTACCGGGAATGAATTTGGTGATGTTTTGATTGTTGAGGGACTAATTTGTGACAAAAATCATAGTGGCATTATGCAGCGAGTTAGCCACACACTGCTATTTGGAGTAGTAATTTTTGTCTGCAAAGTAATTTTCAATTTTCCCCCTGGTTTTTAGAGATTGAGATGTGTAATTTCGCTTGTTTTTTGTAGACTTATGCTGTAATTTCCATGTCTATGGGCATGTCCATTTCATCTTGCATTAACCAGAGTGTTATTTGGAGTGAGGATTGCTTAGTGCAATAGACAACATCTGACATTTATGCTGATAGGAAACCATGTAATTGCAGTCATTAACTTTTAGTGTGCAAGTTTAACACCATTTAAAAATAATTTTGCTATTGATTCCTCTGTACCCGTATTTTCTCCTCTTTATAATGATGATAGGCACTAGATCTATCATCTGATTAATTTGGAATTTAAAGAATGATCCACTACGACTCACCAAATACTTTAGTTTTATTAAACTAAACTAGTTTCAAACAAACTTTTAAATTAATTATTTTTACAGATTTCTGGAGCTTGTATAAACTTAATTCAGTTGGGAATTGATCATTGTAGTTTGCCAAAATCATCCATAAGGATTTTGAAAGAGAGAGGCAAAATATTGATTAAGACGTGTTTGTTTTGATTTGCACTCTCTTCGAATTCTTCTGATGTTTACATTTTTTGATCATTGCAGTTTATGATCAATAATTCATTTCAGTTTTGATTGCAACTCAGGGCCATCAAATGGAATCTGAAGAAGTTTTGAAGGCTGTTTTCCCTTTACTGGAGGGTGTTGATCTTGCTTCTTGTATGGCTGTATGTAAGCAGTGGAATGACATAGCTAAAGACGATTTCTTTTGGAAATGTATGTGTGCCAATAGATGGCCGTCAATCTGCAAGCGACCTAATCCTCTGACTGAAACCTACTACAAGTTATATAAAACCTTCCATAAACGCCAGCAACGTAGAACTCTTCTCCCTCCGAGAATTTCCTTTGATGATTTGGAGTTTTTCATTGACATTTGGGCTGAAGATATTCTTCTCTTCTCGGAAGCGGTGTCTGGCTCTGTCCTGCAATCAGGTTTTAGAAGTCCAGCTTCTGGAGTTTGTGACTTGCTCAAATATCACCTTGAGAGTTCTGAATACAAGATGACTTTTCCGGTTGAACCTAGGTTTACTATCCCTTCAGGACAAAATCAGAATGTTAGTGTCTCTGTGATGGTTGGGCGGAAGGATACAAATAAGGTTGCATGCATCATAAACAAGTCCATGTTCGATTATATTGAACGGTCATCATATAGAGCGTTGGCATATGATTACCTAGACATATCCCCTGGCTACCCCTTTTTGCCCGGCATCCGGGCATGGATATCTTTGCTATTCATGGAAGAAGGAAGTGAAGATCTTATGGATGTATTTGGGATCCAAATGGATTTCTGTGATGTGGCAAATTCTAAGGAAGAAGTCTTGTGGCTATTGGACATGCTAGATTGGAAGTGAATGTTAAAAGTTTGATGTCCTAGCATTTCGTCAAAAATAGTTGGAAATTGTGGTTTTATGTTAATTTGTTATTTATATATTGTTATGGGTACATCATAAATTTACAAGGTTTTGTCATCTTACTATCAGCACGAATTTGTACGTGTCAAAAAAATAAAATAATACTCAAATGTTTAGGTATGTAAATACTTTATTTTTTCATGGTCACCAATAAATACTTCTGTTTTTTGCATACACTGATGGACATTTATGTATCCCATCATATTGCTTCTGCATCCCACCATAGAAATCTGCTCTACTTCCAACAAAAAACGTTCATTCCCAACTGAAATGACCATAATGCTTCTGCGTGAGTTAATTCACGCACCTCACGAACCTTATGTCTGTGGCGTGAGTTAACTCACGCACCTTTGGATGGTGGCGTGACTTAACTCACACACCTTTGGCCGGTGGCGTGAGTTAACTCACGCAAGTTTGGCCGGTGGTCTAAACTCAAAGAACACGTTTTTTGGACGGTGGTCAGTTGTTCTTAATTGATTTTACACTTTTTTTTTAAAAAGTTTTTACACGTTTTTTGACTGCATTTAGTGTAGTTATAACCTATGTAAGTCATTCCCCCCTATAAATACCCTTCCAACCTTCATCATTTCTCACAATCATCTCGCATTCTCTCCTCCTCACTCTCTCCTCCTCCTCCATCATAGCCAGTTTGTAAGCAGTCTTAACAGTATACCTCCCGTTACGTTCCATCATCCATGATATTCTATCATTCTGAACTTCCACAAACAATGGTGTGTCGAGAATAGCTTGCACCATATCATCTGAAAACAAAGATTCAATCTTATCAATGTCTCAAACTCGTTCCTCGTCAGCTATCAAATCAGACACACGCAAACTATGCACACCTTGACTTTGTGGGGATTGAATCCAGCTACCGTGGACACCTAGCTAGAATCCATGGATCATTCATCACGCTGACATGACCATGTCCAATTGTCCACCTACAACAATATAAAAGTAACTGACGCGAATTCCAAATACTCCGCCAAGCAAAGCTAGGGTTATAACCGAGTTTAGCACCAAAAAATGAACACGGGAAAAGTACCTCGATTTAAAAACTCTAGCAATCAGGGATTCAGGTTTAGACAAAAATAACTCTATCCTTACTTAACTACCATAGCGAGATTAAAAACTTTAAAATTTCATTCTTTTTTATTTATAACAACAGATTTAGAGCGAGTGGATGACACACTTAATCTAATACAATGATGAGTTTTGAGTTTAAAGAACACATATTTGTATTCACCTCACTTCAAATGCATTATTTGTTTTTCTACAAATTTCTATTTCAAACAAATGCATAAAAAATATCAAATAAGAAAGTATCATTCTTTATTGTTTTAGTGACGGGAAAAATAAAATTCTTAAAGGAATTAAAGAAAAAATCATTTCAACACAAAGTATCATATAGATAAGGTTGTACCAGAAACCAATTTTAAAACAAAGAAACCAAAATGCATTGATGAAAAATCTAGAATTGAAATTACTTGATACTCCTAATAATCATTCTTTGGCTCAACACTCCTAATAATTTTGTGACTAGAGTTATTTCTCAACTAAAATCTACTTATCTAAAAATTTCCCTTGGCCTGATAAGTCTGTCCAAATTGCCAGTTGGAAGGAACAACGGAATCAAACGTTAAAGTTTTTCCATCACTTGTACTAACTTGAAATGACAAAGCTTGTCCTACAAAATTAGATCCAGGATGCCAATTTTGTCCCCAATTACGTGACATAGAAATCCAACTTGTCTTGGACCCTTTAATACTCACACGAGAAACATCACCAGCATTGGCAACATTGTGCACCAAAACTAGAAAGAAATTAGGGTTTCCTTTGAGCTCGAATCTAACACCACCACTTTTGATGCATGGAACACGTCGATATTTAACCGGGACGATACCTGCTTTGTAATAGGCAATAGAGGTGAACATTTTATAGCTTAAATCGAAGTGTTTTTGCGGAGGATTACACCAAACATCATGAGTCTTAGAGTAATCTGGAGGACAAAAATTTGTTGCGGTTATCGTGATTGGGTGTGCACCCTTTATGCACCATTTAGGGTCATTGACACAAAATATTTGAAAACATGCACCACAAGTAAGTCCATTATTGAATAGAGCTGTGCTTAGTGCTGCGGTTGCAAGACCATATCCTTGTTTGAAGAGATCACCATAACCACAAGCTCCCTCTGCATAATTAAATACCATATTATATAAAAACAACAAAATAATAATTGAATATTAATTTTTTATATTTGTGTACGGACATAGTAATTTTATCATATGTACTTCAAATATTATGAAATATATATGCCATTTGATCTATCATTAAAAAACAATTTTTAAATATTGTATAAAAAACAATGAAATTATTGAATATGAACTTTTTATATTGGTGTATAGGATATAGGTTTCAAAGAAAAAATGTGATAATCGTATGCATTGCATAATTTCATCATATCTACATAAAAATACATTATGAATTATATAAGTAATCTGATCTTCATTTAAAAACTGGATTTGTGATTGTATATTGTTATGGTAAGAGTCTAAATTAAATGTGTATGATATATCATTAAAAAATAACTTGTAAAGAAAAAAGGAAGATTAGTTTTATAACTTACTCATGGTTTCACCACCAGCTGCGTCACCATAGAAGGTTGCATGAGCATCGTACCATTTTAAGTCAATGCTGCTAGTTGACATGACTTGTATGAGGAACATCATGAAAAAGATGATAGGAACAAAAGAGTGAGACATAGCCATGGTAGATGTAAAAAAACAACACAGAAAGAGATGGAATTGTAGGTTTGAGTGGTTGATGCATGATGAATGGTGGTATTTAAAACATGGGAATGTACCATTAAGGAAACTAGAAATAACATAAAGATGTTTTAAGTCAATTAAGTCAAAATATTACGTTATGAAACGTAAATAATTTTTGTTTTAAGGAAGGAAAAAAGAGACTAAGATGCGGTTATACTAGAAAAATGAGCGGTTTTTTCTTTTGTTTCACAAAAAATTTACCAATAGAACATCTACTGCTATATTAATTTTTTTTTTTTTTTTTAAGATCAAAATGATATATATAAACAAACAACATACTATCTTTCCAACACAAGATGTACTAGAGAAGAGAGTCTTAAAATACAGCAAACGTTCAACAGAGTAAAACACAAATTAGCCAATACCCGCACATAAAAAGGGTTTTGGCACCAATTATGAAAGCTATAATGTAAAACAACAAATTTAGTTTTAAACCATCAAAAGAAAAGAAGCTTAATATTCTCCACAAGCCGAATAGGCGTATGTTGTATGCCACGGAAAAGCCTGTCATTTCTTTCCTTCCATATCATCCAAGAGCTAGCAAACTAGATCAAATGCGTGAAAGAAATCCTTGATTTTGCGAAACCTGAAGAGGTACCAAACTGATAAAAATGATCTACAATGTTGGATGGATCCACTGAATGAACTCCAAGCCAAGTCCTAACAAGCTGCCAAATCTGACCAAAAAGGCTACAAGACAAAAACAAACGAGTCTCTAATTCGTGTAAACCACACCCACTGAATAGGAATATACTTGTTTCAGTTATTTTTCTATGTATAAATAGTAGTTTTCCAAAGAGAAAACGGGTCGCAAATCACCTATACATAATTCTAAAAACACTCGAAGTACCGGTGCTGAAGAAAAGAGTCATAAAAAATGTATACAAAGGATTTGTCGAACCACCTTTATTTTTAATGCCTTGTACTTTATTTTTCCTTCAAGATTCTGCAATTTCAAACTTGAATGCCTTTACTTTACTGTTAAAAAACCCTTTTTTTGTCGAAAGACACCACATAATCTCGTCATGTTCGTAAAGCAACCTATGAACTCGACGAACGCTTGAAAAACAAATGCACTACATGTCCTAGGAATATTTCTGGTTTGATCTTGCTAGTAATAACCAAAACCGGCCCCCATAGTTTACCAAAAACACCGGTAAACAGACGATTGATGTGCTAATATTAACAGTGTTTTGTATATAAAATAATAAAATATTTAATAGAAACATTATATTGATGTTTATATTTTAAAAATAGTCACGAGTTTTCAAAATTTTATTATATCGACTTTCACATACAAGTACATAAAAATTTCTATCCACAAATTTTTATCGAATTTTTGCAATGAAAAGAAGAAAAAAAATTAATAGGAAACATAACATTAATATAATATTTATATTTAATATCTTTTAACATTTCACAGTATTATCAATATAATTATTTTTTATATAATTATCGCAATGTTACATGCACGGGCAATGTTTTTAAAACCGGACCAGAGATCGAACCGTTGTGACCTTCGGTTCTTGGTTCAAATGGTCCAACCGGTTAAACCATTATAGAACCGATTAAACCGGATTTTAGATAAATAAACACATAATATATATAGTGCTAATATTTGTAAGTAATTTATTTAAAGTTATATAACTAAAAAAGTAGAAACACATAAATCCATACAAAATAATAAAAAACACTCGTGACAATACATTAAATTAATAATAGACAAAATAAAAATTGTATTTTTGAAGCATGAAAAAAATAAATAATAATAGTGGAAAAGAAAAAGATAATAATGATCATATTTGTTAGGCCCAATCTGTATACAAAAACGAATTATGCTCTTCATCCTGTATATTTTACTCGCGCCCTGCAGCCGTGTCAAAAATGTCCTGCGTCAGTTAAGTCATGCAGCGTGATTTAACTAGCGCACTTTATAATCTCTGTGTGACTTAAGTCACCACTGAGCCTATGCGTGAGTTAACTTGCGCAAGTTGGCCGGTGGTAAAAACTGAAGCACAAACGTTTCTTGGACGGTAGTCAATGATTTTGATTAGATTTTACACGTTTTTCTTAAGTTTTTCACATGTTTTTGGACCTCATTAAATGCCATATACCTTATACCACCTATAAAAAACCCTCCTTTACTTCCTCTTTTCCTCACATTTTCTCCTCCCACTCTCTCCCCCTCTTTCTCTTCTTCTTCTTTGCTTCTTTAGTTTCTAGGCTTTTTTTATACCCCTTTAGGTAAATACCGATGATTTTTTGGGGAAATATTGGTCCGTTAAGTTGGGGAAAAAGACATCATCCCTTGAGATAAAATTAGATTTGTTTCCTTTTACTCCGAAAATCTTTTCACCGTGGATAAAAAGAATCAATATGGGGGTATAAAATGAACCAAATTTAAATTTAACTCAAGGGGTCTTGATGTTGTTTTCCCCAACAGGACGGATCATTATTTTCCCCAAGAGCTATTGGCATATACCGAAGAGGGTAAAATATATGTATTATATAATGTAATGTTTGAATCATATTAATAAAATGAGAGTTATTTTTATTAATTTTGTTTTTTATTTGTATTTATTTTTCGCATTTATTTTATGTTTAATGCTTATGCATTGAATAAATGAATATTGAATAAATAAAATCGAATTTATTTTCTAATTTTGCATTTAATGAATAAATAAATTAGAATGAAAATTGAATTAGTATAAAATTGAATTTATTTTAAGTGCATAAATAATTTAGAATAAAATAAAATAAAATAGAATTTATATTTAGACTTTGCGCCATATTGACTAAATAAAATAATTTATTGAATCATATTGAATAAATAAAATATTTTCGACTTTGCACCCTATTGAATAAATAAAAAAAAAAAAGTAGGCACTTTGCGCCACTTAAAGTTCGCACTAGTTCACACTTACGCCACTTAACATGTGCAAAGCTACTTAACTTACGCACAAGTTTGCACTTGCGCTAGTTAACTGGCGCATGGGCATTTTGCGCATCACTGCAGGGTACGAGCGAAATGTTCTGGGTGAAGAGCAGAATTCTACACAAACAAGTTAGGTCCACTACATGTCAAGAAAATCCTAATTCATTACACTATAGTAAGTATAGCCAGCCACACACATGATACAACACAGTCATATCTTTACATCTTTAAGCGCCGCACAGATCTGTTTCTTTCTTCATATCTCATAGAGTCAGTTTCCTTTAATTAGATTTGGCAACAAGTCCTTTTCCTTTCTAAGACATTCTTTTGTTGTTTCTTTTCTTCGACAAAGAAAACGCTTAGAGAGGTAGAATTATAAATTGAAACACAGATCGGACGGTTGACGAAAACCGTTACCGGTTCTTTAGTTCGTCCGGTTCTGTCCGGTTTTGGCGGTTTTATACCAGTTTCAGCTGACTAGCGGTTTAGAAGTCTGTCCGGACCGGAACAATGTCCGGTTCATGGTTGAACCGGTCCGGTCCAGTTCATTGATAGTGCATATACATGTAACGGAAATAATGGGAATGGACAATAGCCAAATAAACTCAGCATGATAGTACTCTAATATTTTTTTAATAAAAAATACATAATAATAACAAAAAATATCATGTTCCCTTCTTCTCTCATATCTTAACAACATTTTATTGTTTTTTAATTTAAAATCTGAATCGTTAAATATCTTTTTGCCGCATATCTTACATCCAAACCTTAAATGGAATAAATAAAGTTTAACCTAAATTGAGCATACCCGAACTTCATCACGTATGGCACAACTAAAAGAATTTGTTTTGTCAAAATTAACTTGGTCCCTCTCCCTTTTATTTTATTGTTTTAAAATAAAACAATTAATTTCTAAAATCTCTTTTAGTTACATACTTAAAATGACCAATAATCCATCAAATAATTAGTATAGAATAAATCTTTATAATATATCTAAAATTTTGGGATGTTACATTATCTACTATTTTGATTGTACTATCTTGATTTTATTGATGTTAACAGATCTTATCTTGTATTTTGATTATACTATCTTGATTTTATCACTTGAATAAAGATTTTTATTTTGTAAAAAAAAACATCTAATGTTCCATTCTATTTTTATAATGGCGAAAGAACTAACATCATAAATCAAATTAGAAGAAAGATTTTTATTTTGTAAAAAAAAAAAAACATCTAATGTTCCATTCTATTTTTATAATGGCTAAAGAACTAACATCATAAATCAAATTAGAAGAAAAACTTGTTCAACATAAAGTATCAAATGAATAAGATTGTACCATAAACCAATTTTTGAACTATAGAAAGCAAAGACTTTCATTAATCAAAACACTTTTTTTTAAGAATTAACCATAACACATGAAATTACATGATACATTGATACGTGTAATAATTTTATTTTTAACTCAATACACATAATAGTCTAGTTTGTGACTATATATATTTCTCAACTAAATTATACGTATCTAAAAATTTCCATTACCCTCATAGGTCTGCCCAAATTGCCAATTCGAAGGAGCAACTGAATCTAACTCTAAAGTTTTTCCGCCACTTGTAGTAACTTGGAATGATAAGGCTTGTCCTACCAAATTCATTCCAGTATTCCAATTTTGCCCCCAATTGTGTGACATGGGAATCCATCCGGTATTAGACCCTTTGATACTAACACTAGAAACATCTCCCGCATTGGCAACATTGAACACCAAAACAAGCAAAAAGTTAGGGTTTCCTTTGATTTCAAACCTAACACCCCCACTTTTGATGCATGGAACACGTCGATATTTAACCGGGACGATACCTGCTTTGTAATAGGCAATAGAGGTGAACATTTTATAACTCAAATCAAAGTGTTTTTGCGGAGGGTTGCACCAAACGTCAGTGGTCTTGCTGTAATCTGGAGGACAAAAATTTGTTGCGGTTATCGTGATAGGGCTTGCACCCTTTATGCACCATTGAGGATCGTCGACACAAGTTATCTGAAAACATGCACCACAAGTAAATCCATTATTGAATAGAGCAGTGCTTAACGCCGTAGTTGCAAGCCCATACCCTTGTTTGAAGAGATCACCATAACCACAAGCTCCCTCTGCATAATATACCATATATAATTTATATTAAAAGAATAATGAAAAACCTCAAAAAAAAAATCTAAGAATATAGTTATAACTTATAACTTACGCATGGTTTCACCACCCGCTGCATCACCGTAGAAGGTTGCATGAGCATCGTACCAGTTTGGGTCAATGTCAGCCATGGTCTGTACAAGGAGCATCATGAAAAAGGTCAAAGGAACCAAAGTGTTAGACATAGCCATGATTAAGATAAAAGACACTGAAAGGAATTTAATTTCATGTTTGATTGGTAAATAGAGGGTGGTACTTAAAGACGTGGTAGTGAACCATAAAGGAAATCAAAAGAAATATAAAACTAGAATTAAACAGGAAAAGTCAACGAAATGGTTTATAAATAAGTGAAAAAATAAATGAAATTGACATCTCTTAATGATTAATTTCATACAATTAAACTAAATTGTTTGACTTGTGACTATTTTGGCTAAATTTGGGGTGAAATTAATAAAAAAAAAAAAATTAACGGATCTCCTTTAAAAAATAAAAATAACGGATCTAATTAACCGGACCTTTGATTGTATTTGTTCAAATTAATACCATAGTAAATTTTGAATGCATTAATTGTTTTTGTTTTGGTATTTTTTTTTAGGGGTGGTACAGTATTGTTTTTTCTGCTAAAAGAAACAGGAAGGTGGGAAAGGAAAGAGGAAGGAGAGAGAAAATGACAGTGTGAGGTGGTGTGTTTAATCTGTGTTAATATTGGAGCCCTTGATTTTTGATCTAACGACTGATAACTATTC
Organism: Medicago truncatula; assembly: GCF_003473485.1. Lineage (NCBI taxonomy): Eukaryota > Viridiplantae > Streptophyta > Magnoliopsida > Fabales > Fabaceae > Medicago > Medicago truncatula. Next base: position 3,980,947 of record NC_053048.1, on the reverse strand, counting down.
CTACTATTCTCACATATAAAAGGCATTCTCACTTGATATGCCCCCTATATATATATATATATATATATATATATATATATATATATATATATATATATATATATATATATATATATATATATATATATAAGACATGATCGATTGACACCACCGTATCAAATTTAATATATAATAACATCTCGGATAATTTTTTACTGGATAACTGTATTACATAATTGACTGTTGATGTAACGCCTATACTAAATTGTCTAGAATATTTAGTCGGATGTTAGATATAAGATACCAGATACATTAAAATTACAACATGAATTTTGTCTGAATGAATTATATTAGAGCACAGTCTTATACATCTGATGAAAAATATTAACCAACGAGTAAAATCCATAAGCCATATTTGAATACAAATGCACTAACTGGTGAGTACAAAATGTAAAATCCTTCTATGAGTAATAATACAGTAACTGACGAGTATACGACATATGAGGAAATACAAGTGATAGCCTAATACGAGAAATTTGTGCATAATCATCCTGTTTTTCTTCTACTTGCCTTTGTCATGATCAACCTATCTGAAATAAAAATAAAGGGATTGGGGTGAGACATGATGTCTCAGTGAGTTCCACCTATTCTAGGTTGTAGGCGATCTCAGGGAACATATGATCACTGTCTGTTTCTACATAAACTTGTTTTAAGATTTACTGTTTAGTTCTGCATAATTTAGCGATCGGGGGAGATCTAGGATCACTAGTTGTATACTATCATAAGTCTTGTCATATTCATATTTTCATAATTATGTTAGAAAGTTAGCGTTGAACAAACATCATTATCTGGGTTCATTTTACAAAATGGATTCGAGTGGAGTAACCCCGGACACATCCTCGTAACATACCGGTGAAAATTCCTATCATATCAGGCTAACATTGAACTCCTTTTGTCGTCATGCGGGTCAACCTTACAGAAAGCGTCTCATCCCACTAGCATGAATCTCCATGTCCCAATGGCATGGACAACAAAAGACATGACTTACTTGTTTTATATCTGTCGTTGTGTGGATTTTCTATCTGAGAAAATGCCCCTGCTACGGGACACAACCTATTTGAATTATTTTCTAAGTCATAATTAATCATAAACATTTCATAATGCAATCCCTAACAAATCAGTCAATATCCTACCCTAAGATTTATTATTAATATATCATATAATCTTTAATAAATCTCTCCTGCAATGCATTAGGTATTAATCTTACGTTTAACTTTATCCACCAGTAAAATAAGTCGTTCGGGTTAAAAGACAAGTTCGTACTTAATTCGTAAGGAACAGAAATCAGTTATTAAGCTTTTCATAATCACTTTCCCATGCCCAATACTTATACAAAACTTCCTTTCAATCCAGAAGGCACAAATACATATTGTATGGCTTTCACAATCTAAGCAATTGTTATCTCACTCAAAAATAATCATAAACTAGCAAGAGGTGGGTTCTACAACTAAAGGAACTAACCTAATAATCAGGCAACTTGAAAATAGCTTATGCTTCCAGCTTCCACTTAAGCTTCTTTTTCACTTGATTTGGATGCTTCCATGTATTTTCATAGAGTGGTTGCTCCAACTCTCCTAAGCTCATTCAAGTCTTCTTTACTTCGTTCATTTTGAGTCTATCGTCCTTAACAGTCCAATTCAAGCAATGTACCGAATATTGTAGCATGAACGTTCTAACCATGTACATTAGTGCAGATGTTTAATTCAATAACTGAAACTTGTAACTCAGTTTTCTTAGTCATAACATAACTAATTTAAGTCATTCCAAAGCCTATTTCATGTTAAATTTTATCTTATTTCTAATGGTTCAAGTCCCATTCCAAAACGAATCATGTACAAGAAGTTATGACAGTTTTACGGACAACAAGTCCATAACGAATTTTAGCCAATTATTCATAAAACTTAATCGTAACCAAACTAACAGTATACCGATTATTATATTTGAACCACAAACCCAAGCATACCGACTCTGTATACCCTTTACGTACCAAATTCTTTTAAAGTTGCGAACCGCGTACCCGAACCCGTTATTCTTAGTATGTTAAGCACAAATGATTATAGGTCATCTTACGTTATTCTTAGCATGTTTTTTAGTCTATTTCAGTAGGTTTTACCAGCAAAGCATAGGATTATTAGATCAATTGCCTATGATTTCGAGACATTTGTAATTTTTCTATATTTGAGTATGTAATTCTATTTTTCTCGAAACAGCAATTTTAGGGTGTTATTGATGTAATTCACAAAGAAATCAATCAAATCAGGCAAAGCAAGACATCCGAAGATTTATGTGGTCCTTAGGAAGATGAAGAATGAAGATTCAAGAGGCCTCAGGAGACTATACAGAGGGAGGAATTCTGTTCTCAATTTCCAAGACATCTTACATTGAAGAAAACACCTCAACAGGCAAAGAAAACAGACATTTCAGCACCGCTAACGCACTGAATTGCCAAGGCGCATCAGAGGGGGCGCTAGGCACCCAGAGGTGAGAAGAAAGCATCCATGCGCATGAAAGTATGATCCAATTGCCTAGACTTACCATGCACATGCGTCTGGTGCATGGGTCTAGGTGCCCCCATTGCTTGCGAAAAAAGTCACCTTTTGTGACTTTTTCGCCCCTAGAACCCCATGTTTTGAGCCCAAGTTAGGAGGAAACTTTCCCTATAAATACCACCTTCCTCATTCATAATTTCTCGCTCAGAACTGCAGCAGTTCAAGAGGAAGGTGATTCTAGGAGCCAAGGAGAAGTTTTATCTTCTCCTATCTTTTCTAAGGTATGTTTTTATCTTTCTGTATTTTACTCTTAGTTATCATGTGTAACTAGATATTTATAGGTTAGGGTTCTAAGATGAACCTTTATTTGTTTGTTGGATAATTATTTAATTTAATATCGTTTGTTTTAGTATATTTTTTGTTTGCTATTAAGTTTTATTAGGATTAATATTCCGGTGAAGTGCAACCCTAGATTAGGTACTTAGGTTGTGAGAAAGCCTAATATTGATATTACTATCTTGATGCTTATATCTTGATATTTATATCTAGTATATTAATATCTACCTATCTAGGAAGTAAGTAGTCAATAACTAGGCAAAACATACCAAAAGCGAGTTGACCCTAGTAGTAGGTACTTAGGAGGTGACATTACTAATACTGATTAAAATTTGTTGAACCTAGGATGTAACTGGTTATTAATTAGGGAAACAAGCACCAAGGGAAGTGAACAATCCTAGTAAGACCATTCTCCTCGACCTCTTGGTAAGGTGGGCGCTGATAGGGATGCCCATTTGTAGAACTATCAAGTGGAGAAGGAGTGTCTTATGAGTGTCCTAAGATTCATAGATCGGAAGACCTTCGGAAACATTGGCCTTCATTGCCTTTGTAAACCTAGGAACTCCAATTTAAGTTTATGTTTCAATTACCTTTGAGTTAGCAAGACCCTGCACGTAAGGATCACCGTGCGATCAGCAGGTGCAGTTAGCTATTGGAGAGATAGACCTAGATCAACCGAGATAGTATAGGTCCTGCATGTTAGGATCAGTGCGCGATCAATAGGTGCAACTTGACACCCGACTGTGTTAGAACGTCTCAACAGCCTCATCACTTGTATAGTCTACTTAAAATAACTAAACATGACATGAATGTTATTTAATTCCAACGAAATAAATAGGGGAGATTCAAAGAGTCCTAACCATTGCTTACTTTTCTGCAACCAAAACAGGTAACTTGCTCTGTTGCAAACAGATAAAATTTGCAATCTTTAACCCTTAACTCTTTTATTTTATATCGTCAACTTAAAATAAGTAACGTGAATTGTTTGGACCAAACAACAATTCATGTGGATACGATACTCTACTTATCACTTTATTACTTGGTAAAAAATTTGGTACACTTACCTAATCTGACCATCAAATTTTTGACGCCACTACCGAAAATTGTTGATATTTTCGACTAAACAATCCAAATTACCTATTCGTAACGATAAAAGGGAACCTTACATTTTGTCAAATAGTACAATGTTTGAATGTAGATTTTTGTTTATGCATGCATAAACATGGGTTAAATGATGCAAAACAAAAACAAAAATGTAACAATATGGCATCATACACTAATTTAAAGGTTTTAAAATTAAACTCTAAGTATGCATGGAAAGGAAGAGAAGAAGAATGATCAGACAAATTCCTCGGTCAAATGTATCCATTTTTTTTTCTTCTTATGCGACTTTGGAAAATATATGTTAATTATATACTAATCACTTACCAATGAAGTATTAATGTTTGTCTATTATATTAAAGAACTCCTAATGTATAATAGAACATGTTTCACGCATACAAATTATACGAATTTACGTTGATGCATGTTGAATTGATGTTTTTGCATTTGATTGAGTTTTGGTGGAAAGGAAGAGAAGAAGAAGGATCCAACAAGTTCCTCGGTCAAATGTTATATGTTAGGACAAAATCATCTTGTTCTACAAGATTTCTTAATGGTGTAGCTACTTTTGTCATAACGGACGATCTCATTGGTAAGTGATAAGTATATAATTAACATATACTTTTGTCATAACCGATAAATTCATATAATTTTTATGCATAGGGGTTCTTCATATAATAGACAAACATTAATTCTCATTGGTAAGTGATAAGTATATAATTAAAATATACTTTTCCAATGAGATCACATTTAAACATTCATTGGATATGTTAATTATATACTTATCACTTACTAAATAGAACTCAGATCACAACTGAATAAAAGACTTGCATTGATAAAATCCAACAAATAAATAGAGGTTCATCATAATACCTTAATCAAAAGGTGTTTAGTTACTCATGATAACAAAAGACATAATCACAAAGAAATAAAACATACTCTAAACACAAAAGTTGAGGAGATATGAGACTCCTCCTTCATGCTTGTAACGTTTTCCTTCCTCTTGGACCGTCAAGTTTTGAATGAATATTTGCGAGTAGAATGAGTTGTATTTATAGGCATATTTTATGCTGGGTTTGGGTTGAAATTTTGGTCTATTTCCCTAAACTTGTACAACTTTTTCGTGAACGACACGCACAGGCCGCATGGAGATGTGCGTGAGGCGCATTACAATGTGACAGAGAGAAGTTTTGCCTTGGGCGCGTGAGCCATATGGCTTCAGCCTCCGGTGAGGATTTCCGACCTTTTTCTTCATTCTTTCAGTGTTTTCTTCCTCCGACTTGTTCTTGGGGCTTGGGACATAATGTCCCCAACTTCTATGTCTTCAAAGATTTCTTGAAACTTGATAACTTTCATTTCAAAGATTTCTCTATAATGAATCAAATGTCTAGTAAAATGACTGAAAAACACACTAAAATTAACTTAAGATGACTTGTCATCATTGATTAGATAAGCTATGCACCATGATATCAATATTTATGCCACAAAAGCCGCACAGATTAGGAAGATTGTGACTTCTGAAATTGAGTGCAAATCTCTCAAGATTGAGAGGTCTCAAAAAGTTACCGGAAAAGTGTGCATAAGATATCATCGGCTCATAGATAAAACGAATATATGGTACATGTTAATATTGTGACACTACTATTTTAGCCACGCCAAAACATTAGTTCAGGTAGATTCAAAATAGTTTTGAAGAAATCTTTCATGAATACAAGTTGAGCTTACCTAGTTCAAATCTAACTGTTTTATTTCAACAACAAAATAATATCTAATTACAAATTCGTATTCTAAATAAAATTAGCAAAGGAAAATCATTTCAACATTTAAGTATTATATATCATACGAATAAGGTTTTCCCCGAAACCATTTTTAAAATAGAAAAATATCATTGATCAAAACACTAGAATTGATATTACATGATATTTCTACTTATTTTGTGAATAGATGTATTTCTCAACAAAATTATACAAATTTAAAAATTTTGCTTACCCTCGTACGTCTGACCAAATTGCCAATTCGAAGGAACAACAAAAGGAAAACCCAACATTTTTCCATCACTTGTTGTAACAAGAAATGACAAGCTTTGTCCTAACAATTTCACTCTAGTGTCCCAATTTTGTCCCCAATTGTGTGACATCGAAATCCAACCGGTCGTCTTCGACCCTCTAACACTAACATGAGAAACATCACCAGCATTGGCAACATTATACACCAAGACAATCAAAAAATAAGGATTTCCATTGAGTTCAAACCTAACACCCCCACTTTTTACACATGGAACACGTTTATACTTAACAGGAATGATACCAGCTTTGTAATAAGCAATAGAGGTAAACATTTTATAACTTAGGTCAAAGTGTTTTAGTGGGGGATTACACCAATTTTCAGTTGGCTTGTTGTAATTTGGAGGACAAAAATTTGTTGCAGTCACTGTGATTGGACCTGCATCTTTTATGCACCATTGAGGGTCGTTCACACAAATTATTTGATAACATGCACCACAAGTAAATCCATTATTGAATAGAGCAGTGCTTAGTGCTGTGGTCTCAAGTCCATATCCTTGTTTGAAGAGATCACCATAACCACAAGCCCCCTCTGCATAATTAAATATCATACATTATATCATAATATTAACAAAGAAAATAATTAAAAATGATTTTTCTTAATTTCGTGTGGGACTCGAAATTTTCGGGAAAAATGGAAATCATACATACGGGCGATCTCAACGTTCGAATGAAGATAAAAAAACTTATATATTAAAAAAAAAAAATTAAATGAGTCATCTGATCTTTATCTAACTGAGATTCAGGTGTCATTAAAAAATAACTTGGCAAGAAGAAGGGAAACTTACGCATGGTTGCAGCACCAGAGGCGTCACCATAAAAGGTTGCATGAGCATCGTACCAATTTAAGTCAATGCCATTTGACATGGCTTGTACGAGGAGCATCATGAAAAAGGTCAAAGGAACCAAAGAGTGAGATAAAGCCATGACTAAGGTATGACACACAGAAAGGGATAAAATTGTAGGTTTAACTTTGGAACCTGGATGATTGATGCATCAATGGGGTGGTATTTAAAGACATTGTAATGTACCATTGAGGACGTCAAGATTAATCTAGATAAGATTGAAGTCAATATATGGAATGCAAGACTAATTTTCATGAGTAACGTGTGCTATAATAATTATTACATTTATTTTGTCAAAAAAAAAATTATTATTAAATTTATGGAGAAAAAGAACATATCTCCATCTCAAATTATAATTTGTTTTTTTGAAAAAGTTTGTCATAAATTATAAGTCAATTTATAATATTATTAAAGTATTATTTATCCATTTTAAAATAAATGATCTAGTTGACAGTTTCCTAAATGACAATGCAAAATTTTGATATTTATAGAACTTGATATTTTAAAAATATTTGTCCAGACATATATCCAACATCTTTTGTGGGACTTGAAGTAAAATTTTAAGGGAACTAAAATTATTTTCTTTTTAATATTTATAGACCAAAAACGTATTTAATCATATGTTTATTTTTACATATTTTAATTTATTGTTAAATATGTTTTTGGTTCCTATGAATATACCAATTTTTCACTTTAATCCCTCTAAAAGTTTAATTCCAGTTTTAGTTCCCAAAAGTTTTCCATCTTCACTTTTGGTCCCTCCTTTCAAGTAAACTCACATGTAGAATTCATTAAAATTTTACATAAAAGTTTATAATATTATAATAATTTTTCTTAGAAAAAATAGAATTTTTAACAAAACATGAATTAAATATGAATTTATGTTTTTTGCAGTTAAAATTCATATTTAATTCATATTTTGTTCAAAAATTATACTCTTTTTTTTAGAAATTTTTACAATATTTTACACATTTCAGCATAATTTCATTAAAAAATACAAAGGCTGCACATGAGTTGACTTAAAAATAGAGACCAAAAGTGGTGATTGAAATTTTTATATAGACTAAAAGTCGAAGGAAATTTTTAGAGGGACTAAGACGAAAATTTGATATATTTATATGGACCAAAAACATATTTAACCCTTTAATTTATTTCAAATTATTGTTCATGTTTAAAATTATAATGTGCTATATTTTTCTTCTTGGATATTGTTTGCATAAAGCTTAAAACTACATAGATTAATCTCTCCAAATGGGTCGGAGCGCAATGAATGACAAAACTCTTCCTTAAGAGATATTATACTATTTCATTCTCATGGATTGATTCCAACTCATAATATTAGATTAAGTTGAATAAGATCTCTTATCGCATCATCAAAGTGCTCTTGAGTGTAATATGCTATATGAGTTTTAAAAAAATAGTCAATATTAAAAGTTAATAAATATATTTAAAAAGATGATTTTCAAGAGTTAGTAAACATATGATTTTTTTTTCTTTCAAAAAGATTAAATATATTATTAAATGAATACATTTATATATATATACACAAACTTTAATCAATTAATTTGTTAACTTTTTCGAGAAATAATTTAACTTTGCATTCATGAAAATATGAGAGATACCATAAAACGATTCATTCAATGAACTTATGCATTGTCTTATTTATAAGATTATGATAGATAATTAAAATGAATATATTTATGTGTCCCATAATTAGAATTGGTTTGGTGCATTGCAGCTTGGCCATTGATGGCATACACGTGCTCCTGGTCGTGTGTGTCTGACACCGTAATTGTACCTACAGTCACTACAATTATGCAGCAACCATCTTCTTCAGCAAATATGCAGCAGAATTCTTTACCAACAATGACAATTGCAGCAGCTCTAGCGGGACAGAAAGTTGTTGACGACAGTCCGTTCCCTACTTCATGTATCAAGGGTGATGCTTTGAGCATCAAAATATATCAGGAAGAGTATCATAGGGGACTAGAGGATTGCAAGAATGTGCTGAGGGCGCGTTTGACCCTTAACAAAGGAGACAAACCATATTTTGCACGTGATCTAAGCAACAAAATTGGAAAGGTATGGAAAACATCGGCAGGATGGAAAATGGTGCCTCTAGGCAAAGGCTATTATGACTTTCACTTTGACTCGGCGGATGACCTTAGAAAAATATGGCCAGCAGGCACGGTGAACCTCAAGCTGGGTTTGTTACGGTTTTCACAATGGACCAAAGACTTCAAATATCTTGCTCAGAAATAGACTCATGTTTCACTTTGGATTCGATTGGTGGAGTTACCGCAAGAATATTGGCGGGAGAGAATTTTGAAGGAAATAACAAGTGCAGTAGGTACACCGATTGACATTGATGGACCGACGTGAAATCGTACCTTTGGACATTATACAAGAATTTTAGTGGCTTTGCTTTCAAAGTTAAGGTCCAATATGAGCGGAGACCGTTGTTTTGTCATCACTGCTTCGCTATTGGGCACGATGTCTCTACTTGTCGTTGGTTACATCCGCAAACACCTAAGGACAAGATTGATCGAGGGAAACAGATTGTTGTAGCCGAGGTAGCCCCCCTAAGCCTACTCGGCAGAACAACAACAACAAGGATGTGGGTGATTCAATGTTGGCCATTGGTAGCACTTGGACACGGGTTCCGGTTCCGGTTGCTTCGACTGTTACTACCACTCAAAGGGTTCTGGTCTCTGATATGTCTACACCTACATCATTTGCACCAACTTCACTGGCCATTCCGGCTTCATTTCCTGCCCCTACTTTAACCTTTAACTCACAGATGGGGTCGGTTGTTACTTCTACATCGGCTAATTCTCAGATGGACATGTCTTTGTCGTCCAACACTTTTAGCTTTCCATTACACAATGTGTTTGATAAAATTTCTCCTGGAGAGTTTCCACATACTATGCAAGTGTTAGAAGTTGTTTCCCCTGCTGCGCACGTTGACGTGCATTCTGAGAGTGCAGAGCAGTTACATCTAACATCAAGGGAGGTGTTGGAGAACCCCACGATGGATGATGTCTCTGGTTTGCTTTCAGATGAGGTGGATCACAATCGTTCGAGCCCAAAGGAGCTGGAGGAGAGCCCCAAAGGTTCCATTGAGAGTGCACCACATTCATCACATGTTGTTGAGCACCAAGAGGTGCATGAAGGGTCTGTAGAATCGATGCAGGTTCAGACGGATATTGTTGTTGAGCACGATGATGTGCATGCTGGATCACACGCCTTGAAATCACTTGTGGTTGTCGAACCACCCAGTGTTGTTAGTGGAAGTATACACACAGCAAAGGAACAAGATGTGGTTATTTTGCAAAAGCAAGAGGTTCATCCTAGCAAGAATATCCATCATGGTTTAGATTTGTGGGCAAGAGTCTGAGAATATGATGAAAGATCAGCAGCTGAAGACTTAATGCCTGTTCTAACAAGAAAACAGAAACTCAAGGTACAAAAACTCTTAGCAAAGCAGCCTACTAAATCTTGTGTCTGGGGTGACAATCATTTGACTGATCAATGAATTTCCTCTATTGGAATGTTAGATAACCGATGGTTAATTTTGCACAAATTTTTGCTTGGTATTGGTCTTCTATAGGTGTTTTGCATTAATAATAGAGGTCCCTTGTTACCTAAGGGAAATGACTTACTTGCTACTGTTAGTGCGGTTTGGCTTGACACTCTACCAAGTGAATTGAGGCTTGATTTCTTTCGAGATAGATGTGGATTTCCTAATTACAGATTTCCTAGATTTGTTCTCTGGACTATTTTGTTGTTTCCTCTGTTTCTTTTCTTTTCTGTTCATTTTGAGGGTTTTGGTATAGTTCTCCCTCCTTTTGTAAATATGTTTCCCCCTTTTTTAATAAAATCTTTTGAGTTTGGCAGCATAGGATGGATGCCTCTTGATGTCTGTCCTCTCTCCTCGCTTATAAAATATATATATATGTGTGTGTGTGTGTGTGTGTGTGTGTGTGTGTGTGTGTGTGTGTGTGTGATATAGTGCAAATGAAATTAAATCATAATTATATTTACTAAATATATTAATTAAAAAAAAGTATTTTATCCATATGATCTATCACATAAATCAAATATATGTGTATTAATTCTTTAAAATTGTTATTATTTAAATGACTTAATTTAGCTTAGTTTATTTTCCCATTGAAAATTTAGAATATGGATTTTTGAATTTCCTTTTAATTGAAATATTATTACAAAATAAAGTGATATAATCTAAACTATTTCAGTTTTATAAAATAAAGTGATATAATGTAAATTAATTCACTAATGAGTGTAATATGATTGATTGAAAATATTTCTTTAAAGAAAATGTATTAATTTTTTAATGAACATTCAAATAAATGTATATTAAATATATCGCTTATTCTATTTAATTTGGATTTTTTTAACCAAATTATAGATACAAATTATTTATCAATCCATTTGACTCACACCAAAGTAATATTGGTAATTTGTTATCAATTTATGTTTAAGTACCTAATATTGTATTATGTCAAAAAAAAATTATAAAAATTAGTATTAACCACAGTTTTAGTCTTCCTATTTTCACTCACTCGTTCACGGAGTTGGTCCTCCTATTTAAAAATCACATAGTTTTGATCTCTTTCTCATATTTTTGAACTACAGAACGGTAATGTGACATTTTTATTTATGTCATACGATTTAATAATGTAAAATGAGACAACCATGAAATTACAATAAAACCTCCATAAACTTAATATGATAGATCATCGATTTTTAGTTAAAAAAAAAAAATATATGAAAGATGGATTAAAGCTGGGTGATTTTTGTATAGGGGGAGTTCAAGGGATGTAGATGAAGTTGCAACTAGAATTCAATCCACTGCTTGGAGTTAGTTACTGTCAAGAATAGGTAACAATGCAGCTCTATCATACCTAGGGTTGTGTTTGAGACCCCTGGAGTGTTTAAAAATGATGTAGGAGTTTAAAAATACTCCAAAATTGGACGGGTTAGAACGACCAATCTCATAAAGCCACGTAGATGAAGCCCATGAATCATGGCATAATACTTTGAGGGAATACATTAGTTTTGGTAGGGACCACCGCGTTGAAACACATTTCCATCTCTTCTGCACCGTGCATGTGGCCTCCAACAACGCTCCCTGGTGAGGAGTCGCGTTTCACGAAAGTCGTTAGCGTCTCCTTCACCTATATAAATATGACTCAGTGTCACGTTCAAGTTACAATTCATTTTCACATGTACTCACATTTGTTCAACCTCATTTCTCGCACTAACTTGGGTGTTGGAATGCTAACGTACTTACAAGCACCTTTCACTCCGCTGTGAAGACTACACTGCCACCGCGTCGGATCATCGCATGCAACCGTTGCCATTCTTTGATCACTACCAGACATATCAAAATTCTCGAACAATCTCCAAAACTCATTTTGTTTAAGAATGACATTTTATGATCCTAACTACTGTTTGGTTTTATTAAAAGCCAATTTGTCTGCCGTACTAGTTTACTTTCTTTCTCATAAGCTTCTTTAGGTACCATTTTTTAAACTGAATTTTTGATTAAATTTTTATGCCAGGGACCGAGGAGGCTTGAAGGTTAACGAGTTAGGTGGGATAACATGTATTAAGCAAAAGACAATGGTGGATTGGGTGTGCATGATGTTAAAATTGCAATGATATTTTGTGAGGAAAATAGGCCGATAGTCATTTTGGTTCCTCAATGAATGTGTAGTAATAGCCACAATAGTTCTTGATTGTTCACTTTTTAATCAAAACAGTCTATGACAATAAAATAATTCATTAATGTTAACATTAACTCTTTTCATATAGGAACTAATATGACAGCAAAAACTTTTACGTACAAGAAGTAAGAATATTGAGGGACTAATATGCAATATTAACGAAACATTTTTACGTCAGATGCTATTTTGACTAACGAAGTACACAATTAAGAATAATTTTGATACATTGAAAAACTATTGTGACCATTAGTTACGCATCCAGGGATCAAAATGAGATATCAATTACCCTATGCAATTGATCTCAAAGCTAATATTTCCTAGAATAATTTGTTTTACACAAACACCTAATGAAGTAGGAATTCTTCCATTTGTTTATATAATATAAGGATTAGAATGATTAAGAGATGATGGATTCAACTTCTCTAATAAAACATACTGAAATAAGATCTTTAAAAACTTAATGCATATAACTGAGACTAAAATATTATTGTAAAACTGTTTTTCTACAAGAAAATATTATTAAAATTGTTTACAACACAACTACAAATTCCAACACTCCTTCTAATACGCCCCATGGCATTTATGTTTTGAAATGTCTCTTTAAAATAAATATAATGATTCTCTAAAATGGAACAAATATTTGTTGCACAATAAATATATCTGAATAATAAATATGTCGCCATTATCAGTCATGTGCCATGTTCATCCAACAACTTCGATGTAAGGTCCGATCTCATTCTCATCATGGTGCAATTGCAAAAAGAGGCTGCATGAAGCAAGCATAAGTGTAAATAACAAATGAGACAAAAATGTATGTGTATGTGTCACATTGTTAATCGCAGTAAATACAGTTTGTTCAAATCCTGCTATGCTATTGTGTTATAGTCGCTATTTGACAACAACTTGTATTAAATTGCGAAACGCAGAACAAAAGAGATTTCTTAAATTCCCGCTACACTATAGCACTATGATAGCCGCTATTTGACAACATTGGAGTGTGTGTGTGTGTTTATATCTATCTATATATATATATATATATATATATATAGAGAGAGAGAGAGAGAGAGATAGAGAGTGAGAGAGAGTACCATGCCAACACTGACTGGTTTCCCATCTTCTACCAGTACCTCAACTATTGTTCCTGATCGATCAGCCTGCGAAGCAATGAATGAGAACCAAGTAATTAGAATTTTTTTTCTAATTTGAAGGCGTGCTCAATACATATTGGGATCAGAGACACTAACACGTGGGTGTGTTTGTGTCAACGTTTGTGCCTATGGTTTTTAATAACCAAGCAACAAGAGCCAATGCAGTAGAATAGAAGGAAATAACAAAGTAAAGCAAAAACAATTTGCATGGTGCATTGCAGGTCTTTGTTTTTGGGAGTGCTATAGTGAGTTAACCTTTTATAGGACACATATAGGACTATATGATCTAAAGTAATACTGCGACAAATTTTCAGAATAAAGAGGAAAACAAATCAAGATGGCAATAAAGTTAATAAAAGGAGAAAGAAAAGAAGAATATGATGCAAAACAAAACCATCTTAAAAAGGACAATACACATACTTCAATTTCATTCATCAGTTTCATAGCCTCAATAATGCAAACAACCTGCCCTTTCTGCACTTGATCTCCCACCTGAAACATCAATAAAGGAATGAGGCTATCCATTATTTTATTTAGCGAACAGAATAAAAATTAGTTTGATGTTTCTATGTAGCACCGGCACTTTAAATTAATGGTGTGCCCGGTATCCAACACGTGTTAGAGTCAGACACCAGGACAACACCAACACGTGTAGTTACATTCAATTACTTTCATTTCTTAATTTATTACCATTGTCTGCGTGTCAGTGTTGTATTTAGTGTCTATGTCAGTGCTACATAGGTTGTAAACCTTTCTTTGATAAAATTAGTTACAAAGTTGTAATACCTTATATACGTTCTCTAAGTAATATTGATACATACCTTGACAAATGGTGGTTCGCCAGGTCCAGGACATCGATAGAAAGTTCCTGCCATCGGACATTTAAGCTGTGGATGAGATGATGCATTTGTTTTTGCAGGAGGCAAGGCTGGAACTACATTTGAAGGAGGAGCACTTGGGGGAGTAGAAGCAACAACGGGTGGTGGTGGTGGCAGCGGTGCTTGATAAGAAGGAGGATATGCAGGATAAGGAAATGGTTGTTGTGATACTGGTGGGGGCTGCAAAGCTTCCTTTTTCCTTATCATGAGCTCATAGCCTGCTTGCTTAAGTTCCAGCTCCATGATATCTCTAGAATCCACAAGTCTGAACATAAAATAAAATCAGCATGATATAAACAAATCCAGTGATGTCAAATAACGGCAACAGCGGCGGAATTTAAACAAATTATTATTCCACGATTCGCTATTTAGTACAAAGTGTTGTTTTATAGCAACCATAGCAACATTTTAGCATTGTAGTGTAGCAGAATTAGATTTAGAACGAAATCTTGAACTACTATTTATCGCAAAATCTACCATTGACAACATTGAACAATTAATGTGTGCAGTAGCTTAGGCTTACTTAACAAGTTCTGAAACTTGATCCATAAATGTGGAAACTGAAGATGCATCTGTAGAAGCGCTTGGACCAGGGGGTTTCCCGTTATGGTTATCTTTCTCTTTTGGTAAAGCACCATTAGGTTCATTGATCAATACAGGTACAGAATTTGATGAATTTTCAATAGTTGCAACCTACAACAAACAGAACAGTGTGTATGTTAGTATCAATATTATAAAAAAGAAAATTGGAGCAGCAAGGTTACGGATGATGACCATTTTTTGTTCAAACTAAACTGAATGAGAACTAACCTCGTTAGGAAGTGCTTGAGACCTCCAGACCGAAAATTGCTTCCTTTCGAGACACTGGCACACAACAATAACAATGGAACACATAAATAATCAGGAAGAAAATAATGCATTTCTTCTGGTTACAAGACACTGAAATTTGTTTAATCCTCTCATAAGAAAATTAAATAAATAGAATGAACATATTATTTCAAAACCAAGCTTCAAGGTAACATTTTCATGTTATTGCAAATATCGTCTTAATTACTCTCAACAAAAACATTTATCACCAATTGCAGAATTTAACAAATTGCTGTCTCTGAATGAATCCAATTGATTCGCTAAAAAACATGAGACTGAACAACATATAAATATTATTTTAATTTTTGATTTGAAAAATTACTATGAGATAGAACAAAACAAGGGGTGACAACATAGACGTACATGGCAAAAGTAAAATATTTTGTTACATAGTAAAGCAAGGAACAACTTTTTACCCCAAGTACAAGTAAACTCAATTAACCATTTCTTCCTTCATCTCACTCTCTCCCCAACCCCTTCTCTCATATGAGCATACTTAACTTCACAACCAGATTTCACGGGTAAATGCATCATTAAATGAGGGTCTATATGAGACCAGAATGTGTGAAAAGTTGGGAACATGATTTGAGATGAGGGTTTTCTGGAATAATTTGGAAGGCGTGGACATAATCGTTAAGTTCTTCAAGGGCATGGCTTAGGAAGTTGAGACAGAGATCTCACTGGTTGGGGGATGCCTTAACCCACTGTGGTCAACAAAAGACCGTGGAAAATAGCGGTTCGTTCGAATTCCGCTATGATACGGCGCTCCAGTCGCTATTTGACAACATTTTGTAATGAATAGCAAGTCGTGGAACAATAGAGTTGTTCCAATTTTGCGCTGCTATAGCCACTATTTGACAACAATCCCTTAACTGACTAGCTAAATTAAGAGAAAAAGTTACGGACTGCTGCCCTGCATCTACATTGCAGATGAGACTAACTACCAAAAAACATATGAAACAAAAAATTGTGATGTCCTTCAATGTGAACTGAATCACCCAATGTCAATAAGGACTATATGCTCAGGACTAAACTTCAATGTTAAGAGAAAATTCACTGTATTTCATATTCTTAATCATGCATAAACATTCAAAATTCTTGAGAGAAAAGGAACACACAAAATATGTTAAAGGCAATTATTCTTTCTTTCTTCGAGCAAAAAAAGAAAAATAGTTAAAGACTAGGTTGCAAATGTTTTGAACAAAACAAAAATGTGGGAAATCATTGTATCTCCACCCTGTAGAAAGCAATGCAACCATAGAGGATGAAATACTGTTTTAATAGATCACAATATGCATTAACTGTAGAGTGTGAGATGTTAAAGCGAAAGTATAGACAATAACTTCTAAACCATTGAAAAATAATAAATAAAATAAAGTCAGCCAAATAAGCTTGAATTCAGGCAAATAAACTGAGAACAGTAAACCTTCAAATCTGGTTCATAAACTATCATTCTCTATCTTATATGATCCTTAAACTATAGAAATTTAATAAACAATCCCTAAACTAGTAAGAATCTATCAAGTTAGATCCACAATTACTTTCAAAATAGGAGAGAAAGTGATAGCTTAATGACCATTCATTACATTTCAATAGTTTAGAGATCAAATATGAGATAAAATGATAATCAAGCAATCAAATTGAAGGATTTCTCAATTCAGCATTCTCAAACAATGAATATCAGAAACACCACTCATATAACAAAACATACACAAAAATTAATCACATGCAGCGACATCATCAATAACTATCCAAAATCTAAAGATGGAAAAAACAACATACTATCTACAAAGCATTGTCATAAACACGCACACAGGACCTATGAAGCACATATGCTCCTCGGATTAGGCGTGTCCGACACCGACACATATAATTATACTAAATTATGTGATTTTCTCAAATTATTAGCATGTCGAAATGTCAGTGTCCGTGTCGTGTTCGTGCTTCAGATCGACATTGACACAACATATCAAATGATAAATGTTTGAAAAAACAGATTAATTGAATATAATAACATATGTTGGTGTCGTGTCAAATGCCAACAAGTGTTGGACATCAGACACACTTTCCATCAGAAGTGTCAGTGTCATGATCCATTTACTCATTTGAGCTATACATATAATATAATTATTCAAACTTAAAAAGCCAGATTCATACATTTGGTATAAAATCACACACCTGAATCCCATTTGACACCAAATCACAACTCAAAGATCCAAAAGATTGAGATTTCATAAACCCCAACTGCACATTCCTTGAAGAAGTCTGAGACTTCAAACCCAAATGATGAAAAGTTAAACATTTAGGACAAGGAACAGTGGTGAAAGAAGCCATTTTGAACACAACCCACGAATCAAAAACAGATTTTTATTGATTTAAAGGTGAAATGGGTGGGTGTGATTATAAGGGTTTTGTGTGGCGATAAGATCTATGAAGGTCTTGGGAACGATGGTTTATTGAAGGTGATGGAGAACCCGAAGAAGGAAGAGAACAGAACTGAACAGAACTGAACAGAAAGTGGTTTTTGACAATGTGGCTTCGATGATAACTATGTTTGCATCAATGTCATAGGTTTTGATTTCCAACTTTCAACTAACTTTGAACCATAAATTTTCGGTCACACAAATAAAAAAAATATAAAAACAATGTATGTGAAAGAAAAAATTATGAAGTCCAAAATTGATTTTAATAAAATGTATAAGAAAAATAAATTAAAATTGAAAAGAAAAAAAAAATGTTATGCGTGACTTAAGACATGGTACTTATTAAGGAAATAAAAAATAGTAGATTTGTAATGGATTCAAGAATGTTTTAACTTTTAAAAAGTTAAATTTATCATTTTACACCATTTGTCAATGCAATATTACTATTTTTATCATTTTAATCAATGTTGTCTACCATTTCTTAATAATAAATGGCTAATGGTATAATGGAAAAGATAGCAATAATAACTTCATTGATAGTGCAAAGTCATTTATACTTTAGGACAAAAAAAAATTCTCAAAACGTCATACCCTCTTTGTCTCAAAATGTAAGCAAAAATTGATCAACATAAGTTGATGTATCTCGTAAAAAATTTGAACCAAATACACTAACTTTAGTTGACCAATTTTTACATATATTTTGGGATGGAGTGAGTATAATTTAGGAGGGAGAGAGTATTTTATAAAATTACTATCATTTTATTATTGGTATGTAAAAATAAATTAGAGAATTGAAAAATGTTAGAGTAATAAATCGTTAAGAGTATAATAGTAAAAATAACATTTAATAATTCATTGATATTGTAAACGACTTATACTTTAAAAAAAAATTTGTTTTAGAAAGCGATTTATAATTTAGGACGAATGCACTAACAAATACTACCATATTTGTTAAGAAATAGAATGATGAATTCAACACTTTAAAACTTTAGAATTTAATTCTTTTTTCTTACATGAAATTTATCATTTATTTCCTCTTTTGTATTCTTCACAAGTATCCTAAAGACTGCATGACCCAGGTTATATACATACTCAAGACCAATCTAGAAATTTTAATGGATGGAATAAGGCACGGTGGATGCGCAAGGTGGCCTAACGCGCACAGTTTCAAAAGTTTGTGGCCCACATTTCTTGAATCAATTCCAAAAAATATGTATCATATATTTAAATATTTTAAGGAAAATGCTAACGAGTATTTCTGGGACACTTTTTAAAATGACTTAAAAATATAATTTTTGTGAAAATTTGTATAATCATTAACTTAAAAATTGTAATAGTTGACTTTTTAAAACAATAATTTATAAATATACGATCCTTAAATAGTGTTACGAATATCGATTATAGGGAAGTGATAAAACGACAATATCGATCAGTTTGATTAAGTAAAATATTGGAGATTATAGGGAAAAAAAATTGCATTGAATATCTAAATATTAAAGACATCTTAACATTCTAAGAATTATAATTGTTTAAGGAGGCAAATAGAAGGAAGTAAGTGTTAATTTGACCCATGTTCAATCTAGTGAGTTCTGTTAAGTTTACAGTAGGGGAAGGGGGGATTGATCCAAAGAATTTGTTGTCATTAAGAAAAAGCAAGGACAAGTTAATTAGGTTACATATAGAATTGTCCTGAAGAGGACTTTCTTTCAAGTTAAAGTTCATTTAAATTGCTCATGTTACTAATGGTAGGTTTTGGTACCACTGTGTTCATAGGTTTTGGTACCACTTTGTTAATTGAAAAGTGATGGGTGACTATTGAAAAGTTGTGACTATTTAGTTTTAACTTCACTGGTCATTGTATTGATTGTATTGATTAATCTTCCTTATTAATTAAGGGTTAATTAGGAGACTCCTACCTATATAAATGTACACTCTCACCACATAATATGATATAATAAACATATTTTCAGTTCTAATATAGTATCTAGAGCTTCTTGATCCAGAGCCATGTCTACTGCTACGTCTTCTCCTACTCCCTTTGATGTGCAACGCGTAACTGCTGCAGCATCCAAAACCTTCAAACAACTAGTTTCTGTCAAGCTTGATGATACAAACTACCTTTAATGGAAGCAACAAGTCGAAGGTGTTCTCGCGGAACGAAGATGGTGAAATTTGTGATTTCACCTGAGATTCCACCGGTTTATCTCACAGATGCAGCACGCGAAGCTGGAACGAAGAATCCTGCTTACACCGAATGGGAAGAACAAGATTCATTGCTCTGCACCTGGATTCTTTCAACGATTTTGCCTTCGCTACTTTCGCGATTCGTTCTCCTTCGCCACTCGTGGCAGGTTTGGGATGAGATCCACAGTTACTGCTTCACACAGATGAAGACGCGTTCGCGTCAACTTCGATCTGAACTTAGATCCATTACGAAAGGTTCACGCACTGTCGTTGAATTCATTGCTCGAATTCACGCAATTTCAGAGTCTCTTGCTTCAATTGGAGATCCAGTCTCTCACAGGGACCTAATTGAAGTTGTTCTTGAAGCACTTCCAGAAGAGTTTGACCCTATTGTTGCTAGTGTGAATGCGAAATCTGAGGTTGTTTCTTTAGATGAACTTGAATCTCAGCTTCTCACACAAGAATCTAGAAATGAGAAGTTCAAGAAAGCTGCTATCATTGAACCTGTTTCAGTTAATCTCACTGAAACTGCAAATTCAGAATCCCAATCTCATGGTCCTAATTCTCAAAACCACAATTATACTGATGGCACCAAAAACAATCAGTTTCCTAACTCTAACCCTAATTTTGGAGGAAGAAATGGTCAATTCAGAGGACGTGGTGGCCGTTTTGGTGGTAGATTCAAAGGACGTGGAGGCCGTTTTGGTGGAAGATCCAATGTTCAATGCCAAATATTTTCAAAAACGA
The DNA here is from genome assembly GCF_003473485.1 of Medicago truncatula. Lineage (NCBI taxonomy): Eukaryota > Viridiplantae > Streptophyta > Magnoliopsida > Fabales > Fabaceae > Medicago > Medicago truncatula. The sequence goes on along the minus strand of NC_053048.1, from coordinate 3,960,077 downwards.
TCATGATGCAAGCTATTGTCACTACCGTTTCTCTGCCCCACGGTATGATTACTACAGTCCCTATGGCTCACTAGGAGGCTATGGTGCACCTCCAAATGTATGGATGCAGAACATGTCACGTCCTCAGCATTCTGGACAATTTCGTAGGCCTCCCACACAGGCTGGGAATCAGAGAGGTCAAGCTCCCCAGACCTTCTTAACTGGCTCAGATCCACACAATTCATTCAACAATGTCTGGTACCCTGACTCAGGTGCTACTCATCATGTCACCCCTGATGTATCCAACCTCATGGATTCCACGTCTCTTTCAGGTTCTGATCAAGTCCATGTTGGAAATGGACAAGGTTTGACTATTACCTCCGTTGGTTCCTTACAATTTACTTCTCCTTTACATCCTCAAACTACTCTAAAATTGAATAATCTCCTTCTTGTTCCCTCTATAACCAAAAATCTTGTTAGTGTGAGTCAGTTTGCTAAAGATAACAATGTTTACTTTGAGTTTCATCCTAATCATTGTTTTGTCAAATCTCGGGATTCTTCTAAGGTGTTTTTAAGAGGTATTCTAGGACACGATGGTCTCTATCAGTTTGAGCACACCAAATCATTCAAGACCACTGCTCCTGTCTCTCAAAATTCTAGTGTCAACACTGTTTGCAATAAAGTTCCAACACAAACTGATAATTCTGCCTCTTTTCATTTAGGTCTCTCAACTGGTTTCAATTTCAATAATTTTCAATGTAATAATGTTGAACATTTACCTAGTAGTTCAACATCTAATTCTACTCAGTCTTTTCCTTCCATGTATGGTATCTGGTATAACAGACTTGGACATCCTCATCATGAAGTGCTCTAAAGTATTATCAAACTTTGTAATATACAATTACCAATTAAAAGCTTGTCAGATTTTTGTACTGCTTGTTGTCATGGTAAGGCTCATAGACTGCCATCTTTTGCATCTCAAATGACATATACTAAACCTCTTGAATTAATTTTCTGTGATCTTTGAGGACCTGCACCAGTTGAATCCTCATGTGGATATACCTATTTTCTTACTTATGTAGATGCTTATTCTAGATACACATGGATATATCCTCTGAAACTCAAATCTCATACACTTTCTACATTTCAGAATTTTAAAACTATGATTGAATTGCAGTTAAATCACAAAATTACTTCTGTCCAAATTGATGGAGGTGGTGAGTTTTTACCTTTCACAAAATATCTCAATAGCCTTATTGTTGAAAGGAAACATAGACATATTGTTGAAACTGGTCTCACTCTTTTATCTCATGCACAAATGCCATTTTTAACTGCAACTTACCTTATCAACAGGTTACCTACACCGGTTTTAGCAAATAAATCACCCTTTTTCTTACTTCACCTTCAATTTCCATACTATAAATTCCTTAAAAGCTTTGGATGTGCATGTTTTCCCTTTTTGAGACCCTATAACTCTCATAAGTTTGATTTTCATTCAAAAGAGTGTGTTTTCTTGGGATATTCCAACAGTCACAAATGATATAAATGTTTAGATGCTTCAGGTAGAACTTTTATATCCAAAGATGTTGTGTTTAATGAGGTAAAATTCCCTTATCTTGACTTATTTCCATATCAGAAAGTGTGTTCTGTTTTACCAGTGTTTTACCAGATGGTCCCACTTTATCCACTTTTCTTCTCACTCCTGTCTCAACAACCTTTACTGTAAACTCACATACTCCCCAAAATTCTCATTCTGAGTCTGTTCCTCACATTGTTAACTCACCTACTCCCCAAACTTCTCATTCTGAGTCTGTTCCTACTACTCCCATATCAAACACCCCTCATACTCCATCTATTAGTTCTCATCACTCCGAGTCCTCACACAAAAATAATGTTGTTCTAAATCCCACACCCATCACCATTCTATCTCCCTCTGCATCTCAAAATTCCTCACCTGAGTCATCTGCTAGTGTTACTAGCTCTCAGTCTACAAATTCTGAGTCTCTGTTCCTCACAGAATTCATCCTCAAAACCGTCACACAATGAGAACCAGAGGTAAACATGGAATTGTGCAGCCTAGAATTAACCCTACACTCCTTTTGACTCATGTTGCGCCCACTACTTACAAAACTGCTCTTCAGGATCCTAAGTGGCATTTAGCAATGCAAGAAGAATATAATGCTTTTTTACTTCATAATCAGACATGGTCCCTAGTATCTCTTCCGGCAAACAGACTGGCCATTGGATGTAAATGGGTATTTAGGGTAAAAGAAAATCCAGATGGCACTGTAAACAAGTACAAGGCACGTTTAGTGGCTAAGGGTTTTCATCAACAAGCAGGTTTTGAGTACAATGAGACTTTTTCCCCTGTAGTCAAACCTGTTACAGTGACGACAGTTCTGACACTTGCAGTTACTTATAACTGGACTCTTCAACAGTTGGATGTGAACAATGCATTCCTAAATGAAGTGCTAACTGAGGAAGTCTACATGGTGCAACCTTCTGGTTTTGAATCTTCTGACAAGAACCTTGTATGCAAACTACACAAGGCTCTCTCTATGGGTTAAAACATGCTCCCAGAGCATGGTTTGAGAAATTGAAATCATCTTTACTGCATTTTTATATTGGTTTATGTTGATGATATTATCATCACTGGAAACTCAAAACTGGCTATTCAGAATCTAGTTCATCAGCTCAATTCTGAGTTCTCCCTTAAAGATTTGGGTATACTAGATTATTTTCTCGGCATAGAGGTGCATCACTCACCATCTGACTCTTTACTTCTCTCTCAAACCAAATATATCAAGGACCTTCTTCAGAAAGCTAACATGATTAATGCTAATAGCATGCCCTCACCAATGGCATCTAGTACAAAATTGTCTAAATTTGGTTCAAGTACAGTCTCAGATCCTACATTTTTCAAGTCAATTGTTGGTGCATTGCAGTATGCAACCATAACAAGACCTGAAATATCCTACTCTGTGAACAAAGTTTGCCAGTTCTTATCAAATCCCCTCGAAGATCACTAGAAGGCAGTCGTCAAGAGGATACTTAGATATCTGCAGGGTACTTTACACCATGGGTTAATGCTTACACCTGCCAGCTCTACTGAACCTATTGCAATCACCGGCTTTTGTGATGCTGACTGGGCTTCAGATCCTGATGACAGAAGAAGCACATCAGGAGCCTGCATATTTCTGGGCCCCAATCTAGTTTCCTGGTGGGCAAGGAAACAGACCCGTGTAGCTAGATCTAGTGCAGAGGCTGAATAAAGAAGCCTTGCACAAGCTTCTGCTGAGATTATTTGGATCCAGTCTCTTCTCAATGAATTGCAAATTAAGAGTAAAATTCCTCATGTCTATTGTGATAATCTCAGTGCAGTTTCTCTTGCTCACAACCCAGTCCTGCACTCAAGAACCAAGCACATGAAATTGGATATTTTCTGTGAGATAAAAGGTTATAAGGAAGGAACTGAATGTTTCGCATGTGCCTGCTCAAGACCAGTGGGCAGATGTCTTGACTAAGCCTTTGTCCACTACCAGATTCCTTTATCTTAGAGACAAACTGAGGGTTTGTGACACCCTCCGTTTGAAGGGGGACTGTTAGAATAATTAATCAAGTACTTAGTGGAGATATTGAAAAGTTGTGACTATTTAGTTTTAACTCCACTAGTCATTGTATTGATTAATCTTCCTTATTAATTAGGGGTTAACTAGGAGACTCCTACCTATATAAATGTACACTCTCACCACATAATATGATATAATAAACATATTTTCAGTTCTAATAGGTACCACCTTCTATAATTGAATCAAAAGAGATAAGACTATTATGTTTACAGATTAAAAGTTTTCAATTGTTTTGTAATACAAATATTAGAAGCAATACATGTCCTTTTAAATGGATACATATAAACAATTTAACTCCAGCAGTAACACAACATTTTATTGATAAGTCAAATGAATTGAGGATTCTCGGCGGGCCGATATTTTTAAACACTGTACACAAAAAGACCAAAGCCTGTGCAACTAAATTGGTTGCTATGTAGACAAATTCAACACTATTCAGAGAAGGGAATGAAAAGAACATTATTGACTACAGAATTAACAACAAAATGTATCTGGGGAAGCTTAGTTGAGGCAGGAAGAGTATTGGTTCATATCACTATATAATGATGAGCTACTGCTGCTGCACTTGACCTTCTTATGAAACTTGGGGGTTTTGGGTAGTGTAGGACACTTCATTGACCTTATTCATACAAAAATAATAATAATGTAAGAGACTTATTCTGAATAGAAGTCTAACAAGGCTCACAGATAAATGTAACTTTAAATCATTAATCATAGATCAATCCTCACCTTCTTGGGATAAAGGGTCTGTCGAAATATGGCATAGGTTGTGCTTTTGGAACAAGTTCCTTCCGCAATCTTTTGATTTCTTCTTCTTCTGCCAACTTTAGTAGATAAAAGAATTCATTAGCATTTAATGAAAGGAAACCTAGAAACATGGCGAATTAGTGAAGAGATGTTTGAATAGTAGGAGTATACCTTCTGCTGTCTCTCCTTTTCCAATTTATATTGCTCTATGAAGAGTAATTTTTCTGCAATCTGCACAATTCAACATTCATTAATTCTTGTTTCTATTTCCTACAGCTCACATATTTCATAAGTGATAAATGAAGAGAGCTCCATTATTCATGAGTCTATGAAGCCAGTACCTAAAATTATATATATAGTAGGAACTTAAAAATGCAAATGGCAGTGCCAAATCAAGAAAAAACAAAGACATACAAAAAGTATTGAAAAAGTACAACAGGGAGGAGAATTCAGTAGTCTATAATTTCAGTAGCTGAAATTATATCCATATTCCATAGGTCCTTAAAATGCAAATAGTTGTGCCAAATCAAGAAAAAACAAAGGCAATATGAAGTGTTGAAAAAAGTACAAGGAGGAGAAAATGAAGATAAAATAGGCACCTGTTCATCAAACCCAGCGCGATCCAATGCTCGCACATCAGTATGAAGCTTCAAGTCAACAGGTATCGTAATTTCTTTGACCGGAGGTTTTGCCAAACACTGTAACAATAGCACCAAAAGAATGTCAAATACCTTGTATCAATAGAGTAATATAGGAACATATAGATGCCACTTAATTATAGTGAACTTGTGTGTTTTGGACCACAACATAGTCATATAACCCTCAAACACAGTACTTTTCATTACATAGCAAAACGGCCTTACCTCAGGTTCATCTGTTGTCCAAGGAAGACCTTGTGCAACAGGAATCCTTTGTTTCTCTTCTTCCGTCTTCATCTGTTGTACCTTTTGTTCAAATACCTCCTCTTTAACCTTGCCTCTTTGCTACATTAATATTCCATAAAAAATGTCATAATCCAAACGAAGTCTTTGGCTAAACAACAACAATAATAATAATAACGTATAAAAATTTAAAATGATAAGTCAATCAATCGTGATGAAATTACATCAGTTCTAAGCTTGAAGGGTTCTGGCCGGGTGACTTTTGGCTGCTTCTTTCTCAACCTTCTCCTTCCCCCAAGAGTGGTGGTTGTTGATTCTAAGCTCTGCAATTCATTCAATTAAAACTTCAATACTCTCGGTTGATTATTAAGTATATCATTAATTACTCTCCATTGTTGTTGAAGAATAAGTGACTCACATTTCTCCTGCTACTTCTGCCCCCTTTAGATGTCAAGCTGCGATTTGAAGAAAGATAACAAAGATCAACAACATAACACTGAAATAGAACTTACTCACTAGTCATGACAATTGATAGACATAACTTATAACATTCATAGGTTAAATTAAAAAGTTAGCTTATTTGTGCTCAAATGCAATCAAATGACCCTTGAAAAATGTTGATTTTCTGTTAAAACTAATCAAAAAGTATTCAATTGCAACTGAATAGCCCTTGAAAAGAGTTGATTTGTCAAAACTTATCAAAATTCAATATGTATTCAATTACAATCAAAATAGCCCTCATCAAAACTAAACACTTGATTAAGAAAAAGTCAGACTGCAACTTGTACGAGGATAGTAACAAACATCAACAACACAACACTGAAAAGAGCACTCACTTATTCATGACAATTGATCGACATAACATAGAACATTCATATATTAAATAAAAAGTTAGCTTATCTGTATTCAATTGCAATCAAAATAGCCCTGATCAAAACTAGATGCTTGATTAAGAAAAGGTCAAACTGCAACTTGTACGAAGATAATAACAAACATCAAACGCAACACTGAAATTAGCACTCACTTATTCATGACAATTGATCGACATAACTTAGAACATTCATATATTAAATTAAAAAGTTAGCTTATCTGTATTCAATTGCAATCAAAATAGCCCTAATCAAAACTAAATGCTTTATTAAGAAAAGGTAAAACTGCAACTTGTACAAAGATAATAACAAACATCAACAACGCAACACCGAAATTAGCACTCACTTACTACTCATAACAATTGACAGACACAACTTTATAACATTCATATATTAAATTGAAAAGTAAGTTTATTTATATTCAAATTCAATCAAATGGCCCTTGAAAAAGTTGATTTTCTGTCAAAACTAAATTTCTATTCAATTGCAACCAAATAGACCTTTAAAAAAAGTTTCTTTTCAGTCAAAACTAAACAAAACTATATTTGTATTCAACTGCAACCAAAAATAGCCCTTGAAAAAAAGTTGATTTTCCATCAAAACTAATTCAAATTGAATTGGTATTCAATTGCAATCAAAACAGTCCTTATCAAAACTAAGCACTTGATTAAGTAGAAGTCAAACTGCAACTTGTACAAATATAATACATCACAAACATCAACAGCACCACACTGAAAATAGCACTCACTCGCCATTTATGACAATTTTTTTTTTTTTTTTGAGGAAACCATTTATGACAATTGATACACATAACTTATAACATACGTACACATAACTTATAACTAAATTTGTATCCAATTTCAATCAAATAGCTCTTGAAAAAAAGTTGATTTTCTGTCAAAACTAAGCAAAAAACATAACTGGTATTCAAATGCAATCATAACAGTCCTTGAAAATAGTTGATTTTCTCTCAAATCCAATCAGATCAATACCAAATACTTGGATCATTAAACACAATATGAAACCTTCTACGGTTGCTATCCCTATAAGAGAGACTGAGTCATGTGGATCCTAGCACTCATTCAATATTCATGACAATTAATAGACATCACTTACAATATTCATATATTTCATATAATAAAGTAAAAGTTAGCTTAATCAGTATTTATTTATATTGCAATCGAAATAGCCCTTTGAAAACAAAATGTTTTTTTTCACAAAACTAATCAAAACCAGAACACTAGAGATTAACCGGAATCAAACCTTCCACGAGATCCATCCCAAGAAGAAGAAACAGAAGCACGCGGATCCAACCCAAGATTCTGAGACGTCAAAATCAAATCCGAAGCACAAAACGACGAACCAGAAACATCATCATTCTCTCTAACTTCCTTCTCCTCTTTTCCATCTTCATCCTCATTCTTAGGTTCAAACAAAAGCTTCTCAAAAGCCTTAACCAAATTCTGAACCTTCCCTGACCCAATTTGTGTTACACTCTCTCTCACCTCTTCCCTCAATCTCTCTCTACTTCTCTTCACAATCAAACCCAAACCCACATCACCCTCTTTTTGTTTTTCAACAACTACATTATCAATTTCAGGAATTTCTTCTTCATGCTCTTCTTCTTCTTCATCTTCATCAACCCTATTCTTAAAAAACTCTTCTTGACTCTTTCTCAGATTCCGATAAGCTACACAAACACATTTCCTATTCTTCTCTTTACAATTACAATTCAAAACACCCGAATCACCATCATCACCCCCTTCCTTCACATCTTCCTTCTGTTTCTTCTTCCCCACAACGACGAATTTCCTTCGCCGGATTTTGGTTTGAGGAGAATTAGGGTTAGGGTTCGGATTAGGGTTTTTAGGTTTCTGTGATTTTTTGGCGGAACAAGAAGGAGGAGGAGTATTAGGGTTTACATTCTCAGTGTGTTTGGGTGTTTGTTGAATTCTGGATGATCTGCAAGCACGCGGTGTGGTTGTTCCGGCGATGATGGAAGACATGTTCGCCGGAGAAAACGGTGGCTATTGAATTGGCGGCGATGATGATTGATGAAAGATGAAAAAGAAAGGGATTTGAGAAATTTTTGAGAAAAGAGATAAAATTTCAGAGTGTTATAGTTGAATTGAAGGATACTCGTTTTTTTTTGTAACGGCTAGTTTCACTGGGACATGATTTTTATTTATTTTTGATTAAACATGATTTGGAGCTTATATTATAATATAATCATGTTTCCATATTTTGACCGTTGGATTCTGATTTTCGGCTCTCTATGGGGTATTAGCTTTTTTTGGTTTGAAGGTACACTTGTCCACAAGAATCTAAGATATTTAAACAATTATTTTATGATAATATTCTCTCTAATATTTAATATTATATTTTTATTTTTATTTATTGTTTTAGTTTTTGTGTCAAGATCTACATTTATTTATATATTTTAGTTGTCTCATAAGTTTTCATATAAAATGGTCATTTAAATAACATTCTTTTTTTTTTTAATATTATCTTTAACATTATTTTTATAAAAACAATACATGTCTTGCACAAAATGGTGGGATCTATGTAATTTTCATTCAATAATAGAGTTGGTGTTAGAATGAGTATTTGAAAAAAAAAAAGGTTATATATAATTTTAGTCACTATAAATATACTTAATTTACGTTTTAGTCCCTCTAAAGAATTTCTTCAACTTTTTATCCTGATAAAATTTTCAATCACTACTTTTGATCTCTATTTTTAAGTCAACTCATGAATTTTTTAATGAAATAGTGCAAAAATGTATAGAATATTGTAAAAATCTCTAAAAAAACATTAAAATTGTTTAGCAAAACATTAATTAAATATGAATTTTATATTTTTGGTGGTTAAAAATTTATATTTAATTCATTGTTAAAAAGTTCTAATTTTCTTTTGTGAGAGATTCTTATAATATTATAAATTTTTCTTGCAAAATTTTATTAAAATATATGATTTCTAAATAAGAATTTACTTTGAAAGAGGGACAAGAAGTGAATATTGAAAACTTTTGAAGGACTAAAAGTCAAAGAAAAATTTAATGGAACAAAAACAAAAAATTTGTATATTTATAGGAATCAAAAACATATTTAGCCTTTAAAAAAGAATGTTTTTAGTACTACTTGCAGGATAGAGTCATTGAACCTATGAACTATTACAAAGGTTTATTTGTAGATTCTTTAACTTCAACAAAATCACTGGCGGAGGAGCTAGAACAAAAATCTTACATGGGACATAAAGTTTTCGTTGTAATAAGCATTAAACACAAAGTTATCATTAAAAAATAAAACACAAAATGATAAAATTTTAAATAAATAATTCACAATGTGATTTTAGTAACTTAATATCATCAATAATAGGCTTAAAACTAATACTATTGAACCAAATGATATACTGAAAATTATTTGAGCATCTTATCAATAATCACAGATATAACTGGAATTATGAGAACCTGGTTCTTAAAAGATTGGTAGAAGGGAAACTAATCAATATAGGTAGAAGGGGGAAGTTGGAGGTTGTTTTGATAATTAGTAAGAGTTAGGAGAAAATCATTACCGATGTATATTGCTTCTAATACTGGTATTTTATCAACCTGAAGCCACATACGGTTTCTAATACTTGTATTTTATATACAAGAATAGAGAAAATGAACTTTAAGTTCAACCAATGGTTAGAATGAGTTCGTCTGCCGCAACTGCGAACTCAATGGAGTCAGTTATAGTGATCCTGCTACTGTGAAAACACATGCTCGACGTGCTCAATTGGCTGAAATTTTTGAATTAGATCGTAGCAGTCTAAGGGGTTGGTTACTTTTGGACATGCTTCGTTTGCTCTGCTCTTCTTTTTTGGGCAGCTCTCTGGCCGACGAGGGGCTTGCTATGGCAACCTTTTCTCCCCAGTGTATGTGAAAAAGAGTGACAACCCTTTTTTTTTCGGTCATAGGTTGGTGTCCAAAGAATGAGAGTCGGTTTCCTTAACTTAAGTCTGAGTCACAGGTAGCGCATCTCTATAGATCCCAAGGAATTCGCCTCTTCTGTTCAACCATCGAGAATCAGCAGTAATATATAGATAGGTTCTACCTATCCTAAACTAGTGCAAAGCACCACCCCACCTAATCACCTATCCCCTTCTAAATGTCGCATGAAATTACTCCTACATTACAGATCAATATGAAATGAAGATAACCAATATGGACAATATTGGTGAATCTCAATTCAGTTTTCTAGTAATATCTAAGCAATATTTTAATGATATGTTACTTATGAGGATTCTTGAGAAACATCGAATTGGAAAGGGAATAATCATCCAAGTATGGACAATAGTGTCTGAGTAAGAGGATGCACAATAATTTTGATTTAAGCTTTATGCCAAAAATAAAGTTAAAGCAGATATCAGAACTTTTAAAACAAGTCAACCGTTTAGTTCCAAAGTTAGAAAGAAAAAATGTAGTAGTAAATGAAAAAGTTGAATGAAGGAACTTAGGAAGATATTGAAGTCCAGATACGGATTTCAACTTATACAAGAAGGTATTAGTAAAAAACTAATAGTCAAAATATATAAGTCCATTTCAATATTTCTACAAGTCCAAGATAGACTAAGCACAGTAAAGTTATACCACGATCACATTAGAATATTTTCAATGCAAGATAACATACTCAATTACGATCTAGTGAAATCTTTTTGATGATCGACAAGGGAGGAAGCCAGAACAAGTTTAAATACTCAGGATCATCCGACATAAGCAGAAATGACTCATTAGCAGAACAAGTTTATTATTATCATCATTTCATGACATAGTAAAACTTCTTGTAATCATTTTCTTACACTGTGTTTGGAATAACCTTATCATATGTAACAATGCCCTAACAAGCAACAACAGACTAGTTATCATGGTGCACAATTTGTTTGTCATCTCTCTACAACTTGATCATATACACATTTTTGCAGAAAAGAGATTGAAACAGATTAAGTGGAGCTTGCTTTCCCTGTAACTTGATCTGCTAACCCTTGGAACGTGTAATGAAGCATTTTAAAATGATTAGAATTAGATCCATTTGCGTAGGACAGAACTCCTTATGAGAAAAAGCCTTAAACCTCAATGAGAAACTTAGACGAGTGTGTTATAGTCGATGGAGGCTTGTTTTTGTAACTTAGACTATGTACTACTACAAAGGTCCATTTCTTGATTTATTATTTTAATTTGAATTTGAAAAAGAATGTCACATTATTTGAGAATTGAGAATAAGAATTTTTTTTTGAAGAAGCAAAATATATTGATAGGTTCAACAGAAACCATACATATTACATGAGAGTAGCTACAAAAACTTTCAACAGAAACCAATCAAAATCTCCAATTTCAGCAAGCTGGCCGCAAACAACATGTACAACAGCTTCTGCTCGAAATAACATGGTTTCCACCGAATTACACCAGAAAAATCACCCTAATTGAGAATAAGACTAGTTTATAAACATTCAGACTCATGTTTCTGAAAATGACCTTAATGTTCCGACCTTAAACTTTTTGGTATACATGAAAATAGAATAATCTAATCTAAATAACATTCCAATAAACAGAAGTTGAGACATTATTAAAAGTTACATAAACTGTTGCTACAATTAATAATGATAAGAGGACCAAGAATGACTGAGTGAGAGGAGAAGAACAATGGAAGCAGTGGTTGAAATAGCTACTTCATAGATGGGAGTCCCACATCGAAGGTTGATGAACCATCACAACACATGATGCATTATATAAAGAGCAACGAGCTTGTTGTAGAGCATATATGCAATCTTTTTTCTCCTTTGAAAAAAGAGATTGGATTGGATTTTTGGTTAAATAATTTTAATTAACTTTTTCTTTGAATTTTATTTCTCTTCTTATTTTGGGTAAATTTTTGTTATTATAACCCAAAATTTAAATGAGAAACTAAAGTCTTGGAAAAAATTAACCAAAATCTAGTTAAAATTTGTTATATAAAAAATTGGTTGGCTATTATGATTATGATTACCATTCTTGTTGTCATAATCCCGATCCCAATCGTGAAAACACAATAATTTGTGATTTCACTCACCTCTACCGATCCAAATTTGTGAATAGAATTATGAGTTGAGTAAAATCACATGATTTTAAGGATTATGGTTATGAGTCGTATAGTTTAAGATTTTGAATATTTTTTGTTTAAGATTAGTGACTTGTTGTTCTACATTTGTAAGATTTAAAAATCTTGGTTCTTCCATCTTCTTCTTGTTCTTCCTCCATTTTCGATGGAGATGTGTAAAGAACATGTGCATATGATTACATTGGTTCATGAGGCAGTGATTAAGGACAAATCGCTGAATGCAGGGTAGAGGTCTTAAAATATGACATCTTATATTTTTGTTAGCAAAAAAAAAAGTTCATGGCTTACGCAAATAGCCATTCAGTTGTTGACACATGCACTATGAATTGACAAGGAACCAAAAGATGGTGGTTTTACTCTCAGATGTTTCTATAACTCAAATCATATCCAAGCACTGCAGAGGTGAAATCTGCTAAAAGTGCGGCAGTTGTGAGAAAAGTTGGTGCCAAACCTATTTATGTTAGTTATCACTCTATCATTGGTAGACTATACAAAGGTGCTTGAGAAAATAGGATATTGAGTGTATGGTTGAGATGTAATAATTGATGGTGCTGAAAGTCTATATGTTTCTTGTCTCAATCCTTCGAACCACTAGGATCAATGCTCTTGTTTGCGGATATCATGGGAAGATATGGGTAGAAGAAATGCTGAAGGTGTGCAACTAAGGGGGAAATGGAGGAAGAAAGACATGAAGAAGATGGAAGAGCCAATGTTTTTAAATTGTGAATTTTTTGTCTTCTCATTTTTTGGTTTTGGTCCCTCTACGAATTTTGTTTTTTGTTGTGGTCCCTCTAACTTTGTGACTCATCATTTAGAAAGACACATCAACATCGTGTGCCATGTCACACGCCACCACATCACCCTCTGTTTGCCACATACACATTTTTGTAGGCAAAAACCAAAACTAAAACGTTTATAACTTACAAGGTCTGTTTTAAAAATAAATAAAAAAAGATAAAGGGACGAAAACCAAAAACAAGCGAACTTACATGGACGATTTACCTATTTAAGCCTTTATATAATATATGTTTCGTATTATTTTTGTTTTGGTAGGATTCTTCGATCATGGTTGCGATATTATGTTTTACGATCTTGCTATCCACTTTTGATCCTACAAAATTAATTGAGTAGAATCATTCGATCTTGGTTGTGATCTTATGTTTTACAATCTTGCTATCCTCTTTCAATCTGATGCAATATTTCGATTTTGACTACCTTGATTAGCATATTTATGGTTATGATTTAACTATTATGTTTCTCAAGCTTCGGTGTTTGTGAATTACTTAACATCTAAGGATTTTGTTTCGTCTTATTATATGTAATGATGCCTATATAAAGGCATGTAGCAGACATTAGAAATTGGGTAAGGGTGCGTTTATTTTAGCTTAAAAAAGATTTTGGGCTAAAAAAATACATGGATACTTTTTTAAGAGATTTTGCAACTAGAACTTATAGAAATTTTGAAGTGGACTTATATATTGACTATGAGTTTTTTAACAAATAACTTGTAAAAGTTAAATTCAAACTAGGACATTCTACTTATAAGTAAGGGATTTGCAAGTGCAACATGAGATTTAATGCAAGGACTTCATTCTGCTATCTGTTATAAACATGATTTTTGGCATAAAGCTTATAACAAAATTACCGTTTACTTAAATTATCTCCTTCAATCCAATTGTTATTGGCTCAAGTTTAATATGATTCGACTATTGTAGAATACTCTTAGAAGTTAAAGTTCTGAGAAATACTTATCTATGACTTGATCTGTTTCTTTGTTTATTGTTTAATCAAATTAGGTTTTATGCTTCATTCTTTATCTGTATCTACTTGGATTGGAAGCTATGACTTATTACTCAATTCTTAGTTTTAGTGATATAATATCATTTTATCATTGAATTCTGGCAATAATATCCTTTTCGTTACTTGGTAATGAAAAACATGGTTGTCTTTCCTTTTTTTTTTCTTCATTATATCATCATTTGAAAGGGATCCAATGCTTCATGCCTTTTGTTCATTACATCTGTTTCATGCCTATCTTATTGTTATCATCATTTCATGTCTTAGTTACAAGCTACTTCAAATAAATTCCATATCTAGATGCCTTAGCAAAAATGGTCCACTGACTAACTAACTGCTCACAACCGAAAAAATATAGACAACATAACAGACAATAACATAAATGAGAATTCATAAAAACAAAATTGACTGAGTGAGTGGAGAAGAAGAATGGAAGCAGTGGTTGAAAGAGGTATCATATATAAGAATAGTTTATAAACATTCACACCAGTAACTACTACTCCAAAATATTATCTATAATTCAATTAAAATAAGAATAACCTTTTTGGTATGCATAAAAATAGAATAATCTAAATATCCCAATAAACAGAATTTGAGACATTATTAAAAGTTACATAAACTGTTGCCACAATTAATCATGATATGAGGACCAAGAGTGACTGAGTGAGACGAGAAGAACAATGGAAGCAATGGTTGAAAGAGTCTATGTCCCACATCGAAGGTTCAATGAAGCTCCACGGCAAATGGTGCATATAAAAAGAGCTACGAGCTTGTTAATAAACATTGTAGAGTATATGTCCTAACTTTGATCTTCATTGGGAAAAATGGGATGGAATTTTTGGTATTCAACAATTTAATCGAAATAGTTTTTTCTTTGAATTTTGGATTCTTTTATAGATTTGATTTAAATTTTATAATTTTGATCTAAATCTTACAAGAATTCAATATTTAGGAAAAAATTAACTAAAATATATTAAAAATTAAACCAAAGTTAAGGTAAAAATTACTGTTTGAAGTAATAAAGAAAGGTAAATGTTGAATTTTGAATAATGTCTAAAATCATTAAAAATAAATAATTGTGTTTGAAAATTCTATCAATTTAATAATTTTTCATAGTATTTTTAGATTTCATCAACATCAATTCTAACATAGAAAATTATGTTTTAAAATTAAATAATAATTATGTTTTGAAGTTGCGGCAGCAGCAACTCTACTGTCAAATATTCAGATCAGTACCCTTTTGCAAGTGCTGTTGATGAGGAGGGGTTTACTACCGTTGCGTCCAAGAGCAACCGGAAAAAGGATAAAGACTATAAACCCGTTCCAAGGGTCTGTTACCAACTTCGTCTCAATGAAGATTTCATGGTAAACTGTGGCAGCTATTTTTGCACATATCTTGATCGACATCTTTAGGTTGATCTAATCATGTTTACACTGTTCAAACACGGTTTGGTGGGAATTTATGTCTGATTTTGTTGGGGGATTTTTTTAGGGATCGTTATAGGTTACCTATCTTTCGTTTTCCGTATTTTTCACTTTTTTCTATATATATTTTATATGGGTGAGTGGCAAAGAATTTGAGTTCCCTCGGGGTGTCGACCTAGTCAGGATATCCATCGGCTTTTTGATGTCTTCCTCACTCTTGATTCAGTCAAAAAAAAATTATGTTTTGAAATTAAATAATTATGTTTGTTAACTTGCACCCACCCACTTTGCTAACTTAGACTGTTATAAACACATTTATATTTTGGAACAAACAATTATAAACATTAAATAAATCAAAATAAACACAAATGTATATAAATGCATTTCACTAATTCTTTTGGTTCATAAATAAAGTTGGTGTAAATTAGTAAAGTAAATGTAAATTAAGAAATATTATACTCAAATTTACATATTTGTCCCCTTTTATTTTATGATTTTTATATGTGAGAATGATAAGAATAATTATCGATCATTACATTAAAAATCAAGAGTTGTGATTTTAACACCAAATAAACTCACTAACACACCACAAGACACATTACCTCGCCTTCCTCTCTTCTTCAACGATAGCAAAGACAATATGTCCATTTCTTGATTGATTATTTTAACTTGAATTTGAAAAAGAATCTCACATTATTTGTGAGAATTGAGAATAAGAATTATTTTTGAAGAAGCAAAATATATTGATAGGTTCTACCCTAAGCACAGAAAGTGCAAAAAATAGATACAAAAATAATACAAAAGTACACAAGTCACATACAATTTTGTCTCCTTGTGTGCCAAACATGTAGCAAAGTAGCATACTCCTCCTTAAAATAACAAGATCAGTCCAAGCACCAACCACCCCACCTAATAATTCTTGTTAAAATGCAGCATAAACACACATTGCAGAGGCAACAACATGTACAACAGCTTCTGCTCGAAATAACATGGTTTGCGCCGAACAAAATGAAATCTTATACCGGATTAGACCAGTACCGATTACCCTAATTGAGAATAAGAATAGTTTACACACATTCTCACTCATATTTCTAAAAGTAACATCAATGCTTCGACCTCAAATTTGATACACCTTTTCAACGAGATATTGTTCGCTTGGCTTGAAATTGGAGCATGACTAGATGATTCTTAATTTCATCAAATTCGACTACATATAGGTTGAGTTTGAAAAAGAAAAAGGAAGATATATACCCCAGAGTTTTTTAAAAAAGAACAATCACATATATAGGTTGAGTGATTATTTTTCTCAGTGATTATGGGTAATACTAGTGATTAACTACTGATTAAAATCAAGCCTAGTTGATCACAACTCTAAATAACCATACTCAGAAATGAATCTATAATTCAATTAAAATAAGAATAACCTTATTGGTATACATAAAAATAGAATAGTTTAATCTAAATAAATATTCCAATAAACATAATTTGAGACATTAAAAAGTTACATAAACTGTTTCTGATACATTGACGGAAGCAGTGGTTGAAAGAGCTATTTGATAGTAGTCCCACATCGACAGTTCAATGAAGCATCACAACACATGCTGCGTATAAAAAGAGCGCGTTTTAACGTGAGATGTCTTCCAAACTGGGGATCACCTAGGGTTAAAAGATGACTCTGATATGAGAACTTCGTGAGGAAACAGTGGTTGAAAGAGGTATTTCGTATGAGTCCCACATCGAAGGTTCAATAAAGAACCACAACACGTGCTGCATATAAAGAGAGCTACCAGCTTTTTGAAGGGCATGTATTCAATCTTTGTACTCCATTGAAAAAATGGGATGGGATAGGATTTTTAGTATTCAATATTTTATTTAACATTTTTTTCTTTGAATTCTGGATTTGTTTTTTGGGTTTTGGATATTTTATTAAGATAATCCTGTACTCAAAATACGTGTCTAAAATTCAAGAAAAAATTAAACAGAATCTAATAAAATTTAGGGTTAATATATGTTTCACGAATTTTGGTTAAAAAAAAAACCCATATGTTTGATCCCAATCCACATGTGAAGTGTGAACAATGACAGTTGTGTTTCATAGTCCGTAGCTAGGTATGGATAAGGAGACATATCATAAATATGGTGAGCTACAGTAATTAGAGCTGTCAAAACGGGCTGGCCCTATTGGGCTTTCAGCTTTAGTGGGCCGGGCCAAAAAGCCCGGTTGATAAAATGGGTTTGAAATATACTACCCGAGCCTGGCCCTACACGGGCCGCGGGCTAAACGAGCCGGCTCGTATTAAAAATTATATATATTTTTTAGGCTTAATACATGTTTTGGTCCCTCAACTTATTTTTGAATTTCATTTTGGTCCCTTAACTTTAAACCGTCTCAATTGGGTCCCACAACTTAAAAAAACTAACCGAAGGGACCACTTAGGTAAACGGAGGTAAAGTTATGGGACCAAATTGAGATGGTTTAAAGTTAAGGGATCAAAATGAAATTCAAAAATAAGTTGAGGGACCAAAGCATGTATTAAGCCTAATAAAGATAATTTTAATATCTATACCTATAATTTTAATCGAAATCAAAATAATTTCAATTAAAAACAAAATTTAACATTAACAACAACAACAACAACAACAATAATGAAATTAACATATACAAAAGAAATATATTCCAAAATCTATATAACAAGAATCTAAATTTAATTATTGAGTAGAATAATTATTGATCAGACTTTCCTACCTATTAATCGAACTTCAAATTACCACTACTTCTTTCTCTCAAAATCGGATGATATATTATACTATAACACTTTTTTTCTAATGAGTCAAATGTAAAAAAATAAAATTATTGGAAGGTATATAAACTTATTTTTGAATTTCATTTTGGTCCCTTAACTTTAAACCGTCTCAATTCGGTCCCATAACTTTACATCCGTTTACCTAAGTGGTCCCTTCTGTTAGTTTTTTTAACATAAGGGACCACTTAGGTAAATTGAGGTAAAGTTATGGGACCAAATTGAGACAGTTTAAAGTTAAGGGACCAAAATGAAATTCAAAAATAAGTTAAGGGACCAAAACATGTATTAAGCCTATTTTTTATTTTAAAAAAGTACTATAAAACACTGCTATAATTTTTTTTATAAATAATATTTTTAATATGTTTAAATCATGTCTAGCACAAAAGTAAATTGTAAACATCTTCGTACAAACGTCGTAAACTAAAACGACGAGGAAAATGATTTTAAATAAATTAGATATGTTATGGTTATAGATATTTATATATTCGATCTTTAAAACTATAAATAACGAAATGAATAAATATAATTTTATATTACATTTATATTTGTGTTAATTCATTGAATTTTCACTTTTGTTTTTTACTTTGATAATCAACTAAGTAAATAATTATTTGAAAAATATATATAATTTATAGATTTTTTTTTTGTTGTGCGGGCTAACGGGCTACCCGCGGCCCATTCGGGCTAGCCCTAACGGGTACCGGGCTTTTAAGGACCGGGTTAAAAAGCCCTATTAAAATTCGGGCTCAATATTTTAGGCCCAAACCCTATATTTATTCGGGCTATACGGACCGGCCCATACGGAAGGTTGTTTTTTTTTTTAATGTTTTAAGTTATTAAAATTAAGTCTTTAATAAAAAAATTCATATGGAATAAAACTAATAGAAAAGAATTAAAAAAGATCCAACTCAGTATGCCACACACACTTTTACCTCATCAATGTGCCATGTAAGCACAATTACACAGTCAGACAAATTCAGGGGTGAAAACTAAAGAATATTAAAATGGCGAGGGGGAACCTCAAACTTTTTTTCACATGAGGGTAAACCAAAATTCGCCTAAATGGAAGGGGGGTAAACACCTAGTTTTTATAAGCCTTAAATAGGTAAATTGTCCCTGTAGGTTCGCGTGTTGTTGTTTTTGTCCCGGTATCTTTTTTTTTCTTCTTCTAAATCAAACATTGTAAGTCATCTCTATTTAGGTTTTGGTCTCTGTCATCACCATCTGTTACAAAAACGTGTATGTGGCAAACAAAGGATGATGTGACAAATATATAAGGTTGATTTGGCAAAGTGAATGATGAGTCACATAGTGAGAGGGACCAAAACCAAAAAGACAAAATTTGTAGAGGGACCAACCCAAAAAACAAAATTTGTAGAGGGACCAAAATCGAAAAATTAGAAGACAAAATATTTAAATTTAAAAATTTTGGTACTTCGATCTTCTTCTTGTGTTCTTCTTCCATTTTCAATTGAATGTGTAAAGAAAAGGTGCATATGATTACATTGGTTCTAGAGGCAATGACTAAGGATAAATCGCTGAATGCAAGATAGTGGGCTTAAAATACGACATCTTATATTTTTGTTAACAAAAAAGGAAGTTCACGGCTTAACGATTTTGTATTGAACTATCATAGTTATCTTATTCTAATTAATGAATTATGTAAGAGTGGAGAAACGTAAATAACCATTCAGTTGTTGACACATGCACTACAAATTGACAAGGAATCAAAAGATGGTGGTTTTACTCTCAGATGCTTCCATAACTCAGTCATATCCAAGCACTGCAGAGGTGAAATCTGCTAAAAATGTAGCAGCTATGACGATAAAAGGTTGTCTCAAACCTCATTCTACTAGTTATTACTCTATTATTGGTAGAGTATATAAAGGTGTTTGAGAAAAAAGGATATTGAGTGTGTGGTTGATATGTAACAATTGAAGTTGCTAAAAGTCTTTATGTTTCCCGACTTAATCCTCCTAGCTACTAGGATCAACACTCTTATTTGCAGACACCATAGAAATTGTAAAGTTTTATGATCTATCTGTGAATTTTTAGCAGAAATGGACGATATGGGTAGAATAAATAGTGAAGGTGTGCAGCTAATATGATCTATCTCGTTTTTTAGTTTTGGTCTCCCTACGAACTTTGTTTTTTAGTTTTGGTCCCTCTAACTTTGTGACTCAACATCTAAAACGACACATCAGTGTCGTGTGCCACGTCTAGGGGTGGCAAAACAGGTCTAACGGGCGGGCCCGTTTGGCCCGCTATTTTTGGCGGGTTGAGTCAAAGTTTTGAACTCGCTTTCTATAATTGACTCGGCTCGAGTCGTCTCGTTAAAATACGGGGCGGGGCGGGCCGGACCGCTTAACTTGTTGGAAACGGGACGGGCACCGAGCGTGGCGGGGCAGCCCGTTTAACTTGTGTTTCAATTTGTTATTTTGAGTCTTATTTTATGTTTTTGGATTTATTTTTGTTGTTGGATATATTTTGAGACTTATTTTATGCTTTTGAATTTATCTTGGCTGTTGAGTTTATTTATTTTGAGACTTATTTTATAATTTGGTTGTTGGATTTATTTTATTATTTGTTTTATGTTGCGCATTTGCCTTATTTTGCTATTAGTTATGATGTTGAATTCAACAATTTGATAATTATCTGGTTTTTCACAAATTTACTTGCTACCTATTCTTTTATATTTCATTACGATAAAAGCAACATAGTTTTTTTTTTTTTGTAACAATTAAGTTGTAAAAAAATTTAAAAAAATGAAAAGTTTTTGTTTGGCGGGCCGGCCCGCCAACTCGCAAGCCCGCCACTAAACGGGGCGGGGTGACATTTTGGACTCGGTCATAAAATTTAACTCGGCTCGTCTCGTCTCATTTTTAGCGGGCTTAGACAGACGGACCTAAATGGGACGGGACGGCCCGTTTTGCCATCCCTAGCCATGTCACACGCCGCCACATCACCCTTTGTTTGCCACATTAACATTTTTGTAGGTAGGGACCAAAACTAAAACGTTTATAACTTATAGGGCTTGTTTTAAAAAAAAAATTGAAGGACAAAAGGGGAAAACACGCGAACTCATAGGGACTGTTTACCTATTTAAGCTTTATATAATATATGTTTCGTACTATTTTTGTTTTGGTAGAATTCTTCGATCATGTTTGCGATGTTATGTTTTACGATCTTGCTATCCACTTTTAATTCTACAAAATTAATTGAGTAGAATCCTATAATTTTGGTTGTGATCTTATGTTTTACGATCTTGCTATCCTCTTTCGATCTAATTCAATATCTCTATTCTGACTACCTTGATTAGCCTATTTATAGTTATGATTTGGCTATTAAGTTTCTAAAGCTTTGGTGTTTGTGAATTACTTAACATCTAAGATTTTGTTTCACCTTATTATATGTAATGATGCCTATATAAAGGCACATATCAATCAGACATTAAAAATTGGGTAAATGGTGGGTTTTTTTTTTTTTTTGAGGGAGGGTAAATGGTGGGTTTGTTTTAACTTAAAAAACATTTTGGATTAAAAAAATACAGGGATACTTTTTTCAGCGATTTTAACTAAAATCTAAAGTTATTCTTGTTTGTTTATTACCAAAAAAATCATTGTGTAAAAAAAAAAGATTTTTTAACTAGTTTATTTGTTATACTCTTGTTTAAGAAAAAAAAAAATAGATTTTAAAAAATGTTAATCCTAATAGCATTTCATTCAAGAGTCAAAGATGATTATTTAAGAATCCTTAACAAACACTTCCAAAATGATAATGGTTATTTAAAAATCCTAAACAAATTACACTTCCAAAATTATAATAGTTGCACCAAAAATCAATTAAAGTGAATGAATGATAGTGTGAACAACAAATTCTCTCAGCTAGTAGTGTCATGTATGAAATTTGTAGTATTAAAATGTCCCACTGATGTCATATTTTATTGATTCCATCCGCAAAAAGATAAAATTCTTTGATTCCTTGCTTTTGGTGAATATTGAATAGAATAAGTTGTTTAGTCTTTTTGGTCCAAAGTAAAGAAGTTCTTTTTGTTTCTTGTTACCAGGCTTAAATTAAATACAAGGAAAATAAGAGAATTGGCAGCATACAACAGCAGCATTCATAGCAGAAGCAGACTGGTCTAAACTCCCAAAGGAACTTCTGAATTTGTTCTTTAAACTTAATGAGAAGAAGAAGAAGTGATCAAGTTGTAGAGTTTAGGGGATAGAGTTTTGTTCTTCGGTATCATATGTTCATTTTCTGCTATTGCTTCGGATTTGTCTGCTGCCAAAGGGAATTGTGTGATCTTTTGGATAATATTTTCGAACCATGTAGCGAAACTGCTCCTGTCGACAGTGTTTTGTACTTGGATGAAGGTAGGATTTCGCTTATGTCTAATGATCCTGAATATTCCAACTTGTTCTGGCCACCTTGCATTGTGTCGAAAGCTGAAATCGTCATTGAGTATGTTATCATGCATTGATTAAAAGATTTTAATGTGATCGTGGTATAGCTTTATTGTGCTTACCCTATGTTGTTACATTGGATCGTATTTAATTTGCAACTAGAACTTATAGATATTTTGAAATGGACTTATATATTAACTATGAGTTTTTTAACTAGTAAGTTGAAATCCGTATGTGGATATCTTCATAAGTTCCTTCATTTGACTTGTTGATTTATAACTACAATTTTTTCTTTCTTTCTAACTTTGGAATTAAAGAGTTGACTCATTTTAAAAGTTAAACTCAAACTTGGACATTCTAATTATAAGTAAGGGATTTGCAAGTGCACGCTATAGTATAATATAATCCTGTTTCCATCTTTTGACTGTTGGATTCTGATTTTCGTTTCTCTATAGGGTAATGGCTGAACCATGGAAACTATGTACTATTTACAAAGGTCCATTTCTTGATTGATCATTTTAAGTTGAGTTCTTAATATCCAATAAACAGATTTGAGACATTATTAAAAGTTACATAAACTGTTGCTACAATTAATCATGATATGAGGAGAAGAAGGATGGAAGCAGTGGTTGAAAGAGTTATTTCATATATAGAAGTCCCACATCGAAGGTTCAATGAAGCATCACAACACATGTTGCATATAAAATGAGCTGCGAGCTTTGGTGTATACTATCATTTATCCAAACTTTGGTCTCCATTGACAAAAATGGAAGGGGTGGTATTATTGGTATACAATAGTTTTATTTGACTTATTTTTCTTTCAATTTGGGGATTGCTTGTTTAATTTTGACTAAATTTTATTAATTTAGTCTTACTTGAGCTGTGATTCTGAAATTTAGGAAAACATAAGATAAAATTAGTAAATTTTATGTTTGGAAATTCTTTCAATTTATTTCTTGAAATTTTAAAATGATTTTTATAATAATTTTTTAATAGTGTTTTTAGGTCTGTCATATAGTTTATACTAACACACCACAAGACTTTCCATACACTCTTGTACACCCCATGCATTGGGAAGAGAGAAGAGGAGAGAAAAGAGAAAGTGTGCTTGTGCGGGATCCACATGACTACGTGTCAGATTTTTGTGTGGGTGTTAAAAGGTGTATTGTCACCTAAGGGTGTGTATATATCATTATTCATTTTTTAATAGTGTTTTTGTGGTTGAAAACTATTTTAGAATTTTTTTACTCGAATCAATAAATAAATAAATAAATAAATAGAAGACAAGTGAGTTATGGTGATTTAAACACCAAATAAACACACTAACACACCACAAGACACGCACTCTCTCGTCTTCCTCTTTTCTCCGACGATAGCAAAGGCAATCTATCACACACCGGTTGAACCCGCCTCCCATTCATGGGTTTTGTGGTTAAAAACTACTTTAGAATTTTTCACTGGAATCAATGAATAAAGAGAAGACAAGTGAGTTATTCTTCAAGATAAGAAAATATGTAGAGGATGTTATTGTGATTTAACATAAGCGGATGGATGTTGGTAGGTTGAAGAAGATGAATGAGTGAATTGTTTAATGAGAGAGAAGCATGTGGATGAAGGTCTGTTTCTTACCTATCTTAAGGTCATATTTTATTTCTAGTACTGTTGTTTATCAAAAACACACCTCATCATGATCTTCCCGAATCGATACGTGTTGTAATTATAAAGGAAGAAGCAGTGTATGGTTCAGGAATGAGCGGAAATCACAGTGTGTATGTGTTATAAGAAACCAATCACTTACTGCCAAATCAGTTCGTGATGCGTTATTGATCAATATTCTTCGTAGAAATATCATTATCCTTTAATTTCGGCCCTCGCGTCTTATATTGTTCTCTAATAAGAGGTCAAACCTATAAATCCTAAAGTAGCTGCAAGCCAGTAGATATATTGGAACTGTTCACATCTTTGGCCAAGAGGAGAGGCCAAGAACCCCTCACCTAATAACCTATCCACTTCTAAAGGTTACATGAAATTATTCCCACATTACAGAGCAATAATTCTTGTTAGCATAAACACACATTGCAGAGAAAACATGTACATCACCTCCTGCTCAAAATAATATGGTTTGCGTCGAACAAAATGAAATCCCATACCGAATTACACCAGAACCGATCACCCTAATTGAGAATAAGAATGGTTTATAAACATTCACACCAGTAACTACTACTTCAAGATATACTCTATAATTCAATTAAAATAAGAATAACCTTTTTGGTATGCGTAAAAATAGCATAATCTAAATAATATTCCAATAAACATAATTTAAGACATTATTAAAAGTTACATAAACTGTTGCTACAATTAATCAATGATATGAGGACGAAGTGTGACCGAGTGAGAGGAGAAGAAGAATGGAAGGAGTGGTTGAAAGAGGTATTTCATATATATGAATCCCACATCAAAGGTTCAATGAAGCATCACAACACATGGTGCATATAAAATGAGACGGGTGGTATTATTGGTATACAATAGTTTTATTTAACGTATGAGAAATGTTAACGAGTGTTTCCGGGGCACTCTTTAAGTATTTTAATTAGTAAGTTTTTTTATGAAAAATTGTGTATTGAGTGCATTGGAAATTGTAATAGTTGATTTTTTAAAAGAATAATTGCTAAATTTGGTATGTTTAGCCTTATAAATGATCCGAAATTGTAAGTAACTGCTCTGATACTTCTCGGTTTTGCTGGTAAAACCTACAGAAAATGAATGAAAAATATGCTATGAATAACGTAAGATGACCTGTCATTACAGCCTCTAGACGTGAATTTTCTTCTCCAAACATAAGTCATGCTTTTCCTGTGATGTTTGGATAGAATGAAGCGTGAGTCTGCAAATCGTACTTTAAGTGTCAAAACGCGAGTCTGATCCAAGCCACAATTTCAAGCTTTTGCGGCAAAGCAAACGAACGTACAAGCTTCAACTTTTCAATGACATGTATATTTAGCAAACTAACCATAAGTTCTTCTCCAATTTTTACTCATAAACATATTTCTTCATTGCTGCACATCATCACTTCTCTGCTGTACTTTTTTTTAAGAAACATCTTTGCTATATATTCTTTTCCTTCTTATGAGTTTCTTCTTTCACTTGCATTTAAAGCTTCAAGTAGCGGCAACGGAAAACTCGAAGATTTCTATTTAGGCTCTCTCCAACGCTCCGGATTTTGATCCAAGACATTACGCCTAACTCATTTTCTTTTTTCGAAAAACACTACTATGTTTTTTTTATCATCAATCATAAATTCTTAGCAAAACATATACAAAATTCTTAGCATAATTTAATTAAAATTCTTTAACTAAATATCCTTCAAAATTACTTCTATAATTACAATTCAATCAAAACCCAATTTCGTCCCCGTAAGCGCGCTTCAAGCAAAAAAAACACCAAATTGGTTCATACTCAAAGCACAAGAAAAAATTCCAAAAAAATAGATGGTATCAAAACTTCTCAATCAAAAAGAAATAAGAAAAATACATTCAAGTCATACGTTTTAAGAAAAGTTCAGACACATTTCCTTTGCAATATAATAGTTTAATCAATTATGAAATCACAGATAAATAACAAACTCAATGCAATTATATGTAAGATGCATGCTCTTATAACTATATGATCAAGATATAATCAGTTCGTCACTAAAGCACCACATAGAAATAATTATATATCTCACATAATCATGAACATGAACATGATCAAAAACAATCTTTTCAATAAAACTCACACTTTCATCTCTTTTCCCTTTCCTTAATTAATAAAAAAAGTAACATGTCTTTATCAGCATCACAAAAACATATAAAACATAATAAATTTGTTATCCTCTTGTTTTAAAAAAAAAAAAAAAATTAAAAAAAATGTTAATCCTAATAGCATTTCATTCAAGAGTCAAAGATGATTATTTAAGAATCCTTAACAGACACTTCCAAAATGATAATGATTATTTAAATATCCCAAACAAATTACACTTCCAAAATGATAATGATTTTGTGTTCGTATTCACCCTGGAGATGCAGAAACTGTAGGAAATGTTGTTGTAAATGTTGGACAGGTATGACTCTTAATTTTTAAGGATCTTTTTGGCAATCAGTATATTAATTGAAGGACTGATATGATTGATTATGTTATGATTTTAGGGAATGATTTGATTGAATTTGCAATTTCAGAGTGTTGCACCAAGGAGGTATGGCCTTAGAGGACCGATTCCTTTAGCTGATAGGCCTAAGCAGACACCAATGAGGGATTCTGCACCAGCTTATCCAACTCCTGCTGACATGATTATGGTTCCATATCCAACCTATGGTCCACCCGGTTCGACTCAACCTACTAAATTCATGGAGTTTATACCAATTCCCGAATTTCCAAAGAAGTGATGCTTCCTGGAGTTTAATAGATGTTTTGGATTTGTAATATTTAAGCTTATTTGAAGTATGCCCCGTAGTTGGGTTTCTTTTTGCTTAACTTGCCGTTTAAGACTTATGACTTGTTAATGCCCCATAGTTAGGTTGCTTTTGCCTATGTAATTTCTCAGACTTATGACTTATGACCTATGACTTTTGCCTATGTAATATTTCAGTTTCAATTTGTGTGTTCTGGCGTTTTTACTTAATTTTGTACCCATATGCTTCAAGGATCAATTTGATATCTGATTAAACAATTCAGAAACTTATTTGATGGTTTTTAATATAACGTAGGGATCTATTTGATAGATAGTGAAATAATTCAGAGACTAATATGATGGAAATATTATTACAGAAAGGTTACATTTCTGAATCATCTTCAACCTCTTTTCATCACCACTAAACTTGGAGCTTGAAGATGAAGCTTGACTTTCATAACAATTTTTTCCCATATTCCCACCCCATTTCATTTCAGATTCAATTTCAATAGTTTTGCTTCAAGAAATTTTGTGGATTTTGGCTTTCAGATTCAATACGAAAAAATTAGGGTTTCAAGTTTTTTGAATTGGGGAAGAACTGGACCACTTATTATTGGAGGAAATTTAGGTGATTTTAGAATGTAGATTGCAAATTGTGTAATTAGGGTTCCAATTTTATACAATTGGGGAAGACAGAGCCATTGGGGAAGAAAAGAGCCGTTTCGGAAGAAACCAAAAAAAATTCTGCAAATCAATCAATTTAGTCCTTCGAAATGTTTGTTATTATCAGCCAAATTAGTCCCTGCCTACGTGGCGCCTGACATGTGAGAGGTTAACGATCACGTCAGCCCCGTTAACGCTCCGTTTGAATAGAAGGACTAACTTGATTGACATTTAACAAATTCAAGGATTAAATTGATATTTCGCATAATTGAGGAACGAAGTTGGCCGAACTGTAAAAATTCAAGGACGAAGTTGATGATTCACTTTTATATATATATATATGAGTGGGGATATTTTAACTCCAAGAGTAAGTTTGGTTACTTACTCCAAATCTTAGCCTTTGGTTTTATTATCAATTGATGGCTTGGATTGAATAATAATAAGTGATATGGTAGACTTTAATTTTCTTCTATATTAGAGTTAACACTCATCCCCTCAAAATGGTAAAACAATTAATTACTTTTACTTGATTTTTTTTTTGGATAAACTTGATTGTTTTTTCTATTCTCCTCCCTTTGCTTTTTTATACGCGTTAGGGAAACTTTTTTGTAAAGATCTTGAACCAGGAAAGTTGAGGATTGTGCATCTAATACTCTCACTTACATCTTTACATAAAAAATAAAAATAAAAAAACATTTAGTCACAGGAATACGACGAAGATAAAAAAAAAAAAAAAAAAAAAACTCAAACCAAAACATGTGTAAGAATTGAATACTTAATTATTTCAAAGTTTAATTTAAAATGATCATGGAAAAATTACAATGATTGCTTTCTACCATGCCTTGTTTTAAAAAAAAAAAAAAAATAGTTATCTTTTCTGTTCACGGTACCCCTTGTCCTGTTTGTTGATAAGCCTTTACCAAAAAATTTTCTTATGTGTATGAAAAAAAACAAAGAGAGAAGAATAAAAAAAACAACCAATTAAAAAACTCATTAATTGTTTTACCATTTTGAAGTGATGAATATTAACTTCAATAGAGAAGAAAATTAAAGTCTATTATATCACTTATTATTATTCAATCCAAGCCATCAATTGATAATAGAACTAAAGGTTAAGATTTGGAGTAAGTAACCAAACTTACTCATAGAGAGACAGGATCCGTTGACACCTGATGTCAACAGATTCGTTGACACCAAATCCTGTTCGTCCTTTTTTACATCTTAATGGTTCATATTTATTTGCTTTAATTGTTCACGTGCACACTCTTTAGGAGATAAATGAAATCATGCTCTCTTCTTCTTCTTGAAATTACTCACGCCTGTGTATTTTTCTTTCTTTCAGAAATTGTTTGATCATAACTTTTCTTATTTCGATTTCATAGCCGTTAAAGAATACAATCAAATTTGTAATTACCTTTCTTATTGTTTTCATCTTAAAATATTCATATGATCCAATTTGTGATATGATAGGTATATGTATGCTTGTTTTTATTGATTTGTCCAGAAAAAGGGAACAGATTGTAAGTTGTAATTATGTTTCTCACAATTAAAACTTTACCAAACTTCACTTTATAGTTAACCTGATTATCAATTTTTATTGTTATTATCAATTTTCACTATCGATTAACACCTGATATAAAATTGATTTTATATCAGAAATTCATATGAAGTTGCTTATATTTATTCAATCATGAATTCATGACCAATACATTAAACTAATCGAAGAAAACTCATCAACACTCAAGTATTAAAATAATTTTTTCTTCCAAGACAATGTTTTACCAACTAATATTTCCAATTAGTAAAAAAAAATTAATATTTTCAATTAATTCTAAACGATAATATCTTGAAGTATCTTATTATTTAGTTATGGAGTATTTTAACTTTGGACAAGAGAAGAAGAGGATCATGATACGATCTTGTTTCCAGTTTGGGTTTTGTAATCATTAAAAACAATAATAGTGTGTGATTGAAAGAAAGGATACACAATAAATAAAAACGTGTCACTATAATTAACCTTTGATCAAATAAAATAAATGGATAAGATTTGGTGTCAACGAATCCGTTGATATCTGGTGTCAACGGATCCTGTCTCATATATATATATATAAGAATAGAGAAAATGATTGCCTCTGATTAAAGGGAGAAGCTTACGCTTTCATGCTTACGCTTTTTTAATCCAAGACATTAAAGACATACTCTCGTCAACAAACTTCTCCATCCATCATTGTCTTCGAGAAGGGAATCAATGTGCTGATTTCATGGCAAAGCTTGGTGCAAATTCGAACACAGAGTTTACAAGACATACATCTCCTCCTCATGAACTTCTTCCTTTGATAAGGCTCGACGCCATGGGAACTGCGTTCCCTCGAGCTTAGGCCTGTTTTTTTTTTCCTTCTGTTTTTCTGTTTTTGTTTCCTATTTTTAGCTCTGTAACCGAAAAAAAAGGGAGAAGCTGAGCTGAGCTTTTAAGCTCAGCACATAATTTCATATGCTTAAGGACAGAGTTACATCATTCATCAATCATCACTGATAAGTTATGCTTTTCTAATTAAACTGAACCTTCATGAGGTATATTTTTTTGGGTTAATAGTGTTTTGCATTCTTGTAATATATGCTATTTCCAGTTTTCGCCCCTATAAAATTTTCGGTTTGATTTGCACCCTCGTAAAATTTTATTTTTCCGGAAAACACCCCTAATGGGCCATTTTCAGAATTTTTGGTTTTTGAATGGCCTATTAAGGGTGTTTTTCGAAAAAAATATTGGCTTAATTGCACTTTTCCCCCCTATCTTTTGCCAATTGTGCGATTTTGCACCCCCTCTTTTTTTTGAGCGATTTTGCACCCCATCTTTTTGCCCCCTTTCTGATTTTGCACCCCATCTTTGTGTTCAATTGCACTTTTGTCCCTTATTTTTTTGCTAATTGTGCGATTTTACACCCTCACTTATATTTTTTGAGCGATTTTGCACCCCATCTTTTGCCCTTTTTCCCCTCTTTTAATGATGATTTTGAACAAAACACAGTTGGCAAAAGATAGGGTGCAAAATCGCTCAAAAAAAAAAGAGGGGGTGCAAAATCGCACAATTAACAAAAGATAGGGGGGGAAAAGTGCAATTAAGCCAAAAATATTTTACGAGGGTGCAAATCAAACCGAAAATTTTATAAGGGCGAAAACCAAAAAATAACATATATTACAGGAGTGAAAAATACTATTAACCATATTATTTTATATAAAATGACTTTATGCATCATTGTCTCTTCATTCATTCAGTAAAAAATATCAAGCCATGGAATTTGTTTGGAGTAGCTTATAACTAAGATATGAAATGCTGATAATAGTAGATAGGTAACAAACAACTGTGATAATATAACAATAAACCATATATACTAACATAGTAAGAACAATTTTAAAAAAGAAAAGCACATGATCCCTTTCAAATGATGATTCAGTGAAAAAAGAGTGAGAAATCATGTAAATAAAAAGAGAAGAAGATATTATAGCATGCACTGAGAATTCATGTAAATAAAAAGAGTGAGAATCAATAACCAATTAGAAATTAGAACTACTTTCAATACATCAAACATGCGCAGTACTTGAAGAAAATACTAAATCTTCTGGGAAATGTATAAAACACATTTGGCAATTTCACTGCATTATTGTCAGGATATAATGATAATAGATTAAATTTGCATACAGCCATGTTTTGCGCACGAATCCAATGTTGCTTCTTATGTCCACGATAGACTAAGCACGGTAAAGTTATACCACGAAAACATTAGAATCTTTTCAATGCAAGATAACAAACTCAATTATGAATTCAGTTTTTGACGATTGAATCAGGAGGTGGCCAAAACAAGTTTAAATACTCATGATCATCCGACATAGTGAAATCCGGACATGCCCTATTTTGCATTTGGATGAAGGTCGTATTTCTCCAAACAGCGAAGTGGAATTTGAAGGAATTGGATGAAGGGGGATAGCAAGATCGTAAAACAAAGTTGTTTTTCCTTTTTTTTCTTTTTTTCTTTTTCATTGTATCATCATTTGAAAGGGATCTTGTGCTTTTGTTTTCTAAATTGTTCTTACTATGTTAGTATTATATATGGTTTATGCCTTTTGTTCATTACATCTGTTTCATGTCTATCTTATTATTATCATCGTTTCATGTCTTAGTTAGAAGTTACTTCAAACAAATTCCATATCTTGATGCCTTGGCAGAAATGACGATATCTAGAGCTTGGTCCCTCCCTCACAAAACCACTCGGCAACTAGCAAGTAACCACTTTCTTTTTTCTTTTCTCCCTAACATAACTGTCATATTTTTTTTCTAGTACTGCTATTTATCAAGAACACACCTCATAACGATCTTCCCGAATCGATACGTGTGGTAATTATAAAGGAAGAAGTTGTGTATAGTTCATGAATGAGCGGAAATCACAGTGTGTATGTGTTAAAAGAACCAATCACTTACTGCCACATCAGTTCGCGATGCGTTCGTGATCTATATTCTTCGATGCAAATATCATTATCCTTTATTTTCGGCCCTCTCCTCTTATATTGTTCTCTAATAAGAGGTCCAACATATAAATCCTAAACTAGCTGCAAGCCAGTGGATATTTTGGAACTGTTCAAATCTTGGCCAAGAGGAGAGGCCACATGAAATTACTCCTACATTACTGAGCAATAATTCTTGTTAAAATGCAGAATAAACACACATTGCAGAGACAACAACATGTACAACACAACATCTCCTGCTCGAAATAACATGGTTTGCGCCGAATAAACTAAAATCTCATACCGAATTACACCAGAACCGATCACCCTAATTGAGAATAGGAACAGTTTATAAACATTTTGGTATGCATAAAAATAGAATAATCTAAATAATATTCCAATAAACAGAATTTGAGAGACATTATTAAAAGTTACATAAACTGTTGCTACAATTAATCATGATATGAGGACCAAGTGTAACCGAGTGAGAGGAGAAGAAGAATGCAGTGGTTGAAAGAGGTGTTCCATATATAGAAGTCCCACATCGAAGGTTCAATGAAGCATTACAACACATGGTGCATATAAAACGAGCTACGAGCTTGTTGTAAGTCATATATTTATGTTCTCCATTGAAAAATAAAAATGGTATACGATAGATTTACTTTATGTAACTCTCTTCCCCTTAAATTTTGTACTTGCATTTTTGAATTGTATTAAATTAAATTTTATTAATTTAATTCAATTCATAAGTTGTTAGTTCTAAATATTAGGAAAAAATAATCAAGATTTAGTAAAATTTTGTTAAAAGTAAAAGAAAAAAAGTGTTGTATTATTTTAATATTTATTCCAAAAGAGTTGTCTAGACAACTGAAATTCATAAAGTAAATCAGGTATTGGGCAGAGAAAATAAAAACATAAAGTAAAGTATTGGCATAAAAGTTGTCAAATTGTTTAAATATTATTTAAAAAAAAAAAAAGACAATTTGAGTGTAAAATAGTATCTAAAATCTAATATCCTTAAAAAAAGAGTACATAAAATCTACTAAAAAAATAATTATGCTAGGAAATTGTTTCAATTTATTTCTTAAAATTTTAAAATAATTTCAAAAATTTTAAAAATCAATTAAAGTGCATGAACTATAGTGTGAAAAACATATTCTCACTGCTAGTAGTGTCATGTGTGAATTTTGTAGTGTTAAAATGTCTCACTGATATCATGTTTTATGTTGATTCCATCCGCAAAAAGATAAAATTCTTTGATTCCTTGCTTTTGGTGAATATTGAATAGAATAAGTTGTTTAGTATTTTTGGTGCAAAGTAAAGAAGTTCTTTACTTGTGGAGAAGCACTTTATTCTAATAGTAAAGTTCTTTTTGTTTCTTGTTACCAGGCTTAAATTAAAAACAAGGAAAAGAAGAGAATTGGCAGCACACAGCAGCATTCATGGCAGAAGCAGACCGGTCTCAACTCCATGGACTTCACCACGGGAGAATAATGAACCCAACAATCGTGGCTACTATGACTATGGGTACATGTACCCTAAAAAGGTCGTTGCTATCACGTGCCATGGAAAAAAAACTTCATTCTCAGCAAGTTGTCCACCTCAGATTCGTCGTTACTTTTGAAAAATGGTGATGAGAATTGGAAGGCGTTCTCTGTCATGTCAGCGAAATGGGAAGACATGTGCCTTTTCAAAGGCTGGCTTTATGTTGTTAACAAAATTGGACAGACATTTATGATTGGACCGGACTCGAGTGTCCAGTTAGTGGCCAAAGCTTTGGTTGATGGTGGCAGGGGCATAAAGTTCTTAGGGGAGAGCGAGGGTGATTTGTTGTTAGAGGACGCTTCTGAGTGTTTATATCATGGTTCCTTGCTCGTACTCCTCAAAGGTTGACATATGGGGTAATGGCTGAACTATGGAAACTATGTACTATTACAATTTACAAATTAAAGATCCATTTCTTGATTGATTATTTTAAGTTGCGTTCGTAGAAGAATGGAAGCAGTGGTTGAAAGAGGTATTTCATATTAGCCCCACATCGAAGGTTCAATGAAGCATCACAGCTCATGGTGCATATAAAAACAGTCGAGAGCTTATTGTATGACATATAATAGTCTGGTTTAACTTTTTTTTTTTTTTTAAATTATAGAGTAGCTATTTCGATTAGGATTAATTAATTAATTAATTAATATAATTTTAATCGAGTATGCAACTTTAAAGTTTGAGAAAAAGTAGTAAAGTTTTGTTAAAAGTAAGAAAAATAGTTGTGTTATTTGAATGTTTTATTTAAATGACAACTTTTAAGATAATTAAATTCTATAAAGAAAATAAGTTATTGACACAAAAATTAAAACAATAGAGAGAGAAAATAAAAATATAATGTGAGTATGAGAATTTCAATGTTAAATATCTAAACGGAAATGTTAACTAGTGCCCCGATGCACTTTTTAAGGTCTTAAATAGTAACTTTTTATGAAAAGTTATGTATTCAATGCATGGAAATTGAACTATTTGAAATTTTCAAGAATATTTTCCTAATTTATTATGCTTAAAGAGTGTGCCGGGGGCACTCGTTAACAAAACCCATATTTAAAATCTAAAATCCTTCAAAAAAAGAAATATCTAAAATCTACTAAAAAAATAATTATGTTCGGAAATTGTTTCAATTTATTTCTTAACTGTTGGGTGGGGGAATTGCCTTTGAGATTAAAAAATTTCCGCCTTTTTGAGTTGGATGTCAGTAAGGAGTGTTCGGTGGAGGATATGTGGAGGTTGGGGTGGACGGAAGGGGGAATGGCGTGGGTGTGAAGACGCCGACTGTTAGCTTGGGATGAGGAAAGTGTTTGGGAGTGTTCTATTTTATTGCATAATGTTGTTCTGTAGGATAATGTTAATGACACTTGGAGATGGCTGTTGGATCCTGTTAATGGTTATTCATGGTTACTCAGTGCGGGAAACACACATATTTATTACTCATTTAGGCAATAATGTTGATAGGTTGCTCGTGGACGATGTATGGTATCAACAGATTCCTTTAAAAGTGTCTCTATTGGCTTGGCGTCTTTTACGCAATAGATTGCCGACGAAAGATAATTTGTTGAGGAGGAGGATTCTAAATTCAGATGATAACATGTGTGCGACAGCTGAATGTGGAATTACTGAATCAGTGCAACATTTATTTCTTCAATGTGACGCATCCAGAGAGCTTTGGTATAATGTCCTTAATTGGTTAGGTATTTCGTTCGTTATGCAATTTCATTTGCGCCATCAATTCATGCAATTTACTAAGATGACAGGATGGCCAAGATCTTCCTATTTATTCTTTAGGACAATTTGGTTTGCTATAGTTTGGATTTTATAGAAGGAAATGAATTACCGTATTTTCCAAAATATGGTGTCTACTTCTGATGTTCTTATTAAAACGATTAAGCTGAATACGTTCCTTTGGCTCAAATCGAAGCAAGCTTCCTTTTGTTACAATTTTACTGATTGGTGGAAACATCCGACTCTTTGTATGGGTGTTCATGTGTAATTTTATCTGTTTTTGTTGCTGCTGTTTTTTAGTGGCAGTTTGACTCTGTAAATACTTTCTGGTGGTTCTCCCTTTGTACACTTTGTGCAGGTTGAAGCACTGTGGTTTAATTGAAATCTCATTTTGATTTATTAAAAAAAAAATTATTTCTTAAAATTTATAATTAATTTCGGTAATAAGTTTTTATAGTTTTTTCTAGATTTTTTTTGTCACATGATCTAAGTTCTTCTCTCTATATGTTATAACCACCTAAGTCTATTTTTCACGAAGGTTTCAATGAAGCATCACAACACATGGTGCATAAAAAAAGAGTTGCGAGCTTGTTGTAAGGTATATATCCAAATTTTGTTGGAAGGTTTCATTGAACAAAGTGGTGTTATTATGATGATAGTTTTTTATTTAACTCTTTTTTTCTCTTTTAAATTTTGATTTTGTTTTTCCGATTTTGATTAATTTTATTAATTAATATAATCTTAATAGGAACAACCAACATCAAAGTTTAGGAAAAAATAACCAAATTCAAGTAAAATTTTGTGTTTAAAGTAAAAAAAAAAAAAACACAGTTTGAGTTTTAAATTGTATCTAAAATCTACCATCGTTGTATTGAAAATCTACTAAAAGAATAATGAGAATATTAACCATTGCTCTTGGATAAGGGGATAAAAATAAAAATACAACATTGGAAAATGGTGAAAAGTGATAAATTTAACTTTTTAAAAGTTAAAATGTTGTTGAAACCAATGCAACATGTCACGGTTGACTTCTTTAACCATTGGCCAAAGGGCAATGGTTAGCAAGACCCAAAAAATAATTATGGTCGTAAATTCTTTCAATTTATTTCTTTAAAAATTAAATAATTTAGTTTTTTTGTTAAATTGTGTCATAGGTCCCCTTTAAGTTATTTAATTGCAAGAAATTAGTCCTTTATAATTTTTCTATATCACTTTTTTTTTTATAGGTCAAGAGATAGGTGAGGCATCAAGGTGAGTCTCAAGGACAAATACCCCTATCATATGCCGCCTACTCATAAGTTAATTAATTGTAACAAGTTGATATTTAAGTAATGAGATCTCTTAAGTAATTTTCGTACCAATTAGATCCTTTAAGCTATTTAATTGTAACTTTTAGACCCTAGATAACTTAAATTTTTAAGATTTGAAATCCCAAAAATTGTTACGGTTAAATAACTTAAAGACCTAACTATTTTGGTTTATAAATAAAATTGGTGTAAATTAGCAAAGTTGGTGTAAATTAAGAAACATTATACACAAATTTACGTATTTGTCCTTTAGTCGTTGATCTAAGTTAGCAACCTCATATATTTACTCCCTCTGTTTTAAGAAGAGTGTTACTTTGGCAAAAAAAAATTGTTTTAAAATGAATGTCACTTTACATTTTCAATACAACTTTAATTTTGTTCTTCCAACTTTACCATTAATAAATACACTAACTTTTCTCTCACAGAATTTTAAATGCAACTTTAAATTTGTCTTTTTCTTATAAAGTAAGAGCAGTTTAGTAAAAGTTTTATGTCTAATGATTATTTCATTCCATTTTTTAATCTGTGTTTCATTTCTTAAACGACACTTATTGTAAAACGGAGGGAGTATATCATTTTCTTTTTGAGGGAGGAGGGAGTATATCATATAATTATTTCATCATCCTATCAAATAATCAGAGAAATAACTGAGATTCTGAGAACCTGGTTCTTAAAAGATTGGTAGAAGGGAAACTAATCAATAAGCAGGATGGGGAAGTTAGAGGTTGTTTAGATAATTAGTCAAATTTGGGAGAAAATCAATATTGGTATACATCACTCTGACATTGGTTCTAATACTGGTATTTTATACTCCCCCC
This sequence comes from Medicago truncatula, assembly GCF_003473485.1. Classification (NCBI taxonomy): domain Eukaryota; kingdom Viridiplantae; phylum Streptophyta; class Magnoliopsida; order Fabales; family Fabaceae; genus Medicago; species Medicago truncatula. The sequence continues at coordinate 3,922,428 of NC_053048.1, read as the reverse complement.
ATCTAATATTAAGTGACATAGTTGATTCTATCACACATATCAATGCATATGTTTTATCTTTAATTATCTATTAGAAAAAATTATGAAAATTTCATATTTTGAAAGTATTTATCGAAACGAATCCAACATCTTATATGATATTATTTATATTTGTATATTAGTATAAAAATAAGGTCAAAATATGTCAAGTCAATAATGCACAATTGCAGATTGTCAACTATGTCATCTACTGTAGGACGAGGGGAGTATACAAGAATAGAGAAAATGAAGTTGAAGTTCAACCAATGGTGATACATATTGCTTCAGATTAAAGGGAGAAGCTGAGCTGAGACATAATTTCATATGCTTAAGGAAAGAGTTACATCACACTCATCAATCAGCACTGATCCCAATAGCAAAATGTATATGCAAGAAATCACATACTGGTTATATGGCTATTACCTCACGTCCATTCCTTTTCTTGCCCATGTGTATATGGACAGCTTTCTGTTAGGAACTAAATGAGAAGATCCAAATCTTAGTAAATCATGCCAAAGGGAATTGTGTGATCTTTTGGATAATATCTTCGAACCATGTTAGGAAACTGCACCTTTGCCACATGTTTTGCACTTGGATGAAGGTCGGATTTCGCTTATGTCTGATGATGCTGAATATTTCAGCTTATTCTGGCCACCTCCTGTCGAAAGCTGAATTCGTCACTGAGTATGTTATCATGCATTGAAATTAAAAGATTTTAATGTGATCGTGATATAGCTTATGTTGTTACTTTGGATATTTTCAAAAGTTGAAATCCGTGTGTGGACTTCAATATCTTCAAAAGTTCCTTCATTTGACTTGTTGATTTATAACTTCATTCTGCTATCTGTTATAACATGATTCTTGGCATAAAGCTATAACAAAATTACTGTTTACTTAAATTATCTCCTTCAATCCAATTGTTGGCTCAAGTTTAATATGATTTGACTAGTGCAGAACACTTTTAGAAGTTAAAGTTCTGAGAAACACTTATCTATGACTTGATCTGTTTCTTTGTTTATTGTTTAATCAAATTAGATATTATGCTTCATCCTTTATCTGTATCTACTTGGATTGGAAGCTTTCTTTATCTGTATCTATGACTTATTACTCAATTCTCAGTTTTAGTGACATAAATGAGAATTCATAAAAACATAATTGACCATAACTGTCATATTTTCATTTCTAGTACTGCTATTTATCAAGAACATGCCTCATCACGATCTTCCCGAATCGATACACCGTACACGTTGTAATTATTAAGAAGAAGTAGTGTATAGTTCAGGAATGAGCGGAAATCACAGCGTGTATGTGTTATAAGAAACCAATCACTTGCTGCCAAATCAATTCGTGATGCGTTTTTTATGAATACTCTTCGTACAAATATCATTATCCTTTGATTTCGGCCCTCGCCTCTTATATTGTTCTCTAATAAGAGGTGAAACCTATAAATCCTAAAATAGCTGCAAGCCAGTAGATACATTGGAACTGTTCAAATCTTGGCCAAGAAGAGAGACCAAGAACTCCTCCCATTTTCTATATATAGAAGTAGAATGGAAGAAGTGGTTGAAAGAGGTATTTCATATATAGAAGTCCCACATCGAAGGTTCAGTGAAGCATTACAGCACATGGTGCATATAAAATGAGCTACGAGCAATTCTAAGGGCATACATCCAATCTTTGTTTACCATTGAAAAAATTGAAAAAATGGGATGGGATTTTTAGTATATAATAATTTTATTTAACTTTTATTTTTAAACGTTGGATCCCTTTTTTAAGTTTTGGATATTTTATTATGATAATCCTAACAGGAAAGTTGTCCAAAGTTTAAGAAAAAAATTAACTAAAATCTATTAAAATTTAATGTTCAATGTAAAAAATAATGCATGTTCAAAAATTATTTTTTGAATAATTATTTTTAGAACTTCATTTGTACCAAAATTAAAGGGGTTTGCTAGAACACACATTAGTTTTTATGTAGCAGGCTACACCGTGTATCCCAAAATTAAAATTATTTTTTTGTTTTTTCAGAACTTTATGTGCACCAATACTTAGATGTAATTATGTTTTGAAATTAAATGATTATGTTTGTTAACTTGCATCCACCCACTTTTATAACTTAGGTTAATATAAACACATTTATTATAAACACATTTATATTTTGGAATAAACAATTATAAATATGTAACAAGTCAACATAAACATAAATGTATACAAATATGTTTCATTCTTTTGGTTAATAAATAAAGGTGGTGCAACTTAACAAAGTGGATGTAAATTAAGAAATATTATTCTCACCATTCTATTTAATTAGCTGTATCTCTTGTTTTGTTAATTAGTAAGAGTTAGGAGAAAATCATTACCGATGTATATCACTTTGATATCACTTGTAATACTAGTATTTTATCAACCTGAAGCTACATATAGGTTCTTATACTGGTATTTTATATACAAGAATAGAGAAAATCAACCTAAAGTTCAACCCATACTGATATTGCTTGTAATAATTAGGTATTAGGAATATCAGGATGAAGTTTTGATGGCAATCCTCTCAACAGCAGCGATCTAAATCAGAGAGGAGAAACTGTGATTTGAAATACACGACATAGTTACCGGCAGTTGATTTGTTTCTTCCTCAACCGATACTTTTATGCCTCAATTTCTCTTCAGATGGAGAGAAGAGAATGTTTGTCGTGTGAAATCCAAGCAGAGATGCAAGGCCAAAATGCACCACGCCGTGTTGAACAACTTTGGACGAGAGATCAATGTGAGTGGTGAAGTCACTGATTCACATACGCAATGAGGTTCATAGAGATTATAATCTCACCGACATTCTAGTGGGTCAAATTTCATTTGCTCTATGTGCTAGTTCATAATCCAAAAGACACTAGTGTTTATGCATTGATCTTTCACACTCTTGGGAACCGTTATTGGGAACATCAAAAATTTAAAATCAATAACGGTTGAGGATTGTAGAAATTTTTAATTGATTAATTATTTATTATTAGTACTATTGTAATCAATTAGTCTTTCTTTTGACAAAGTGACATGCACGTTTCTATTTCTCTTTTTGATCAAGTAGCCACTACGTTAGAATTCAACTTTTTTTTAAAGTGAATACTCGACTCTATATAATAATGAATGTCATGCTCACGGGGAAAATTCATGTATTTTTGGTTGCAATTCACTTGGTCAATTGTATGCGCCGCTATTTACTTGCTATGTAACCGTTGAAAGCTTTGAATATCAGAACTTTGGTGTCAATTTCCATTAAACCCTTGTTTCAGCCCCTCTATCTCCAAGTTTACTCTGATTCAAGATCTATATTTATAGTAAAAACATAACTCATAAATTTGGAACGAATATCACACTGAAGATACGTTTTTTTTTTCTCTCCTTCAGTGAAAGAATATTTGCATCAAAAATATAATATTCCCTTTCAAAATATATTTGCATCAAATCGTTCTTCATACGGTACAAAAATATATTTTCAGCACAAAATATATTTGAAACAAATCTTTTATATTTTTAGCAACAATATTCTCCATCTATCAAATTTTGAGTCATACTACAACAACTTTGTTTGAGATGTACTTTTTGATATATTCAGACGGGCGGGAATATCAATGAAGAAGGAGGCACCTGTGAACTTCCTGACTGACCCAATAGATAGAAAATCAACACTCAGGCTTGTAGATGTTATGGTGTAGGGATGGGTAGGTGGAAAACATGCTTGTGTAGACTTGACTGGGGTTTCACCACTTGTGGGATTAGGTGTCGGTCCTTTTACCGTAGGACAGGCCAGCCCTAAAAGCTGCGTCAAGCAAAGTGGTCAAACATCAGAAAGCGTGTTCTTACTATCAATATGCTTTTATACCATTTGCTTTTGACACTTTTGACACTTATGTTGGATTAATGATCCAACAAAAAGTGTTTTTTTTATCCTTCTAGAAAAAACCTAAATAATTGCACCAAAAATCAATTCAAGTGAACGAAATATAGCATGAAAAACAAATTTTCTCCCCGTCATATGTAAATTTTGTAGTGTTAAAATGTGCCACTGATCATGTTTTATGTTCATTCCATCCGTGAAAAGATAAAATCCTTTAATTTGTTGCTTGTGGTGAATAATGAATAATAGAATAAGTTATTGAATAGTGCTAACAACACTCTCTTATCAACACTATTTACAAATGAGTTATAATTAAAATGGTGGGTCATGCATTGATTTCATCCGATAAGAAAATGAGTGTTGAATAAACAACCTAACAATGGTTGATACTATGGCTACATGTACCCTAAAAAGGTCGTTGTTGTCACATGCCATGGAAAAAACAACCTCATTCTCAGCAAGTTGTCCACCTCAGATTCGTCATTACTTTTGAAAAGTGGTCATGACTCATGAGAATTGGAAGGTGTTCTCTGACATGTCAGCAAAATGGGAAGATATGTGCCTTCAATATCTTCATAAGTTCCTTCATTTGACTTGTTGATTTATAACTACATTTCTTCCTTTCTTTCTTTCTTTCTTTCTAACTTTGGAACTAAAGGGCTGACTCATCTTAAAAGTTAAACTCAAACTTGGACATTCTACTTATTAATAAGGGAAAGGGACTATATAGGTGTTTGAGGTTATTTATTCACTCTGCTATCTGTTGTAGCATACATGCTTTTTGGCATAAAGCTTATATCAAAATTATTGTCATCATTTCATGTCTTAGTTAGAAGCTTACTTCAAATAAATTCCATATCAAGATGCCTTCCACTGACTATATGGTTTCCTCACCTCTATGTTTTGTCTAATTAACTGCACACAACAGAAAAAAATATAGACAACATAACTGACAATAACTGTCATTTTATTTCTAGTACTACTATTTATCAAGAACACATCTCACCATGATCTTCCCGAATCGATTCGTGTTGTAATTATAAAGGAAGAAGCAGTGTATAGTTCTGGAATGAGCGGAAATGACAGCACGTAAGTGTTATAACTTATAACCACATCAGTTTGTGATGCGTTCGTGATCTATATTCTTCGCTACAAATATCATTAACCTTTAACCAAGAGGAGAGGCCAAGAACTCCTCCCATTTTCCATGTCTCGCTTAAAGGGAGCCATTTCGACAACACAAGTGAAACTACCTAGTTTGTGTCTAACTCTCGAGTCCTCGATGTTAAAAGCCTTAAACCTCTATGAGAAACTTCAGTGTGTTATATATAGTTGAAGGAGGCTTGTTTTTCTAACTTAGACTATGTACTATTACAAAGGTCCATTTCTTGATTGATTATTTTAAGTTGTTAGGAAAAGAGTGTCACATTATTTGAGAATTGAGAATAAGAACTTTTTTAGAAGAAGCAAAAGATATTGATAGGTTCTACCCAAGCACAAGAAGTGAAAAAAATAGATCAAAAACTAATAAACAAATCACATACAATGCTATTTGCCAAACATGCATGTAGCAAAATAGCAAAAGACTCTTCCTAAAAATAACAAGATCAGTCCAAGCACCAACCACCCCACCTAATAATTCTTGTTAAAATGCAGCATAAACACACATTCCAGAGATAACAACGTGTACATCAGCATCTGCTCCAAATAACGGGTCGGTATAGTGATTCTTTTTAATAGTTAAGTAGTAATTAAAATGAAGCCTAGTTGATTACAGATCTAAATAACTATGTTCTGAAACGAATCAGGTTTAGTACTGAGTAACAGTAATACTAGTACTACTCCAAGAAGAAGAATGGAAGTAGTGGTTGAAAGAGGTATTTCATATATAGAAGTCCCACATCGAAGGTTGAATAAAGCATCACAACACATGGTGCATATAAAAAGAGCTACGAGCATAGTAGAAAGGGGTATGTTACAAAACTTAACTCTCCATGGAAGAGAAGAAATGATGAGATTTTTTGATTTGTATAGCTATTTTCTCTTGTCAATATTTGTTCTTCTTTTCGGTTATAGCTCAAATTTTATTATTTTAAGCCAAAACTGAAATGATGAATGAATATTCAGGAAAAAAGTTAACCAAAATCAAATAAAAAGTAAAAATTGTGTTTAAAGAATAGAGTTTTGGCTTAGATTTTAAACGTCATTAATTCTAAATAAAATCATCAGCCAAATTCATATTTTGTTAAATATTAATAAAATTTGTGATTAAAGAATAAAATTCATATTTTTTTTAAAAATTCTAATATTTTTTGGTAGAGATTCTTATAAAAATATGAACTCAACGTATGAATTTATATTAAAAGAGGGACCAAAAGTGAAGATGGAAAATTTTTTAGAGACTAAAAGTTGAAGAAATTTGTTAGAGGGACCTAAAATGAAAAATTGACCTATTTATATGAACCAAAAACATCTTTAACCCTAAATTTTATTAGGAGAATGTTAATGAGGGTCTATAAAGAATTAGTTAAAGTGTTAAAACTTGTATTTTTAAAACACCGTTTGTGTTAAAAGATTTCTTAACCAAGACACCGGTTAACAACACCCATTTTATTAAAATTTAAAATTATTTTTAATTTAAAATTTCTTAGAAAACTTGTATTTTTATTTTTAAAATTTTAAATTTCTTAAAATTTAAAACTATTTTTTAACCATAACTTTCTAGTTTTTTAGGTCTTTTTTTGCCACATAGTCAACGGTTCTAGTTCTTCTCTCAACATATCCTAACCACAAGTCTATTTTTCACCATTTGTTCTATTATCGATGCTACCTCAAATCTCTCTCTAATATATTCATATAGTTATGATATAATCCTAGCTCAAAGTTAATTGTCTATATGTGTGTGTGTGTGTGTATATATATATATATATATATATATATATATATAGATCATATCAAATAAGAATAGTTTTTAAATGTGAGAATGATAAGAAAAATTATCAGCCATTAGATTAAAAATCAAGAGCAGCTATTTAAACACCAAATAAATACACTAACAAACCACAATACACACTCTCCCGCCTTCCTCTTTTCTTCAACGATAGCAAAGACAATATGTTATCCACCGCCCACCAAGTTTATGCAATGTCTCTCACTCTCGGTCGACTCTCTCTCTCTGCCCTACGCCGTCATTGTCCCTCCCTCCCTCCCTCAAATTGTTAATTTGCACTCACTTTACTAGCTTAGACCAACTTTGTACAAATTTATGTTTTGAAACACACAATTATAAACATGAAACAAGTCAAACATAAATGCATACACATATATTTCGTTCGTTAAAACAAAAAATTGGTATATTTATAGAGTAAAGAAAAAATAATTGATAAAATGGGTGAAAAATATACATTTTTTAGACAAAATATATATACATGATATATAAAAAAGCACCCTACACTATATAATGGGACAGAGTAATTGTATATATTTTGTACATAAGCTCATTTTTTTGTTTGCACCAATAAACGAATATAAAATGAAAAAATATAGAGATTCGTCATTTATTGTCAAGTTATAGAGAACGAAATGAAAAAAAATAAAATAACTTTTCCTTTAAAAAAAAAAAGAAATATAATAATTTTTGTTTAATGTTTGTTTTTTGTTTTCTTTTTGGTTGCACTTGGATTTGCACATGTGAGACCTGTCATGATTTGCACATCATGACCATGCATCATTCAAGTTTTTTTTTTTTCCTTCTTTTCATTTGAAGTTATAGTTATTGAAATTGTTAAATGTTTCTTTTTGTGGCTTAAAATGCACTCAATATTTAGTATTCATTTTCTAACATCTCAAGCAAAGTTCATTCGTAGTTTTGAAGTTTACACATCTGCTTTCATTAGAAAGGTAGCTTAATCATGGTGCTTTGGTCAATACATAAAGGCATATGAAATCATGCTTCATTAATTACTGTCAATTAGTATATTGGAGTAGAATTCACTTACTTTTTGCTAGAAAAAAAAAAGAAAAAAAAAAAGAATTCACTTACTTTAAATTAGTATGCAATTGTCCTTGTGAGTTTAGCTCAGTTGATATGGACAATACATAATATATGCAAGATATGGGGTTCAAACCTCGGACACCACCAAAAATTAGTATGCAACTTACATAATATTACCAACAAAATAAAAGAAAAACTAACAACAACAATGTCTTGTCTTGTTTTTATCGTCGGCTTGTGTGGTGTAGTTTGAATTTTCCATTTTGTTAAGGTGTTTTTGTTCCGTTATGATTGACAAATTAAATTCAATTTGTGTTACAGATTTAATCAATGATGATTTGATTATTAACACTTTAGATTTAAAGACACGTATATACTTTGATTTGATCACTTTAATTTTATCAATTTTGTAGATATTTTGACGTTTTATGATTTTTTTTTCTTTATCATAGGCATTCTATGATCTTAACTTGGATGATGTGAGAGCTTGTGATCATTATTCAAAACAGTAAACTTCTCTTTAGGAATAATTATGAAAATTTCGGTGTAGAGTTTGTGCAGTAAATAAAGTTGTTTATAGTTTACCTAAGACGGCCACGTTAGCGGCTAGTTTCTGATATCGGTAGAAATATCAGATTGTATTAAACATATTTTGATTAATGAAATGATATAAGTCTTTTGCCTTAAAAAAAACTTGGATAGTAAGAATTTGTTCACAGATTATTCCTTTTCAGTTTTACTAACATTGAATTTGTGTTAGCTTTCTGTTTTGGTCTTCATTTTTTTTATTGGTGGTGGTCGGGGTTTGAACTCCAGACCTTGCATATATTATGCATTGTTCATACCGACTGAGCTAAGATCACGATGACGCTTTGCTCCTCATTTCTAACATTGAAAACAATCCTTGAATTATTTAAATTTTAGACATTTTTCTTATCATTGAATTTTTTTATTTAATTTTACTCATGCGTCTCGTTGAATAATGAGTTGAAAAGTCATGATGTTCTTTAAATATGTTCAAACTTTAGTGGTGATTATTTTCTTAAGTTTGTAAATGGGAGCCAAAAACCGTAAAACAACATAAATAAAGGGACACAAATTATATTAAATAGATTTAAGTTTTTTTTTTCCTAAAGCAAAAGATAATGACAAAATTCAATGATTAAAAACTAGAAAAAGAAATAGCAGATACAAGAATTAGACAATAGCTAGGAGCAATAAAATTATATTTAAGCAAACATTTTTCAACCTATTTACATTCCTTTTTCTAAAAAAATAAGAGTTAAATATGTTTTTAGTCCCTATAAATATACCAACTTTTCGTTTTAGTCCCTCTAAAATTTTCCTTTAACTTTTAGTCCTTATAAAATTTTCAATCACTACTTTTGGTCCCTATTTTTAAGTTAATTTTTGTATTTTTAAATGAAATTGTGCAGAAATGTTAAGAATATTGTAAAAAAAATTCTCAAAAAAAACTAGAATTTTTTAGCAAAACACAAATTAAATATGAATTTTTAACCTTCAAAAATATAAAAATTCATATTAAATTCATGTTTTGTTAAAAAATTCTAAATTTTTTTGGGAGAGATTCTTATAATAATTAGAATTTTTCTGGAAAATTTCATTAAAAAATATTAATTCTATATATGAGTTTACTTTAAAAGAGGGACCAAAAGTAAAGATGAAAAAATTTTAAGGGACTAAAAATTAAAGGAAAATTTTAGAGGGACTAAAACGAAAAGTTTGTATATTTATAGGGACTAAAAAGATATTTAACCCAAAAAATAATCATATTCATTATGTTAAATTAGACACCACAGAAAAAGAGCAAAAAGTGTGGTAGATCTTTTGATTTTGAAGCATGATTGGAAGTGAAAAGTACATATGACTACGATTTTTAATTCCCCCTCTTCCCACATCCCCGTCCAGTTCATGTGTGCCTAAAGTTTTAATGGTCCATTTATAATTAATCCAAATCTTTACTTGAAGTTGAAGCACACATTTTACATCAAATAATGCATATTGTTATTAGTACATTCCCTTAGCATAAAGTACAAATAATATAGAATATGGCCAGCACGAGAAATTTCTTAATTTACAGCTCATAGTAATTAATCATATTCTTTATTAGTATATAGTAGTAATATTAAAATAAATAATATGAACATCTAGGAAGGTGGTAGTGATGAGAATGTGGTGCTTCAAGTTGAAGTTTATAGTTTGACGCACCGGCAAAACGTGTGGAAGCTGTGAACTTAATTTTTTGACATGTGCCAGTTGCATATTAGAACAAAGAAAACTATGAAATCAAGAATTCGTTGATATTACATAAATTAACCAAAGTTTCCAATTTTGCCCATGTCACACTTTACGTACAAAATAAAATTGTGGAAGACTTTTTTATGACAAAATGTTTGGAATTGGCCTAACCGACATTTTTATATGGAAAATATTTGATGTAGAGTAGAGTATATCCACTTTGATAGAGAAACACATAAGAGAGAATGATGTCATATATGTAATAGATTGATGAAGTGATAGAAAAAGATGAGATGTAGTTATAAAATGAGGTGTTGAATAATGTATATTAATTTTTTTTTTATTTTTTATGTAGGATGCAGGAGAATATATATCCTTAAATAAATATAATGATTCGTTTTATATAATTGATATTGAATTTAGTAGATTAGTCCTCCACAATATTAAATCGATGTGTGAACTCTGATTGAAAGATGTATTTACATTAGAGAAATGAAAATCGTATTCGTACAACTATTTTAAAACAATTTTTTAGACAACTATTCTTTATATTTGCATCGTGTTCTTACTCTCCCCTGCTCTATATTGTTTTTTTGTCAAAAGAAGAAGAACGTTGACAAAAAAATTATCCCAAATTGATAATACAAATATCATTACTTCACTTCAGGTGGAAGAAATATGAGAGACAAAAAATACTTCTTATACAATTCTAAGATGTGATCATACTAGAACTAATACACCGTATCCAATCAAAACTTCGCAGTTAACTATTTCCATTGCGTGCTTGGACAACAGTAGTACTAGGATGAGTGACCTCCTGGAAGTCCTGGTATTGCACCTCTTAAAAATCCTCCTTAAAAAAAATAATTCAATAAAATTATTTTGGCTAACCATTATGTAATAACCATTGTTATTATATCTTGTAAAAAAAAAAAAACTATTGTTATTTTTGAAAGAAGGTAAAATGGAATTATATTAACAAAAACAACTTTATTTTTCCAGCATAAGAATTGCCGGAGAGAAGCAATGAAAAGGTAACGGTTACATCAAATAATGAGATAAATCATCAGAAAGAAAACCAAAAAATTGGTGTTACAAAACACCTTCCAAACATAAAAGAGGACTGAACCATCTCATGTGGTAGTTAAAAACAAAATTGATTTGTTTCGCCTTCAATCACCAATGATATTGAATCTTAATTTTATAAAATGAAATGATATTTAAGGGATCCTTGAAGAAGGAAATAAGATAAACTAAAATAGAGGACAATTAAGACTAGAGAAGAATCGACCGACCTCCCATCAAAATGTTTCTACTCTTCCATCCAAACAATCTACTCCAAATACGTTCCAGCAACATATACCAAAACTAAATCTTTCTAGGATCCCCTCCTATGGGCAAACCCCAAATACAACAAAGGAAGGTGCTTATGTTTACATACAATTCATAACCAACGATGCTTCATGCAACCACGATTCAACAACATTAACACCAAACAACATGTTTTTTTTTTTTTTTTTTTTTTTTTTTTGTAAAAATAGACTTTCAGGCCAAAAATCACCTCAAACAAAAGTAAAACAGCTTCAGGGACCTGATGTTGGCCTAACTTATATTCCTTACTAATAAAGTATCATATGTAAACTATAAATGGAATACAAACACCTCATTCTGCGTCCCTATGGACCTGGAAATGAATTATTCTAAAATCAAAAGAACATTAAGTGATATATTTTTTAGTCAAATGAGTTAAACTCAAATATTGAAATATCAATGTTAAATTCAATTGTAAACATTTATTTTTATATAAAAAAAACTATTGTAAGAAAGTTTACATTTTCAACCGTACTTGAATAAATAATTCTACCCAAAAAAAACTATACTTGAATATTTAATTTTAAATACTATGAGAAATAAAAAAATTTATATATAAGCTTTCTAAAATCACCTAAAAAAACAGAGTTTTCTAAAATAACGCATATATACTTAGATAAACTTGTATTTAAAATAATTTACCAACATCTGTTGAAATTTTCTATTTAGATAAAATAAAGTTGAAATATTTTACGGACATCTGTTGAAATTTTTTATTTAGGTAAAATAAAGTTGCATATATAGAGCCATTTCAATGATACACTGAACAAAACAAACCACTCATTAGTTGCCACCCTTACTTTTAATTAATCATATTAGGAGCTAACGTTTTCTATAATTAAGGGGAAACAATGTGAGATAGATGAATGAGTGTCATTTAAGCATGTGTCTAAAAGAATGTAAGAGTAGATCACAAAAAAAAGGAATGTAAGAGTAGGTTCTTCAAAAAATAATTATATTAAAATAATACTCCATCCGTTCCGTAATAACTGAGTCATTTGTAAAAAAATATTGTCCTAAAAAAATTGACCCATTTCACTTTTCAATACAACAATAATTACTTTTTTCCAAATATAATTCTAATTAATATTACTTTCATCACTCTCAATTCAATATATTCTACTTTACATTTATGATAAGAAATAATGCACTAATACTTGATAAGACACTCAAAATTATTTTTCTCTTTTTTTCACTTATACACTATTTCTTAATATGTGTGAAAATAAAAAAAAAAGGCTATGATAAAATGGGACTGAGGGAGTACAATTTTAAGTCTTAAGCATGTTTAAAGAAAAAGTACTTTACTTTTTGACTAGAAAACGTATTTTTTATTGAAAAAGTCAATTATGATTGTGTATATTTAACATAATTTATTTATTTCGGGGTACATAAATATTTTATGGTCTTTTTTTTTTACCAATTATTTTTTAAGGGAAAATGGATTAAATAGAAACAAAGAAATACATAGAGTCAGGAATAAGACCTGACATAATAAGTCTACACAAAAGTGTAGGTTGATCAAAACAGGTAATACATAGTGATAACTGACAGAATAACCAGACCTAATAAATTCTAACACACAAGAACTCATCACGAACACAATCCAATGAAGTCGTGTAAGAGTAAGAAATCAGGTTGGAAGAAAAATGAAGAGTGACCTCTTGCGACCATTAACTAGGGTTCAAAAGTTGGTAAATGAACTGACTTCTAACACGAAATCTAATTCACATACCATCAACTTCCCGCCAACAACAAGAAACAAAGAGCTTTCATGTGTGAATGCCTGAAATCAAACATATAGAATGAACTAGATATGCCAACATTGATGGCGTAAAACCACTAGTGTTGAATTATAATCTATAACAACGACGTGAGAATCACATTTAAGATAGACCCAATAGATTAGAGAACCCATACTGGTTTTCCAACCTAGGTAAGGTATCTATTCCACCGTCTACCTAAATGTCCTACTTCTAGCTAGGAGGATATCTGATAGCCAAGGGTGAAGAACGCAAAACAAACTCAAAATTTATCAATTATAGAAACAAGTGTTTATAGAAAACTCTGAATAAAGTTCATGTAAGCTTAAATCGATTGGTAGGAACATTGTATTTTTATATGCAGAGGGTGATGTTTGAATCAGATTTCATTCTTATTCATGATAGTTTAAATATTAATTTTTAGAAATTTCTTCTAGTTTTTTTTTTGGTGGTGAATTAGTTTTGTATTTATTAACCATAATAACAATATTTTTTGTAAGAAATCATTTTGTCAAAAAAATGGAGAATTGTTTTTATGAAAACTATTTCAAATATCTTCCAATTTAAAACAGTTTTTTTTTTTTTATTTCTAGATTTTCATAATTTTTTCTATTTAGAAAAAATAGAAAATAAATATCTTTGGACAATTACAACAAACGAGTACATTTTGGTAATAACAACTTTCGTAGCTAAATTTTCGTTGCGTATATATAACCATTCTCACGTTCTTCTCTTCTTCCAAATCACACAAAACCTTTCTCTCTTCATTCTCTTCTCCCTCAAGTCAAAAGCGTTTCATCACTCATCTCTCAAGGTGATTTTTTCACACTACAATTCCATTTTTCTTCAGTTTTTTTCTTTATGTCAGATTCATTTTTGTGTCAATTATAGTTGAATCATGCATTTTGTATTGCAAGTTTGCAAAATTTAACTTGATTTCAGTGTTTACATGTGTTTTTACTTGATGGGTCGTTTTTGTTTTTGTTATATATGAATTTTGATTGATGGGTTTCGTTTAAAATGAGATGGATCTGTTGCAATTTTCAGTTTTGTGTGTTGTTTTGTTGATTGAATTTGAGCTTGATTTGATGTTTTTGTTGGATTTTGTTGATGGGTTTTGGTTAAGAACTTGATCTGAATTGAATTTGTAATGGATCTAATGCAATAGTTACATTTTTGCATTGAAAATTTGAAATCACATGCATTTAGTTCATTGCTCTTCACTTGGTGATAGATCTGATTTTGTGAGATTGGTTTGAATGGTCAACTTATAGTCATACTGATTTTTTTTTATCAAATCATATACGTATGCATGTGTTCGTGTTAGATCTGTATTTTTGGAATCTGTTTAATGGTTTCGTGTGCCATACATGTTAGTTTCATGGTATAGATCTTCGATTGATTCATGATCTGGTTTCATATATATTTTTTCATGCAAAAGAATTCAACAAGGTGTTGATTCTGATTCTGAATGAGAGAATGGGATATGCACCATTAGTGTAAACTAGATTTACATCGATGTCCAATTGGAATCAAATTGAGTTTACGTGTCAACATCATGAATTCTCATTGGATGTCCGTGTAAAACTATTCTGCACTAACGGTGCATATTAATTAATCTCGTTGTGGATACATGATATTTTATTTTTTAAAAAATGTAGTTTAGGTGGCCAAGAAAGTCAAACTTTTAAGATTTTCAAATTACGGTTGACAATAGCCGATGTTTGTTATGATGTATCAAAATGATTTTGATCTACAATTTGAACTCATTGAGATTGAATTGCACCTTCATTATGTAAATTTTTTGGTCTATTCTGGATGTATTATTTCTCTAAGATGATAATAGATTAGTAGTTGGAAATTGTGATCATGGCTATATTATGTAGTGTTTGTGCTAATTGATTGAATACATGTTAGTTGTCATTAAGGATGTCATTGTCAAAGGGGCTTCTTTTTTATGCTTTTGTTCTTACTGATCTGTTTGAATCTTGATTTGGATAGGTTAATTAGAAAAGCAAAATGGTGAAGATTTGCTGCATTGGTGCCGGATATGTCGGTGGTCCAACAATGGCAGTCATTGCACTTAAGTGTCCATCCATTGAAGTGGCTGTTGTTGACATATCTAAACCCCGCATTGCAGCCTGGAACAGTGACACCCTTCCAATCTATGAACCTGGCCTTGACGATGTTGTAAAGCAATGCCGTGGCAAGAACCTCTTCTTCAGCACAGATGTTGAAAAGCATGTCTTTGAGGCCGACATAGTGTTTGTCTCTGTGAACACCCCGACTAAAACTCAGGGTCTCGGTGCCGGCAAAGCAGCAGATTTGACGTATTGGGAGAGCGCAGCTCGTATGATTGCCGATGTCTCAAAGTCTGACAAAATCGTTGTCGAGAAATCAACTGTCCCTGTCAAAACTGCTGAGGCAATTGAGAAAATTTTGACTCACAATAGCAAGGGAATCAAATTCCAGATTCTATCAAACCCGGAATTCCTTGCTGAGGGAACTGCAATCAGGGATCTTTTTAATCCGGATCGTGTTCTTATTGGAGGCAGGGAAACCCCTGAAGGCCTGAAAGCTGTTCAAACATTGAAGAGTGTTTATGCTCACTGGGTTCCCGAGGAGCAGATACTAACCACAAATCTTTGGTCTGCTGAGCTATCTAAGCTTGCTGCTAACGCCTTTTTGGCTCAGAGGATTTCGTCTGTTAATGCAATGTCAGCACTTTGCGAGGCAACCGGTGCAAACATTCAACAAGTGGCCTATGCTGTCGGCACTGACTCAAGGATTGGACCCAAGTTCCTTAACGCTAGTGTCGGTTTCGGTGGATCCTGCTTCCAGAAGGATATCTTGAACCTTGTCTACATCTGCGAGTGCAACGGCCTTCCTGAGGTTGCAGAGTACTGGAAACAAGTGATCAAGATCAACGATTATCAAAAGAGCCGTTTTGTGAACCGTGTAGTTGCGTCTATGTTCAACACGGTTTCAAACAAAAAGATCGCTATTCTTGGATTCGCATTCAAGAAAGATACCGGTGACACAAGGGAGACTCCCGCCATTGATGTGTGCCAAGGGCTACTCGGTGATAAAGCCAACATAAGCATATTCGACCCACAAGTTACCGAGGACCAAATCCAGAGGGATCTATCCATGAACAAGTTTGACTGGGACCATCCAATCCACTTGCAGCCAATGAGTCCAACAACTGTGAAGAAAGTGAGTGTGGTTTGGGATGCATATGAAGCAACAAAAGATGCACATGGTATCTGCATTCTGACTGAATGGGATGAGTTCAAGACACTTGATTACCAGAGGATTTACGAGAACATGCAAAAACCAGCATTTGTTTTTGATGGAAGGAACGTTGTCGATGCTGAGAAGCTACGTGAGATTGGTTTCATTGTTTACTCAATTGGAAAACCATTGGATGCATGGCTCAAGGATATGCCAGCTGTGGCATAAAATATATTTGATCATTTGATTCAACAATGAAAAGTCAAGTACTGAGACACTGAGTTTGATTCTTTAATATTTTTGTAAGATTTTTGTTTTTTTCTCTTTTGACTTTTTCATTTTCCCATAGTAGTTGATATAAATGAGTATACATCATGGGAATGTTGGAAGCTTTATGTTTTAATTACTCTGTTTTTGTACTCCCATCCATTTCTATATGGCTGTTATGAATGTACTTTTGTTTCATTAAATAATCTGCTCTTATTATTAGATTGGTGCAAGTTTTGAAATATTGTGAAAAATATTTTGGCCTAGTATTAACATGAAAGGAAATATGAGAAATGAATGTCATTCCTCACTAATAATAATCTCATTGAGGGGGAATTCTATTGTTTTAAATTAGTTTCAAATGAGGTCACAAATTCCTAAATAAAACAAGATTTTCCCTATGCTCATATCATATTGACCATAAAGAGCTTGACATGTAATTATTATTGTAAAAAATTCTTATACTAAAATTCTTATACCAAATTAATTTTCCCCATGAAATTGTTTGATTAGTAGAGGTGAAGTGGTAAAAAGCATCTCTGAAGGTTAGATCAACATCACTGGTTCTAGATCAAATGAGTCTATCAGAAGAGATTGATAGGCAAGATATCTCAATCAGAGCAAGATATACATCACAAATGAATGAGTATTAGGAGAGATATGAAGAATATCACCTATGAACAAGTCATGAAAGCCATTTATCAGTCCAAAAGTTAACCTGAGAACTATCTCCAATAAGACAGTAACTATGATCCATCACAACAACTGCAATATGATGTTTCATTCATACCTCTCCAAAGAGAGGATGATATATGATATGAATAAGCTATCACAAGTTGATCCCAATTAAAGCCAGAGTAAATAAAAATCCAACATAATCTTAACATTACAAATTTTTTAGTAAGCTTCAAAGGTCTAAGACTTAAGCCACCTTCATCAACAGGAGTACAAACAATTTTCCAAGCAGCAGTAACCGATTTAGTAATATTATTATCACCAAAACCACAGAAAATTCTTTATTCAAATATCTAGCCAATTTACTATTCTCCATTTTCAACACCTAGTAACAAAAAAAGTAAACTTCATCTTTCTCTTCAATAGCCCATAATCAATGTCCTGTCGTGGTTGCAATACTTTTTGACTCTGATCTCCTCGGCAGTATGGATCTTATGACCACTTGATAGATAAATTTGATAAGTTTTGTGATGTCAAAGGTGTACTTTGTTCTATCTTTGCATAAATCAAGAATACTTTTTTTTTTTAATATCAAAAATTTAGAATTTTGGTTAAAAGAAATTCATTTTTAAAATGCCTATATAAGCTTTTCGCAACCTATTTTTCTTGAGCATCGTTTCAATTTTATAGGCATATGAGAGTCAACCACCTTTAAAAGAAATAACCGGATGAGAGTTACCATTCTTAGTCGATACAATTGTCTTTTTCTGCTTGAGCATTGAAGATCAACTTCCATTAGAAAAATGATCGGGTGAGGGTCACCTTAAGTTTTTCTCCATTACAACCAACTAACTTAACCAAAATAAAACAAATCAACCAATAAAAAGTTGAGACCAAAATTTACAACTCTAATAAAAATAATTAATTAACTAGGAATAGACCTTCAAGGTTTGGTTTAACGGTAAAAATATAAATTATAGATTCAGTCTCAGATTTAAACTCGACCAATGTCTGAAGTATTTCTTGCTACGACCATGACACCATCCTATCTTCCAAAATTGTCTTTATAATAAAAAGAGACTTTTTCTCAAAAAAAATAAAATAAAAAGAGACTTGATTTTAACATTTTTGTGAACATATTTTTAGAGAAATTATATTTGTCTGACCATTTTATAATAATTATTTAACAACATTTTTTCAATCTCTCTATACTGTTTTTTATCAAGAAAAAAATAAAAAAAGATCGTCTTAAAAGTTATCATAAAATAATTTTACAATTATGATTATTCTATTGTTAAGAGGGTGTAAAATTTCACAAAACATTATTGAAAAGTGCAATTAATTGAAAGAGTCCTTGTCCTAACATTCTTTGTATTGACCAAGTAATAGTATCACACACAATCAAACTCAAAAACCCTCTCTCTCTCTCTCTCTCTCTCTCTCTTATACACACAGGAAACCAATAGTCCCTTGAGAGAACATCCGAGTAACACTCACACTCAGCCGAATGGCCTCTCACCACCATTACAACCACCATCACAGCCACCACCAACCTCCACCACCTCCTCCTCCTACCCATTGCTACTGCACCCCCTCTTACCCATGCTACACCCCCACACCACAACCACAACCACCCCATCTTTCTCCACAACACGACCACCTCATACAAACCATTTCCTCCGTCCTCCTTTCTCCACAACTCAACCACCTCGTACACCACAATCTCGTACACGACCACCTCGTACACGACAACCTCGTACACCACCCCAAATCACAAACCCTTCATCAAAATCATCAATCCACACTCTCTTCTCTCATTAACCGCATTGAATCTCTTGAATCTTCTCTCAATCAACATCAAACCCATCAATCTCAATCTCTCCGTCATTCTGCTGCACGTGTAATCCAAACCCATTTCCGTTCTTTCCTCGTTCGTAGATCAAGAACACTAAGGAACCTTAAACTACTTGCATCTATCAAATCCTCTTTTATTGCTATTAGATCTTCGTTTTCTACTCATACCCATTTCGATTTTCCAGCTCTTTCTCTCAAAGCTGTTAACTTGCTCATCAAACTTGATTCAATTCAGGTAAATCTAAGCTTGGCTATTTTTCATTTATGTTTAATTTGTGTTTTTTTTGAGGGAATTTCATATTTTAATTATACCCTGAAAATAAAAATTTGAAATTTGGTTTTAGGGTTGTTGTCATACAAATTACAATGATTATGAATGGGAACTGATTCTATATTATTTTTATTTTTTTGGGGGGAATTTGCTCTTTTATTTATGTCATGAAAATGAAAAATTGAAATTTAGCTTTAGGGTTGTGATACAATGATTATGGATTGCAAAAGAGATTAGTATCTCTGTGTTGACAGTGTAAAACTTTTTTACTCATGCATGTAATTATATCATGTCAAATAGATATTTTTAACTATGTTTTAGGAACTAACTTTAAAAAGTGGCATCATTGAGTGATTTGATTAGTTACATGTGTAAAATTGTTTTACACTATTGGTGTATACAAACTAAATTCATTGCTAAAGGTCGGTTGATAGATAATGAGATTGATTTGTATGCACCGAGAGTGTAAAATACTTGTACACATGCATCCTATCAAATCATGACAAATTGATATATGTAGAGATATTTTAGGAACTAACCTAAAAAGTGGCATCATTGAGTGATTTGATTGAATGCATGTGTATAGAAGTTTTACATTGTCAGTGTATATAAATTGAATCCGTAGATAATTGGTTGTATTTTTTTTTGTATTTTTTTTTTTTTTTGAGGAATTTCCTCTATTATTTATGTCATGAAGAGAAAGTTTTGAAATTTGGCTTTAGGACTGTGATACAATGATTGTGGATGGGAAAAGGTCGATTAGTAGAGATTTGGTTCAGTTTTTGGACTCAATTGAAGAGGTTGCTGCGAAAAAGCGTATGCATTATGTTAAAGCGGTAAAGAGTTCGAGATCTGGTCAGAAAGTTCAGAGACCAAGAAAACCAGAAGGTGATGATGATGAGAAGAAGAAGCTGTTGAAGAATTTGAGGGGGAGAGTTGAGAAGATTAGCAAATTGTGTAAGGTTTATGGAGATGATGAGGAAGGTTTAGAGAATGAGGAGAGCGTTCATGATGATGATGATGATTATGATGACGATGGAGTAACTGATGTTGTGGTCGCTAGAAGGGATGGGAACAAAAATGGTGTCTTTGTTCAAAGGCAAGTAATTCAACCTAGAGTGAAGAAGAGTGTGAGATTTGCAGAGAATGGTAATGTTTGTGAGGTTTATAGCACAAGAACTTGTGAATCGGATGGAAGTTCCTCAAATGATGACCAAGGCGAGGTTTTGGAGAATAGAAAGTTTGCAGTTGTAGATGTTGTGGACTCTTCTCAGGGTGTTGAAGATGACGAGGAAGTGCTGGTGGGGGACAGTGGAGGATCAACACGTAGTAGCGATGACGGAGATATAGTGGCACACCAAGAGAAGATTCTGTTCTCTGCTCCATTGCCACTTAAAATGGAAAGCAGAACTGATTTGAAGAGTAAAGGCGTGAAAATTTTGACGTGAAATGTCATTACATTATATTCATGTAAGGCTTTGTCTACCCTTTGATTTGTAATGTTTGATTGGATTCTAGGACAATTTGATTGGACTTAGATTGTTTGGTAATTGGTAGATCTCATCTGTGTGTCTAATTGGCATTTGGTTATAAATGGATTTGTTATGTTCCACTTCAATTGGAATTTAGATAAGTGTGGTTGGTGTCTATCTCATTTGTGTGGTTGCTCTTGTCTAATGCGGGTGGTCCCTCGGGATCCTCTCATGACACAACATAGTGAAACCACAAGAGACATTGAGTTGTGGAGCTATGATATGTAGTCATGACATGAACTAGAATATACTTGCATGATTCAGAAGCAATTCAAAATTGACAACATAACTTGGCATACTGTTTATGAAATTTTGGATGCTTTTTTTCTCATAAGGAGTTTTGTCCAATGAAAAAGGCTGTAATTCTAGTCATTTGTAAAATGCTTCATTGTACGTTCTAAGGTTTAACAGATCAAGTTATAGGGAAATCAAGCTCCACTTAATCTGTTTCAATCTCTTATGTGCAAACATGTGTGTATGGTCAAGTTATAGAGATGACAAAAAAATTGTGCACCATGATAACTAGTCTGTTGTTACTAGTTAGGGCACTGTTACGTATGATAATGTTATTAACTCAGTTCCAAACACAGCGTAAAAAATAATTATAAGAAGGTTTACCTATGTCAGAACTCAGAATGATCAGAAATTGATAAGTGAGCTTAACTATAAAATGCTTAAGTTGAAAATGTATCTACACTCGATTTGGAGGGAATTAAAGGAAACAGCTTGGTTAAATACTTAGGCTTTGTTTGGGAGTTTGGAGGGGAGGGGAGGGGAGGGTTTTGGAAAGAAGGAAGGAGCAAGTGGAAGAAATAGAAGACATTGGGAGGAGAGAGCTTTGGGGGTTAATTTTTTACTCATAATAAAAAATCCCCCTCATTTGGGGGAACTCAAAAATTGTATTGGGGGAGGGTTTTAGGGGGTTATGGAGGGATTATATGAATTTTTCAAATTCAATCTATGTTGTTATAACATTCTTAAAGTCAAAGGTATATTAATCATAAGTATTACTTTATTATTTTGTAAAAAAACTATTTTTTCAAAAAATGTGAATTTTTTGTCCATTTTTCTATATATTTTTAACCCCCAAAGCCCTCTCCTTCCTTCCCCTCCAAACTCCCAAACAAAGCCTTACCGAATCATATAAGCATTTATGTATAAATTGTTTCAGCAAAGAGCAGGGAACAAGGGAAAACTCTGAAATTATTTTTTTTACCAAAATACTTTGTATAACCTATTTTTATATTTTTCACAAGAAAAGTCTATTATCTTGCAAACAATTGCAATGTCATCCCTCCTAGCAGACTATAAACCAAAAAGTCTCGTATTATTTGAAAATCGAGACTAAGGTAGTTCATAAACATCTACTCTTCTAACCTACTACGGCACCTTTTAATTAATTAAGTCCAAAATCATGATTGACTTGCACTAGACGTAAATAGACAACACATACAAAGTACTACCAATACAAAAACAACAAGGTGCATCAATGAAATAACAATAATTAGGACTACCATTTAACAATGGAGTTCTTGAGATCAAAGAAAAAGTAAGATATTAATCTAACTACTAATATTTCCCATTCAAAAAAATTATATTATATTTTTTTGAGACAAAAATTAGATTTTTTATTTAATTTTAGACCCTTCAAAAGTTGAACTGAAAAAAAATTGATTTAATATCAAAGGCAATCACACCTTGAAAATTAAATTGCAAAAAAAAATAAAAAATTGAACTAATATTGCAGAGTCCTCGATAAAGATGATCCTTCCAAAAACTAGTGTATGCCGCTATTTGTGACGCTGACACGGTATTCTTTAGTAAAAGGCGAAAGAATAGTTCGCTATGTCATCATCACACAGCCCGTGAGTTTAAGAACTAGAGGTCCTTTCGATTTATATGTAAGCAGCTTAGTTTCACGTGCACTACCCGATGTGGGACTTTAGTCAGAACATAGACAGTTAGACACCCAATCACTTGACTCCCTCCCTTTCTTTCTACCCTCGAAGAAGTGCTGGTGGAGGACGGTGAAGGATCAACGCGTAGCAGTGGTTATGGAGATTGACTGAAAGAGCAGTTTCAGGTACATCATGAGAAGCTTCTGTTCTCAGCTGCATTGCCGCTTAAAATGGAGAGCAAGACTTGAAGAGTAATGGTGTGAACAATTTGTCGCGAAATGTCATAAAATTATCATTTAAGGCTTTGTTTGTTTACATTTGATTTGTAATGTTTGACTGTATTCTAGGAGAACTTGATTGGACTCTGTCTAATCGGTATTTGGTTCTGTAAATGGATTTGTAATGTTCAACTTAAATTGTTGTTTACTAGTTTCATATTATCAGCCATTCTCAAACTTAGTAATAGTTGTACATCACTTGGTGACATTTAATTAATAAAACGTATGATAATCTTGTATTAAAGAAATCACGAGCCTGTCTGCATTGACAATAGGGTCATCTTCATTGTCGAAAATATTATTACAGATTCATCCTTGTAGAGGAAGATATTATTACAAATCCATTATTTGAATGGTAGAAGAGGGAATGACGAAATGGATCGCCTACCTTCCCCGCGGGAAAGGTATGCCTTTCAGCGTTTCTGCTCCATCGACCAAGTGCCACATCACCCTTTTTTTTATTAACTTAAAGCACAAAACAGTGAAGTATTTTTAACAACAACAACATGAAAACGAGTAAGATGATCCTTAACAATGGCCTAGTCATGTTAAAGTTCCATGGTCTTCAGTCATCCTTTGCAACATAACTTCGGTCATAAACTGGGTCTCTAAGCCTTGTGTTTTCCACATAAGCCAGAAAAATGAATGATTGTGTCTTCCCTATGCTTTTCTACACTTCAAAGAATATCCTGCTCTCATTGTTTCCTCCAAATACCTTGTGGACCTTGGTGAATCTCTTGCATTCTACAAAAGAGCTTTTTAATAATTTCCAAGGTTCAGTCCTATAAGCATGATAATCAGACTCATCATAAACAGATAAGATTCTTTTAAAGTGAACTTAACTATAAAATGTATCTAACCTTAATTAATGGTAAACAACTTGGTAATTGTTTATTGTGTTGTTTCAACAAAAGAACAAGAAACAAGGGGAAACTTTGTGTGAACTCTGTATAAGCTATTATTATCATAAAATAAGACCATGAAAATGGAACTAATATCTTACCTTATAGCATAAGTGCTTATCCTATAAAAAATAAAAATTGAACGAACATTGAAGAGCCCTCAACAAAGAGGACTCTTCCAAAAACTAGCGTATGCCCCTAATTGCAACACCAGCACAAATATTATTTAGTAAAGGACAATGCCATGT
The DNA here is from genome assembly GCF_003473485.1 of Medicago truncatula. Taxonomy (NCBI): domain Eukaryota; kingdom Viridiplantae; phylum Streptophyta; class Magnoliopsida; order Fabales; family Fabaceae; genus Medicago; species Medicago truncatula. Next base: position 3,897,975 of record NC_053048.1, on the reverse strand, counting down.
GGTGATGAAATAATAATCACTCTTTTACTATTTACTAAAAGGCAAAAGAATAATCCTCATGTCATCTTCACATAGCCTGTCATTATTAGCAATGTCATCATTGCAGGGCTCCATGATTATTAGCAGTAAGGTGCTTTCTTTTTATATGTGAGCAGCTTAGTTTAACTCATGTGTTAGCTGATGTGGGACTTCAGTCAGACTTTGTAACATGTTGTTACGAACATGATGTAAGATTGTATGATCTCGACGGATATAATGCATTTGACGTTTCATTCTTAGCATGCTTTGTATGAAAATCATCACAAAAATGCTTATGAAGAATAACTACATCAGCCTTCTGACTCAAAAGATACATGTTCGTTCAAATTGAATGGAATGTGGAAACTTTCTGAGTTTCATTGCTTGTTAAAGACATCAAACTCTTCTCACTTCTTCATCTGTATCTAATTGGTATTTGGTTCTGTAAATTAAATGGATTTGCAATGCTCCCTTCTCAACAATTATTGAATTATTTCCATTTGTTTTCTGAATGTTAGTTGTAATCACTTATCACGTGAAAATCGCAACATTAAATAGGATTTTATTTGACTCAGACCAATGGTGTGACGAGCTAAGCTCTTAGAGATCAAAATGGTTGTTCGTCCAATGAATTCCTCGCTTCAAACAGAAAGTATGGTACATATTGGTACTTAATTAGAATTCCTAATTAGAATTCTGAAGAAAGTATATTAAGTATCTCTGTCCTTTCCAAACTCTGCGTGCCTTTCTTCTCATAACAAGTTCTGTCCTATAAAGATGGATCCAATTCTAATCATTTAAAGATGTTTGCATAAACTTTTCAAGGTTTATCAGACCAGAAAATCAGCCCCACTCAATCTATTTTCAATCACTCTAGTGCAAACTTTTGTGAATCATCAGGTTATAGAGATGATAAATGGGTGGTAGTAGAACTTGTTATACTAAAGATGCTACATGTATCACCACCTCCTCTCATCACTATCAATATATTTTGCTTCTTCCAAAAAAAACAATATTATTCTTGAATCTCAATTAATGTGTAATTTTTGGAGTATTGAAACAACTTAAAAGAATCAAAGAAATGGGAATAAAGTGTACTTTCAGATTCTATAATCCGAACAAAATGTATTTTTTTAGAAGAAAAAAAAAACTACGCATAAGGTGAAAAAAGGTAATAGCCTTTTAATGAAGATCACAAACCTATGGATTTGGTCCATGTATTTTTTCTTATGGGAATATATTAGTTAGCAAAGGTGTCCATTTTCGTTTGGACATAAAAATCTCTTCCACCGACTTGTTTCATGTTTATAATTGTTTATTCCAAAATATAAATAAGTGGGTGCAAGTTAACAAACACAATAATTTAATTTCAAAACATAATTACATCTAAGTTAGAATTGGTGCACTCTAAAAAAACTAAAAACTTCGTAACAAAATTAATTTTAAAATTTTATAGCTAAGTAAGAATTGGTTAAAATGAAGTTCTAAAAAATTGTTGAATTTTTGTTGTTCAATTGTTTAACACTATTCAATATATGCCATTTTGTTTTACTTGAGAATTAAATTTTATTAGATTTTGGTTAATTTTTTCTTAAACTTTGTACACTTTTATCCAATTAGGATTATCATAATGAAATTTAATCCAAAATTGAAAAAAAGAATCCAATGTTCAAAGAAAAAAAAGTTAAATAAAAATATTATTTATTAAAAATCCCATCCCATTTTTTCAATGGTAAACAAAGATTGGTAATATGCTCAACGCAATGTTCGTAACTTTTTTTATATGCACCATGTGTTGTGATGCTTCAATGAACCTTCGATGTGGGATTCATATATATGAAATACCTCTTTCAACCAACCACTCATTGCTTTCCATATTGTTCTTCTCCTCTCACTCAAATTCTGTTTATTTTGATTGGTTTCTGTCGAAAGTTTTTGTAGCTACTCTCATGTAATGTAATATGTATGATTAGGTGGGGTGGTTGGTGCTTGGACTGATCTTGTTATTTTAAGCAGGAGTCTGCTATTTTGTTACATGTTTGGGAGAAAACATTGTATGTGACTTGTGTATTAGTTTTTGATCTATTTTTTGCACTTTCTGTTCTTAGGGTAGAACCTATGTATATATTTTGATTCTTCAAAAATAAATTCTTATTCTCAATTCTCAAATAATGTGACATTCTTTTTCAAATTCAAATTAAAATAATCAATCAAGAAATGGACCTTTGTAATAGTACATGGTCTAAGTTACAAAAACAAGCTTCCATCAACTATAACACACTCCTCTAAGTTTTTCATTGAGGTTTAAGGCTTTTAATATTAACCTTAATATTGGACTCGAGAGTTAGACACAAACTAGGCAGTTTTACTTGTGTTGTCGAAACGGCTCCCATTAAGTGAGACACACAGAAAATGGGAGGAGTTCTTGGCCTCTCCTCTTGGCCAAGATTTGAACAGTTCCAAAATATCCACTGGCTTGCAGCTACTTAAGGATTTATATGTTTGATCTCTTATTAGAGAACAATATAAAAGGCGAGGGCCAAAATTAAAGGTTAATGATATGTCAGAACATAGACAGTTAGACACCCAATCACTTGACTCCTTCCTCTTCTTTCTACCCACGAATCACTTTAGTGATGTAGAACTATTTCTTTCTACGCTCGAAGAAGTTCTGGTGGAGGACAGTGGAGGATCAACACGTAGTAGCGATGACGGAGATATAGTGAAAGAGTAGTTTCAAGCACACCAAGAGAAGATTCTGTTCTCTGCTCCACTGCCGCTTAAAATGGAAAGCAGAACTGATTTGAAGAGTAAAGGCGTGAAACTTTTGACGTGAAATGTCGTTACATTATATTCATGTAAGGTTTTGTTTACCCTTTGATTTGTAATGTTTGATTATTCTAGGAGAATTTGACTGGACTTAGATTGTTTGGTAACTGGTAGATCTCATCTGCGTGTCTAATTGGCATTTGGTTCTATAAATGGATTTGTTATGTTCCACTTCAATTGTTGTTTATTAGATTTCATCCCTTCTCAACAATCATTGAGTTAATTTAACTTGTTTTTTAAAATGTTAGTAGTAATGAATTATCACATATAATCACAACTTTGGAATAGGCTTACTGTTTATAAAATTTTGGATGCTTTTCTTCTCATTAAGAAGTTCTGTCCTATGCAAGTGGCTCTAATTCTAATCATTTTAAAATGCTTTATTACACGTTCCAGGGGTTAATGGATCAAGTTATAGGGAAAGCAAGCTCCACTTAATCTGTTTCAATCTCTTTTCTGCAAAAATGTGTATAATCAAGTTATAGAGATGACAAACAAATTGTGCACCATGATAATTAGTCTGTTGTTAGTAGATAGGACATTGTTGGTTAGGACATAGTTACATGTGATAAGGCTATTAACTCAGTTACAAACATAAAACAAGCTTTTATTATCATAAAATAAGAATAAGATTGAGAGAATTGCCCTGTTTGGATTAATAGCTTCTCTTATAGCATAAACATTTATCATATAATGAAGGAAAACATTGAACATCATGAACAAAATCATGGAGGACGATATCAAGCATTAGTAGCACATTATTTGTAGTATCATGCAAGCCATAATGCCATAAAAAGCCACGAGGAAGTTCTAAACATGAAGCAACTACTAGGACCGTCTTCATAACCAACTACAGAATTTCACATAAGAAAACAAAGTTGAATGATTTAGATGCATCATATTGTCTTGCATAATTTGGCAGCAGAGGCCTTATGGGATGCATGACATAATTCAATGTAATCATGTGTCGGTGTCAGACACAATGCAAATCCGACACTTGGACACACCTAATCCGAGGGGTATATGTGCTTCATAGACTAATAGCAATTGGAAACTCATCGAAAACTAAAATCACTAAAATGAGCAATTAACTTTAAGATCAAACAACTCTAGAGCAATATATCACAAATCCAAACCAGCACACTTTTTTAATCTTTTCCCAAATACAACACTTCAAACATTTTAACAAACATAATCATTTAATTTCAAAACATAATTACATCTAAGTTAGAATTGGTGCACTCCAAAAAAATACTAAAAAAGATAATTTTTAAATTTTATAGCTAAGTTAGAATTGGTGAAAATGATGTTCTAAAAATAACTTAAAAATTAAGAAATTAAAAAATAATTTTTAAATTTTTTTGACACTATTCAGTAGATGCCTTTTTTTTTTTTTTTACTTAGCATTAAATTTTATTACATTTTGGTTAATTTTTTCTTGAACTTTAGAATCCTAATTCTGATTCAGGATTATCATAATAAAATTTAATCCAAGACCAAAATAAGTAAACCAAAATTCAAAAAAAAAAAAAGTCTCATCCCATTTTTTTCAATGGAGAACAAAGTTTGGATATATGCCATACAACAAGCTCACAACTTTTTTTATATGCAGCATGTGTTGTGGTGCTTCATTGAAACTTCAATATGGGACTCCTATATATGAAATAGTTCTTTCAACCCCTGCTTCCATTCTTCTTCTCCTCTTCGTCTTCATAACAGAGCCATCTTTCAACCCTAGGTGATCCCCAGTTTGGAAGACATCTAATGATTAATTGTAGCAACAGTTTATGTAACTTTTAATAATGTCCCAAATTCTGCTTATTTCGAGCCGAAGCTGCTGTACATGTTGTTTGCGGCCAGCTTGCTGAAATTGGAAGACGTCTAATGTAAAATGTATGATTAGGTGGGGTATGTGCTTGGACTGATCTTGCTATTTTAAGGAGTTTTTGCTATTTTGCAACATGTTTGGCAGACAACGTTGTATGTGACAAGTATAGGGTAGAACCTATCAATATATTTTGCTTCTTCAAAAAAAAAATCTTATTCTCAAATAATGTGACATTCTTTTTCAAATTCAAATTAAAATAATCTATCAAGAAATGGACCTTTGTAGTAGTACATAGTCTAAGTTACAAAAACAAGCCTCCATCGACTATAACACACTCGTCTAAGTTTCTCATTGAGGTTTAAGGCTTTTTCTCATAAGGAGTTCTGTCCTACGCAAATGGATCTAATTCTAATCATTTTAAAATGCTTCATTACACGTTCCAAGGGTTAGCAGATCAAGTTACAGGGAAAGCAAGCTCCACTTAATCTGTTTCAATCTCTTTTCTGCAAAAATGTGTATATGATCAAATTGTAGAGAGATGACAAACAAATTGTGCACCATGATAACTAGTCTGTTGTTGCTTGTTAGGGCATTGTTACATATGATAAGGTTATTCCAAACACAGTGTAAGAAAATGATTACAAGAAGTTTTACTATGTCATGAAATGATGATAATAATAAACTTGTTCTGCTAATTAGTCATTTCTGCTTATGTCGGATGATCCTGAGTATTTAAACTTGTTATGGCCTCCTCCTGAGTCGATCATCAAAAAGATTTCACTAGATCGTAATTGAGTATGTTATCTTGCATTGAAAATATTCTAATGTGATCGTGGTATAACTTTATTGTGCTTAGTCTATCTTGTTACATTGGATATTTTTTTGCAACCTAGGACTTATATAAATATTGAAATGGACTTATATATTGACTATTAGTTTTTAACTAATACCTTCTTGTATAAGTTGAAATCCGTATCTGGACTTCAATATCTTCCTAAGTTCCTTCATTCAACTTTTTCATTTTCCTACGCTGTGGTTACTAGTTAGAACTTAGAGCATTGTTACATATCATAATGTTATTCCAAACACAGCTTAAGAAAATGGTTATAAGAAGTTTTACTAATTGTGTCAGAATTATCAGAAATAGATAAGGCTCTTTTAAAGTGAGCTTAACTATAAAATGTGTAAGTTTAAAATGCATCTACAGACGATTTTGTGGGCATTAGGGTAAACAATTTGTGTATAAATTGTTTCAACAAAAAAGAGTAGGGAACAAGGCGGAACTCTGGACTCTGTACAAGTTTTTTTTTTTTTTTTTTTTTTACCAAAAAACTCTGCATAAGCTATTCTACCAAAATAAGCTTATGAAAATAAGCTGCCAGCTTATGAGTAAATCATAGACTAATTTCACAACCTGTTCCAAACACTTGCATAAGATAAATTTATGTCATAGTATAAATTTATTTATTTTTCACAAACAATTGTAATGCAATCCCACGTAGGAGACTATTCCGGTACACCAAAAAGTCTCGTATCATTTGAAAATCAAGACTCAAGGTAGTTCATAAACATCTTCTCTCTTAACCTACTAAGACACCTTTTAACTTAGGCCAAAATCACAATTGACTGGCACGATTAATTTCTTGAAGTTTCAAACCAAACAAAGAAGTAAAATAGTAATCTAACAAACTATCAACTAAAATTTGTTTGTTTATTAGATTGTTTGATCCGAGAGAAACTTAAACTTACAGACCCTTCAAAAGAAGAACAGAAAAAAGAAAATGAATTGAATTAATATTGAAGACCTCTCAATATCTTGAAAATTCAAATTTCAAAATAAAAAATTGAACTAATATTGCAGAGCCCTCAATTAAGAGGACCCTTCCAAAAACTAGCATATGCCGATAATTGTGATGCTAACACGGTATTCTTTAGTAAAAGGCGAAAGAATAGTTCGCTATGTCATCATCACACAACTCCGTGATTATAAATTGAAGAGATGTTTTCCTTTTATATATGAGCAGCTTAGTTTCACTTATGCGCTAGCCAATGTGGGACTTAAGTCAGAACATAGACAATTAGACATCAAATCACTTTATGTAGAACTATTTCAATCTACTCTCGAAGAAGTGCTGGTGGAGGATCAACGCGTAGTAGTGGTTATGGAGATTGAGTGAAAGATCAGTTTCAGGTACATCATGAGAAGCTTCTGCTCTCAGTTCTATTGCCACTTAAGATGGAAAGCAGAACTGATTTGAAGAGTAAAAGTGTGAAAATGTCATAACATTATCATGTAAGGCTTTGTTTGTTTACATTTGTTTACTAGTTTCATATTATCAGCCATTCTCAAACTTAGTAATAGTTCTTCATCACTTGGTAACATTTAATTAATCAAACGTATGACTAATTTTTGTATTAAAGAAATCATGAGCGTGTCTGCATTGACAATAGGGTCATCTTCATTGTCGAAAATATTATTACAGATTCATGGTTGCAAAGGAAAATATTGTTACAAATCCATTATATTTGGTTTAATATTTGAATGGTAGAAGAGGGATGACGAAATGGATCGTCTACCTTCCCCGTGGGAAAGGTATGCCTTATAGCGTTTCTGCTCCATCGATTAAGTCCCACAGTACTCTATTTTTTAAAACCTAAAGCACAACAGTAAGAGAAACTAACCCCCTACCCAATACTTTAATATCTGTGCCGTCAACCTCCTACCATCTCTCTAACACCGTCACCGCCCCACAAGGATCTCCTTCATTGCCGCGGATTTGAGTGTGTTACTTCAAATAGTCACTTCTTTTCCCATGTTTATTGTATCCGAAAAATGGGGTTGTGGTGGTTATTAACTCATTTCCAGACACAAATAACAACTATGTCGGACTCATCATAAATGGATAAGACTCAAAAAGTGAGCTTAATTATAAAATGTATCTACCCTTAATTAATGGTAGAACTGACTAAACAAACAACTTTGTAAGTTTTTATTGTATAAGCGTTTGTGCATAAGTTGTTTCAACAAAAGAACAGGAAACAAGGGGAAACTTTGTGTGAACTCTGTACAAGCTATTATTATGATAAATAATAAAGATCATGAAAATGGGCCTTTTTGGACTAATATCTTACCTTATAGCATAAGTGCTTATCATATAAAAAATAAAATTGAACTACTATTGAAGAGCCCTCAACAAAGAGGACCCTTCCAAAATTAGCGTATGCCGCTAATTGCGACACTGACACAGTATTGTTTAATAAAAGGCAAAGTCGTATAATGGATGAAATAGTGATCTACTCTCTTAGTAAAAGACGAAAGAGTAGATCGTTATATCATCATCATCACACGGCTCCGTGATTATTAACAATGTAATCATTGCACAGCTCTGTTATTATTTGAAGTAGAGGTGCTTTCATTTTATATGTGAGCAGCTTGTTTAACTCGTGTTAGCGATGTGGGACTTCAGTCAGACTTTGTGATATGTGGTTAGGAACTTGATGTAAGATTGTATGATCTCGATAGATATAATGCATTTGACGTTTCATTCTTAGCATGCTTAATTTGTATGAAAATCATCACAAAAATGCTTATGAAGAATAACTTTATCAGCCTTCTGACCCAAAAGATACATGTTCCTTCAAATTGAATGGAATGTGGAAACTTTCTGAGTTTCATTGCTTGTTAAAGACTTCAAACTCTTCTCACTTCTTCATCTGTATCTAATTGGTATTTGGTTTTGTAAATTAAATGGATTTGTAATGCTCCCTTCTCAACAATCATTGAATTATTTCCATTTGTTTTCTGGATGTTAGTTGTAATGTAATGAATGACTTATCACGTGAAAATCGCAACATTAAATAGGATTTACTAACCTTTTAATAAGTTAATATACACATGAAACCACCGGAAAACATGAAATTATGGAGCTATTATATGGCATATACTTGCATTTGGGACAAGCACTTGAAAGAATTGAGTTCCTTGCTTCAAAAAGAAATCTTGGAAAACTTTGCATGAATATACACCAAACAGAAAGGATAAAAAAAATGGATTGGCAATGCTGATTAGGCTATCAGCTTGTGCGCAATGATGATGAATGTTCATACATAGAAAAAACGCTCATTAATATTAAAAACAAGACTGAAAAATGGTATATGATAGCAATCAATGAAATAACAGAATAATACAACATTCTAAAACACAGAAACAAGAGAATGCAGAAATAAAGGTATACTATGGCAAGTCATTTATTTGCAAAACTGCAAAAATATAAACCCATTAAAGAAAAAACATTGCACTAACATTGCAGAGCCCTCAATAAAGAGGACCCTTTCAAAAACTAGTGTATGCCGCTAATAGTGACGCTGACACGGTATTCTTTAGTAAAAGGCGAAAGAATAGTTTGCTATGTCATCATCACACGGCTCCGTGATTATCAACAGTGGAGGTCCATTCCTTTTATATGAGAGCAGCTTAGTTTCTCTTATGAGTTAGCCGATGTGGGGTTTGATATCTTTCATTTCACTAGACATTTTTTTTCTCTTTCCAACAGTACCACAGGCAACTCTTTCTTACCATGGCATAAGCAAGTACCACTCACTTTCTCATTCATTTAATTTTTTTGACTAGTGTACCATAGAAATTGCCTCTGTCTATACCATTTATATATGCAGTGTGACATACATTAGTGGCTGCTAAGATACTCAACAAAGAGACCTGGAATTTGAGGATTCTTAGGATTTATAGAACATGTCCAAATGGGAGGAATGACAGCATCCTAATGAGACTAGACACCCACAACTATGTCCTTCTCGATAATGTCAAGGATTAAAGTGACTAACGGAAGAACAACTAGGGATTTAATTGTGTTTTTATTTGACTCAGACCAATGATGTGACGATGAGCACAAAGAAATCAAATATATGAAGGCATCGTCATATTATTATGGAGCAGTTGAGCATCATCATCACAATATCAAAAATCAAACAAAATAGTCGACTTAAAGATAAACTAACTAAAGTTATTGTAATTCTAACAACATAAAATTGGTTTTGAGTATATAATTAGGGAATGCCGCTCAAGTATGTTTAAATATGCATACACAGAGCATTTATTGCCTTCCCAAATAAAGCTGTGGCTTCAAGAATGTCACTTTGCAGCTGTTCCGCAATAGATGAATGCGAAGTAAGGAAACACACATTTCTCATTGTCCTGTCTTCAACAGAACATAACCTGCAACGATTCCAATCATGAAAGAGTGAAATTATATCAAGATCATGGGGTCAATGAATACAAAAAGGTACTAGAAAATTGAAAAAATATGCTGCAGAAACAATTTAACATGTACCTTTTCATAGTGTTCATGCTATAGCAACAGTATATTAGGTATCTCTGTCCTTTTAAAATTCTGCGTGCTTTTCTTATCATAACAAGTTCTGTCCTATAAAAATGGATCTAATCCTAATCAATTAAAGATGTTTGCTTAAATTTTCCAAGGTTTAGCAGACCAGAAAGTCAGCCCCACTTAGTTTGTTTTCAATCACTTTTGTTCAATATGATCAGGTTATAGAGATGATAAAAATCGTGCACCATGATAATTAGTCTTTGTTACTAGTTAAGACATAGTTACATATGATAAGGTTATTAACTCAGTTCTAAACACAAAGGCGAAAGAAAACGATAATATGAAGTTTTAACAACTATGTGAGAATCATCAGAAATAGATAAGGCTCTTTTAATTTGAGCTTGACTATAAAAAGAAAAAATTAAAATGTATCTACGCTCAATTTTGAGTACATTCAGGTAAACAAGTTGGTAAACACTTACTGAATAAGCGTTTATCATAAAGCATTTGTGCCAAAATTAAAAATTTGTTCAACAAAAGAACATGAAACAAGGGGAAACTAAGATTTTTTTATAAGCTTTTTTTACCACCATGTCTTTTTTTTTTTTTTTGTTGACTAAAAGAATGAAAAAATAATTTTGAAGATAATTTACATCATGTCTCCTTTTCATGAATCTAATCTACTCTACCTATGCTTTTTAAGTTAACTTACAACCTCATGTAGAAAAGACCCCTCCATGGAAGATATAAACATTGAGTTAATATTGAAAGACCAGGACCTTTCCAAAAACTAGCATATGCCGGCAATTGTGACACTGACATGGGCATTCTTTAATAAAATTGTGTATGCTTTTCTACAACAGTACTTCACATCCCTTCATATCACAATTTTAAAGCACACAATGGAGCATGCCACTAATTGTGATACGAAAAGCACGAAAAACTATTGTAATGTCCTCAATAACGAAAACCATTCCACTAATTGTAAGACTGACACGGTATTCTTTAATAAAAGGCAAAAGAATAATTCACTGTCATCATTACAAGGCTCCCTGGTTTTGAGAGGTAGAGGTCCTTTGCTTTTATATGTGAGCAGCTTAGTTTCTCTTACTAGCTTAGTCACTCATCCAACACCTATTTGGGGTAAGATATACGTATGGCATTGGCAATGATTTTGCTTGTCTTTCAAAATCTAGTGGATAAAAACTTGGAAGGTTATGTGTTCTTCAAGACCAAGTCTGGCATATTCAAAGCTTCTACATGTGTCACTTTCTACAAATGGAAGGTTATGGTTTCATCAAAAGATGAACTGGAACATGTTATTATAGGTTCATGTTGCTGTTTTTTAACACACTTTGTAATACGTGGTTAGGCATTTGATGTAAGACTGTATAATCTTGATGCATATTCATGCATTGTGTGTTTCAATCTTAGCAAGCCTTGTACTGAATTTGGAACTATATATATAAATTAAAAAAATCCTTTTCATAATTATATTACAAAAAAAATTATCGGTCGATCAGCTATAAAATTCTCCGCTTCGTAATAGTTCTACATCAGTTTTGTGGTTTTTAATTAGTAAAACGCATGTATTTCCAGATAAAAACTAGCTAGTTGAATCAAAATCAACTCATAATTTTGTATTATAGAAAGCATGAGCCTCTCTGCACTGACAAAAGGGTCATCTTCGGTATCACTTGAGGTTACGACAGTGCAATAGAACTTGCTATACTAAAGAAGCTACAGGTATGGAGTATCACCTCCTCTCATCACTGTTCATTGCCACAAAACAAAACTTAAGCTTCATGAGGCTAGCTTCCTCAGAGCAGAAAGTCACTATTTAAATAAGAGGGAAAATATATTATATCACAAATCAATTATGTTTGATTTAATATTTGAAATGTAGAATCCGTCCTTAGACCGGATACCGAATATCCAAGAAAAATAAAAATTGGAATAGTTCACTATGTCATCATCACACCAGCTGGTGCAATAAAGGTCTCAAACAAAAAATAGGAGCAAAGTCGAAATTTAAAACAATGAAAGAAAACAATATCTTTTGGCTTACAACTGTAAAACACTTTGAATCTATCTTGTACCTTTATGATAGAATTTGATCCACAGTTGGACCTCTCCAAATGGAAGGTAATGCAAATCACAATTATAGGACTGGTGAAGTACCAATTTTGCCAAGATACAAGACTTGTATAAACTTATTACTTCAATTAAACATTCAATAAATCATATAAAACACCACCATATACAAGAACATCAACTTTCAAAACTCCTACCTTCTCAGGTTGGTTTGTGATTTGACTCACTAAAAAAGAGCAATGAATGAAAATATCCTTAAAACTAAATGAAGTTGATCGACAGTACCTTGCAAAGAAAATGGATAACCATATGAAGATAAAAAAAATAAAAAATAATCAACCATAGACACCACTCTAATATTGAAATGAACATAACAACAACTCATGGCTATTGATTAAAATTAAAGTGATAGTTAGAACATTGAGTGGTCAACCTTATTTTGTATAGTTGTAAAAAAAAAACTCACAGAAGTTGCATAGTTGTCATCAAAATAACCAATTATATAATGAAAGATCATCTTACCTAGTGTTTGCATAATAGGAGGCCTCTAATGATCATTTCACGAAGAAGTTTCTCCGCCTTTTCGTTCTCATCTTTACGAAAGAGAGCCCGGATGATAGTTTCATACGTTACAGCATCAGGAATGATACCATTGTTCTCCATTTTGGACAACAAGACCTCTGCTTCATTAAACAAGCCTTCTTTACAAAGTCCATTGATCATAATATTATACGTCCAAGCATTTACACTATAACCCTTAATCAAAAGATCCTGGAAAACATCTTGTGCATTCTTAAGTCGTCCTCCTTTACAGAGTCCATCAATAAGTATATTGTATGTGTACATACTTGGTTGAATGCCCTGGTCTTTAATTTTCTTAACTAATGCAATAGCTTTGTCAATATGATGGTTTTTGCATAAAACATCTATCAAAGAATTGTAAGTTAATATGTCGGCTGGTATACCATTATTATGCATCTCATCAACAAGCTGCCAAGCATAGGATATTCTTCCTAATTTGCACAAACCATCAATGAGAGAATTGTAAGTTACCGTATCAGGAGCAATTCCTTTGCAACACATTTCCTTAAAGAGACTTAAGGCTTCATCGACCATTTTAATCTTACCCAATCCATTAATCATTATATTATAGCTATGAGCATGTGGAGCCACTCCTAGTCGAGACATAGTGCTAAACACATGTTTGGCCTTATTCACTTCATTAACTAGACAATATCCATCCATTAATGAACTGTAGGTAACAACATCCGGAATCACACCTTGTTTCATCATAACGGCTAACATATTCTTAGCTCTTGTGATATTTCCATCCTTACAAAGAGCATCAACCAATATACTGAAAGTATAAACATCTGGGTTGATATTTTTCAATACCATTTCATGGAACAAACCAAATGCTTCTTTCAATTGACCAACAACGCAAAATCCCAAGATTAGAGAATTGAAAGTGACAACATCGGGAGAAATTCTCTTTGTAATCATTTCAGAATATAACTGATAGGCATCACTTACAGCTTTATCTTTACACAAACTATTGATGATTATATTATACATTACCACATCGGTGTTAACCAATTTCCCTTCAATCTTTTTCAACATTTGCAAGGCGGCTCTTGTTTCACCGATTTTACACAACCCATTGATCAAGGTCCTGTAACTAACTTGATCCAAGTGAAATCCAAGTGCAATCACATGGTCATGAAAGTGCAAAGCTTCCTTGAGCTTACCGTTAAGACAAATACCATTGATAAGTGTATTGAAGGTTATGGTTGTGGGGTGATAACCTAATTTGAGAATCTTAGCAAATATAGAAAAGGCAAAAGTCATTTCCCCTAGGTGGCAGTAACAATTAACCAATATGTTGAAAGTAACAATAGTTGGAGTAATTCCTTTGAGTTCCAATTGATGAGAAAGGGAAATGGCAGTGGTGTAATGATTATTGTTAGCCTTAACAATGGAACCTAAAATCTTGTTAAATTCTACAATGGATGGGGTGGGACGCATACGAAGCATTCGATGGAATGAGGAAACATCATTGTTAACATCAAAATCATTTGATTTAGGAATGAAGGGATGTAGATAGTGACAGAAAGAAGCCCTAAACGGTGGAATAAGAAAATTGTTAGAGTAATAAATGAACCTGTTCTTCAACATTGCTGGAAGATTAATAACTGATTAGAAGGATTCAAACTGAGTTCTAAGATTTGCAGTTTCGTTGTCAATGGTGTCGTCGACGCTATCCTTGTCCGTCGTTACACAGGGAAATCACGTTGTTTGTTTGTAGTGAATCCCACGTTACATATCACTTATTTATAATATTTTAATAAAAATACATGACTTTAATGAGAGTACACTAATAAAGACTTCAATTAAAAGTACTTAAATAAACCCCACTAACATTATAGCATTAAACAAAAATAATTTATTTATTAACACTCCTATCATATTTTTTAGGGTTAACATGTGTTCACACAATAACATGAGCGACTTTTAATTTACTCATGTAATTTTACAAAACGTTGATTGGCATGCTAACTTTGTAATTTTGATTATGTGGCATGCTGACTTGACTTTAATAATTCTTTTTTATTTATTTATTTTTCAACTATTTTTTATTAATTAACAATTATTTAAATAAAAAACAATTACATTTCATATCTTCGATACTTTTTAATTTCTTCAACTATTCAAACACTTCATCTTCATATGCCACTATTTGTGACGCTGATACAGTATTCTTTAGTAAAAGGCGAAAGAATAGTTCGCTATGTCATCATCACACGGCTATGTGACTATCAACAGTGCAGGTCTTTTCTTTTTATATGAGAGCAGCTTAGTTTCTCTTGTGTGCTAGCCGATGTGAGACTTGAGTCAGAACATTGACAACTATCAAAGAGATTTGGAAGCAGTGGTTATATAAAGTTTTAAAAGGAAAAGCAATTCCTTTTACTCACTTCTTCACGTACATCAAACTCACTCTCACTTTTATTAGTAAAACGTATGTATTTGCAGATAAAAACTAGCTGGTTGAATCAAAATCACCTTATAATTTTGTATTACAGAAAGCACGAGCCGAGCCGAGCCTCTCTGCCTCTCTACATGTAGTGCAGTAGAACTTCAATACTAAAGAAAAGTTCTTTCGCTGCTTACTAATAAAAAATCTGAACTTTCTAAGTACAATACCATTTTTCGCTCTTGCGACGTGTAAACGGTATTTCCATGTTTCTACTTTCGTAGTAAAGCTTTAAATTGAAAAACAAAATTTTCAGAACACAAAAGTTATTCTCGTAACAGTTTAATAAACATGTAAGTTTTATGAATTCCATCGGTATGACGGTCCTCTCGTTTTGGACTCAATTAAACTACTGAGACATGGTAAAATAACATGAACAGCATACTTTTTATGAAGACATAATAGAAAGTACAGTAAAATAAAGAACCTGGAATTTAATTAAAAGCAATAAACTGGAACTAAGAGTACAGCAACTACAACTTAAAATTGCATAAACTAAGCTATTGAATTTAGTGCTATATGTAAGCTTAAATGAGATCCTTGTTCCAAGTGTTACAGTATATTTATAGGCCAATTCCGGTTCTGAAAGTGCCTCAGAACGTGCAGAAATCATGTGAAACAGGGTTGGGATCGTGGAGCAGATGGTTTAGAAAAAACACAGACTGGGCACCATGACGGGCGTCACGGCTCATGACGGTCTGTCCATCATGGTCTTCAAGCACGCGCTCTAGCCTTTGTTCTGGCTGGCTTACGCTCAGTTGCAGAGGAGGGTATGACAGGTGTGGCTGAACCTACTGACTAGAAATTCACCTTTGGAGTGTTCAGGGTTCGAGCCCCTACATGGACTTATGCATAAGAGGAGAGCAGCTTAGTTTCCATCTTTTGCTCTTCCAACAGTACCACAGGCAACTCTTTCTTACCATGCATTATAAGCTAGCATAAGCAAGTACCACTCACTTTCTCATTCATTTAAATTTCCTTACTAATTTTTTATATACATATATGGATTTGTATATACCATTTATATATGTAGTGTGGCCTACATTAAAGGCTAGTAAGTTACTCAACAAATAGACTTGGCAGTTGGAATTTAAGGATTCTTAGGATTTAGAACATTGTCAGAATGGGAGGAATGACAACATCCTAATGACACCCACAACTTTGAGAGGATGCCTATTGGTTTTCTGTCAATTTGGTCCATAAGATCACTCACCAGTCTACGTCCTTCTCAGTAATGTCAAGGCTTAAAGTGTCCAATGGAAGAACAACTTGGCTCAACAAAAGATGCTTGCTTAAACTTTCCAAGGTTTAGCAGACCAGAAAATCAGCCCCACTCAATCTGTTATCAATCACTTTTGTGCAATATGATCAGGTTATAGAGATGATAAACAAATCGTGCACCATGATAATTAGTCTTTGTTACTAGTTAAGACATAGTTACATATGATAGTTATTAACTCAGTTCTAAACGCAAAGCAAAAGAAAACGATTATAAGAAGTTTTCACAACTATTTCAGAATCATCAGAAATAGATAAGGCTCTTTTAATTTGAGCTTGACTATAAAAAGAAAAAATTAAAATGTATCTACGCTCAATTTGGAGTGCATTCGGGTAAACAACTTGGTAAACACTTACTGAATAAGTGTTTATCATAAAAGCATTTGTGCCAAAAATTTAAAATTTGTTCAACAAAAGAACATGGAACAAGGGGAAACTAAGATTTTTGTATAAGCTTTTTTTACCATAATGTCTTCTTTTTTTCTTGTTGACAAAAAGAATGATAAAATAATTTTGAAGATAATTATCTATGCTTTTTAAGTTAACTTACAACCTCATGTAAAAAAGACCCCTCCATGGCGAATGAAAAAATTGACTTATCTTTGAAGAACTCTTCCAAAAACTAGTACATGCCGCCAATTGTGACACTAACACGGTCATTCTTTAATAAAATTGTATGCCCCTAATTGTGATAAGAAGAACAACCAAGTTTATTGTAGAGTCCTCAATAAAGAGAACCCTTCCAAAAACTAACTATGCCGTTAATTGTGACATTGACAGAAATAAAAGGCAAAAAAATAGTTCCTTATGTCATCATCACACAGCTCCGTGGTTTGGAGCATTAGAGGTCCTTTGGTTTTATATGTGAGCAATTTTCTCTCACTGGCTAGCCGATGTGGGGCATTTGGCCTGAACCAACTCACTTTACCCTTTTCCTTATTCACTCATCTAAACACCTATTTTGGGTAAGATATACGTATGACATTGGCAATGATTTTGCTTGTCTTTGAAAATCTGGTGGATAAAAAATTGGAACGTAGGTTATGTGTTCTTCAAGACCAAGTCTGACATGTTCAAAGATTATATGTGTCAATTTCTGCAAATGGAAGGTTATGGTTTCATCAAAAGATGCAATTGGAACATGTTATTAGAAGTTCATGTTGCTGTTTTTAACAGACTGTATAATCTTGATGGATATTAATGCATTGTGTGTTTCATTCTTAGCAAGCCTTGTACTGAGTTTGGAACTATATAAATAAAGAAAAAGATTCCTTTTTCATAATTAAATCATAAAAAAAAAGTATTACATATAAAAACTAGCTAGTTGAATCAAAACCAACTCATAATTTTGTATTATAGAAAGCATAGGGTCGTCTCTGCATTGACAACAGGGTCGTCTTTGGTATCACTTGAGGTTACAATAGTGCAGTAGAACTTGCTATAGGTTATAGGTATATAGTATCACCTCTTCTCGTCACTGTTCATTGCAACAAAACAAAACTTTGGCTTCATGAGGGTAGCTTCTTCAGAGCAGAAAGTCACTATTTAAATAAGAGGGAAAACAATAATATATTACAAATAAATTATGTTTGATTTATTATTTGGAGTGTAGAGTACCGGATACCAAATATCTAAGAAAAACAAAAAATGGAATAGTTCGCTATGTCATCATCACACCAGCTTCCTGACCCAAAAGATACGTTATGCTAACATATATATCTGGCGGTGAAGCAAATGTGTACATGTTCATTCAAATTGAACGGAATGTGGAAAATCTTTCAAGAGTTTTATTGCTTGTTAAAGACAAGATCACTCCATCTTAATATAAGCACAAATAAATCAAATTTATGATGCATCTAAATTATAATGACAAAGTTGAACATCACCATATCAAAATTCAAATAAAATAGTCAACTTACAGGACCAACTAAAATTATTCTAATTCTAACAGAAAATTGTTTAAGTTTATTATTTGGGAATGCCACTCAAGTATGTTTAATATATGCTTACATAAATTTGTCCAATGAAAAAATACGAGTGATGGCTATTAAAGAGCAGTTATTGCCTTCCTAGAGAAAGTTGCGACTTCAAGAATTTCACTTCACAGCCTGTTCCATAATAGACGAGTGCCAAGTAAGGAAACACACATTTCTGATTACCCTATCCTCAACAGAACATAACCTGCAGCAATTCCAATCATGAAGGAGTGAATACAACCACATAATAGCAATTAAAAAAGAAGACATTATGCAGAAGCAATTTAAGAACATAACCTTTACTTACAACTCATGCTATAGCAACAGCACTTTACATATCATCATAAAGTTTTGAGTGCTTTTCTTCTCATAAGGAATTCAGCCCCATAAAAATGGATCTAATTCTAAATTCTAATCGCTTTAAAATGTATCCTTGCTGGTCCCAAGGTTTATCAGACTAGAAAAACAGCCTACTTAATCTGTTTTCAATCTCTTCTCTGCAAACTTGTGCACCATGATAATTAGCCTATTGTTACTAGTTAAGGCATTGTCACACATGATAAGGTTATTAACTCAGTTCCAAACACAAATAACAACTATGTCAGACTCACCAGAAATGGACAAGGCTCTTTTAAAGTGAACTTAACTATAAACTGCATAAGTTAAAATGTATATACTCAATTTAGCGTACATTTGGGTAAACAACTGTTAAACATTCACTGAGTAAGTATTAAATCATAAAGCATTCGTGAACAAATTGTTTCAAATAAGAAGATGAAACAAGGGGAAACTCTATGTGAACTATGTATAAGCTATTCTGACAATATAAGAAAATAAGCTTAAGAAACTAAGCTACCAGCTTATAAGTATATCATAAGATATTTTTGTAATTTGTTTCAAACACTTATGCAGGCATTATGTCATAAGATAAACCAAATATTTTTTTCACAAACACTTGCACTGTCTTCCCTCCTAGCATACTGTTCTTAATGTACACCAAAAAATTTCTTTAAAATCGAGACTAATCATAGTTTATATACATCAAACTACTCAACCTAAACCTTTTAACTAAGGACAAAACCATGACTCACAAAAGACCTAAAGCAGACGGAATATACAATTCAACGAACTTGAGGTCGCAACGCATACAACCAATACATAAACAACAAAATGGATCAACGAAATAACACATCCCCTTCAGATTGTTGTAATGTCAGACACACCCCCATTATTTAGTTTGTTCTAAACATCCCCTAAGCTTAATTCAATTTGGCAGCCGCTACCTAAAGAAGGAAACTAAGCCCCACATACGAATTTCCCTTCTGCGTTCATTGCATCTGATATGTGAAACATTGTCTTCATTGCTTGTTTTGCAATGGCTACGCTTACTGCCATTGACACAACCCTTGTATGCACCATGCATGTGTACGAATAGAAGTACATGGCTTCTTTGGTTTGTTTTCAATTAAACTAACAACACTCCATCTAGCTTCATTCGGAAATGGGTTGAATGTCATCGACAAACCCAATATTCTCACTCAAATTGCCCTCGAATTTAGTGGGAAATGGATCAAATGTGACTAGCTTCTTGAGGCTAAAGTGGAAGAACTCCAAGTCCAAGCCTTATAAGCCATTTGGTGCAACAATATCTCAGAAAAGCAATGATGCAACATACTAACAATACAGGAACAGCAGAATGCATAGATGAAGTCACCATTTGGTGTATTGTTCTTACCTTGATTTTTATACAACAGGTTGTTCCTAGCAACTTAAGAAAATAATTTGACTTTATTTTATCTTTTGTAATGCATATATCCTATAAGCTGGAAATTAAGCTGTTTATCCAAACAAAGCCTCAAATTCCCAATTATTATTAACAAAACAAAACAAAAACTTAATCTTTAGAAAAAGGGGTTAAGAAAAATCGAACCTTCACTAAAAGGGTTTATTAGGAAGATCCATAACACTGGGAAGAGAAGGAGCATAAATAGAGTAAACAACGGCTTGTCGTTTAGCAACATCAAGCTGAGATTTTCCAAACGAGAAAGCTTCGGAAATCGAAGAAGCTTCAGAAAGTGCTGCGTTTTGCCGAAACGCATCGATGGCGCGTCGTTTTGTGTATTCGCGTATGTTGTAATCTGGGAATTGACGAGAAACGCGGATGAAGGAGCGGAGAAGGGTTAGGGTTTGGGATTTTGAAGGTGTCGCCGCCGCCATAGTTGTCGCCGGGAGGAGTATCCAACAGTGACGGTAGGTCTGATGATGGTTGCAGAGAAAGTGAGGAAGGAAGGATTGATGGACGCGTTTTTTAGATTTAAGGGTTTGGTTTTTTGTTTGGGGTACCCGTGGCTAGGGGTTTAACCTTTAGATATTTGGAGAAATTACATTTGTCTCCCTGGGTCTTTTGAATAACATACATAAGGATCTTGTAAACACGTGCGCTCGAGACATTGGTTAAGGAATATATAAATAAAAATTTATCTTTGAAACAGAAAATGTTACTTTTAGGGGTGTATTGGATTAGGATTTTAAAAGACAATTTTTATATGAAAAAGTCTAGTGGATTTAAAAAGATTATGCAAGATTGTAATGACTTTTAGGATTTTAAAAGATTCTCAAGGATTTCAAGGGATTTATATCTTAAGATTTTATAAGATTTTAAAAGACTATCAATTATATCAAGAAGTTAATTGTGTTTTTCCTAGATATTTATGGATGTTTTTATATTTTCCAACACTGTACTACACTATTATTATTTTCTTTTCAACACTTTACTACACTATTATGTTACTAACAATTACTGCCAATTTTTTTTTTTTAAGAGGACTCTATATGTAGAACACCTCTGATCACAAAATTTAAGTCAAATCATTCTTTATCTCAATAGCTATTTCGAACCCTTCGTAAGTTCAGTATAATAAACTTTTGTTTGAAGTAGAACTAATAAATCCTTAACAAGAAAAGTAGAACTGATAAATTGAACAAATAGATTTTAGTTTAAAGTAGAACTAATAAATCCTTAAAAAGAAAAGTAGAATTGGTAGGGATTTTAATTTGTCGAGAATGAAATTACAGGAAGCCTCACAATCCACCAACATTATTTTGATGAAGGGAGTCTCACAATCCACCGTTGGTAACAAACGACCTTCCTCTTTGAACCTGAAATCTCCTTGGACAACCCGGAAAGAAAATTGTGAGAGTCTCACAAAGTCTTACACATTTTAGTGAGATTGTTGAATGAGGAATGTGTTCACATTTTTAACTAAAAAGTCTCTCAAAATCCATTCCATAAAAGAATCCATCAAAATCAATTAATTTTTGAATACCAAAATACATTTTATAAGTTGTGAGAAATCTTAATTGAATACCAACGGATTCCGTTGCATTGTAAAAAAAGTTTTGATTGAATACCATAAAATTTACTTATATTTTATAAAAGTCTTGATTGAATATCACAAGACTTTTTTATAATAAAAAAGTCTTTTAAAATCCCTAGAAATCCGAATCCAATACACCCAAGATTAATGATTTTACAATTTTTCATGAAATCACCATCAACCCACATTTTTGAACATCTTGTGTCACTATTTTACATTTTACGACTATATCACATTATTTTAACATATAAATGGGATGATTCGTATATACCTTGTGTCTTAAGGTTTTGTGTGAAAACATATTATCAATCTATCTTGTGTGGTTGATATTGGTCTAACATGATTATCCAACTTAATGTAGGCACCACTGGTGGTCCAAACATTATAATAAATTGATTTGTTAGTTTTTGAATGTCATTTGTTTATTTTTTTATCTTAAATTTTAGTTATGGGATGTCATTCGTTTTCATGCTATAGTTTCTATTTAAATTTTATTATTTCAAATTCATTTAGACAAATGTAAATGTATTATGCTGAATTGATAATACTCATGCTTATTAAAAAATATAAAATGATGTGTCATTTTTTTGATTTAGTCTAATTTTTTTCATGTTGATCGCTTTCATATCATTTTATCTTTAACTTGTATTATTTCAAATTCTTTCATTTTTGGTCTTTTGTAAGATTTAATCTTGAAAAAACACTTATGTGTTATGTCGAGTTGCCAAATATATGTTTATTAGACATTTTTAAATAATGTGGTGTTTTTAACTAAAGATCTAATTTTTTGGTAAATTAACTATCCATGAATTCTCAACTCCTTCAACAAACCCATAAAATTACCAGCAACTTTTAAAAAATGTGTTTGACCGAATGATTTTGTAACATCCAATACTACTTTAAGCATTACCAACTGACCCAACAATTTTATAATCAAAATGATTTATAGGCTTCTAGCTAGGTTAGCTGGTACAGGAAGTCATGAAAGCAATGTTGGTACTGCATCTGCATATACTCCTTCTGGTCCTTATTATAAGAAATATTTGACTTTTTAGGTTCATTGTTTAAGTGATGTATCTCGTTATAAATGTAGACTAGATACATCACTTAAATAATGAACCTAAAAAGTCAAATGTTTCTTATAATAAGGACCGGATAAAACACCTTCCAACTAGTCAATGTTTCAATGAGCAATTCACCTTAGCTAACTTTTGTCAAGCATGCATATTAATGCTCTACGGTACTTTCTAAATTGCGTTGACTTGCACCCCTGGTTTTTAAATGTAACTTCCCTTATGATGTGTTTGGTGTAGAAGAGAAGTTGTGAAGAGAGAAATAGGTAAGACAGAGAACAAGAAAAGAGAAAAAGATGAGAAATAGAGTAGATTGATATATTATTTGGTAGAAGAGAGATATAGAAGAAATAAAGAAGAAAAAAGTATTGATTCTTTTTAGAAGTACCAAAATGCCCCTAATTAATAAACCTTCAATCAAAATTAATTTATTAAATAACTTAATTCAATTTTTAATCTAAATCGTTGACGACGATAACTTTTTTACAAAAAAAATGAAGATTGCTATTAAAAATTAATTATTTCATTAATTTGTGACTTCATCCAAATAAATTAGAACTCATTTTTTTATTATTATTCTTATTGAGTAGATGACAATATTTTATTAGCTGTGCAAGTGGGAAGGAGTATAATATTTATTACAACCGACCTACATATAAAGCCTGTAATTAACATACTTCTCCTTTCTCAAAAGAATAAATAAAACATGTTGTCTGCAGGTTGTTTGGAATGAACGTAATAACCGTATGTTTAATCATGTTGTTACCCCATTCTTTGTTATTAGATAAGATTAAGCTGTTGTCTTTAGGTTAGTTGAAAGCTAAAAAAGTTATCTTTGTTTTTGGGACTCAGCAGTGGTGGTCACGCCCTCTTGTTTGTTTGGGTATTGACTAATATTTTTCTGGTGTGTTTTGTTTGTAATTGTTGTAACTCTTAGTTTTTGAGGTAGTCTCTAAGGCACACCTTGTACGTTTGGGACTACCCTATTTCGTATATAATTCCATTTTGGCTTAGTTAAAAAAAAAACATTTCTCTATAGATTAATAGAAGAAAGAAGATGAAAATCGATACATATATAATATATTTGGACGACTAAAACATTAATTTATCAAAGTCAACATAAATAGAAAAGGCATATAATTTGTTATGTCAGAGCACACTAGTGATATTTTTCATAGTGAGATTTGTTTGCAAAACTCTAATCAACAATGGTGTCATATCTTCAAATACTTCTAGCCTTACCTTTATTTGTATTTTTCCTTTTCTTGAAATACAAAACCAATATCAAGAACTCATCATCAACCTTTCCAAAAGGTCCAAAAGGCCTTCCTATAATTGGAAATCTCCATCAACTTGACACTTCAAATCTTCATTTACAATTTTGGAATCTCTCAAAAATCTATGGTCCTCTTTTCTCTCTTCAAATTGGTTTCAAGAAAGCCATTGTTGTTTGCTCACCTAAACTAGCTCAAGAAATTCTCAAAGATCATGACCATGATGTATCTAGTAGACCTCCATCATATGGTACACAAATATTGTCATACAATGGCATGGATATGATATTTTCACCATACAATGATCATTGGAGAGAGATAAGAAAAATTTGTATTGTCCATTTCTTTAGCTCCAAAAAAATTTCTAGCTTTTCTCATGTGAGAAAATCTGAGGTCAAGCAAATGATTGAAAAAATATCTAACCATGTTCATTCCTCTGAAATTTCAAACCTTAGTGAGATCCTAATGTCTGTCTTAAGCTCTATAGTATGTAGAATTGCTTTTGGAAAAAGTTATGAGCATGAAGGGGGTGAGAAAAGCAGGTTCCATAATTTACTTCATGAGACAGAAGCTATTTTCCTTTCCTTCTTTGTTTCAGATCATATTCCTTTTATGGGGTGGATTGATAAACTCACTGGGGCAAATGCTCGTGTTGACAAGACTTTCAAGGCTTTGGATGAGTTTCTTGAACAAGTCCTTCAAGAACATCTCAATCCTAATAATCGGAAGAAAGATGAAGAAGAGAAGGATATAGTTGACGTGTTACTTGAGTTAAAGAATCAGGGTCGTCTCTCAATTGATCTCACCAATGATCACATCAAATCCGTCCTTATGGTATGTTCCAAACACTATTTTTATTATATTGTTCGCTTTTGGTCTTATGTAATTTCCACTTATGTTTTGTGTAAAGACTCTCAGGTGTGCGGGAGAGTGAATATTTATAAACTACTCATAACCTCGATTTCTAATTTATGTGGAACTTTTTTGTTGTTTCAATCAATAGCCCCCCAATTGAGTTTAGGAAATTAAAAGCTTTGTTAATCCTTGTATAAGACATAGTCATCCTTCTAGCACCAATGTTTTGACCTCAAGTTCACCTTCTCGCATTTTTATCGATATTGGTCTTATCATAAGACTCTTATGTAAGTTTCAAAAAGTGTTACCCTTAGTTAAGAGACCTCTCAGTGAGTTGAGGTGGGAATGATTAATGTAATAACAAAGTATAATCTCTCTTTGGAATATCTTTTGCTGCTTGTTATTTTTCCACTTCAAAAATCATTCATGTTAGGAAATTAAGCTGAAATTGTAGCACAAGCATACATTGCAACTGACCATATTTATTAAGCAAGCTCTTAGGATAAATTGTTTCTTGACAAACATCCAATTAACTTCTAGATTATGACTACTACATTGATATTAAGCCCTAAGTAGTTTCTTGGTTTTTGATGATCACAGAACCTACTTGTCGCAGCTACCGACACAACTTCAGCCACATCGGTTTGGGCGATGACTGGATTAATGAAGAATCCAAGAGCAATGAAGAAAGCTCAAGAAGAAATTAGAAACATATGTGGCAAAAAAGAGTTCATAGATGAAGATGATATTCAAAAGCTTGTATATCTTAAGGCTGTGATAAAAGAAACATTAAGATTCTATGCACCAGCACCACTAGCCCCAAGAGAGACCAGTAAAAGTTTCATTCTAAATGGACATAAAATAGAACCAAAAACATCAGTGTTTGTGAATATTTGGGCCATTCATAGGGACCCCGAGGCATGGAAAGATCCCGACGAGTTTTATCCAGAGAGATTCTTAAACAATGATATAGATTTTAAAGGACGGGATTTTGAGTTGATACCATTTGGTGCAGG
This sequence comes from Medicago truncatula, assembly GCF_003473485.1. Classification (NCBI taxonomy): domain Eukaryota; kingdom Viridiplantae; phylum Streptophyta; class Magnoliopsida; order Fabales; family Fabaceae; genus Medicago; species Medicago truncatula. Next base: position 3,871,978 of record NC_053048.1, on the reverse strand, counting down.
GCGTAGAATTTGCCCTGGCATGCCATTGGGAATCGCCACGGTGGAAATGATAATTGCAAACCTTCTTAATTCATTTGATTGGGAAACGCCTGAAGGGATGACAAAGGAAGATATTGACACTGAAGGGTTGCCAGGACTTTCTAGACACAAGAAGAATCACCTTTGCCTTGTTGCCAAGAATCACATGTAAATGTCACAAGGAAAAGAAAGAATGCTTGCTGGTAATTAGACTGTGGAGGAATGCTTGTTTTTTTTATGCATAAGGGTATATGTCATGTATCACAAATTCACTATGTCTGCTTGCTTGTGGTGCAAGTTTTTTTGCATAGCTTATGATTTATAGTTTGTGTTATGAGTATTAATGTAATTTTGTCTTTTAAAAATAAAAGCCTGTGAAAGAAAAGGTTCCATGGATCAGCAAAGATTTGTGATGTAATTAGCAAATATAAAAACACAAAAACAAGCATACCATTCAAAGTAAATCAAAGAAGCAAAAAATTAAATCTTTGAGGTTGGCTACATCGATCAAAAGATGCAATAATGCTCTATCATATACCATATTTCTATCTAACTAATTATTTTTTAAATATTTCTTAATAATTTTTAGTTTTTCTACCTATAGTGACCTAACTACTCTTCATTTATTTTACTTTTGTTAGTACATAATCTACACGCCTAAACCCCTAAGTCTAATTTCCATCCTCCTTTTTTATTGCACAATCATACAAAAGACAAAAAAAAAATAGGCACACCCCACAATCCAAAAGAAAGAAAAGAATGTAAAAAACATAAACATTGGATTCATGAGTGAACCCAAGTACGATTCTTGGGTGAAACAATATTTGATAGTCAGACTATACTTACCTCCTACCAAACTCCAGATAACCAGAGTTTCCTTCCCCGTAACACATCACATGCCTTTGATACACTAGAACTAGCAAAATTGACTAAAAACCAAGCTCAGCACATAACATCAAACCCAAAATGAAAATCCCCACCAGGAAGCCATCCTTTTGCTTCAAAGTTACAAACATATAAAAAACAAAAATAATCACACCACACCACACATTTATTATCCTCATAAACTAATCAATCACCAACAAACATCAAACATCAGAATAAGCACAAATGACTGCAAAAGTGAAAATCAGTCCAAACCAACCCTTACAATCATACGGAACACAAAAAAACAAGCACACCCCAACTCAAAGTAAATCAAAGAAGCTAAAAGGGTTAATATGTCTTTATCCTATAATTTAGGCGAGTTCCGGTTTATCCCCTGTAAAAAAAGTTTAGATTTCATCCATGTAATTTAAAATTGATTAAATAGTCAATTTTCCCCCTCAAATTGTAAGTTTCATCAATTACCCCCCTGAAATTAACAAAACTTCAATTACCCGCCTGAAATTTCACAACGTTAGTCAATTTACCCCCTCCGTCAAATTTTTCTGTTAGTGAACGTGACGTTTTGCAAGTACCCCCCCTGAAGTTTTGCACTTATGTGCAAAATGCCCCCAAAACTTAAAAATTTATATTATTTTTTTCTTAAAAACAAACAATTAATAGTTAAATATTAAAGCTAACTATTAATTTTGGAGTTTGGAAAAACTACATACATATATACATCAAAATAGGAAAAATGTGTATTTTTAAAGTGACAATAATGGTTATTTCTAATAGACAAATTATTATTTTTAGAGGTTTATAAACAAATTAATAATCAGATTTAAATTTATATTTTCTCCTTCACCATCTTAGTCTTTTAACTCCTCCAACTCCTTCAACAATTTGCTCAAACCATTTAAACTACACAATATTAATCCACAAATCATCTCATTATTGTCACTTTAAAAAATACATATTTTTCCTCATTTTGGAGCCTATTTTGATGTATATATGCATGTAGTTTTCCCAAATTCCAAAATTAATAGTTAGTTTTAATATTTAACTATTAATTGTTTGTTTTTAAGAAAAAAATAATATAAATTTTTAAGTTTGGGGGGCATTTTGCACATAAGTGCAAAACTTCAGGGGGTATTTGCAAAACGTCATGTGCACTAACAGAAAAATTTGACGGAGGGGGTAAATTGACTAACGTTGTGAAATTTCAGGGGGGTAATTGAAGTTTTGTTAATTTTAGGGGGGTAATTGATGAAACTTACAATTTCAGGGGGGAAATTGACTATTTACTCATTTAAAATTCTTTCGTTTTAGACCTTGAGGTCATCTGACTGGGCAAAATGCTTACGTGGCCTGCTGACTGTGAATATCTAATTATGTGGCACGCTGACCGTATAATTAATTTTCTTTTATTTTTTTAAAGGGCACACATGACATTTTGAAAAAAATATTAATTTAAAAATAAAAAATAATTTAAAAAATATGAAAATTAATTTTCGAAAATAAAAAAATCGTAAAAAACAATATATTTTTGAAGAAAACCGAATTTTCTAAAAAAATATTAAAACTTCTGAAATTTAATTTTTAAAATTAAAAAAAAGTTCAGATTTATTTCGAAATTAAAAAGTTTTTTAAAAAATTTTCTACCAAAAATAAAAATTCTGGAATTATATTTTAAATTCTGAATATATTTTTTTTTATAATTCAGATTAAAATTTTGAAAATTATATAATCTGAAAAAAAAACGATTTTATTTTAATTTTCAAAATCTTAATTTCAGATTATTTTTTTTTGAAAATAAATCTGAATTTGTTTTTGATTTTTCGAATTTTTTAAATTTTAAAAAAAATCTGATTTTTTTTCTATTTTTAAAATTAATTTTCAGTTTTTTTATTTATAAATGAAAATAAAAAAATTAAAAACAAAGTTAATTATACAGTCAACGTGCCACGTCATTATGTTTGCACAGTCATATGGCCTCAGGGTTTAAAATGAAAGAATCTTCAAATTACAGGATCTATTTCGAAGGAATCTTTACATTACAGGGTTGGAATCTAAACATTTTTTTTATAGGAGGTTAAATCGAAACTCGCCTAAATTACAGGGTAAAGACATATGCTAAAAAAACAAACCTTTGAAGTAAAACAATAGCCAAATCAAGCTTCCAGATATGATAATAAGGAAAAGAAAGAGAATAAGAGCAACCAAGGTGAAGACAAGCAGAAGAATGAGGGAGCCATGAGGCAGTGGTGGTGCCACATATAAGTGAGGGGATGCACTTGCATCCCCTGAGCTTTTAAAATTTGCACATGATTGCACTGTTTTATTAGTGCTTGAACCTCCTGATATTTTAAGGATGAACCTCCTCATATTTTAACATTGCAATTGAGCCAAACATTTTGCACCAATAACCCAAGTTTCTCTCACCCTATGAATGACACGAGTCTCACTTTTATGTTAGCACAATAGTATTTGCCTCAACTAGAGATAATTGACTTCCTTTTTGATATAACTCTATTTTTTAAAAGCCCAACTCTCTATTTGGTTTTTCCTATTACATTTGTTTTCTTTTATTTTCTTATTAATAATTGTAATTGTAATAATTGAATTCCTTCTAAAGAAAAAATGAAGTGTTTGAAGATAGAACACAAATCCTAAAAGTCTCTTAAGAAGCTTTTACCATTAAACAAAGTATGTCGCAGAGTTTAATTCTTGCAAATATAATATATATTACTAAATATTTTATATTCTTTCATAACTTAATACTCCAACCATCCTAAATTTTAACAGGAAAAGTTCACTTTCTTTGTCCCAAATTTATAAATAAAATTGACAAATGTTTACCCTATTTAATCAAGTTGGTTTCAAATGTCATCTTTTCTAAATAAAATAAAATAAATCTTACTTATTCTCAATTTTCATGAACTCAAATGCAAGGTGTACCCAAATTACTCTCCCTCACATTTTTTCCGTAACCAATAACTTATGTAAATTATTTTTACTTCTTTCCATGAAACATATTTCAACACAAAATGTTATACACCAAATTATTATGCTTTAGAATTATAAATTTATAATTTACACAAATTCTAACTTTGATTTGATAGATTTTGAAATTTATAATTTATACAAAATATGGAAAATATAAAAAAATAATAATTAAACATTTATGCAAAAAAAATAGATATTTGATTGGAAAAAAATGACGAAAATTATAAATTTAGTAGTATAAATAAATGATATGTAAAAGAAAAAATAATTGCACAAAACTTTCATAGCTCTGGTAAAGTTGAAAGGTCTGAACCCCCTACTCCAAGATCCTGGCTACGCCACTGCCATGAGGGGATACGTACCACCACGTCATTGAAGGATGAATGCTATTGTCTGTGACATTGAGGAGAGTAAGAATGAATCATGGAGGAGTCACATGTTTTACTTCTTTCATTTTCCTTTTTGGAAACAAGCATTTTGGACTAAAAATTACTTCATACATCCTTAATCATAGACCCGTTTTTTCTTGTTTTAATTAAGGTGACAACTACATCCCATCAACAAATGGTGAGTAGAGTTACCGATAAAAAATGAATTTTAGTATTCACTTGCACAATGATAAGTATCGTGCCGGACTGCCGGTTTATCAAAGAATTGTATCGAACCATAAAGACTACGTTTTTGTTCACTTTGTTCTTCAGTTTGTAGAAATTCTAAATCGGGTAGATTAAAAGTTGTTTGTTAATGAAATTGTGAATAAAAATTTGTTAATTTTCTATGATTCAAATAAAAATTCACCTATCCCTTATCGTATCAATCGACATTCGATGCAAAGCGAAATAGTCGATTAATTACATATGACCAGAGTATGAATATAAACTTAACCATAAGTCTAGGCATTAATGTTCATACATGGTTTAAAACATGTCCCTTAAATAATAAATCGATGTCTCGCATTTGCTAAATCAAAATATCGTTTGTTGATTGCACGTCGACAAAAGTGCAAATTCGTTGATTGAAATCTTGTTTACTTAGCAAATCGAGATTTTGTCACTCAGAAGGAACAGTCAGCTGGTCTTCGACTCAATCACTAAATCAACTTAATTCGTTGGTGAAGTGTTTCTTGTCCAACGAAGTTGCTATAGCTTTTTCTCCCTTTAACTCTCTTAGATTTCTCGCCTTCATCTCGTTTTGGTGGCCCAATGAATGTACTTATGTCCAACTTCTTTGCTTTGTTGTAATAATGTCAAAAACCTACAAAAAGTGAAAGGAAACAAATATTAACATCCAGGCTTTTTAGCGGTGTCGTGTTTAAATTTTAGTTAAAAAAAGTTAGACGGGTCATCCCGCATGTTTGCCTATTGGCGGGACGAGGTGTAAATTTGAGCCCACCACCTCAAGTTGGCCCGCCCCCATTCCATTTTTTGCAGGCTAATAGCGGGTCAGACATAAACAGGGCAGGTTAACCCGCATTGCCATCTCTAACGGTAGGTATGTCGGATTCACGACCCGCATTTCCATCTTTAACTAATGTTTATGTTATATGTGTTGATATATTTGTATTTTAATTATTGTTCCCTCTTAAAATAATAAATTGTCCCCACAAATTGAAAACTTATACCATAAAAAAAGTTTCTCTCATGAATTATACAGAACCAAATGTACAAATGCATTTCAGATGAAATTTTGAATGCTTTTTTTCACCTACATATAAGAGAGAATTTTTTATAGTGTTGAAAATTAGAAAATTCTACAATACTTTTTTTTCATTTAAAGATACAAAGAACAATTTCAATTCATAGAAGTTAATGAATCTTTCATTTTCTAAATATAACAGTGTAGTGTTTATAATCTTAAGTTTTTTTTCACGGAGAATGTTAAACGGTGCTCCAACGGTATTGGTTAAGCATTCAAAGGAAGTAAGATTTTATTAAAAAGTGGTGTAATAATTATTTGATAAAAAATAAAAGCTTATATTTCCAAAATATATTTTCTAAGGTTAATAGTGTTTTACCCCTGTAATATTGATCATTTCCGATTTTCCCACTGTAAAATTTTTGTTTTGATTTACCCTCCTGTAAAATATTTTTGTTTTGGAATACCCCACTAATAGGTCATTCAAAAACAATTTTTTATTTTTATTTTTGTAGAAATTTTCGTTTTTGAATGACCTATTAGAGGGGTATTCCAAAACAAAAATATTTTACAGAGGATAAATAAAAACAAAAATTTTACAGGAAAAAAATCGAAAATACCTATATTACAGGAGGTAAAACTTCGTTAACCCTATTTTCTATTTTTAAATTCCTTAACGGGTGTCCAAGGAACACCTGTAAATAAAATCGTTTTCAATAATAATGATGTTATTATTTTATCACTTACACTTTACTAAAAAATTGTATAAACATTTATTATATAAAATGTTGTCCTCATAATAGTTAATGCATATTTATCTATACTTGTATGTACTTTTGTTTTTACTCAAATTGTCATCTACTCAATAAAATAGTCACCGCCAATTCAGTCAAGGATGCCATTCATCTACTCAATAATAACGCATATTTATCTAGGGGCACCACAGCCAAACTTTGAAAATCAATTTTCTTGTGACATTCTTTGAACCAACTCTTAATGCAACGGGTAAAGACTAAATTGATTACGAAACTAAAATAAAGTTACTCATTGGTACATATATTTCTTAAGAATAGTTGTAAATCACTAAGTATATATTTGGTTGCACGTTTGCAAGCTCCAAACGTGTTTTTGCAGTCCCAAACGCGGTTTGAACTATGAAATAGATGTTTGGATAACTTGTAAAATCAATTTTAGAAAACGTGATTTTAGCCCCAAACGCGAGTTACTTCAAAACCAGGAATTGGAGCTTCTGCGGCAAAGAAAAATCGATTCCAAATAATTAATTTCTGCTGACATGTAAATTTACCTTATTAGCCACAATTTCTTGGATTTCCTATTCAATAACAACTTTCTTCTTCTTCACAACATCCATAATCACCACAACTTTCTTCCTCTTCTTCACATGTCTCATATCTACCACTTAAATCAGATGGATGTTGTCATTTCCTCTTAAACCCAAACCCATATAATTTCGTTTTTTTTTTTTCCTTATAAGCTTGAGAGAAATGGTAAAATAAGATAAGAATGTTGATATATGGGGAAGAGAAGTGGCAGAAGAGTGTTGAGAAATGGATTGAAGCTTCTCGAAAGTGAAAGACATGGGCACGTTGAAAACATAATTTTAATTCATGATTTTTTTTTTACTATTGGGTTGAGTTGGGGTGTTTTGTTTGATTCTGTAGATTTTTTTTTTCCGGCTATTAGTTAAAATTTATTTATATAATTAAACCCATTTAGGTCAATGTTGTTTTTTACATAAACTGCATTTATTTATTTTTGAATGAGCGCATATTGTATCTCTTTTAAGTTTTAATTGCATTATTTTTTGATGCTTATATTCTATTAAAAATCACCTAATTGATAAAAAAAAATTATTAAAAATAAGTCTTATAAATTAATATTATTTTAAATTGAATTTTTAAATCAATAAAATCAATTTATAATAAGCTGAAATAATTATCTAATGTGAATGAGATATTTACTTCTAAATACAATTAAAAGGATACTTTGATCGTTACACATTTAAAATCAATTTTGATTTATACTATCCAAACAACATCAACTCGTAAGAATCACTTTTAAGTAAGTGTATCCAAACATAAATCAATTCACATCCAACTCACTTTTAACCAAAATCAATTCTCTCAAACTCAATTCTATCAAAATCAATTCTCGCCACCGCCATAACAAACACACACTAAGAATAGAAGAGTCAAGAGGTGGCTGTAAATAATTAAAGTGTAGTATTAATTTGTGTCCTTAGAGCATATGTTAAGAAATTTAAAAGAAGAAATATTTTTTAAAATTTTGTGCATTCAATTCATTATTTCTATATTTAATTCATTAACTTGTGCCTTGAGGGCAAGACACAAGTTAACATTTTTTTTTTGGTGAAGCACAAGTTAACATTTAATATAGTTAGGGAGTGTTATAAGAATACTCTTTGAAGCATTTTAAATTAAAAAATTATTCAATTTTTTTTTGAAGAAAAAAAACTATTCATTTAAAAAATTAAATAATTCAATTTTCAATAAATTGAATATTTAATTTCCATAAAAAATTATTATTTAAGATAGAGTACCCTTAAAATACTCGTGGTGAGTCTTTCTCATCATTAAAATAAGGGAAATTTGCATAGAACACATCATAATCTTAAGTGCAACACTTTTTTTAAAATAAATACAAGGGAAGTTACATTTGAAAACTAGGTGTACAATTCAATGTATTTTCCCCCTAAATTAAATTAATATAAAAAAGTAGATAGTGACATAGATATATTATAGTATATTAGGAAGACACAAACATCATAATAGTTTCATATGTTTGTCAAACTCAGCATAAGTACAAAAAGCATATAATTTGTTATGAGAGCACACATGTGATATTTTTCATAGTGAGATTTGTTTGCAGAGCTCTGAACAACAATGGTGTCATATCTTCACACACTTCTAGCTTTACCTTTATTAGTATTTTTCCTTTTCATGAAATACAAAACCAATATCAAGAACTCATCATCATCAACCTTTCCAAAGGGTCCAAAAGGTCTTCCTATAATTGGAAATCTCCATCAACTTGACACTTCAAATCTCCATTTACAATTTTGGAATCTCTCAAAAATCTATGGTCCTCTTTTCTCTCTTCAAATTGGTTTCAAGAAAGCAATTGTTGTTTGCTCATCTAAACTAGCTCAAGAAATTCTCAAAGATCATGATCATGATGTATCTAGTAGACCTCCATCACATGGTCCAAAAACATTGTCATATAATGGTATAGATATGATATTTTCACCATACAATGATTGTTGGAGAGAGATAAGAAAAATTTGTGTTGTCCATTTCTTTAGCTCCAAAAAAATTTCTAGCTTTGCTCATGTGAGAAAATCTGAGGTCAAGCTAATGATTGAAAAGATATCTAACCATGTTTGTTCTTCCAAAATTTCAAACCTTAGTGAGGTCTTAATGTCTGTCTCAAGTTCTATTGTATGTAGAATTGCTTTTGGAAAAAGTTATGAGCATGAAGGGGGTGAGAAAAGCAGGTTCCATGGTTTACTTAATGAGACACAAGCTATTTTCCTTTCCTTTTTTGTTTCAGATTATATTCCTTTTATGGGGTGGGTTGATAAACTCACAGGGGCAATTGCTCGTGTTGACAACACTTTCAAGGCTTTGGATGAGTTCTTTGAACAAGTCCTCAAGGAACATCTCAATCCTAATAATAGGAAAAAAGATGATGAAGAGAAGGATATAGTTGACGTGTTACTTGAGTTAAAGAATCAGGGTCGTCTCTCAATTGATCTCACCAATAATCACATCAAAGCCGTCGTTATGGTATGTTCTCGTGACTTTTAATATATATATTTTTTTGTTTTATACCCTGTTATATAATGTTCCGAACACTCTTTTCAAGATATTGTTCGTTTTGGGTCTTATGTAATTCTTGCGTTATTCTTTGAGTAATGACTCTGAGGTGGATGAGGAGAGTGAAGGGTGAATATTTATAAACTATTCTTAACCTCGATTTCTATGTTATGTGGAACTTTTTTTTGGTGTTTCAATCAATAGCCCCCCCAACTGTATATGAGACTTAGTTGTCCGTCTAACAACGATGTTTTGACCTCAAGTTCACCTTCTCACATTTTTATCGATATTAGCCTTATTTAAGTTTCAAAAAGTGTTACATTTAGTTAAAAGACTTCTCAGGGAGTTGAGGTGGGAGTGATTGTAGTAACAACGTGTAATCATTCATGTCAAGAAATTAAGCTGAAATTGTAGCACAAACATATATGTAGAATGGCATAACTATGCAATTAGGTAGTGCTACATTGACATGTCTCAATGAAAGAAAAAAATGCAAAATGAAGTGCCAAGTAAACAGAAATGAACATAGATATAATGTCCTAATTATTTGCTTTGCTTTGCTTTTAATGATCACAGAATCTACTTGTAGCAGCTACTGACACAAGTGCAGCCACATCAGTTTGGGTGATGACCGGATTAATAAAGAATCCAAGAGCAATGAAGAAAGCTCAAGAAGAAATTAGAAACATCAAAAAAGAGTTCATAGATGAAGATGATATTCAAAAGTTTGTATATTTTAAGGCTGTGATAAAAGAGACATTAAGATTCTATTCACCAGCACCACTAGCCCCTAGAGAGACCAGTAAAAGTTTCACACTAAATGGATATAAAATAGAACCAAAAACATCAGTGTTTGTGAGTATTTGGTCTATTCATAGGGACCCCGAGACATGGAAAGACCCCGATGAGTTTTATCCAGAGAGATTCTTAAACAATGATATAGATTTTAAGGGACAAAATTTCGAGTTTATTCCATTCGGTGCAGGGCGTAGAATATGCCCTGGCATACCATTAGGAATCGCCACAGTAGAAATGATAACCGCAAACCTTCTTAACTCTTTTGATTGGGAAATGCCTGAAGGTATGACAAAGGAAGATATAGACACTGAAGGATTGCCAGGACTTGCTAGACACAAGAAGAATCACCTTTGCCTTGTTGCCAAGAATCACATGTAAATGTCGCAATCGACAGTTTTTAGTATACGCTGGTATGCAAGTTGCTTAATTAATCTAGATTCTATACATTGATGTTGTAGGTAATTACAGTGTGGAGGTATATGCTTGTTTTTCTTTATGTATAATGGTTTATGCAATATTTGTATCAGAGATTGATATAAACACCGTGTCTGCTTGCTTGTGATTTAAGTTTTTAGATGCATTACTGATAAATATATATGATACATAAAAGATGATATACAAATAAACTTACCAAAACAATAAGTATATTACATGAAACAAATAGTATTTCCATAACATATGATATCAAGCATCAGACCATGTAATATCCAATCCACCCCATTGATCATGAGGAACATCCAAGGCTTTCCACACAGCTTTAGAGGCATCAACTATGTTGTTGTTACAAGGAGGTTGGTAATCATGTTCTTTATCACATCCCATCGTAGAGTCGCACTCATCAACAACCGTGGCAACCACACTTCTTCCATTCGCGCTGATGGTAATTTTGTTCAGACATCTACTTTTGTTGTTGAACCATCCAGTGGAAAGTGCAACAACAGGAGTGTCATCAGAATGGTATTGGTTATCACATGCCGAAGGGCCGCCTCCATCTCCACCTTTTTGAAAACTGTTGAGCGTGAGATATGCTTTAGTGTGAGTAGACGCTGACGGTGAACATTGATAAGTTGTGTACATTTTTCCTTGTACACAACAATCAGAGTCATTCTCCTGGTTGCATTGTCCGGAAGGAGCTTTTTCTCCTTTAATTCTACCACTTGGACGACACTGTTGGGCTTCAGAGTACAACAGATTTGTGGTAATCAGAAAAACTAGAAAAAGAAAGGATGCTTTTGAGCAAAAACTCTTCATATTGCCTATTTAATTGTATTTTTTTCCGAATATTTGTGTGTTTGATATGCATGGATTGGAATTCTCAAAGAGTATATATAGAGAATTAGAGAGTTACCACAATGTAGGGTTGTAACATTTTTGAGGTCAAAGAGTTAGTTTTATTACTTTGTCTGCCAATTATTTGAACGAGTTCTACTTTATTATATTTCATGATCTAGGGTTTCAATAAAAAAAAAAAAAAATTGTTTATGGATATAAAAAAATATAGTTAAAAACAACATACAGATCAATTAGTTATTTATTTAATAGTTTGAGGGATCTATATTAAATTGATATCAAATGGTCAACATCAGAGGCAATGCCCTGAAACATTGGCAAGTAAAATTCCTATTAAAATCATACAATGTTTATGTTAAACATTAATAATTACTACAGGTAAGTATCTTGTATGCATCAATGCAAGACAAAATAAGGGCAAAATAAATATTGAATTGGCTAAACAAGGTAGTGTAAAAGTTGTTCTTTGACCTCAAAAGCAATCCTATATTGTGGTAGTTGTCATTTGAGCTAAACACGGCAGGATAAAACTCTTTGCCTTGACCAAAATACTAACTAACCCCCTGCTTGTTTTCAAAGCCAATCAACTAACATAATACACATTAAGTTTTCTATAAATACCATAATAAAAGCTCCATGATAGCATCAAACACTAAGAAGAAGAAGAACTAAAAGGAGAAATATAGAGTTGCATAGACAAAATGAAGAGTTTTTGCCCCAAAGTTTCTTTTCTTTTATTGATTACTCTTGTTTTAACAAGTTTTGTGTTTTCTGAAGCTCAAAAGTGTCGTCCGAACGGTAGAATCAGGGGAAAGAAAGCTCCATCTGGACAATGTAACAAAGAGAATGACTCTGATTGTTGTGTACAAGGAAAGATGTACACAACTTATGAATGTTCACCATCAGTATCTACTCATACTAAGGCATACCTCACACTTAATAGTTTTCAGAAAGGTGGAGATGGAGGTGGCCCTTCAGCATGTGATAATCAGTATCATTCTGATGATACACCAGTCGTTGCACTTTCCACAGGATGGTTCAACGACAAGAGCAGATGTCTGAACAAGATTACCATAAGTGCCAATGGAAAAAGTGTAGTGGCCACGGTGGTTGATGAGTGTGACTCTACAATGGGATGTGATGAAGAACATGATTACCAACCTCCTTGTCCAAACAACATTGTTGATGCTTCTAAGGCTGTGTGGAAAGCCTTGGGTGTGCCTCAAGATCAATGGGGTGGCCTAGATATTACATGGTCAGATGCTTGATTGTAGAAGATGAAATGTGTGTTTGTGCTGTAATCATTATGTGATAGTGTGTACTGTTATTTCTTATCTTATGCGTATTATGTAAATGTTATTACCAATGATCATTCTATTGTAAATTAAGAAAATTCAATACATATATCCCATGGTTTTAAAATGTGCATTGCATCGATGGTGGAGCTGGACTAAAAATATTCGGGTGAGCTACTACTAAAATCAATTATAATTAATAGATTAACAACACATATTCCTTAAAAAAACAACAATTATAGTGTACAATAAATTTTAAATTATAATAAACACAAATTTATCATTAAAAAATAAAACTATATATCTTAAAATAATGTTCTACACTCACAATGACGTGTCATGAAAGTTGATCTTAAAAATTATTATTAATGTCTGCGTGTCAATATCATATCTAATGTTTGTAAGGTGAGTGTTTTATAGTTCACTAGATGCTTAAAATAATGCATTGTTACTTGGACAAGGACCATGTTTCTCCCATTCATGTGACTAGAATCTAAAACAATTGCTGCTTGGACAGCTCAAAGATGGTCAATTCTTCTACATGTTCTTAATTAGGTCTAAGATCTATACCAAATTATTTCTCTTAAAAATAAATAATCTATACCAAATTAAATATGAGTAAGAGAATATGAGTCAAAAATAGAGGTTCATGGGAAGATGAATCGTACAAGGTTGAAATTTTTGTTGGTGTCATTGTTTGAATTCCTATTATCATTATTGTTTTGGGTTTATACATTGTTGTTATTTGTAAAAGGGTATTACACGGAGGCTCATTATGTTTCTTGTTACACATGAGAAATTGACACCCCTTATTTTCCTCAATTTCGTCTCATATTATAAGAAAAAAATCATTTTACATTTATTAAAAAATAAAAAATGATATTTGGACTATAATTCCTTTGGTTCTTCTAAAAATTAGTTTTACGAGAAGATTTAAAAACAACTTTTATTGGTTATTTATGAAAAAGTTAAGAGGGAGAGCAAATTATCATTCCAATTATTGCATGTTTTCCAAAGCAAATCTATGACACCATTTACTTATGATTTGACGTACTCACAACATTTTCAGCTTTATCTTTTTCTATGTTATAACTTTGTTAAAGTTTATACGCATTTGTAGTTGTAAAATGCTCTAAAACTAATTTTTTTTATCGCACTTGTTATCCTACAAAACAGGTGCAAATTCATGTTGAAACTTCTGTGAAGTCTTTTAGGTATGATATTATAAAGGTTGTGTATGATTGGGCAAAAGGTTCAAAGTTCTATGAGATCATGAAGATTACACATATTTTTGAAGGCAACTTGATTAAAGCAACTAGAAGACTCAGGAAGTTCTTCAACAATTTTTTTTTTTTTTTTGGAAGCAGCATATAACATTAAGAGCCCAGCACAAGAAGTGCTAAAGGCAAGAAAATACAGGGGGACCAATACACCAAATCTTAGGCGACAAAGGCAAGGAACAAAATTATAGGGAGCCAATACACCAAAACACAGACGACAAAGGCAAGGAAATAAAAACAACAGATGATCCTACAAAAGCAAAAGCCAATATACCAGAAAGCAAGTGACAAAGGCGCAAAAACAGAGATAAAAACCAACGACTGCTGGTTTTGCCGGGCATGACAGCGGAAGCTGCACACACCAGCATTAACAGCCGAGAAAACTGCCCAAAATATACCCCAGCTGCTGTCTAAAAATCCCCTATACAAGGAAGCAATCCCTTGGATTCCCACACCACTCATAGAATAGGTAAGATGCAATTCGAGACCTATTTAAGCCCAACACCAAGACAAAGTCTTAACCTCATCCACCAACTCATCAATACACTTGAATTGGTTTTTGAAAATCCTCACGTTTCTCTACCTCCAAATCGTCCATATAGTGGCATGCCAAATCAACCCAAAAGCTTTCTTTAGGGTTTAGGGTTTTTCAAAACTGAACGGCGCTAGGGTTTTTCTCTGGGAAAATTGCTTTTTTGACAATGAATACTTCCTATTGACACAAATAAAATACGTAAATGCCCCCAACGGTAGTTAACTATCGCTGAATACTTATTAGTCAAATGACTACAAAGTGCTTCCATCATAGGTCACAACAATACAAACAAAATTTTCAGAAGCATTCAACTCAATTCCTTCTCAAATCCTTTGTGTTTCTTCCTCTGATCTCCTCTTGAAACAAATAGGCCTACCCATAAAATCAATTGTTTAACCTTCTTCTTCACCATCACCATCAACAACTTCATCTTGTTCTTGTTTTATGAGATTAACATGAACATTTTTATCTGGTTTTTCATGAAGTAAATGCCATGAAAGAGAAGGGTTTGATTTTGAATTCAAATGGAATGAAAAGGAGTTACCAGTGAGTGACTCATTTGATGAATTTGTTGGAGATGGCATAGTAGTTTGATAAATCTGCTTGTGCATCCATGGATACAAAAAAATGATTTTTTTTTTTAGAAGGAACAACAAAAATTACCCAATTAAAAAAAATCTATTTTTTTTTTCAAAATTATAATGGGTAGTTTCAGAAACAACAATAAAAATACCCAATTCATCAAAATGGATTTTTTATTTTTTTTAAATTGAAGTTATGGGTATGTTAAAAAACAGCAGTAACAAGAACAAGTACAAACAATGGGTGGAGTGAGAATAATAAGGTAAGGATGAAGAAGATGATTTTTGTAGCATATTAGAAAGAGAATCGTTAGAAATAGAAGGTAAAGGAAAGAATATGAATGTGAATATGTGAATGTAGCAAGGGAAATTGAAGAAAAATTGAACGCAAGGAAATTGAAGATTGGGTTGGTTCTCTGCACCTAAAAAATTGAAGAAAAGTATTTAGCGGTAGTTAACTACCGTTGAGTGCCAACGGCTGTTAACTGCCGCCGGTTTGCAGAACGGTAGTTAACTACCGCTGGGGGCATTTACGTATTTTACTTGTGTTAATAGGAAGTATTCATTGTCTTTGTAAAATTTTGGTTGTTTCAAAAGTTGTCATATAAATGGATGTTCAAATAACATAACTCTAAAAAAAAAACCCACTAATCTTATCACAATGTGTCACTAAAAGGTAAAATGTGATTTTTTTTTTGTCAATAAAATGTGTTTTCATATAAGTGTATTATATAGTTTTCATCACACTACATTTATTAAGAGTTTATGAACCTTTTAGTTCAAAAATAGCACCACATCTTTTCATCAACCCAAAATTACAATATCACATAATTTATCTTTTTTTACCATTCTCTAACAATCACACTTTACACTTCCTCACACTAACTAACACCAAAATCAACAAAGCTTAACTAAAATTAACCACCACATTTAACATAATCCTCTCCACATAATTCTTTAACCATCTCCACAAACATAGGAAACATCTAAATTTAGCTCCAACATCTAATCTCAAGGTCAAACTTTCACCGCATTTATCTCCCTCCCATTTCCCCCCTCTCTCTCTCTCTAACCCCCCACACACGGTTTTGAGTTTTGACTCACACAAGCTTTCACATTCTCTCTCTCATCATAAATAATCTTTTTTCCTAGAAAATAGAAATTATAGATCGGACCAATAAAAGAGATCCGCACAAAACTAAAGAATAATTAAAAAAAAATAATTTAACAAACAAAAACAACCAACAAAACTAAAAAAACACACCAAAAGATTTTCTCTCTCTTCTTTCTTCTTTCCTTTCTTTCTTCCTTTGTTCCTTTCTCTCTCCTTCTTTGATCCATGAGAGAACTACATTGAACTTCTTCAAAAAAAACAAAAAACAAATCCAACCCAGAAGAAAAAAAACATTAATTTCTCCAAATAATCCCAGGATTCATCAAAATCCAAACAAAAAAACCCTTGAAATGTGGTGGTCTTGTTACAAGACCAAGATTAAAAAAAATGAAATTTTGAT
This sequence comes from Medicago truncatula, assembly GCF_003473485.1. Taxonomy (NCBI): domain Eukaryota; kingdom Viridiplantae; phylum Streptophyta; class Magnoliopsida; order Fabales; family Fabaceae; genus Medicago; species Medicago truncatula. The sequence continues at coordinate 3,855,302 of NC_053048.1, read as the reverse complement.
CAATCTGAGACCGACCCAGATTGAGATTTGATCTTAAAATTGGATCTGAATCTGAATATGTGCGTTTGGAAGAAATGGGTTATCTTGATTTTGTTGTTGAATTGGGTTGGTAGGGTTATAGTGGTGGATGTGAAGCTGCATATGCATCAAAGAAGAAGATGCAGCTTCACTTCTCGCCTAGTATGAGAAGTATCACAATTTCTTCAAGCACAAACAATCATCAAAATGGGTTTATTGACTTGATGAAGATCAAGGTCGCAGCTCGTCACATTTCCTATCGAACCCTTTTTCATACCATTCTTATCTTAGCTTTTTTGTTACCTTTTGTTTTCATTCTCACTGCTCTTGTTACCCTTGAAGGTGTCAACAAGTGCTCCTCCTTTGGTACTTACTACTTTTCTCATTTTCATCATTATGATATCATTGCTTTTTGTTTTATTGTTTTTTGTTTTGTTTATAGCTAGATCTTGAATTATGTTATCATGTCTTGTATGTTTGTTTAATTCTATGTTTGAAATTAATGTTTTGTTAATGGTGATGATAAATATTAAGGAATGGAACAACTTTAAGTGTATTAGTGAAAATGATATTAATTGTAATTTGATTAAGTTTAAGTTTGGAATTCCGATTTGTCTCGTAGCGATGCCTTTTAGTTGTGATTAAGTGTAACTTGATTTAAGTCAAACTTAAAATAGATTCATGTATTGTATGTGTTTGTTTAATCATTTGTGTTTAGATTTGTTGATGTTTTTTATTTTTTTTATTTTTATTTTTTATAATGATGTAAATGTTAAGGTATGTGATTTGAAGTGTTTTAGTGCAAATGTGATTAATCGTAACTTGTTTAAGTTTATGTTAGCTTCTAATTTTTCGTGTTGCGATGCCTTTATTAGGTACATGTATCGTATGTTCGGTTAACTGTTTGTGTTATGTTTGAAAATAATGTAAATATTGAGGCATTGAATTTGGACGTGTTTTATTTAAAATGCGATTAATTGTAACTTGTTTATGTGTGTGTTTAAATTCTGCCAGCTTCCAATTTGTCGCGTTGCGATGCCTTTATGTTTAGAATGAATGTTTTTTAATGATCTGAATATTAAGATGTTGAACTTGGAAGTGTTTTAGAGCAAATGCTATTAATTGTAAGTTGTTTAAGTGTGTGTTTGAAACTGCGTTAGCTTAGCTTCCGATTGTCTTGGTTAGGTGAGCTATGAATTGTGGACCGAGAATTAACGCGTGTTGACCGATTTTCTATGGTGTATGGTTACATGGAGGCTATAAATTGTAGATTGAGAGTTAGTTAATGTGCGTTTATCGATTTTCAATAGTGTGTGGTTATGTGGGAGCTATACATTGTAGGGTGAGAGTTGTTAGTCAACACGCGTTGGCTGATTTTCTACAGTGAAAGCAAACCGGTGCTAAGTGGTTTTCTTGAGGGAAGTTTTTTAGAAGCTTTGGGTATGTATTTATGCCCCTTTATTTTAGGATCTGAAGAGAGATTGGGTGATTTATAGTGTATTTCGTTATAAGCTTCAATTGGATTTGATTCCGCGTTTCAAGACGCTTTTACTTGAAGCTAGAACTTTGAGTTTTGTAGAAAGTAGAACGTGACAGTTAAGAGTTTATGGTGTAACGAATCTGATACAGACAGCTTCATTTGCATGGTTCAGACTACACTTGAACTCGAAATTTAGTGATCAAGATGTTTTGGTGATGTGTATTCAATTGATGTAACTTGTAAGCTGTTAAGTTTTTCATGTAAGGAATGAATATTTTGTGTGTTATTGACTGCAAAACAATTTCATAGTGTTATGATATATTAATAAACAATAACATTTCATGGGCTGATATGAGTTGTTCTTAAGGTTCCCGTCAGATAAAAGCTATTGATTTTAAGAATAACATTATTTTAACCTCAGCTGTCTGTAGCTTGCTTTTGTATGTTACTTTGATTAGATTCTGATAGTTGAATGTTTTGTGCCTTTTTTTTTTTCTTTGATGTTCAACCTATTCCTATTTTAGAGCATTAATCGATTCCTTTTATTTGTGTTCCAGATTGTTTAGGCAGGCGGTTAGGCCCGAGGCTTCTTGGCAGGGTTGACGATTCAGGGGTACATAATTTTATTATTAATATCATATTGAATAAATTTTATACCAATTAAAATTACCTGAACCCCTGTTTTTTACATTAATGGTACTGCAGAGACTGGTTAGAGATTTTTATAAGATTCTTCACGAAGTGAAGACAGGGGAAATTCCAGCTGATCTAAAGCTTCCAGATTCCTTTGACAAACTTGTTTCTGATATGAAGAACAATCAATATGATGCGAAAACTTTTGCATTCATGTTAAGGGGAATGGTAAGTTGCGCGTTACATTTAACATAAAAAATTACTTCTTTCTTGGGTTAATTGGTATTTTGTGCGAAAAGGGTTATTGTTGTGTTTGTCGTTATGAGATTTGAACATTAAAATTGAGGTTGGGATAAGCCATGCATTGTATAGGTATGAATGACAACTAATCTGTTGGGGTAAGCAGCTTAATCAAGCGATTGTACCATAAACACTTGTCATATAAGTGCTTATGTATAAGCTATTTCTACAACAAAAGATAAAATGAAGGCAAACTGTTTTGGTATAAGCTATAAGTTGTTTTCGTAAACTATCCTAGAGAGCTTATAGAAATAAGCTGAAAAAGGCTTATGGACATGTCATTAGCTGTTTCCATAAGGTTTCCCAAAAAGTATCACAAGTGGTTAGGCCAGTAGATAAGCTCAAATAAGCCAATTCAAACAGGCTCTAAGACAAATATAATGAGGCAGAGGACCCTATCTAAGACAACTTACATAGCAAAGACACAATATTCTGTCCTAGAGTTACAGTGATTCAGTTCATGGCATTTCTAGATGAATGTTTATTTCAGTTATACAATTCTATAGCTGCAAATTGGATGGATGGAATTCCTTACTAAATTTGATTCTGTGTTGTGCAGCGCTGTGCCATCTCTGATTTATTGTATGAGTTTTTGGTGGGTTCATTAGTAAACAATTTCATAAGCTCTATTCTTGATACTTGTTTATGAAGCCAACACCATATGTTTCATATATTTTTATTAAAGATTAGATTCATTAAGATGAAGTGAAGAAATTTCAATGAATTGTTGTAAGAATTATCCTTAATGCAAGAGCTAAACAAAAAGAAATAAAGCAAAAGAAATCTCCTTGGGGATAATATTTTGCTTCATCCATGTTCACCGAAGTGTATATAGATTGCACACTGCGTCATCCATGTCCAAGGACTTCGGCTACACCTGGGATTTGCCAAAATGCCAATCGAAAGAGTTCCAAAGAGAAACAGAAGTTGAAAAATGTAAGATTAGATGAGGAACAGTTTCTGAGCAAGCCCTATATATAACATGGATTTGGGGCTTTATTAGTATCAATCATTACCTTCCAAAGAAATAATTCTTTTGGATTGCAGAAATAATTATTTGGCACGGACGCACTACAGTGCCCCGTATGAAAGGAGAAAGGGCGCTGCTGCTGCAACCAAGCAATTGGTGGTGGCGCTCTACAATGCAATCAGGCAATGAGAGAACAGACCATATTCTCTAAGGGACCCTGTAGTTAGGAAGATAATCGATGCCTAAAGCATGTCTACTTGAGATCTCTATCCTTTTTGGTGATGACTCTTCATAAATTATGGATTCCTGATAGTGATTGGTTTATGCTACCCTCTTAAGACTTCCAGAAATTTTATAAGCATATACAAGACTGATATGTGAATTTAAGCATAAGGAGTTGTATTTGTTGTTACAAGGTCAGTTATTTAGGTATAGAGAGAGAGGAAAAGGAATACTCAATAATAATATTATATTGGTATGATGTGAATGACATTTTTGGTGTTAAGAGAAGACAAAACAATGAACCTATAAATTCCAATTCTAATTAAACAAGGAAAGAAATCTCGGTTTATTAGGAAATATGAAAACCATTCCTAGGAGATAATATATGATACTCTAAATCTAAATTATATTTTTTAGTATATATTAAAAGTAATATTTATTGTGCTTTAGACCTTACTTTATATATAAAACTGTATCATTTATCCTGCAATGGCTCAACCACATTTGTTTACATTAGATATTATAATTCTTATATTGAAAGTTGTAGTAAATGATTATACCAATCTTTGTTAAAATGTTGCGCTTCTTGTGATGCAGATGGAGAAATTTGAGAGAGAAATCAGGGAGTCTAAATTTGCAGAGCTGATGAATAAACACTTTGCGGCAAGTTCTATTCCAAAAGGGATTCATTGTCTGTCTTTGCGTTTGACTGATGAATATTCATCAAATGCTCATGCACGCAAACAATTGCCGCCTCCAGAATTACTTCCCTTACTCTCCGAAAACTCTTACCACCATTTTATACTATCAACCGACAACATATTAGCCGCTTCAGTAGTTGTTAATTCTGCCGTCCAGTCAGCTCTGAAACCTGAAAAGATAGTCTTCCATGTAATCACCGACAAAAAAACTTATGCGGGTATGCACTCGTGGTTTGCACTAAATTCAGCCTCCCCTGCTGTAGTTGAAATCAAAGGCATTCACCAGTTTGACTGGTTGACTAGAGAAAATGTTCCTGTACTTGAAGCTGTAGAAAATCAAAATGGGATCAGGGATTACTACCATGGAAATCATTTAGCCGGAACCAATCTTAGTGACACGAGTCCACGTAAATTTGCATCTAAATTGCAAGCCAGAAGCCCAAAGTACATATCTTTACTCAATCATCTGCGCATATACCTACCAGAGGTAGGTTGGATTCAACAATGATTACCCTTCCTGTTTTCTTTCTTCATATCTCTCATTATCGTAGATATTTTTCAAATCTTAATTTGTGAAATAAATGATGGTGCAATTTTTAAACTTTTGTCATCTTATGTTTGATGCAATTTTCCATTTTACAGAATATATTTTGTGTTGAATGTTACATAAGTTTGATGCAATTTTCCATTTTACAGAATATATTTTGTGTTGAATGTTACATAATGAAAGCGATGGTTGGGTGGACAGTTAATACTGTTAGGTGGTTAAACGGCTGAAAGCGATAGTAGCAGAAGCTTAGCTTAATGAACAGTATCGGCGACACACTCTTTGTGATTAGATTATTATTTTGAAAAATAAATTGCATTGTCTTGTAGATTCATCTCTTTTAAAAAATTGTGTTGACCATGTATGAAATGAAACCATTCATTGAATGCCAAATTGAGTGTCTTGCTTGTATTTCTCTGTTTCCAGCTTAAATAGAGGGGGAAGAACATAAAAGAGGTTATCTGATTTCTGAATTTGTTAATATTGGAAAATTTAATGTTAGCATAGTTGTTTAAGGGAAGGAAAACCATTGATAGGAGCATCCTCTCCTTTTTCTGCCTAAGGTTCAACAAATTTATATAGCTTTGGTGTCTGTATATCTGTTCTTTATTTTTCAGCTTCCTTGCTTGTGTGTTTTTGAAAAAAAAATGAATGAGTGATGTTCCCCTCTGACCCTCTCTCCTTTTGTTGTTTCGGCATGTAGATAAATAATTGTTAATTTTAAATTGCTTTTGCATTGCATTGCTTTCATTCATCAGTAAAGCAACATTCAGAAATTACATACCGAATATAGCTGATATTGTCAACTTTAACAATGGCATTTTATGATGGAGAAATTATTTTTCTTATTGTCATTTTCCAGAGATGTTAATTAAGTTCTGTTTCATATACTTATGCTAATTATACATGTCTTGTTTTGTCAAACAGCTTTTCCCAAACCTTGACAAGGTAGTCTTTTTGGACGATGATGTGGTGATTCAGCGCGACTTGTCTGCACTTTGGGAAATTGACCTTGAAGGAAAGGTAAATGGCGCCGTGGAAACTTGCAGAGGGGAAGATGATTGGGTAATGTCTAAACATTTTAGGAACTACTTCAATTTTTCTCATCCCCTCATATCAAATCATTTGGACCCTGATGAGTGTGCATGGGCGTATGGAATGAATATATTCGATCTTGGTGCATGGAGAAGAACTAATATAAGAGAAACTTATCATTCCTGGCTGAAAGAGGTAAAAGTCCGTATAAACTCAGGCTTATTTTGGTTACAGAAGTAAACATATCAACTCAGACTAATACAACTTCAGTGTATCAAAATTTTAAAATTATTGGTGTTCATCGATAAATTAATTATAAGGTAGTAGTTATGTGGGAACACAGGTGACCTTTTGCTTCATTTCTTAGCTTTTGTTTATTGGAATAGCTGTGTTATTTTGACACAAAATGAGAGAACAATTGGTTGGTTAACGCTGTTCAAGTACTTACGTTCAGTGGATGTTTCATGGACACAATTAATTATGATTTTGAACGTCATTGACCATGGCTTTCAGGTGTATATTTGAACACCAATCATGGTTAGTGGATATCATGTATATTTGAATCCCTTGAAAATCTTTGTTCATGAGGTTCAAAATCATGGTTAGCTATGTTCAGCGGATGGTTAGTGAGTTGCAACACCTTGTTATATTCACCTTTTTATATTCACTATGTATCTACTGAACGTAATTTTAACCACATATTTGAACTGCGATAACCATCCAAACTGTTGTCAAAATCTGTGCCAAAATATTATTTTTGTATTTGACAGGAAACCCTTCCTCTCCTTTTTTCTGAAATTGAGATAGGGTGATGGTGGTTGGAAAGTCTTGGTTGGTCATTTGTTCTTCAATTTTTCTGTTTACATAAGAGTATATTATTATTGACAACTTCTCTATGGCAGAATTTGAGGTCAAACCTAACAATGTGGAAGTTAGGAACCCTACCTCCTGCGTTGATTGCATTTAAAGGTCACGTTCATCCAATCGATCCCTCTTGGCACATGCTAGGCTTAGGCTATCAGAGCAATACGAATATTGAGAACGTGAAAAAGGCTGCTGTTATTCACTACAACGGCCAGTCAAAACCCTGGTTACCAATTGGCTTTGAACATCTTCGGCCATTTTGGACCAAGTATGTCAATTATTCAAATGATTTTGTGAAGAACTGTCATATCCAAGAATCATAGTCTGCTGCCGACTAGCTCTATGGTTTGATGTGTACAACAGTGAATATGAAAGGGAGCGGATTTCATCTAAATTTTTTGCGTCTTGATATTTTCTTCAGGACGATAGAAAAAATGGCTGAGAGGGCAAAGCGATTAAAAAACTTTGTTGGTGGATTTGCTACCATTCCCTACATTTTTGCAGAAAGAGTTATTACAGTCTCTAAATGGCATTGAGAATCATTTGAGTCCTTGAGTTGTGACATGAAAAACACATCCTCTATTTTTGGTTGGTGAAAGGATATACTATTATTGATCTTCTATGGAACAATATAACAACGATTCCATAGTTGAATATTGGAGAATAAACTGAATGGTAAAAAAAGTCACCAGGACCTGTTTCATCAATCTTGTTGGTGTTGAGAACATTACTACTAGGACAGTTAATTTGTGAGGTTCCCCCCTTCTAGAGAATCATTTTTTAGTTTCTTTAAATTTTGTTATTACCAATTTTTACCTTCACCAACTTTGAGTTGTTATTATCATATGATGATGGTGAATTCTAGGAGTAGTTCATGAGATTGCTTTGTTACAGGTCCATTCAATTGGGGAACTGTTTGTAGGATAAATATATATATTGTTATTCATTATGTAAGACTACCAGACATTGGAAATGTGCAGAAAATTCTTTTTTCCTATTTTCATTCTCTTCATTTATCTTTTCATATTGCTTTCACAATGTTGTTGCTTAAATATTGTTTCCTCATCACTCATAAAATGGGCAAAAGTAAATGTTTGGGGACCGGCATTGCTCAAAGGCTCACCAGATTTATCCGATCATACTCCATACCACATAAAATCTGGTGAGGGTTACGACCCGATCATTGTTTTTTTGGATTGGAGCGTAACTCTTGAGGTTGAGCAATCTGAGGGGCATATAAAGCAACCACCTTGCCTTACCATACATACACATGATAAAACCACATGAAATCAATCACAAACAAGACACTGAAATTTGGGTTGTTATTAATAGAGCATTGCCAAATGAAGACAAGTTGCTTAAAAGGAACAAGGTTGTGTCTTAGTTTGAGTTACAACCAGGAGATATTAACAAGATTGCATTCAGTGTTTTAAAAGTGAAAAAAAAAAAAAATCCTTAAGAAAGAGAATGAGCTAGATGTAGCTTGGGATTAACAGTAAACTGCTGTAATTTTTGTGTGCTTCTAGTCCTTTACTTTACTATGGTTATAATTATTCTTGCAACTAGCTAGATGAAATAGCAAGGACTACATCTGCAACTTCAAATGAAATGTCAGTTCTGAAGCTCGTTACATGTGACCAACCAGCCATAACTTCGCAGGAGGGGGACAATGTGTCACTCGCTAGCCAACATCCTTTTTTATGTTTTCAATAAGAATCGATGTTCGAATGTTAACAAGGACTTTGAAATCATTCAACAAGCTCTATCAGATACCAGCAGCAACACAGAAGCACCCTTCATTACGTATTTATCGAAGTCGCAAAAAAAGAAGTCAAGTCGTTAAGTAATTAAATCCCGGTTTCAAGGTCCTCCAACTCTGGGTTCTCAATGAAGATCTTCTTTTGGATCATTCGTGGAATGGGTTCCTCATTTATAATGGCATATTCTCTTCTAATTTGGGGGACATATATATTTTTGAGGCTGAATTGCTTGGATTCATTATTGCTAGGGAATTTCCTGCGCGTAATCACTAGGGGTCGCTTTGGATTGAGGGAGATTCTTCTTGCGTTTAAGAAACATGAACTGGTGTCTTGTATCTGGCGAAATAGATGACATAATTGTTTCACTTTGGGTCTTCAAGTTCTTTCATCTCATATTTTTGGTGGGATGATTTGTCTGATTTTATTAGGGAAGATTTCTTTAGGGGACATATATGACATGGCAAATGATCGTTTTCCATAATTAATTCTAAGAGTAAGTTAGTATATTGATTAACAAAAAATACCAATCAACATACTAACCAACTTCCCCTTTCCTCTTAGCAAAATCATAGCATGGTCTTACTAACAAGAAGCAACCACTATTCCAAATTCAAACTTCATTTTTACGGAATTTTTTAGTTTCCTTTCAAGAATATCTATCAATTTTAGTCTACAATCAATCAACCAAAATTCAAAAATCAAAATCTAATCTATAATATTACAATCAATTAATCATAAATCACATTGGACAACCAAGTATCAAAGTGTTCCATATGTGGACTTTACAAGATGACTGCACGAATATAGTTGCTATATTCATGTGAGCCTAGAATGGTATTAAAGTCTCCAATGGAGAACTGAGATATATTATGTTGAGTGTGTAGAGTTTGTAATTTGGTCCAAATTTGTCTTCTGATTATAACTCTGTAGCCAAACCAATAACAATTATTACTCTTGACAAAATGTTCAAAAGCTATATACCGTGTAGTGGAGAATTAATTAGTTTCAGGTTTTGTTTGATGGATTTGGCGCTGGAGCTGGAGGCGGACATTGTTCAAATGGGAGAAGGATCAATTGAAGACGTTCTGTAGGGACTTTCGTGCGTACAACCTGCTACAAAATTCTGCTATACGGGTTTCAGTCTTTGCTAAGATGGTTATCGCTTTTAAACAGTTATAGAGATGGCGTGTGTTGCAGGATAGAATTGCGACAAAGGATGCATTCAAAGTGAGGGGTATTCTACCTGACAATGCAAGACCGCTATGCGTGTTTTAATATAAAAATGTAATCACCCACATTCAAGCCCTTTTGCCTACAACGTTTGGAGATTGATTTATGGTGGCTGGGCTTTGCAAGAGCTAATGCAGATTCGTGTGTTATTCCTTTTAATCAACACAATGATTTGCTTAGAGGTAAAAAATTGAAGAAAACCAGACATCTTATTTCTTTTTTTACTTTCGCACCGATTTCCGACCCACCAAAAGTGAACGATTAATCCGGCTCGTGCGTAGAGGCATGCGCACTGACCGGCCAAACGTTGTTCCCCCAAAGAATCGAACCCGGTATTCCCCGGTTATACTTGAAGGGGGTATAACAAGTATTAGTGCAGTTGTCTCAAAAATTAAGTTTTGTACCTTTACTGGGTTTGGAGTACCCAAAAATTAAATTTTGAATATATTTGATAATTATGATATTCGTATTGACGAGTACATCTATCTATCTACCTTCAAAAATGGAATTTACAAATGGTTACTCTTGATTGTGATGTGAATCAAGTTTCAAATCGAAATTAGATGTCAATAGAACACAATTTTTGGTTTGATCGTACTACCACCAACCATTACTAGAAAAATGTGTTTCCGTGTAGATCAGAAAACCACTATAACCGGGTAAAAATGGACGCTAACATTGATTTAGCTTCGGATTAGCGTCGAGGTCGGGAAAGCTAAAAATTTGAAGCTTCTGGGTAGCATCGACTTTTTGACAGAGAAGGATAAATTTATTAATAAAGATGTGCGAGAGAAAAATATTACAACATGAATCCAAATGTTTTATGCAGTCTCATTGATTTTTTTGTTTTGAACAAGCTGCAGTCTCATTGATTAAGTCATGTCCATTACTCTTCATATAGTTATGCAGTTACTTATTTTTATATTTTATTTAGGAAATATATCGAGTTACATATTGTTTAGTAAAAAAACTAAAACAATTACTTGTACCAAAAAAAAAAAAAAAAAACTAAAACAATTATTATTAAGGAATTTCTACGGTACACTCACATACCGATACTCTTGCATCTTAATTTTATAAATTAACGATCATTTTTTATGTAGTAAATAGCTATTTGTCAATATTTATATTTTATAGAACAACATTTCATAAGAAAAAATATCATTTTACTATTTATAAGAATCATAGTAACTTTTTTTATATATTATCGTAAAAAATAATAAATGTTCTCAATTATGACTGATAAAAATTCAAAAAAAAATTATTTCGTTGACATTTTTGATGAATAAGATTTAGTTATTATAATTATAAATGATAAAAAAATAATATTTTTCTTCAAAAAACAACTCATTTAACTATTAATTTTTGCTTATAATAGTGACCTGAGGGTATGCAAAGTATAATCACCAACTTTAAAAAATAAATATATAAAGAAGTCAAACATTATTATTAACTAAAGTGACACCAACGACCTATTTTCAAGGAAATTTGAACTGTCTCCTTTACGTTTAGAAGGTCAAACTCTTATCGGTGTGGTTACGAGGAATGCTAGGGAAACTCTTTTAAACCCTCTCCCTAACACTTACTCTCTTGTTGGATGAAAGTAATGTAGGTCCCACCATTTTAAGAGGAAACCATTTCTAAAGTGTGAGACTCACCTTCATTTTTCTTTTACCCAAGCAAAGTTAACTATTATCATTAATCAACCAATGTTCAATGCAAGAAGGATAAGAATAAAAAATACGGTGACAAGCCCAACAACAGCCCGCCCTAGCTAAACTATGAGCAACCATGTTCGATTGTCTCCTAACAAACTTCACCTCGAATTTAGAATGTAAAGATAACTGATAAATAATACTAGAAACAATAGCATAAAATTCTGAATCACCATGGTCCAGAGACGATAAAGCTTGCACTAGAGTAGATGAGTCGGACTCGAAAACAACCCGATCTTATATGTTCAAGTGAAGGGCCTCGAGTAAGGCTACCACCTCCCCCTCCAAAACTGCCACCTTCATTTAAACTAATAAGGAAGTAAGTATTTGTAAGAGTGTTGAAAGATAGTGTTGCAAGCACTCCTCATATATTATACTCCTCATATATTATATAAGAATGCTAAAATTAATTAATCCAAAGATGCACTTGTTTTTAATACTTTATATGATTTTTATTTATCTAAATACTATAATATTTATAGTATTAATTAATATACCTTTAGAATTACGACGAAGTATGCATTGAAAGTGAGGGGTATTCTACCTGACATTTAGGACCCTAGTGTGTTTTTCTTGGAGGCAAAAGAAAAAAGTTTCGATATTGATTTATGGTGGATGGGCTTTGCAGGAGCTATAGAATCATGTTTTACTCATTTTAATCAATATGTGATTTGTTTAGGACTATTACTTTTTTCTACCGAACTGTAATTTTTAGTGTTTTATTTGATGACAAAGGTTTCTGTTGATCGTCGTATAATCTCCGCATAAGCTGCAAAGCAATTGCAAAGATTATATGAACGGTCATCAATGACCATGACACCATAAACACTCCTAAAAAACTAAAAAATGTTGAAGAAATAGTAAGAAAAGAGTTGAAGTGAAGAACGAAGAAATTTGTTGAAGATGCAAGTCTATTTATAGCCTAAAACAAATCCTTGATCATAATTACTGTCAAATAAAACATTTTCCACCGTCCAAAACTGTCCAAAAATTCATTAAACACACCACTAACCGTCCAAACCTTTTGAAAAACGCCACCGTCCAAAAAACTGAGAGTTTTCGGATTATATAATCTGAAACTGTCCAAACAAACTTCAGATTATATAATCCAAACAGCCACAGACTGTGTTTTGGGAGGGTTTTCATGGCGGATGACAGAAAAAAATTAAAAAAGACATAAAACATAATGAAAATCTTTAGCGTAAAGTAAAATATAATGAAAATTTAAAGAATATATCTATCTATTATTGAAAATTCTCATATATAGCGTAAGTTTAAGAGAAGAATTTTGGTCATATGACACGATTTTCATCGCCCAAAACCTAGTCTATATAAGTTGAAAACGTCTATTAAGAGAGGGTTATGAATTTTGGAGATTTGAAACACGATTTTAAAAGCATAAGACTGAAGAGGTGGCATTCAACAAAAATCATAGTCAGTTATGTGTACGTGACAATGCTTCTTTTGAATTTACTTTGTAATTTCTATTATCACCAACTTTTTTTGACACATTATTAAAAACAACCAAGAAATCTGTGCTATACGAGATATACATAGCAAATGACGCGAAAAGGGTATTGTGTCAATATTTGGGGCCTTTAAGTGCCTTGTGCACGCGAAATCATAACAATGATGTCAAATTGAAGTTAAGACAAACAAGTTATTTAAGGAAGATGAAGGTGTTTAAGCACCTAGCAAATCTTCTTATTCCTAAATAAAGCTTTGTTGTCCTAATTTTAACAACTTTTCCCTCCTTCAAAACCTAACGATATTTCCTAATTCCCCTCCTCCAAACCCTAACCATGATTTCCTAATTTCCCTCCTCCTAAAACCTATCTAATTGACCTAATATTTAACCTAAAATTGTAGCCACTTTTCCTTCCTTCAAAACCTAACCATATTTCCTAATTCCCCTCCTCCAAATCCTTTAAAAAAAAAATTGTTTCCGACTTAACGATAAACATAAAAATAAAAATAAAAATTGTTCCTATTTTATTGCAGAAATCTCCTATTCTTTTGACAGAAACAAATCCCTTCTATTCTTTTGAAGGAAACAAATTATTTCTCGCTGCTTTTGCTAATAGATTTTGTTACTCGCATCCTTGGAGGTTGATTGGTCTAAACTCCCATAGAATTTCTGAATCTGCTAATATCATTTGTGTAAGATGATGATATATGCAATGATTTTCAATGTTTTTTCTTTCTCCACCATGATTTGATCGGTAGCTTTATTTTACAAATTGCAGATTTTGTTGATGGAAATGTGGACTTGGGGATATGCAGGTATGTTTGTTTATTTCACTTTCATTATGTAATTGTTTCATTCTAATCATTATTTTTTTTTTCCCTTTTTTTTTGTGTTTGTATAGAAGTTTTTTTTTTGTTTATAAAATTGCCTCACTTTCTCTGATGGTTCCCACTATGTCGTTGGATTTATCACCAAGAAGCTGGAAGGGTTGGTTCTATCCAGAAAGTTGCAGACAGGCTTCGTTGTTACACTTGGTCACGACTTCTTCATCTCACTTCAAAATTGCAAGTGCGTTTTCTCTCTTACTGCGAAATTTATTAGCTTATCTTACAATGGAATTGATTTAATTAATTAATTCATTAAGTATGTAACAAACAGGGCTCCACAATGATTTAATTGTTTCATTCTAATTTAATTTTTTTTGTTTATATAGAAGCATAGTTATTGTGTTAACATTGAGAAGAAAAATCAAATGGATTTTTAGCTGTTCCTCCTCTTCTCTGTGACTAAGGTTAACCACACATCTTTCTTTCCATTCAATTCTTCTATTGTACAAAATAGCTTGCAATAGCTTTTTAGGCTTCTTACAAAATCAAAGTAATTGTTATATGATTGGTGTGGGGTTTGGTTTGTTGATTTTGTAGTTCAGGAATTTTCAAATTCGGGGTTGGAATAAGAGTGGGAGCATTTGTTTAGTTTGATTTTTGGTTATTTGTATTTCGATGACTTTTTGAATTGCATTGCTATCTAATTTATTATCATCTCTTTTTTTGTTTGTTATATTCTAGATCTAGAAGGAGGTTTATGCGGTGGTGGTTGTTGCAAGAAGGCCCTCGCGCTGATAATTTATACGGTGGTGGTTGATTAAACTGATGTGACTGTGTCTACCCTCTCTATATTGTGTGTTGATCGAGATTGCTGAAGAAAAAAAAAGGCTTGCTGCAGCTTTAGAAACACAAATTGCAGATGGCCTTAATAATTATTGTCCTAAATTATTAATCCTTTTCTAGAGATTTTAGGATGCTCTAAGGAGGATTGGATACTTGGTTACTCTTCTCTTTTGAATAGTTTATTTTCATGAGTTGTTAGTTCATTTCTCACATATACTTGGAAAAAATTCATATTTTTAGATGTTACTGGTTATGTTGAGAAAGACACTGTCACGGAAACTGAAAAAAATGAAAAAAATCAGCAAGGCTATGGATGCGACGCTAGAAGATTTAGAGTAAGTCTTAATCTATTAACATTACTCAATGCAGAATAATTGCTGATAATTACATGCTTTTTATTTGATTAATTTACACTTTGTAGGGGGAATAGAATTCATTGCACATTATCGGATGACTATGCCGTGAAAATGTAAAAGTTTTTGGATAATCATGATTATCACTTCCTGTGATTGTTTTGTAAAACTTCAGGTAAAGTTCCTAAATCTTTAGTCTTAAAACTTTTATGTCAACTATAGTGTTTTTATATAAAATTCATCATATGTTGATTTCAACCTCTGAAGTATCATTAACTTGATTCGAGATGTGACTATTTTTAGTAGTGAAATTGAGATTCACGTTTCTACTACTTTGTCTGTTATTTCTTATATTTCTTTCTTTATTTCCTCTATATTTCATGCTTTGCAATGTTTTTTTTTATATTCATATTCAATGTTTTTGCTTAACTATTTGGAGCTGGTTTGAAGTAATTTTCTGAATAATTCAGAGCAAGTTCCTGGTGGTTTTCTGCATAATTCAGAGCTGGTTTTCAGTTGGTGGACTGATATTGTGCAACAGAGGTGTTTCGGTACTGCAGTTGTTTCTTCCGCCCCTTGACACCCTCTACGCATAAAGTATTTAAAAGCAACAATGTCCATCTTCTTTGGTACTACCCATGGAGGTATCCTTCATTCATGTTTCTTGCTTAATTTTTCTGCCGAGGCTTATCGTTCCTTAATTTTTCTTCATATATGTTTCTTGCTCATGATAAAGATTCAAATAAGTCATTAGCGAGAAAATTGTGCACACTCTTACAATTAAAATAGAAGATATATTTTTATGAATTAACTCATTTAACTACTTTGGACATAATTTTATGATGGGCTGGAAACTCGGGTTTTGTTCTAATGCAAGCCACTCTATTGGGTGTATATATATCATTTATTTTGTTTCCTTCATTCATTATATATAAAAAAATAAAATAAAAAACTATATTATCACCTTACGAAGTCTAAGATGAACTTAATTTGCTGTTTTGGATGATGATTTGTTGTTTGCTTATAGTATACGAATTTGTAGGGGTACTTCCTCACTCCCTCTGGATAGTTACAAGTTAACCAATGTGTGATTTTCGGATAAGCGCAAGATCAAGTACTATATCAGTGAGGTATGTGTTTTAGAGATGGCTATTTTGGTTTGTAATGCCTGAACTTTGATTTTGTTATTAATGGTCATAGCATGTTCAACTGGTTTTGTGTTGCTATCTTTGGAATGTAAATCATATAATATAATGTTTTTAAAAATCAATTTTGCATGAATGTATCTAAAGACAAATCACTTATAGTGAAAATCACTTTTAACCAAAATTAATTCTTCCCACCGTACAACCAAACACGCACGCAAATAGGTTCTGGTACATTGACTGTGATATTACTTTTATTGAGATCATAAAAGAAAGTCCAGATCAGAAAGCTACAACAATGCTATATCCCTATGCAAGTCTCAACTGATCTTGGAAAAAAATCAATTTTACCTTTCTATGATCACTTTTACTTCACAAAAGTCAAACATGTTTGGTTGTGACTTGTGATTATTTCAGTCCCCCAAAGTTAAGATTATTTTATTATTTATTCCTCTTCTTAGATATTCACATTTTGATCTCAACAACTGATGTTATTATAATCGTAAGAAGATTTTTTTTATGTGTTCCCAGTTAATTAAGGAAAAACAAAATGTCTGATCTTGAAGTTGTTTGCATTCATCTTTTGTTGTAATCTTTCTCATCAGTTTAGATAGTCTGCATGGTTAATATTTGATTAAAGGTACAATTTCTATAGTAAGTATTACTTATATGTATTAGTTAATTGGTTTAGCAAATTTATATCGTAGCGCTTCTAATATTTTTTCTCATCTGAAATTCTGATTTTAATTTTCATTCTAAATGCAGCAATTTATGATACTGATTATGAGTACAAGAAGTCTATGAGCCAGCCGTGTTGAAGATGTGAACTTATGAGCTTGAACTTGATGTTTCCAAAGTGCACGCTATTGTATTGCTATTTTTGCATGTACACTTTTTTGTTAATAATCTGAGTTTTTTTATGATAAATTCATTATTGGCCAAGAGGGAGGTTGCCTAGCCTTTTTTATAAATTCCAAAATAGCAGCACTTTCATTGATAGCTCATGTTTTGAGCCTTTCAAATTGTACAAAATGGTTGCTAATAATGTTATGGAAGTACTCTTGAATAAGTAAAAAAATGTCCATAATGATCATTGTCACTATCTCTTCCAAAGGTATGCTCATAACTTAAATATTTTGGGAGTACTTTATAACCCCTGCAACTAATACTAATGTTGGGTTCATATTAATAGTTTGTGTCCTCAAGGTACTTTATGTCATATTCAAATTACGTGATTATTTGATTACTTTTTTGAAGATCATATCAGAAAGGTGTATATTATAGCATCATCTAATTGACAATTGCAGTGAACTATACAAGCTCATAACTCTATACATATCACGCCGATTGATTTCGTTGTTTTTCATTTACAATAAGTTTGTCTTAAGTTTCATATCTTATGTTGTGTCTTAGATGTCCTCTGAGCTATGCAAACTACAAATTAAGTTGTAAACCATGATTCATATCATTGTTTCAATAAGGATTGGCCCAATGCTTCAGGTGATATTCTATTGGCTGAATAAGGATCTATCTAAGCATATGATTGTGTCTTCAAAATATGCTTAACTTACCATTAACTATAAGCATGATCATTGCAAAACATTAATTGTAAATCATATCTTACCTACATAATATAGCTATATATTTCATGTTATTTTAATTTACGGTTTTTAGTTAGCAAATTATGAGGTTTTTCTTGACATCAAGGCAATTTCCGTTATCTGTCTCATTTGCAATGACTATTAACAAGAGTCAGGGTCAGTCGTTGAAACATGTTGGTATCTATCTACTGTCTCCTGTTTTTTCACATGGACAATTGTACATCGCAATATCAAGGGTTACTTCAAGGGATGGTTTAAAGTATATTGATCAATGATGAGGACGGCGAAGATACTTATGTGACATCAAATGTGGTCTTTTTTTTTTTTTTTTTTTGTCAGGTAGCCTAGAGCCTAGAATTCACCTTATAAGGTGAATAATTGGGGTGTTCGGGGTTCGAATTAATATTAAGAATTGAATATTATGAATTGAATTATACTATTATTTCCATTCAACTAAACTATTTTGATACATATTAGCACTTGATATATTTATCGATATCGCACGGGTCAATGGTCTAGTAAACATAATGTAATGGAATTGAAAAGTTATGAAATTGGGTTTGGGGGTATTTTGGTTAATTTGAAATTGTTGGGAGTATATATATATATATATATATTCTTATAACCTTGAGTTGATACAATACAGATCAAGGGTAACGCCGCAACAATGGGCAACAAAGAAGATGATGATGAGTTGGATTATGAATATGAATCTTGCCTTGGTTCCCGGCGCCCTAATGCTCATGGTGGCCGTGGTTCTCATTCTTCCACCCTCCAACCTCTCTCCAATCGCAACCAGAGGTTCTCTAACCGCATTCGTGCTTCTCCATTGGAGGTTGGTGAGGGTATTCAGTTTGAGCTGTTTTCGTGTGTGTGTGTATGGTCTTGAAATGTGACTTGGAATTTATTGTTTGTTGTTACAGGAGTGGGAAGGAAGAACAAATATTGGCATGTCTAACACTGTTACCACAGAAATTCGTGGAAGTCTGATGCATATGTCTATCGGTAAAACTAAAACTACTGGGAAAGTCGACCGAGCCACTGTTGAGAACGTACGTAACCAATCATTTTCTTCTTACAATTCATTTTCAATAATTTGTATACAACTAACACAAAAATTCCCTCAGGCAATTGATCTCAGAACGCGCATGGCTATATTTAAGATGATCAACAATAATCTGTTTCAGCATATTAATGGATGCATTTCAACTGGAAAAGAAGTATGCTTTTATTTTATTCACACGTTTCAGTTTTCTGTCATCTTGTCATTACAGTTTTATAACATGGACTTGATGTGATGCATGTCCATAATTATCAGGCAAATGTTTATCATGCTACCGATTCCGATGGTCAAGAATATGCAATTAAAATACACAAAACATCTGTTCTGGGATTTAAGTAAGTACCTTGCGTAATTGATCGTTCTAACTTCTCAACGCTGAAAGTTACACAGGCTACTATTATCTTTTCTTTTTTTACCTCACTTTTATGATCTCATTGGATTTCAGGGATAGAAATAAATATGTCAAAGGAGATCGCCGCTTTGAACGTGCCTACTGTAGTCGTAATCCCAGAGAAATGGGAAAAACATGGGCAGAAAAGGAACTCAAGAATCTTTATAGGTTTGCATATGCTATTTTTTCATTCTTTCATATTTTTCCAATATACAAGGGTTCAATTACTCATTTTGCCTAAGCTTTTCTATATCCGAGTGCAGGATAGCTGCAAAAGGAATTAGGTGCCCTAAACCGCGTCATCAAAAGCTACATATGGTGGTGATGGATTTTATTGGTACTGCTTTTATTCTTCATTTTGATACAATCTGATTGTCCCAATTCTAATCAAAATGCTCTCAGTTGTGTTTGTTACATTGAACACCACCGGTGCTATATGTCTTCATTTCATTAAAAAAAGAAATAAAGATGGAAAGTTAAGCAAAGGATGCATGGTTCGGTATTTGATAGAATGAATTATTGGACCAAGAAATTTCCAATTTCTCGCTGTACCATATCATGATATCATTCTGCTAATACACACTGCAGTTTAGACAAGAATTCAAGTACGTGTTTAACCTAAGTTCTCTGGTTATTTGATTCATGCAGGAAAGGATGGTTGGGCCGCTCCACGTCTCAAAGACGCAGATTTATCTTTAGGCAAGTTACTGGAAGGCTATGTTGAGGTGTGTCATACAATGTCATCGGTTCGATTCCAATAGCCGGCTTTTTTTCTCTATTTGTTTTCATTTTTGACACGAGGGATAATCTCTTAGAACAAATCAAGAAAATAACCTACTTTTTTTCATTTTCTATTTATTTATTTAGATAGATACACAGTAGAATAAATTTGGATACTGATTGAATCTTTCCAGTTCTTTTCTGTAGTATAATATTTGTAGTACAATACTTTAGTATAGTAAATTTAACATGGCTTAGAAAAAGTTAGAAATTAGCCCTTTCGAAGGTTTCTTTGATGCTTTAATATACGGTTCCTGTTTTGGTGTTCAGAAGCCATGATATTTAGGATGGTTACTAGAAGCTAGATTCGTCAAACAGCGGCTGTAGCGCTACCGCGTAGCGGATGTTCAATAAATTGCTAAATAGCATGTTGTTATATACGCTATTTTCTACAACGTGTTGCTAAATAGCGGATATAGTTGCGCTGTAACACTGTAGCATAGCGGAATTTGAACTGACCGCTATTTTATGCTATCCGTGATTGACAACAGTGCTAAAAGCTCACTCTTGTGATTAAAGCGCTGTTGCGTAGCGGAGTTTGAACTGATTTTCTTCTGGGTTATCATTTTAGGATTCTTTATGAAGTACTTTTCACACATTTCTTATACATTTATAAATTCTAATGGTGCCAAGGTTTATTCTCTTATGACAATATTTGGCAATTTTCTGTTATGACATTATTAGCATGTATTCTAGATAATTGTTGCAATGCGGGATTTATATCAGAAGTGCAGATTGGTGCATGGTGACCTCAGTGAATATAATATACTTTATTATGAGGTGAATACTCCTTTGGGTGTTATATTTTTAGTGACTAAATGTCTCTGTAAATTGTTTGCTTACATATTCTTTACTTACCAGGGTCACTTGTATATTATTGATGTTTCTCAAGCGGTTGACATTGACCATCCTTGCGCTCATTGTTTACTGTTTGAAGACTGTAAACATGTATCCGTAAGTTCTCCTAGGAATTGGCTGTTGATTACACATCTCTTGTCTTCTTTCTCATGTATTGCGGGGTTGATAAGGACAAATGTGTGATTAAAAGTACTTGCTTTCGTGCAGGATTTCTTTAAGAAACACGGTGTAGGTGTCATGACAAAAACAGAGCTGTTTAAGTTTATAGTTAATGCGTTCATTGCTGATGATGATGTTGTGGATAGTTACTTGGAAAAGGTATCTGTCATTGTTTATTTACATTCTCTGAACAACTTCTAACATATTTTTTTTTTTGTCATTGTTTACTTGCATTCTCTGAACAACTTCAAACATATTTTTCTAATCCTTCAAAATTTGCAGGTGCAACAAAAAACTTTGACCGGAGGTGCATCCGAAGAGGATGAGATTTCAAATTGGGTATCTGCGCTAGTAACTTGCCTTAAGTTACTTTTTGCTTGAATTTTAGAAAATGCAATGCAAGAAAATTCTCCTAGCATTAAATAAACTTACCAATAAACTTAAACATGGGAGCTTATTTATACTGCTAGAATGCTTTTAAAAGTTATACTAGATGCTATATAAATTTCTCCAAGCAAACCCTGACGAAGGAGAAAAACTAATTTATGGAGATCAAGTCCCCTTAGGCTTTGTTTGGGAGTTTGGAGGAAGGGAGAGATTGCTTTGAGGGGATGGGAAATATATAGAAAAATGGAGAAATCTTTCACATTTTTTGAAAGAGCAGTCCTTAGTGTACAGGAACTGGAACACATACCATACAGGAAAAACAATTCTTACATTTTTTTTTTTATAATTAGAAAAAAAGCATAAGCAATATCGTGAAGGCTGAGATTCTACCTAGGATGGGGGAGGTGAAGGTTTTGTGAAATACTGACCCGGATATCAGATCAAGTCAATGTTCGAGGCTTTCCTCCTTCGATCCAATGATCATGCTGGAAAAGACCACGATCCCTCCTGCTGGCAATCCCATGTGTGACACAGTTGCTCCTCACATAGTGAGGGTCTCGAGTCGTGAAATTGTGGGGCAATCCCACTTTCAAGATTGCGATTTTAATTACATTGACTCGTTGAGTATAAGCATGACAACTATTTTACTTTATATGATAAAAATGTAAAATTCATACTTTATTTAACACTCCAGTATCGTTGATTTTAAGAATGTATTTTGAAGAATCAAAAGCACCAGTCGTATTGGGACATTTACTATTTATTTAGCACATTGAGTTTTATTTTTCTCTCCATTCTGACATTGTTTATCTTCTTGAACTCTTGTTACAGTCTGACATTGCGAATACACTAGTTAATGTTAAGAATGCTGAGGAGGCTGTACAACTTATAAAGAGCACCATTGACCATCAAAAGCAGAAATTAGATATCAGAGATTATTCACATGTCGTCTCTGATGATAAGTCTAACCTCTTAGAAGGTGATGTTGCCGGTGAGGACGAAGATAACAACAGTGATTCCAAAGAGATTTCATCTTCCGAAAGTGATCCTGAAGAGATTTCATCTTTTGAAAGTTTTCCGAGGACTCCTATTGAGAAAAGTGTTTCGAGGACTCCTATTGAGAAGAAAGATGATAGGAAGAAAGCTAGGAAAGAAAGTGAAAAGAAGATGAAAGAGAAGAAAAGAGAAAAAAGGAAAACTAAAATCTCCAAGGCTGCAAAGAAAAGAAGGATAAAATTGACTAAAGCCCCCAAGACAAGATAGACGGCAGTAACTTTCAATGGCTGTATGTATGAGTGTAGGTTTTGAATTTTCGGATAAAAGGTATAGTGCTGCCAAAGATATGAAATTTATTTCTACTTTTGTTTTCTGGTTATGCATACTTTTTGATCAATGTGGGAAAAACTTAATATTTTGGAGAATGCTATTTTAGATAGTGATAAACATTGTCGTAAAAAAAAGGATTGTGGTAGGGCCAATTAGAGAAATCTGTTTGTGTTATGAATGAATAATATTAATATGATGTGGATGTCCATTTGTCTAGGACCTTTTTTTGAAGAATTTCTGTTAGCCAAAGCCCAAATCCAACTGCAGCCCAACTGAACACTAAGCCCAAAAGACTCATCAAGAAGCCAGCTCACCTCAAGGACTATGTGTGAGTGGCGGTTCAAATGTAAAGGATGGGAGAAGTCACCGCTAGCTGACAAATAATGTGTCTGATTCCATCTGTTTGTACTCTATCTTATATTTAATTGCTGGCACTAGGCCGTTAGTTGTCTCCCTAAAGCAAGGGCAGCCTTATGATCAATTGTATGACAGCCATTAGATCAATACTCTGTGGCTATAAGAACCAAATTGAATCATGAAATAAAGGAGCAGAAAATTATTCCAGTCTCTTTCTCTAAATTCTTAAAGGAGGATTCCCTTGTCCTATCCCAACAAGGAACCAAACCCTAACAAATTGGTGCTTTCATTGCCTCTACTCTATTTCCATGGCACCCACAAACTCAGAACGCCTTGATGAACTATCAGAAAAGGTCGATACCATCCTCAACCAACTCGCCATACTCACCACCACCCCATCTCCACCATCACCACCACCTCCACCACCACCAAATCCACCCCCTCCTCATATGAAACTAGATGTACCCAGATTTGATGGCTCTGATGCAATGGGCTGGATATTCAAAATAAACCAGTTTTTTGACTACCATCAGACCTCTGAGGAAGATAGACTCACCGTTGCTTCCTTCTACATGGAAGGTCAAGCACTGAGCTGGTACCAATGGATGCATAGGAACCAACAAATCACTTCTTGGTATGGTTTGTTGCAAGCCCTTGAAACCCGTTTTGCCCCATCCTACTATGACGACCCATCCAGTGCTCTGTTCAAACTCACTCAACGTTCTTCTGTCAACCAATCTCTCCATGAGGTTGAACGCCTTGCAAATCGCATCGTCGGACTCCCACAACCGTTCCTCTTGAGCTGTTTTATCTCCGGTCTCACGCCGGATATCCGCCGTGAAGTTCAGGCTCTCCGACCGATGAACCTTTCTCAGGCCACCGCCCTTGCAAAACTCCAGGAAGACAAACTCACAGACCGCCGGCACCACTTTAAGGGTAAGCTCCACAACCCCTCACCTCTTTCTGTGGTTCCTTCCTCTTCAACCTTACCACCGCTACTCCCTGCTCCAACCCCTTCACGTGTCAATTTTCGCAAACTCTCGACGGAGGAGATGGCCTCTCGTCGTGAAAAGGGACTATGTTATAACTGTGATGAAACCTTCACCCCACAACACAAGTGCAAAGGCCGATTCTTCCTCCTCATTTCCGATGACGGTTTCGACACCGACCCACCTACACAAACTGACACTACTACCAATGACCAAGATATTAACCCAACCACCATTATCCCTGAACCACCAGACCAAGAGGCTCACATAAGCTTTCACGCCCTTTCTGGCGGTACCGACCCAGCCACCATTCGAATACGAGGCCACATCTCAAACCACCCAGTTACAGTCCTTATCGATGGCGGTAGTACTCACAATTTTGTGCAAACTCGTATAGCAAAATTTTTAGAGTTGCCTTCACATCCAACAAATACCCTTAAAGTCATGGTTGGTAATGGTAGCATACTGGAATGTCATAGTTTATGTTCATCCATTCCCATCTCATTACAAACACAGACCTTCAATATTGATTTTTACTCCTTACCACTTTGTGGAGCTGACGTGGTGTTAGGAGCCCCTTGGCTGAGATCTATCAGTCCAGTCCTCATGGATTATACCTCCCTCACACTTTCCTACACCTCAAATAACCAAACAGTTACCCTCACAGGAATCAAACCAACTGTGCCCAACGCAATCTCAGCCCAACAACTCAAAAGATGTGTCCAAACCCATTCAGCTTCTGAACTATTCCATATCCAAGCTGTAACCCGACCTGCGACCCAAAACTCACCCGACCCACACCCAATCTCACCAATCCAAAACCTACTCCATCGTTTCCAGACAGTTTTCACTGAACCCACCAACTTACCTCCATCACGACCCTCAGACCACCGCATCACCACACTCCCCAACTCAAAACCAATCAATGTCCGCCCATACCGCTACCCATATTTCCAGAAAAACGAAATAGAACGACAAATTCAAACCATGTTGGCCGCCCACATCATCCGACCAAGCCATAGTTCCTTCTCCTCACCGGTGCTGCTCGTAAAAAAGAAAGACGGTACATGGCGTTTCTGCGTCGATTACCGTGCACTCAACAACATCACCATCCGCGACAGATTCCCCATGCCCACCATCGACGAGTTACTCGACGAACTTGGCGGAGCTTCATGGTTCTCCAAACTAGACCTCAGACAAGGCTTTCACCAGATCCGGATGCATGAGGAAGACATCCCAAATACAGCATTCCGCACCCACCAAGGGCACTATGAATTTCGAGTCATGCCTTTCGGCCTCAGCAACGCACCATCCACTTTCCAAGGCACCATGAATGACCTGTTCCGTCCCTTCCTCCGCCGCTTTGTCATCGTCTTCTTCGACGATATACTAGTCTACAGCACATCCTTAAAGGAGCATCTTCAGCATTTGGAACAAGTATTCCAGACCTTAGTAAATGGCAATTTCTTCTTGAAACTTTCTAAATGCCTATTTGCTCAGAGACAACTTGAATACTTGGGTCACATGGTCTCCACTGATGGCGTTTTCCCAGAACCTTCCAAAATCCAATCAATACTCAACTGGCCCCTCCCCAAGTCAGTCACTGAATTAAGAGGATTCCTTGGGTTAACTGGATTCTACAGAAAATTCGTCAAAGGTTACGCATCCATAGCACTACCCTTAACCAATCTACTTCGTAAGGACTCATTTATCTGGTCCGACGAAGCTACTGCTGCTTTCCAAGCCCTCCAGAAAGCGATGACCCAGACTCCGACCTTAGCCTTACCAAACTTCTCCAAACCATTTGTCTTGGAAACAGACGCATCCGGCCTGGCCATGGGCGCCGTACTGATGCAAGATTCTCACCCTATCGCCTTCTTCAGCAAACCCTTTTGCCCTCGCTTACGACGGTCTTCCACTTACATCAGAGAACTCCATGCCATCACCACCGCCGTAAAGAAATGGCGCCAATACTTACTTGGCCACCCCTTTGTGATTTTTACCGATCACCAAAGCCTCAAAGAGTTATTAACCCAAGTCATCCAAACACCAGAGCAGCAACTCTACTTGTCAAAACTGATGGGATATGATTACTCAATTCAATACAAGTCCGGTAAAACTAACGTCGTAGCCGATGCACTCTCCCGCCATCCAGAGACAACCTCAGGTATGAATCTCTCTCTCTCTCTCTCTCTCTCTCTCTCTCTCTATGCCAAACTTCACCTTCTTAGAGCATCTTAAACTAGCATTGGCTGCTAGCCAACCATTCAACACCTTGCTCACTCAAATTCAACAAAGACCCCAATCTTTTCCACACCACAAAATTCAAAATGGCCTCATTTTTTACAAAAACAGAATCTGGTTGGACCCTGACCTGCCGTTCCGTTTAACCATCTTAGAGGAATACCATGCTTCCCCCTTGGGCGGCCATATGGGTATCACTAAGACGCTTGCGAGAGTACAAACCAATTTCTGGTGGGAGGACATGCGTAATGATGTCAAGACATTCATTACTGAGTGCTTAATTTGCCAACAGATGAAATATGAAACTAGAAAAACCCCTGGCCTTCTCCAACCCCTACCCATCCCAAATGCCATTTGGGAAGACTTATCACTAGATTTCATCACCGGCTTACCACCGTCCAATACCCACACTGCCATCTTAGTTGTCGTTGATCGCTTCTCCAAGGGCGTCCACTTAGCCCCCCTTGCACCCAACTTTACTGCTCACCGGGTTGCCACTATCTTTTTTAACAACATTTGCAAATTACATGGCATTCCCCGCAGTCTTGTCTCCGACAGGGACCCAATTTTTCTCAGCAAATTCTGGCGTGACCTGTTCTCTCTATGCGGTACTAAGCTACGCATGAGCACCTCCTATCATCCCGAATCTGATGGTCAAACAGAGGTGTACAACCGCGTCTTGGAACAATACTTACGCTCATTTGTCCACTCCAAACCATCCCAATGGTCGAAATTTCTCTCCTTGGCAGAATGGTCCTATAATACTTCAGTGCATTCCTCAACTGGGTTCTCTCCCTTCCAAATTACCTTTGGCAGAGAACCACCTTCTATTCCTAGGTACCTTCAGGGATCATCTACAATTGAAGCTGTAGATTCCATGCTGGACAACCGACAACAACTCATTGAGAAACTGCGCCGCAATCTGCTGAAGGCACAAGATAAGATGAAACACTTTGCTGACAAGAAACGCAGGGAAGTTGAATTTATTCCAGAACAGTGGGTTTATGTCCGCCTCCGCCCTTATCGTCAGAAGAGTCTCTCAGATGCTGCCTACACAAAGTTATCCAAACGCTTTTATGGACCCTTCCGCATCACGGAACGCATTGGAAAGGTTGCCTACCGTCTTGAATTACCACCACAATCCAGAATTCACCCCGTCTTCCATTGTTCTCTCCTCAAACCACATCATGGACCTGTCACATACTCCAATGACCTGCCACCTTCTGCTATTGAGAACCACCCCTTGGTTGAACCGCTTGCACTAATTAATCAAAAGCTGGACACTACTACCGATCCACCTACTCCTATGGTCTTGGTTCAATGGAAAGGGCTCGCCCCTGAGGATACTAGCTGGGAGGATTGGAACATGCTTCAACAGAAATATCACCTTGAGGACAAGGTGATTTTTCCAGACCCAGGTGATGTTAGCCAAAGCCCAACTCCAACTGCAGCCCAACTGAACACTAAGCCCAAAAGACTCATCAAGAAGCCAGCTCACCTCAAGGACTATGTGTGAGTGGCGGTTCAAATGCAAAGGATGGGAGAAGTCACCGCTAGCTGACAAATAATGTGTCTGATTCCATCTGTTTGTACTCTATCTTATATTTAATTGCTGGCACTAGGCCGTTAGTTGTCTCCCTAAAGCAAGGGCAGCCTTATGATCAATTGTATGACAGCCATTAGATCAATACTCTGTGGCTATAAGAACCAAATTGAATCATGAAATAAAGGAGCAGAAAATTATTCCAGTCTCTTTCTCTAAATTCTTAAAGGAGGATTCCCTTGTCCTATCCCAACAAGGAACCAAACCCTAACAATTTCTCTATGACTTTCTACATACCTTAACTCCTTTGAAGAACTATTATTTTTTTTTTTACGGATACTTGAAGGATCACTCATACAAAGAATTTTCTTGATTGTTTATGAAGATTTTAGATATAGTTCATGAAGAACTAAGATTTACTATTAAAGAATCCTTGAAGGATTTCCAAAATTGTGATTTTATAAATTTAAATATACAATAAAAAATTTAATATACTTGATGTTTTGTTTCAGCAAAGTTCACCTCATCTTCCTCATGGTTTACATAAAACATGGATATGTTACTTCATTTTTTGATTAATCGGATGAGTTTATGTCTTTGTCATCCCAGGCGATATAAGCCCTTCTTTTTGTATGAGAACTTAATATTTCCTTTTCTTTGCATTTATGCCTCATCTATTTTTCGAACTTGCGAACCATTTTTCTCATACCTTCCTCATTTTCATCAAGGTTATCATTGTATTCTTATTTGCTTTCGTTGATATTTGCTTTCAAGACAAGACCTTTCCTCTACTTTTCACCTTTTTTACTTTCAAGTCATCTTGAACCATTTCCTATAGCATTCTAAATATCACAATCTACTCTCTCGATGAAAAATTTTCATTCTCTTTTTTCAATAACCATACCTTTCGCCGTTGAAAGATAGGGGACTGTTTATTGAACCGTTGTTTGAAGTCATCTTTGCTCTCGAGACGATTAGTCCTTAACAAGAATTCAGGGTATGATAACACTTGTTCAACAAGTGACTTCAAACACGCAAGGGAGATGTGTGTCAACATAATCTTCCTTTTAATTGAGTATCAACACAAATATGCCATTTAAAATCTTTAGTGTATGAAAGTTCAGCCTACAAATAAAGCACTTTGAAGCTATTAGGCATAAAGGTTGAACACAAAACACATGTAAAGCTATATACATAAAAAATAAAAAAAAACATGTTCAACTATTATTCTTAGTAATGAAACCATATATAATAAAATAATTGATTTGACCCAATTCTAATCAAAATGCTCTCAGTTGTGTTTCTTATATTGGACCAAGAAATTTCCAATTTCGCGCTGTACCATATCATGATATCATTCTGCTAATACACACTGCAGTTTAGACAAGAATTCAAGTACGTGTTTAACCTAAGTTCTCTGGTTATTTGATTCATGCAGGAAATGATGGTTGGGCCGCTCCACGTCTCAAAGACGCAGATTTATCTTTAGGCAAGTTACTGGAAGGCTATGTTGAGGTGTGTCATACAATGTCATCGGTTCGATTCCAATAGCCGGCTTTTTTTCTCTATTTGTTTTCATTTTTGACACGAGGGATAATCTCTTAGAACAAATCAAGAAAATAACCTACTTTTTTTCATTTTCTATTTATTTATTTAGATAGATACACAGTAGAATAAAATTCGGATACTGATCGAATCTTTCTAGTTCTTTTATGTAGTATAATAATTTATGAAGAAACAAATGTGGGGGGTGGGGGGATGGCAAGGCAGTATCAAGAGGAAAGAGAGTGTGTAAACATTAACTTTCATCCGTGAATTATATATTTTTGTCTCTTAGTTTTAATTTTATGATGAGTTTTTTGTCCGGCCAAAAAGGATGCTAGTTGCTAAAATAGACCTTTTAAAGTGCAATGGTTTTATGGTTGCTGATTATTTTTTGTTTTTAGGGTGTGCACTAAAAGAATTTCCCAAATTATCAACAAATTCAAAATTGCATTATTGAGAAGTTTAAACCTTTGGTAATTACTACAGTGTAAACCCTCAGTAATGTAGAAAAAAAATGCTCAATAACATTATTGACGGAATAATCATTCAATAATTCAGAAAATTACAATATTAACAAATAAATCCGTTAGTATTGTTAATGACCAATACTATTATGATAGATCTAAAAATCAGCCAGTAACCTTTATTTCCCTCAGTACCCATTCTTACAATCTTTTCTCTCTTCGAACACTTTCTTACGGTTTTTTTCTCTTCCAAATCACACACCATACACTCTTCCTCATCTAGGCATCATAGTGGTTTCAGGTCTAAGAGTGTATACATCACTATCATTGTGAGAATATCTTTTGAAACTTTCATAACATACTATATATGTAGTATTCTCACGTTGGGTCAATCCAGTATCAATATTACCCCTAACATTTATACCTATATATAGACTTAATATCTCATATTCATGACTTATTAGATCTGGTCATCGGTCTATATACATAATAGTCTCTACGCTTTATTATTATCCCAATTTATATTAAAGCTTGACTATAGATTCATTTAAGAATAACGTTTTTTATGTTAAAGTAATCTCATGATTAAGTCACAGTTAATATTTCATCACATAAACTACCTATTCTATGGACTTTATTAATCTTACAACAATTATAATAAAGAATTGCATATGTTATTTAATAATAAAAGTCATGATACATAGCATAAGTTTCACATAAACTATTGACATTTAGGGCTTACACCAACATTAATAGCATCTACAATTTCCTCCTCCACCAATATCTTAGTTGAGAAAATAATTCCATATCTAGCCTCCCAAATCATCCGAACAATTATGTGTCAAAAAGAAGTTACATCTTTACAATGATTATTGTTGCAAGAAGAGAAAGAGAAATAATACAGTTTTGTAATAACAAAATCGACAGATCTAGCCATGCAGCGGATATAGAATTAATCAGGTAATGATTATTGGTGTAGTTAGTATAACTTAGTTTCAAAGAGAGTTGGTTTGAATTAATCAGGTAATGTGGCTGATTGTGGAAGAGGTCAGGGCAATGTAGGTATTTGCCTAGACAAAGGGGTGCAGACAAATCTGCAACACCTAAATAAACTATAAAAAAGCAAAGGTAAAGAGTAGGGTGACATAAGGCCTTACCCAAAAGGAAAAAAAAACATCCATAAGGTAATACAACGATACATAGCAACCCTTGAGGGTATAAGAACCACAAATCCTAATCCAGAGTAAAAATCCACATACCCGTGCACAATTCAGCGAGCTCACGTACGAACTTAATTAAAAAAATGTATTTAAACTTTTAGCAACCGAATACAGGTTCTTTATAAGGCTAAGGATAAGACTGCTAACACGAATTAATTGAACCTTATACCTATAACCCACCGCACATCAATGAAACAATAAGCATTCCACGACCATTTTAGCCCAGAGATTGTAGCGAACGACTTAGATAAAATACAAATCATACCGTAACGGTTTGAGAACACCCAAACCTGAACTAGTTTTAAAGGGAAGTCAATTTTTGAGGACCATCGACAACTGAAGCAAACACATATACCCCTAGTGATGAGCTTATCGAAAGCATATATGAAGAGCACAACAACACAATCAAGCAAAATGCACGGAACCAACCCAAACCACTTGCTCCTTGTAAACGACAGCGATCCAAGGGAATGATGACGAAATAGGATTAAACAAAAGGAGCATTGGCAGCCAGAAGGACACAGAGAACTCTGATGACCCCGTAGCCCCCCTCATCACCCATTTGTTCTTCAATATAACACAAACCAGAAAATGGCAATGTCTACAAACGAGCAGCCCTATCAGCGTCTACCTTACCAAAGGTTTAAGAGAATGAGTCTACTAGGCTACGACTTATTTCCTTCAAACAGACTATTGTTTCCTTAATTATAACTAGTTACCTCCTAGCTAGGTTCAACAGATTTTACTTAATATTGGTAATGTCATCTCTTAAATACTTACTACTAGAATCAACTCGCTTCTGGTATCTTTCGCTAGCTATAACTAATTACTTCCTAGATAGATATATATTAATAGCAAGATATTAATATTAATATTAGGCCCTGTACCAACCTATGTACCTAAATAGAGGTTCATCTTAGAACTCTAACCTAAAAAGATTTAGTTACACATGGTAACTAAAAACAAATACTAAAGATAAAAACATATCCTAGAAAATCAAGGAGAAAATATAAACTCTCCTGAAGCTCCAAAGATGCCTTCCTCTAGAACTGATTCAGTTTTGAATGAGAATTTCCGAATGAGGAAGGCTAGTATTTATAGTGAGAGTTTCTAACTGGGTTTGGGCTAAAAACGCGAGATTTACCTACTAAAAAAGTAGGAAAATACACTGACGCCCTGAGTTTATGCATGAGTGTGCACCCAAAGCCATGCTCTAGGCGCATGGAAATTTTTAACATGCTCTAGGGTCATGGAATGTGCTCTAGGGGCACGGTGCAGCCTTCCAGGCCGAAATTCTCTAATTTTCCGTCGGTTTAAGTCTTCGTCTTCAAATAACTTGCCCCGGAACATGGGAACATAATTCCTCCCATTGTAAAGTCTTCTGAGACCTCTTGAATCTTCATTCTTATTCTTCCCAAAGTCTTCACAAATTTTCGAATATTCTTGATTTTCCGATTTGCATGATTTCTTCGTGAAATACTTAAAAAAAACCCCTAAAATTGCTATGTTTCGGAAAAACTAGAATTACAGACTCAAATATAGAAAACATTATAAAAGTCACGAAATCATAGGCAATCATTTTAATACTCCTCCATTTTGCTGCTAAAACCTACTGAAAATGATTGAAAAACATGCTAAGAATAATGTAAGATGACTTGTCATCAGAAGTCTTCGTGATGCTTTATCAGTGGAGCGCTTAGAATTGAAAATCATGAATGAGCCTGAGGATGTGAAGATCAAATGAGAGACAAGGTAATGTTGAAAGCTCAAAACATGTTATATCGACAATCTAAGTACAAGAAAATGTGACACTGGTCTTCAATATGCAACAACGTATTTGCAAATGAAATTACATCAAATCTGGGATGACGCATTGGGATTAACCAAGGTCAGGAAGTCCAAATTAAAGATACTGGGAGAGCATGAATAAGACCCTGTGGAGAAGAGGCTCAAGGGAACAACATAGACATCATCTATCAAGATCTTGACATTAAAGATCGATTGAATGGGAGACAACCCATTGGTTTTATTTTTCACTCAATTTTTAAATTCTTGTTGAGTCTTAGACAAATGTCATATATGATCACTTTTTTTTTTTTTTTTTGCTACTATTAACAAAGCTTGTTGAATTTGCATGCATTTCATAACCCTTCCATTTCAAAAAATTTAAAATTCTTTTGATCTCAAAGACTTGTTCTTACCACCAAGGCAGAGGAAGCTAGCATACTTTCAAAGTTCAAGAGCATAATGACTATGGGACATGTTGTAGAAGATACTCATCATAATCACCATTTATTTTCTTTGTAACATAACCGGTGAGAATTTGATTCAAATATTTCCCCTTTTTACTATATTTTTTTTGCTTCATATGTGAGTATCATTGTTTGAGCAATACTATGTAGCTTGCATTGGTTCTCTATAGACTATTGGTCATACTTTCATACACACGAGACACATTTTTTGGTACTCTAAGCATTTCCAAGCCACCATTATTATTATTATTATGTTATCCTTTGCTAACCCACTTTAACCAACCATGCAATTTGTTTAGTTGTTTTAGTGATGAATGAAAAAGATCATTGAAGATCTTAATTGTAAGATTTAAATATTAAGGATAATTTCAATATCTTTCAAAATAAATTTATGTATACATTAAACAACTTTAATATGGACCAAAATCTTCTTATAAAGAAAAAAATTATATACAAATATTTAAAGTAAAATTAAGCGAAAATTATATATTGAATTTAATTTTGATACACTGTCACCATAAAAAGTTTAACACCATAAATAAATCATATGTATTTTTTAGTAGAGTAAAACTTTTGAAATAAATGAGTCGATGAATATGATTGATTGACAATAATAATATAACAAATATAATAAAAGTTGTTATCTTTTTTACTTTTGGTGGTGGTCGGGGTTTGAATCTCGTACCTTGCATATATTATGCATTGTCCTTACCAACTAAGTTAAGCTCGCGAGGACAAAAGTTGTTATCTTTTTTAATAACACCAACAATATAATATTATTATAAGAAAATTTGCTTAAGCGTATAATTGGAATAACAAAAAAGGCAACCCAAAATCCTCCCGAAAGGGGCTATTTTCTTTATATATATAGATTATTATTAGTAGTAGTGGTAGTATTAAATTTCATTATTTTATTTGGTAAAAAAAAAATCATTATTTTACGAACAAAGATAAGAATAGTCCTTATTAGGAGGTTAGACAAATCCATAAAAAATATTAAACATTCTAACTTTTATGAGAACCAGCCACATTTATTTTTTACAATCATATATGGTAGTGACGAAAAAGTTTTTTTTTTTTTGAAAGGGTGATGAAAAAGGTTGAATAGCCATTTGAAACAATATTTTAATGTCCAAAGTAAAATAATTTTACTACCAAATAGGTGTGTATATTATTCTAGTAATTAAGGATAGAAAATAAATCAAATATTTTTTGCATTTATGTGGTATAATGATCATTTCAAGGTCTTTGACTATATATTTCAAAGTAGTCTTGATTTCATTCCTCACTCCGTTCACCCCCTTATATCTAAGAGAGTGACATTGCTAGGTCCTTTCAACGTTCTTTAGTAGGTTTTTGATTAATTCTGATCTTTGTAAGGAGCTTAGGAGACGAGGTATGCTTAAATCAATCCATTTCCTATGTGATATTTTATTGAATTATTTGAAAACATTCAATATGCTCCCTTCTAAGAAATTTTTCTCTCTAATAAGTTGAATTTTTAGGAAATGGATTGCCCTTATACAATCACACTGTTATGGATCTAGATCATTCAATTAAGATTTGATGGTGTATAATTTTCGCTTCATATTTTAGATCCATTTTTTAAAATGAAATCCAAGATTTTGGTTAAGATTTAGCATATATGGTTGAATATGTCTGCATGAAATCATGATTATCTTGCATCTGGGTGATCTTTGTCTGATTATTCTTGCATCTGGTTGAATATTTATGGTTTCATAGGTTTCATAAAAAATCATCAAAAATTGATTGTTTGCAGTTACACAATTACACTGTGGATTTAGATCATTTGACTGAGATCTGATAGTGTATGATTTTTGCATGTTGTATTGATCCAATTTTAAAACGAAATACAAGATTTTCTGGATCCATTATTATGGATCTAGATCGTTCGATTAAGATCTGGTGTATAATTTCCGCTTCGTTTTTTAGATCCATTTTTAAAAACTGAAAAAGGTTTTGAATAAGATTTAGCATATATGATTGTATATGTCTGCATGAAATCATGGTTATCTTGCATCTAGGTTATCTTTGTTTTACTTTTCATAAGGTTGAACAAATAAAAATATTTATTGTTTCTTGTGTTTCATCAAAAATTTATTGCCTACAGTTACACCATTACATTGTAGATCTAGATCTTTTGATTCAGATCTAACAGTGTATAATTTCCGTTGTTTTTTAGATCCATTTTTTAGATGCGTTATTACAGATTTGAATCGTTCAATTAAGATCTGGTCAATAATTTCCGCTTCCATTTTAGATTCATTTTTTAAAATGAAATCCAAGATTTTAGTTAAGATTTAGCATATATGATTGTATATGTTTGCATGAAATCATTGTTAACTTGCATCTGGGTAATCAAACAAATTAATATTTATTGTTTTATAGATTTCATCAAAAATTTATTGTCTGCAGTCACATCATTACACATTGTGGATCTAAGTCTACAATAGTGTGAATTTACACTATTGTGGACTTAGATCGTTAGGTTAAGATCAGATAGTGTCTTATTCATCATTTAGATCCATTTTTGAACCAATGAATTTGTGGTTAGTTTGATCAAAGAAAATCAATGTATTATTTGTCTTTTGGTAGAAAAAAAATATTTATTTTTAAATAAAACAATTTTTTTAATTTTTTCTTAGGTTTATCGAAAATGTATTGTCTGTGGTATCATGTGTTTAGGTGGTTGGGGTAGGAGTTTTTTACCTTCAGATATAATGATTCTTCATAGTTTTATATTCGATTTAGGTGGATGGAAAATGGATAGGTTAGATTTTTTATTAATCTGGCAATCTATTGTGTGGTCCTTGTGGATATCCTGAAACTCTCGCATCTTTTTCAGGAAGGAGACGTTTGTGCTCGAGTTGGTGGATATGGTTAAATTCACCTCTTGAAAGTGGTTTTTAGGAAAACATTATGGTCACAAATGTTCCTTCTATGAGTGGGATCTTAAATCATTATGTATTGGCACCGTTAATGTCTTGTGGCGGATTTGTCTACGGGTTGGTTGATTGAGGGGCTATGCTCATAGTCTTCTTTTGTTCGGCTGCCGTTGGATGTTCTTGTTAAGAGGTTTGTGTTTTAGTTGTGGTTTTAGTTTTTGCTCTTGTTTCCTGGGGAGGAATTCTTGAATTTTGTTATCGCTTGACCTAAGTACTTCTTGTCCTCATATTTGTATATATGTTTGAAATCTTGTTCATCTTGTTTATACATAATCATTGAGGTCCAAAGGTTAATGGTTCTTTGATTTTTCTGTTAGATTGATAGCACTTGAAAGAGAAAATTAGATCCACTACAACGAGGTTTATGGTGCATCCAGGTTAAGACACCCTAAATTCGACTGTGGATGATCCGAAAGAGGCTGCTAATAGTTATTATTTATTTTATTTGAGTTTATCATATGCTATGAACATATTATTGTACAACTTTTGATTGCATATGCTATTAATATTTTATTGTACAATTTTGATTGATTATGTAAATAAAATTACTTCAACCTACTTTTATTATTTTTCATAAATCCTAACAGTTTGATACAAAGTTTGCTTACGATATTATTCTCGTATCTTATTGGTATATATTTTCAAATTATTTTTGCACTCATAATAATTTGATTAATATATTTATTTGATTATTAGAACCTTTATTTTCTTTTAAATATTATTATTTAATTTCTTTGTATATATAGAGATTATGTTTGTATTTATATATATACATTAATTGATTGTTTTGTCCATGAAGAAAGACAATGATTTGTGTTGAAAATAATTTTCATGTTTACTCTATTTGTAGTCATCAAGTTTATGGCATCATTTATCAAAATTGGTTCGATCTGGATAGATTTTTCGCAATATGACCTCACGGATCTGCATGAGGCATCAACTATATTGTAAGTTTTATTTCAATTTATCTTTTAATCTTATTATATTACATAAAAATCTGTGAATTCATAAACTCAATAAGATTTAATCCGAAATTTTGTTCCTCCAATAAGAGATATGAATATTAATAATGTTATTGGATTGACTAGCAACAAAGTTACTGATTTGATTAATTATATGCTAATTAGTGCTAATGTGAGTGAAGATAATACTCAAGTTGTTAGAAAAACATGCAACCTCCAAGATGATTAGCTATTCATATTTTTTACTATTTTATATTATATTGCTTGATTTTCGTGTGTACTTAATATACATCAGAAAAAATAGGTCTAACGGTGGACGTCTAAAATGTTAACATAATTTTTTACTTTAAAGTTTATTGTATAAATGTGTTTATTTTAAAAAGAAATTTATGTTAACTTGTTATAACAGATATAATTAAAGATGTCCATCATTAAACCTCTTTTTTTTTAATCATATTTATGTGTTTCTTTGATATAACAATGTCATTGTGATTTTGTTCACCCACCTTAAAATAAACTTAGCACATAATTGTTTTCACCGCATATATTGTTCCATCACAAGAAGGTTATATCCAAGTTTCTTTAAGAATATCCATTTCATATAATGGGTGTACTATTTTACAATATTTGTATATGGTTTGTAATTTAATATTTTTTTCTAGACAAGGAAGTCATCTTGAAAAATATTTGCAATAATCAAATATCAAGTGTTCCATCACAAAACATTACTCAAGGTAAAAACTTCAAGATCACATGAATACATTGTTTACTATGTATCTTTCAATTTGTTGCTTGCTTTTTATGTTTTCAACCAATGAAAAAGATGAACCTAAAAAGTTGTGCTTGCTAGATGACATAATTAATTAATTAGGTCCAAAAGAGACAACATGTCATCCCAAAGAAAAATACATGATAATGAAAAAATAAGGATCAAAGGTAGAAAATCTAAATCGTCTGTGGAAGAAGGGTGCAAACATATAGAAAATAGATTTCCTAAAACAAAGAAGGGTCCAAAAGCAAATGTGATGAGCATAAAAAAGACTAATTTAGTGGGTAGTATTGTTATTTGTGAACCAAAGGAAAGTGAAATAGAGGGTATCAATAATGTTTAAATCAATAATAATGATGATGAAGCTAGCGTTGTTGATAAAGAAAAAGGGAATATGATTCAAACAAATGAGGAGTTAGAATCTTCATCCTATTTGGAAGATGAAGTCATAGATTTTGCATCACATTTCCTACCCTTTTCATATGATGCACTATAATTTGGGAAAGGTGCCTCAGATTTTTGAAGATGGAACTGATTCTAGGCTCGAACTCAATATTGGTGAAGGTATGGAAGAAAATTTATTGGATCAATTTTACTTCCCTCCAAACAATGTCCAAGTAAATATATCCTTTTGTCATTGTACATAACCATTTGGTGCAAAATGAAGTTATAGGCATGGTTACTAGCTAAAATCACATACAAACAAATAACACTACTTAATGGTTATGTACAAAGGATATACTTTACTTGGACATTGTTTGGAGGGAAGTAAAATCCATCTAATAAATTTTCTTCGATACCTTCACCAATATTGAGTTCGAGCCTAGAATGAGTTCTATCTTCAAAAAACTTTGAGGCACCTTCCCCAAATTGTAGTACATCATGTGGAAAGAGTAGGAACTGTAATGAAAATTCTAAGACTTTTTCTTCCAAATAGGATGAAGATTCTAACTCCTCATTTGTTTGAATCATATTTCCTTTTCCTTTATCAACAACGCTAGCTTCGTCATCACTATTATTGATTGAAACATTGTTCATACCCTCTATTTCACTTTCCTTTGGTTCACAGATAAGAATGTCACCCACTAAATTAGTCTTTCTTATGCTCATCACATTAGCTTTTGGGCCCTCCTTTATTTTTGGAAATCCATTTTTCAATATGTTTGCACCCTTCTTCCACAGACGATTTAGGTTTTCTACCTTTGATCCTTATTTTTTCCATTATCATGTATTTTTCATTCGGATGACATGTTGTCTCTTTAGGACCTAATTCATTAATTATGTCAGCTAGCAGTCACATCTTTTTAGGTTCATCTTTTTCATTGGTTGAAAACATAAAAAACAAGCCACATATTGAAAGATATATAGTAAACAAAATAGTCATGTGATCTTGAAGTTATTACTTGGAGAAATGTTTTGTGATGGAACACTTGATATTTGATTATTGCAAATATTTTTCAAGATGCTTTCCTTGTCTAGAAAAAAACTATTAAAATTACAAACCATATACAAATATTGTAAAATAGTCCACCCATTATATGAAATGGATATTCTTGAAGTTACTTGGACATTCTTCTTGTGATGGAACAATATATGTGGTGAAAATAATTATGTGCTAAGTTAATTTTAGAGTGGATGAACAAAATCACAATGACATTAAGTACATATCAAATTCAAGCAACACAATATAAAATAGTAAAAGATATAGCTAATGATCTTGAAAGTTACCTGTTCTTCTAACAACTTGAGCATCATCTTCATTCTCATCGTCACTAATTAGCATATAATTAATCAAATCACTAATTTGGAAGTTTATGAATTTACAACATAATGTAATATAATTAGATTAAAATAAGAAGATAAATTGAAATAAAACTTACCGTATAGTTGATGGCTCACATTGATGCAGATCCGTGAGATCATTTGCGAAAAATCTATCCAAATTGAACCAATTTTGATAAATGATGCCATAAACTTGATGACTACAAATTAGAATAAACATCAAAATTATGTTCAACACAAATCCTTGGCTATCTTCATGGACAAAACAAACAATTAATGTGTGTATATACACACACACAAACATAATCTCCATTACATACAAAGAAATTAAATATCAATATTTAAAAGGAAGTAAAGGTTCTAATAATCAAATACATATATTGTTAATCAAATAATTATGAGTCTAAAAAATGATTTGAAAATAGATACCAATAATATACGAGATTAATATCGTAAGCAGACTTTGTATCAAGTTGTTAGGATTTATGAAATGCTTCTAAAAGGCTAAAAGAAAATATGAGCTAAAATCCGTAAGAGTTCAAGAATGTATAGCATAAGTGATACATAATCAAAGTACGTTCAAGTAATTTTATTGACTTAAGCAATTAAAAGTTGTACGGTAAAATGTTCATAGCATTTTTAACATAAAAGTAGCTTTATTTTTAGCATGCTTTGGTTCTCATTTATATTTGATTGTCGAAAATGAATTGCACCAAAATCCATTTTGAGCGTTATCGAGTGGAAGACAAACTTGGTGAAGGTGTCGTTGGCGATGTACATATCAAGACTGGTATTCCTGTTGCCATAAAGTTTGTCGAAAACAAACGTGGTTTGAATTTGAATTGTATGACCTCTTTCTTCACTTGATTTACATTATTTTCAGTTTTTGCTTCTCCTAAGTAATATTTTATTTCTTTCAATCTGTTAGAATGATGAAAGAATTCAATATTTTAGAATCGCTCGGGCATGATCACATCATACGCCTCTACAAGGTTTTACCGAATGGGGTAGGCGTTTGTGCAATCATGCAATACATATCAGAAGATATTTTGAAGTACATCAAGAGGAACAGAGGGATTAAAGAAAATGAAGCAGAAAGTTTTTTCAGCAGGTAGAAAATTTCTTCAATTGTCAACTAACCTCTACTTTGGGCAGATAATCTCTGCTGTGGAGTTCGGTCACAGTAAACGTATAGTACATTTGGACCTTAAACCTGAGAATATACTGTTTGACGCGCACAACAGTTTGAAGCTTGTTGATTTTGGCCTATGCGAAATCATGCGTAATGGTTATTTTCTTCAGAAAATTCCTGGAAGTCCTTAGTATCCAGCTCCTGAGGTTTGTACATCTATAGTAATTTGTGAAAAAGATTTAATTTCAACTAAGATTAATTACAAATTAATGAAATCTAGATTATAAATATAGTGAAGCTATGTGAATACACAAGTGTGAAATATTTGTTCCTCTTATGATTCATACTCTTCTTTTTTGCAGGTTGTCACAGGAAAACAGTATGCCGGACCTAAAGTAGGTATTAGAGCTGTGGTGCACTCTTATACACACTTCTATGTCAACAAGCTCCTTTTGGAGATCACGATAGCACCGTTTCCGAGATCATCGAACTAGTAAAGGAATAATTTCATTTGAGTTTGTAAGGACAAATAGATTTCCAATCATCATAATTCGTCTGTTTTGTCGTTTGTTATATATAGGATGGGCAGTACACTCTTCCTAGCTATCTATCTCCTGGTGCCAAATAATTGATAAGTGGAATGCTTACAGTGGATCCGATAAAAAGAATAACAATATCGGACATTAAAAAGCATCCTTGGTTTGCTACGGACCTTCCTCGTTATTTGAAATAGACTTCGACAGGGCCAAGAGGTTTGGTATTATTTTTTTAAGGCCAAAAAGGTTTGATACCAATTTGTTTTTAACCAATATCATGATTTTTCAGATTGATAAAGGGATTCTGCATATTTAGTTGAAATTCGATATAATGCAGAAGAGGTAATAGAACTCCTTAGAGAAGGGAGACAAGACGAGGTTTGTTTCCTTCATTTTCACTTTAGATACCGGCATGCCCAGATTGCTACTAATTACCATCATTTTTAGACAACCTGTATGTTATTATTTGTTATTCGACAAACACCTTCCTCTTCCCAGAGACAATCTTGAAACTGAGTTTCAAAAGGCAGTGGTGGGTTTGTTTTCTCTTCTGATTACGATCAACTAATTTCTTACTTTTACAACCGCTTTATTTGATGAAGTGATTCAATCATTTTTAACTTACTTTTAAATTGTATCCCCGTGTGAAATATGCAGCAGTCTCAAAATTGCTTGTTATACTCTATAAACAGTGTCCCAATGAGTAAACCGTACTCTGAAACTTATCTTTCTAGCTTGAACATAGTTGTATGCGTAATTTTTTACGAATGAAAATGTGGTTTTTCTATTCTTGATATTATAATTATGTCTTTCTAGAACAGGATACTATGCAAAGCTCATTAATTTTGGTTTTATGATATGACTGCTTAGGATTCTGGTTTGAACCGTATCCCCT
The DNA here is from genome assembly GCF_003473485.1 of Medicago truncatula. NCBI lineage: Eukaryota > Viridiplantae > Streptophyta > Magnoliopsida > Fabales > Fabaceae > Medicago > Medicago truncatula. Next base: position 3,812,970 of record NC_053048.1, on the reverse strand, counting down.
GCAGTCAAGTTGCTTTTCAAAGAGTAGGGCCGAGGCAAGGTTTCCCAGTCGAGGGAAAGTGGTTCCTTGGGATTTAGGTACAGTATTTTAGAAGATATTTGCCTTCCTTCTCGTTGAATAATCATGTGTATATTTATATACAAACCTGTCTTGGCGACCAAGCTTAAGCCTAGAATTGGTCCCTTTGACTGGAGAGCTAGACGGAAGGTTAGCAATTGTGGTGAACCAGCAATATGGTTGTACTCAAGTTTGAACTTCAGGTACTAATAATCTATGTTACACTTAGATTTTAAATGAATTGTTTATTTACAAGCTTAGTAGTAACTTTAGACTGAACTTGTATCTCGTATCTGGCATGTGTCGGTGTCGGACACCAACACACTACTGAAACATGTAGACACTAACATTGAAGTGTCAGTGTTGTATTTAGTATTTTAGTGTTTCTGTGGATTTTTTTCAAGAATATGCTCAAACCTTGTGTTAATATCTTCTTTTATATCTTCTTTTACAGCTCTACAAAATTCAGGAGAATCATCTGCTTAATCTTATAAGGGTTGAGGGCCTCACTTATCTTTTCTTGGATCTTTGTGCTGCCTTCCAAGCTAAGCTCCATTTCACATAGATCTTACGATAAATGATGATGACTATAGTGTTAAATTAATTTGCTAATTAAGATGCATACTTATGTTCATCAAACGTGTATGGATCACTTTATTTTGTAATAACAATTACAGCAATCTTTGATCATAGAAAAAGCAGAATCTGGCTGAGCAGACTGGAAGATTAAGAGAATAAAATCGTCTCTTTTCTTAATTTAACTGTTTTCAATCATCAAATTTTTTATTTCTAATCTACCGGTATGTGGCCGACTACAAACAATATAAGTCTAGCTATTTTTTCTTTTCTAATGTTCATAATGTGAATTGATACTCAGAATGAAAAATTTGAGAAATTAGCAAACAGTAAGGCATGCATTCTGCCGGTATTATAACATTCTTACAACATGGAAAACTTAAAAGAACGATGAAAGGCTTATTTTGACCATTTTAGACTACATTGCGAACAATCATTATGCAGAGGTCAAGTGCATGGAAAAAGATTCAATGGATATAACGTTTATAGGGAATTTCCACAATGAACCGTTGTGAACTGGTACTTGAAAATTGCTCAAAACACCAACGATGACCGAAGCCGCCCTTTATAATTAAAAGCTCAATATCAATTTGTCTTCATGATTTAGATAATGACCTGATTAGTGCCAGTTTAAAAAGACAAGGGAAAACAATTATAGGTCAAGTTTTGAGACGCACATATTTGTTTTCTCTTGTTCTGTGAACTAACACCGATCAAGTCTAAAATTTCACTCAAGTATGGGTCTACTGGGGATCAATCAATTTGGTCAACAGTAAAACTTGCCACATTTATATTGCAAGAATAAATCATGAACCTAAAAGTTGAAACTTTCTTCAGTTGGAGTCATTGTCCGGGGGATATATAAAATTTCACCACCTTGAACATAGTCCAAAATATATTGATAACAAGTTAAAACAAGACTGCATATTGATAAAAAAAAAATTAAAAAAAATCCTCCTATGTCTTCAAATAATGAAATGTGACAATAAGTCAATAATTTTCAAAGCCAATTCCAACAACAAAAATAACATTCATTTCGCAGCAGGTGTTATTTGAGATTTAGTAAATGTAAATAAAAATTCAAACCTCAACAATTGCAGGACTCATTAGAAATTTAGCCCCTGAGGGCACATATCTCTTGAGTTCAGACAACGGTTGAAAATAAATGTAATTGTTTTGTAAGCTTAAATGATAAGAAAGTTGAATATGTATCGATTATCTATACCTATTAATAAAGGCAATATTTTTCTTTTGGTGTAGCCTTTTTTTTTAAATCCCAAAATGCCCTTTTCAAACAATTAACTACACACACCACACATCAACAAGAAATCGATTTTGATGTCAGTTACTTACTTAATAACTCCTCCCACCATCTGATTTCGCTAACATACATCTTCGAAATACAGTCATTGATTCTACCATTTTTTTCTTCTTTCATTAACTCCTCTTTCCATTTATATTAATATATTCTCAATCTTCTTCTATATCTTCTATATGAAGGCAAAACACAGGTTTGTGATAGCCTATTATATTCTCCTCCTATTTTATCTTTCGTAGTACTATTTTTTATGTGTAAAGAAACAAATACCTTTTACTCTTAGGTGTTATTTATCAGTGACAATTTTCTAACAGATCAATAAATTCCAAGTACCAGTTTGGGTTTTTAATTCAATGTTCAGAGAATTCGGGAGAAGAAGAAAATTGGTGCAAATGGGGAAAACTTGGAGACATAGGATAATGAGTTTTAAAATCTTTGTTACTATTGGAGGTTCTATATTTTAGAGAAAGAAACATGCGTATGCCATCAACATAAAAAATGTTTGTTCAGTTTTGAAAAAAATTCAGTTTCATAAATTCCAAGAGGAGTACAAGATCATCATCAATAAAAGGGAAACCATACACTTCTTTAAATTCCAAGTGGCGATGGACTGTTTTTAGTGTGGTCAATTTTGTTTCAATCTTTTACAGAAATTTGAACAATTGCATTGTATACATTTACCATGCAGTAATGTAGCAGTTAACCAAAAAAGAAAACTGCAGTTTATCAAATTTACCACTAATGACATAGTCATTCAATTGTGCAAAATGTATCAAACAATGAAACACAAACACCAAAACAGGTAGATAATAGGTATTTCAATTAGAATGTAATCAATTTTTTTTTCAATTTTCCCTTTGAATTATAAGCCACTTATTATAATGACAATCATGTTTGAGATTTTTTACACATTATTTGTGGTGAATATCAAGTCTTAAAGACATTGAGAAAACACTACAAATATGCAGTTATACGAACTCAATGTTTCTACTATTAAAATGATTTTCTTTAATAGGTTTTGTTGTGTAATTTTAAGGGTGATTCTACTATCTATTTATGTGATTCTACTTATATTAAGAGACAGTGTCCCAATAAAATACTTTATGAGGTTTTAAGTGAGGTTGTGCCGGTGATGTTGACTCCACCATTTCAAGAGTATGATTTACATTTTTTGTTTAAGCAAAAAAAAAAAATGATTTACATTCATATATATTTGCACTTTAAGAGGCGTTTTAGCATAACCAAGATTTCTATGTGATTAAAATAAATCTCATTTTTGTTAGAAATCATAAGTATTTTTTACACAATCCACAACACCAACAATGATGTTAATTTTATATTATTTTTTTTCTGTATAAAATGGTTATTGTGTAACGTACTTCTACTTTATAGTTTGACACATGGTGATTGAATATAGAAATATTATGGTTATAAATTACACAATTTTTTTTTTTAATTTAATGACCTGTTGTGCTTGATCTTAAGTCGATAAGGGAATGTTTACTTCATAACAAATTAGCAAATGTTACCAATTGTGGTGTTTCTCAACAAAGTTTGTGAAGAAAATATTTAGTCAAGGGAAATAGAAGGAAGTGAAGAGATGAAGAGAGTAAGGAAAATGGTAAGAAAATGGAGAGCATTGAGACAATCCTCTAACGGCGTCTAAACGCATACTCCCATGCAACTTACCAATATTGATTGTTTCCACAATATTGAATGCAAGAGACCGAGATGAGGGTTTAATCATTATTTTCAATGCAACTTATCAATATTAAATGTTTCCACAATATTTATTTTCTTTCGAAAACATAAAAAGTCATATTCCTCGATCTACTTTTTTCTAGCCAATTTTCTTTTGTCTCATTTAGCAAAAATAGTGCATGAGAGTTAGATGATTAATGAAATGATCATCGAGGTCTTATAATTATTGTCATATTCATTTTTATCAAATTGTCTTCTTCTTGCTTGGATGTATTAAGACTTTGTTTGGGAGTTGGGAGGGGAGGGGAGGGTTTTGGAAAAAAGGAAGGAGCAAGTGGAAGAAATAGAAGACATTGGAAGGAGAGGACTTTGGAGGTTAATTTTTTACTCATAATAAAAAATCCCCCTCATTTGGGGGAACTCAAAAATTGTATTGCGGGAGGGTTTTGGGGGGTTATTGAGTGTTTATATGAATTTTTCAAATCCAATCTATGTTGTTATCTATAACTATTAATAAAGGGAAAACATGTTTTTGGTGTAGCCTATTTTTGTTCCTAAAATGACCTTTACAGTTACTCTTTTGTTAGTTCAAATCCTTACATAGTTATCAACAAATGAGTAATTATCTCCCGTAAAAAAAAGGAGTAATTATTTCTAATATTTTGGTTACATTCTAGCCCTCTAGAAACAATAACCGCAAGGTAGTTTTAGTTTCTACGGGTGCCTTTATGAAAGTGGACAACAATTGCATTACATCTTTCTTTTTATTTCTCTTTTCTCTTTCATTTTAATTATTTTTTATGGTTCTTGCCTTCAAGTATCTTTTCTTTTATATTCTTTGACATGAGTGAACCAAGCAAAGGAAAAGGAATGGATAAAGGTATTTCTTTCATATGCATGTTGGCTTTTGTCAAATATTTTAACATTGATCCTATTTATATTAATTGTTCAAGTTTGTTAAAAAACCTCACATGATGTATGGCAAGAGGAAAGGATGTCCTTTAAAGAATGTCTTATTTGGTTTAAACTTTCAATTTGTTCATGCAGAAAATGATAGATGTAGTTGTGCATTCTATCGGATGCATTGATGTCCGACTACATCTCACGCTTTCAATTTGCTATTTTTTATGTAATGAAAAGGACTTTCATCAATTACCACCACAAATGCCTTGCACTTTGGAATTTTTTTTTTTTTTGGTACAATGCACTTTTGGAATTTTAATTCATAATCATAAAGTTAAGTTCTGCTACGGTTATTGGGTAAGAAAAATGTAAAACTAATAGTACTCCAAATATACTTCTATGAATTTCATTGCCACTATAAACTTGGTGTGTGCAATATCTAATTATACTTGCAGAATTTCGGATATTTTTCTCTATTGTACATCATTAATTTTTAAGTCAGATTATACACTTTTATGATTGTACACTAGAAAACATTACTGTTTCATTAGGAGATTCCTTGATTGTTGAATTGGATGCAACAATAATAAATTATGTCCATTCTCAATTAATGAATTAACATTGTTATGATTGTAAATTGTAAAAGATGAAACTACTCATGTCATTTTCTTTCTAATGCATCTTAAGCACTTATCTTTCAAGATACTGATATCGTATTTTCTGTGTATAATTGTCTGTTCAGTTTATTCTTTCTCATTATCCTGCTTGGTTATTGGTTTGTTATGTTCATCTTTCCCTTTACTTTTTATTTTTTGTCTATTGTGTTTTCTGGTTCTTCATAGGAAAAGTTAAGTTGGTTGTGGACGAGGGTGCCACAAAACTCGGGTATCTATTTAGTTTTCTAATTGATTATGGACTTTTTTCCTATTATTTTGTCATTGTTGTTGCATTTCTCATTCATTTATTAGTTTAGATCCAATTCACTAGAGATGATTTAATGTGTGTTTTGTGGTGAGTTTGTTCAAAGCATATATAAATTAAAGTGAAGACTCAATAACAAACACACATAATAGGAATATGGTAAAGATGTCACTGTGATGCTTCTCTTTTCTGATTTTAGTAGTTTTATTCATATATTTCATTTGTAGTTTATCTTCAGGTTGACATTTTTTTATCAACAGTGCCTTTCAAGTTTTCTACTTCTATTAGATAATTTATGCTTCTATTTTTTAATACAATTTTATGGGCATCTCAAATATGAACCTTTCAAGAATAGTCTAAAGGTTCCTTCAAAAAAAAAAAAAAAGGTCTAAAGGTGGACCTTTATTTTATTTTATTTTTGGTATAAAACTGAATTTTATCCCTATATACAAAAAAGGGATAGACTGATTTGGTCTTGCCTAACTAGAGAAGTATTATATAGATTCTTAAATCTATATAGCAAGTAGAAAGTTTTTTTTTTCTTTTCTTTTTTTATTAAATACAGCAAGCAGAAAGTTTTGTGTATATGTATATGCTTCGAAGTTTTATCAAAATTCTTGAGATTTTTTGTTGAGCGGATCAGATTGTAAATCTAACTATACAATTTGATAAAGCAATTAGAAAAAGCAATTCTATTAGTTTTATCAAATTGTAAATCTAACCATACAACTTGATAAAACTCATAGATAAAAGGAAATATAGGCAACTCGAAGCATTTCACTCATGGGAGCCTTCCAAGCTCCGTATTCAACCCCAAATCGTTCCTAAACATCACCTTAAAATTACCGTAACATCCGAACACTAATTTTCACATAATCCACCTTTATAACACCATAATAAAAAATCCAAACTGAACATAGAACCGAATTAACTGAATTATTCTTGAACATACTTAATTAGAATCAAATGTTTTTATATGAAAAAATGTTGCTAAAAACTTCACTGAATAATTGATGAATCGAGAAAATACTTGGTTGTTTGGTCGTGTAGCTAAGCAACCGAACAACGATTTGTGAGATAGGTTAATATATAGGACAGTTGTACGGTCGTGTCATGTGTGGCCATGAGAGAGAGAGAGAGAGAGAGAGAGAGAGAGAGAGAGAGAGAGATTTGAATCCTAGGATAGGAAAGGAGGGTACGCGAATGAAAAAAAGGGAAGTGGTGGTTGTATGCAGGGGCTCTTGCGTTTTATTTCTCAAAGATTTCTAAAACAAGAACATCACTTATCCCCAGTTTAATTAACATTCAACTTACTATGTTACATTGACTTTTTCAATCAAAAATATCGCAAATTATGAATAAGTGATATGACTAATGTGTGTAAATATTCTTTCACTATTTTTGAAATGTCTTTGTCATTTTCAAGACTTGGATGTGTAAATACTCTTTCACTATGTTTGCCTTAGATTTTCCTAATTTTATATTTTGGCACATACTCAAATGACTCGAGAAATAATATACAACATATGTGTACTGGTTTCTGTAAATTGTGTTAGCCTGAGAATGGTTTATGTCTTCATCAATCCCACCCCCATAAATGTCTCTCATGTTTTATGCATATTCATCCTCCATAGATAGATGAGGATGCATCACAAAACAAAGTATATATTAAGTAACATCATGTTAAAGAAGTGCATGAATTACATATCTTACATATTTTTAACAAGTTTGATCCTTCTCTTTTTGTTCAAGCCTGATCATTCTTTTAATTCTAATAATTTTCTCCAAGATATATCAAGAAAAACTAAACCAACTTTTGATGTTGAAAAACATACTGTTTATAAATTACATGTGTTAGCGCAGTAGAAAGAGCGGACAGACGGGCACGGGAGTGCTTAGTATATGTAATAAGATTAAAACTTATTATTTTTGAAAAAAAAAACAAAAAAAAAAAACATTGCTGCAATATGAACAACGAAAAGAAAACATGATTTTTATTGTATAATAATATTTGTTTTATTTATTTAAATTTAATTCATTTCTTTCAATTTCATAATTTCTATATTATTTATCATATCAACTTGATTGACCATCATTTCTCCATTGAAATTGATATTTGTTTCTTGTACTGATGTATTGCATAGATTGTGTTCTGGATGCTGATCTGATCTGGTCACCAAATGGTGTTTGGTGCGGTGAGTTTGTGGTTCTCGTAAGCTTGGAACAGTGGAGGGTGGCATACATACAGACACTTTGACGCTCAAGTCAGTATTTGATCAAGAAAAAGAAGTTAAGGGTGAAATGAATCATACCTTTTGGGACCGTGTAAAGTCCCCTTATATAGAGCAGGTGCAAATTGTCGTTGTTTTGGCGTTCGTAGTTGTTGATCGACGGTTACGACGGGATCCCTAACCGTTGAGCGTTATGAAATGGCAATGATGGAGACAATTACAAATCAGAGGATTGAACTACTGCTTTGTATTGTTGCTACAATTGGCAATTTTTTTTGAAAAAACTTATTCATATAAGCGTTGTCCTAGTTAAAATTAAGAGGATCAGGTTTTGCAAGAGACTAAAGTTAAGGGTTAAAGTTGGAATTTTCAAAATTTGAGGGGCCGAAAATTTATTTTAACCAAAATCTAAAAAAGATAGCAATTAATTAAACATCATAAATGAAAACTAATAAAAATATCCTCATTCATCAGAACATGGTAGCATAAAAGAGATGGACCACAAGTAGAGTACATCATATCAATATGATATATGAGGAATCTATATTGAGGTCCCACTTGTTGTGGTTATTCTGAATTAAGATTGTTAGCTCTTAGATAAGGACTATTTCCCTAATGTTTTTTTCATGATTATTTTAGGTTTGAACACTGCAGTGTAATAGTATCGGCTGCTAATGTTGTTTCTTTCCTCATAGTGGACTAAGCCTTTGTACACATTCACATAATATAGAATTTGATCCATAGTTCCAAACATGAATCATGCAACTACGTCATTACTTGCAAAATATTCCGTTGAATTTTTTGGTACATAAGTAATGTTACAATTATTCTGGCTATAGAATTCAAATATGCTGTCCCATCTTCTATTAATTAGTTAGTAGTTATTGTGATGTGATTTGTGTTTGATTCCATAGTTATTTTCTTGATAAATAAACAGTTTTATTGCAAATATTACTGATGATGCTGTGATAATGTTTTTCTCCTAACAAACGGTTTTTCTCCTGAACTTAACTCAGTTGATTGAGATAATGCATAAAATATGCATGATTTGGAGTTCAAACTCCTCCAACCATTACCAAAAAAATGTTTTTCGCCTAATTCTTGCATGAAGTGTTTCTCCTCTGATTAATTATTATTATTTGACAGGAAAAAAGAAATCATGGCGAATACATATGGACTTGAACCTTCTACAACTGGAGTATGGTGTCATGGTGATATAGTAATAGTTGTAGGACAATATAATATGTTCATGTGCTAACTATCACAAAGCAAATTGATATTCTTTTTTTTTTTTTTTTTGACAAGACAAATTGTTATTCTTTAAAAGTTGGTGAATGGTATATGAAAATACTTTGATTGTTACCGAAAAAACTAAGTTCGTGTGCTATTACCCCACCAACTTTTAGAGAAGAAAAGACACCTAATCCATAAACAAAAGTTTTTTATTTTTATATTGCATTTTGTTATTTAAAATGTGTTCAATACAATCTGATATTTTTATATCTGAAAGGTAGTTGAAGATGTGGCCTTCTTAGATAATTTATCGGTTGTCTCATTTGTTTGTCTTATCACAAACTCAACATTAAATTTGACATAATATAGTTTTACAATTATGAATAGTAATCATTACAAACTTTGTAATATTATGATGTGCAGATGAAAAACTATCTACCACTTTTTTAACATCAAGCTCAAATTCGATAGGTCCCATCTGTAATCTGAGACTCTTAGATCAACTAGAGGAAAATTTGCATCAACATGTGGATAAGTGTGACATCATTTGCAATCCACTTGTCATACCTAACTCAGATGTCCTCACAACCATGAATTGTTCTTCTTCCAAATTTTATCTTTGAAAATTATTTTATATATGAAAAATATATATAAGGGATTGATTTGAGAGACTTTTACTACTCCAAGAAAAAATGCAAAACTAATTTTGTTGGAAAACATACAAAATGTCAAAATTATTAATACATCTCTAGCATCAAGAAAAAATACAAAATGTCAAAATTATTTACACATCTCTAGAATCAAGTGGAACCGATGTTACACTGAGGGATTGATTAGATTGACATATAAAAGGTTTTTTTAATGCTGAACATTTTATTAGGCTTTTGTTTTGGGTTATTTGAAAGGGAAGGAAACACTAAGATCTTTAAGCAACAAGAAAGGTTAATTCTATTATTTCTGGAGAATGTTAAGTTGCTCTCTTTTTCATAAGCTAAGACTAGTTTTGCATTTCTGGCTTGTTAGTACCATAGCTGGTGACTAAATCCCTTGTTGTGTTTGGACATTTGTTAATCTTATTAGTTTTTATAGTTCTTTTTTTATGACTATGTTGTAATTAACTTTTTAATATTCTCTTTTAATACGTCTTGTGCTGAGGGAATGCCATTTTTTACTTTTTTTTATTCATTTTGACTTCTTAAAAAATATATACATTTTAGATATCATGTCAATAGTTGTGTCTAAAAGACCTAAAGGCTTAATTGCAGTTTTGGTTCTCCTATTTTCACTATTTTGCAAAATTGGTTTCCCTGTTTTATAATTCGACAGTTTTGGACCCTCTATCTAATATTTTGTCTAAAATATGGTGATATAACATGTTTTAAATGAAGTTTTCAATGTAATTTTCCTATGATTTCATCGATGTTGATATTTTCTTATCTTCAAATCATCTACCACGACGTTTAAAACCTATCACATCATCTTTTTTTAGTTAAAAAATATGACTGAGGAACCAAATCTATCGAATTTTAAAATAGGAGGACCAATTTCACAAAAAGATGTAAATAGGGAGACCAAAACTGCAATTAAACCAAACCTAAATGTTAACCAACTGTCCTAGTTAGTCTAAAACTAAAGGCTAAATATTTGTTTAGAAGGAACTTGAAAAACCTTTTTTCAAAGGAAATGACAAAAAGTAACGAAAACTTATGGATATATTTTTTTTTTGTCGGGGTTTGTGTAACATCCCGTTTTTCCAACTTAAAAATTTCATAAACATTTATCAGAGTAAACAACACATAACAGAATGCTACACTTCTAAAATCATAAAAACAGATAATTAACAAATTATCTTTCAACATAATTATTTTAAAACTTCGCAGCGGATTAAGTACATCTTCGTAAATAAGTCTTGGCACGCAGGCCTCATAAAAACCATCTCATAAGTTCAGTTAAACATCATAATCATAGCATATACGCAAAGGAAAGAGAAATAGCCACTAAAGATCCCCTCCCGTTACGTATCAGAGCAACCTAAGACTCATGAGGAATAAATCACTCACGACAGCAACACCAACAACCTACTCTTGATCACCTGCAAGTTACTCATACAAAGAGCAACATTTCCAAGCAGAAGGGGTGAGATTTCACAAAACAATTATATTTAACAACTTGGAAACATCATAATAACATCATGGATAATAATATATCACATATCACTTCATAAACAGTTCATAAATGAAACATAGCTCAACATCTTGGCAACTTATCATCTTCGACTCGACAATGTGACTATGCAACTTAGACCTCTTATATGCATGTGGTACCAATCCAGGGCATCAAGCCCCCATCGCTATTTGAGTATTAATATACTTCCAGGGCATCAAGCCCCCAACAATGAAATGTTAATGCATGAACTCGACCTCTTAAACATCTTAAATCGACAACCTCTTATATAATCCAATAATTTAGAACTTCATCATCTTCATCAACTTAGACCGACTCATGCAGCTTAGTTAAATAACAACAGCAACATAGGCAGTATACAAACAACATGACATAATAATATCAAATGTAAGTCAACAACATCTCAATTATACATTCATAATTCAAGTAATGCGTATAACATTAGATCACATCATAATCAACATCAACACATCTTAAACAACTTCATAGGTTATAATTAACATCATCATTAAGTCTCAATACTACCCCAAGGTTTAACTCTTAACAACTCGTGCAACAAAGGTCGCAAAATCCTAACAAGGCACTCTGTTTCTGGGTCACTCGCGAGGCGAGAGCATTTGCTCGCTGTGGCGAGTTCAGGTCAGATTTCCAAAAGTTCATTCTACAATCTTTCCAGGTTCAATCTCATCCTACATTCTTTCCTAATCATTATTAGACATGTTCAGGCACTCAAAAGCATCTAAGTATCAACTCAAAAGTCAAAATTACGAAATCTTGCAAGCTCTCTGGTCAAGCTCGCTAGGCGAGTTCATCTGCTCGCTATGGCGAGCTGCAAGGTGCAACTCGCGAGGCGGGTAAGGTTTGCTCGCGAGGCGAGCGATGAAGTTCATCACTCACCATGGCGAGGATCATGGCCCGGGAGGCGAGCGATGAATGTCGCTACGGGCAGAAGTGCAGTTTTTCATAAAAAATCACTAATTCTCATGGTTTTAAGCCTAACTTTGATTCCAGAATTCATCCTACACATCATCTAAGGTCTAGGAACAGTTTCTACATCAATCTAACAACTTTTCACCGTTTAATCATCAAATTCTATCATTAACCCTAATTCTCCGACTTCTCTAATTCAATCCTACACTTGCTAAATATGATCATCAGAATTATATAGATTAATAGAATTGTAAGTTAGTCTCACCCTTACCTTATAGATCAAAAACGCAGCCTCTAGGTCTCTCTTGCTCTTCTCTTGGCTTTTTCTCCCTTCTCTCCAAAACTGATTGTACGTTATGTTTTTCTCTAAATTAGGTTTCCCTATTTATATCACCTCCATCTATCTTATCTTATTTCTCTTTCTCCCCCCAAACTCTCTAAAATCTCAAAACAACTCATAAACTCAATATTTATTTTATTTTCAAATCTTATTTTATTAAACAACATAAAATCACCTCAATCATATAAACCTCTTAAATCACACATATATCATATAAATATAATATAAACTCCTCTTAATAAATTCTAGACTCAATTAAATAATTAAATAATTCAAAGAGGACGTTACAATTTGAACTCTAGACCTTACATATATATTTTTTATGTAATTCCTTAAGGTATGTTTGGTTTGGAAGAGAAGTTGTGAAGAGAGAAATAGGTAAGAGAGAGTGTGGGAAGAGAGAAATAGAGTAGATTTGATGTATGGTTTGGTTTAAGAGAAAGATAAGAGAAAAAGAAGAGAGAGAAGTGTGCTTGCTTTTTATAATGACAAAAATACCCTTAAATGAAAAGCTCAATATTTTTTTTTAGAGGAATATTTTTTTATTTTGAATTTGATTTCTTTATGAAACTTATTCATTTCTTCAGCATTGCTTTCATTCAACCCAACAAAAACCACATTTTGAGCAACAAAACTACCACTAAGAAATCTGGAAAAACATCACCATCATCATGCAATCGAAATGCCAAAACAGAGTCTATAAAATAATAAGTTTCAAACTTTCACCAACTTTAAAAAAAGGTCACAAAAATATTTATTCTTAGGTTAAACTTCACTTTTCGTCCTCTAAGTTTCAAAATGTTACGATTTTGGCCCCCTATTAAAAAAAATGGCAAAAGTGACCCCTATGTTTAGGGAAATATGCTCTTTTGACCTCCTAACATAAGGGAAATATGCTTTTTGACCCCTTATCTTTACAAAAAGTTGCGATTATGGCCCCTTTTTTAGGACACGTGGCGTCTTCTCAGCAAGTTTAGGATGAAGGGGGCCAAAATTGCCTTTTTTTTTAATAGGGGGCCAAAATCGCAACATTTTGAAACATAGGGAGCGAAAAGTGCACTTTAACCTTATTCTTACCAATCAACAAATTATATAAAAGAAAAGGAAGTTTGGGAGGTGGAGAGTCAATGGGAAAAGAGGAATGTTTTATATAAAAATCATGGAAATAGTACAAGTGTGAAAAATGGAAAAAGAGATGGGGGGCATTAAAGTAAATTGACTGAAAAGAGTCATTTCTTCTCCTTTTCTTCGCTGGGTTGATGAGATTGAAAAAAACAGTGGGTCCCACGTATTTTGTCTCTCTCTTCACAACTTCTCTCATATCCAAACAAGAGAAATAGACCATCTCTCTTGTATTTCTCTCTTCTCAATTTCTCTCTTACCTATTTCTCTTTAACCAAACAAAGGCTAAAAGAATAATTGAATTTTATGTAATAAAAAAAGGATTTGTCTAACATGTGCAATATTGCACATGTTAAGGTAACTAAAAGCAGTAACTTTTCATTGAAAATCAATAATTATTGATTAAAAGCTACATATTTAATATAAAAAACACAAGTTTTAAGTTAAAGTTACTACTTTAAACTTCTTAACATGTGCAAATTTGCACATGATAGAAAAACCCATAAAAAAAAATAGGTACAAAATGGTAAGTTTTTTCCATTTCCACGGCCTTCGGAGATTAGGAGGAGGGAGAGAAGCCAACAAACAAAGAATGAAGTCATTGACCACAAATTTCAATGACTTTGAAAATTCCAAAGCAACCCTCTTTCCTTGATTTTCTCCCATTTTTTATATATCAATAATTGAATTGCATTGCATTTCACAACTCAACCAAAACCAAAAAAAAAAAAAAAAAGATAATAGTGAAATAAAAAAGAAGAAGAAAAAGCACCAACTTTCTCCCTTTTTCTTCTTCTTCTTCTTCTTCATCTTCAATCTAGGTTTTTATCAACCTAATTCTCGTGATTTTAACAAATTACCACTCAGATCAGTGACATCTATAACCAACTCAGAAAAAACAACAAAAAAACAAATCAAAACTTTAAGGTTGTTCTGTTTTTTTCCAATTTTTTGCTTGATTTTTTTTTTTGTTGACCCAGTTGAAAATTTTAGATTTTTATTAATTTTATGCATACCCTTTTGAAAATTAGATCTGTTTTAGGTGCACAAGATATTTGATGTTCCTTTTTTGTTGGTGATAGTGTGTTGAATTATGAATTATGTTATTATGTTTTTTGTTGTTGTATATGTTATGATGTTTTCTTGTATGCACTTGTTGGATTTCAATTGTTTTATTCTCATGAATCATGATATGTGTATTTCAAACCTCTGAAAAATTTGTATGATTTATGATTTATCTGTTTTCCTATGTTGGATTGTGCATGTTGTTTGATATATAGATGCATATATATTAGATAAACCTTACTCAAATTTTTGTGTTTTGGGTATTATTTTTGCAGAAAACTAAGAGATTGATGATAGTCTCGTATTCATTAATTAAACTCAATTGAAGTGATTTCAAAGGAAAACTTGTTCATAGTTTTTGAGATACAACTTAAGCTATTAGATTTTGAATTAATTTTACAAGTTTCTTGGATCTCCGAGCATGACCGGGAACCAAGAGCAGTTTGAGATCAAGTTTAGGTTGACGGATGGTTCTGATATCGGCCCCAAAAGTTTTCCTGCCGCTACTAGTATTGCAACATTGAAAGAAAGTATTCTTGCTCAATGGCCAAAAGGTTAGTTGTTTTGTGTTTGTCTTCAGTATGCTTTCCGGTTTAGGTTTTTTGGCTTAATAACCAAATTATCTATGTCAGATTTGCGATGATGCTTTTGTATTGTTCCTGTTGTTGTAAGAAACATTGTGTTCATGCATTAATAGATATAACTACCAGCAGGGTCTAGTGCAAGTGGTTGGCACTCAGGGGTTTGTGAGTGTTGTAAACCCCTGCGATAACAAAATAGATATCTACTGATGAAAAAATTAAAAGGGGCAGGTGGTTTGATTGGATGGATTCGAAAACCGGGTGATAGCAGGTGCATGATCATTTGAGGCTTTTGGGTTTGATGTATTGGTGATTTTAGAAGATATATATTGAGGATGAAGAAGAAATAATCTCCTTTTAGTATGCAGTTATCACTTTTTAAGGGACCGTAGATGTAACTATTGCTCCAATAACAAAATATGTTTCTGTTCGATGTGATATTTGGAATTTTATGTGTCAAAACTATGCTATCCTGCATATGCTTGTGGAAGATATGTTGAATGCATTTACCTGCAAATGTTTTTGCTTGCTAAATTCTTTTAAAATAGATTTCCTTCAGAAATGAAGAATACTTTGCGTTAATAAAATGCCATTTGATGCATAAAAGAAAAACTGTTTAGGATTTCTTTAATTAAGTATATAAGGTGATAAGACCTAGAATAGAGCCTTAAGCTAAAAATATGGATTTCTTTTAATTAGGTATTTGCCCCTCATTTACTAGTTTGTTTCAGAAAATTCATTTCCTGACTGTCCTGCTTGACGGTTCAACCAGTTGAAACCTTGAATCGGCGTTCTATAAGTTCAATTATTTTAGCAGTTCAACTGTGAATCATCCCGATTCAAGTGGTTTAAGGCGGTTGAACCATAATCCGGAAGTCTCTCCAATTTGATGTCCGATTCGGTTTTAAAAGCAGTGTTGAAAGATTTATATATTTTGAGCTCATGATAAACCTTTTGCCTTTTCTTTTATTTGATACATGAGATGTGTAACCGTAAGTTTGTGTTGTGTTTTGTAGATAAGGAGAATGTGCCAAGGACTATAAAAGATTTGAAGTTAATTAGCGCAGGAAAAATATTGGAGAACAACAAAACAGTTGGTGAATGCCAGAGCCAGAGCCCTTTATGTGATACCCCTGGTACTGTTACAACAATGCATGTGGTTGTGCAACCACCTACTACAGACAAAGGTCTAATATTTATTTCCAACAATACAAAAGCCTAGTTCTAATGATTAATATTTGTGTGAATACAGCGCAACTTAATGATAAACTATTCTTTTTGAAAGGTTGACTATAGTATACTTTTACATAAATTTTCATTATAGAAGTGTTTCTTAAATATCAAGACCTGTCCTTGATTGACATATTGATAATGAGGTATCATCCTTTAACTTAGCTGTCAAGGAAAAGTCATCCCTTGTTTCTTTATTCATTATTTGTCTAAATTGAACTATCTTAATTGTGAAGTAGTTTCCTCTGTGAAGCAAGGACTGTAAACTTTTTCGTCTCTCTAGATTACTACTCTCTCTAGAATTTAGTTATACGCATTTCTTGATCGGCACATTTGACCTTATCTACTGACATAAGCTTTTGAGGGACAGTTTCCGAGAGCATATGAAAACAGCATATGATATGTTTATAAACTTTTTCAGCTTATTTCTATAAGCTATACAAGATAGTTAATGAAAACGGCTTATAGATTATATGTAAACAGTCTGACTTTGTTTAATATTTTTTTTTTTTATTGAAATAGCTTATATGATAAGTGCTTAAGTTGCTTATCGAAACAGGACTTATAGTAAAATAAGTTTTACACATACACCATTAAATTTCACCATTAAGTTTTATACATATCCAGTATATTATTCTTTAAACATGTTTATACTCTAGTGAAATGTGATTAGAGTCTATATAGACTTGTGGACTTGTTTACGACTACTAAACTCTTTATAGAACATGTTTACACTTGACCATGTTTACTTCTTAAATTTACTGCTGTTCTGTTTGGCTAAATTCAATTTCATTTAGTTTTAGCGTTTTATCCGACACATATTGACATGGTGGACTTTTCTCCTTATACAGATAAGAAAGCAGCGAACGATGCAGCACATCACAAATGTGGTTGTGTTATTTTATAGCATCAAGGTAGAATAGCAAATGTCGTCATCATTTTCCGTAGGTGTTTACGGTTAGAGACACTTCGTTTTCACGTAATCTATGGCTTTCAAAGACTTCCTCATACACAAATTATTCGGCTGCATGCCTCATATTGTTACTACATCCAAAGAGTACTTGACTTGGTGGGGATATTGTGAATCTAGTGGTTCAAAAATCTTATACAATTTTCACAGGAGTTGTTTTTCTTTTGGCCATCGCCTTCATCGGCCAATTTATGAAAATGAACTCTCTACAAGTTTACCATTTGTTGTACTGTATCTGATGTGTTGTATTTTGACATTCTTGTTATACCTGTGCGTGATGCAAAATGTTTGTAGACTTAAATGTGTTGAATATTTGAATGTGCTTTGTTTTGCTTATTGTTTATATTGTATTATTGTTGCTACTCTTGTATAGTAACTTTTTCTCTATTATGAAACGGATGTCTTATTTTTTGTTTGGAAAATGATGATTTCAGGGTTGTGTGTGTGTGTTGGAACTTGTTATAATTAGGTCATTTGGTTCTTTAATGGATTCTGAATGTAATGTATCTCCATAAGCTTGGGTCATTTGAAACTGCTATGAGACTAATCTTTTGCTTGGATATGATTTATGCGGGGTGGCAGTGACCCTTGGTATGTTCAAGGGGTTTAGATGAGAAACTCTGATTTGGCGGCATCTCATCACCAGTATGCATGTGATATGCTTTTTACTTGGGAGTGGTGTTGAGAATTCGTGTGTAATGAAAACAGTTGTACGTTGGTTTGAGGTTGTCTCCGAATAAACTTCTTTAAGACTAGTATCACAGGGATTAATGTTGATCAGTTGTTTATGCATATGACGCTCGTCTCCTATGTTAAAGAGGGTTCCACAACATTTAGATATGTTGGCCTCGGTGTCCGTACTTGGACGAACGATACTGATTAAATACATTGGGTCAGATGTATGCAGGTTTCAAAAGAGAGGGGATTGGAAGCTAAAGATCTTTGCCTGGTTGAGTTTGTTGGCTAATAGAGATGGCACATATTGTTGGATTATAATAGGTTGTGGAAGGACTTGCAAAATGGGATATTTATTGTATATGTGGTGGTTAAACCTCTATAGTATATAGGGGTGATCCTTAATTTTGAAGTGGATTGGATTATGGAGGGAGAATGTGAACAAAAAGGTAGGCAATGAAAAAGTGGCACAAAGGGGGTTGTAGCATGTAAAATGAGTGTTCATATTCTAAAATCCAAATTATAATTTTTTTCCTTTTTGGATTCTATAATCCAATTGTGTAAAAATTCCTTCTTAAGGCAATTATATCTCAAGAATTGCTCTTCTCCCATTTAGAATTGCTCATTCCTTTAAAAATGCCGACTCACGTAGGTGTATTTTCAAGGTGAGTTAGCTCACGTAGGTGCATTTTTCAGCGTGAGTTAACTCACGTAGCACGGTAATAAGCAAAAATAAATGGGAGAAGAACAATTATCTTATTTATCTTGGTAGAATCCAAGAAAACCCAATCTGGATTCTAAAATACAAAAATCTTAGGCCATTTTCAGATTTTCAAAGAGCTATAGAGGCATGAGGGAGATAAAATTTCACGAGTTTTATTCTTAAACGATTTATAGAGCTAAAATAAGTCTCTTATGGTTGCTTTTACCTAGACATTTCGATTTTCTTTAATCGATTCGCTAGATTGGAATTGAGATGAAATTGCTAAATTATCGCTCTTTCAATAGACAAATTGTTTTATATGCATAAAGTACTACAAACCAATTTATATTGCTAAATACAAATCTATTTTTTTTCATAGTAAAAGATATTTATAGTATTTCATTAATAATAAGAATAGCAATGCAATTAGGTATTTCTAAATACAAATATGTTATCAAAACGAGCGTAACAACACATAACAACATAACATAGTCATTTAAGGAAAATGAAACTGGCACTAGATGCATTAAGACATATTCATACTAAAATTATAAAAGAATATAGTCAAATTTTTGTTATCTAGCTCATAATCATGATAACACCGTGGCAAAAAAATATCCTATATATAAGCACAAAATATAAAGTGTGAGGAAAATCATTTAAAACAAAACCCAAAAACATATATTAATTTCTAGTTTCTCACATCCTTATTTTCAATATTTAAGGATGGAAGGAAAATATTTGAGCTTGATTATACTTTTGACAATTTCAATTTTTGCATCAAATTCAAATTCTTTTCCTCTTTCAACCAACAAGAGATGGGTAGTAGATGAATCAGGAAAAAGGGTGAAGCTACATTGTATCAATTGGTCAAGTCACATGAATGCAATGGTAGCTGAAGGTCTTGACACAATACCTTTAAAAGATTGTATAGCTCAATTAAAGGGATTAGGGTTTAATTGTGTAAGATATACATGGGCAACACATATGTTTACACGTTACTCAACAAATAAAGTTGGAGAAAAGTTGGATAAATTGAATCTCACTGGTCCTAGGTTAGGAATTGGGAATTTTAACCCTTCTATGGAGAATATTACTGTTGTGGAGGCTTTTGATTTTGTGATTGATGAATTTGGAAAACAAGGTATGATGGTTTTGGCTGATAATCATGTTAGTGATCCTAAATGGTGTTGTGACAATAATGATGGGAATGGATTCTTTGGTGATCAATATTTTAATCCAGAAGAATGGTTACAAGGACTTTCTAATGTTGCTAATCGTGTCAAAGGAAAACCTCAGGTTCATATACAATTTTACTATTTTTTTGGTACAACAAACAATATTTTTTTTTAAGGAAACAAACAATATCTCTTATATAAGATATTAAAAAATTTAACCGTAGGTTAATTTTTTTTAAAGAGCCTGTAGGTTAAATTTTCTCATGTTATCAATCGTCTATAAGTTTCTTCTATTTAGAGTTATTTCTTTCTTTTTTTTTTTAGAATGAATTTAGAGTTATTTTTTATGTTTTTGTTGCTAAAAAATTCATATTAAATTCATGTTTTGTTAAAAGAATTCTAATTTTTTTTTTAAAAAAAATAATGCCATAATTGTCTACCCATTTTTGGAAAATTTCATTAAAAAATATGAAGTCTAGACATGAGTTGACTAAAAAGTAGGTAATAAATTGATAAAAAAAATTTGGAGGGACCAAAACCTAAGAAATATTTTAGGGGGACTAAAATCAAATGTTGGTATATTTAGGGGGACCATTTGCTTATTTAACCCTAAAAAAAGTTACCTATCCTAAATAATTACAAAAATATTTCAAGAGTATTAGTTAAAAGAAAAAAAAAATGTTTCTAATGTTAGGGTTTTGAATTATAGGTTGTGGCAATAGGGTTAAGAAATGAACTAAGAGGTCCAAAACAAAACGAAAACAATTGGCACAAGTACATGAGCCAAGGAGCTACAACTGTTCATAAAGCAAATCCAGATGTTCTAGTCTTTGTTTCTGGCTTAAATTATGACACTGATTTAAGCTTCTTGAAGACAAAGCCTCTAAATGTTAACATAGGGAACAAATTGGTGTACGAGGTACATTCCTATGCATGGTCAAGTGGGGAACGAAGTGATTGGGACAAGCAACCATTGAACAAAAAATGTGCTAATGTAATGAATAATTTGAATGATAAGGCAGGGTTTCTCATGAGTGGTTCTAACCCTAAACCATTGGTTATGAGTGAATTTGGTATCAACATGGAAAATAAGACTGACATGAATGAAAAATTCTTGTCTTGTATGTTGGCATATCTTGTAGGTGTGGATTTGGATTGGGCATTGTGGGCTGCACAAGGTGCTTACTATATAAGAAAAAATGAAATTATTGTGAGTGAGACTTTTGGTATATGGAGTTATGATTTTCGCACACTTAGATATATTGAATTTCCTCAAAGGTTTCAACTTATGCATAAGAAGCTTTTAGGTATGAGATTTTTATTGAAATATTATTGAAATTTAAAATTTGGTAGACCTTACATATGAAACATAGATATAGACACGGACACCGACACGACACAGACACGCCGACACCAATGATAATTTAAGAAAATTACATAATTTAATGTAATTATAGATGTCGGTGTCGGACACGACACATATCTAACACTGAGACACGTCTAATTCGAAGAGTGTCTGTGCTTCATAATAATTTCATACATTTGTGATGGTGAGTGAATGCTAATTTTCTAAATTGCAGAACCAAGTTCAAATTCAAGCAAATCCTACATAATATATCACCCATTAAGTGGACAATGTGTAAAAGTGAACAAAAGGAATAAACTTGTATTGGGTGATTGTGATGGGAAAAGTAAGTGGAATCAAGTAGGGCAACAAATCAAATTGGTTGGCAATGATGCATGCATAGAAGCAATTAAAGATGGATCTCAAGTGAAACTCTCAAATGATTGTAGGAGCAAGCAAAGTTTTTGGAAAACTTTATCAGCAACCAATCTTCATTTGGGTACCTTGGATAGTCAAGGACAAAATTTATGCTTGCAAAGGAAATCTCCCACTTCACCTAAAATAGTTACAAAAAAATGCATATGCATTGATGATAATCCTGCTTGTTTGGAGGATCCTCAAAGTCAATGGTTTCAACTAGTTACAACAAACGTGTAACCGTTTTAACTAATATATATTTATTTTATTTGTTATTATTCTTTAAAAAAATTTGCAACATGTTAAATTAGTGATCATTTTACAATATTCCATTGAGCCAACACCTTTTAAACTTTTTTGTTTGTTATTATTATTGATATTTTTTTCTTTTTGGAAAGACAAAATTAACTAATGAGTACTAATCTAGATTAGGTAAAAAAAAATACAACGTGAATACAATGAGTTAAAATCACTCCAAGAAACTCCAAATACTACACCACATCTAGATCCCTATTACTCAACTCCAAATACTACTCTATTATTAACATCATCGTTATAGTGCTGGATCCAAGACAAAGCCTCTTGTGACAAAGCTCTGATTTGAAGATGATCGACAAAAGGTTAAATCTTTTACCAAATTTACATCAAGTTATGAAGTCAAACTCTGATCTGAAGTCAAACACGGATCTGAAGACAGAGCTCTGCAGGATCAAGTTAATAGTCAAGGCTCTGAACAACATCTGATCGGTTTTGTTTTCTTTTAAAGAAATGTCGCTTTCTATGGGACAATAGTATATTTTGTCCTTGGTGAATTAAATGAAGACACATACAAACCTTTGTGAAGACAAAATAGGAGATTTGAATAGAGTCATTGTTTTCTATATTTTTCTATGTTTCTATATTTCTCCAAAGGCTCATGGTCATTTTATAGGAGATTTGAATAGAGTCATTGTTTGAAGAGACTCTAAGAGCATCAAGCTTTCTTAAGAAGTTTTCTTCATATTTAAAATGTTTGCCTCTTAAGGATAATTCCATTAAATAATACTTTATAATTCATTTGCTTCTTTAGGAATGATCTGTTGCTTCCATTTTGTCTTACATAAAGGTTTGTCTGTTTCTACAGTGTGTCTTGTTTTAATTCACCAAGGACAAAACATACTACTGATTGTGGATAGATCATCGATAGGGACGGTCCATCAGAAAGGGACAAAACTGGTCACATGTTCTTAGGAGCATTGACTTGATCCTTCAAAGCTTTGCCTACAAATCAGAGTCAGTCTTCATAACTTTCTGCATATTAGATCATCGCTTTGACTTTTTTGTTTACCATATTCAGAAGCTTGACTCGAGCATCAAAGTTTCTCTTCTTTATTTAGAGTTGTGTGTTTCAAGGTCAAAGTGTTGACTTCAGGGTCAGATTTTAATTCTATAGTCCTGTACATTTGAACAAACTTTAGAGTAATCAATTATTCTTCAATACACTGTTATCGTCAAAACATTAAATACATTTTTTTAAAACCCATCTTGGTTCTTGAACCGGTACCTCTTTGTCTAATCCTCTTATCACAGCAAATCCTACCGAATCTTCTCAACCATCAATGTCACCAGCTAAAAAATGTATTTCCTTCTCGAATACTATTTACGTTTGAGTTGACCTAGTGAGTCGTTGAGCTGAGATTTGATGCTAGAATCCGAATGTTACCATTGGTTGTTCCGATGCCAGAATTTGACAACGATTTGATAATCGCTGGATTACAAATCTGATTGTTGGATTACAAGATATTATAACATAAATCATATCTATAAAAGCTGACGTTAATCGTTAGTCTTTTTTTTTTTTTTTTTTTTTTATGGTGGTTAGACTTTAAACCCTGGAC
Source organism: Medicago truncatula (assembly GCF_003473485.1). Classification (NCBI taxonomy): domain Eukaryota; kingdom Viridiplantae; phylum Streptophyta; class Magnoliopsida; order Fabales; family Fabaceae; genus Medicago; species Medicago truncatula. The sequence goes on along the minus strand of NC_053048.1, from coordinate 3,789,413 downwards.
CTATAAAATACATCAAAATTAACGTTTTATATAGATCATGTTTATAAAGAATAGTATAATATAGGTCATATTTATCAAATTTTATAAACATGATCTATATTATACGTTTTCTTTTGTCAAGTATTATACTATCTTTTAATTCAATGGATAATTTTATAATACGATTAACCGGTGAAGAAGTATTAACGACGTTGTATATTAAGTTTGACACTGTAGTATCATTAATCAAGTGTATATATATATATGATATTTCTACAACCATATATATTTTGTGTTACATAGACAAATGTCAATTATAGTCAGGATACCCATTTTATCTCTATAGCTAAACTATCGCTCCTTCAACGGATGAGTTTTATTTATTTTATTTTTAAGCATAAAGTAAGTTCAAACTATATTTCTGGAAACAAATATGTCGTCAACAATAATTTTTGTTTGAAATGTCACAAGTTCACAACATAAATTTATTTAAAGAAAATGAAACTGGAACTAGTTGCATTAAAACATATTCATAGTAAAATTAGAAAATAAGTAAAAATCAATCTTATCATTTTTATAAGCCATGATCTTGGTAACAACATCGTGGCTAAGAATGGCAATGGGTACCCTATAAGTAGGGTACTACAGTACCCTTCCTCATACCCGTATTTGTAAAAAATACCTGTACCCATGCCTGTATCTTCGTGGACAACAACCTTGGTGCCCATCCCTATACCCTATGAGTACCTAAGTGTCCATACCCGTATCCATTACCCACACTTTAACTATGAAAAGACAATGAAAACATCACAATTGAAATAGAACTATGGTCCAAATTTTTTAAAATTAACTTATAAAATAATATGAATTGCAGTATTAAGTCAAATAAAAAACATTTAAAATATCCCTAAAAAATTGTACACCGACAGAATGGAGTTGTTATTGTATTAAGTAGTTTTTTGGTTTAGGTTTAAATTTAGGCTTAAATAGCTAAATAAATTAATTAATTATACATCAAAAATAAATAAATTATCTATGATATTATATAAATATGTATATGCGGGGCTGGGTAGTATAGTACCCTTACCCGTGCCCATACCCATTTAAATTTGCGGGTATTACCCAGACCCGTGCCCAAACCCATGAAAGCGGGGTTTTACCCTACCCATTGTGGGTATTTTTTGCAGGTACCCATCGGGCCTGGGTCCAATTGTCATCCCTAATTGTGGCCTAAATATTCCTATATAAGCACAAAAGGTGAAGTACGAGGAAAATCAAATAATTTTCTATACCATTTAAAAAAAAATCATGATGGAAAGAAAACCATTGTGCTTGATTTTACTTTTGTCATTTACCATTTTTGCATCACATTCAAATTCTCTTCCTCTCTCAACCAACAACAGATGGATAGTAGATGAGACGGGGAAAAGGGTGAAGCTACATTGTGTCAATTGGTCAAGTCACATGAATGCAATGGTAGCTGAAGGTCTTGACGCAATACCTTTAAAAGATGTTATAGCCCAATTGAAGGGATTAGGGTTTGATTGTGTTAGATACACATGGGCAACATATATGTTCACACGTTACTCAAATTATAAAGTTGGAGAAAATTTGGACAAATTGAATCTCACTAGTTCTAGGTTAGGAATTGGAAATTTTAACCCATCTTTGGAGAGCATTACTGTTGTGGAAGCCTTTGATTTTGTGGTTGATGAATTTGGAAAACAAGGTATGATGGTTTTGGCTGATAATCATGTTAGTGATCCTAAATGGTGTTGTGACAATAATGATGGAAATGGATGTTTTGGTGACCAATATTTTAACCTAGAAGAATGGTTACAAGGACTTTCCAATGTGGCCAACCGTGTCAAAGGAAAACCTCAGGTTTGTAACAGAAATATTATTTTTATCTCTTCCAAATACTAATAAGATTAACATAGATAGTTTAAAAAAACATGTGAATTTATTTTAGAGTAAATTCATAAATTAGTTTAACATTGGATACTACTTATTTCTAACAATTTTTTTTCTTTTCATTTTAAGCTATTATGGTCATAAACAACCCCTTATACTTCCTTAATAAATATAGAAAGTGCTCTTTTTAACAAGATATAGGTGTCACTAAATTTTAGTTACATTATTTAGCATCTAAAAAAAAAAAATAGTAAACCGTCAATATATTCCTAAGGATCTAGGAGTCCTCCAAAAGGGCAATTAGACCCTTCCAGAGGCCTTAGCGCCCTCTAGAAGGGATCTAAGGCCTAAGCCGCGTCCTTCCCAGGGCGCCGCCTCAGCCAGTTTCTAGAAGCCTCTAGAGCTCGACCTAAATACCTAAAATATCCCACTACTTATGTCTTAAGTAACCACAAATCAGGCTCATAAAGGGCTATAAATACAACCCTTGAGAGTCTTCTCAAGACATGACCAATACAACACAAACCATAATACGATTATTGTACTTTTGCAAGTACAATCAGTTTTTTAAGTTATAATTATTTTTACTAAATAATCCCTCAAATCTTAAAGGGATTTTATCAAACATCCTAAATTTATGTTATAGAAAAATGTTAAGTATCCTAAATTATTATTGTATAAACATTCCAAGAGTACGAGCTAAATCCATTATTTTATTTATTAAAATAAAAAAACTACTTTTTTAATGTTTGAGTTTTAAATAGATTGTGGCAGTAGGGTTGAGAAATGAACTACGAGGTCCAGGTCAAAACAATGACAATTGGTACAAATACATGAGCCAAGGAGTAACAACAGTCCACAAAGCAAATCCAAATGTTCTAGTTTTTGTTTCTGGCTTAAATTATGACACTGATTTAAGCTTCTTGAAGACAAAGCCTCTAAATGTTAACATAGGAGACAAATTGGTGTATGAAGTACATTCCTATGCATGATCAATAGGGTCACCAAAAGATTGGATTGAGCAACCAGTGAATAAAAAATGTGCTAATTAATGTAATGAATGGATTGAATGACAAGGCAGGGTTTCTCATGAGTGGTTCTAACCCTAATCCATTGGTTATGACTGAATTTGGTATGGACATGGAAAATATAGATGACCAAAATCAGAGATATTTGTCATGTATTTTGGCTTATCTTGGTGGAGTGGATTTAGATTGGGCTTTGTGGGCTGCACAAGGTTCTTACTATATTAGAGAAAAAGAAAATATTGTGAGGGAACATTATGGTTTATGGAGTATTGATTTTAGTTCACTTCGATATCAAGAATTCCCTCAAAGGTTTCAACTTTTGCAGAAGAAGCTTCTAGGTATGGCATTTTTAATAGGGTTAATGGTGTTTTACCCCCCTATAATATAGGTCATTTATGGTTTTCCCACTGTAAAATATTTTTTTTTATTTACCCCCTGTAAAATATTTTATTTTTTGGAATACCCCCCTAATTAATAGGTCATAAAAAAACGAAAAAATTCTGAAAAAAAAAAATAAAGTTGTTTTTTTATGACCTATTAGGGGGTATTCCAAAAAAAATAAATTTACAGGGGGGTAAATCAAAAAAAATATTTTACAGGGGGGAAAACAAAAAATGACCTATATTACATGGTGGTAAAGCACCATTAACCCTTTTTAATAATCATAGAACTTACATTATTGATAGAAATAAGAGACAGCTAAAATTTTATATAGGTATAAATATTGATAGAATATAATATATAAGGAATGAGAGCATAGGTTAAATATAACAAATACATAGATAGAATAGAAAATATAAACCCAATATAAATTTGTTCAATAATAGTATAACCAAATAAAATATAAGTGTAATGGATAGAGAACCAATATATTATACTAGATATAGATATTGTTAGGATAGAATTTTTTTTTTTTCCTTTCTAAACTCAGCTAAAATGCAATGGCATCACTATAAAGAATGTGATCTAAACTATGCTAGCACCATAAATCTTGCTAATCACTCGTAGGACCGGAGAACATATTAAAAAATGCAAGATTTTTTTTTTTTTGTGGGACACAATTACAAAAACAAAAAACTGATGAAAGCATTTGAAATCTAAAATTAGGAAGATCATGCCTATTAGGGATAAAAATCAGTAGTAGGAGTAGTGACAAGCATACTAACTTTATTATATCACCTATTAGGTTGTAAATAATTTATGATGATGGGTTCTTGATAATTTTCTTAATTGCAGAACCAAGCTCAAATTCAAGCAAGTCCTACATAATATATCATCCATTAAGTGGACAATGTGTGAAAGTGAATAGTAACAATGAACTTGAATTGGGTCATTGTGAGTGGGCAAGTAAATGGAATCAAGAAGGGCAACATATCAAATTGGTTGGCAATGGTACATACATAGAAGCAAATAGTGATGGATCAAAAGTGAAGCTCTCAAAAGATTGCAAAAGCAAGCAAAGTTTTTGGAAAACATTATCGACTAGTCAGTGGTACTATCGACTAGTCAGTGGTTTCAACTAGTTACCACAAATGTGGTGTAACTTTTTTATTTTTGTTCTAAAATGAGGGGAGGCTGCAAGTGTAACTGAAAAAAGTGCAACATAAATATGGTGCAAAGTCTGACTCTTATCACTGAACTAACTCTTTGCAAACAACATAATCAATTATGTTCGAAAAGGTTCAATATGCTTTATTTGCTATTTTTACATCTGCTCTTACAAAAAAAATATTTGTCATAACAATTGTACCTATAGAACAAAAATAGATTTTGCTAACATCTATTTCTCTTACAATATGCTTTATTTGTTATTTTTACATCTTCTCTTACATTATGCTTTATTTGTTATTTTTACATCTATTGGTAGAACATTACAATATTTATTTAAACACGTTCACAAAAAAAAAAATATAATGAAATAAAATAAAATCTATCAAAATTTAAAATTATTATCAACTTTTGATAATTAACGGCTATATTCGTATCATTTTTTTTACTGGAACTATATTCATATCATATACTTTATAAATCCTTTAAATTATTGTTTTTTTATCAAGTCATTTCATTTTCTTTATAACATCCATTGAACGACCAAAATAAATTCTTCCTTTTCTCCTTCTTTACATTCTCTTATTCTTTTCTCAATAACAACGCAAGCATAAACACTTTCTTTCTTCAATTCTCAATTCAACTCTCACTCTTCCTTTTTTCAATGCAATAATGCTTTAAGAACGTAGTTTTTTCTTTCTAACGAGTTATTCTTGTATAGTCGCAAGATTAAATCTGTAGTGTTTAGGTACACACAGTAGAGGTTGTTTTAGGTTATAAGTGATAGAATGCTTGAAGAATTGATATTATAAGGAATAGTAAGACAATTTAGAGAGAGTAAAATGATAAATTCTTTATTTATGATTGATTATAATGCATTGCATTATGATTCTATATATTTACCCAATGAGAGTTTTAGCAACTAACTAGCAAATCTAACTCAACAACCTAGTTTCTTGTTTTACAAGTAATCCAACTATCAAGCCTAATTCAACCGTGAATTGCTAACTAACTTAAAATGCATCTATAATAATAGTGGAATCAGCTGGGTTCAATGTCGAAGAATTGATTCAAACAGCCATGGACTACAAAAAAAAAAAAAAAAAATGGGGATTCATTTGTTTTGAGAAAACTGTTGTTTGAGTCAATGTTAACAATTAGCAGCATTATAGTAGTATATAGTGGGAATTTGAATGAATTGTTATTGTTCCACACAATACAGTATTTAGTATATAATAATATTGTCAAACAAAAATTATAACACTGGTTTGAGTTTTTAATTTACTTATTGAAGACTTAGGTTAAGTATCTAAGAGAAAACGAACTAGTGGATTTATATTATCCTTGAACCTTTCAACGAGATTTTTTGAGTTGTACGTGAGTGTTTATTCAGTGTATTAACATTAACAAATTATAAAATAAGTAATGTGTACACATTATAAACACTTAAGCATCCAAGCATCCAAAATGGTGAACTTCATTTCTTTTATGAATAAAGAGAAACTTCATTGTAGATACTCTTAGATAGTCCTGATATTGTCCTTCATAATAAGTAAATAAATAAGGGTATAAATGAAATATAACATTTAATACATTTGAAAATAGATAAACATTTCTTATTTTTTTATAAAAATGACTCAAAAAATGAATACTTTCGTTTTTTATACTAATAAGCATTCAATACTCCCTTAAAAAAATATCCAATATTAATTACGATCATGATCTAACAACCACATGTTGATATTTAAAAAAAATAAATATGAAATTTGATTGAAAATCTGTATACAATTATATCGATACATAAAATTTGCATCCACATATATAAGCACGGAATATTTGCAACGGGCGTGGTGAACATATTTAACGGATTTTGGCATATTTAACATTACATAATTGCTGATAATTTTAATTCAACATCTTTAAACATTTAACAAGTTTACCAATGTAATTGTTTTTTATATAATCACCATATTATTACACGACCTATGATTCACACGGTTCTTTTACCAATTATATCGATGATTGATTCAATGCACTCTATTTCGTTAATAACTTTTCTATAATTTTGTTACATGCGCTTAACTCAGTTAATATGGACATTATATAATATATGCAGTGGTCCGAGTTCAAACTCTAAACACTCATTTATTCAACTACACAATATTTGACTTTAAAGAAAACATTAGCCCACGGTTTAAAAACCGTTGTCTAAATGGGTAATGGGCCACAAGTTTATACCAGTCGACATGTATGGACATTATATAATATATGCAGTGGTCGGAGGTCAAACACTAGACACTCATTTAATCAACTACACAATTTTTGACTTTAAAGAAAACATTAGCCCACGGTTGAAAAACCGTTGTCTAAAGGGGTAATAGGCCACAAGTTTATACCAGTTGACAGGTTTTTGTATTTTGTCTGTTAACCAGTTGAGAATAGTTGCTAATTCAGATATATCCACGATTCTATAACCATTTGATAGTGAAAATGTTACAGGGAGTGTACGCTAATGGCGAAGTTTTGGCGAAGCACTGAAGCAAAATTGAATAAATTCGCTATTAGCGAATACGAAAAATTGTCCAGGGAGTATTCGACATTGGCGAAGTTTTGGCGAAATCACAAAAATCCAACAGGATAAGGGCCACGTGAAGCCACCCCATTGGGGTAGAAGAAGATTTTCAGAATTTCGCTGATAACAAAATATTTGACTATCAGCGAAATTTTGCAGACTTGACCCATATAAATAGATTTTTCTTCGCATTCACTACTGTTTTATTAGATATTTTTCTGGTTTTAGAGAGAGGTTAGGCATTTCTAGAGAGAGAAACAAAAAGAAAGGTAGTTAGGAGTAGATTCAACCCAAGATTTGTTGAGACATCATGGATCTAGGCATTAAATCTTCATCTCTTCTCCATCCTTTGCAAAGCTATCATAGACATATGTAGCTACATCTACCCTTGTGGGTTTTGAGGTATTCAAACAAGCTATTATGTAATTACTTGATCTTTTAATATATGGTTCTAGCTTATTTATTCAATATTGTTGTTATTCTTGTATTTAATGTTTTATTGAGATTCAAAATGATATTGACAAATACTTTTGGATTTAAGAAATAGAATAACAATCTATCTTAAGTTATCACTCTAGACATAGATGTTAATATTTGATAATCACTTTTAATCTAGAACTTAATGCTTTTGGGTCATTTAATCGGTTGGGAAATCGTCGATTAAACGATCCAATCGACTTTGTGATTGTTTAAATGTTTGAGAAATCGACATTTAAACAATCTCTTAGAAATAACAATATCATTTGGACAAAAATGCTATTGTCGAGTGATTGTGATAATATCGTTTAAAAAGCTATAATTCGTTATTTGATCGAGAGATTGCAGCTGTTACGCTTGGTTGATATCTCTGAACCCAAGCGAAATAGCCCTATCTCTTCTCATTTTACTTTTATGTCGAATAGATAAACAGTTTTATTCAAACAAACACTTTATACCCAAACATTTAATGCGATAAATATTGTGAAAATGCTTATGAAATACGCAACTCCCTGCGGAAACAATTCTATTATACTTACTTGTAAATAGTTTTATGACATGTAAAAACTTTACATCATTATCATAAGTATTTTAATGTAATTGTTTTCAATAAATTTGATAATTGTTAATGTTAAAACACTACACCATTTATTGTCTCTGGCAACACTTTTTTAAGGGACGTGCAAAAATTATCCCCTAAAAGTCTCTAAGGCAACGATTTATGAATGTAGTCAAAAATATTTTTGCAACCCCTGATAAAAGTCCCCTAAAACACTTTGGGGGACGATTTTGGAACGTTACACTATTATTACTTTGCTGTCAACCATTAATTGTCCCCCTAGATACTTTTGGGGACAATTTTAGATTGTTGCTTAAAAATTTCACCAACATCAAATTTTTGGTGGCAATCTTCCCTCCAAGCTTGTTTACCAAAAAACAAATTTTTCCCTCCAATATGGTCTGGTCAACATAGCTTTGACCGTGTTTCTAATTTTTATTCAAAAAAAAACTAAAAATTGGCGTAGCTGGGAATCAAATGCACGACCTATAGGACAGACAAGGCTTTAACCAACACACCACACGGTTTTTTGTGGTAAAGTTTGCTTTCTCGCTATTATATATAATTACGTTTTCTTTATTGTATATATACAACTTTCTGAATTTCATTCACTTAACGTAAACTTAATCCACTCTAAGTTCATTCACTACACTCAAGTTCATTCACTCAAACCCTTATCCATTCGAAGTTCATCCATGTGACCCTCGTACAAAAAAATCATTCACTCAAGTTCTGAATCGAAAAATCATGTGACCCTCGAACCTCATATCGCTCTCGATCCGAATCCGATCCAACCTTCTCGTTGTTCTTCTTCTCTTTTTCCGCTCATTTCCAGAACTTCAACAGAGAAGATCTTCTTCCTGCTCATCTCAAATAACAAAAGATCCATGTAATTCTTCTTCTTCTTCTTCTCTTCTTCATCCATATTTTAATTTTTTTTTCTGCTTTTCGGTTGATTATAATTAATTTTTTGTTCAACTTTTTGTTGAATTTAGTTAAATTTTTCTTCTTCATCCCTTTTGTGGGTGTTTTGTGGGTGCTGAAATTTGATAACCAACCCCAACTCATTAATTGATACCATGAATCTAATTTTGCTTCAGCCAACACCATGAAAGAATCTAAAGAATGTAATGTATCAAAATTTCATTTTGTTTTGCCTATTGAAACAAGCATCGTTTAGTTCATTAAAAGCAAACCCTGAAAAAAGTTTAGCTTAAAGAAAAAAGTTAATTTATTTTGGTTATAGCTGGTAAATTCTCACATAAATATAGTCTATTAACAAATATAGAAACACAGTTTATGTATGATAAATTCAATAAATTTGATTGGGCTAGTTTATAAAGTACTGAATTATTTCGTGAGTTTTAGATGTAATGATTTTGGTTTGAATTAGCTTTTTGGCATCAATTAATGATTTTGGTTTTTTTTTTTTTGGATTTGAATGACCATGTCATTGGATGTTAGTTGGTTGATACATTATATCGAAACTCAGTCAATGAAGCATGTTCGGATTACGTGTCACCGACACGTCACCGACATATACAATTACACATAATTATATGATTTCTTAAATTATTAGTGGTGTCGGCGGCGTGTCAGTGTCCGTATCCATATCTGTATACTATCGATTAGCAATACCTTTTTCACTAATAATATAGCTCAAATTTATTAGCAGCACCTGTTTGTGTGAAAGAGTTCAATTGTTCATGATCCTTTGGACTAATGCATGTGGTCTTCACTATCTTTGTATAAACATGTAGCAGCACCTTCACAAATAATATAGCAAGTTTATTAACAATCATGACATAGCGTATGGTTGCAGCTCTGTTTTTGACACATTCTACGTTTGCGACATTTTCGCGGTTGTTGCGTTCTTGCTTCTCTGTGTTGTTGTGCTCTTAATTCTCTGCGTTGGTGTTTTCAGGTAGTATTTTTCAAGTTTTTTTAACTTCTTTGCTGCTATATATGTTTTATTTCATACATATTCAAGATATTGTTTTACTAAAAATGAAAATGTTTGCTTCAGTTTGATTTTTCCTCAACTTATATTTTAGTTAAAAAGTGAAAGGGTACTATTCCTACTATATAGTAGTAGTTTTATTTTTTAATAGTTTGGTTTCAATTGAATTTATTTTTTAATAGATGATTGGTGATGACAGTACGTCAACGCTAGTTTTTTAGTCATATTTGCGTCGTTTTTGTAATGTTTTGAGAGTCAAATGTTTGTATACATGGTTAAATCAGCTTAAGATTCATAAAAGAGAAGTTTTGCACAAATTGTAGAAGAATGCAAGAATTTAGCTACTGAAGAAATCGTGCCACGATGGACCTAAATTGTGGCACGTTTGAAGCGTGGAATTTACCTTAAGATACTGGAAAAATCGTGGCACGATGGATATGTAATGTGCCACGATGGAAGCGAAACGTGGCATGATGGTGGGCTTTTCTAAAACCCTAATTCTTTGTCTATAAAAGCCAGATGCGACCAGAAGCTTAGGGTGCGATTTCGGAGACCTAAATAGAGCATAGACGGCACCAGGAAGCTGAAGAACACGCGGTGGATCTCAGCAAACTTATAGTTGGTTCTGGTTTATGTATGTTCACTATTTTCTATGTATTTGATTGTTTAGTTATGAGTAGCTAAACTCTTAGATTGATTAAGTCATGAGATGAATCTTTGTGATCTGTTGACCATGTAATTTGAAGAACTCTCTTTAACATCAATGAAAACCTAGTCTTCATTCAGAATTATTTGTGTTCATTGCTTTTCGTATGATTGTTTGAATGACTATTAACCCTAGCTTCTTTCAATCACATAAATTGATCTTAGGAATTAAATGACTACTAACCCTAGCTTTTAATCCTGAAATAGTAATTCTGTTTAATTCAACATAGGAACCTAGAGATAGGAAATTGAGAGTTATGACTTATGAATTAACGTTCTAACATAGCTTCCACGGTTATTCAATCAGTTTCAGAGATTAAAAGGTTATAACTTAGGAAAGGGTTTTGAGTCAAGAGATTGATCAAAACCACTTGGTTAATCCGTCGTAAAGCTAGGTTAATTTCTTTGAGAGAGAAGAGAGGCAAATTACTCACAATGAGCAATAGAGGATTCGAAAGCTTGATCATCTATTTTAATCCAATTATCAAACCATTTTATTTTTTGTTATTTACTTTTTATTGCAACCAAATCCAACTGCTTAGGGCAACCCATAAATTAATACATCCTTTATTTTAACGAACTTGCTAAGTAGAAGTTCACAACGGTCCTCGTGGATACGAACTTTATTACTACTTTGATAGTTTTGGTACACTTGCCAAATATTTATCAATTGGTTTCTTTGGGCATTTTTTAAATTCATGTCTAGTTTCTACGAGAGGCATTTTAATTCATGGGAGGTTTTATGATTTGTGCAGAGTGAAAAGGAAAAAAGAGAGCCCACTTAATCAAAAATGTTTTTTGAAACTCGAAAAGGAAGTAGAGGAAAGCAATTGGATGAAGAAACTGGAAAAGTATTTGTATGTAAAAATTTACAGTTACGTTAAATTGTGTTTACTTAATATTGCCGGCAAACATTGTTTATAATATTAATTAATGTTTTCTTGAATTTTTTTTGCTAGTCCCAACTTCAAGAAATGGTTGAAAAGAAAGGAAGTGATATTGAAGCGAAAGGTTGAGATGAATGCTTTGAAACAAACACATAGTCAAGAGGTATCTACTTTAAGGCATGAATTTCAATTGTTATGGAGTCAATAGAACATTTGCTAGGATTATCTTATGGAGATGCTAACAGTTCCCCAAAGGATAGTAGAGCGCAAATGCATTCCTCTACATCAATTCATACTCCATGTCCTGAAAAGGTAACCATATATAGAAATATTATTGATTATGTTACTGTAATTGAGTTAAACTAGTTATATTTTGCTTGTTAATATATGCAAAAAGTTGTTAGTAGTGACATCACTTGGAATGTAGGCAAGTGCCTGAAACAGTTTAGTTGCGTGTGTAGGGTCTGAATTAAAGTTGTGTGAATTTATGATTATGTTGTTATGCTGAATTGTTTAAGATGTGTGTGCAGGGTCGGATTATGTTTGTGTTGTAGAATTTTATGCATATATTTTGTTTTGCTTGTTATTATATATGCAAAAAGTTGTTAGTAGTGACATCACTTGGAATGTAGGCAAGTGCCTGAAATTGTGAACTTGCGTGTGTTGGGTCTGAATTAGAGTTGTGCGAACTTATGATTATGTTGTTTGGCTGAATTGTTTAAGATGCGTGTCCAAAGTCGGATTTTGATTGTGTTGCAGAATTTTATGCATAAATTTTGTTTCTGCAATTTGTTGTGGTGTTTGTGCAAACTTGTGATTTATTTTTCTGCATTTTGTGTTTGTTTCTCTGTTGCATTACATGACATAAGTTGCACAAACTTAAAAATGCGTTTGTAATGATAGAATAATTGTAATGATAGAATAAGGAAGGGAAATGTGTAAAACAAGTTTCCGATTTGCGACTATGTTGACTGTGTTTTACTTGTTGTTTTTGTTTTTATTTGTGCGAGGTACAACACTTGTTGATGTCTTTGATTGACCTTTGACCCAACAATATCTATGGTTTATGTATTTTGTTGTTCTTATGCAGCAAGGTATCAATGAAGATGTTGTACAAGATGACATAGATGAGGAATTTCAAGAGGAAGACGTAGATGATGAATTTCTTGAGGACAACATAGATGATGAATTTCAAGAGGTTGATGATGTAGATGATGAATTTCAAGAGGATGATGTAGATGATGAAATTCAAGATGATAACATCGGTGATGAATTTGAAGTGGACAATTTGGATGATGAATTACAAGATAAACTTGAATGATCGAGTTGGATGGTGTTGTATTTTGGATTGTAGTTAAACCATATTTTGGATTGTAGTTAAACCACTAAACTTGTCCGAACTATAGTTTTGTTATTTTGCTAAGCTTATACTTCGAAACATTAAATTTATCAAGTAATGTTTGACATTTTGATTACTATTATGTCTTGAATTAATGTTTAAACTATTTTATTATATTACATATTTTGTGGTTGTATTGCTAAATTCGATCTTGTTTGAGTTATAATTAACAGTTTTAATATTGTCTTTAAGCTATAGTCACTTTTCTAAAATAATTGGAAATTCTAAAATTTTACGAGTACACTCTAAAAATGTTGCCTGTAAGCTATGGGGACGTTTTTATGTTTTCTTAAGATTCACATTTAAGGCAACGATTATTAATTGAAGCAACCTATGGGAACATTTAAAAACGTCCTCTTAGAATCCCTAAAAAATCGTCCCCTATTCCTAGGGCATAGGCGACGTTTTGAAAAAGTGTGCCCAAAGATCATGAAAAAACGTCCCCATAGACTATAGGCGACGCTAGTATAGGAGACGCCCGGAAAACGTCCCCTATACCTTTAGGCAACGATTTTCATAGTTCTGGCAACATTTTTCGATTATTTTTATAAAGGATAAATGGTGTAGTGAAAGACTATTATGAGACACGAGAGTGAATGTGCTAAGCAAAACATGATATTTTTTTGGCTTAATTGATCCGCCGGTCCCTTAACTTATTTCTTTTATTCAATTTGGTCTCATAAGTCTTAACTTTCTCAAACACGTCTTTTCACTTATTTCTTTTATTCAATTTTGATAATTTTAGTCCCCTAAAAAAAGAGACCGTTGGATTACGGAGATCTATCAAATTTTACGGTGTATCACCAACATCTAATTTATTTACTTTCTTTATTCATCTTCCTCCCTCTTCTTTTTATTCATCTTCCTCCCTCTTCTTATTCATCAATATCATCATATATTCATCTAACGTTCAAAGAAATCCAGGAAAAAAAAACCCAGAAACAATTTCCATCAAATACAAAGAATTAATTAATAATCTGAAAAATCCAAATCATCAACAACAATCCAAGCTTCTCCTTCTTAGGTTGAATAAGCTGATTTACGTTTTGCAGAATTCCTTGTGTGAAAGAACGCCAAACGCTCCTGTACGGATGTTGTTGTGATCTCATCCTCTTCTTCCTCCACCGTGACTTCAGCACCGGAGCGCCACCACTGTCAAACAACAACAACAACTATTATGGTTATTCAAATCCAATTATCAAACCCAGAAAAATGAAAACATTCTAAAAATTAATCATCAAACTTGTTCTCCCTCTGTATCTCAAAACCCAATTATCAAACAACACAAAAATCGCCAATTTTCAAACAAAAAAAAAATCCCTAATCTGAAAATTAAACAAAGAAGAATGAAAAGGCATTGAGAAGAAGAAGAAAGGACACGTTAAAAGGGTAGAAGGAGGAAGTGAAAATTTCACTCTGTTGTTATTATTGAAAGAGGAATTGTTGCCACTAGTGTTTTTTTTTTTAAGAGGTTGTTGCCACTAGTGTTGTTATTGTTGAGTTGAAATCGAAAGAGAGCAAATTAGATATGGTGTTGTTGTTGTTTCAGTCTGGGTTGTTTTTTATTTTTTTGAACAAACATGTTGTTGTTGTTGTTAAAGATGGAGTTTTCAGATTCTTTATTAAAAATGAGTTGTTGTTGCTGTTATTGATAGACTACAAACAAAGAAGAAAGTAAAAAATTAGGTGATGGTGATATACTATAAAATTTTATAGACCTTCGTAATCCAACGGTTTCTTTTTTTAGGGGATTAAAATTATTAAAATTAGACTAAATTGAATAAAAGAAATAAGTTAAGGGACGTGTTTGAGAAAGTTAAAACTTATGGGACCAAATTGAATAAAAGAAATAAGTTAAGGGACCGGCAGATCAATTAAACTTTTTTTTTTTTTTTTTTTTTTTTTTACGTTAAGCAAAGTATGATATTGGTTGTACTTAAATTTTACTGAAATAAAAGCAAAAAGGGACCGGCAGATCAATTAAGCTTTTTTTTTTTTTTTTTTTTTTTTACGTTAAGCAAAGTATGATATTGGTTGTACTTAAATTTTACTGAAATAAAAGCAAAAAGGGTAAAAAAAAAAAAAATTATAAAAATGTGTGAGGCCATGGTTCTGTTTGTGTGGGTTAAGTGAACAGGCAATGCTTTATACATTTTGTCTAAAGTGTATGCCAACTATTTATTTCGCAGCTTAGGCCACAAGTTAGTTATCATTGTTAAGTTGGAAATTGCGGCCCAAAACTAGCATAAAAACCGTGACATTAAGAGGCACCCAGACGATAATCTTTATTTACGTTGCAAGAAGTTCAAAAATTGTGGTCTATACTTTAGGCAACAGCCGTAAATGCCACGCCTGCAAAATCCGTAGCCTGAATGTTTAGAAAACGGTTTTTCGACCTTTGGCCACGATGTTTTGGCGTTGCTTAAAGTAAAAAATGTTGTAGTGCTCACTTTGAAGGGTGAATTTCTAGTTATCGGCTTGACAGGAAAAAAAAAAAAACTTCCATGTAATTTCATACTAATGATTAGTTTGCACATGTCATGTGTTATGATTTAACCCTTCAAAGAATAATTTAAGAGGATGATAAAAATTATTATAATTCAAACCAATCAATTGAGCTCAAGAGATGAATGAGTATCATCAAGGACGAATTGTTCGGAAGAATCCAAGTTCAATTTTTTGGTGGAATAATTATGGACCATGATATCTTTATCTTACGGTCGAACTCCGAATTATTTGAAAAAGAATACAAAATTATTGTAATTATGCTGACAATAAATGTAGTTAATGTAGACATTTATGTTTTGGATTAAATATAGAATTTTTCTTTATTTTAAATTTGTTGATATGGCAATAGCAAGGAGAAATTGTCACGTATGATTAAATTTTTAAGGAGAGTTCAGAGACATTGGAATAGATCTTGTAATTTTTTTTGCAGATAGTTTAGTGGTTAGAAATTCATCTCTTAAAGATGAATAATAAAAGTTCTCGTGAGCTAAGCTCAGTTGGTTGGAACAATGCATAATATATGTAAGGTTCGGGATTCAAACTCCGACCACTACAAAAATAAAAAGATGAATAACAAAAGAAATTAAAAATAAAAAGCACCTCTATTAAAGGCACTTTCAAACTAAAATTAGAAAAGGAAAAATAATCAACCTTATCATTTATATACCTTATAGAAACTTCATATCCCTTAAAAACTATCTTATCATTTATATCAGCTCATAATCATTATAACAAACAACGTGACCAAATTATTATTATTTTTTTGAATAAGAGACCATTTTTTATTTTTTTTTAAGAAGCTAAAACGAAATATATTACCACAATAAAGGCCTTCCTAACACAAGGTGTGCAAAGGAATAAAAACCATTAAAAAATGATACAAAGTACGAAATTTACAAAGAAACAAAAGCAAGCGCCACAAAACAGCTTAACACCAACCACCTGTTAACCTATTCATAGTAAAGTAAATGGACTAAGCCAAAGGTGAATAATTGGATGTCTGGAGTTCGAAATCCGACCCTATGTATTATCATCTATGCTAAGTTTACAAGGACACTGAGAGATCACCTCTATTGACGGAATATTCATTCTTTTTTTTTTTAATAAAAAGGCATACTCAGACTAAAATTACAAAAGGAAAAATAATCTTATCATTTATATCTACGCTCATAATCATTATAACAAACAACGTGGCCAGAATATTTTCCTTTTTTTACTAAGAGATCACCTGTAATGAAGGCATATTCATACCCTTTTTTTTTAATATTCATACTAAAATTAAAAAAGGAAAAATAATCAATCTTTTCATTTATATCTACGCTCATAATTATTATAACAAACAACATGGCAAAACAAAATCCTATATAAGCACAAAACATGAGATCGAGAGGACTATAACAAAACCCAAAAACCTATTTTACAAATTTCTACCTTCTCACATCATATATTTTAAAATTTCATGATGGGAGGAAAACCTTTGAGCTTAATTTTACTTTTGGCATTTTCAATTTTTGCATCACATTCAAATTCTCTTCCTCTCTCAACCAACAACAGATGGATAATAGATGAGACGGGGAAGAGGGTGAAACTACATTGTGTCAATTGGTCAAGTCACCTAAACGCAATGGTAGCTGAAGGTCTTGAGATAAAACCCTTAAAAGATCTCATAGCTCAATTGAAGGAATTAGGGTTTGATTGTGTTAGATACACATGGGCAACACATATGTTCACACGTTACTCAAATTATAAAGTTGGAGAAAATTTAGACAAATTGAATCTCACCAGTTCTAGGTTAGGAATTGGGAATTTTAACCCTTCTTTGGAGAATATTACTGTTGTGGAAGCATTTGATTTTGTGATTGATGAGTTTGGGAAACAAGGTATGATGGTTTTGGTTGATAATCATGTTAGTGATCCTAAATGGTGTTGTCACAATAAAGATGGGAATGGATTTTTTGGTGATCAATATTCCGACCCAAAGGAATGGTTACAAGGACTTTCTAATGTTGCCAATCGTGTCAAAGGAAAATCTCAGGTACATATAAAACATTATTTATTTTTCTTCTATAAGAAATGTAAAAAGTTAATCTCTAGGTTAATTTTTTTAGGATAATTTCTAGGTTTTTTTTAAGGAGAATTTCTAGGTTAATTGTTCTTTTTATCAATCATCTAATATATAATATGCTACTTTTTTTAAGGACTTTATATTATACTACTACTCTATCTATATTACTAATAAAAGGGTTACACAAATTTTTGAGGTAGCTTCTCTTCGATATACAAGTTAAACATTGACAATTAATGGTTCGGTTGTTAAATCATGACTTTAGTCACTCTCAACTAATCTCTCACACCAAGTTTTCGTTTCATCATATTTATATATTATTGTTTTCTTAAATGCAAGAATGTTACCTATCAAAAACAAAACTCCAAATCTTTTAGAGAGAAAAAAACTTCAACTAAAATTCAACTTAATCAGAAATATATTAAAAAAAAAAGTAATCAAAAACATAGGATAATACCTAAATAGAAAATCATACAAACGAGCTCTTTTTTTTTGTTGTTGAAAGGATCATACAAATGAGCTCGTTAGTGCCCATATTTGTGCTATTTTTTTAATATTGGGACTTAGATGTCGAAAATCAATCAAATTTTTCGAACCACGGACACAAACACGAACATCGGATACGATATTGGCACAGACACATATTAATACCGATAAAATTTTGAGAAAATAACATAATTAAACATAATCATAGTTGTCAATGTCGTATCAGTGTCGTGTCGGTGTAAATTGAGATGCATGAATTACGAAAATGAAATATTTGTTCTTAAAATTGTAATTGATTGAATCAAAAAGAGAAGTTAAATTTAACGGATGAAATTAAATGTAATTAATGTTATTTTTTACTCTCCATCATTAATTATAAGGCCCTTTATAAAAGAGTTTTACACCATAAATATAAAATCATCTACAAATTTTTAAATACATTTATTACTCTTCTTTAAAATGTATCTCTTATTAATCCTACAAATTTGTCTTAAAATATTAAAAGTTAACATCAAATATATCTACACACAAAAGATAATTTAGTAACAGTCACACACGCAGTGGCGGAGCAAAAAAAAAATCTGGGTGGGCCATCAAAATGAACTATGATATATAAAGCAAAATTTATGTTGCAGTGTGCATTAAACATAAAGATTAAAATCAAAAAATTAGACAACATATATTATAAATTTAAAATACTTTTTTACGCATTCCAAAATACTTGAAATCACATAAAATATAATCAAAACTAATACTTATACTAACTTCTCTTTCAATATAAATTGTCATGCTATATTTAGAATTAATGTCTCAAAATTAACATATTATACACTTTTCAAATAAATGAATATCAATCATTTGATGAGATCCAAAAGTATATTTATTCTTAAAGTAAACAAATCACAAAACATACACATAGAAGTGAATATAATTGGGTGGGCAACTTAAATTTTGCATTTAAATTTAGTGGTATAATTGTACTTACAGATATATAAAAAAAAAAAAAAAAAAAAAAAAAAATGGGGGGTAGGTCGTGGCCCACCTTGGCTCAAGTGGTGATCCGCCACTGCACAGATATACACATGAGATAAAAAAAAACTGGGGTACATGTAGCTCCGCCAGTGTTAACATGGCTGAGAAAAATAAACCATGTTTAGTTATAAACTCCCTTGTCTGGTGAGTTTAGCTCAGTTAGTAAGGACAATGCATAATATATGCAAGGTATGGGTTCGAACCCCATACACCACCAAAGGAAAAAGTTATAACCCCCTTCACAGCTCCATTTCAAGCTTTCTAAATAAATAGGATAGGAAGTGGTTACTGAATCAATATATCCCTCCCCTAAAAAAAATAATCAATATATCTCATTTCAATGGGATAAATATAAGTTTTTTCTTTTAAGTAATCTAGTGGCTATAACTCACACAATTTTTTCAAGCTTTCTAAATAAATAGGAGAGGAAGTGGTTACTAAATCAATATATCCCTCCCCTAAAAAAAAATCAATATATCCCATTTCAGTGGGATAAATATAAGTTGTTTTTTTTAAAGTAGTCTAGTGGCTAGAGCTCACACAATTTAATTGTAGAGAAGTGGAGTGTTTGGGGTTCGAACCTCGGCCCCTGCATATATTATGCAATATCCCTACCAACTGAACTAAGATCACGAGGATGAGATAAATATAGTTTTATTTGTTAATGTTCGAGTTCATAGTCAAAAGATTTTTTGATTTGGAAGATTAAGTATTCTAATTTATTATATAAAAATTTCAAGAGTACTAGGTAAATCTATTACTACTATGTATTATTATAATAAACAAAGAATTTTTCTAATGTTTGAGTTTTGAATTATAGGTTGTGGCAGTAGGGTTGAGAAATGAACTAAGAGGTCCAGGTCAAAACATAGACAATTGGCAGAAGTACATGAGCCAAGGAGCAACAACAGTTCACAAAGAAAATCCAAATGTTCTAGTATTTGTTTCTGGCTTTAACTATGACACTGATTTAAGCTTCTTGAAAACAAATCCTCTAAACACAAGCATAGGAGACAAATTGGTGTACGAGGTACATTCCTATGCATGGTCAACTGGGTCACCAAAGGATTGGATTGTGAAACCATTGAACCAAAAATGTGCCAATGTAATGAATGGATTGAATGATAGGGCTGGATTTCTAATGAGTGGTTCTAACCCTAATCCATTGGTTATGAGTGAATTTGGTTTAGACATGACTGATATGGATGACAAGAATCAAAGATTCTTGTCATGTATGTTAGCTTATCTTGCTGGGGTGGACTTGGATTGGGCTTTATGGACTGCACAAGGTTCTTACTATATTAGAGAAAAGGAAAGTAATGTGAGTGAGCATTATGGTCTATGGAATATTGATTTTAAATCACTTCGATATCCAGATTTTCCTCAAAGGTTTCAACTTGTCCAAAAGAAGCTTCTAGGTATGTCATTTTTACACCTTAATAAAGTTGAATTACCTATACCATGTGAACTTAGCTCAGTTTGTAGGGGAAAGAATTGAATTATCACTAGGCTACTTGACAAAAAAAAATTGAATTACCTATGAAATCGTTAGAGGGGAAAGAATGAAATTTGCCTCTAAATTTAGTCTCTAACAAACATAGAAATGAAATTATAGCATAGGTCATAACAAATACGTAGGTAGATTGGAACATATAAAATATAATTGTTTAAAAATGGTATAGAACCAAATAGAACATAAATATGTGTCTAATTGCTAGAGATTTTTTTTTTGAAGGATAATTGCTAGAGGTTTATTACAAGCATAGTAATTGTTTCCCTAAAGCACTGCAAAATGCAAAGACTTCATTATAAGAGAGGATATTTCAAATAGCAAATAAGTTTTTTTGTTATCCAAATAGTGTTGTATAGTAGTAAATAATTTATGATGACAAGCAAATAAAATTTGAAAATTATGAAACAGTGTTTTTCTATGGAATTTTTATTTTGATTAAAAGTATAAATATAAATGATTGTTGCTTTTAAATTATAACAAACAAACTCCTTGTTTATCTATTTAAATGACACCAACAACATAACAAAAAAAAAAATCTAAATTCTTATCTTTTTAATGACACCAACGACAATCATTATTATAGAAAAATTTGTTTCAGAGTATAAAAATAAGGAACAAAATTTTGATATATCTTGGTCTATAAAGATTGAGTTTGTTACACTTTTTTAAATATTTGAATTTACTCTTATCTATTTGTTATGTGTGATTTTTATCTTTTAAGTTTATGGTAATTTGGGGAAGAGAACAAGTCAGCCTAAAGGGGCCAAAAATTATTTTCTTTATATATAATATAGATAACTGCATGTTAATTGTCTTAAATGCAGAACCAAGTTCAAATTCAAGCAAGTCCTACGTAATATATCACCCATTAAGTGGACAATGTGTGAAAGTGAACACTAACAATGAACTTGAATTGGGTGATTGTGAGTGGGCAAGTAAATGGAATCAAGAAGGGCAACAAATCAAATTGGTTGGCAATGGTACATACATAGAAGCAGTTAGTGATGGATCACAAGTGAAGGTATCAAATGATTGCAAGAGCAAGCAAAGTTTTTGGAAAACATTATCAGCAACTAATCTTCATTTGGGTACTTTGGATGAACAAGGACAAAATTTATGCTTGCAAAGGGAATCAACAACTTCCCCTAAGATTGTCACAAAAAAATGCATATGTATTGATGACAATCCTGCTTGTTTGGACGATCCACAAAGTCAGTGGTTTCAACTAGTTACAACAAATGTGTAACTGTTTTTTTTTTTTGTTATTTGAATAATACAAATGTATAACTGTTTTAACTACTATGTTTATTTTATTGTCATTCTCATTAGACAGCAAGAATTGTTTCACCCAAAAAACAAATTAAGGTTCTCCTAAACAATTTGTTATTTTGTGGAGCTCATTAACCACTTGAGTCAAATTGCAAGTAATATCGCACAT
The DNA here is from genome assembly GCF_003473485.1 of Medicago truncatula. Lineage (NCBI taxonomy): Eukaryota > Viridiplantae > Streptophyta > Magnoliopsida > Fabales > Fabaceae > Medicago > Medicago truncatula. The sequence continues at coordinate 3,767,343 of NC_053048.1, read as the reverse complement.
GTTAAAGCAATTAAGAATAATAATTTTTTATTGAAAACAACAATTATTTATTAAAAAATTATATATTTGATATAAAATGCACAAATTTCAATAAAAACTTACTATTCTAAACGTCTTAATATGTGTAAATTTGCACATGATATAAAAATCCAACAATGAATCCCTATGAGTTAACGATAAAGTATCATTTATTGTGATATCTTATATTTTAATAATTATTGATATTTTTATTATATAATTAAATTTTTGTTTTTTAATCAAGTATCCTCTTTACGCAATTAAATAGACTAATCACTCGAGTTTATAGAAGCAAGATAAGTGGTAAATATTTCTCTACGAGATTTAACAATTTTTTTTTTGTCAAGTAGTCTAGTGGCTAGAGCTCACACAATTTAATTGTGGAGAAATGGAGTGTTCGAAGTTCGAACCTCAGTCCCTGTATATAAAATGCAATATCCCTACCAACTGAGTTAAACTCACGGGGATACAATACTATATTTCTAATACTACATTTCTAAGACAAACTTTGGACCTCTAATAAGATGGAGGAGATCCCCTGGACCCAATTGTTTGATAAATTTTATATATTTAAAATTTTCAAGGTTTTTTTTTGTAGTACAATGTATTGTATAGTTTTTTTTTTGTGTGTAGAGAATTGACAGTCTTTTTTTTTATATTTATACTTAATGAATATGACAAAATTGCTTCATGATTTTTTCTACAAAAGAAAATAAAAATAAAAAGCACCTCTATTAAAGGCATATTCAAACTAAAATTAGAAAAGGAAAATAATCAATCTTATCATTTATATCAAGCTCATAATCATTATAACAAACAAAGTGGCCAAAATATTTTTCTTTTTTGACTAAGAGATCACCTCTATTAAAGGCATATTCATACCCTTTTCTTTTTTTAACATATTCATACTAAAATTAGAAAAGGAAAAATAATCAACTTATCATTTATATCAAGCTCATAATCATTATAACAAACAATGTGGCCAAAATACCTTTCTTTTTTGACTAAGAGATCACCTCTATTAAAGGCATATTTATACCCTTTTTTTTTTTTTGAATAAAAAGACATATTCATACTAAAATTAGAAAAGGAAAAATAATCAATCTTATCATTTATATCAATTTCATAATAACAAACAATGTCACCAAAATATCTTTCTTTTTTTTTTGACCAAGAGATCACCTCTATTAAAGGCATATCCATACCTTTTTCTTTTTTCTTTTTTTTTGAATAAAAAGGCATATTCATAATCCTATATAAGCACAAACCATGAAATCGAGGGGACACCAAACCAAAACCCAAAAACCTATTTTACAAATTTCTACTTTCTCACATCATAAATTTTAAAATTTCATGATGGGAGGAAAACCTTTGAGCTTAATTTTACTTTTGGCATTTTCAATTTTTGCATCAAATTCAAATTCTCTTCCTCTCTCAACCAACAACAGATGGATAGTAGATGAGACGGGGAAGAGGGTGAAGCTACATTGTGTCAATTGGTCAAGTCACATGAATGCAATGGTAGCTGAAGGTCTTGAAACAATACCTTTAAAAGATATTATAACCCAATTGAAGGGATTAGGGTTTGATTGTGTTAGATACACATGGGCAACAAAAATGTTCACACGCTACTCAAATTATAAAGTTGGAGAAAATTTAGACAAACTAAACCTCACTAGTTCTAGGTTAGGAATTCGTTTTTATAACCCTTCTTTCGAGAACATTACCGTTGTGGAAGCATTTGATAACGTGATTGATGAGTTTGGGAGACAAGGTATGATGGTTTTGGCTGATAATCATGTTAGCGATCCAAAATGGTGTTGTGACAATAATGATGGGAATGGATTCTTTGGTGACCAATATTTCAACCCCGAAGAATGGCTACAAGGACTTTCTAATGTTTCCAACCGTGTCAAAGGAAAATCTCAGGTATATATAAAACATTATTTCTTTCTCTTCTATAACAAATGTAAAATTTAATTTCTAGGTTAACTGTTCATTTTATCAATCATCTAGTATATAATACACTACTACTCTATCTATATTACTATTAAAAGGGTTACACAAATTTTTGATGTACTCTCTTTTGGCTAATGGTGTATTATCTTCAACTAATATCTTCGACACGGATAAAATTTTGAAAAAATGGCATAATAGGGTTAAGAGAGTACATAAAAAAAGAGAGTACATAAAAAAATTATTCGTTGTGGCAATAGGGTTAAGAACCCTAAACCCATAAACAAACAATTTTTCTAATGTTTGAGTTTTGAATTATAGGTTGTGGCAATAGGGTTAAGAAATGAACTAAGAGGTCCAAGTCAAAACATAAGCAGTTGGCAGAAGTACATGAGCCAAGGAGCAACAACAGTTCACAAAGAAAATCCCAATGTTCTTGTATTTGTTTCTGGCTTTAACTATGACATTGATTTAAGCTTCTTGAAAACAAATCCTCTAAACACAAGCATAGGAGACAAATTGGTGTACGAGGTACATTCCTATGCATGGTCAACTGGGGATCGAAGTGATTGGGACAAACAACCATTGAACAAAAAATGTGCTAATGTAATGAATAATTTGAATGATAAGGCAGGGTTTCTAATGAGTGGTTCTAACCCTAATCCATTGGTTATGAGTGAATTTGGTGCTGACTTGACTGCTATTGATGACAAGAATCAAACATTCAATCAAAGATTCTTGTCATGTATGTTAGCTTATCTTGCTGGGGTTGACTTGGATTGGGCTTTATGGACTGCACAAGGTTCTTACTATATTAGAGATAAAGAAAGTAATGCGAGTGAGCCTTTTGGTATATGGAATATTGATTTTAAATCACTTCGATATCCAGATTTTTCTCAAAGATTTCAACTTGTGCAAAAGAAGCTTCTAGGTATGTCATTTTACTACTTGATAAATTTAGTGTCTCTAACACTTTGAGATGAAATTTGAGACTTATTTCATACTTGTTCATTTATAACTTTTTGTTAACAAATATAATTGACATATATTGGAATGAAGTTATAGCTAATACATAGGTAGATTGGTACATATAAAAATATAATTGTTTAAAAATATTATAGAACCAAATAGAACATAAATATGTGTCTAATTGCTAGAGATTTATTACAAGCATGCATAGTAATTTTTTTACTTTTTATAAGGTTTACTTTTCATAAGGTTTACTTTTTTCTGTTTAGTATTTTCATAATGTTCTCCAAAATAGCATATAAGAACCTCTTATAGCATAAACGAAAACGACATTATTTTATTTCATCTTTTACTATAGAAATAGCTTAGGTAAGATTATACATGTGTCTTTATCATTATTCTACTATAAACTGAAAATAAGTTGCTTATCTAAATAATTTACGATGATGAGTTCTTGTTAATTTTATTAATTGCAGACCCAAGTTTAAATTCAAGCAAGTCCTACATAATATATCACCCATTAAGTGGACAATGTGTGAAAGTGAACACTAACAATGAACTTGAATTGGGTGATTGTGAGTGGGCAAGTAAATGGAATCAAGAAGGGCAACAAATCAAATTGGTTGGCAATGGTACATACATAGAAGCAGTTAGTGATGGATCACAAGTGAAGGTATCAAATGATTGCAAGAGCAAGCAAAGTTTTTGGAAAACATTATCAGCAACTAATCTTCATTTGGGTACTTTGGATGAACAAGGACAAAAATTATGCTTGCAAAGGGAATCACCAACTTCACCTAAGATTGTCACAAAAAGATGCATATGTATTGATGATAATCCTGCTTGTTTGGAGGATCCACAAAGTCAGTGGTTTCAATTAGTTACAACAAATGTGTAACTTTTTTTTTTTGGTTTTGTTTTGTTTTGAATAATACAAATATGAGAAATAAATTATGGGTTTTTCCTGCATGAGTCCCTACATTGTGATGCGTATTTTTTCTTTATTATTTATTTGGATAATGCTTGATATCCCCATCTTTTTTTCAAGAGGATATCACGATGGTAGTTCTTTAGGGGTGGGAATAAGCCGGACCGAGTCGGGCTTTGCTTAAATAGGTCTGACCTGGTTGATAAAACTAAGGCCTAAGCCTTGACCTTTTACCTATCAAAGACTTTATTTTAAGTTTGACCTGATCTTTTTAAAAGTCTGTTCTAACCTATTAATTTGTCTAAAAGTCAAGTTTTTGTTATAAATTTCAAATAGAGTTCATTCATCAATTTTTCTTTCTTTTTAATTTGAGCAACGTATTTAATATAGAGATCAACATTAATTAGATACATATTAAACTAATAAAACACAATCATAAAATTTACAGATGAATAGAAACTATCAAGAATAAATGTTGGTAACAAAAAGGATTTCAAACTTAATCTGATAACCATGATTAACCTTAGACATATTAGTATCAAGCCTCAAAAGTTCACACAAATCAAATAACAATATGAGTATTTAATGATAACTTAACAAGTTTTTAAACAATAAAAAACTGAAAACAAAATCAATAATAATTAAGTAGAAAAAAATGCATAAAATCTTCAATGTGATAATAGAAAATCACCAACTTAATATGAGAATTTGAAGGAACTGTTATTATTATTTTTTTGTAAATAATAAACGTGGGAAAATATAATATACTCATATACGGACCGACCTGATAAGCTTGATAGGCTTTTTTATAAGCCTAAGCCTAACCCATTTAAATTAATAGACTTTTTAAAAATCTCATGCCTGACCTATTTATTAAACGAGTTAGGCCGGGCCGGGCTTTCAGTAGGCCGGACCATAGACCCCTGACGAGCGTTTGACCTATTCCCATCCCTAATTATCTATATCAACTGAGCTATGTTCACGAGAATTCACGTAAAGAAAATTAAACCTCAAATTTGTTTTCAAAATAAATAGGACAATGCTATATATCACGACTTATTTCATTCCAAGAGCTTCCCGAATATAGTTTCATCCAATTAAATCAGGCCTTTCACGGAAAACAAGGAGAATATTGTGGGTGGTGTGGCTTACACATTCTATAGAACTACCATCGTGATATCCTCTTGAAAAAAAAGATCGGGATATCAAGCATTATCTTAATGTATAATATATGTAAGATTTATGGTTCAAATCTCGGACACCAATTAAATTCTTAAAAGAAAATGCTTTTTTTTTTAAGGATGAATATTGTTATTTTTATTCCTTGCGAATTGCATTTCATTTTTCACTAATATAAGGAGGAGTCCCCAAGGGCAACTAAACAAACTAAATGCAACATAAATAATATGTAAAATTCGACTCTTATCACTAAACCGACTACTTATATAATAAGAGTAAATTATCAATTTGGTTTTTAATTTTATTTGAGAGACCATCAATTTAGTTTTTAAATTATCATATTTTATTCAAATTACTCTTTTTTTTTTTTTTAGTAATATTCAATTTTAATACAATTTTATACATATTACTAAAAAAAAGAGTAATTTGAATAAAATATGATAATTTAGGGATACATCGTGTTTGTGGTAGTAGTCATTCATCATATCTCAAGTGATTATGTTTGTTTATGGGCTTGTCTCGAATCGATTCAACCGTTCTGAGCCTTCTCGTTTTGACATGTGTTAGATCTTGATAAACACACACAAACACCATTGTTTTTTTTTTTAATCCAGTTACGCATCTTGCATGTGGTACGCTAGGTTGTGTTTGTGGTGGGTGTTTGTTTGATCTAAATTTGAGTTATTTTGTAATTTATTAGTTAAGGTTGGTTTCGTATTGTGTAGTTAAACACTCGTTATAATGTCTTTTAAGATTTTTTTTATTTTTTTTGGAGGAAAAATATATTTTAGGATTGTTTACTACACTTTGTGTGTTTCACCAAATAAGTCATACACCACAATTTGAACAACTATTTTTCTCTTTTTATTGTTTTGATTTTTAGGTTAATACTTACGTTTCTTTATATATCTTTAATTGTCATAAATGATCTTTTATTTTTGTTAAATAACTTATGGTTAGAGCTCACACAATTTAATTGTGAAGAATTGGAGTGTCCGAGTTCGAATCTCAGTTCCTGTATATACAGTAGAAACTCTTTAAATTAATACTCGGTAAATTAATAAACTCTCTAAAATAATAAATTTGTCCGGTCCCGACTTGGGCCAGTGTAAAAAATTGAATAATTCGATAAAATAATAAGATAATAATTTTTTGGGAGATCCCTTTATAATTTTCGGTCCCAAGAAAATCATAAATTAATAATTCATAGAAACTGAAAAAAAATATATTACACTTTGTTGAAATATGATTCAATAGTTGTTTGTTTTCCTTTAAAGTTCAAGTCTGTTTGGAGCTCATCTCTAGCTTTTCTTATTGCATCCAATAGCTGAGGTGTTGTATTTTTGTATTGTATCATAAAGTTGTGAAGAGTATTTGACGCCATAAGTGCTTCCTTTCGCGTAACATGCTCCAAAGACACCGTATCATCTTCGTCGTCATCCTCTGCATTGTTCTCAATGATAGTACGCACAATATCTTCTAAACTCTGAACCTCCGAACATGCTTCATTTTCACATGGGTAGTTCATTAGATTGTCGATATCCATCTTATTACGATAGCCACATTGATTGATCATAGTCTGGAGGTCTTGAGTTTCTTCATCAAAAGTGGATTCATCCAAATTTCCTACAACGTCACTAGCTGAACAAATTTTACAGTGTCGGAAGCAATTCGCTATTGTTTCTTTTCGAACATCTATCGTCCAAGCTGGGATTGCCAAATTGATAGCATCAAGGACATTTATCTTCCCTGGATCAGATTGTCCCACCTCATAACCTTCCAATATTTTGCGGTAAAACCTTCTATGGTAATGCATCTTGAAAGCTCTTATTATCCCAGCATCGCAAGGTTGAATCTTTGATGTCATGTTGGGTGGCAAGAAGAACAACTCAACGTTTCTTAGCCCTTCAATATTTCTTGGATGTGCTGGACAATTATCCACCACAAGTAGAACTCTTCTACCATGCATCATTTGGTTAAATGAACGAACATATTCATCAAAAAGCACACTAGTCATCCATGTTTTTTTGTTAGCTCGATACTGACAATCCAAGCTATTCATGTTGACATTCTTGAAGCAACGAGGCTTTGCATATTTCCCAATAATCCATAGAGGGATTTTTTCAGAGCCATCTTCATTGCAACAAATAACTACCGTCAGCCTTTCTTTATCTTGTTTTCTTCCTTCAAGTTGTTTTGTTGCCAGTGAACGATCAGCTTGTAGCCTATAAAACAACCCAGTTTCATCCATATTGAAAACATCTTTCATAGGGAACTGATCAATTTTCTCTCGAATTGATACCAATTTCTGCTCCATGTCTTGTACATCAACAGACCCACTCTCGCCAAAACGACGAAATGACTTTATGCCATGTCGGTGCTTGAATTTCCCAAGCCATCCTGTAGAGAAGTTAAAATCTGAATCATCATAAGGGTACAAGAGTTTCATTGTATCTCTTGCCTTCTGCAAAATTAATTCTCCTGTGATATTCACACGTTCTTGATGCTGTAGAAACCACTCATAAACAACCTTCTCCATGTCAGGATATTTTGCTGGTTTGTGTCTTTTGATCTCCGCTCTTCCCTTTTCTATTTCAGCAGAGAGATAGTCATTTGACCGCTTAAGTGTGTTTGATATTGTTCCTTGACTAACTTTCAACTGAAATTTTCCCTCAAGCCATCTCTGCAAGTCTTTTTGTGTGGTTGCAGGATTATCTCTCTTGTACTCGCACAACTCCTTATGTATTTGATCTGACATAGTTGATTTTGCAACACCTTTTAGATGAGAAGCCATCTCGTGAGTGAGATATTGTTTGAATACTTTTAACACATTCATGTAATTTATATATGCCAAACTTGCTTTAAGAATACATTGAACATTCCACTTGTTTACATTTACTATACACTTTAAAAGTCAAAAGTCATATTTCCAATGGATATGAATACAATATTTATTAATTTACATTGAGTCCCAAGATTTGGTGCAACGTAATTCTAAGAGACATAGACTAATTTGTCTTTTTGTTTGGTATGTACAGTATAATTACTTAAAAACTCTTAAAATTAATAATTATTAATTTATCGATAAATTAATAACTCTCTAAATTAATAAATTTCTCCAATTCCAACATTATTAATTTATAGAATTTTTACCGCAATATGCAATATTTTTACGAGTTATTCCGTGGGAATAAGAATATATGATCTTAACTACCTATAAAGTGACATGGAAGAGAAGGCCCACGTGGCTAAAGGTTGCTTACGGCGCATTCGTCGTGTGGTAGTAACGTAACATCGACACTCTTCACGAACTTCCCAGAATGCTCCACACTCACTCTTCTTAATTTCTTTTTCTTTTCAATAACAGTAATAATATTGGCCAAATAATATATTCCACAATAAATTTTATCCCCTAAAAAATAAGTTCTGATGGTACACTTCCATAATTAAAATAGTCATTCAATGTTAATAATAAGTTTTATTAAAGCGGTACTGATTAGATTAATATAATTATAAATATATAGAGAGATTGATATAACCGTGTTAACGAAATATTTTAACGTTATTGATTGTTTTATTAAATGTATTACAAAAATGGAAATTATTTTAAAATTGTGAGATTATTTTAAATACTTGTTAGAATCTTCGAGGATTATGACCTAATAATATTTGTTAATAAAATCATTTTGATTGCTTTAGGAGTTTGCAATATATCATGTTTGATTCCTCCGTGTCAATTTTAGTGGACAAGTCCATGCAATTTTTTTCTCTACTTTTAAATGAGTTCTTGCAAGTGAATTATATGACGAATTAATCGGTACTTGAATTAGATACGGAGTTTAAAATAATAATATTGGTAAAAAAATGAAAATTAACGGCTATATTCATGTTTTTATAATCTTTAATTGCTGTATTTTTTTTTTTTCAAAAAAAAAAAAAAAAAGCTTTAAATACACTGGTATTCATGATCCATTGAAGGATCAAACTCAAACAGTCTCTCTCTTATTCCTTTCTCAGTATTAACGCAAACACAAACACTTTCTTACTATCAATATTCAATATCATCACTCTTTCTTTCTTCTTTCAATTCAGTGATGGCTTCAACGACGTCGTTTTCTCTTCCCTATTCAACTCCCATTTCCTTCAACAGAAGAAACAGTGCTATATATTTTTCTCATCATCACCGTGTTTCTCTCTCTTTCTCCGCTAAACGCGTTTCACTCAAATCATCACTTCCATTAAATCAAAGACGGTTTCTAGCAAATGGAATTTGCAGAACTCAAACAAATTCGAAGCGTTTCTCTGTTCGTTGTGAAGCTTCTTCAACTGGCACTGGAAGGGTAATTTCATTCTTTTTCCCTTTCCTTTTTGAAACTAATTATAGTAGAAGCTATTAAGTTTATTAGATTAAATTGCTTCAAATTCAAGTTTGAGTCATAAGACTAAAACTATATGACTTGTCCCATGAACAGCTCAGCTGGTAGAGATAATACATTGTAATATGTTCAAACCCCGGATACTAGCTATTTGACAAAAAAAAATGTATGTTCAATCTTGGATAGCTAGATGTAAGTGTCATTTTGGAATATTGATTATGCACGAGATTATGTTTTTAGTTTTTTTGGATAGCTAGATGTAAGTAATTAGTTGTTATATTGGTATTTTCTCCTTCTCAGGGTATGAACCCGGTTTCTTTAACACTTAGCTCAAACCAGTTTAGCTACTCAACCGACCTCTACCATGTGCAAGAATATGTTGATCTATGAAGCACGCGTACTGACCTAGACACAGACACAGACATTGACACGCTGACACCGATAATCATTTGAGAAAATCATATAATTCAATGTAATTATATGTGTCGGTGACATGTTGGTGTCAGACATCGACGTTTGTCCGACACCGAACACACCTGATCTGAGGAGAGTCGTCGTAGATGTTGATGCAATCTTACAAGGGACTAGATTGTTTAATATGGTCTTAAGCTCAAGGTCTAACCTATCACATAGCCTTTTTATACTCATTGTCTTAGTTAAAATGTTTTGTTAAGGTAGTTGACTATACATCACATCGGATAGGTGATGGTCTGACAATGTGTTTATAAGTGGGGGCAATCCTCACCTCGCAAGCCGGTTTTATAAGGGTTGTGTTAGGTTCAACCACGATTTCTTAGTTGGTATCAGAGCCTCTCCATGATCCATTGGGCCACCTGCTATCTGGTTTTCGCTATCGGGACACCCACCATTTATGTCCACGAACCAAGCCCAATAGTGCTGGTCGTGAGGGGGCTGCTATCAGGTTTCCGCTATCGGGCCACCCACCATTTATGTCCACGAACCAAGCCCAATAATGCTGGTCGTGAGGGGGTGTGTTAAGAGTCCCACATCGGATAGGTGATGGCCTGACAATGTGTTTATAAGTGGGGGTAATCCTCACAAGCCGGTTTTGTGGGGCTGTGTTAGGCTCAACCACGATTTCTTAGAGAAAACATTGTAGAGAGGATGGGAAGTTGAGAGAGAAGTGATGACAAAAAAGAATTGATTGAATAATGAAAAGTTATTAAAGTGGAACAACGAAAGAGCCTAGGTACCGCTTACGAGTTAAAAAGTGAGCAATCAATATTCTTCAAACTAATTATTCACCAATTAACTAACCACACACACGGTTTTCTCAGCTTGTTATCAAAATTTGAGATTTGTAAATTTTTATTCTGTTTGTTACGTGTATTATAGCTTGTGAGGTACAGCAGTTGATGTTGGGACTTGGGGTTTTGATGCAATGGCAGATTACACAGCAAGAGTTCACAGAGATGGCTTGGCAGGCGATAGTTTCATCGCCGGAGGTGGCCAAAGAGAACAAACATCAGATTGTGGAGACGGAGCACTTGATGAAGGCTTTGTTGGAGCAGAAGAATGGTCTTGCTCGCAGGATCTTTACCAAGGTTGGAGTGGACAATACTCAGCTTCTAGAAGCTACTGATAAGTTCATTCAGCGGCAACCCAAGGTGATCCATTTGTTACATTTGAACAAGTTTGAATTGAAATAGGAGCACTTGCAGTCTTGTATTTTGCTGATTTGTTGACTTTAGCTTTACTACTAATGTACTCATTAGCAGATTAGGGTCTGTTTGGATGAATAACTCAATTCAGCACTCATGTATAAGCATTTACAATAGAAGTGTTTATGTATGAAGTACTAGTATGACAAAAGGTAAAATAAAGTCAAACTGATTTTATAGAAACTATAAGCTGTTTTCAGCTTTTGGAAATGAGCTGAAAACAGTTTATAGATATGTCATAAGCTTTTCATAAGTTCTTCTGAACAATCTCAGAAGCACTTATGCTAGTACACAAGCTCAAATAAGTCAATCCAAATAGGCTGGAAATATTTGTTCCGGTTTCTTTATTCTGTACCGAAAAAGCTAATTTGTTTGACTCGCTTTCAATTATGTTAGGTTATAGGGGAATCAGCTGGTTCAATGTTGGGGCGCGATTTGGAGGGATTGATTCAGAGAGCCAGGGACTTCCAGAAAGAATATGGGGATTCATTTGTTTCTGTTGAGCACTTAGTTCTTGGTTTTATCCAGGACCAACGATTCGGGAAGCAACTCTTTAAAGATTTTCAGATATCTCAGCAGGGTCTAAAATCTGCAATAGAGTCCATTAGGGGACGCCAGTCAGTAATTGACCAAGGTAATGACATTTTCCATTTGTCTCATTCTAAATTTCTTAATAAATGATTATATCAACGTGTTGTTCATTACTGAAAAGACTTAGATATCTATGGGAAAATTAAGCAGGGGATTCATGTTGTACTTGAATTTCTTCTTTATAGCTTTTACGAGTTGTGTGTTGTATATGATTTTCTACATTTAGTATTGATCAAACTTTGTCTTACATCAATGTTGTGAAATTGCGGCTATGGTGGAATTTGAACAATTTGTTATTTGATACAAAATAATATCACATAGCGGCGCGCTAGATCACTTACATGTAGTGGAGTTTGAATAAATTGCTATTTTACGCCGTCCGCGATTGACAACACTGCTTTATATTTGTTATAGATCCTGAAGGGAAGTATGAAGCATTGGAAAAATACGGGAAAGATTTGACAGCAATGGCTAAAGCAGGAAAGCTTGATCCAGTTATAGGAAGAGATGATGAAATACGCAGGTGCATTCAAATTCTCTCCAGGAGAACAAAGAACAATCCCGTGCTGATTGGTGAGCCTGGTGTTGGAAAGACTGCAATTTCTGAAGGGTGCGTGCTTAGTTTTTCCTTCCTTATATCTATTCCTTAAGATTGGATTATTTTCCCATCTGTCGAGCACTTGTGCTGTTAAAATCTTATCGGAATAGATTTTACAAGCTGGTTCGTAAAATCTTAATTTCAATGTCTAACTCTAACTAGCTCCATAAATACTAGTAATGCAAGTAAATAGTACAAAGTTTATTTAAACATACTTTAAAATATATTGAAAATAAGATCTGCATGCAAATTTTGGAGTTCAAAGATATCTATTAAAAATATGAAATGGGTTTAAGAGTTTGGCTTAAATGGTTAATAATTTAAAATGATAAGTTGGTCAACTTTCTGATCATCTTGATTCTTGATATGACAATTTATTCCTCTCTTTTCAATGATATTAAAAACTAAACTACTAAGGAAAATGTGATACCTTGTAATTTGAGGTAATATAAGGATCAATTATATGAATAGTACTTACTGTGGACATTGCCACTTTCGTACCTGTGAAATGTGTTTAACCTGAGGTTAAGGATTGTCTCATAATTTTATTGGAAACCAAACAGGTTATATAATTATGTTTTTTCTTTCCCCATAATTTGGATGCTGTTTTTTTAATATATATTCTTTACAAGTTTATGCACATTGACCTATCTCTTTCTTTGAAACAGACTTGCTCAGAGAATCGTGCAAGGAGATGTTCCTCAAGCTTTGATGAACCGTAGGGTATGTGCTTCATCAAAATGCTTAGGCTGTTGTTTATAGAACTGACATGCAAAGATTAGAAATATAATATTTTCAGTTTCATTGTAATGATCCTTACTATATCCTCTACCAGTCTAGTTTGAATTTAAATTATAGGAAAAAAATATAACATTTTCTTATTTACATTCCTTCAGAAGTTCTTAGTTCAATGATCACTGGTCTCTTTTCAGCTTATATCCCTTGATATGGGTGCACTTATTGCTGGAGCAAAATACCGGGGAGAATTCGAAGATAGGCTGAAAGCTGTTCTTAAAGAAGTAACAGAATCTGATGGTCAAACTATCCTTTTCATTGATGAGATTCATACAGTTGTTGGGGCAGGTAACAAATAAACTTCAAAGCTTTTCATTTTCAGATATCTGATTTTGTGGATTAAAAATCTGCTGAAGGCTGGTCTATTACTTGATGCAAATTACTAGTTTATTTACCAAAAATGTCGGTAGACAGAGGCTTGATGCAAATTAGTTTATTTACCAAAACGTTGTTAAATCGGAAGGAATCTAATCATATAGATGACCATTGTATGACGCTTATGCCTAATGGAATTTATAAAGTAACATGAGCATGCTGGATTTGACTGCAATTATACTTTTTCGCATGTTAGGTGCTACAAACGGTGCTATGGATGCTGGTAATCTCTTAAAGCCTATGCTCGGCAGAGGAGAGCTGCGATGCATTGGTGCAACAACACTTGATGAGTATCGGAAGTATATCGAGAAGGATCCAGCACTAGAGCGTCGTTTCCAACAAGTTTATGTTGACCAACCAACTGTTGAAGATACCATTTCAATACTAAGGGGACTGCGGGAAAGGTATGAACTGCATCATGGAGTCCGAATTTCTGATAGTGCACTTGTGGAAGCTGCAATTCTCTCGGATCGATATATCAGTGGAAGATTTTTGCCTGACAAAGGTAACTTTAACTTTTTTAAATTACAAAAGGACTGAGAAGTTTCATAAGCATTCGCTTTGATTCTAACAATAAATTACTAATATAACACTTCAGATTTTTTGATTGATTTAAGCATGCTTTTGAGAAAACAAACTTGCTTGTTTATGGAGAACAGATAATTTACAGATGTTTGTTAGAATTGTTGATTAGTTTCCAGTGTAGGTAAATTTCTGCCACGGTGTTGTCATGGATTTTGTTTTAGCCTCCATAGGCAGCAACAACTGGTATATCCACAATGTTTATGCCGTAGGCTGCAACGCGGCATTTCTATGGTGGATTTTTGGCTGGCCGTCATAATTGATGACACTGTCATTTCATAAAGATCTTTAAATCTAATTGAGGCTACTGTTAGGGAACATAGTCTTTAAACGATAAAAATGTAGTTCTGACTCTTCTCTCTTTTATTCCACTATCAAGATTATTTGCTTAAAATCTCTTTCTGGGCCGCAATCAATAATGTTCATAAGGCACTAACTTCTAGCTCCTTTCAAATTACAGCTATTGATTTGGTTGATGAGGCGGCTGCCAAATTGAAAATGGAGATCACTTCAAAACCTACTGCACTTGATGAGATCAACCGGTCGGTCCTGAAACTAGAGATGGAGAGACTCTCTCTGACGAATGATACAGACAAGGCTTCTAAAGATAGGTTAAGTCGTCTCGAGGCTGAGCTCTCTCTGTTAAAACATAAACAGGCTGAGCTGACTGAACAGTGGGAGCATGAAAAGTCAGTAATGACTCGACTTCAATCAATCAAAGAAGAGGTGTGTTATCATATACTTTTTTTAATACTAAAGGTTCTCAAATATGTGATTCTGTAATATTTTTCACAATGTGGAAAAACTGGTGCAAATAAATGGATTGATTTGGTAACTATAATTGAAATTTAATTAATTAGGAAATGAATGTATATTGATTAATGGTCGGCACCAAATACTAATGTGTCCTGTATTTATGCATCAGATCGACAGAGTGAACCTTGAGATCCAACAGGCTGAGCGGGAGTATGATCTGAACCGCGCTGCTGAATTAAAGTATGGAAGCCTTAACTCATTGCAACGACAACTTGAGAGTGCGGAGAAAGAGTTAGATGAATATATGAACTCTGGGAAGTCTATGCTAAGAGAGGAAGTAACAGGGAGTGATATAGCTGAAATTGTAAGCAAGTGGACCGGTATTCCTGTTTCAAAACTTCAACAATCAGAGAGGGAGAAATTGTTGTATTTAGAGGAAGTACTTCATAAGCGTGTTGTAGGTCAAGATCCTGCCGTTAAAGCAGTAGCCGAGGCTATCCAACGTTCAAGAGCAGGTCTTTCAGATCCTCATCGTCCAATTGCTAGCTTCATGTTTATGGGGCCTACAGGTGTAGGAAAAACCGAGTTGGCTAAGACACTGGCTTCATACATGTTCAATACAGAAGAAGCACTTGTAAGAATTGATATGAGTGAGTACATGGAAAAGCATGCAGTTTCAAGATTGATCGGGGCACCACCTGGATATGTTGGGTACGAAGAGGGGGGACAGCTTACCGAGACAGTTCGCCGCAGACCTTATGCTGTTATTTTATTTGATGAGATTGAGAAGGCACATTCGGATGTCTTCAACGTATTCCTTCAAATTTTAGATGATGGAAGAGTAACCGACTCACAAGGTCGAACAGTAAGTTTTACCAATACTGTTATCATTATGACCTCAAATGTTGGATCACAGTACATTCTAAACACGGATGATGACACGGCGCCTAAGGAATTAGCCTATGAAACCATAAAGCAGCGGGTAATGGATGCTGCAAGATCCATCTTTCGTCCCGAGTTTATGAATAGAGTTGATGAATATATTGTCTTCCAGCCTCTCGACCGTGATCAAATTAGTAGCATTGTCAGGTTACAGGTAACTTCATTCCTCCCACTCCTTTCCGTTTTTCTAAAATTTGATCGACTCCAATATTGATTGACGGTTCTTGCAAGTATATCAAAATTATGAATATCGGTCTTTTGAAATTATAAAATTTGTGATCACATTGTGATCCTTGATATTATGGAAAATCGCCATTAAACACAACTAATATAGCCATAGTTGCAGTCCCTTTAGGATTACATCAAGCCTTTCAAGATTTTCAGGATATTGTTACATGTCATTTAATGTCCCTAACTCCTATCTTTTTCTACATTTTATTGCAGTTGGAGCGTGTGCAGAAGAGAATTACAGATCGCAAGATGAAAATCCAGGTGACAGATGCTGCCATCCAACTTCTTGGAAGCTTAGGATATGACCCTAACTACGGAGCTAGGCCAGTCAAAAGAGTGATTCAGCAAAATGTGGAGAATGAACTTGCCAAGGGTATTCTGAGAGGAGAATTTAAAGATGAGGACACAATCTTAGTAGACACAGAACTCACAGCATTAGCCAACAATCAACTTCCACAGCAAAAGCTAGTTTTTAGGAAGATTGAAGTTGATTCACGATCTACACCGCAAGAAAGCCTGGAACATTCTTCACAAGCTCCCTGAATGAATGTTTTCTGCTGCTCCTGATTTTTCAGCGTACTAGATTCATTTAATATGTAATTATGTTTTCTATCTATTGATTAATACGAATATCATACATGACAAAGTATCACCTTTGTCACTACAAAGCATTGTAAATATATTGAATTAATGTTATCTATTGAATGAGTTGCATCCTTCAGAATTGACTAAACGAACCCATGATAATGTTACTATTGAGTATATATGAGTATGGCTGAGCTTGATTCAATTTTAACATACTGAATTAGTTCCAGCTTCGTTAAGAATTAATGTCTCGACTTGAGAAGCATGACTTCAATCTAACAAGAATAAAGATTTATTAAAATTTACAGACTTAAGAACTGCAATATGTGATATGGTTTTGGTTGGATTCCCAAAAATATATATCTTAGTCAATTAGTTCAGTCTCGTAGCTGACCCAAAAAATCAAAATTTTGCTTTTTAAAATTGATTTTACAGGTGTAAAATTAATTTGGCATGTTTAGTTGCTTTCAAGTAGAATTGATTTCACTCCATAATTAATTCTACTTTTGAAGCTAAAATTTTGTAATTTTAAAATTGATTTCATAAAATTGTTTAATTCACTTTTACATTCAAACACAATTCAATGTATCTATAAGTAACTTTTAGATAGAATCAATTTTATGAAAAATCAATTATTGTCATCGTCGAACTACACATACACAAAGTCATTAAACAAAATAAATCTCTTTTGGGATTCATTATAGAATAAACCTTACAATTGAATCTTGATGATGGAGGTATGAATCATTGTGAATGCGTCAACTATGTATATCATTCATGCTAATGGACGTTGAATTGAATCCTGATGATGAAGGTATGAATCATTGTGCATGCGTCAACCAAATATCATATATATATGGGATTTGTGTATAACACATCCACTAATTTTTATGTGGGAGTGTTTTAGCAAGCTACACCTTAAGGTGCATTTCACTACTTTTTAGTTATAACTTACTAAAACACATCTTCTAAAAAATAAGTGGGTGTAGGGGCCGGGGTTCGAACCCCAGACACCCTACTATTTCACTTTTAAGGTGAACATCTCCGGCCGCTGGGCTACTTGACCAAAAAAAAAAAAAATAAGTAAGTGTATGTTAACAACTCTTATAGGAATTACTAACATACACCCACTTATTTTTTAAAAGGTATGTTTTAGCAACATTCACCTTCATATGTATTTAATAACTTTTTAATAACTTTTTAACTATATCTTTATTAAAACACACCTTTTAAGTATTCCAAGAGCACCAAAGTTTTTACTCAGATTTTCGGTGTCAACTTCAAACTGAGAAAATGATGCTACAAAGGCAAAATATTATTCTTTTTACTTTTTTGTTGTAAAATAATCAATAATTTATTTATAATCAAAGTTATTTAAAAAATTAATTTTAAAAAATAAAAGCATGACTATTTAGGCCTCGTTTGGATAAACAACTTATATAGACGCTTATAGCATTAGGGCTTATAATATTAGAGCTTACATCATAAGCTCTTATATTTGATAAACTATTTATGTTTGGATATGTATACTAAAAAGTACTTACATAAATTGAAGTGTTTGGATGTGACATTACATAAGCAATTATCGAAATTTTAAATATTTTTAATTTAACAAAAAAATCAAAGAATCGAACCACAATTATCAAGATTTTTTTTATAAAATTAATCAAGATGTAAAAAACAATATTATAATATATTAATTATAATTATATATATAGTATAATCAATATTCATCCTTAAAAAAATATCAATATTCATATAAGACAAAATTAACATTTGAGGTGTAAATAAATAGTCTAAACATCATTATACACAAGTATAATAATATATAATAAGCTTTCTTTTAAAAAAAAGTATAATAATAAAAATATAAACTTGAGAAATTATGATTGTAAACTTACCATATATATAGATATTAATGTACAGTTTGTTACCAAAAAAAGACAAGTTAAGTTTGTTTTTTTTATTCAGTTTCATTTTGTTACGTAACAAAAAGATAATAAAAATCATTCTTAAAAAAAAAATCTTAGTTACGTATGTTACTTTAGTAAGATAAGTATATAGCAATTTTGCTACTCATGTACAACCAAAGATAACTAACATTATAATTAAAATATGTTTTTTTTCTAAAAACAAAAATATATATATATATATATATGTTTTGAAAAAATGAGAGAATCGAAGGAGGTTACATAAATTCATAAGCTCCTTGTTAAGCCGGAGGGTAAGCTAAAAATTTAGGCTTATTAAAATATGGCATAAGCAGCTTATGAAACTATGATAAGCTATTTTTATCTATTTACCCAAACACCTTTAAAAAGGCTTATGGAAGTAGATAAGCCCACATAAGCTCAAAATAAGACAATCCAAACGGGACCTTAATCTATAAGTTGTGGCTTTATCGATGAGTTTGAATACATGTAATATTTTATCTTGATATATCTAAATGTCATAAAAAGTAATTTAGGACAGGCTTTATGTCATTTCGATCATCAAACATGATTTAAGTCCATTGAACTATGCTGATGAAATAATTAAGCCTCTAAAATTTGTGTTACATGTTTGTACTAAGGGTGAGAATGATAAAATCACGTTGAGCCATCACGATTCTGGTAAAATCTATAGTTTAGAGCTTCACAAAATAAGGATGTATCTCAATTTTGTCAAATTCACCGACAATCGAACTTACCGTCAATCCAAAGACACATTAGTTGTGTAAGTATTTATATACATTCTATCCAAACAACCACTCATTGAGAGTGACAGAATTAACAATACATATTGAATACAAATTAGAATAATACAATATCAAGACCTACAGATAAGGGTTGCTCATGTTATATTCTAGTCACCTAGACTATGAGTATTTTTCACCTGCACAAGTGAACTGAATATGAAGAATTTCTCTCCTTTTTTCCTACATATCTGATAGCACGTAAAGAACCGCTCCAAAAGGCACCTTCTGCCTTCTTCACGCTTCTAAACAATCTTTATCTCGAATTTAGCAGATTCAGAAAGAATGATGAGAGCTGCAGAAACATAGCACACAAGTGTGATTAGCCTTCAAACTAATCTAATCACATAAGTGGATAAGTATTCAAACCAGTTTAAGGAATTCATTGTTTAAAAATGTGGTTAACTTTAAGTTATTAAGTATTCAAACCAGTTTGAGAATGGTTAATCTATGCAGGACTTTTGTTTTTCATTTAGATCTAGAAGCTCCACTGCAATTAGAGTAATGGCTTGAACTAAACATACGTTGTTATTTTTGACTGAGAGGTACCAATAATATACTAAGTAGTGTTGTTTGGGAAATGCTACAAAATAAAATGAATTAGATAGACTTCTGTTTGTTGAAACATCTAAAGGTGTAATGATTATGACATTAATGAAAAATGTGATAGACTTGAGTAAACTTACCAGAACATTATGTCCTCTTGCAACAGCTTTGGTGACCTTAAGTTCCCCGCCAAAATATGCATTTTCTTCACGTGGGTCGAAGTCACTGCTTTCCAGAATCATCACTGTATGAATCAATGGACTCCTCCTCATTACAATCTGAATCTACATGATTACAATCTGAATCCTCACAGTCATCAGACTCAGAACTGATCACTGTTAGGTCGCTTTCACAATGAATATTAGGAGCATATGATGGAATAACCTCTTTAATTTTCTTGTCAGCTTTTTCAACTCCACTCACATATTTGCCTACGATCATCATCCTAACTTATTGTCTTCAATGAGGTAATCAAGAATTACTTGTGTTGGTTCATGAAATCCACATTCTGTTGACACAGTTCTACCTGAAGCAGTGCACACATCATCATCCAATTTGCTCAATAATGTCTACGCCATGAGTCATTAAAATCCATCCATAAGTTTGATTCACAACACGCTTAACCAATGCTTGAAAAACGAATCTGGAAACAACAGAAGAAAGTTATTAGTTTCAAATAATGCAAAGAAAAATACATGATGGTACTTAACGATTAAAAACAGCAAATGCAATAACACAAAAGCCTACTCAAAGTTTCAGCATATGTAAAAAAAAATTAAGAGACTAATCATGTAATTAATATCTACATTTTATAAGGTGATATGAAATGAAAATTTATCAACTACTCTTCAAATTAAATAAAAGAGTATGTTATGTATCAAGAATAATACTACTAACAAATCATATTCTTTGTAAGTTACAATAACAGAATAATTTCGTAAATAATTTTATGATGCCTAATTCACAAATCGGCATATGTGTGTGTGTGTGTTAAGAGTCGGAATTTCCAACACTACGAACAGAAATGTGAAAGAATTCTTTACTCGTAGAAATTGACAAGGCAACAACAATAAAGAAACTAGAATGGCATTAGTCATAATAGAATTCATATGACAACCCCTATCGTTAAATTAAACAAAGTCAAATTCAAATAATATACATGAAACAACAAATGCAATGAGAACCGGCCATAAAACCACAATCATAGAAAACAAGTTAAGAACTGAAAATTATTTTCAGCAACCCAATTTCACAAATAAACTTGAATAAACCGCATTCTCACTACTAACAAACAAATTTACAGCATATTTTAGTGTTTTGGTGTCCTCGTCAGATCTTTGATACCTTAAACGCATCTTCATCAGATCGATCATTGCCAAGATCGATCATTGCCAATATCACTGATTTAATCAAGGAAATCACAGTTGGTAATAAACTAATAGACTAATGATGAACGATAGTATCCGATGATCGGGCTTCATCGATTAAGAGACTGCGGAAACAGATCTGGTAGAACTTTGTTAGGCTGTCCTGGTGTTAAATCCATCTTTGAGTGGCTCACTTCCTTGCAAGATAAAATTTGTCATCAAACACCATTTCGAATGAAATTTTACAATTTTGGGATAAATTAGTCAAATTCCAAAATTAAAAGACTATTTTGACTCAGGATTTAATGGATATGCAGTGTCGGTGTAAAACAATTCTACACTAACATCAAATTAAAATCTATTTTTTGCCACATTACCACTTATATGGGTAGTCAGAAGTTAGTAATATGACATAGAAACTGTTGCGATTATTTTACCTAATTTAACTGCTTTAATAAATGCTTCGTAGCAAGAATAGTAAGTTAATACGTTAGTTGAGTCTCTCTTCGTAGCACCATGTCTTGGCAAGAATAGTAAGTGATTGAGGAACTTTGCTAACCTGCAAGAAAAATTAATTAAATTGTTAGCATATAATAGGATTGTTATTATTAGTTTTATGGGTACAATTTAAAAAAAGCAATTGTCTAAAAGTAAAAGTAATAATTAAGACATATGTTAAAGAAATGAAACATACATTCAATAACGACCCATATTTATGGGATGCCATTAAATAATCAGATGGTAATAGATATTTTTTTTCGAATGTCATGGTATCATTTGATCATTTAGTGGCAATCCCACTATTAATGCCTTAACGTCATATTTGTTAACCTGCAAGAAAAATTAGTTAAACTGTTAGCATACGATAAGATTGTTATTATTAGTTTTATGGACATAATTTAAAAAAAAACAATTGTCTAAAAGTAAAAATAATAAGAAATGAACATACATTCAATAACAACCCATATTTATGAGCTGCCATTAAATGATCATCTGGTAATTGAACTCTTTTTACAAATGCTTCGGTGTCTTTTGGATCATTTAGTAGCAATCCCACTATTAAGGCCTTAACATCATATTCATCGACATGCAAGAAAAATTAATTAAATTGTTTAGCATATGATAGGATTGTTATTATTAGTTTTATGGGTACAATTTTTGTACAAGTAACAATAGCCCATCATCTTTCACAGATAAACACATCATATGCAAACATCAACACTTACAAAGCCTAAGTTCAATCTTGTTGAACATGTATCCAAGATTCAGAAAAACATATCACATATAAAAAAATCTTTCAGCTAAGCTTTTTTTAAATTTTACATGTAGTATGAATAGAGAGCTTTACATCTCACCGATGATAATAAATTAGAGACAACGAAGCAAAAATAAAATAAGTTAACTGATAGACCATTTCGAATGAAATTTTACAATTTTGGGATTCATTAGTCAAATTCCCAAAATTAACATCAAATTAAAATTAATTTAAATTAAACACACATTGAAGAGCGGCACCATATAGTGCATAGGATCATTAATTGAATAAACGAACTTTAGAGTTGCTAAAATTGAATAAACTAACTTCAAATAGCCAAAGAGAAAAACACGAAAATCAAAGTCTTGTAATAACAAGGTTAAGAATTAAAAAATAAGAACAGAACAAAATTGAAAGAGAAATACATTGATTTATCTTCTGAGGATGAAGATATGAAGATTTGTAGCAAGTTGAAGTTGATAGATGGTGGGTGTGAAGATATCAGTACATGTATATGTTGATTTAATCAAGGAAATCACGGTCGTAGGAATAAGATAAATATGAGTAATGATAACGGTAACATCCGATTCCATAAGGTGCATCGAGTGTTGATTAGAGATAAGAGAGAAGTGATTGAGGAAACAGATCTGATGAAAAAGTGAAAAATGTATATGCTTCCAAGAAGATGGGTTTAGGGTTTGATGGTGGAATGAAGGAAGGAATAAAACTTGCGAAGGATAATGAGCAGTGTGAAGCCCTTTATTTATGAGAGAGTAAAAACGTTGTTGTTTCAGCGAGAGTTCCAAAATTTATTAATTTTAGTAGGAATGACGACGTCCAGCGTTACAACTTTTCATTTTAATCTATCTAATTTTATTTTATTTTTTTTCATTTTAATTCGTCTAAATTTTTATTCTCATAAAAATTATTTTATTTTTATTTTTAATTTCTCTTTTTTAAAAGTAAACTCATACATATAATTCATATTTATGGAAAAAGGTAAGAATTTGAGTCACTCTCTCCACTTTCTTCGCATCATTGAATGGAAGATAAATTGTGGGTCCTACATCAATTTGGTCTTTTTTTCTCTATTTTTCGACCGTGCCAAAAAGAAGAAGTGATGCATTCATTCTCAAACTCCCTCTCTCTCTTGTCTTTCTCTCACCTCTATTTCTCACGTTCCAAACAAGCTTAAGGAACTTATGTTTCGGCATAAGTTCAAACAATGTACAATCTGGTTTTGATTTATTGTCAGTTCAGGTCATATTTCTATTCCCGACTCAACCAAAAAACACAAAATAATCTTGGATCATGTATTATGTTAGTCGAATTAGTCTCTCACATTAAATTTGGATATAAATCATTTCAAATTTCCTTGATGTGGCAAGTGAAAATGTCATTAGACGTCTTGAGGTGTACTCATAGACTAAAATCAAACTAAATCAAAAGTTAGTCAATTTGTAATTTCTATTTTTAAACTTATTTTATTAAATAAAAACTAATTACAGCTGTAAGAAATGCGGTTACTACACTCTGATTTATCTGATTCACGTTCGCCCACTTTACTTCTAAAGAAGATGGATTTATGGTAAGAATATAGCCCCTCGTACGACAAAAAGGCAGACAGCTAGACTTTTGATTAGAGGTTCAAGGGAGAACTGCGAGGAGAATCGAGATTGGCGCTTAGAACGCAATGTTAGGGCCATTTATACAGACAGACATAGGGTTGCTTGTACGAGGATAAATAAAGGATAAAAATGGTTTAATTCATGAATAATTTTTATTGAATTACCCAAATAACTTCGATATTCATTTTTTTTTTCGTTTCTATCCATGTAGTTTTTTGTGAATACATACAATTTTTGTTCTTATCTTAAATTTTGAACCATTCTTTTAATTCTTCGTTCTTTCTTTTTCTTTATTTCCATTTTTGAGCTTATTATTAATCAAAAATTTCGTATATAGCTAGAACGACCCTCACAAATTGCAAAAACTAATTTGTTAAGAATTAATCGGATTGAAGCTATAGCATCATCATTAGCTGGAATCGAAATATCTGCTAGATCTGAGCCGTGTGATGGGTGACTATCCTGCACGGTTCGGAGAGCACTTTTAGTCAGCGTTGGTGAATGGAAGCCCCTCTATCAAGCAAGAAAGAAGCGGCTATTCCCACGGCGGAGTCACCATTGACTCTATTTATTATTATGGTATATTAGTTTATCAAGATGTCAATATGAGATCTTATTTCGGTTCGATACGTCCACCTGCGAGAGCCACTCAAGAGAGCGTGACGAATAGGGACCAAAGCAGCACCAGATTCAGGACTAAATCCACTGCGCTACCAGAAAAAAGGCCGATCTATTCAATGCTGGAATCAGACCAGCTATTAATGTGGGTATTTCCGTTTCCAGGTCGAGTAGATTCATGAGAGGGGAACCACTGCTTGACTGGAAAGACGAAAGGCGGAAAAAGGCTCCTTAACCCACTCACTCTGAAACCCAGAGAAAGTGCGCGTGGGAGCAGCTCAAATAAAGAAGAGTCTGGTCTGAATTCAGGCCCGTCCCCTTCATTTGATTCCGACGGCCGGCATAGATATCATGAGACCCGCCCACTATTACTACGAAAAAAGCCCTGCCTTTTTCCTTCTAACTAGGAGAGTAAGCAACTTCTATTAGCGCCAGACCTTGAGTCGAATTGCATAGTAGATGAGAAGCTATGCGACTTAATTCCAACATAATTACTCATATATAGCTGGCTCTTTTAGGTACTTGAATATTTCACTATGAAAAGAGGAAGAAGTCGAGCTACAAGAGTGCCGAGTGGAAGGGTCGTCGCTCAACGGATAAAAGTTACTCTAGGGATAACAGGCTGATCTTCCCCAAGAGCTCACATCGACGGGAAGGTTTGGCACCTCGATGTCGGCTCTTCGCCACCTGGAGCTGTAGTATGTTCCAAGGGTTGGGCTGTTCGCCCATTAAAGCGGTACGTGAGCTGGGTTCAGAACGTCGTGAGACAGTTCGGTCCATATCCGGTGTGGGCGTTAGATAATGTTATGTATAGAAAATAGTATTTCACTGATTGATCAGGATACACATTATTACAATTTCATATCATGATTTGCTCGTTTTTCAAGAGGTCACTTGGTTGCGGATTCGTTCTTGCGCCTCAAGGTATTCGGTTTGAGACCCAACACCGAGAGAAGATAATTACATATCATGATTTCCTACTTGATTTTTGTAAATTCCGCCATTTTTCCGTTAAACTATTTTAACTATGGAATGTACTTCGTGATGGGTTCACGAGTTTTCCCTTCGCAATGTATAGCATCACTTTCATTCTTGTTTCAACGTCACACCACCACACATCATCCATTGTTGGCGTTGCTTCAATTCCTCGAGAGCTAAGGTGTAGAGGCGCATCGACATAGTGATCAAATGGAAGCTCTCATTCCTCGGTCAAACAAAGAAGGTATGTCAAAGACTCAAAATGGAAAAGAAAAAAAAACTTAAATATTTTATTTTTCTCGTTTTGAACATGCAAGGTTGAATATTTTGATCTTCAAAATTATGTTAGTTGAGATGTTGAATGATCAAAAACAATTAAATTCATCTTTATTTTGTAAGCACGATATCATGAGGACAATGAGTGCTAACAAGCTCAAGTTTGCCAACAAAACCAGTATAGTTTGTCCAAGTCAGACTATTTATGTCATGTTTGGATGGACACATCTTAACTTATCCAAGCATAAGTGTTCTTACATACATACCCTAAAAAATCAGAGTGCTAAAACTTGATTTGCTTGAATTTGTTCTTACATACTGTAAATTTTGCTAGTTGTTTAAACAATTATATACATTCTATCCAAAGCATACCAACCAGACATTGAAAATAATAGAATTAACAATAAATGTCGAATAAAACAAGAATAATACAACAATAACACCTCCAATAAATGGATCATGCTACATGCTACATCCTAGTCATCTATACTACGAGTATTCTTCATCTGCACAAGTGATCTGCATCTGAAGAATTTTTCAACCATTTTTCCAACGTATGCGATAGCACATCATAAACCACCCCAAGAGGCACACTATTTGCCTTCTTCATCTTGAATTTAGCAGA
This sequence comes from Medicago truncatula, assembly GCF_003473485.1. Classification (NCBI taxonomy): domain Eukaryota; kingdom Viridiplantae; phylum Streptophyta; class Magnoliopsida; order Fabales; family Fabaceae; genus Medicago; species Medicago truncatula. Next base: position 3,740,753 of record NC_053048.1, on the reverse strand, counting down.
ATCAGAATGAATGATGACAGCTGCAGAAACATTTAGTACACAAGTGTGATTAGCCTTCAAACTAGTTTAATCACATAACACATACAATTAACCTGTTACTGAGGTACCAGAAGATAGTTGCTAATCATTTGCCAAATTTAATCAGATACTTCCTTACATATATAACTAGCAAATATAGAACAGTAGAAGGGTCTGGTATTCATTGTTTGAGAAAGTGGTCAATAAGTGTTCAAAACAGTTTGACAATGGTTAATCTGAGACTTTTGTTTCCACTGGTGCAATTATAGTAATTGTTCAAACAAAACCATTTGCAAAATATCTAATGCAACCATCACTAACCATTGACTCAATTCTTACAGGAAATAAAATAAAAAAAATAAAAAAATTAGTATGTGATACACAGGAAAAAAGGAGTTTCCAACAATTCCACTCAATTCAACATACAATTTACTCAAGTAATGTCTTACTCGAGGCAATTTCTACATTTAGTTTTCATTATTAGGAAAAATCACTAGACAACGAACTATTCACAAATATAATTAATATTGATTCTATCTATTTTTTGTATTAACATGTTCAAATTATTTACATTGCAGAAAATGTTACTTCAGATTAGAATGCTACACAAGATAAGATAGGACTACAAAGTCAATCGTTAGAGAGAAAAAGATGGTCCAATCTCAACTTAGGTGGTTTAGACATCAAGAAAAAAAAATTGAGGAAATTTAAAACATGACTTTTAGAGGGAATGTGGCAAATATATAACATTGAAGTGTAGATGTTCATAGTTTTTTGTCGCTTCAGGGGAAACCGCTCCTTTCGAGCTATGCATGGTTCCATGTGGAAAAGACAATACATCAAAGACTCTTTAGACCTAATATTGAAGTATAGGAAGACTAAGGAAAGATATGGGCCAAATCAGAAAAAGATCGTTAGAGGTAAATGGTTGATCTTTAGACCTAATAATTGATAGGGATTTATGATGTTCAATCCATATAACTGACCCTACCTACAAAGAAATCATAGATTATTATTTCTATTGTAAAACAGTAAAGAATAATGATTAACTACAATAAAATTCTACCTACTAACATTCAAAATGGGTTCAGTTCTCAAAGAAAAGTAAAGATGAACAGAAAAGGAGTAAGTTATGGTTTTCCAGATACACAAAAATACCTGAAAATCATTCAACCATTACTCCAATTCAGGTGCCTCTTCCGAATCAGACAACGGCAATAGGGTACATATCCCAATCAAGTGACCATTGAGGCACACAAAATACTCAATATCATCTTCATAAGACCCCAACCTGCAGCTAGCACTTTGAGGAATCATTTTAGCTTGCTGCATGCTCCACAACTTCGCCTTACAATAAGGGCAAACTTCTGTTTGATGAAGCTTAGCACCTTTACTAATAAGCATCTTTCTGACCTTTGACGTTGCAAACGACTTAAAAACTCCACGGAAGAATCCTATATCTCCTTCTTCACCTTGATCTAGATGCTCACAAGGATCAGATACATACAAAACATCAGTTCTGCATTGTGGCAAAAGAAAGCTCTTCCCTGATGTTCTAGAAAATCGAGTCTGATACACAAAGTGACCAGGGATCTGATTCTGAATGTTTTTAAACAAGCCACCTTTCGTGCATCCTGAACAGTACGTAAGAAGCTTCCCTAATGCCCTCCAGTTCCCATCAACGACGTGGCTCCCGGTAGATTGCAGATCACACAACATCTTTGGAGCTCTTGTTCGACAAAACTCTTTCCATAGAACTCGCTTCGCAAGATCGTCAAACCATTTGCACACACATGATAGAGCAGCAATCAGCTTAGGATTCCATTTTAAATTATGAAACACTAAGAAAATCGCGTCTTCACTTAGATGCCCTTTGGAACATTGACAGCTAGCTGAATGTATGCATCGGTACTGCTTTGTGATAATCATTTTCTTCACCTAGAAAAACTAAAAGAAAAATTATCAGTTTATAAAAATTCTTGGTTAACAAACATCATGGTACTCACCAAATTGACAAAACTTAAACACTGACTTTCTTTAAAAAGAAAACATTTCACAGTAATATCAAAAGTTCAGCAAGATCAAGACTACTGATTGAATCGATATCGAAATATACCAATATATACTTAAGCAAATTAAAATTAATATTAAACTAAAAGGGTTGCAATTCATAGTACTCACAAACCAGTTCAAGAAAAGAAAAATAAGATTTCTGCTTCCAACAGTGTGCTGTGGGTTTCATTTTCTGCTGATATATTTCCAGCACAAGTATAGTTACAGAAATACTACCTTGTTTTATTTCCCTCACATGTTCACAATTTTGTCCCCAAATACGCTCTTAAAATATTAAGTTAGAAAATCCAAACAATACTCAATCAATTTGGCTTCAACTCATTCCTACGAAATCATACGAAATCACATACGAAATCATCAAAATTCATGCACCTAAGAGTTCAAATATTCATAAATCCCTCAAATCATACATAAAAGCCATGTTTAGAATATAAACAACTTAATTAAACACTTATAACATAAGCAGTTATCACATAATGCTTATGTATAAGCTAATTATATAATAAAAGATAAAATAAAGTCAAATCATTTTCATATAAAATATAAGTTGTATTCATTAACTATCCTATAAGCGTATGGAAATAAGCTGAAAACAGCTGATGTACATGTCATAAGTTATTTCCATAAGCTCTCACAAATAGACTTACGCAAGTTTTTATGTCAGTAGACAAGCTCAAATGAGCCAGCCCAAACCCATCACTAATTGATGTGTTTAGAATTTTCAATTTTGATTACAAAAATATACACAAGTAATTGCTATTGGTACAAAACGCCGTCCTTCATTAGAGGAAAGATATCATAAATAAAGAAAGCACACTTTTTCTCTTCTACAAAAATATCATTGTATTCTATCATCAACTCAACACTTCTTCCAGACGGAGTTAGAAACACAATGAAAGTCGCATTATCACTGTGCAAATTCTACCATGCTTGATGTCACTTCAATCAGTCAACAGCACAAAAGAATAAAGTTCTGCTAAATTTTTAGAATCCACATCAAACAGTCCCAAGGTCATAGATCACCCAGAAATTTCCCATCAATAGAATTCAAATCAAGTTAAAATTGACAAGAACTTTGAATAAAGAAATAAACCAATACATATTGAATCAAATTTAGAGTGTAATGAATCAAAGATTGACAAGAACATCGAATTTTATAGAGTGAGAGAGAGAGAGAGAGAATTACCTCGAAACCCTAGAAAAACCCACCTCTGCGTGCAATTGGAACAATTGAGAGAGAGAGAGAGAGAATAAGAAGTTATCAACAACAACAGTGTTAAGCAATTTGCAGCTAATATGAGGGGCAATTTGGTCAAGAAATGTAATAAGATAAAGAAATAAAGAAGGTAAAAGAGTAAGGACAATGCAGAAAGAAACAGAGATTGTTGCAACTTGCAAAGATTTTTTTAGGACAATCATTTGGATCATAGTGCCTTTCTTATAATCCAAATTATGGGGCCCAGTAATGTTGCGACACGTGGTGGTTATGGGTGACATAATCATTTCATAGCTGGCACAAAGTAGATTATTTTGAAAACACAATTTTTTTAGGGAATTTTCGAAAAATAATTTTATTGTTTCTCTTCCTCCTTATCTATATTATTTTTGACCAATAACATAAAACAAAAGATATTGTGTTTCAAAAGTTGTCATAAAATATTTCTGTAAATATCATTACTCCTCCAAACAACAAGTGATCAAGTAAAGTTTGTATACATGTATTATCTATCTAATATATTTTGATCATATTTTTTCACCAGAATATAAGATGTTAGATTTTTTTGTTAATAAATATTTATTAAATATCAACTTTATTATAAATTTTGCTAATAGATTAATTTAAAATATTAAAAGTCAAAATTGTATTAACATGTGAAACAATAAACTAAATCAATCATTTTGAGACGCATGAGTAATTAGTTTGTTTAAATAATCAAGACTTTGGCGTAGAAATTTGTGCAACTATTTTTTTTTTATAGATAGACGAAATTACAATAATCAATAAAAACTTACACGTTGGAAGTATTGGGATGTGGTCCTCTAAATAAGAGAATTCAAAGGGATTGCGTATGATTTGGGTAATTTAGAAAGCTATAACCGGGTGCATCTTTAACAATGAGATTGCGAGGTAGGATGAGCTAGTGAAGGAGATCAAGGTGATGTCTTGGAGGTCGTTGTTGGGGAGATTTAACATTCTAGCTTGTACGTTCTACGAGTGGATTTAGTGTCTCTGAGATTGTTTGTTGAGAGTAACAAAACTCGGCTGCGATGATTAGATCAAAATACAAAGGCACACACACCAAATCCTGAGAAAGAAGAATCTATATTCTGTATTGTATAAATTTTTGAGTGTGACATCTCATTTCATTGTTAAACATAATCTATTCTAGGTATGGATGACTATCAGAGTCGTTCAAATGATTTTGTTTTAAGGAATAATTAAGAATATCAACACATCTTATAGCATATTCGTATTTGGAAATTGCAAATGACAACATGTAATATTAAATATTAAATAAATAAAAACATGTGCACTTAAATGTTACTATTCGTTTTGTTTCATAGTATTTGTCACTTTTAAGGAATTTACACATACCAAAAATTCAAATTAATTTTGTTATTTTTTATGAAATTTTTTGTATCTTTTCTATAATACTTTTAACCATTTATTATTTCATTTTATTTTTTCTCTCTTTAAAATAAATATGTAAGAGTATTATCGATAAATCAATAATTAATTTTGCATTGAAAGTTGAATGTGACAACCGACAAGTAAACTGAAACAAAATTATCCTATGAAAGCGACAAGTAGAAAGAGTAATATTTTAGAAATACTTACACTTACTCGATAAAAATGTTTCTAATGAAGGTCCACATTTATCATAGTAAGAAGCTAAAAGTATATTCAAAGCATGAGTAGTGCTAACAACACTCTTTTTTAGACACTCCTTAATACTCTACACATTGAAAATAGAATCTACACAAAGTGATGGGAGATATACATTTCATCTAATAAAATAGTGAATGTTAGAGAAAGTGTTCGAAAGTAAGTGATGTTATCATTCCTCTCTTCAAAGCATATTCTAATCTAATTAATTGAATTCAAAGACACACACATATACCTTGTCTGCTAAATTAATACTCTCTCTGTTTTAAAATATAAGTAAATTTTACTTTTTAGGTTCATTCAATTAATGATGTATGTGGTCCATATTATAAACCACATACATCATTAATTGAATGAATCTAAAAAGTAAAATTTGCTTATATTTTAAAACGGAGGGAATAATCACATAAGTACAAACAAGAAAATATACGCAAACGAAAGTATCAATACATCCACTTCAAATGATTTTATTCTGATAGTATATACCAATATCAAAGCCACAAAACACGTCTCTGATTCTCAAATCTTGAGTCCCACCTGTTAAACCACACTTGCTGCACAAAATACACACATGAGATACAAAACATGTGAAGCATCCTCTAACCAATCTTCTAAAATTTCTTACTGTTGAAGAATTATCCAAAGAATTATCCATTGGTACCACCAGAAATTTAAGTGGCGCAGCGTCTTATGACGCAGCTCTGAGATAATGAAAGTTCGTTTTTGTAATGTGATGTGTGCTAGAGGCACACAAATTTTGCATCCTTAGCAATGTTCTAAAGGTCGGACCAAATGGTTCAATCAGTTGAACCATAAATGAAGTATACAATTTAGTTATTTGAATAGTCCAATTGCGATTTTCTCCCTATTCAAACGGTTTAAAGCAGTTGATATATGACAATAGTAAAACAAAATATTATAGGCTACAAGTGGGAATAGGAAGAACATGTCAGTAAAGGGGGAATTGGAATATCAGTCCAAATCATAATATGTAATATAATCTTATGCAGAATTAGGTTTCAGTAATAAAAAAAAGTGTATAGTATCCAGAAGTCCTAGCTCAACTGGCAAAATGCCGAAATTGTTAGGCCGGATGCCATGACCGGGGTTCGAACCCTGGTACCTCCACTTGTGTGTGTGAGTTTATAATGGCTTTGCCATTTCGTCTATCTACCAAAAAAAAAAAGTGTATGGTTCAAATAAAATATTGTATTATGCAAATACATTAGCCAAAGTCAAAAATAAATTCTTATGCAGATACTTAAAGTCAATGTCAATAAATTTTTCTTATCAAAACAATATGTAGACTATTCAACAAAGACATTCCCTTAAGAAGATTGCTCCTACTTGGATGAATGTTTCCCAGGCTATGAAGGATCCTAAAATTGATATTTGGATGGGTGCTTGAAATTTATTTATTTTTCTCTTCTCTTTTTATAGTATATTTTCTACTGTCTTGCATGTTATCAAGGTTCCGTAGCCAATATGTGATGGTGAATGAGAGTGTTTTTTATATCCATTCTTTTTATTTAAAATCTTAGAATACTATACACGTGATTGTATAAATATCATTTCTCATTTTATTTTATTAATGAAAAACAAAGCAACTCTTTGTAATTAACACAAGCCTACATAAAATTCATTTGAACACACATACGTATATGATAAAATTTAAAAATAAAATGAAATTAAGTTATGTGATTTAAGTATTTCTCTTTTAAATTTTTATTTATGTGTATGTACTCAAATAATTTTGATCAGGGGTTGTGTCCAACTAAATATTCTACATTAATGATATAAAAAACATAAAAGAAATGAATTAAAAAAAGATAAAATAATAAATAGTATAGGACATAATAAGAAAATAAATAGTAATTATTTAATGATATTATAAAATGACTGGTAATACTTTCAAGGTTAATTATGTTTTAGGTTCCAATAAATAGGCGCGTTTTCAACATTAGCCTCTACTTAAATTTTATTATATTTTTGGTCTCCAACGTTTTTCCGTTAGCGAAATAGGTCATCGCTGTTAATTGTTATTATTGAGCAAACGGTGAAGCACACGTGGATGTCACATCTACTTTTTTTGGTGGGTTAAATATGTTTTTAGTCCCTATAAAATTGAGGTATTTTAAGTTTTGTCCTTACTTAATTTTAATAGTTGTTTTAGTCCTTACAAAAATACTATGCACTAAGTATTAGTCCTTACTCAATTTAAATTTGTTTAATTCATGCTTAAACTCTTAAGTTTTTTAACAATTTTTTTGTAGATGTGTTAATCATTACTCTTTGGTTGATCTGTAGGCATCTTGTATACTGCCACTAGTTTTGCATGAAATGGGAGCATATGAGTTGATTCGAATTAATATGGAATTATTTTCCCACGCTCATTCAATATTTTGCCCCTGGTTAATGATATCTAGGTTCTACTCATAATCTATGTCGCTTCAACATCTTTTGGTCAACATCTTTTGTTATGATAGACTACGTCTTCTTTATCTTGACGAAATGGGCGGAATGACTATCCCAATGCCAAAAATATTCATGATTTTCACTATTTTATCGATGACTTCTTTTGCATTAATTGTCGGGCATGAGTGGTTTTGTTGCCGAATTGATAGTTTTTTATGGAATAATTACTAATCAAAAATATATTTTCCTGATGAAAATACTATCATAACTAGTTTTAGTAGGTTTTTTTAGTCCCTACAAAAAAAAATCACTTCTAATTTTAGTCCCTACTAAAACAAAGTTTGTTTAATTATCCTTAAACTCTTAAATTTTTGAATGAATTTTTTGAGGCAAGTTTAAAACACTATGAAAGATTCAATTAATAAAATTTAAATTTTTTTAACATGAAACGAATTAAATATGAATTTTTGAAAACAATAAAAGTTAAAGATAAAAGTAATAAAATATGGACATATAAATCAAATTTTGTGGCGGAACTTTTAGTAATGTTCTTAACACGTCTACAAAAAATTGTTAAAAAACTTAAGCGTTTAAGAATAAATTAAACAAATTTGAATTGATCAGGGACTAATATTGAATGCATATTATTTTTGTAAGGACTAAAACAACTATTAAAATTAAGTAAGGACTAAGTTTAAAATGCCTCAATTTTATAGGAACTAAACATATTTAACCCAACAAAAAAAAGTCAGATGTGGCATCTAGGTGTGCTTCCGTTTGCTCAATCAGCAACAATTAACAGCGATGACCTATTTTGCTAACGGAAAAAAACGTCGGGGACCAAAAATTTAATAAAATTTAAGTAGGGACTAATGTTAAAACGCGTCTATTTATAAGCACCTAAAACATAATTAACCCTACTTTCAATTAACGCTTTCAATTCCACCAAGTTTTTTCACTCTTTCAAGAAGATATGGTTAGTCTCTTCGATTAACCCCAAACCCATTGTTATTTGTTTACATTTTTAATGAAGTATCAAAATAACCAAACCTTTTAATGGTTACACTATCTTAGTACGTGATTAATTATATTTCCCTTTCCAAAGTCGTCTAGAAACTAGAACAAAACAAGAACTCTTATTTATAAGCATTTTTGGGACACCATCTTTGCATTTTTGTGTTCTTCTATTGCCATATCATGGCTGCAATTGAAACTCAATCAGTTGAACAAGTTGACAAAGTTAGCTTGCGAGTTTTAGTTGACAAAGAAAGAAATAGAGTTCTGTATGCTGAAGCCGGTAAGGATTTCGTCGATGTTCTCTTTAGTTTCTTAACATTGCCTCTAGGTACTATTGCAAGATTAGTTTCTAAGGATTCAAATATTGAAGCAGTGAAATTTGGTAGCATTAGCTCACTATATCAAAGTGTGTCAAAATTTGACCAACAATATCTATGGTCACATACTTGCAAAGAAATGCTACTCAATCCTAGAAACTCGATGGAAGATTATTGCCAGAAGCTCAAACTGAATATAGACGACACGTCTATGCAGTATTTTGTGTGCGAGAATTGGGATTGCAGAAGAAAAAACAGCGGATGTCGTTTGAGCATTTTTAGGAACAAAATATGCTATTGTGGGAAAGTAATGAATAGAGAAGTATTCCCCGAATATCCAAACCTGGAAAACGGTTTTGTTAAGAAAAATGTTACTTTTATCATTTCTGATGATCTATACGTGATGCCGAATGTTTTTGAGGCAAGTTTACGTCTGCTGAAAAAAGCTTGGACTCGATGCTATTGAGGAACAAACTGTTGATATCGACAAGAAATAGGCATGTTTTCTCATCTTCTACATCATCTTTAAATATTGATTATTTTCTCTAATTGATCACTTCTTATTCAATTTTGATAGGTAGTTGATCTTCTCAAGTTATCTTTAACCTCAAAGGCTGCTTTGACCAGTTTTATTTTAAAGAAGAACCGATTTGTTGTTAATCCGAGCCGAAGAAACAACTTGGAGTTTCTGATTGGAGAGCTACCTTCTGACGAGGATAGGCAGATATCTGTGAAAGTTACCGTACAAAAATCAGATGAACAAATTCTGTTTGTTGAAGCCGGGGATGATTTTGTTGACTTTGTTTATAGTTTTCTAACCTTCCCCTTAGGACGGGTTTTACACATGCTTCAAGGATTCTCCTCTTTAAGCTGCATTGATAACTTATACAAGAGCTTGTGCGACTTGAGTCCAGATATATATCTAATGTCACAGGGACTCAAAGATAAACTAACTAAGCCTCTCATAGCGACGCAATTTGAGCTAATCAAACAACTCTTACCAATTGGTGTAGCTACCTTACCTGTGAATTACTGTCATACTTACTATGATCACGTAAGTGGGAAATGTGTTCTCAATTTTACGAAAGAAGCGGATTATACTCACGATAAAGTTGGTTTTCCAGAAAAGTTTGTACCGTTAGAATTGGCTGATCATGATCCTTCTATTGCAAAATCATCATTTGTTAAAGGACCATCAACGTACATGGTGACTGATAGCTTGTTTGTGAGTCTAATGTCGTCAATATCTACAATGTTGTTTCTCAAAAGATCAAAAGTTCGTCTATCTGATTTGGAAGAAAGAGTTATCAAAATTGGTGTGAAGGAGGTAAGCATTTTCTCAAGACGTGTCATTTATCGTTATTTATTTTCATTTGCTTACTTCAAACTTACTAGCTTATTCATTAAATGTTACAGGGACTTAGCATATTAAAAGCATCTTTGACCTCAACATCTGCTTTGCAATGTGGATTGAAGAAATTTATAAAAACTGTTAAGGTGGAGAAATGACTAATTTAGAGCCGTGGCCGTAGCGTAGCTGCTCTTGATTAGCATTGATATGTTATGGACACTATTTCAGCAAGTATTTGGTTATATTTTGAATATGTCAACAGTACATCTTCGTTTCTTCATTATTTTCTGTTTTTGTCATGAATAATAGCATTTCTCTTCTCATTGGTACTCCCTTTTGGAATGATTGCTATAATAGTGTTGATTAATATTGTTTTGGCAGCCAATAATCTCCACTGCACTTTAACTTTCTTAGCACAGAGCTATTGTCATCCCATAATTGAGTTCTGTATTCTTCATCTATCCGCATGTGATTATTTCTGCCTTAAAATTTGATTTGTGTGCGCGCGTGAGTGTGCGTGAGATAGAGTTACCGTAAAACCAAATCAAAATAATTGGAAAACAGATATATTAAAACAGGATCATTGAAAACAGTTACAATTCTGAAAACTCACTTTTGCAATCCTTGTTCTCTGGATTTTGCAAGAGCCTCCATAATATGACGCTCAATGCTGAAAACTTCATCTCTCAGTTGTGAAAATTTCCTTGCCTGAAGATTCTTCTGCAAATTATCAAGCTGACCGCCTAGTCTAATTGCGTGTTCCTCATGCTCTCTTAGTGAACTTTTTCTCATCTAATTCGTTTTGAAGTTCTAAACATTGGAGCTGCGCTGATTGAGCTGATGCGGCACTTGAATCTGCTGTTGCTCTAGTTACTACTTGTTGTGTCCTAAGATCATCCAACTCCTTTATGTGCTTCTCAGCAGAAGAGGTTGAACCCTGAAGTTGCTCTTTTTTTTTCCCTCCAATTCCATGATCTTTGCATTAGTCTCTGCGTCATTTATTGTTAGAGTTTCTTTAAAATATGATTGTTCTTGTGAAACCAATCAACTTAGAATCTCCTTCAACTCTGAAGCTAAAGACACAAATGTTGAGTATGGCTCGTAGACATGGAAGATGGGCAAGGGCGGGGGAGCTGCGCTAGTGTAGCATTGCAAACTCACGGACCATAGATCAACACTTCAAGGTCCTTGAATTGAAAGCAATTAAAGTATACATTTCATTCCCTTATTTTCACAGAAAGGGTGATGAATGATAAACTCAAATTCTAAGCAATCCTCTCAACTCTTTAGTTTTACATTTGATTAAAAATTTGAATTCCAATCAAATTTCGCCTAATTTTTTTTCTTCTGGCCCCGAGTGCACCAAGCATTCACTTCCATCATAATCATAATTAAATGGTAAGAGAAAGAAAAAACCGTTGCGGTTGATCTATGATTTGAACGTATCACCAGTTCAAAGTTCAGTACAATTTTTAGGATATACACGGTTGATTTCATCGGCGGTCTTTTTAAGCTCTTATATGTGAATATATATATCAAAACATGTATTTTCTGTATTTTTAGTCACCATAATAATTCTTAATCACCATAATAATTCTTAATATTGCAAAGAATAACTGTCAAATGTGAGTAAAGAAATTATTGATATGATTGTAACCCTAATATCACACTGTTTAACTCAACATCACTTTCACTATGTGAACAATAAGATTGTAACTAAAAGCATTTCTATAAACACAAAATAACTTCGTATCATCACTGTTTTATTCAAAAGATAAGAATTCAAAAATAGAATGAAGCATGTTTACTCAAACTATTCGATGCAATTTATGATGAGTGGTGAACAGGAATACAAAGATTATTCCCCTTTCAACTCTAATTTAACTTCAACAAGGAAAATCTAACCATCAGCTTGTTAACTTGACTGACATCTACTGTCACAAGCTTTGGTCTATTATCCTATTATTTCTTTACAAAGTAAATAAATGTTCGGAATCACATTGAGTTTGACAAAATCACAACGACGCATTGTGATTTGGTCAAACTCTTCTACGATCCAAACATACACTAAATGAAATAACTAGAAAATGTCTACCGATACATCAATTGAGAGCATTTTCTCAAGTTTTTTTCTCGTTGAGAGAAATTAAAGTTTCAAATGCACCAACCAAAGCTTTCACCTTACCCTTCTGAGGTTCAACCAGTTTACTAGCTGTTTCCTCGATCACATTATTCAACAATACTTGTTCATCTTTCTTCCCCTTCACATCTTGATGTCTCAAAACAATTTTCTCAAGACCAGTTATAGCAACAGTTTCATCACCATCAGTAGCATTTTCCTTCAACACTTTTCCTCCATTGAGTTTAAGCTTACTTGGACTATTTTTCTCGACTTCGGTTTCAGCCAAATTTTCCATCTCAACCTTTTGAGGTTTCTCATTCTCCTCAACTTCCAAATCCAATCTCTCCAAAGTTTCCTTGTTTTCGTTTCCATAGTTTTCTGTTGGACAACTTTTCTCACTTTCAGTTTCAGCCAACTTTTCAGTCTCACCCTTTTGAGGTTTCTCATTCTCCTCAACTTCCAAATCCAACAATGTCTCCAAAGTTTCCTTGTTTTCTTTTCCATCGTTTTCTGGAAAAGAATGCTCCTCGAACTCACTTGTTGCATATTCAGATTCCTCTTGATCTTGTGATGAAAACTTGGATGATGACAATGATTTAGAGGGGCTTAATTCAATATCTTGGATTGCATTTTGATCAGATTGAAAAGTACTGTCTTCATTTTCCATCTTGATGACATACAAAGTCTTTTCCTCGGCCTCACTGTAGTGTTCCTCATGTTCAACCTTTTTAGGCTTAGGATAATTCTTAACACGTGACGCAGTTTTCAGGCTCTTGTGGATATTAATACCTGCAACTCTTCTTCGAGAAGATTTTGATGACAAGGAAGCCCTTGGTGAATCTGCTTTGGAGGAATCTAGATTCAATGAAGTCACATTCTTTTCAGAAAACTTCGATGAAATTTGCGTCTTCTTAGAAGTGGAATTTGATGAAGTTTTGGCCAATTGAAAAGTTGATACTGGATGAGTTTTCACCCTTCGAGAGGTTGATTTCAATAGAAGTTCCTCTTTCTTGAAATTTGATATTGATGAAGCTCCAACCCTCTTGGAAATTGGTTTCGGTGTAGTGTCCACCTTAGAACTTGATGAAATTTCTGGCTTCCTTGTTTTATAGGTAGAGCAATTCTGCGACCTTGGAAGGAGGGGCAATCGCTTCACACCGGCCAGTGATGTTTTCTTCCTGTTTACCACAACTTCCTTGCCAGGTTTAACTAGCTCGCAAGGTTCAGTTTTAACGACCTTGGTCGTGTCTGAGACATTAGAAATCCGGACCTCAGAATCAGTTGATTTCCTGTGTTTGACCAACGACATCTTGGTTGGTTTGGAATTCATTGATGCACGAAGTTTGACACCTGATGTTACGATTTCAGCAAGGTTCTGTAGTGTACTTCTGTGAAGTTGTGTTCTTTCGGCTATCCTTGGTATTAAACTTTTTTTCTTTTCTTCAAGTGCAAGCTTCATCCCATATTTGCAAAAATCATGACAGGAACCTGTCGAATCTCGAAGATAATGAGGAACAAGTTTTTCTTCATTATTTCCAGGACTAGTTTTTCCAGAAGTGTGTCTTCTTCTTAATACACCAACACGTGTCGACATAGTTAGTCCAGAAATCACTGGTACATCAACACATTTCTCTGCCATTTGATAACAGAAAATGGTTAATAACAGAAAAATGCAATACCAAGGCCTATTCAAAATTTCAGCACAAGAAAACCTAAAAGAGAGTAATTATTTAATATCTAAATTGTTATAAGGTGATATGAAATGAAAATTTATTAAACACTCTTCATATAAGTTGTAAAACAAAATTTTTGATTTTATGATCTCTAATTTAAAAATTGGCTTAATTATCAATAAATGGAAATAATGTACAGAATTTAATGTATAAGAAATTCAACATCAGAATTACTTGGTTTCTCATCTGATTCATGTACATTAATTTAAACAAATTCGAATTTGAATTCAAATGATACACGTGAAACAATAAATGCAATAAGAACATGCCATAAAACAGCAATCATAGAAAACAAATGAAATCATAAAAAACAGATGAAAATAAAAAAAACTAAGAGGCTCCTTCATTCTTTAATTTCAGCCACCCAAAATCAAAAATATATTTCACTGAGCAACATTCTCACTTCTAATAAACAAATTTTCTGCATGTATAGGTGTTTCAATTGAGCATCTCTAAGATTTAACAGACACTCGTAAAACAAAAAGGTCCATATCAAGCAAATCAAGCAGGTAGTCGACATACATCAGACACCATACTAACACGACACATCAACATAACTAATAATTTAAGAAAATGAAAAAGATTGGATATAACTACATGGGTCGGTGATAATTTAAGAAAAAGATTCGATCTAAAGTGTCAATGGCAAGGTTTTTCATTGTGATTCCCAACCGCAAATGCAGCCACAATATAAAACATTTTGAAGTCCTGCAACCTCAATTTCGACAGCCTCAACCACATTTTCTTTCTAGTATGAAGGTTCACGGTCCAACCCTAATTGTAGCCCTAACGGCAATTTAAAACCACGATAGAGGCTAACATACAAGGAAATCAATAAAGAAGAAAACAACAACTTAAAATTTAAAGCATTACAATCAGATTCATTTGGTCGTTTTCATCTTAAATATGCATCTAACACAAACAATGGGATCCATGCAGCACCCATTTCATGCTAACATATGCATAAGCATAACACAAATAATTTCATACATTATATTCATAAAACAAAAACATAAAAAGAAACTCACCTTAAACTAATTCCTCAGCAAGCCCACATCAAAAAACTACAAAAAAAACCATCGAAACTCATGTAAAACACGAAACAGGTTCAAGAAAAAGGGTATACTTTGAAACCCTTTTTTCAAAACTCAAACAAAATCACATATTTCAAAGAACCCAATAATTTTCTCACAAATATCATAGTTTAAAAAGAACACGTACCTTTGTTATATAACACCGCAGTTTCACATAGAGAAAAACTAGGGTTAGGGTTTAACAGAAAAACAAGAAAAAAGGAACAGTTTCTGGTTTCAAAATTTGAAATGAGGATTAGGGTTCAAGAGATTGTAACAGTTTTTGGTTTGGTTTGGTTTTGGTTGAGCCTGTTACTACACTATAGCGCGTTTGTTATATAAAATCTAAAAATAAGAGAGAGAGATTTTGCTATTTATTTTTTTGGCGGGTACAAAGATTTTCTAAATTTCCTCTAAAAAAAATACATGAGAAAAATATAAAAAAAAATTGAGATTTTTTTAATGGAAATAGAAAGTAGAGTATTTTTTTTTTAAGGGGGAAAGTAGAGTATATAAAAGAAATAAAATCCTTTTAAAAAATATAATCATAGCAATATATAAAATGAGAAAATCAAGTGTTGTTATTTTTAACATATTTATGATTTATTATGATGTAATTAGAATGTTTGTTTTGATTTGTTAATTAATGGTTGATAATATCCATTTAATTGCATCATTAATAGTTTTACAACCAACACTTTGCGGTTACTAAATGAATTTACATAGCAAATATTATGAGTTCTCACACTTTGTGGATTTTAACCTTTGTATGAAACTTTTTTTTGAATAATACTTTATTGTAGACTTTGAATTTCAAATTTTGAAATATTGAAACGATAATTAAAATTTAACCGGATCATCAAAACTTTAAAAGTGATCAAGTGAGACACACATGAAAAAGTGATAAAGTCTTTTTCTCTTCAAATGAAATTTAATAAAAAAAAAAAAAAAGAAACTGAAATTTCCGCATTGAGTACTTAGATTTTATTTTTGAGAGGAGCATTGAGTAGTAGATTTAGATTTTCTTTTTTCAACATTAAGACAAGGACGGGCCGTTTTGATTGATTTTCATCATTTATTATTTTGATATACAATGAATTTTTATTTGAATAAACATAAATTAGTTCACAAAAAAGAAAAGAAAAAAACATAACTTCTTGTTTGTTTGTTTGTTTTTATTTTTTTTTACAGGAAACATAACATCTTGGCGATCATCTAAATAGGCATCTTGTTGATGCTAAGTTGTCAATAATGGTAACTTTACTTCGTGATTGAATTGAGAAATTGGTGTTTTGAGTCTTTTTAATGAGAAATCATGTGAATCGGCAAAACAAGACATCAAATGAAGGATCAATGATATAAAGATCGAACATCAACGACTCTCAGAAGACATTTTAAGACAATACAAAGTGAAGAATTCATTTGAAGTTCCAAGACATTGCAAGACGGAAGAACTCTTGAAAAAATGGTCAAAAACTGTAGAATTCGAGCACGAGGGGCTTCCTGAAGTGCCCCTCGCCTGTTACCATAAGTCATGCGCATGAGGCGCATGGCTACGACCAATAGTCAATGTGTAAGATTGATCATCAAAGTCTCATTCTCTCTGGAGAGGAAATAAACCTCATACTAGTCTCCTTACCCTCCATCTACTAACGAAATGAGAATTTGCTCAGTACCACAGGTTTATCATTAGGTGTTTGATAATTTTGTGTAATAAGCTTCAACATTAGTGTAAATATACTATGAAAGATATGATCTATTAATAAAATGATAATTTGATTCATTTTTGTCTTTTTATAGTAACTTTATTTTTTGGTAATTTCTAATTATGTCTTCTTAATATTATATGTCAATGTTGTTTTGTAAATCTAGGCAATACAAAATTTTGGATTATATTATCTCAAATATGGTTCAGATTATATAATCCACGCAAAGAGTATTATGGAAAAAAAAATAGGACGCGTGAGTAACGCACAGAGTGGAAAAAGTAAAAGCCAAATTAATATGCCTTTTATGATCTGTACAATATCGTTTTTATCTTGAACTCACACATTATTTCCAGGACTAGTTTTTCCTCTATATCCCATTTACTTAAACAAAATAAAAAGATCTCGCACATGATAAGCATTACATATTCTTAAGCTATTCTTCAGTTCTGCAACACCTTCCTTAAGATGAATCACTAAGAGCATCTACAACAATTATATTTTTAATCATCGTTAATTCTCAACTTATAAGATTTAATAATGCATCGTATGAAAAATAATAATGTACATGTAGTCAATTACAAGTTAGATACCCTCATATTGAGCCATATTCCAAAATATCTAATTGTCTTATATTAGTATTTGTTATTTTTAAATACCCAAAGAAACATTATTTACTTTTTGGCCACTGATACCATTATTTTCTAGTATATCTTAATCAATTTAACTACTCAACTCACTTTATTTTTAAAAGAGTCACTTACTATTATTTTTTGGTCTCCAGATGGAGTAACATACATCACTTGAAAAATATCACATATAAAACGGAGATCTCATATTTGAACTCTAATGATGTTCAATCTAACAATTTTAACATTGTCAATTGAATTTGGTCTTACAGACGAAACCAACTGTGTTATTAATAAGGAGATTTTAGTTAATAAAACTTATACTGAAGGTATTAATCCAATGATAAGAGCTTAACATTATACTCGCTCCAGTCACATTTATAAGCAAAACACAATTTTTTAGATTCATTGAATATCTAATGTATTTTGTCTATAAATGTAACTAGATACTTAATTATTCTATGAACCTAAAAAGTTATTTTTTTGCTTAACCAGAGCGGGTAACATTAAAGTATTAAGTTAGAATATCTTCGAGGACAATTACAAAATGATATTTAAGATCACTTTAATTAATAAAATATATTTTATCAATGAAAATAAACACACACTTAATAATTGTTTTAACAAGTGTCATAATCTTAACCGACACTTAATGTAAGATGGAGACATAATCTTGAATTAGTACCTTTGAGTGTCCTGGTGCATGTGTATGGTGCAATTGCTTCACTTTCACTTCAAAATTAATTAAGAAGGAGAGGTGCAACTCTTAAGTTGTTAGTTTTGTACGGAAGTTTCAAATCAAATTAAGGTCCCACAAAGATAAGGGTTTTGTTGTTTTTCAATTATTTGAGAATACTTGTGCTTGTGTTGGGTTGTCTTAAGTGATTTTCGACCTCAATGTTGTGGTTTCTAAAGGTTGCTGATACAAATTGAACACTAGATACCCATTGACACGTTGTTATTGTTTGTTTTGTTCAACTTTTTGAAGAATTGAAATTGATTTTAGATATGTGTTATTGATTTTGAGATGTTTAAACATTTTATAGTAAACCTAATTTTGTCTAAAGAATTTTAAATTTTTTGAAACAAAATTAATTTTTAACTTAAATATATAGTCTAGATATATGTCGCTACAATTGATTTTTAGTCTTTAATTAATTGTTCAAATCCGCTTTTACAAAGATGTATTCAAATATAAATCAATTTTATATATTGAATTTACTTTTAGTGTATGTTTGGTTTCAATTTTAGACGTAGCAAAATTAATTTTATAAGCATATAGTTGATTTTTGATATGTTTAGATGTCCTTAATTAGAATTGATTTTATCTCTAGAAATGATTCTAATTCTAAAATTAATTAAGATGTTTAGTTTTTGATTTCAAACATAATTTTTACATTCAAATTTACTTTGAAGTTTGTTCTCCAAAAATAAAATTTACTTTTAAGTTAATGTGACCGAGGCGCCTTCTAGGATGGGAGAGCTTAATAAGTCTCCCACCGTGAGAGAGTAAGTGCATCGTACACCCTCCCACACCTTATCAATTTCTGTTCTCTCTCTCTTTTCTAACTCCTACAATTTCTCTCCCTGTTTTTCTCTCCAGCAACACATGGAAATGTTTTCCGAACTCAGTTCTCATCATAACAATTTTATATCAATTACTGCATTATTTTTCCAGAATTTTTCTAGTTCTTAAGTTTCAGCCAAAAATCTTTTTAACTTTTTCACTGTTGGAATAAGAAACGGTTCTTCAAGAGAACCATGGATCTAAACTTAAGATGAATACCCATTATATATATTATCAAATAAGCAAAATTGTTTCTTCAAGAGAAGTATGAATCTGAGCAAAATTGGTACTTTACTGGAAAGTACCAGTAGGTAATTTGACAACAAGTTTCAAATTCAATTGAAATGTTCAAAGAAATTTCCATAATTAGAATAAGAAATGTTTAAAATTCAATTAAACAACTTCAACTGAAAGTAACGCTAAAAAAAATTAGACGCAAAAATGTTTCCTTTTCTTCAATTGATGAATGAGCAATAAAGGGCTACGATGATAATCGAAGGATAAACCATGAGCATGAAATTGCGGCAAATATGTTTTTAGATTTGTTTCTTAGCTGATAGGATAATGATTCTTTCCACGGATCTTCAACAGTGCAAAGATGGAAGATGATTATTTCTACAAGGGTGGATTTGGACAAGGAAGAACCAAGAGGAGAGAGAATAGAAAACGTGAGATGAAATAAAATGTATTTAGTGTTGTTAGAGTATGATAGTAATCATAGAGCTTTCACTATCCAACGACTGAAAATAAATATTTTTACTCTCCCACGGGGAGAGACCTATCAAGCTCTCCCACCCTAGCCTTGGCCTGTGACCGAATATAATCATTACAAACCTTTCATGTTTTCTTTTAACGACCCAACTTTTCATGTTTCTCTTTTGGTATAAATCAAACATCACAAACTCTTTATATGAATAAAGATAAAATTGAATCTTTACTATTTATTTTGAAACTGCCGTTATGTTGACATTTTCATGCAATGGTGGGGATGATCGGTTTGCCAGACTTTGGCTCTTTATGCATATGTGGCTATGACATGAAAGATCTATAATAGTAGATAGAAACGTAAAAGATGATAACGATTTAACAATCATCTTCACCAAAAGGTCCAAAACTAGCTATCGGTAAGATTTTTATAGAGTTCAATATATAATTTCAGTCTTTGTTAAATATTCCCCTATGAAATGATAAAAAAAGTTTCATTGAAGGTTAGTCTTTAATTTGCTGCTTTTGATGAAAATATTCATGCATATAAGTTGTCCAAAAAGCACCAAATTGAGAAATAAACATGATTGCATTTTTTTTTCGTCTGAGACTAAACATACATATTTAACACTTTTATGAATTAAAAAAAATAAAATAAAAGCCCTTTTATAATTTTTTTTTTTTTTTTAAGAAACTAAAAGATATATATATAAAATAATCAGTCCCTCAAGCACAAGATGTGCCAAAGAAAGCTGAGAAAGTTAATTACAATACAAAAAGGCTAATTCTGCCATAAAACAAAGGTCCAAAAAACAGACTTTACAAAATAGTCTGTAAACAAGGTAAAGGGTTTTGTCTCCAATAAGAATAATAAAAAATCGAACAATATGTAGTTAGCTTTCAACCACCAAAACGTTTGGAGTTTGACCCTTTCAAAAAGAACTTCCAAATGAACAATTTGGTTTTGGAAAATCCTCCTGTTGCGATCTTCCAAATGACCCTTTTATAAAATATGTCTATGCAAGAATTGTAGAACTTGTTTTTTTTTTTTTTTTTAATAATAAAAAGGCCTATAGCCCTTAACAATAAGAGAATTAAAATCGTCTAGGAATTAAAATATCAAGTTTGAAAAGCTCCACCAACGAATTATTTACCCTTTTACTCTTTTTCAACTCTCAAACAAAGTCTTAAGAAATAATTGCAGTTTTTAACTATACTTCTGATTTTTATATTTGTTATCCTCACTGTGCTACGATGAGTACTTTCCTCCACACCACTCATTTCAACTTCAACCTTTGGTGTCCGCCCTTTGTTGGCTTCGTTTGGTTAGATTGGGGTCCTGACTCTAATCGAAACTGGAGGTAACGGCGGTGTATGGTTTCGTCGTCTCTTCTGTTGGGTGGCTTAAATCATATATGTTGTTGTTTGTCAATACAAATCCGATTGTTTTCATATATGGTTTCTCAATGGCGATGGTTCAAGCCGCCATTACTGGTTTGTTATCCTAACAACGATGATTGTGGGAGCCACGCAATCGTCACCGTTTCAAATTGTTGTTGTCGAGTATGGTTGGAGTTATTGTCCATAGGCTATCCGATTGTTTCAGATTTTGTTGAGATTTGTAGGTATCAAGTTCGCCTCCAACAATCTGGTGTCGCCTTAATATTCGTATCAGTCCCCATGATTGATCTTGGACTGATTGTGATATCCTTGTCAATCTCTCTGTTTTACGTTGTAATGTGTAGCTCGAAATAGTCTTGATTTCTTGTTGTAATTATTCGCAAGGGGTTGTTGGTAAATGATTCGGTTAGTGTTTGCGGTCGACTCATTCTCCACCTTGAGATGTAAAGGCTCACATAACATTTTGTCACTTTGTGTTTGGAAATTGTTCTTATATTCACTTCGATTTCATGTTATTTCTTCGATTTTGAGGTATAGTGTAATCTCTGTTTACATGCACCGCTGAAAACTCAATTTACATGACTTATGTAAACTCAGATTATGTACTCTACGGTAAACTCAATTTACATCACTTACGTTTTACGTAGACTAATTGTTTTCTTCGATTTTAGAGGTTTAAGTGAACTGAATTTATATGACTTACTTAAATTAAGTTTACTTAGACTTAGTTTATGGATAATACAATAGATCATATATTTTATTATTAAGACATTCTAATCATTTTAGGATGTAACCAGATATTTTGGGGTGACTAGAAAAATTTAAAGCTTTTTTTTTTTTTTTTTTGTCAAATAGTCTAATGACTAGATATTCATCCAATAAAGTAAATAAGTTAGGAATCTAAGGTTAGAACCCCAACTCCTGCATGTTACATTTGTTGTCCCTATCAATTGATCTATGATTAATTTATTTTAAGAAGTTGATCTACGATTAATCTAATTTAGTTTTATTTGTATATATTTGAAAAATAATATTAAAGGGAAAATTAATAATAATATATTTAATCTTGTACATGCATGATCAGTCCCACATTGAGGCAGTTAGTTAGCTCTTCCATGAGAGCCATGTGTTGTTTCCTTTATTGTCTGTTTCTCAACGAGAGAAGTTACCACTCAAGACCAGTTAATCAATGATGAATGTCTCTTGTATTGACTTTAGTATTTACGTTAAGAGCTTCTTTTATTCTTCGATAAATCATCCCTGTTTTACATCATTTTTCTTCTTTAGCATTCAAACCCTAATTAATGATAAATACTATCAATTAAATATCACTTGGGTGATCAGACTGATCAACCGTGGTGGAATGATAAATACTTGACAAATAAGTCCCGTGAGCATAACTCAGGTGGTATGGACGTGCATTGTTATATGCAGGAGCCGGGGTTCGAACTCCGATACCTCACTTATTCACCTTAAAAATGGTGAATTCTAACCACTAAACTACTTGATCAAAATAAATAAATACTTGACAAATAATAAATCAGACTTAAACTTTGAACCTTCTATTCAGGCCAAATCCAGATCATGCAAAGTCTAGCTTTGCCGAACCTATTTTCATCCCTAAATATCATAACACTTTTTTATTTTATTTTAAAAATAATATCAATAACAATTGACAATTCCAAAACAAATCTATAAAATATCCAAAAAAATGTTACCACCGATGTACCAAAAAATAAAATAAAATAGAGAGATATGATATGATATATTAATCATATCATGCATAAATCTCATGTTTAATGCATCATAGTGATAATATAGAAATAAATCATTTTCCTATCTTATCGTGATTTGCCATTGTAATTTTTATCTTGAGCATAAACTATGTTAGAATCTATCTTGATGAGATTAGCAATTCATTCCTTATTTATTATCATAATATTCTTTCATTTTAAAATAATGGTATCATGTATTTGTTATTATAATTAATTACATGTCATTTTTAAAATATTTAATCAATTATGAGAGTACTTTTTTCATTTAATTATAATATAATAATAGTATCATGTGCGCATCAAACACATGATAATGAGTAATGTTTATCATTTTCATATCATATTTTATCTATACTCAATTCAATATTTTATCTCGTCTCTATCCTATTATGACTATCAACCGAGCACTCAGCGTCGTTTAGGGTTAGAGCTAATACCATAAAATCCATTTTTTTTGTACAAGCATAAAATCCAAAGTACTAGTCCCGCAACACATCAACGGGCTAAATAAGAACTATTAAAGCTTTTTCGAGAGGAAGAACTATTAGAACTATCTACTATGATTGGGTCTTGATGATTACTCAATATCCTTAACTTTGACCTATGCCTCACCTACAATCTCCTAGTCTACCGGCATAAAGGATTTGGAAGAAGTCTAATAAGTATCGAAATGATGTTGATTTACCTATATATTTTAAGGCACTTATTAACTTATTTTATAACAAATCATATTAAAAATCCTTATTTCATGTATATATTTTATCGTACTATATTACAAGTTTTTCCCAACAAAATTGTTTCATGGTGAAGAAATGCAATTTGCTGAAGGAACATACTATTTGCCCAACAAATTTTCACTTTAGAAAACTTATAAATAAAGATCAAAGCACCGGTTTTTGGAGACCTTTTTCATATATATAGAGAGAGAGGAGAAGAAAGGAGCTTGAGGAATTCAATATAACTATTCCATCTCTTCTTGATTATGTATTGTAAGGCTATGCTTAGCTAATTCTCTTTATTGTTTGGATTATGTATAGTTTTCTATGATTCTAATGTAGATACTTGATTTGACCAGTTATACATGAGTTTGGTTTCACTCTGTCTCTATTTCGATTCTCGTATTTAATGATTTTTCAACGTGCAATCCAAAATTGATCATTCAAATTTAGAAAGTGGTAGAAATAAAATTTTAATCTAAAGGACATGGAATAGATCCATTTGTAGATACCGGTTGTGATACATATGATTGAATTTGCAACCACAACCCATTATCATAATCTAATGTCATCACATCGATTAACTGAGTGAGACATCAGAAGTTCATAGATATCATATATCCCTCCCTTCAAAAAATTAGATATCATATATCTCTCGTTATCTGCCATATATGGGGTTGTTTGATGAGCGATAGGTGAAGACATAATTGAAACATTAGAAATATATAGTCAATCAAGAGGATATGTCATTATGTTGGACGAATAGTTATCGAAACTTAATCCCATCAATACTCTTTCTCTTTTATTGTTTCCCATTTAAATGTTTAGATCAATTCTTGTAAATCAACCTTTTTGTATACTTAAAAATTTATTAGTTGTTGAAAAGCTTTAGTATTGGATGAGTTCATGTGGTTACAATAACTCTAAATACCTACTTTTGGTCTGAAAATGTACAACTATCAAAATAGTTTCGTTCTTGGAAATTAGAAGACGAAAATATAACTTAAAAGTCATGTTTAAAAGGTTTATTGTTAAGAGACTATCAGCCGTTGGATTAATTTAATTCAACGGATTAGATTGTTGCAAGTCAAAAGACTTACATCTGATGTTAAAATGCGTGCGTGCGTACGCTCACACACACACCCACATATGTGTGTCTGTGTGCGCGCTATTACCACTACCTTCGTATATAATTATAAAACTCTTTTGAGAATTATTTTGTCGCTTTTTATATGATCTCTTTTGTATTTTAAACTACATTAATTATTTCTTTACTAACATACCCCTATTTATTTTATATCTTTTTATTCAATCAACAATAAATACTATGTTAAAAACATAAACTAACTTTTTTTTTTGAATCAGCAAATTTTATTTAACAACCAGATCCCTGATCAAGACAAACAGAGACCGGTGAAAGAGAGTGCAACCTGAAAGGCGCCGTATATAGGCGGAACACCCGAAAATAAACACCCTAAAAGACAATCCAGAGCACAACATCCACCAAAAAACAAGTCACCAACTCAAACAGACGTCTTCACGAATACGACACTGTAAAAGCGATATCCATCACCAACCGTCGTCACTACTCACCCCAAAGAACACTCCTCAAAATTAAACTCCCAGTCCTCAACACCAAAGCTTAGCCAACTCAGAAAAGTTCACATCCGAAAGATCATTCAGCTTCCGCCACCTCTCGATCTCCGATCCACCGAAAGAACACCAACAAAGCCCAAAACTAATCTTGAGCCAAAGAACTAACTCCCGATCTCGAATCAAAAGTGATCGGCCCACCAAACTTTAGGACCAAAACAGAAGGGCACCCCTCACCCCCGATCAACTAGAGAATTACCCTATCAAGCCAAACCAAATTGCAGCTAGTCACCGACTCCCGATCCCGAAGCAAAAGTAATCGGCCCATCAGAAATGAGCACACAACCAGCAAGACAAACGACATGATATGCAGTGGTGCAA
Organism: Medicago truncatula; assembly: GCF_003473485.1. Classification (NCBI taxonomy): domain Eukaryota; kingdom Viridiplantae; phylum Streptophyta; class Magnoliopsida; order Fabales; family Fabaceae; genus Medicago; species Medicago truncatula. The sequence continues at coordinate 3,715,274 of NC_053048.1, read as the reverse complement.
GCGACAAATAATCAAAAGGAAAAGGCTCATCTCAAAAGGACACGCACCCTCCAAAACATCCAAAAAAACCTTAACAACCCAAAAACGCCAACAAGAGCTAGTGACGACGAATATGAACCCGTGTAATTGAGGATGCCTCCAAATAAAATCACCCCAAAAAACACCCCCCACCTCACCTAAACAACACCAGCCACCCCATTAAATAGCTCCCGTCTGCAAAACCGTTCCGACACCGAAACCGAGTCCCAAAAAGCCATGGCCACTCATCCAAACAGCAGTAAAAAAACAGACATATAGTGACCTCAGAGGGGCTCTGTCAAGAAAACAAGAAAAATCTGAAGCTATACGGCCACCAGCGCGAAACACCATAACCACCACGATCCTTACGATGACAAACGAGCCAGGAGTTCGTTGAAGGAGGATTAATCGTAAATGAAAAAGATGTCGTCACACCTGCTGCCGCCGAAATCATACCACAAAGATCTGCGCCACTCACCACCCCCTCCACACCACGCGTCAATCCCAAACACAGAACACCCCGTCACCCACTTCATTCTAAAACGGAACCACCCACCAACCGTCGCCACTCCTGCAGCCGCTGGAACTCCAACCGCACCACCCACCAACACCATCGTAGACATGCCAAAACACCAAATTGTTAACTACTTCGTTCATTCTCTTCTTTGTAGAAGGTACAAACACCTAAACAGCTTCCTCTCACCACCACCCACCACCACCGCCCTTGCAAAACCACCACTGACCCTCCACCACGTAAACACCATCACCACCTCACACCAAACCTCCAAATGGATCCCATGATACCACCAGATACCAAGCCTCACACCACCGGATACCACCTAACACATGGTCACCTCACCTCCTCCAACTAGATCTGAACCAGATCGGACCACCACGGAGCAAAAAAAACGTGAAGGTGAGAAAAACACAAGAAGGGGGGGGGGGGTTGAATTGTGTTTTCTTTTTCTCTTAAAGAATTCTTCTTTTGGTATTACTTCAGAAGCTAGTTGGGAGGGCTTCTTATGTAATGCACAGAATCAGATATGTAGCGGAATAAAACAGAGTAGAGAAAAGAAAGAAAGACACAAGCAATTATCCTGGTTCCTTCCACAAACCGGAAGTAGTCCAGTCCCCCTTGCACTTCCAAGGAGATTTTCACTAATAATCACACAGATTACAAATGCTCAATACTCTCTAGTATGAGACTTCTCAAATGCTCAAGCACGCAGGCGAGAGACTTCCAATGCTTAAGCACTAAAGCAAGAGTCTTCTAATGCTCAAGCACGCAGGCGAGAGACTTCTAATCAAACAGAATTACACAGAAAATTGTTTGACTTGAACACTTGATATACAATCAGCGGTGTTCACAATACAATGCAATAAAGACTCTAGACTTAAGAATTTCTAAGATATATCAAATCAGTGCAGAAATTCAAAGTGCTTTTTAGAATCAAATTTGGCAGAGTTTTAGCGCTTTTAACTTGTGTTGATGTCTCTTTTAAATCTTCAAGTCTTCACTCCTTTATATAGAGGTGAGTAAAGAGACGTTGAGATTTTTAGCACGTCTAAAGAGTCGTTGAGTTCCTTTGATCATCCACCATTAATCCTTTGCCTGATTTGGGTGTAGTCCTGTGAAGGATTAACTTCAAATTCATTCCTATCTTGAAGGAACATTTCTGCAGGCAGAGCTGTTGTCTTGTCTTGTAGCGTAGACAAAAACAGAGTAGTGGAGGTAGTGGTTGTACACTTGTACTTTGTCAACTCTTCAGAGAAGGACAAGCACCCAGTGCTTTTCAAATGAACGTTGGTACCTCCCTTTTAATCCTTCGTTCTTTTAGACGAGAATATAATGAAAAACAGCTCCTTTGAAACTTCAGTTTGAATATACTGATCAACTGTAGCTTCTGGTGATGATATAGCTTCTGATGAAATCTTGCTTCTGATGGACTTCTGGTTCTGATGAACTTCTGCTTCTGATGACGTCATCACTTCAGAGGCACTTTGAAACTTCAGAAGCACTCATAGCTTCAGACACAGTTTTCTTCAGATGCTTTAGATTCCTTTGCTCTCTATTGTTCTTCCAAGACCTATTGAAATTGATTAACTTTGCCTATGGTCCTGTACACTTGAACAAATATTAGCAATAACCAATTGACAATTTTTAATACCTTGTTATCATCAAAACTCATTAAGGTTTATTGTGAAATACATTTTGTTCCAACAAAAGGGAGCCAGATCGGAGTTAAAAAGAGTGAAACACGAGGCGATGAAGAAGGTGGTGCGGAGATGAAGTATCGTCGCACCACCGCTGCTGGGATCACATCTTGAGCGGCCGGATTTGGATGGTCGGGGAAAAACGAAGAAGAAAAGGGCTGGTAGTGTAGAGAGAGCTCAGAGGATCAAAAAGTTATAGAGAGGGAAGTCAACAACTAGTATTTCAAAGTCCGAACTTTCTCTTAAAGAATAAAATTGTAAAAACAATAGTAAACACAAACAAATTAAAAGCTATTATCAACTTTCTTAATTCCCATGATTTGATCAAAGGGATAGGATCAAATGACACCATGGTGTCAAATCAAATTTGACACCAAATCATAACCATTAATCCAACTTTAATCTGACGTCTCTCATCAATTCATTAAATACTCACATGCTTGATCAAATTATCTAAATTTTAATTTAAGAAACAATTTATTCTTTCCTTTTTAATAAATATTTGCCATTTGATTTCTCCCTAAAATTTTTTTAGGGATTCTATTTACTAATCTTTGTTCAATCATCTTTGTATTGACTACTCTTTCATTTGTTGATATGGTAGTATTCTTAAGTTCATGCATGCTGCTAATATTCTTATATCAGATGTTCTAGCATTTGTGTTTTGCTTTCGTTTAGTAACATAAGTTTTTTTTTTTATTTATTTTTGGGTGCAATCGTTCTGGTGCTCTTTATAAATCAATTTTCTTTGGGTTCTTCTAAGAAAAATCAAAATAGAAAAGGTTAATAGGAATAAAGAAATAAGGATGATAAGCCCTTAAAAAAATAATGGTGAATAGTGTAAAGAACCATAATAATACCATTAGAGAATTTTTGGTAAATAATTAATCAAAAAAGAAAGAATAAATTGTTTCTAAAATTAAAATTTAGATCATTTGATCAAGCATGTGAGCATTTAATGAATTGATGAGAGACGTTGGATTAAAGTTGAATTAATGGTTATGATTTGGTGTCAAATTTAATTTGACACCATAGTATCATTTGATCCTATCCCTTGATCAAAAGACTATATATCTATGGCTGGTTAAAAATTATTTTCTTTCCTTTTGTACAAAAAAATTATTATTTTCTTTCACATTATACTAATTTTCTTTATAATAAAATATACTTCAAATAACACAAACATATATAAGATTTTTTGTTGTTTATATACATGTTATGTCTCTGTTGCTTTGATGTCTTTGGGCCAAGGCTGAAGACACTCATATGACAATAATTTGTAAATTATAAATTATATAAGATAATATCCTCAAACATGCTCAATCAATTATATGTTGAAATATACATATCCACACACACATATATAATTATGATTCTATCTTCCCTAAAAAAATATGATTCTTCTATCAACGTACTCAACTAAAAAAAAACTAATTTCCGCGATTGGTTTGCTTACTTTGATTTTAATCTTAGTGTTTCAATTTTCAGAAGGAAAAAGACACTAATTTAAATTTTGACATGAAAGTAAAGATCATGATCACATTTTGGGTACTCTTAATCAGTTCAATTAAGATTTATTAACTCAACCGCTTGAAGTATGAATTGAAGGTCCATCTTCTATGATTTTTTGCAACAAGAAATTAATTAAAAGAAGAAATCAGTTAAATGTTGAAAACTTGTGACATTGATTGAGTAGATGTGACATTCCTCATCATTAGCTAAAAAACAGATAATTGAAGAGGGGGAATACAAATTTGACTCCGACATGAATTTGCATTCGATCTTGATTGATCCATGGAATGTGAACCAATTTATTCGTTTATTATTCCCTCTAAAAGTTATATCCACAGAACATGCATGACTCACTCATTGCTCAAGCTATATTGTGGTGCAATGTTGAGGATAAGAAAATAGAGAGAGAAAAATAGAAAAGAAAATGAATTGCGAATATTATTTTAAAATTATCAGAGACAGATCTTAGGTGGCAACTGAAGTACGTGAAAAATAGAGATTTGAGCTTCAGGTGGAGCCTCTCTGGGTCGATCTCAATAAGTCTTACTATTACATTTTAAATCATTTGAAACGCGTAGATAATTACTTTGAATTTTTAAAATATAATTTAGTTTTTTATTGATCAACTTGTGTTTAATGCTTATGAAAACATAAATTTTGTGTATACATATTATTGTTTATATTTGTGGCCTACTTAGACTTTTTTTAGCTCCGCCATTGGATATGCAAATATTGTAATGCTCAAGTCGGTATATATCTATGTATAGTGAAAAATTTATCAAAAAGAATGTGTGTAGCTTTTATTTTAAGATATATGTGGATTTATAATTTTGCAGAGTGAAAAATTACGGTGAATCATTGTGATCCCATTAAGATCATTGAGGCAATCACAATGTGCATCTCAATGTGATTCTTGGTGTAGTCCTCGACGTGGTTTATAGTTGATGTAGCTCATTTGGTGCCTATTAGTTGGATTGTGCCCGAGTCCAATCCAAAACCTAAACAAAAGTCCACAACTACTCCAACCAACCTAGACGTGACAAAAAAGTTTGGGAAATACTAGAAACACTCTTTATAGCACTGCCTCTTCTATTAGGTGAAACTAATGTGAGTCTCACTACTTTATGTGCGATCAATTTTCAAAGTGTTGTACTCATATGGATTTCACTTAATAAAAGAGTGAGTATCAGAGATGGTGTTAAATAAACAGTGTCCATAATACTCCTCAAAAGATTTTTGATGTTGCCGAAACTACAACTCCTCTATAGTTGAGATTGCGTCGACCATATTTGACCGCAATTCTCCACGATATGAAAGACTACAACACGAGTTGGCCACTGTTTAAAACTTGGTTGTAAGCAATGCAGCTCAGCTATGCAGAAGTAGGCAAAGTAAAAACAAGAGTGGTCCCTAAATTGTTGAGAAAACGGCAAAGAACAAAAAAACATAGGGGAAGTTACACACGTACACATATGCATAAAACACCAACGTTTGATAACCCCACAACACAACACTCTCTCTCTTCCCAAAACACTACAATCCACTCTACGTTGCGTAACTTCACCAAATTCACATGCAAAATCAAACTCATCTTCATTTCATTTTTATCATCTTATACACATTTATATTTTTACTCTTTCTTCATTTTCCAACACTTACAAACCATGTGCTCTTCACTGTCACATATTAACCCTACCCTCTCACTCTCTCTTTGATTCATCACTCTCTCATGGTTCTTACTCTTCATCATCAACCATGCCCACCTTCTCCTCTCTCCCTAGGTATCATCAATCACTCTACCAATTTCATTCTTCAATATCATCTTTCAATTGTTTCACATAATTCAAACATTAAATTAAAATGCACTCTCTCTGGTCTCAAGTAACAAAAAAGTTTGTGTATTCAGTCTAAATTTAGATTGGATACACGAACTTTTTTTATTTGTATTTAAGATTAGATGGAGTACTACTAGTTTTTCAATTTATATTTTTAAAAATATCGCTACTTAAATTGTTGATTAGTGAGAGAAAACATGAAATCACTTCGTAAACTGTCATTGAATTTTGCGATGAATGAATTAGAGAGAAATTTCACATTTTTTCAGTCAAAATTATTATCCTTTAAGTAGTGATTACATATGATAACCAAGAAGTTGTTTATCAACCAATTATGCACCATTGGATCAAATTCCATCTATGTAACTTCAACCATTTTCTTCTTTTAAAGGCATTTAAGTGTGTTGATAATATATGTTTTTCTTTCCCTTGTAATTGTGTATTGATGCTAATTTTATGATGATTTTGATGTCAAATAGTTGAGTTTTTTCAAAATTTTGATGTATGTTTATGTTATATAGGTGGATTGGTGGAAAATTCTTGGGAAGGAATCCTAGCAACACAATCAACAACGTTGGTGACAGCAGTGATGACCCTGGAGTTGCCGTCATAGCAGACGACAACCCAGTCATCAGCATGGTGGAGTGTTACGCCTGCACACAAGTCGGTGTGCCAGTGTTCCACTCCACCAGCTGTGCAGATAGCTGTCACCAACCCGAATGGGAAGCGTCCGCCGGTTCCTATCTGGTTCCAATCCAAAACCGTCCCGGAAAATTCGCAAGAGCAGTATCAAAGCCAAATTGGGGAGTTTTAGGCAAAGTATTAGATCCAAGAAGCAAGCGCGTGCAATTATCCAACCGCGCGTTGTTGTTGGCGCGTGGGGTAGCTTTAGCGATTGATCCGTTGTTTTTCTACGCGCTGTCTATAGGGAGAGAAGGGTCGCCGTGTTTGTATATGGACGGTGGTTTAGCGGCGGTTGTTACGGTGGCGCGTACGGTGGTTGATGCGGTGCATTTGTTTCATGTTTGGTTGCAGTTTAGATTAGCTTATGTTTCGAGAGAATCACTTGTTGTTGGATGTGGGAAACTCGTGTGGGACGCACGTGCCATTGCTTCTCATTATATGAGATCTTTCAAAGGTTTTTGGTTTGATGTTTTTGTTATTCTTCCTGTTCCTCAGGTTAGAAATTTTCCATTATTCTATATTTTTTTACTAAATTATTATAATTTTTGTGGGATTTAATTTGATATACATCATCAATAACTTAAATCTTTTTTATATACAGATGTATTTAATCATATCATTACTTTTATTGATTAATTTTTAAAATATCTCTAAATATCTACGTATTATGATATAATCAAATGTATGAATAAAAAAGTTTTACACGATCAATGCATAGAGATATATTTTATAGGTTATAATTTTGAATTTAATTCATATACAGTGATAATTAAAGATATTTTACGTTGTCATTGAATCAAAATTGATAAATGAATGAAGACATTTTGATTTTGATCATAATACTTCTAAATTCAAACACATGATTAGTAGTGCATAGAAATTTAGAAATTAAACTCTACGATTTTTAGTTTATTTTTGTAAATTAAACTTTATACGAAATGATATTGTTTATGTTTGATGTGGTCCACTAATATACTTTTGGTTCACATGTTGTATCTCAAGTCTTGGAAAAATTCTTCAATTAGTTTACTTTTATAATAGTTTTTTTTTTTTTTTTTTTTAAGATGTTTTTGTTTTTACTACTTGGTTTAGTTTTATTAGAATAATAAAGAAAAAATGATGGAATTACATAGAGTTTAGTTTGATTTGTTTATAGTTTATATACTCTTGAATAGATAGTTGAGTACAGTTTTATTAGTTTAATAATTTTAAATTTTGAAGAATGAGTAAATATTAAAATGGAACTGAAAGAAGCACTTTTTAAAAATTAAAAGTGTAAATTTATCCTTAAAAAATTTAAACGTGGGTTTATTTTTTTGTTATTTTAAGGATAATTATGGAAGATGTTTTAGGATTTGTCAACAAAAAAAAATGGAAGATGTTTTAGGTATATTTTTTTGTTATTTTAAGGATAATTATGGAAGATGTTTTAGTTTTGTACCATCAATGATTAATTGGCCTACAGCCCCACACATGTGACATTCTTAACTATTAAATTGATGCTTTTCAAATTATAGTTCTATGTGGTTTTCATTTGTGACCAGATTGATTATAGATTGTAACCAAGATTTTTTATTTTATTTATTGTTGGATAAAAGGACGAAATAATTGATTCCTGAAATATTGTGGTCTACAAACAAAGAGTTTGATCCTTCAAAAAAAAAAAAAAGAGTTTGATATTTTCTATTCTTTGTTAAGTAATTTTTCAACATCCATATTGTTTCATGAAAATTTAATTTAATTTTTGAATAATAAAAGATAAATATAAAATAGTTCTAAAAGAGTACTACTCAAAAAAGTATGAGTCCTATAGACACATTGAATAAATTAAATTGTTGAAAACAAATCAACTAAAAAATAAAATATTCTAGTATGCATGTTTTTTTTTTTTTTTGACAAATAGTATGCATATTTATTTTTGGTAATAATATTGTTTCTATATTTCTTTTACATTAAATAATATGGTTTCTATAGTTTTTATAAAAATTCATCTCTTTATAATTTGAGCCTAAATTGCACACTCAAATTCCCACGCAAAATTGCACATATGTGAAAAAAAGTCGATATCATGTTACTTGATTATTGCCTTGTTTTATAAATTGTTCAATAAGTTAATTGTTCTTTGTAAATTAATCAAAACTATCACATTAAACTATAAACTTTTATTTAGTAACAAATAAGTAGATAAATTTTCTTTTCAAAAGTAACATAAGTGATAACTAGTCCTTGATATGTTTGTTCTTGTTAATTCTAAATAAGTTTTTTTTGACAATCTGATTTTGTTTTGTTTGCAGGTTGTGTTTTGGCTTGTAGTACCAAAATTGATAAGAGAAGAGAGAATTAAAATCATTATGACAACATTGCTATTGATTTTTTTGTTCCAATTTCTCCCTAAGGTTTACCATAGCATAAGTATGATGAGAAGAATGCAAAAAGTCACAGGCTACATCTTTGGCACCATTTGGTGGGGATTTGGACTCAATCTCATTGCTTATTTCATTGCTTCGCACGTAAGTAAACCTCGCAACTTCAATTTTTTTTTTGCCTCATCACTATTACCAAGTTAGAGGTGGAGCCTTGGCGCAACGGTAAAGTTGTTGTCATGTGACTGAAAGGTCACAGACTCAAGTCCTAGAAACATTCTCTTGTGTAAAAAAAACAGGGTACGGTTGCGTACAATACACCAAAAATGGCGGGACCCCTTCCTAGACCCTGTGTATGCGGGAGCTTTAGTGCGCTGGGTTGCCCTTCTTTTACTATTACCAAGTTATCATGAAGTAACAAAAATGGTTTACATATAAACACTTCTAAGATAAAAGGTTATGCTATAATTTATAGGTTGCTGGAGGGTGTTGGTATGTTCTTGCGATTCAACGCGTTGCATCATGCCTTCAACAGCAATGTGAAAGAACTATTGGATGCAATCTTTCTCTGGCATGTTCGGAGGAGGTATGCTATAAGTCTTTGTTACCAGAAACAATTGGAAATCCATGTGGTGGAAACTCAACGATGATGTCGAAGCCTGTGTGCTTAGATATTGATGGACCTTACAAATATGGGATTTACCAATGGGCACTTCCAGTCATATCCAGCAATTCCTTGGCTGTCAAGATTCTTTATCCCATTTTTTGGGGTTTGATGACCCTCAGGTAAATTGGCCCATTTGAATTGACTTATTCGAACTTATCTACTAAAATAAACACTTTTGAGACTGTTTCGGAGAGTTGTTGGAAACAACTAATGACATGTCCATAAGTTGTTTCCAACTTATTTCCACAAGTTCTCTAGGATAGATTATGAAAAAAGCTTATAACTTATACGAAAATAGTTTGACTTCATTTTATCTTGAACTGTTGGGAGTGTTAAAATGCAATTCTGGTAACCATTGAAAGCCTAAAATATTTCTGAAGTTTAATGTCATACAACAATGTTTCCTCGATGTTTTTGGTTAAGATGTATCTAAATAATATTCTATTTCACATAATAATCCCTTGATTTAGTTACCATCTATGTTTTTCCTAATCCCTACCTATTCTTGCAGCACTTTTGGAAATGATCTTGAACCCACAAGTAACTGGCTAGAAGTGATTTTTAGCATCTGCATTGTACTCAGTGGACTGTTACTTTTCACTTTGTTGATCGGAAACATCCAGGTATCCAAATTAGATTAATATTGGATTTGGATTGCAGGCAATCACAACTCGCACATTCACACAATCAGCACATTGGTGACTTTTGGATCAATAACAGGTGGTCCAGATTTCAAGTTCAGTATTTTAAGACTTAAAAAAAAAAATGAAAATCTTCTTGCTTTCTGAACAGTCTAGTCTTGATCCATCAATTGCCGATGGGATGACTGTGTAAATACGTGCGATTGGCGACTGCAGATAATCCAATCCATTATTATTGCAAATAATATCGAAAATGCTAGATATTGTTACAGTTATTGAAAAACTGTTTCATACTCAAACATGGTCTAACAATGTGACTATTTCTACTATGAAGGTATTCCTACATGCAGTCATGGCAAAGAAGAGAAAGATGCAGCTGAGATGCCGAGACATGGAATGGTGGATGAGGAGGAGGCAGTTGCCGTCTCGATTAAGACAAAGAGTTCGGCATTTTGAACGTCAGAGATGGGCAGCCATGGGAGGAGAAGATGAGATGGAACTGATCAAAGACTTACCTGAGGGTTTGAGGAGAGACATCAAGCGCCATCTTTGCTTGGACCTCATTAAAAAGGTAAGAAAGATTCAAACCTGCAAATGAAACAAATTAGACCGTAAAGTTGCCCCAAGAAGAAGGATAAATTTCCTAAGTTGTTAGATTAAGAAAGATAAAGGAAAGAAGCTTATAAAATTATCTTTCTTTTGAATCGTGAATGGAATATTATTATGAATCTTAAGATACATTGCCAACAAAATGTCATTTTGAAGTAAAAAGCAAGCGCCATAGCAAAATTATGAGCTGATATATCGTATATGAACCTCAAAATAATTCAAGCTATATGTTTATTTATTGACAAATGTAAAATGTTTGTTATAAAAATTTGACGAAAAACGTATTTGGCTACACTAATTTGGGTGATGCAGAAATTACATCATCGCTTTGTGACATATAGTTAACACTTTGTGATATTGACAGGTACCATTGTTTCACAACTTGGATGATCTTATTCTTGACAACATCTGTGACAGGGTGAAGCCTCTAGTCTTCTCTAGAGATGAAAAGGTATTGATTATATAATCATATAAACTTTTTAATTCTTTGAAAAAGGACTTCAAAATGTCCATCATGGTTTTTTAATTCTTACATATATATCCTTGTGAAACAGATAATTAGAGAAGGTGATCCTGTACCAAGGATGGTGTTCATTGTTCGCGGACGCATAAAGCGAAACCAAAGTCTAAGCAAAGGCATTGTCGCGACTAGTGTCCTCGAACCAGGAGGTTTCTTAGGCGATGAACTACTTTCTTGGTGCCTTAGACGTCCTTTTATTGACCGGCTTCCAGCTTCTTCGGCCACATTTGTTTGTCTTGAATCAACTGAAGCATTTGGTCTTGATGCTCAAAACTTGAGGTACATAACCGATCATTTCCGGTACAAATTCGCAAATGAGAGGCTAAAGAGAACGGCAAGATACTACTCGTCGAATTGGAGAACATGGGCTGCGGTTAATATTCAACTTGCTTACAGACGTTACAGGCAGAGGACTCGAGGTCCAGTGACTCCTGTAAGGGATAATGGAGGCACTGAGCGTAGGCTCATGCAGTATGCTGCAATGTTCATGTCAATTAGGCCACATGATCATCTTGAATGATAAGGGTTTGTGAATGCAATAGAAAGAAGTTTGAACTCTCCACAGCAATATCACAACCACAATTTCGACCACATCGGCCATATATTTCTCCATTCTGCGGCAATATAAAGATTCTCAGCACAGCCGCGACTGCAATTGCAATTTAAAACCGTGTGATAAACTTGAGTCCATGATTGATATTATTTTTATTTATTTGATTTTTTATTTGGGGTTATCGATCCTCGATGAATTTTATGTGAAAATAAAACCTTCAGACCTTTGAAATTGCTATTTTAAAATTGTGAAATCATTCATGATATGTATAAAAAAAGAGAGAAAAATAGTGATTCAGGAATCATTGAATTCCTGTTAATTCATTTTGTATGGGATTTGTATTTGAACAATTTCTTCTTGAGGCTGCCTTGTATTTATTGCATAAATAATGAAGGGTACTCGAGTCAGATTTGTTTTGTTTCAATCTTAAGAAGTTTCCTTTGTATTAAAAACAAAAATAGGGAACTATGTATTTTAAATTTCAAATGAGTAACTTGTTATCAATATTACATTGGCCAGTGTGAAACTAACTCGAGTTGTTTAAGCGAGAAGTCCGATTCGAGCCTTATGGATCAAAAAACTGAGTAAACGGTCATTTTAGTTTTTAAATGTGTGTGGCATTGTCACTACAACCTTTGAATATATCGCAGTACCAAAAATATCCTCAAATGTGTCTTTTATTAAATGATTTTACATACCAACTATTGACTGTCTATGTGAGCTTAATTCAGTTGGTAAGGCAGTGCATATTATATGCAAGGTTTGATGTTCAAACCCCGCACACCAAAAAAAATAAAAAATACCAACTTGACTAGTGAAATCACATTATTCAAACACATTAACAAAATACATATTTGAGGACTAAATTAACTAACAAAAGACCCATTTAGATTTATTTTTGTAATTTTGATACATTCAAGGTCTATTGTAACAACGCCTCACATGTTTAAGAATCAAAATGATTATTTATGCAAAAAAGTGTAGTTTGAAGGTAAACAGCTAGATCCCTCGTTTAGGTATCTTTTTGTAATTTGATATAACCACGGACTATTGAGACAACACATCACATATTTCAGAATAAAAATAATTGTTTATTCGAAAAAATTGGCTTGAAGGCAGTCAACTACGTTCTTCGACGAAGATTATACACGAATAGACCGACGGTTTCTTCACACCTACGATATAATTAAAAAAAAAAACTATTTATATTTGACATGAGTACTTATTTAATTTCATAATGCAAATAAAATATAGATAATTTAAAATAAGAGTTAATTGTAACTTGTGTGAAGCAGTGTGATTTGGTTGGCAGCAACAGAAAAGAAATAGACAAAACAAAAAGAACCATTTCCTATGATAACGGTTTCTGTTTTGTCCAAATATAGAGAAAAATTGATTGGAAGTGAGATCATCATTGCCTCTAAATATAGCCAACCATATCTGCCAATCCCATTTCCATTTTTTTCTCTCTCTTACCAACCTACCTATCATCACAACAGCATGGATCATCAAGTTTCTCATCATCACCTTTCATTTCATCATCATCCTCCTCATACTGCCTTTCTCTGGGGCCTCCTCAATTCTTTTTGGAGCCCTGGATTGTGCTTGTTTCTTCTCTTTCAATTCTAGAGCACTAATCTGCTACTACATGTTCAGATTCATTAGGTATCACATTTTCTTCTTGAATCTTTCTGTTTATCTTTTGTCATTGTTTTCAAAAGGGTGTATGAATAATTTTGTATATCTCTTTACCGAGGTTTCAAATTGTGATGTGACTAATATAGTTTGATTGCGGTTGCGATAAGGTTGTGAAAATTTCGAAAACTTCTATGTCGCGATTCTTAAATGACAATTTAAAACCATGTTGAAAACCTATAAACAAAATGTACATATGATGTAAGTTTTACATGAAAAAAGTCTAATCAAGCCGAACATTTGTAGTAATTGCGGTTGAAATATAATGATTTTAGATGTCTCTCTCTATAACAATCATAATTGCGGCCACATTGCTGAGATTGTCTGTATTTCGTGCAGTATCAAAATTCGTAGCATAACAGCAACCGCAATTTCGAAACATGGTTTTATCATTATTATTGCAACATAAAAAAGGAGCCAACAATATAAGTTTTTGACATTTCACAATTTTGAAGAGAAAAGAAACTATATATGTTGCTAACCTTTTACTACATGTGATTATTTTTGTGATAGGTACCTTATTGTCAGTGTGGAACCTGGCATATCAACCTGAAATGGGGTTGAAATTAACAAAGCAGGGTTCACCACCCAAAATTAGTAGTCCAGCAAGTTTGCAATTACATGAAAGAATGATTCATTACCTTACCAAGAATTTTATCCGTAACTTGGTATCCAAGCAAAGGAGAAGAATTCTTATCGCTGGTTATGATCTTGATATGTCATATATCACAGATAGAGTATTAGCAATGTCATTTCCTGCTGAACGTATGAGAGCAATGTATAGAAATCCTCTCTGGCAAGTCAAATCTGTGTTGGATATGAGACATCTTGAACATTATAAGGTATGCAAGTTTGAATCAACCAGCATGTAAATTTCATAGTACTAGCATCTAACATACCCTTAATAATCCGACTATGGACCAGTACTCGAAAATTGTTCGAAAATCTAACCACGACAGACAAACATTGTCTTTTGAGATTAGAAGTGGATGACACAATTATTGATTGAAGCATACCACTTTTGAAATTTTCAGGTCTATAATCTGTGTATAGAAGAACATTATGATCCAGCACAGTTCTATGGTCGTGTGGAAGAATACCCTTTTGATGACAATCATGTTCCATCTCTTGAAATGATTAAAGATTTCTGCGAAAGTGTGAATTCATGGCTGACACGTGACCCAAAAAATATTGTAGTTATACATTGCATGGTATGAGATTTCACATCCACAATTCCAATTCAAAATGTCTATACAAACTATTGAGTCAAATATACAATGAAATTTGGATTTGATGCAATAATTGCGTCACGCCGTTTTCAATCTCAACCGTTCTCATTTGATTTCAATGGTGCAGGCAGGTAAAGGTAGAACTGGTTTGATGGTGAGTTCATACCTAACTTATTGCGGCATGTCAGCAGATGAAGCTCTTCAATTATATGCCGACAGAAGGACTACCAATAATGAAGGAGTAAGTTAATGTTAGGTATAATTCCTACAATTTGAAATGTGAATTTATCTTCAGCAACCATCTGTGTAAAAATTCTTACACTATCAACAAATCAGAATTAATCATATGTAAGACTAAAGAATGGTTTTGATTAAAGTCAAACATTTTCGACGATCTAACGATTATGATTGATTGAGAGTATGAAAATCTTTATACTTATCAGGTATCAATACCAAGCCAACGTCGCTATGTAGGGTACTGGGAAAGTTTACTTTCTGTACCTAGAGGTGCTGGATATGGACCTCCAAAGGTGACTTTGCCTCAACCGTGTAGCAGAGAATTGCGGCGAGTCCGGTTGTATGACACTGTCAACATTGACACAGTATTCTTTGTTATATCAGAACTGCAGGAGGTTAGTTTCATCACAATTTATTTATGAAAATGTTTCCACAAATTTTCCGAAAAAAATCTCAGAAATACTTATGCAATTAGGTAAGTTTAAACAATTCAATCCAAACAGACCATAAACTTGTACTCAGATGTATTAAGCTAGTAATTGAACTATTCATTAATTAGCTTGCAACACATCTCACATCAATTTTGCCATTTATTTTCTTTTTTTTCAAATCAACATGACCAAGCCATTGTCTCAGTCGTAAAGACGTAGAGGACCCTGAAATTCTATTTAAAGGTGGCAGCGTCATTTATCATTGAAGGTTTTAACGACTTTTAAGTATCAATTCATCGGTAGACCACATGAGACACTTTCAAACTCTAGCAATTGTCTTGAGAACATCTTTAAATAACGATAAGCTGCAAAGTTTTCTTTGTAAACTTACCAACATGTGTTATTCCTTTTTTGTTGCTGATAGATTCCTAATGAGGTCTATCGTCCATCAGTGGAGGTTTGTCGGAGCTGCTGTAGAGAAGTTAAGAAAGGTTATCAGAGAACAAACAGTCCTCGCTATTATATTTCTACTATTCCTCAAGGTGATGAAGATGGAGAACAATCAGAAATAGAAGAACCTCGTGTTGTAGTTCAAATGGATACAGAGTCTCCTGCAATATACCAGAAATCTTGTTTGGACCATTATTTTGATAAACCTATACAAGTAAGTTATAAGTTTTTATCGAACATAATACAGTATTTTTCAAGTAAACCGTTAATTTCGTTCCTAAACTATCATTTTCTCTTCTATTTGATCTCTGAACTACAGAAACGTAATAAATAGTCTCTAAAATATTCACAATTTACCAGGTAACCGGAGATGTACGTGTGATATTCTACGAGAAAATGATTGGAGGACGTCTTTTCTACTGCTGCTTTAATACAGCTTTTATTAGGAACAGCTTACTACAGGTAATCTCATCCTTCTCAGGAAACTGATATCTACATTGAAGGGAAATGAGCCTGGAATCACTGCATTTAGAAAACCACGCAGTTACATGCATTACTTGATCTCAGTCATTGAATTGAGATCGCTTAGCTCAATTATAACTTCATTAAATAATCTTTACCGTTGAGAAAGACGACCGAGATCAATAAACGGTTTTCGATGTTCCAATTGCGTGGATGTGGGAAATTCCTGATTGCACAGGAGCCGGATTCGACATTACCAATATAAGTTGAAAATAATAATAGAATCCACTGTGAGTTCAACTGACTGTGTTCACTTTTGTAACTATTTCTTTTTGCAGCTCACAGTAAATGAATTGGACAAAGTTGGGAAGAAAGGAAGATCAATATGTGGCCCTACTTTCTGCCTGGAATTATTGTTTGGTCCTGCTAATACAGGGTATTCATCATCAAGTATATCTATTGGTGAAAACTCTAGTGATGATTCATTATAAATGTCCACATATCTATACAAAAAAAATAAATATGAAAGATCGCGGCCCATTCTCTACACAACTTGTTTTAGTAACATATTTTCTGCAAAATGATCCCAACAATGAGTCCCTTACTGTGTTGTGTAGTAGTGCACTGATTTCTCTAGCTGTCTTGTCGTCTAATTTTTCATAGGCGAAAGGCATGAGTGTAATTCTTGTATTGTTATAGTGATTGAATAGCAATTTTCAGAAAATGAGGCTCATAGCATTATAATAAACAAAGATCGTCATTTTCTATCTGGGTTTCTAATTCTATTTTGTCTTAACCCTCCGGTTTCTAAGGAAAACAGACACTAGTAGTTTTGAATTCGGCTGAGGTCAGTAAAACTCAACCAAAGATTATTTCAGTTAGGATTTGAACTCAAGCACTCCTATTTGATTCGACAGTAAGTTAACGTTAACAAATTTTCAAATCTCATAAAGGATTTCCAAATAATAACAGTCTAAAAAAACAGAAAAGAAATTATCAAGACAGAGAATGATATGACATTCCAACCAGCAGCATACCATTTACGTTTATTTTTTACAAATAGTGATATAGGACACATCAATCATTCTTTGAGCATAACATTTTGTGTTTCCTTGATCATAATACAAACTACTGTATGTCAAAATGAATCAAACTAGGAACATAAAATCCTTGTCCTCATGAGTCAATAATACCAAACAAAAACTCAACCAAAAAAAAATTGCACATAAGTTGCATCGTTTCCCATGGCTACGAAAATTGGGATAGTAAGCACATTAAGGAAAAATTACAGTTTTAACAGAAGCATGGCATTATATGGCGAGTTCTCCATTATCATCTGTAAGGCCTGTCCACCATGCTTAGGCGAATGCAACATAGCATTTGCTTAGCTAGTTTGCAGGAATATGAATGGGGGTGATCTAGTGCTTTCCTGTCTCTTTGTCAATGATGGGCGAACATACAATTAGTAGGTTAACTTCCTGGTGTGAATGCTGCTAGGTCAATAATGATGCCTTGCGCTTTGCATAATCTTCGACAACACTGATCGCACTATTGCTATGACGTAGCGAAAACTCTGCCAGTAGAATTTGTCTTTCTTCAACTGTCAAATCCCCATGACGGCCCTGCAAATCCCGTGAAAATTTCAGACTTCACTAAATGCCAAATGAGATGCAGAAAAACCAAATATAAATTATAAAACTATACATGATTTTAATATCATATCAACAAAAAAAGAACAGTAGTGTTACTTTAAATAACCAAAAAATAAGGTGGGAATAACCATGGAGGAAAGAATACACAGCAGTATAGTTATTGGATTGTTATTATCAAAACAAGGTTGATTTAACTATACAACACTGTTAGACACTAAATTAATTTCTTCTAAGAACTTGTTTCTTCCAATATGTATAGAACTGTAAGACGTTTGATTTTTCTGTTCTAACCAGCAAATAGTTATTTCTATATCAGATTGAAATTGATATGTACAGCTATGCTATACTTTAAAATCATTACCGTGCGAGAAATTCTATCACAAACAGCATGGTGCATGAGGATTCCTGCAGCAACTGAAACATTGAAAGAGTCCACCATCCCTTTCATTGGAATACTGCAGTGCAAATCTGACATTGCCAAAGCCTCGTCACTAATACCCCTGCAAAAAGAACATAACTCCAGTTAAATATAAACAAAATCTGAGCAGAAAAGTCGAACCCAAGTTACAAGAAATAGAACAACTATTTAACATTGATCCAACATACAAAAGTATTACATGGAATTTTCTTAATCCAACCGCACATCAAAAGCACCAATAGGAAGGAAATATATAATATTATTTTTCAAAACTATGTCAAATTGAACTGAACGAGCTTTATTAATAAGACATCTATTACTTCATATATAAATAAAAATCTAAGACAAGAGACAGATGAAGGAAATAACCTATTTTCGTTTCCGACTACTATTGCAGTTGGACAGGACCAGTCCATGTCATAGATAGAAACCTATACACAGCAAGAAAAGGTCAGTTAACTTCACTGTATGACATATGAGGATTTTCGACACAATTTACATATATAAATACAATGCATCAATACATGATTACAGGGTTCAGACTATTTCTCTGGATATGAAATACAAAAATAGCATAGACAAACAATACCGCATCGATTCCCACATGAGTCGTTGCAATTCGATAACCACGTGATTTCAACATCTCAAAGCACTCCTTTGTAGAGTCCCAAAGTTCAATGTCTAACCATTTCTCTGCACCCATGCTTACATGGCGATTATCCTTATACCTGTGAGAAGCAAACTAGGTTACACATAGCAATAATGGTTTGCTTAACTTCATTTCAATTTAAATTCACATACTTCAAATTCATAATTGTGAAAAGTTTTGAACTTGACAATAAAAAGCTCATGAGATTGGCTAAATTTAAGTAACATTATTCAAGAAGGGTAAAAATAAAAAGATATATACAATAATTAAACATAAATTACTGTTGGCTTAACTACACTTATGGTTGAGAATGGAAGATATAATTAGGATGATACAGAGTATCATACACCCTTTATAATTATTATAAGTTACAACATCAAAAAGTTGAAGATGAACTTCATATGAGAAGTAGGCTTGATAGGTTGATAAAAATGAAAAACCCTTAGAATTCATATGAATTATCGATTAAAAGATGAGTAATGAGTACATGTATGGTCTTATTTATAGACCTCAATCACACTAACTAATGTTAACCAATTCTCCTGACTAACTCATAACCATACCTAACTAACCTACTCATTTTAACTAACTCCAACTATCTTAACAATAATCACCAGCAATAATAACCAATGATGAACTGATACAAACACAGATATTGACACTTAGACACCACTGATAATATAAGAATATCGTAGGGCACCGGACACGCCTTCAACCTGAAGTGTTAGTACTACATACTCCCTCCGTCCCAAATTGTATGTCGCTTTAGAAAAAAAAATTGTCCCAAATTATATGTCGCTTTACAATACCAATGAAATATTTATGTTACTTTTCCTATTATATCCTTAACTATTAATTATTCTCTATTCTTTCAATTATTTCATTTATCTTTTCTATACCATTTATTAGGGATAATTTTGTAAAACAACTCATAATTTCTCTTCCCCACGCAATATTAATTACATTTCTTAATACATGTGAAATGGCCAAAACGTCTTACAATTTGGGACGGAGGGAGTATATAATAACAAAATTTTCTACAATAGAGGGGATTTCATAAAATAAACGCAGTTTTGATTCCAATAAATCAACTGCACTAGAGAATATATTCAAATGAAATATTACTCTGCCATAACATATTCACACCCTGAGATTAAGGTGATTTCAATTCTAAAAAAATCAATAAATCAAACCTATTTTATAGACAGCAAATAACCCAAGTTAATAATTGAAATTGTAGATTTGTAACAGCTTACTCTCCACATTATTAATATTTCAATATACCAAAAAGTCGCTAGAATTGTAAAATATTAATCAAGATCGTCCATCTATCTAATATCAAATGCATCTCTGACATTATTCACTTAATTTCAAATTCATCTTCGATATTACCAACTTAATATCATTCTAGTCTCTGCAAAGACCAACAGAAGGACGAATTTTACTAAAACATTGCAATTTCAAAGATCATTTCAAGATATCGATAATGTGAACAACTAGACTCACTGAGTCCTACAATTTCAAGCGCCAGTTAAGATATTCAATCCCTTCATGAATCCAAATGCAATGAGTTCGTAAGGCCTAGCTCAACTGGCAATGCTGAGATTGTTAGGCCGAACATTTTCTGTGGTTACCTGGGCTCAAACCCAAGATATCTCCTTTGTGTGTGAGTTTTCAGTGGTGTTTGCCGGTCCGTCTACAACAGCAACAGCAACAACAAAGCCTTATCCCACTAAGTAGGTCGCTCACATTGATCAAATTATGCCATAATGTTTTATCATAAACAATATTTTGATCCAACTCATTAATCTTTCGATCTTTCTAATTAGTTTTTCTTATAGTTTTTCTAGGTCAATCATTGCCTCTAGTGATACTATACTCCATCTGATCCACTCTCATTACTACAACATCTACATGTCTTCTCTCTGAATGCCCAAACCACCTAAACCTAGTTTCACAGTCTTTTCTACTATAAGTGCTACTCCATCTACATACCAAAAAAACGCAACAAATTGAAAAACTAAAAAACCAAATCCATTATCAAATTTCACCTCAACAACAATGTAAACACCTTTTGTTAGCATCAGACGAAACAACATGAACAGACTGAACACCAAGAGCATCAGCAGACCGAAACGCAGCCGAAACATTTCCAAAATCACATAACCCTTCAACAACAAGACAAACATTATAGCTTCTATTCAAAACCGCTTTTCCAAATCTCTCCTTCCTCGTTTCAGAAATACATGGCCCAACAGCTTCAATAACTTCAGAACTAGTAACTTCGCAACCATTTTCGCATCGAAAACTGTCAAGGTAAGGGAACCACCGAGGTTGAGTAGGTTGGTGATGAAGTGGTTTTCGTTGCATTTTCATGAGGGTTGTGACACCTTCGTTGGAATTGAGGATGTTGTGGATTGTGTCGTTTGGTTGAGGAATAGCGGTGGTTTGTGGTGTGGTGTAGCAGCATCGTGAGGTGGATTTGTGGCGGCGGAGAGAAGAAGAGAGAGAGGGTTTGAATTTGAAGGTGGAAGAGAGTGATGAACACAACATGGTTTTGCAACTACTCATGTTTTTTCTTAGTTCTTCTTACTTTGATTTGGGATAACAAAACATATAGGGTGAATAGTGTTTCCCTTGTAATATATATCATTTCCAGTTTTCACCCTTATGAATGGTCTGATTTGTGTCCTTGTAAATTTTTTTTTTTCCGGCTCACCACCCTCCAACTCACTAAATGAGCTTATGTGGCGTTGACATGGACTTTTCTTTTAATATTTATTTTTTTTTTCACTTGCCACGTTTGAAAATTGGTTTTTTTTTTCAATTTTAATTTAAATTTGTTAACTTTTATTTTTGTTTTTTTAAAACTCAATATTAATAATAATAATTCATAAAACCTCAAAATTACAATTATAAAATTGGAATGGAAAGGGAATATGTAACGTTTTTTCAACTTGAACATCAGACATTCAGACAAAGAAACCCAAAAAATTGAAATTGAAACCCTAAGTTCTCTAACACAAACCCTATAGAAATCGAAACCCAGAAAATCGTAACCTAGAAAATCTATCAAAACGATGAAGAAAGGTGTGAAGAACAAAACAAAAACCCTACGAAAGAAGAAGATGGTCGCGAAAGAAACGAAGGTGACGCCGAAAGAAGGAGAGAAGACGAACGAAGTTGCGAAGAAGATGCAGGAAACAATCGAAGGGCAATCGACGGTTATGAAAAACGTTGGAGCTCCAGTTGCTGATGTAAGTTGTCTATTATGTGAATCCCTTTACTTTCTTCTGTTTACTCCTAAGAATATGCATGCTATTTCTTTGTTTATTCTTGTTGTGGTACTGTTAACGAGGAAAAGGAGGAAAACGTTAAAGAAGTTGTGAATTTTTTAGGGTTTTAAATTGATGTGAACTTGTTATGTTGTTTGTCTATTGTGGTATGTGGGGTCTGTGTGTGGGGTCTTATAAGACACGTGTCTTAATGTTATTGGTCCAATTTTTTGTGTGCAGGACAACACCAAGTTCAACTGCATTTTTCACCATGGGGGAGAGTTTGTCAGGGAAGAAACCGTATTCTACAGAGGTGGGGGTTAAAACCCTTGTGTCTGACTTAGTTCCAGATGCTTGGAAAGTAGGTGTTATTAGGCAACTTGTGTGTAGCTGGGGTTATCAAGACCATGAGATTAGGCTGTGGTGTAAAATGGATAGGATTGAGAATGACTTTGTTCAAGTTGATCTAGACAGCATTGCAGATGAGATTGCCATCTATGCTGTGGGTGAAGGAATTGATGGACAAATTTTTGTTGAGCATAATGTTACTAATATGTCTGTCAAGGTTGATATGCCTAACTTTGTGGATTTGAATGAGTCTAGTGGGGAAGATGAAGACAATTTGATGATGTATTCAAGTGATGATGGTGGTTGTTATCATGGTTTTTGGGTGCCAAGCCATTAATTGGACTTGAACCTTTTGACCGTTGATATCCCTCTTTTTTCTTGGGAAGGGTAAAAGAAGAAAAACCCTTGAGTTTCCGGATTCGGGGGTCGTTTTCGCTACGGGAAGGTGTTAGGCACCCGGAGCGATTATGGTATTCCATAAGAACCGCTTTCCTAAGTTTATTTCTACGCTTTAATTTTATTGCTTATTTGTAAAAAAGAAGGTGTGATTAGTTAAGAATGGAGGTGAGAAGAGGTAGAATTTGATTTTTATTTCGGCTTGGATGAGTTTTGACTCATTGCCTACGTACCGTTTTACGGGATCAAAACCGGCGTAGTTCTTGCTCAAAGATGGTTTTTGTTTTTATTGGTTGATTTTAGGTTTGAAAAGAGATTTTGAAGAATAGAGATGAGAGGCCTCAAGGGCATTAGATTTAGCAAAAAGTGAGGTTTGATTAGTGATTAAAAAGAAAGTCTAAATGATTAAGATGAATTGAATTTTTCTTAAGAAAAAGAAAAGGAAAAAAAATGAAGTGTTGACTTCATATTTATTATGAAAATTTTTGAAGTGAAATTCAATTGTTTTTTTTTGAAAAAAAAAAGATGGATTTTCTCTAAGTGTTTAAAACTTAAACGCTTAATTAACCATACAATCCTATGCATACATCTAAGGTGAGTGTGTGCGTGTCGGTGCGTCATAGTGTCCATAGTCCATATTACAAAAATTGCCTAAATACATTCTATGGCCTCTTTGCCAAGCTACAAACCAATGATAACAAATTACATCACTAAATGAATCAAAATTTGCAAAAAATAAATGCTAGGCTTAAAGAAAGTAGAGAGTGGAGAGAAATGCTAGGAGTGAAATCACATGGGGAACAAAATGTTAGTGCAACAAGGAAAAAATATAATTGGAAAGATGCAAAATGTGCCAAATGAGTATGCAACATGAGAATTTAGCAAGCACGATGTATAACAAAGTCAAGATAAAAAAAAAACAATTCAAAACAGCAAGATCAACATGTGATTAGAGGCATAAACATCTCACATCAACATACCAAAAGATTATTATCACATATTAACACATTAAGGATAAAAATACAATGAAAAAAACTCATGGCAAATGATCCAAAAGGAATTAAAATGCCATGAATTAATCATGCAATACTTTTATCAAGCTCAACATGCAAAAATGTCATAGGAACCATAAGAAATCAACACAACGTATACTTAAAAAATCTAGGAATTTTTATCAAAATTTTGGTCAAGGCACAGGTTTCAATAGCACAGAAAAAAGGTGTAAATAGCACAAAGGAGCAAAAAAAAACGTATGGGATCTTAGGCCCAGACCCAAAGCCCAAAGTCAAAACACAAGAAAGCGCAGGGACCGTTGGATTGATCCAGGAGATGGAACCCTAGATCCAACGGTCTAGATTGAAGGGAACGAAACAGAGCTGGACCGGTCCGGTTCAGCTGCTTATAAAAGGATTACAGGACCGGTCCAGTCCATTTTTCCTTCTCCTCTCTCTCTCTAACCCTAAACCTAGTGAGAGAAGCTCTCACCTCTCTCCTCTCTCCGGTTGTCTTCTCCGGTGAGCTTCACCGCTCCGGTGTGGTGGCTTGCCGGCCCAACAGGGCGGCGCCGCCGCACCGGAGGCGAGAAACTCCACCGTTTTCAAAATTTTTTTACAGATTAAGACATCCTTTTTCGTTCTAAACAAGAATATGGCATTAGATTTCGCATGCAAGGTCTGAATCGTTGTAGATCTATGTTTTTGTGTCACGGTTTTGAGAATCTTTTTTTCTTTGAAACTTTCTTGGATCAAATCCTCTTCTATCCTTCTTGATCTGTAACGATTCGCTTGCGTTGATGCTTTTTGAAAAGAGAAAAACGAGATTCACGCGTTTATGGTTACGGTTACGGTTCTGGTTCTTTTTGTGATTCTGGAAAATTGTTAAGTTTACTGCTTGCGTGATTTTGCAGGTTTAAACTATGATTTTATTTTGTAAAGAGGTTCTGAGTTTTTACCTGAAATTTTTGATGGAGATTCTGTGCTTTCTGTGTTGATTTCCGGCTTTGAAACTGAAAATAAATCAGTGATTCTTCCTTTTCTCCACCGGTCCAGATTCTTCGTTTTCTTCCCCTCTTCTTCTCACTGTCTTCTTCGTGATCGTGCTTGAGTCCGTTGCTAACAGTAATGGACTCGCACTTGTATTGTGAAGGAGGTGATTCAATGATGAAGATTCAGTATTGAATCTCTGAGAATTGCAGAGAATTTGATGAATTTGTTGATGATTCAGTGATTCTGGTGATTCTAAAAAAACGGTTAGGGTTTTTGTTCTTGGTGTTCTTGATGAATCTGAGAAATTTCTGTTTTGATTCAATTGCTGAGAGAGAGAAAGTTGGAATTGTGTTTATGAGTTGGCGTGTGATTAATGGCTTTGAGTGGCACTGTGCACTATTTATAATCTGACATGTGTACTTGAAATCCAATGAAAAGGTGACACCTGGATTTGTATGAAAATGGCACGGCTTGGACTTGAAATGAATTTGGGACTTTTCTGCAAAAACAAAAACTTAAGGACTGAACTGTAATAAAAAAAAGGACTGAAATGCAAATTGGAAAGAAAAAGGGACTGAAATGCAATTTTGGGACCTCAATTGAGGGACCAAAATGCAATTAAAAATAAAATTGAATAAAAAACGTAATTTGACCAAACGTAAAGCGAAACAAAAATAAAATTGACAAAACGGACTAAAACGAACCAATGGCCTAAATGAGGTACTTCAAAGTAACCTCCCCATGCCAAAATTTCGTGTGAAATGACCAAAATGCCCCTAGGGCTAAAATTGACCTAAACAGATTCAAATTGACTCGACACTGACTCAGACGCAAGTTTGAAACGAAATTAACAAAATTTACTGATGAAATGAAAAAAAACAATTTGAAAAGACTCAGAGACAGTCACAAGGATGAAAATGGGTCCCACTGCAGGAAATGACCAAAATACCCTTCTGTAT
Source organism: Medicago truncatula (assembly GCF_003473485.1). NCBI lineage: Eukaryota > Viridiplantae > Streptophyta > Magnoliopsida > Fabales > Fabaceae > Medicago > Medicago truncatula. The sequence continues at coordinate 3,689,472 of NC_053048.1, read as the reverse complement.
GACTTTTTGCAAATTTTGAAATAAACTGTAGAAAAAGCAATGCAATGATTCAGAGACACTTTTGAATGACTTATAAGACAAGTAAAGACACTTCAAAAGGTTTTATGCAAGAAAAACATAGGTGAAATTGTGATTGAAAATACTGCGAGGCAGAGACAATTTGAACTGTGCAGTTGAAATTTGATAATTGACAAAGTTTGAAATGAAATTGGGCCCAGTATTTTTAGGTCCAAAAACAGGGTATAACAGCTGCCCCTATTTAAGTTTCTTTGTCTGGAGAGTCAAGAGACGGAGTCTTTGGCTTGACAGGACGAAGATACTTAAATATTAGCATTTGCACTGTGTTTGGACGTAAAAATACGCCTACCCATTTTCAAATAATATGCATGCCATGCATCATTTGGATTATGAATGCAAGACCTCATGGGGATTGGCATTAACAAAATATGTCGTATCCATTGCGGGATTGGTAGACATTGACAAAGATAGTGAATAGCAGAGTAACGGGAAACTAGAAGCAAGTTGGACAGGTACAAGCTGTTCTTGGATTCAAACTAGCCACTTGACCGGAGATGAAACAAACAGACAACTGCGAGTTGTTCTTACGGATTCGAACTGGTCACTTCACAGGGGATAGAGGTTACTGGACAAACATGAGTTGTTCTTATGGATTCGAACTGGTAACTCACTTGGGGATATTGGAAAGTGCGAGTTGTTCTTATGGATTCGAACTGGTGACTCGACTGGGAAAAAGAGAAAATTGGCAAGTACGAGTTGTTCTTAAGGATTCGAACTAGTTACTCGACTGAAAGCAAGGCAAAATTGGCAGGTACGAGTTGTTCTTATGGATTCGAACTAGTGACTCGACTGAAAAAAAAAGAGAAAATTGACAAGTGCGAGTTGTTCTTATGGATTCGAACTGGTGACTCGACTGATAACGGAGGTAAATAGACAGGGACAAGCTGTTCTTGGATTGAACTAGCCACTTATCCAAACATGGATGGAAATCACTGGGGATTGAAATAAGAATTTGAAACTGACTTGACGTCATCTTAGTTTGAAAGGTGGAAACTGGCCAAACTGCACTGGCTCACAAGGTAACAGGGGTGTTGATTATTGACTTGAAATTGGCATTGCTATTTGAATTGAAATTGACATTGATACTTGAATTGAAGTTGACATTGACATTGAATTTGAAATTGACATTGACATTTGAATTGAGATTGACATTGACATTTGAATTGAAATTGACATTGATATTGAATTTGACATTTGTATTGGAAATTGAATGTGACATTGACATTTGAATTTGACATTTGTATTGGAAATTGAATGTGACATTGACATTTGAACTGAAATTTGACACTGACATTGATATTGGAAATGCAACATGTATGGATGGTATAACAATTTTTATCAGATGTATAGACATGTAATATGCATGATCATGCATGCATGAATGATTGAAATGCATGATGGTTGACAGTTTGTAGACACGACTTCACGGGGAAGCCAAGACATCAGATCATTGGGCACGTAGTGGCTCGTGCTATATTACACATTCTTGGAAATCCTCTTTGGAGATGACGTCGTTGGGAGACGTACCGGAGCCAAGGCTGAGGGCAGGTAGGTATGCAACTTGCTGGGGATAGAATCTCGGAAGACTCTACTGGGAATAATGCCGGTTGTATCGTAGATGTCGCATCTGTGGTCAATGCTTTTTGCATGTTATTTTCTCAACTTTCATCATTCATTTTTTGCATCCCATTTTTGCCTGGATCGCCCTTTCGGGTTGTCAATCCAGCGGGGTGCTCATTTTTGCCTAAGTCGCCCTTCCGGGTTTTCAACTTAGCGAGCCTATTCATTTTCATGCATTTTCATTCTGTTTTTTCATTCTTGTCATTGACCACATACTATCCTGGAGGAGAACCTGCTTGTAACATATATTGGAATAGACATTCACATACCCTCGCTCATGCATGTTCCATTTGATTGTACCCTGTTGCTCAGGTTTGCTTTTCAAAATAGACAAAAAGTTTTCAATTTTCAAAAAAATGTTTGTTTCAAGCATTGTCATTATCAAAATAGAAAGAAAATGTTTTGTATATAGCTTTGAAAGTAGAAGAAAATAGAATTTCAAACAAAAGCACCAGCTCAAATTGATGTATAAGAGTGGTGGTCAGCCAAAGGCATGACTCCACGGATTCACAAAACTTGGAAAATGGTAATTTTATTGGTTGGTGGTACATTGAACACAGTGATCACTACAGTTCTTAGAAACTTTGAATTCACAAGTACAGAAGCTTCAGATGAGGACGGTCATTAACAGCTGCAGATGCCCCAAGGGGGACGGTGGTTGGCCGGATATAGTTACTTGCCTTTTGTTTCAACCTCCTTTTTGCATGAACCACCCTTCCGGGTTTTCGATTCATCGAGACGCTCATTCTTGCCTGAGTTGTGTATAATCTCAGCGAGCTTTTCATATTTGTTTTTTTTTTTTTTTTTTTTGTCCCTTATTTTTGCCTGGACCGCCCTTTCGGGTTTTCGATCCACCGGGAAGCGCATTTTTGCCTAGGCCGCCCTTTCGGGTTTTCGACCTACCACGCTGTTCTTTTCATATTTCTAGGCAAAGTATTTCTTGACTATATCGGCATTCACTGGATTTGGAAGTTCTACACCATCCATGTGTGTAAGAATTAAAGCACCACCGGAGAAGGCCTTCTTGACAACATAAGGACCTTCATAGTTAGGCGTCCACTTGCCCCTTGGGTCGGGTTGCTGGCTTATCCTCCTTTTCAATACAAGTTCCCCTACCTTGAATTCTCGAGGATGAACTTTCTTATCAAAGGCAGTCTTCATTCTTGCTTGATACGATTGTCCACGAGCCATGGCATCCATACGTTTTTCCTCAATCAAATTCAACTGATCATATCGGCTTTGGCACCATTCAGCTTCAGATAACTTTGCTTCCATGATCACACGGAGAGATGGGATCTCCACTTCCAAAGGAAGAACTGCTTCCATACCATATACAAGAGAGAAAGGGGTTGCCCCGGTTGAACTGCGCACTGTAGTGCGGTAGCCATGCAGAGCATAGGGTAACATCTCATGCCAGTCCTTGTAAGTGGTTACCATCTTCTGGACAATTCTTTTGATATTCTTGTTGGCGGCCTCAACTGCACCATTCATCTGAGGTCTATAGGGAGAAGAGTTATGATGCTCAATTTTGAATTCTTCACAAAGAGCTTGCACCACATTGTTGTTCAGGTTGGTACCATTGTCGGTAATAATCTTGCTGGGAACACCATATCGACAGATGATGTTGTTCTTGATGAACTTAGCTACCACTTGCTTGGTCACATTGGTATAAGATGCTGCTTCAACCCATTTGGTGAAGTAGTCAATTGCCACTAAGATGAAACGATGACCATTTGAAGCCTTCGGTTCAATTCTTCCAATCATGTCGATGCCCCACATTGAGAACGGCCATGGGGATGAAATAACATTGAGAGCATGCGGAGGCACATGAATCTTATCAGCATAGATTTGACATTTATGGCACTTTCTGGCGTGCTGGTAGCAATCATGCTCCATGGCCATCCAGTAGTAACCTGCTCGTAACAACTTCCTTGACATAGTATGCCCTGTAGCATGGGTCCCGAAGGTACCGTCATGTACATCATGCATTAACTGTTCCGCTTCATGTTCATCAACACATCTTAACAGTACCATGTCATAGTTCCTCTTGTACAGAATATCTCCATCTAACAGGAATCTACTGGCCAATCTTCTCAGGGTCTTCTTGTCTTGTTTGGAAGCACCCGGCGGATACTCACGGCTCAGCAAGAACTGTTTGATGTCGTAGTACCAGGGTTTATAGTCAACCACAATTTCACCAGCCTGATCGATCACGTCCCCAATAGCAAACACATGTGACGGTCTTTCAAGGCGTTGCACTTTGATTAATGGCACCTCATTCCAATGGTTTACTCGAAACATGGAGGATAGAGTAGCAAGAGCATCAGCCATTTGGTTCTCATCACGAGGAATATGGTGCAGCTCAACCTTTGTAAAATATGTCAGCAAACGTCTCGCATAATCACGATAAGGAATCAACTTAGCATGGTGTGTCTCCCATTCACCCTTTATCTGATTGATGACGAGCGCAGAATCTCCATAGATGTCGAGGTGTTTGATTCTCATGTCAATTGCTTCCTCGATCCCAAAGATACATGCTTCGTACTCAGCCATATTGTTGGTACATTCGAACAAAATTCGGGCGGTAAAAGGAATGTGATGCCCCTGCGGGGATACAATGACTGCCCCGATTCCTTTACCATAAGCATTGACAGCACCATCAAAGACTAAACCCCACTTGCTATTGGGATCTGGACCTTCATTAATCAACGGTTCGTCGCAGTCTTTGGATTTCAAATACATGATCTCTTCATCGGGGAAATCGAATTCAATTGGTTGATAATCATCAAGAGGTTGGTAGGCAAGATGATCGGCAAGAATGCTACCTTTGATTGCCTTTTGAGTTTTGAACACAATATCATATTCAGACAAAAGCATCTGCCAGCGTGCAATCTTTCCAGTGACGGCAGCTTTCTCGAAGATATACTTTATCGGATCCATTCTGGATATCAACCAAGTTGTGTGATTCACCAAATAATGACGCAGGCGTTTAGCGGCCCAGGCCAAAGCACAACAAGTCTTCTCAAGCATTGTATACCGAGTTTCGCAGTCGGTGAACTTCTTGCTTAGATAGTAGATAGCATGCTCTTTCTTTCCAGTTTCATCCTGTTGACCAAGCACGCATCCCATGGATTCATCAAATACTGCCAAATACATGATCAACGGCCTTCCTTCCACGGGTGGGACAAGGATAGGTGGTTCCAGCAGGTAATTCTTGATGCTATCAAAAGCTTCTTGGCATTCATCATTCCATACAACAGGCTGGTTCTTTCTAAGTAGCTTGAAGATCGGCCCGCAGGTTGCAGTCATATGAGATATGAATCGGGAGATGTAATTCAAACGTCCCAAGAAACCTCTGACTTGCTTCTCTGTCTGTGGAGCTGGCATTTCTCGGATGGCCCGGACTTTATCAGGATCGACTTCAATGCCCTTTTGGCTGACAACGAAGCCTAATAACTTGCCGGATCTGACGCCGAATGTACATTTGTTGGGATTCAATCGCAGCTTGTATTTTCTTAACCTTTCAAACATCTTTGTTAAATATTCAACATGTTGCTCCTCATCTGCTGACTTCACAATCATGTCATCCACATATACCTCAACTTCTTTGTGAATCATGTCATGAAACAGAGTGGTCATTCCCCTTTGATAGGTAGCACCAGCATTGATTAGGCCGAATGGCATCACTTTGTAGCAGAAGGTCCCCCATGGAGTGATAAAAGATGTCTTTTCTCTATCTTCAGGAGACATTTTGATCTGATTATAACCAGAAAAACCGTCCATGAAGGAGAACACCTTAGATTGAGCAGTATTATCAACAAGCACATCAATATGAGGTAATGGAAAGTTGTCTTTTGGACTGGCTTTGTTCAGGTCTCTGAAGTCAACACACATCCGGACTTTACCATCCTTCTTTGGCACAGGCACAATATTGGCAACCCATTCAGGATACTCAACTGTCATTAGGAAACCCGCATCAATCTGTTTTTGAACCTCGCTCTTAATCTTGAGAGCCATATCGGGATGAGTCCTTCTCAACTTCTGCCTGACGGGAGGGCATTCAGGCTTGGTAGGGATCCGATGCTCCACGATCATAGGGTCTAGACCTGGCATATCTTCATAGGACCATGCAAAAATATCCGGATATTCCCGGAGGAGTTGGATAATCTTCTGCTTAACCCCTTCCTCTAGAGTAGCACCAATCTTGATTTCTTGCTTATTTTCCTCGGTACCTATGTTAATAAGCTCAATCTCTTCCTGGTGAGGCTGAATGGCTTTCTTTTCTTGCTCAAGTAACCGAGTAATCTCATACGGTATGTCATCACCTTCCTCATCTTCGGCTTCATACACAGGGAAATCAAAACTTGGAGGAACCGTAGGATTACTGTGTTCAACGGGTTTATTATGGTTCAACCTGCATATAATGATTGGATGATTTTAGAAAGAGTTTTTTTTTCATGCAGATTTTTGAAATTAATAAGAAAATACAGACGTTTTGGTTTTTTCTGGCATTACCATTGTTTCCAAGGGAAAAAGCACTAAAAGAGTAGTCGTGGGAGAAACGACAAAGTTTTATTAATCAACGGCAATGCCGAAACAAACATGCCCTTACAGAAAATATCACTCTCGCTTTGGGCAGAGCGAGAGGATTGTTATTTTGAAAACAAAGCATTAAAGCAACAAGACACATTACTCAGAAACATGCATGATTGAAGGAATGTCAATGGCATCCCAATCTCTCGCAATGCCTCCTGGCGTAACAAATACAGGCCTGAGACCAGATCCAGTGGCTTCTTTGGAGATAGCATTAACAAACCCTGCACTGTGGAAGACTCCCGAGGAGACCCTTGATGACGGGGAGAACCCGAGACCTTCTTTACGCTTGTTCTCACAGAGCTGTATCACCTTGCCCCAGCCGGCAGTCTGACCTTCTTGAATGGCTCTCTGAGCATCCTTCAATGAAGCCATAGCAGCCCCAGCTTCCTTAGACTCTGCACCTTCAATGGTCAAACCTTGGAAAGCAGTCCCTTCAGCAGACCCTGCTTCAATACAAGAAAAAGAAGACAATTGGCTGACTAAGTATGCTTCTTCACCATGGATTGTAACGAGTTTTCCATTCTTCACAAATTTCAACTTCTGATGTAAGGTGGAAGTAACCGCACCTGCATCGTGTATCCACGGTCTTCCCAGCAGGCAACTGTAGGATGCATTAATGTCCATCACTTGGAAAGTAACCAAGAAATTCTCAGGGCCAATGGTTATTGGCAAATCTATCTCTCCCAGCACATTCTTTCGAGATCCATCAAAAGCTTTGACCAAGAAAGTACTTCTCCTCAACGGGGTCCCACGGTAGCTCAACTGATCTAGAGTTGTCTTGGGCATTACATTGAGGGAGGAACCGGTATCCACCAACACATTTGATATCATGTCTGATTTACAATTTACCGAGATGTGCAAAGCCAGATTGTGACTCTTTCCCGCTTCCGGCAACTCTTCTTCACTGAACCAGAGGTTGTTACAAGCAGTAATATTTCCCACTATGCCACCGAAACGATCTACCGTAACTTCGTGGTCAACATAAGCCTGCTCCAGCACTTTCAACAAGGTATTCCTGTGAGCCTCGGAGCTCAAGAGCAATGACAATACAGATATCTTCGAAGGAGTCTGCAGCAATTGATCAACGATCTTGTAGTCGCTCCTCTTTATTATCCTCAGAATCTCATCTAAATTCGAATCCTCTATAGATTTGCCTGGCTGGTTCACATCTGTAGCAATGGGTAAAACAACGGTTGGAGTTGCTTCTTCAATTGGTGGGATGGTCGGTGTAACTACCTTCTTCTGAAATAATGGCGGACGAACCTTCCCGCTTCTTAGCGCTGCAGAAGTCCCTTCGGCAATATTGCTTACTGTGGCAAAGGAGGCTAGAGGCACCTCTACTCCATTTTCTATCATAGTAGCATTGTACTTGTATGGCACTGCCTTGTCCGAAACATAAGGAATTGGTCCTGGCAACCTTATCACCAAAGGCTCAGCATTCTTCTTCAAAGGTACACTCTTGACAGGCGGATCGTGAAAAACTGGCACGACCACGCAAACATCACTGACAGTCAGAAGATTATCATCCATCAAGCTTTGGATGTCGTCTTGAACAGCATGGCAACCCAAAGGATCACGGAGGCATCCTAGACACTTGGCATGCTCATGGCTGAACAGAGAAGCTTTGCACAGCTTGATGTGCAGAGGCACCAGAGGAGTTGCGACATTGCGGACATCAAGTCTAGGAGTTTCCTCACATACTTCGATCATATTCACAGCAGCATGATTTGGTAGCGGATTGTCGAGGACATGTGGGACATTATTCTCAAAAGTCAGCTTCCCTTGATCAATGAGCTTCTTCACAATATACTTCAAAGCATAACACCCCTCGACATCATGACCTAAGGCACCTTGATGAAAGTCACATTTGAGATCAGACCTGAACCTTGGAGGCAACGGATCAGGTGGTGGCTTGCCCTGTCTAGTTGTACAATGCCCTCTCTGGAGTAGAGTTGGAAGAAGTTCTGCATACAACATTGGTATAGGAGGAAAAGTTGGTCTGGTATATTGCTGCTGCTGTTGTTGTTGTTGTTGTTGTTGAACCGGCAACTGTTGTTTCATCTGTTGGGCAATTGCATTGACGGGCACTTGAGGTTGACCCGGCGGCAGGGGGTACTGATGGTAAAACGGTGGGAAGAACGGATGCTGAGAGTACGGCATGTATGGGTATGACGGAGGCATTTGAGCTGCATTGATAGGAGCAACAGTAGCCATTGATTGACCGGCTCCAGCTGACACCATCCCCACTTCCGTTTCTTTCTTCTTGTGGTGTCCATTACCATACCTCTTCGATGCACTCGTAGAAGATTCAGCTTTCTCAAACACAATGATTCCATCCCTGACTGCTTCCTCAAGACGGGTTCCCATAGTGACCATCTCCGAAAAGTTGTTCGGGGCAGCGATGATCATCCTCTCAACGTAATCTTTCTTCAACGTCTTTAAGAACGTCTGGGTCATTTCTTCTTCATCTAAAGCAGGAGTGATACGGGCAGCTGCCCCTCTCCACCTTTGCGCATATTCACGGAAACTTTCCTCCTTTTTCTGAGATAGGGACCTGAGGAACTCCCTATTCGGCTTTAAACGAGTGTTAAACCCGTAGTGGCTCTTGAAAGCAGCGGCTAATTCATCAAAGGTATGGATGTCATTCTTGCTCAAACTAGTATACCACTCAGCAGCATCCTCCATCAAACTATCCTGAAAACAGTGGATCATAAGGGAATCATTGTCTTTGTAATTGCCCATCTTTCGGACGTATTTGATGATGTGGTTTTGAGGGCAAGTTAGCCCGTTGTACCGGTCGAAATCCGGAATTTTGAACTTTTTAGGAACATCCACTTTTGACACTAAGCAAAGGTCTTGAGTTTTGAAAGAGTCCGCATTCCCCCGATTGGCCTTGATCTCATGACGGAGTTCTTTAGCAAGTTCCCCCATCATCTCTTCCATGGTCTTGGTTACGGGGGTACTTCCGTGCTGTGTGTTGATGTTAACACCTTGGGGCAGGGTATGCACAAGAGGTTCAGTGACAGCCGCTGTTGTTTGTGGCAAAGTAGCATTGATGGAGGCAGCATTTGTTGCAGGGATCAGAACATTGTTAGCGGTGCTCAAAGTGCCCGCTGCAGTACTGGGAGTGAAGAACGGTGGAAGCCCATACGGAAACCCCACTGGCATAGCAAAGCGAGTGTCCGCAGAAGTGGTTGGGAGCACGCTTGTAGTCACCGGTGCAGCTGTGGTTGTAGGGATAGCTGTAGCTGATTGCTCTTGAGCAGCTAGCAGAGCAGTCATGACGTCATTAGCTTTAGCCAATTCCTCCCTTAGAGTGGCTAATTCGGTGCGAAGCTGAGCGTTCTCTTCTTCCATAGCCCTTTTCTTTCTTCTGTATTCTCTGGTTCGATCGGTTCTATCAGGTTCGTAAATCCTCTGAGCACGAGCCACTTTTCACACTGAGGCAGAGAAACCAGGAGATAGTGAGCACTTGGAAGCCTTTGTGACCAATGCATGATGCATATGATGCATGATATGCAAATGCAAATGCAAAAGACTTATTTTTTCATCGAAGGAATTTTAAACAAATTAGAAATCTTTGCAAATAATCAAAACTACATAGTATTTTTAACAGGAAGACTTTGAAATTTCAACAAAACACATGAAGCCCTCAAGCATAGGAAGTAGTCGGAGGATCATCGGACTCGGAATCTGAATCACAGTATCTATCAAAGAAGTCTCGTCGTCCTCGAGCTTTCTTGGAATCCCTCATAAGCAGCTCGTCTTTCTCTTCCAATTCCCTCCGGGCCTTAGCTAGTTCTTTCTTCAACATTAGATTCTCATGAGTCTTCTGCTCATCTCTACCATCCAAAGTCATGATTAGATTCTCGGCTTGATTGTACCGAGCTTTCCACACTTGCTTCTCACGACTCTCCATAGCTAGATGTTCCTGATACATATCCTGAGTCGCGGGGAGTAGAGGTAGAGGCATAGATGGAGTGGATGAAGACACGTATCTCATAGCTGGATAAGGCATACCAATCTCCTCAGCTCGATCTATCACCCACTGAGTATAGGCCTCATGAGCGACACCGGATCTCGCACCTAGATGCTTCACACTCTTCCTTCGAACCTTGGACCAAGCATCCATGAAAGCTTTCCTTTGTCCGGTAGGAGCATTCGCGTAGAAGAAGAACTCTGGAGATGTAGCGAGATTGATGGGCTTCGACTTCATAGGGAAACCAAACTGTCTCATAGCAAGCTCGGGGTTGTAGTTGATTCCTCCACGGGTACCAAGAAGAGGTACATTGAGAAAGTCTCCACAACCCATAATGATTTCCTTCACCTGAGCGGCCGGAGTGAGCCAGACAACCTCATCAGGAGTGAGAGCCATAATCCGCTGAGAGTAGGACCAATTTTCCGAGTTATCATGGAAGGAACTCGGAAGGTGCGAAATAAACCACCTATACAAGAGAGATATGCAGCAAAGAATATACCCACGGCCCTTGAGAGTCCTGTCATGGATGGCGTGGTAAGTATCCGCTAGCAAAGTAGGAACCGGGTTCTTGGAATGAAAGATCTCGATAGCATTCATGTCCACGAAGTCGTCGAGGTTCGGGAAGAGAATGAGCCCGTAGATAAGTAAAGCAAGAATAGCCTCGAGTGTATCCTGACGAGTAGTGCCGAGATTAGCCTGATCAAGAAGATACTTCGAAGTGAACCCCCGGATGTGAGATTTGGTAATAAGATGGTTGGAGACGTCGGAAGTCTTGAGGTAGAGATCCTTAGCAATAACCAGAGGAGTAAGAGAAGTCCCGGGACCGGTGAAAGGCGTCTTCTCGGCTATAGGCAGACCCACTAGATTGGAGTAGGCCTCGAGAGTAGGAACCAACTGGAAGTCCGGGAAAGTGAAGCAACGGAAGCTCGGATCATAAAACTGCACTAGAGTGTGCACTAGCTTCTCTTCCACATCGGTTCGGAGCAAAGTAAGCAATCCCCCATATCGGAGTCGGAACCCTGTTTGACTCTTGACCTTGAGTGCCAACTCTCTCAAACTAACCAAATCCACTTCCTTGAACTTGTAGCACTTAGTCTTCTTCATACCTGTGATTATTTACAAAAAATTCTCATTTGTTTAAACCCTTCGATGAATGCATGAAAAATGTTTATGTATGAATGCATGTATGCATGATTGTGTTGTTTAGTTACAATGTGGGTTGAGTTTCAAAGTAACGGGGCCACGGATGGACACGGCGTCCGGTGAACTAAGGCTTTGGATAGTAGTAACCAAGGTTCTAACACAGTTCCCAAACTGCAACCTCTCTCACATATATCGTGGTAGTACAGGACAACACCCGTTCCATGATTATTTGTGAGAAGGTCTAGTTTGAGTGTAGTATCGCGTGACGACTAAAGTTTGAGACAACACTCAATTTAGCCACCGCACTACGTCCTAAAAAGGCTAGGATGGGTTTGGTAACTACGGTTCATAGCTTCGTCGAACAATTGAAAGTGAAGTGCCTAAGCATGACAACACACGCCGACAATATCACCTTCAAAATGCCTCAGCTATGTGAGATTGATCGCATAATCCAATACACGAGGCAACCCTCGGATCGAATTGTCGATTATATCTCTACCTAAACATAAGTTCACTCAGCCCGGGTTAGGACTTTTGATATTCTCACCCCACACGTTGAATGAAAGTAAACAAATATTCACATATGTAAGCGATAAAATAAAGCGTAAATATAAACTAAGGAAAACTAGGCGCGACCCGCTAAAAAGAGTCCCCAGTGAAGTCGCCATTTCTGTTATCATGGTTTTTGGGTGCCAAGCCATTAATTGGACTTGAACCTTTTGACCGTTGATATCCCTCTTTTTTCTTGGGAAGGGTAAAAGAAGAAAAACCCTTGAGTTTCCGGATTCGGGGGTCGTTTTCGCTACGGGAAGGTGTTAGGCACCCGGAGCGATTATGGTATTCCATAAGAACCGCTTTCCTAAGTTTATTTCTACGCTTTAATTTTATTGCTTATTTGTAAAAAAGAAGGTGTGATTAGTTAAGAATGGAGGTGAGAAGAGGTAGAATTTGATTTTTATTTCGGCTTGGATGAGTTTTGACTCATTGCCTACGTACCGTTTTACGGGATCAAAACCGGCGTAGTTCTTGCTCAAAGATGGTTTTTGTTTTTATTGGTTGATTTTAGGTTTGAAAAGAGATTTTGAAGAATAGAGATGAGAGGCCTCAAGGGCATTAGATTTAGCAAAAAGTGAGGTTTGATTAGTGATTAAAAAGAAAGTCTAAATGATTAAGATGAATTGAATTTTTCTTAAGAAAAAGAAAAGGAAAAAAAATGAAGTGTTGACTTCATATTTATTATGAAAATTTTTGAAGTGAAATTCAATTGTTTTTTTTTGAAAAAAAAAAGATGGATTTTCTCTAAGTGTTTAAAACTTAAACGCTTAATTAACCATACAATCCTATGCATACATCTAAGGTGAGTGTGTGCGTGTCGGTGCGTCATAGTGTCCATAGTCCATATTACAAAAATTGCCTAAATACATTCTATGGCCTCTTTGCCAAGCTACAAACCAATGATAACAAATTACATCACTAAATGAATCAAAATTTGCAAAAAATAAATGCTAGGCTTAAAGAAAGTAGAGAGTGGAGAGAAATGCTAGGAGTGAAATCACATGGGGAACAAAATGTTAGTGCAACAAGGAAAAAATATAATTGGAAAGATGCAAAATGTGCCAAATGAGTATGCAACATGAGAATTTAGCAAGCACGATGTATAACAAAGTCAAGATAAAAAAAAAACAATTCAAAACAGCAAGATCAACATGTGATTAGAGGCATAAACATCTCACATCAACATACCAAAAGATTATTATCACATATTAACACATTAAGGATAAAAATACAATGAAAAAAACTCATGGCAAATGATCCAAAAGGAATTAAAATGCCATGAATTAATCATGCAATACTTTTATCAAGCTCAACATGCAAAAATGTCATAGGAACCATAAGAAATCAACACAACGTATACTTAAAAAATCTAGGAATTTTTATCAAAATTTTGGTCAAGGCACAGGTTTCAATAGCACAGAAAAAAGGTGTAAATAGCACAAAGGAGCAAAAAAAAACGTATGGGATCTTAGGCCCAGACCCAAAGCCCAAAGTCAAAACACAGGAAAGCGCAGGGACCGTTGGATTGATCCAGGAGATGGAACCCTAGATCCAACGGTCTAGATTGAAGGGAACGAAACAGAGCTGGACCGGTCCGGTTCAGCTGCTTATAAAAGGATTACAGGACCGGTCCAGTCCATTTTTCCTTCTCCTCTCTCTCTCTAACCCTAAACCTAGTGAGAGAAGCTCTCACCTCTCTCCTCTCTCCGGTTGTCTTCTCCGGTGAGCTTCACCGCTCCGGTGTGGTGGCTTGCCGGCCCAACAGGGCGGCGCCGCCGCACCGGAGGCGAGAAACTCCACCGTTTTCAAAATTTTTTTACAGATTAAGACATCCTTTTTCGTTCTAAACAAGAATATGGCATTAGATTTCGCATGCAAGGTCTGAATCGTTGTAGATCTATGTTTTTGTGTCACGGTTTTGAGAATCTTTTTTTCTTTGAAACTTTCTTGGATCAAATCCTCTTCTATCCTTCTTGATCTGTAACGATTCGCTTGCGTTGATGCTTTTTGAAAAGAGAAAAACGAGATTCACGCGTTTATGGTTACGGTTACGGTTCTGGTTCTTTTTGTGATTCTGGAAAATTGTTAAGTTTACTGCTTGCGTGATTTTGCAGGTTTAAACTATGATTTTATTTTGTAAAGAGGTTCTGAGTTTTTACCTGAAATTTTTGATGGAGATTCTGTGCTTTCTGTGTTGATTTCCGGCTTTGAAACTGAAAATAAATCAGTGATTCTTCCTTTTCTCCACCGGTCCAGATTCTTCGTTTTCTTCCCCTCTTCTTCTCACTGTCTTCTTCGTGATCGTGCTTGAGTCCGTTGCTAACAGTAATGGACTCGCACTTGTATTGTGAAGGAGGTGATTCAATGATGAAGATTCAGTATTGAATCTCTGAGAATTGCAGAGAATTTGATGAATTTGTTGATGATTCAGTGATTCTGGTGATTCTAAAAAAAACGGTTAGGGTTTTTGTTCTTGGTGTTCTTGATGAATCTGAGAAATTTCTGTTTTGATTCAATTGCTGAGAGAGAGAAAGTTGGAATTGTGTTTATGAGTTGGCGTGTGATTAATGGCTTTGAGTGGCACTGTGCACTATTTATAATCTGACATGTGTACTTGAAATCCAATGAAAAGGTGACACCTGGATTTGTATGAAAATGGCACGGCTTGGACTTGAAATGAATTTGGGACTTTTCTGCAAAAACAAAAACTTAAGGACTAAACTGTAATAAAAAAAAGGACTGAAATGCAAATTGGAAAGAAAAAGGGACTGAAATGCAATTTTGGGACCTCAATTGAGGGACCAAAATGCAATTAAAAATAAAATTGAATAAAAAACGTAATTTGACCAAACGTAAAGCGAAACAAAAATAAAATTGACAAAACGGACTAAAACGAACCAATGGCCTAAATGAGGTACTTCAAAGTAACCTCCCCATGCCAAAATTTCGTGTGAAATGACCAAAATGCCCCTAGGGCTAAAATTGACCTAAACAGATTCAAATTGACTCGACACTGACTCAGACGCAAGTTTGAAACGAAATTAACAAAATTTACTGATGAAATGAAAAAAAACAATTTGAAAAGACTCAGAGACAGTCACAAGGATGAAAATGGGTCCCACTGCAGGAAATGACCAAAATACCCTTCTGTATGACTTTTTGCAAATTTTGAAATAAACTGTAGAAAAAGCAATGCAATGATTCAGAGACACTTTTGAATGACTTATAAGACAAGTAAAGACACTTCAAAAGGTTTTATGCAAGAAAAACATAGGTGAAATTGTGATTGAAAATACTGCGAGGCAGAGACAATTTGAACTGTGCAGTTGAAATTTGATAATTGACAAAGTTTGAAATGAAATTGGGCCCAGTATTTTTAGGTCCAAAAACAGGGTATAACAGTGGTGCCAAAGGTTTGAAGTTTGATGACAGTGAGGATGAGAGGGCTACTGCACTTAATGATGGGTTTGCCTATGTTGAAGTGGATGCACCTGTGAGTGGAAGTAATAGAGTAGATGTTGGTGGGAAGTCTTTGAGGATTAAGACTTGTGCTTCAAAATCACCATTGAAGAGCAATACTCCTAAGAAAAAAATGAAAGTGAAGATACTTACACATAAAGGGAAGAAAGTTGATGATGAAGCAGAAGAATACCATAGTGATGAACTATATAGCTCAGACCCTGATAACTCTGACCATGAGAATGGGCCCAAATATGCAAAGTTTAGAAAGGAGCAATTAAATGAAAAGTATGAGTTTAAGTTAGGTATGGAGTTTAATTCACTCAGAGAATTCAAGGATGCAATAATTGAGTGAAATGTGTTGAATGGGCATGAAATAAAGATGCCAAAAAATGAACCTGGTAGGGTAAGGGTAATTTGCAAACAACAATGTGGTTATATGGTCTTTTGCTCTAGAGTGGGGACCAGTCACACTTATCAAATAAAGTCTTTGGATAGAGACCACACTTGTGCAAGGAAAACAAAAAACAAATATGCTTGTTCTAGGTGGGTGGCTAACTTTGCTGTGGTTAAGAAGCTGCAAACAAATAAGAAGGTAACCATAGAGGACATCATCGATGACATGAGGACGAATCATGCAGTGGGTAGGGCGTGGAAAGCAAAACAGATAGCTCAGAAAATTGTTGAGGGTGATGCTGATTGTCAATACTCAATGATAAGGAGATATGCTGCTGAACTTAAAAGAGTGTGTCCTGGAAACAGTGTGAGTATCAATGTTGATAGGCCAGATCCAGGATTACAACCCAGGTTTGGATCTTTTTACTTTTGTTTTGATGGATGCAAAAAAGGGTTTACAAATGGATGTAGGCCATTTATTGGGGTTGATGGCTGTCATCTAAAGACAAAGTATGGTGGTCAACTGCTCATTGCTGTTGGTAGAGACCCAAATGACCAGTACTTTCCTCTTGCATTTGGCATTGTTGAAACTGAGTGCAGGGCAAGCTGGAAGTGGTTCATGGAGTTGCTGTTGGATGACATTGGGAAAGATAAAAGATATGTATTCATATCAGATCAGCAGAAGGTAAGTGTTGTCAGTCTATTTCATGTATTTAATCTAATTATGGATTTAATGTTTCAGGGGAAACCTTCCAAGAAGAATAGTGGTGGTGCAAGCACTAGTCATGATGGACATGTAGTTAACAGTGAGTCTAGAGAGGCAGGGAACACTCAAACTGATGACAATATTGAAACTGTCAACACAGGTCAACAAGGACAACCTTCTGAAATTGACCAAAACCTGTTTGGTGATATACCAGATGAGGTTTTTGCTTCTATGCCTGAAATCCAGCCCACTGAAACTGAATTAGCACAACAAAATGAAGTGGCAGAACAAATTCAAGTTGAGAATGTCAATGTTGATGTTGCAAATAGACCAAGGATGATGAATGGACCAAGAATGATGGGTGGACCACGGATGATTAATGGACCAAGAATGGTTAATGGACCTAAGCTGAATGATGAACCTAAGTTGAAGAAGAGAAGCAGTAACAGGTTAAGGAAGTTGAAGACAAAAGCAATTATTGGTCCAGGTGCTAGTGTTGATGAGCCATTTGTATTGGATGAAACTGAAGAAGGAGTGCTTACACAAGAGGATAGTGTAGTTACTTCCAAGGATGGGAATGTACTACCTCAGGAAAAGAAGAATTGACTGGAAATTGACTGCAATCTAAATTTTGCATTTTGTTTCTAATGACTGTTAGCACTTTATGGTACTATGTTGTAATGACTTGAAGCTCTTATTTTGGTTTATGTCTTTTAGAAGACCTGCACTTTTATGTGCAATCTTTTGGCTTCTGACAATTAGAAGTTTATGCACTTAATGTGCACTCTTTTGGTTTCTGACTTTTACAAGTTTATGCACTTAATGTGCAATCTTTTGGTACTATGTTGTAATGACTTGAAGCACTTTATGTGCATGATTATGTAATATATCCTCACTATTATGTGCTATCTATTATCAGTTTAATTGAAGTGTGAATTTTGTGCTATGTAATTGAAATCAACTGATAAATTCATGGAACAATACAACAACTACAATATGTTACATGAACTAATAAATTAGAGCAAATTACATCAACTGATACACTTGAAAAACTTACATAAACTAAAACGTACAACATAAACTAAAGTTTAGTTTATGTCTCAAATAAACTTCAATACAACAACCAAAAAAATCCATGACAACACAAGTGCAAACTCGAGGATAGAAGTTTTCTTTCTTTCATTATGTAACTTCTGCTTAGTTTTGACATGCTTGCTAGAGACACTTTCCTTCATATAATCCTTGCCCAATTCATTTCCAAATTCAATTCCAATTTCCTTCCCAATTTCTTTCCCAAATTGCTTTAAGTAATCAGATATCACTAAACAATTTTGACACCCAACTACATCATTATTTGAGGAACAATCATTCTTTGAGGACACATTTTGAAAGCTACTAGAACCAATGTTGCTCAATCCACCATCACCTTCACTGTTCTTTGCAGCCAGTTTTTTAAGCATGGCTTTAACTCTAGGTGAATGAAGCTCATCATCCCATATGAACAATTTGCAATGGTAATCATTCTACACAAAAAACAAATCAAATTTCTTACATTAGAATATATTTTTTCGATTTTTTTTTACCAATTACATACAAATCAGATTTCAAATCACTTACCTCCCAAAAGTTTCGACATCTCCAAAATTTTCTCTTTAGATTTTCATCAGTATTTGATACCCACAATTTCATCACCTGATTACAGCCACACTTCGGTAGATTTCGTCCAACTGGGTAGCCAACATCTGAAGCTTTGCTTCCTCCCATTTCAAAAACCCTAATAGTAAGACAAAGATGAGGAATACGAATACAAATAAGAGGAAGAAATTTTTCAAATTTCTAGGATTGGGTTTAAGGACATGAAGAAATCGAAATAGGGTGATAATGGTGAAGAAGAGCAGGTACGAAGGAGAAGAAGAGGATGAAGGAGAAAGTGGGATGATTTCCTTTCCATTCCAATTTTATAATTGTAATTTTGAGGTTTTATGAATTATTATTATTAATATTGAGTTTTAAAAAAACAAAAATAAAAGTTAACAAATTTAAATTAAAATTGAAAAAAAAAAAACCAATTTTCAAACGTGGCAAGTGAAAAAATAAATAAATATTAAAAGAAAAATCCATGTCAGCGCCACATAAGCTCATTTAGTGAGTTGGAGGGTGGAGGGTGGTGAGCCGGAAAAAATTTTTTTTACAAGGACACAAATCAGACCAAAAATTTCATAAGGGTGAAAACTGGAAATGGCATATATTACGAGGGGAAAAACACTATTCACCCAAACATATATGATCTTTTTTTTTTTTTTTTTTTCAGAGATATTGCATATTATAATTTTACTCTTTTTGAGTAATGATACATAGACACCCTTTATTCCCATACAGCCTTGTACACCCCATGCATTAGGAAGAGAGAAAAGAGAAAGTGTGCTTGTGCGGGATCCACGTGACTACGTGTCAGTTTTTTGTGTGGGTGTCAAAGGGTGTATTGCCACCTAAGGATGTCTATGTATCATTACTCTATATGTAAGGTTAACGTTGAAATCCAGACATTTTATTTCTGCGTATCTGAGATGTGTGAGCTCTAACGACTAGATTATTTAACTAAAATTAAGTTAATTTATAAATTTTTATTAACAAATGTTGTATTTTTATAATTTTTTTTTAACTATTTATACTATATACTTTTTTTTTTGAAAGATTATACTATATACCTTTTGTTTTGTAAAGGATCTATTCTATATATAATAAAGAAAATAAGAGATTTTGAGATGGTTTTTTCATTATCCCAAATATATATATTTAAACGACTTTTTTTTTTTTTTTTTATAATAACTAGTGAATAAAGTATGAATTATGAGTTTTATGAAATTTTATTTTCCTTTTGGAAGTCTTTTTTATTTTGATTAAAAGTATAGTAAAGATATTTTGAATTATTCTCATTTTTTTCAATGATATCAACAATATAATAAATAATATCTTTCAAAAAATATAACAAATATAATATAAATTCTTATCATTTGAATGACCCTAACAAAATAACATTCTTATAGTCAAATTTGCTTAAGAGTATAATTAGAAGGAGGAAAAGTCAGCGCAAAATTAAACACTCTATTTTCTTTGTATCTACTAGCAAAAAGATAGGCACTTTCATGACCGTCTTTCAACTCTTTTTATTGTACTAACTTTTGAAAATTATGAACCGTATTTTTTTTATGAAATTTTGATTTAGATTAAAAGTAAAAATACAAATGTTTGTTGCTTTCGACTTACAACAAACCAAACTAAGAAATGTTTATCTATTTAAATGACACTAACAATATAACAAAAAAAATATAATTTGAATTTTTAACTTTTTAATGACACCAACAATATAAGAGGAAAAATATAATCTAAATTCTTATCTTTGTAATGACACCAACAATCATTATTATAAACAAATTGTATATGAGTGTAATTGAGATAGTGAAAAGCCAACTCAAAATCTCATATTTTCTTTATACAGTAAGTATAAATATAATCATTTAATTTGTTACACTTTTTAAATGATAAAGGAAAAAACTGGACATATACTCATATAGTGTTTATTTCACTTTTTATTTTTTTATCTTGAATTCACTCCCACCCATTATCGTTTTAAGAGGGTTATGTTCCCATTCTCTACCTTTCTTCTATCTTTCTCCCTAATTTCTCCTGGAATTATCCCGAGATGAACAAAGTTGTCTTCACGCTGACGTAAGAGTGGTGGCGCTTATGAAATTATCTAAATAGAGAAGGTTGTGCCTTGATCAGGGTTTGGTTCTTCGTGGTGATGTACACTCACTTTGAGAACTTGGAGTAGATTGTCCATATGTGGGACTTCATCCATTGGTGGATTCTAGTGGATCAGGACATTTTGGGGGCATTACTCGAGTTGTTTGGTGCAGGAAGTAGATTCATCGTTCCTTGAATGGATTGGAACCAGATTTGTTGTCGAGGTCAGGAACAATGGGGAAAATGACCGGACATGTGCCTTGTCATACCCCAATTTTTGACCTAAGACAGCACTGACACGTGTCATTTAACTCCGACCGGTCTCAGCCTTTCGAGCAAAAATTCGGCAGGGAGGTATTTTAAAATACCTCATAGTTAATTCCGAGTCGGACCCTCTTCTCTCAATTTTCATTTAATTTTAATTTCCATCTTTTATTAACTTTAAATTCATTTTTTTTAACCTTTATTTTATCTTATTTTTGTTTTATTTATCCTTAGTCCTTTTATTTCATTTTTTAATGTCCAAAAATAAGTCAAAATTTGGTCCGATAATATCCAAACACACAGCTCATTCACACAGCTAAAAACAGCCTGTAATGTCTCCTCTCCAAGCAACAAAATTTTCATTTCAAACTCTATAAAGGCAACACGCAAGCAGCCAAGAAAAAGGGGGGCCCAACAGCAAAAATGGCAATAAACTAAAAATACAGAGAACAATTTTCCAGCAAAAACACACGCTACCAACTAACAAATTTCAACCCTAATCAACTTTCCAACAAAACAATTTTCATTCAACCTCTTTCGATTCAAATCTTCACAAAAACCCAAACGCATTAACCAAACATCAATCACGCACACAACAATCAAATCCAGCCACAAATCTCGATCATAAATCACATTATTTCAACCCACAAACCACACATCAGACTTTCAAAACCGCGTTACAGAAACACAACGCCTTAAACTGGATCCACAAACATCCAGACTCAAAAAGTAGTATTTCTTTCCTTTTAGATCTAGGTCAAACCGTTGGGTTTTGAACATTTTTGAGTTAAAAATCGGAAAGAAGGAGAGAAAAGAAGGAGAGAGGACGAAAAAAAATATAAAAAGAGAGTACACAACCACTCCGGCGCGGCGGCGCGGCCATCTTGGCCGGCCGGCCACCGCGCCAGCCACCGGAGAAGAAGGTGGCGTTGGAGGAGGATTCTAGAGAGAAGGCAGAGCCTCTCTCTCTAGAAACAAAAGAAGAGAGAGAAGTTTGAAGTGAAAATGAATAAAAAAACCGGTGCCTACCTATTTATAATGCTAGACTGAACCGGTTCAATCTTGGAACCGGTCTGAACCGGCCTATTCCAGGCCCACACGCGCCTGGCCTTACCCAAGACCCAAATCCTTTTCGTTTTATTTTTCTGCACCCCCCCTTTTACTGCTCACACACCCCCAGCATCTCATTTTTCTAATTTCTTTTTCATGCATTTTAATTCTCGCTCTATCTGTTAATCCAGAGTGCTCTGGTCCCCAGTTAACTGTTAATATTATAATTATTCTCCAGAACAATCTGGTCCTTAATAATTAAATTAATCCAGAGTGCTCTGGTCCAAAATTAACTTAATATGATATTCTTGCTTAATTTAGTTATTCTCCAGAACAATCTGGTCCTTGTTAATTAAATTAATCCAGAGTGCTCTGGTCCTATATTAACTATTAATATTATATTTTTGTTTAATTTAATTACTCTCCAGAACAATCTGGTCCTTGTTAATTAAATTAATCCAGAGTGCTCTGGTCCTATATTAACTATTAATATTATATTTTTGTTTAATTTAATTACTCTCCAGAACAATCTGGTCTTTGTCAATTAAATTAATCCAGAGTGCTCTGGTCCTAAATTAACTGTTAATATTATATTTTTGTTAATCCAGAGTGCTCTGATCCAAACTTAAATGTTAATATTTATTTATTTTTGTTTAACTTAGTTATTCTCCAGAATATTCTGGTCCATGTTAAAATAATTTCACAATTTAGCTTAACTTCATTTTTCTCATTCTGCTTATATAATTTTCATATCTTTATTCAAAAACAACAAAAACATTCAAATATCAAAAATTCATAAAAAGAACTTTTCACAGTAAACCTTGATCTTAAATCAAGTGACCGTCTTTTTCTTTTTCTTAATCAAATTTCAAATCAATTCTAATTCAACTTCAAGTCTATTTCTTTCAATCTAAAAAACACAAATCAATTCTCATTTGCCATTTGGCTTTTTATTTCAAAACCTCTTTCAGAACATATAAAAAAACACCAAACAAATCAAACGTCAATTTCTACCCCGAACTACGAGGTTTTGATCCCTCACGGGTACGTAGGCAGAGGACGCTTGTCCTTCCAAATCAATTAAAAAACAATTTTCTTTTTTTTTTTTCTCTTTTCAAATCAATTAAAAAACAATTTTCTTTTTTTCTCTTTTCAATTATGAACTAAAAAACATTTTTCTTTTTTCTCTTCAATTAAAATCAATTTTCTTTTCTTTATCAACTCGTCATTCAATTCCATTTTCATCTCTTTAAAAGCAAGCAAGTTTAAGCACAAAAAGTTAAATAAAATCAGGAGGTTCTCGTAGAGTACTACGAATATTTAGGGTGCTAATACCTTCCCTAAGTATAACCAACCCCCGAACCCTGAATCTCTTCAAAATGGGTTGTTTGGAACGTTTTCCCCTTAAAAAAAATTTGTTCGGTCGTGATATAAAAAGTGAGTCAAAGTCAATCAAATGGCCTTGACGTCCGAAAAATGGCGCGACAGAAATGGCGACTTCACTGGGGAACCCTTAAGAGGGTTAAGCCTAACTTGGCTTTATTTAATTCTTTGTGCCATAACTTGCTTACAAAACAAAAAAAAAAATAAAGGATGGAAATACTGGTATATATGTTCTCTTTTCTTCTTTCTTTTTTCCTTAACGTGAGTGGTGAGATAAGTCCTACACCCAGGCTTGAGGGAAACATAAGATAGGATGGTGGTATAACCAAAGTGCCATTCCGAGAGTCAAGTCTCGTGTTTTGGTTCATGTGGTATAACCCCGCTCAATGGAGGAATCTTGGAAATAATTTATGTTGGCATGAGTAGTCGTGTTGGCATTGTATTTTCAAGTGACCGTCGAAGTTGAGGACCTTTAGTTACCATTACCCATCTTGGCCTTTTAGGACGTAGTGCGGTGGCTAATCAAGAGTAGTCTTGGTCTAGTTGATACGCGATACTACACTCAGACGAGACTTTCTTACGAACGTTGTTGGACCGGAAGTATTTCCGTAACCCGATGACATTCGGAAGCGGTTAAAGACTCTGGGAACTTGGTAGAACCCGTGATACAGGTACAAATGAGACCATAGTCCTTACCAAATGGCGTGTTTACCCTTTGACTCCATCATTGTGGACCTAAAACCTCACCATGTTTTCACCATTTGTGCAGCATAATCATGCATACATGCATTCATCCATAAAAACTTCTTTCATCAAAATATCGAAGGGCTTATATAGTTTTTTTTGTAAATATCAAAGGGATGGAGAGAAGAAACACTAGGAAGTTCACTTTCAAGAAATTGGATTTGATGAACTTAAGGGATCTTGCAGTTAAGGTAGCCAGTCCGGAAGACTTTCATGATCGTCATGGGAGGCTGCTTGGTATCCTTTGGACAAATGTTGAGAAAGGATGTTTGGAGACCTTGGTCCAATTCTATGACCCTGCTTACCATTGTTTTACTTTCCCTGACTACCAACTTGCTCCCACCCTCGAGGAATACTCCTACTTAGTTGGCCTACCAGTGCTTGACGAAGTACCATTTACCGGCCTTGAACCCATTCCAAAAGCCGCCACTATAGCAGATGCTCTCCATCTTGAAACCTCTCTCATAAAAACAAAACTCACCATCAAAGGAAATCTTCCAAGCCTACCCGCCAAATTCCTTTACCAGCAAGCCTCTGATTTCGCGGAAGTAAACAATGTCAACGCCTTTTACTCCATCCTAGCCTTACTCATTTACGGCCTTGTACTGTTCCCAAATGTTGATGATTGTGTTGACATCCATGCCATTCAAATCTTCCTCACAAAGAACCTTGTCCCCACATTGTTAGCCGATATGTACCATTCCATACACGATCGGAACCAGGTAGGTCGTGGGGCTATCCTCGGTTGTGCACCTTTACTATACAAATGGTTTACCTCTCATTTACCCCAAACCCATTCCTTTCAAGCCAATCCAAGAAATCTCTCTTGGTCTAAAAGAATCATGTCCCTCACTCCATCTGACATAGCCTGGTACCACGCCACCCATAACTTCAGAAACGTCATTGTCAGTTGTGGAGAATACTCAAACGTACCCCTTCTCGGTATGCAAGGAGGAATCAGTTACAACCCTATCCTTGCCAAACGTCAGTTTGGATGCCCAATGGAAACTAAACCGGATAGCATCTACTTAGAGGGTGAATTCTACTTTAACCATGAAGATCCCACAAACAAGAGAGGAAAATTTGTTCAGGCTTGGCGTGCTATTCGCAGACTTAGCAGAAGCCAATTGGCGAAGAGATCAGACTTTTCACAAGGATCTCACACTCAATGGGTCATTAATAGAGCTTCAAGTCTGGTCCTACCCTATCACCTCCCAAGATACCTATCTTCAACTACCCCATATCCATCCTTACCCATGACTTCTAAAACCAAAGAGGAAGCTCAATACCTGTTAACCGAGATGACACGAGAAAAGGACATATGGAGAATGAGATATATGGAAGCCGAGAACAAGATTGGGACTCTAAAGGGACAAGTAGAACAGAAAGATCATGAGCTCAGCAAGATGAGGCAACAAATGATCGAGAGAGACGATCTACTCCAGGAGAAGGACAGGTTGCTTGGAAAGCATATCACTAAGAAGCAACGCATGGACTTCATGGATTTGTTTGATGGTGCACATTCAGATTTCGAGGAGTAGTCTACTTCAAGAGCTCAAGAACTCCCCGTTTGTTTTATCCTTTATGCTTTCCATTATGTACTTTGGAGTCTATCCCTTGGCTCAATTTGTTAAAAAGGGAATTAACTTGTTTCTATTTGTAGGACTATCCCTTGACTTTGTTTTAGAAAGGGAATTATCTTGTCCAAGGAAACTTTCAGTTATGATGTTTACCAAAATTGCTTTTATAAGTCCTTCGATAAATAAAATATGTCTATCTTTTTGCATAACATCATGCATCATCCCGCATTTCATAGTTTCAAATACAAGTCTCACAATTTTTTTTTTTTTTTCTTTTCCACCAAAGGTCAAAGAAGGGTCTCATGTCTTCATTCAACTTCAGCTCACACATGCAAACACTCGTGCAAACACAAAAAATGGATCGACTTAGAGAAGAGGTCCACGAGCTTCGTGAAGAAGTAACTGTACTTCGGGCCGAGGTAGAGAAGTTAACTAACTTGGTATCTTCACTATTGGCTACGCAGGATCAGCCGCTATGCCCACAACAGCCTCGACAACAAGCTCTTCAGCAGTTTATTGCTCAAGATCAAGCTAAGGGAGCACCACGGTTTGATCTGATCCCTGTGAAATATGCAGAGCTGTTTCCCACACTTCTTAAGGAAAATCTGATCCAAACTAGACCACCTCTCCCGGTACCAAAAAGGTTGCCAATGGGGCATAAAGCTGACCTTTCTTGTGCTTTCCATCAAGGGGCATCAGGTCACGATATCGAGCAATGCTTTGCTTTTAGGACTGTAGTCCAGAAGTTAATCCAAGCTAACACTCTGTCCCCTGAGGGTCAGCTACTTGTCCAACAAAGATCTCAAAAGCCGGTTTACCAGCCACAACTTCAACAACAGGCTCCAAGAGCACTGCAGTTTGATCCGATTCCTATGAAGTACGCAGAACTGTTTCCTTACCTGCTTAAGAAGAACTTAATCCAAACTAGGGCACCTCCTCCAGTGCCGAAGAAATTGCTGGCTCAATGGAGACCTGACCTCTGTTGTGCTTTCCATCAAGGAGCACAAAGTCATGACATTGAGCATTGTTTCTCCTTGAAGATTGAAGTCCAGAAGCTGATTGACGACGATGTCTTGCCTTTCAAAAATTTGAATCTGAGTATGTAGCTGCAATTGGGTCAACGTTTATGTTTTCTTCTGCTACTCGATTTTCTTCCAGCGATATGTTTGTTGGTTTACTACCTTTTCAAAAAAAACATCCTTTCGTCCCGCCCGAGATGAAAGTGAACTGGTGTAGGGCTTTTTGCTTTAAGAATTGTCATCATTAATAAAAAAGTCGCTTCGATCCCGACTTTGCTTTTTATTTTTTGCTTTTTCTGGAAAAATGGTAATACAAAAAACCCAAAAAAAAATAAATAAATAAATAAATAAATCTTTTAATCATTTTCAAATATCTGCATAATCATAACTTTCATTTACATGTCAAAATCAATAATCGAATCATGCATTAATAAACCCGTTGAACACAGTAACCATGTACTCTCTTCCAACTTTGAGTTCTCTATGTCCGAAGATGAAGAAGAGGAAAATGAGGAGACTCCCGATGAGATCTCTTGCTTACTGGGGCATCTTAGCCGTCGAATCTACAAACAAAAATATCAAGAAGATTGCCCGGAAGATGGCTTTCATTTACAAAGACGGGCACAAGATGCTACCATCCGCACTTCATGAGTATAGTACTTCAATGCACATTTCAACAGGGGCAAACCCCCCTCCATCCCTCAGTATACAACATGAAGTTTGTGCGGCCCGTGGAGGTCGAAGTCCCGACAATAGGAGTTCTACCGAAGTCCAAGCTTGATTGAACTTAAAATACATGACGACCTTGTACAACCATGTCAAAAGAGGTTGAAACAAACTTCTAACAAGAAGGTTCGTCTTCATAAATTTCAAGGAGACTTTGTGCCCAAGGAGGTACTACCTTTAAACCAGATTCCAGGGGCAAGTGGACGCCTAACTATGAAAGCCCATGTGCACTGACTCGTGCGCCTACAAATGGTGATAAACTCACACTTCCTATGGATGCCAATGCAGTCAAGAAATACTTTGTCAAAAAATGAAAGCCCGATAAGTCGCAAACCTGAAAAGGCGGCTTAGGCAAAAATGAGCGTCTTGGTGGTCTGAAAACCCGAAAGGGCGGTCCAGGCAAAAATAGAGACATGAACAAAAATGATTATCCTGATGGATTGAAAACCCGAAAGGGCGATCTATGCAAAAGTCAAGGATCAAAAGACAAAGTAACTGCATCAGTCAGGCACCATACACTTGGGGCATCCAAACTATCAAAAAAAAAAAAACTTCCGACTCGAAGCATCTACAAGTCAAAGACCCAGAACAGGGGCATTCAAAGTTGTTAGGGAGAATAACGGTTATTGTGTTCAAGGTACCCTTCCCACTATATTTACCATTTTTCAAATTTTTCAAAGATCCATGGAGCCATGCCATAGGCAGGTCGCCACTCAATTCATCAAATTTGAGCCTGTGCCCATTTATTTGGAACTCTCATTTATTCTAATTGCAAAATTTCTTCTATTTTTGATGGCAATACTTAAAGCAAAAATTTTTCAAAATACAAAACATTTTTTACATCTTTTGAAAAGTGTGAACAACAAACACACTCTCTTTGAACTCATAAGTAGGTGAAGCGTACATCAACATTCGCCTCGAGAACGGTTACACTCCGAAAGGGAAACAGGGCTAAGCACTATGAAAAGGACCTCTGCCTTGAGCAAGATGCTGTCACAGCCCAAAATACAAAAAAAAATCAAAGCTCGCTAAGCTGAAAACCTGAAAAGGCAGCTTAGGCAATAGAGAGCGTCCCGGTGGACTGAAAACCCGAAAGGGCGGTCCAGGCAAAAATTAGGGGCACAAAAAAGAATATACTCCCGGTGGACTGAAAACCCGAAAGGGCAGTCCAGGCAAAAGTTAAGGATTTCAAAAAAGCACGACTGTTGAATAATGCAAGGGGAGGAACACCCTGTGTCGTCTTACAACTGGCGACTTCTTCTAGACTTTCTATCAACAATGGGTTTTACCCCCAAGAGGCATCGGTTGCTACCTTGTGCCAGGTTCTTACACCGTCAACGGTTTGATTTGTTAACAATAATATCATCTCCAAGGAAGTTTGCCGAGTGTTTGTACTGCGATGTCAGTCCGCCTCCCACCTTACCAATCCTGTCTCATTCCATCGAGTCTATACAATCATACATCCATTCACACATTCATACATCAATACATTCATACAATCATGCATTCATCAATATTTTCACATATTCATACGTTTACGTGTACACAACATATGCACAACATCGATCCACCCATAATTACATCAGTCATCCATAATATCGTTTCAGTCATGTCTCTTAAGTTCGGTCTTAACTTATCAATTTCAAGCGGCAAGTTTCTGATAAAGGGACAACTTGAATCTATTTTCAATCACTTTCAAGCGGCAAGTTTCTGATAAAGGGACAACTTGAATCTATTTTCAATCACTTTCAAGCGGCAAGTTTCTGATAAAGGGACAACTTGAATCTATTTTCAATCACTTTCAAGTGGCAAGTTTCTGATAAAGGGACAACTTGAATCTATTTTCAGTCACTTTCAAGCGGCAAGTTTCTGATAAAGGAACAACTTGAATCTATTTTCAATCACTTTCAAGCGGCAAGTTTCTGATAAAGGGACAACTTGAATCTATTTTCAATCAATTTCAAGCGGCTAGTTTCCGGCAAAAGGACAGCTTGAATCTATTTCCAATCAATTTCAATTTCAAAAGTGTCATGCCCGGCGTAAAGCTGTGCTAGCCATGTCACTAATCAATTTCAATTTCAATTTCAATTTCAAAAGTGTCATCCCCGGCGTAAAGCCGTGCTAGTGATGTCACTAATCAATTTCAAAAGTGTCATCCCCGGCGTGAAGCCATTCTAGTCATGACACTAGTCAATTTCCATTTCAATTTCAATTTCAAAAGTGTCGTCCCCGGCGTAAAGCCGTGCTAGTGATGTCACTAATCAATTTCAAAGTGTCGTCCCCGGCGTAAAGCCGTGCTAGTGATGTCACTAATCAATTTCAAAGTGCCATCCCTGGCGTGAAGCTGTGCCAGTGATGTCACTAGTTAATTTCAATCACCTATCATATAGGTAGTAGACAATCATTTTCCCCAGTGAAACTACATTCCCCTAGCGGAGTCAGGATCCCTTTCTCTAGCGAGTTTTGGGTATCCCATTGTTGTTTCTCATTCCAGTCGAGTCACCTATGTCATCATGCACTCATTCTTGCATCAAATGCATTCATAGCATCTTAGGTCAAAAAATGGTGTACTCTGTATTTAAGTCTCTTCGACCTGTCAATTCAAAGATTCCATCTTCGAATCTCCGGACGAAGAAACTTAAATAGGGGCATCTGTCATACCCCAATTTTTGACCTAAGACAGCACTGACACGTGTCATTTAACTCCGACCGGTCTCAGCCTTTCGAGCAAAAATTCGGCAGGGAGGTATTTTAAAATACCTCATAGTTAATTCCGAGTCGGGCCCTCTTCTCTCAATTTTCATTTAATTTTAATTTCCATCTTTTATTAACTTTAAATTCATTTTTTTTAACCTTTATTTTATCTTATTTTTGTTTTATTTATCCTTAGTCCTTTTATTTCATTTTTTAATGTCCAAAAATAAGTCAAAATTTGGTCCGATAATATCCAAACACACAGCTCATTCACACAGCTAAAAACAGCCTGTAATGTCTCCTCTCCAAGCAACAAAATTTTCATTTCAAACTCTATAAAGGCAACACGCAAGCAGCCAAGAAAAAGGGGGGCCCAACAGCAAAAATGGCAATAAACTAAAAATACAGAGAACAATTTTCCAGCAAAAACACACGCTACCAACTAACAAATTTCAACCCTAATCAACTTTCCAACAAAACAATTTTCATTCAACCTCTTTCGATTCAAATCTTCACAAAAACCCAAACGCATTAACCAAACATCAATCACGCACACAACAATCAAATCCAGCCACAAATCTCGATCATAAATCACATTATTTCAACCCACAAACCACACATCAGACTTTCAAAACCGCGTTACAGAAACACAACGCCTTAAACTGGATCCACAAACATCCAGACTCAAAAAGTAGTATTTCTTTCCTTTTAGATCTAGGTCAAACCGTTGGGTTTTGAACATTTTTGAGTTAAAAATCGGAAAGAAGGAGAGAAAAGAAGGAGAGAGGACGAAAAAAAATATAAAAAGAGAGTACACAACCACTCCGGCGCGGCGGCGCGGCCATCTTGGCCGGCCGGCCACCGCGCCAGCCACCGGAGAAGAAGGTGGCGTTGGAGGAGGATTCTAGAGAGAAGGCAGAGCCTCTCTCTCTAGAAACAAAAGAAGAGAGAGAAGTTTGAAGTGAAAATGAATAAAAAAACCGGTGCCTACCTATTTATAATGCTAGACTGAACCGGTTCAATCTTGGAACCGGTCTGAACCGGCCTATTCCAGGCCCACACGCGCCTGGCCTTACCCAAGACCCAAATCCTTTTCGTTTTATTTTTCTGCACCCCCCTTTTACTGCTCACACACCCCCAGCATCTCATTTTTCTAATTTCTTTTTCATGCATTTTAATTCTCGCTCTATCTGTTAATCCAGAGTGCTCTGGTCCCCAGTTAACTGTTAATATTATAATTATTCTCCAGAACAATCTGGTCCTTAATAATTAAATTAATCCAGAGTGCTCTGGTCCAAAATTAACTTAATATGATATTCTTGCTTAATTTAGTTATTCTCCAGAACAATCTGGTCCTTGTTAATTAAATTAATCCAGAGTGCTCTGGTCCTATATTAACTATTAATATTATATTTTTGTTTAATTTAATTACTCTCCAGAACAATCTGGTCCTTGTTAATTAAATTAATCCAGAGTGCTCTGGTCCTATATTAACTATTAATATTATATTTTTGTTTAATTTAATTACTCTCCAGAACAATCTGGTCTTTGTCAATTAAATTAATCCAGAGTGCTCTGGTCCTAAATTAACTGTTAATATTATATTTTTGTTAATCCAGAGTGCTCTGATCCAAACTTAAATGTTAATATTTATTTATTTTTGTTTAACTTAGTTATTCTCCAGAATATTCTGGTCCATGTTAAAATAATTTCACAATTTAGCTTAACTTCATTTTTCTCATTCTGCTTATATAATTTTCATATCTTTATTCAAAAACAACAAAAACATTCAAATATCAAAAATTCATAAAAAGAACTTTTCACAGTAAACCTTGATCTTAAATCAAGTGACCGTCTTTTTCTTTTTCTTAATCAAATTTCAAATCAATTCTAATTCAACTTCAAGTCTATTTCTTTCAATCTAAAAAACACAAATCAATTCTCATTTGCCATTTGGCTTTTTATTTCAAAACCTCTTTCAGAACATATAAAAAAACACCAAACAAATCAAACGTCAATTTCTACCCCGAACTACGAGGTTTTGATCCCTCACGGGTACGTAGGCAGAGGACGCTTGTCCTTCCAAATCAATTAAAAAACAATTTTCTTTTTTTTTTCTCTTTTCAAATCAATTAAAAAACAATTTTCTTTTTTTCTCTTTTCAATTATGAACTAAAAAACATTTTTCTTTTTCTCTTCAATTAAAATCAATTTTCTTTTCTTTATCAACTCGTCATTCAATTCCATTTTCATCTCTTTAAAAGCAAGCAAGTTTAAGCACAAAAAGTTAAATAAAATCAGGAGGTTCTCGTAGAGTACTACGAATATTTAGGGTGCTAATACCTTCCCTAAGTATAACCAACCCCCGAACCCTGAATCTCTTCAAAATGGGTTGTTTGGAACGTTTTCCCCTTAAAAAAAATTTGTTCGGTCGTGATATAAAAAGTGAGTCAAAGTCAATCAAATGGCCTTGACGTCCGAAAAATGGCGCGACATGCCTCTTTGGTTAGGTTCGGGGAAAGGGGATTACAACAATATGTTACTGTCTGTTTCCTGGATCTAGATTTCGTTGTTGTTTGTGTTAACCATCTTGTTTGTGAGAATAGATTATTTATAGGGTATGTTCCCCAATGAAGTCTCTAGTAATCCTTTCGGACCTAAGGAAGATGGTATGAAGGTCGATGGTTGTTGTGAAGAGAGAGGAATCTGATGTTGGTCGATAGTGGTATATCGTGAGTCCTTCTCCTTTGAATAGGGTGTACATTCACGTGCTTCAACTCTCAAGGCAGTGAGTGGTCAAGAGAGTGAGGCAAATATTAAGATAAAGAGTGAGATACCTAACCGAATATTGTGCATTAATATTTATAGAGAATGGGTATGGTTTATGGTATTTCAGCCTTGACCTAGACAAATATCCTAAAGGGACGCGTGTAATGATTTAGGAGTGGTCACAACATTTTTTCTAGACTGGACCGCAATCCAATGGCATGTAGGGCATGTCCATGGTATGGGTGCGCCATGCATTGGATTTCAATTCGATCAGAATCCTAACACGGATTGAGCCTTGGCCCAACCGGAACACTACCTATGGAGGCATTTTTAGATGTCATCTTGGAACTTTGGTATTTTTCAACTAATATTAAAACTTTGAGATTTACTGCACTAAAATTGCTCATTCTATAGGTTGGAACAGTTTACACTTGAATGTGATTCACTTTAACTATTCGAGCTTTCTCAAAGATTTATCTTGTTCCTTCGAAGCTTTAAGACAAGTGGAAGAATTGTCTACATAGAATTAAAAAACTTATAATCTTATTTACTGTTTTGATCCTCATATTCTCTCTCACGTAATTGGTCCCTAAATTTTAAAATCATATAATTTTAGTCATTTTTTGGATTTTTAAACTTTAAAATGGGGATATATCATCCAAAAACTGAAGAATCAGATCGAGCTACAATACCAATGTTCGAAAACAAAACAACGGCGGTTGGAAACCCAACTAACGGAGCAAAATGCATCCTCTGCCCTCCGACAAACGACCTTCGAAGAAGCCAAAAACACATAGAACAAGCGGGCAGAGAACAGTCACTACCGTGAAGACCCAACACCACCACCACTGTGACAGACGGACAAAGAACCCAACACAAAAACCACCACCCACAACAGCGAACAACGCCTAAACACCACGAAAACTATCTCTCTAAGAAACTAGATCTGATGCTCCATCTTCCCCACAAATCCAACCTTCCTTGCTCCGATGTAGGTTCACGGTGGGACGGTGCGACGAGGTCCCTCCTCCTTGTCGTCGCTCACCCTTTTGGGTGGTTTCCACTACTCTCTCACAACCATCTTCACATTCGAGTTTTCGTGGTGTTTAGGTGTTGTTCGCCGTTGTGGGTGGTGGTTTTTTGTTAGGTTCTTTGTCCGTCCGTCACGGTGGTGGTGGTGTTGGGTCTTCACGGTAGTGATTGTTCTCTACCCGCTTGTTCTATGTGTTTTTGGCTTCTTCGAAGGTTAGTTGTCAGAGAGCAGAGGATGCGTTTTGCTCAGTTAGTTGGGTTTCCAACCACCGTTGTTTTTTTTTTGGAACATTGGTGTTGTAGCTCGATCTGATTCTTCAGTTTTTGGGTTTCGGATCTGGCTTTTTTAGGTTTTGGTTTCGATGCAGGAGTTTAAATGGGTGTTATATAACTCTGAATAGGTGGTTTGTTGCCGATGTCACGTTTCGTCCTCTAGCCGCATCTGGTGGTGGTAGTAGAGATGCGTAGTGGTGGTCATGCGCAGTGATGTGGTGGTGGTGGTGCCTTTTCCTTGTCACCGGCGGCTGTCTTTTACTACGGCGACGAACGCATTCTCCCTGTTACAGGAGACCGCCTTTTTATGATCTAGGTTGTGGTTCCGCTTCGAACCGGCGTCGCTGCTCGTGTTTTGTTGTTTGGTTTCGTCTTCCTCTAAATTTATGCATGTGTTGTTGCTTGTTTCTTGGTGAGGATGTTTTGGCGACGTAGTGATGCAGTGACAGTGGTGGTGATGCAGTGGTGGTGGAGGTTATTCAGTTGTGGTGGGGGTGGTGATGCATGGTGGTGGTGAAGTGTGGTGGGGGTGATGATGTGTGGTGGTGTTTCGGGTGCTTGTTGGGGTGATTTTCTTTGGAAGCAACCTCTGTTACACGGGTCCATGTTCGTTGTCACTAGCTCTTGTTTGTGCTTTTTGGGTGGTTTAGGTGTTTACGGAGTTTGGAGGGTGCGTGTCACGTTTGTGTTGAGCCCTTTCCTTTTGATTTGTTTGTTGTTTAAACTTCACATGCCATGTCTTTCGTCTTACATATTGTGTGCTGGTTTTCGGCGAGCCGGTTCATTTGGCTTCGAGATCGGGAGTCGGGGTCTAGCTGCAATCTTTGTTTGACTTGATTTGGTTTTTCTCTGGTATACCGGGGGCGAGGGGTGCCCTGTTAATTTGGTACTAAAGTGTGGTGGGCTGATCACTTTTGATTCGAGATCGGGAGTCAGCTCTTTGACTCAAGTTGGTTTTTGGGCTTTGTTTCTGTGCTCTTTCGGTGGATCAGAGGTCACAAGGTTTGTGATAGCTGCTTGATCCTTCGGTTAGGTGCGCTTCGAATTGTGGCTTAACTTGGGTGTTGGGGTTTGGGAGTTTTATTTTAAGGGTGTTCTTTGTGAGTGAGTAGTGACGATGAACGGTGGTGGATATCATGTTTACAATGTTTGTTTTTTTGGATTCTGTTTTAGGTGGTGTTGTGTTTTGGTGAGTTTATCTTCAGGAGTGTTTTTAGGTGGTTATGGTGTACCGTCTATGCGGCAACGTTTGTATCTTGTTTCGTCCATACCTTGCGTCTTGCGGGGATGGCGTTTAATTCGAATTGTGGCTTAACTTGGGTGTTGGGGTTTGGGAGTTTTATTTTAAGGGTGTTTTTTGTGAGTGAGTAGTGATGATGAACGGTGGTGGATATCATGTTTACAATGCTTGTTTTTTTGGATTCTGTTTTAGGTGGTGTTGTGTTTTGGTGAGTTTATCTTCAGGAGTGTTTTTAGGTGGTTATGGTGTACCGTCTATGCGGCAACGTTTGTATCTTGTTTCGTCCATACCTTGCGTCTTGCGGGGATGGCGTTTAATTCGAATTGTGGCTTAACTTGGGTGTTGGGGTTTGGGAGTTTTATTTTAAGGGTGTTTTTTGTGAGTGAGTAGTGATGATGAACGGTGGTGGATATCATGTTTACAATGCTTGTTTTTTTGGATTCTGTTTTAGGTGGTGTTGTGTTTTGGTGAGTTTATCTTCAGGAGTGTTTTTAGGTGGTTATGGTGTACCGTCTATGCGGCAACGTTTGTATCTTGTTTCGTCCATACCTTGCGTCTTGCGGGGATGACGTTTAATAATATTTGTCGATTAAAAAAATAATATTTAAATTAAAGTTTTAGGTGGTTTTATGGTAATTTCATGGTGATAATTCAACATAATTGAGTTGTATGACACACCATTTAAAATATCTCACATCACCAATTCTAAGCTACGTGATTTTAAATTGGGAGACCAATTCCGTTGATAAGTGAAAATATGGAGACCAACACCGTAATTAAACAAACTTTATATTTATAAATTCTCACATTTACAATGAGGGAATAAATGTGTTGATAGAGTTACCAATGTAGGTGTCTTCGTAGATGCCTTAATGTGGTTGAATATCCTTACTTATTGCATAAGAAACTTCTTTTATATATATTTTTGACTTGCTTAAATATTGTTTATGTTAAAATTTTTTGGTGGGTTTGGTTTATGTCTTGCACCCTTGTTTTCGTTTTCATTACAAATAATATTGGTTTATGTCTTCCACCCTTGTTTTCATTTTCATTACAAATAATATTTTTCGTGGTGTTGTTAGTGGTTTAAAATTGTGTCAATATGGTTGTGATTTCAATGTACCATATTGGAGCAATAACACTTCTAATTTTGCTTGAAAACATTATATATTAATATAGTACAAGCCGTTGATGTGCAATATATTGACGTACCATTGTAAACTTTAAACCATTTTGTTCAATTTATATATTTAATTATTATTTTTAGACGATATTAGGTACAATTGTTATTTCCTTCAAAAAAAAAAAGGTTACAATTGTTATTGATAAAACAAAAACATTCATGTGATATATGATTGAATAAGTTGCATATTTAGACATGATTTGCAAATCACTGCTTCAAAGAATTATTGTTTCCCAAAGAAGATACATTTATTACTGCTTGGTGTGTCATACAACTCAATTATGTTGAATTATCACCATGAAAGTAGCTATGTTGTTACTACTTTGATTTGAGCGGCAAATATTGCAGAATTAAAATCCTGAAAACAGCAAAACCTCTTCATGTCATTATCCACTAGAAATTCATCGACCAAAACCATGACATTCACATTTCTGATTAATTTTCCTTTAATTAATCAAGTGGCTTGCAGTCTCTCAACTTTTTAAGTTCGTCGATCAAAGTTAACAAATTATGATGTGAGGAACCACCTTCTTGAATAGCTCGTTTAGCCTTCTCTCCAAGCTCTCGAGCACGTAGTCTCATACCTTCAGCCTCATCACTACTGTCCATCAATCTCCTCATTGCCTTCTCTATGTCATCTCTGCTCACCAACTTCTTTCTCTCCCCAATACCATGTGCACGCCATTCTGTTGCACCTACTTCCACTCCAATTCCTCGGACTTGTGTTATTAGTTTCTCATTGAACAATTGATCTCCATGACCCGGCCACGTTATCATTGGAACTCCTGCACCAACAGCCTCAACAAATGAGTTCCCCCCACAATGTGTCATAAATCCCCCTACCGCAGGGTGGCTCAATATCTGAACCTGTGGGGCCCAACCCCTAACGATCAAACCCTTCTTTCCAATGTTTCTCTCCTCAAATCCCTTCGGCAACCACTTTTCTTTCTCTTCTTCGTTCTCATCTTCTTTTCCTTTCTTCTCAAGAACAACCCATATGAATGGGTGACCCGATGCTTCTATTGCGTATGCAATCTCATATAGTTGTTTATCAGAGAAATAGTTTAAGCTTCCAAAACATATGTACAACACTGAGTTAACTTGTTGTGAGTTGAGCCAACGCAGGCACTCATGCTCACTCTCAGCACCCTCGTTTCCCCCACCTGATTTCTCTAGAGTGGTTCTCCAAATAGAAGATGGACCAAGATGCCAAGCCTTGTGACCTACGGTTTTCTCATAGTGTTGAATACACTCTTCTCCATCAAGTTCAATGAAGTTGTTGACGATAAAGCCATTACTTTTGAACACTGTGTCAAGCATCAGTCCTATGAATTTACTGAGAACCTTTGGTGGTTTACTGCACATGGTGATAGGAAGAGGAAAGTTTGGAACGATATAGGAACTTGAATCCGAATCAGAATCCGTAAAAAGTAAATTATTTGTTCTAAGGGATTCCATGAGCAAGACTGGAAAAACGGACAAAACATTGTATGTGAAATTAGGGATTTGAAGCTTCTGGGCCAAGTCATTAACCCATGGGTATGCAGAGTCGGAGATGATACAATCTGGTGGATCGTTTTTAATGAAATCCTCAATGGGTCGATGGAGGAGCATTGCGCCATTGTTGATCTTCCAAGTGGTGACGAGGTCGGTGGTGGAGGATATAGATTCAATGCCTTCAGGGAGGTCCATTTGTTGAAAGGGAAAGTCGACGGTGTGAAGGCGGAGGAAGAAGGGAGCGGCATAAGAAAGAGATTTTGTAAGAAATTTGGCATTGGAGGGAGTGGTGATGATTGTGACATGTTGGCCATGGGATGCAAACATAGCTGCTATATCAGAAAGAGGGATCATATGGCTAGATGCAAGATAAGGAATGAAGTGAATTTTCAGTGGTCGTTCTACTTCAACACCTACCATTGCTGAAGTATTCATCACTATTCACGTTACTATCTTGTTTCTATCTCTCTCTTTTGAAGTTCAACTTAGTTTTGTGATATATAGTTCAACATTGTTTCATTATATATTATTATTATTGTAACTACCTTTCTATCTTAGCGAGACCCACGAGGCACAATGCACATAACTTTTCTGCGAGACTTTATGAGGGCAATTATTGAGGGACTTCCTTCTTGCTCCTTCTTACAAGTGTTTATCGGTGAAACTCGGTGAGACCTACGTTACCCTCTCATGATATCAACTAATAAAATGTAATATACATAGGTAACATTAAATGTCAAATAAATGAGTAGATTTTTTCTAAAAATAAAAGAGTTAATCTTAATTTTTTTTTTTTGAAGGACGGTTAATCTTAATCATAAGATAACTTTTAAAATTTTTAATTTTTTTTGAAACAACAAATGATTTAATTTTTTTTTCTATATTAAGGTGTTCAATCTTAATTAATTTACACTACAAGACTTATAAAAAATAAAATTTTACATCAAATTTCTTTCATCTGGATGTCCTTAAATTCATCATTTACTTTCATAAAATTTCTTCCATTCCAGAACCCCGAACGTGAGAACAAAAACATCTCCTTCTTTCAAATGTATTCTTCTTTATTCTTCCATATTGATCAAATTTTGTTTCTTTTTCATTCTTCTTTCCATTTTGATTGTTCAATTTTGTCGTTCCAAATTGCCGCAATTTCCAATTATCGTGAAAATTGTCGTTGTTTCTAGAACCGCGTCAGACATCGTGACTTATTATTTTTTTATTTAAGTAGCCAACCTAATAAAATATGTTAACACGCATAGACCTGTCTCACTATCAACAAAAGCTTTTAAGTCCAAATAAAAGAACAAAAGCCTCATCACATAACCATTTCAGCAGCAACCAAAAAAATGCTAGCAAACTCCCACAACATCACAGCGGCAACACCTGCTAGCAGCCCTCAAAGTACAACGGATGATTTACTCAATTGTTATAATTAAGTACCTCACAACCAAGAAAAATCAAATCAAAAAGAAAAATCAAGTCATCATACCTGATGTTGTACTGAAAATAACGGCAATTTTCACGATATTTGAAATCACGACGATTATCACGAAAATTGAAAAATGCGGCAGTTGGGAACAACAAAATTGAACAATCAAAATGGGAGGAATAAATTTTATGAATATAACTGATAAATTTAAGGACATTCAGATGAAAGAAATTTGATGTGAAATTTTAATTGTTCAGCCAGTCTTGTAGTGTAAATTAATTAAGATTGAACACCTAAATATAATTAAGGCAATATTACATTATGGGTCATTTATCTTATTTATTTGCAACACTTTGATCCATTGTCTTTATTTTTTCCCGTTTAGGTCATTTATCTCTCTTAAAAGCACATACACATCTTTTTCGTATTTATTTTATTAAAAAATACATAATTTTATTTTTAAAAATATATTTTTTATTAAAACTGAAAAAAAATCCAAAAATATGATGAAGATGTTCATCATCTTCCTCTTCTTCCTTTGAATCTACATCATCTTCTTTAAATAAATAAAAAAATTGGCTTATTAGAACGTTTAGTCCCCTAAATAATTTCATGTTTTCATTTTGGTCCCATAATTAATAAAAATGGCGTTTTAGTCCTTCACTTTTTCCTCCATTTGCCAAATAAATCCTTTCTGTCAAATAATTAACACTTCCGTTAGTGAGCCCACGTGGCAAAGAAAACCCAGAAAATAGGATTCTTTCATTGTGTTCTTCATCATATATAGAATTCATGAGAAAAAATCCAGAAAAAAAAAAAAAATCATCAAACAAAACACTTTCCTACCCTTTCCAATTTCCTATCTCTCTCTGTCGGAATGTCCTTCTCTTTCTCTTTCAGAACCTTCAAAACTTGAATCAATTTTCGTGGGCATTGAAAGATTGAGATTGTTTCAATTCAGATCTGCTGAAGCATTGGATTTGGGTTGCATTCGATTCAGATCTGTGAATTAAACCCAGCAACCTTGATTTGGGTTGCTAAAGCATTGGATGAACAAGCTGCTTCTCCAACGGTCAAACAGGATCGGGGTTGATTGTTCAAAACTATTATGGATCTGTGTTATTTGCTGAAATGAAATGTGAGGATATTGAAGTTCCCCCATTAGTAATGGATGCTGCTTGCTGTGATGGTGCTTGCTGTGAGGATATTGAAATGAAATGTTATGGGACTACGATAGTGCTTGCTGCGAGTTGAACAACAACAACTCAAGAACCTAATCATAGATCATGGATGCTGAAACAGTAGTTAGGTGTGTGTATGGTGCTGCAAAACCTGTTGCAATTGATGAGTTAATCACACACTGCATAAAAATTAATTATTGCAAGGTTAGATAATACTGTTAATGAAATTTTCTACACTCATTTTTTACATTCATTATTGCAACCCCTCAATTTTCTACATTCATTTTTTCTATTAATGAAATTCCTTTGCCGACAAAAAAAAGATGTTGTTGTTGTTGATTAATTGATTTGTTGATGTTGTAATTGTTCTAAGAATTGTTGATAGTGAACATTAATATATGAATTTTGGAGATTAGATCATGTGTTGTTGTTGATAATTGTTATTTCTGAATTTTTCTTATGAATGTTGATGAATGGGAGTTGAAGATGATGAAGATTAGTAAGATAGAAGATGAAGGAAGAAAGAAAGAAAAAAAATTAGGTGTTGTTGGTACACCGTAAGTTACAACAGACACGCATAATTCAATGATGATCTTTTTAGCAAACAGATCAAACGGTTAAAATTTAAAAAATTAATGAAGTCTATGGTGGACAACTCTTAAGATTGATCCACCATAGACATCTGAAGTTAAACTTAACAGTTAGGGATTTATTTGGCAAACAGAGTAAAAGGTGAGGGACTAAAACGCCATTTTTATTAATTGTAGGACCAAAATGAAAACACGAAATTATTTAGAGGACCAAACGATCTAATAAGCCAAAAAAATTCTAATAAAATATATCTCCAAATATCGTGAATTAATGTTATATTCACCTCAAATCTTATTTTTAACAAAAAAAAATCAAAACTTTAATTTCATAAATGTTGCAAGGCAGATGGTGGAGGCTTAATCACTGGCGGAAAGATTAGGCTTTACGAAAGTTAAGATTGTTCTGGAAACAACAAAATTGATGTGCAAAGTTGCTATCAATTTTGGGGTTATTTTTATGTCGGGCTTGAATATTGAGTTAGAAAATAATAATAATAATAACATCAGCGTGACAATTTATATAACTAATTTTTTTTGTGATGAAACTAAATCTCTTTCTCTATAGGGGTTTGATTTTTGTGTTTAAAAGAAGATTTGAGGTGAATATAACATTATTTCATGATATTTGGAGATATATTTGTGTAGAAATTTTTTTGATTCAATGAAGATGATGAAGATTCAAAAGAAGAAGATGAAGATGATGAACATCTTCATCATATTTCTGGATTTGTTTCATTTTTAATAAAAAGATATTTTAAAAAATAAAATTATGTATTTTTTTAATAAAAAAATGAGAAAAAGGATGTATATGTGCTTTTGTAAGAGATAAAAGACCTAAGCGGAAAAAAATAAAGATAAAGGACCCAAGTGTAACAAATAAATAAGATAAAAGATCTTTAATGTAATCATGTCTATAATTAAATAAATTAAACGTTACCTTATGATTATAATTGATTCTTTTTTTTAGAAAAAAATTGACTCATTTATGACATTTAATGTTGCCAATGTATATTATATTTTGATTGGTTGATATCATAAGAGGGTAAAATACCCTCTAAATAAGAGAGGGTAATCTAGAAAAAAAAACGGTGAAACTCCCTCAGTTCTAAATTTTAAGCACTTTGAGAAAATTTTGTCTTTTTACATAACAACTCTGATTTGAGAACCGAGTAATCACTTAAATTGGACAAGAATCAGTCCAAAAATGCCCCACTATGATATCAAAAAATATCCTCACAAGGCATTAACGATCAAGAAGGAGCCATCAGTGTTCACTTTTGATACATGGAGGTGGGCGGTTTCTATATGACCGTTTCAATTAGTAGTTCTGCATGCTACATCTCAAAGGAACACAACAAAGAGCTAGCAATAAAACACGTGTGAATAGTACAAAGCAAAACATATCACTAACCTGCATGCTACCCACGCAGGGCCGTATCTGAGGCAGGGCGAAGAGGGCGACCGTCCTAGGTTCCAAAAAATAAGTACAGAATTTGGGCCCCAAAATTTCTTTTTAGGGGTCTAATAGGCACTAAAAAATTGTTTAGTTTTTTTTGTATCAGGTTTGATGTTTATATATATTTATTTGTTAGAACCCAAATTGCAGGTTCGTCCTAGACCACAAAATCTCAGAAACGGCCCTGTACCCACGCGCGATAGACGAAACCCACAAGACTTGCTATGAGTTGTAAGTACGTTGAGGGTAATTAATGAAAGAGGTAGGGACGTTCACATACTGTGTATTCAGACCACTCATACTCGTCCTCACGAACTTAACTTAGTTGGTAGCGAACTTAACTTAGTTGGTAGATCAATACATAATTTATGCAAGGTTTAAGGTTTAAACCCCACTTACCACAAAAAAAAAAAAAAAAAAAAGACCACATGTGCTCCCAATTTCCACTTGCTCTTTCTTCTTAACATATGTTTATTAGCGGTAATTTTGGTTAGATTACTTTTATCTTTATAAATTATTTTCAAATTAATCTTCGACTCTATTGATATTTTAAATTGATCTTTATTTTGGTCAAAAGTTTTTCAATTAGATTTCTGTTTTATGTTTTTGTCATATAACGTTCGACCTAATTAAAAAACTTTGGTCGTTTATCTTGCGAGTATTATTTTGATTCAATCCCAACTGCTTGCGGATGTTGTTCGTATTAATTTACGTGTTGCTGTGGCTACTTTTTTGATTTAAAGTTTCATCATTAACGGTTTGGTTTCTTTTGTTGTCTGTCTGCCCTTTAGTATGAATTTAACAAGGATAAATTTAAATAATACTCCCTCCGATCCTATTTATAAGAGAAATTTGACTTTTTAGATACATTGAATAATGTATGTACCTAGTCAAGAACCTAAACCAAATACATAAATTATTTAATGTATCTAAAAAGTAAATTGTCTCTTGTAAATAAGACCGGAAGAAGTATTATTTTATCATGTTTGTGTAGTTTTAATTGAGTTCAAAATGAGATGACCATCATATTGACGGATTTCATGTAATTTACGTGCTTTTTGATTATGACGAGAATGAATTTGTTGATCTAAAAATTATGTTTTTAATTTAAAGGTTCGCTACGAAAGTAAGAACATTGAAATATCGTTTACGCGTCGAAAGAAGAGGAACGATATTAGACTTAGAAAATTCAGGTTATTAATTAAATAAGTGGCGAAAACACTTTTTCTAATAGATTAAGAATTTATTGAATTTTAAATGAGAATTTTAGATGTGTAGTTAAGCACTACGAAAGCAGACAATTACACACTAGAATAACGGTTTGTGAAAGCAAAACGATATCTCTAATTTAATAATTTTTTATAAATCAAATTTTGTTCTCGTCATAAATAAATAGAACAATTATGTGAGTGACTTAGGTTGACGGAAATCATATTTTTGGCCTCTCGTTATTATTATTGGATTAAAATT
This sequence comes from Medicago truncatula, assembly GCF_003473485.1. Lineage (NCBI taxonomy): Eukaryota > Viridiplantae > Streptophyta > Magnoliopsida > Fabales > Fabaceae > Medicago > Medicago truncatula. The sequence continues at coordinate 3,645,613 of NC_053048.1, read as the reverse complement.
TGTTATTTTATTTTCACACGCGAAACAAATATTTTTCTAAACTAGCCTTAGATAAATAAAGAAGGCTTAATTTTTTTTAACAGGTAAAATGAAATATATATTAACAACGTAGTCGCTTCTTCAGCACAAGGGATAATGTAGAAAAAAACTGTTTTTGATTTCTGTTATCATTATTAAGGAAATGTTTTCTCCAAGGAATTATTAAGAAAATGTCAATTTATTTATTAAACTTTTGATAATTACTTTTTCTCAATTCATATTTACTATTTGTGGAAACCATAAATGTGTTCTTATAGAAAATGTTAGCATGAATTTTATTTCCCTTAAAAAAAAAGCATGAATTTTATATGATACTTTTTTTTTTTTTTTTTTTTTTATATAAGCAAGGAGAAAGAACAGGCATTATACAGACATCATCGACATCCCAACTAGATTGGCATCCCGAGATATCTCCATCCTGTGTTGCTAAACTCCACAAAATTTTATTAAAAAAAGGGAAAAAAATACAAAAGTAGGGGGACTAGACAAAAACCCTCAAAAGTAAACAAATAAAAAGAAACAGAAAAAACACCAAAACAACCGAAAACAGATTATGGAAATCTATAGTTAGGTAAACCGCATCTGTCCCTAAAGAAATCAGTCTTCATCTCATCAGGAAGGGTGTCTAGCCATATCTCACCAACCATGGAGTGACCGAAATTAGCTAATTTGTCTGCACAACAGTTACCTTCACGGAAAATGTGAGAAGAAATAACCTGAATTCCAAGAATGCGAGCATTATGCCATTTGTTACGTAACATAATAGGCACCAAAAGATGGTTTGAAAAAATCATAAGAGCACTTGTGGAGTCGCTCTCAATCCAAATGTTCCTCCACCCTTTCCGGGCAGCAAACTCAATGGCTAGAATAATACCAAGAACCTCCGCATAATAAACAGACTGTAAGCCAACGTTGCAAGAAAAAGCACTAAGGAACATGCCTAGGTGGTCACGAAACAGCCCCCCACATGCCGCAAATCCACCAATCATCGAACCATCCGTTTTGACCTTCAACCACGGAGCGGTGGGGGCCTTCCACAAAACCATAATAATATCCTTGACTCTACGACAATGAGGGGAAAGCGCCAAAGAATTAAGGAAAGCGAGATCAGACTGTAAACACTTACCCTTAGAGATATTACCAGACATTGCAATCAAGGAATGAATACGGACTTTGGCTGAATGCAAAGTTGGCGTCACTGTTGTAAACCGCAATGAATTCCTAACCCACCAAATAGTGTGCAACCTGTGCAAGATTGATGCCAAAAAAATGTCTGACACTTGGGAATGAGCACCTAACCGGCCTACAAGAGATGAGCGAGTCTACTGTAGAGCAATCAATAACTCGATTGAGCTTAACACCTATCCAGTCCCAAAGCTGCTTGGAAAATTGGCATCTAAGAAAAAGGTGCTAAAAAGGTGCTCAGAAGTTTCATCAATTTTCAAGCATAAATTACAAATCGACACAACAATGCAGCCACGACTTCTAAGATTATCATCCGTGGGCATCTTACCATGATGAAGCCTCCAATAAATACAAGAGTGAGAAGGTGGAATAGAAGAACTCCATATGAGAACCGCCCAAGGCAGCAAAGGGGCCCTCGGACGGAGAAAAGAAAAAGCATGCCTCAAATTTAACTTTCCATCTGAAGTGTGAGGCCACACTAACGCATCAGCAAGCGGCCCTTTAGGCAACACTATAGCATCTAAACGGTCTTTTATTTCATAATATCGATTTTATATGTCAACTACAAACTAGAGGCTTGCAAAAGTTTTTTTTTTTTGGTCAATTAGACTAGTAACTAGTAGTCACACATTTTAAATATAGAGAAGTGAGATGTCCGAAATTCAAACTCCAATCTTTAAATATAATATGCAATATTCCTAATAACTAAGCTAAATTATCACTTGCTAAAGCTTATTAGTAAACCAAAGATAGAGAATTGCTAAAGCACGTCTTTTACTAGTAGTTGCACACAAAGATAAATAATGCCGACTGCCTTCAAAATTCTACCATTTCCATATAAAATTCTTACGGTCATTCATAGACTCAAGTAATACTAATCTACCCCTATGATAAATAATGCCACCAGCACTTGAAATTAAGTTTGAATAATTTTTGTTTTTTTGAGGGATTAAGTTTGAATAACTTGAAATTCTTACGGTCTTCCATAGAGTCAAAAAATAGAAATAAAAATGATCAAATCACTATATCTACAACCAATCCGCGCTATAAACGTCAGCTTTTATTATTATTTCATTTGATTTGATGCCTACTTTTAGTTTTTGAAAGATTATTTGATGCTCACTTTATTATTTTTATTTCGTTTAGTCACAATGAAATAAAATATAATCAGCAGGCACTTGATTCAAACCATTATGATTTTGAACTCCCTGTTTACAGCATCTGTAAGATTTAAAAGTTATAGCATAACTTTCACGATTGAATTCAATGACCATATATAAATATAGAAAAATGCTAACCATTGCTCTTGGGACATTGAATAAAAGAACAAAAATAGAAATTTTGTGTTGAAAAATGATAAAAAGTAGTCAAGTCAACTTGTAAAAAGTTAATAAATTGTTGTTTCCAATGTAAAGCTACTAATTTTGGCTACCTTAACCATTGTCCTGAGAGCAATGGTTAGCAAGACCCATAAATATATAACACTCGTTCAGAAAAACCAGTGTTTTCTAGCAACTCATATAAACATTTGGTAAAACTCGGGGCGTTCGTGGGTGGGTTTGGGCTGGGTTTGACCAAACCCAAGACCCGAACCATATAGGATACTCAGGTTTGGGTGTAGTAAAACGTCCACCCTTTATATTAATGGATGGGTTTAAACAAATCCACTAGTTTCCGGTTTGGTTTGGGTTGGGTTATGGGCTACCCAAATTATTATTATTTTTTTTTTTGCTAATATTAAATGACTAAATAACGCGTGCTCGTATTTTTTTCTCAAAAAAATTACTTAACTTTTTTATTTTCTTAAAAAAAATGGTGTAACTTATTTCACTACATTTTAGCGTTATAAAATAATAAGTTATAATATTAAATAACAAATTTCATCACAAAATACTTGCAACAAACTAAAGTTGAATGACGTAAAATTGCTTTAACATAAAAAAAACTAAAAAGTGCAACATCATAATTTGTAACTATAACACGTTTTGATTTTCAATATAGAGGATGTGTTGTGTCAATTTTAGAAATTAGACTTTGATTTTCAATATAGAGGATTTGTTGTGTCAATTTTTGAAATTAGACTTGATTTATAACCATTATTTTTAAAGAAAGATTATAACCAAAACGTTTGTTATTCTCCTTCCTCCCTATGAAAATGAAAATGAAAATAAAAATATGAAAATTATTCGATAAGTGGGTTTATTGGGTCTGGGTCTGGTTTTACCCCAAACCCGATATTTTTTATGGGTTTATCATTTTTTAAAACCATATCCACCCAATCATCCATTTTTTTAAAACATTTTAGGTTTTTTGGATGGGTTTAATTTGACGATTTTTTTGGGTTGACCCAACCCATGAACACCCCTAGGTAAAAGTCCCTCACTAGTTTTTATGAAGCTGTCTTTTAGCAAGTTATAACTAAAAAGTGAATAAATACACCTTGAAGTGTGTGTTGCTAAAATATACATTCTTAAAAATTAGTGGATGTCTTCTAGCAAATTCACACACACAATAGCAGAAATAGAGGGGTAAATTAGGTCTTCTTTGCTTTATGATAGAATTTTAACTTGACATAATCTCCTTTTAAGGGGGATTATAGTTAATTATGGTGTATTTCTTGTGTTTTAGTATAATGTGTCTGTAGAGTTGTCTTGTCACATTTTTTTTAGATGTGCTTTTCTTATGTTAGATCTATTGATCTTGTATCAAATGCTTATGTGTTTGGGATGAAAGTATGTTTTACCTTAAGATTTAGTGAGTCTTCTTAGTATTCTATTAGATTTATGTGGGAGAAAGATATGTTAAGTTTCTTATGAGTCTGACAAATTTTTGTGTGATCCTTGTGAAGATCCCAAAATGTTTACATTTTATAGGACAGGAGATGCACATTCTTCAGTTGATGGATATGGTCAAATTCACCTCTTGGATGTGGTTTTTAGGAAAACATTATGAACACATGTAGGGATGGAAATTGGACCCAGACCCGATGGGTACCCGCAATGGGTAGGGTAAAACCCTGCTTTCATGGGTCCGGGTATTACCAACAAATTTAAAAGGGTAAGGATACATGTAAGGATACTATACTATCCAGCCCAGCAACCTGCATACACATATTTATATAATATTGTAAATAATTTAATAAAATAACTTAAAAAGCTTTCAAACAGTAAGAAACTTAAAACAAAATTAGCACTTAAGTAGGAAAAAAATGCACAAGATCTTCAATGTGATAAAAAAAAATCACCAACTAAATATAATAATTTGAAGGAACTGATATTTTTTTTTTTTGTATTACTATGTAAATAATAAATATGGGGAAATGTAATATACTTATATATGGGTCGGCCTGATAGGATTTTTTATATGCCTAAGCCTAAGCTATTTAAATTAATAGGTTTTTTAAAAAGCTCATGCTTAACCTATTTATTAAATGAGTTAGATCAGACCAGGTTTTCAGTAGGCCAGACCGTAGGCGCTTGGCGAGTAGCCTAACCTATTCTCATCTCTAGGTTGGATAGTTCAACTAATATTAAATTAAAAAAAAAAAAAAAAAGAGTTTGAGTTTTCAAGTTCAAACTTGAACGAAGAGGTAAATATTGATCTGACATATTAACTAATAATATTTGTTATTACAGAATTTTTTATGATTATTAGAATGATTATAAAGCTATTTGAACATCTCCAATGATAATATCTAAATGAACTTTATATAAGGATATGAACTTGTTCCTTATTTTCTCTCTCCATTGAAGGAACTTGACTTGACAAGTGGCCGTAGCATAAAAATCATAGAAGTAGTTTAAATAAGATATAATATTATCATTAATGTTTAATTTGATTGCATATAATAACGTATCCTATTACTACAAGGAACATTATTTATTTTATGATTGTAGCAAAACATGTATGAGTTGTATGACGTTAGGTTGTAGGGGAGTTAGGATCCTCTCTATTTAGGATGTTCTCCATTTCTTTTATTTGAAGAGATAAAATCACAATAAAATTTGAAAATAATTAATAATTATATGACATATTTAATGATAGAATCCACCATTGTTATGTATCTCTTTTCTCCTTGTAGGGATAGTAGTTTATAAAATTTATTAGTAGTCTATAAAACCCGTTAAACTAGATAGTGACATATTGACAAGAAATTGATTATGTTGTGCTAAGTCTGGCTATAAATACAGAACTTGAGGAAGCAAACTTTCCCTCACCAGTACCACTCCACCATTACAAACCCAATAAGCTAAATAAAGCAAACATGGGTTCCTATTTCAATGAGAAAGAAAACCATGCAGTCAAAACTGTCACCCTACAAATAGATGATAGTGATACCCTCTTAGCCATGATTCTAGGTGCCAATATGGTGTTTCCTGCAGTTTTTAAAGCTGCAATTGAACTCAACTTGTTTGATATCATTGATAAGGAAACATCACATGAAAACAGTGATGGATTTGTGTCATCTTTCGAAATTGCTTCAAAGTTACCAATAACTCAATACTCCGACTTACCAAATAGGCTGGACCGTATGCTACGCTTGCTTGCTAGCCACGGTCTTCTGTCTAGTTCCACTCGGACCAATGATGATGGTAGCATGGTCAGAGTTTATGGTATTACACCTTCTGGTAAATACTTTGTTCACCATGAAAACGAGGATAATCGCATGGACTCATTCACATCATACTTGAATCACCCAGCTTTCTTGGGGGTGTGGTAAGTGTTTCTAATACTGTATAAACCCTAATTCATCTAAAAAAATAACAGATATGCGGAACTATAACTTCTTTATGGTGACATAAATAGGCACAAATGAGTGAACTGCATAAGCAAAGATCCTGTCTCATTTTTCTTGATATATTTTAAATGGGGTATTAGTCACTTTAGTTCCTAAATGGAAAAAGAGTAGTCACTTTAGGCCCTGAATGCAGAGAAATTGCAAAATAGTCCTTGAATGTAGACTCGGTTAGTCAATATCAGAAACTAAAGTGACTAATGGAACTACACTCAGGGACTAAATTGACTAACAGAGCTGCATTTAGGGACTAAATTGACTAACAGAGTGTACATTCATGGACTACTTTGCAATTTATCTGCGTTTAGGTACTAAAATGACGATTTCTTTTCTATTCAAGGACTAAAGTGACTAATGTCCCTATTATAAATCCACAATTTTCCAGATATATTCACAGTTGATGTGTGTGATCCGTCACTAGCTTATTGGACCAAACAAAAAGATCAAATAGTATACTAGATGTTTAGCTTTGACACTTGCATCAAATAGTATACAATTCCATATATGATGTGAAGTTGAGGAATTTGTGAATAATTCAAATTATAATATAGGCCAAACTTATATAAAATTGTATTCAAATCAAAACTAGTTGACATTCCGTCAATGCACTTTTATTTTGACCAGTAATATGTATACGTCGACGGTGTAAAAGTTTTTATCGTATTTTAAATTAAGCAAATTTTACAATGAAAAATACGCTAACTATTGTAAATTGCAAACAAAATTTTACTTTATTTTTCATTGTTATGCATTATAAATAATAGTTAGCGTAATTAAGCTTAGAAACTTGAATTTTCAAGGTTAAGCAAATTTTGTCAAAATAAAAGTTCATTGTACAATATCATATAAAGTTCAATGAAAATAAGTTTACTGACAAAAAATATAATAACATATTTATATAAAAATAATTTATAGTAAAAATCTACGGAGGACTATGGCCTCTGTTGGTCCCCCTTCTAACTCCATCCATATTAATATTTTACTTTTTATATAAGTTAGGGTTTACGATGTTAAAAGCCTTATAGATATGTTACAAATGCTTAATTGAAATAACAAATATTTTATTTTATTTTGTAATATTAGGTCGAATTTGAAGGAAGCAATTATAGAGCCAGAGATAAACGTATTCGAGAAAGTTCATGGAATACCTATCTATGAATACTTTGAGAAAGATCAACAAATAAACAACTTATTTAACAAAGCAATGACTCAAACATGTGCAATTCACATGAAAATAATCCTTGAAATATACAAAGGATATGAAGGAATATCAACACTGGTTGATGTAGGAGGTGGAAATGGACAATGTCTCAAAATGATTATATCCAAATATCCATCAATAAAGGCAATCAATTTTGATCTCCCACAAGTGATTGAACATGCACCACCCTCTCCAGGTAAATGCTTGATCGCATCTGAAAGTTTATATTTAGTTGCCACTTTCCCAAGATAATTTATTGGCTAAAGGGCAATTTTCACCTCTTAAGTTTTAAAAGTTGCGATTTTGACCCCCTATAAAAAAAATGACAAAAGTGACCCCTCATGTATAGGAAAATATGCTCTTTTGACCCCCTAACATAAGGGAAATATGATCTTTTGATCCCTTATGTTCTCAAAAACTTGCGATTATGACCACTTTTTTGGGACATGTGGCGTCTCCTCAGGAATTTTGGGACGAAAGGGGCCAAAATTGTAATTTTTTAATAGGGGGTCAAAATCGCAACATTTTAAAACTCAGGGGGTCGAAAAGTGCAGTTTAACCTATTTTTTATTTTTTTTGTATTGAAAGACTTCCCATGGTTATGAAATATTGAAAAATTGTAAAATTTTATCAGGGATCGAACATGTTGGAGGAAATATGTTTGAATGTGTGCCACAAGGAGATGCTATAATGCTTAAGGTTGGTATATATATATATATATATATAAACATTTATATTATCTAATTGATTATAAATTATGAATTCTTGCTAATATTTTCTATTCTAATTTTGTTGTACACATGGCTTATATTGTTGTAGCTTGTGTGCCATAATTGGTCGGATGAAAAATGCTTAGAAACTTTAATCAATTGTCACAAAGCTTTGCCTTCAAATGGTAAGGTCATTATTGTGGATTTCATATCTCCAGAAGATCTAGAATCAACAAATGCATCTAAGATGATTTCAATTGTTGATAACATGATGTTTATCACAGCTGGTGGTAAGGAAAGAACTTCAAAAGAATTTGAGATTTTGGGTAAACAATCTGGATTTTCTAAAGTCAAAGTTGTTTGTCGTGCTTTCTCCATCCTCGGAGTGATGGAACTTTATAAATAACTTAGTGAAATATCAATTGAAATATGGAGTATAAATGTGGAGAGTGATCTTTACATATGAATTCCTAAAAATAAAAAATCTTTACATATGAATTGTCTCACATGTAATAAATTTAGTCATGCACGTACTTTAAATTGTGAAGATTCCAAGTTGCTTGTACTTTATTTTTTTGTTATATGTACCAAGACCATAAGTGAATGTCCATATATAAGCTATTGGGTTATTTGGTTATACTATTAGCTCATATCATATCATTGGATTTCTTTTATAAATAGAGTTCACATGTAATATAAATGTCCACTAAAGAGAATAATATAAGGGTTAATAGTGCTTTACCCCTCTGTAATATAGGTCATTTTCGATTTTCCACCCTGTAAAATTTTTGGTTTAGTTTTCGTCCTTGTAATTTGAAGATTTTTTGGTTTTAGAACTTCATGGAAAATTTCGCCCCTTGTAATTTGAGAAAATTTCGGTTTATGCCCCAAAAATTTGAGCAAATTTTTGTTTACCCCCCTGTTAATTTGAGTGAATTTCGGTTTAGCCCCCTGACATATCGTCGATTTTGTACTGTCAAAATTCATGAAGGTCCAAAACCAAAAATCTTCAAATTACAAGGACGAAAACCAAACAAAAAATTTTACAGGGTGGAAAACCGAAAATGACCTATATTACAGAGGGGTAAAGCACTATTAACCCATAATATAATTGTCTTTCTCCTCTCTCTACCTCTTTCGTTCTCAACTTCTTCTTATATTTGTTCTTATTCAAAGAGTTTCATAACACGTTATAAGCATAAAGATTTTACCAATTGAGTATGTATGATTCTCAATCTATTTTAACATGTATATAAGTTTTACTTTTTAATCGATGATTATTGACTACACACATTTAAAATTCCATCAATTAAAATCAGTGCCTTATAGATATATTACTCTGCAAATCATATTCAATTTGTGTTAATTGATTTCCCTATAAATTACTCAAGAATTCAACATTGATACAACCTTAATTAATTATATTATAAAGATCTATATTATATAGTAACAGAAGAACTAAAAAAATAAAAGAAAGTCTCAATTTTATTCTCTATGAATTCGAGAAGAATTCAAAGGTCTAAATTTTGCTTTCTATGAATATGAATTCATGAAGAATTTAAAAGTCTCATTTTTTTGTTTAAATATGTTGGATAGTTCTAGAAGAACTTAAAAAACTAATTTTTATTCTCCATGAATTCTTGAATAATTCTATAGTGATGCATCCCTGAAGAAATGATAAGGAATTAATTTGATTATATACAGTTCCTAAAGAACTCAATTTTTATTCTTCATGAAATTTTTAAGAATTCAATAATGATGCATTGATAGACGAAATTGACAAGTGCACAAAATCGTAACAAGTAATAAAGTAGTAATTTTATCGTCTCCATATGAATTGTCGTTCAACTTAGCAATTAGAAAAACCTATTTTTAAAGTGTGAATTGAAAAGAGATTAAGAAAAAGGTTGCATGGTTTAATTGCTATGCCCAATGCGAGATTAGGTTTGTGATTCAAATATTTAACGGCGATTAGGGAATCGTTGAATCCCCATTCGTCTTTGTCGGAATTAACTTAGCAAAACATCAGTTATGTGGTGTCTAATTATGATTTAAGAAATCAGTTTTAGAACTTCTATTAACCGTAACGACAACATGTGCGGTAAGTTAGCCTAGTTAAAATTACGGCATTCCCGGAAGGAAGAATTAGAAAACATAAGGTTTAATAATTATTTTAATTAACTAGAATTCAAAAAATTAGCAATTAGAACTTCCATAAACAGAAGAAGAATTTCGAGTTGTCAATCTTACTAATATATACGGATCAATTTTCAAGATTACCAATATGGATTCTCAATCGAAAAAGCGTTAAGCACATGCAAGAACAAATTAGATCGGGTACAAGAAAAAAAAAAAACAAAATAAAAACTTTACTAATCGAATCCAAGAAATAAGAAGGGGTTCATCTTAGAACCTTAATCAAAGAGGTTTAGTTGCACATGGCAATAAAAATCATAACAAAACAATATAAAAACATACCCTAGAGAAAACAAGGAGAATCAAGATCATCTGCCTTGGACTTGGACTTTAATGCTTGACCCTCGCCTTGAACCGTTAGATTTCTAAATGAATAAGAATGCGTGCAAGAGTCTCTATTTATAGCATATGACTACTTAGGGTTTAAGAGAAGAAAACTGGGTTTTTTCCACTGATCCATCTTGGAAACACAAGCAGAGAGTGATTTTAACGAGTCGAGTAGCCACAATAGTCCTTCAATGTATTGAAATTTCAAAATAGTGTGCACTTCGTTAGTCAAAATGGTACCATACGTTAAAATAGTCCTTTAATGCCGACAATAACCTGTTCATATAGGGACTGTATGACCGTAAATAAGTAGTTATAGGGGTTGATATGACGATAAACAAATATACTAGGAGAATTATATAACAATGTTAATGAAACATTTTAGCGCAAGAGACTATTTTGACTCACATAATTCACAATCAGAGATTATTTTCAAATTTCGATACATTAAAGGAGTAATTTGACTAATTGTTAAACATTCAAGGACTAAAATGACTATTATCCTAAATTAAACATTGTTTAATTTGAAAACTAAAGTTAGAATTTGATTGGTGCTAAAAGACATAGTTAGGTACCGTTTTTAACACCATTAAGCTCTTTTAGTCTCTTTAATGACACCAGTCTTGCGAACTGCGATATAATTAATAGAGGACGATCATGGACACCTTTTATGTTTTTTTTTTTTTAGGGTTTTGGCCTAGTCCCACTCCTTTGTAATTATTTTTCCCCTTTTTTTTAATAAAATCTCTAGAGTTTGACGGCATAGGATGAAGGTTTCTCGGGGTGCCAACCTAGTTGGTAAGTCGATGTTGCCTTTTGATGTCTATCCTCTCTCCTTGCTTATAAATATATATATATATATATCTTTAGGGAAATGCTAACTTGTGTCTTTGGACATAAGTTAAGAAATTAAATATAAAAGTTTTTTGTTGGAAATTTTGCATTTATTGTATTAAAAATTTCAAAAGTTATCTTTTCAATATAAAATTTATTTTTGGATCTTTTTAACTTGTGCCCTAAGGGCACAAGATAAAAAACAATACGTAGAAACTTAATCTTAGAAATTTTGCATTCAAATCTTAAAAGTTTAAAAACTTATGTTTTCAATGCAATATTTATTTTTCATTTCTATTTTTAGATCCTTATCTTGTGTCTCAAGTTAGTATTTTTCTTTATTTTTTAATTTTATTTCAAGCTCCTTAACTTATGCCCTAAGGTTACAAGTTAGCATGACCCTTATCTTTAAGATCCATTTTCTTATTGAGTGAAATTCATGTGGGTATATAACACACATTGAAAATAAATCTTACATAAAGTGGTGAGACCCACATGAGTTTCACCATATAGGAGAGTGAGTCTTGCTAACATTTCGCATGGAATTAAACAATAGTAAATGTATCATGAAGACACAAGTTAATAAATCAAATATAAAAATAGTTTATTGCATTGTGTGTATTAAATTTAATTTTAACTTTTTAATGAATAAAATTTAAGAGAATATTTCTTCTTTTAAATTTCTAATAGGTAAACTAATGACACAACTTATCATTACTTTTAAACAAGTCATAAGTCAATTTTAAAAATCATTCCATCAACTAACACAAGTTTAAATTTGCAAGGACTTTACATTATTTTTATTTTTTTTCAAAAGTGTTGAGGCGAAATGGGTTTCAGGAGATTTGTGAGAAGTATAACTCAAATTTGAGTAAAGTTTTCATAAATAATAGTACTAATAAAAAAGAAGATAGACCAAAATTGAATTTTTGATAAAGTTTTCACCAGCTTAAAATAAGCATAATATATTGAGATAAAAAATAAAAAAATAAGCCCAATATTACATTTTTATTTTTTTATTTTTTGGGTTGACAAAAATAAAATGATATTCATTCATTTAAATTGATATTCTTGATCAACATCACTAAAAATATAAAAGATGAATTTGCGAACAAACTCACATCATCCAAGTTTTTTTTTTGTTGAGAGACACATCATCCAAGTTAATAACATACAACGGTAAAATGCCTAAAAATAATATGATAAAATCTAAATCACTAGACTGTACTAGAAAAATTTCATATAGAGACAGGAGATATCTGTCTCTAAATTGCAAAATTTCCGTCACTAATCCTGTTAGAGACGGAATCAGAGACGGATCAAGTTCCGTTGTTAATTTCGTCGTCTCTAAGCTTGTTCGAGACGGAATTAATATTTCCGTCTCTGACTGGAGACATAAACAATTCCGTCTCTGATTGGAGACAGAAAAATTCCGTCACTAACAATAAAAAAACCGTCACTCAAAGATGAAACTGATGAATATAAATCCGTCTCTAAGGTATATAATTCCGTCTCTACAGAGACGGAAACATAAATTCCGTCTCTAAATATAATGTTTTTTTAAAAAAAAAAAAAAAATGCCTCTGAAATCAAATTCACAATAGAAATTTTAAATTATATTGGTCTAAGCAAGCATTTAAAATTTATAAACTTTACTTGCTTGAGTGAATACATAATATTCTAATAGAGTTTAACTTATCATAAAATAAGTTGTCATTTATTTACACTTGCATCTTATTTAAGCTTCACAGGTCAAATTCTAGATAATGTGCACTTCATAGCATCCATTAGGAAACCTGCACCCAAGAAAATTAGTAAGCTCTAAATAATAAAGACTAAGACTAATACTATTTATTAATGAAATTTTAACAAAGGAGAGAATTAGAGACTAATGTAACTTACATCTTTGGTAAAAGATAAGGGAGCTGATTTCTGAATACAATTCCAGAACCTTTTTAAATGGTAACAGAAAAGCTGATTAGTGACATTGAAAATTGTTAAAAATATGGCTTAAATGGCTGATTTAGATCAGATTTCAAGCTCTAAATCTGGTTCAAAAGTAGTTATATAACTTGCTCCAAATCTGAGACCCTAAACTTATAAGAATGCATGGAATCCCTGACTGCTGAAAATGCGGAAAAACTTAGCCTATAAGGATCAAGACTTTACCTTTTATTTGGCCCATCACCTTTCGTGTTTCATCTTTGGCTGGCATTTTAAGTTCACAGCCAGTGACAAGTTCAACTCTAAGCATCAAACCTTTTCCTCACATCAGCAATTATAATAGAATAAAAAAACAAGTTTATTAGAGACATAAAGAGAGAAAAACAAATTATGATTCTTTTATGTTACTCTCCCTAGAATGAATTCATGAATGCTTTCTTATGCATTAATCTTAGATGGAAAAAGGAATAGAAACCTTACATTTATATTTGTCTTTGAGTGCGTTAAGTCCCTCTTTCAAATGGGACCTCACTCTTTTCTATTATTACTTTCAAAACAGCCAATTCTACATCTATACAAACAGGATTTCCACCAAAGTTAAAGTAATATCTGTGAGTCAAAACCTTTGCAATCTTAGGAGTAGTAACAACATCAAGAGGAATGCCATTTCCAATACCTGCCAAAAACAAAATCAAGAAAACAAGCAAACAACAATGAGCACAAATACTTGATTAGGTGGTATATATTTTTCATGTGTAGATATAGTAATTCTATATTCTTTGGTGCGGAGAGTTAGGTTGTTCTGAATTTTTCTAGTGTGTAATAATATAATAATAACCCATGCATGTGTTACTTTGCAAGAGATATAGACTATCAAGTAATTAACTATTTGACAACCATAAAGGCCTTTTTTTTTTTTCTAGGTTGTTCTGTTTTTTTTTTTTTTGCTTTCATTTTGTAATTGAAAAATAGTGATGGAGAATGTATGGAATAATACTAGAGGATATACAAAAATGAAACACTATAAGAAATTGATATGATGATAATATATTAAAAACTATATGTACATGATATGCAACGAGCCATCAGCTAGGTAGGACACTAAACATACATTGGAAATGTTTTCAAATAAATGAATATTGTAGGCTGACCCTTTTAAAGGTTTACTGGCTTATCACTACCAAAGACTGCATATAAAAGCACCCACAACAGAGGTTTGAATCACAGTATCATGTTATCTTCTAGATCAGTCTAAGAATATTAGTTCTTCCTTTTTATTTATTTCACATTTCGATGCATTGTGTTTTTCAAATTTTAGGAAATAATATTCAAACTCAATCAGTATCATAAATAAATTCTAAGAGCAAAATGATGAAAACATATACTAACCTCTTTTGCTTCTTATTTCTCTTCCTCTTTCTTGAAATGTAAATGATCAAAAATAAGTGGACTACATCAGCCTATGAAATAGAAAATGTTTCAATCTAATTGACTCCAACTAAACTACATTGGCCTATAAGTGGAATCATGTAAATATGAAGTCTTAAAACCTAAAACTTGGCTAAAACTTAAGCATTACAACAAACAGAGAAAAAGAGATAAAAGAGTAATATCAAATGCATCACTACTCAAATTCAAACCCAATCATTGATATTCAAATTCAAAATCAACCAAAACTCACTAAATAATAATAATAATGATTAAGTTAAACGCTTTTTCACTTGGGGAATAAGCTGAACATGCTAAATTTAACACTTTTTCACCTATGGGTCATATTAAAAATCACTGCCCCATTGCATAGAGATAGCACAGTTAGACCATATATTATAACTAAGCAAGTAAGTAGTAAAATTATAGTCAAATAACCTTAGCAATGAAACACTAAACTTAGATAGAACAATGCATAATTAATGAATAATAGGAACAGAATGCACAACAGACACACATACATATAGAAATGATAAAGAAACTGAAGTTCACCAATTTTTTTCTCACGTATAAACCCTTTTTTTTTTGTAACAAAAAAAACCCCAATTTTTTTACAACTCCAATTTATCAATTGGGTTCTCAACTCCAATTTACATACCCCTATTTACAAATTTATAAACTGGAGAGGTGAAAAAAATCTAAATTACAAACTTCACATAAGAAACTAAGCAACAAAGAACATGAAGAAAAAAGTTGAAATTGATAAAGATGAAATTACCTAAGATTTTTAACAAAGAATCTTCACTTGGTATTTGGTTTGTCTTTGTATCCCGTAATTGGAATTAGGGTTTGGAATTGGGAATAAGAGAAATTGATGGAGGTGAGCTGTTGGTAATTGAGGAGAAGGATGAAATGGGGCTGTTGGTAATAGGGTTTGGAATTGGGTATAGGAGGAATTGATAGAGGTGAGATGGTGGTGAGAGTGAAAGAGCAAAGAGGAGAAGAGAGAACGTGAAGTGTAAAAGAGTAGTAGAAGTGAAATGTGAGTGGGAGAGAGAGACATAACCTATATTATTCTTATTATTATTATATTATTAAAGAAAAATTAAAAAGAGCAAACCAAAATTTTGATGAGCTGGGCGGCACCTTTCAAAAAATTAGGCGGGCAATGAAATAATTTGGTGGAAAAATTAACTTTTCATTCGAGACGGAATTGATCAAAGACGGAAACTTTCCGTCTCTAACAGAAGTTTGACTATTTCTATAACTATCGACCATTTAGAGATGGAAACAGAGACGGAATACATTAGATACGGAAATAGATTGTCTCTAAATTCCGTCTCTAAATGTCCTTTAATAGCATTAATGATAAATCAAGCTATGTAGAGACGGATTTAGAGACAGAACAATTTTGACACGGATATTTCCGTCTCTAAAACCGTCACAAGCACATAAATTATAATTTTCGTCTCTCAGTGCTTTTTTCCGTCTCCAATTTCGTCTCTAATAGAGACAAAATTAATTCCGTCTCTAAATTCCGTCGGTATTTCAGCTTTTTCTAGTAGTAGCATGCTTTCGGATCTACAACATCGACGTAGAAATCATTGATTGAATATGTGATTGACTGAAGTTGATCATTCAATATGATCTAAACAAACACCGCAAGAAGACACACGAAATCAAACAACACCACACAAGACGACGAACAACACAACACCGCACTCAGACGATGAAATCACGAAGAAAACACAAGAAAAAACTTCATATACGTGAAAATCACTTATTTAGATCGAAAGAAAGGGGAAAAAGATACAAATAGGTGATTATATGTCCAAAAATGACGTAAAACCACCACTCCTCAAAGAGTGAAAAAGAAAGAGAACTTAGTGGAAAGTTGGAATTTCTCTCACTAAAAAACTATGACAGACTCCAACATAAGTTTTTGTTTGTTTGTGAAATCCCAATATTACAATTTGTGTATATAATATAAATAAATAAATAAGAAGGAAATTCAACTTATTTCAGGAGTAACTCTACATACAGTTACTCACTTGATAAGTCATTATAATCATTAACTTTCATCAATCCAACTGATGAAGTAAAAATTATTATTTAATAGATCAATTTCCAATTTATAAGAGTAAAAATTTCCAATTTTTCAGATATTAGTGCTAATCAAAGAAGATAAATACATTGTTACTGTTAGCGCAGCAAAATTGCTTGCAAAGCAAGCTAGGGTTTTGTTTTAGGAATTTAGAGAGAATTAAGAAGAAAAGAGAAAGAGAAGTTTTTGTATAAATTCTAAATTCATTAAAATTGAATTACACATACAATGATGATTATATACATGATTAGTTACTTGGATTGTGAAACAAGTTATCTCACAAACCCTAACTAACTTCGCTAAAAACAAGCTAAAGGGTGAAAAACTAATAACCAACTTGATTACTTTTGTGTTTTAACCAAACAAACCTCGATTAAGACAATAATCATCTAAACTTGAATTAAATCTAACAGTTACATGGGGTATAATTGGTTATTGTTGGGCTATGAAGCCCATATACATGATACGATATCGATACGATACGGCACCAATACAGAAAATTTTTAAAATTCAGGATACGATACGGCTGTGATACTTCAACAAAAAAAATGAAATTTAAACTACATATTAAAACTCAAAATACAAAATATGGACTAAAACTCAAAAGCAAAAAAATTGACGCAAAACTTAGACCAAACAAACATATAAAAACGATAAGGCACAACAATGAAATTGCATTCTCACAACAATCAACAATAGCATCGTTCTCAAACAAACAAAGAGACACAAAACAGACGGCGGCAACAATAGAAATATAAATGTAAGTAAGATTGATAATAAAGAAAGCGACAATTAGTCAATTACATATATAATATATCCTAAATAAAAGAACATCATTACTTAGTCAATTACATATATACCAAATATAATAGAAACATCAGATAACTCGCACATATCGATTTTCCACCGTCTATCCTTCGTATCCCAGATGTATCTGGAAAATATCGGATAATTGTTTTTTTTTTTAAATAAAATTTAATCTTCGGATACTCTTCAACATATTCTAGAAATGGTGGTTGGGCCTAACACAACCCCACAAAATCGGCTTGTGAGGTGAGAATTTTCCCCACTTATAAACACATTGTCAGGCCATCACCTATCCGATGTGAGACTCTTAACACGTATCGGGAAATATCGAACATGTAACGGTGCATGATAAGTAAGGGATACGGTTCATCATCTATTTTGAAGTATATGAACTTCAAAGCTGTTGGAATATATCATATACGAATACCCACCAATATGATAATATGTTAAGAGATTATTCGAGAATTCATGCTAAAAGGATCTCCTGTATTCCTCCACATATTTTTCATAAATGAAATGCTTAGCATGGATATTTTAACAAAAATTAAAACTACTTGATCAGATTCTTTAATTGTGGTCAATGAGTAATAGTTTATCTTCAACCTTATTAGTTGATGCTTTAAGAATGTTATTTTTATGGACCGAGTTGTTTTCCTTCCTTTTTTTTTTTTGTTAAGTAGCCTAGTGATTAGAGCTCACACAATTTAATTACGAAGAAGTGGGGTGTCTGGGGTTCGAACCCCGACCCCTACATATAATATGCAATATCCATATCAACTGAGTTAAGCTCACGGGGAACCTTTTATTTTTTACCACCTTAAAATAAGAACAACATTACATATAAGATGTCTTTCTCTCACTTATCGTTCTTATATCATTATTTTAACAATAAACATCAGCTGACTTACTAACTAAAAACAAACATCAGCTGACTTTCTCTTGTTTACAACGTCACACATAATTTTATTTTGTTCTAGAAATAAATATTTGGCAGGCTATGCTACTTATAGTAATTAAAATTAGATTTCAATTGATATATGCACACTTGTTGGCATCTATTTTGAAAATTTATTCGTTTCATGAACTATTCTTCTCGCAAACCACGCGTTTTTGTAGACTTTGGTTATGCTATTTAATATTTTGGTCTCTTATTGAATTTGTTTGATCTATTGTTTATGTTATTTAATATTTCTTATGATGACTTTCTTTTCATGAAAAGTTTATGCTATTTTTTTGTACAAAAATTATGCAATTTAATCCTGTTAAAATATTTAAATTAATAACAAAATATTTAAATTTAATTATCATATATTATAAAAATATTTATTTATGTTAAAATAGATTAAAGTGTAGTGCATATTTATTAAGGGAGGGTGTTGTAATTCAAGCATCTCATAGGGGAGGGGAGTATAAATTTTACTTTTTAAGGGAGGGGAGTGTATATTTTAACATAAGAGGGGAGTGAAATGTAATTCAAACTTCTCTTAGGGAAGAGAAGTGTAATTTATATATTTTTGATTTTGATACGTCCTGATGTTTGCACAAATATTAATAAATTGTCTAATTAATTTATATATAAATTAAAATATCCTTAATTTTTTTTGAAGGGTTTACTTTATATAAATGGATATTTAATATTTTAATTAAGATATCGAGGGTGAAATTGAGAGAGAAAATAAGTTCAAATGCTATTTGAAATAATATCTCAAAATATGTTATAAATCCATAAAAATCTTATAAGCTCAAGAGAGAATGACATTATCAAACAACTTTATTTTGATTATAGAGTTTATACATTATATGTTAAAAATACGTATTTATGGAGTATCAAAGTTTTAGAGTGGAGATACAAATGTCACAAATATGTATATGTATTTTGGTGTTTCCAAGTTATCTTTTGAAGTCAAGAAAAGCAATATATCTATTGAGGTCTCATACGATATGAGTTAAAAGATGTAATCAAAAGTGCAAGTCATAAGTTAACTTTGACGTATTATAATTACTTTTGAAGCAGGAACAAGTCTATTCTAGGGTTATATGTTAACTAGGATTTCGTTGAAAGCATTTAATTAGTATAACGTTATTAATTAACGTTCTAATTATAGAATTTTTAAGTGTCACATCAAAATGAGATAGTGACATAAATTAACAAGAAATTGAATGTTTAGTGCCAAATCTGGCTATAAAATAGAGAACTTGAAAGAAGTAAATACACAACCATCACAATTTGCATAGACTCACCCAACAAAGAAAGAAAAAAAACATGGGTTCCTATACCAATGATAAAGAGAACCATGTAGTGGAAACTCTCACCCCACAAATAGATGATAGTGGTACCCTCTTAGCCATGATTATAGGTTCCAATATGGTGTTTCCTGCAGTTTTTAAAGCTGCAATTGAACTCAACTTGTTTGATATCATTGCTAAGGAAATATCACATGAAAGTAGTGTTGGATTTGTGTCGGCTTTCGAAATTGCCTCAAAGTTACCAATAACTCAATACTCCGACTTACCAAATAGGCTTGACCGTATGCTGCGCTTACTTGCTAGCCACGGTCTCCTGTCCATTTCCACTCGGACCAACGATGATGGTAGCATTGTGAGAGTTTATGCAATCACACCTGCCGGTAAACACTTTGTCCATCATGAAAATGAGGATAATTATATGGACGCATTCACATCATATTTGAATCACCCAGCTTTCCTAGGAGTGTGGTAAGCGTTTCTTCCTTGAAATTCGATAGCTAAAAATTCGATAGTCACAAAAAATAATCGTTTGTGTTGTTAAAAACAAAAATAATTTTTGTGATATAGGTCGAATTTGAAGGAAGCAATTATAGAACCAGAGATAAACGTATTCGAGAAAGTTCATGGAATACCTATCTATGAATACTTTGAGAAAGATCAACAAATAAACAACTTATTTAACAAAGCAATGACTCAAACATGTGCAATTCACATGAAAATAATCCTTGAAATATACAAAGGATATGAAGGAATATCAACACTGGTTGATGTAGGAGGTGGAAATGGACAATGTCTCAAAATGATTATATCCAAATATCCATCAATAAAGGCAATCAATTTTGATCTCCCACAAGTGATTGAACATGCACCACCCTTTCCAGGTTATTATTTGATCACATCTCAAATTTTATATTTAGTGACCACTTTCCCAAGATTATTTGTTTTTGAAAAGCTTTCCCTATAGTTATGAAATATTGTCAAATTTTATTTAGGGATCGAACATGTTGGAGGAAATATGTTTGAATGTGTTCCACAAGGAGATGCTATAATGATTAAGGTTGGTGGTATACATACATAAATATGAAGAAAAAAAATTAATCATCTTCTTTTATATATATATATGCCATTAAATAAAATAGGGCTTTAGCCCATGTAATATAAGTCATTTCCGGGTTTACCTTATGTAATTTTTTTTTTTATTTACCCTTGTAATTTTTTTTTTCCTAAAACCCCCCTAATAGACCATTAAAAAACGAAATTTTTTTCTTTAAAAATTTTGGTTTTTGAATGGCCTATTATGGGGTATTCTGAAAAAAAAAAAAATTACAGGGAGGTAAATAAAAAAAAATACAGGAGGGTAAATCCAGAAATGACCTATATTACAAGTGGTAAAACACTATTAACCCAAAGAAATATAAATATAAAATATTTATTTTATCTAATTAATTATAAATTCTTGCTAATATCATTGATTCTAACTTTGTACACATGGCTTATGTTATTGTAGCTTGTGTTCCATAATTGGTCGGATGAAAAATGCTTAGAAACTTTAATCAATTGTCACAAAGCTTTGCCTTCAAATGGTAAGGTCATTATTGTGGATTTCATATCTCCAGAAGATCTAGAATCAACAAATGCATCTAAGATGATTTCAATTGTTGATAACATGATGTTTATCACAGCTGGTGGTAAGGAAAGAACTTCAAAAGAATTTGAAAGTTTGGGTAAACATTCTGGATTTTCTAAATTCCAAGTTGTTTGTCGTGCTTTCTCCATCCTTGGAGTGATGGAACTTTACAAATAAATAAGTCACACATCGATTGTAATATGTCATATAAATGTTGCCATGTATTTTAAACTTTCTAGGTTTCAAGATTTTTGTTACATTTTATTATATTGTGATGGAGTTTTACTGAAATAAATCGCTTTAATTCCCGTTTAGCACTTCTTGTGTCGGGGATCGTTTCAATATATCATGTTGATTAAAAAGAGTTGATTTCTTCAATTGATTGTTATTGGAAATATGGCGTGCACTTTTCTTTAAGATTTTTGTTACTCACATTCTCCTTGATTTTTAAGATTTTTGAAGGGACGACTATAGTCTTAAGAACATTTATAATCCAAAAGCAACATAGTAAAAGGAGATCAATGAGTTGGAAATTCATTGAGTAGAAAGAGGAGAAGTGAGAAAAAGTTATTGATAACTCAGGAATACTCTTTATTGTGATTTATGAAGTTGAGTCATTTATTTACGGACATCATAACTGAATTTAGCTAAAATTCCAAGAGCAGTTTGATCGGTTTAATGACTCTTTCGGATAAGGTCAAAAAGAAGCTAACCTGCAAAAGTGGAGAAAATAAACTGAATGGCTATGAATGAATAAAAGATAGTAAAATATGTTGGAGACTCGATCTTATATATCATGAATAACGTAAGTTAAAATGTGGGAAAAGATTTGCACGAATTTAAAAAATAATCAACATTTTAATTCATTACCGGGTATTAAAAATAAATACCATAATATAAACCGTAACGCTCTGGATTTTTCATGCAAGACATTACGTCTAATTCTTTATTTTTAGAAAAATAGGACTTTTTTTTTAACAATAGTCAAGCATATTAAATTCCAAACTAGAACTTAACAAAAATAGTAAACAATGATTTAATTACAAACCTAACATTTTAAGTCGAGTTAACTATGACACTAATAAACTTCAAAAAATATTTTAAATTACAACTCAGAAAAACCCAAATTTATTTCCCCGCAAACGCGCTTCAAACAAAATACAAGCACATATCATAACTTCTTTGGTACCTAAAATGTTGGTTGTAAGGGTTAGTCTTCAACACCCATGCAATAAAATCAATAATAATTTAAGACATCAAATAAAAATATACAATCATCATCAAGGAATCATTATAAACCATGTGTTTTTCATTTAGAATAGTATCCGCTCCAAAATGTAAGATAAAAATAAACACAAACTCAATGTTTTTTTTCTTCTTTTGACAAAGACACAAGACTCAATGGTAATGCAGATGCATGAAATGCAAGTAGACCATGATCTGGATATCTGGTTTAAGAATTAAGGACTAAGAGAATGAAGGAATCTTAGATTTAGATGATGATGTTTTAATATGACAATATGGAGCCTGTAACGCCCTCTTTGAATTATTTGTTTTATTTAATTATTTAATTGAGTCTAGAATTTATTAAGAAGAGTTTAGAATATATTTATATGATTATGTAATTTATTAAGTGGCTTATTATATTATTTAATAGAATAAGATTTGAAAATAAAATAATATTGGGTTTAGGGGTTGTTATGAGATTTTAGAGAGTTTGGGGGAGAAAGAGAAATAAGATAAGATGGATGGTGGAGATATAAATAGGAAAGGCCTAGTTTAGAAAAACATAATGTACAATCATTTGGAGAAAAGGGAGAAAAGCCAAGAGAAGGAAGAAGAGCTAGAGGGGCTGCGATTTCATCTTATAAGGTAAGGGTGAGACTAACATTCAATCTTATTAAGTCCGTAATTCTGATGATTAAATTTAACAAGGGTGGGATTAGTTTTGGAGGATTTGAGAATTAGGGTTAGAGTGAGGAATTGATGAAAAATTGTTAGATTGATGTTGAAAGAGTAGGTATATTCTTGTCTCTAAATTCACTATTTATTCATCATAAGGGTTGTGTACTCATGTGGGTAGTGAAGGGTTGTTAAATTTGATTATTTCCTTATTCTTTTAATAAATTAATGTTAAATTCATGCTATAGTTTACAGTTGTGATTTTAGGTATATTCTTGTCTCTAAATTCACTATTTTTGCGTGCTAAATTGGTAGTTGATTGAGGTTATATTCATGTGTGCTGTTTTGTGCTTCAAATTTTGATTTGTTTTATTGTCAATCGACTCGTATTGATTAATTATTGCATCATGTACTGGAATATGATTTTGTGCCGTGCATATGCCTTGTTTCATTGGTTACTACTTTTCGATTCAATTGATAAGCCATATCAAAATAAAGTATGATAAAAATTGAGAAATCATAGTGTTTATCAATTATATTAATTTATATTTTGTTTTAGTATGTTATACGTGATACTTAAACTTTATGTTGAATTTAGTTAGTTTATTTTGGCTTTGCAAAGAACAAAACTTTCTGCTGTGGTTATATTTGTACATTGACCATTATATGATTGAATTCTTATTGCTAATTGATTAGTATAATTAAACTGCAATTTTGATTGAATTTCCATTCTAGAAATTTAACACTATGTCGTGTCAATCCCTTCAAATTGCTATTTTGTATCTATTATGTTTCATGTGTATTAGTTTAATATATTTATTTTCCTGATTTTAATCTCATATGATTTAGTGATGTGTATTAATGTGCTATTTGAAGAAGTGTGCTTTAAAGATTTGTTGATATAGAGATGTGCTATATAAAGATGTGTCATATAAAGATGTGTTATCTAAAGATGTGTTATTTGATGATGTGTTTTGATGATGTTATATTGTGATATAATTGTATATGTATTACTTGAATTATATGTGAATAATTGAGACGTTGTTGACTTGCATTTGATATTATCATGTCATGCTGTTTTTGTATACTATTGTGTTGCTGTTGTTATTTAACTAAGCTGCATGAGTCGGTCTAAGTTGATTAAGATGATGAAGTTCCAAATTATTGGATTATACAAGAGTTGTCGATTTAAGATGTTTAAGAAGTCGAGTTCATGCATTAGCATTCTTTGTTGGGGGCTTGATGCTCTGGAGTATATTAATACTTAAATAGCGATAGGGGCTTGATGCTCTGGAGTATATTAATACTTAAATAGCGATAGGGGCTTGATGCTCCGTATTAGTATCACATGTATATAAGAGGTCTAAGTTGCATAGTCGAGTTAGAGTCGTATTGTCGAGTCAATGATGTTTATGTTGATAAATTGTGAAGTGTACAAACTATGATTGAAGTGTTTAATGATATATTATTATCTATAATGAATGTTAAGATGATTGGATGTTGATTAAATATAATTGTTGAATTATATGCTTACTATTATTGTTTTGTGAAATCTCACCCCTTCTGCTTGAAAATGTTGCTCTTCATATGAGTAATTTGCAGGTGATCGAGTTTAAGTTGCTGTTAGATTGCTGTCGTGAGTGGATTAGCTCTCTCGTGTGTCTTAGGTGCTCTGATACGTAACGGGATGAGAACTTTGTTATTGCTTTTCTATTCCTTACGTATTGTTTTTGAAGATTTATGACTATATTTTTAGATTGGATTTTTATGAGACATTTATGAAGAGGCCTTCGTGCCAAAGACTGTTTTTGAATAAATTCCGCTGCGAAGTATTAAAGATTTTGTTATTGAATTTTAAAGGATAAATAGTTATTTATTCAGTCTAGGATTTTAAGAAAAGAATGTGACATTCCGTTTATGTGAATACTCTGATTATTTTTATGAAATTTTTATGTTGGGAAAACGGAGTGTTACAGAGCCTACAAGTATGAGAGTAAGTCTTTGATCGAATATTAATAAACTGTATATAACAGTTCTTTTAGGTCCATTATTTTTCTTATTCCTTTCTTACTTTTGCTTTCACTTTAATCTCTAATAATAATAAAATGTTAGGATCAGTTATTATACACTTTCACTCTTTTTTGTCACTTCATACTGTATAGGAGAAGTCATTTAATGACTGGGGATTTTAACTTTAAATATATGAAGGTAAATATGTTTTGTGTTTATGTCGATATGTTTGTTAATAAATTGTTAAGAATGGCTTATAGCATGTCGAATATCGATATGATAAGAAGCTTTTTTCTTTGTGTTTATTACAAGTTTTCTAGATGATCTATTGTATCTTGATTTATGGTTTCATGGAGCTCTGTTTGATTTCTTATTTTTCGTGATGCTTATTTGATGGCAGACTGTGGGAATCAATCACTTTTTGGTGTCATCCAGGTATTCTTGGACTTCTAGAGAAATTGAAGATGCAGAAAATGCTTCCTCGCTCCTGGCTGCTGATGTTATTTATAGTGATGACCTGACAGATGCATTCTTCAGGCTGATTTCATGAAGATGCCATTCGAAGACAATAGTTTTGATGCAGTGTATGCTATTGAAGCCACCTGCCATGCACCAGATGCTGTATGTGAAATATTTCTAACTCTATTTAGTTTCACATCCCTACTTCTTTTTTCCATACTATAGGTTTCTATCTACACATGCACCCATGTATTGTCAATTATTTTGGATCAAGACTGTGATTCTTGGTGGTCCAGGTTTTTGATGTCTCTACAGCCTGAATTAGGACTTCACACTTGACCGCAATATTAAATATTGTGGTGCAATTGCATCCACTATTTAAAATCTTGGCATAACTAAACATTTATCTAACACTGTTTTTTTTTTGTATTATGCATAGTATGGATGCTACAAAGAGATTTATAGTGTTAAAGCCTGGCCAATGTTTTGCTGCTTATGAATGGTGCATGACTGATTCTTATGAATGGTGCATGTGAATGATTGTTTTCAAAGACAACCACAAACAGTGGTAGGGCTGGCCTCATGTCTTGCTAAAGCTTAAAATGATTTTTTTAAACTTTATATAGATTTTTCTGTATTTATCTTGCTAAAACCAATAGACAAGTAATGAATGATGGACTCTTCTTTTAA
This sequence comes from Medicago truncatula, assembly GCF_003473485.1. NCBI lineage: Eukaryota > Viridiplantae > Streptophyta > Magnoliopsida > Fabales > Fabaceae > Medicago > Medicago truncatula. The sequence continues at coordinate 3,619,108 of NC_053048.1, read as the reverse complement.
TTTATGTGCCAATCAGTTTATCCTAGAGGACTATGTAATGAACTTTTGTTTTATTGTTTTAAAATACTAGGTAGATTCAAAGTGTATGATGAGAACTTTCATTCCTTAGATCCAAAAGCTATAATGGGTGCTTGAGAATGATAATGACATTGAGGGGATGAAGACAATAGCCAAATCGAAGTATATATATGTTTAGTACAAGTTTTGGGGTTGGTTTAAATGGTCAAAGTAGTGAGAAGTTGATGTATTTTGTATGATAAAGTTTTGAGAGTTACTATTTTTTTTATTTTTTTTTGAACTGTGGAGACATTTGTGTTTTGTCATAATATGTTATGTATATAATTAACCATAGAAATTGTGACCAAAAATATATGTAGTGTACTATAATTAACCCTGTATTTAATATTTATTTGATATTATGTGGTGAAAAACACCCAATGAAATAAGAGGCAGTTTTTTTTTTTTTTTGGAGATATTTTCCTCATTATTCAAGGATAATAAACAATAAAAGTATAATCAACTCTAACGAACAGTAGAATTAATCTATTACGAGTTAACCAATGCTAATGAATAGTAAAAAAATTTATTTATTTATTTTTTTATAAATATTTCATAATCATTAAACAACGGTAGAATCAACGGTAACAATAACGGACACTTTACAAAATCAACTCTATAAATATCTCACTTTCATTTATAATTTTCACATTATTCTCATAATATTTATCCATATATATGGATAAATATATATCCACATTATTTAAAATAATGTCCTCTATTTTTTTTTTAAAAATCCTCTATTTTTTAATGAATTTTTAGTTGTGCAATGGTACAATGATTTTTTGAGTATTCATTTATGCTCTTTATCTTATTTTTGGTTTTATTTATGTTGTCCAAATGATTTGGCCCTGGCTATTTCAAAATTGAAATTGGACTTTATATAATTTCTTATATATTTTCTTCTCATTTATCCCCAACTATGGTCCGAGAAAATGGGGGAAAATGTAGTCGCAATTGCGGTTGCAATGTTGTTTGTGGACTCTTATAGCACTAGCTTGCTGACTCATTTTAAAAGATGTTTTCTCTAGATATATATTATAGAAAAAGCTCTTTTGAATTGAGATAAAATTATGATGCATTTTGAACTAAATCAATGATAGACATAACCTAGATTGCCAAATTTAGAATCAATTCATTTTAAAAGTTCCATGTAATGTTATAACTGCAATATTCACTAGGTAGTTGGCATGTTCTGCTCTTAGACTAATTGTTGTTTTATGATGAATCCAAGGAAATAAACACTTTATTATTGGTTCCTTCATTTGTTCCAATTATTTTAATCTTAAGTATTATGTTGAATTCATGATCTCATAAACAAAATATATATTTTTTAAATGGTTTGATAAATATTTTACAAAGACACAAATAACAACCTATTATAAAAATGCAACTACTCCCTTAATTTGTGCATGTTTCCTTTGGAACATTTTTTTTCTGCCGAACACGTAATTTAACACGTGCGAAGCATGTGTTTGTAACTAGTAACTCCTAAAAACACACTCAAGTTAATTTAATAACATAGGCATTAAAAAAAATTACTAATAACATAGAGTCCTCTAAAAAAAGAGTATGAAGTTAATATGCAAGCAATTTAAGGACCAAATATTCAATTTAATCTAAATCAAATGATATAAAAATATAACCGAGATAAAAGCACCACTTATTTGATGGTGATCAAGAAATGATGAGATAAAATAATATTGTTTCCCTCGTTGATAATGTGAATATGACGTACATGTACTATTGCTATTCTCTGTGATGATTTTTCATATGACCATCATTTTCAATGTCTAGTTTTTTCAACGACAAACATGATATAAATTTAATATGATGTAACTAATTTTTTTTCCAGAAGATGATGTAAATAATTCGACATGTGGACTTTTCCAAATTTGATTGTCGAATACAACATTTATTTAAACTACTAATAGATTACGTTTCGATCGGTAATGCATTTGAAAACACTGATCACCCTAAGACCATCGCTGTTCTAAGTTCCACCTTGATTTAAAGAAACTTAAAATTATCTATTATATGGTACTTTTTTAAGGTAGAAATTGGAGTGCAAAGACATGACATGATAGAATTGACATTTACAACACCCTAATAGTTTTATCATAATAAATGAAAGGCTTAACATCAGTTTTTGCCCCCTAACTTTTACGAAGTTGTGATTTTGGTCCCTTAAGAAAAAAACTACAAATTTGCCTCCTAAGTTTTGCAACTGTAGCAGTTTTGGCTTCCTAAGTGAGGTGTCACATCAGCGTACACCGAGTCAAAATTAACCTTGGGGCCAAAACTGCCACATATGCAAAACTTAGGGGGCGGTTTTGTAGTTTTTTTCTTATGGGACTAAAATCGCAACTTTAGAAAAGTTAGGAGGCTAAGTGAGTAAATGATGGTTTGGTTAATTATTAGAAAATAAGAGTTTATGATAAATTAAGGAAATAAAGGTGTATGAGTATATATGAGGTTTAAGTGAGTAAATGAGTAGTGTTTTATTTGTAGAGAATAAACGTGATAGGAACCAAGCTCATTAAGTTAGAAATTTGTTGATGACACATGTGTTAAGGCTGAAAACACCACAAAAAGATTGAAATACCCCTGCAGCAATTAATAACCGATGGGTAAAGAACTGACAGTTGTTAACTGTCGATGGAACCGGCGGCAATTAACTGCCGCGAGATCCATCGGTAGTTAACTGCTTATGCGATCCTAATACAAAATTTCTCAAATCTCAAAAAATTTCAAAATCTCTCTTAAAATATCTCTAAAAATCCCAATCAAATTTATTCAACAAAATCACAAGTAAGTAATCATAGTGCTATTAACTTACATTTTAGTTGTTATAAATATTTTTCTTTTTTAGTTTTTGAGTTTTTCAGTAGATTTATTTTATTTTAGTTTTTGAGTAGATTTACATGTTATAATTCATTTTTAGAGTAGATGTAAGTTGATTAATTTTATTAAAATGTTTGCGTGATGTTTATGTTATAGTTATGATTTTTAGGGTTATTTTAAATTTTGATGTTTGAGTAGAATTACAAGTAAGAGTATATGATTCATTTTAAAAGTAGATATAAGTTGATTAATTTTGTTAATTTTTTTTTTTTTCATTTTTATGTTATAGTTATGATTTTAGGGTTTATGTATAATTTTCACTCTAAGTGTTTGATGAAATGTTTGAATGAGTTTTTCATTGATTGTTTAATTTTTTTTGGTGTAGGTTTGAAACAATGACTGATTTGTTCAGTGTTTGCATACGCTTCAATGGTGGAAATCCTCAGATGTTCAAGGTTCGGTGCATTAATGTGACGTTAAAAGGTCTCAAGGATCAACTGGATGAAATCAACAAGGACTCAACCCCGGAGACACAAGGAGAGTGAAATACATTTGGTATGAACGTCCAACGTTGGACGACGGGAGAATAACGTTCTGTCGGCTAGAATTAAAGAACGACGACGACGTGAGGAACATGTTCTCAATTTTTTGGCAACACAACATGGTTTCGTTTATCGATATGTTTATCACATTGTAGAGATCAACTGAAGATATTCTCAACAATTTGATTCTGCCAGAAGATCGTGATTAGGTAGGGAATGCACCTTCCAACGACAACAATTGTCTTACCTCTGAAATTGGATAAGGTCAAACCTATTAAACAACAACTCTCAAGCATTTACCCGGAAGTTTTATTGTTCCTTTCAAAAAATTAGGTAGTGTCTTTATTTTGTTGGAATTTAAATTAAATTCTTGTTGGTTTGAAAAGTCAAAAGATTAAGAGTACACAACATGTATTATGCAGAATCAACTATATAAGTTATGTCACGGAATGCACCTCATGCTTTATGTGATGACTCGTCTTATATGAGGGAATTCGATGTGATAACATATATAGTTTATTTTGTAGAATACATGTGTTGTGTTCTCTTCATTCTTATAAGACACTTTAGGGAGAATGTAATGTAACGTAGATGATTTTAAATTTGAATAAATACGCAATTTCGCTTCGAATTTAATCAATACGCAAGCTTATTCAAGATTATTCAATAACAAAATGTTCCAAAATGTGCGGCATATTCAAGATTATTACAAGTCATTACATTATTTAATGATCTGCCTCGTCGCTTATCTCAATAAAGGTTGTGCTCGACAGTCCTTGTGGCACCTGCTTTTGGTTGAGGACCAAAATAGCATGTCCTCCCGCTCCTCCTCAGTCTGGACTAATTATACATCGGCACCTTCAATTTTTTTTTTTATGGAACCATTACATTCGATTTTGTGCCATGTCACAAGTGATTTTGCTTGCTTCTTCTCATCACCCTCTTTTTTGTTCAACTGAACATCACCCTAATTCTGAGTCTGAGACATATCTACATAAAGAAATCGGTGATCAAAACCTAAACTAATCCTAACCATTCAATCACAAATTCATAACAACAACAGTTCATAAAAAACCTAAACTAATCCTAACAATTCTACAACAATTCATCAAAACCTAAACTAATCCTAAAAATTCTACCACAATTTTCTAACAATTCTACAACAATATTATATTCAACTCTAATCTAACATCAAATCATAAAATCAACAAAATCTAATTATGAGACAATTTATCCAAAAAAAAAAAACTAACAATTCAATCACAAAACAACAATGCAATAGGATGATAACACCTTACTTGATTTTGTGAGCGTAATTGGCGTTGAATCTGCAACGATTGGGATAATTTTCACTTCTTGAACTTCAATCTGCAACAATGAAGTTTTGGAAACTCATAGGTCTGTTATGTTCTTATAAGAGACCCTCGGCACTTAACTGCCGATGAAATCCAAGGAACATAACTACCACTTGTTCCATCGTTGGTTAGTTGTCGTCGGTTAACTTAATATCGGTAGTTAACTTCCGGGGGTATTTATGTCTTTTATATGTGTGTTTCAGCCTTTTTATGTGTGTGAACTACAATTTTCATTAAGTTATGTGAGAAAACCAAGTTCAAACAAGAGAATATAAATAGATTGTAGTCTCATGAGAATTAGGGTTAGAACTCATAACTCATAAGAACATTTTGGGAGAAGATGCGAGAGGGGAGCTAGGAGAGAAGAACCTTAGGAGGCTAGAAGTGAAGATTGAAGTGAGACCCATTCATTTGAGAGGCTTGATTTGTGGATTGTTGAGGTAAGGTGGGAGTTTCTATTCACATATGGGTTATATGAGAAATGGGTAGTAAAAATGTTGTGCAATTTCTTCTTAATTTCATGTTCTTATTATGAATTGATGATGAATTCGTGGTCTAGTTTGTCATTGTGAATTTGTGTATGTTATTATTTGTAAATCCATGGTATTGATATGTTAAGTTCATGATTTAATTGTGTTGAAGTTGTATTTTTGAGTTTTATGTTTAAATGAGTAGAAACCATAAAAGTTGATGTATAAATTGATGTTTGGATGTGTTATAAGTGCTTAATTGAAGTTTATTGACCTTGAAAAGTATTTTTAATCACTTTGAGTTCAATGTGGATCAAATTAAGTGGTTTTTGGATGATTTTGATGCATTCCTAAGACCCAACATGGCCTTTTGTACCAGTCGCAGCGCTGACGCCTCAATTGGAGCGCCTAGTGCCCTATTATAGAAACCTGATGCCCCAGGATGAGGCTCCCTGGCGCCAAGCGCCCAGAGCAGTAACAACTTGAGATGTTCTGCACGTTTTGATTCTAGGCGGGTGGGTTCCGGGAACTCGTGGGTGTTCCTTTTATGATGTTTTGCTGTTGTATTAATTACTTAATGGTGGGAAATGAATGCATGCAATGAATTGATCATATGTGGTTACTTTTAAGTGAAATGATGTTGATTATGGAACTTGAAAATGAACTTAATTTTGTTAGTTTGAACTAGCGCAACAAAATGAATAACTTTGGAAAGGTTTTTGATGGCTAATGAGTATGTACACGCATGTAACCTTGATAAACTTAAATGTTGAAAACTATATGATGAATTGAGTTGATGAATTTGTAAATGATGGATTGTGGTGGTTATATGATGATGAAAATTTAATAATGTGAATGTGATGAATAATTGTTGAGTTATTTGACAAGGTGTAAATAATGAATTATTTGACTAAGTGTAACTCATGAATGTTTAATGATGTGAGATTGATGTGATTGTTGGAGATTATTATATAATGATGTGATTAAATAAAGATGTGTTATATAATGAAGTGATTATATAACGATGCGTTGATATGTTGACGTGTTTAGATGAAGATATATTGATATGATCATGGGTTATTTAATGATGTGTAACTGTCTAGTCGAGTTATGCATTGTTGATGTCTTATATGGTGTCCATACATTCATAGTCAGTCCTATTTGACGTTGTGTATTTGACGCTAGGGGACAATAATCAGTAACATACTTCTGATGTCCGATTTTATATGATTTTGTGGGATTAATCAATAATATAACTATGATATCCAAAAACCGGTACCGCGTGCGTATAGAGTCGAGTTAGGTACATTGCATACATATCTGCAAGTGTATTGATGATGTGAAATTTGATGATGTATTATGTGAAGATGTGAATATTTGAAGATGTTTAATTTGACGATGTGTTATACAAGGATGTGAATATTTGAAGATGTGACATTTAATGATGTGTCTTTATTGTAGTAATGTGTGAATGATGTACTCTTTACTACTTGTCTACTTGATGCCTTTAATTGTTATTGATGTTTGTATATGCATATAAGGAGTTGATAGAGATCTATTAACTTTGATGACAAGAATATATATATATATATATATATATATATATATATATAATGTGAAAACTCTCTATATATAGTGATGAATATGTGTTCAAATATAAATGATGTGTTGTTTACCTTGAAGTTATACATGCATTTATATTTTCTTTATGTTGATTATATTTTCAGCTTACTTGTTGGAGGTTGGACGACTACGCCCTTATGGTGTAGATTTGCAGGAAGAAGAAGCTCAGTAGTTGTGAGTTCTAAGTATGGCTTTGGAGCCTACTCACCTTGTGTATTGCTTTGGGAGTCTATTGAGTCGATACTTTGATTTGTGACACTTAGGATTTGAGGATTTTTATCTTTATTTTTCAGATTTTTTTAAAACTATGTTGATTTCAATTTGGTTGTTGAAATGGTGATGAGATGTGTACTTTGATGTTTTGAAACTTTCCCGCTACGACGTTTCTTTTATTTTGAGAATGAACATTTTGGTTTTGATGAGATATGATGAGTCAATAATTAGTAGTTTTAATATAATATTTAAGTCCTTTTTAATTAGATTTGAGTTTATTTTATTTTAATATTATTTCCTTCTAGAGCTATTTTACTTCAGTTGCATATTATTATATTTCAGGAATGAATATTTGATGGATTGAGTCTTGGAGCAAAAGAAAAGGGTTTGGAGCTGATTCGGAACGAAAATACGAAGAATTGGATACAAAAATATGTCTCCCCCAAGTCAGAAGCTTGGCACGGCCCGTGCTCCCACTGGCATGGCCGTGCCACCTCCCAGGATCTCCTTTTGCTTAGATTTTAAGCTACTCTATTTAGTTTTGACCAAAAAGCCCGCAATTTCTTGTGGAACATTCTAGTGATGTCTTGCTTAGGTTTTAAGTCGAATGTAAACTATAAATAGAGTAGCTAGCCATCACAACAAATCATCTTTTGTTCTTGGAAGTAATAAGTGACAATTGTTTCTTTGAATAAAAGTTCACCTTTATTTTATGTTCTTCTTCTCTTCTATGTCTACAATGAACGTTAGTGAGTAAACTCTTCTTGTCTTGGGATTGTTGGATAAGTCTAATGACATAATCCTAATCAAACCAAGCCTTAAACCCTAATTTTATGTAACCCTATTTTCTAATCTAAATTCACCGTTTTAACATGAATTAACAATTATCAAACTGTAGAAGCGAAAGTGGAGGGTTAGTAATTGTTAATTCATCATCTCAAATATCAATTCATAAAGCGAAAGTGGAGTTTTGATATTCGAACAAGTGAAGTTAGACCAGGATTGCGAAACATGAAAATAGTCTAGCAAACCTTGAGACATATAAAGTTTCGAACTTCAAGGATTCTAATAGCAATCAACCATGAAAATAGGCGTGGTTGCTAGAGGAACACACTCACTGAGACCGAAAGGAGATGTGATAGGCTAAAGATAAACTTGTCTTTAGAAATTAGGTCTAACATAAGGTTCTAGGTTTAAAGGTTAGGTTTGTGAAGGATTTTTCACCATGACGAACCAATAATCTCAAGGCACCTTATTATTATTATTATTTTTATTTCTCTTTAAAAGCAAAATCCAAACCTTTCAACTAAAACTCTTTTCTAATCATTGTTGAAAGTTAATTAAATTCATAACTCCCTGTCGGAACGATACTCTTTATTACTACATCGGTAAACCGTGCACTTGCGGTTTTATCCCATCAAGATACGTAACACCCTTGGGTACTTTATTATTATTTATTGAACTTCTATTGAAAAATATAATTGCGGGGTTTATCGTGTTACATAACTTCACCATCTTCACCGAATAAAAATATAGATGAAAATTTATAATCATTGTAGTATGTAGTATGTGTTTGGTACGGTGATGGAGAGAATTGATTTTGATAGAATTGAGTTTGAGAGAATTAATTTTGGTTAAAAGTGAGTTTGGTGTGAATTGATTTGTGTTTGGATACACTCACTTAAAAGTGATTCTTATGAGTCGATGTTGTTTGGATGATTTGGATCAAAATTGATTTTGAATGTGCAATGACCAAATTATCCTTTTAATTGTATTTAAAATTAAATATCTCATTATATTTTAGATAATTATTTCAAGTAATCTTATTTGGATTTTTATTGCTTTATATCCCTCGGTTCATCTAATTATATTTTTCTTATAAATTAATTGAACTAAATCATTTTCAAAAAAATCTATTGATTTTGATTAATAAGTAATAAATATACTTATGGGTAATTAAAGTCATTTTATGAAGACTCTAGACTCTCTTCAACCATTTCAATGTATGTCTATTACTACCCATTTCAATGTATGATAACCCCGCCCATTTTTTGGTCGCCTCTCTCAAGCTGTTTAGTTCCATGGACGGCATCATCATTTCTTCCCTTTGATTATGTTTTTAGTTTCCTAAATTTTCGAATTTTTCTTTCATGTTCTATGTTGAAGATTTCATGGAGATTGGGTGTTTTTCTCATTCTTCCTCCCCCACTTTTGTTTTTCACCAAATTTGGAATTGCTTTTGAGTTGCCGTAGAAGTTACAATTTGTAGCTTCCTGTTAACTCACGTTTTGGATGCAAACTTGCTTTTTCAGAATTGCTTTTGACTGTGTCCAAACATCATAGAAAACTGCAAACTCGCGTTTAGAAGTAAAAGCTCACGTTTGGAGAGCTCAAACGCTCAACCAAACATACACGTAATTGAAAATGTGTTGTATAGGTCATTTCCATTATGAAATCAAATTTCAAATGTTTTTATGAGAACATATTTGGTGTTGCAAGTTTGAATGAAGTTTGATCTAATAATATTGGTTAATTCAAACATGAATGAAGTTTAAGTAAATACAAATTTGATAAACAATTTTGCAACACTTCTTTACAACTTCTAAAAAATTATAAATGTAACACTTTTTTATTGTTACTGGTGATACAAAAAGTGTTACAATAATGTGATATTTTGCGATACTTTTTGAATGTTACATACTCCTTCCGATCACATTTATAAGATAAAAATATACTTTTTAGATTCATTCAATACTTAATGTATATAGTCTACTTATAGACCAAATACATTGAATATTCAGTGAACCTAAAAAGTACTTTAGTAACATGGACTTTAAATTTACTTGACAATTGTTCAAATGTTACTTAATTTAATCAATAACATTTTTCTTGATTTGGTAATAGTTTTATTTCCTTCCATTTTACAATTTATTTAAACTATTTTAATATTTTTATAATATTATTTAAACTATCGATTAAATAATTAAATAAGCTCCATTAACATATAATAAATGTTAGAAAATATGAAAATATTGGAAACTATAATATTTTTTTTCAAAGTTTATACTATGCCTCAATTTTCTTTTCAAACATTATAATATGCATCAATTTTCTTTTCAAAATGTGAGTCACACATTAATTTTATCAGATAAGATATCTGTAAAAAGAGTATTTCAAACACTTCTCATAAAAAAAGGATAAATATGTTTTTGGTTCTTATAAATATACCAAATATTTGTTTTAGTCCCTCTGAAATTTTCAATCACTACTTTTGGTCTCTATTTTTAAGTCAAATTTTGTTTTTTTTTAATGAAATTGTGCATAAACGTGTAGAATATTGTAAACATCAATCCCAAAAAAATTAGAAATTTTTAGCGAAACATAAATTAAATATGAATTTTTAGTCGTAAAAAAATATGAATTCTACATATGAGTTTACTTTAAAGAAGAGATGAAAAGTGATGATGAAAAACACTGGATGACTAAAAGTTGAATAAATTTTTTAGAGGGACTAAAATGAAAAGTTAACATATTTATAGGTACTAAAAATATATTTAACCTTAAAAGAATTCACAGTTTTATAGCATAAGACATAAAAAATACACTTGACACTATTTAAATTCACTTATGATTTTGCAAATGTTACATTAATTACAATGAAGTGCAACGAAAGAAAGAAATCACCGAGGACCAATAATAAAAGAATTAATAGTTAAAAGACTAATTTTTTTATGCAAAAAAAAAAATTAAGTGTTAAACACATCATTTTCTTAATTTATTTGTAAATTTTAGTTAAAGTCTCCCTTAAAAAAATGAATAATTTTAAACTTAGAAATGAAGTAATTTTTTGGATACCTAATGGTTGGGGTCTCAACCAAAGATCTCCCTTTTGGGTCCCATGTATCTTTAATATTAAAAAATTAAAATATAATAATATAAAGTTATTAATAAAATATTAGCGAATCTTGTTTAAAAAATTTGTACAACATGCATCATTTAAGAAAAATAAATATATATTAGATAATTTTATTAAAAAATTATAAATAAATAATGTATAAACCATTCAAAGATTCAAAAATTAGTTTCTCCTTCTCCATTATGAATGCTAGTATAGTATTATATAATATCTAAGTACACAGGTCCCCTAAAAATAAATAAATTTATGTAACGGTCAGAGTATCCCTAAGAAAAAGATACGGGTCAGAGTAAAACCCCGCCAACTGAAACAGTGACACACAAGTAGCAATCAAATCTTTACTCAAAAAAAAAAAAAAAGTTGCAATCAAATCTGGCTATAAAAAACCACTCTTGATGAAAGCAAACACACACCATCAAAGCATCATAAAAACTAGGCAAAATAAAAAAGAAAAAAAACAAACAAACATGTCCTATACCAATGAGAAAGAGAATCATGTGGTTGAATGTCACACCCCACAAATAGATGACAATGATACACTCTCTGCTATGGTACTTGGTGCAAATATGGTGTTTCCTGCAGTTCTTAACGCTGCAATTGAACTCAATTTATTTGACATCATAGCTAATGAAAGTAATGGTGGATTCATGTCATCCTTTGAAATTGCTTCAAAGCTACCAACACAACATTCTGATTTACCGAATAGGCTCGATCGCATGTTTCGATTGCTTGCAAGCTACTCTCTTCTGTCTATTTCTACTCGGACCAATGATGATGGTAGCATAGTGAGAGTTTATGGGATCACACCATCTGGTAAATATTTTGTCAAGTATGAAAATGATGGCTATTTGGGGTCAATGACTTCATATTTGTGTCACCCTGCTTTCTTAGGGGTGTGGTAAGTGTTTTTCCTTTATTAAAATGGTTATTTTGTTTTCTCTTTGACTTAATTAATATGGTTATTTCAAAATATATACTCCGTGTCCATTGCAGTATACAAAAGTGTATTTTTTTGGTGTTAAAAATATTTGTAAATTATAAAAAATAAATTAAATTATAAATATTTTCAGCTTAATTTGCAATACATTAAAAGTTGAAATGTGAATTACATTTGCAAATGAATTTTCTAAGTCAACTGTTGACTTGGCTCGTTTGAGAAAACCTATGGATCACCAGTTTATTTTGGTTCTCGTTGGTTTAACCTTGTTTGCAATTGTTCAATAACATAATCGATCCAATAAATAGACTGAACCGGTTCGTCCTCCAATTTTCAGTCGGATCGATTTGACCGGGAGCTAATACAACGGCTGTGTCTAATATGGATTTTTTAAAAATGGTATAAGGGTTGTCTTGCAAATGATGCTTTTTTTTCTTTCTTTTTCATTCAACTTTGTTAGAAAGTGTTTATATAACCCTTTAACATTAAGATAATATGAGATATATTTCCATAAAGGAAAAAGCTACTCCTTAGCATAAGGTTTGCATAGAAGAGCACAACAAAGTATTATGAGGAAACAAATAAAACGACAGTCAACCTATACACAAATAAGTTAGAGGTTGTTGCCACCACATATGGTAACCAAAAGAAAAATAGACACTGTTAGCTTTCGGCCAACCTAATGAACAATATTTTACTTTTTCCACTAGATGAGTAATAGATTTAGCTTTATTAGAGAAGTTTGGGGTTCATTTCATTCCATACCACGAGCTCTTAAAAAAAGCATTGATGTGAAATGTATAAACAAGTGTTTATGACATCAAATATAATTACTTACATAATTTTTCTTCTTCTTATTGTTTCCTAATTTTATAGATAAATATTTCATCAACAACAATATAAATCAATTAATTGATCGATATTGTTTCAAACAAAGACTAAATAATACAAACAAACATCCTAAATGAGTGAATTTGGACTTAAGAACTTAACAATAAACGTCTATTTAAACACTTTTTAACCGAGTTTAATGAAAAATGACAATATTGAATATATTTTATGACTTAAATGACTATGTGCACAATGTTACTAACATAAAGGACTAATTTTAAACCAAAACAATTAAAAGGACTAATCTAACACAAGTGTTAAACTTTTTATTTATTTATTTAGGGAAGGAGTTAAACTTAAAAGACCACATAATGTATTTAGGGTGTGTTTGGTAAAAAGAAGCTATAAGTTAGCTGGTAGCTGATGACTGATGGCTGATAGCTTATAGCTGAAAAGTTAGCTTATTAAAATAAAAAGTGTTTGGTAAAATTAGTTGTTCAAGTGGCTGATAAATATAAAATGACGTAAAAGGACAATTTTTTTTTTTTTTTTTTATAAATCATATATACAATTTTTATTAATTATTGTATTTCTTTTTAAATGTTTAAATTTATTTCAAAATATTTTCATCTCCCAAATGATAAATGTATTTATGAATTCAATTGACATTTTTTATTTAACAAAACTTTCTTTTAATGAATTTTACTCAACTAAACTTTCTTCACTCTTTATTGTAAATTTTATATAAAATTATTTATTATTGAATTAAGAGTATGTAAAAAAGAAAGTGAACAAGAAAATTTGAAAAAGATTGTGGGTAGTTTTTTTTTAAACCTGGGCAATTGAATAAGAATGTGGTAGGTTTTTTAATTAAAATTAAATTAAACTATATTAATAAAAGGTTAAAATTGGAAGAAAATATAAAAAGCTACCAGCTATAAGCTCAAAAGCTACTTGAAATAGCTTTTCAAAAAATGCTATAAGCTCATGAGAAAAGCTTGTTACCAAACACATCACGTTTTCATCCAACAAACTTATAAACTAATCCAAAAAACTATAAATTAACTTTTTTGTATTACCAAACACAGCCTTAACCTACAATATGAGTTTAAGAGACTAACAATATTGTTAGTGTAAATTAGTTTTATGCTAACCTTCAATGGGAGCTTTCCAATTTTTCATGTCATACCACTAATATAAAAATGCATTGGCAAGTGAAGTATTTTGATAAATGGAAATTATTCTTTTTGATTTGTACGTCAATAAAAAATCAGTTTACTCTAGTTGTGAATAACCAATTATAAGTTCATAAAGTGTAAGGCTAAAGTAAAATTTAATATTGATGTATTGGTTCTCCAATATGTATCAATGTATGTATCATTACTTGCTAATATAGCTTGTTTCTACATACAAAAATTGTTTTCCCAATATAGGTTGAATTTCAAGGATGCAGTTATGGATCCACAGATTGACCTATTCAAGAAAGTTCATGGAATATCTATCTTTGAGTACTTTAAGAAAGATCCACAAATAAACCACATATTTAACAAATCAATGACTGATACATGTACACTCCACATGAAAACAATCCTTGAAATATACAAAGGATATGAGGATATATCAACCCTAATTGATGTAGGAGGTGGAAATGGACAAAGTCTCAAAGCCATTATATCCAAATATCCATCAATAAAGGCAATCAACTTTGACCTCCCACAAGTGATTGAAAATGCACCACCCTATCATGGTAATCGTTTGATAGCATCTTAAATTTTGTATTTAGTAACCACTTTCTCAAGATTATTTAATATTGAAAAATTGTCAAATTCTTTTTTTAGGGATCGAGTATTTTGGAGGAAATATGTTTGAATCTGTTCCACAAGGAGATGCTATAATGCTTAAGGTTGGTATACATACATGATATACACATTTATTATTTAATTAATTATTTCTGGCTAATATCATATTGATTCTAATTTTGTACTTATGGGTTATATTTTTGTAGCTTGTGTGCCATAATTGGCCAGATGAAAAATGCTTAGAAATTTTAAGGAATTGTCACAAAGCTTTGCCTCTAAATGGTAAGGTTATTATTGTGGAGTTCTTACCACCAGAAGATCTAGGATCAGAGAATGCATCTAAGATGGTTTCAACTGTTGACAACATCATGTTTATCACAGCTGGTGGTAAGGAAAGAACTCCAAAAGAATATGAGAGTTTAGGTAAACAATGTGGATTTTCTAAACTTCAAGTTGTTTGTCGTGCTTTCTCCATCCTTGGAGTGATGGAACTCTACAAATAACCAAGTCACATCTAGGATCAATAAGTCACACATCGTTTGTAATATATCATATAAATGTGGCATGTACTTTATATTTTCTAGATTTCAAATTGTTTGTTGCACTTTATTTTATTATTACCATAGTGTTCTACTCAAAAAAATAATGTCATGGAGTTTTACAAATAAGTGAATCGCTTTAATTGATCGTTAATTGAGAATATGACGTGCAGTTTTTTTTGTTTTTGTTTAGGAAGAGACGTGTAGTTTTCTTTATGATTTTTGTTACTCACACATTATCCGCGACCGCGAGTGATTTTGAAAAGAATAGAATTATCTTCAATTTATTGGAAGATCGAAGGCTAACTACATGATGAATAACATAAGGAAATTTTTTGGAACACAACGTTGGGCGCCTTGAAAAGCAAACCAAGCGTTGGTTCTCTATGACTGGGCGCCCCTAACAGCATCGTTTCGGGTGTTAGGCACCTGTACGAGCATCAAGTGCGATTCTAGGTTGCGAGAAACTTCTGTTTTATGCGTTTTCATAATGTTTTTGGATTCCAATGGTTGTAACTCTTCATAAACTTGATTGAAATGTATTGTTTCATTGTTATTACAAAACTGTAAGTGAACCAATACATTTCTTGAATCAAAAGTTATGAATTCAAAAGAATGCAACTCTTGGTGAAAGAGTTCTTTCTCACATTCGAAGTAGTATATCATGTGTTATAAATACACGATCTATAACCATAAAAAAGTACATCGAATTTATAAATCCCATTGATATCACACTTGTGTCTAACTCTAATTCTCATAAATGGATGGTAAGTATAAATGGAGGGAATATGAACTCACTAGGGTTACATATTCATAATGTAAACTAGTCTACATCCCAAAAAAGGTTTTTTAATACTATTTAATTAGTTTAACTTTTATAGATTTATAGAACTTTGTTTTTCATTTCAGATATCTCTCTCATAGAATCACTTTTCTAAGGGCTTTATCCCAAAATAGTTTAGTCAAAATTGCTTAATCAAAATCTCTTCATGACATCTCCTCATCAGTTTCATTTCAATCACTCTCACATCTTCATCACAATCGCTCCTCTTCGCAATCCCTTCATCGAAATTGTTCTGGTTAACTTCTTCATCGCAATCTCATTCTGTTCCAATCGCTGAGTAAGATTTTGGATTTTTTGGGTTAATTCTTCTGATTTGATGAGGTAATTTTTGATGTTTAAGTTAAGGTGATGTGATAATAAATCCAATTTATAACTTGATATTTCTAGGTTTATTTGATTTGATTTGATTTTAAGTTGATTATTAACTTTGGTTAAGAAATTTACTTTTCTAGGTTAAGTTGATTCTGATTTGATGCAGTTGACATTTTCTAAGTTAAGTTGATTCTGATTTGATGTAATTGACATTTTCTAGGTTAAGTTGATTCTGATTTTTGATGTAATTGAGATTTTATCGAATTCGGTAACCACCGCCATCAGAGCATCAAGAATGCAGCGGCATTGAACTTCCAATTGCAGTTGAAGCTTGTTCATTATTCTTTAGCAAGGTATTATTGTGCTGCCTATCAGGTGTTTGATAATTTGACTCAATGAAATTTGACTGTGTTTTGCAATTGTGTGCTTATTTAGGAAAGAGGACTGGTTGGTAGAAGTAGAACTTTTTGTAAAAACATATGCTTATTTACTTATTTATAGATTTCTCAATTGGGATTATGATGCCTAAGGAAGCTATTTGTTCCTAAATTATGTTTTGCCTTTTGAGACTATTGTGTTTTGTTGTTTACCATTTAATCTACCATATTTGGTGGCTTAATCTTTGTTTTTGAATTATTTGGTTCTGTTTGCAGATCTGCCAATGACTTCAAGCGTGATTGATGGCTTGCACCAAGATGGGAACAGTGGCATCTGAGGTATAAACTTCCACTTTGATTGGTTTTAAAATGATTCCTTTTACTATGTGCATGGTCCAATGCTCATCTTTCTTTCCAAGTTTTTTACAAATATTGCAAATGTTAATGTTCCATTGTCATGAAGTGATTGATAAAACAGTTCAATTTCAATCTCACAGTCTTGGTGTCGCTAAGCCAGTGAAATGAGATACTGCATTCTTTGTGAATCAATGCTTGTCTGAGTCCTTTCTGCCAGGGACTTGTTTTGTAGCCTAGAGGTACCATTCTTCCCTTCCTTAGACTACAACTGTCATGACAATTTTCTCTCCCTCCCTTAGTTCATTAATTTTTACATGCTGTTTTTCTTGAGTTTTCCTATGCTTTAGTTTAATATATTGCTATTACTTACTAATATGTCTGCTAGTTTTTTGCAGGATTCAGAAAAAGAGGTACAAGTCATCTATTTGGTGAAAGTATATGTGATTTTGGCATGTCCTGTGTTGGGAAGATATATCAAAAGATGTTTCCCTATTCCTACCATCAAAGTTACTTGTGAGTATTATATTTGATCCACTCTGTCACATGAATAATTATTAATGAGTTTATTCTATTTATCAACTTGAGTCTATTACAAGAAAATAGCTTGCTTGACACTTCACAGTAGCATAGATCATTGTAAGTTCTAATTATTTAGGGGACACATGATTTCGCTAAAGAACAAATGACTATTAGAAAGAAAGCATTTTCAGTAATGGTAGAAGTTTTTGAGAGGCATGGCACCACAACCTTGGATACACCGGTCTTTGAATTGAGAGAAGCTCTCATAGGAAAATATGGAGAAATCTCAAAGTTGGTTTATGATATTGCTGATAAGGTTTTATCGGTTATTCACTTCTTAACTACTTAAGTTGTTTTAAGAATATTTGGGAGAAATATTTTTTTACAGCATTCAAATAAATGAAATTTTTTAACATTTTTTTCTCTATAAGTGAAACAAGTTGTTCATGAATCTAGATTTCTGCTTTTTAAGCCAGACCGCCATTAAGGATTTTTTGCACCAAATCCATAGATAAAGTTAAATTTCACCTCATGCTAACTGGTAATCAACTTGTTTAACAGGGTGGGGAGCTCTGTTCTTGGAGGTCTGACTTGACAGTTCCATTTTCTAGATTTGCAGATATGGATGGTAAAACTCTTGTTCCACTTATAATGATCTATGCTGGTTACCATGAACTTATAAGCCACTGGTGAGTAGATTCATATTATTTTTTACCATGAGTCTAGTGAGTATATGAAGTAGTTCTAACTTTGTACATGTTGCTGATTTTTATAGGTTGAGGACTCACTGTGTTGTAGAACCATTTGTGATTGCAACAAATAGGCAACTTAGCACCATGCATCCAATCTACAAGTTACTGCATCCACATCTCAGATATACCTTGCAGATAAACGCACTTGGACGCGAGATTCTTATTAGTTCATATGGAGTCATTGAAAGCACATTCTTTACTAAAAAG
This sequence comes from Medicago truncatula, assembly GCF_003473485.1. NCBI lineage: Eukaryota > Viridiplantae > Streptophyta > Magnoliopsida > Fabales > Fabaceae > Medicago > Medicago truncatula. The sequence goes on along the minus strand of NC_053048.1, from coordinate 3,600,614 downwards.
TATTCAATGGAATTAAGTTCTGTGGCTTATGATAAGCTTTGGCAATTTGATTTGCAGGGACTACCAAATGATCTTCTCCATAGGTAAAGTCTATACATATCATATATACTAGGAAAAAATAAAACTCGTCACTAATTATAGACGGATTTAACATTTTCCTCCCTAAATTTCTGTCACTATATCAAATTTTCTGATGCAAATTGTTATTCTTTTAGAGGAATGGCTGTGGAAGATCCTAGTGCACAACATGGACTAAAGCTAGCAATTGAAGTATATCTTCCCAACATATTGTTAGTTTAGCTTGTTAAGTTCATGTACATTTATACTTTTTTGCTTTCTTTTTAATGAGCCGGGCCCATCTGTCTTTCTTCTGACCGTATTATTTACTTTTGGTGCTTTTAACTACAGTGTGTCTATATTAGGAATTGGTTTCAATTTGTGTATAGTGATCTTAATATTAATAAGAATTTGAGATTGAATTAATTGTTGTGTTTTACTTATTGATCTACCCAGACTTCACTATTCAGTAACATTTATGCAACAGAATTATCAGCAATTCCAATTAAAACTGTTAGCTACAGATTGGCTACCAATTAGCTTCAAATTAGTAACATTTATGTAACAGAACTTCTGCAATTGCAACCTAAACTGTTAGCTATAGATTGACTACAAATTTGCTACTAATTAGCTACTAAATGAGTAACAATTTTTAAGTGTTGCAAGTTTTACTCTCAAATGTTACTAAAATCATTTAGTAACACCGGGCTTTACCTAACATTTGTCAAATGTTACAAGATCTAAATAGTAACAATTGTTTTTGATTTAGTTACAATTTTAAAGTGTTACTAATGTAGTAGTGGGTGAGTGTAAGCTAAGTCTCAATCTCTCCTAGTTTAATAGAAATGAAATGGTGCAGCCAAAGGGTATAAAGACATCGCAAAAAGTGTTAGAAGGAAGGATGGATATTGTAAAAGGTCTAATTGTTCCCTTTATATTATTGTCAACAACTTAATTGTTTATTAGTAAAGGAAAAATTAAAAATGATTAAACCGATCTTACACACACAACAATTATTGATGTGCCCTTCCCCTTACAAAAAAATTTATTGATGTCCTTACTCCACATGTTGTGTCCAAGTATTTATGTAAACATTTTAGTTCAAATATTTTTTTAGATGATTTGTGTTCTAATATTATTTAATTTTTTTTAACAATGAATACACATAAAAAAAAATTAATTACTACTGACATGAATGATTTGACATTTCATTTGCACAAATTTTGATAAGGACATAAATTTAAAATTATAGGGTCTATATTCAACATCCATTATATATATTTATAAAAAATAGGGAAGAAATTGAAAATTTTTAAATTTTTAAATTTTGAAAAAAATAAATAAAAGGAATCCGCAGAAAAGACAATATGAACGTCCGCAGGAAAAACAGCATATATACCTGTGGAATTTCCAAGTAAGAGTATCGCAAGTTTTGAACTGCAGGAAAATTACCCGTTTCCTGCGGATTGTTCTATGGTAACAGTATCTGCAGGAAAATTACCCGTTTCCTGCGGAGTTTCCTACGGTAATAGTATCTGTAGGAAATTTCGATCAAGTAAATGAAATTAAATGGCAGCAAAATTCTCGGTAATTCCTGCGGAACAATTTCCGCTGAAAAATACCAGCAAAAACGTTAGTTTCTAGCAGTGACCTTAGAAGTGTGAATATTGACCAAAATAGTTTTCAGAATTTGGAACTTTTGCATATTACAAGAGGAGTCGGCATTAGAATGGTTCCTTATCAAAGAAACACTTAAAACAATAATGTAGTAGCCGAACTCCAGTGAACATGTTTACCATCAAACCTAATTTTATTCCTGCAATGACAATAACATTAATGATGTTGATCAACATCTAGAATCACCAGCTTGCATTTGTTGGACCAACCTCTATTACAGATGTTAAGGCTTTGTTTGAGTTTAGAGTGGAGGGGAGCGAAAAGCTTTGAGGAGAGAGAAATATATGGGAAAAATTGCGAAATATTTCACAATTTTTAAAAGAGTATTTATTTAAAGAGTGATAAATTAATATTTATAATTGATATATTTTTAATTTTAAGAATATTATAACATATATTAAATTTAAAGAATTCATATAAATAATCTCATGCTCCAGAAAAATGGACACTCAAGTTGCCTAAAAAGGATGATAATGGAAGTGGGATCAATATGAAGCCGAATGATTTGACCGAACCAAATCCATAGTTTCCTTTCAAAAGGACACTCAAGAAAAATGTGATTATTAGAATCAACAATACCAAAGCAATTGATATTTTCATTGAGAACTAGGACCCATAAGGATGACAATTAAACCCACCTAATGAGTACCCGCAAAAAATATTCACAATGGATAGGGTAAAACTCCGCTTTTATGAGTCTGGGCACGAGTACGAGTAACACCCAAAAAATTAAATGGGTATGGGCACGGGTAAGGGTACTATACTGCCCAGACCCGCAACCCCGCATATACATATTTATATAATATCATAAATTATTTATTTATTTTTTATGTATAATTTATTTATTTTTATTTATTTAGCTATTTCAGCCTAAACCTAAACTTAAACCAAACAACTACTTAATACACTAACAACTCCATCATGCCAGTTTTAAGGATATTTTGGATGTTTTCTATTTGACTAAATACCACGATTCATATTATTTTATGAGTTAATTTTAAAAAATTGGGATCGTAGTTTTATTTCATTTGTGATGTTTTTTATTTTATTTTTATTTTTCATAGTTAAAGTGCGGGTAATGGATGCGGGTATGGACATTGAGATACCCATATGATATGGGGAAGGGGACTAAAGTTGTTGTCCACGAGGGTACCAGCATAGATACGGGTATTTTTTTATAAATACGGGTATGGAGACGGACACTGTAGTACCTTATCCATTGGGTAACCATTGCCAACCCTACGCTGCATATTGCTATATGCTAGATCAAAGAACCCCATTAAATACTAATAGATGAGTGAACCGCTAGAGAGATAAATGTCACTATTGCGTCAGTGTTGATAGACTAATAGATGAGTGAAATATCTAAAGAGAAAAATGCTACCATCAATTCGATGGCCGTATAGTGAAAATCATTGTAGACACCTGCTCTTAAGATGTGGTAGTGTTAAGAATTCCACGTCAAGTAATTAAGTGTTCACTATGATACTTTATCCACACGAACTCTCCCACCTAATAAACCAGTCTTTTGGTTACACTCTCTTCCTAGTTTAATTCCTAACATTCCCACAAAACACTACTTACATGATCTAACCTTGATAAGCTCAAACTAGCCGTAGAATCAACAGCTTAAACCGAGAACACGTTGAAATAGAAAATCAGCCGTGTATTTAAACCTAAAATAAAATTAAAAAAAAGTACTAAACGAATAAGATTTATGACATAACATTCATGATTAAGTTTTCAACAACAAAAATGCATGTATATAGTAAAAAGGAAAAAATATAATATAAGCTAAAAGATAGTTTATATTATATATTTAAGTAACGGGTCAAGAGTAATAGAATTGTTAAAGAATTAAAAAACCCTACCAAATGAAATTGTGACACACAAGCACCAAAATCAAATCAAATTTGGCTATAAAAAACAACACTTGATGAAAGCAAACACGCACCATCAAAGCATCATAAAAACTAGGCAAAAAAAAAAAAGAAAAAAAACAAACAAACATGTCCTATACCAATGAGAAAGAGAATCATGTGGTTGAATCTCACACCCCACAAATAGATGACAATGATACACTCTCTGCTATGGTACTTGGTGCAAATATGGTGTTTCCTGCAGTTCTTAACGCTGCAATTGAACTCCATTTATTTGATATCATTGCTAAGGAAAGTAATGGTGGATTCATGTCATCCTTTGAAATTGCTTCAAAGCTACCAACACAGCATTCTGATTTACCGAATAGGCTTGATCGCATGTTTCGATTGCTTGCAAGCTACTCTCTTCTGTCTGTTTCTTCTCGGACCAATGATGATGGTAGCATAGTGAGAGTTTATGGGATCACACCATCTGGTAAATATTTTGTCAAGTATGAAAATGGTGATAGTTATTTGGGCTCATTCACATCATTTTTGTCTCACCCTGCTTTGTCAATGGTGTGGTAAGTATTTCTAAAACTTGATTGATGTAGTCAATTTACAACAAATAGAGTAGTTAATAAGCTAATGTATGAAAACATAATTCCTCAAAACCAAAAGAAAAAAAAAAAAAAAAAAAAAAAAAAAAGCACATGTAAGAATTGAAATTTATCAATCTTCTGACCTTGAACTATTATTTTTGTGAGAAATATTTACTTATTAATTTATTAAATACCGTCAAAATAAATCTCTTAGAAAGAGTGGTTGAGTCTAACAAAACCCCACAAAACAAATTTGTGATGTGAAAATTGCCCATAATTATAAACGCATGTTCATGTCATCTAATGTTTGATGTGGGACTCTTTAATACATTTCCTCATGACCATCGGGCTTGGTTGGTGGAATAAATGGTGGGTGACCCGATATCGAAAACCTGATAAAAATTGTCCTTCTCCCTTTTGTTTTTGCTCATTCAAGTGCATGTGTGAGTTAATTCACACTGAAAAATGCCCTGCGTAAATCACGTTGAAAAAAAGCCGATCATGGGAATGAACAATTTTGAAAGGGAGAGGGAGAAGCGCAATTTTCAAACCTGATAACAAGTGGCCCAACGAATCTTGGAGAGGCCCCGATACCTCCTTAGAAATCGTGACTGGACCTAACACAATCCCAAAAAACCAACTTTTGAAATCAGAATTGTCCTTACTTATAAACACATGTTCAAACCAGCTTATGTTAATGCGGGACTCTTTAACAAAATCATTACAATTGAGTGTCAAATAATTTGTGACCTATTATATGAAATTTTTAATTTTGATATGCTTTATAAAAGTTTTGAATTCAACAGACAGGTTGGGTTATTTTGTATATATCTCACCTAATATTATTAAATATTGTAATTGAGCCTCTAAGTTTGAATATGGGTGATTTGATCCCATAATTAAATATACGCACAAGTTTATCAACTCTATAATTTAATATACGCACAAGTTTATCACCTCTTTAATTTAGTTTAGCATGACAACATAACCTTCTTTTAAAGAAAAAAATATTACTTGCTAATAGCTTGTTGATATATGTAAAAGGTATTTTTATAATGTGTAGGTTGAATTTTAAGGAAGCAATTATTGATCCAGAGGGTGACCTGTTCAAAAAAGTTCATGGAATAACAATGTTTGAATACTTTAAGAAAGATCCACAGATAAATGAAATATTTAACAAATCAATGACGGATACATGCACAACTCACATGAAAAGAATCCTTGAAATATACCAAGGATTTGAGGGAATATCAACACTGGTTGATGTAGGTGGTGGAACAGGGCAAAGTCTCAAAATGATTATCTCTAAATACCCATCAATAAAGGCAATCAATTTTGACCTTCCACAAGTAATTGAAAATACACCACCTTTTCCAGGTAATCCAATTCTCATGTAATAATTTATTTTTGTATATATAATAACCAATTTAATTTCCAAATTTCATTTAGGCATTGAATATGTTGGAGGAAATATGTTTGAAAGTGTTCCACAAGGAGATGTCATAATGATTAAGGTATATGTGTATATCGGATTTGCTGACCTATACCCACTAGTTTTAGTTTTTATATTAAAGGGTGTGTTTGATTTGCTAAATTGTATGTATTAAACAGAACAACACAAGACATAACAGCAGAATGCAAGACACAATAGCACATGATAAACTTTTATGATATTGAATAATTTTTTGTCTTATACTATTTTTGGTCGACAAAAAACTATTTTTTTTTATTTCAGATAACTTGTATGAGGGGCAAAAAGTTACCTTGTGGTTTAGTGATGGACAATTTTTTTTTTTTTTTTGTCATGTCCCTTACCTCTAGTTTATCTTGTGCCAGAAACAGTTTTACAAATCAAAGACTGTGTACAATTGAAGTTGTTATGTCAAACGCATGCTAAGTGTTTTACCAAGTTATAACTAAATTGTGGTTAAATACAGTGTGTCGTTAAAACATTCTAAAATATAAATAGGTATAAGCTAGCAGCTTCTATTGATATTTGCTAAAATACATCCACTAATTTTTTTAGAAGGAATATGATAAGTGATAAATAAAAAATTTGTTATATATATTATTAGATATGTTGCTAAAATACTCATTTATTAAAACTAATATGGATGTATTAATTCTTAGGTTATTAATTTGTGATTGTTTTAGACAAAAAAACCACCAATTAATAACTGAAGAATTTGTGATAATATCACTGATTATCTATAAGATAGTTCTTAACAATGTTTTTGTATCCTTGGATATATTTTATTGCTCTAGGCTGTCAGCCATAACTGGTCAGATGAAAAGTGCATAAAAATGTTTACCAATTGTTACAAAGCTTTGCCACCAAATGGAAAACTCATTCTCATAGAACCCTTGCAACCAGAAGATCAAGAACCAACAAATGTATCTAGATGGCTTTCAATTGCTGATAACATGATGTTTGTCACAGCTGGTGGAATGGAAAGAAGTGTGAAGGAATATGAGACTTTGGGAAAACGATCTGGATTTTCTAAGATTCAAGTTGTTTGTCTTGCTTTCTCTATCATTGGAGTGATGGAACTTTACAAATAATTAAATCATATTAATAGCAATTTCTATTTTAATATGGAGGATTGATGTATACATGTTTGGAAATAACTTTTGTGACAATATGTTTGCAAATGTAATTAATAAGTGTTGTCAATTCCTCTTAATTGTTCAATTCATGAAATTAATCTTTTTTTCTCAATGAGGCTACTCTAGATCATCTTTGATGTGGATAAGAGAATCAATCAAATAAACATAATTACATATATAAAAATCATTTTTTTTTAAGAATTTTTTTATTAGAGCGAGTACAAGGAATATTCCAAACCCTTTATAAAGTATCGAAGATTAAATACATTGAAAATAAACAAGTGGATTCATCCATCAATTTGAAAAGATAATATTTTTGTTACTACCCTCTTTACATATGAACCATTACAAGATAAGGCGTTTAATTTGATCGACGACCTCCAAAACATTAGTTACTTTTTTGTTGAAAAGAACATCAATCATTTGCTCCAACCATAAGCACCAACCTCTTGTCAACAACACAAGATGAGATATATGTTTATTACCATTTAAGAAGAGATATACACACGAGTTAGGATCCTCTCTATTTATAAAAATAAATGGTTATTTCCATTTAAGAAGAGATATACACAAAATATGGAATGTGGGTCGTGACATGGGAAGGTTCAAAATAAAAGAAATGGAGAAGATTCAAAATGAGGAAGATCTTGACTCATTACACACATTGTTGAAAAGAAGGAAATTATTCGCTATGTTGGAGCTCCGCCCAACGAGCTCAACATCCATCGATTTGAAAATCGAAGCCCACACCTCGAATGACCAGTGGATTCAATATAAGAAAAACACCACACAACATTGTTGATACATGTCTCTGATTACTCCTCTCCTCCATAATTCTACTCTGCCTAGGAGTCCATCTTATAGTAAAAACCATCTGAATGCACTGATTTTTTACGGTACAGTTGTGATCCACAATTGCTTGATATCTGCCACAAAATCGTTAGTAAAACACATGCTAGACAACACAATGTAGCAAGATTTAACCGAGAAAACAGCCCCAAAATCTAGCAGCGAACTGCACCTATCATGCACAGGAGACTGCACGCTGAACATGGTCGGTCCTAAGATTTTTAGTATCATGGGCCATCAATAAATTTGTGTCATTTTAATTATTCGAATGTTTTTTTTTTTTTCCTTACAAAAGATTCATTCGTAATTAGTGTTCTTTAAAAATATATTTTCAATAGAATTATTTAAGATGATGTAAATAAAATATATATGTATATACTACTAACTTTGTATTTGGATTTCCAAATTCTTTTTTTGAAAAATAATATCTACCGAAGTTGTTACTAGGTTGAGTCACGACCAGGTCGCTCTCTTTAAGACGTTTCGCGGTACAGCCCAAAGTTGTGCAAGGCAGACTATCAACCACGCCGTCTCCATGATAAAAACAAACACAACTACAATTGTGTGGTTAACCATTGCACTGTAGAAAATCGTTCAAGATTTACACCCTAAAATATGGTACTAAGATCACTCTTTAATACCGAAACCACTTTAATATGGTACTGTTACCACTCTGTTATGGTGCTGAGACCACTCAAATATAGTGTTGAGACTAGGGTTGGGAATAGGCCAGGTCGGCCTACAGGGGCCTATGGCCTGGCCTGTTTAAGCCTGGCATGGCCTGGCCTGTTTATTAAAAAGGCTAGGCTTAGGCTTTTTAAAAAGCCTATTTAAGTAAATAGGTCAGGCTTAGGCTATCAAAAAAGCCTATGAAGCCTAATAGGCCGGCCAGTTTATGCATGTTAGGCTTCATAATGGACTTTTTAAATAGGCTTTAAAACTTTATAGTGAAATAGGCTTTTAAGGCCTTATAGTAGTGATAGACAAGTCTTACACTAAAATAGGCTTTGAGGCCTATTAAGCCTATTTAAAGTAGATAAAATGGAATGTTTAGTGACTTTAATAGTAAGTAGGCCTGTAAATAGGCTTTCAGGCCAGGCCAGGCCAAAAAAATAGGCCTATGAAAGGCCATAGGCCAGGCTCAGGCCTTCAAATTTTTTCGTAGGCCAGGCTCAGGCCTATCAAAGCCTGGCCTGGCCTGGCCTATTCCCAACCCTAGTTGAGACCACTCAAATATGGTGTTATCACAATTCTAACTGTAAGTTCTCCAAACTATCAATACGGTACTACGACCAATCAAATATGGTGATACCACCATTTCAACTTTTTAATTTATCCTCAATTAAAAAAATATAAAAAAATATTTATATACGGTTAAGATCATTCTTAATTCCGACGAGATATTGTTGTTGTTAATGTAGGAGCTTAAGGAGCAAGATAGAATTGTCACATGAAGCAAGGAGAGCTGCTTCATTACTAGTTTTTCTAAGCCATGGAATTAGTATGTCACTGTACATCTTAATGTGACATTTGGTTTTTTATTTACCTAGTTGTTTGGTTATAAATTACATATTATTATAGTATTGACATTTCAAATTGAAGAAGTGTCTATTGTCCGACATGTGTGGGACACCAACATAACATTGATAAATGTTTATATTCACTCACTTATATTTTCTTAAATTACTACAGTGTTTACATGTATGTTCAGTTTCTTCTCCGTGTTTATGCTTACTATTTTACTATATTAGACTCAAAGCATGGGTTAACGAATTTCTAGTTTCTCTAAATATTTTCATTGCCATTTTAGTATAAAATCTAATTCCCATCGGTCAGAAAAGTTCTTCAACAGGACAATAGTATTTAAAATTACGTTCTACCACGTCATGAATGAATTTATAGATATAGATGTCTTTTGCTTCTATCAATAAGCGTATGCTTGATTAAGCTAAGCTTATGTACATATTACTATAATTTGTATCTTCTATAATTTATATTTTATTGTTCTGGAATGCATTGAAAAGTGTTTTTTTTTTAATAAATGAGTCCATTTCCTGCGGATTAACTTGCGAATAAATGTTCTTTTAATAAAATTTCCTGCAGAAGTACATGTGAGTATGTTCGCAGGAAAGGTGCTTGCGGCAGGAAAACTCCTCAAATACTAACTGAATATCTTCTGCGGATTTTTAATCTCTTCCTGCGGATGCACCTTTCCTGCGGATCCTAAAATCCTAAGGAAACAATTACCTACAAAGGTATTGTATTACCTAGGAATGCTAATTCTTGGCAAAATCCGCAGGAAAAATCTTTCCTGCGGTTTTATCATAAGAATCCGTAGGTGATTCCGCTGGAAGTTCGAGAGTTTTTAACAGTGTATTTTTTCTTCTCTTTGCCAAGTCGATCAACTTTTTCACCACTACAACTCCATCTAGGAATTTGTTTGTCAGACGTTGGATCAAATCTCTTAAAAAATTCAAATGTAAACCCTTACATTTTTTTATAAAATATTATTTATTTTTCCCTTTTTTATATTATAAAATTTACAATTTGATTATAAATACTAAATGTCCGCCAACAAATTTATAAGGATCCTCAATACAGTGCACTGCTCAAAAGCTATTAGGTTTTCCTTAAAAAAGAAAAAAAAAAAACTATTAGGTATTGTAATTAAGAACACATTTCGCATATATAATTATATAAAATCTACGACTGACGTGGTTATATATTTCCAAATTTTTGTATATATGAGAAAAATATTTAATAAAATATTAGATTAATATTGATAATTTTTATATAATATCTTTAAACATATTCGTCAATATTAATAATGTAATTATTTTTTATATAATTACCTCTTTTTTATTTTCACCCCTTTAATTTAATAGTGTGTGAAATTCTTCCATATTGTAAGGCTCACCAAAATGTGAGACCCATTTTTTAATAGTGAAATCGATATGAATATCATTTAATGAAAGAGACTTTGATGATAGGCCAATAAATTATCTGAAAGAGACTTTGAAAAAGGTATATTTCTAGAAGTTCATTTAAAAAATGTTAATGAGAAGTGTGGATAACATTAAGAATAATATATTGAACAGAGAATATTTATATTTCTAGAAGTTCATTTAAATATATATGTTTCTTTAAACCAACCAAAAATAGTATGCAAATATTTATGTTTCTTTAAACCAAAAATAATATGCGGTTTGAAAACTATTAGTCAAGTTACGATTCGATGTGAATTGACTTTTTTTTTTTTTTTTGAAATAAGTGAATTGACTATTTAAATAATATAAATATTGATATATTGGACTAAACACAAAATTAATATACTAATATAATACAAAATCTGACCGTATCCGTGAATTTCGTGTTTGTTCTTTATTATTAATGAAAGGTTCGTTATAATTACACAATGATGACCTACTAATTTCTCAATGATTGGTTTTTTTTATTAGAAAGAAAGACCAAAATAATATATATTAATATTTTTTTCGTGGTGATATTAATGATTATTCAAGAACAAAGGCGTGCCATAATATACTTCTTTAAAATACTAGCCATGTGAGTTGAAAACTGTTAGTGAAGTTACATTTCGACTTAGGGCACTATTTGAATAATTTTTTGTTGAAGGAAGGGTGGGTATACATGTTTTTAAGAGTTGAATAATATAAATATTAGTATATTGTGGATGAAAATTATAATATAGTAGTACAATACAAAATTTGACCGTAGTCGTGAATTTCGTGTATTGTTTTCTATTGTTTATTTTATGAATGTACCACCGATTTCATTTATAAACTATTATTCCCTCTTCTATTTTTTTTTAACAAGCAAAAATGGAACTTATATATTAATAAACCAATAACTCTCCGCAGTACAAGGTGTACCAAGGAGAGCCTAAAAAATTACAGATATACAATGTCCAGCAAAAATTAGGCAAAACCCAAACAATCCAAGGGCCTTGACCACCACAAATCAGAACCAAAAACAAAAACGATATTACTAGCTTTTAGCCAACACAAAGAGTGTCACTTCACTTTATCCAACAACTGATCAATGGAACTACCTATATTAGTAAACAACCTTTGGTTACGGTCATTGCAAATAATCCACGCACAAAGTAACTAAACAAGCTGCAAAAAAGAGCGTCGAGTTCCCTCTTCTATTTTGATCTCTGAATAGGAGATTTTTCTTAGAAGGATCTCAAAATAGGAGATAAAGTTATAGTTTAAAGATTAACTGAATAATTTATTCAAAGAAGAAGAAAAAAATCAACAACTTCACATAAAATTAACCTTATTTATCTGTTCACTATGAGGGTTTGTTTCACGCACAATCAAAAAATTAATCTTAAGAATAACATATTGGAAAATATAAAGACGGAAGTTTGATTCATAGGTATTTTAAAAAATTAAACTATTTGGGACACTCTTTTTTTTGTGTGGTGATTTGGCAGGCTATTTAACATTTATAGAAAAGTTGAAAGTTATTTTCTTTAAAAAAAAAAAAAGGTACATAAAAATTTCACAGGAATCTACTTTCTCACCTTTTATCTTGAGAATAATTTTAGAGGAATATTATTGAAAGTTAATAGAAGTTATTTCATTTCGAAATAGTGATTTCTCATTTTATTTTTTTGACTTTCGCACCGGTTTCTGATCCATCAAAGGTGGACGACTAATCCGGCTCGTGCGTAGAGGCATGCGCACTGGCCAAATGTTGTTTCCCTGAGAATCGATCCCGATATTCCCTAGATACGTCCTTATAATGAGCTCCTTGCCACTGCAGGCCAAGCAATTTGGTTGCATGGATATACTCTCATTCCTAACCATGTATTTAAACTTGAAACAAACATAAGTGAATAATCAAATAATCATAAATATAAGGGTTAATCAAATAAACGGATATAATAAAATAATGATAAATTGTGGGCATGCTACATAAATATATTGAGTAATGAACAGATACGCTCATTAACAAATCAAATAAATTCACTTTACTTACCATATCAATATCATACATACATGTTAACCAACTCTATATACAAAATTTATGAAGTTATATTATCCTTAAATTTATCATAATCATTTATATCAAATAGTCACTAATATACTGTTGCGGAATTATATTCGCTATAAGTAGCAATTTCCTTATTACATATCAAGAAACAGAAGCAGACAACGACACACATATTACATCATATTTTCATACCGGCATTGTGACCATATATATCACACTATAATACCGACGATAAATTCCTTCGAGGGATTATGCCACGAATTAGATTCGTTACGTCGTCAAGGACATTGTTAGTCGTTTGATCTTGATTTGATAGGCTAAACACGACGGTCTTTAATTTTCATTATATATTTTAAAATACAGAGCTTAAATCTAAACCATGCAATCTTGATCAAACTAACCCCAACGACCTACTGTGTGGGTGCGGGTAAGTTATGACCGCAGGCTACCGCGAAGAGAAGGCCAATAGTCAAGAGTGCGCTCACACCATCCATGATGTAGTCATATGTTGTGCCTGGGGTAAAAGTGACACGTGCATAGTACTCTCCTTTGAAAAAGTAGGCTTCATTAGTCTTATGAGAAGCAAAAGCTGCATCAATTCCATTTTCAAAGATTGTGCCACGGAAACACATAAACCCGTCGATAATGTTCTTGATACTTTGAACCAGACGGTTGGTTCCATAATCTATACGAGCATACTTGTCTCCTTTGAATAAGTAAACTTATTTGCCCTTAGTTGACCTAAATGCAGCATCTACTCCCTTTTCAAACATGGTTCCTTTGAAAAAAGGAAACATGTCAGCAATTTTCTTAGGGCCTGAGATTATTTTGACGTTGCCCGAGTATGGTGCATAGTCTATGAGAGCACAAAAGTTTTCATAAAAGATGAATGCTTCGTTGTTATCGGTGTTAAAGGAACAATCTATTCCATAGCTTCCAAATATGGTATGAGCAAGTGATCTAAACCCATCGCGAACAAGACTCGGCCCATACAAAATCTTATCGTTGCCAGTTCCCGGTGCATAGTCCAATAGGATATACTTATCATTCATGAAAAAGTAAGCTTCATTGTTCCTAGATGAACGAAATGCAGCATCTATGTAACCAGATTTTGTCATCTTAGGTTTAGTGAAGTTACTAGGGTCTAGGCAAGCAAGAGTTATTTCTTTGCAAGGAAGGATATTGTGTGAGAAAATAAAGGAAAAGAGAGGATATATATACACAAAATGTTAAGATAACGTCAACCATAAATTCATGTCTTTCTCAAACATTAGAAGTGCGATTTTGATAAGAACAAAATAATGGTATGCTAGTGCCTTTGCATATATCCCTCCTTCCACAATTGTATGACAATGTGACCTTTGCATATATTCCTCCTTCCACAAACTTCACTTCTCTCTTCGCCTTTGTATTATTCCTTTATTTTTACAAAATTTTAATTTGATTTATCTTCGACGAAAAATCCTTAGAAATTTGACATATATTGCTGGAAATCTTTTGTAGGTAAATATAAAAAAGTTGACATCTAGTAATTGAACAACATATCTCTTTCTTTTCATTTCTCTTATCTTTTTACTTTTCTTTCTTTTCTCTCTTTCTTCTAGTAATTTGAAGCTGCTCATGATATGTGGAAATTTTTAAGTGTCAATCAGTTGATGCCCTAGTAAACTTACACATGGTCTAGATTTTAAATATTCAAATGACATTTTTTGAAGGTCATGCTCACGACGGTCCTTACATCAATTGTTAAGGAATTCAAAAATAAAAGTTGTGTTGAAAAGAGCATTGTTTAAACTTGCAAAGCATTGACCTAACAACTCTCAATATTTTTCATATTTGTATAACAATCACATCATTATAATTAGGGACGGCCCTAAGATTTTTGGTACCCTGAACAAAACAATAAATTGTTTCCTTTTAATTATTAAAATATTTTTCTTCTTGCATTTTTTGTTGTAAAATATTCATTTATAATCAAAGTTATCTAAAAATATAATTTCAATAGAATTAATCAAAGCGAATTAAAAAGAAATATATTCATACATATATATACTAACTACCAACTACTTTTATCAAAAAAACTACTAACTACTAAGTACATTTAATAATTTTGGTGCCCCTAAAAAAATATTGTCCTGGGCTGTCGCCCCTCAAGCTCGCCCTCAGGGTCACACCGGATGGTAATAAATAATTAATAACAAGCAATGAGTGGGTTATCCGTTATTATCATAATAAATGTTTTACTAACATCAGAAGAATTGTTAAGCTACCCAACCAAAATCAAATAATCAATAGCCAACAAGACAGTGACATACAGAATTAAACAAATCTTCTCTATGTGGCATCGTAGTGCCAAATTTATCTATAAAAAACACAACAATTAACTTGATGGAAGAAAACACACACAAATACAATCAAAGAATCACAAAAAGTATAAGCCAAAAAAACAAACATGAGTTCCAATTCCAATGACAAAGTGAACCATGTTGTTGAAACTCACACCCCACAAATAGATGACAATGAGACACTCTCAGCCATGGTACTAGGTTCCAATTTGGTGTTTCCAGCAGTTCTTAATGCTGCAATTCAACTCAACTTGTTTGAAATCATTGGGGATGGATTCAAGTCAGCCATTGAAATTGCTTCAAACTTACCAACTCAACACTCTGATTTGCCAAATCGGCTCGACCGTATGTTACGCTTGCTTGCAAGCTACTCTCTTCTGTCTATTTCTACTCGGACTAATGATGATGGTAGCATTGTTAGAGTTTTTGGGATCACACCTTCTGGTAAATACTTTTGCTATGATGAAAATAGTGATCATGGTTATGTTGGCTCGTTCACATCATTTATGTGTCACCCTGCTTTGATAGGGTTGTGGTAAGTGATTTTACATTGCCTAATTTTGTTTACCTTGTTTAATTAATAATTTCATTCACAATCCAATGATTTTAGATTTTTGTAAAAAGTTTCATGAATGATTTATAAGATATAAACTTACAATTCAATGGTCAAATTTGTAAAATATATATATATATAGAGTTTTGCTAGAAGACACCAACTACTTTTAATGAAGGTGTCTTTTAGCAAAATTATAACTAAAAAGTGGAAATCACACCTTGAGATGTGGGTTGCTAAAAAACACTTTTATAGGTGGCTTCTAGCATAACCCATATATATTAGTGTGAAATGTGTTGCTGGAATTGACACTTCTAATGCTCTTGAGTAATCATTATTTAAATATATCTCTTCTAGAAAAACATCAAATCAATATTGAGACCAAGCAAAATGTTATTAAACTTTAGGTTAACGGTGTTTTACCTCCTGTAATATATGTCATTTTTTATTTTTCCCTCTGTAAAATATTTTATGATGTTATTAAACTTCATAAAATATTTTTTTGATTTACACACCAAAATTGACACTGAACAAATAAAACCAGAGGAGTGTTAGTATGACATTTGACCTCGTGAATATAGCTATACTTTCTACCTCTCGTATTAGTATGACATTTGACCCTCTCATCCCATGATTCTTCATCTTATGATTAAATTTGTTTAGCATAATCTCGGTTATTTGCATATAATTATGTAGTCAACAATATCACTCTCAAATTCCTTCAAAAAAATATTACTCTCAAATTTTCTACCAAAATTAACGTTCTATCATGCACCTCAATAAATTTTTAAAATTCAACTAATAGGCTTTCCACTAATAGTTAAATTATTACTTGAGATACACACTAATTAAAATCAATTTTATAATATGTTTATAGGTTGAATTTCAAGGATGCAGTACTTGATCCAGAGATTGACCTATTCAAGAAAGTTAATGGAATATCAAAGTATGAGTACTTTGGGAAAGATCCACAAATAAACCAAATATTCAACAAATCAATGACTAATATGACCAAAATTCACATGAAAGAAATTCTTGAAAAATACAAAGGATACGAGGGAATATCAACTTTGGTTGATATTGGAGGTGGAAATGGACAAACTCTCAAAATGATTATTGAAAAATATCCATCAATTAAGGGAATCAATTTTGACCTTCCTCAAGTGATTGAAAATGCATCACCCATTCCAGGTACTCTATTTCTTGAAATAACTTGGTTTTATTTAAGGCAATCAAATAATTTGATATCATCTAAAAAGCTAATTATGTGAGTAAAAAAAAGGTTTAAATTTATAAAATTGAGAAAATTCAATATTGATTTGTTTTTCGTGTTTAGATTAATAAAAACCGTATAATGTGTTTCTTCAACAAAAAAAAGTATATAATGTGTGTATGGTAACAATTCGTGAATGTAACTTTACTTGTGGTATTGTAGGTAAAAGGTAAACAAGCAGTTTTACAATTCTTGTGTGATTGCTCAAAATTCAATGTGACGACTTTCGAATATTTTAGGGCTCTCTTCATGACTATTATATTGTACCCATTTTTTCTCTAGGATAACATAGAATTCTCCTTATTATATGTGCTATAAACTAGCTAAAATGAACAAATATTTCGTGAGAACTAAAATTAAATTTTACAAATTTTCTAATATGAATCTAAAAGTGGGTCCAAATTTTATAATATGAATTTAAAAAGGAGAATGGATGTGATATATATCTTACTAAAATTAGTGATGGTTTACCTTTGAAGCTTCTTTTGTGGTCCATACATATTAGAACGACATTCAAATCAAAATTCAAAACTGATAACCTTGTGTATATAATGACCAGTTTAACAATTATTTTAACATTCCCAAGATTATATATTAATTAAAAATAGACAAATTTCATTTAGGGATTGAGCATGTTGGAGGAAGCATGTTTGAAAGTGTTCCACAAGGAGATGCCATAATGCTTAAGGTTAGTATCTACTCTCTGCGTTCCAAATTATATGTCATTCTAACAAAATTTGTTGATAAATATATAATTCGTTGTTCTAGGCTGTATGTCATAATTGGTCGGATGAAAAATGCATAGAAATATTTAGCAATTGTTACAAAGCTTTGCCTCAAAATGGAAAGGTGATTCTTGTGGAGCTTGCACTACCAGAATGTCCAGAACCAACAAATGCATCCAGATTTGCTTCAATTATTGATAATATCATGTTCATTAATGCTGGTGGAAAAGAAAGAACTCCTAAAGAATATGAAATTTTTGCTCAACGCTCTGGATTTTCAAGACTTGAAGTTGTTTGCTGTGCTTTCTCTATTATTGGAGTTATGGAAATTTATAAATAAATAGGTTTATGTCATCAGTTTCCTTGTTTTTTGTGGATGAATAAGTCATATGTGATATGACATTTTAATGTGGATGTTTTGATATTTAACTATCATGTTTCTTGAATCATTGTACACCACTTTTTTAAATATGATGTTTTGATATTTAAATATGATGTTTCTAGAAGGATAAGTCGTATAAATATAGTGGTAAGTAGGTTTTTTTTTTTTTGTTAAAAATAAGTAAATGTAGACTTTTATTTCTTAATGTTTTTAGGTGAATGTAAATTAACATCACACATATACCATGGGATGTGCGGATTTGCAATTACTATTATAACATAATCATTTAAAGTTGTATAAATATAGTCTGTCAAAATTGACACAAGAGAAAATCCAATCTGAGACCGTGAGAGAAACGCACTTCAAGATCTCAAGTCAACCACTCTTTTAACCCTCAATTGTGTTAAGAAAAAAATGAATTGTTAAGCTATCCAACCGAAACCAAATAATTAATAATATTTAAACAAACAATGACATAATGAATTAAACAAATTTTCTTTTATGCCAAATTTGGCAATAAGAAATAAAACAACTTGAGGGAAGTAAACACACACACCATCAAAGGATCAAAAAACTATAAGCCAAAGAAAGAAACATGAATTCTTCCAATGAGAAAGAAAACCATGAAATTGAATCTCACACCCCACAAATAGATGATAGTGATACACTCTCAGCTATGGTGCTAGGTGCCAATTTATGGTAGTTGCTATTGTTATGTGCCAAGATATTAGTATCCTAATTTCAATTTCTTTTCTTGTTTTGTATCAACCATATCCAAAACCTAGGATTTAATATAATAAAATCTAATTGGAATAATAGTTATTGTGTAACTAATCCCAAATTCAATTTTAATTCATATCACTTATGTGTAGATCTACAAAAT
This sequence comes from Medicago truncatula, assembly GCF_003473485.1. Taxonomy (NCBI): domain Eukaryota; kingdom Viridiplantae; phylum Streptophyta; class Magnoliopsida; order Fabales; family Fabaceae; genus Medicago; species Medicago truncatula. The sequence continues at coordinate 3,581,780 of NC_053048.1, read as the reverse complement.
CAAGATTGTAAAGAAAAAAACATCACACAAACACCTCCTTTTCTTGAATAAAACAAAGACAGTGAGATTTCAAGTGTCCCAAATTTTCAAAAGCCATAATACCTTGACCAATACCGGTAACAACGACGGTGAATTTATATGAGAGGAGAGGTCATGGATCGGAAAAAGAGGAGAGGAGAATCGGGAAGTGTGAGGAAGCTGGTGATTTTTATTAAATAAAACTATATCTTATATTATTTAATACTCTTTCTTTTTTGGTCAATTTATATTTCTCATTTTATATATTAAGGACAATTTTATAAAACAATTCATAATATTTCTCTTTCATACAAATTAATTATATTTTTTTAGAGTTAACTAAGTTTTTGGTCCCTATAAATATCGGCAGTTTTAGTTTGAGTCCTTATAAAAACAAATTACACTTTTTAATCTCTGTTTAATTATGCTTAAAATCATTTTAAATTTCAAAAACATTTTTTTTTATCACCATGAAACCAAACACATGCGAGACGCGACATTAGTTAGGAGTTTCTTAATATGTTTAAAATGACCATAATGTCATATAATTTGTGATGAATAGAGAACATGGAAACCGTTTTTCAACCTTTTCGAAACCAATGATTATACCGAAAAACATTCAACAAGATTTCCAAAAATTATTTAACCAAAAAACAATCATAAAGTTTTTTGAAATAAAAACTGAAACTGAAATAGTTCAACACAATGGGCAAAATGGATAGTTTAGGTAAAATGTAGAAGAGTATAAATGTAGTCGTATAAGGTAAAAAAAAAAAAAAAAAATCAATATCGTGCTTGTTTGGTTGTGAGTTCACATGGTAAAACGTGAGTTATGCACTAACGTTCAATACACGTGAAGGTGCTATGTGTGCAGTTAACTGCCACGTCACAAGATTTAACAAAAAAAAAAACGGAGGGTGTAATTGACTAACGTTTGACAATTTCAAAGGTTGTTTTTTTAAGTTTCTTAAAAGTTTGAGTGGTTCTTGATAAAAGGTATAATATCAGAGTTTTTTTTATTATTCACTTATTGTTTAATATCTACTCCCGCACAATATTAAATTGGGATATGATATCACCATTGGACGTTCTGTAAAAACCAACACACGTGTAGATCGAAAGATTGGTGAAGGAGTGACCAAACAAATGATAATGATACAACAACCTCATCCAAAATTTTAGTGATTAAGTATATGAGTTTTTTCATGTATTTGTTGTTCCACTCCCACTCTTTTATTCAATGCTAGACTTTAATCGATATTTGATACATCACAATATTCTCTCTCAAATATAACAAAATTCTAGTATATGTTTGACAAGAGTTTTCAAACTAGTTAACATAAATTTAGATAAAAGTTTGAAATTGAGAGGAATTGCATTTACTTCCACCCGCCTTCCTTCCCATGTCTATGTGAAAATTCAAATATTATTAGTTAATGAGTGTTATATACACTATTTTCCCTCAACTAAAAAATAGTGTTATAGATACTATATTTTAATACTCTCTAAATAATGAAATCACATAAATTTTACTCTCTCCATCCCTATATCTAAACACCTTTTTATCAGATGTAAATCAATTGTTTTATACTCCATTAATGTTCTCCTATAGTTAGAGTATGAAATACTTCTCATTACTACGTTTTACTTCCACGGACCTTCCGTACATCTATTTAGTTCCCACCTTCCATACATCTTTCTAATTTACATCTAGCTACCTTATATCCACCCACCTTACTTCCTTACATCTATTAAATTTACCTCTAGCTACCTTATATACTCCATCCGTTTTAAATTATAAATAAATTTTATTTTTTTAAGTTTATTCAATTAATAATGTATATGTGATCCATATATAAACAATATACATCATCAATTGAATGAATTTAAAAAGTCAATTTTGCTTATAATTAGTAACGGAGGAAGTATAAAGCAATGATATTTGTACATTCATTTAATGACAATTTTGAAGACAACCTTGTTTTTATCTCTTTTAACATGTCAAAAATAATGGAGAGAGAGAGAGACAAAGGAAAAGAGAGAATAATAACATCATGTGAATATGAGAGAGAAAGTCGTCAAAAAATTGTTAAAAAATGGTGATACAAATATCATTTCTCCCTTCTATATTAGCACAATCGTATCGAAGAATTTTGGTTGGTTGGTTTGTATGCATTAATTGGGTATAAAATACACTATTCGTCCCAAATTATATGTCGTTTTGAATAAAAAATGTTGCTTTATAATATCGATGAAACATTAATGTTACATCAAAATCGTACACTTTTATGCATTACGAAACTCCATTCCCTTGCTTGGTTATTCAAAGATAGTTTCAACGCTGTTATTTTCATGATATATGTGAGCACTATAACAAGACATGGTTTTCATTTTAAACATTCTATTTGTTGATCATCGTTGATAGATATTCATGTTCCAATAATATAAAAAACAGTGACAAAAAATTGGCATACACAATGGGATTTGTTTTATTAAATTATGTGTTCATAATCCAACAAGTTTTCATTTTAAAGAAGTTAGTTTTTATGTGATTAAGTCATAGTAAATTTGTTAATCCAAAGAAGATCCTTAAAAAAACTGAAATAAAGTTTGACATTCAACAAGATTTCCAATAATTATTTAACCAAAAAACAATCATAAAATTTTCTGAAATAAAAACTAAAACTGAAATTGAAATAGTTCAACACAATGGGCAAAATGGATAGTTTAGGTAAAATGTAGAAGAGTATAAATGTAGTAGTATAAGGTAAAAAAAAAAAAAAACAACATCGTGCTTGTTTGGTTGTGAGTTGACATGGTAAAACGTGAGTTATGCACTAACATTCAATACACGTGAAGGTGCCACGTGTGCAGTTAACTGCCACGTCACAAAGTTTAACAACCAAAAGAAACGAAGGGTGTAATTAACTAACGTTTGACAATTTCTAAGGGTTTTTTTTTAGGTTTCTTAAAAGTTTGGGTGGTTTTTTTTATAAAAGGTATAATATCGGAGTTTTTTTTTATTATTCACTTGTTGTTTAATATCTACTCCCGCACAATATTGAATTGGGATATGATATCACCATTGGACGTTCTGTGAGAACCAACACACGTGTAGATCGAAAGATTAGTGAAGGAGCGACCAAACAAATGATAATGATACAACAACCTCATCCAAAATTTTAGTGATTAAGTATATGAGTTTTTTCATGTATTTGTTGTTCCAGTCCCACTCTTTTATCCAATGTTAGACTTTAATCGATATTTGATACATCACAATATTCTCTCTCTTAAATATAACGAAATTGTAGTCTGTGTTTGACAAGAGTTTTCAAACTAATTAACATAAATTTAGATAAAAGTTTGAAATTGAGAGGAATTAAATTTATTACATTTACTTCCACCCGCCTTCCTTCCGATGTCTATGTGAAAATTCAAATATTATTAGTTAATGAGCGTTATAGACACTATTTTCCCTCAACTAAAAAATAGTATTATAGATACTATATTTTAATACTCTCTAACACACGTTTTCGTATTGGATAAAACTCATGAATTTTATACTTAAAAAATTAAGAAATGATATTTGAACATTCATTTTATGACAATTTTTGTGACAATTTTCTCTCTCATATTCACATTACTTTTTACTTTATCTCTCTATTGCTTTGGTTTTCGTGCAAATCCCAACTTTTTCTTTATAAATTATGGTTGTCTTAAAAGTTGTCAATCAAATAGTTGTTCAAATAACACTCATCTTAAAAATTAGTCCCATATAAAATAATGAAACCACATAAATTTTACTCCCTTCATCCAAATATCTAAACAACTTTTTTTATTATATGTAAATCAGTTGTTTTATACTCCATTAATATTCTCCTATAGTTGGAGTATGAAATACTTGTCATTACTACGTTTACTTCCACGGGCCTTCCGTACATCTTTTTAATTTACATCTAGCTACCTTACCTTATATCCACCCACCTTCCTTCCCACCTTCCGTACATCTTTTTAATTTACGTGTGTGTTTGGTTTGGCGGTGGGGAGAATTAATTTTGATAGAATTGAGTTTGAGAGAATTGATTTTAGTTAAAAGTGAGTTGGATATGAATTGATTTATGTTTGGATACACTTTAATAGAAGTGATTCTTATGAGTTGATGTTGTTTGAATAGTTTGAATCAAAATTGATTTTGAATATGTAATGACCAAACTATCCTTTTAAATCTATGTAACTTTTAATTGTATTTAAAAGTAAATATCATAAATGGATTTTATTGCTTCAAAAAATCATTTTAAAATAACATTAATAGTAAGAGTTATTTTTAATATTTTTTTTTAATCAATTGATTGATTTTTAATAGAATCTAGGCATCAAAATAATGCAATTAAAAGAGACACACACTCATGTACGTACTCCCCATGTGAAATAAAAAATAAACTCAATCCACTCATGTCCTTCTCTATCTCAATGGCACAACCAACTGTATTTTTTTCCCAGTAAATTTGGTATTTTCATAGCTGATTTTCTTCTCTCTCCATCTCTCAATATATCCTCCATCTTCCATATATATTTATTGTCAATATCTAATCTCCTTTTTCTCATTAATTCAAAAAAAGAAAACTCTCTTTTCTCCCATTCTATGGTGGAAACACAGATCTGTCTATTTTTTCATCAATTAGATCCGTCCATTCTATGGGTAATTTGGTAAAGTGTACCAATCACTGAAAATTGAAACCCAAACGTGATTTTGATTTGCCGTGGAAGCTAGGAATTTCAGCTTCTCCTATACTGACGTTTTGAAGGCAAACGTACCATTTTAGAATTGCTTTTTCTGACAGCCAAACAACACAAAAAGAAAGAAAATGACGTTTTGCTGTGTAAACGGAGGTTTGGAGGAGAAAAACGCCTCCCCAAACATACACTACATTTAGTTACCTTATACTCCATCCGTTTTAAATTATAAGCAAATTTAATTTTTTAAGTTTATTCAATTAATGATGTATGTGATCCATATATGAACCATATACATCATTAATTGAATGAATATAAAAAGTCAATTTTGCTTATAATTAGTAACGGAGGAAGTATAAAACAATATATTTGTACATTCATTTAATTACAACTTTGGAGACAACCTTATTTTTATCTCTTTTAACATGTCAAAATTAATGGAGAGAGAGACAAAGGAAAAGAGAGAATAATAACATCATGTGAGTATGAGAGAGAAAGTCGTCGAAAAGTTCTTAAAAAATGGTTGTACAAATATCATTTCTCCCTTATATATTAGCACAATCGTATCGAAGAATTTTGGTTGGTTGGTTTGTATGCATTTATTGGGTATAAAATACACTATTCATCCCAAATTATATGTCGTTTTGGAAAAAAAAAATGTTTTACAATATCAATGAAACATTAATGTTACTTTTTAAAGTATATCTTATATTATTTATTTGAGTAAATTACACTCCATTTCCCTCAAAGATGCTTGAATTACACTCTCCTCTCCTCTTATGTTAAAATATACACTCATCTCCCTTAAAAAATAAAATTTATACTCCCCTCCTCTATAAGATGCATGAATTACAAGATCATCCCTTAATAATTAAATATGCACTACACTTTAATCTATTTTAACATAATTTTTTTTTATGATATATACTAATTTTGAACCACCATTTTAGAAAAATAAATTCATTTCTTAATAGTTTAAATGTCAATGATAATTAAATTTAAATATTTTGCTATTAATTTATAATTTAGAGTATAAAATTAAATTTTAAATAACCATATTTTATTGTCTTTAGTAATTTTTTACATATTTTAATTTTATTTTGAGTTTTCATATTTTATAATAGAGTTTAAAACTATATGTTAATGAAATTGTGAAAAAAAATAATGAAAATATAAATATTTAAATTTTGGTTATATTAAAATAGACATGCAATACTATTTGTTTTTGAAGTATGTTGGATTATTATTTTTTTGGCTAGATCATTAGAAATAAAATAAAAAATATTGAGGGAGTAAAGTGTAGATTTTAACATAAGAGGGGAGGGGAATGTAATTCATGCTTCTCTTAATGGTGGGGATTGAAATGTTTTCTAATATCTTTTGAATAAGAGGGGAATGAAGTGTATATTTTAACATAAGAGGGAAGGGAAATGTAATTCAAGCATCTTTGAGGGGAGGGGAGTGTAATTTACGCTATTTATTTATCTCTTATTTAAATTATTTAATTTATCTTTCACATACCATTTATTAAGAACAATTTTGTAAAACAATACATAATATCTCTTTCCCATACAAATTAATTATATTTCTAAATATATTTGAAATGACCAAAACGTCATATAACTTGTGACGAATAGAGTACATGGAAACCGTTTTACAACCTTTCCGAAACCAATGATAATATCGAAAAACATTCAGCAAGGTTTCCAAAAATAATTATTAAACCAGAAAACAATCATACAGTTTTCTGAAGCAAAAACTGAAACTGAAATAGTTCAACACAATGGGTGAAATGGATAGTTTCGGTAAAATGAAGACTATAAATGTAGTGCTTGTTTGGTTGTGAGTTCACATGATCAAACGTGAGTTATGTACTAAATAAATCAACTTATTTGGTCACTCTTAATAGTTTTACGTGGTTGTCGCTCCAAAATCGATTTAAGGTTGGAGCTAATATGGTAGCTTTTGCGTCCAAGGAAAAGCACTTCAGCCTTAAACAATTTATTGATGCGACCTGGTAATCAATTTATCATTTAGTCAAGTGTTGCACTCTCTTATTTTATTGACGTTCCTTTTCTTTTTTTAATCATTAAAACCAGTTTTGATAAATTCACACTCAAAAGTAATTTTAATCTAAATTATCCAAACAACTTGAATTATGAAAATTTACTTTTCAATCAAGGTATCCAACCTAAATCATGTTACATCAAAGTCACTTTTTCACCTAAATCAATTCTATAAAACCAATTAATTCAAAAAGAGTTATTTTTCACAGTGGAACCAAACACGTGCAATACACGACATTAGTTAGGAGTTTCTACATGCACCCCTAGATTTTGCCAACCATATTATCAGACCCATTTTGTTCAAAAACAGTACAACATCTATTAGATATAAAATTACAATTTCGATCTAATGCAACACAAAAAGATAATGAAACATGGAAACAAACAACGTACATTGATAATAATACTAAGAGCAATAATTATGATGAACTCAACAAAGAAAGAAATCACTAGGAGGCCTGTACTACTTGCAAGACAGAACAAACTGATTGAAGTAAAGTGAGAACAAGTAGTACAATTCCAGCAATGGAAGCAGCAGTTTGCCAAGGAGTATTGCAATAATCACGCCTGAGAGTGGCCTTCAACCTATGCCAAGGATTCTTACAAAAATCATTTAAGTCTTTGCCAAGAGTAGGGAAATGAGAACTTACACTAGAATGCATAACATTTTTGCAAAGACCATTAAACAATTTAGCCACAGAATCACTGTCTGCAAGCCAATTTTCTAGTATTTCGCTCTTAACAAGTATATCCACATCCATACTAGTATTTATAAGGAAATCCAAAAAAGCAACATAATCAATAATATATGACTCATCAGGGTAATGACACTGCTCCAAAGCAACCATATTCCGAAACAAAATTTCGGTCCCATCGTCAACTGTTAATTGAGGAATTTCAAGAACTCCTCCCGAAAACCTCAAGCCAAGTAAACACTCACTTTTAGTGTTCACTTTAAACCTAACTCCTGCTTCTAACAACTCAGTTGCGCTTGGTGGATATATAACAAGTTTGTCGACGCCGAGGTTGATTCTACCGGGCCGGCATTCAATAGGATGTTGCAAATGAAATATCCTAATCAGATTAACGAAAAAGGGAAGCTGATTTTCAAGTAACAATAAATCTGATGATATACCACCTACCAACCAAGGTTTAAAGAGAGACATACCACAAAAAAGTTGAATTATAAAACCGGAATCGATTAAGATTAACTTAACAAGTTTATCATCAGAAAATGTTAGGAATTCCGAATAACAACGTTTGAAATCAGGTAAGATAGACTCTACGTAGAAGACCAAGTCTTTTAAACATGCCTCGGTTCGTTGGAGAAAAGCTTTGAAGTAAATGAGTTTGTGACGTTCCATGTTTTAGAGTCGGGTTTTACCGTGGTGAAAGGGGCCAATGGAAACGAACTTAGGGGTGTATGCGTCTTCATTGTGTTTGCGAATAACAGAGGGTACTTTGTAGATGCAACAGTCATCGGTTGAAGGTGGCTCTGATGTGTCGAGCATCGCATTGATATCATCCACCAAGCGGGAGGATGACATCTTGAGAGTCAGCAAGAAAATGAAAAGGTTGGTCTTTGGAATTAGATTTCAAGTCTTTTAGGACTCCTCGTGTCCTTATTATATGAAGATTTTCAAAGTGATGTAATTATTGCTAAGACAAAAGTAAAAATTTGTATTTTCAAGACAATGTTTTTATTAATGGAATCCTTAATCATTGTCCTTAAAGCATCGGTTAGTAAGATCCTTAAATTTTTGATGCATTGAATGTACAAATTTCTACAAAGATTTACTATCTCAAGTCCTCGAAAAGTTCATTTGGGACACCATTAACATTTCACTTTTTATAAACGTAATTTGCAAAAATATTCAAACGGCTACAATGATTACATTGATTTTGCTATTACTTTTTTGTTTTTCTATTTACTCAATCCGTAAAGAATAATTATTATAAGTTATTTTACAAAAAAAAAAAAATTCATTAATGGTATGGGAACATAAATTAAAATAATTAGAAAATGATAAAGTAATTAATAGTAAAGTGCATAATAAAAAAGTATGCATTAATTATTAATTGATATTGTAAAATAACATATAATTTGATTTTTTTTTTTTTTAATATTTACTACGTGTCAAGTTTGATATGGTTAACATGCACCATGCTTGCCATGTCGATCATTGTTCTTTAAAAAAAAAAATCAAATGACATAAAAAACATGCAAAAACTTACAACCGGCCTCAAGACCACTCCCGCTTGACACAAAAGTAGCACAAAAAAATCAAATGAAATTTGAACTCACACTTGACACGGAACATTTCTCTGTTAAGTGTCAGACTCTCTGTGTAAGTGATCCATCATAAAGAACCACTCTCCCACAGTATTGAACTAGGATATGATATCACAATTGGATCTTTTGTGAGAACCAACACACATGTGAAGGAGCGACCACACAAGTGAGAATAATACATCAACCTCATCCAAAATTTCAATGCTTAAAGTATGAGTTTTTCACTTATTTGTTGTTCTACTTCCACACTTTTATTCGGTGTTATACTTTAATTGACATTTGATACATCAGAAAATTCTCTCTCAAATATGAAGAAACTATAGTCCGTACTTGACACGAGTTTTCATACTAGTTAACATAAAATTTAGAGAGATAAAAGTTTGAAATTTAGAGGAATTACATTTATTATATTACATTGAATTTCATTCTCCTTCCTTCCCATGTCTATGTGAAAATTCAAATATTATAGTTGATGAGTGTTATAGATGCTATTTTTTTAATACTCACTTACACACGTTTTCTTATTCGATAAAACTTATATGAATGTCCTTCATGAACTTAGCTTAGTTGGTAGAGACAATGCATAATAAATGTAAGGTTCAAGGTTCGAACTCCGAAAAAAAAAAAAAAAACTTATATGAATTTTATACTTTAAATATTGGTCCCATATAAAATAGTGAGACCACACAAATTTTATTCAATAAAAGTAGTAAATGTTAAAAAAAAAAAAATCAAAATCTAATGGATTGTTGGTTTATATGAATTACTCCCATTAATTGGTTGATTGGTTAGTTTCACCCACCTTTCTCATTACTACGTTTATTCTACGGACCTTCCCTACATCTATTTAATTCAGACCTTCCGGACATTTTTAATTATCTGTTACTCTTTTTTTTTTAATTATTTAATTTATTTTTCATATACTATTTATTAAGAACAATTTTTTAAAATAACTCATAATATATTTTTCACATATAAAATTAATTACATTTCTTAATATGTTTGAAATGATTAAAGCGTCATATGATTTGAGACAAAGTGAGAGTACACAGAAACCGTTTTTAAACCTTTACGAAACAAATGATAATACTAAAAACATTCAACAAGATTTCCAAAAATAATTATTAAACCAAAAAACAATCATAAAGTTTTCTAAAATAAAAACTGAAATCGAAATAGTTCAACGCAGTGGATAAAATGGATAGTTTAGGTAAAATGGAGAAGAGTATAAATGTAGCGGTATATGGTAAAAAGAAATTCAATGTCATGGTTGTTTGGTTGTGAGTTCACAAGATCTCATTGACACGCGTCGTTTAACCCTGATCAGTCTCTGACGTTTCAGTAAAAAATTCGACAGGGAGGTATTTTAAAATACCTCATTTTTTGTTTCGAGTCGGGCCATCCTCTCTCTTTATTTTTATTTTTTATTTCTTATTTCATTTTTAATTCCATCTTTTATTTAAGTTTTTTTTTTGTTAATTAATTAACTTTAATTTTGTGTTAAAAAAAAAAATCTTTCTTTATTCTAATCTCATCTTTTTTTTTTGTAAGTATTTATCCCTTTTTATTATTATTTTTCCAAGTCTTTACCTCTTTTTTTTATTATTATTTCATTTTTGTCCAATAATATTCAAAATTGTCCCAATCCAAATGCAAGCTGCACAGCCAAATCCTGTCAAACACGTTTGCTTGCTTCCTCCCCAATTCAAGCAGTGTTATCACATTTTTTCTCTACTTTTAACAAACCCTAACTCTACTCCTAGTCCTATAAAAAGCAACCCGCAACAACACAATAGACACACAAATATTTCTTTTTATTTCGGCTGAATTGTTGTGCGGTTTGACATATCTTTTATGCTATAGCCGTATTTTCAATTCCAACACTTACGATTTTCAATTCCAATTCAAATAATTTTCTTTTGCTTGCTGCTATAGTTTTTATATAATTTCAGATTCTAGTTGCCCTTATTTTTCCATCGCTACCATTTTTTTTATGATTATTGTTTTCCAATTGTGAATCACCATGCTGCTACGTGCTATTTAATTCAAATCAGTTTCCTTATTGTTGCATCCATCTATTTAAATGTCATTTGTTTATTTTTATTGATGTACCATGTTTCTATTATTTGCTAGTTTAGAATTGGTGCTCCCTTCAATCTTTAATTGTTTGAAACTACTGTTCATGCATTAGATTCCAATTCATTCATTTCCATTTAAATTCCGCCTGTTGCTGCTACGTATTAGATTTCCAATTGTTTTTCTTGATGGCTGTGCCTCCTTATTCCAATTAAGAACCACTTTTTGTTTTGCGGTTGCTATTCCTGTTATGCGATTCGATTCATGTTGCTACTGCTAATTCTTGTATTGTCGCAGCACTTATTCTTGTATTGCCCCTTTGCATTTCTTCTTTTAATTTCTTCTTCATGCATTTTATTTTATCTTTTAACATCTTATTTTATTTCTCATGCATATTTTAGGTTAGATTTATTATTCTGTATTTTGTTTATTTATTTATTTTTTGTTATTTATTTCATTGCACACAATTTAGAATGTATATTTAGGCTTAATGTAAATTTATGGTGCATATTTATTTATTTTTCGCAGGCTTTAGAATGTATCATAGGCTTTTATGTAATCGTTGTAGGGGCATGTGTGCGTGTGTGGGTGTATGCTTTATTTTTATGCTCTTTAGTTTAGATTAATGGTCTTTGTGTGATCCAACGTCACCACAAAGTACCTACACTTACTTTTCTGCTCCGTTAGGTTAATTTTAGCAATTATTCAAAAAAAAAAACAACAAAAACATGCAAATAAAAAAATCATAAAAATATTTTTTATAATAAACCTTGATTCAAATCAAAGTGACCGTATTTTTATTTTCTTTTCTTAATCAAACTACAATCAATACACAAACAAATACTCCTTCTTTTATGTAATAAAAAATGTAGATAATTAGGTCTTTATTTTTTCCACTTTAATTCTTCTTTTTCCACTTTAATTCCTTCTTTTCAAAATAAGCAAGCAAGTTATAGCACATTTATTAAATAAAAACAAGAGGTTCCCGTAGAGTACTACGGACATAAAGGGTGCTAATACCTTCCATTTATGTAACTAACCCCTAACCCCTAAATCTTTTCAAAATGGGGTAGTTCGAACTTTTTCCCCCTTTTTTCTTAAAAATTAAATGTTCAGTCGTGAAATAATTAGTGAGTCAAAAGCTAATCAAATAGTCTTGATCTCCGAAAAATGACGCGACAGACAATAATACTTATTGTCAATGATGAATTAAAAGAAGATAAGTTGCAATAACGTACAAATCTCTGCAAGAGATAAAGTGGATGCAATAGATCATTTCCAAAGAAGCAACGAATTTCTGAAGTACTATTCAATATAATTATCCTCACTACAAAAAAACACGTTTATTCTGGACGTCAAATTTCGCTTATTTCGATGGTTTTAGCCGCCACTATGTACCAAACTGGCAGTTCACAAAACGGCCAAAATTTTTGCTGCCACAAAGATTAAAACGGCATTTTAGTATAAACCGCCATGTAAACCACCAAAATACATATTGAATATGCAGATAGTACCGACGTTCATTCAAATCAACAGAATACACAGATAATACCGACGTTCATTAAAACCGCCAGAATGTACCGTGAATAGTAAGAAAACTTCTCAAGGAAGCTTGATGTGCTGGCACTATCTTCAAACAACGACTCGATTCAAATTTTCTATAAAATGACCTTGGTGTTTGAAGAAAGATAAAGACCTACATGCTTTCAATTGTTACAAAAATATGACCAATTTAATTTCTAGATATATGTGTTGATTCTTCTTGTTGTAAATATTATTTATATTTCAAAAAATCAAATATAAATATTACTTAGAATAAGTGAAAAATAATTTTAGTTGAAAATCATAAATTAATTAACTAATTTTTTATTACTAAAATTGTTATTGAAGATTTGCTTTGACCGATTTTATAGATACTTAACAACCCAATCCTTTAAACTCTCTATGAGTCATCAAAGCAAATACATGTTTTTATTTAGTTGTCCTCTTAAAAATATATTGCCACAATTCTAGCAACCATTTTTGACTTCCTTTCAAAACGTGTTCATTAAGTTGGCTTATTAGTATCCCTATTTTTATGCTCAACGGTTTGTTTTTGGAAATGGCCTATATAAATTGTTTTGAGGAGCACATATGTGAACACAGAGAAAACACAACTCACGTAAAAAACAAAACATATCACTTTCGCACATCCATTTTGCAGGTCTTCGTAGCATTTTCAACAACACTTCTCTCTGTTTTAACTTAGAAAAGATTTGCAGAAAACGAAAACACAATTCAAACCCTCCATTTCTTGTGTTTTTCTCAGCTTCAATGACCATAAGAATCGTCTGGATAATTCTTTTATGAATCCTTAACAAAATCATATTGGAACTGAATAGATAAAAAAAAAAATATGTGTTGCTATTTTTTGTTTCAACAAATCTAGATCCTCAAATACATCTTATGGTATATTATTAATATTTTACATCAGTGAGGGGAATGATTGCTCCCTTACCTCAGAAGCACCTAAACATTGACTCATCGTTTTGTTAAGCGTCTCACAAGATATTTTCCTTGTTTCTCTACTCGCTTGAAATTTTCTTTGTTAGTTTAGTTGTTATATCATATGTCTTCTAGTTTATGAACTGACCATGTACAGTTCAACTAATTTTTAGTTTTTCACTCAAATGAGGAACTCATCCAAAAATAAAGTTGAAATTGCATGAAAAATGAGATGGAATTTCTTTAAGGGTTAATAGTGTTTTTCACCCCTGTAATATAGGTCATTTTCGGTTTTCGTCCCTATAAAATTTTCGGGTTGATTTGCATCCATGTAAAAAAAAAAAATATCCAGAAAACACCCCTCCTCCATCCAACTCATCAAATGTGCATATGTGGCTTTGGCTTTTTTTTAATTTTTATTTATTTTTAATTGTCCAGATCAGATTTTATTTTTTAAAATATCTGAAAATTAATTTTCAAAAATAAAAAAATCCAAGAAATCAGAAAAATATTCAGATTTTTTTCCAAAAAAAATTCAAATATTAAAAAATCAGAAAAAGCATTAAGATTTTTTTCAAAATTCAAATATTAAAAAAATCAGAAAAAATATTTATTTTAAAAGTTTTTCTACAAATATAAGTTCTGGAAAATATTTTATTTGAAAAAATCTGGATGTAAATTTTTTTAAAAATTTAGAAAAAATTCAGATTTTTTTTTTCGAAAATTCTATTCCTGACTTTTATAAAATATTTTTTGAAATTAAAAAGTTCATTTTTTAAACAAAAAATATAAAATTTGAAAAATATTTTTTGAAATAAAAAAATTTCTGAATTTTTTTATTTTCAAAAATTAATTTTCAAATTTTTTAAATTATTTTTATTTCTAAATTAATATAAATGAATTTATATTATAATTTTATTTAAAAAAAATAGGCACAAATGCCACGTGTACCCTTAAAATAAATTAATTATATAATCAGCACGCCACATAAGAGTATATGCACAGTCAGCATACCACACAGTATACCACGTTAGCAAATATTTTATTGGTTAAATTAATCAAATGGTCCCTCAACTAATTAACAGTTTTCATTTTGGTCCCATAAATTCTAAAATCATCAATTTGGTCCCTCAACGTTTGCTCCGTTAGTCATATTAGTCCTCTTCCGTTAATTTTAACATTAAATGTTTAAGGTGCACCAATATGGTAAGTGATACACCATATACCTTATTAATTTATTTAATTTTAGCCCTTTGATCATTTTTAAACAAAAAAGACCCTCAGATCATACAAGATCTTATAATGGACCACAAACACATGAGTTTTCTTTCCTTTTATTCTCGTCTTCTTTCTATTTCTTCATCTTCTTCATCCATCTTCATAGTTCATCAAACCAGAATCTCAGCAAACTCATAAACTCATAAAACCATTAAAAATCAAACACTTTAATTCCCCTCTCTCAACTTCATCCTGTCAAACTCATATCAAACCCTTATTCTCCCCAACCCTTCTTTCCCCTCTCGCAACCCTTCTTTCCTGTCGGAGGAGCGGCTAAAGAGAGCGCCGACATGAGATTCGACGACGGTGACGGCATCGTCCGGGGATGAGAAGAAACAGAAGCCTGTCGATTGTGAATCTTTTTATGATGATTTTAACGTAATACTCTTTTACTAAAGGAGAGTTGGTGGTGTTTTTAGCGTCGAAATTAGTTAACAGAAGGAAACCGGAAACAGAAATGTTGAATTTGCAGTGGAAAGGTTAATTGGTGAAGAGAATGAAAGGAAATGGAAACGTACCATGTAGGTGTTGTTTGGGATAATAGTGAATCTACCAAGATTCAGAATGGAAAATTCTTGCTCTTTGGTAAAGAGGTGAAGGAACTGATTATTGATTTGTTTCTACGGAGCTTTTGCTGAAACTTGTTCTTGGTTAAATATGATGTTGAGATTCTCCTATATAAATTTTGCTACTTTCATTATCAGTAACAATGTTATATTTCATACCCGTATTGCATTAACAAATGCAAATGATGATGTTTGAGGTGTGAAAGTGTGAAATTGGAAGTAAAATTCATTTGATCTGAATGTGCAGTGCTTCATTAAATGAAAAGGGATTAAGTGAAAAACCTTATTCCAGGAAGAAATGAAAAGGGTTGTTGAAATTTTCTGGGTTCGAATGGATTTTATCAGAAGAAATGTTTTGTTTGTAAGATTTAATTTTGATTGTTTATATAAAAATTGTGATGTTATTCTGTTGAATATTTGAAATGAAAAATTGAATGAGATGTGTTAAAGAAGAATGAGATGAGGTTGCTGGAAATTTATGAATAGGTACAAAATTCTGGAAAAAAATTGATTAAGATTAGAGGAAGAAGAAGAGAGAAGATTAGAGGAAGAAGAAGAGAGAAGATGATGAAAAATAAAAATTAAGTGCTGACGGTTCACTATAGATACAATGAACATGCAATCAAACGGTTAAAATCAAATCAAAAAATTTAGACATTAACAAACTAATTGAGTAGACCAAATTGAATAGCGGAGCAAATGTTGAGGGACCGAAATGGTGATTTTAAGACTTAAGAGACCAAAATGAAAATGGGAAATTAGTTGAGGGACCATTTGATTAATTTAGCCTATATTATTTTGTGTTTTTTGGCGAACATGCATGTCAATGGCAATCATCTAGTTTTGTATGAAAACAGGGGTTAATGGCACTGTGAGGGTTTCTTAATGCATTTCATAACTCACATAAAACAATTATTTGTACTATTTCATTAAATATGCCATTTAATTTCTTGTCAAATCTCTTTTAAATTCATTTACTTTCGGTGCATTTTATTTTGATTTCACTTTAAATTTCTGCAATTTACTTTTCTAACTTTACAATTCAAGTCATTTATAATTTCAGAGCTTTACTTTTCAAGCACTTTACTTTTCTTGTCAATTTAATTTAATTCACTATACTTTTTTTTTTTGAAAACTCGATATAAAAAAAAATATATAGTGAATTAATTCACTATACTATCCGCATTTTGCATTTTATTGCACATTTTTAGTATTTTCAAACCTTGAACTTTAAGTTCGTTGCAGTGCATAAACTTTTTACATCAAAATCATACACTTTTCTGCATTACGAAACTCCATTCCCTTGCTTGGTGGGTATTCAAATATAGTTTCAACGCTGTTATTTTCATGATATATGTGAGCACTATAACAAGACATGATTTTCATTTTAAACATTCTATTTGTTGATGATCGTTGATAGATCATATTCATGTTCCAATAATATAAAAAACAGTGACAAAAAATTGGCATACACAATGGGATTTGTTTTATTAAATTATGTGTTCATAATCCAACAAGTTATCATTTTAAAGAAGTTAGTTTTTATGTGATTAAGTCATAGTAAATTTGTTAATCCAAAGAAGATCCTTAAGAAATGAAATTTTACGCGTGCTAAGATCTTCGCAACAACTGCAAGTTCTAATTCAAGCACATTGGACTCTAATTCTTTAATCCAAGGGTGGTTGGACAAGTTTCTTCAACTGGGGTGATGTGCGGATTAGGTAAGTGTATCAAATTATTTACCAAGTAATAAAGTGATAAGTAGAGTATCGTATCCACATGGATTGTCGTTTCATCCAAACAATCTGCGTTACTTATTTTTGTAAGTTTAACGTATAATGAAAGATAAGGGTTAGAGAGTTGCAATTTTTATCTGTTTGCAACATAGCAAGTTTACTTGTTTTTGGTTGCAGAAAAGTAAGCAGCGGTTAGGATTCGAATGGTTAGGATTCTTCGAATCCCCCTATTTATATTGTTGGATATTAATTAACAACAATGTCGCATTTATTTATCTTAAGTAGACTGACAAGGGCTAAGACCGTTGGGACGTGACTAACCTAGAAGGTTGGAAGATGCACCTGCTGATCACACGGTGATCCTTACGTGTGGGGTCTATAAATCTCAGTTAACTAGGTCTATCCCTCCTAAGTCTGGTTACACATGCTGATCATACAGTGATCCTTACGTGTGGGGTCTTACCGTCTCTAATGTAATTGAAAGGATAAACTTAAATTGGCGTTCCCGTTTTTCCCAAGGCAATGAAGGCCAAGGTTCGATATGGTCAGCCCATCTATGAATCTTACGACTGTAACGCCCTAATCGTTATTTTTAATTATTTTGATTTATTTAGAATCTTTTATATGATTTTAAATAATATTTGAGATTTATGTGGTGTGCTATATTTTATTATATAGTTTATTGTTATAATAATTAGAATAAGTGAGAAATTAATATTATTTTGGAGTTTGGGGAGTTATTAGAATTTATTAGAATTAAGGGGGAGTAATTGGAATAAAGAGAAGTTAAAAAGGGAGTTAAGAAAGAAAGAAAAGAGTAAGAAAAACAGTTTACGTGAAATCAGTTTTTGGAGAAAAACCAAGAGCAAGAGAGAAGAACCAAGAGAATCCTTATTGCTGTGCATTTCTTCAATTGAATTAAGGTAAGGGTGAGTTTTACTTCAGTAGTATAGATATTGAATTCTGATTTTGGTTTAACAGATCCATGGTAGAAATTGGGGATTATGGGTTAATGATGGATTATTGGGGTTTTGAGTGTAGAGATTGCTGTTTTGATGTTAGAAATAGGTTCTGAGTGTATACAGCATTTAGTTGCATATCTGTAAACTGATTTGGGGAGTAAATTTGAGGAAAATGAGATTTTTGGGAAAAACCTGCGCATTCTGCCCGTACAGAAGTTCATCGCTCGCCTAGCGAGTAGCCTATGCTCGCCAAGGCGAGTGAGCAACTTCATAGCTCGCCTCGCGAGTAAGACAACTCGCCGTGGCGAGTACCTGTGAGAAATTCTGGATTTTCAGATTGTTGTTATAAGCCGTAATTTGGTCAGTTTTGAGTACCTAGATGATTTTAGAGAGGACTGAGACAATTTTCAGATTAAAAAGATGAATAGGGTACTTAAAAATGAAGATTTAGTGAGAAAAATGTCAAAACTCCCGAGAGCACCTGTTTTGAGTTCGCCATGGCGAGCAGCCTGTTTCCTTGTGCTCGCCATAGCGAGTAGATGTACTCGTGAGACGAGTTGCCCAGATTCTGAGTTGTTTAATCTGTTTTGTATAATGATGAATGATATTGATGTTTAAGCATGATTATGATTAATTGTGCACTTTTCTGGAATTACTGAATTGTTTATGATGATTGTTGTTGACTGGGATGTATGCTTTTATTTAATTAAATCATACATGATGTTGCATTATGGAGTTGTGAGTCATATACATATATATGCATTTGGTTGAGTTGTATGTAGATATACACAAGTAGAGTCAGTTGCATAAGCATAAAAGCGGGAGGACTTTTGCCCTGGAACGCCTTGTCGTTCAAAGCGGGAGGACTTATGTCCTGGAACACCTTGTTGTTCAAAGCGGTGAGGACTTATGTCCTGATGAATGCTTTAACCATTCAAAAAGCGGTGAGGGCTTTGGCCCTGAATATGGTACCACATGCATATTTGCATTTGTTGAGGAGTCTAGGAGTGTTGTCTTAGCGATGTTGCCATGTCATTTGCATGAGTCGGTGTTGTCGGTTGTAATTTGCCATATTGATGATGATGATGTTGTTGTATGAAATATATATTTATACATATATGATGATGAATTGATTATATTTAGGGTGTTAGATTCAATTGATCAATTTTAATATCTATATTTTATTGTTGTGAATCTCACCTCTTCTGCTTGAAAATGTTGCCCTTCCTATGAGTAACTTGCAGGTGATCCTGAGTAGTTGGTGGTGGCTCAAGTGTCGTGTCTAGGGCTTTGATACATTCGGGATGGGTTTACTTTATTTTATTTTTATTCCTTATGCATCATATTTTGAAACTTGATGTTGTAGCCCTATGTTTGTTTGAATTATTGGATTATGCTGACGTAGCTTTTAATTATTAACTGAACAATGATGATGGTTTTATGTTGAGGCCTTTGTGCCAAAATTTAATGTTGATGTTGAAGTTGATGTTGAAGAATATTTCCGCTGCAAATTATTGTTGTTTATGAAGGATGTTTTATTAAATAGTTTTATATTCTATTTAAGAAATTTTGAAAATGTAGTGTGACATGCCCGTTTGGGATTTACTCTGATGATTAATTAGTATTTAATTGCTATTTGGGTAACGGGGTGTTACAACGACACTCATAGCACAATCTCTCTCGCACTTAGTATTTCTACAAACAGGCAACCATATCTCGTCTACCTTACCAAGGGTTAAAGAGAATGGTTCTATCTAGGTTTATTCCCTGAAGTCGCTTGTTTCCTTAATTACTAACCAGTTACATCCTAGGTTTGGCAGAGTTACTACTCAGTCTTAGTAATTTCACCTCCTAAATACTTACTACTCAGTTTTAAACAATGATGAAAGCCAACCAGTTTAATTGGTCTACTTTGCACTTTTGCATAATATAATTGTCTACTGTGTGTTCAATGATTTCCTCACGGTTCTACTCCATTTGGGGGGTCTTTGTTATTTTTTCATTTATGAATGCTTCTCCAAACATGTTTTTCTTTAACATATTAAAATAATTAAACAAATCCGTAAACAGGAAGTTTGTAAGTGTTCGCGTGTTTTGGACGACAAAAGTGTCTTGCTATATAGCGCACTCCTCATTGCTATATGCTTATTTATGTTTGTAGTTTGAACTTTCGCTTACAAGTTACAACAAGTGCGTGAGTTATTATTAAGGTTGGATGCATCTAATTTGATCTCCAAAAAAAAGGAGCTCAAAGTTTAATATTTTTTTAGGGATGAATAACTTAGTTTTTTTTTTGGGAAAAGAAGCTAACAAAAAGAAAATAATAAAACACCGGCTAAAAACTAGTCTATGTGATACATCTCTCGTCGGGCATCAGCGTGCAGCAACGGAAGCAAACCGTCTTGTGGCTCCAAAAACTCACGTCAAGATGAATAACTTAGTTAACCTAACATCTTAACTTGTTCAAAGAAACCTAACATCTTAAATATCCTTAGTTTTTCACTTGTTTAATTTTGTGCATCCCAATGTTTTGTCTTACATTAATGAAATCTGCTTGATGAGAGAAAGAACCGTTCATGAACTTCAAGGAGCAATGTTTGCTATATAGTTAATTAGCTTCTCAAAAGGGATAGTCACATCTTAGGTTTTAAACATACTCTATGCTAGTTAACTAATTAGCATTTAAGTCTCATATAATTGTATCTTGGCACCTTAAAAATTGATGGGAAAACTTTCTCCACCTAATCTCGTCTATGTCGTTTATTGTAACTCATGTTTATAGGGAAGAGAATCACTGTGCAGATATAAGTTCGCTGTGATTGCTTTAAGTGTGCAACATAGTGACTGGTGGGATCAAATACCTTCTCAAAAAAGTGATTTCTATAGAAATAGGATGGGTTCACCCTCTTGTTTGTTTTTTCTTCTCTTATAATGTATTTCAGAGCTTGCTTCATTAGCAAGTTTCCTTTGCTTTTATATATATAAAAAAAAAAATATGAGTCTAGCCTTGAATTAGGTAGATAACCAATCTTCTATTTCGTTTAAGGGTGTCACTTTCATCTCAAACAAACCAGACATCTTAGAAGAATTTGATTCTTTGTTTGTTTTGTTCAATAATAATAATCCTTTTGTGTTACCTAAGTTGTTCAATGATTTCTAGTTTATGAACTGACCAGCAAACTTATTTCTAGTTTTTCACCTAATGTTGAACATGAATTGCCAAGAACAATTCTAGTACTCTTGACTTCAAGGTCTCTAGAAATTGAAAGTAACGGTGTCACCCAATCTTGGTTTGCCTATTTATGGTTCAACTTTTTAACCTTGAAGAAGAAATGAACCCCTTAAGTCTCTTAATCTTCATGCTTTAACAAGTTTGTATCTTGACTATGTTGAGATTCAACATGTAAAACATTAAACAATCTTTAACCATCGTGGATATTTCTTACCCAACTTGTGAGAAGTTAACTTAAAATCAGAAATCTGAAGCATCGTGCCACGATGGAGAAGCATCGCACCACGATGGTTGAAGCAAGATTCCTGGGAAGCCACTGGAAATTTCGTGCCACGATGAAGCCTCATCGCGCCACGATGGTCGCGCTGAAGATAAAAATAAAACGTATTTTCAGTTAGATTTGTTTCAGTTTTATAAGGGTTTACTTTCTACTATAAATACAGCCTTGTATCAGATGATAAAAGTGTGTAGAAAAACAAGGTTTAGATCAACAAACAAACTAGGGTTTATAGAGAATCTCTATTGGCAACAACTCTAGGGTTGGGATTGTTTTGATTCACCTTGAACAAAACACTATTAGGATTGAGTCTCTTGGTCACGGGAAGAGGCTGGGACTTGGGTAGAATTAGGTTTGAAGACTGATTCTTGAAACTCATTATCTCTTTGTAAAGAAACTCATTCATTATAGTGGATCGGAGAGCTGCTCTCTCCCCCAGACTAGGTCATCATTAGACCGAACTGGGTAAACAAATATCTTGTGTTCTCTCTCTCTCTCTCTCTCTCTCTCTCTCTTTTATCTCTTGTTGTTTTTGTTTGCATTAATTGCTACCCGCTTGATTTGATTACTTGGTATTAATTTGCTCCACGCATCAAGTTTTTATTGGTGTGGTTTTTCTCAACGAATTCACAACAATTGGCGCCCACCGTGGGGCAAAGGTCAAATCAATAGCCAGGTATCATGGGTTCGAAGTGGGATATTGAAAAGTTCACCGGTAGTAACGACTTCGGGTTGTGGAAGGTGAAGATGAGGGCAATCTTAATTCAACAAAAGTGCGTTGAAGCACTAAAGGGAGAAGCACAGATGTCTGCACATCTGGCACCTGCTGAGAAGACGGAGATGAATGATAAGGCGGTCAGCGCTATCATTCTGTGTCTTGGGGACAAGGTGTTGAGAGAAGTATAAAGGGAGGCTACTGCTGTGTCTATGTGGAATAAGCTTGATTCATTATACATGACCAAGTCTTTGGCACATAGACAGTGTCTGAAACAACAACTCTACTTTTATCGTATGGTGGAGTCAAAACCTATAATGGAGCAACTGACGGAGTTCAATAAGATTATTGATGATTTGGCGAACATAGATGTTAATCTGGAAGACGAGGATAAAGCCTTACACCTATTGTGTGCTTTACCTAGGTCCTTTGAGAATTTCAAGGATACTATGCTTTATGGCAAAGAGGGCACTATCACTTTGGAGGAAGTTCAAGCAGCTTTGAGAACCAAAGAGTTAACCAAGTTCAAAGAGTTGAAGGTTGATGATAGTGGAGAAGGCTTGAATATCTCAAGGGGGAGAAGTCACAACAAGGGAAAAGGGAAAGGCAAGAATTCCAGGTCAAAGTCTAGGTCGAAGGGTGATGGCAATAAAACACAGTACAAATGTTTTATTTGTCATAATCCAGGTCACTTCAAGAAGGATTGTCCGGAGAGAAAGGACAATGGAGGTGGAGAATCATCCGTTCAGATTGCAAGCAAAGATGAAGGTTATGAGAGTGCTGGAGCACTAACTGTGACAAGTTGGGAACCTGGAAAGAGCTGGGTCTTGGACTCCGGGTGCTCTTATCACATTTGTCCAAGAAAGGAGTACTTTGAAACGTTAGAGCTGAAAGAAGGTGGAGTAGTTCGCCTTGGTAATAATAAGGCTTGTAAAATTCAAGGTATGGGTACTATCCGACTCAAGATGTTTGATGATCGTGATTTCCTTTTGAAGAATGTGAGGTATATTCCTGAACTTAGGAGAAATTTAATATCCATAAGCATGTTTGATGGTCTAGGCTATTGCACTAGAATTGAACGTGGTGTGATGAGAATTTCTCATGGTGCATTGGTTATGGCTAAAGGGTCTGAAATACAAGGTCTATATATTTTAGAAGGTTCTACCGTAATAGCAAATGCATCGGTTGCTAGTGTTGACACTCGGGACATAACTAAACTTTGGCATTTGAGGTTAGGTCATGTCAGTGAAAGGGGTTTGGTGGAGCTAGCTAAACAAGGTTTGCTAGGGAATGAAAAATTGAACAAGCTAGATTTCTGTGATAACTGCACATTAGGCAAACAACACAAGGTGAAGTTTGGAGTGGGGTGCATAAATCTAGTAGGCCTTTTGAGTATGTTCATTCGGATCTTTGGGGTCCAGCATCGACGAAGACTCATGGGGGAGGTTCATATTTCATGTCTATCATTGATGATTATTCTAGAAGAGTATGGGTTTACATTCTGAAGAAGAAAAGTGATGCTTTTGAAAAATTCAAAGAATGGGATACACTTGTAGAAAATCAGATTGGTACCAAACTGAAAGTGTTGAGAACTGACAATGGCTTGGAATTTGTTTCAGAACAGTTTAATGAGTTTTGCAGAAAGAAAGGTATAAAGAGGCATAGAACCGTGGCATACACACCTCAACAGAATGGTCTTGCTGAAAGAATGAACAGGACTCTGTTGGAGCGCGTGAGGTGTATGCTGTTGGGAGCTGGATTGTCCAAGAGTTTCTGGGGAGAGGCTGTTAGTACTGCAGCATATTTGATTAACAGATGTCCATCAACAGGGATAGATCTCAAGACACCTATGGAGGTTTGGAGTGGGAGACCGGCAGACTACTCTAACTTGAAAGTCTTCGGAGCTTTAGCGTTTGCCCATATCAGGCAAGACAAACTTGATGCTAGAGCGGTGAAGTGTATTTTCATGGGTTATCCTGAAGGTGTGAAAGGTTATAGACTGTGGAAGATGGAACCTGGAGAATCAAAATTTATTATAAGCAGGGATGTTACTTTTGATGAGACCCGCATGGGGATGAAGTGCAAAGACCTGGATACAAGCTCGGAAACGGGGACAGGAAAAATTCAGTTTGAGGTGGAGCCTATCACTGATGAAAGGGAAGAGGAGGATCAGACTCCAGTACCTGATGAGGGTGAAGGCCAAGAGATAGTGAATCCTGACTATCAGCTAGCAAGAGATAGGGAGAGGAGACACATTAATCCACCTAAGAGATACGGTTATGCTGACCTTATTTATTATGCTTTGAATGTGGCTGAAGAATTGCAAGACTCGGAACCAAAGAACTTCAGGGAAGCATTAGAAAGCAATGAAAACAAGGACTGGCTGAAGGCAATGAATGAGGAAATGCTTTCATTGGAGAAGAACCAGACTTGGAGACTTGTTTCATTACCTGAGAATCAAAGGTTAGTGGGAAGCAAGTGGGTGTTCAAGAAGAAAGAAGGTATACCAGGGGTCGAAGCACCAAGGTATAAGGCAAGACTTGTAGCAAAGGGTTTTACTCAGGTGGAAGGGATTGATTACAATGAAATCTTTTCACCGGTGGTAAAACATTGTTCTATAAGGGTACTTATGGCGATTGTTAACATGTATGATCTTGAGTTAGAACAAATGGATGTGAAGACCGCATTTCTACATGGAGAGTTGGAAGAAACTATCTATATGCAACAACCAGAAGGTTTTGTAGAAGACAATACAAAAGTATGTTTGTTGAAGAAATCTTTGTATGGGTTGAAGCAAAGTCCAAGGCAATGGTATCGTCGGTTTGATGAGTTCCTAGTAAAGGCTGGTTTTGTGAGAAGCAACTATGACAGTTGTGTTTACATGATGAGAAGGAATGGGAAAATCATTCTCTACCTTCTCCTTTATGTAGATGATATTCTTATGGCAAGTTCTGACATGCAAGAGATTCAGAAGCTCAAGGAAAGATTGAATGATGAATTTGAGATGAAGGATCTTGGTAATGCAAAGAAGATTCTTGGTATGGATATCATAAGGGACCGGAACAAAGGTGAGTTGTTCTTATCTCAGTAGGGGTACTTGAGGAAAGTGGTGGAGCGGTTTAGAATGAAAGATTCTAAAGTCGTTAGCACTCCTCTTGGTCACCACACTAAGCTATCTATAAAGCAGTGTCCTCAATCCGATGAAGAGAAAAGCAAGATGGAGGGTACTCCCTATGCAAGTGGGGTTGGAAGCATCATGTATGGTATGGTTTGTAGTAGACCGGACTTATCCTACGCAATCAGTGTGATAAGTCGGTTTATGGCAAATCCGGGTCAAGTGCACTGGCAAGCTTTGAAGTGGGTTCTGAGATATTTGAATGGATCTTTGAGAGGTGGTCTAAGGTATACAAGGTCACAACCAGGTAGGGATGTTTTGGAGGGATATGTAGATGCGGACTATGCAGGTAACGTAGACACTAGAAAATCTTTGTCAGGTTTTGTGTTTACATTGTTTGGTACAGCGGTAACTTGGAAGGCAAATCAACAATCAGTTGTAGCTCTTTCAACAACTCAAGCGGAGTACATAGCCCTTGTTGAAGGGGTCAAGGAAGCCATATGGTTGAAAGGTATGATTGGAGAAATGGGGATTAGTCAAGGATCTGTGAATATACATTGTGATAGCCAAAGTGCCATTCATTTGCCAAATCATCAAGTGTATCATGAAAGGACAAAGCACATTGACATTCGTTTGCACTTCGTCAGAGACATGATTGAGACTAAGGAGATCATGGTAGAGAAAGTGGCATCGGAAGACAATCCAGCAGACATGTTCACCAAATCATTACCAAGATCAAGATTCAAGCATTGCTTGGACTTGATAAACTTCATTGAAGCATAGATGAAGGATTGGAGAGAGCAGCAAGGTGATTGATGGTTAAACTGGCATCATCACTGATTTGAAGTCAAGGTGGAGAATTGTGAGAAGTTAACTTAAAATCAGAAATCTGGAGCATCGTGCCACGATGGAGAAGCATCGCGCCACGATGGTTGAAGCAAGATTCCTGGGAAGCCACTGGAAATTTCGTGCCACGATGAAGCCTCATCGCGCCACGATGGTCGCGCTGAAGATAAAAATAAAACGTATTTTCAGTTAGATTTGTTTCAGTTTTATAAGGGTTTACTTTCTACTATAAATACAGCCTTGTATCAGATGATAAAAGTGTGTAGAAAAACAAGGTTTAGATCAACAAACAAACTAGGGTTTATAGAGAATCTCTATTGGCAACAACTCTAGGGTTGGGATTGTTTTGATTCACCTTGAACAAAACACTATTAGGATTGAGTCTCTTGGTCACGGGAAGAGGCTGGGACTTGGGTAGAATTAGGTTTGAAGACTGATTCTTGAAACTCATTATCTCTTTGTAAAGAAACTCATTCATTATAGTGGATCGGAGAGCTGCTCTCTCCCCCAGACTAGGTCATCATTAGACCGAACTGGGTAAACAAATATCTTGTGTTCTCTCTCTCTCTCTCTCTCTCTCTCTCTCTCTCTCTCTCTCTCTCTCTCTTTTATCTCTTGCTGTTTTTGTTTGGATTAATTGCTACCCGCTTGATTTGATTACTTGGTATTAATTTGCTCCACGCATCAAGTTTTTATTGGTGTGGTTTTTCTCAACGAATTCACAACACAACTTACAATTATGTGATATCCACACCAAAATTAATTTTTTTTCCCCTTTATATATATGCATTAAGTAGCTCACAATCTTGATGGATCTTGTACTTGGTCTTTTTCACTTTCAATTTTTGTATCATTATTTCTTATAGATTTTTTTTTTTCTGCTTCGAGGGAAGATGTGAATCTATGACTTGTGATTTAAATTGGCATTCTATTGCATTATTTAATGAACCATCAAGCTAGTTGTGGTATAATTGATTGTATGAATGTGTTTAATTTGCTAACTTGAATTTTTTTTCAGAATTGCAGTTACATTCAAAGTAGGCTATATACTATGCATTGTTATTGATGATAAGATGTCTAAAAACTTCTTGCATTTGATATATCGCAGAGGTATTTTGTCAAGTTTAGTATGTATTCCTATTCATGTTCAATAAGTGTGATGCATTGTAGCTAACAAGGGAGGAGGCACATGATCAAGGTTCCTTCTTAGTTCAATTTTCTTTCTTGCCAATTCTACTTTCTCTCCTCCTTTAGCTTTGATGGAGAATCTTGATTATTTGTCATTGATGTTGGAGAGCTATGCACCATCGTAATGATAGTTTTCTCTTGATAATTGCTTCAAAAAGCTACCAACTAGGAAGCTTTACAAATAAAAAAAATAACACGTGGCACCTCACTTAGGGTGCCACGTCAGCGTTAGAGTTGTCAAAATGGACCGGGTCTTACGGGCCGGCCCGATTAATTATAGGGCTTGGGTCTTAAATATTGAGCCCGAATTTTAATAGGGTCTTTTAGCCCGGCCCTAAAAAGCCCGGTACCCGTTAGGGCTAGCCCGAACGGGCTGCAGGTAGCCCGTTTACCCGCATAACAAAAAAATCTTATAAATTATATATATTTTTCAAATAATTCTTTACTTGGTTGATTATCAAAGTAAAAAATTAAAGTGAAAATTCAATGAATTAACACATGAAATGTAATATAAAATTATATTTACTCGTTTCGTTATTTATAATTTTAAAGATCAAATATATAAATGTCTTTATTTTTTTTTAGGGAAGTAAATATCTATAACCATAACGTATCTAATTTATTTAAAATTGTTTTCCTCGCCGTTTTAGTTTACGACTAGTGTACGAAAATGTTTACAATTTATTTTTGTGCTAGACATTATTTAAACATATTAAAAATTTATTTATAAAAAAAATCTATCGGAGTATTTTATAGTACTTTTTTATATAAAAAAATGTAATTTTTAATACGGATCGTCCTGTTAGTCCGCGGCCTGTATAGGGCCGGGCTCGGATAGTATATTTCAAGCTCGTTTTTCAACCGGGCTTTTTGGCCCGGCTGGGTAAAGTTCGAAGCCTGTTAGGGCCGGCCCGTTTAGGGACAGGCCGCCCGTTTTGACAGCTCTAGTCAACGTAGACCGAGTCAAAATTGGTTTTGGAGGTCAAAAATGTCACAGGTGCAAAACTTAAGGGACGGTTTTGTAATTTTTTTTTAGGGGACCAAAATCGCAACTTTGGAAAAGTTAAGGGGCTAAAACTCCTATTAAGCCTAAATTAAATTATAATGTATATTGAAAAAAAAACATTATTTTATTGAATTTATATTTTAAATTAAAAATTATTTGACTAAGATTTTTTTTGGCAATTTTATAATTGTGAAAATATTTTGTTTTCAATATAAAAACTAAATTATAAAAAAATAATTAAGATTGACTGAAATTTATTGGGTACTTTACAAATAAATATTAATGGTAAAACTTTCAAAAAAATTGACCAAAAAAAACTTTCAAAGAAAAACATTAATGATAAAAGAATATAACTTGACTGAAATAAAATTATTAAAATTGACCATAATAATCAATATTGACCTTAATTTTTTTGAAGAAGCTAAACTATCACAATCAAATTGACATCAACGAGCATTGAACCTGAAACCTTGAAGATAAGCAAACTCTAAAGTCTCATTTAATACCATTAGACCAACCCAAGTAGGTTAATATTGACCGTAATTAACCATAATATTTTTCAATCTTATAGTATTTAGTAATAAATTTGACCATATTATACCTTGATTTTTTTTTTAAAGAACCTTCTATTATTTTTTATTTTATTTTATAACTATCATTAAATATCGTTGACTATGTTTTTTTTTAATACGTAGACCATGTAATAATATTATTTTAAAATATAATATTTATTCAAATTCATTAATAGGATTATCTTTAGTTTTTTTATTAAATACTACAATTAATAAAATAATATGAAATGCTATTTTTTTTTCAAGAGACTAGCGGCGAAAACAAATATTGCTCCCTATAAAAGCTGGAATGCATTTTCAAACACAAAGCAAATAAAAAACAACTAATTCCTTGTCTTTTTCCTTGCAATTACATTGTGAAGCCATGACTAGGAAGAAGGTGAAACTCGCCTTTATCATCAATGATTCAACAAGAAAGGCTTCCTACAAAAAGAGGAAGAAAACTATCATCAAGAAGGTGAGAGAACTCACTATTCTTTGTGGTATTCCAGCATGTGCTATAATTTCCGATCCTTTTGATTCTAAAACAGAGGTGTGGCCAAATCTGAAGGAAGCAAAACAGGTGATTGAAAGGTATCAGAACTCATATATGAAAGATGAGAGAAAAAATGTGAACCAAGAAAGTTTCCTTTTGCAAAGGATTACTAAAGCTAAGGAACAGCTGAGAATGCAAAGACACGACAATCATGAGAATGAGCTGAACATTCTTATGTTTTGGTACCTGCAAAACAACAAGCTGCCAGATGATGTGACCGTTTCTGATTTGAAAGACTTGGATAAGTTAATTGAAAAAAATATGAAGGAAATTGATGACAAGATGGCTTCACTTAGTTTATCAAATTGATGTTTTCTAAAATTTATGTTGTGATTTTTATTGATGTTATTTCAATTGGAAAATTCTAATAAAAAATTAACTTGTCAAAATAAAAGTTATTATATATCACTAGTTTTTCTCTTGTTCTATTTTGTGTGCTTCAATGCTTGATTTAATATCATCAATTTTTCTTGTTGATAAAGAATTGATCCTGAATCTGATCTAGAATTAGGTAGGAAATCGATCTTCTATTTCATTTAAGGTTATCACTTTCATTTCAAACAAACTCAAAATCTTAGAAGATTTTGGTTGGCTTATAAGATGAGGGAGCAATCAAGTTCCTCACTGGTATACTTTTAATAATATATCATAAGATCTATTAAAGAGTCTAGGTTTGTTGAACGAAAAAAAAAAAAAAAAAAAAAAGAGCAAAACATATGCCTTGACCTACCCAATTCAATCCCCCCACCTACCCTGTTTTTTTCATCAACAAAACCTTCCATGTTAGATAGGGAGGTTCATCGACGATTCCACTTTGAGAGAGAATATAAAGCCATCAAGAGGGGGGATATTAAGAATGTTGGATATAGATTGATGCAAAGAAAGCCATGGAAAACTCTTACTTATATGAATTGGACAAGACCATTATTTAGGTTACAAAATTATGGTTTGGGTGTATGAATTCTTATCATGTTTCTCTCCAACGTATAAAAATCGTTTTATCGTATTTAACATATGCCTTCAAATTTTCCTATTACATGAAATTCTTAGATTTAGGGATTTGGTTCTGTTTCTTGAAAATAATTTACGATTATTGTTGAACCAAGATGGGTTTTAGAACAAAATCTCTAATGTTTTGATGATAAAAATGTATAGAAGAACAATTGGGTACTCTATAGTAAGTTTAAGTGAGCATAACCATAAAATTAAATTATCACTTTGAAGTCAGCATTTTAACCCTAAAACACAATGCTCTAAAGAAAGAAGAACAACTTTGACGCTCAAGATAAGCTCTTATGACAAAGCCCTGATATGAATAGGGTCAATGAAAATAAATGTTCTGATCAAGTATTTATCAAGTTGTGAAGATGAAGCTCTGATCTAAAGTCAATGGTTAATGCTCTGATGAACATCTGACCCACTTTTGTCCTCTTCTAAAGAAAAGTCACTGCCTATAGGACAGTAATACTTTTTGTCCTTGATGAATTAAAAGAAGAC
The DNA here is from genome assembly GCF_003473485.1 of Medicago truncatula. Lineage (NCBI taxonomy): Eukaryota > Viridiplantae > Streptophyta > Magnoliopsida > Fabales > Fabaceae > Medicago > Medicago truncatula. The sequence continues at coordinate 3,550,584 of NC_053048.1, read as the reverse complement.
ACATTGCAAGAGCAGACAAATCTCTGTAAGAGACAAAGTTGATGCAACTTATCATTTCCAAAGAAATAAAGGATTTCTGAAGTACTGTTCAACAAAATTATCCTTAAGAGGAAAATATTTGAAATCATAAGAAAATTTCTCAAGGAAGCTTGATGTGCTAGCACTCTCGTCAAACAATGGCTCTATTCAAATCTCATATAAAAGGACCTTGAGTGTTCTAAGAAAGATAGATAACTACATGCTTTCAACTGTGCCAAAAATATGACTAGTTTATAGCGTAAAAACGGTGGATTCTAAGGTGAGGGCTCAATTAAGTCCCTCACCGGTATAACACTTAATTTAACCATCGGATTAAATAAGACCATATGAACTCATTATTTGTGACCACATTGGATCTAATATTTCATCTTCACAACCAGCACATATGTTTTGTTGTTTATGAAATTGATATCTTCTGCCGGTAGCTTCGTAACCAAAAAGCTAAGGAGAAACATTGTTGAATAACTCAATAACGTAATGAAAGGGTTGATATGTGAAATCAGAGGTAAATATTTGTACGTGGTCGTGGAACAAATAGAGCCCCGGAGCCTGGACATGAGGTGTTGATTTGTTTAGACCAACAGAGGATATCATTCAATTTAAAAATAACAATTCAAACAAATGATAGTAGCCGACGGTGGTTGTGCTGCGGCCAAATGTGTGCTAGGCTATAGGTTGCAGGGAGGAGATTTTATTCAGTGTGGTTATAAATAATGAGATAGTATGGTTTCATTTAATCCAATGGTTAAATAAAGTGGTACACCGGTGAGGGACTTAATTGAACCCTCACCGTAGAATCCACCCGCAAAAACACTTAGAAATTTTTTTGCAAACTCTCATCGTAGAATTTCTTAAGTGTTTAGAAAACTCTTTAGATACAAAATCATTTGTAATGCGCTTAATTTAGTTTACCACTCTCTGAGTTTGAAGTATGAAGAAACAACACATTTTTGGATTGAAGGAAGTCCACAAGAAATGGTAGGAAATCTTAGAGATGGTGTTGAAGTTATATGTAATCAAGTTTGATCATAGTTGAGAAATCTCTAAAGTGTTAGGGGCTTGGACGTAATCTCAAATTGTGAGGTGAACCATGATAAATATATGTGTTGATTCTTTTCTCTCTTCTGTTTTCTTTTCTTATCTTGTGATATGTTATAACTTAGAAAAGATTTTTAGAAAAAGAAAACACAATTCAAATCCCCCATTATTTGTGTTTTTCTCATATTCAATGACCATAAGAATCGTCTGGATAATTCTTTTATCATTGCTTAAAAAAATCTGATTGTAACTGAATAGATATAAAAAAAATAGAGGGGGAGGGAAGGGGGTTAGGGAATGAGCATATCTTCTGGCCTTTGACAAGTAGACGAGAATATGGAAGATTTTGCTCGAAAAGAAAAGAAGAATGGTATAGGATGAGCCAAGGTATATGTGTTGCTACATTTTGTTTCAACAAATCTAAACCCCAAATAGATCTTATGGTATATTATTAATGTTACATCGAAGAGGGGGATGATTGCTCCCTTACTTTAGAAGCCACTAAATTTTGATTCATAGTTTTATTAAACGTCTCACTAGATATTTTCCTTGTTTCCCTACTCGCTTGTTGAATAATAATTTTTCTGTTAGTTTAGTTGTTTTATGTCTTCTAGCCATTCTCTCAAAAAAAAAAAAAAAAAATCTTCTAGCCATGTACAGTTCAAATAATTTTTAGTTTTTCACCTGAATGAGGAACTCGTCCAAAAATGAAGTTGAAATTGCATAAAAAATGAGACGGATTTTGTTTAAAAAGCAAAATATACTAGTTTTTGTTTTTTGGCGAGAGATTTATTTATATTTTAATTAATAAATAAATAAAAATTCCAAGGAGAAATCAAGTGTACATAACATAAGATGCATGAGAAGGCTTGTGGACTTGGTGAATAAATAAAAGTAATAAACCATACATAAGAAACAACTTCTCAACAACATAACTTCTATAAATTAAAACACTTACTTGTGTCTGAAATGAAGCCAACTTAACATAGATAAGTTTTTAAGAAAGTTAAGTAGCTTGGTACAGTAGGTTTAATTTGAGTTTTTTTAGGGAAGGTTTAATTTGAGTTGTTATGTATAACAATGATATAAAATTTTATAATAACAATACATTGTTAAATTACCTCTTGGGAAAGAAAAAAAAATTGTTAGATTAACCTATTATACTAAATAATGTTAAAAATCCACTTTCTTTTCTTCCGTACACTTGGTATTCGATTAAGTACCGACTAATTTGAGAGGTTCAATCTCATCGTCCGTTGAGAGGGGACATTTAAAATCAAAACAAAGCTCTGTATGAACTAATTCACATTAATGAAACCTTAAGAAAAACACAATTTAAGGTCCCCAAGCTTTTTCTAAAGAAATAGAGGGTTGTCTGTGTGTGTGTATATAGGGTTAGTTGTTTAAAATGATCCTGTAAAATACGCGATTTGTAACACACCGATTTTTTATATTAGTTTATTAATATTATTATTAGATAATATTCGTATTAATGTTATTTTTAGTATTGGTTGTTAGGTATTATTAATTTACTTATTCGTATTTATTGAGATATTAGGTAAGAGGAAAGTAGATGGATTAGTTAGTCAGTTAAAGAGTGAGAGAAAATAATATTTATGAAGAAAATTGAGTTTTTAGAGAAAATAAGAAAGTAGAATGCGAACGGAGGTGGATTAGCAAAATTGGATAGAAAAAAGGTATAGTTCGTGAGCTGAATAGTATTTTAATGATTTAATCAGAAGGAGGTGTGAATAGCAAATTGATGTAGTTACAGAAAGAATAGTAGCAAAATCTAGAAGTACAAATAGTAATTTGAAATGATTAGTAACAAACATAGAGGTAAACATAGTAATCTAAAAAGATTAGTAACAAACTCAAATAGAGCTCGTAAATAGAAAATAGAATTAGAGAGAAAGGGTTACCTAGAAAGAGAGAAAGAAGGGACAAACGAAAAACTAAGGTTGTGGAGAAAATAGGCAAAGGAAACAGAGATAAGAGATCAGAGAGAGATTCAACCGTAGGAAGTCATCAATTCGGCAAACTAGAGATAAGGGGGAGTCTCTATTCATATAAGGGTTGTATGAATATGTGGGTAGTGAAGGGTTTGTGTTTTTCTTCCTTGTTTTCACGATCTTTTAATGAATTTATGTTATATTTGTGCTCTAATTGCTGCTTTGATTTTAGGTATATTATTGTCGTTGAATTCATTATTTTTAGGTCTTAAATTCGTGATTTAGTTGTGGTTACGTTGTTTATTTTGTTATAAAAGTCACCGTGTTTTTCAAGCAGTACGACATTGTTTTTGATTATGCTTGTGAAATTGAATTTTGATTCAATTGATGTTGTTATCCCTTTTGAAAGAAGGCTTAAATGTGTGTTTAGTCCCTGCACTTTCGTCCAGTTTTGGCATTGGTTCCTACGCTTTTTTTTGTTTGGCATTGGTCCCTGCACTTTCTAAAACTTTTGGCTTTAGTCCTTACGTTAACTTTCCGTTAAAAAAAAAAACCAAAACTAACGGTGTGCCACGTGGCCCAATCATGACACGCCACGTGGCACACTAAAAAACAAAAAAATCAATTTTTAATTATTATTTTATTCATTATTATTTTACTTAAAAATATCATTAGTCCCTGCACTTTCAGCATTTTTTGATATTAGTCCCTGCATTTTGGTATTAGTCCTTGAACTTTTTTTAAAAAAAAATAAAATACTTTCAATGAACTTATTATGTTTTAATTATTGTTTTGTTCATTAATTTGAGTTGTTATGTATAACAATGATATCTTTAAAAAACAAAATGTATAAGAATGATATAAAATTTTATAAATAACAATACATTGTTAAATTACCTCTTGGGAAAGAAAAAAAATTGTTAGATTAACCTATTATACTAAATAATGTTAAAAATCCACTTTCTTTTCTTCCGAACTCTTGGTATTCGACTAAGTACCGACTAATTTGAGAGGTTCAATCTCATCGTCCATTGAGAGGGGATATTTAAAATCAAAACAAAGTTTTATATGAACTAATTTACATAAATGAAACCTTAAGAAAAACACAATTTAAGGTCCCCAAGCTTTTTCTAAAGAAATAGAGGGTTGTCTGTGTGTGTATATATATAGGGTTAGTTGTTTAAATTGATCCTGTAAAATACGCGATTTTTAACACACCGATTTTTTATATTAGTTTATTAATATTATTATTAGATAATAATGTTATTTTTAGTATTGGTTGTTAGGTATTATTAATTTAATTATTCGTATTTATTGAGAGATTAGGTAAGAGAAAAGTAGATGGATTAGTTAGTCGATTAAAGAGTGAGAGAAAATAATATTTAGGAAGAAAATTGAATTTTTAAAGAAAATAAGAAAGTAGAATGCGAACGGAGGTGGATTAGCAAAATTGGGTAGAAAAAAGGTATAGTTAGTTAGATGAATAGTATTTTAATGATTTAAGCAGAAGGAGGTGTGAATAGCAAAGTGATGTAGTTACAGAAAGAATAGTAGCAAAATCTAGAAGTACAAATAGTAATTTGAAATGATTAGTAACAAACCTAGAGGTAAAAACATAGTAAAATTCTCAAATAGAGCTTATAGAAAATAGAATTAGAGAGAAATGGTTACCTAGAAAGAGAGAAAGAAGGGACAAACGAAAAACTATGGTTGTGGAGAAAATAGGCAAAGGAGACCGAGATAAGAGATCAGAGAGAGATTCAACAGTAGGAAGTCATCAATTCGACAAACTAGAGGTAAGGGGGAGTCTCTATTCATATAAGGGTTGTATGAAGGGTTTGTGTTTTTCTTCCTTGTTTTCACGATCTTTTAATGAATTTATGTTAAATTTATGCTCTAATTGCTGTTTTGATTTTAGGTATATTATTGTCGTTTGAATCATTATTTTTACGTCCTAAATTCGTGATTTAATTGTGGTTACGTTGTTTATTTTGTTATAAAAGTCAACGTGTTTTTCAAGCAGTACGACATTGTTTTTGATTATGCTTGTGAAATTGAATTTTGATTCAATCGATGTTGTTATCCCTTTTGAAAGAAACATGTAGCTATTTATACTGTGATTGTCATATGGGTTTTGCAAGTGTTTGTATAATTAATTTTATAAGAACCATGAATTATGCTGTTCCATGAATATTTGGTTAATGGCTATTCTTGTGAGTATAATATCATATATTTGTGGTCAATGAATAACCTTAATGATTTGGCAAATATATTGTTCTCAGATTTACACTATTTTTATAACAAGTACTACCTCCGTTCCTTTTTAACTGTCATATTTTGACATTTTACGCAAACCAAGACAATCAATAATATTATTACTTTTGATGCAATTTTACTATAATGACCTTATTCATTTAATATTTTATATCATATATTTCTCTCTCCGCAATAAATAACTAAGAGTAATATTGATAAAACATTATTTAATGTTGCATTGAACTTTAGAAGTGACAGTTAAATAAAAACAAAAAAAATCTCCAAAAGAGACACTTAAAAAGGAACGGAGGGAGTAGGTATTAAAGAGGGAAACTTCAATGGTTTATCATGTTTACCATATTGTGTAATCCAAAGCAGATTTTCACTCCACACTATCATTGGTCAAGTTGTTTCTAAATTTATGGTTACTTTAAAATTCAAACTTCGCATATATATATATATATATATATATATATATATATATATATATATATATATATATATATATATATATAGGGAGTATATATACACACAAAATAGATTACGGTTCCAAAAAAATTTATGTTTATCTCCTATAAATGAAACCCTCAATTTCTTTTGACCAATGGAGTATCCTAACACAATAAGAAAATAGATACCACAAAATGAGATTTTAATTAAGTTTTTCACCAACAATAAACTAATTAAGTATAATACTACGGTTTTTTTATACTAAAATATCACAGCTTGGCTATACAAGTGACTTTTATATAATTGTCAAGAAATGGATTGACTTTTTCTCATTTACAAGTCACAACAGATTATAATTATGCTCCAAGTACATATTTGAGTTGCTAACAAGTACAGTAATTCCTTTCAGAAAAAACAAGTACAGTAATTAAAATAATAGATTTTGAAATTTATCTTTTTTTTACAACAAAAATAATTCGACAATTCACCTTTTCTTCTTATTCCGTTGTTTTGAAAATGTATCGATTATTAGGTTTTTGGTTGTTCAAATAAGCTTATTGTCTGAAAATTATGCCAATTTTTTTAATTTAAGCATGGAAATTTCCATGCTTATTTTCTCCAAACCTTTTTTTTAACTACTGTATCTCGTACCACTATACATCCTAGATTTCAATAAATTTTTATTGTAGTTGTTTCAAATTCAATGATCATTTTTGGTAAGGAACATAAAAATTACACCGGAATAACTACTCAGGCAAAAGACGGATAATATCAATTTTTGTTTAAGTTACTTAGGCTTAGCGGATATCTAATAAGTTGTGATCGCTTATAATATATGACTGATAAGTTATATTCGATATGGTAGATCACTGATAGTTGATAAATTAACTAAAGTGTTTGCACTACAAGAAAATATAAGATTTGCTAGAATACATATGCTACATAATGTAATGGTAGCAAATATCAAAATAATTAGCTACCATTTGACTTAAATTAGTTTTATTTGGATTTTTTATATCAAAATATTTTTTGTTAGAAAAACAAAATAACACGTTCTCGCATAAATCTCGTGATCTAGAAACACATTCTCTCACCGTCGCCGATATCCACCATAGTACCTCTGTAGCGCCGATCTCCACCGTAACACCATTGTACCACAGATCTCCACCGTAACACCACCGTAGCACCGATCTCCACCACCTCTCCAACCTTCCTTTGTTCTCGTCGATCTACACCATCATGGACGAGAACCTCAAAATTCTCATTGACGTTCAAATCCGACGAGTTTATGGATCTGCGATTATTCGATAAGAACCCTAATTTTTGTACTTTAACCTCAATTTCATCTTCGACATGACTTTCTTCGAATGCTCACCTATAACCCAGATTGTAGTCAAACTGATTTGATTTACAATCAATTTCTTTGAATTTCAATGAAAGTATGTTTGTGTAAGTGAAATATTCACTGAAATCTATGAATTATAACTTTTGTTTTTAGTTCGATTCATTCCTCTGCAACCTAGTAACTTCTCTTAGTCTTATTCAATGTTGAAATTCTCTTGTAGCATGTGTGAGTTGTTGTTATGCTGCTTCAAACTTGTTAGGGTCTGTTTAGATAAACAGCTTATTTGGAGCTTATAGCACAAGTACTTTTCATGATAAGTGCTTATGTATAAGGTTACATAAGCCAGTTCTACAGTAGATGAACAAATATAATTAAATTGTTTATTTATATGCTATAAGATATTTTCAGAAGTTATGTTTGAGAACTTATTAAAATAAGCTGAAAAAAGCTTATGAGAAAATGGCATAAGCTATTTTCAAAAGTTCTCCCAAACAGTCACATAAAACTTATATTCTATATTACATACCTTGTTAGGTGGAGTAGTCTTTTAAATTCATATTCAATGCAGAGTGTGATTTGACTTATTCAATGTGAAATTGCTATGATAAGTCATTGTTATTTTGCTGCGGAAAAATCATTTTGAATGCTTTTTTGCTGCGGATTAACTAAATATTTGCTAGGATTTTTGTTATTCTATCTACGGATTTACTAAGAACTAAATCCCTAGCAAATTTTTCTCTCAATCCATGCTAGGACGAATCAATAGGTATTCCCTAGCATATCTATAGCTAAACTCGTTTGCTAGGAATTACCTGCGAATTAGCTACAGGAATTGGTGTAGCAAATTACCTTTTTACTTGTAGTGTTGATAAAATTAGCTGTTCAAATAGTTGATAAATGTAAAAGACATATATGTGGTAAAGTTAGCGATTCAAATTAACGGCTAATTTAATCCTTTTTTAGAAGTACTTAATCTTTTTTGGGTTAATAAGTCTTTACCCCCTGTAATATAGGTCATTTCCGATTTCCCTCCTGTAAATTTTTTTTTTGATTTAGCCCCTGTAAAAAAAAAATTGTTTTGATTTACCTCCTAATAGGCCAAACAAAAACCAATTTTAATTTTTTTTTAAGAAATTTTCGTTTTTGTTTGGCCTATTAGAGGGGTAAATAAAAAAAAAATTACAGGAGGTAACGACCTATTAACCCATCTTTTTTAGATAAGGGATACTTAATTTAATCTTGTCACGCCTAACAAATAGGTGTAAAATATGCATTTAAGTGCTTGCCCATTATCTCTTGAAGTCAAGCAAAGCAATATACTCCATCAGCTTCTTTTAATGTAGTAGTCGAATTTTTAGAGAAAAAAATAAATAGGTATATTATTTGAATAGTCTTTTTTCGGTCAAATTATGAGACAACACAATATATACAAAGAAATGTTGGTATGGACATAAAAACTAAAGTAATAAAGAGAAAAGAACACATTGTGCTTACCGATCAAATTTAATTTGTCAACTAGCCTACATAGTTGAATGCGGCTATATGAACAGAATTACATACAGGCCTATCTATATATGTGCTAACTGTTATGTAGCACAACTGATTTGAGTTAAAATATTAAACGAGGTAAGGAGTTAAAAGTTCATGGTTCAAGTCTTCGCAAGAAGAAAACTATGTTCATGTAGCAACCTTTTCAGAAAAGGATCCCTACAAAAGATAATATGGTAAGGTGTGGAGTCATTGAGCAGAATATGAATGTGTCTGCGGCGAACTACGGCACTACAGAAAATGTGAATCAATTGACTTTAGATTGTGACTTTTTTGGTACTATTTGGTTTCTTCTTCGCCAATGGATGGGTGTTCTTTCGGTGAATCCTCCAACTCTAATTGATCATTGCATATACTCCTGGAGTTCATCTTTGCTCCATTTTACATTTTTCCATTTACTCCTTTCCAATGCATGGATTAATGACATATGACAAAAATAAATCTAAGGGCTAGTAATAAAAGCTTAAAATAGAGATTAATTCATTTGATTCCTCTCATCATCTTCATTGTTGATACAACAATACCCATCTAGCTTCTCCCACTCATCAATCTCCATGGCTGCCTCTCCCTTTTCCTCTCTCACCGCCTATATCTCAATGACCGTTCTATCTTCTTCCTCTTGTTGTTTCCATGGTTTATGTTTATTTGAAATCTGGAATAACACCAAGAAACGGTTTTAAGAACTACGTATCCTTTAGAAATTTGTAATTTTTAAACCCGGAAAAACATCAAGAATGTTGTGAATTTGTAATTTATCTCTTCGAATGAATCATTTAGTGGAGAATCTATTGGGCTTGATTTGTAACACTGTGATTTGGAGTGTGATAACGACATCGATCGGTGGTGCCGGAAAGGGGCGGCTGCGTCGGTAATGGAAGAAGCAGCCATGGGGAAGATTAGAGGAAGAAGAAGAATGACAAAATTGTAGATCTAAGATGTAAAGGATCATAACCCAAGGGTTCCAATCAACTCTAGAGAACGGTCACCGTCCGACCGCTGCCGGAAGGAAAGAGGTGGGCGTCGGCACCGACGAGAGGAAAAGGGAGAGCAGCCATGGAGATGATGAGAGAGAAACTAGATGGGTGTTTTGTTGTATAATAACGATGATGAGAGGAATAAGTTAAATTGGTCTCAATTTTAACATTTTAATCTTAACCTTTAGATCTATTTTTGCTATGTGTCATTAATCCATGCATTGGAAAGAAGTAAATGGAGGAATGTAAAATGGAGCAAAGATGAACTCATATTCCTGCGCATTGAATAGGTTTCTAAAATCATCAAGGAACTATATGCAAGTGGTGTGCCTTGCTTGTGAGTTAATCATTAAGAAACAATTTCTAGTTTTTAACTTTCATTGGTTGTGAGATAATCCTTTCTAGTTGGCGCCATAATCATTTTTCTAACTTTTGCTTTTTGTACGTTATTATTACTGTAAAACTGTTGTTGTTCTATGAGTTCTTCCTTTGCACTCCTCTTGCTAGGGGGATCTCTTTTGGTGGTATATAAATGTTATTTTGGCTTGTTTAAAAAAGAAAAAATTAACAAAAACAATTACCATGTTAACATTTGTCATTCAAAAAATATATAAAGGATTCTAGAATATTCGTGTGATGAAAATTGTAACACATAAGGCTGACGAGGGCGGAGAGTGGTCGCCGGTGGATAAGGCACGACAATGAGCAGCTCCCGACAGCTTCTAGAGGAACCGAATCACATCGAAATGAGGGGGATCCTGAGGCCGTGTAAGTATGGGACTACATGGTTGAATGAAGGCTTATGAGAATTGTTTGGTAGCTCATTACATAAAAACTTCACAGTTAAGCGTGCTTGATTTGGAGTAGTCTTTGGATGGGTGACCTACCGGAAAGTTTCCTGGTAAGAGTGCGAGTGAGAACAAAACACGCTGAAAAGACTCGTGTTGATTTGTAGGATCAGTCAGCAATACTTAAAGTCGTCTGGAATGTTACAAAAATAGTATTTGGATTTTGGATCTATATAACAAGCACATATAGCATCTATACACACGTTATTATATTAGCTGAATGGGGAAAATATCTGATGAGGATGGGGATGATGGCCTTTCTTGTATGCATGTATATTTTATGAGGATTACTTTTCCCATATAAGGATTCTCGCGCGTCCTGTGTTTTTTCAAAAATGTCTTTGAGATTTCCGGATTTCATAATTTGGAATGGTGTTTTCCTTTGTTATAGGGTGAAAAATGGAGTTACGGATTTTTCCGGATTTTGTAATCCAGAAACTTCAAAAAAATAGGGTGTGTTACATGATATTTCCGGATTACATAATCCAAAAACCCCCCAAACACCCTTTTCTAAGGTAAAATAGTTCGGATTATATAATCCGAACTGTATCAGCACAAATCCTAAACATATTTGTAACATGTATAACCATTTTAGGGACAATATTAATCTTCCTAACTCTTATCATTTTGTTTTGGGTCATTGTTACCTGTTCTTAGTCAAAAATCGGGTTCTCGGGCTACTTGATCGGATTGCTCTGAAACTTCCCAAAAAAATCAAAAAAAAAAAAAAAATCAAGGACCATGACTCCTCTAGAAGGGACTTCTTACGGGACTCCGCCCCTCAAAATCCAAAATTTCATTGTTTAGACCTATTTTTTATTTTTTTTAATTATTCATATTCTCAGAAAAATCTGAAAATATTTGCACTAGTTTTATTTGATTTTTAGAATTTTTTGGTGGTATTTTTATATTTTTATTTTATATGACAGATTTTTAGCATTTTTTTTACTTAGTTTTTTTGTTAGTTTTAAAAGCAAAACTCAAAACTGCCGAAATATGAGAGATTCTGATGGCTGATTATACATAAGAATTATCCGGATTATAAAATCCGAAATAATAAACATGATTCTGGATTATGAAATCCAAAAACCTCATAGGCATTTTTGAAAAAAATACAAGGCGCGCGAAAATCATGTAAGGTGGGAAAAGTAATACTCATATTTTATTTGGCCAAATAATTGATGATCAAATGTACTTAGTCGGCAAGAAATTGATACTTACACTTCTTTTCTTTTTGATAGAATTTGATATGTTCAACAAAAAAAAGTCCTAGTTCTAGAAGGATATATGTGTCATGTGACGCCTAAGAATATCAAAAGTCAATGTTTTAAAATATTGGAGTATTAAGCTTTAAAAAGTCAATGTTTAAATTTCAAACCTAAAATATCTTTATGAAAGAAATTAACACGTATTAGACTTTTCTCTTTGAATTATACGTAGAGACTAATGAATTTAAAAAATGATGTATTTGATTTATAATATATACCAAATACAATAATTTTTGTTAGATTACCTCTCAAAAAAAACAAGTTTGTTAGAGTAACTTGTTATACTAAATTAATCTTAGAAATCCACCTTTTTTTCTTCTAAACACTCGGTATTTGATCAAGTACCAACTAATTTAAGAGGTTCGATTGTTAAAAAAAGGGTATTTAAAATCAAAACAAAATTCTGTGTGAATTAATTTACCTAAATGAAACATTAAGAAAAACACGACTTAAACTCCCAAGCTTTTTCTAAAGAAATAGAGGGTTATATATATGGGAGTTGCTAACTTACTCTCATCTAAAAACATGAAAGACTAAGTTAGCAAGCCTACTCTCATTTATCTTTGACTAAAATATCAACCTACTACTATTCAAACCAATTTAAAATGTAAGGGTAGTTTTATAAGTCTCCTTTGATTTATTTTATTTTTGCTAACAAGTCTCCTTTAATTAATTAAATTAAAACAATCACATAAATTCTCGCATCATTCCAGTTTTTTCTTTTAACGTAGAAAAAAAACAAACTAGCACTTTGCATACACCTTTTTTATGATTTTTTTTTTAATGAATTTGCACTGTATTCCCTTTTTTTTATGAATTTGTACTGCATTCTTAGATCTTATATAAAAAGTTTTGTTTAAGCTATCAAAAATAAAAAGCGCTGCTTCACGTTTTAATTAAGCTACAAAATTTAAACATCACAAAAAAATAACTTCCTCTACCAAAAAAAAAGGTAACTTGCTTCACGAAAATATTCTTCCAAAACTAAGTAAATTAAGAAACGTGTGAGGAATAGTGGAATAGTCGTTGTACTCCTTTCTCTCTAAATCTAGAACCGTCGTACTTCTTTCTTTCTCACACAAATTTTAAATTCGTCGCCGCCATCATGTAGATCAAATGACGGATGGTGGTGCAACGAGGGTCTCTGCCCTCTGCATCACCGTACCTTTCCGACGTTCGGTTGCGCTCTCTGTTGTCGTAAAGGTTGGTTTGTGTTTTTGGTGTTTTTTTTGTTTCGTTTGGTTGTGACGTTGCTGGGTTTCGTGGTGTGTCATTGGATGCTTAGTGGTGGTTGTTTGGTTTTCGTGGATCTCAGACTATTTGATTCATTTCCTCTCTTGGTTGTGGTGGAGGTTATGTTTGCTCGCAACATAGGTGGTGATAGATCGATCACGATGGTGGTGATACATCATATCTAGATTCGCTTATTAACTGTTATAGTTTCGATGGATCTTTGGTTGTATTGGTATGTGGTGCTTCATGACAGTTTTCATGGTGGTGTTGATTTTGGGTCTTTTGTGGCGGGGCTCGTGGTGGTTTTTGGTGGTAGCGCTTGTGGTGGTTTTTGGTGGTGCTGCGCGTGGTGGCTGGTGTTGCTTTTTGGTGAGTGTTAATGGTGGTTTTTGTGGTGGTCAATGGTAGTTTTGGTGACGGTGGTGGTAGTGGTGTTGATTTTTGTGGTGGTTTTTACTTGTTGGTTAGTGATGGTTATGTTTTTTCCTTGTTGTAGTTAGTGATGATTATGTTTTTTCCTTGTTGTTTCAAAACATAATCATCAATAACCACCACTAAAAAGTTTTAGTGGTGGTTAGTGATGGTTATGTTTTTTCCTTGTTGTATGATGGTACAAGGTTTTTGGTTGGCTTCTGCGGTTCTCTGTGAAGTGTGTTTTGTGTGAAGGTGTTTGGGAGAGCTAATGGTGGTGTTTGAGATTTTGTTCCCGAGTGTTTTTAAAGGTTGTTGGTTGTTGTGTAGGTTTTTAAGTTGGTGTTCAGGGGGTGTGTGTGAGCAGCGGAATGTGGGTGGTGGAAGTTATTTTTGTGGCAGTTGTGACCATGTTTGAGGATTTTGGTACAACTTATGTTTATGTTGTTTCGTTGATCGTGGTGTTAGCTTTGTTTTGGTGTTTCTATTTATTGATTTTAGAGATAGCCATTTGTTTAGGAGGCGTTTCCTCTAAGTTTTTAGGATTTTTTTTCTTTGATTCACAGGTGTATGGGTTTTCCATTAGGAGCTCCCCATCTATCATTTATATGTTGCTACTTTAAGACTTCTACCTTAATACTCCTTGTGCTGGTTAAAGATTCATTGCGATTTTAATAAATTTCATTTTAACTTTTAAAAAAATAAAAAGAAACATTTGAGGATAACAAACATTAAGATGCTTACACAGTTCAGCAGCATAACGTAAGACATAACAGACATTAAGAAAACAAGTTTCTAATATTTTATTTAAAAATAAAAATAAATTTATAAATTTACAAATTTATCCTTTCTTTAAAACATGTTTTAAATAGAGAGAATTGATTATTTTATCAAAAGCAAGTGGGAGAATCTATTTGAATAAATACCAATTTTTGTTCAAATTACTTAGGCATTGAACGGTAAAAGTAACGGATATCTAATAAGTTAGATGATACTTTATAACATATGACTTATAACTGATAACTTATATTCGATGGTTGATAATGGTTGATAAGTTAATTAAAGTGTTTGATAAAATTAACCATTTAAATTACTGATAAATGTAAAAGACATATTTTTTTTAGAAGTATTTAGGGTGTGTTTGACCCTACTTTTTTGAGGTCTAAAAGCTACTTTAATAATAAAGTTGTAAATTAAAACTTTAAAGTTAAAGCTAAAGTCGTTTGGTATTTGTTGTTTTTTCCAACTTAATTAGTAAAACTTTTTAAGGTTGTTTAATATAGACCTCTCAAAAATAGTCCCAAGATGGACATTTACAATTTATAAATGTTAAAAAAATTATAGTAAAGCATAAATTTTATGATAATAAAAAACTAAAATAAAAATAACATTTTATTAAAGTTTTCTAAAAATATGATGGTCTATTGTTGGACCGGATATATATTAGACAAACCCTATATATATATATATTCATCAAAAATCTTGATTATCCCACTTGGTATTTATTCAACCCTTTGAATAATAAGGAAAAGATTTGAATTTTCAACTAATAAAAAGTACGAATGTTTAAAAATTGTTTGTGAATTTAATTATATAATCGTCAAACATTAAAAATATTTAACTTTGATTAGAGCATATTTAATGGAGGAGAAATCTTAAAATGAGTTTTTAAATAAATCTCATTTATACACATCACTCATTTATAATTTATAAGCATCAATTCATAATAAGCATTTAACATCTCTAATGCCGCACTTTATAAAATTTACTAAATAAATTCCACAAATAACTAGATATCATTACATTTCAACGATCTTTTATAGTTTTCTATCCATAACTCTAACTAAAATAGTATTAAATCTTGTTTTAGCCAAAAACTTATGGGACTGCACATCAAAAGAAGGAAGAGTATGCTTGTATAAGGATTCTCTCTCACTTCACTCCAAAAAACATGCTTTCTTATTATTCTCCAACAGAGATAGCCATTAAGCCATGTCTATAGTCACATATATAATTATATTTGTTGTTGTTAAAAAAAAACATATAATTTGTTGTAATTTATTGGCAATATTAAACTTTTAGCATTGACATTCTAGGAAAATTAAACTTTGTTCATTAATGGAAGTCATTTTTATTTGCATGTTTGAAATATGACATCGGATAGATTATTTAATTCAGATTATTAGAATCGATAAAGTTACCGGGCGAAAAACAAGGAATTGATGCTAAGAACAAGTTAACGTTTGGTTCTTAAATGTGCGAGGCTGAGTCGCAATAGTCACGAGATGTATTACGATTACAAAATCTTCAATGAGTGTATCTTTATGCTAGTAAATTGATGGACAAATATCTCCAATGAAAGACACATCCGAGGATCAAATTAACTAACGAAATACACATTTGCCGGTCAAATTGACTAACGAGATAAACATTCAAAGATGCTTATGTAATTTTGGTTAAATTGAGGACGATAGTGATAGCACTTGACACATTCATAAATCAAAATAATCTTTTTTTCAGTGTCAACAAATGGCCGTGTGCTCTACTAAAAAATCACCAAACGAGATTGTGACATATTTAAGCAAGAAAGTTGAATTCTATCTATGGTACCAAATCTAGCTATAAATAGCAACACTTGAGTGAAGCAAACACACACCCATCACAATTAACATAGAATATTAGCCAAAGAAAACAAACATGGGTTCCTATTCAAATGAGAAAGAGAACAATATAGTGGAAACTTTCACTCCACAAATAGATGATAGTGATACCCTCTTAGCCATGGTGCTAGGTGCCAATATGGTGTTTCCTGCAGTTCTTAACGCCGCAATTGAACTCAACTTGTTTGAAATCATTGCTAAGGAAAGTAATGGTGATTTCATGTCAGCCTTTGAAATTGCTTCAAAGTTACCAACTCAACACTCTGACTTGCCAAATAGGTTAGATCGTATGTTGCGCATGCTAGCTAGCTACTCTCTTCTTTCGGTGTCCACTCGCACCAACGACGATGATAGCACGGTGAGAGTTTATGGAGTCACGTCTTCTGGCAAATACTTTGTTAATGATGAAAATGATGGTGGTTATTTGGGCTCATTCACATCGTTTATGTGCCACCGTGCTTTGTTAGGGGTGTGGTAAGTTCTTTTACCTTGCTTAAGAATATTTATTCTCACATTTGATGCTCTCGTACATAATGCAGTACATAAATTCATAAAATCATATTGATAATGCAGGTTGAATTTTAAGGAAGCAGTAATTGATCCAGAGATTGATCTATTCAAGAAAGTTAATGGAATATCAAAGTATGAGTACTTTGGGAAAGATCCACAAATAAACCAGTTATTTAACAAATCAATGACTGATACATGCAATGTTCACATGAAAAGAATCCTTGACATATACAAAGGATTTGAGGGGGTATCAACTTTGGTTGATGTAGGAGGTGGCAATGGACAAACTCTCAAGTTGATTATTGCCAAATACCCATCAATAAAGGCAATCAATTTTGACCTTCCACAAGTGATTGACAATGTATCACCCTTTTCTGGTAACCTATGTTCATTTGTGACAACATTCCTAGGGTTTTGGATAATTTGATCATACTTTAAATTTTATTTTGAATGGCCATGAGTATTAATTGAAAATTGCCAAATTTTATTTAGGGATTGAACATGTTGGAGGAAGTATGTTTGAGAGTATTCCACAAGGAGATGCCATAATACTTAAGGTTGGTATATACTCCCTTCAATCTTGAATATAAGACAAAAAAATACTCATATTTGATGGTATTTAATATAAGCAAATTTAACTACTTTGACTCTAATTTAATTTAATTTTATAAGCCTTTGACCCTATTTAATGATTCAATCCTAAAACACCCTTAATATAGATTTTGTTTTTTAAGGACTATTTGATTCCCTTAGTACAAGTTTCTTGGGAAAACACTTCTGAAAATGCACATTTTGAGATTAAAAGAAGTAATTACACTTGACTAAAATTCTCAGTAAGTGTGATAATGGTTACCTTATAATCGCAACTAGAGGGGGGTAGCATGGTTTCTTAAAGAAGTAATTACACTTAACTAAAATTCTCAGTAATTACACTCTTTAAGAACTTTAGATGTTAAATTTTTATGGAAACTTAAGCATTCAATGCATCAGAAATTGAAATATGAAGCTTTTTCAATGAATAGTTTCTTAATTGAGTATCTTAAAGAGTGCCCTTAAGG
The DNA here is from genome assembly GCF_003473485.1 of Medicago truncatula. Classification (NCBI taxonomy): domain Eukaryota; kingdom Viridiplantae; phylum Streptophyta; class Magnoliopsida; order Fabales; family Fabaceae; genus Medicago; species Medicago truncatula. The sequence goes on along the minus strand of NC_053048.1, from coordinate 3,532,994 downwards.
TACTCGTTAGCAAGACCCTAACATATAAACACTTGTTTGCTTTAATTATTAATTCTTGATAACATCATTTATGTAAACACTTGTTTGCTTTAATTATTAATTCTTGATAGCATCATTTATTCTCTATAAGGTATATAGTATATAGTGCTTACAGGAATTTTGTATTTCTGGATTTTATTGTTCTAGGCTGTATGCCACAACTGGTCGGATGAAAAATGCATAGAAATCTTAAGCAATTGTTACAAAGCTTTACCTCCAAATGGAAAGGTTATTCTCATAGAGCTCACACAACCAGAAGATCCAGAACCAACAAATGCATCTCAAATGATTTCAATTCTCGATAACATCATGTTTATCACAGCTGGTGGAAAGGAAAGAACTCCAAAAGAGTATGAAAATTTAGGTAAAAGGTCTGGATTTTCTAAGCTTCAAGTTGCTTGTTGTGCTTTCTCCATCATCGGAGTGATGGAACTTTACAAATAACCAAGTCACGCATTGATTACAACTCGACCTATAAATGCAGATCTGAACTTCCTCATGTTCCTCTAATTTATTGTGTCTGAACTCTAAAGTTGTCGCTTGCAATTGAGCTTGTTCCATTGCATCATTCCATTTTTTTTTTCATTTTCACTGTTGAATTTTCCTTTCTTTTAATTTATTGTGTTTTCCATTTCTTTTCATGTATCAATATTTCATGTAATATTTCAAACCTTCGTGTGAATGTTGCTATTATTCCATATGGAAATTGTTATTGACTTCTTGTTTTGGCTATTAATCATTGACTGTTGACATCATGTAGATAGTTTAAAGTAAGGAAACACTAAAGCAGCGAGAACCATATACAAAATGAGCACGTTAGATACATTATCTATTTTTCTTAAATAAAAATAACAAAAGATGCTTATAATGAAGACAGAGATGCCGAGATTGTATATTATTATAAAAACACAGTCAAACAGAACAAATAAAAGTCTCTCCCCACTTGATTGTTATACTTCTCCTTATTAAATTGTAAAAGAGGAAGAAACTTACAAGCTCAAGAAGAAATGGTGCTTTTTGAGATGACGTCAAAGGATATTCCATTTTGTTGAAGTCTCTGCTGGAGGTCAGTATGACCAAATACGATCCCGGGAGGGTAAACTCCTCCTTTAGGTAGGTTTTTGCGCTGGCTGAGAAGAATGAGAGCACACTGAACGATAATTATTGGAGTTGTTACATATCCAATTTCAGGACCTGTTATTCTTGTTATTATTTCCATGTCAGGTTTTGTGTTTCCTTGTGAAGCAAGACTCTCGTTACTAAAACCGCGTCCGACAAACCACATCTTGAACGAAGCGCTTTCTACCTCCTCTTCTGCAGGGCCGTTCTTCCTGAACCAACCGAGACTAAATAACGAAGGAAATTTCAAAAGAAGCCACCTTCCAAAGCTGGTGTTTCCAAAAAGGCCAATGAAAATTCCAACCATAATGATTCTTAAAATTCCCAACAAAGATTTTGAGCCTATTTTCACACCGAAATGAGCTGGCTTCACCGATGACCAGAAGGCTTCCCTTTTTACAACCATCTCGGGACTTTCGTCCGACCCGGGGAGACCATGGGGGTTTTCTGTTAAAGTTGAAAGTGTTCTTCGAACAACACTTGCATCTGCTGAAGGTAGCACTACTGCCCAAAGTCCAATTTTCTTCTGGTGTTCTATGGTGTCTCCTTTAGTGGGAGATGGTCCGGGAATCTACGACCATAAAAACAGAAGTCAATAAAATCACACAATATTAAAAATATTAAAAATTACAGAGAGCAAGTGCAATACAAATTCAACGGACACACCAGTATGAATTGATTGACAAATCACAAGGTTCAAAGGACATTCCTATCTGACAGGTCCAACCAATTGATGGAGCACCAGAACAAGACTCGTATAAGAGTAATATTAAAAACAGGAAAACGAGCCAAAGTTTTTGCAACAGAAAAACCAAAGCATTGGCTCCTCAAAAAAAGGTATTTCTTTGTTTAAAACAGTATTCTCAACCGCAATCATATCACAGAAAATAACAATTTGTTCAAATTCTACTATGTTATAGTACTATAGCTCCCCTATAGCTGCTATCAAAAAGCATTTTGTATTGAATACTGTATTGCATAACAATAGTGACTTGTTCATGTTCCACAGCGCTATAAAGCTACAGCGCCGCTATTTGATAACATTGGTCTAAAACAACCCAAATTGACTGACTCTTCACTCTACTCCTCCCCCTATAACTGCACTGCATCATCTAACCAACTTGTCAACTCAAAATGTAACTAATTATCTCCAGCTATGTCTTTCTTTCTCTTAGAGTATATCCAACCAAATCCTAGGTGACTAGGCTTATTATTGTTCAAGTCTAATGGCTAGCCCATGCTTGTTCTATTTCATTGCTCACATCATATTCATCTTCTTGTTCTCTATCTATGACACCTCAAACACCTATCTTCAATCTTTTACCCTGCCAAATTCAACATGCATGTTAGGTCCGTGCATGTGCGCATGTGCAAACACAAACACACAAAGTCATCTGCCAAGTGACAGATTTATCTTGCTTTTCAAGGTATTGCTCATACAAATAGAACAAAATTTCTCAATGAAACCTCTAGCCATTACTGAGGCAATAGCCAATACTGGTATGTCAACAATTAAGAACAAACATGTTTGCCACATCAAAGAATTCATTAAACTTCATCACACCTAATCTGTCACAAACTACAATTATGACATGTTCATATGCTTATTTCCATAAGCTCTACAATATAGCTTATTCTTCAAACTATGAAAACATATTCACTTTATTTGAAAAGAATGTTATAGAAATAAGTTATATATGATAAACTTATACATCATAAACACTCAATTAAGTTAAGGTTTTTCGGGCTTATTGGAATAGCTTATAGCTTATAAACCCATACGACTTAAATAGACCTCTTTAATAACAATTTTCCTCAAGAACTTATAGTGTTTTCTGATAAGCTACTTCAAGTAGCGTTTCAACATATATAACTTATCATTTTTTTTTCTCTCAATTTTACACATATTATCTTAATTGAAACAAAAATTAAATATTGTAATTAAAAACATCTCTTTATGTAATTTAATATTTATCATCAGTTGAACTACTAATTTTACCAAACTCTACAAATTCAATTTGTTATCAGCTACCAACTAACTTATACCCTATAAGATCGTCTGCTATCAACTAGCTAATCAGTTATCCATTACTCTTTTTTACCAAACAGATTTTAAACAAAGTCTAAACATTTCATTACCTGTGGCCTAGGTCTTCTTGGTCTAGACCTTCTAAACTTGTGCAAATTACTCGCATTAGCAACACCAAGAACAGCAGATTCATACGTAGCAAAATTCCCCACCATTCTCTTCTCAGACTCCAACCCAACATATGCCTCAACCCTATTCACCACTGCCTCACCCACCCACTGAACCGAATTAAACAACAACCCTAACTCCGCCGGAACTGAATCAAACCCACAAGCTGAAACCACCAACGAACCGGTCTCAACTGCCCTTTGATGGTAACTAGCCTCCGTCTTCTCCATAAACTCCGGCTCACCACAGATATCAAGATAATCACAACCTGCATTTAAACCCAGACAAACGAGAGTAAATATTAATCTAACAATTAATTACTAATATTTGTCATTAAAAAAGTTCAACAAAAAATAAAAATTCATTTTGGTCTCTCACAATTTTCTGACAGCCCAATTCAATCCAAACAAACATAAAATTCAAATAAATCCTGAGTTATGAAGCACGGATACGGACGCAGACACATATTTCAGTGTTGGAGATACATAATTCACTGTAATTATACGTGTCTGTGTCAGTGTCGCGTCAGTGTTGGAGATAGTGTTGAAGACGACACGTGTCCAACACCGGGACACGCCTAATCCGAAGAGTGTATGTGTATAGATCCCGACATTTTTGTATAACTCCTATTATAATAAATCAGGAACCAATTTGTCCTCAATATGAAAACATCAAATGAGGACCAAAATGAGTCTTCACTCTTAAAAAAATAAAAAGTATAACCTGTGTCGGTGCAGGCCGCCACCACGGGTTCGCCATGGTGGCGGAATGGGCCGACACAGTTAAGGATGAGGTGAGTTTGTGAGCAGAGAGAGCGGAGGGAGGATGGATCAGTTGTGTCAGCGTGGAGGATGGGGAGAGACGGTGGTGGGTTGGGCTTTGAAGCCCATTGAAGAGTTTGGGCTAGTTTTGTTGGGCTTCGGCCCGCGATGGCTATGGAAGTGAGAGGAGAGGATGATGTGTTGAGGAATTTGAGAGCTTCTTTGAGAACGTATTTGCCTGTGAAACCTGATGCTCCTAGAATTATTAGGTCGAATTTTGTGGCATTTGGTTCCATTTTTTTGGAGAAGAGAAAAGTGGTTTTTAGAATCACTCAAAGAAGGTGATATAGTGGTTTTGGTTGGAAGGTTTGAGGAAGTGATTGTGTGTGTGTGTGTTCTGTTAGAAGTAGGTTGGAAGTTAAAAAATAGGTTGCAAGTTAAAAGCTTGTAGGTGGTCTAATGAAAATGGTGTTAAATTTCACAGGGTCCACCTTCCAAAACTAGAACAAAAACCGAGTAATATTCATTTGGTCCTTCAATATATCAAAATTGTAAAATAGTTTTTGATTGTATATTAGTTAAAATAGTCTTTTATGTTAAAACATCTCGTTAATATTTATCATATTAAAATTGTGTGTTTCTTGTTGTAACATTTATAAGACAATAATCGAACATCTTCTTAGACCCAATTTGGATAAACAGCTTAATTTCTAGCTTATACCATAGTAAGTACTTATCATGTACAAGCGCTTATTATAAGTTATTTCTACGACAAATGATAAAATAAGAGGAGTGTTGTTTGAACAACTAATTTGGTTGACAACTATAATTTATAAAGAAAAAGTAGGTATTTGCATGAAAATCAAAGCAATAGAGAGATAAAGTAAAAAATTATGTGAATATGAGAGAGAAAGTTGTCACCAAATGAATGTTCAAATATCATTTCTCTAAAATAAAGACATATCGTTCTTGTGTAAGCTAGAAGTTGTTTCATTAACTTATGAGCGTATCATTAGATGTTTTCATTAGTTCTTTAAAACAATCTCACAAGGAAAATAAATAAAAATAGTGACTTATTTCAAATCTAATTCTGAGAATGTATGAAAAAATTGTAGAGCGAGTTGTGTTCATTAATCTAGGCTTACTTGCCTCGAGCAGTTAATCTATGTAGTTTTTTTTAAGTATGGAAAAAGAATTTATGCAGTTAAGTATGGAAAACACTTGATTTGCACAAGAAAAATAAAGTTTAAGAGAGGACTGCTAGGGGCAGTTGCTCTAACAAACGTGGTTGGATACTTTCTCAACCATTGGTCCATATTAGGGGGTCAAAATCGCAACTATGGCAAAGTTAGGGGGCCAAAAGTGCGTTTAAGCCTAAAAAGTATTATCTTGAAGTAAATGGCTTTGTGAATTCAATTTTTTTAAATTGCTTATTAGTTAGGGCCCAAATTTTAGTTTTGTCTCACGGCACCAAAATCTCATAATAAGGGTTTGAGTACATATGATCAATAGACATTTCAACATAAACCACTACAAGTTCCAGAATCAAACATGTGTTACAGCTCTAGATCAAAACTGAAAATTAGATGATAAAATGAAATTAAAAAAAATCTCCTACAAGAAAACAATCTCACAACTTTATGTTGACAATAGATAACTCGAAGTGAAAGATCTCTGCCTCCTCATTTTAAAGTCTCAATCTTGCTTAACGTTTGAGCCATTTGATCCACCACCTAGTGGTCTCTTCAAGAAGTCAACTAAACATTAGGAGGCATAGTAAAATTGCAAGAGATAGATCATATGATTACCCAATGCAAAAGTTTAGCATAACATATGTAACTACAACTTCAAGTGATTTTAATGGGCAGAGACGAGACAAGATCAAAACATATATAGTACTTCAAACCAAATAAACTTCTAGAAAATTAAATAAATTCAGTACTGTGGATACAACATTTTTTATTGCAGATTTCAGTACATTGTTTCCAACAACCGACCTCAACTACGACACAAAATCAGCCAAGTAATCTTCCTTGTCTGCACAAGCACGAAGCCATACATTAGTGATATTTTACTATTTAAGACATAGGCATAAATTGGACATCATTTACATACCATCAACAACGCGTATTGGGCGTCAATAAGAAACATAGTATGAGAAGGAACAATGTTTCTCATGGAAGATAAAAGCACGGAAAAAGGCATGGGAGGCCGCTGAGCGAAACTTGGAGTTCTTATGATGTTAGGAGGAACACTGGTAGATTTTACCTGAGGCATCCCACAAACCAAAATTGTTGGGAGAAAAGTAATAAAACAAAATAGTATAGGATTAAAAACCAGAAGATGAATCTCAAAAGATGAATGCCACAAAATGTTGCACATGAATGTGTTAAAATCAGAAGATAAAAGAAATATTAGAATGGAAAGCTGTAAACTGAAGAAATCATTGTTAGATTTTAAAAACAGTTAAAAAAATTGGTGATAACATTGCCTTTTACATAGAAAACTAGAAAAACATAAGAAGCAAAACTCATGAAAAAGCTTACGGTGTCCACTTTAGGGGGCTTGAAGCTAACAACGAATTCTGGATAGATATGTGTGTTCATATTCATGATCCACACCACATAGCACTTTGGGCGTTGAACATCAACCACCCCATTATCGTATTCGCAACCACTTGGACGAAGTTGCTTAGTGTTAGGACGGTAGCATTTAGCAACATTGCATTGTTTGATCATTTTGAATACATTTTTATCAACCCCATTGAAGATAGCATTTAAAGCTCTAGAGTTGGCGAGAGAAGATTCATCCTCAACTGTAGTCCACACTTCTTCTGATTTCAGAACATTAGTCTTGTTTTCATCTTTATCAAGTGCCACAAGATGTTCCCAACCTTTCAACACTGTTTTCCACGTCTTGCTGTCAATAGATTAAGGAAAACACTCATCTATGATTTCCAGTAATCATAGTTGGTACCATCCAGCAAAGGTGGTCTGTTCACATACCCTCCTTCCTTGTCCATCCTGCCAGAACCTATCTCCTCTGGATCTCACCCTAAAAACAGGCAGGGTTCCCGCTCTGATGCCAATTGAAATTCTAGCACGTTAGACTTAAGATGTTTTATAAGATGTTTCAACACAAGTTATACAGAAACAGATGTTGAATAAAATGTTTCGAACACTAAGCTAACAAAAGACAAGTAAAACACAAAGCATAAAAGTAAATGGCACAGTGAGTTTGTTAACCCAGTTTGGTGCAACGTCACCAACTCTGGGGGCTACCAAGCCAGGAAGGAAATCCACTAGTGTAGTCCTTATTCAATAGCTCTCAGCAAACTCCTCGTTTTCACTATATGACCTAGGACCTACCCGTACTGACTTCAACCTAGGAACTCCTAGATCTGAGATCTCATTTCACTCCCTTACAACTGATCACAGCCCCTGTGATACTCAAATAGCAAATACAATCAAAATGAAGTTACCTTCAAACAAAACAACTAAATACCGTACTTCACAGCTTAGGTGCAGTTTGTAACACCCCGTTACCCAAAATCAATTAAATAATAAATAAACACATCAGAGTATATCCCAAAACGGGCATGTCACACTACATTTTCAAAATTTCTTAAATAGAATATAAAAACTATTTAATTAAACATCCTTCAGATATATCATTAATTTGCAGCGGAATATTTGCATTAAAAGCATCAACAACAACCGTTTAGTTCTCCATAATAAATCTTGGCATAAAAGTCTCAACAACATAAATTCAACAACCAAAAAGGGCTACAACATCAAGTTCCAAAATTTGATACATAGGAATGAAAGTACACATTAAAATCCCATCTCGTACGTATCAGAGCCCTAGACACTTGAGCCACCACCTACTACTCAGGATCACCTGCAAGTTACCCATAGGAAGGGCAACATTTTCAAGCAGAAGGGGAGAGATTCACAACAATAATTATAGATAATAAATTCATCAATTGAATCTAACACCCTATCATAATAATAATTCATCAATATATAAATATATCATCATTAACAACGTCAACAACAAATGGTAATTAAAACTAACAACATCGACTCATGCAAATACTCAACGACTCCACTAAGACTCCTCAACAATGTGCATGCATGTGGTACCATATTCAGAGCCGAAGCCCTCGCCGCTAATTGAATGGTTAAAGCATTCATTCAGGACATAAGTCCTCACCGCTAATCACCGCTTTGAACAACAAGTGTTCTACCGCTTTGAACGACAAGGCGTTCCAGGGCCAGGGCCCTCCCGCTTTTATGATTATGCAACTGACTCCACTTGTGTATATCTACATACAACTCAACAACATCAACGACAACAACAACTGTGCATAAATAAATATGACTTACTCCACAACTTGGTCAACTTAATGGTATTAATAATCAACAACAACAGAGACAACAACATAAACAACTTGCAACATAGCAACGTCAATAATAACAACTCGAATGATATAAACAACAATATTTTCTATATCATACATTTTCCACATAATATATGTAGCTTGAATTAACCAACAACATCAATTATATTAATTAGCTTAGATTCACTGAAAGGCTATACCTTTATAAACAACTTCCATTCTTACCCCAAGAACCAACTCAATAACTCATTAGACCCTTTATACAAGGTTATTTCTTTCCTAAAAACATCTCTAGACGGTTAGGATAAAGTCCTTACACTTAGGAAGAAGTTTGAAAGCAATTGGAGTGAAGAAAAATGCATTTTAAAAGTTCCTGGTCAGGCAAAATCGTAGCCCGATTTTTCCCCATCGTAGTACGATTTTTTTCGTGCTGAAATACCCCAAAACCTGGTCAAAATCGTAGCCCGATTTTTGCTCGACCGACAGCATCAGATTTTCTAACTTTCACATTTTCGCGCATAAAATCCAAATTGTTAACCCATTTTCGATGCCGTTTTTGCCTACACGTTCCTGACACTTAGCTCTATCATAATCTACAGAAAATTTCAAGTTTCAACCACCCAAAAATCGATTTTCAGAACCTCACATAATCACTTATTTGCAAAACGTTGGACACCGACTTTTCAAACATAAATTCCAATTTTCATTAACACAACCCCAAAACTGATTGGAACATTATACTATGAATAACCTATAATCAGAACACCATCTATAAACAAATTCTATAGATTTTCTAATTAATTAACAACTAATTACAATGCTCAAAACCTAATTCCCAATTATCCAACCTAAGAACAACAACATGTTAAATCACAAATTCAGAATTTATACACTATGATTACTGAATGTTAGCCTCACCCTTACCTTAATTTCGACGAACTCCTCTTCTTGGCTCTTTAGCTTCTCTTGGCTTTTCTCCCAAAACTCTTGTTTTTGTACGTAAAACTGATTCTGACTCTCAGTTTCTATTTTCCCAACCTATTGTAACCTCCCAAATATTTCTTAACTCCTCTTAATTTCTATTAATTCCAATTTAACCTCAAACTCCTTAATAATCTATTTCTCACATTATTCTATTAAATAATAAAAATAAATCATTTAATAAAATACATCACACCACAACATCAACAATAATTATTTAAAATTATATAAAAGACTCTAAATAAATCAGAAATAAATAAATAACGACTAGGGCGTTACACAGTTTACAAACTACCTACCTCTTTACTTAAAAGCTTCATAGTAGTGCACAAATTACAACTCAAACACAGTCCTAAATGTAACGCCCTATTTTATTATTTATTTATTTTATTGAGTTTAGATGTCTTTTTATAATTTAGTTGATTTATTTTGATGAGTGATATTTTGTTATGTTATATGTTGATATTTATTAGTATAATATATATGTTATGTGGTGTAGAAATATATTTGTTATTTGGTGTGGAAATATTACGTTATTTGGTGTAGAATATATATGTTATTTGGTGTAGAAATATATTTGTTATTTGGTGTAGAAATATATATGTTATAGAAATATATTTGTTATAGAGATATATTTGTTATTTGTTATAGAAATATTTTATATTATATTATATTATATTATATATATATATATATATATATATATATATTAGAATAGAATATTGAGACTTTGAGGGCAGATTTGTAAATAAGAGAAAATAAGTAGGTTAAGGATTTATATAAAAGGGGAGAGTTAGAATTAGAAAATAAGGATTACGTGAAACTTGTTTCTGGAGAACAAGGGAGAAAACCAAGAGAGGAGAAGAGTCAGAGGAGAGAAAGCGGTAGAGTCCTCCGTCGATCAATCTAAGGTAAGGGTGAGACTAGCTTTCTCTAATAATAGGTTGTATAATTCTGAAAATGTGTTTTTCCCGAGTTGCTCTCTGACAACACGTCCTGTTTCATGTTCTTGCGTCTTTTTCACACGTTTCTGTTTTGAATTGGCCTTTGGTGTAAACATGACAGTTGTAGATAATTGTGTTAGCTTTCTAGTGGCTTTGGTTTGACTTGAAAATGATTTTTGATTTTTGAGTTATGATGAAAATACTCCAAGAAGGTCTTAGTGAAATTTTATGAAAATTCCGCATAACTATTTCTAGGTCAACCCAAAACTTATGGATTGTCTCCAAACCTAGAAGTATTAGGAGTTTAATTAAGGGGTTTAAGAATATTTAACGTATGTTGTGATGGATCTAACTTGGTTTGACGTGAATATCTTTGTTGGATGATTTAATTATTATATGAATGTATATGAATATGATGATATATGAAGTTGATTTCTTATATGAATGTACTTGTTGATAACTATGATTTTATATGATGTTATTAATGATTAATGTTGTTGCTTAATGTGAAATACATATATTTATGTGGAAAATGTATGATATAGAAAATAATGTTGTTATACCATTCAAGTTGTTATTATTAATGATGCTATGTTGTGAAGTTGTTGTATGTTGCTGTTGTATTGATTATTAAATCATTAAGTTTCATATGTTAGTCAAAGTTGTCAGGTTGTAAGTTGTTGTTCCAAGATATTGGAGTCATATAAATTGTTGATGTTGTCCAAGTTGTAAGTTGTTGAGTCAATGTATACTCATTTGAAGTTGATGGCTTGATGCTCTGTGAGCTTTTGCTCTTACGTTGAGGGCTTGATGCCCTGTGAGTGTATTTATGCTCTTTATGTTGAGGGCTTGATGCCCTGGTTGGTACCACATGCATGATTAAGAAGTTGAAGTTGCATGTTTATGATGTGTTGTTTATGTCGTTATGAGAAGATGTTTATGATGTGTTGTTTATGTTGTTATAAGATGATGTTTATGATGTATCGTTTATGTTGTTATAAGTTGATGTTTATGATGTGATGATTATGTCGTTATATGATGATGTTTATGATCTGATTATTATGTGTTATATGATGTTGTATATAATGTGATGAATATGAAGTTAATGATGATTAGAAGTTGATTGAGTTATTAATGAAGTATTATAAGAAGAGTTAATGTTATTGATTGATGATGTTTAAGTTGTTAAATGCTTTTGATGAATTATATGCTTATTATTATTTGAATGTGAAATATCACCCCTTCTGTTTGAAAATTTTGCTCTCACAATTGGATAACTTGCAGGTAATCAAGATTAGTTGTGAAGTGGGTCGACTCTCTCATGTGTCGTCTTAGGGTCGCTCTGATACGTAACGGGATGGGAATTTTGTTGTTGCTTTCTGTTCCTTACGTAATTTTTTATGAAGTTTTATGAACATGTTGTTGGAATAACTTTAAGAGATTTTATGTTGAGGCCTTGGTGCCAAAGATGTTTAAATGTTGAATAAATTCCGCTGCGATGAAATAATTGATATGTTGTTGAATTTGAATGATAAATAGTTATTTTATTCTGTTTATGATTTTATGAAAAGAAGTGTGACATTCCGTGTATGTTGAAATAATCTGATTTTTATGTGAAATTTTTAAGTTGGGAAAAACGGAGTGTTACACTAAACATGCATCAAGATGATACACGAAAGGCTCACATAAACAGACTCAAAACCCTAGATGATCTATTCTTGAAATTACGGCTTCAATTCCTCTCTAGGTCTTCCAGTCTTGTTTAAATACTGAAACAATACAAGTCAGTAAACTTGTTGGGCTTCAGAACAATCCGGTGATCCATTTCACGATCAACAGAATCAGATAAGGAAACTGCTAATATGTAGGCACATTATTAGGAACATCCTGATCACTTCCAAACTTTCCTAAGTAGATAACACAATCTTAGAAAATCACAAACCGATCTGATCATGTGCTAAAAACACGCAGCTTGACCAACAAGAATAAATACGTGGATTCCTTAAATAAAATAGCACGTGCGTAAAACAAGGCAGGGTGCAGGTCAACTGAACCATGCCAGGATGTTGGCATATCGTGTTCAACATCTCACATAAATATTTGTTTTAGGCAAAAGTGAAGTCAATATACAAATATCCAGCATAATTGACGATTTAAAACACTGATTTGAGATATAAATGAAGATATTATCTCATACTTAATATATTACCATATCCGCGCTCCTATGATTTTGACGTTAAGAAATTGCAAATGGTAAGTTACTATAGGATTGAGAAAAATCTTTGAAATTTAATAGTTCATTTTCAATTTCTTGGATGTGAAACGTTTTGATAGGAAGGATGTACACAAGATATAGAAATAAAAATAAAGTGAAAGTATTTTAGAATGATTGACCCCCTTTCGCTCATATGGTGTTGGCTTAAATGATTATGTATTATTTATTTTTTCAGAAAACTTTTGGCCCTTATCCTTAAGTGTTGTTGAACTGATTAATGGATAAGTTCCCTTTTGATCTTATCCATTAGTGTAACTGTTGCCGCGATTTTTGCTAAAATAGTTACAAAATCTCTAATAGAGGACTCCACTCAGTTTAAAAATCATACCAAAGAGTTTCTATTGAGTTGTGGAGAACTCTTTCTCTCTTCTCCCTCCAGCTTGTGTTGACGAATTATTCTTCTCCCCGTCTCCTTTTTTTGTCCATTCGAAAATAAAAATGTTCTTAAGACCTTAATCCCTTCGAACGAAATGGAAGCATCATCATATTTGAGTGGTCGTAGCACTATATTTGATTGGTCTCAGCACCATAACAGAGTAGTAAAAATACCTTATTAAAGTGGTTTCGACATTAAAGAGTGGTCTCAGTACCATATTTGAGGGTGTAATTCTCGAACGGTTTTCTATTGTGCGGTAGTTAACCGCACGGTTGTAGCTGAGTTTGTTTTTATCATGAAGACGGTGTGGTTGATAGTCTGTCTTGCACAAGTTTGAACAGTAGCACGAAACATCTTAAAGAGAGCGACATGACAACTTCAGTAGGTATTTATTTTCAAAAGGAATTTTGGAAATCGAAATACAACATTTTAGAAATCCAAAAACAACACATTAGGTACGCTAAGAAAAGAACAAAATATAGCTTTCGTAGCCTTTTTACTTTTAATTTTTCAAATAAAGCACCAGTGACGATTTGAAAACTTTTTTATGTTTTCATTTAAATTTGATTAAAATGTGTAATGCCGATATAGCTAAAAGAAGAATTTTACACTCCAAATGTGTATATAAACTAAAATCTTTGAAATACTTTCAAGTCTCAAATGAACTTCCAAAGGATATTACTTATGTTAAATTGGTGCACTCAATTTTGAGTTACAAATGAAACTAACTACTTTTCAATTTTCTTAACTTTTTTAGTTCTATCAATTGTCCTTAACACGATTCTAAAAAATTTAGTCTCTGCAATTACACACATAATATATCCAAATTAGACTAAAATTGAATCGCCAATATGCGATGCAATTTCAAAATAATTACAGCAGATACACCCATCCTCCAGGATTAGACATTTTGAACTTGGAAAAACCAAAACTCTCGTAGTTAACATCATCAAACCATTAAACACAACAATTAGGAACATAACATTTATAATTTACAATGTTTTAACAACTTGTCAGAATCTATCTAAATCAGACAATTTTGTTTCTCCTGCTTGCCAATTGAGAAGCTTCCAAACAAGTTGTTTTCAAGTTACTACTCAAATTAGGGCACTAGTATTAACACTTAGGGTCTTGCTACTACACCTAGATCTTCTAAAAGCATATATTAAAAAATAAACTTCCAAATGGTATGTTCGTATTGATGGTATAAAATGAAATGAAATAGGATATGTCCATTTTTAAAATCTAACAAGATTATTCTATTTCACTACATTTCACCATATGCCAATTCAAACATAGCCGAAAAGTCTAGATGTAGTCACGAGAACATGAGTGTCGATACCAGTACTCTTTAAATTAGAGCTCAACTTTTCCCATCCCCACAAGCACTCTACTCTCAATGTGTATACTTCCGAAATCATGTGTGATTTTCCGAGGAAACGTGAGGGTGGGTAAAATCGGGCCCTAAAATATTGCGCCTCACTTGACCTTCCTTTTGCCCATAAGCCCAAGAACTTCGTCCCAGAGCCCAACAATTCCAACATTCCCCAAATCAACAACGCTTGGACTACAAGCAGCAACAGTCCAATAACCATCCCTAATTTCATCTCTCAATTGTTCTTTCTCCCACCCACAATACCCATCAAAGAATCTAAAATCACCAACCTCAACCACATTCCTCTTCACCATTTCAGCAGCAAGACCCACACTTTCTTTAGTACCATAGTACAAACCCTTCATCACTTCATCAAAAACACCACTTTTTCCCACCACATCATCTTTCGGACTCACCAAAAACAACCCTTCTTCTAAAGGTCCCCCAAAATACAAAGGACTGTTAGAAAAAGTACCCATTACATCAAATGCGGTTGATCTTGTTTCTTTAATAGACATCAAAGATGGTCTATTGAGTATAATCCCTGATGGGCCTATTGGGCCGTTTGATAAAAGAAGGATTACTGTTCGTTCAAAAATGTGGACCCCATCAAGCTTTTCTGTTGCTATTAATAAACAACCTCTTTCGGGCTCATGGATTACGTGAGCCCATTTGTCACCGATGGTGATTAGTGGTGGATGATCCACAACAGTGTCTGGATTAGTCGCTGAAGAAAGGAATTCAGGTTTTAGTAATTGCTCTCCGGCCACCAGTTTTGCACGGAAAGATCTCCAATCGGTGTTAAGGGTTGGTTTTTCATCATCCGATGGTGATGATGATGACATGTTGCAACCTGTTGTTTGATCACAAAAGATTTCAAGATTAAGAATAGTAGTAGTAATGCTTTTATATGTCATAGAAGTAATAATACTTCTATACATTAGAAAATGATGCACACGTAGTGTGATAAACGTTCTACTACGCACAAGTTTGTTTTTCACCATCTATAAGTCTCAGCATTGATCAACCGAGATATGATGATACTTATTGATCCAATGGTGAAAAACCGAATTTCTACATGGTACAACAATATCTTACTTGTGTATGATAGACTTAGCCTAATCAATATAATCCCTAAAGTATCATTATGAATATAAGTAGTCTTCAAAATATTTAGTCCAAATTCACATATTTTATATATTTTAGTACTACTCTATATATAATTTAGACTTTAGGGGCTAAGTTGGTAGTTTACTCATCAAGAAATTAACATATCTTAGTTAAAAATGTCTTGCAACTACTACAATGTGACTGTAGTTGAGATCATATTAGTTGTATCTAACTACAATATTTTACAACATAAATCATAAATAAGATCTTGTCACTAGTGTATCTAACTACCATCTTGAGAACATATCAGATTCATCTAACTACAATTGTTTACAATATCAAGATCATAATTGAGATCATATCAGCTTTATTTCACTACAATTGTTTACTATATCAAAAATCATGCTTGAATTTGAGATCATATATCAACTTTATCTTACTACAACTTTTTACAATATCAAAAATCTTGATCTTAGTGTAAGAGAGAAGAACTTACATGATACATGAAATGGAATTCCAACTTTTCTTGAATTGAATTGTTGATGAGAAAATCTTTTGGAGTAAGGTAGAGATCCACCTCTGATCTTGGTGAAAGAACTGTGGGAGAGAAAACAAGCATCCATATTATTTGAGTAACTTTGTTTTTAGATGAGAGTGAGAGATCAAGTTTGGTGGAATATGTATATGGTATAAATTGAAAATGTGATTTAATAAGCACCACATAGAAGTATTTTGTACTATATCTTCATCTCATCCAAAGTTTGGTGTGTATTAAAATGTATGGGCTAATGGATATGCTTTGACAAATGGCAAATAGGACAATCAACACATAGTGCTACACGGAACTTTATCTATGGGTGTTGAATGGATCATTACCTTTTCAGATGAAGTGTCAAGTTCTATATCACTTGATATACTTTTGGTGCCAAGTATTTTTTATATATTTAATTCATACAATTTTTTACCGCAGTATTTGACATTATCAATAATCATAATTATTATATTACTAAAAAATATTTGAAGGTCCCCATGAGCTTAACTTAATTGGCAGAGACAATGTATAATATATGTAAGATTCGGAGTTTAAACCCCGACTACCAAAAAAAATGGTCTTGAAGTCATTCCCAGAGCAAATATTTTATCATTTGTATTTGATTTAGTTGACTGTGTAAATTATTTTACAATAACAGCAATGTATATAAATTAAACTTTTTTACATATCTCACACTTAATCTTCTACCTTATAAACATTGGGGAAAATTATATTTTGCCCTTAATAAATTTTATATAAATTCATGTTTGATGTTAAAAAAAAAAGATAAATTCATGTTTTTTTTTAACTAAACTCTTAAATTTGCCATAATTGAAGAAAATCACAATGAGTTTTCAGAATTTAATATTTGTACCAAATTTTGATTCATCCTTGCATCAGAAATCTATAAATATTCACTTTTTATTCCAACAAAGTAGGTTAAGAGTTTGAATTTTGAGTTTTAATTGTGTTCTAAGTTGGTGTTTGGAAACATTATCTCTTTAGCCACTATGCATATCATGTGCTAGTGTGCTATTAATAAAGAAATTGCTTATAAAAAAAAAACTTATAGTATCACCATTATTAATAATAGTTTCTCTTTCTCAATTTTTTAATAAATAATTGAAAAATAAATTTTAAAATTAAGGAAAATATTGTGTAACATGAGAATTTAGGCAACATGTGGAGTTGGAGAGACCACGTGAAGGGTAAATATAAAATACATTATTCTTGCAGTTACTTCAAATATGAAAAAGGTTTGCAATTTGTGGATGTATTCAACATTATTACATAGGACACATGGCATTCAAAATTACTTTTACAATATAAAAAACATAATGAGGAGCATCAAACTTTGGAGTTCACTATTATTGTTGGATTATCACTATAAAATAGTTTCAATATAGAAACTATGTAAATGAATATCAAACTTGAACCTGAAAATCTAGAAAATATTTATCGTAATCCTTGCAATGCAATTATGTTATTGTCAGAATAAGTGATCCAGTAATTACAATATCATATTTTTTTAACCCACTTGGGTTGACATGGTGGTATTGGCTTGGGACCCGAGAGTGTGCTCCTCCTCAAGGTCTCAATTCGATTATCCCCGGTGCCAATTTAGATGGACTAATTTAGCTTCTTCAGGGAACTACTTTACAAATGTAACACAGCATTGAAATTCCAACAAGGCACAAAAGTCCATCAATTGGTTTTGTTCATGAAAGCTTCAAAGTCCAGCAAAATACAATTTGATTTGTTTGTGATTAACTAGCTTCAAACTTTCAGTAGACCTTTATTGATGGAAAACTAAAATATGTAAGAACACATAAAATTGGAATATGGTTAAATTACTTCTGGTGATATTGATGAAAATGAAGAGGAAATCGATAGCAGTGTCATAAAAGTTGATTCAAAATCAAACAATTCCTATCAATGCAAAATATCTAAGTCCCAAGGAAGGCAATAAACAAGCCTGAAGAAATACCTGAAATATGCTTCAGCGCCTAAATCGGACCATTCTCAACAGAAGAAACAAAGATGGTGATGATTGTGAAGGCACTGCAAGGATATTTCAAGTTTAAGTTGTTGCTGGAAGAGGAGAGAAATGCCACCGTTCTTCGCTTCAAGTAAAAAGCACACAGACAATCTATATAAGCAAACAGCGAAGGAAAATATATAAATGGAACGAGCTCGAGTTCATTTCTCATATCAAGCACATCAAGACCAGTAGGGGAGATGCATATGAAGTAGCAGTTAGCATAGCTGAACTCAAAATCTCAATAATAGTTGCATGTGAAGGTCTATGAACCTTGAAAGCTTAAAATGTCTCACCAAGACTAAAAGTTATATTGGGATAAACAGTTTAATTAAGCGCTTAATAGCATAAATACTAATTATATATTTGCTTATGTATAAGTTATTTCTATAACAAAAACTCAAATAAAGTCAAACCGTTTATATAAGTAATAAGTTGAGGTATCCTGGATAGCTTGTGCATATGTCATTAGCCTTTTTCATAAGCACTTGTGCGTTATCACTTGTGAGACTATTTGGGAGCAGTGTTTTCAAAATCAAGAGTCAACGCAAGATTGGTAGGGGTTGAAAGATCGTAACTCGAGGATCATAGCACGGATAGTAAGATCTTACTACTATCGGAAAAATATATTTAGAACTACATAAACATGCATAAAAATCATCATAATATCAGTATAGCAGAATTTTATTACAGTGCATGGACACAATATCTGTATACTTGAAGGAGAGTGGACACAATCTTCAAAAAAATTATTAGTGTTGTTAAATAGTGGCTACAGCATAGCAAAATTTGAACAAATCCCTACTGTTCCATGATACACTATAATAACGCTATAACACTGTGTAGCTGACAATTCTGTTTTATTATGGAGAACATATCCTCTTAAGAACAGAAAATTCATCAAATTTAAATGCATAGGACAACAAACCATTTCACAAATCACAAACATGTAAAATAAAGATGCATGAGATTGTGTGTAGAACAATTTACAAATCTATGATATCAAACCATCTATTGATCATTATTAATCATAAACTAAGAGTTTCAAAAAGACTAACTTGAAATCGGTGTATGGAAGGCTGTTTCAGAGTTCAGTACGTCACGAGAAGGATGCAAATGTCATCTTGACTGTGAATCTTCATATAGTTCTCTCCTAGAAGACACATGGAAGATAACCTCTCTGACGTCCACTAAGGCATCTGCGTAGCTCCAAACTCATCATCGCCTACTCCCTCTCCAACCAAATCTCCTCGGCCTTCAACATCTTCAAACTGATCTCAAACCCTAATGTTCACCTCTACAATAATCTAATCTCAGAAAAAGGCTCCCAGAGAGTCTCAATTTGTAAAATCAGTCATCAGAACACTAAACATCTCCCAACTATCAAAACAAAAATCAACAATGATATAAACAAAAAACTTAGGCTTAAAGAATTAACAATCATAGAAACACATATGTTAGATGTAGAGTGAGAAAACTGCAAATTAGACATAACTAGCAGGTGCAGAGGCAGAATTTAATGAATGGGGGGCAAAGTATACTAAAAAGTAAAACTCAAATACTCATTGCTTTTATGCTTACGCGCAACAAAAACAAAAATATAACGTAGTACAATTTCATTTTATAATGACGAATCATGAGTGAGTAAAATGAGTTGGAACCACACCCTGTTACTTCACAAGACGTTAAGAAGATTAAAATCAATAACAAAAGTAGATTCACACCATTCCCTTTTTTGTCAACCACACTGTTTCATATGATTGATTCTTATTGACTGTTCTACGCTAATACCTCTACTCTTTTTTTAAGTGACATTTTTTTAGAGTTCTTTGTTATATTTATTTGTCATTTTTAAAGTTCATAGTATTCACTACTGTTTTGTCAAAATTATCGCTAAATATTTATTTCAAAGAGAGAAGTAGGTGAATTGAAAATGAGATAATGAACCTTCAAGAGTGCTATAGAAAAAAGACAATATTCCATCAAACATAACAAAAGTTATAGGTTTTCTTAGTATGTGTACATAACCTTATAACGACAAATAAAAAGCAACGAAAGTAGTTCTACGTATGTATAAAATATTACCAAAAACACAATAGGGGATCAAGCCCCTGTTTGTAATTGCAGAAATAACCTTATTCTCAAGTAAATGTCAGAGTTTAACAAATAGGTTGGCTTTGTGCCAACAACCACCTATATACATATCTACATCAGTGCTTCTTTTCAAAACAAGTAGCACACAAAAATCATCTTTCTCTTTGCAAAATATTCCTTTCTTTGGCTTTATAAATTCACTCCTGCCAGCATTCCTGGGATAATAGGATGCTTGTATTGATACCATAGGTTCTGGCATTCAGCCATAGCCCCTGAATACAAAATTTGTTTTACTAAACTAATGATAGTGATGAATACATCGATTTTTTCACATTTAGTAAACCAGCATTATGCATTACTAAATAATGATGGCATTCCTTTCTTGGACTAAAAGTTATCATTTCAGCTGTGCGTAGCGACATAATCAAGTCATGTCCATCTATAATAACCTAGGAACATATCCAACCTGCCTTAGGTCATGTACCAATCTATCAATCATATTATATATATCACCTGATTTAGGGTGTGACCAGTCACGTACAGTAAATTCGTGTACTTCTTCCTCCACCTCTATGGAACTAACCCCAGAAGGCTTTTGACCTCCTTCGTCATTCATCTGCTTCCTCACTTTGGCAACATTAATCCAATCACCAGATTGAGCATAAATATTTGACAGAAGCGAAAAATTTCCAGGATCAGATGGCACCAATTTAAACAGATATTTAGACACAGATGTAGCGAGTTTAACATCATTATGCATCCGACAAGCGCCCAAAAGAGTGCCCAATATAATGGCATTTGGTTCAAAGGGCATGCTGCGCACAAGCCAAAAAGCTTCTTTCAGATGTCCACCACGGCCGAGAAGGTCAACCATGCAACCATAATGCTCGATCTGAGGAACAATCCCGTATACTCTCTGCATTGAATAAAAGTAACCACGCCCTTCGTTAACAAGGCCCGCATGCGTGCAAGCGCATAAAAGGCCAATGAATGTATATCTATCAGGCTTGAAACCTTCACGCACCATTGTATTGAAAAGCTCAATCGATTTCTCACCATGTCCGTGTATACCAAACCCATGTATCATGGAATTCCAAGACACCAAATCCTTCTCCGTCTTCATTCCATTAAACACACGAAAGGCATCATCGACACAACCACACTTTGCATACATATCAATGAAGGAATTCAATACCTTAGTGCTACATCTAAATCTAGACCTTAAAAACGAATCATGCATTTTCTTTCCCAACCCAAGCATTCCAGACTCAGCACACGCAGCCAAAATACTAATAAAAAACCCATCATCAAGCCTCAACCCAGACTTCTCCATTTCATCACACAAGTTCATCGCCTCCTTCACCTGTCCCTTCTCAGCATACCCAGATATTATCGTCGTCCACAACACCAAATTCTTAACTG
Organism: Medicago truncatula; assembly: GCF_003473485.1. Lineage (NCBI taxonomy): Eukaryota > Viridiplantae > Streptophyta > Magnoliopsida > Fabales > Fabaceae > Medicago > Medicago truncatula. The sequence goes on along the minus strand of NC_053048.1, from coordinate 3,511,329 downwards.
GACACCTATCAAACAACATCCTCGCCATATCCATATCACCGTTTTTACTATAACCACAAACCATAGTAGACCAAGAAACAATATCCCTCTCAGCCATTCTCTCAAACAATTTAAACGCCTTATCCATCTCACCCGCCTTCGTAAACCCATCCAACATCGTATTCCAACTAACCCTATCTCTCTCCGGCATTTCATCAAACACCTTCAACGCACCATCTAAATCACCATTTTTAACCAACCCACCAACCATACTATTCCAACTCACAACATCCCTCTCCTCCATCCCGGAAAACACCTTCATCGCCATCTCAACATCCCCACACCTACAATAACAATCAATCAACGAATTCGGCACAAAAATATCCCAATAAAAACCCAATTTTTCCACATGGGCATGCACCATTTTCACCAAACTCAACCAAGAAGAACTACCATTACACCCTTTTAAAAGAAAAGGGTAAGTAAAATTATCCGCCAAAACACCATCCACATGCATTTTCAATAAAACACCAAACGCACACAAACTGTTTGATTCATTGCCTGAAAGAGAATAAGCTCTAATAAGATAATTATAAAGATGAACATTTGGGTCAGGAACTTGGTTAAAAACATTAACAGCAGAAGATAAATTATTGGTGAGTGAATATGAAGCTATGAGTTTTGGAGCAATGTAAGGGTCTTGATGAAGATGACATTTGATGAGTTGTGCATGGATTTGTTTGATGTGATTAGGGTTTGTGCATTTGTGTAGGTCGGTTATGTTTTCTTCTAAGTGTCTTCGAAGTGAGAACCATGTGAAAGCACGAATACTTGAAGCTACTTGCATCATTCTCATTGCCTATGATGTTGTTTTTCAATGATGTTGTTGGTTTTAGAGACAAGGTTTCATAGGTTTGTGTTTGGTTTTGGAATAGGGTTTTTGGGAGTTTTGGTTTTGTTGTTGATACGGGTTGGAGGCAGAATAAGGAAGCTTTGCTTGAGGGAAGGGAAAATAAGTTTTCTTTTTTTTTTTTTTTTAGTCGGAAAAAATAAAATAAAGAATTAATGAATTTATTCTTTCAAAGTTTCAATTATATCAATCAACCTGGGACGGTGGAGGGGATGGGTTTTACTTTCTCGTCCTCATACTTTTCTTTTATTAAATTAAAGTTAATTATTATCATTAATCAAACACTGTTTAATATAAGAAGGATAAAAATTAAAAATACGGTGACTAGCCTAAGAACAGGCCGCCCTAGCTTAAGCTATGATCAACCATGTTCGCTTGTCTCTTAACAAACTTCACCTCGAAGTTGGAATGTAAAGATAACTGAAAAATAATACTAAAAACAATAGCATAAAATTATGAATCATCGTGGCCTAGAGATGATAGCGCTTGCACTAGAGTAGCTGAGTCGGACTCGAAGACAACCCAGTCCTATATGTTCCCAACAGCAAAGTGAATAGCATTGAGTAAAGTAACTGCCTCCCGTCCTCATACTTGATTTTCATATACTTATATGTTACCATACTCATCTATAATGAAGATGAGAAGTTGAATCTCATCTCCATCCCCAATGAATTCGGGTATCATTGTCTCATCCTCGCATTGAATAATTTTTTAATAAAAAAATAGAAGTTTTTTGCAACCCCAACAACAATGTTGTAACGCGTTATCTAATAATATACTCATTTTAACATTTGTTAGACCAAATAATTTAGTTGCTTGTATATCAAAGGTAGTTTTTATAACATGACATATCAACATAATGTAATTTTCTACATTCGGGACGGGTTTATGGGTTCGAGGTGGCTACGAATATACCTGTTATTTGGCCCATACCAGTGTTTTAAAATCGAGAAAAACCCAAACTCTACTCAAACCTATTCATAACGGGGAAAACCTATCAAAGTATAATTGATTCGGGCGGGTAGCTGCGAGTATGGGTTTTGTTTTCATGCCTAAGTCTATTTCTCTCTTCGCACTTTTTTCACCTTTTTCCCTCTTCTCAGTTTCTTCTCACAACTAAACACACCATAAGAAATTAAGAAAAAAAGTAGGTTGATAGTTGCTTTTTAGGAACTCAAAATTGGTCATTTTGTTAAAATAAGTTGGTCGAAAGTTATGATATGGTCGGATTTTACATACATAAACAGTGGAATGAGAGTATCAGATTTGAAAATGTGACACTTTGAAATTTTGGTTGTTTCTCAACTTTGAGAAGGGATTTAGATTTGTTAATTAATCTCAAGTATCTATTAAAATAAAATGAATTTGTTTGATACAAGAAGAGATTCGATGAATGTGTTTGCCTATAAATTTTTAAATGAAGGAGATAAGAGATAGAAAAGACGCACAATGATGTTATTCTAGTTTACCCTAACTAGGTTAGTCCAGTCCTCATAAACTATGAAATTTTCCAATATAGCGCTTGATAGGCCTTCTCAAATATTGCACTCTTTTCTCTTTTTTTTTTTTTCTTGGCTTACTTGACCATACAAGTTTTCGACACTCTTCAGACTTTAGACAATCTCATAATTCATATTTAACAATCTAAAGATGATTGTGATGCATATCACTAATTACAATAGTAGTTTGTGATCTTGATCTATTCTGATCAATTTGATCTCACAATGATCTATCTCTCTAAGTTCAATTTGAACACACTAAGTAAAGCTGAACTTTTTAGAATGGTGAAGTGTTTCACCTATATAAGTTTTTGGAAAGTAGTGAGAAACATGTTGTCAAATAGCTGAGTGGATCAATTCACACTTAGGAGTGAAACGATCACTTCAACTTTTTGAACATGTGAAATGATTCACATAGTCATGTGAAACAATTCATATAAAAAAAATTAGTAAAAATGCACTTGTGAAAAGAGTGAATTGATTCAGTTCAAGAATGAAACGATTCACATGATGTCTCTAACTTAATGAAACGATTCATATCATAGATATAACTGATTCGTTTTTTGAAAACATGCAAATTTCAAAAATCAACATCTAATGAATGAATGCAAGGTTTAAAACAATAAAACCTAGATAAGATCATGTGAGTTACCTAGATTCATATATTCTAAACATAAATTTTGGCATCTAATCAAAACCATTAATAAGTCTAATTACATAATCAAACCAATAGTCAAATGCACTCTAACACTACCTCTTTTTTATGTTGGAAATTTTTTGAATAATACCAAGTTGAACTTCTTAGAGTTCATGAAGAGTTTCCTCTTAACGTGTTTATTCGACTTCAATAAAACTTGGTTGAATCTTCTCCCCCTTTGATATTATCAAAAATGAGACAAGAAAAAAACAACTACCGACAATACCAAGCTCGACTAGAGTCAAATCATATATTATATCTCACCTCGAAAGTAACCACATAACAAAACGGGTCAAATATGCATTATACAAAACCAAACAAACAATTAAATTCAATGTATCAATTATAATACTAAATGGATCCATGGCCTCAAATATCATTTCATAAAATAGATCCATTTGTGATAATTATTAATGTAACGCCCACTTTTAATTAATTAATTATTTAATCGAGTTTAGACGAGTTATATTATATTTATATAATATATGTGTGAATTTTGATGATTTATGACGATTTAGATGATTTTAGATGAGTTATGAGTTTTGATGATTTTATGAGATATGAGACTTATTTTATTGTTTAATAAAATAAGATTTGAAAATAAAATAAAATATTTAGTTGAGAGCTGTTTTGAGATTTTAGAGAGTTTTGGGGGAGAAAGTGAGATATGATAAGATATTAGGAGGAGGTATATAAAGAGAAAACCTAGTTTTAGAAAACGTTTTGTACGTACGACTGTTTTTGGAGAAAAAACCATAGAAGGGAGAAGACCAAGAGAGAGCTGCGATTTCTGCAAAACAAGGTAAGGGTGAGACTAATGATTCAGTAGTATTAATCCTTATAATTCTGATGATCAATTAACAAAGTTAGGATTGAATTAGAAAAGTTATGAAATTAGGGTTAATAGGTGATTTTGATGATCCAATGATGTTAGGTTGTTAAATTGGTGTGAAAACCGTCCTTTGACCTTAGATTATGAATAGGATGAATTCATGAATCAAAACTAGGCTTTCAACCATGAGATTAGATGGATTTTTGTAAAAACTGCAATTCTGCCCGAGCCTGTATTCATCGCTCGCCACGCGAGCCATTACCCCTCGCCTCGCGAGTTACATGTCGTAGCTCGCCATAGCGAGCAACCTTACTCGCCATAGCGAGCATGACCAGAGAGCATGTTGAATTTCGTAATTTTGACTTTTGAGTTGAACCTTAGATGCTTTTGAGTGCCTTAAGATGTTTAATAAAGATTAGAGGATGATTTAGAACAAGATTGAACCTGGAATAACCATTGTTGGAATTCTGGCTTGTACTCGCCTCACGAGCACTTCCAGAACTGAGTGCTTTTGAGAATGTTGTGACCTGAGTTGATTGAATTGATTAGGAATGGAACATTAGGTAGTAGTGAGACCTATATAAGATGTTAAATGAAATATGTGAAGCTGTTATGAACTATTAAGCTGATTATGATGTGATTTACTGATTAATTGCATTACTTGAATATTATTGAATAATCAAGATGTTGTAGAAATGAATTGATAATTATGAAGTTATGCTGTTGTTGTGATCTGATTATGCTGCTTTTGTTATTTAACCAAGTTGCATGAGTCATTATAAGATGAATAAGATGATGTTGAACTCCAAATTATTGGATGTATATGAGATGATGATTAAGATGTTTTAGATAATTGAGTCCATGCATTAGCATACATTTGTTGGGGGCTCATGCCCTGGAGCTTTGTCCTCACCACGATTTGAGCTTTGTCCTCACCACGATGCCCTAAAAGTATATTAATACTATGATGTTGAATTGGTACCACATGCATATAAGAGGTTTTGGTTGCATTGTCGAGTCAAATGTTGTTATGTTAATTATGATGATTGAATGAGTGATTACTTGATATTTTATTATCAATGATGCTATGATGTTTAAGATGATTATGTTGTTGATTATGATTGTTGAATTATATTGATTAATATTATTGTTTTGTGAAATCTCACCCCTTCTGCTTGGAAATGTTGCTCTTCGTATGAGTAACTTGCAGGTGATCGAGCTTAGTGTGCAGTGTTGCTGTCGTGAGTGGCCTTACCTCACTGAGTCGTCTAGGTTGCTCTGATACGTAACAGGATGGGGTTTATGTTATGCATGCTTCATTCTTTTACGTGTTCATTTATGTTGTTTAACTGAACTTTATGAGATGTTTAATGGGGCCTGCGTGCCAAGACTTTATGATGATTTGAATTTAATTCCGCTGCTATTTGGTTGATGAAGGATAAATTATTATTTATCTATGTTTAAGATTTTTAAGAATGTGATATCCTGTTAATTGATGATTACTCTGATTTAATATGTTGAAATTTTTATATTGGAAAAACGGGGTGTTACAATAGAGCCGTCCTAAAATCCATATTATTTGAAATAAAAGATCCAACATTATAGACTCCTAATACGAAATGCGGCATATTATTTTTCATTAATATTTAGATAACACTATTGTGTTGTGGTATAATACAATGTCTATTGGTAGAGCTTTCAAAACGGACTGCTCAACCCGTTTATGTTAGAGGGCTAGAACAACATTGCTGGAAATTAAAGAAACAATGCAATAAAACAATAAAGATAAATAAACTAAATAAAATAAAATAACTTTTGATTCATTTCATTTTTTTTTTGTTAGTGTGTCAAAGACATTATATATAGGAAGGATAGTAACCCTAATGGGCTTAAGACTAAAGACCTAACATAAGGCCCAACTAACAATAACTCAAGTGAAAGACCAACTAATATAATTTTAATCTTAAGCTAAATATCTAAATCATTTATTTAAGTCTAATTTCACTATCTAACAATTTAGGACCTACCCTAACAGGCTTTGGGTTTTAACGGGTCGGGTTAAAAGCCTTGTTTTAAAACGGGCTCTAAAAATACTACCTGAGCCCGACCCTATACGGGTTGTAGGCTAAACGGATCAGTCCGTCATATATTTAAAAAAAATAAAATTATTTCCTCTAGTAACAAGAAAACCAATTATAAAAATAAAAAATACGAAAATAGTAGCATATATAGTGCTTTAGTACACAAAAACTATAGACAGTGGATATCGCCCAAAAAAATATATGTATACATGCATTGCACGCAAACTGTATAATAATTTAGAACTATTCTTATATATAAAAGGTTGAAACTTTGGTTTAAATTTTGATTTTTTGAAGGGTTTAATTTGGTTCATACGGGCTGCATGCTACCTGTGGCCTATACCGGGTAGCCCTACTAGGTATTGAGCTTTTTAGGTATTGGCATATCATACAAGAATAATTGCAAACAAATTTTATTTTTCATCTTTATTACAAAAATGTCATTGCAATATAAATGCCACTGCATTTATATTGTAAGTTTTTGTTCACATCATTTATATTGAAGATGACATTTGATGAGTTGGGTAACACCTCGATTTTTGATATTAATATGTTAGTATTACTAATAGATATTATTATTATTATTATTATTATTATTAGATAATATTAGTATTATTATTATTATTAGTATTGATTGCTTGATATTCTTAAATTAAATTATTCGCAGTTATAAATGTTATAAATAATAAAGACGTAGAGGAGTCAAATTGTCGGTTAAAGAATGGGAGAAAATAATTTTAGGAAGAAAATAGCGTTTTTAGCAAGAATAAGAGAGTAAAGTGCAAACAGTAGTGCATTAGCAAAACTGGTAGAAAAGAGGTGTAAGTAGTAAGTTGTGTAGCGTTTTAGTGGTTTATACAGAGGGAGATGTAAACAACAAGATTGTGTAGTAACAAAAAGAATAGCAATCAAGCTAGGGGTGCAAATACCAAGTCTGTCTAAGAATCATGTGAGAAAAACTATGCCTAAATAGTGGTTTTAAACATATAAGAGCATTAGAGAATTAGGGTTATGGAAAAATGGAGAAAAGAAAGAAATTGGGAGGAGCAAATGAAGAACTAAGGTTAAGGAGGCAAATGAGGCATAGAGAGTACGTGAAACCTAGGAGAAAAAGAAGAGAAAGATGGGAGAGCACTAGCTAAGGAATCATGCATAAAACTGCAATCTTTTGTGAATTCGAGGTAAGGGAGAAAACTATTCATCTTTGGATTTTAATTTTGAAAAAGGGAGAAGAGGATTCTAATACCTTCATCTTGTTGTGCCTATTGATTTATAATTTCATGGCTGCTATAACATTCTTAAATTAATGTAAATTATAACTTCTTGTTATTTTGTTGCGAGAGGACAATAAACGGTTTAAGTTTGAGGTTGTGATGACCGAGCTTCATATGATACTTTAGGCTATGTTTTTAGTTTTTTTTTTTTTTTTTTTTTTTTTTTGCATTTGAAAGAAACTAAGAGGTTATTTAGAGGAGTTGTCATTGGTTTGAGTAACATTTTGTATTGTTTTCGTTTGAGTTGTTGTAATTCACTTTTATCCTAAATCATGCAACTTCGTATGTGTTTTAAGTCTTTTTAGTGAGAAATCATGTAAATCGGCAAAACAAGATATCACATGAAGGATCAAGTATATGAAGAATGAAAATTAATGATTCTTAAAAGCTTTTTATAAACAATACAAGTTAGGGGAATTCATCCCCAGTTCCAAGACATTTCAAGATGAAAAAACGCTAAAAAAATAGATGAAATTGCAAAAATTTCACAAGAGACAATGCTTCATGCATCCCTAGCGTGGGCCACACTCCCCTACGCATGAGATAGCCTTCATGGCTGCCTCATGCTCCCCTGCATGTCACTTCATGCGCCCCGCGCATGGCTGATGCCATAAATGTTGTTTTGCTTGTTTTCCAAGCTTGATTGGTGGGGAAAAAAAATCTACTTTCATCTCTTAAACCCTAAGTAATGATGTACTATATATATAGACTCTTGCACACACTTTTATTCGTTCAGAAAGCTAGCAGTACAAGACAATAGTTAAGTATCAGAAAGCTTGCTTGTTTTTGTTTTATATGAAATAACACAAACAAAAATATGAACATAAACTCTCTCTCTATATATATACACACACACACAAATGTGAGACTTGTCAAGTAGCTGATGATTAGAATTCATCTTTTTTTAATGTGAATAAGTGGGGTGTCTGAAATTCAAACTTTGATCCCTAGATATAATAATATATGTCCCTGCCAACTGAGTTATACTAAAGGGGATAATAAACTATCATTCTACTCACTACGTTCCATATTTTTTAAACCATGTAATACGTGCAAATTAAAGTATTTACTGATTTCTAGACTACTCTATAAATTTTTTCCTTTAATTTTTAAAGGGGAGGTAATTCAGTTGGATGCACGATTGAATATGATCGAGATATCGACATCTCTAAGCCAAAATTCCAAACTTAATTTATACACTACCATGCGCACATAAGTTGGTCAACCACCCTCTAATTATGAAACTCTACATAAACTTTTCAAGGTGCTCAAAACAATTTCAATATTACTATTAAAATCCAACTTCTATAAAAAAACTATTAAATCCAATTTCATGACATAAACCATACCATAAATGTGAACAATAATTGTACCCAAAAAAGCAAATACATTTTGAGAAATGTTCCCAAAATTTATTCATTTTATTTTACCTGAAATTGGTAAAATAAAGATTAACTCATATATCAATCATATTTTTAAATTACACAACTGTGTTAACATTTATTTAAAATAAAGGTCTTGTTAATAGGTGTCTCCGGGACACTCTTTAAGCATGCTAAATAAAGTAATTATTCTTTTAAAATTTAAAAGTTTTCCATTTTCAATGCACTCATTACACAAACTTTTATAAAAACTTGCTATTTTAGGTCCTTAACCAGTGCCCCTAGGACACTGGTTAACATTTCCCTTAAAATAATTGTTGGAATTTTATTAAAACAATAAAAACAATTGTTCATTGAAGAAGTCGGCGCTAGGATTTTTGTGAGAGAGAAGCTCTAACTTCTCTCCAAACTTGTTTTCTCCTTCGGGTGATTTTATGTCATTTTTGACCTAGATTCACTCCACTACATCTTTTTCTCCTTTCTTTCATCTAAAAAGAAGTGATTTTCACATCTATCAAGTTTTTTCTTTTGTGGTTTTTTTGACTTCGTCACCTAAGTGCGGCGTTTTGTTGTTCGTCGTCTTGTGCGACGTTTGATTTCGCGTCTTATCACGGTGTTCGTTTAATTCATATTGAAAGATCGACTCCAGTCAATTACAAATCAATGATTTAGGCGTCAACATTGCACATCCGAAAGCATGGAGATTTCGGTGACTTATATTTTATCATACTATTTTTAGGCATGTTACCGCTATATGCTATTAACTTAGAAGTTGTGAGTTTGTTCGTAAATTCACATTTGACGTTTTTATCGATGTTTGTGAGTGATATACTCTAACAATTTGAATGAATGAATATCATTTTGTTTTTGTAAAATAAAAACAATTGTTCACTATATCATGACTCTTTTTAATTTATTAATCTTTGCTTTATCAATAGTTACATGAAAAGTTAATATACACGCATATCAATTGGATAAGATGCATTTAGAAATGTTTGATGCATAAAGGAATAAATCAATTATCTTTTTTTTTTTTACAAAAATAAACAATATTCATTCATTCAAATTGATAAAGTACATTGATACAATACAAATTCAAATTCGTTAAAAACAAAAAGGATGAATCTATGAACAAACTCACATCCATGTTAATAGCATAAAACGACAAAGTACTTATGCCTACAAATATGACTATATTTAAGTCTCCGAAGTACTCATGTCTCCGGATCTACAACGTTGACGACACCAAAGTCATTGTCATTGATCGGATCTGCACTTGCTCAAAGCTAATCTTTCAACCTGAATCAAATAAACACCGTACTAAGACGAGAAATCAAACACACCGCACAAAGACGGGAAATCAAAACAAACAGAGTCGTTCAGAGACGACAAAATCACAAAAATAAACGAAAGGAAACAGAAAATATGTGAAATCACTTATTCAATTAGGATAGAAGGAAGAAAAAAAACAACTCGGAGGGATGATTATTGGATCAAAATTGACCATAAATCACCCCTCTGACAAGAAGAAGAAGAAGAAGAAGAAGAAAAAATGGGTGACGTCTAGGGTTTGAGAAGGAGAGAAAAGAGAGAACTTTTAGAAGCAATAAACCAATTATCTTTAAACAAAGATTATAGAGGATTGAAGATTTTTTTTATTTTTATTATAGGTGAGTTGAAAAATTTTCTTTTGATTAAAATTGAAGAAAGATATTTTGTGGATTTTTGAGATTTGAGATGTGAGATTGAGTGGTTTTCCATTCATTTGCTTTAATTGCCGGTCTCCCGACGGCATTAACTCTTTGCAATTGGGTAAGGTCAATGCAACTTGCAAAAAGAAACAAATCATAAGCATATAAAAATCTAAAAATCTAAGTCCTATTTTTGTATGATAACATGTGTTTTAAAGTGCATATATTAAAGATTTCATAATTCAATATTTAAGTTCTACTTTTGATATACTAATGTGTGTTAGGACACATGTTATCATTTTTTTTTTTATAAATATAAGAATTATAAATTATAAATGAATGATTTTTTCTACAAAATTAATTTTTTAAAAAAGTCTTCTATTGAAGAAAAAACACTGAAAAATTTGACTATGAAAAGTAATAAAGGTTGAGGAATGAAAATCGGAAAACAGTCAAACAATAAGGACAACAAAAGCTTTTTATAAAATGAAGGACAGCCAAAGCTATCTTTAAAAAAAACAAGGACAACAAAGGCTTATATTGATTTTTTATTTTTTTTTTGTAAAAAAAAGTTTATATTGATTTTGTCTTTAAATTACTTCATCCGTTTATCCTTACACCAAATAAATTATTTTACCATCCTCGTGAACTTAACTCAATTGGTAGGTATAATACATAAAATATACAAGGTTCGAGGTTCAAACACTGGTCACCACAAAAAAAATAAAATTATTTCATCCGTTTCAAAATAAAATAAGAATTTAATGGTGGTGGGTTGATATTCCAAAACAATTTTGCACACATAACCAATTAAAATATTTAGAATTGTCACATCAATTAATGTTTTTAATTTATGTGGCGGTTTATAATGTTTTAATTTGTTGTGTGTGCAAAGCTGTTTTGTACAATCAACCTACAACTATTAAACTCATAAAATATAAATTTATGCATGACTTTTATCAATTTAATTTTATATTTATTAAAAAACTCGATATTCAACTTAAAAATCGACTAATTCAAAGATCAATTTCACTATCCAATAACTAAGGTCAAATTGAAATCAAAATAAAACATTATAAGAACCAACCTAACACATGGATCATTAGTATAACAAGAGGTTCATAAACTAGAGATGAACACAATCGTAAATCCAAATCAGCTTCAGAGTGTTTATCTTATCTCTTTTGATTTCATACTACAAATAAACAAAATTAACAAACGAAGAAAGTTACCAAAAATTTGCTTTCCATTTAAAATCCAAATTATTGATTTCCATTTTTATTTATTAAACAAAAAATGCAAAGAAAAATGGTATTTATTAAACAGAAACAAATTGATTAAATTAAAATAAATAATAGAAACATATATACTAAAATATAATAAAAAATACAGATAGAAAGACACATTATAGTCCGTCTTTTTAGTCGTTGTTTATATTTTTAGAGAATTGTTTCGACTTTTTTTTTTTTTGAAGAAGTAAAAATGAAAAAAGGAAATGTATGTGTAAACTTTTTTACACCAACAAAACATATCAAAATGTTTCAAAAAAAAAAATATCAATTACTCCCTCCGTTCTAAATTGTATGACGTTTTGAGCATTTCACACTTATTAAGAAATATAATTAATATTGCGTAGGAAAGAGATATTATGAGTTGTTTTACAAAATTATCCTTAATAAATGATTTGAGAAAGATAAATGAAAGAATTGAAAAAAGAAAGAGTAATAAATAGTTAAGATATAATAGAAAAAATAACATTAATGTTTCATTGGTATTCACATATAACTTGGGACAAATATTTTTTCTAAAATGACATACAATTTGAGACCGAGTATATTTTCGGAGCAGTACTTATTAGTGGAGGAACAAAATAGAGTTTTTGGACAAAGAAGTGGACTTTGCGCCGAGTTTCAAGATAACACAAACACTCACACACGACACCACTTTCTTTTCTTACATTATTGTCTTTTTTTCTTTTCTTTTTCATTTTCTTTTTGTTTTCATTCTTACACCACCACCAACCACCAAAACCCGCCGCAAAAACATGTCAACAACCACCCCTTCCTCCGCCGACACCTCCCCACCACCACCCCGCCCCACCATCACCCTCCCACCCCGTCCCTCCGTCGAAGCATTCTTCACTTCCAACGCCGTCAGCCCTGGTCCTATGACACTTGTTTCAAGCTTCTTTGCAACTGAATCCGCCACCTTCTCTCAGCTTCTTGCTGGTGCTATGGCTTCACCTCTTGCTTTCTCTTCATCTTCTTCCCTTGCTGGTGAATATAGTTTTGGTAAAGAAGATGATGGTGGGTCCCTTAATGGTGGGTTTAAACAGAGTAGACCTATGAATTTGGTTATTGCTCGTTCTCCTGTTTTTACTGTTCCTCCTGGTTTGAGTCCTTCTGGTTTTCTTAACTCTCCTGGCTTTTTTTCTCCTCAGGTAATTCACCCTTTTGACCAATTTTTGTTTCTTTGTATTCAATTTTCAAAAGGGTTTTCATTTTATCTATAAAGTTTTGATTTTTATCTTCAATTGTTATAAAAAAGTTAGATTTGATATGGGGAATTGTAGTTTGAAGATTGTGAAATTTGTCTGTGTTTTTGTGTGAAAGTGGTTGGAATTGTTTCAATGATTGAAATTTGATGTGAATTTGTTATTATGTTGTGTTTAAGATTTAGTAGTATGATTATGTTTTGTTGAGTTGTGTATAGTGGATTGATTTTGTAGCGTTCTTTTGAGTTTGGGTTGGGATGTTGTGGTTTGAAGATTGTTAAATTTGTCTGTGTTTTTGTAGGAAATTAGTTGGAATTGTCGGAATGATTGAATTTTGATATAAATTTTGTTAGTCTTGTGTTGTCTCTAGTGGATTGATGATGCTTTAGGGCTCTTTTGATTCGGTGTTTTTTTGAAGGGATTGATGAAGGTGTAATGTTTGGATCTTATTTTTACAAAATTTGTGTGGATTTTAATATATTACTGATTGAGCAAAGTGAAATGACTTTTGTGCGGATGATTTTTTTTTCGTGATAGTTTTGAATTTTGATGGGGTGGTTTAGTAACAATGTCAAATGAAAAGTTTTATGTGGATGACTTTTTGGAATACTGTTTTTGTAAGACACTCCATAATGAAAAGTTTTTGAGTTTATACTATTGATTAAGTTTAAGTGACTCAATGACTGGAATTATGAGTTAGCATTGTACTTGTTCATGAGATATGAAGCATGACAGTGACACCGGACACGAAACTGACACTCAGACTGATAATAATTTGAGAAAGTGAAATATTTGAATGCAACCACATGTGTCAGTGTCGTGTCCGCGCGTTCAATGTGAAGTGTCAGTGGCTCGGTTCTACATAGTTCATGAGTCATGCCAGCATGTTAATATATTATTGATAAAGTAAAGTGAAATAACTTTTGTGTGGATGATTTTATTTTGTGGTAGATAAAGTTTGTGGCTTTAATTTGTTTTTGGAATACAGTCTTTGCAATACACTTCAGTTTACAAGTCTTTTTCCCGTCAATTCTTTAAAATGGCACCGTGTAATTTTTCCACTGGGCAGCTTATTAATTAACCAATCAAAAGTCAAACTTGTGTGATGGCTTCTACGACAGTCACCTGATTTGGCCATTATGCCATTGTGTGATGGGTTTTTGATTGGGGTTTACATTTTGTTCTATTGTTTCTGAGTTTCCGTCATAGTTCACACGTATTTAAACACACGTTTTTTTGAATCAATTTTCACTTTTGGTTTTCGTTTGGTTTAGTTTTTGATAGTTACATGATTGGATAATGGCGTATGATGTTACGTGGATTAAGCATTACTTTTGTGTGGATGATTTTCTTCTGTATTAGTTTTGATGGGGTGGTTTAGTAACAATGAAAAATGAAGATAAAGTTTGTGGCTTTAATTTGTTTTTGGAATAGTCTTTGCGATACACTTCATAATCAAAAGTTTTTTGTAGTTTATATTATTGACTAAGCAACTAGATAACTGATTTACGCCTTAGCATTCTACTTGTTCATGAGGCATGACTATATAGAATCGACATTTCAGATTAAAAGCGTGTTTGGTGTCCGACACATGTTAGTTTCAGACATCGACACATGTAGTTACTTTCAATTTCTTCTATTTTGAAAATTATTATAAATGTCAATGTGTCAGTGCCGTGTCTGTAATCATGAAGGGTTGTGCATTATATTACATCATTTACTGGTTATGCTGCTGAGCATTTTTCTCATTATTATGTATCAATGTCATCATTTACCCTTGAGGTGGTTATACTCGCGCAATGTATTAACTATCTCTTCATTTCAATGTATACAGAGTCCCTTTGGGATGTCACACCAACAGGCTTTAGCTCAGGTTACAGCTCAAGCTGTCCTAGCACAATCTCAAAATATGCACATGCAACCTGAATACCAGCTGGTCTCATACGAAGCCCCCACTGAACGATTGGCAGAGCAGCCGTCTTATACTCGAAATGAAGCTCCGGAGCAGCAAGTGACAGCACCTGTATCAGAACCTAGAAATGCTCAAATGGAAACGTCAGAGATTACACATTCTGATAAGAAATATCAACCATCTTCCCTACCTATTGACAAACCTGCAGACGACGGCTACAACTGGCGTAAGTATGGACAGAAGCAGGTTAAAGGGAGCGAGTATCCACGGAGCTACTACAAATGCACACACCTGAATTGTCCCGTGAAGAAAAAAGTTGAGCGTGCACCTGACGGCCACATAACTGAAATTATCTATAAAGGCCAGCATAACCATGAGAAGCCTCAGCCGAATAGGCGGGTCAAAGAAAACAATAGTGACTTGAATGGAAATGCAAACGTTCAGCCTAAGTCTGACTCAAACTCACAAGGCTGGTTTGGAAATTCAAACAAAATTAGTGAGATCGTGCCTGATTCTTCGCCGCCAGAGCCTGAGAGTGACCTGACGTCCAATCAAGGGGCTATCAGACCACGACCTGGATCAAGTGAGAGCGAGGAAGTCGGTAATGCAGAGAATAAGGAAGAGGGAGTTGACTGTGAGCCAAACCCTAAGAGAAGGCAAGTTTTTCTTTTGAGTAAATCGTCATTTTAGTCCCTAAATAGTCAAATGTGTCAGGCATTGAGGTGCTGTCACGATAGTCTTTGAATGTATCGAAATTCCTAAAATATACCTAAATGTGTCTTTTGTCTGTCATTCAGTCCTCGAATGTGTCTTCCGTTAGTTTAGTCCTCAAATTCATCTTTATTCAACTTGGTCCGTAAAAATTACTAGCAAAAGTGACACTGGGGAATGTGTTTGTAATTTCGATACATTCAAGGGCTATAGACACCTTCTCACACATTTAGGGAATAAAACAATTATTTACTCTTTTTCTTTGTTAATCTATAGTCATTCAGTTGCGCTTATTTATAACTATTCATTATCTATGCTAAATCTCTCTGTCTTTCAGGAGCATTGAACCGGCGGTTCCTGAAGTACCTCCATCTCAGAAGACTGTCACAGAACCCAAAATTATTGTGCAAACAAGAAGTGAAGTTGATCTTTTGGATGATGGCTACAGATGGAGAAAGTATGGTCAGAAAGTGGTGAAGGGAAATCCTCATCCAAGGTAATTACTTTAATTATTCTTCTTTGCTACCATATTTCTTCTTAAGATAGTTTCTTATGTTCATATCCTTAAAATTCAAAATTGTTTGAACCTTAAACAAATTTCTGCTATAGAATCATATGAATAGTTGCATAGAGTTTGATTTCCTTAGTAGTTATGAAGTTTATCAGAACATCGAAGACAAATTAATTAGCAAAAAATGCACTTTTATAGTATTTGGTGAATCAACACGGTTGAGTCATAATTTATTTTATGATATGAACTATCAAGTCCAATCTTTGTATTTATAAATATAATATATGCACTAATTTGTAATATGCTTTCTTCCTCTCCAGTTTCATATTACACATGCGCTTGTAGTTGATTTTAATTGTGTACTATATACTGAAACAAATTTAGACAATGGTATGTGACGAGAACTTCTAAATTATAAGCAAGGGTTATTTGTCTTATATAGAAATAGAAAGAGATGTCAGTTTAATTTCCAAATCCTTTTCTCTCCCTCACACACACACACACGCGTGCGCACATACACAAATTGTGCCGATTGATATTATTTTGATCTCGAAATATCATTTTAAGGTTTTGCATAACACCTTAGAAAGTCGATACGTACTCTTAAGTTCATTTGGCTATATTTCCCTCTTATTCTACACTGTTGCTCTTTTATTGTACTTGGTGAAGATATCAAGAGAGTGAAGAGACATGTAAGATGAAGTAAAATGTTTACCCTAAACTGATTTATATTTTGAGATGGGTATTATTTCTCAGTATTTACTCGCAATAAGTACATACTCCGTAAAATGAAGTATTATTTTTCACCCATCCTTGCTATATGATTTTGAATTCTCCATTTAAAGTATTATTTGTGTCTGTGTATCAGCTTGAAGGTCTCATGGACCATTATAGGATTCGTCAGTTGTCACTTAGTATAAGAAACAAGATTCTTCCATTTGAGAACTACAAACTTAAAATTTATGACTCAAATTGCAAATTAAAACAAGAAGAAACTCATTATTTTAACTTGACAAGGCCCACTTACATGCTTCCTACATGAATTTTTTTTAAACATTAACTTTCTACATGTGATTCATGCAGTTTCTCGTTGTGGGTGCTTTCTTGAATTTGAAATGTTTATTCACTTTTCTTTCTGCGTTCTATGCTATTAGTATTCTCACCTGTGAGAATCTTCCGTGTGCCATCTGTTGTGAATTCGGTCTCAAATTCCAAACCTCAATGAACTTTAGATTCGGGGAGCAAGTATCAATGACAACCAATAACCAAATGTAAATAACCACAAGCAATAACAACAATCTAGATCTAATCTAGAAAACACGGGCATAGCAAAACCACAATCCAACCAAGGAATAAACAAGATAAAGAGAGTAAAGAAAAGATAACAACACCAGGAAATGTTCACCCAGTTCGGTTCAACTTGACCTACTCTGGAGGAGAGATTGATCTCTCCAATCCACTATCAATGGGTTTTTACAAAGAGATACAAATGAGTTACAATAAATTAGCTTAAACAAGCTCACAAAGAACAACCCTAGTTTCTACCCATTTTCCCAATCTCACCAATGAACAAGACACTCATGAATTTTCACTTTCCCAAGGTGTTTACAATTGTTTCCCAACTCTAGAATCTAACCCCCAAATGAGAACCAACCCTTAGGTTTGATTTCCTAAGGATCTTCTCTTTTGGTTTCACAAGACTCACCCAAGTTGCTAATAAAAGACTCTCCACTCATATGTTTCCCATCCCCATGAATCTTCCCCAAAAGGCACCAACCCTTTTCCCAAGAGCCCCATCTTTTTGTTCTCCAAGATTCACATCATGAAGCTTTGAACCTCACCCAAAGACCCTCAACCTTTAGTATCTACATACCCTAAAAGTTCCCTCCTCTGGTTTCCATGAGATTCACCAAGTTTTTTCACCAAATGGGTCATAGAGTGCTTAAATAGTGTGACAGATCTGTCAAAATCGCGCCGCGCCAGCTAAAATCGCGCCACGGTTCATTGTGTACGACCCAAGGTACAACGACCTTATCCACAAATCGCGTCACGGTGCACAAAATCGCGCCACGATTTGCTTCAGCAGAAACCATCCATTCTGCCAGCAAAATCGCGCCACACCTCTGAAAATCACGCCACGATTTTCAGCTTTCACAGCATCACAATTTTGAGTCATTTCTCAACACCACCCCTTACATTGATGTCCTAAATGTATGTTTTTGTATCTTGAGATTGTTCTTATTAGCACTAGTTAGTGTCTAAGGCATCATTTGTGTTATTATTGCTTGATATTATCTGTTTGTTTCTTTTCATGACGAGATAATCATGACTTCAGCACTCAAACTTTGTTCTTCAATTCTGTAACATCCTTGCAAATGTGGTTTGGCTATAGCTGTGACCTTATTGTCAGGATTGCTTATGAAAACAGCTTATAGCTTATGAAAATAGTTTATGCATAAGTACTTGTAATCTTGTATGATAAGAGCTGATGTTATATGTGCTTAATTTTACTGCTAATCGAAGCAATGCCTTTGTCAATGTGTATGGTTGAGGACACATCACACTCCTTTTAATCTTGCAACAAATTGATAACTACTTTAGTTTATAACTTTTCATGTACCTTGTTTTCAAATTTTTTGAACTAGTCTAATACTGAATTTCTGTGAACAGGAGTTATTACAAGTGCACTAGTGCAGGCTGCAACGTGCGTAAACATGTCGAGAGAGCATCAACGGACCCAAAAGCTGTCATAACTACGTACGAGGGAAAACATAATCATGATGTCCCTGCTGCTAGAAACAGCAGCCACAACACAGCTAGTTCAATGCCATCAAAACCGCAGGCTTTGGTACCAGAGAAGCACCCTTTGCTTAAAGATATGGAGTTTGGAAACAATGACCAAAGACCTGTGCATTTACGCTTAAAAGAAGAGCAAATCATTGTATAAAAAGTCTGGTGCCAGAATCAGTTTGCGTTTCGAGTTAATGGTCAATGAAGTGAATACAATACACTTGTTACAGAATGAATTTATCTAGATCATTTTGGTAGTAAGAATTGGCAATGGTCAATGCATGTTTATTGTTTGCTAGTTTTCTTTTGTATGTAACACCTTTTGTATATTGAAAATATGGAATTGCTTTTGTATAAGATGTTGTTCACAGGTATGTAGATCATTTTAACTGATCTATGAACAATATTATTTTTATAAATTTATAAACCATGATGCTCTTGGTACTGTCAAATGTACTCTTTGTAGGGACAGTTCTAGAGTATGAATAAAATTGAAAAGCTGGCATGACATGCTTGAACTTTTTTGTATGTTATGGAAGTTGAATGAAGTATTTTTTTGCCAATGTTTTCATCTTGAATGGATTTATTTGTGTGGCTATTTCCACATGATTGAATAAGATTAAGACTTGGTTGTTATATTTGTATTGAAATCTTGTAAACATGAATTGATGAAATCTGAGTATAATAAGGTACTGATGAGTTATGTTTGCTTCAAGTATTTTGAGCCGGCTCAAACCGGGTTGGTGATTGTTGAAAATAGGGCAGATCGAAGAAAAGACAATGCCGGTGATGATGGCAGTGATCAATGAGAGAGGTTACGAGGCTGGTGGCTAAAGAGAGAAACCGGCGAGAGATTGTGTTGAACATAGAGAAGGATGGCAGGGAGAGATAAGGAAAGGAATTAAAAAAATAAAAAAGAAATATGTATAAAGCTATGGTGTCTATATTGTGTTTGGATTTTTGTGTTTAGTTATCATTTCTCTAAAATTAGTATTTATTTTATGGGTCTTATTAACGAGTATCCCCTGCGCATTCTTTAAGCATTTCAAAATAAGCAATTATTCTTTAAAAAAAGTCAAATGTTTCGATTTCCAATGCACTGAATACACATATTTTCATAAATACTTATCACTTATGGTCCTTAAAGGGTACTTTCGGGGACATTCGTTAACATTTCTCTTATTTTATAATAAGAAATTAGAGAAATTGTACCATGCGTGTGTGTCTGTGAGCTGTTATGAAAGGTGTTTGATAGCTCCATGCCAACTCTTAAGTCTAACCCCTCCACTCAGAAATGAAATGAATGTGACACTTCCTTCAGTTGCCACTAGGGGACCTTTTGTCACCAGCCAGGGGTACCTCTCCAATTTACTACACATGTACGAAACAAATATCTTCTTTTTTTGAACAAAGGGAAAACAAATATCTATACACTATATAGTATAACATAACAATATATGGTGGTATGATATGGATATCAAATTGAGTTTCTCTTATATTTGTGCCTCATGAATACTATACCTATGATATACAGGTTGACTAATTATAATACAGCTAATGAGCTAATTAAACAGCTACTATCAAGGGATATATTATATCAATTCCCATTCAATTCTGATTTGCCTCATAAAGTGTTACCCTCCCTCAAGTTGGAGGATGAAGATTTTGAATGCCCAGCTTGTCAAGGAAAGACCGAAACTGCATTTTTCCCAAAGCCTTTGTAAATATATCTACGAGTTGAGTTGTAGTAGAGATATAAGTGGGACATATATTGTTTTTGAGAACTTTTTTCCGAACAAAATGACGGTCTACTTCAATGTGTTTGGTACGTTCATGGAACACAAGATTTTTGGCAATGTGTAAGACTGCCATGACTATCATAGTGAATAGTCATGGGTTTATCATTAGCAACTCCTAGGTTGGAGAGGATCCTCTGTAACCATTTTAACTCTCATGTAGTAGTTGCCATAGACCTATATTCCGCGTCAGCAGAGGATCGAGAGAGGATATGTTGTTTCTTTGTTACCAAGCAACACTAGCCATCCATTAATATAACGTCGTGTCAAGGGACAACTGGCCCAGTTTGAATTGCACCAACCGTTGAACTGCAAGTTACATGCACTACCCAAATATATTCGTTGTCCTGGATTACCTTTTAAGAAGTGAACTACTCGAAGTGCAACTTCCTAATGTTATGTTCTAGGTTGTTGCATGTATTGAGATATAATGTGGACACTATATGACATTCCTTGTCTTGGATTGCATCCGAACTTTGAACGAAATAAGGGAGATGACAGTCGATTTAATTAAGGAAACTCAATTAGGGGATAATGATAATTTTGCTCAACCCAATCAAGGGAGTACCGATAATTTTCCTCAAGCCAATTAGGAGAGATGAAAATCAACCCAATTTGGGAGTACTGATTATTTTCCTCAACCCAGTTCAAGGGAGATTACAGTCTACCCAATCAGAGGAGTATTAGTAATTTTCCTTAACCAAGTTAGAGGAGATGACAATCGAGGGGCAATTACTTTTTCTACTCTATGAGTTTCTCGCGCGCTCTATTCGGATTCTAAAATCTAAAATATTTCAATATATTTTTGAAGGTTTTTATGGGGTGTTTATGCCGTTCTGATTATATAATCCGAACTGCATAGAGCACACGAGAAACTCATAGGGTGAAAAAGAAACCAATCAATTAGAGGAGTATTGATTTTTTTTCTCAACCCAATTTAAGAGGGGTGACAATTGATCCAATTAAGAAAGTAGTGGTTATTTTCCTCAACTCAATTAGAGGAGATGATAGTCGACCCAATTAGTTTTTATTTTCCTCTATCCCATTATCACTCTTAAAATATGATAACTTCCACCTTTAAAATATCATTTTATTTAAAGAGTTATATTCCGAAGAATTTCTTCAAGAAAGGAACGCGAAAAGCCTTGTAGCCAATCAAAGCAATTGTTGGTCGGAAAACACGGGCACTCCTTGTGTTATTAATTTATTTTTTATTTTTATGAAACCTATTGTTATTTTGTTATGATGAAGCGGTGAGTTAATTATGTAGGAAATCTAATGGCCATTAAGTGGCCAACTCTTTCGGGAATCTTTTGTGAAAATACTTTCGCTGAATCTAACATTACACTTATTTCAAATCAGCATATGTCATATCCACATGTACACGTCCAATAAATTCCTAATAATTAAAATTGGCAATGTGGCAATGCCATGTCAGCGTAAGTTAACATCAATGACCAAAATTGAAGACTTTTATTCGATAATTTTTTTTAAAAGATTAAAAATGAAAGTCAAAATATTTATAGAACCTAAAAACATATTTAACACTTTCTTAAACCATGTTGTTATAACATTTGTTAAAAGATAAAAAATAAAATAGATCTTTAATGAAATAAAAAATGTAAACAAGAAGAGTATTTTGGACATGGACAGCAGTAAGTAACCATCTGATGATTCTGATATCTTTATGGAAAGAACAACCACCAAATAAGAAAGAAAACAATATCACAGCCTTTTCCAACGGTTACATTAAAACTTTCTCTTTTTTCTTTCTCTTTCTCTTACAACATCAAAAGACACAACACAACAACAATGCAGACATCATCATGTCCCACAAATTCCTCTCATCCTCCAAAATCCTCCGTAGATCTCGCAACTCACTCTCTCCAGTTCCAAGACAGAGAGAGAAAGACAAAAAAAGGGTTGGATTGTATTGCACTTTGCATTTCAAGAAGAGAGAGAAACAAAAAAAAAACATAAAACAAAAACAACCATTTCTTGTTTCTTTTACCATGTTTCTGTTTCTAGATATTATTCTTTTTCCCTTCTGACTTTGCCATTTTTTTTATCTCGGAAGCGGAAGCAACCCGCTTCCGAGTTAATCTAAATGGGTTGTGTAAACTCCAAGAAAGCTCTGACCGGAGAAATCGATACGCTTTCTCCGGTTGGACCTTACGTTCATTCGAGTTCTTCTCGAAAAAGGAGCAATGGTTCAGGTAGAAGCATGGTGGTGGAGGCTTCTGCTCATTCTTCTAGAGAACAACATTCTAGACAACATTCTGGGGTTGTGACACAACAACCGGTTGACACGAAACCCGAGGAGTGGAAAAAGGGTGATTTGAATGTGAGGATTGGTTCACATAGGTTTGCTCAAGGTGAACAGATTGCTGCTGGTTGGCCTTCTTGGCTTACTTCTGTTGCTGGTGAAGCCATTCATGGTTTGGTCCCTCTCAAAACTGATGCTTTTGAGAAATTAGATAAGGTATTTTTTTTTGTTGCTTAACACACCCCTCCCTATTTTCCACCTTCATGAATGAATTCCTAGGTTTGAAATAGTTGTGTAACGGTTGTGGTTGCGGTCATCGATATTGTGGAGAATCAAATTCGGATGCGGCCTCTATCGCAGTCACATTGCGATTTTGATAACATAAAAAACCATTATGTCGCGATTGGATTCCTATGTTTTATTTATAGAAAAAAAATCTAGGATGAGAGGGTTTGTAGATCACGAGACCGAGCCAGAGAAAACCTTGATATCACTGAGAATCACGGTCAAATGCGGCTGCATTGGGGTTTCAACGACAACAAAAACTGTAATGTTGACCCCAGATCGCGGCTGCTGACCTTTATTTAAAACCCCCTAGATTCCTATGTTTTTTTATAGAAAATAATTTAAGGATGAGGGGGTAGCAAATCGTGGACAAAGGCAGGTGTACGTGTGGTTGCAATGTCATGACAGAGACGTCAAAAACCTATATATTGCAGCCGCAATTGCAGTTACAGGCCACAATTTAGAATTATGATTTAGCTACCAAAGTTTAAGGCAGAGAAAACCTTTAGACCCTAATAGCATATTAATTATGTGTATCATTGCTGCAAAGTTTCTTCTCTTTGATTTCACCATGATACATTTCACATTCTCTAAGCTAGGATTTCTTGGCCTTATTGCCATGCCATTCTTTGGTAAACATTAATCAATTTACCATCTTTATATTTTGTTTCAATGTGTATTTATGTCTCTGTAGGTTGGACAAGGTACATATAGCAGTGTTTTCCAAGCACGCGAAGTCGAGACAGGGAGGATGGTTGCCTTGAAGAAGGTGCGGTTGGACACACTTCAACACGAGAGCATTAGGTTCATGGCGCGGGAGATAATAATCCTCCGCACACTTGATCACCCGAACGTCATGAAATTAGAGGGTATAATCACTTCACAACTATCAAAGAGTATATACCTTGTATTTGAATACATGGAACATGATCTTGCTGGCCTATTATCTAACCCTGATGTCAAGTTCACTGACTCACAGGTTTGTCAACATTTCCTGATATCATAATTCTTTCTTAAAGTGACATACATGATTGGTTGTGATTTATTGACGATGTAAATTTTTTACACTGATAATGTATCAAGATTAAACTCTTACATTAATTGTTGTTTCATATTTTCCTCAACAGATTAAGTGTTACATGAGACAACTATTGAGTGGACTCGAGCATTTTCACCTACGAGGTATCATGCATCGAGACATTAAAGTATCAAATATATTAGTTAACAATGAAGGCATTCTCAAGATAGGGGACTTTGGATTAGCAAATACCGTTAGCCCAAATAGCAAGCATCCTTTAACAAGTCGTGTAGTGACTCTATGGTATCGTCCTCCCGAGCTTTTGATGGGATCAACAAACTATGGAGTTACGGTGGATTTGTGGAGCGTAGGGTGTGTGTTTGCTGAACTTTTTATGGGGAAGCCCATCCTTAAGGGTAGAACTGAGGTATTACATTATTCATCTTCACATTCAACGAATTTAATCCTTTTAAGATAACTAGTAATTGAGATAATCAAATAATAAGGGTTGTTAAATAGCCGGCTATAGTGGCGTTTTAACTTAATAGTGCAGCGGAAATTGAACAAATCACTATTGTTCTGCTATACACTTTTTTGGTACAAAATGTTACAATATAGCGGCCTTATAGCATATGGTGCAGAATTTGATAGAAACCACAATTTTCCACTATTTACAATCGACCACACTGAAATGATGCGTTTATCTACAGGTGGAACAATTGCACAAAATATTTAAGCTTTGTGGATCTCCACCAGAAGAGTTTTGGAAAAAGAATAAGCTTCCGCTTGCAACAATGTTTAAGCCTCAGATTAGTTACGAAAGCTCCCTTGAGGACAGGTGTCAAGGTTTTCTTCCTGCAACCGCTGTGAGCCTACTTCAGACTTTACTCTCTGTTGATCCTTCCAAACGTGGTACTGCCTCCTCTGCACTTATGTCCGAGGTAAATTCCTTGTGCATTCTACTATTTTATCAATTTCAATAGGATATTTAAACGAGTTTAAAAACTGTCTGTGAAAAAAATTACACTGTCAAGCACTGATAGTTTCATAATCCATCATCTGTGTGACTTTTTAGATAATTTTAGTTAAAAGCATTTTGAATGATCCGACCACTGAAAATGATTGACAACGTCGGAGATATTTGCATGAAATAATTTTGTCCATGCACTGCTTGGTGTTGCTTGTGTGCTTTTCATGATTGTTTTTCTGATTTTTTTATTATTTTTTTTATTATGATGTTTGCTCACTGTTGATTCTGATGTTTTGTTTTATACTGTGCCTTTTATAGTATTTCAACACTGCGCCATATGCTTGTAACCCGTCACTCCTTCCAAAGTATATACCAAGCAAAGAAATGGATGCTAAAAATCGGGATGACGCGAACAGGTAAATTGTTAAAATCTTATCCACTCTTTGAAAATAGTCATGATATAGATATCACTTGATTTTTTTTTTCCTGACTTGAGCCTTATTCATTAATCTGGTTATATTATATGTTTTTCATATTAAACGAAACTTGAAGGATGTATTATCTTCAAGGACCACAACCTAATTAGTAATTACTAGACCACATTCATAGATATTATACAATTGTGTTATTTGAACGTCTAAAATATAGACACCTTATGCGACACCGTAAATGTTTATCTCTATCTCTCACTTGCTTTTTATCTTCTACGACATAAAAAAATTTCCAAAATACACAAAAACCAAAGTACACTATATTTGACGTCAAAATTCTGATGTCCAAAAATCATTTCTCGTATTATAACACTTCTTACGCTGGAGAACTTGCAAGAACCTTTGAAGTGATAAATGTTCGTATCTAAACCTAAAGGATGAATCACTCATTCTATTTTAATCTCAATATTATTCATAATCTTATGGTTTTGGATATTCGTTTAAAACATTAATCACTTTGAATGTTTTGTATTTGTAGTAAATCAAATTATCGAAAACAGATAGTCTACCTTATCATGATTTTCTAGTGAAACTATGTACTTTATTTCCAATTTTTGTGACTAAAGTAAGTGTCTATATGTCACCCTCAGGAAAAAGAATGGAGGTAAAGTGCGAGAGCGCGAGGCTGTAACATCAGGAAGGCAAAGACGGGTCCATAAAGTTCTTCAGGATCCTAACAGTGCCGGCAAACCAGCTTTGAAAGAGGTATTCTTTACACAGTGTTGTATAATAACGGCTATATTGGCGCTATATCACTGTAGCGTAGCGGAATTTGAATAATTGCTATTGTTCTGTGATATCCTATCTAGTACAAAGTGATATCCTATCTAGTACAAAGTGATATCAAATAGAGGCTATCGCAGATCTGTAGAATTGTGGTGTAGCAGAATTTGAAGAAACCACTATTTTCTGTGATCCGTGATTGAAGAAAATAACTGATTTTTATTTACTTGTTTTTCCTCTTTGTGAAGGAAATGCAGAATATTTCTCAAAACGCTCGTAGACATGATGATGGTAAAGCACATCATACAAAAGGAAAAGTAGGACCTGTGAACAAAGAGCAACAGAAACATTTGTTTGATTCAAAATCAGATCAGGCTGCACAAAAGTCAAATGCTTACAATGGCTATAGTGCATACTCGGGACCAGTACCAGTCTCAGGATCTAGTGGCTTTAAATGGGCGAAAAGTAGAAAACTGGATGCTTCGTCCATTCTATCAGATGGATCCAGAAGCAAAATCAGTGCAATGGATCCAACTTTTGCGAAAGGCACATATGATTTAACGAAACATGGGATGGAAGTTTCGGAAAGAAGACATAATTACAACACAAGCCATGACGATGAGACTTCCAAGCGTGTAGTAAAAAAGCAGCAGGGTCGTAATGTAGAATCGTTTGATGTATCTGATATATACCAGTCCAATTACTTCATGGATTTTGATCTCACAGACAAACCAGATGCTCAAATGAATCCACAGGTAAGTTTGATATCCCAACTGCATCGTATCCATTTTCGTATTTTGCAGTCACAAGATGACAGTAATTAGGCCTTTGTGAATCATAACTTTCAGACTATTTTTATGTCAAAATATCATAAGTGGCCTTTGTGGATTGTATGATATTGATCAAGATAGGTATTAGCTTGCATCTTATTTTCTTTACCAATACTTTTACAGGACCACAGAAATCATGCCGAGCCTGTGGAACAATCAGTACCAACGACGATCCAAACAAATAAAAATGATGAGTTGTTAGGTTGGAACGAAAACAAAGTGCGGCGGCAATCTGGTCGTAAATCAAGGCTGGGAATAGGTAAGGAAACTATTTTTATCTACAAGTGATTTTACATGCATTAAATTGTTTATCTAAACAGTGCCAATGTGTTTTACAGACAAATGATGCAGGCATAACTGGAATAGCGTAAACTTATCGACATTGTCGCGAATGATGGACTCCATTAAGGGCGACATTCGACACATATTAACTTCTGACTTTATCTCTTCTGACAGCTTCGGCGTTACTATCCCTCCTTTTGTTCATAAGAAGGTGTTCATACAGTTTTATCATTGCATAGGAGTAACATTAAAATATACAGGATCACAGTAACAGTGACCAAATGGAAGATATTATTAAAGAAAGATTAACTATTATGATAAAATTTTGTTCTTAGCTTAGTACATAAGTCTTTATTCATTTAATTTTCTTCTCAGTTCTTTTGTAGTGTATGCATATATATATTGAAAAGAGAGAGAGATCTCAAAGTAGTATTCTGGTATATCTAATTAGGAAAATTTAAAGAATTTAGATCAAAGAAGCTTTCTTGCATTAATTTGTAACATAATAAATAGTTTGATTATCTCATAGCTCAATATCTGTCTTTGACATTCTATTGCAACTCAGTGAAAAGTAAACACCAAATTGGTCCCTGTCTTTATAATCAACTCTTAAATTAGTCTTTGACTATATTAATATGTCAAAATAGTCTCTGTCTTTGTCAAACATTTCTCAATAGTTCCTCTGTTTGTAGAGTTAGAGACTAAATTAAGAAACATTTGACAAAGACAGAAACTATTTTGAGATATTAATAAAGTCAGATACTAATTTGAGAGCGGGTTACAAAGACAAAGACCAATTTAATGGTTTACTACCACGGTTGTGTGTCAATTTTAGATGGTATTTGTTACTTTGTATACAAACCAAAAAGTGAAAGGAAACAAAGGTAAAATATTTTGTAGGTATTTAGGTTTTATTATAAATTAATTTACTTCCACCCCCTAAATTTTTATTAATATTTTTTTAGAGGTTTTTAAAACATAAAAAATACAGTTAATTTTAATAAACGTTTGTCTCTTAAAAAAATATACATTAAAAATCAAATAAGAAAGAAAAATAATAATGATATAAGTGGGTTCAATTCGATGTCATTTCATTGGCGTTTTTTTTTTTCTTTTCTTTTTAGCAATGGTGTTTCTTCTTAAATAGGTTGGATTTGTTTTTTAATTGCGTATTCTTTGCATTCAACTATAGACTAATATTTTGATTTGAGTAAAACCGTAACAAGTGACAAAATATTCTCTCATGGAATTTAATATTGCGATATTTATTTGGATTCGAATCAATGTCTTCTAGTTAAGCGAAAAGAAATATCTTACCATCTCATCATCCAAGTGTTTTTGACCGGCTGAATAGATTTACTTTTGTGAGGAACCAACCAAAAAGATATTATTTCCTTTCTCATTTTGCAGAAAATCCAAACGATGAAAACTAACTTTGATTTTGCCTTTCGTTGAAAATGTGACAACTCCTTTAACTTTATCTCGTTTCCAAACATAGGCTAAGTTTCATTAAGCATTAGCCATCATAACAACTTAGAAAGATTTTAGAACACACAGACTTATTTTCTTGGAAAGACCTAAATTATCTAATGACATATGAACTTACTTTATCAATTAAAAATAAGCTTAATAACAATTTTCGTCCCCTAACTTTCACGAAGTTGTGATTTTGGCCCCATAAAAAAAACTACAAAACCGCCTCCTAAATTTTGCAACTGTAGCAGTTTTGGCCTTAATTAATACAGTAGTCCACAAAAACTTAGGGTGCGAAAACTTGTGGCCTTGAGTTTTGCTCATAACTAATAGTCCACAAAAATGAACAACTATAACCCATGGATGCTTCTTTTTATCATATGAATTGGATTCTTCAAGAGTAGTAATATTTGTACAACTATCTGTGACAACTTGTATGATAACTTTCTTTTTTTCTCTCTTCTTAATAAAGAGAAAAAAGAAGAGAAGAATAAGATGATAATGTGAGTATGAAATAGAAAATTGTCAAAAAATTGTCACTAAATGATTGTACAAATATCATTTCTCATTCTTCAAATGGTTGTTTTGGTGCAGTCTCTAATTCACGTTTTCATTTTGTTATATAAAACATCTAATTTACTACGTGAAGCTTGCTTCATTGAGGGTCTTTTTGGAAGTGAAGGAGCAGAGGAGAGACTTTTGAAAAAGGAGGGAGTGAAAGGCCAACGATGCATACATCTTTTTTTGTATATTTCTTTTAATTAATTAGAGTGTATAGTGTTACAATTATTTCTTTGTTGTACTATTTTATGAAATTTCAAAATGCGAATTGAAAATTTCTTGGGACTAATTTGTGGTATTTGAAAATATATAGGGGCTAATTTATAATTTTTAAATAATTAAATTGCAAAATTAGAAAACTGTAGCGACTGATTTGTAAAATTTGTTAAGATTATCCAAACCAATTTGAGATTTGCATTGTATAAAGTAACGAAGGAATTTCAATTTTTTACTTTACAAGTGGTATATAAAAATCCCTTAATTTGTCTCCGCCGTGAGCATAGCTCAGTTGACAGGGACATGCATTGTTATATGGGGCTGAGGTTCGAACTCCGAACACCCTACTTATTTACTTTGAAAAAGGTGAATTCTAACCACTAGATTACTTGACAAAAAAATAAATCCCTTCCCTTAATTTAACTCAGACAAAACTACTTCACGAAAAATTTTTATTTTGAAAATTCTTTAAAATTCTGATCCAAACAATCAAATTTACTTCAAAAAATGTGAATGCCTAAAAATTATATTTCCTCGTTAGAATCTCTCTTCCTATGTAACAAGGTCCTTTCAAAAGAAACCTTTAGAAGTCTTACTTCAAGATTTATTTTAACTGCTTACCACGTCCGTAATTGTGTGAAAGATAAGTAAATTTTAAAGGAAAGAGTCTTAGTAATTCAGAATTCTGATGAAAAATAAGTAAAGTTTGATTGATTATGATTTTAATTAAGGATCAAACTCTAATTCTTTTAAATGACTTGATCTTAACTAAAGTTCATTAATCAATTGAACTCAACGATTTGGTTATGCATAAACCCTTCTAAAAATACAAGAGGCCATCCACTTTAGAAAACAAAAATGATCATTTGACATTGTTAAATAATTAAATAGTAACATTCACTTTAGTTCCCCTATGTATAAAAGATAAACATTGACTTCAATCCTAGCCAACGTAATATAAAAAAGTCAAAATATTGCGGTGCAAGATACATCTATTAACACCATTTATAATTAATTTCAATAATACAACATTTTCAAATGTTTACAATTTAAAATAAATAAATAAATAAATAATAAAAAATATTTCATCTTCCCCTCAAAAAAAATAAAAATAAATATCATCTTTTTTTTTGGTGATCATGTTATTGGTGCGACAGATCCTTCTCCATCATAAAACTTTGATGACCACCTTTAGTTGAGTCTCCTCTCTCAACCTCATTTCTTTTATCAACAAGATTCAAACCCGAGAAAAACACTACCTTTGAAATCATTTGTCAATAATACATGTTTTTTTTGGGTACAAAATACATGTTAATCATCTTCTTACTTTCCCCCCCTTTAAATGTACATTAGAACATAAATACATGACTCAGGAAATTTGCATATCCAACATAAAAACTTTAAACTCCCACTTTTTCTTCAGCTAAAAGGAAATGAAGCTATTATAATACATATATTAGTTTGTATTGTTGAATGCTGTTCCTCACACTTCATGAAAATCCTTCTTATCATTCACCATCAAGGGTCATTAGCATTGGTGTTTGATCATTTTCACCAAGATCAACCTTGTTCAATCTAATGCAGCATAGTACTTTCTCTGGTAGCTCTTCTTGCTTTTGTGCCTGTTATAAAAAATTTAGAGAAAAATGCAGATGCTTATGCGACGGTGAGGCTAATTAAATCGTATTAAAAAAAGGGTTGAAATTTTTCTTCGAGCGAATAGGCAAATTAATTCTTGAAATTGTAAGCATCGATGAAAATAGTCGCCGATTTTTGTGAATCGGCAATACAGTCTAATGGAGCTGACAATGATGTAGGATCAGCATGCAACGTGACATATTCACTTAACGTGTTGTATCATAGTTTCCAATGGTACAAACTTTTTTTGGTATAATCGCTAATGGTAGAAGTTAAC
This sequence comes from Medicago truncatula, assembly GCF_003473485.1. Taxonomy (NCBI): domain Eukaryota; kingdom Viridiplantae; phylum Streptophyta; class Magnoliopsida; order Fabales; family Fabaceae; genus Medicago; species Medicago truncatula. The sequence continues at coordinate 3,479,740 of NC_053048.1, read as the reverse complement.
AGAGGAACCATTTTGAATGACATTTTAGAATTCCGCTGTTGTGTTTGCTAATTCGTAAAAGTGATGGACTATTTCGACCAATGCTTATTATAAATTTGAGAACTAATTTGCCTATTCGGCATTCGCTCATTTTTCTTGATATGTAGCTACAAAAGGCTAACTAGAACAATCACTTCATTAAAAAAGAGTACCTGTATGGTTAGTCCAAGATCAAGAATGCCATCTTTCAGACGATCTCGAAATGCATCAAGTCCTTTTCTCGATATGTAGCTAAATCGATGAATGTCGAGATCAATCTCAAAGTAGTTAGGACCCTATTAAGAACAGAATAAACAAGATAATTTCTTTGTCAGATGTAACAAAGTAGAAACATTTCCATCTTATTTGTAACTTGTATGGTATACCATGCTTACAACAACAAAAAGTAGTGTACAGACATTTGGTTAAGCAATAACATGAAAGCTTATATTTATTCACTCTTTATTTTTTTCATCTTTCAATCTATTAATAATCACAATCCATATTATATTTATTCATTGATCAGGTGTTACATTAATGCATCCTCATGTTTTGCTCCGAAATGTTAAATTTCAAAGGACAATGATAAGTTTCATTTATTTGAAAACAATGTTCTTAATAGCAGATCGCAGAAAATAACATTTTGTTCAAATTCTGCTACACCATAGCACTATAATGCCATCATAGCCACTATTTGACAATTTTTGCACTAAATATTATACTGCAGAAAAATGCTTTTTTTTTTTGAGGAAAAATGCTATTTGTTCAAATTCAATCACGCTATAGCGTTAAAGTGCAATTATCTTTGTGATGACACATGCAAATATGAGTTTATTTACCTTGTAAAAGTTATGTTGTGGTCTTGAGAGTACAGGTTTTCCATTATAAGCTTGAGCTAGCTTCTTCTCAGTAGAACTCAAGTGCATATCATCAGGATTAGCAAGTCCTACCATAATCTTTAGTCTTTCTCTAAATGCAACATTAGAGTCTTTTGCAAACCCTTTTACCTTTTCCATCTCATCATCAACGAGTTTCTGTATCAGAAATAGAATGCAAAAACCTAGTTAACACTTAAAAAGTGAAATTAATATAAAAATAGCACTTCGAAATATCGTCATAGAGAACGACTAGGCATTGTTATTAAATCGAGATTCAAATGGTGAATCAGAAGACACGACTTGCATGTGTTGTAAGATACTGATAACCATTCAACTTGACACTACTTACATGCAATATTAACTGAAAAGTAAAATTAATGTATAGAAGCTTTAAAGCAACGACACAAACGATTCAAATCAGCGATATAAGTATTGAATTGATGTACCGTGATGCTTTCTTGAAACTGGGAAGAAATGTTATCATCAAGAGTCTCGGAAACCTTGAAATACAATACAAGACTCATCCCTTCTCCATCACTATCACCAAGGAACATAGCAGCTGGATATGTCGGCAACTGACACAAAGCATATAATATAATACAATGTAGACAAAATTTTAAGAATGATACATATTTTAATACTAGTACTAAATAAAGATTTAAGAATGATGAATAAAAGAAGCAAAAAATGAAATACCTGAATATTTACTATAAGAAGTTGGGGGACTTTTCCATTGGCTTTCACATTTGGAAGCTCAATGTGTTTGGCAATGTGATGTATCTTTTTTGGACAAACAAAAAGATCGACACCGATTGGAGTGTATGGACTATTGTTTGGTGCAGGACTCTTGCGCTTGTCTCTGAATAAAGCGAATGATTGCATAATTATATTTTCACAAAAATCGGTGCTATCTATAATCTAACATTAGCATGCAAACAAGCACTAACGTGTGTTCGTCTCTCATATTTTCTCGAAAAAAATATTGGAAGTTATAAAACTTTATGCATTTATTTACGAAAATTCAGTTATTTGATTCGGTAAAGAAGTACAAAATTGAAAATCAAACGGTTTAAAAGAAAAGGCTACACCAGAACTTGATATTCCTTTTTTATATATAGGTATAGATATGATGTATATAAAACAACATACTTGAAATAGTTTTCGCCGCGCAGTTGAAATGTTGAAGGTGGAATTTCAGACCAACATCCAGCAGACAACTTGTCTCCATTCTGATATGGAATTATAAGTCCTGCTTTTGGCCGAATCAGATATCTTTTTGATTGACCTTACATATATACAAGAACAAAGAGCTTAATCAGCATATTAATATGTTAATTCTACATTAAACAACATAAAAAGTTGAAATGCGACTTCAATTATGTTTCTATACTTTCCTCTATGGTACACTATATTTGCTAAATTGATAGTCTAAACCAATTCGATGCAAATAGAAAAATGCTTAATGTTCTATGTAACTTTATTTCTAAGGAATGAAAAATAAGCTGTCTGAATAAACAACGTAGTTAAGGGCTTATGTATAGACTATTTCTATAGGTCATAAGCACTTATAGCATAAGTACTTAGCATAAGCTATCTTCGAGAGTTTATGCAGATAAGGTGTTAACAGTTTATGGATATGTCATAGTCTCGCAAGTACTTGTGTCAGTAGATAAGTTAAAATAGGTCAATCCAAACAGAACCTTGAAGTAATTCAAAGTTCAAACACTTACCAAGTTCAGGTGTTTCCTCTACATCACAAGATTTCCTTTTGAAAGAAAGCCTGAAAATCGTCGACAGCTTTTTGCTCGGACGATTATTGAAACTAACGGACGGTGCCAACCGATTCAAATTTGATTTTCTTGCAATCTCTTGAGCATTCTCTTCCACATTATTTTTACCTTCTTTTAAACCTTTAAAGCTTCCTTGATTTTTTCCTAAGCGAGGAAGTCCATGAGTATTGATTAGTCCAAAACCATTTTCATCTCTTCCTTTTAATTTATCTATGTTATTCCCTCCATCAACCTTACGATAACTTTCATGATACTCTTCATATTGACGATTATTTTCCACAACACATGTTGATCTTTCTTCATATTGGACCACGTGGCCACACGGAATGCATCCAACTGTGCTTCCGACCAATGGAAAACAGTCTGCAAAGAAAGAAACAACAATCAGAATGGTGCAAAATGATGATACTAATGCAGTATCGTCGATCTCAGGTCGTGGAAAATAGGGGTATTGTTCAAATTCTGTTATGCTACAGCGTTATAGCGCTGATACACCTACTGTTTGACAACACTTTGTACTAAATAGTATATCGCATAATAATAACATTTGTTCAAGTTATATTATGCTGCGCGCTGTAGTGCCGTTATTTGACAATGCGGTACCGATAGACAAAGTCACAGTTATTTCACAAACTAAATTTCCACAGCACTAGCAAGTCATAAATTGACAACTCTTTTACCATACCAAAAGAACATTTCAGAAATTCAATGCAAACCCTTCATCACCATAATCACGTATAATATGATCTATAATTCTAAACATTGTCTTGCGTAGAAAATGTTCTGAAAATCTGTACACACCATAAGCTCTTTTGGATATCTTATGAAAACAGTTTGACTTTATTTTTTATTTTGTTATAGAAATAGCTTCTATATAAGCACTTATATGATATGCACTTACGATATAAGCACTTAAAAAAGTTACTTATCCAAACAGACCCTAATGGTGGAATGTCAAAATACATTTAGTAGTATCAGTAGTCAAAAGTGTTACACCATGATGTTAAAAAGCAAAATCCTTTGAAGTTTAGAATTTATGCTCAAACAGTTAAATTCATTACCTCCATGAACACTATTGAACTCATCATCTGAATCAGAATCCAGAATACTGACTGAATCAAAGTAACTCTCATCTTGGCACATTACTACAAACAAGCAACGAAAAAACAAAGTCATTCTAAATTTCTCAAGTTCAAAAACCAGAAAGTGAAAAAAGGAAATTAAGTAAAAAAAAAATACCATTTGCATCAACATCATATTGACTATGATGCCATTCAAGTTGAGTAAGATGGTATGCTGAATTAGAAACTTCAGATCTTCTACATTTTGTTTTTGCACCATTTTCAAAGTCCATATGAACATATTCACTAACAGAATAATCTGTTACATGCATTCCTCCATTGTTATTCAACTTATTGATATCATTTGCAGCTGAACTTGAGATCTTTCGACGACGACGTCTTACGATCCTTCTGCGAAGCTTTTTTGGTGCTTTAATTGCATGAGAAGGTACTGACACACAACCTCCCATTGTATGTTGTTTTGAAGAACCTGCTCAGAATACATCAAAGATATTAGACAGTGTGTCAAAGATGTTAGGGAATTTGCAGCCAACTGTTCAGATATACAGCTTAATTAAGCACTTATGATAAGCATTTAAGCATAAGATATTTCTATACCAAAATATGCAAAAAGTTCAATAGTGTTTATATAAGCTATAAGTTGTTAAAACTTATAGCTTATTTAAAGATTATTTGACTTAGAGGTCTGATAAAACAAATGAACAAGGAACAAAGCAAAAACATTGTTAAACAATGTTGATTATGAAAAGCATAGATATTCTAAAACCTTTGATCTTCCATGAAAATCAAAAGTGAGAATTTTTTGTATGGTATATATGATATATAATGTAATATAAACTTCAATATGGTGAAAGTAGCTTCAACCTTTGAAATGAAGTTCAATTTAACCCTTTGGAAAGAAAAAAAGACATAAAAACCATTGAATAGGTTACCATAAGCAGAAAAAAATATATATAGGTAGTGAAGGACTAAAACATGGACAAAAGGGTTTATTTTGAGGTTGTTACAAGGCAGCTACATCAATTGTTGTGTGCATGTGTGTGGAAAAAAGCTGAAGAATCATGAGAATCCACAAGTGTGACATGAGACAAGCCAAAAGCATATAAACAAGAGTTTAATTATTACATTGTACAATTATTTTACACATATATTCAATAATGTATTGTCACGTCAAATAATGAAACCGACAACGCATGCGTTTCCATATTCCCTAATTGATGTGACAACACATAATTAGATGTATGTCTAAAATAACTATATACTTTGATAGTGTATACTAATTAAATTCTATAAACAAATAGTAGAAAAGAGAATGACACATTAACAACCTTGAAAAGGGAAGAGATATAATTGTTTGTGTTCAATGCCTGTTCTTTTTTTGTTTACTCTTCAATGCCTGTTCAGCAACATTAAAAGGTTGTTTACATAACATTGAAGAATAGAAAAACAAAATAGAAAAAATGTAAATAAATATTAGAAACAATATTATGGAAGTTTTGAAAAGGCATCGTAAAAATTGATCGAATATTTTAGAAAGTTTTATAGAAAAAATTCAAAACAATGTTTACGGTATTTCTAAAAAGAGGAATGTTATTTGAACAACCATTTTATAGGACAACCAAAATATATAAAGGAATGTAGGTCGTGACACAAAAACTAATGTAGTAAAGAGAGAAAATGAAAACATAACGTAAATATGAGAGGAAAAACTGTCATAAAAATTGTCATAAAATGGTTGTTCGAATATCATTTGTCTTCCAGAGATGCATTATCTCTATATAGAATTCATCTTATTTCTATCATAATTGAAAAGACAAATTCATGACCAAATGTCATTCCTGCCACTCCACTACAAAATAAAAATTGAAAAGGTTATTGTAATAAATTAATTTCATTATGTGAAAAGAAAAAGTTATATATTGGAACACAAGAATCAAGATATTGGCTGAGCAAAAAGAATATGCAGAATTCACAAACAACAAAGAACATGTCAAAAACACATAAAATCTGCCACAGATTTCTTTGATTCAGAAATACAAAAAAAAAAAATACCAGACCCCTTAATTATTACATATTAAATAAATAACTTTGAAATGAATATATATAATGACATTGTTGGTGAAAGGTAACATACCTGAAAAGTGTTAGGAATTTGGCAAAGAAAATGAAAGTTTCAAATTCAGTTGGTAGCATATGGTCTCTATCTCTCCCTCTTCTGAACAACAATACGAGGGAGAGAGAAGAAAATGTGCATGCGGGTCCGACAAAAAACAATGTCGGATCCAAATGCTGCAAAGACCTTCTTTATGTTTTCCTTTTACAATAATTGTAATGTTTTTATGAACATCCTAATTAATCATTGATGAATAATGTTGTGTGTTATTTGGTTGTGATTTTTTTGCTTGATCTTAGGTTTTCATGCATGAGATTTAGATCTAGCTATACAAGGAAAGAAGAAAGAATGATAACTTCCATGTTAGCAACTATATGCCATGCTGTGCTTTGTAGGATCTCATCATAATTTGTTTTTCTAATCTGAATCTCAATTTGGATATTATGATATTCCAGTAATTAGATTGAAAATAGCTATTATTATATTATTTCTAAATTAAAAAAAGGTTTTTATAGACAAAATATTGAATTAGAGACAAAAGTTAAGAGAAAAATATGTTAAATTTGTCTCTTATATTATGTACCAAATTTAGTAATTAGTGAATTAGTAATCAATATTATTTGTCATGTTAAAACAACTCATTTTCTTATAAGTATTTGTAGCAGTTTGATAGTACAAGTTTTCTATCAAGACAAGAAAGAAAAGAAACACGCATTCAAAAGACGAAAATAAAACGCACTCACATTCAAAATAGTGTGACAATAGTTATTTATTTTTTCACTTGTGATGGAACATGTAAGGGTAATGGGGAGCTTGCAGGTTGTGGCGGACTTCTTCATCAACCTGACGGGAAATGGATTAAAGGATTTAGTCGTAAAATTGGAGCATGTGACGCGTTACATGCTGAGATCTGGGGCCTCTATATTGGACTTGACATAGCATGGAGAGAAGGTCTATCTCATTTAATAGTAGAGAGTGACTCGAAGGTGCTTGTCGATATGGTTTCTAACCATTGCAAGATGATGGAGTCATTCCTTCCTTGATAAGACATATTCAAGAGTTTCTTCGACGGGATTGACATACTCAAGTTATTCACACGTGATGTGAAGGCAACAGATGTGCTGACTGGCTAGCAAACTTCTGTTTTTCCTTGGATTTTGCTTGGTTTGGAGACTCCTCCTAGTGAGCTTCGAAGACTCCTTTTTTATGATATTTCTGGGGCTTGTATTCCTAGAAATATACATATAGCTTCTAATTAGTCTTTTTTTTTTTTTTTTTTTTTTTTTTCTCTTTGGGCCTTTGGCCCTCTTTTGTAACAAAAAAAAAAGATTTAGGTTCTTCAATTATTTGGTTGGAGATTCTATCTCATGTTAGGGCATATGAAAAATATATATTGAGAGGGGTTCTTAACCCTATTGAAAGAGTAAACTTTGAGTAATCCCCGTGAGATTAACTCAGTTGGCAGAGATAATGCATAATAAATGTAAGGTCTGAGGTTCGAATCCCGAACACCACAAAAAAAAAGAAAAAAGAGTAAATCTTGAGCTCAATATCGTGAACGACAGACCAAAGAGAAACAATTATTTATATACACTTTCGAGAGAAACACATAATTAAAGAAATGCTAACAAGTGCCCTTTGTCTCAATGACACTTGATAAAAAGTTTAAAATGCAAATTTTATCTTGGATTTTGTGTATTCAACCTATTGAAACATCAAAGAGCAATTTTTTTTACATGAAAGTTATCAATTGTTCCCTTTTTTTTTTTCAAAGGAAAAATTGCTTGGACTTAATGAATGAATATGGACTTCAAGGTTGCAAACCTGCAGCCACTTCCGTTGATCCCTCCATCAAATTTCACACTGCAATCCTTGAACCAGCTCTCATATCATATTAAATGTGTTTGAATCACATTCAAAAAGCTAGTTCAAAGAATGAAGGTTCTCAACATATTTATACATTCAATACTTAGTAGTCGAGGAATTTGAGCAATGTGAAACTCCAAAACAACATCAATAGAGCAATTGTTTTAACTTGTGCACAAAGTATAAAGTGAACTAGAATACCCGTGCACATGATCAAAAAAGAACACACCTGATATTCTATCTAATTTATGTTTGCTTAAACACATAAATTACTGAATGTCGAAATCAAACAAATTAAACAGTCACTTAATCCCACAATGTTAGTTGAGATGAAAATATAAAACCAAAGTTTCAGTAATTCATTTAGTACAATTCAGATGAAATATATATTGAATAATAACTATTGATATTTTCCTCTAATTTAAGTATCCATTTCAAGACATTAAACTGGATTAAAGGACTTTATCAAAGAGAACTTTGGCAATATGAAAGTTGATGGTCTTTGAATCACAGAAAGCTGCATAGTAAAAACTCCTTGCAACTGTAAAGAAAGTATTCTTGATATTGAAATCAATATCATTTGGAGATTTTTGGAACACCAATTCTACAAGTTCTTGCATTTTTGACTCTGTCTCTGAATTGGTGATTTTTTCATGTGTATTGCTGCTGCTACTCTTAACCTGGTAATTGTTATCCACAAAAAAATGTAAATAAAAAATTCAGTATACCAAACTAATTTTTTTGTAGAACATCTATGTAATATATATTTTTTTGGTCAAGAGATCTATGTAATATTTTATACATTAGCATATGCTTCTTTCATTTGTTTATATATGTACAAGTGGGGAAGTTAATTAAAAGAATGCATTCAGAGCATGCAATGAATAAAAAAATATATAACATTTGGAATGTAGCTCATTTCCCTATGATATAATGAGATGTTGATTCCTTAGATCGACAGTGGGTCAGTATCGGTCATCATGACCGTTTGATTAAGATAGGACGAGTCACATTTCAACAATGTATTTTTGACCTGATTTATCAAAGTGGGAATATGCGTCGTTTAATCTTGATTTGATGATAAAAATTGTGTAACTAAGTTGAATGCATAATTTCGTTTTTGTCGAGAAATCGAATCTTACAAAATGTTTGTGTTGTCACTAACCTTGTCCTTTTGGTAGCAATGGAGCTTATGGCATATAGAGTTAGTGAGTTGAAGAAGATGCTTGTATTGTGGATTGCATATTTGGTCCTCAGAAATCAAATGGCCAGCACTTAGGTTTATTATTTGTACCAAAAGCTCAGCTTCTCCTTCACATTTGTCTCCTTCACTTTGCCAACTTGAAAGCCACTTTTTCCACTACAATTACATGAAAGAAAAAGTCAAAATGCTTATTTGAACCAATACTTCTATCTGGTAGTTGTGTTAATATACTTATATTTGATTCTCCATTTTTGGTAGAGAGGAACTTCTTTCAGTTGATCAATAAGAATGCTAGCAACACACATTCCAACACACTCTTTTTGATTGGTTAAAATTCACATGGGTCCGACCCAAATATGTGGGTCCCATGTAAATTTGATGGGTCTCATGTGAATTTTAACCAATCAAAGAGAGTGTATTGGAAAGTGTGTGTTAAAATGTGTGTTGTTAGCATTTCTCGTTGGTCAATTGATAGGACAACAAGACAAATAAAATCATTTTAAAACAAAAACTCAATGAAATTACAAATGAGTTTTGATGTTGAAACTTCAATGAAAAATAAAGGCTTAATTGCACTTTTGGACCCCTATCTTTCCAAAAGTTGCGGTTATGGACCCCTAACTAATTTAAATACAAAATAGCCCCCTATATTTTGATTCTTTGGCAGTTTTGGACCCCCAAGGCAAAAAAAAAAAAAAAAAATTCACACGTGGCACCTCACTTAGGGTGCCACGTTAGCGTTGACCGAGTCAACAATGGACTGGGGGTTCAAAACTGCCAAAGAATCAAAACATAGGGGGCTGTTTTGTATTTAAATTAGTTAGGGATCCAAAACTGCAACTTTTGAAAAGATAGGAGTTCAAAAATGCAATTAAACCAAAAATAAATGGTATCAATAAAATTAAGACTGAGTTTTGGTTGAATTTAACTTTAATTAAGAGGAATCTTTGCATCACGTATTTTTGCACTTAAAATGGCTAGGTTCAAACTTCATTAGGATTGTTTTTTAAGGTTATTATTATTATATTTAAAAAAATATATATAATACATGAGGTTGAAAATTGTCAAAAGTACCATCTCAATGTTTCATTTTTTTCATGATATTTTGATTTTGTTAAATTGTGATAAAACCAATACAAATGATTTCCAAAAAGTATGTGTAACTAATAACGAATCAGTCAAATTCATGCATATTAATTAAAAGGATTGAGGATTGGAAGACTCACACATTGATGCATATCATATCCAATTTCATGACCATAAGAGACAAATATATCTCCTGATATTTGATCTATGGTTGCAACAAGTGTCTCAACGAGTTCATCTCCTGTTTTGTTCTTGTTCAACCTCCTGCACTCATACATATAAAATGGAAATTTTCAATTTCACCTTAGTCTAAACTACATAGTAATTAATACTATTTCTATTTAGTTTATAGATGTACTAAATTATTTCCTTAATAATAGTTAAGAAAATTATTATGAGACAAAAAGGACAAAAAGTCTCAAAATTATTATACGACATTTTTTGAATGTTACTAATAATACATTAAATGTTACTGAAGCTATTTAGTAACACGGACTTTACCTAATAAATTGGTCAAATGTTACTAAATTAATTTAGTACCATTTTTTTTTATTTAGTTACATTTTTCAACTGTTACTAAATCTTAATTATGCTGTAGTGGTATAAAGATTAGGTACTATCTTAAAAGCAAAATGACCTTGTAATATCATAATTATCTTTTTTTCTTATAACATTTTTTCTTTCTGATGACCAATCAAATTAGAGTGTGTTTGCAACGATTTAATCTCACATTCTCGTTCTTACGGAGTCGAGAAGACTTTTATTACCTTACAATTATCTACGTACCATATTATAGAAATATGTATAAGTTAACATACCTTCCAATGGAATAGTCTTGCCGATTGATGTAGTCACTGAATTTTTTCACAAAATCTTTCTTCAAATCTGCATCACTGACATAAGATGTAATTGTCTCAAGCAATGCTGTTGTTTTGGCCCATGCAAGTCTCTCATGAGACCTTTCAGGCTCAAATATGTTTGCTGCTGCCAAAAAGTAGGCCAATAGAAGTTCCCTTTTGCTCAATCCAAATTCTCCTAATCTAGATTCTGAGTACCACCTAATAAATGTGATCATTGCAACAATGAGTATTAGCTCGAGGTGAATAGAAGAAAAACGATGATAATCGAGTTAGACCCAATCTAAATTTTAAGATTAATCTTACTTTTGAATCATGCTCCATTCTTTTAGATGTTGTGTTTGGCAGTTGTTGTAGTCTAATTTAGCAAGCTCGAGATAATTGTTGTTGCTCACATTCAACATCCTTTGAAAAGAGTAATTTAATTCAAGAAAAAATTGCAAAATTTAGAGTATAATAACAGTATGAAGTATAAACGAATTAAAATTAGTTGCGACTTATCATATAGATCTTCGAATGTGGATATTAATATTCATCAGAATTAATTCATACATGGAAGACTATATATATATATATATATGGACATATCTAGTGAAAATGTCTTCTTTATATGAGAATGGTGAGAATACTTCTTAACCATTAGATCTAAAATAAATGGATAAGATTAAAAAAGTCCATTTAAAAAACACATGTATCTCTCCTCTCCTACTACATTATTTCTAATAAACCCATTTTTATCTTTTCATCTTCCTGAACCCACAATAAAATAATTGAATGGGAAAACTTTCATCATAGTGCTTGCTAGTATCGATCCACCATTAACGTGTGGCTGATGTTTATTTTGATAAGCCGTAAATGGGTTCGTCAAGTTCGATCCTATGTATCCATTTTTTTGTTTAATTGCTATTAAGGTTACAACAACGATCCGAGGGATAAAGGTCACAGTGATCAGCAAGAAAGAGAGCATAAGAGTATTCATGTGGGAGATATCCATACAGATTTATAGTAGAATGAACTAGATTTAATAAAAGATAATAAGAAAATACAATGATGAGAGTTATTTATAAGGATGAGTTAGTGTAACAAACTCTTAACTACCTAACCATAGTTTAGTTATGAACTAACTATAGTTTATTCAATATAATCTAATACAAAACATAAATAAAAATATTCAAAACTTGTGACAAATTAAATAGGTTAGTGGGGGGTATTGATGCCTTGGTTGAAATTAATCCAATGCATGGTTGACACTTATTTGTATAAAAAATTTAGACTAAAAAGAAAAAAGGATGTTAGTTAGAAGAACATATTGCAAAGTACCTGTAAAGTGTTTTGGAAATCCAAACGTCACTTTCACCACCGTATTGATCAATGTAGAATCTTGTCTCCACACGACTCAAATTTGCATACCATGGCACGTCTAATGCATAAGCTATCTGCCATAAGAAGATACACTATTACTCCTATTATTTTTATTTGGGTCTTGCTAACTAGTATCCCAAACCATTAGTTAAGAAAATAAAAAAAAAAATATTTACATTGAAAACATCGTCTTTTATACTTTTAAAACTTTGATTAGACAAATTTCAAGATATTTATATTAGGGTTAAATATGTTTTTGATCCCTATAAATATGTCAATTTTTCATTTTAGTCCCTCTAAAATTTTCCTTCAACATTTAGTCCCTATAAAATTTTCAATCACAACTTTTGGTCCCTATTTTTAATTTAATTTTTGTATTTTTTAATGAAATTATGCAGAAATGTGTAAAATATTCTAAAAAAATTTCCTTTAAAAAATTAGAATTTTTTAACAAAACACAAATTAAATATGAATTTTTAACCGTAAAAGATATAAAAATTCATATTAAATTTATGTTTTCTTCAAAAATTCTGAATTTTTTTTGGAGTGATTATTATAATATTTTGAATTTTTCTGGAAAATTTTATTAAATAATATGAATTCTACATATGAGTTTACTTTAAAAGAGGGACAAAAAATGAAGATTGAAAATTTTATAAGGACTAAAAATCAAAGGAAAATTTTAGAGGGACTAAAACGAAAAGTTGATATATTTATAGGAACCAAAAACATATTTAACCATTTATATTATATTTGGTTTCTTTAATTGGTGCTCTAAGGGCACTAACTAGTTAGCATTTTCCTTTTTATTTTTCTTTTCATTACCATGCTATTAGTACAAAATTACAAGTTTTTCCACTGTTGTCTAATAATGACTAATCTTATTTGAAAAATTTATAGGACACATAAAGTGGATTTACCTCTCTTCAGTTATATATTTTTCATGCGCAAGAGCGGGAGATCGAACCGTGACCACTTAATTAAGACATCCAAGTTATTTACTAGTTGAACTAATCTATTACTAATCCATTCGTCCCAAATTATAAATTATTCTGGGAGAAAATGTGTTCCAAATTATAAATCGTTTTACAATATCAATAAAACATTAATGTTGCATTTCATAATATAACGTTAAGTATTTATTATCCCTTCTTTCCATTTTTTAATTTATCATTATCATACCATTTATTATGGACAATTTTATAAAACAACTTATAAATCTTTTTCTCACATGAAATTATTTACATTTCTTAATACAATTATAATTTAGAACGGAAGGATTATTAGTCATTCCTTTTTTTTATCTGTAAATCGGGTATCCTCCGCGTACAACTGGTGAGTCTAATCTCTCGAACATTGTGGGACCTAAATGGAAGACAAGCTCTCCCTAAAAGTTTTAAAGCTATTGCATGCCACGGTTTTGTTTTAAAATATAAGCATTGATTGCAAATTTGACTTACATAAAAAATGTAAATATAATTAATGTGTATATTTTGTCTAAGAATATTACTAAATTGTCATTTGTATATAGTTTTTTTTTTTTTTTTTTTTTTTTTTTTGCGATGGCCAGGGTTCGAACTCCAGACCTTACATATTTTATGCGTTGTCTATACCAACTGTGCTAAGCTCAGGAGGAAATTTATACATAGTCTATTACAAAGCAAAGTAATAGTATTAATTAAGGTTATATTTAAATCATAATAATAAATGTATCCAAAAAATTGAGAGCTATAATTAGGGACCAAATGAGTATTCATTTGTGTAGGAATGTGTGGTGCCAACTTCTTCATAAATTATCGACTTTGAGCCACCTAATACCTTGCTATATACTCCCTCCAAAATCAGTATTTATACTTATTGAATAATTGACGTATTGGTCTATATTATAAATCATATACTTTAGTTATTCAATAAATCTAAAAAAATCGAAAAAATTAGTACACATCAAATTGTGTTCAAGACCAAACTCCTAAAATGATCCCATAATTTTCAAGACATTCTCACTTTAGACCCTAGAAAAATCTAAATAAATAGAGTTCTTTTTATCAAGAATGTTATCACACTTTGCAAATATACCCAAATTCAACAATTATAAATGTACACTTTATATTTTTTAACATTCATTTAACATTTTATTTTATCTCTATCTCTATTTATCTATCATATTATCAACGTTAATACCTCATTATATTTATTACATTTTCTCTCTATCTCTTAAAGATGCATACACTCATATGAGATGTACATCAAACAATTTCTCTTTCTAACATTTTATTTTAGTTTTAATTTTTGTTATTTTGGATTTTTTTTTAGTTTTCAACGTTTAAAACAAATTATAGTTTTTTAGTAAAAGAAGAGAGTGTAAAGGTATCACATGATAAATATTTTAAATTTTAAAAACTCATGTTTAATTTATCAATTGTGTACTTGCTGAAAAGTACGATGAAGAAACTAGGGTTTAGTCTCATTAGATCATGCCATGAGAATGCTCTCAAGAGGGACATTTACCGTCTCTTTGAGCTTATATTTTCGTGTCTTAGACCACAAGTAACTTAGACTCCAAGACAGCAGGCGAGTGTTCTAGAAGATGGGAAAGGCGGTTTATGCCTTCTAAGACCAAAGACGCCCCCCTGTCGGCAAGCCTTTATTGAGGGCTCGCAAGCCTTTAATATAATATCGGCGGTCCAAATTGAAAAAAAATTATTTAAAAATTCAATAACCAAACATATTGTAGAGACTAAATAATAATAAAGACTCTTAACCAAAAAAAAAATAAAGACTAAATTTTCTTAACACTATTACATACCTCTCCCGGCAGGTTCTTCATAATGACCCATTTATCTATTAGTTCATTTGCTTCACTCTTCTCCCTCAAAAAATTGGCAGAGAAATGCTTGGCTTGTTCAAGGATTTTCTCTCCTGGAAACATCACTTGAGTGGCTTTGTATAGGCTATACATTGGGGTCACAGACTGTGTGCGTTCACCAGCAAAGCAGAAGAATTCACCATTTCTTTCAAAGTTCTTAAACACATCTATAACAAAATATGAAATTAAAATCCATTACCATTGCATAAATATATTATATTAATGGGTGATCAACTAATAAAATACTCACTGGCTGAGACATGGTGGCCATGTAATCTTAGTAATCTGAAAGCCATTGATGTGTCATCAATATCTTGAACATTTGAATTTCTTCCGGAAAAGATGCCCTTTTCAGTCCAATATCTGAAATTTTATACAATTGCTTGTAGAGGAAAAGGACATTTAAAAAATGTTGGATTCCGAGGAGAGCCTAAATTTTTTACCTATAAACATAACACATACAATCTTTGATCTCTTGTTGAAAATACCGCGAAATTCCAAGGCGTTCAAGGCGATCAACCACCCAAGTACGTTCAAACGTATCCAGAGGAAATGCAAATGGTACTGATATATGTATATACATAAACAATCATGCCTTAGTCAAATTAGTAAAGATATTGTATTATATGTGGCTTGACAAAAACAAAAAATATTATAGATGATACTCCTTCCGATTTTAAATATCAGTAAAAAATGGTTAAAGAAATTTGATATCTTTGGTTTGGGCCAAGGTGGTATAATTTAACATACTATATTATAAAAAGAGGGTATATACATGAATAGTGAAAGTTTAAAGAAAAAGCTAATAGTCAAGCCAATAGATAGTAGCACTTTACCACCCCCATTGAACTTGTTGACAATTTTATTCAAATATTTGAAGCAATTTTCATCTTTAGTTTGCATTAGTGCAAAGGCTGTGGAAGACGTAGAAGTCAAGAATGATCCATCTTGAGATTGCAATTTTAGAAGTTGTTTCCAATCCAAGTCTGACATTCCCTCCAAGCTATATAGCAAAGTTGTGGGTATTTTGTGCATCATCTCTCTTGGTATTCTATTTCCAACAACACCACAACAAACACATTAAGATAAGATAAAATTAAGATTACAATTTTCTTTAATTTTCTCATTCATTAATGTGCATATTATTAAGATTAAGATTAACATAATATTTTTTTAAGAAAAATTTAAGTAATTAAAATTGAGGTGTACCGATACTCTGCTTCATAAATTTATAAATTAATGATTATTTTATGAAATAAATGGTTATTTGTCATTATTTATATTTTAGAAAACATCATCTCATGAGAAAAAAAAACATCATTTCATTGTTTATATAAATTATATTAAATTTTTAACATTTTCTCATAAAAAAAATATCAATATTCTTCATTATGAGCAATAAAAATTAAAAAAAAAGTAAATTTTATTTCATCGACGCTTTTGGTAAATAAGATTTAATTATTATAATTGTCAATGATAGAAAATAATTATTTTTTCTTCAAAAAACAATCAATTTAATTATTAATTTAATGTTTGGTGTATCGGTACACTTAAAATGTTGGATGTACCATAGAATTTGCCATTAAAATTAGGCTTAAATATGTGTTTAGTCCCTATAAATAGGGTTAACTTGAATTTTTGTCCTTGTACTTACTCTATTCATTCCAAAATTGTCATGCAATTATTAATTATTTGAATTTTGGTTCTAATCTCATTTGATTACTGATATGACATATGAGTAATGCGTAGCAGAGACATGGCACTAGATGACTGGGCTAGGCCAGTGATGACTAAGTAAAAAATAATTTAAGTAGGTATGGCAATGGGGCGGGGTGGGGACGGGTTTTACCCTCCCCGTCCCCATATCCGATTCTCATCTACTTATCCGTTACCCTACCCATATCCAACGGGGATGAGAAATTGAATCTCATCCCCGACGGGTTCGGGTATCCCCGCCTCATCCCATCCGTATATCGAATAATTTTTTTTTTAATAAAAAATAGAAGTTTTTTTTTGCATCTCCATGAGCAACGTTGTAATACATTATCCAACAATATGCTCACTTCAACATTTGTTAGACGGAATGATTTAGTTGATCCTTTAAATATCAATGGTAGTTTTTATTAGGCTAAAGTGCACTTTTCCCCCCCTAACTTTCAAAAACTTGCAATTTTGGCCCCCTAAGTACCAAAACCACAATTTAGCACCCCTAAGATTTAGCCCCATTGCAACTTTGGTCCTTTTGATCAATTTTGACCTAGTCAACGCTGATTTGGCATGCCACATGTGTATTTTTTAATTTTCTTTTTTTTAAAAGCCACATAATCATTTATTAAATTAAAAAAATGAAAAAAGAAATTGAAAAATTAAAAAAAAATCAGATTTTTTTTTTTAAAAAAAGAATTATGGAAAGAAGAAGAATCTTTTATACCTTTTTTATTTTCCTTTTCTATTATTATTTTTTTTAAATTCTGATTTTTTTTTCTTTTTTCATTTTTTTTAATTTAATAAATGATTATGTGGCTTTTAAAAAAAAATAAAATTAAAAATACACATGTGGCATGCCAAATCAGCGTTGACTAGGTCAAAATTGTTCAAAAGGACCAAAGTTGCAATGGGGCTAAATCTTAAGGGGGCTAAATTGTGGTTTTGGTACTTAGGGGGCCAAAATTGCAAGTTTTTGAAAATTAGGGGGGGAAAGTGCACTTTAGCGTTTTTATTAACATGACAATTATCAAACAAAATAACATGACATATCAACATAAAATAATTTTTTACATTTGGGATGTGTATGAGTATGGGTTCGGGGTGGGTACCTATATTCCTGTTACCCGTCCCATACCCGTGTTTTGAAATCGGGGAAAACCCATACCCATACTCAAACTCAGTTAAAACGAGGAAAATCCGTCAAATTGGGTTTGGTTCGGACGGGTAACCGCATGTATGGATTTTGTTGCCATGCCTAAATTTAAGGGACGATTTTGCCGTTAATGTATTGAGTTCACTGTGAAATTACCAGTTTGCCCTTCCCATCATCTTGTTCTTCTTCAAAACTCAGTTCTCTCTCTTGAAAGTGCAGTCACGCCAAAAACTTAAGAACTTTGATGCAACAACCCAAAAGTGAGTCAAGAATCGTTACAACTTCGGTTTTCTTATGATGTTACAAAATTGAATATTTTTGTTCATTCTAAAAGTGAAGAGGTGAGTTACTTTTTGTCTTGTCTTTTCTTTTGTGGTTTTTGTGAAAGTTTTTAGTTTGAAATTTGAAAATTGATTTGTGTTGCAGCTTCACCTTGAAGTGGATGAAAGCTATAATTTGTTTGTTTCAAAGGCCACTGGTTTTGGGAAAGTGATAATTGAGGTTTGGTTTTGGTTCTGTGACAATCTTTTGCTCTTGAATTCTGATGTATGATGATGTTTTTTTTTTATTATTTTGTTGTGTGAATTTCAAGTGTTTGTTGTCCCCTTTTGTTTTCTTTTGTTGTTCTAATTTCTTTTGTTAGTCATTTTAGCATGCCTGTTTTCATTAAGGACATTTTGGTTCATTCAAGTAAAAAATTCTGAGTCAGCATCCTCTTAGTCCAATCAATAGTGGACACATCACCTAATCACGTCCACATCAGTGACATTATGATCCCAAAGACCAAAACTCAAATGATTAGTAATTGCATGACAATATTTGAAGGATTAGTAAGTATAGAGACAAAAATTCAAATGAACCCTATTTGCACGGACCACACACATATTTAAGTTATAAAATTACGACAAAGTAAACAATATATAACTATAGAAGGGATAAAACTGTAAATAAGTGAAAATTGTAATATCTTTAATATTTTGTGTGAGATGTATTACTTTTTATTTGAATATCTAAATGAGTCTTACGTTTCCTTAAAAAAAATAAAAAATGAATGAGTCTCACGTTTACAAATTAGTCATTTTATAAATAAACATCCAATCATATAACCCAACACCCTAAAAAATGATTAAACAGGTCATAACAATAACTCTGTATTTTTTTTGTTGAAGAAACAAAAACTCTATATGATTAAATTGCAACAATAATTCATTTATTAAATCATAATTATCTCATTTTTCAAATACTCCCTCCGTCCCAAATTGTATGACGTTTTGGGCATTTCACACATATTAAGAAATGTAATTAATATTGTGTGGGAAAGAGATATTATGAGTTGTTTTACAAAATTGTCCTCAATAAATGACATGAGAAAGATAAATGAAGGAATTGAAAGAAAAAAGAGTAATATATAGTTAAGGATATAATAGGAAAAGTAACATTAATTTTTCATTGGTATTGTAAAACGACATACAATTTGGAATAAATATTTTTTCTAAAGTGACATATAATTTGGGACGGAGGGAGTACCTTCTAAGTTTTTCATCTCTCTTTGCAAAAATGTTTTTTAATATTGGAGAATCATTTGGCACATCAATGTTCAATCTACGAGCTCTATCAAGAAGTGAAGGGAATATAACTTCAAAACCAGCTAGCTCCTCATTCTCATCCTCAAGCTTGTCAAGATTCTCTCTGAAAAATGACATTGCTATATATACACATACACATGACGATATCAGCCATATTTGACCTCAATTCTCCACAATATAAATATGATAACAATTTAAAATCTTGATAACAAGACTAATATGTTAATGTATATTACCTTTGTCACACTTTTCAGGGTGCATATTCCATGTTGTTAATGCAATAACACAAGCCAGTGTGCTAAGGATCCGATCATGTGTTAAAAACAGTTGACTATCACCCCATGAACCATCTTGAAGTTGATTTTTCACAATCCACTCTAGACTAGATGGAAATTGTGGTGTACCACTAGTATGCACATCTTCCACAAGTGCAACCCAAGCAGTATCATAAGCAGACATATTTGTCTTTCCATCTTCCAATGAACTCAATATTGATTTGATTGAGTTCACTAAACCGACCTTCTTATTAACCATAAAATGTATATTAATTAATGTATTGTAGTAACCAAATGAAAAAGATTAAGAAAATAAAATTATAAAGTGTGATTGAATATAAGTAACTCTAAATACACAATAGTAACCAACTTAGTTTTTTAGTGAGAGAAATTCCAACTTTTTTCTAAATTTTCTTTCTCTTTCACTCTTCGAAGATGGGTGGTTTTAGGTCATTTTTATCATAGAATCACTCCTCAACATCTTTTTTCTCTTTTCTTTTGATTTAAATAACCGATTACCACTGATATCAAGTGTTTTGTTTTGTGTTTTTCTTCTTCATGATTTCGTCGTCTGAGGGCTGTGTTGTGTTGTTCGTAGTCTTGTGCGACATTATTTGATTTCACGTTTTGTTGCGATGTTCGTTTGGTTCATATTGAAGGATCAACTTCAGTCAATCACGGATTCAATTAATGATTTTGACGTCAAGTTGTAGATCCGGAAGAATGAGTATTATGGTGATTTAGATTTTATCATATTAATTATTGGGTTAATAGTGCTTTTCACCTCTGTAATATAGGTCATTTCCAGTTTTCGCCCCTATAAAATTTTCGGTTTGAATTGCATCCTTATAAAACTTTTTTTTTCCAAAAAACACTCCTCCCCCATCCAACTCAGCAAATTCGCTTACGTGGCGCTGATTTGACATTTTTTTTAATTGGCCATGTGTCAAAAATATATTCACATAAGATTTTATTTTTAAAAAATAAAAAAAATCCAAAAAAATATTCAGTTTTTTTTTCCAAAAATTTTAAAAATCGAAAATTAATTTTTAAAAATAAAAAAAATATTAAGATTTTTTCCGAAATATAAAAAAACAGTCATATTTGTTTCCAAAAAATTTAAAAATCGAAAAAAAAATTAGATTTTTTTCTTCTTTCAAAAATTAGAAAAGATTTTTTTAAAAATTAAAAATATTTTAAAAAATTCTGGAATTTAATTTTCAAAATAAAAAAAAAGCAAATTTTCAAAATTACGAAAGAGGTCAGATTTTTTTTAAAAAAAATCTGTATATAAATATAGAAAAAATTCAGATTTTTTAGTCAAAAATTTTATTCCACAATTTTAATAAAGTATTGGGAAAAAAATCATTTCATTCAAGAAATATAAGATTTATGATTACTACCTCCTCTAAGGAAAAGCTTAATTCTAGGAAAAATGGAATTTCCACGACTTTTTTAAAACCCTCTAAATTTGTATCCAGATTTTTAAAAATTAAATTTTTTTAAAAAATATGACCTTTTTTTTTATTTTGAAAATTTACTATTTTTTGTATTTTGAAAATTATATTCCAGAATTTTTTAAAATCATTTTTAATCGAAAAAAATCTTAATAGTTTTTTTTTTAAATTTTTGAAAAAAATCAGAGCTTTTTTCGATTTTTCCAAAGAATATGACTATTTTTCTGTTTTTTTATATTTCGGAAAAAATCTTAATATTTTTTCCGAATTTTTTAAAAATTATTTTTCAATTTATTAAATTTTTGAAAAAGAAACTGAATATTTTTATGATTTTTTTTATTTTTTAAAATTTATTTTCAAATATTTTTAAAGTAAAATCTGATGTGAAATTTTTTTTAACACGTGGCCAATTAAAAATAATAAAAAATAAAAAAAAAGCCAAATCAGCGCCACATAAGCGAATTTGCTGAGTTGGATGGGGGATGGGTGTTTTCTGGAAAAAAAAAATGTTTTACAAGGATGCAAATCAAACCGAAAATTTTACAGGGGCGAAATCCAAAAATGACCTATATTACAGGGGTGAAAAACACTATTAACGCTTAATTATTTATAGACATTTTGCCGTTGTATGTTATTAACTTGTGTGTTGTGAGTTTGTTCATAGATTTATCCTTTACGTTTTTAGCGATATTTATTCTGATGTATTATATCAATTTAAATGAATGAATATCATTTTGTTTTTGTAAAGAAAAAACTCTATTTTTTTTAGGCAAACTATAAATAAATATTAATTAATCTTAAAAGTACCACAATATCTTGGTCCTCCTCATCATCTATGACTTTGTCATCCTCCACGTTAGTCTCACACAACTTTAACGTTTTTACATTAGTTTCAAACTCTTCATGATATTCTGCAAAACAAAATCAAATATTAAATTTACTTATTTATATAATAAAATCTAATGATGTAGTACACCACTCAAGAGTTCGAAATACCACATCTCCACAAAATATTTAAGGCATTGAGAATATATGTCATTGTTATTATATATAAACAATATTAAAATGATTCATAGTCGATATGAGATTATTATTCAGAGTTGATTAATATCAACAATATCTCTCTCAAATGTGTGAATATTCCACATCACTATACTTAATCCTAACACTAGGACTCTGCTCCTCTACTAGGAGCAACAATAGAGCAATGATCGTGGACCACCATAAAAAATTACGTATACCTTGAGTTTGTGATTTGGATATTGCTTTGCACCTTTTCTCTTTATTCTCCTTAGGAACAAACGATATAGAACCTATAAAATAAATAAATAAATAAATAATAAAATAAGAAACACAACTTTTTTAATTTTTTTTCGAAATTTGATGTTAAATTTGTGTGTTCAAATAATTTATGTATGGGTTGTATAGAGCAACAAGAACAACATATATAAGAAATTAATGAATCACATACCTAGAGAGGATTTGGAGTAGAGAGAAGAAGAGGAAGAGATATTAGATGGAAAAGAGAAATGGTAATTAGAAGAATAGAAAGAGGGAAGCAAGTGATGAGTAGACATGATGTGTGTGTTGATAGGTGGAACTTGGGAGTTTAAGGTAGGTAGCAAGTCAAAGGAGAGGCAAACAGACGAAAATGACATCTCTAAAGATTCCCACTAATGGATGAATGGCATATTTCAAACTACTTGAGATTCTTCCTTCCATATTATATATAGTATGTGTTTTGTTTTCAGTGGCTGCCTTAACATGGACGCACGTTCTGTTAGAAGCTACAATTTATAGCTTCTCCATTTTCACAGTAAAATGCATCAAAATTTGCAGTGAAATGTGTATTCATACATACTAAGGGTATACATACATACTAAGGGTCGAAACACTAAGTAACTTCAGGTTAGCTTTAAATTCAATATATTTGTAAGAGTATTTTTTTTCCTACCTTATGACTTTTTCATGCGCTTTTTTTTTTTTTTTTTTTTGAAATTACCCTTTGTTCTAATTATGAAATATGAACTAGATTATTCAGATTTTTGGATTATATAATTTGAATTTTTGTATTTCCTAGATTTTCAGAACAACAGTGACGCATATAATTACAATGACATAATTAAAAATGAACATAAAATAAATGAAATAGACAGAAAAGAAAAGTTAAGAAACAAAGATGATACAAATTCTCATTTTATTAATATATAAATATTTTTATAGTATATTTACAATAAAATTGAAGCTTATTACACAAAATTGTTAAACACCATGGATATTTTATTAAACACCTAATGTTAAACCTGTGGTGCAAGAAGATGGAGGGGAAAGGAGAGGGGTGGAAAAGAAGATGGAGGGGGAAGGAGGTTGGGGGTAAAGTTTGTTTGCTCTCTAAGACAAATGAGACTTTGATGGTCAACCTAACATCCAAACAAATCAACCTTACACTCAAGTAAATGGTGCCAATTTGCAGAGTGGCATCATCACCTTTGAAATGCCAACGGTTGAAGCATTTTGTAGAAGAAAAGGGAACAAGAGAATGTCAGATGATGGAATGAGAAATTTTGAAGGATTAATGGGTATTTATAGTGTGGAATTTGTGAAGAATGAGTGCGTAGAATGTAACGATTCATAAATGAGGGTCAAAAAAACGTGTTCAATTTGTCTGACCAGTCATTACAACTTGTAAAACTCAAAGAAAAACGTGTTCCATAATTACTTTTGATGAGCAAGTAACCGTCTAAACTCCGAGTTAGTTCAGATTATATAATTCGAAAACATCCTAAAAATATTTGGATTATACAATCCAAAAATGTCAAGACTGTGTTAAAGTTCGTACTTTACAGGGTGAGGGAGTATTTGAATTTTAAAATCCGAACATGTTCGGTACATGATTTTTTGTATGGGTTGTCTAGTTAATTGTGTTAGTTCTCTTTTTTACCTTGAAGCTGAACCGCTGATTGGAAGCTATGGTGTGGTAACCTTGCGTTAATTTTCAATGAGAAATTTGTGAAGTTAGGACCATGGTTTGATTTAACAACTGTCATGAGTAGAAATACTACGGTTGAGTATGTGTTGATATATACATTGCTATACTTTGATCTTGTGGACAAGATCACTTTTAGAGGGTTTGGTAATGATATGTTTAGTGTATGCAATACTTTTCACTTAGAAGCTTATTCAAGGCAGCATGGATGGTCCAATGTTCTTGTTCTTTTGGGAATTATTAATGATTTGTGGCAAAATGTAAATGGTAGTTAATGACCTACTTCTCAAATTGCAGCCGTAAAAGAGATTATCAGGTGATATTCACGCAAACTACTCCATGTTAAAAGAGATGCAACATGCAACCATCAGTGAGTATCTAATTCCTTGTGTCCACTTCAAACAATGGGATCATAGTCAACATTTGTGTGTGTCTTCAACATCAAGGTCCTCTCAGAGCAAGCAGTGAGATCATGGAAAACTAATCCATTTAACCAATTTCTACAGCCTTGAGAATAAGGATGATCTTGAAGGATAGGTAATGATCGGATACTTTAAATAAGGAGCACTCATATCGTGACTCATCTGGTTCTAAAAGCAAAGACGGCTCACCTTAATCTAGAAGGATCTACTGTAGGGAGTAATATTGAATATGTTTGGGTACACTTGTCTTATTGTGGGTGTGCATTTACCTATATAAGAATTGTATGACCTTATAAATGAATTAATGAAGAATTTGAGTATTATCTTTAGTTTCTTAGATAGAAGTAGTTAGAGTAATATTCATCACCTATCACATACCATATTTAAATGGGTTTTAAGACTCATCAAAAGCTAGCTCAAATGATGAAAGTTCTCAAACACATTCATACATCCCATAATCTAGAAATTTGAGCAATGTAGAACTCCAATACAACATCAATAGTGTAAAATGAATTATATGTAATATCCGTGATAGAGTACAACTGATTTT
Source organism: Medicago truncatula (assembly GCF_003473485.1). Classification (NCBI taxonomy): domain Eukaryota; kingdom Viridiplantae; phylum Streptophyta; class Magnoliopsida; order Fabales; family Fabaceae; genus Medicago; species Medicago truncatula. The sequence goes on along the minus strand of NC_053048.1, from coordinate 3,454,482 downwards.
CTATTTAATATATATATATATATATATATATATATATATATATATATATATATATATATATATATATATATATATATATATATGAGTTAGGATCCGTTAACACTAGGTGTTAACGAATTCGTTGACACAAAATCTCAACCGTTTATTTTATTTAATCAATGGCTTGTAGTTTTCTATTATGTGTGTATTATTTCTCTCAATCACACAACATTATATGAGTTAGGATCCATTAAAGGAAAGATAGAGAAAAAAAAATCAAGAAATATTTTATTACATTAATTGTTTTAGTGTTTGTTTTAAGCCTTTAGATTAAACAAATTGAATGGATGAGATTTAGTGTCATATTTAATTTGACACCTTGGTGTCATTTGATCCTAACCCATATATATATGTATGCATGCTTAAAAAAATAATATTACTGAATGTCGAAATCAAACAAACAAACACTTAATCTCACAATGTTAGTTGAGATGAAAATATAAAACCAAAGTTGCAGTAATAATAAGTACTCATTTAGTACAATTTAGATGAAATATATTGAATAATAATTATTGATATTTTCCTCTATTTTAAGTATCACTGTCACATGTACAATGAAAATGAAATCTAATACCCATCCATTTCAAGACATTAAACTGGATTAAAGGACTTTATCAAAGAGAACTTTGGCAATATGAAAGTTGATGGTCTTTGAATCACAGAAAGCTGCATAGTAAAAACTCCTTGCAACTGTAAAGAAAGTATTCTTGATATTGAAATCAATATCATTTGGAGATTTTTGGAACACCAATTCTACAAGTTCTTGCATTTTTGACTCTGTCTCTGAATTGGTGATTTTTTCATGTGTATTGCTGCTGCTACTCTTAACCTGGTAATTGTTATCCCCAAAAAAAAAAGTAAATATAAAATTCTGTATATCAAACTAATCAACAAATGATATACTACCATGGTCCATCCTAGTTGAGTTTACTTTACTAAATTAGTTCATAAATCATATCTATGTAATTTTTTATTTGTTTTAGGTAGAACATCTATTTATACATTAGCATATGCTTCTTTGATTTGTTTATACATGTACAAGTGGGGAAGTTAAAAAAAATGCATTAAGAGCATGCAATGAGTAAAATCAGTGGCGTAGTCAGGACCATGGGGTAGGGGGTGCGGAAATTTTTTCTCATAAAGAAAATTTAGGATAAGAGGATGATGCTCTGGTATAAGGTAGAGAAAATCTTCAAGCTCAAAAAATATGTACAGAGAGATTTACATTCATCTCTTTTCAAGGACATTGACGGGGCTAAAAACCGAAAAATTCCCAATCCAAAACATGTCTCTAATCACTATTAAACTCTTGAAATAGGTAAAAGCTTTCTAACTTTACTTAATAATAATAATTAGGCTAAATTACACCAGATGTTCTTTTAAGTTATTTAATTGTAATAAAGTTGTCATTTAAATATTTTTCGTAATTTTAATTGTAATTTTTAGGCCCAGAATAACTTACATTTTTAAGATCTAAAATACCCAAAAATTATTACGGTTAAATAACTTAAATGATCTAATTAGTACGAAAAAAACTTAAAGACCAACTTGTTACAATTAATTAACATAAAAAACCTAAGTAATACAAAAAAAGACTTAAAAACCTACTTATTACAAATAAATAATTTAAAGGACCTTTGATATTATTTAACCTAACAATTATTATATATACACAAACTAAACATAAATATTAAACATATATATTCTTATGATTATCCATTTTAATTAGTTATAGTAAACAATTAAGAATTATCATATGTTTTATATTTTAGTTATACGATTAGATTTCAGTATTTGTAGTTTAGGATAATGGCTAGGCCTATTTAATTTTAGGCTTAAATGCTCTTTTGGTCCCTTAACTATTTAATTGGTATCGCTTTGGTCCCTTAACTAAAAAAAAGATTATTTGAGGATTTTAACTTTTTTTTTAGTCTCGTTTTGGTCCCTTCTGTTAGGTTTCCGTTAGAGTTTTAAAAAAAAGTTAACTTCTGGACACGTGTCACCTTGTCATTGGCTCTAAGTTTTTTTTTTTTTACAAAAATAAATTTATTATTTTTTTAAAATATATATATTTTAAAAAAAAAAATCCCAAAGCCAATGACAACTTGACACGTGTCCTAGAGTTAACACATGTCACCTTGTCATTGGTTCTAGGAATTTTTTACAAAAAAATAAAATATATATATTAAAAAAATAATAATTTTTTTTTTGTAAAAAAAATAAAATTTCAGAGCCAATGACAAGGTGACACGTGTCCACACTTAACGTTTTTTTATTAAAACTAACGGAAACCTAATAGAAGGGACCAAAACGAGACTAAAAAAAAACTTAAAATCCTCAAACAATCTTTTTTTTAGTTAACGGGTCAAAGCGATACCAATTAAATAGTTAAGGGACCAAAAGAGCATTTAAGCCTTAATTTTAATTCAAACCCATAATAAGGGTTCTACCCATAGATTTGCCTTTTATAAACAAAACTATATATAAAAACAAAGATAAAAATCAATGTAGAACTAAAACATAAAATTGAATTGAACTATTATTATTCTATGCTTGCAAAAAGAGAACGAAGAAAAGTCAAAAGGTACAATAATCATTATATAGAAAACTTGATTTGAGAGCTATTGGTTAATCTATTGTGTTGGGACTCCAAAGACCGAAAGAAGCAAGCAGGCAAGAGAATATTGAATTGAGGAGGTGCCAAGTTAAAATCTCAGCAGGTTCAGAGTGTAACAATATCACACACACACACACATATATATATATATATATATATATATATATATATATATATATATATACGTGTAAACTTTTGAAAGCCAGGGGGTTCAGGTGCATCCCCTCAAGCCTTAGTGGCTCTGCCATATAACATTTGGAATGCAGCTCATTTGCCCTAGGATATAATGAGATGTTGATCCCCTACATCCACGGTATCAGATATCAGGACTGTTTGATTAAGATAGGACGAGTCGCATTTTAACAATATATTTTTGACCCGATTATCAAAGTGGGAATATACGTTGTCTAATCTTGATTTGATGATCTAAATTGCGAAACTAAATCAAATGCATAACTACGTTTTTGTCGAGCATTTTAATCTTGCAAAATGTTCGTGTTGTCACTAACCTTGTCATTTTGATAGCAACGGAGCTTATGGCATATAGAGTGAGTGAGTTGTAGAAGATGCTTCTATTGTGGATTGAATATTTGGTCAGATTTCCAATGGCCAACACTTAGTCACACTTAGCCAACACTACAATAACATGAAAGAAAAAAAGTCAAAATGCATAAGATGCTTGAAACTTTTGCCAACTTGGTTAGGTGGTTCCTATTGATCTACTTATGTTTGATTCTCCATTTTTGGTAGCCATGAGTTTCTTTTTCATTTGGTCAATTGGTAGGACAACAGGAAAAATAAAATCATTTAAAAAAAAAACCATTTTCAGAATTTTTTTTAAGAAATTTTGGTTTTTGAATGGCCTATTAAAGGTGTTTTCCGGAAAATAAAAATTTTACGAGGGTGCAAATCAAACCGAAAATTTTATAGGGGCGAAAACCGAAAATAACATATATTACAGGGGTGAAAAACACTATTAACCCTTTTTTAAATTATGAACAATGTAAAATGTTTTTTCAAAATAAATCAAGTATTTATGAAGTATTATATGATCATTTATCATATTGTTAATTCAATTTTCTAAAAATCATTTTATAAGTTTGTAATTTGAAAAAGAAAACTAAGCCCTCCCTCCCTTCCCCTCTTAAATCTTCCATCCAAAGCACCTTAAGATTATGTTTGGATTGATGGAAAATGATGGAATGAAATGGAATGGAGTTCACCGTATCTTCTTTTTTCTTGCTTTTCCTATCTTCTACTACTATTTCCAGTCTCGTTTCTACTACCACTTCTTTTAATTAATATCCATTCAATCATAAATCTATTACATCTATTTTCCAGCGTGTTTTCTAGCCATTCAATAATTGTTCTAATTTTATTAAAATTAAGCCTATGAAGTTTAAGCTACCAAATGGAAATACAACTATTGTATATTATGTAGGAACCATTATCATGGACTGCACAATATCTTAAATTCTAATTAATCAGTACTATATATTATTTTGTTGTTTTGGTATGAACATGTATTAACTTTGAAGCTCCTAAATGAAATTGCTCGTTAAAAAAAAAAAACTCGTAAAAATATATCGAATTTACGGTGTTACTTGTGTTTATTTTGTACTCGTTTATTCTAGTGTTATTTGATACCAAAATAACTATATATTGATTGAATTGAGTTGACAATTCAACAAATTGATATTTTAAACTAAAGGATCAAAATGGAATAAAAAAGTTATAATATTTTCTGTTCCGTCCATTTTCTAAATAATGGAGTGAGAAGTTAGTTCCATTCCGTCAGAAAATATCCACACAATGGAATGACATTTTTATTCCATTCCGTTCCGCTCCATTCCGTGTCATTCCGCTCTATTCCGTTAGTTCAGGCTTATCCAAACAGAGCCTAAAAGTATACAAAACAAAATGATCTTACTATCATATTTTATCATCGTAATTAAGACTTTTGACTCGTTTGGAGTAAGGACCGATCTTCCGATGACCGATTAATTTAGAGTACGATTACTACGATTTAATCTCACATTCTCGTCCTTATGGAGTCGAGATGCTTAGCACTTTATCGACCTTTGGTAGAAATATATGACGGGAACTTCTACGGTACACTCACAAAGTGAGGTGTACCGGTACTCCAGTCTTGCTTCATAATTTTATAAATTAACGATCATTTTTTATGTAATAAATAGCTATTTGTCAATATTTATATTTTATAGAACATTATTTCATAAGAAAAAAATATCATTTCATTGTTTATAAGAATTATAGTAATTTTTTTTTACATATTATCATAAAAAATAATGAATGTTCTCAATTATGAGTGATAAAAATTTTAAGAATAATAATTTTATTTTGTTGACATTTTTGATGAATAAGATTTAATTATTATAATCATAAATGATAAAAAATAATATTTTTCTTCAAAAAATAACTTATTTAACTATTAATTTAAAGAGTAGGTGTACTGGTACACTTAAATATATTGGGTGTACCATATAATTTACCATATATGACGATCTTTGTATGATTAGACGAGGTTTTACTATCTTACAATTACCTACTTACCATATATGATGTGGTTATTGAATTTTTTAACAAAGTCTTTCTTCAAATCTTCATCCCAAATATAAGATGTAATTGTTTTAAGCAATGCTGTGGTTTTGGCCCATGCAAGTCTCTCTTGAGACCTTTCAGGCTCAAATATACTTTCTGCTGCTAAAAAATAGGCCAATAAAAGATCCCTTTTGCTCAATCCAAACTCTCCCAATTTAGATTCTGAGTACCACCTAATAAATGTGATCATTGCAACAATGAGCATTAGCTCAAAGGGAATAGAAGAAGAGCGATAATCAAGTTAGACCCGATCTAAATTTTAAGATTAATCTTACTTTTGAGTCATGCTTCACTCTTTCAAATGTGGTGCTTGGCAATTGCGTAGTCTAATTTAGTAAGCTTGAAATAATTGCTGTTATTCGCCATCCTTTGAAAAAGAATATTTGAACTTAGGAAATTTTTTCAAGAAAAAGTAGCACTTAAGAAAAGATAAAAAGAAAAATACGAATAATGAATCAAAGAGAATACGTGAAAAAGTGCATTTTTTTTTATAAGAAAAAGTTTAGACTCTTTCAAAAAAAAAGTTTAGATTAGTTGAATGACAGAAGCTCACCAAGACTAAAAAATAAACCTAGGACTCGAATATACTTTCTAGTATTATTTAAAAAATATTAAAATACTCTTTTTGAGAGAAGAGAAGAGAAGAGAAGAGAGAAAAAAATATTAAAATACTATGACCTGAAAAAATATTAAATACTAAGTATAAACTTTTAAGTCTACAATATTACTTTTGTAATTAATAAGAACAATTTCTAATTTTAAAACAACGAATTCATCATGAATTTCTTGTAAAATATTATTGTAAGATTGTGCGCGTTCAAATTTTAAAGAGTAAATCTTATTATAGGATAAAACAAGTAATTTTATCAAACGTAATATTTTGTAAAATGAATTAGTTTCTTTAAATCAAGAAATTCATGATGCATAAGATTTAGATCAAGAAATTACTTGGTGAAATTCAGTCTTTTGTTGCCGCATTTTGAGATATGATTACCTCTTGGTGAGCAGTTGATCCTCATCTGGTCCTATGATCTAGATGCTTCTATCTAGGGGTGTTCGCGGTGCGGTTTGGTTCGGTTTCAAGCATAATAATCATCCAAACCGCGAGAGAAAAAAGCATGCGGTTTGGTTTGGTTCGGTTGATTTTTAAAAAGTCATCCAAATCAAACCAAACCAAACCAATGCGGTTTGGATTGGTTCAGTTGATGCGGTTAATCGCGAGATAAATAAAAAAATTACATTAAGTCTAATATTGCCAACTAGTACCAAGCAATTTTAATTATTCAAAAAAAGAACTTGAAGTTCCAAAATAGCATTACAATACCAATAAAAGTTATTTATCTAAAATAACATTACAGTACCAAAATAATATTTAAGAACCAAAAAAGAACAACTTGAAGTTCCAAAGTAACACATTATCATGACTCCAAAATAAGAACACATCGCCTCGACGCCTCCATCTCCGTGACTCCATCTGCATATCATAATTGATTAGTTTGTTGGTCAGATCAATTGATTCAAAAACAAATTTAAAAATTTAAAAAGAATAAACAATTGAACATACCATTTAATTTTTTTCAAGCACGTCTATTAATCAGATTCAATATCAGAAATCCCCTCATTCAATTGTGGGATCGGAGCCAATTCTAAGAATGTATCAAATTATATATAACAAAAGTTAGACATAATAAATAATTAAAATTGAATAAAATAAAATCATGAACAAAAACATAGTTTACAATATACATATATACCTTCTTCGAGCTTCTCTAAGTCTTCCAACTGCTCCTCGATATCAACTGACAAAGGTGATGATCTTAACCAATTTTGTGCACATATTAAAGCTTCAACAGTGTGGGTTGTAAGAGAGCTCCTATAACAACTAAGAACTCTACCCCAGTGCTAAAAGCAGACTCCGAAGCAACAGTTGATATTGGCATAGCCAATATATCTCTAGCTATTAGACCAAGAGTAGGGTATTTGGTGGAATTCACCTTCCACCAATTCAAGATGTCAAAATCAGGATTTTTCTTCTCCCTAGGCTCTGAGAGATAGATATCCACTTCAGTTTGACTCAAATTCGGATCTTGATCCATATCCTTCTCAAATTGATCATCCACATCTTCTGTAACAAATTCTGAACCTTCTATTTCTTGTGAAACACTTTCTGCTTGGCCTTTATTTGAGAAACGACTATAGCTTTCAAACATTTTGTTTAAAGCTTCCTTTACCTTATCACACAAAGAATCAGCAACTTCCTTTTCATAATACTTATTCAATCCCCAATTAATAAATTGGAACTTACAACGAGGATAAAAAATTACAGCAATAAAGACCAACATATTCATCTTCGCGACGTCCCCCCAATACTTGCTATATTTTGCTGTCATTTTGGTAGCCATATTTGCAAGTATAGGGTCATCTTTGTGACATCCCATCCAAGCATTGAATCCACCTAATATCTTACAATGTTCCATGAAATACGTAGAAGATGTTACATAAGTTGAACCTGACCAATATTTACTTAGTTTAATAACATTGAGTATTTTTGCGGTTTGGTTTGGTTTGGTTCGGTTGCTGAGATGCAAACCGCAAACCGAACCGAACCGCGCGGTTCAGTCTAAAAGTCATCCGAACTCATCCGAACCAAGTGCGGTTTTTTGCGGTTTCGATTTGGGTTGGTTCGGTTTGCGGTTTTTCTATTGGGTTGGTTCGGTTTTGAACACCCCTACTTCTATCCTTGCTTTATAAACCAATGTCAACAACAGTCTTCTCCTTGCTGAAGAAGGCTTAACCCTTAACCTAGCCACCGAGTCTGAAACATCCACTATCCTTGATCACTGTTTGATTGGTCGTGCCCTTGCTGACCGTGAGATTCAGGCTGCCTATTTCAGTGAGTGTATGGCTCGTGCTTGGAAGTCAGGCAAGCGTGTTTTGATGGTCAAAACTGATGGTGATCGTTTTCTATTTCAATTTCATCACAAAATGAATGCTGCCTGTATTCTCGATGACGGTCCGTGGCTGTACGATAATTTTCATATCGTAATGGACAGTATCCACCCTAGTGTTGTCCCCATTTCCGTCGACCTGAACCATTTGGACATCTGGGTCCAGGTTCACGGTCTCCCTTTTGGTTGCATTCAACCGAATGTTGGTGATGAGTCAATAATTATCTATTTTTAGTATAATATTTAGTTTCATTCTAATTAGATTTAAGTTTATTTTACTTTAATATTATTTCCTTTTAGAAATATTTTACTTCAATTGCATGTTATTATATTTCAGGAATGAATGTTTGATAGATTGATTCTTGGAGCAAAAGAAAGAGGATTAGGAGCTGATTCGGGACAAAAATACGAAATGTGGGACAAAAATATGTCATTCCCCAAGTCAGAGAGATGGCCCGGCCCGTGCTCCCACTGGTACGGCCGTGCCAAGCTACAGAGTTCTCTTTTGCTGCTTTTGCTTCGAAAACAAGCTACCTGTTTTGACCAAAAAGCCCGTGGTTTCTTGTAGAACATTCTATTGAATAGTTGCTTAGGTTTTAAGTCGATATAAGACTATAAATAGAGTAGCTAGCTATCAATAACATTCATCTTTTATTCTTGGAATTCAATAAGTGACAATTGTCTTTCTTAATAAAAGTTCTTTTCTTTTCCTTTACTTTCTTGTTATTTACTTTTATGCTTTTCCTCTTCTTCTCCATGTCTACTATGAACATGAGTGAGTAGACTTCTCTTGTCTTGGGATTGTTGGATAAGTCTAAATGACATAATCCTAATCAAACTAAGCTATTAACCCTCAATCTTATGTAACACTAATCTCTAATCTAAATTAACCGTTTTAACATGAATTAACCATTATCAAATCGTGGAAACGAAAGTGGAGGGTTTGATAATTGTTAATCAATCATCGCAAATATCAATTCATAAAACGAAAGTGGAGCTTTGATATTCGAACAAGTGAATTTAGACAAGGGTTGCAAAGGCAGCGAAATAGTCTTTGCAATCTTTGAGACATATAAGTTTCGATCTTCAAAGGAACTAATAGTAATCAAGTCAGCGAAATAGGCTTGGTTGCTAGAGGAACCAAAATCTAATAGTAATCAAGTCAGCGAAATAGGTTTGATTGCTAGAGGAACAAAAGAGAAATTGTCTTTAGAAGTTAGGTCTAATATAAGGTTATAGGTTTAATAGTTTGGTTTGAGAAGGACTTCCCATTAAGACGGACCAACGATCCCAAGACTCTTTTTATTATATTATCTTTCAACCGTTTGAAAACCCCAACTTTGCAACTTGATTCTTTACTAATCATCAACAAAAGTTAATTAAATTAAACAACTCCATTTCGGAACGATACTCTTTTTATTACTACTTCGATAGAACCGTGCACTTGCGGTTTTATCCCATCAGTTGGTCAGGGTTATGTGGTTTTCTAGGTGAACTCAAATCCTATGATGTCCGTAACTCTATTCACAGTACCTATATGCGTCTGAAAGTCCGTATTAATGTCACCGCTCCTTTGAAAAAAAATGGAAAGTCCGTGTTAGTAATGGTGCTTATGTTACAATTAAGTTTAAATATGAGAAACTCAGAGTTTTTTGTTTCATGTGCGGTTTGCTTGGACACACAGACAAAGTTTTCCCGGATTTGTTCGAGTTAGAGTCTGATGATGGTGTTCGCAATCGGGGTCCTGACTTGAAGCCTAATGCTGCCCATATTGGTTCTGCTGCTAATAACAAATGGTTGCAAGACCCAATACCTTTTGCTGTGCTGCGCCACCATGCCGCTGCTGGTGTATCTACTGCTGACCGAAATCCTCCTCCTTGTGGTGCAGTCAATGCTGTAAATTTTAGTGATCATATGCTTGCTGTTGACAATCAAATTTCTGCTCTCAAACATGACCTACTTGCTGCCCAAAATCTTGCCAAAGCAAAACATGGCTCGGATGCTTGTCAGATACAATTTTTATCTTCTTCTTCTACAGGTACCTAGGCTTCAAATCTGATTTTTGGCCGCTCTTTGGTGCTTGGATTAACTACTGGACCATTTCCAAATGCCAATTTTGAGGAGTCTCAAGATGCCACCGGTTTTGAACTGAAGAAGAGAAAGACGATGCTGGCCCTTCAGAATGGTAAAATTACATCATTTGCTGCTGATGGGGGTGAGGGAAATTTTGTAATAGGAACAAATGTTAGTCATGGGGGGGTGTTGATATGAATGTAACTTCTAATCCTCTGTTTGTTGACACTGATGTAATGGCAGGTTCTGATGCTCAGGCCTGCCTATGTAAATGAGTCTAGTGGCATGGAATTGTCGGGGTATAGGTAGCCCGAGCACAATTCCTGATCTTAAGTACCTAGTCCGGCACTTCAATCCGGATATTTTATTCATAAGTGAGACTCTAGCTCACCGAAATAAAATTGAAGAATTTCGTTTTTTTCTTGGTTATGACTGTTGTTTTCCTATAGACCGTGCCGGTAGAGGCGGGGATCTTGCTTTATTTTGGCGTAACTCTTTACATTGCAGACTTGTTGATTTTTCTAGCAACCATATTACTGTTGAAATTATTGATAATGTTCTTGGTATTTGGAGACTTACCGGTTATTATGGCTATCCTAATGGAGGTCGTAGAACAGCCACTTGAAATTTTCTTCGACAATTATCTAATCAATTTACAAGTCCCTGGTGCATTTTTGGAGATTTCAACGACATTCTTGATGTGAGTGAAAAGAGGGGGCACAACACTAGACCGGCGTGGCTCATTAATGGTTTTTGTCAAGCTGTCATTGATTCAGGTTTGTCTGATGTCCCGACTGTAGGTTATCCGTTTACTTGGTTCAAAAGTCTTGTAATCCACGTGCCGTCGAAGAAAAGTTAGACCGTGCTCTTGCAAATAATATGTGGTTTAATATTTTTCCGAATGCTATTGTTGAAACTTTGGCGGAGCCTTCTTCTGACCATTATCCTATTTATGTTAATGTTGCTCCCACCCCACGGCTTTGTGTTTCTAAAATTCGGTTTCATTATGAAAATGCATGGTATCTTGAACCAGGTTTTAAGGAACTTGTTACTAACTCTTGGCAGGAAAATTCTAATCATGATATTATTACGAAGCTATCTGCATGCGCGGACGACATGTCGATTTGGAGAAAGTCCCATTATCACAAATTAAAAATTGATTTTGAGGATTGTCGTAAAAAATTGCAGGAGACTCGTGTTGGTTCTACGGGTGAGGACCAAGTTCGCATGTTCGAGTTACAGAAATGGATGCAAAGGCTGTTATCCCAAGATGAGGCATATTGGCGACAACGTGCAAAGACACATTGGTATAAAGATGGTGACCGTAATACCAAGTTTTTCCACGCATCAGCTAAAACTCGAGAAAAGGTAAATCGTATAACCTCTCTTGATTTTGATGCTAGAAATAAATTTACTATTGAGCAAGACATGCAAAATGTTGCAAGAAATTATTTTGTGGATATTTTTCAACAACAACATAGTGATTTCTCCGCGGTTATTGATGTTATTCATTCGTCTGTATCTAATAATGACAACTCCATACTCACGGCTGCCTTCACCAAGGCCGAATTTAAGGATGCAATTTTCTCTATGCATCCGGAGAAGTGTTTAGGTCCTGATGGGTACAATCCGAGTTTTTACCAACATTTTTGGAATTTATGTAGTGATGATATTTTTAATGAATATTGTGGTTGGCTCGACACGGGACATTTCCCCCTGATTTAAATTTTACTAACATTGCACTTATTCCAAAAGTTTCCATGCAGGTTAGCATGAAAGACTGGCGGCCTATCGCACTATGCAACGTCCTTTACAAAATCATCTCAAAAGTGCTAGCGAATAGGTTGAAAAAAGTGTTGCCTCATTGCATTTATGGCAATCAATCCACTTTTGTCCTCTAACGTTCCATAGTCGATAATGCTATGGTTGCAATTGAGGTGTTACATTTTATGAAAGCCAAGACGCGCGGGGAAGATAGCTATGTTGCTCTAAAACTTGACATTAGTAAAGCATACGATCGTATGGATTGGAATTACTTGAGGGCTGTTTTGCATAAAATGGGATTTCATTCTCGTTGGATTCACTGGATGTGTATGTGTGTTCAATCAGTAGATTATTATGTGCTTGTTAATGGTAACCAGGTTGGTCCTATAATTCCCGGCCGCGGTCTCCGACAAGGGGACCCTCTTTCTCCATACTTGTTTATTATTTGTGCAGAAGGTTTATCCGCGCTCATTAGAGATGTCGAGACAAGAGGTATTCTCACAGGTACAACGGTGTGTCTTTATGCACCGTCTGTGTCACATCTTTTGTTCGCTGACGATTGTTTTCTATTTTTTAAAGCTATTGAGGATCAAGTTCATGTCATGAAAAATATTCTTTCCACATATGAGTTAGGTTTTGGTCAAGCGATCAGTTTACCAAATTATGAAATTTATTGTAGTCGTAATGTCTCTGATGATAAAATGTCTCTGGCAAAAAATAAACTCTTGGAGTGGAAAATGTCTTTCCAAAGCAGGTCGCGAGGTAATGATAAAATTTGTTTTGCAGGTTATTCCTTCTTATGTGATGGGTGTTTTTCAGCTCCCCAACGCTTTACTAGACTCCATTGAAAAGATGATGAACTCTTTCTGGTGGGGCCATGGTAAAATGTTGTGAAGAGGAATCCATTGGATGAATTGGGAGAAACTTTCAGCACCGAAAATTCACGGAGGTATGGGTTTCAAAGACCTCTCTGCTTTTAATTTATCTATGTTGGGTAAACAGGGATGGAATTTTATCACTGCACCGGACTCGCTGGTTGCTCGTATTTTTAAAGCTCGTTATTTCCCGGCTGAGTCTTTTCTCACAGCAACAGTTGGGCATAACCCCAGCTACGTTTGGCGCAGCATTATGCGCACTAGATTCCTTGTGCGTGAGGGTGCTAGGTGGAGTATAGGTTCAGGCGCAAATGTTTCTATTCTAAATGAACCTTGGTTGTCAAATGAGGAGATTATCAGAAGCGATATTCCGAGTGCTCACTTTGTTCATAATTTTACTATTAATAGTCTGATGAATTTGTATGATAAAAGTTGGAATGAACAGGTGGTTAGGCAGGTTTTTAGAGAGGATATTGCAAACAAGATACTCCATACATCACTTATTTCTCAGGTTGAAGAGGATCGCATCATTTGGAAAGCGGAAAGGAACAGACTTTACTCTGTTCGGAGTGCTTATAGGTTATGTGTCTCAAAGTTAATCGACTCCTCTTATAACTGGCGTCGGGATACTGGTCCAGCATCTTGAATCTCAAGGTTCCTCCAAAAGTCATGAATTTAATTTGGCGTATGTGTCGTGGGTGTCTGCCGACACGTGTCCGACTGTTAGATAAAGGTGTTACTTGTCCGACTAATTGCGCTAGTTGTGCCTCTAACTATGAAGATCTTATGCATGTTTTCTTTGATTGCCCGTTTTCCATACATGTTTGGAATAGAACAGGTCTTTGGAGCTCGGTGCATCATGCAATTTCCGCCACTGACTCAGCTATGTTTGCTATCTTTCATTTGTTAGAACACTTGTCTGTTGACTTTACACAACGTCTGTCATCTGTTTTGTGGAGTTTATGGAAACACCACAATTTGAGAGTATGGGAGAATGTTACAGAAACAAGTGCCACGGTGGTCGAGCGTGCCAGGAATTTGGTTGAAGACTGGCAGCTAGTGAACGCCCCAGATATTCGTGCGACTAGCTTGACTCATCAGCAAACAACAGCCTCCTCCTCTCACGAACACTTAATTACATGGCAGCCTTCTGGGTAGGCCGCTAGAAATGTAATATTGACGCAGCTTTCTCTTCTCACATCAACCGTACAGGTATCGGTATGTGTGTTCGGGATGCAGAAAGTACATTTGTTCTGGCTAAAGCTTTTATATATCCTTGAAATGTACCGGTGGATGTAGGTGAAGCCTTAGGGTTGCATTCTGTTGTACAATGGTTGAGTGACATGCAGTTTGATAATGTGGATTTTGAAACAGACTCAAAGTTGACAGCTGATGCTTTCCTCTCTAGCAGGAACGACTTGTCCGAATTTGTTTGTATCATTTCTTCTTGTCGTTTGTTGTTCAGTAATTTCTTTTCTAACTTTATGGTGGAGTTTGTTAGGCGACAACCCAACGTGGTTGCTCATGCTCTTGCAAGAGAAGCCACGTCTTTAGCTAGTCCCGCCGTTTATTTCGATATACCCGATTGTATTAAATCTTTAAGGCTTAATTGCACTTTTCCCCCCTATAGTTTGTCAATTGTGCGATTTTGCACCCCGTAGTTTTAAACGAGCGATTTTGCCCCCTATAGTTTTCCCCCTTTCTGATTTTATGGTCCCCATGACATTTAGTGTTGATGTATCTGTTTTTTATCAATTAATGTGTGCCACGTGTGTAATTTCATTTTTTAAAAAAATAAAAAAAAAATAGTATTTTTCAGATTTTGAGAGAAGGAGGCACGTTACCAACAATAGAATTTAGTGCTGAAAATCTGAAAAATACCATTTTTTTATTTTTTTAAAAATGGAATTACACACGTGGCACACATTAATTGATAAAAAATAGACACATCAGCAATAAATGTCATGGGGACCATAAAATCAGAAAGAGGGAAAACTATAGGGGGCAAAATTGCTCGTTTAAAACTATGGGGTGCAAAATCGCACAATTGGCAAACTATAGGGGGAAAGTGCAATTAAGCCAATCTTTAATTATTAATGAAATGCTATAAGCATGTTTATCTCAAAAAAAAAAATGCATTGTGGTATGGTTGGCATCAATATATGGGTTGAAATTTATCCAATGGATGGTCGACACTTGCTTGTATATTTAACTAACACATAAATTCTGATCATAAAAAGACAATAAAGAAAAAAGGATGTTAGTTAAAGAAGCAGAGTGAAAAGTACCTATAAAGAGTTTTTCCAATCCATACATCACTTTTCCATCGTATTGATCAGTGTAAAATCTTGTCTCCACACGACCCAAGTTTGCATACCAAGGCACGTCCAATGCATGAGCCAGCTGCCCAACATAGGGTGACACTATTCATCTTCTATATATATATATATATATAAAGGAAGAAAGTTATGCCCATAATAACACCTAGCAAAACTCGAGGCGAAATATAACTTAATTTATTAAAATGCCCTTACTTAGACGCCAAAACAAAGACTGCTTAAAACGACAAAAAGACAATCCTACCCTTTTTTGTCTTTCAAAAAAAAAAAGACCATGCTATTTGTATCTTTGGGCACCTAAAATATACATATAACAAGTGTCAAGAGTAATACGTGTAAGAATCAACTCATGCAATAAACCAAGTGTCATGACTCATGAGGAATACATGCAATAAGACAAGTGTAAAGAAGAATACATGCATCTAGCCAAGTGTTACATATGCAATAAACCAAGTGTCATGAATCATGATGAATACATGCAACAAGTCAAGTGTTAAGAGAAATACATGTAGCAAGTCAAATGTTACCCATGCAATAAACCAAGCGTCATGACTCATGAGGAATACATCCAACAAGCCAAGTGTCAAGAGAAATACATGCAGAAAGCCAAATGTTACCCATGTCATAAAACAAGTGTCATGACTCATGAGGAATACAGGCAACAAGTCAAGTCTCAAGAGGAATACATGCAACAAGTCAACTGTTATCCATGCAATAAACCAAGTGTCACGACTTATAAGGAATACATGGAACAAGCAAAGTGTGAAATTGAATACCTGCAGCAAGTCAAGTGTTACCCATATGATAAAACAAGTATTGTGACTCATGAGGAATACATGCAAAAAAGACAAGTGTCAAGAGGAATACAGGTAGCAAACCAAGTGTAGCGACCGAGGTTTTTAAAACATAATTTCTCTTGCTAAAATATTTTCCACGAAGGACTTAATTTGAAATTTCATAAAGGGTTTTGCTAGAAGATACCTTTTATGAAGGTGTCTTTTAGCAAGTTATTCTATGAGCATTTGTTTAAAGACACCAACTAATTTTTATGAAGGTGTCTTTTAGCTAGCAAATTTATAACTAAAAAGTGAAAATCACACCTTGAGGTGTGGGTTGCTAAAAGACACCTTCATGGATGGTTTCTAGCAAAACTCTTTCATAAAAGGTCTTGAAAAGTTAGAGAAACTTAAAATGATTTACATTCTACATCAAAATACTTAAAAATGAATGTAATGAAAGTTTTTACAAATATGAAAATTCAAATAAAATTGGAGATCCTAACTCTAGACACTTTGATCCAGCTTCGATTAACTTCAAATAGCTTATACCTGAAAAGGAAACAAGAGAGTGGGATGAGGCACTACAATCTCAGTGAGTTCCCGAATCGGGATAAAACATAGCATGCCACATAAGAATAAAAATGTTATTCAACTCTAAAAGATTATGTTCATAAGAACAAAATGCTTTAACAATAATATAATCTTCCCTTTCGTTTAACAAAAAACATTGTATACTAGCATTACTTGCCTTAATCGATATACTTTAATATAACTAGACTGTACTGAGCACAACTGCATCTAACCAATCACTCAGACGTGAGAAATCTTAAGTGAACGGTTCTTCCAATGTATTATGCTATAAACTAGCCTTTGTAAGTGGCACCCCACTTACCTACATACATTGGAACTTACACCTAAGGGTTCCCCTGTGTTTGGACGAAAGATCCTTATCTTGACTCTACCCACATAACTTGTATATAAACTTGGATACTTATATCGCAACTACTACTAATATAATACATTAGTCTACTTAGTTGTATATCAAACAACTAGTAAATACTACAAGTTTATTATCATACATTACATTTATACACAATGCAGGGCATTGTGTTCACTTACCTCATTTGAGATTCTCTTCTAGATTAAGTTTCATAATCGCAATCAACTTCTACACTAATCACAAGTTCTTATATAAATTTAGCAAATCCCTTGTATTCATAAAGTTCTACCAAACCAGTCCTAAAATTCAGTTTACAATAGTCAGAGCTCAACTTCGTCTATTTAATTAAAATATCAAAATACATTCGCATTAAGTAAACGAACCTTTCTTGGAAAACTTAGAATGCATAGATTATAAATATTACTTTATTTTTGGTGCTTAACAATCCAAATTTGTACAGTTTTATCAAAGAACATGCATAGGTACATAAACAGGGCATAAACGTTTACTCAACTTAAGATGAGGAAGCACGACGAGCAGACCTCTTACGATTTCGGTGTAGTGATGAGTCATTTATTGCTTATTTTTATATGCTTTTTAGTTTAGTTTTAATTAGATTTTATTTTATTTTATATTAGTATTATTTCCTTTTTAGGATAGTTTACTACAAATTGCATTTTATTTTATTTCAGGAATGAATATTGGATGGATTGAGTCTTGGAGCAAAAGAAAGGGACTTGGAGCTGATTGAATACGAAAATACGAAGATTCGAAGACAAAAATACGTCTCCCCCAAGTCAGAAGCTTGGCACGGCCCGTGCCATCATTAGCAAGGCCGTGCCACCCTCTAGAGTCGCTTTTGCTTAGATTTTAAGTCGAATGTATGCTATAAATAGAGTAGCCATCCATCACAAATATTCATCTTTTCTTGGAAATCAATAAGTGACAATTGCTTTTCTAATTAAAGTTCTTTTCTTTTCCTTTATTTTCTTGTCATTTACTTTTATGCTTTCTCTCTTCTTCCCCATGTCTACCGTGAACATGAGTGAGTAGACTTCTCCTTGTCTTGGGATTGTTGGATAAGTTTAAATGACATAATCCTAATCAAACCAAGCTCTAAGCCTTAATCTTATGTAACCCTAATTTCTTATCTAAATTCACCGCTTTAACATGGATCAACCATTATCAAACTGTGGAAACAAAAGTGGAGGGTTTGATAATTGTTTATCCATCATCTCAAATATCAATTCATAAAACGAAAGTGGAGCTTTGATATACGAACAAGTGAATTTAGACAAGGATTGCAAAGGCAGCGAAATAGTCTTTGCAATCTTTGAGACATATAGTTTCGATCTTCAAGGGAACTAATAATAATCAAGTCAGCGAAATAGGCTTGGTTGTTAGAGGAACCAAAATCTAATAGTAATCAAGTCAGCGAAATAGGCTTGGTTGCTAGAGGAACATAAGAGAAATTGTCTTGAGAAATTAGGTCTAACATAAAGTTATAAGCTTTTAGTTTGGTTTGTGAAGGACTTGTCATTTAGATGAACCAACGATCCCAAGGCTCCTTTTATTATTATTATCTTTCAAACGCTTGAAAACCCCAACTTACAATCCTTTTCTCCTCTAATCATTACCAAAGGTTAATTGAATTAAACTACTCCCTGTCGGAACGATACTCTTTTTATACTACTTTGGTAAGACCGTGCACTTGCGGTTTTATCTCATCATGTAGCGCTGATGATGAAGTTGGTGGGTGTTGATGAAGATCTGGTGATTGAGGAGACAAGGAAACAGTGGGGCAGTTTTATAGGTATTCTCTTTCTAGAGAGATTATATGAGGAACACTTTACTCGAAAAACTGAGTTAGAGGTTTCACCTTGGGAGGATGAGGAGAGAGATAATAAACAACAATGGTGTGTGAGGACTTTCTAGCTATTTCTGGTCGGTTGAACCATTCTCTTCGACAAGAGCAACAAGCACATTAACCCCATATGGATTGATACAATGCGAGATCTAACCATGATACATGACTGTTTATGGGGTGGGATAACACTGACTAATCTCTACAATTATCTGTCTGAGACAACAATCCTTGAGACGGGCACCCTCAACGGATACGTGTTACTAATCGAGGTAGTAATTTAATTTGTTCTATGTTTGTTGTATATCCTATTGTAATATGTTAATATACATATATTTTTTTCATTTTTAGACATGGCTTTGGAGAACTTTAGATTTTTATTTACATGGGACCCTAATCCACATTATGCTACAAACTTCCAATGTGATATGTGTTTTCTTCTTAAAAAGGGTAAAATTCACCGACCTACCACTCGAGGCATCAATGATCGTCTGGCGGTGGAGGATGTCATATTCATCCCTTACGGTGATCATCAGTTGGTGTTACCCTTTGCAGATATATTCTAGTACTCTAGATGGATTATGGATGGCAAAGGGAAGAAATACATACACCTGTTATATCGGGTGACGAGGTAGTACAGCTATGTCCAGGACATTCCCAGATATCTGTAATGTGTCTCCCCTTCGTTGATCATAAATATTGCATGCCTTTTAAGACTTCATGATTCACATCATACCACATTCCTAGTGCGGTATGTGGTAGTGGATTTGTGGCAGTATGTACTGGGGTACAAAATATGGTTCTATAGTGTGTCTCATCCGCATTTAATCCCACATTCGGAGTTTGTTTAGGTACCATGCAAGAGATCATCCTAGCATACTAGCTATCATACAAACCCTCTACAAAATGGCAGATGAGGGGTTGCGTGATGTTGACTTTGGGAAATATTTCTAAGATCTCTTGAGGAGGACGGAGGAGGATTAGATGTGTCGGGCCACCAAATATCAAATATCCTAAAGGAATATGCAGCTGATGAAGAGGAGGCTTTAGTTTTAGGTTTACTTATTTTTGGTATTTTGTTTGTTATAATCGAAATATTTTGGTTTTATTTACTTCTTTTATGACATTATCAAGATGATGAGACGCGGCTGGACCCCTACATGCCTGGGACCTAGGCCGTCAGACCTTCACCTATACCCAAGGTTGGGTCTGTCTATAATTTTATACATAGCTCATCTCATTATTTTGTTTTGTTTGTGTATTTAATGTATATATTTATACTTAGTCTTTTTTATTGAAAATAAATGAATAATTAATGAAGATTGATTCAGTTACTGAGTCGTTGGGTTGATATCCTTGAGTTAATTTTCTATTATTGATATGAGTGATTTGTAAGTACTTCTCTGTAAACGTTTTTGAGCTTTGAGGTCGACCCTGACCTTGGTAAACACATAATTCAATTCACCTTCTGTTTATAAAAAAAACAAAAAAAGGTTTAAGAATGTTTCATTTTTAGCGGGGCCCATAATATTTTTGTAGGGCGTGGGTGTATATAAGAAGGTTTCATTTTTAGCGGGTGTACATAGTAAAACGTATAGAAAAGGCCCATCAGTCCAATAGCCCTTCACCTTTTTTGTTGCAAAATAATTCAATAGGCTCCAAAAACACTAACGATCCTCAACTTTTTTTTTAGGAACTCTTTTCTCACCCCGCTCACTTCTCATACATCCTCCAAATTGACAATATTACAATGTTCGGATTTTATGAAGAAAAAAATATTTTTTTTTTTCAAAACTGTAACATAAATTATTAAAATGATATAAATGAAAGTGACTATTTAATAAGACAAAATACAAATTGTCAAGAATTGTTCGTAAAAAAAATAAATTTGTCAAGAATTGAAGACATTTTATTATTTGATCAAGAATTCATAATATAGTTACATTAACATAATGTTTATTACAACAAACTATTTGATCAAGAATTCATATTGATCGACTATTTTCTTATTGTTGTTGATATAACAACTACTTCTTTGAAAAATATATTTGAGGAATTAATGAATTTTAAAATGATTTTGCATCTCAAATGCTTTAAGAAATGCAATCTTATGACTTCCACCTAAAAGTGAATATTTTTTTTTTTTAAACAATTGTTGATTCTCAATGGTGGTCTATATATCCTAGTTTTATTAGGACTGATTTTTTTTAGAAACATTTGATATGTCTACGTATCGTTTTACTTAGGTTCGTTTTGTTTGGTTTGTCCCCTAATTTTTGTTTTGTTATTCTTTTTAGGCTAAATTACACCAAAGGTCCTTTAAGTTTGAGGTCTATAATAAATTGGTTATTTAAGTTATTTTGGTCACACCTAAGTCCTACACATAAGTCATTTATGTTTGTAAACGTTTTCAATTTAGTCTTTCTGCCAGATCATCGTTTTTGTAATGTTTGGTTAACAGGATGATTAAATTGAAAATGTTTACAAACTTTAAGAACTTATGTGGGACCAAAATAACTTAAAAGACCAATTTGTTACAAACCTCAAACTTAAAGAACTTATGTGTGACCCATAACTTAAAGGATCAATCTGTTACAAACTTCAAACTTTAAGAATTATGAATCTTTAAATTTTTCATCGCAACGGAGTTAAGTAGAGCAAGGGATCAACCTTGTTATAAAAGGTTTTTTCAATGTTTTCTCAAATATAACGAAACTTTGTGGTGACTCCATTATTTTCGATTGACCCTCAAATTGTCTCTGTGAGTTTGATGAGTCATTTATTACCTATTTCTAGATATTATTTAGTTTAGTTTTAATTAGATTTTAGTTTATTTTATATTAATATTATTTCCTTTTTAAGATAGTTTACTACAAATTGTATTTTATTATATTTCAGGAATAAATATTGGATGGATTGAGTCTTGGAGCAAAAGAAAGGGACTTGGAGCTGATTCGGTACGAAAATACAAAGATTGGAAGACAAAATATGTCTCCCCTAAAGTCAGAAGCTTGGCACAGCCCGTGCTAGCATTGGCACGACCGTGCCACCCTCCAGAGTGTCTTTTGCTGCTTTTGCTTAGATTTAAGCTACTCTATTTTTAGCCCGAATGTAATTGCTTAGATTTTAAGTCAAATGTATGTTATAAATAGAGTAGCCATCCATCACAAATATTCATCTTTTCTTGGAATTCAATATGTGACAATTGTCTTTCTAATAAAAGTTCATTTTCTTTCTTGTTAATTACTTTTATGCTTTCTCTCTTTTTCTCCTTGTCTACGATGAACATTAGTGAGTAGACTTCTCTTGTCTTGGGATTGTTAGATAAGTCTAAATGACATAATCCTAATCAAACCAAGCTCTTAAACCTTAATCTTATATAACCCTAATTTTTAATCTAAATTCACCGCTTTAACATGAATTAACCATTATCAAACTGTGGAAACGAAAGTGGAGGGTTTGATAATTGTTAATTCATCATCTCAATATCAATTCATAAAACGAAAGTGGAGTTTTGATATTCGAACAAGTGAATTTAGACAAAGATTGTAAAAGCAGCGAAATAGTCTTTACAATCTTTGAGACATATAGTTTCGAACTTCAAGGATTCTAAATTGTGATCAAGTCAGCGAAATAGGCTTGGTTGCAACTTAGGACCAAAATCTAAAAGTAGTCAAGTCAGCGAAATAGGCTTGGTTGCTAGAGGAACAAAAGAGAAACTGTCTTTAGAAGTTAGGTCTAACATAAGGTTATAAGTTTAATAGTTTGGTTAGTGAAGGACTTGTCAATTAGATGAACCAATAATCCCAAGGCTTTTATCTTTTCTTTTAAAATCCAACTTTTTATCTAAAACTCTTTCATCTAATCATTATTAAAAGTTACTTGAATTCATAACTCCCAGTCGGAACGATACTCTTATTTTACTACTTCGGTAAGACCGTGCACTTGCGGTTTTATCTCATCATGTGAGTTTAGCTCAGTTGGTAAAGACAATGTATAATATATGCAAGTTCTGTGATTCGAACCCCGCCGAACACAAAAAAAAAAAAAAAAAAAAAAACCCTCGAATTTTAAACCGTGGCTGTTAACAGTGATGTCTGACTAGGTGTTTCTCATTAGAGTTTAATTTTATCATTTTAATGAATATTCTTGGTGAGTTATGGAAAAACTAGCTTTTGTTTCTATTGCATATATTACCCTTTGTTTTCGTTTGAATGTAATTTAAGATTGCTCATGTATGAATGGACCAGTCCTTCTATATAGTAGGATTATAAGGTACTGAGCAATATTTATATTTGCAAGGTTTTTTTGTTTGTTTGTTTGTTTGTTTTGAAATGGGGGTAAAATATAATACAAACAAGGATGTACCTTGAATAATGTTCTTTTTTATTGGGACATTGGAAAATGTTTTGGAATCCTATCATGCAAGTTTTGAAAGGTTTCTTATGTTGGATAGAAGACTTTCTCTACTAGAAGTTTTTATTAGAAGTTAGAACCAACATTTTAGCGGTGATTTGAGAATCTTGGAGAAAGCATCTATGTGCTGATCTCATAAAAATAGTTTCTTTTCTTCTGTGGTAATGGAGCCATAAAGAAAAAGCTAAAAATGTCACATTAAGGTATTATTGGGTACTATTAATAGTATTTACATCCAACGTAACTCATCCACAACAAGGCTATGGTTGAAGAATTTCGATGAGCTATCATAATAGATTTGTTTTTGTTTTTATGTTGCTTTCCATTTTTCTTGTTTTAATTAATTATTACTAAGATTGTTTTGTTTGTGTTGTATTATTATTTTCATTGACTTTCACTATGTTTGTTTATGATTGGTGATATAAGCCAATTATAACGTCAAAGTGGTAAATATTTTTTCTTTGGTTTATCAACAATCATTAGGATATCTGTTGGTGGTTATTGGTTTGATGACAACACTTGAAAATTATTTTAATTGGTCTCAAACATTTGGTAGCTGTTCCATGGTTGGAAAAACATTATAGTTTGGAAAAGTATTTATTTCATTCCATTCTATTTAGCATATTTGTCATTTGGATGTTTTAGTTTGTTTGTAATTATTTGTCACTCAAACAAGCAGTGATGATTTCCTTTCAATTTTGTCCATGCCTCTTGAGTCACAAATATTTATTATGGATAAATGAAGTTGTTGTTATTTATATTTCCCCAAAAGCAAGGGTGCTTAATGATTTTGTATATTCCCTTTTGGCAAAATCTGGTACAACAATTATTTAGAAATGCAGGGTCTAATCGGATGTATATCTCCTTCAAGTGGAAAAATAGTGAAAGAGTAATGATAGATAGACAGACCACACCATGTGGTATACACCCCTTGTATCTCTACACACAAGTGACACATGCGGCGTGTTCTCCACACACTCTCAAGCTTTACCTCTCACTCTCTCTTCTTCCTAGTGCCACTGTCATATGCAGGTATATAAGGATGGTAAAAAAAAGGGGGGTCAATTTATAATTATAGAAGTTTTGGTGGTGAAGTATCTAACATAAGTTTCTTGTATTAAATATCAACATGAGATGATGTAAACCTCTAAACTAATATACAAGTTTTGATGGTAGAGTATGATAAGTCAATAATTAGTGTTTTTAAGAGTTTATTTTAGTTTATTTTATTTAGGTTTTATGTGTTTTTTACTTTCTAGAACTATTTTACTTCAATTGCTTGTTATTTAATTTCAGGAACAAATATGGTGAAATATTGAGTCTTGGAGCAAAAGAAGGGGTTTGGGAGCATGATTTAAGGATGAAAGGATCTAGAGCATGATTTGGAGCCGATTGGAGAAAAAAATATGAAAGATTCGGTGCAAAAATATCAGGCATGGCCGTGCCTCCAAATCATTCAAAGAAGGCCATTTTCCAGAGAGCTTGGCACAGCCCGTGCCTCCAGTGGCACGTCCGTGCGCGATACTCAGCTCCCCTTTTGCTACCAGGCTGGCACGGCCGTGCCTGTGGTGGCACGGTTGTGCCAAGGTTCCAGGCTGTTATTTTCACCTATAAGCCCATGGGTTTCCTTGTGGAACCTTCTAGTGATTGATTTCTTAGGGCTTAAGTCAGTTTTAGGCTATAAATAGAGCAGCCACCAGACATATCGAATCATCTCTATTATTTCTCTATGTCTTGTTATTTACTTTCATGTTCTTCTTCTTCTTGTGGAACATTCATGTTCTTATAGGACATGTGAGATTAGACAAGGTTTCCAAAACATGAGAATAGTCTAGGAAACCTTGAGATCTTAAAGTTTCGTTCTTAAAGGGTTTCAATAACAATCAACCATGAGAATAGGCGTGGTTGTTATTGAAATACATTCATTGAGATCGAAAGGAGATATGAAATGTAACGCCCTATTTCTATTAAAGCGATAAAACACGCGAATAATACAAATATTCAAAAAATAGACGCTACGTTTTCAACAAATATCAAACAACATGCATTTATAAAAATTCTCAACAGTCGCACCAGATATAAATCATATATCACCAATGTATACATGTCATAAGATCAACATACATCCATAAATAAAATCTCCAAAACCCGACAAATGAGTGAAATCTCCATAACATAAATAAATCCAGAATATCATAAGACTGACACCAAATCAGAGCCTAATCTAAGACTCTAACTGGTAAACAGAGGAAGCTCTCGCTATCCTCGAGCAACTCACCGAATAAGCAAAAACTACGTCTGCACTCCGCCTACCCATTCATACAAACAGGTAGGCGGTCAAAACTACTGGGGTAAGCTTCACATCAATCATAATCAACATAAACAGTTATGAAAAGGCAAGCATTTCGAATCAATTTCATTATGGATAACTCCACTTCAATTATGTGCATATACATTCATTCACATAGTCACAACATCCGACAAGTTATACCAATGCACAAATCCACAAAGTCACATTTACATTTATGACACGATTCACCAATCATTCAAATGCATGCAATGTTCTAGAATCTTCTTGATGCAAGCGGTACCGTCACCAACAACATCTAGACCGTCACCCATGATGCAACAAAAACATCAATGTAACATTTCACACCCGTCTTACATTACAACGAAGTAAAGGTTCAACACCCCTTTACAGCACATATGACTATGATGCATGGACATGCAAGCAAAGACTCGACAATGCAACATCACCTCATATATAATCAACAACAACAATGTAAGAGATCACCTCCAACTATATTGAACAACTTCAACAACAATTGCATTATTAAGTATTTATGTCCACACAATTGTCATCACCACATTACCATTATTATATGATCATTATCACAATTATCAATCAACATCATAACAATCCATACAAGTTCTCACAATTCAAGTAAAGGAGAAAATACGACAAATTATGATAAACATCATATTCAATACCTAGCAATCATTCACATATCTTCATATAATCATATCAAACTATCCACAAAAGATTTGCCAAGTATTTGGTCTTAAAGATTATTTTCGACAAAGTTCGTCTCACATTTTACAACTTTAAAAATAATTGAGACAAATGAACCAAAACCAAGTAAATAAACTCTAGGGCCTCGACTATGTATACACTAAGATCACATATGAGTGTAGTTGAATATACATGTGCGTTTCACCGGCCGACTACGACAAAATTATCAAAATCACAAAGTTATGAGAAGTTCGTATCCTTTCTTCCATATTGCAAAATCAATTCATTTTCAAAACAAAACCAAGTTAGAATCAACAAGACATAGGTTAAATACTCTTAAACCTCTTAATTAAACTCATAATACTTCTAGTTTTGAAGTTTAGAAACAAATCATAAGTTTTGGGTTGACTTAGAAATAGTTATGCACAATTTTCATAAAATTTCACCAAGACCTCCTTGGAGTGTTTTCATCATAACTCAAAATCTAAAAATCATTTTCAAGTCAAACCAAAGACACTGCAAAACTAACACAATTATCTAAAATTTCATGTTAATGCCAAAGGCAAATTCAAAACACAAATGTGTGAAAAAGACGCAAGAACGCAAAACAGGGGATGTTGTCACTGTCCAGCTCACCCGGCGAGCAAATCACTCGCCATGTGTACTCGACATGGCCACCAAATTACTCGCCATGGCAACCTATGACAGGTAGCTCTTGGGAAAAACCCATTTTTCACTCCAAAATCCCAATTTTGACTCCTTAATTCCCAAATTTGATCCCAAGGTTTGTCTAAACATTTCTAAACATGAAAAGACACTCAAATCCATATAAAACTTAAACCAAAACATCATTTCAACAAAAATCACCATTTGACCCATTTTTCATGAAAACCTTCAAGAACAACACAAATTCATAACAAGCTCAAATATTATGGTTACCCATGGCATCAATCAACAATAACAACATCTCATAACAGCAACAACAACAACCAATCATGAATTCATCAATAATTCATCAACAACAACATTATTTTTCATCAATTTTGAATGAAAACACAAAGTATACATATACACACATCTTGAGCATGTAATCTGCAAGGTTTTTTTGTTAGTTTGTTTTAAAATGGGGGTAAAATACAAATAAGGATATACCTTGAATAATGTTCTTTTTTATTGGGACATTAGAAAATATATTTTTTTCTAACAAGTGGAATTGAAATAATGTTGTTGGAAACCTATCATGCAAGTTTGGTAATTTCTTACGTTGGATAGAAGACTTCTCTATTAAAAGTTTTTATTAGAAGTAGTGATTTGAGAATCTTGGAGAAAGCATCTATGTGATGATCTCATAAAAATGATTTTTATTTTTTATTTTTTTATTTTTTTATTTTTTTTTATGAATTGGGGTAACTTATCCTATTTTTTTCATTTTTATTTTACAATCAATTATCGTTTTCATCTTTAAAACATTAAATTTATTTATCTCCTTCATTTAAGATGTGATTTACATCCCTTTCATTTCAAAATTGAATCGTATTTGACATGAAGGGTAAATTACCGCCAATACATGGAGGAAAAATGTAGACTCACATATGATTTTCTTTTACTATCAGTTATTCTTTTCATCTCAAAAACATCAAAGTTCTTCATCTCCTTTATTCAACATGTGATCTTCAGTTACTTCATTTTAAAATTGAATTTTATTTGTCATTAGGAGTAAATTATTCCTTCTTTCTTAAAAAAAAGAGTAAATTATCCCTTATTTATCAAAGGGTAACATAGGCTAAGGCTTCACCCAAAAAAAAAAAAAAAATCTTCTAAGGTAATGGAGCCATAGGGAAAAAGCTAAAAATGTCACATTAAGGTAGTTATTGAGTACTATTATTAGTATTTACATCTAACGTAACTCATCCACCACAAGGTTATGAATGAAGATTTTTGATGGGCTATCATAGTAGAATTGTTTTTGTTTTTATGTTGCTTTCGATTTTCCTTGTTTTAATTAATTATTACTAAGATTGTTTTGTTTGTGATGTATTATTATTTCCATTGACTTGCACCTTGCGTTTGTTTATGATTGATGATATAAACAAAATCGTTTATTTAGTAATAAAGTGAAAAGTAAAGTATTATATCTATAGGGATTGTCGTTTCGTCCAAACAATTCGTGTTATTTATTTTAAGTTGAGGATATAAAACAAAAGGGTTTTGGGTTAGAGATTGTAATTTTTATATGTTTGCAACAGACAAGTTATCTATTTGGTTGCAGAAAAGTAAGTAGCGAGTAGGACTATTTGAATCCCCCCCTATTTATTTTGTTGGATTTAAATAACAGTCATGTCACATTTAGTTATCTTAAGTAGACTATACAAGTGATGAGGCCGATGGGAAGTTCTAACCTGGTCGGTTGTCAAACTGCATCTGCTGATCGCACGATAATCCTTACGTGTGGGGTCTATACTATCTCGATTTATCTAGGTCTATCCCTCCGATGGCTAACTGCACCCGCTGATTGCACGATGAGCCTTACGTTTGGGGTCTTGCTAATTCAAAGGTAGCTGAAACATGAACTTAGATTGGTGTTCCTAGGTTGCCAAAGGAATTGAAGACCAATGTTCCCGAATGTCTTCCCATCTATGAATCTTAGGACACTCATAGCACACTCTCCTTCTCCCCTTGGTAGTTCTATTAACAGGAAGCCCTGTCAGCATCTACCTTACCAAGAGGTCGAGGCCAATGGTCTCACTAGGTTCACTCCCCTTGGTGCTTGTTTCCCTAATTAATAACTAGTTACATCATATGTTCAACATATTTTACTCAATATTAGTAATGTCACCTCCTAAGTACTTACTACTAGGGTCAACTCGCTTTCGGTATCTTTCATCTAGTTATTAAATACTTACTTCCTAGATAGGTAGATATAAATATCAAGATGTAAGCATCAATATTAGGCCTTGTTACAACCTAAGTACCTAATCTAGGGTTGCACTTCGCTAGAATAACTAATCATAATAAAACTTAATAGCAAATAGAAAATATACTAAAATAAACGACATTAAATTAAATAATTATCCAATAAAACAAATAGAGGTTCATCTTAAAAACCTAGCCTATAAATATCTAGTTACACATGATAACTAAGACAAAATACATAAAGATAAAAACATACCCTATAAAAGATAAGGGGAAGATAGAACTCTTCCTCAAGCTCCTAGAATCGCATTCCTCTTGGATTGCTCCAGTTCTGAACAACAAATTATGAATGAGGAAGGCGGTATATACAGGGAAAGTTTCCACCTGACTTAGGCTAAAAACATGGGCTTCTAGGGGTAAAAAAGTCACAAAAAGTGTATTTTTTTTTGCAAGCAACCAAGCGCTAGGCTTTAAGGCCATGCACTAGGCGCATGTGGCTGGCAACTCCAGGCGCCTAGCGCCTCCTAGGGTGCGCCTAGCGCTTTAGTGTAACAGCTTTGGGGCGCCTAGCGCCCCCCTCTGGTACACCTGGGCGCGTTAGTGCATTTTCTGTGCTGAAATGTCTGTTTTCTTTGCATGTTGAAGTGTTTTCTTCAATGTAAGATGTCTTGGAACTTGGGAACATAATTCATCCCTCTGTAAAGTCTTCTAAGACCTCTTGACCTTTCACTCTTCATCTTCCGAAGGACCACATAAATCTTCGGATGTCTTGCTTTGCCTGAGTTGCGTGATTTCTTCGTGAATTACATCACTAAAATTGCTATGTTTTGAGAAGTTAACTACCGTTGGAGGTATTCAGTATTTTCCATTTGATGTTAAAAAAGCAATTCACATTTTATTACAGGTTGGGCTTGACCCATTTGAAAAGAGTGAGTGTGTTAGATGCTTTTAGAGCATCTAACAATTGCTCACAGAGACCTAAAAACACCCTCATTAGTAGTTAATAATTTTTTTTTGACAAAACATATATATTTGAAAAGTATTGAATGGTAGTTAACCTCACAAGAGTTGCTCCTAATGAAGCATTGCAAAAAAAATTAGTGGATGAAACACTGCAGCAAATTGAAGCTATACAAATCTTAAAAAGAGTAGTTTGATTGACACTAATCATCTAAGGTCTAGCATCCAATACTCTATAAATCACAACCTGTATAATAAG
The DNA here is from genome assembly GCF_003473485.1 of Medicago truncatula. Taxonomy (NCBI): domain Eukaryota; kingdom Viridiplantae; phylum Streptophyta; class Magnoliopsida; order Fabales; family Fabaceae; genus Medicago; species Medicago truncatula. The sequence goes on along the minus strand of NC_053048.1, from coordinate 3,424,061 downwards.
AAAGTATCGTTTAAAGTTTGAACATGAATATACTCACATCGCATAAGAACCTAATAATTTTGAAAGGGTGGCGTCAAAAGTTGATTGCTGCATTCATTTAAAGGGTATCGTCTAAGGTTAAATGAAGCACATATTTGAAGCTTACATAATACAACAATCTAGAGCATAAACCGACAAATCAAACTGAATACTCAAATAATGGAAAATCTGGAGGGAAAACAACATGAGAAAAAGATGAGACATAGACGTAAGTCGTATGTAAAAGCAAATTAAGAAAAAGGAACATTATGAATACTCAACATATCGAATATGATTTAATATAAATTTGCAAGTATTGAGTGTTAGGATATCTAAAATCTTCATAGCCAAGGTTTTAGTAAAAACAAACACTTCTAAATTGGGAAAATACATAGATGATTTTGAGTTTTAATAACTTTGGTAACTTTAGTGTATTTAGTTGATAGATGAATGACTAAAATAAATTATTTTTAAGGAGAAAGAATCATTAGTTAGGAGATTGATAGAGGCAGAGTCATCAAATTGAAAGGTACTCAAATGAAACCCTCTATATTGATGGTTTTATAAGAATTTATGTGTTTGGTGAGTGACCCGAGGTGGACCAATATCGATGGTTGGAGTTGATGAAGCGTGATAGAGGGTGGTGGTTGAGCTGTTGGGCGCGAGTATTATACTTGGAAACACTTCAACATTCAAGTAAGTTAGTGAGTGAGAGATTTTATAGTATATGATGTACTTTCTCCTAGTGCAGAATAAGTGGGGTTTCAGTAAAATTAGGTGAATGCCTGTTGATGCTGTTGAGAGATTCTTGATATGATTCACAAATCAACGTCTAATGTTGATCACATGGTGATTGATTGTCGAAAGAGGGATGTTAGGGCATGTTGGCGGGATATGGACCAGGTTTAGGCTTAGTCGGGACGAGTGAGTGCGGAGGAAATAAACTAATGAAGAGTTGCATTAGTTTTTGGAGGACGAATGAGTACGAAGGAAATAAACTAATGAAGAATTGTGTTATTTCTTGAAAAATGTTAACTAATGTTCCTGAATCACTAGTTAAAGAAACAAAATATAGTAAAAATGTTTTAAAACTTGTGTAGATAAACTCTTAAATGCTTAAAATATGCTCTTTATTTATACATATTTCTCATCTGTTTTTTCAACTAGCGTCTCAAAAATATTAGTTAACATGACCCTTATTTTTTTTTAACCTAATGAAGCACTACAACAAATTAAAGTTTAAAAATCTTAAAAAGAGATGTTTGTTTGACACTAATCTTCTAAGGTCTTGCAACGAATAAAATTATAATCTAATGACTTTACTAATCACAACCAAAATAATAAGAAAGTATATCATTTAAAGTTTGAACATGAATGCTCACATCGCATAAGAACCTACTAGTAATTTTGATGAAAGAGTACAGTTAATAGTTGATTGACGGCAAGTGAAACATATATTTAAAGCTTAATTAATACAACAATCTTGAGCATTAACCGACATATCAGAATGGAAAACTCAAATAATTGAAGAATGTTGAGGCAAAACAATAGGAGAAGAGACTAAACATAGTCGAAAGACATATTTAGAAGCTAATTAAAATAAAGGAACATTATGGAAGTTTGACGATATAAATGAGAAGACAAGTGATCAAACTATTCCTTTAAACGAATTCCTTTTAGTTACATTAATTTGATGGAATATTTATGTTCAAGCAAAATAATAGTTGATTTCATTCGAGAATAAACTGATCCAAATGATTTGAACGTTGTGTGACAATTTTTTGAGCAATCAGAAATTTGTATAGAAAAGTAAGTATTGATACGAAACAGAGAGATAAAATAATAATATAATATGAGTTTGAGAGATAAAATTATCACAAAAATTACATAAAATGATTGTACATATATCATTTATTTTAAAGTATATGAAAAACCATATAGAGATGTGAGATTTGAAATTCTTCATTGACATTACAAATATACTTCCAATCAAATTATACATTGTTTTTTCAAGAAGTCAAACAATATATATTAAAAAATTATGAGAACCACTCAAGCATAAGATGTGCTTCATGTGGATTCAACGAAGTCACAAGTCACATGTCTATAAAGTTAAGGTGTACCTCAAGTTGACTCAATAAAATCACATCTCAAAGTAAGACTAAGTTGTTAGCCTTACTTTGACTCTAGTTTGTTTTCGGTTGACAACTTAAAATGTTTTTAAATAACACAATCTTTAAAATATTGTTATAAATATCTATATTATTAATCCATTTAGATTGGCTTATTGATGTTAGATTCTGACCTTGAAGTATGATTCTCTTGAGATTTCGATTATCTTTGATGTCAATTTCGATTAGTCTAATTTCTTAAAAAAAAAAAAAAATCTACATTGTTTATACCATTGTATACATAATGTAATTTCTTTACTACAGATAACTAAATCCTAGTCGAAAAGGTACTATCTCTCATGTTTAGTATTGGTGTATAAATGGTATTTTATGTTGCAATGAACAATCAAAAAAAGACAAGAATAAAAATATGAAAGAGGGAAAAGGACAGGAGTACCCTCAAGTAATGAGTTTGAGATGATGCCATGCATCCATTAGTGGGAATCTCAAGAGAAGTCATTTCTGTCTCTTTGCCTCTCCTTTGGCTTTTAAACACTAACTTGCTAGCTAACTTTCTCTCATCATCACTCAAAAACTAAACAATACTTACTTCCTTCTATCAACACACACACATCATGTCTACTCACTTCTCCACCCACTTCCACCTTCCCTCTTCCCCTTCTTCTAATAATTACCATTTCTCTTTTCCATCTAATTTCTCTTCCTCTTCTTCTCTCTTCCTTCAACTCTTCTCCAAATCCTCTCTAGGTAAGTCTAATATCTAATAATTCATTAAATTCTTGTGTGTGTATATATATATATATATATATATATGGTGGTGAATGTTATTCTTTGGTTCTTTTAATTACATACCATAAATAAATTTTCTCTATTGACTTTTAAGGGATTTGATCTTTTTCTTTTAATATTGCATGTTAGTTTATTTTATAGGGACATTATTCTCTAACCACAAAAAAAATTAACATTTAACCACAAATTAGTTATATGCTAACTAATTTTATTATAAACTAGAGCTAAAAGCCAATTGAGAACATCGTCATAAAATTATTATTTTTTGTTACTTAACTTCAACCTTACTTTATTTCCATCTCCTTGCATATTTATATATACATGGCTGTCTTTTGTTTATTCAAAAGTGAAAAATTAACCAACTTAATTATGAGCTTACCTTACTTAAGAACTTAATGACTTTGGCTCTATAACTTTCACCATATACTTATTTTTTTTACTTAAATTCATCCATACTTCATTTGCCACACCTTGCATGTGTATAATAAACATGTCTTCTTTTATTTTTGTGGAAGAGCAAAATAAACCAATTTTGGAACTTAACTTAGTTAGGAACTTTAGTGTTTTTGGTTCAAAAACTTTTAGCTTTCGAGATTTCACTATCACTAGCAGGCCATAGTTGTGATATGTGTACTTGTCTATTGTTTTTTACCTTAACACAAACTCAAAATGATATAAAAAGAAAAAAAAAATACTTCACTTCCAAAACCAACAAAATTAATGTTATTTTTTTAATATTTTTATATTATTATTATATATAGGTGCTGTGTCCTTAGTTGCTAAAGACAAACAAGAGAAAAGATGCAGAGCTATATCCAAATCAAGGACTCAAGGTATATTTAGTTGAGATTCTTAAAACATTAGTTTTTAATATTATTTAATTAAATATATTAATGTTTCTTTGTACTTTGCAGAATATCAAGATGTATTTCAAACTAATGTAGCAACTTTGAAGTTGAGTGAAATTAATGTAGAGGATGACATAGTCATTGATGATGAGAAGGAAAAGGAAGACCAAGATATTAATAGGGTACTTTTAGGATTAATAATTAATTTTGTCAAAAAAAATATTAATAATTAATATTTATTTAGTGTTTCTTTGTTTTATTTTTTTGACCAATTGAGTTTCTCTGTTTATGTTCTCTGTTTTGTGACTTTTTCAATTACACTTTCTAATGTTCTTTTCTTATGCTTTTTCATTTGGTTAAAAATGATTAATTAATATTTTTCTAATTTTGTTTTCTTATGCCTTTTAAATTGGTTACTACAATTAATTAATTAATATTAATTTTTTGATTAAATAAAAGGTTGGTTTAGTGAACAAAATCAAATCAATATTGAATTCAATGGAAGATGGAGAGATAACTATATCTGCTTATGATACTGCTTGGGTTGCTCTTGTTGAAGATGTTCATAATAGTGGTACTCCTCAATTTCCCTCAAGTCTAGAATGGATTTCTAAAAATCAACTTCAAGATGGTTCATGGGGTGATAGTCAATTGTTTTCTGCTCATGATCGAATCATTAACACATTGGCTTGTGTTATTGCTTTAAGATCGTGGAATATGCACCCCGAAAAGTGCGAGAAAGGTAATATATGTTAGTCGTGTTATCAAGATTTTAAATTATAGTCAACTTGCAGATATTTTTACCATAGAAAATTTTGGTCAAATGCGACTGAAATTGTCTCAATTGTAGTTGCATGCATGGACATAAATTTTTTTATGTTGCAGTTAAAATCGCAATGACGAAATGTTTTGAAAAATATGCTATATAATTAGATTTATTTGTTTAAAATTATGGTAATTTCATTTTGTTAATCAACTTTAATAATTAATGTTATATTTAGGTATGGCTTTTTTTAGAGAGAACCTTGGCAAGCTTGGAAATGAGAATGAAGAGCACATGCCAATAGGATTTGAAGTTGCTTTTCCTTCACTTCTCGATAGAGCTCGAAGATTGAACATTGATGTGCCAAATGATTCTCCAATATTGAAAAACATTTTTGCAAAGAGAGATGAAAAACTCAAAAGGTATCTTAGTTGTAGTCATAATTATGTTTGTGCAGCCCATATCTATTTTCATAATTGTTTTCAAAAGTAACCTTATCTTACGATCTTGGAAATCAAATTAAAGTATATTTATATTACAAAGTTGCTACTTCTTTTATTGGTTGAATCATATTTTTTATACTTCAAATTAATATATCACATTTTTCTTTTAGTTTCTAAAAAGTTTGATTTTAATCCTTGTATTTGGCCTCTTTTATATTTTATATTTTTTTAGTCCCTATAAAATATATTAAAGTTGAAATCAATATTTTTATAATATAAAAATTTATTTAAGAAAAAAATATAGAATATATACATTAGACAATGTTCTTTTTGGCATATAGTTTACGAGGAATGGTGGTTTCTTTTTGGGATATACTCTATCAGAAATGAAATATAAATAAAAGTGATAGTTAAACGGTCAATGTATGTGGTTAAAATATTAGTCTACATGCATGAACTTCTCATCTATCTTTTTTGTTTATATTTCATTTCAGAGTGAGTATGTGATTTTTTAAGTCTTGATGTTCTCTTATTCGGATATAATTAATTGATCAATTGTCACTTTTTTATCATCAAAATTACTTAGACTTATATATTTTGGATAATTTAATTCTTTATTGAAGTATTAATTTCGACCGTATTATATTTTAAAATTTAAAAAAAAATTATATTGTCATATCAATATCGTATCGATTTAAATCGTATCATGTATCTGAGCTTCATGACAATAACTGAAAAACAAAATAAAAAATACTCCATATTCGTGGGGACAAATCATTTTTACAAATTTTTTTAAGTTGTGCAATAATTAACATGTGTGTGTGTCATTATTGTGGAGTGTGGGCCTTGATTTGTGTTATGTTGGGATAGAATACCAAGAGAGATAATGCATAAAGTGCCTACAACTTTGCTCCATAGCTTGGAAGGGATGTTAGGCTTGGATTGGAAACAACTTCTAAAACTACAATCTCAAGATGGATCATTTTTATTTTCTCCATCTTCCACTGCCTTTGCACTAATGCAAACTAAAGATGAAAATTGCCTCAAATACTTGAATAATGCTGTCAACAAGTTCAATGGGGGAGGTAAAGTTCCACTACCTATTAGCCTAACTCATAGCTTTTTATTTCACCCTTCAAAGTGCATGCATTCCCTCCTTTTCTATTAGCTTCTTATTTTAACATCAATTTGTATGGTTAACAAAATTTAAATATGTGAATAATAATATTAATGAATAATTAATTAATATAATAAAATATTGCAACTAATTAATTATTTATTCCTTAAACATAATTAACTACGATCTTGAATGTTATTAATCGCAATTTTCAAATGTATATTTAAAACTAATTGTGGCTAATTGATATCATGTATATATTTGAATAGTTTTTTTTTTTTTTTTTGAAAGCGTATATATTGGAACACAATTTGGATGGTTATCCATTATATGTAAATTTCATCAACAATATTTTTTTTGAAGGAAAATTTGATCAACACTTAAAAATTATGATTAATAATAGACATTCAAAATCATGATTAATTATCTTCGTGTATGGGTGATGTGTTTTTTTCCCTTATTATATCTAGTAACTATCAACAAAATGTAATTAGCCACATATTTTAACTACCTTAACCATCTAAATAGTTGTCGAAATTTGTTGTCAAATTTTTGTATCAAAACATCAATTATTTTTTCTATATAGTACTCATATATAATATCTCTGATGATGTCATGCCTTGTGCAATAATATCTCTACTAATATTGCTCATGCATGATTTTTTTCCTTTCTTTCGAAAGATTCATGCATGATTGTTTATTTATGTCTATATATCAGTTCCAAATGTGTATCCGGTGGATTTGTTTGAACATATTTGGTTGGTTGATCGGCTCGAACGCCTTGGGATATCTCGTTATTTTCAACAAGAGATCAAAGAATGTATGAATTATGTTTCAAGGTAATTAGTTAATAATGACCCTCAAATTAATATTTTGCAATTATACCCTTTTGAACAAATTAATTGAATATGATGTATAATTGAAATTTCAGATATTGGACTGAAAAGGGCATTTGTTGGGCAAGAAATTCAAATGTTCAAGATATTGACGACACAGCAATGGCTTTCAGGTTACTAAGATTGCATGGCTACCAAGTTTCAGCTGGTGAGTATTTCCTAAGTTGAGCACATAATATAATATACTTTTGACCCAAATTTCGCAACTGTGTCGTTTTTGTCAAGTAGTATAGTGGCAAGTGGAGAATTTAGGGTTCAAACTACCTTTACATACTAATATTTAGGGTTGCTAATGAATTTTGATTTGATATTTTTTTATAGATGTGTTTAAGCACTTTGAGAGAAATGGTGAATTCTTCTGCTTTGCTGGTCAATGCACACAAGCTGTGACAGGAATGTATAATCTATATAGAGCTACTCAAGTACTATTTCCAGGAGAGAAAATTCTTGAAAATGCAAAGCATTTCTCTGCCAAGTTTTTGAAGGAAAAGAGAGAAGCAGATGAACTAATAGATAAATGGATCATAATGAAAAATTTGCCTGATGAGGTAAATATTTCATGTCACTATACAACATGAGAATAACATATCTTAATTGAAATTGTTAGGTTAAACTATAAAACGAGGAATGACCCTATGTAACCGTAGGTTATATATAGTTGGAGAATTTTTTTGTTTGAATATTTTTTTTAGATTTGTTAGGCATGGTTGAAGCTTGTTAAAGTTAGTTCCAAGTTGATTTGAATTACTTTAACAAATTCCAAATAAAATTAGGTTTTGCTAACAAATATTCTAAGAACAATGTTTAAGAAACCTACAAAAAGATACTTTGTCTTGAAAATACAAGTCAAATATTTGTAAAAATGATAACTGCACAATTTTCAATGTAAAAATTACTACTTTTAACTCATTAAACAATATTCTAAGAGAACATAAATCTAACAAATCTTTAATTATATTTATAGCATTATTTCTACAAATTGAGAGATTGATTTAAAAATGCAAACATGTGACCGAGAAGTCACAAGGCAACAAACATTGCCGTTGTCAGTACTAATTTGACATTCGAAATTTAAAATTTCAAGACTCTAAGTATTCAAATTTAGATACTAATTCAAAATATTATTTGATAGAATGTAACATATACAATAACCTAGGTTATTAATGAATGACACTTGTAGGAGAAAGATGATAATGCCATGCAAGTTATGGGACCATTTTAGGAGTTTACTTATGTTATAGGACCACTTTGAAGTACTATTTAGTTAGGTATACTAGGTGTTTGACATTGAAACCCAAGAATGCATGAAGTGGTACTAATGAATAGTGTGTTTCCCTATGTTGGGTAGGTGGCTTATGCATTGGACGTGCCTTGGTATGCAAACTTGGGTCGTGTAGAGACAAGATTTTACATTGATCAATATGGTGGTGAAAGTGATGTATGGATTGGAAAAACTCTTTATAGGTACTTTTCACTCTGCTTCTTTAACTAACATCCTTTTTTTTTTATTGTCTTTTTATGATCAAAACTTCTATGTTAGTTAAATATACAAACAAGAAAAAACCGATATAGAAAATATTCAGACAATATAGAAAATAATACAATATATAGCATTTAATCCACACATGCATGTACAGGATTATACGACTTGTCTGTTTATTATTCAACTTGACACATAGAAAAATTAAGTAGTGAAAAAAGAAATCTGAAATTTTAAAAATCAAAACTATATTTCTTGATTTAATAATTCAGTCTTATGCATCTTCTCATTTTTAGTGGTTGTTTTATGATTATTAATACATTCTTTTTTTTTAGCTAGTCGGAATTCGAGCTCTGGACCTTGCATATATTATGCATTATATACATTTTAAAGAAACTACGTCATTTTATTACTTTTGATAAAATTACTTTTTTTTATTCTATAATAAGATTTACTCTTTAAATTTTTTTTTTTGAGAGCTTTACTCTTTAATTTTTTTTTTTTTAAGATTTACTCTTTAAAATTTGAACGTGCACATATCTTACAATAATACTTTAAGAAATTCATGATGAATTAGTTTATTTAAAATGAGAATCTACATCTTATTAATTAAAAAAAAGAATTTTTTTTTTAAATAATGCTAGAAATATATATTCAAAGCCTTGGGGTTTTCTCTAACCTTGGTGAACTTCCGAAACCCAACTAATCTAAATTTTTTCTTATAAAAAACATGCACTTTTTTAACATATACTCTCTTTATCATTTCATAATTAAGTGTTACTGTTTCTTGAAAAAATTTCCTAAGTTGAACTATTTTTTTTCAAAGGATGGCGAATGTGAACAACAACAATTATCTCGAGCTTGCTAAATTAGACTACAACAATTGCCAAGCACAACATCTAAAAGAATGGAGCATGATCCAAAAGTAAGATTTAATCTTAAAATTTAGATCAAGTCTAACTCGATCATCGCTCTTCTTCTATCCCCCTCGAGCTAATACTCCTTGCTGCAATGATCACATTTATTAGGTGGTACTCAGAATGTAGATTGGGAGAGTTTGGATTGAGCAAAAGGGATCTTTTAATGTCCTATTTTTTAGCAGCAGCAAGCATATTTCAGCCTGAAAGGTCTCAAGAGAGACTTGCATGGGCCAAAACCACAGCATTGCTTCAGACATTTACTTCTTATATTAGGGATGAAGATTTGAAGAAAGACTTTGTTAACAAATACAATGACTACATCAACCGGCGAGACCATTCCATTGGCTGGTAAGTTAATTAACTTAAAGAACTTTGTTAATATATTAGTAGATAATTGTAAAATAATAAACCAATTTCTAATTTTATTTTATTTTTGTTGATAAAATGTTGGTGTTAATTAAGGGATAGTTTATTAGTAATAGAGATCGAACCCTAAATCTCATTCTAAATTACTAAGGCTCTATCTAAACTCTATAAGGAGAACAATGTGAGACCCAAACCCTAGTAATGTGCTCTAGTTCTTACTTTTTTTTTGAGTAATTTAATTAGTCCTTACTCTAAAGGAGTCAAAAACCCTAATGACCCGATTAGCACGTAGGTCTTTTTCTACTTGCTAAAAAAAGGTCAATTATATACTTTTAAGATAGTGCCAAATTGGCTTTCTATACTTTTAATGACACTTTTCTTTCTATAAATATTGAAGCATGTTAAATTAAGTGTCCTCAAAGATCAAGTTATAACATGCTTTTTATGTTACATAATAATGGTTCTTGGAAAATTATCATGGTGTACATTTAAAGTTTGTATATAACATGTCACTTTCAATTAGTAGCTATTGATGTGCAAATATTAATTGGCCAACCTTTAACCAAGGTTTTTGTCCATGGTGACTAGCACCTCTTTTTTGCTTTCTAATTCCCAATCATTTTGTAGACTAGGCACCAAATTGCCCTGTCCACCTAAAGTGGATATGAAATCTTGCTAACTTCTATTTTGGATAAAATTTAGTGCATCTATTCATTAAATGATGATTTAATTCATTTCTTTTACACTTTTAGTCAATCATAATCATTTGATCATTATGGATGTTTGATTTTCATTTCATCTAGCTTAAAAATAACACAAATGGTGATTTGTGATTAATTGATACTGCATCAAAATTATCATCATCATAATTAAATGGAAGTAAAATTAATTACTATGTACTCCCTCCGTCTCACAATAATTGTCTCTTTACAATTTTTTTTTTAAAATAATTGTTACTTTAGAATACTAATGCAACATATTTATTATGTTTTCCCATTAATATACCCTTATTTATTGAATTTCATCCAACTTAACTACTCCACTAACTACAATTAATAAAGGTGTTTTAGTAAATGATATTAATTTTACCATCAAAATCAACACAATCAATCATTTACTTAATAATCATGCACAAACCTTAAACAACTACTCCCTCTGTTCCTTTTTAATTGTCACTTTTAGATTTTTGACACAAACCAAGACAACAATTACATTTTACTACTTTTGATACAACAATTTATCTTTTTTCTATAATAACCTTCGTCATTTAATATATCTTTTCATATATTTCTCTCTCTGCAATAAATAACCAAGGGTAATAACGGCAAAACAACATTTAATGTTGTATTGAACTTTGAAAGTGACAGTTAATTAGAAACAAAAAAATTCTGTAAAAGTGACAATTAAAAAGGAACGGAGGGAGTATAATTTAGAGAGTTTAGACTAAAGAGAAATTTAATAGTGTCACATTTTTTTTAAATGAATAGTGTCATTTTTTGTGTGTGAATGATGCAGGAGGTTGAACAGGAACAAAACTGGACATGATCTTGCTGAGACACTTGTTGCAACCATAGATCAAATATCATGGGATATACTTGTCTCTTATGGTCATGAAATTGGATATGATATGCATCAATGTGTGAGTCTTCCAATCCTTAATCCTTTTGGTTAATATAAGAATTTGGATGATTTTTTTTGACAAAAAATAAATAAATTTTAGCACAATGTAACAAACATAAAACATTTCTTACAAACAAAATAAGACAAACACAAACATCATGTTAAAAACAATAAAACATTGAAATGACATTTTTTTTATAATCATGTCTATTATTGGTAGGAAATAAAACTTAAGCGACACTATTAATGAAGTGGGAGCTAGGCTATTGGATAATGGATATGATTAGATAGGATTTCACCTTAATAAGTACTCCTTCCGTTCCTAATATAGACCATATACATCATTAATTAATAAACCTAAAAAATCAAATTTACTTATAATTAAGAACGGAGAGAGTACTTAAAATAGTGTAACAAAATATGGTGCAAAGATCTTAATTAAAAATAAGTTTAAGTTATTGATAATATTTTTTTTATTGAAGTTTCAAGCATTAAAACTCATTTGTATTTCCTTTAATTAGAAAAAAAAAAACTCATTTGTAATTTTATTTACTTTTTCTCAAATGATTTTATCTTTAATGTTGTCCTACCAATTGGCCAACTGAAGAAGAAATTCATGGCTACATAAAATGGAGAATCAAACATAAGTATATTAACACAACCACCAAATAGAAGTATTGGTTCAAGCATCTTAAGCATTTTGACTTTTTCTTTCATGTAATTGTAGTGGAAAAAGTGGCTTTCAAGTTGGCAAAATGAAGGAGACAAATGTGAAGGAGAAGCTGAGCTTTTGGTACAAATAATAAACCTAAGTGCTGGGCATTTGATTTCTGAGGACCAAATATTCAATCCACAATACAAGCATCTTCTTCAACTCACTAACTCTATATGCCATAAGCTCCATTGCTATCAAAAGGACAAGGTTAGTGACAACACACAAAAACTTGTATGAATCAAATTCTCCATGATCATGAAATTTACTTGTCACCTACATGATTGAAATTGTCCATATCAATATCAATATCCATATATAAAAAATTCTATGAGCTAAAAGTCTATTGCTACATTGCTTTTTGACCATGATATTTACTTGTCATTACATGATTGAAATTCGAAATTTCAACATCAACCAATTGAAAAATTGAAATCTTGTCGATTAATCATGTGCCGCATTCTGTACAGTCTTCAATTTTAGCAAACCATGCTATTTATGGGATGAAATATAATATACTAAAATTTTGTCGATTAGTCTTGTGCCATATTATGTATAGTCTTCAACTATCGACAACCATGATATTATTCATAGACCCTTAAAAAAATATATATATATTCATAGAATGACTTATTATATAGTAAAATTTTGTCGTTTAATATTGTGCCGCATTATGTACAGTCTTCAAGTTTAGCAAACTATGGTATTTGTGGAATAAAACATACTATTTAAAGTAATGGTAAATCACTTATTGATTGGTTTAATCTACTTGATTTCATTCTTCATAAGCTTAACTCAATTGATATGATCAGGGCCGGCCCATAGCCCGTCGAGGCTGGGCGACGACACCGGGCCTCCAATTTTATGGGGCCTAAAATATTTTTTTTATATGTAAGACACGAAAATAATGATTATATATCTATTAAAAGCGAATTTATTCAATCTGTACAGCTTGCTTTAGTGGCGTGACCATTTTTTGTTGAGTGTGAGGTCGTGTTCAAGACCCACCAAAGTGTGATTTTTAATTTTTTTTTTTTAAATAACTTATTTATTTTTTTGGGCCCAGATTTTTTTTTTTTTTTGCATCCTTTATAAAATTAAAACCGGACCTATGAATTTGTTAAGACGGCCCTGGATATGATCAATGCATAATATATATGAATGAACCGGAGTTCAAAAATACAATGTTTTTATTACATTTTGTCTATAAAGTATAAGTGGAAAAATCTTAACATAGTAGCTTTAAGGAACAGCATTCAAATCCCCACTAAATTTTTTTAAAACTCATTAGTGATATTTTCGTCTCTGAGGTGTCGGTTCAATGCTAAACGTTTGACTTTGTATATTTAAGCGAAAAAATTCAAATCTTATACGAGACAGTTGTAACATGGTTGTTAGTGTCACCGTTACTAATAAAAAGTTATACTTCTCCAAAATGTTTTATTTAAAAATCTACTAATTAATTTCTTATTTGCATTTATTTTGAATAAAATTATCAGGAACTTAAGAGCAGCAGCAGTAATTTGCGGGAAAACACCATCACCCCAGAAGCAGAGTCAAAAATGCAAGAACTTGTAGAATTGGTGTTCCAACAATCTCCAAATGACATTGATTTCAATATCAAGAATACTTTTTTCACAGTTGCAAAGAGTTTTTACTATGCAGCTTTCTGTGATTCTAGAACCATCAACTTTCATATTGCCAAAGTTCTGTTTGATAAAGTTGTTTAATCAAATTTAATGCCTTGAATATGTATTATATTTCACCATTATTGTACATAATTACCCTTGATATGATGCTGCAAAAAAAAGAGGAAAATATCAATGGTTGTGATTCAATGTGTATATGTTAACATATGTCATTTTTCTAATAAATTTCACATGAACTTTACTAAGTGAGTGCTGAGTATTGCATTTTCTTAACTGCGGCGGAGTATTATTACTAGTACATGTTTTTTTTTTAAGAAGCTAAATTAACCCAACTAAATTGATATTGGAGAGAATCGAACCTGAGACCTCGAGATGGAGCACACTCCCAGATCCCAAGTCTATTACTAGTACATGTTGGATATTGGACTCCCTTCCTCCGCAAAGAAAAGCCTAAATATGTTAATTTGATATGTATCACTTATATAAGTGGAGAGAGATCGTAATAGGGTGAGAAGGAGTGTTTTTTTGGTAAGAGTAAACACCAAAGAGAGAAAAAAACAATGAAAGCAAATCTCGCTTTTCTCAAACTTGACTCACTAAAATATGATTACAAATTCGTTAACCATTGAATCGTGTGGATGTTTGCAGAGCAAGTTCGCAACAAAACAAGGTTTGAGTAGAGAGAAATCTGTTTGGTACCGAAGAAGTTGCTTTTGGTTATTGTTTTTCATCTTTCTTGTTCTTATTTGCAAGATTTATTGATTTGGATGGTTGTTGCACTATGCATCACATTGAGACTCTTATGTACCTTTATTTGGTTTTAGTGGAGCTATTTATTTGATCTCGACGACCCTTAGTTTTTATCATTATATTGATGGGTTTTCCACGTTAAAATGTTCGTGTTCTCTTTGTGCATTTTATTTGTGTTGTTGCTGCCATGTATTTGTTGTCGCTCCTTCTATATACTTGCAAGTTGGAGGAATTTTATTTTTGTTGAATATTGTGTTGTGTTTATGTGTTGATTCTCCCAATCAGGGTGGCATTAGAGCTCTTGGTTAAAGGGTTATTTTATTTGAAAGATGGAAGCAAGTACAAATATAAAGATGGTTTGTTTGAATGGTACTAATTACAATTTGTGGAAAGGTAAATGAAAGATTTCCTAATCGTAAAAAAATTGAATGGTACTCATCCCTATATCCAGTGTCTACTTTATCATTTTTATTCTTGATTTAAATCATAATCGGTTTTCAAAGAAGTATAGACTTATACGTTTGAAATCATAAAGTTGATGTATAATTGATAATAATTTTATGGGTTTCATAAAACTGTCCAAGCTCCAATTAAAGAGTTTAGGAACTAAATATATTGAACAAAACCTTAAAACATATACAAACAAATATGAGAAGAAAAATACACAAAATGAACCATGATTATAACATGATAATTATCTTATGTAGCTAATTCTAACACAATTTTTGTCAATGTGTGTCTTATCAATATCTTTTGGATAAACTTACGGGTATACTTTTTTATGACAGTATGTCATTGATGACAGATCATCTTGCGTTATTCTTAGCATGTTTTTCAGTCATTTTCATTAGGTTTCAGCAGTAAATGGGAGGAGTATTAGAAAGATTGCCTATGATTTTGGGACTTTTGTAATATTTTCTATATTTGAGTAGGCCAAATACCTCAATGGGTCCTTTAAGTTACGTTAGTTTCAGATAGGTCCTTTAAGTTTCTAAGGTTTCAGATAGGTCCTTTAAGTTTCGAGTTTGTTTCGGATAGGTCATTTCTGTCAACCTCCGTTAAGCGAAAGTTGTTTTGTCCGTTAAGTCAAAGTTGATATGTCCGTTAAGTGGGTGAGGTGGTTCTCTCTAACACTTGGCATCAATTTTTTCCCCAACCAGCAACTTTGGCTTAACGGACAGATCAACTTCGGCTTAACGGAGGTTGATAGAAATGACCTATCTGAAACAAACTCGAAACTTAAAGGACTTATCTGAAACCTTAGAAACTTAAAGGACCTATCCGAAACAAACTCGAAACTTAAAGGACCTATCTGAAACCTTAAAAACTTAAAGGATCTATCTGAAACAAACATGAAACTTAAAGGACCCGATGAGGTATTTGGCCATTTGAGTATGTAATTCTAGTTTTCCTGAAACATAGCAATATTAGGGGGTTTTTGAAGTAATTCACTAAGAAATCATGAAAATCGGCAAATAAAGAACATCTGATGATTTGTGAAGACCAAGAATGACGATTCAAGAGGCCCTATAAGACTTTACAGTGGGAGGAATTATGTTTCCAAGTTTCGAGGTAAATTAGTTGAAGACGAAGAACTAAAACGACGGAAAATCGGAGAAACTGGACCCAAGAAGAAGTGTCATGCGCCTAGTAAGATTAATTGAGCCCAATAGATAGTAAGTGAATTAATCCCAATATGATGAGTATATAAGGTTAGTGTTAGTCGTAACCCTAGTTATGAGATTCATTTGGTAAGTTCACTATAGAAAGAGGCAAAGTGTGAATAGAAAGAAAATTGAGAGAGAAGAAAGAAGAAAGAGACCCCAGAGGAGAAAGAGGTAGAACAAGCTTAAGATCAAGTAGAGGGGAAGATTTAGAGTTAGGAAGGCTTAAAGTTTGAAATCTAAGGTATGGGTGTGAGAATTACTTTTCATAGGATTGATTGAGGATATGAGTAGAAACTTGATGTTGTGTGTTGTTGTGTTTTTCATGAAATAATGATGAACCATGTTAATTTTCGTGCTCCATTGTTTAAGCTAATTTTGAATATGATAAAAATTGAGAAATGTTGTAGTTCTAAAATCAATGATTGATTATAAGGAATAAGTGCTTTTGAGATTTTAGCTTTATTTTGTGAAAATCATGATAATTCTCACCTCATTACTATTGCCAAAATAATTATCATTAAATAGATTCACCAAGTGTATAAGCTTCACCAAAAATAACAAACGTTATCATAAGCCAACAAGTATACAAGCACAATCAAGTAATGCATACAATTAACATTGTTCAAGTATTCACAAAAATCACCAAAAGTCACCAATGCACATATATACAAATTCACATAATCAAGTACGACTCAACTCATGAATAGATAAATGCATGCAATGTTTTAAACTCTTCTAGATGCATGTGGTACCATAGGATTCCGGAGATAATTTTACCGTTAATGAATCAACCAACATAATAAACACCCCACATTTATGTTTTGCAGATGCTATGTAATAAACACCCCGAATTTTACATACTTCAAATCACCTCATTATGACTATGAATGCATGGGCTTCAAGTAAGGACTCGACAATGCATAAATCACCTCATAGACGTTAACATAATAATCTCCACCAATTATGTCATTCACCAACAATTGAATTATCAAATACTTACATCCATACAATCAACAAGTCATCATTAATTCATCAATTTACAATCACCAAAAGAATCATCCTCAACATCATCATAATCAAACATCAAAACATCATCATATTTATCACCAACATCACCAAAAGAAACACCTTCACTTCATAATTCAACAAGATTCATCATTCAATTCATCAAATTAAAGTCACCAAAGAATAATAATCAACAACTATCACCTCAAGGTAAACAACATTTTTTAACAATCACATTTTACATAAAAGACGGACAACTAACCACATTATGCCATTTATCATTTCAAACACCCAATCATTATCAATTCTTTCACATTCAATCATACTAACATGAATTGAAAGTCTCCTACAAGTTATCCGGCCATAAAGCATTAATTTGACAAAGTTCGTGTAAGTTTATGAAAACTAGCATTTTCCGATTATTCCATCAAAATCAAAGTAAATGAGTTCAAACGCCTCAATCGAGTATATAACAATTCATATATGGATGCAGTAGCATATACATATATTTTTCATAGACCAATTCCGATCAATTCCAAAATTCAGCTAAGTTCGTCTCATTTTGTCATTTTCTATGTTTTTCAACAAAACAAGCCAAACAAGTTCAAACACCTCAACAAAGCATATACACTACTCACATATGATCCCAAAATTTCACAAAGTTCGTATCGCTTTGCCGTTTCTCAAAGAATTCAAGTTTTCAAATTAAAACCAAGTTAAAGTTCATGATTACCATCCAAAATATTTTTATAAATCGAGATTATAGTAAACAACCCTAACCATACCCTTTTCCTTTGAGAAAAACAAGTTTCAGAAAATCTCATGTTCTTGAATATTTTCAAAAAGTTTGATATGATTCCATAAAACCAAGTCCAATCCACTCATTTGATGTTTCCAAAGGTTTAGAAAGCTTTACTAAAATTGGATACATCAAAAGAATCAGTTTAGAACCACCCGGATTGACCCCAAGTGCCCGGAACAACCCAAAACTCCAAAATCATGAGTTGTTGTACTGAGCAACTCACCACAACAAGTGGTCACTCGCTACAGCGAATTCAGACAGTACAGGGGAACCCAATTTTTCTCGTTTAGCCATTTCGCGCGTAAAATTCAAACTGTTAATTCGTTTTCGATTCTGTTTTCGCCTACACGTTCCTTAAACTTAGCTCTATCACATTCTACAAAAAATTCATGTTTCTCCCATCCCAAAACAGCTTACTTCAGAATCACTTATAAGCACTTATTTTCCAAAATCACTTAAATTAACTTTGCATACAAAACCCAAGTTTCTTCCAAAAACATTTCACAACCAAAGCTTATAACTAAAAACAGAAGTTCAATCAACCTATCTCAACATAACAACACCAACAATTCACCTCAATTCATCAAGAATCACAATTCACCATTTATGACCATTTTTCTTCAAAACACATTAAAACAACAACAAATTAATCGCAACACATATTTAACAACACCCCAAGGCATGAATTATCATAAACAAGAGAAGATAACATCATTCAAAGCATCATTTTATAATTTCATCAACAATCAACAACAACAATTTCATTTTTATCAATTTAAGCAAAAATCCTCAAAACAACTTATCAACAACAACAACTATGAGTTTTAAGCACATAACACATCAATTTCATGAAGTTTATCATACATATAAAATCACATGAATTAAGAGCACGAAATTCATCATCAAAATTCACAAAAATCACAATTAACATAAAAGAACTTAAACCCATAATTGAAAATAAGAGATTATAGCTTAGTTATGAAAAATGAAAACATCCCCCTTATCTCCAGTCGTCAAGAATTCAAACCCTTGCTTCACTTTACCTCCTAACCTTAAATTCCAAGCTCTTTCTCTCTAGCTCCTCGTTTCTCCTCTTGATTCATTTTCTCTCTCTACCTCTCTCTCAAAATATTTGTGAATTGAGTGAAGGAATGTAATGACCTAATTTTCTCACAAGGGTTGTGTTTATATAGTCACCACATAATTGGGTCAGGTCTCTAATTGTTTTAACGGGCTCAATATTCTTAGCAACTAGTTCTCCAAAGTTACTACACACTTAAACTGTCAAAATAACGAATAATCACCGTCTCTAAATAATTACCCCATCTTACTAGTAACTTAGTAAAAATAATTATTCCCAATTAAAACACCAAAAATAGCCCTCTTAATGAAATGACCAATTTACCCTTTCTCACTAAATGATCAAAATACTTCGAGTCTAAAATGACTAAAATACCCTTCTTAAGCCAAAATCCACCAATCCCGAAGAAAATACACACAAAGATAAATGATCACATGCAACAACATATAAACACACATAATAAATATTTAAAATAATTCTAGCGAAAAACGGATTGTTACACAATGCACAACTTTGACGATTAATATATGAATTATCTATCATAAACATTTATATTTTATTTTATTTTAAAATATTAATTGAGACAAATCAAACAATATCGTATATATTAACATTGTATTTATATATATTAGTAAATAAAACATGGTCAAAGTATATTATATGAATAGTGGACATGATAAAACAACGACATGCATTTAAGAATGGAGGGAATATTAGTTTTCTTCTTAGCCAATTTTCATTTTTTTTTTATGAAAACTAATAACAAAAAATTCTTCCCCAATTTTCATATATTTATTTTATCTTTATAGAATACACCTTTTTCCATTTTTAATTTGATATTTGAATTGTTTGTTAATTGATAATTTATTTGTATTCCATTCAGAAATTCCTGATGGTTATTGGTTAAAAATTTCAGATACCTATCACTTTAAAATAATGATAAATTTTTATGGTAGTAAATTGTATAAGTATTTGACAATGTTTTTTAATGGATATTAGTGTAAAACTAATTTACATTATTCTAAAAAAAAACTGTTAGCAAGTATACACAACCAAAACAAGTAATGTAATAAAATCGTTCACACGATAATTGTCGATGTCACCTTCAATATTATTTAAAGAAATAAATCTAATTTTATTATATAAATATCCATACTTGGATTTCACATTAAAAGATTTTTTTTTTTTTATGATTTAACAAAACTTTGAAAATCATGTTTGAAATAGCATTAAGTTGCATTCGAGAAGGATAAACAGATTATTGAATTGTTGAAAAAGAAAACTAATACAATGAACAATGACCAAATGCTTACTTAGCAAAATCTGTTTTGCAATTAGAGGGAAAAAGCATACCCTTTCGATAGAGGGAAGAACTCCATCTTTAATGTTTACCTTTTCAGGCGTGTTTGTGACATATCAAATACGCCTAATGATTTAATTTAGAGTTTAGATTTTTGGTTTATAATTAGTATAAAAAGGACCCCCTTACCCCCCTAATTAGATTAACAATTTCAAAGTTAGAACAAATTACTTTTGATATTGTTTGGTTTTATGTTGTTGTGTGTGTTTCTGCGTTCAGGTATAATTTCAAAGCCTTGTCTTTTATTGTTTGATTGAACGTTTAATTGATGGGTTAGTTTAAGTGAATCAAGTTAGGTTTTTTTATTGTTCTTTATGTTTAAATTAAGTTTTTTTTTTCATCATTTTTTAGGGATGATTTTGTTGTTTGAAGTGATATTGTAACTCACATATGTTTTGAATTGTTGGATTACTTGGTAGCCAACATAGTTGGGATGTCAGTCATTCATAATGATGCATTAATACTTTAAATTTTTCTGGGAAAAAAGAATCACAGAGGGGTATGAATATATTTAAATATTTATTTAATTATTTATTTAAATTTGAGGAAAATATTGATACAATTTTTTTGGTTGAGATTGGGGAATGAGGCTTGCAAGACCTTGTTTGTTTTGAATCTTGATTAAGTCAAGTACTCCTTTCTTTAATAAAAAAGTTCTGATATTTTACACTGTTAACTTCCTTTACCACCATGAGTTGAGCTGCCTCCAATGAGAGCATGTACAGTTTCTCTAGTGTTGAGTAGGCATCATTATTTTTTGTTACTATTGTCAATTTAGCATAATTTCTTTATTGTGCTATTTTTTTGTTTTCAACCGATTTTAGTTTTGGTTTTATGCTTTTAATCTTTAGCTTTAACATTTAGTAAATATCAATTTGGTTTTTATGCCTAATCCTTTCATTGATGCCAAGTGGCGAACATGATGATGGATTTCTTGAGAATCCTAACTAGTTTTTTTGCAAAGGTTGCTACAGGTTATACCCATGTATGATCATGTTTATAAAACTTTTTCTGCACAATTTTTATGATCAAGTGAGAAATGGATTAAACTTTATCAGTTATAAGAAACTTTATGTAGGGATTATTTTGAAGGCTTTTAGGGGACCATAGGAAACGTTGTAGAAATATATATATATATATATATGTTTTGTAGGAAACTCGGTGCCATCAAAGGCCACTTCAATATACTTTATGATTATGAGTTTGCTTGGATTGTTTTATTTAGAACTCTAGAGCAAAAATTTCCATATTTGACATACAAGTAAATTTCTAGTACATTCAACATTATGATTCTTAAGCAACCTTCAAACTCTGCTTTAATGTTATATTCCATTATGTTATCTTTGTAGTGTTTGAATAATTTACCTTTGCATTTGTTGCAAATTGCTTGTTTTTTCCGTCAAGGGAATGTTCTTATTGACAAAATCATTATCTTTATTATTATATCAACGTTATATGGTCATTTCTACTATTTCAATATTCTTAAATGTTTTAAACATCCAGGGGCTACAAAATATTCTCGTTGATCAGGGTCTAGAGTTTTAGTTGACTGTTGCACCAAAGCTTTTATATTTGAGCGTGAGTATATATTTTGTCCTCTAGTGGATAAAAATGGAACAAAACCCCTCAAAGGCAATGGATGGAGTTGCACTAATCAAAAGCGCAAATGGGCTACCCAATGTGTTACACATCTGACCGGAGTTTCAGAACCAACAAGTGTGGTTTCTAAACAAATGAGGTTTCTTGGAGATGTACGCAAACCAGATGACTCTGATCCTGGTATTTCCAAGTCATTGGTCAATTATTATTTGAACTATGAGAAAAGTAGGATGCTCAAATATTTAATCTTCTACAATTGAACTATCCAGAGGATGTTGTTAACTTGGTTAAGAAAGATTTCAAAATTAAGAAGGCAGCTATAGAGGTAGAGTTAGATGGTCAAAAGGTTGTGCTAGATTTTTTGCATATGTATCATGTGCATCTAAAAACAGGTTTACAACAACCTATTGCCTAGATTGATGAGGAAAGGAACTACTTTTTCCCTAAAGATTTTGCTGGTTCTGCTGAAGAACCCAATAATATAAAGGAGCATGAGTGTGAAGAAAGTCTTGATGCAAAAGATCCACATGAGATAAAATTACATCTATCTATTGAAATAAATGGGGCAGATGAATCAAAGTTGGGAGAGTATAGTCGAGGTCTGATGCTATAACTAAGAATGTAAATGTTGATGCTCATGTTATGACTGACAAAATGGGAGGTGGAAATGTTGATATAGTGTTGGAACAAAATGTGTTTCACAATGAACCTTAATAAGTTTTGATGATAATAAGGTATTAAAAATTGTCAATTGGTTATTGCTAATAATTGTTCAAGTGTACAGGACCAAAGGCTACTCAAGTTATTTCAATAGGTCTTGGAAGAACAATGGAAAGAAAAAGAAATTCTAAGCATCTGAAGAAAACTGCGTCTGAAGCTAAAGTGCTTCTGAAGCTGAAGTGCATTTGAAGTGATGACGTCATCAGAAGCAGAAGGTAATCAGAAGCAAGGTTTTCATCAGAAGCGAAGTCATCACCAGAAGCTACATTTAATCCATATATTCAAACTAAAGATCCAAAGTAGTTGTTTCTCATTTCAATCTCATCTAAGAAGAACGAAGAATTGAAAGGAAGGTATCAACGGTCATTTGGACAGCGCTGAGCATTTGTCCTTCGTTAACAGAGTTGACAAAGTACAAGTGTACAACCACTACCTCCACTACTCTGTTTTGTCCACGCTACAAGACAAGACAACAGGTATGTCTGCAGAATTTGTGCCTTCAAAGTGGGAATGAAT
Source organism: Medicago truncatula (assembly GCF_003473485.1). Lineage (NCBI taxonomy): Eukaryota > Viridiplantae > Streptophyta > Magnoliopsida > Fabales > Fabaceae > Medicago > Medicago truncatula. The sequence goes on along the minus strand of NC_053048.1, from coordinate 3,400,808 downwards.
TTGAAGCTAATTCTTCAAAGGACTACACCCAAATCAGGCAAAGGATTACTGGTGAATGATCAAAGGATTTCAAACGACTCTTTAGACGTGCTAATTATCTCAACGTCTCTTTCACGCCTCTATATAAAGGAGTGAAGACTTGAAGATTGTAGAGAGACATACACAAGTTAAAAAGCGCCAAAACTCTGTCAATTTGATTCTACAAAGCACACTGAATTTCTGCACTGATTTGATACATCTTAGAAATTCAAAAGTCTAGAGTCTTAATTGTATTGTATTGTGAACACCACTGATTGTATATCAAGTGTTCAAGTCAAACTTAATTCATTGTATTTTTGTTTGATCAGAAGCCTCTTGCCTGCGTGCTTGAGCATTAGAAGACTCTTGCTTAGTGCTTGAGCATTGGAAGACTCTTGCGTGTGTGCTTGAGCATTTTTGAGAAGTCTCATACTTAGAGAGTATTGAGCATTTGTAATCTTTGTGATTATAGTGAAATCTCCTTGGAAGTGCAAGGGGGACTGGACTACTTCCGATTTGTGGAAGGAACCAGGATAACTGCTTGTGTCTTTGTCTTTCTTTTCTCTGCTCTGTTCTTTTCCGCTGCAATCTGATTCTGATCATTTCATCAGAAGCACTCACAAACTGCTTCTGAAGTTTTATCAGAAGAAGTAATTTTTTTTGAGAGAAAAAGAAAACACAATTCAACCCCCCCCCCCCCCCCCCCCCCCCTTCTTGTGTTTGGAAAATTGGATGTAGGTTCTGCACAACAGTTGTTTCTTACAAGAATGAATTCTTTGGGCATTAGCGAGTCTGATATAGTCGAGAGTTATCGCATCTCCAGAAGGTTAATGCAAATGTGACTGCAGTTGTTCCAAAAGCAAGCTGATATCACAAAAGGAGTTCGGGGGGACGCCAATGTTCGTTATGTGTGGCTTTCTTGTTCTAAAGAGGAATTGTCAACAATGGTGGAATATGGGCCTGGTCACTATGAACTATCTCCATCCAAATGCATATATGGCTTTGCCGTTCATCTTATAGCTGCTACCCACCCTAATGTCTGGTTAGTTATCATATGATCAATAATGAACTTCATATATTATTATTATTATTATTATTATTATTATTTCAAATGAGGAGGCGAATATCTTCCACTTTGAGTTAGCTATTGCCAACATGAAGTTGTAATATTGTTTCCTTTTAGGAGTTTTTTTTTTTTTTTTTTAATTTCATTTTATCATCTAATTTCCAGTTTCAATCTGGAAGTGTTTTGCATGTTTGCTACATAAACTTATGACAATTTATTTTGAAATGTTTGGTGATCATATGTACTCAAACTTGTTTATGAAATTTTTCGTACCCCATGATGAACCTAAAATCTGGTCTCTGACAAATTAGCAATATTAAAAAATTGAATTCCCAAAGTAGAAATAATCTAATACAAACATCAGACTTCATACAAAAAACAATACCTACGAGAATATCCAAATCCTCATACACAACAATTCCTACAAGGATTTCTAGATGCAAAAGTAACTAACAATTGTTTCTACATTAATATGTTATATCATATCTTTCTCAGTACATAAAATGGCTAGAGCATTCAATTTTTCTTGTGACATTGACAATCTCAAGTAGTTTTTTAACAATTTTAACTTCGAAAAAAAAAAATCTTTTTGCAGATACAGTAGTCACTGGCATAGTTAAGAGAATTCAAAAAACAATTGAAACATTTGAATAAAAATTTACGGTTTTGACAAACTCAAGAATTTAACATTGTCTATAGAAAAATAATAATATGAAAAATGCCTAGAAAAGGTGTCTAAAGTAATGTGATATTTTATTCTTTAATAGGCCCTTTTTTAAAATTAAAATGTTTCTGATTTTGGTATCAAGAATAATCCAATTTCTTGATCATCGATATCTAAAGGGGAGATGGAATGGTCATCAATATCTACATCAATATTTGACACATCAAGAACATTCCTTGAGCAAGCCAAAGGATTTACCGTATTCACTATCATACTCCAATTGTGATAAATTGAATAAATTTGACATAAATAGGAAATATATTGATGAGTTGCAATCCAAACAACAATATTGTTGGATTGGTTTGAGGAAGAGTGACAAATTTTGCATAAAAAAGAAAGAGTACAATAATACTGTGTTTTCTCCCTCAAAAAAAATAATAATAATGTGTTTTCAATTTAAATTTATTCGGTGAACAATCGATTATAGGCCTTTGATCAAATACAATGGATGGTCAAAATTTGATGGTGTCAATGGATATATATATATATATATGGGATAGGATCAAATGACACCATGGTGTCAAATTAAATTTGACACCAAATCATAACCATTAATTCAACTTTAATCCAACGTCTATCATCAATTCATTAAATGCTCACATGCTTGATTAAATGATCCAAATTTTAATTTTAGAAACAATTTTTCTTTCTTCTCTTGATTAATTATTTACCAAAAATTCTCTATGGTATTATTATGATTTCTTTACACTACTCCCCATCATCCTTGTTTTTTTTTTAGAAACCTTTTTTATTTTTATTTTTCTTAGATGAACCCAAAGAAATTGATTTATAAAGAGCACCACAGATAATTATTGAACGACTGCACCAAAAAATTAAAAAGAACATATGCTATTAAGCAAAAGCAAAACACAAATGCTAGAACACCCAATACAAAGATTAGTAAAAAATTGAATCTCCAAAAAAAAATTAGTAGTAGAAATCAAATGGCAATCATCTACCTATTGAAATTAATCAAATGGCAAAAAATATAATGAAAACGGTAAGTAATTAATCAAGAAAAGAAGGAATAAATTATTTCTAAAATTAAAATTTGGATTATTTGTTCAAGCATGTGAGCATTTAATGATTTGATGAGAGACGTCAGATTAAAGTGGATTAATGGTTAGGATTTGGTGTCAAATTTAATTTGACACCTTGGTGTCATTTGATCCTATCCCTATATATATATATATATATATATATATATATATATATATATATATATATATATATATATATAATACAACATGTTATTTAGTGTCTGTAAAAAATAACTAACTTATTGTCAAGAATAGGCATGGCAACGGGGCGAGGGAAAATTTCACCTTTCCCGTCCCGGTCGCCGAATCTTATATACTTATTTGTTACCTTACCTGATCCTCGATGAAAATGAAAAATTAAACCTCATCCCCGTCTTCAATAGGTTTAGGTATTCCCGCCCCATCCCCTCAACGCCACTATTTATAAATTATAAACAACTTGAATTCGGGCCTTCTTTTCACACTCTTACGCATATGAAAATAATGGACAAAATGGGATTTGGATTCAATTGTCAACTGCCCCATCTCCACAGTAAAATCATTTTTTTTAATAAAAAAATTAGTTTTTTCAACCCCTAACCCGAACCCGCTCCAAACCAAAAATTCTCCCCAAACCTGAACCTACTACCACAAGTTAATTTTCTTCATTTTTTTATTAATCTAATCCATTTGTGGCAGGAAAACACCCAACACCATTTGTATTTGTCAATTGCAAACCAGATAAATGTCCATAGTGATTATAAGTTAAAAAAATATCTCAAAAGTAGGGATGGTATTTAAAGACTTGCATGTTGTGTATCAATAATTTTCTATATTCTGGACAGATTCAAAGTGGATACCTATATCCCTGTTATCCGTCCGGTATTCGTAATAATTTTCTATATTATGGACGAGTTCGAAGTAGGTACATATATCACCGTTATCTGCCTTGTGTCCGTAGTTTGAAATCGGGAAAATTCAAACTCTACCAAAACGGGGAAAGTCCGTCAAATCGGGATGGATTTGAGCGGATATCCGCAAGTACGAGTTTTGTTTCATGCCTGTTCAAGAACTGGCATTAATGAACTAAGGAAATATCATGAACTACACCTTAATTACTAGAATAACAAAATTGGATAAAAATATATTGTCACAACTCACAGTATGTTTTAGCATACATTATAAAGTTAAAATCCTAATTTAATGAAATTTTTAATTAGTAGGTAACAAAGCCAATATTAGAAAGATCAAATGAATTCCACAGTGAGAGATCTCCATCAATATTGGATGATATAGAAGGAGAAGAAAAAACCATGCTAATTGATGTTTGTGAGTTTTTTGAAAGAGTTGATGTTTGTGAGTTGTCACCCTCTTCTTATCCGATGTTACCAAAACAAATTGAAATAATGACGGAAACTAGAGACGGAAAAAATAAAATTTAGCGTCAAGTTTGGTCTGGCGTCTCTAATGCTTGGCGATGGGATTAGAGGCTGATGTTGCATTTTCTTCGTCTCTAAATTTATGTCGCTATTTCAAGTTTTACAGGTTGTATGTATCATTCATCCTTCTTATAAGCATCCTTTTTTTTTTGCTACAAGCCATTTCGAGGTTGGTTAGTTCATTAGAAAACTCTCTTCCCATTTTGTTATCTGATTCAAGTTTCAACTTCAAGCACTCAGGTATTCCATTGAAAGCATAAAGAGAAGCTGAGAATTTCCTCTCATATTTCATTCTCTTCATAGCATTTCTTAGCATTGAAGACTCATCACTATCATCATTGATCTCTAACTCCACATGCTTCTCAATATCTTCATGATCAATATTAAAAGCAGAATAATAGTTCATTGCAGCATCATCAACATTGTCAAGGAATTGAAAATCTTGGTTGAAACTCAAACCAGTGTTTTCTTCAATGTCTTCCACTCTTTCATCACTTGATGTAGTTTCCTTTTCCTTGCAAATGAATTCATCTTTTTCAGTTAAACATGATTCAAAACTACTTGTAATGCAGTCAATTTGTGCACTACTGTTGTTACTAAATTCAATGCTGTTAATTGTGCAACAATCTTCTTCAGGACCATCAAAGAAATCTATAAATTGTTCATTTGTGAAATATGTTGATTCATTTCCATATACATTTCCTTGTTTTTTTTGTTGTTGGTTGATAAAAAGAGAGTTGGAAGAACAAGAAGGTGAAGAAATGGTTTTAAATTGAGGTCCGCAACTGAGAATGTGGCCGCAATATAAAGAATTTTGGGGTCTCTGTGGCATAGCAACCGCAATTTCGACCGCATCGGCCGTATTTTCCTGCACTTTACCGTAATATAAAGGTTTGCAACTCCAGTCGTAATATAAAGGATTTTGAGGTCTCTGCAGCATCACCACCGCAGTTTTGACCGTATCGGCCACATTTTCTTGCATTTTAGTGCAATATAATGGATTTTGAGGTCTCGGTAATGACATCGCAACGGCAATTTTGTCCGCATCAGCCTCATTTTCCTGTATTTTACCGCAGTTTAAAGGTTCGCAACTGCGACCACAACCGCAAGGATAATTCCTTTCTTTAAGTTTTTGAAAGAGGAGATTAGTGATCTTTGAAGAAAGAACATGATTTCTAGAGGAAGATTTAGAACAAGGTAAGAAATTTGTTCTAGTGTTGGAACCGCGAAGTATACATGCAGCTTCATCATAGGCTCTTGCAGCTTCTTCAGCTGTATCAAAAGTTCCTAACCAAACTCTTATCTTCTGAATGGTATCTTTTATCTCAGCTACCCATCTTCCTGATGGCCTTTGTCTCACACCAACAAATCTCTTTCTGCTTCTTTTTTCTAGTGAACTAGGTTCCTTCATTACCTCATTCCATTCCTTGATTGTCTCATAAGGATTAATGTCTTCAACCAGTGTTTCAGAAATCTTTCTCTTTCTTGTCATGATTTTCCTTCATAAGTAAACTGCTTTTTTGTTAAGGTTGTTTTAGTGTTTGTTTGAAGTATTGAAGCTTGGTTGGTGTAAATTTTATCTGTGGTTGTTTGGACTTTTATATGGAGGAGTAGTGACTAGTGACTAATGAATGAACCTTTGAAACATGTCTGGATTCATTTAATGTGACATTTCAGATTGAAGACGTGTCTGGGTGTCTCTGATTGGTGTCAGTGTTAGACACTCATACAATACCAACATGTGTGGCTACATTCAATGTTTTGAAAACCGAACAAGACGTCAAAGCAACAAAACCTATGGATCATGGTTCAACCGCCTTAAACCGCTTGAACCAAGACGTAGCCGCGATCAAACTGCCAAAATAACAGAGGTCAGTTCAAGGTTCAACCCGTCTTGCCCGGGTCAGTTTAATAAAACACTTCATTCAGTCACATTGATTTTCTTAAATTATTATCAATATCTAAGTATTAGTTCTGTGTTAAATAAATCATCAATTTGATCCCTAAACTATCACCTTGTCACCAATTTGGTCCTGAACTATAGAAATATACTAAGCAGTCCCTATACTATTATAATCCATAAATATAGTCAATGATATTTGAAGGACTAACTTGATGAATTAATATTAGTTTATGGACTATTGAGTATATTTCTATAACTCGGGGACCAAATTGGAGAGAAAATGATAGTTCAAGGACCAAATTGATGATTTATTCGTGTTTTGTCTATGACTATTTTAGAGCTTCATAGACATTTAAAGTTTGAATAGGTCACACACTCACTATGATTGGTTTCATTTATTTGTTTTTTTTTAATAAATTTATAATGTTCATTGTGAATTAACATTTGGCAGATTCATACGGGATTTGCAATTGGTGCAACTTTGTTGGAATTGGCAAATTATATTTATATATAATAGTGTAATTGATTAATTAAGCTTGAATTAGTCATTGCCACAACTTTTACTTTATGTGATAGATAATTAATATATACGATCTTATGGTTAATGTTATAATTTTCAGAATAATGATGGTTTCACACTAGAAATCTAAGAAGCAAACATAAAAATAATATGTACCCTGTAATATTGATGATTATTGTTTTTTTTTTGTCAAGTAGCATAGTGACTAGAGCTCTTGACACAATTTAATTGTGGAAAAGTAGAGTGTCTGGGGTTCGAACTCCAGCCCCTGTATATAACATATAATATCCCTATCAACTGAGCTATGCTCACCGAGATTATTGATGGTTATTGTTAACTTTATTAAAGCCGGTCTATAAACAATGTTCTCTTCTATATATCATCTTCTAAACTCACATTTTTACACCTTCCCAAGAAGGAAAAAAAGAGAGGGACAAAAATGTAAATTATTAAGAAGCAAAACAAAGGTAAACTCCTTTGCTTACTTTATTGGGTTAATAGTGTTTTTCACCCTGTAATATATGTCATTTTTTGTTTTCGCCTCTATAAATTTTTCGGTTTGATTTGCACCCTTGTAAATTATTATTTTTTTTCCGAAAAACACCCTTAGTAGGTCATTCAAAAACCAAAATTTCTTGAAAAAAATTCTGAAAATGGCCTATTAGAGGTGTTTTTCAGAAATATTTTTTTTACGAGGGTGCAAATCAAACCGAAAATTTTATAGGAGCGAAAATCGAAAATGACATATATTACACAGATGAAAAGCACTGTTAACCCTACTTTATTCATAAAAGTTTCTACAAGATGAATTGTATGAATACAAATTATTTAGAAAACAAATTTGGTCAGGTCACACAGTTTTCAATTTCAACAGACCGATTTCAAATTAAGGTTGAGATTGTTTGAAGTTAATTTTATTATGTAATAATCCGATTTGTTATACCTGAGATTAACGGTCGAGATCAATTACTACGTGTAAATGCCTGCTGGAATTGTCTCATGCAAGTGTGTAAAGAATCCAGTTGTAGAAGTCTCTTTCAAGAAAACGAGGTTGATCCAATGTCACTCTCTCTTAATTAAATTAAATCTTAAATAAGTGTCATTTTGCTCTTGTCGTATTTGGCAAATCTCAGGACATACGATTAATCCAATGCCCCACCATAATGTTCATGTCCTGCCACAACATTGCTTAATAGAATAGATATAAAACTTTTCAAATGTTTTTGATTGATCAATAATTATGTTATTATTATCATTTGATGTTGTTAGAGCATAAAGATAGTGATGTTTTGTGGACCAATTTAAGAATCCGTTTCCTCTTGTCAATCAAATAATGCAAATGGTTACAATGTAGGTTTTGTCTAATGTACACAAACACAGGTAAGTGTCTTTTCCATCATTGGATAAACAAAAGCACATTATATTTCATTTAATTTGATGAAGGGATTTATTGATCCAATAATATAAACTATTTTATGTATGATGCAAAATTTGTTTCATTTCTTTTATTTATGCAAAGAGACTTACTCCCTCCGTCCTAATTTATAAGCAAAAAACACTAATTCATACTTATTAAGAAAACTAACACTTAGTGATTTGAGGTATAATTTTTTGTGTTCTCTTTGAAATAAGTTTCATGGAAAGATGTAAAAATAATTCTCATTGGTTAAAAATTATGGAGAAAATAAAAAGGAAAACAAATTGAATGCAACTTGCATTTAATTTTACATTGGAAAAGATGATTTGTTTGAAAATACATAATAATAGCATAAAAGTTAGTCTTTTTTGCTTATATTTTGAGACAAGGAAAATGAAATTTTTTTGCTTATATTTTAGAACGGAGGGAGTATCTCACTTGCGTCATAGAATTGATCTATTAAATACATACACCAAGTACTAGGCATGGCACCAAAAATCATACATGCGGGTACCCGCCCGAACCAAACCTAATTTGTCGGTTTTCCCCGCTTTGACTTGGTTTGGGTATGGGTTTAGGTTTTCCCCGATTTCAAAATATGGGTATGGGACGGATAACGGGGATATAGGTACCCACACCGAACCTATACCCAAACCCGTCCCAAACATAGAAAATCAATTTATTACCCCTACTATATAAATAGAAACCCAAATCCTAAATCCTTTCACTCGCGTAGTCAGAGTCTTGGTCTTTTAGATGACACTCACTTATTATAGTTCTCTCTTTTTTCCTTCCATATGTCACACTCTCCGCCTCTCTCCATCACCATATCAATTGATCACCATCATCTCTTTGCTGGATAATGTATTACAACATTACGCTCGGGGCTGACAAATGCTTCTATTTTTATTTAAGAAAAGTTATCCGATTCGGGGATGGGGATGAGGCGGGGATACCCAAACCCGTCGGAGATGGGGATGAGAATCGATTTCTTATCCCCGCTGAATATGGGTAGAATAACAGGTAAGTACATGAGAGTTGGGTATGGGAACGGGGAAGGTAAAACCCATCCCATCCCGCCCCATTACCATCCCTATCAAGCACAAACAGGCCTTCAGTAGCAACCTGTGCGTAATTCGGAAAATGTAAAAATTTACTCCATTCATTCTTTTTTTTATTTGTGGATCTAAGAATACAATTTTTTTTGTTTACCACAGTCGCAAGTAAAACGAATCGAAGTGAGTTATATATTGGGAATTTGGCTCCTCTAAAGTATGTAGTTAATAAAGTGAGAAAATCAAGAGTTTGTATTGCAACCACAATGATTTATTTTGCATGTGCATAAATATCATCCATTGATTTGTTGATCAATTATTGACATTACTCCCTTTACTCTCTGAAGTGAATTGCTCACTTTGGATAATACCTACGTGCTAGAAATGCTAGTTGTGACACTTCTAGTAACAATTTGCTTTAGATAATCCTTGAGATTTTTGTTGGGATGACACTCTTGTCTTCCAATGTGATTATTTATGCTTCTTCCATAAACTCTACTAAAAAATAAACCATGAACAAACAAGGCCTTGCAAAATCATAAACTCTAATTTCTAGCAACATGCGAGGAAATAACATAATGCGGCTCGAGGAACGAATCAGGAAATCACAATTAACAGGGACAAGATCATCTATTATATATACTTACAGAAAAACTGAAAGGAAGATACAAAATAAGGTAAATTTCCTTATACAAGCATGTCGCCTAATGCACTTACAAGAACATTAGTGTTTGATTCTGAGCTACCAAGTAGGGGAGATCTGTGACTACTAAACCGTCCGGGATACTTGATTGGCATTAGAGCTGGATCATTGTATGCATTGGTTAACTTATCATAAAACTCGGACATGTTCGGATCATTTTGATCTGCTCTATCTTTCTTGATCAAACACTGCAGGAGACATAATTTCATGAGAATGCTAAATGAGAAAACTCAAAATTGTAAAAACAAAAATCGGCTATATATGCGACTTCGAAGCAGAAGAAATCTTAAGATGTTATCATCATTTGTTTTATCATTATACTGCAACGGTTACGCATAAATTGTCAAAACTAATTAGTGGAAGGCTTAAATTATCAAATCATGCCATTCGATAGGATGAACACATACTTCGGCATAATCAGCATGTAACTAAGGAGAGGTCGAAAAACTAAAATGCAGATGAACATAAGGGGAGATGAAAAACAATCAAGAATCATTATCAAGAAAATAATTTTCGACCAACGTACTTCGGCAGGATAAGCGTTGAATATAGGAATGAACCGCTTCTGGCAGTATTCATTGAAAAGAAGTGTGACAATAGGAAGAGGAAGAGTGAATCCGGATGCTATTGGAAGCTCCTTCAACCCAAATATCCCAATTACTATGATGTGCATTAGCACCATTGAAAAAATTGTGCAGTTGTGTACTATAGGCCAAAATTCTCCTCCAGTCTCGAATTTTTGCACATAAACATATAATAGCTGTCAATAAAAGAAATTTAGGTATCGTTAGACTTTTAGTATGAACTGACCATATTTTGCCTCTAGAATCATATAAAAAAAGTGTGAAACCTGGTTGCGGTAAATGATGTATCCCAAACAAAAGTAGACCAAGATAAATGGCAGTATGAGAGGAGCAAGGATAAAGTATGTAACACCAAGAAGACCAAAGAAAAGAATCCTGGGAATTTCGCTGTAGTAAGGAATTGATGGTGCTTCAAAATCATCACTAAAGTTTCCACCAAAATATCTATTTACATAATTGTAAGAAAGTGGAATCAATTGAAAAAGTTCTGATGCTATATTAGTCCATCCGAATGCCACAATATACGCCATGAAGAATGATGCCTGCACCAAATATGTATAAAACTATGAATTGTGTATGCCACAATCAATATACACTGAGAGGACAGAATAAATTGTGTATTGCCACAAAACCAAACAAAAAGTCTCCTTAGTCTTACCAAAACATTCACAAATCACATAAAAATTAAATGCTCCATACCGAAACGACATTCTGAATTAAAATATTTTCCTAGCGTGCGTGAAAATCCTCTCCCATGCATCTCTTTATTAAGAAATAATAGTTATCCTGCCTGTTTCCAGCTTTCAGCCGGTTATTTTTTATGTAGCGACTTCAAAAGAAAAAAAATTATGAAGCGAGATAGGGGAGCTCCTTCAATCTGATATATTCTCGTTTTGTTATCATTTTTCTTCTGGCTTGTCTTACACTCTCCTATTGAATTCATTTCATTATGAAATGTCAAGGATAAATTTCATTAAAACGAGACTTTTCAAAGCATATGGATAATATATTTTGCTTGCAAGTCAAAACGTAAGTATATGAATGACTAAGTTCATTAAAAAATAACTGATAATCCGTGAAAAGATCACAGCATGGAACATTTTCCTCATAACATCAATAAATTAGGCATACATTATCATTTAGCAGAACTAGTCATTATTCTCACCTGAGCTGGTACAGCTTCAGCTAGTACTCTAGGAAACTCTTTGGGCTCAAGAAAGTAGTTCAATCGGTAGAGAGCCGACCCTGATAATACGTTTGCAAAGAAAATGTTCCAGATGGTAAACCATAATACTTTAGTGCATGCACTTTTTTGTATCTGACTCCATGAAATATATCCTTGCAAGGATGAAAGAAAAATCATAATAGCTGGCACAAAAGACAGAAACAACTGTAGAATCTGAATGGGAAGGTATCCTGTTATAACTTGACTCACAAGTGTCCTGCAAATAAATATTGGAAAGCTTTACTTCATTTGCAATTCCGTGGGAAGTTAGGCAGAAAATTCTAATATTAGGCTTAAATATCGACTCAAAAATAATTCTCATCTCGTATGTAATGCCAATGCATGTCGGTTGTTTCTGTATTAGAGTTTAATATTTATACTCTATCAGTGTAGATAAATTTTACATAACCGTGGTTTGAAAAAGTAACATTATGTATGACTATGAAAAGCATGTTTACAGATTCAGTGTATAATTACTAAAATCTACATATTAATCGGACTATTTTGCAAAAGCTAAGTATAGGAACTAGGAAGTCAAAATTTAACATTAATATTTCCAACTTACAGTCTCAGTATGCTTCTCAGAGGTGGGAACATGGTTTCTAATTGATCGAGATGGGTAAGGCCTTGAACTACTGCAACTGGGATTAAAAATAGAATTGTAAGAGCAATGCAAGCAACAAAAACTGCCAGCCTGCTGATCCATCTTCGAATGAATGTGACAGAAAAGAAAGGCCAATAAACATCATGAGGCTCTGGCGCTGGTTCGGTGATCCAGTGTGTGGGATTGACACCTGGTTGCGAGTTCAAAGCTATTGCAGCACCGAATCGTGACTTAAATGAGACAAATGCTGCTGGAACTTCCTTTTAAAATTAAAGACGTTATTAAACTCAACCATACAAAATTATATCTTATGTAAGAAACAATATCTAGACACCAAATCCAAACCTAGTAGGCAACAGATAACTTGATGGATAAGAGGACGGTAATTAAAACAGCCTGATTACACTTATACCGACTAATTTTTCCGTATCGGTTTAAATTTTGATTTCTAACAAAATAGAGAACTTTTGAGCTCAGCAGATGATTAACAGTTTTCCAGTATTATCTATCTATTTAAAGAAAAGTCTTCCACTCATGATACGTGGAAGAAATTGACACAGTTGTTTTTTGCCATTTTTATCCCAGATTCGTGCGTTACAGGAAACACAATTAATTGTCACTCAAGTCTTGAAGGTTACCTTTCCTGCCAATGCAGACTGTTCTATTCTCACATTATCTGCAATGTCTCCCAATTTCTTTTCGTAATGATCTAACAGATCAACTTTTTGCCCAAAAAGTCCTAAAAATCCATCACGCCTATGCCTTTGAGGAGAGTTTTCTTTATCTTTCAATTGGGTAAGCCTTTTGTACAGTCTATCTGTATCAGTCTACAAGTAATAATTTTTTTTTGTCAAAAGTACAACGTAGGAGATATTGAACGGAAGAATTTATGGCTCAACTTTATATTTCTAAAACGCTCAAAGCTTCAATGGGAAAAAGATTGAATCACTTAGGAGTAAAACTCAAGAAAAACGCTTACAACTAGAATTTGAAGTTTGCTGCTTCGACGAACAACTGAATGTGAATGATAAGCAGAAGGGTGATACTCCATAAAGAATTGTTCGACAGCTTCACTACATGTACATCCAGGAGGAACCGGAATACCTCGTACTAATATACTAAACTGACGAGGCTCCGGCTTCGAGGAATAGAAGCAAGCAATTCTTTTTGATGCAATGTACTCATACTCCTGCATTGCATATGACATCAACATAAACCATGAAAATCATACACTAGCATACAGATTCAGAGACCAGAAAATTTTAAAGCATGTACTAGGAAAATTTGAACAAAAATAACTTACATAATATAGAAGAATGCAAACAACCCCAGTGAAAATATAAACGGCGCTGAAATGAATCCATAACCTTGATAAAGGCCAAATCTAGCGATCAGAGGTCCCATGTTATAACTTAGATAAAAATTAACTAAAACAATTGAAATTTTGTAATGTGTTGGGATGAACTTGCATAGTTTCGGAAACAAATTAAGGAGTAAAAAACCAGTATTTCACCATACAAATGCATGACAATGGTAAATAATTCTTGATAACCATGTCAGAACTTCATGTTCCATTCAAGTGGGACTCACCTGTGCGAACCATTGTTAACGTTTGAAATACTAAAGGAATCCAATGACGTTTTCTGAGACTCGGAATCATCACAAATCTGAGTCCCCATGTAATTAACTGGAAGAAGAAAGATTGTCCCAACAATTCCAGCAAAGGCAAATACTTTTAAACTGCACAATACCATAATAGAAAGGAAAGTATCAGATATACACACACACAAACACGTGTGCGCGCACACACACAGACACACAAAAACATATATAGATGGTTGATACATGCAACGCAGGAATATCTATCAACACGAGGATATGTTTAGTACAATGTTGTCAATTGTAAAACGCAGGAAATAGTGGTTTCTTCAAATTCCGCTACACAATAGTGTTAGCGCCACTATTTGACAACATTTTGTACTATATAGAGTATTGTTGAACAATAGAAATTTGTTCAAATCCCATTATACTATAGCGCAGCTATAGCCGCTGTTTAACAATGACTTAGTAAGAAATGACATGATAGTTGTTTAAGCCCACAATCAAATGAATAATTGAAATCACCTAAAGACAAATATACGGATGAAGACGAAAGCATCTAAGCCTGCAGTTGATATAAATTCATCATCAGAAGGCTCCCATGCTCTTCTCACCCAACCAGAAGTAGGTAACAAATGTTCCAAGTTATCTTGATTGCCCTCTTGGAGTTTTCCTTCGGAAACTAAGCGTGGTGCATAGACAAGAATATTACCAGGTTGCTTCCTCAATATAGAGTACAGGGTGAAAAATAGAGAACAAAAGCCAAAATTAATTGCAATTGAAGTTAGAAGAGCAGAAAAAATCATTGTATAAATCTGATACAAAACCAGCAAAACAACTTGGTATGCCTGATAATACAACTATAGTCCTGAAATCAAATAAAACATAACTATCAGTAGTTGAATATGAAGAATCAATATACCAATAATACATTACCAGTGGTTGAATTGATATAAAGGTTTTTGTAATAATTAACTTATATGATATAAGAACTAATACTGATTCATATTCAATTTTAGAAGTAATTGTGGCAAAGATAATGACTATAGAGGTTGGCTTCTATATTGAGAGGTTGAGTAGCATTATGCTGCCTAACATAATTTCAAGAGTCATTAGTTCATGAGGTATCAGTTTAGTGATAAGAGCTTGACTTTGTAATTTCATTTGACAGAGTTCAAATCCCCTCGGAGATAATTGTAAAAATAGGCATTAGTTTCTCTTTGAATAATGATAAATTCTCTTTTCGCCAATTTTTTAAAAAACAAATGAGTCGTTTCGCTTTAAAGGAGGGACATGTTTATCAGAAAATTGCTTCTTCTCTCATAAATTTACCAAAATAATTTTGTGGATTTCTGATAAATTGTTCATGTAACTTGCTATTATGCACTCAAACAGACAAGGACACCTTACGCAACACTGACACGTTGACACCGATAATAATTTAAAAAATTGGTATAACTAAATGTAACCGCGTGTGTCGGTGTCCAACACTAAACATGCCTTCAATCTGAAATGTCGGTCAGTGATATATCTTGGCAAGAAAATTTGAACACTTGGGCAAAGAATCATTTACAATTTTACATGTAACAAGGAACCACTCTGAACCCTATAGCACAACAAGGCTTACAAGCAATACAAAAATGTAGTATCAATTGATAGGTAAAATTATTTTTAATAGGAACCACAACCCTTCGATTCTGGAGTTGAAAAATCTCAAATCAAAAAAGCTTAGGCAAATAAAAAATCATTGTAACTCATTCAACATTATTATTTATTTATTTATTGGTACAATTCAGAATTATACGTGTTTTCATATCCATTAATTGACGTGGCATGCAGTGTAAAATAATTGTATAGTATACTCATTAAATTCTTCTTCTTATTGTTGTTATTATTATTACCAAAAAAGCTTAGGCAATTCTTATTATTATAATTCAGCATTATTATTATTATCCAGAAATAACAACAATTTTGTTGTAACAAGATTGCAGTTTCAGATTTCAATTTCTTTGATCAAATACAGTGATAGATCATACAACGTATCCACGTACATTCAAAAACCAAATCACTTAAAAAATGAGATGAAGTTTTAAATTTTGCATGCAAGACTACATTGTTTCACAACAAATTTATGTTAGCATGATTGGATTGGATTGGTAGATTAAATTAATTCATTAATAGTTAAAATTAAAATAAGGAGAAAAAACGATAGAGATTGAATAGTTTTGAACCTGGTAATGAAGAAGGAATTAGCATGATTGAATATTGTTGAATGGAAAAATTGAATGATACAACAAATAGAATGAAGGAGGAGTTTTTTTTTTTTAAGGAGGATGACGGATGGATGAAGAAGTCAGTTCGTTAATTCATGTTATCTTTCTCTCAAAAAAAAAAAAAAAAAAAACTCATGTTAGTATTTATTTATTTTTAAAGTAACTTAGTGAATAAGAAGTGTTTGGATTTTGGAATTTAACCCCTAAATAGCAAGATTGAATATTGTCAAACTTTTAAACTTCATCCCTCCATTTTTTTTTTTTTCATAGATAACTTATACGAAAAGACAATTAATTTATTCATTTGTTTTGGGCTCCTGAATGACCCCACTAAAAGAAGTTTATCATTTTTTCAATCCCATCGCATAAAGTCATTGGAAGAGTAAACAAACTCATAAAATAAGTTGGTATTGATTGAAGAACCGACTTGATTAATACTTTTGGCCTGACCTTTGAGAGACTTTCACTACTCCATGAGTTAATTTTCTTCCGGATTCTACCCTTGATAAAATTAAAGGTCGCCTTCTTACTCCTGCCTATCATAAATGGTAATCCTATATACTTGTCGGTACTCAAGACAAATACTCCATCTGTTACTAATTATAAACAAAATTGATTTTTTAGATTCATTCAATATCATATACATCATCAATTGAATGAACTTAAAAAGTCAAATTTTCTTATAATTAGTAACGAAGAGAGTAATTCAGTGTTTGAATAATTCGATGGTGATTTTTTATGTTGAATAAATATAAAAAAAAAGTATTTAGAAAACAACCGCGAAAGCTAGCACAATAAATATTGGAGAACAACCTTTTTATGTGACAACTTGTTGAACAACCACATTATATAAATAAATTTAGATAGTGACACAAATATCAAAGTAATAGAGAGAGAAAGTAGAACAGAAATGTATGTATAAGAGAGAAAATTGTCATAAAAGTTGTCAAAAAAGTGATTCTTCAAATATCATTTCTCATAAATAAAACCAAGGACCAAGGTAGCAACGTTTGAGTTTTCGAAAACAAAATATTACACTTTGTATCCTACAGTATTTATGCTCCTATGTACTATGAAATGGTTTTTATTGTTTGAGAACAAAAACCTGAACGTTTTGTTTCTTCTTAATATTGAAAGGTCATGGCAAAAAAGTACGAAGGATGTGCAGTGGGAATCGACCTTGGAACAACGTATTCGTGCGTTGCTGTTTGGCTCGATGAGCACAACAGAGTTGAGATTATTCACAATGACCAAGGCAACAAAACCACACCTTCTTTTGTTGCTTTCACTGATGATCAAAGGTTGGTTGGTGATGCTGCTAAGAATCAAGCTCCCACAAACCCTGAAAACACTGTTTTTGGTAAATATCTTTTCTATAATCTTTAATTTCTGTATTGTTGGTTTTTGAAATGCATGTATTTACTGTTGTTATTGCATTGATATGATGCGTTGATGCTGTTGGTTTTTTAAAAGGCTTAAAGACACTTTTGACACCTTAACTTTCAAAAAGTTGCGATTTTGGTCCCTAACAACAACAAAAAAAAACAATTTTGGCCTCTTTTGCTCCAAAATTGTTGAGAAGACGCCTCGTGTCCCAAAAAAGGGCTATAATTGCAATTTTTTGTAAAGTTAAAGGGTCAAAGGAGCATATTTCCATTATTTTAGGGGATCAAAAGAGCATATATCCCTAAACATGGGGATAATTTTTGCCATTTTTTTTAATATGGGACCAAAATCGCTACTTTTGCAGACTTAGGAGTTGGATAGTGCGTTTAAGCCTTTCTTAAATACATGTGACCCAGATCAGAATTTAATTTACTATTAATTTTATTTTGTTAGATGCAAAGAGGTTAATTGGTAGGAAGTTTGGTGATTCTGTTGTTCAAAATGATATGATGTTGTGGCCATTCAAGGTCATTTGCGGAGTGAATGACAAACCCATGATTTCGGTTAAGTGCAAGGGACAGGAGAAGCACCTATGTGCTGAAGAAATCTCATCTATGGTTCTAACAAAGATGCGCAAGACTGCAGAGGAGTTTTTAGAATTGCCTGTCAAGAATGCAGTTGTTACCGTACCTGCTTATTTCAATGATGCTCAGCGGAAAGCGACAATAGATGCTGGTGTTATTGCTGGCCTTAATATTATGCGGATAATCAATGAACCTACTGCTGCAGCTATTGCGTATGGACTGGACAAGAGAACTAATTGTGTAATTGTGTAGAGGAGCGTAATATTTTTATCTTTGACTTGGGTGGTGGGACTTTTGATGTGTCTCTTCTTACAATTAAGGATAAGGTCTTTCAAGTTAAGGCCATCGCAGGAAACACCCACCTTGGGGGAGAGGACTTTGATAATAGGATGGTGAACTACTTTGCACGGGAGTTTAAGAAGAAGAACAAGGTAGACATTAGTGAGAACTCAAGAGCCTTAAGGAGGTTGAAAACGGCGTGTGAAAGAGCAAAACGAATACTATCTTTTGCTGTCATCACCACCATTGAGATAGATTCTTTATTTCAGGGATTTGACTTATTTTCATCAATCACTCGTGCCAAGTTTGAGGAAATCAATATGGATCTTTTCACTGAGTGTTTGGAAACTGTTAAGAGTTGTTTCGCTGATGTCGAAATGGACAAAAGTGCTATACATGATGTCGTCCTTGTCGGTGGCTCGTCTAGAATTCCAAAAGTGCAACAACTATTGCAGGAATTTTTTGCAGGGAAGCATCTGTGTAACAGCATCAACCCTGATGAGGCCGTTGCTTATGGTGCAGCTGTGCAAGCTGCTTTGTTGAGTGAAGACTTTAAAAATGTTCCAAACTTGGTGGTGCAAGATGTTGCTCCTTTGTCTCTTGGTATCGAAGTTATAGGTGATATCATGGGTGTCGTAATTGCTAGAAACACTAGCATTCCTATCAAGAAAACAAAAGGTTATTCAACGGCTAGTGATAACCTAACTTCAGTCCTCATCAAAGTTTATGAGGGTGAGAGAGCAAGAGCTAGTGACAACAATCTGCTTGGTTCTTTTTGTCTTTCTGTCCCAAGTGCTCCTCGCGGTCACCCTTTTGAGGTATGCTTTACTATCAATGAAAATGGCATCTTAATTGTTTCTGCTAATGAAAAATCCACTGGTAGTACGAATGAGATTACAGTAACTAATGACAAAGAAAGATTGTCATCCCAAGAAATTATAAAAATGATCAAAGAAGCTGAAAATTACCGTGTTGAGGATGAAAAATTTCTAAGGAAGGCCAATGTAATGAATGCATTAGATTATTGTGTTTACAAGATGAAAAATGCTTTAAAGAAGAAGGATGTGAATATAAATCTCTCCTCTCAAGAAAATGACAAGATCAATTCTGCAATCACAAAGGCCACAAGTTTACTTGATAGTACCCAGCAGAGTGAAATAGATGTTCTTGAAAATCACCTGAAGGAGCTTGAGAGTCTGCTCAAACTCATTATAGGCAAATCTGTCTAGTTTTTTGTTGTCAATTGATATTTTAAGTGTTGTCTTGGGGAAGTTTTTTTGGGATATGTTATTTAAATCGTTATTGTCGTTGGAACTATGACTTAAGTACTTCTTTTTCATTTTATGTTTTATAGTTATTTTATTTTGCTTGTTACAAAACCAAGTCATTTAATGTTGGAGTATTACACTTGATTGTTGATTGATACTGTTAAGTGCAGAGAAGTAGAAATTGTAGTAAGTATTGATGCTTGGATATGAGCATTTGATTTCAGTTTTTCTTCAACGATCTCAAAGAATGAAAACAAAACTGTCTTGTTTTCTAGTTATTGCAACATCCTTGAAACCTTGTTTCCAGATCACTCTAAGGCTCTTGTTCTCTAGTTAATCTTTGTGCTTCAAGTTGATATGTGGTATATACTTGAAACTGTAGTTGAGTAAGACATTTTTGAGAATCGACTCGCTTCATCATGTGTATATGCTTAATAAGAAAAAAAATGGCATTAATTTGGTCTGTTTATCAAGTTTTAACTACTTGACAGTGTGAGTATAAAGGGTATGACAGATTAGTTTCTCAACTAATGTGTGGGAAAATGTACCATAAGAAATAGAAATGTTAAATTATGAAAAATAACATGACATTATTCTTTTCTTTTTTTAATAGAGGTAAAAGTCAAAGGGAAAGAAAAGTAACTACGGAAGCGGACATTCTTAAACATGTAAGTCATCCAAGAGTTTTTGAAACTCGATTAGAAAGGCATGTAAGTCCTAATCTAAAAGAGTGTTTGAAGCTCAATTAGAAGTCTCCAACATAAGAGAATCTATATGATCCATACAAATGCTAAAGTTTACAAGTCAATCAACACTTTATTTCCCTCGCGTCAAGTATTGGTTGATCTGCACCTGCCATATCAAACTAAACAATTTTTTAATTTTGTGAACCAAAGTCGGAATATGTCCATTGAACTTTAAATTATTAGTGATCATGTCTATTGTCTATTAATTAGGATCTTTGAGTTGCTCTCCACAATTATATGAAACTAGACTAAGACTCGCACATTGTGTGGCTCTGAATTATGCTTGAGATATACTACGATATTTTATGAAAGGAGACAATAATCATCAAAACTAAAATTATACTATGAACAATTTTACCGTAATCACAAACGTAAAGGACATATTTTTGCAATTTTGGAGGCACTATCATACACTCAACGTGGTAAGTTTATAAAAATCATGTGGAGCATGTGACAGCAAAGGAACAACAAGGTCTAGCGAAACGGGATTGATATTGCTCATTCATTTGTGATCGCGCTAGGAAATTATTGCATGTTGGTGATCTGCTCAACATAATAGAGGACAATCAGAGTAGCAAGGAGATGTGAGGAATTTTTGCGTTGGATGAAACCTCCTTTTGGGTAAGTATAGGTGCAATGTTGATGTTTCCTTCTTTACAAATCAAAATAGAGTGAGGAAGGAATTTGTATTAGGGACAATCAAGGTAGATTTGTACTTGCTAAGACGAAATGGATCTCGCCTTGCATTGATGTGGACAAATGTGATACTACATGGCTTCTTCTCACCATCCAATGGTTCAAGAGCTAGGTTTGAGTAATGTGGATTTTGAGCATGACACTCAAATTGTGGTGTCCATATTTAAAAGTAAAGAGGAAGACATATCAAAGTTGGGCGCTATTATCCAAGATTACAAAGCACATGCACATCTCTTGTTTTTTTGTTAAGTTTTACTATGAGACAAGTCGATGAGGTTGCTCATGTGTTAACATCGACACCCACATCTTTAACTAGTTTTCGTGATTTCGCTGATGTATTCGTACTATTATTATTAATGAAATGAACTAAGCTATTTTCAGTTAAAAAAAATACTTTTTTTATTCTAATTTATTTCAGCATAGAATCTTTACCAGGTAAATCCCCATCACATTTTTTAATTGAATAACTAATTTAAGTAACATTTTACAAGAGTTTGTGTTAATATTCATATTCTCAAAGACAACTTTGAGACAACCTCACGAGCCGATTGTTTACTCGATATTTTTTTAATAAATCATCAAATCAAACAAACTTCATACTATTTAGAGAGCATATTTTTTTTTTTTTCTTCTATATAAACAATTGGGTCAATTGAACATAATTTTGACTTCATATAACAACATGGTACGTCATTTAGTGTGGATAATAATATGAAAAAGTGAAATAATATTTGTACAATCATTTTATAATAATTTTTTGACAATTTTTCTTTAATACTCACATTATGTTTCTCTCTTCCTTTTTCTTTCTATTGCTTTTGACTAATGAAAAGAGAAAAAAAGAAAGTCTCACAAAAATCATCTCAAATAACCGTTTAAATATCGTTATTCCGTTAAAGATATGGATCCTCTCTTCTTAACTCTTGTCTTTTTTCATCTCTTAACTTTCTATTTATCTACAACTAATTATCTCATTTTATTAAAAAAAAAAAAAATTACCATAAAGATATACATTTAAGGTGTATTTGGACGGAGGATTTAAGAAGGAAAGAAAGAGAAGAGTTTACTTCTTTTTTAAATTAATGACATTATAAAATAATTTTTAAAAAATTGAATTAATTAACAAAATGATAAATGATCATATAATACTTCAAAAAAACTTAATTTATTTTATAAAAATATTTTACATTGTTTATAATTTAAAAAAAAAAATTGAGATCTCCCCACATATCTCCTCTCAAACCCTTAACCCAAAAAAACTCTTTTATATTAAGGGTTAAATATGTTTTTGATCCCTATAAATATGTCAACTTTTCGTTTTAGTCCCTCTAAAAAAATTCTTTGACTTTTAGTCCCTCAAAATATTTCTATCTTCACTTTTGGTCCCTCTTTTAAAGTAAACTAATATGTAGAATTCATATTTTTGAGTAAAATTTTGCAGAAAAATTCATAATAACATAAAAATCTCTTCCCAAATAAAATAGATTTTTTTTAACAAAACATAAATTTAATATAAATTTTTATATTTTTTATGGTTAAAAATTCATATTTAATTTGTGCTTCGTTAAAAAATTATATTTTTTTAATATTTTTTTTACAATATTCTACACATTTCTGCACAATTTTATTAAAAATACAAAAATTAGCTTAAAAATAGAGATCAAAAGTAGTAATTGAAAGTTTACAAAGACTAAAAGTTAAAGAAATTTTTTAGATGAACTAGAACGAAAAATTTGTATATTTATGAGAACTAAAAACATAATTAACCCTTATATTAAGATAAAAATAGAGAGTTAGAGTGGAAAAAAGAACAAAAAATAGTTACAAAACATTTTACAAATATATTCTTGGTTTTCTTGAGGAA
Organism: Medicago truncatula; assembly: GCF_003473485.1. NCBI lineage: Eukaryota > Viridiplantae > Streptophyta > Magnoliopsida > Fabales > Fabaceae > Medicago > Medicago truncatula. The sequence goes on along the minus strand of NC_053048.1, from coordinate 3,377,836 downwards.
CGAACTAAACAAGTGGCATCTACGTGCGCATTGACGGAAGTAAAAACGTGTTAACTACCAGAATATTCTTCAACGAAACAAAGACTATAATGCCGTTATAATCAATCAATATCATCATCTATATCCACAACGCCGTCGTTTCGATCCCTTTCAAGTTTCAATCAAATCACCGTTCCTTCGCCATTCTCCGCTTAAACTCTCCGTCGATCTCAACAACCTCCGACCTCATCTCCGATCCTCCAACCACAATTCCTCATCGTCTCAACGATTTAGGTCTGATTTCGTTGCTGATTTTCGATCATAAGGTTTTTTATTCTGTTTCTATTTTCTGAATTTTTTGAATTTTCGATGTATTTTTTTATGATTTTGAATGTTATTGAATTTTGTTGTTGATTGTGAATTGAACAGAGAAATTAGCGATTTTATTTTTGTGGAGACGATGAGTACCGTGTTTGAAGGATATGAACGTCAATACTGTGAGCTTTCTTCTAAACTATCCAAACTTTGTACTGCAGCTGCTGCTCTTAATGGAGGTAATTGAATTATTCTTAATCTCGCTCTTTTCACGCATGTTTGGTATCACTGTGGATTTGCCAGAATCATGGTGCGGTATTTTGAAATAAAAATTAGTCTAGTCCATAAATCATATCACTTACTAGAAGTTAGTTCCTAAATTATATCACTTAATTTCAAACTAGTCCTTACGCACAACACCAGACCCAACACGGATACCGACACACCAGCACTGCTAATAAATTGAGTAAATCATATAATTCAATGTAATCATATGTGTCGGTGTTGTGTCGGTGCCGGACACGCCAGGACATGCCTAATCTGAGTAGTGTTTGTGCTTCATACTCCTTACAAGTTAACACAAATTAGTTCCTGAATTATATCGCTTACTAGCAAATTAGTTCCTAAATTACATCACTTAATATCAAACTAGTCCTTATAAACATAATTTAAAATCGGGGTCTTTTTTCCTATTCATAAATTTCTGGAATGAAAAAGTCTGACCCGTATAATTTTAGGGGCGAATTGGTGATTTACTGTATTTTAGTGGTTACTTGGTGTTTCTTGGTTGAGTAATTTTTGTTGTTTAGTTTTACTGTCTGCTTCTTATTTTGCTAAATTAGGTTGCATTGCATGTTTGTTTTGGATATAGGTTATTTTTGTATTTAAAATATGATAATTTGTTTATGAGTTTAATTTTGATTGGTGGTTTTGTAAGTATAAAAATTAAGTTTATGTTTGGTTTCAATTTAGGAGGAGGCAAAGTTGATTCCAAAGTTGTAGAATTTATTTTGCCTCAGAATTTATTATGTGTATGTTTGGTTTTGCATTAAAACCACTTAGCGTCCAAATTATATTGTCTCAATGCGCTTTTTCCGTGGAATTTGGGAAGCTACAGTTTGGTGCTTCAACCATAACGTGGTTTTAATAGTACTCTTGAGACCAGTTTTGATGTAGTCCTTTTAATTTATATATATTTCTTGGGTTCATTTGAGCTTTCGAGCTGAACCAATCGAGCCGAATCGAGCGGTTCATGAACTTAAAACGAGTGGAGTTCGAGCTGGAAAAAAAGTTTGTGGCGAACTCGAGTTAAGTTTCGAGCTCGATAATTTTTTATTGAGTCGAGCCCAGCTGAATAAAGTTTAACTTAGCTCGACTCATTTCTAGGCTCCAACCCTAACCATACCGTTTTGCTGCAATTCCACAATCCATTTGAAGCTAAAATTTGGAGCTTTTACCTGTATAATTGATTTTTATTTTTAGCCTTAAGTTTAGTGTTTAATTCACTTTTACAGGGATACATCTAGACCTAAATCACTTTACATTCAACTCACTTGTAGAAAGAATCAATTGCTGTTATCATCCAATCATGTTTTGCTGCTACATTCTTTAGTTGTTTTGATTGTTGTCAAACTCGTTAACATTATGTCTAGACATGGGTGGAAATGGAAAATAGTTTAAAACATTTTGAAATAGTTCAGAAGTAAATCATGTGTTTATTTTCTATATAAGATTCACAATTGTTTCTGTTCACAAGAATTCAGTTAATGTTAACGTGTAAAACCATTAATGAGTATTCCCTTGATTACGTTCCTCAAATTTGGTAATGCTTTTATGTATACCATCATGTGAACTTTCCCTTTCATATATTGGTGCACTGCTCCTTTCTTTGGAAATTGTGTTGATGTATAGCGCCTATTATGAAATTTCCATCCGAAAATCTCTATGACAATACTTTCTGCGTGCCTCCTACAGTTCTACTAGTTTTCTGTGGTTGTGAAGACATGAGTGTCTCTTTCTTCTTTTCATATACAGAAATTTTTTTTTTTTTATATATATATTTTTTCAAATGATTATTATCTTTTTGAATGGAAAATCTTAGTAATTAGTTGTTAGATTAATATTTTTCAAATGAATTAAGTTTGTGTTTAATGCTTCTAAGCAAAAAAGTATTAAATTGACATGAGAGGCAATGTCTTACTCTTGAAACCTCTAATGTTTCCCTTAATAGTTATTGAGTTGCTCTGAATTGAAGCAAAAACTGAACTCTGTGGAATTTGATATTTCTGATCTAGTAGGGTTAGGTACATTTCCTGCTTTTTCAAATGCATACCTCTTTATCTTTATGTTTGATGCCCCCCCCCCCCCCCTTTTTGGATTAACTCCTCCAAAGTGAATAATTCGCTTTAGAGGGTAGAGTAAATATGTCCACTGTTGACAAGTGATGAGTTATTCATCAATGGTTTATATTACTTACTTTCCCCTCTAAAGCTGAATTGTTCACCTTTCTAAACTGAATTGCAGACTTTAAAGTAGTTAAATCCCCTTATTTATGTGCCCTTAGTTTGTTAAAAAAAAAGAAAAAGAAATTTATATGCCGTTCATTAGTTAATTAAGTGCTGGGTGAGGCAGCATTCTGATCAAGTCATAATATAGTAATGTAAATTCCGATACTCATTTTATGAAAATAGGGTATATTGTCCTATTGGCTTGCCTGAGTATTTGATGGATCTTAAAATATTCTTCATAGAATGCTAAACCCTAAAACTAAATATAATTTCAAAATGACAAACACAAACCGTTAAGATATTTATCAAGAAGAGAGGAACCATTGAAGCTTATCATTTCATGTTGGAGCTATGAACACTCAAACATGTTGTTTTATGATTTGTTTCATTTTTGTTCAATCTGCAGAGCAAAAGAAGCAAAATATTTCAGATATAAAGGCTGGAATCGATGAGGCAGAAGCTTTGGTACCCTCTTCGTCTTTTTAATTTTGTTTGAAAGCTTCCTTCTTTCTTCTGCATTATCGGATTCTGATATATGTGCTTATCGATTTGTAGATTCGGAAAATGGATCTGGAGGCAAGAAGTTTGCAGCCAAACATTAAGGGTGTACTTCTTGCTAAGCTGCGGGAATACAAATCAGATCTGAACAATAATAAAAGCGAACTTAAGAAACTTGTATCCGGTAACATGAACCCTTCTGCCCGGGATATGTTGTTGGAATCAGGCATGGCTGATGCTATGACGGTATGATTGATTTTTAATTGATTTTTCATTGTTATGCGAAACCATGATGGCTACGTACTTGAATTCCAATCTCTAAAGTTTGAAGTTAACAGAAAAGATCATATATATATAATGTCTGGAAGACAAATAGAGGCAGTCAATAGCTATATAATTTGTAAAGATTTGGTTGAATTTTTACTATGGATACCTTCCAGTGAAGCAAACACCAAAAAAATATGAACTTTTTGTACATAACGAATAGAAGATTAATTGTTTAGAAAAGTGTAACGTTGGATTTTCAATACTAATTTTTCTAATTATTGTTGACATTATAAATAAAGAATAAAATTATGGATACATATTATATTTTTTATTTAAACTAGATTAGATTAATATAATTTTTAAAATTAATCTCTTCAGACACTTCACGTTGGTGGTGCACAAAATGGTGATATCTTGAGCCCTAATGTTGCAAATGGCATTTCAACCATTTGATTCCTGATGTTTTAAATTGATTGAGTAGCTTCTATCTACATTTCTGAATATTAATTTTTCTTGGGTATTCCCACCAAATTTGATGCCTATTGCTTATTGCTAATATGATAAAAACAGGTATCAGCTGATCAAAGAGACAGATTAATGTTTTCAACTGAGAGGTTGAACAAATCTAGTGACAGAATTAAGGACAGTAGGAGAACAATGTTGGAAACGGAAGAGCTTGGGGTTTCAATCCTTCAAGATTTGCATTCTCAGCGACAATCTCTACTGCATGCACATGACACGGTAATGTTTTTATCTTCTTCCTTTCACTTATGATTTGCTCGTGTTTCTATTAGTAAGTACTAAGTAATAACAAGATGCTTTTAGAAATTCTAATTTCTAATAATGGAAGCTGCATTATGCAGCATTTCTTGGACTTATATTATAGGACTTTGAGTGAAATGCTAGAAATTGATTAAGTTTTATCTTCGGACATGTAGCAATTAGCATATACACATTGCTTTTCTTTACGGTAGATTTTCTGCATATTGGTTCATAAATATTAATCATTTTGTTCTTGAGAAAATGATAATATACATGAAAGTATAACTCTGTAATGGTAGTGGTGAAAGACAAATCACACACTGTTCGATCTTCTGATGGATTGTATTCCCTTTTGCAGCTTCATGGAGTGGATGATAACGTAAGCAAGAGCAAGAAAATTTTGTCTAACATGTCTAAAAGGATGAACAGGAACAAGTGTATTATTAGCACCATCGTTGCGGTCCTGGTTCTTGTTATCATGTTGACTCTCTACTTCAAACTTTCAAAATAGACAATACCAGACACCTCTTAAATCGCCAAGATGCAAGGCTTTATAAGAATCTCTCTTTTTTTATTTTCTGGTCCTTATTATTCAGAAAAAGATGATATGTTTATATTGTGCAGTGCCGGAAGCAAATTTGAAAATGTTTGCTTCTTTAAATATGTGTCTCGTGCTGGCTTTGTCATGTAAGTATTTCATTTATTTTATGTAACGATCATGAAGTTGATATGATACTAAAATGTAATGTCGTTATGTTGTAAATTTAGTCTAATCCATTGGATTAAAATGTTGTTCATGATATGATGCGTGTAAATCATCTGCCGACAATATGTCTATAGTAACTTAACCTATCCTTTGGGAATATTGTAATTGGAAAACACCGCTCGAGTTTTGGTAGTTGACGCATTCAAAAGACGCTGGTGTCGTGCCTTTGTAACTTCCTTAGGCTCCGTGTAGGGTGCTTTTCTGTTTTGAAATTTCCAAAAAACAGAACTAGTTTTAGTTGAATTTCAACTTTTATTTTAGAGTTAAGTCACTTCCGTTTATAATGATCATGCAAATTAACATTCTTTATCAACACAATATCAAATCCAAACCCAATTATTGATTACAACCATAATACCATTTATCATAAAGATTAAATCGGTTGTTTTGAGTCATGCACTATTTACAGACTACAAATAATCTTCCCCTACTTTATTAGTGTTCAATTAGTTATAAATATCATCATATGAGAAAGATGACTCTAATGTCTTTTGATTCAGTGAAAAATAATAAGATAAAACAAGCAAGCATTACAGACTAGGAAACTAATAACAACGCAGAAGGAAATTGTACAGGGGAAACCGGTAGACAAACTTTGGCGACGAATTTGGGTGTCGGGGAATCAAAATTGGGGTTTTTTGGATGAAAAATGGTGTAAAACCGGTAGGAACAGGGGGAAACTCGCTTGAAGCTCGCTTATAGCGAGTTCTGTCTGGAAGGAACTCGCTTATAGCTAAAAACTCGCTTAAAGCGAGTTACTCAGTGACAGTTTTCCTTGTTTCGTGTTCTTGCGTCTTTTTCACACATTTTTCTTTTGAATTGACCTTTGGTGTAAACATGAAAGTTTTAGATAAATGATTTAGCTTTCCAATGGCTTTGCTTTGACCAAAATGAGTTTTATATTTTGAGTTAGGTGAAAATACTCCAAGTAGGTCTTGGTAAAATTTTAAGAAAATTAAGCATAACTGTTTCCAAGTCAACCCAAAACTTATGGTTTGTTTCCAAACATCAAAACTTGAGTACTAAGAGTTTAATTAGGATGTTTAAGAGTGTTTAACCTATGATATGATGGATTCTAACTTTGTTTTGTTTTGAAAATGAATTGGTCTTGCAAAATGATGAAAATGAGACGAACTTGACGTAATTTTGTGATTTTTTGGAATTGGCCTAGGATACCTAAGCTACTATGGACATATGTGCGTAGTGCATATGCTTTGTTGAGGCAATTGAACATGTTTGTTTAGTCTTTGTTGAATTTCTAGAATTGTTAGATGTCGTGATGTGGCTAAATGTCCGTTGTTATGCGAAATGTACATGTGGAACCTTAGTGTTTTCCTTAAGGTGAATATTGTTGATGATGATTTTAGTGTTGGTGATTTGAATTCATATGCAATTTTGATGATGATAATTGTGGTGCTTGCATGTATGAAAGGTGTCGGTGTTTATGTCGATGAATATGTGAAGATGTTTGTTTTTGGTGATGACTATTTGATGAATGATTGGTGATAAACATGTTTATGTTTTGACGTTTGTTGTGTTAAATTTATGCATGCAAAATGTTGAAGTTGAATGTGGTGATTGCATGTATAATATTGAAGACGACTATTGACGACGATTTGTGTCAACATATGCATTGTTGTTGAGTCATATGTTCATACAATCATGACTGATGGTGACAAATTTTATATCCAAAATGAAGACGATTATGATGTTTTTGTTGCATCATGAGGTGACGATTATGGTACCACAAGCATGTAGAAGTCGTGTCTAGGCGCATAGCATAATTGACATGAGTCTTAATTGCTTATGTGTTTAGTGGATGTCGTGAATGGTGAATTATGTGATTTAGTTGAATATGTACATAAATTTTTATTTGCATTGGTGAATTTGGTGAATTGTGTACTTCATTATGTTTGTTATACTTGTTCACTTGGTGATTTTAAATGATGATGTTTATTTTGGTGAAATGATGAAGTGTGAATTATATGTATGTGATTGGGTGATCTTTTTGGTGACGATAATTTTCTTGTTTGTAACTTTGAAATGTTGAATTGTATTTGTTGAGTTAATTATGCTAAATGAGGAATAAGGTGAGTAATTTTTATATTGATTGATGTTGTTAAGTCATGAATCTTGATGATGAATTAAGGTATGAATATGCTTGATGTGTTATGATAGAAGTATGATAACATGATTAATGTTGAACTGGGGTGATATATGTGTGATGTTAGTATTCTAGGAGGGATGTGTATGTATATGTGTTATGCATGAAATCCTTAAATGCTTATGCTTGTCTATGCTTAATTATGAAGTTGTGAAGCTAACTCCCAGTGGTCGTTTGGTTGACCGCCTACCTATTTGTATGAATGGACGGCGTGCATGAATAGTTTTTTGCTTGCTTGGTGAGTGCTTGCGGATAGCGGGAGCTACCTCCGTTATCTGTTTTTGGAGTTTTAGTATAGGGCTCTGACTTAGGATGTTGGTCTTTTATTGTATTGACTATGTTGTTGAGATTTTACTCATGTGTTGAGAATGGAAATTTATTGGGTGATGTATTTATGATGTATATGACATGGTTATTTGGAGATGTATGCTATGTATTGGCTGCGACTTTTTTGAGAAATTTTTAGTATGCATGTTTTGAGGATTATTAAAGACGTGATGTCTATTTCTTGAATAATTGTATTATTCGCGTGTTTTATCGCTTTAATAAAAGTAGGGCGTTACACATGGATTACTAAATTCATGCCCTAGACGCATAACATCTGTTTCCTGGGCCCAATCTCCGATTTTCCGTCTTTTTTAGGTCTTCGTCTTCAAATAAATTGCCTCGGAACTTTGGGAACAAAATTCCTCCCATTATTAAGTCTTATGAGGCCTCCTGAATCTTCATTCTTGTTTCTTGAATCTTCACAATTCTTCAGATGTTCTTGATTTGCCGATTTGCATGATTTCTACATTTGGGAACAGAATTCCTCCCATTTGTAAGTCTTCTTTGGTTGGTGCCTTCACATGTTGGACTCCTAACTTCTTGTTCTTATCTTATGACTCATTCTTCACCTCCAGTTGACACCTTATCATGCCTACCTTGATTTCTTCCCCTTGCAACTAAAAATCTCTGATTGGCTTGTGCTTTTTCATTCTTATCTAGTTTGAAAAACCAAAAGTGATTATCCTTCTATGTGATGACAATGTAATCCTTACTTCTACAACATTGATTTTTTCTTTCGATGTCGCCACGAAAGGTCTTCCCAAGATAACCAGACATTATTCATTCTCTACCTTACTCATAACCTCAAAGTCGACAAGAAAACACAATTTTTCCATACGAACAAGGACATTTTATTTTTTCCCACAAACTTGATTGCATGATTCATCTGCTAAAGTAACTTAAGTAGATGACTTCTCAATCTCGAACCTTCTGGTTTTCTAGCCAAATATAGTGGTATTAGTTTGATTCTAGATCCATGGTTACATAAAATTTCCTTGACTTGAATGTTGCCAATAATACATTGTAATACGAAACTTCATGGGTCAGATTGATTTCTTGGTACTTCGTCCTCTCTCTTACTTGCATCTTCATCCATCGTTTCATGTAAAACTTCTTTCTGGTCTCCAGGTCTTCCCAAGAAACATTTGATAAATTGAACCAAGTCGGTTAGCATTTTTAACAAATCGGCAAATTTGAAATTTTTATCGTTGAAAATAAATTTTATCTCATGTTGTTAAACATGATGAGCTCCTCATCACCGTTTTCAATTTCCTCCATAACATCAAAATCATTGCCTTCGATCTTAATCATGCTTCATTTTTAATTCTTGGGATTATCATATCTGTTTCCCAAGAAACCTTCTTTTGGATTTGAAGCCACTTAGTGAGATAATTTTCCTATCTAAGATTCAAGATGATTGATTGATTGATGATTCATTGTTCTTTTGATTCGTTTGGTGGCTGACCTTCAACTCTTAAAAATTGTTCTTAGTTACCATCATAAACCAACCTAGTTTTTCCACAAATGGAGAAGGCTTCCTTTGCTGGACATTTGGAGCATTTAGGGGCACTCATTGGGTCTTATTTAAAGCAAAGTTGTTGCTCTACTTGATGTTTGGGTGATTCCTCGAATTATTTTTATAGGTGCTAGAGAAGGGTTACCTCTCTATAGCTGACCATAAAGTTGGAATTTTCTTCTAAATCATGAGCTAATCCTTCTCCTTGTTCAACGGGCTCAATTCCTGCTTTAAATATCGCTACCTATGCTGGTGGTGGTTTTGACTGGGCCGCCATCAACTTCTTACTCATTGCTTCAAATTGGTTAACTGTAAGATTATGACTTGCCATCAAAGCACGGTAATCGGATGTAACATTTCGTTGATAACGATCATGTGTACAATTACCATCTTGATCTTATGTCTATATTGAACACAAGATATTTTCGTTGTTATATAGTTTGATATTACATACCTTGATACATGAGTTCAATTAGTAAAAACAAACAAGATCAACATCTCATATAAACTTATTTCAGCATAACCATGCATTTCTACCATAACCATTGTATTAAGGGGCCAATAAAAATTACTTCTATTGCCTAGGAGGTGAAAACTTTATCTTGGTCACTCATTTCCTTCTTACTGGCTCATGGAGTTCTCATCAATTAAAATTATGATAATCATATTACAAACAATGTTTGAATGACAACATAGCATCTAACTTCACATTTAGGGAACATGATGGTTTCATAACGAAGGGCAGCACACACTATCACTATGATAATAACTTATGAAACTTAGATACCACACTATGTAGTATTCTTATGACAGGTCAATCCAATATAAATATTAACATAATAATTATACATATGTGAAGACTTGATATCTCATATTCATTTATCTATGAGATGTGATCATCAGTCTAATCACATTGTAGTCTCTATGCATTACTATTTTTCCAATTCCAAGTAAAACTAGATTACAAATACTTTCATAATAATGACCTTATGTTTAATGGGGTCTCACAATTAAGTTACACTTAATGTTTTATTAACTAGGTTAGCTAACTGCTATAGATAATTTATTGATCTGAAACAAACATAATAAAGAAATATCTTACATTATTAACTAAATCATGATGCGATATCTAATTATGATAAATAAAAAAAGTACTGGGCTATGTTCAATCCCCACAAACAATCTTATTTTTCATTATGATACATAAAATTTATAATGTTGGATAAGGTATTAATTATCAATTTGGGAGGCAAATAAAAAAATCTGATAGTGATGAAAAATGTAACATTTTTATCTAAAAAATACTAAACTATTTTATAATATTGTTACTCACTTGATAATTGTCACTTGAAAAAATATAATGTAATATGTCTTTTGCCTTCCTATTTTTCTCCCTTTTTTATGATTAAATATTTTCATGAATAAAATAAACTTGCAGGATTAATAAATTATAGTAATAAAATATTAAGTTATCGAGAAAATGAATAATCTCTTTTCTATATCAATAATTTATTCATTCATAATCGATGAGACGACAATCTGTATTTAAGAATGGAGAGAGTATTAGTTTTCTTCTTCCCCTATCTTCATATTTCTTTTATCTTTGTAGAATATAATTTTTTCTATTTTTAATTTCATATTTGAACCGTTTGTTAATTCATAAATTATTTTGTTTCATTAAAAAATTCATCTATGGTTATTTGTTAAAATTTTCAGATTAATGTTACTTTAAAATAATGATAAATTTTTATGGAAGTAAATTTTAAAAGGATTTGAAAATAGATTTTAATGGATCATAGTGTAAAAGTAATTTACACCGTTCTAAAAAAAATGTAGGAAAGTATACACAGTTAAAACAAGTAGTATAATAAAATCGTTAACACGATAATTGTCGATGTTACCTTCAATGTTATCAAAAAATCTACTAATATAACATTAATATTATTATAAAGAAATAAATCTGAATTTTTAAGAAATATCCATACTAGAATTTCACATTAAAAGAATTTTTTTATGATTTAACAAACCTATGAAAATCAAATTAAAAATACAAATATTCGCTTTCTAGAAAGATCAATCAGATTTGTGAATTGTTGAAAAATATAACTAATACAATGAACAATGATTAGATGCTTACTCAGCGAAAACTGTTTTCCAGTTAGAAGTGACTATGATACAAAAAAAATCAGAGCATTTCAATAGAGGAAAAACTCCATCTTTAATGTTTACCTTTTCGGCGTGTTTGAGACATATCAAATTCGCCTAATGGATTAATCTCGAGTTTATCTTTTTGGGTTAGAATCAGTATAAAAAGGACCCCTTACTCCCATAATTAGATGCACAATTTAAAAATTAGAACCAATTACTTTTGAATTTATTTGGTTTTGCTATTCTGTGTGTTTCTGCATTCAGGTATAATTTCAAAGCTTGGTCTATTTTATTTAATTTTTTTATTTATTATTTATATCAGTTTATTTTTAATTTTGAGTTTGAACCATTGTAATTTACTTTGTTTTTATTTTTTTTATTGAGCGTGTAATGGATAGGTTGGTTTAAGGATATCAAGTTAAGTTTTTTTTTTTTTATTCTTTATGTTTGAATTGTGATTTTATTTTCAATAATTTTTTCAGGGATGATTTTACTGTTTGAAGCGATATTAAAACTCACAGATGGTTTTGAATGATTTTTTTTCGGGGTGTCGTAGATGATTGTTGGATTACTTGGGTGCCAACATAGTTGATATGTCAATAATTCTTAATGATGCATTTAAACTTTAAATTTTTACTTAAAAAAATTCACAAAGGGGTGTGGTTTTGTATAATTATTTATTTAAATTTGAGAAAAATATTGATACAATTTCTTTAGCTTCAATATTTAGTAAATATCAGCTTTGTTGGTATGTCTAATCCTTTCGTGGATGCTAGATGGTGAAAATGATGATGGATTTCTTGAGAACCCATACTAGTTTTTCTTAAGAAACTTTTTCTACACAACTTTTTTTATGAGTGAGTGGGAAATGCATTAAGATTTATCAATTTTAAGAAAACCATATCAGTTATTAAGTGTTTATTTTGAAGGTTTTTCGGGGACCATAGACATACTTGTAGAAATAGATATGTTTTGTTTGAAACTAGGTGCCAACAAAGGCCACTTCAATATGCTTTACGAGTATGATTTTACTTGGATTGTCTTATGTAGAACTGTAGAGCATGAATGTCCACATTTGGTATTCTAGTAAATTTGTAGTACATGCAACAATATGATGTTGAGGCAACCTTTAAATTCTGCTTTATATTATATTCCATTATGATATGTTTGTATTGTTGGAATAATACATTTACAATTGTTAAAATTTATTTGTTTTGCCCAAAATGGAATGCTCTTATTGACTAACAATTTATCTTTTTTATTCTATGAACATTATATTATTATGGTGAGCATATGATGATTTCTACTAATTCAATATTCTTAAATATTTTAAACATCCAAGAATCGTCAAATATTCTCGTTGCTCAAGCTCTAGTAGTAAAAATGGAAGAGAACCCCTCAAAGGCATTGGATGGAGTTTCACTAAATAAAAAGCGAAAGAGGGATTCCCAAGGTGTTTCACGTCGGACTGGAGTTTTGGCACCAACAAGTGTGGTTGTTAAACAAATGACATTGGCTAGAGATATATGCAAACCAGATGACTCTTGTCCTGATATTTCCAAGTCATTGGTTAGTTATTATTTGAACTATAAGAAAAGTGGCATACCAAAACGTTTGATGTTCTATAAGAATGGTAAATGGGTTGATTATCCAGAGGATGTTGTTGATTTGGTTAAGAAAGATTTCAAAATTAAGAAGGCAATTGTAGAGGTAGAGTTAAATGGCCAAGAGGTTGTACTGGATTTTTTGCATATGAATCATGTGGATATGAAAACATGTTTGCAACAACCCATTGGTTGGATTGATGAGGAAGGGAACTATTTTTTCCCTAAAGTCTTTGTTGGTTCTACGGAAGAACCCAATAATATAAGGGAGAGGGAGGGTGAAGAAAGACTTAATAAGAAAGAACCACATGAGATAAAACTACATATATCCAATGAAATAAATGGGGCAGATGAATCCAAGTTGAGAAAGTATAGTCGAGAGTCTGATAATGCAACTAAGAATGTAAAAGCCGAAGGCCATGCTATGACTACTAAAATAGGGATTCAAAATGTTGCTATAGATATTAACCAAGAGCCAGACATAGATTTAAATGATTATTCTGAATCTTTATACGGAAAATTGGATGTGAATTCTACACAAAAGATGTTTCTTAAAGGAATGAGTTCTTTGGGAATTAGCGAGTCTGATATAGTTGGGATTTATCGCAGCTCAGGAAGGTCAATGCAAATGCGACTGCAGTTGTTCGAGAAGCAAGCTGATATCATAAAAGGAATTCGAGGGGTTGCTAATATTCGTTATGCATGGCTTGCTTGTTCCAAAGAGGAAATATCAACAATGATGGAATATGAACTTAGTCACTATGAATTATCTCCATCCAAATGCATATATGGCCCTGGTGTTCATCTTGCAGCTATTACCCACCCTTTCGTCTGGTTAGTTATCATATGATCTACGTTGAACTTCATACATTATCATTACTATTATTATTATTATTATTATTATTATTATTATTATTATTATTATTTATCATAGATAATTTTGTTCGATTTCTCTGAGGATTTTGTTTTTCCATGTTCACAGTTCACTTTCTTGTGATGAAGACGGAAATGGAATTAAGCATATGTTCCTATGTCGTGTCATAATGGGGAACATGGAGCTTCTTCGTCCTAGCAGTAAACAACTTCGTCCAAGTGATTGCGAATATGATAATGGGGTGGATGACATTCAATGCCCAAAGTGCTATGTGGTGTGGAATATGAATATGAACACACACATCTATCCGGAATTCGTTGTTAGCTTCAAGTCCCCTTTAGGTTTTGAAGGTAACGTTCCTTTAGAAAAAAAATTATGTCGTGTGTCAGTGCTAGATATATACTTTTGTATAAAAACATTCTTTACATTTTGTTATTACATAATTATCACTGATGCGTGAAGGAGTTAATCATTGACAAACCAATTAATATGTAACACTTTTCAACTTATTAAGTGCTTTGCTATAATTTGGCAAAACAATCATTTGTATATGTTGCTAAGTTGTATGATTGATATTTCTTTCAACATCGGAAAAGTCTTCTTGATCACGACACATGATGTTTTTTATTTTTTGACAGAAAATATTTGTTCAAATGAGAGTAAGAAACAAGGCTATCGGCATTCTATATTGGACACTGTAAGCTTTTCCATGAGTTTTGCCTCTTATGTTTTCTTAGTTTACTATTTAAAAGGCAATGTTATCACCAAAAAATTTAGCTGTTTATAAAATCTAACAATGATCTCTTTAGTGTACCACTTCCATTCTAATTTTGATTTGTGGGATGACTCAGGTAAAAGCTACCGGTGTTCCTGCTAACATCAGAAGAACTCCAGGTTCCGCATCGGTGCCTTTTTCCGTGCTTTTATCTTCCTTGAGAAACATGGTTCCTTCCAATATTATGTTTCTTCTCGACGCCCAATATGCGTTATTGATGGTATGAAAATGTTGTCTAATTTATGCATATGTCTTAAATAGTAAAATATCATTAATGTATCATGTCGTGCTTGTGCAGTCAAATAAGATTTCACGTGGTGATTGCGTGTTGAAGTTGAGGTTAATTGTTGCAAACAATGTACTGAAATCTGCCGTATATAATGTTCAATCCAAGGTACTAAATTTTTTTCTTTTCAAAAGTTTATTTGGTTTGAAGTAATATATGTTTTGATCTTGTCTCGTCTCTATACCTCCCATTAAAATCACTTTAAGTAGTAGTTGCATATGTTATGCTTAACTTTTTCATTATGTAATCATATCTCTAGCAATTTGATTAAGCCTCATAATATTTAGTTGGCTTCTTGCAGAGACCACCGATTTATGGATCAAATGGCTCAAACGTTAATCAAGAGTGAGGCTTTAAAATGAGGATGTGGAGATCTTTCACTTGGAGTTAACTATTGTCAAGATGAAGTTCTGATATTGTTTTCTTCTAGGATAATTTTTTTTTAATTTCATTTTATCATCTAATTTTCAGTTTCAATATGGAATTGAAGCACTTGTTTGATTCTAGAACTTATAGCGATTTATTTTGAAATGTTTGACGATGATATGTACTTAAACATGTTTTTGAGATTTTGGTGCCATAAGACAAACCTAAAATTGGGGCCCTAAATAATAAGCAATTTAAAAAAAATAATTCCCAAAATGTTAAAGTCATTTAGTTGCAGATAATACTTTTTACTACGTTAAGTAATCTAATAAAAACATCAGACCTCATACAAAAAACAATACCTATGAGAATATCCAACTCCCCATACAAAGTTTCCCAAATTATTTCTACATCAATATGTTCTATCATATCTTTCTCAATACATAAAATGGCTAGAGCATTTAACATTTCTTGTGACATTGACGATCTAAAGTAGTTTTTGAATTTTTTTTACTTCGACATAAATTCTTTTTGCAGATGTAGCAGTCACTGATATAGTTATGAGATTTCAATAAGCAATTGAAACATTTGAATAAAATTTGCGACTTTGACAAACTCAAGAGTTTAACATTGTCTGTAGAAAAATAAGAATATGAAAAATGCAGGAAATGTGATATTCAATTCCTCAATAGGCCCTTTTTTAATTAACATGTGTCTCCTTTTAGCATCAAGAATATCCCAATTTCTAGGATCATATAAATCTAAAGGAGAGATGAAGTGGTCATCGATGCCTACATCAATATTTGAAACATCAAAAACATTATCATGGTCATTTCCCGAATCGTCATCAATCAAATTTTTATTAAATTGTTTAAGATTAACTTCTTCTAAGGAATATCCATCACTCTTTGAAGGCTATTATGCTCCTTTACAATAAAAATAAATAATCAATTGCACCCGATTCTATTAATTCTGACACTTGTTTTATTTATTTTCCTTCTTTTTTTCACTACCAATTGCATGTTTGTAAATATGTCATTAGTCCTTGCACTTTGATCATGTTTTGACATTAGTCTATGCATTTTTTATATTTTTTTTGCATTGGTCGTTGTACTAACAGTCAAGTTTATGTTGAAAAAAAAGGCAAAACTAACAGTGCACCACGTGGACCAATTATTAGATGCCACGTGGCAGACTAAAAGACAAAATTTCGAGAATTAAAGTATTCCAAGTATTATATTCATTATTAGTCCCACCACTTTCAACACTTTATGTTATTGGTCCTGCACTTTGGCATTTGTCCCTGAACCTTTTCTTCTTATTATTTTTTAAATCTTCCAATAATATAATTATGTTTTATATTATGTTCATTATTTTTATCTAGAATAATTCTAAAAAAATAAAATAAAAAATCTTTTTTAAAGAAGGATTAAGTTTTAATTGTATTGCATCATCTTCTTTCTCTAACTGCGATGACCCTATTCACTGAGCTATGTTCAGGGGACTATTGAATATTTGATAATAACTCAAAATTACAACAAGACTATCATTCTAAATTTATGTTTAACGGCTAACCACTCTCACGACATATTTTTTTATTTTTGTTTCCCTTTTCATACTGTTGTGTATGTCTACTTGTCATATGACTGACCACTATCATATTGCGCAAATAATTGTGATTTATACTTTAATGGTGATTCACCGTTATTGAAGAATCCATATTGTTGAATGTTAGAGAAAGATGTGATACATTAAAACTAAATGCGAAAATAAAAATAATGTCAAAATATGGTCAAAATGCATGGATCATTGGCATATATTTAAGATAAAATTATACAACAATATAATAAAACTAAACAAATAAAATAATAACTCCTGAATTGTGCTCTTCGACGAAGCTCGGTCAATCAACCTCAAATTATTCGATCATAATAAATTGTTCCTGCAACATGTCTAAAAAATATTATAAAATAAATTAATTACGAATCTTCAAATAAAAACTCAATTAAGAATAAAATAAGTACTAAAAACAAAGAGGCATAGGGTATTTTGCCATTGGCTTACTTGAATATTTGATGTATCTTAAAATATTCTTCATAGAATGCTAACCCTAAAACTAAATATAATTTCAAAATGACAAACACAAACCATTAAAGCAAAATATAATCTCTTCAGACACTTCACGTTGAAACTATTTTGCTTTATTACTTAATTTTTAAAATTTAAGCATAATAAAGCAAAATAATTTTTAAAATTAATCTCTTCAGACACTTCACGTTGAAACTATTTTGCTTTATTACTTATACTATTTTGCTTTATTATGCTTAACTTTTACATTGTGTAATCATATGATCTATCTCTTGCAATTTGATTATGCCTCCTAATATTTAGTTGGCTTCTTGCTGAGACCACCAGATGGTGGATCAAATGGCTCAAACGTTAAGAAATAGCGAGGCTTTAAATTGAGAAGGTAGAGATCTTTCACTTGGAGTTATCTATTGTCAACATAAAGTTGTGATATTGTTTTATTCTAGGAGATTTTTTTTTATTTTCATTTTATCATCCAATTTCCAGTTTTGAACTGGAATTGTAGCACATGTTTGATTTTGGAATTTGTAGTGATTTATTTTGAAATGTCTGCTGATCATATGTACTCAAACCTGTTTATGAGATTTTGGTGTCGTAAGACAAAACTAAAATTTGGGCCCTAATTAATAAGCAATTTAAAAAAATTGAATTCCCAAAGTGTGTAAAAGTCATTTACTTGTAGATAATACATTTTAAGCTTAAATGCACTTTTGATCCCCTAACTTTGTCATAGTTGCGATTTTGATCCCTATTAAAAAACCACTTTCCAGCCCCTAAGTTTTCCCAGCTTGGAATATTCAAGCCCTCCTTTTTTTAGTGGGTCAACGCCCACGTACCTCCTCACTTAAATGAGTTGGATGTCACGTGTGTAATTTTATAATTAAAATAAAAATAAAAAAACACATGTGTATTTCTTTAATTAAAAAAATAAAATGGAGAACGAATGAACACGTGACTCTTCAAGTTTACCCTAATCTTATTCCTAGCTTCATCATCACCAACTCTCTCTCTCTCCACCCTTTCTTCAATTTTTCGTCACTCCATCCACCTTCTCTCTCTTCCACCCACCCTTTCTTCAAACTGTGTTGTTTCTCTCTCGTTCTACATCAACAACGATCATAACACAATTCTCCCTTTTCTCATTATTTTTCTATTTATTTCAGAACGGAAAGATCCATAACCAATCATTTCTTTGGTGTTGGATCTGTAATAATAATATTAATCTTCCAATGGCATTTTTTTTTATCTAAATCATCATAGAAGGATCTAAAAGAAAAAGGATATTAAAAATATCGATGATATTTATTATCCAGGAAATTGAGATATTTTTCATAACAAAACAAATTTTATTTTATTATTGGAAAATGAGCATACTAGATAAATTAATATTAATCTTGTTTTTCAAAGATTCCAAAAAAATAAATTACTCTCTCCGTCCTGCAATAGATGACTCATTTGAAAATGTGTAATTTTGATCTAATTGACTTTGACTGTATTTTTCTACTAATATACAAAAATAAATAATATCATATAAAATGTCGTTAGATTCGTCTCGATGAGTATTTTCAAATTACCAATTTATCATAATTTTTTCTAATATATTATTCAAGATATTTAAGCTCAAAGATATGCATTGACATGCGTAATAAGGTCAACTGTGTCAAGTATTATGGGATTGAGGTAGTATATCAATATAGTAATGTCAACTTTCTTGAGTTGATGGAAAGGATTGCATAATTGAATTTGATAATGCAAGATCTTGTGAAACGTATTCATCATTATGAAACCAATAGCATCAGGTTTTTTGTTTTATTGTTCTTTTTATCAATAGCTGCATTTGACATTCGATATTTTGGGATGCTAAAATATAAGTCTAATTTGCATGTGCTATTGTTATCTATTTCTACGGTATTTTATTTTGTTTTGGTGTCTATAGAGTATTTGAATTATTGTTAGATATTGCCTAAAGAAACATTTATGTGGCAGTTAAAAACGAAATAAAATAATGAAATTAAGAGCTAATAAAAAGATAACAATAAGCTAAAACAAATTATGATGTATTATGTAAGGAGCCCTTTTCTCATATTATGCTTTAAAGCCCGTAAAACTCTAGGAACGACCCTGTCACTACACACAATATTGCAGGGTATTTTAAGCAGATATATTTTTATCCATGTATGCAATTTAATTTTAACAAAATAGTCATACTACATGTAATTGATACACATTGCACAATTATCAAATTACTTTCACGTGTCATCTATTTTCCTTCTCTGTAATGACTCTAAACATTATTCTCCAGTGAATCATGATTCATCCATTCTCGTGTAAGAGCATTTCTACGCAGAATATGGAATCCTCAAGCCCATTCTTTGAGCAAGCCAAGATCTATCTGGTTCTGGATCGATGAAAGGATGCATGATGAACTGTTCTGCTTCTTCATCCACCAATTCTCTGCACCAATTTGCTCGATTTGACGGACAGCAACCAGGTCCAAAACACCTGTATGTAGTTACAACAAAATTACTTCAAACTTCTTCAACTCACGAGATAAATTTTTATCACGAGATAAATTCATAAATGTTTTAATGGTGTGAATCATAAAACCTCCATTCATAATGGTGTGAATCATTAAACATTACAAAATGGAATTTGACATGAATGAAATACCTGTATTCATAAAAACAAGCACTCCTCTCATTCTCTACTTTCCCCCAGTTATCCCAGCCAACTTGTCTTACACACGGATCCATGAAAGTGTATGCAAAGACAACCCTTCCAAAAGGTCCCCACGGTCGTCCAAGATATGCATATGAATGTCCTCCATTACCTGTTATAACACATCTGCAATGGCACCGGAAACCACTCAGTCGTAAAATACTTTAATGAACCAAAAGGTAGATAACATAAGGAAAGAATCCATGAACAAGTGCTGTTGTAACTCAGAAAAGAACAAATCAAATGCTAAATTTACTCCTACCTCTAATCCTAAATATAAGCCTTGTTTCAAAGTACTGGATCCACTTATTACTTTTTCCAAATATACCCCTTGTTAATATTACTGATTTGTCTTGACAGAAGAAAAGTCAAAGTTGGACTCATCTATACACAAAAGGGTATTCATACATAAAATGAACAAACTAAAAACACTACATAATATAAGTGAAAATGACAAAAGCAGCTTATAAAAAAGGAACAGGAAGAGAGTCATCTACCACCCATAACATCATAATACTAGTTTAGGTCTTCTTTCTTCTCTCTTTTTCATCATGTTTTACTAACGCCAACACAATCCTAAAATCTGAACCGTTCTTCTACCACAAACATTGAGGGAAGAACGTTGCCTTGGTATAACAATGTGGCAATTGCTATATGTTCTCCATCATATATGTAGAATTTATAATTCAATTCACTGTGTTGAATTGAAAATATCTGGTATATGGGAACTAACTCTTTCCGTATCAGAGACAGCTTAAGAACTTCTAAATCTAACAACTAAAACACGGTAGTAGATGATATTGTTAACAATGGACAGTGGTAATTTACACACCTCAAGAATACATAACCAGTTGCTTCCTGTGATGATTTTCTACTCTGTGCGGTTATGAACCCTGCAGACTTGCAGTGGATATGACAGTTCTCCAAAAGAGCAGTGCTATTGCCAAAGATGAAATCCACGCTTCCTTCAACATAGCAATCTTTCAAATAGTGTTTACCGTAGTGTAAATACAACGTGTCCTGGATCATAATCATGAGAAAAATAATTATCTGGTTGGTTATTCCATAGAATTTAAACAGAATCTAGGGACTGAACATAACCGTATATCAGACACAACAACAACACTGATAAATAGACACCGCTAATAATTTGAAATATGGAAGTGGTTGAATGTAACCACATGTGTCGGTACCGGACAAGCCTTGAGACCCAGTCTGAAGTGTCAGTGCTTCATGGAACATAAGACCAACTAGTCTTCGGATCACAACTCAAAGTTAATTTACAATATTATTATTCTTGAGACAACAGGCTAAAAAGGTGACAATAATAACTTACACAAAAAGCTCATCCAATGCTTTTTTTATTATATTCATAAGGAAAACTTAATTCTATGAAGGTTTTAAAAATAAAATTTAGACATTCACGACGTATATATAACCAATATAAAAAAACATCATAAACACATCAAACCTACATAAACAAATACAATCAATAGAGGGAAAATGGAGTACTGGATTTACCTGCCATCCAAGGAACCTACAATTGTAGAAGGCACATCGATCTGCAGTTACTCTAATTGCCACTGCCTGTCCTGAACCCTGCCGGAAAGAGAAGGAAAAACAAGTGTTATCTAAGGTATTTCACTGTCTGTGGCCTGACAACAAAAACAATGTAATAAATTTAGACACAGATCTCTCTGGCTGACAACAGAATTAATGTCAATGGACCTATATCTTAAGCAATCGGCAGTTCCAAATCCCTATTTATGGAAAAGTTCCAAATTTACCATTATGTGCACAAATGTCTGGTCATGCGTCCCAAACCATTTCCACCGCAATTTTATTGAAGCTTCAAAACTAGCTTTTCAAGTCAACGTGGTTTTTCACCATGATTTTGGTAAACGTGCCGCAGAACCAAACATACGCTACATTTGTAAGTAAGTCAACAACAGCCCAACTATCACCATGTCAACAACTACTGACTGTTAACTTGTCAAAAAAAAAACTACTGACTGTTAAAAGTAAGAATATTTAGATATTCCTTTAATTGTACAACTTCCTAGATTGATTGTCATTACTCTTAAGAGTGTTCAACTTCCTAATCTAGTGCTTACTAAATAAGCATTCAATGTATTTATTGTAAAGCATTATAAATACAAGGTGTGTGATATCATATCATTCTAGACACACAAGTTACACTAAATTCACAGAGTTTACATATTTTTACACTGACAATGGGAAGGGAACTCTGCAAATTGCATATGTATTTATGAACACATAATCTTACAACTAATCAATTCTATGAGATTTAAAGGTTATGAACTTAGTTTAATGTCGTAATTTAGAGGTAATATTCTTCATCTACGATAATTTTTATGCATATGTGTAAATATGAGTGTACATTTACCCAATTGGTAGGAGCTTATATTCGTGCAACGATACTCGAGTTATGAAAGAAGCCCTTCCCGATCTTAGGTACAGTCTCATTTTTTACAACATCAATCCCTCTACCAACACACACTTATGCACGTTTATCAAACCAATACCATTCAGCAAAGTAAACAAGTGATGGTAAAGGAACCAGCAGGAGCAAATACATTGAATTTTGGAAACATTAAAATTGCACGTGCATTACCTCAGGTGCAGAGTTCTCAAAAGTTATATTCTCAGCAATAAAGTCCTCCCCTTCCACAATGGTGCTTCCACAACCAAACGTCCCAGTTCCAATCACCCTAGCAGGCTGCAACAAAAATCCACGACAACCCCAAAAAAAATTAAGGCATGAACAATTTTGACACATACCAACTAAACCATATAGCTGCAACATTAAAAACAAAATGAACATTTTTTACACATACCCATTACCCCAAATGAAAAAACATCGAGTAAATAAATACCCAAATTGGTCTTCAAATTGTAGGACTGCACAAACCTAGTCCACATATTATCAATATTCCAAAAGATCTATGGAATTGCAAAATGTTAATAAATGTGTCCCTCATTCTGAATATGTAATCAAATACATCTCTTAACATAATTCG
Organism: Medicago truncatula; assembly: GCF_003473485.1. Classification (NCBI taxonomy): domain Eukaryota; kingdom Viridiplantae; phylum Streptophyta; class Magnoliopsida; order Fabales; family Fabaceae; genus Medicago; species Medicago truncatula. The sequence continues at coordinate 3,354,835 of NC_053048.1, read as the reverse complement.
CTTAGTTTCAAATCCATCGTTAATATTACATCTCTAACCATTTTGTCTATGGGTTGATCCCTGACCAATGCGTATGGAAAAACATTTGTTGAAAGAGGTCAACCCCTTAAATGGATCTTAGTTACCTTGAGGGGATTAGTCAGTGCAGTTATGCGCGGAGAATATCTTTGGTTTACCAAAAAACATTATAAACTTAATGTCATTCTAGTCCCTACAAACAGAGCGATGAATTTGGTTTCAATTTTGCAACTTCGTGGATTATTTTGGAGGATCGATAATGTAAATAACTAGAGTGATGCTGTCCTATACAATTTCAATTACCAATGTGGACATTTACTCAGAAAACATTGGATACAAAATGAACAATTTTGTCACATATCCAGTACCCCAAACCAAGAAAACATTAGATAGAAAACTCTTTAGCACCGACGCATCGGATTACATTCAATTATGTCATTTTCTCAAATTAACAATTTTTCAACATACCCATTACCCAAAATGAACAAAACACAAAGAAAACGAGCACATACTTGATGATGATCAATCTTAGCAGAGGTGTTATTCCAAGTAAGCACAGTCTCCTCACGACACAACCCAGCAAGAGTGATGAAATTCTTCGTTTTAGGAACATACACCGGCTGCTTATAGATTCCAGGAGACACCCGGATGACAGTCCGGCGAGAGTTGCCGAGGGGTACGGCGTCAATTGCTTCTTGCACCGTTTGAAAATCGCCGGTTCCGTTCTGTGAAACGGTGTATACACAAGCTGCCATTTTTGGAGAAGAAAGATTTATGGGTTTGGTGTTAGAAATAGTAAGATGGAAAATGGAAGAAAGAGAAAAACATTCAATTCACGTTACGAATCTTTTGTTGTTTGTATGTTTTGTTTGAGATTTATTGTCTGAGACAAATGGTTTTGTCGAGTCTTTGTGATGTTCAAGTATGATCACCGCTTTCTATTTTTAATCCAACTCTTCTATTCCCTTCGGGTTTTTTTTTTTTTTTTTTTTTTTTTGTGTTAATGGCGGGGTTTAAACTCTGGATCTTGTATATTGCATATTTTATCATTGTTAATCAACTGAGTTAAGCTCACGAACACTCCTTTCAGTTTTATATACAAGAGAAAGTTAACTCAACAAATGTTTATGTATTTGGTCAGAATTTTGATCCACATCAGGGGCGGATTCACCACCCAACTAGCCTGGGCATGCGCTCTGGCTCAACTGATACTCATGGCAGATCTCTTTGGGGACCTATGAGAGTCATACCATCCGCCACGGTTGCTATATATATATATATATATATATATATATATATATATATATATATATATATATATATATATATCATATTAGGCATAAATAATAAAGAAGTTTCCCTCAATTGCACTGGAATGGCGAGCGTGCTTTCAGTGTGATGTCTCTGGTTCGAGTCCTATAAGTGTCCCTGTAGGGACTTGAACCGGCTCCCTCACACTAAAATCAAAAGAAACAGACCACTTTATCTACTTACCACTTCTTATTGCATATTGAAAAGGGAAACGGTTCTATATATGTTACATATAATTTTGGCACCCCAACAAATTTAATCAAGATCCGCCACTACCCATACTTTCTTTGTATCACTACAACAAATTTTAATTTTTGTGACGGCTAAAATCTGTAAATATAGAAAAAATTTATGTAGATAAATCCGTCTGTCAGTGTCAAATGGTTGTCACGACATGTTTTCCACCTTTACCTACGATTTTTTCCGTAGGTAAAACTTATTATTATTTTATTTTGCCTAAGCTCTATAAATTTCTTGGCTCCGTCACTGATTTACATACATCATTTTTAGTTGATTAAATACGATTGAAAGAAGTATTTTACACTTATTCAACACTTTGGTTCTATTTGAGACCAAATAGCGAATTGTTAGTTTAAAATCAATAAATTTATGATGGATATTAGATAAACTAATTTATAGTTGATAACAGATAAACTAATTTATGATGGATATCTAATAAACTAATTCGTAGTATTGGAGGTTGAACTAACTCATAAATATGAAATCACATAAAAATAATATAATTTATTAGTAATATTTAATTTTTTTCAACTAAGATTACAAGGTAAAATTGAAATAAAATAATTATAAGTTATAATGTTTAAACTATAAGCTACTTTTGTAAACAAAAAAAACTATAAGCTACTTCGATTGACATATCAAAAACCGGTGTAAGTTAGTAAAAATAAATTATAAACTTGTGAGAAAGTGATTGTTATCAATCAATTTTTTCTAATCATTGTTTTGCGATGGGGCAAGATATAAAAAAAAAAAAAAAAAACATTTTAAGTGTTATCATGAAGAATGCTAAAAAAAAAAAAAAAAGTGTTATCATGAAGATTTCTAATGTTAACAAAATTTTGTTTGTAGTTGGTTAAGTGATCAAAAGTGTTAAAATAAAACGAAATATATCTTTTAATAAGGTTGTGTTTGGTAACAAAAATAAGTTAGCTTATAGTTTATTATATTAGCTTATAAGCTTGTTTTGATAGGATGAGACGTGTTTGATAAAAAGTTTTTTACATTAGTTTATAGCGTTTTTTGAGAAACTATTTTAAATAGCTTTTGAGCTCCTAACTTTTAACTTTTCATTTTTTTTCTTCCAATTTTAATAGAATTAGTTTAATTTTATATTTTTTTTAATAAAAAATAAAAAAGTAACAATCACTTTGGTCCCTGAATTTTTAATGATTAGTCTTAATAGTCCCTCGATGTATTAAAATTTTAAAATAGTCCCTAATTGTTCACTTTGCTAGTCAAAATAGTCTCTGACGCTAAATAATCTTTCAATACTCACAATAACTCTTTACATATAGGGACTTAAATGATAATAAACAAGTACTTATAAAGACTGATATAATAATAAGTAAGTATATTGAAAGACTAATATGACAATATTAATGAAATATTTGAACATCAGGACATTTTGACTAACAAAATGCACATTTAAAAACTATTTTAAAATTTTGATATATTGAGGAACTATTACAACTATTCATTACACATTCTAAGACCATAGCAACTGTTACCTCTAAAAAAAACTACCGACATTCATGAGTAATTGCCCATGTATATTTTATATCAGTTACAATTCGGATGTTATCTTGCGGTAATGCTTTTCATATTTTCTTGTTAACTTTTCTTTTTGGACCTTGCTCTTGGTTCATGTAATATATATTTTTAAATAAAATTTGCAATAGATAGCGAAGCAAGTATAATTAAATAAAATCAACAAAAAAAATGTTACATAAAAAAATGTCAATTTAATTCATAAAGCGTATTTGTTATTTTGAAGATGAAAATAATTTGGAATAAATTTAAATATTAAAAAATAAATATATTAACTAAAAAATTATATATTGATTTATATCAAAAATTAACAAACATGTTCTTTTATGTCATTCTATATTTTTTAGCCACTTCAACAACTAATTTTACCAAACATTTTAATAAGTTAGTTTTTCTTCTATAAGTTATGAGTCGTCATCAGCTATAAGTTAACTTTTCACCTATCAGTTATCATAAATCTTTTTTTTTTAGGGAAAGTTATCATCTATCTTATAGTTTATTTTTACCAACCAGACCTTAAGTAGATATCTTTTGATTTTCTTATTGCTACTAGTGTTAAAATTATTTAAATTATTTTTTTTGTAGTCAAAGCTACCTAGTTATTACACATGGTTTCATTCCTATTAGAGAGATGTTGTGGTGAAGAAAATTAAAACTAACTCTATATTTATACTAATTCTACTTGTTTTTTCTTAACATTACTCGATATGGGACTTGGATGAATACCTCAATTTTACACAACATATCACCCCTTTCTTTAAAGTCTCACATGTCTTCACTTTGTTATCAACTTTATCTTCAAAAAGAGCATTATCATTACTAAACCATATATGTCAAATAAGTACTTTTCAACTTTTTTAGCTTCTCTTTTAGACATCACAAATTCTCCAAGATTTTTGAACTTGTGAATTCCCATAAGTAGAAGTTCATCCTCCCATCATACATAGGACCATCCAACTTCAAAATAGTCATAACACAATCAAAGAGAAAACACAAATAAGATGATAATTAGTCTATCTTAAAATAAATGGCATAGCGCAACTTCTATTCCTCCCTTGATCGGAACCCTTGCTATGTTGTCGGTTGTTGGAAAACAGAAATAAGATGATGATTAACCTCTCTTGAAATAAATGCAGCTGCATAGCTTTTATTCCTCTCTTGAAATAAATGGGTTAAACTAAGTGTTCCATTTTGTCTTTCCAGTAATAGTAGTCTACTCCCTCAAAGAGAGGTGGTCTGGTTGCAGATCCTCCTTCGGACATGAACTTGACTTTAGACATTTTTGTTTTTCCTGGATTTTTCCTCGTACACTGTTATAAGTGCTTGAATCTTTTAGAGGCAGTGCTCTGATGCCAATTGAAGTAAAATAATATCACAAGAAAGGGAGGTTTGAATTATGATCTAATAAAAATTACCAAATAAAAATTCTCAAGTAAATACTTGGATTTGGTTAGTGCGTTAGATAATAAAAATTTAAAGTTCTCTTAGTGGAGAAAAATGTAATTTACTATGAAAATAATTTCACGACATATTTTCCTTTTCCCTTTTGGTACTATTGTGTTTGCCTACTTTCCATACGACTGCCACTATCATATTGCATAAATATTTAAACTTTAATGGTGATTCATCAATATTGAAGAATTCATATTGGTAAATGCTAGAGAAGGATGTGATACAAAACAATAATAACAATAATAATTTCTTTAAAGAAATAATAAACATAATAATGTCATTGGAATATATTAAAAAAATAAAGGGTTCATGGACCAATATCAAAGTGCATGGACCAATATAAAAAAGTGTTGAAGTGCAGGAACTAATACCAAAACTTTGGAATATTTTAACTCTAAAAATTTTGTCTTTTAGTGTGCCACGGAGTGTGTAATAATTGGTCCATGTAGCACACTGTTAGTTTTTTTTTAACATGAATTTAACAAAAGGACCAATTGCAATTTATTTACAAAGTGTTGGGATCAATGACAAACAAAAAAGTGTTCAAAGCCATCATGGCAAGGTGTTTAGGCAGCATGTTATGTTGTTAAGCGGAAATAACTGTACAAGTAAGTGTGTGAAGAGAAAAAAAAAAAAAAAAAACTTTCACTTGAGGAGTGGGCATGATGAATTGATGGACTCGCATTGAGGTAGAGATTGTTGTATAGCAAATTTGAGTTGAAAGTCCCACATTATTTCAAAAAATGAAGGTTGAACAATTTATAAGTAAGGAAACCCATGAACTAAATGCTTTAATATTTTGGATTAAAGTGTGGTGTCCAACTCACTTGTATGGTTGCTTTTAGAGCAATGTATGGATGATCTCCAAGACTCTCCCGTTGTGATCCAACAAAAAAACATATAGAGAGCTTAAAAATGAAATTTTGAATATTAATACTGCAACTTATTTAACATTTTTATTCTGATACTCATCCATACAAGATTTCAAACCGAATTTTGAAAGGTTAAGATGCAAGCATCCATGGGCGGTTCTACCGTATGGTGACCCCGGACGGTCGCCCGGGCTCGATCGATAATTTTTGCACATTAGACTCAACCCAAAAGCCCATTAACACATTTACAAAAAGAAAAATTTGGGCAATCTGAAAATTGTCACACACAAATAGGTCTTGGAATTTTATTTAGCACACTATTGACGGGTTCATGTCTCTTATTTTAACGGGTTAATTGTTCAAATTGACCCTGTAATATACTTTATGTTTGAAAATAACCTAATAAAATACAAAACATATATTCTAGCATTGTAACTTGAATTTCTTCTTATTTAATTTTGACCACCCTATAATATACGTGTAGTCTAAAAATGTGACTTACAGGTTGAATTTTTTCACGTTAAAATATAGCTTTACACAATATTAAATTTCTTCGACCAGAGATAAATTAATTATGAATTTTTATTCCCTCATAATTATGAATTTCTTAAACAATTTATAATTAATTTGTATCTCGTTTAAAAATTACAAAATTTCATTGTGAAGGTTCTTGTCATGTTCTAGTCATGCCTACAAAATTAGGGAACTAAATTTGACTTGTGAGTATACGCTTACGCGGAACAAAATTTCAATTTTGCACGTTTCAGTTGAAAAATCAAAATAAATTTAAACGACTTCGATATGCTATGAAACTTTACAGATCCTTTTTATGCATTTTTATAGATGTCTCTGCAAATAATGAACTCAAAATTCGATTTATAGATCGAGATTTCCATTGTTTTGTTTTTTGAGCTTTTGACACTTTAAAAATTCATAATTAATTCGTCGTTTGTCGAAAATTTATAATTTTTTTGTTCAAGCCATATTTTAACGTTCTTAACTCGCCTCTAGGAAATCATAAAAAAATTCAATCTCTCGGTTGCTTTTTTGGACTTCGCGTATATTACAAGTTATAAATAATAAAAATCTTGAATTACATGGTCAAAATACATGTTATTTGATTACAGGGTCAATTTTCAGACTTCACGTATATTACGTTGTCAATTTCAATTAATAACCCTATTTTAAATTGTACTTTTGTTGACAAAATGATAAACCTCTTTTATTTCGATTTTTTTTAGGAAAAAAAAAATTCGATTTATGATTGTTTATATATTATATCACATGTGAATTTACGATTAATTTTTCGCCCGAACTCCATAAATTTTCTGGCTCCGCCACTGCAAGCATCAAACCAATAAACCACACGAGAAGCTGCCATAAAGAAAGTTAGACACTACTAGTACAAACAAAATAAAATTAGTCTAATTCAAAGAGTTTGATCCAGTTGTTAAAAGATCGACCTTAGACTCAGATGTTCCGAGTTAGAAATGTGACATTGCTATATTGAGTGGAATTAGTGTAAATCAATTTGGAAGTTCATTGGGTTAGAATATTTACACCACCTTGAATTGAACATTTCCAAAATATTTTATGTAACAACTTTTGTGTGGAATCGAACTCGAATTCTCTTAAATAATTTATCTTTGATAAAATTTATTAACCACTTGAGTTTGAATTGGTTGGTTACTTTAGATTTATATTTTTAAGTCAATGTTATACTTTACATTTTTTAATGGATTTTTATACAACTTTTGGTCCTTATTATTTTAGTCCATTCATGTGTATACTTTATATTTTTTACTGGATATTTATAAATATGTTTTGAATATTACAATAATCTCTCAAAAAAAATTATATTTCTTTTAACAAAATATGAAATAAATGCGAATTTTTACGCGCTAAAACTTAAAAATTATATTTAATTCATCCATTGTTTTTAAAATGTTTAAACTTGTTCCAGCTAAGATTTCTATGTATCGAATTTTGAAATGATAAAGACGAGTTTATTTAAAATACGAAGACCGAATGTCGCCATAGAAAATGATGAAATTTTTTAGAATGACTAAAAATGAAATTTAAATATTTATAGGGAACAAAAAAAAAATTAACCCTAAAAAACAATATTAGTTCAATAAAACTTTAATTAATTTAAATTTTCTGTTTGAGTGGAATAGAAGGAAAGAAAAAAATAAGACTCTTGTTAGTCTCATCCCATATAATTCTAGTTACACCCAAATTTATTTAAAATTTTACAATAATACCAAAATTACCATCTTCATGTAAATTACTAAAAACCTATCTTTTATGATCATTATGAACCTTCACCCCCTTTCATCCACAAATTACCATAGATGTGCAACCAAGATCTGAATCAACATCTTTGTCATTGATCTGTACTATATTCATAGTGAATTTTATGAATTTCATTTTCGATGAGTTTCTATTTGTTTATTGTTTCTTTTGGTATGAGATATGCGTTTGTTAACCGTAATTTCATTTTACATAGTGAGAGGTTAGTGTAAATTCAGTTTACTTATGTACATGAAAGTATGTATATGAGAGGTTAGTGTAAATTAAGTTTACGTATGTATATGAGAGATAAGTGTAGGTTAATGTAATTTCAGTTTACGTATGTTCAATTTAGGTTAATGTAAATTCAGTTTACTTATGTATATGGTGTAGGTTAATGTAAATTCAGTTTACGTATATTCAATTTAGTTTAATGTAAATTCAATTTACGTATGTTAAATTTAGGTTAACGTAAATTAAGTTTACGTATGTTTATAAGAGGTTAGTATGAATTTAGTTTAGTTATGTTTAATCTAGGTTAATGTAAATTCAGTTTATTTATGTTCAATTTAAGTTAATGTAAATTAATTTTACGTATGTATATAAGAGATTAGTGTGAATTCAGTTTACGTACGTTCAATTTATGTTAATGTAAATTAAGCCTACCTAGGTTCAATTTAGGTTAGTGTAAATTAAGATTTCGAATTTACAACTTATTTGATTTCAGAGAGACTCCGTGCAGGCAAGTTTGAGAAAGAACTATGCGTCAATTAGGTTTGGAAATTTCAAAAACACGGTGTGAGTGTTTGCAAGGAGGAATACGTGAATTAGGTTTACGTTTCCAAGTTTCAGTGATTAAGCAATGGATGAAAGAATTTTAGATTAATTTAAAATTTTTATTTTTATTAAAAAATATATTAGTCATTCTGGGTGTAACTTGTGTTTTTTTTGAAGTGTGGGTAGTATATGTCAAAAAATAAAGGAGACGACAACAGCCACGTCCACCACCGGAACATCAACTCACCCGCCGTCAGCCACCGCAACGCCGTCAGCAACCGCAACAACACCACCGGTATGTTGTGTCGTCTCTTGAAATTCCCTTCACTCATTCTTCTTCCTCTTCCTCTTTCCAAAACCAAAACCATTCACTTCAACAGATTCAGGTTTTCGTCTTCCACTACACTTGCACTCTGTTCCTCAGAAACCCTATATAAAAAACCCTTAAAAATCTCATCTTTTAACCCTAACACCTTCAAAATCCTCAAAAAACTCTACCTTCACCGAACAACCCTTCACTTGCATTCTCTTACTTCACTCAACTCAAAAACCAACATGGTTTTTCACACAATATTCAAACCTATGCTTCCATCATTAGAATACTATGTTACTATAATTTAGATAGAAAGTTGGATTCTCTTTTCCGTGATATAATGATTTTTCATTCTAAACAAAACCCATCATTTGAAATACATGACTTGTTTGAGAAGCTATTAGAGGGTGTTGATGTTGTTGAGAATAAAAAACATTACTTGGCTATACTCAGAGCATTTGATGTGTTTGCTAAAGCTTGTGTTGGTCTTAACATGTTTGATGGAGCATTTGATTTCTTGTTTCATTTTCAAGTTACTAGGTTTGAGATTCTTCCTAGTATTGTTGCTTGTAACTTTCTTATTAACCGTTTAATTCAACATGATAAAGTGAAAATGGCTTTGGAGGTTTATAAAGAAATCAAGAGGGTTGGTTTGTGTCCTAATCATCACACTTATGCTATTGTTATCAAGGGCTTGTGTAAGAATAGTGATGATTTGAAACACGTGGAATATGTATTTGATGAAATGGAGGAAGCTGGTGTGACTCCGAATTCGTATTGTTACGCTGCTTATATTGAGGGGTTGTGTAAAAATAACATGTCTGATGTGGGATATAAGCTGCTCGAACGATGTAGAGCGAGTAATGCACCTATAGAGGTTTATGCCTATGCTGCGGCTATTCGTGGGTTTTGTAATGAAATGAAATTAGATAAAGCTGAGGATGTATTTTACGACATGAAATCGTGGGGACTTGTTCCTGATTTTCATGTTTATTCTCCGTTGACCCGTGGATATTGTAAGATCAATGATGGGCTTAGAGCGAGATCATTACACGATGACATGATTTCGAAGGGTATAGAGAAATTGTGTGATTGTTAGCTATATCCTTCATTGCTTAGGTGAGACGGGTAAGGATTCGGAAGTTGTAGATCTATTTAAAGAAATAAAGCAATCATGTCTGTTTCTCGATGGGGTAGCTTACAATATTGTACTTGATTCTTTGTGTAAATTGGGTAAGGTGGATGATGCGGTAAGTACGTTGGAAGAGTTGACATCTATGAATATCGATTTAGATATCAAACATTACACAACCCTTATCAATGGATATTGTCTTCAGGGTAAAACCGTTGAAGCCCAATGTTTGTTTAAAGAAATGGAGGAAAAAGGATTTAAACCTGATGTTGTTGCGTATAATGTACTAGCCGCCGGTTTATTTAGAAAAGATCTTGATAGCGAGGTCATTGACCTTTTGATTTATATGGACAGTCAAGGTGTGAAGCCGAACTCTACTACACATAAGATTATCATTGAAGGTTATTGTTCAGTAGGCAAGGTTGGAGAAGCTGAGGCATATTTTAACCGTATGAAAAATGAAAGTGTCGAACTCTATACTGCCATGGTTAATGGCTATTGTGAAGCTAACCTTATTGAAAAATCATATGATCTTTTTTTAAGCTGTCAAACCAAGGATATATTTCAACAGAAAGTTCTGGTTTTGAGAAACTTAGCAAAGTAATGTGTTCTAAAGTATTAGTTGCATTGTGCCAGGCATGGAATATGGAACGTGCTCGCTCTTTGTTTGATTTTTTCATCGGGAGAGGATTTACGCTCGGCGTTGTAACTTATACAGTTATGATAAAAGGTTATTGTAGAATGAATTGCTTGCAAGAGGCTTATGACCTCTTCCAAGATATGAAGAGGAGAGGGATCCAACCTAATGTAGTTACCTACACAGTTCTACTCCCATGGGAAATTAAAACAAGCATATTTGAAAATGCGTTCCTCTTCTGAAGACATAAAAGGAAGTGATGCAACATACAATGGTTCAACTATAGAGAGATGGAGGAAATGAAAGTTAGTCCAAATGTTGTTACTTACACTGTTTTGATTGATGGACACATAAAGATCTATAACTTTGAAAAGGCAATGAGATTCTTTAATGAAACTATTGACCAAGGACTAAAGCCGGATAGAGTAACATACACTGCTCTAATTTGGGGGTTGTTAAACGGAAGGCAAAAGGAGTTAGCGATTATATATTATTATGAAATGTCAACCAAGGGAATGGCAAAACCTTGCATATTCCAAGTGGTGACAGAAACAAGCTTGTAAAGTTAAACCGTCGAATTCTACAAGTTATAAAGGTGCACTTTCGCCCTTCAGAAAAAAACAGAAAAAAAGAAAAAGAAAGGCGCGATTTCAAAAGTAGTAAGTCAGTTTTGACCGTTAGTGCCTCGAGTTATCCCAAGTCAGTTTTGACTGTTGGTGTTAGGAGTTGCCCTAACAAGTTTGAAATTCTATCAGTTTGATACCTAGAGGTATAGTATAATCAACGTGCTTTGGATTATTTTTCTAAGACTTCATACATAAACATTTTTTTTGGATTATTTCACGAAAGACTGTGTTTGTTTCTTGTAGCGTATGTAGGTGTGCATCTTCTTTATATAACATGAGTATTGTATTTGAACTTGAGAAATTTATGGTTTTTGCAATCTAATATCGGACGCCTTTTTTTTCTTATTCCTTTTGGGTTATCTGTAAACAAAACTAGTATATATGATATACAAATAAAGTAGCAGTGCTGGGATCCGATCGATTGTTTGAAGAGGTGGGGAGGTCCACCTGTTTTGGCGGGGGGTAGCTGTTGGTTTTTGCAGTGCTGCTGATCAGACTCGACTGTTCTGTTTGTTTGGGTTTTTAGTGGCTGGTTTTCTGTTGCGGCTTTTGCTGTGCTGCTGCCTGGCAATTTGAGCATTTGCTGCTGCAGTGCTGAGCTGTTGCGGCCAGGCAGCTTTTCTGTAGTGCACGTCTGTTGTTACAGCACTGTGTGTGTTCTTGCAGCGTGTTTTAGTGTTTTTGGGGTTCCTCCAAGTTTTTGCTCCCAACATTATCATCGAAATTATCATTAGTTTTCTTGCATTTACTAGGTGCTTCCGTCTTTAAATACAATGTTTATGTTATTCTGATGGCAGCATCATTGCAGATATTAATGGCACAAGAAGCTTGAAAGCTTGTAGTGCAAGTAACAAATCTTTGGCTTGTCCAAATTCCTCCCGTATTTACAATGGAAATGATTTTGATGGGCGCTAATGTAACTTTATCTTGCTTTCTCTCCCCTTTTATTCCCATTAATATAAATATTTTACTTTACGATAGTGTCAGTGTATGAAAACCGTGTGTCCAAAACATGCTTACAGTTTAAGCTGCAGAAGCGAAAACCAACATGCTGCTATGCAAGCAACTCTATATAAGACTATAACGATATGATTCGCCTATCACAACATTGTAAACGTCATTGATTAGTTTTGTTAAGATTTATTTTTGCAAAGCTAATTGTTGCCTATTTGTCTATGATTTTGGTGATGTAAACGGATTTCTAAATGCACGATATGAACTGTTTATGCCTCGATCATTGCAAGAATGCAGATTTTATTCTGTGAAAAAAAAAAAAAGAGCAACAGTCCATAAATCTAACCAAGTAAGTGTTTTTTTGCAGGTATATTTTGTTTTCCACAACAAATTAGTTATGAGTTGTCTATAAATTATTTAATATGAAATTCTTTTGCAGATTTATTTATCAATAAAGTGTGAGGACTATAGTTTGCAAAGGAAGAGCATTAAAGTGTTCTGGGAGGTGAGGAGAGGTAGATATACTATACCGTTTCACAAACCACTGATAAATTCAGGTTCACTAAAAAAATACACTATTTTAATGGTATGACGTGGAAAAGTAATTGATTCATATCGGATGTATGTGTAAAATTAATTTACACAGACATAGCATATCCGTTAAACTCATAAATATATTATAGAAAGAAAAACGATTTTGACAAAATCTATAATGTACATGTTGTACTTGAACTCGATTTGCCTAAACATACTTGAATTAAATTTGTGTAAGCATACTTGAATTGAGTTTGTGTAATGTACTTATAGGAACTGAGTAAGATCTCAAAACTCATAATGCACATGTTGTACTTGAATTGAACTGAGTTGTGTAAAGTTTGTGTAGGTGTACTTGAATCCAGTTTACGTGTAATGTACTTATTTGATCTAGATTTGAGTAAGATATAGAAACATGTAATGTACATGTTGTACTTTTTCTTTTTGAATAAATGTACATGTTGTACTTGAACTCATATTGTGTAAACGTACTTAACTAAGTTTATGTAAATGTACTTAAACCAAGGTTGTGTGAACATACATGAAACGAGTTTGTGTAAGATCTAGGAAATAAGAATCTGCTTATTTGTATTGAAAGAAAGGGGAAAAATGACCTAATACTGGACCGTGATTGACTGCAATCGGCATTTTACCACATTCACGCAGTCATGCATTCTCGAGGTCGTCTGATCATGATCAGATGACCCTGATTTGAGAACAGAATTATAAATAAAATTTAAATACTTTTTTATGAGCTGTTTGATCAAGATCAGATAGTTATTAATGTAATAAATGTGCGACTGTGTGAAAATTCTGACTATAGTAAATCATAATTAACCTAATACCACCCCTTCTCGATAAATGAAGGAGAAAGAAAACTTAAGAGTTTATTTTAAAAAAAGTCACGATTTAAACTTCTCATTATTGTGATTATTATTTTCACTTCAATACAATCACACAACCTTAAACCGTTTGAGTTAAAAAGAAAAAGTTTATTTTAATTTTTTCAAAACTAAAATTATCGACTTTGAACTTTAAATTATATGATCTCAATCAGACAATCAATAATCATTAATTATTCCCTCCGATCACTATTATAAACAAAAAACAACTTTTAGGTTCATTCAATAAATGATGTATGTGGTCTATATTAATGGTCATATACAACACTCATTCAATAAACCTAAAAAATAATTTTTTGCTTATAATAGTGATCAGAGGAAAAACGTAATAAAGCGCAAACCCAAAATGAGTGAGAGACAAGAGAAATAGATTAAAGTAATCAATGTGGATGACCCACAAGTTTACAACAATGATCCAATGGTTGTAACAAAAAAACAACGATCCAATGGTTTAAAGTAAAATTTAACTTCTTTTACACTCAAAAGTCAAAATTCAAACTAAAACAAAAGAAAAAAATTTAGGTGTCAAAAATGAAACAAATTTTGTTTTCATAATGAAAAATGATATTTAAACAATTATATTATGACAACTTTCTCTCATACTCACTTTGTTTTTACTTTCTCTCTATTCTTTTTGTTTGTGTCAATACTTCGACTATTTACAACAAAACACTTCATTTTGGGTATTTAAGTGGGTTATGCACGCACTCATCACCTATTTTATAATTTTCAATGATATTACTTAATAAACATCCAATCTCTTCAACCCAACACATCACAAAAAAATTATTAAATATGCCTTATTAATAACTCAATGTCATTGTATTTCAAAGAAAGTTTACCGATTTGTGTATAATTTATTACATATGGCTCAAGGAAATTAAATAGAGCGGGTGCTTACATAGTCACTCTTCTCAATAAACACCAAACATTTTCTCCACAATGAGGGGGTGTATCTAGTGCTAAATATGTGAAGCACTTACCATTAAGGATGCTTTTGCCTTTTTTTTTTTTATATATATATATTTTGGTTGTTCGGTAAGTTGTCCAAAATAATAGTTGTTCAAATAACTCCCTCTAGCCCATAATAACTAAACATTTTGTTCAGTTCTCATATATTAAAAGAAAATGTATAAGTGAAAAAAAGAGAAAAATGATTTTAAAAGCCTTTTCAAGTGTTGACGCATTCCTCATTATCATAAATGCAATATATGATTTGTTAACCTCTCACGAACCTCATGGAGAGGATGATGCTTTGGATTTGGTGTGGCACAATCAGGTTTCCTTGAAGGTTTCAGTTTTTGTGTGGATGCTCATCCGTGATCGTTTACCAACAAAGACAAATTTGATAGCTAGACGGGTGCTGGCGGCTGACATGTCCTTGTGTGTTGTTGGCTGCGGACATCCTGAAACGGGACAACACCTCTTTTTATTGTGTAATACTTTTGGTTCCCTTTGGCATATGTTCGCGATTGGATTGGCTGCTATGGGGTGGACACTGGTAATATTTCCGACCATTTTTTTTACAGTTTATTCATTTGACAAGTGGTGCTAATGCTAGACGTTCTTTTATGCAACTATTATGTCTTATGTGTGCCTGTGTTGTTTGGAATGAACGAAACAATCGCCTATTTAATGATGTTATAACTCCCATTCCATGTTTGCTAGACAAGGTTAAGATGTTGTCTTTAGGTTGGCTGAAAGCTAAAAAAGCTACCTTTGTTCATGGTACACAACAATGGTGGTCTAACCCTCTTGTTTGTTTGGATATAGGCTACTGTTTTTCTGTTGTGCTCTGTTTGCAATCGTTGTAACTCTTGGTTTCTGCAATAGTCTCTAAGGCACACTTTGTGCTTTCGGGATCATTCTCTTTTAGTTATATAATTCCATTTTGATTTGTTAAAAAAAAATAAAAATTTAATTAAAGTTATAATTAAAAAATATTAATTAATATTGCTTTAAAAAGTGAAATTAGTGACAATTTTTTTTTTTAAACGAGGGAGTAACACATTACTCTAAATTTTGTGTTTGAAACACAAACAATAGCATAAATCGAAAATGTTTGGCACCTTCTAACCTCGCCGTCATACTCCGCTGCCACCTCACATCCGCCGTCATACTCCTCCGCCACTTCACTTCTGCCGCAACTCTGCCGCACGCATTCATCACAGCACCACCGGCATGGTATGTTGTTTCGTCTTTTCAATTTCCCTTCTCTCATTCTTCTTCCTCTCTTCAAAAACTCATTCTCCAAATCCAAAACCATTCACAAAACCCTCAGATTTTCATCATCCACAGCACTTGCACTCTCTTCCTCAGAAACCCATTTCACAAAACCCTCAAAAATCTCATCTTTTGAACCTAACACCTTCAAAATCCTCCAAAAACTTTATCTTTATCAAAACAACCCTTCACTTGCTTACTCTTACTTTACTCAACTCAAAAACCAACATGGGTTTTCTCACAATATTCAAACCTATACTTCCATCATTAGAATACTATGTTACTATAATTTAGATAGAAAGTTGGATTCTTTGTTTCTTGATATCATTGATCATTCTAAGCAAGACCCATGTTTTGAAATCAATGTTTTGTTTGATTCATTGTTTGAAGGTGTTAATGATGTGAATGAAGATCATTACTTGTTTAATGCTTTTAATGGGTTTGTTAAAGCGTGTGTTAGTCAAAATATGTTTGTTGAAGCTATTGATTTCTTGTTACAAACTAGGAAGAATGTTGTGATTTTGCCAAATATATTATCTTTTAACTTTCTTATCAACCGGTTGGTTAAACATGATGAAGTCGATATGGCATTGTGTTTATTCGTGCGATTTAAGAGTTTCGGTTTGATCTTCAACGAGTACACATATACCATTGTCATTAAGGCGCTATGTAAGAAGGGTGATTGGGAAAATGTGGTTCGTGTGTTTGATGAAATGAAGGAAGCAGGGGTGGATGATGATTCTTATTGCTATGCAACTTTTATTGAGGGGCTGTGCAAAAATAACCGATCGGATTTGGGATATGCGGTGCTCCAAGATTACAGAACGAGGAATGCCCATGTACATAAATATGCCTACACCGCGGTTATTCGTGGGTTTTGTAATGAAACGAAATTAGATGAAGCTGAGAGTGTGTTTTTAGAGATGGAAAAGCAAGGACTTGTTCCTGATGTGTATGTTTATTGTGCATTGGTCCATGGTTATTGTAACAGCCGTAATTTTGATAAAGCTTTAGCCGTATATAAGAGCATGATTTCTCGGGGTATAAAGACAAATTGTGTGATTTTTAGTTGCATCCTCCATTGCTTGGATGAGATGGGAAGGGCTTTGGAAGTGGTAGATATGTTTGAAGAATTCAAGGAATCGGGCTTGTTTATTGACAGAAAAGCTTACAATATTTTATTTGATGCTTTGTGTAAATTGGGTAAGGTGGATGATGCAGTAGGTATGCTGGATGAGTTGAAATCTATGCAACTCGATGTAGATATGAAACACTACACAACCCTTATCAATGGATACTTTCTTCAGGGTAAACCCATCGAAGCCCAGAGTTTATTTAAAGAAATGGAGGAAAGAGGATTTAAACCTGATGTTGTTGCTTATAATGTACTAGCCGCCGGTTTTTTTAGAAATCGTACTGACTTTGAGGCAATGGACCTTTTAAATTATATGGAGAGTCAAGGTGTTGAGCCGAACTCTACTACACATAAGATTATCATTGAAGGTTTGTGTTCAGCAGGCAAGGTTGAAGAAGCCGAGGAATTTTTTAATTGGCTGAAAGGTGAAAGTGTTGAAATAAGTGTTGAAATCTATACTGCCTTGGTGAACGGTTATTGTGAAGCTGCCCTTATTGAAAAATCCCATGAACTTAAGGAAGCTTTTATATTGCTACGCACTATGTTGGAGATGAATATGAAACCGAGCAAAGTAATGTATTCAAAAATATTTACTGCATTGTGCTGTAATGGGAATATGGAAGGTGCTCACACTTTGTTTAATTTGTTCATCCATACAGGATTTACACCTGATGCTGTAACTTACACAATTATGATTAATGGTTATTGTAAGACGAATTGCTTGCCAGAGGCCCATGAGCTCTTTAAGGATATGAAGGAAAGAGGGATCACACCTGATGCTGTAACTTATACAATTATGATTAATGGTTATTGTAAGATGAATTGCTTGCGAGAGGCTCATGAACTCTTTAAGGATATGAAGGAAAGAGGGATCAAACCTGATGTCATTGCATACACAGTTATAATTAAGGGCTTGTTGAACAGCGGGCACACGGAGATAGCCTTCCAGTTGTATAATGAAATGATTGATATGGGAATGACACCAGGCGCAACTTTAAAACGTTGTATTCAAAAAGCTAATAAGAGGCAATTTCATCGGAGCTAGTCAGTTTTATTGCTACTGCTTGGATTTGTCCCATTTATAAAAGTCTATATCGTTGATACCCAAAGGTGAAGCATAATCACATCATGTTGAGTATTTTTCTTTGACTTGAACTGAATCTTGTTTAATCTTTTCATGCAGATTGGAAAGAGAAGAGAGACACAAACTGATTACGACGACGTCATTGCACATAGGTATGTATCTTCTTTACACTGAATTATTAGTAAAATGATATACAAATATGATTGTATAAAGAACGGAAGTGATAGGAATTTGAGTATTATGGCTGCTTAAGTTCAGCACCAAGTAGCATAGGATGTCTGGGGGCGTATTTAAGTGGCTTGGTTCTTTCTCTTTGATAGCTAGCTTTTATGGGAGGGTTTTCATGCTTGGATAGTCATCACTTCATCATTTGGTATCAAAGCTGGTTGTTGGTGGCTCGAAAAGGGCTACCTACAGAGGGTCTGACTGGAAAGGCAGAGTAAAGCATTGTAGTGTGCAACTTCTGGGACGTCAGCTCTCTAGAGCAAAGCTGTGGTTGGGACTTGGGTAATATAGGGTTCTTCCCCCTTGTTAGCTAGCTTTTAACTGAGAGTTCTGCGAGTGCTTGGATACTTATTAATAAGTGAGACAAATTCAAAAAGTTTTTCATGCTGCTAAATGTTTGTTTTTATTTTCATGAATTCTTGTTTGAACTTGAAAAGTTTATGTTTATCGCGATATAAATTTGGATGCCTTTCTTTGCTTCTTTGGATTACCTGGCAACAAACAACTTATTCTCTTGCATCTTCCATTTTCACCTTACTTGTTTCTGTGTTTTTTACTTGCCATGGCCTAATGTTTTAGTTATTTAGAAGAGGAGTATATAATAAATCCATTTCCTCTCGCCTGGTTTGGTACATTTTTCAGTGTTGCACTTCTTTTGGATAATTTAATAGTTGGTTTTGAAAATGGACGTGGTGACGCATTGTATATATGAACAACATTATTGGACCATCAACTTCATAATAAATCACTTTGCCTTGTCCCAAGACTCGTGCTTGTGGAGCTGTGGACCATCAATGTGTAATTAAGGGCACAACGCCCTCCAGAAGGGCCAGAACAGCCCTAGGCGCGTCCTTCTTAGGGCGCCACCTCAGAAGGCTTCTAGAAACACCTAGAACGCTCTGAACGTGACTTAGGGCCCAAGTTACTTGGGGCCTAAGTCATGGAAAACCAAGCCCAAAAAAGGCTATAAAGAGCCCCCTTGAGAGCATTTTCAAGGCAGGACCTAAACAGTTGTACACCCTAGTTTTAGATATTGTACTCACTGCAAATACAATTATGAACTTGATGGTGGTATTAAATCATGTGCCAACTGCTCTTCCAATTTCCGCTGATAACATCATAATGGTATCTATATCCTTTGGCCCTCTTGCATATTAATGTGACCCTATAATGCTCATTCAAGAATCACATTGTAGGGTGCTTTCATTTTCTCTCCTAACAAGCTAAGCTGTGTCTGCTTTCTTTAGGTTTATCCTACATCAATGGCAATGCTGCTGATATACTGTTGATATTTATATTAAACGTCAAATCAATTGCAGGTAAATTTCCTGCATCTGCATTTCCTCTTTTGCTTCCAATTTTTCCTCTCTCTGTCTCCCTCCGTGGATAGCTTTTAGGTCAAATCAAATCAGTGTCGGGAAAAATACTTTGCTGTTCCTCTAGTTAAGAATCTGGTGTTTTGTTAACTTTTTTGTTATAAAGTTATTATTCTGATTTTAAGTGATTTCCAAATGCCTTTTTAACTGGATATATTCTTTGATTTGATTCCATCTTGTATTACTACGATAGTGATGAATGAAATAATATAAGTTATTTTTGGTCAAAAAAACTTGAATTCAGTTTCCCTTCCTTTTCCTACACGCATCAAAACAAGATGATGTCATATCATTTAATCATATGTCTGACACTTTTAGCTTCGCATATGCGACTTTTAATAAGTTCTTATTTGATAATTTTGATGAGATAAGTAGTCATATGTAGCTAACTGCCTGAACATGATCATGTATCCTTTGCTTGAATTTGTTTCTAATTAATTGGTCTTTCTACATTGCAGGTCTATATGAAAATTGTTTCATGCTGCTAATTCCAGTTCCTTGAGCCATATTTAAGGATTTCAGTTGTAAAGCAGGGCTCAATGAATGAACATCTTATATTGCTAATACGGCATAGTCTCATCCAATACCCAACACACTCACCTTTACGCATTTATGGTAAATTACCTAGAGTCTGCACATGTTTCATTTTTTTTCTTTCTAAAATCTTATATTTAGGGTACTCGCAGTTTATTGAAAGTATGTGTGATTTAAGTGATAAATGCATCAAGAGAGGAATGCTAATAGTTTATAAAATAAGGTCTGCAGATGATACAGAAATGACTAGTACGCAAGGGTCTGTATATTGGTCATTAAGGCTTTCCACATGTTCAATAATTAAAATATTCCATTCACTCACTACAGGAATTTCTGCTAGCATCAATGTGAAACGAGACAAAAAGCAATGCACACATCTATCAGCAATATTATCAAAATCTGGG
The DNA here is from genome assembly GCF_003473485.1 of Medicago truncatula. Taxonomy (NCBI): domain Eukaryota; kingdom Viridiplantae; phylum Streptophyta; class Magnoliopsida; order Fabales; family Fabaceae; genus Medicago; species Medicago truncatula. The sequence goes on along the minus strand of NC_053048.1, from coordinate 3,334,246 downwards.
ATTTTACGATCCTACTCCCCTGGAACGGCCAGATCACATGCATAATCGTTTTCTGATAAGATCACAAGTGAAATCGCGAAGTTAATCGTGGAATCGTCCGATTTTACGATCTTTGGAGAATTTACTTAAAAAGATAAAAAGAAGCTTTGGCCGCAACAATTATAATACTTAGACAGCAGTATTGGCGAGTAGCTTCATGATACCAGTATAACTTTTATATCTACGGCAGTATCAGCCCGAGGTAAGTAAATTGCTCTGTTCATTTTTCCATGTTTTTATATTTTTTCAGTTACTACAAGTTCTCCACTTTTCCTCCCCTCATACAATATATAATTTTAATGACATTCATAATGGAGAGTATCATCACCACGAATAAAGTCTTTGGTAATGTGACAGTGGAAATAAATCTTAAATAATTCATTATCTCAGAGTCACATGATGGAAAAAAAATCTTTGAAGGGGTAATGGTAGAAAAATATTATTGCTGTGATATACTCCATCTGTGTTATTATAAGTGTCTTATTTGAGTTGTGCATAGTTCTTAAGAAAATGATAAGTTTTGTTGATTTCAATGATAAAACGAGTTAGTGGAGTAGTTAGGTTGATTACGATACAATAAATAAGAGTGTATTTCGAGTTAGTGGAGTAGTTAGGTGGATTGGTTTGGTTAACTTAATGAGCTGCAATTGTGCGAAGGAAGCTCATAACATTTATCTGAAAGTATTTTTTTGATAGGAAAATGTTAGTTGCCAGTGTATTATGCAACACATGCTGTCATGGTTCAAGGCACAAATACAACAAACTTGAGGTACCAAAAAATTGTTTTACCTTAATAGTGACGATGTTTATACATATGATATTTAATGTTTATTGCTTAATATTTTTGTTGCAGTGTCAATGTTGAAAAAATGATGACGTTCCGAACAAATCATATCATTCAAGATGACTCGTAACGATTTCAATTGACAGTGTGCTTGTGTCAGAGTAGAAGAACCGTTTTTTCTGCAGTGAATGCGATTTTCTTCAAAGCCAAGACTACGAAATGAAGGAGAAAATGGTAGTTTTAGAAAGAAATACAAGAAACATCTGACTTCACTTGAGTGGCAAAGAATACAAAATTGATAAAGAGTAGTATTCTACTTTGCATGAGACATAAGGAACCTTGTATTCTTTATGTAAAAAAAAAAGAAAAAGGAACGCTGTATTCTTGACATGTAAAATATCTGTAAAGAAGATCCATCGATGATTGTTCATCACTGAATAATTATAATGATCACAATTTACGAAAGAAAAATACTTGTGATTACAACAACAACATATTATAGATATTTTTGTCTAAACTAAATTTTGTTTTATTTATTTCATGTGACATGTACGACTTCTACAAATTTCAAAGATACACGCAAAAATCAAAAGACACCACGATATTTAACATCAAAACTTTCATACCCAAAAATAATTCCCCATTTCTAATCAACAATATACATCATAAAAGAGAAATATAATCTCAATAATTTGGATACATTAGGAACAATCTGTCATCAAAAGTTCTTATCCAAGCTAACCAAGTGGATACAATTTGTGTGAAGGATCTTAGAGGAGCTTCTTCCTCTCAAAGAATATTTTCAAATGCCACAGTTGCATACCAGCAACAGACAAGCAAATGATGATTGAACAGAAAATGAAGGTAAACATCCTTCTATCAGTTTCTCTGTTAAGATCTTGCATCTCTTCCTCCCTGTATCAAGGAAATAAAAGACAACAAAAATTCTCATTAGAATGAGTCAGAAAATTCTCTCTAGTGGGTGCATAGTGTAAGGTCAAACCTTGAGGAAAAATAGTACACATGTAGGTAAAAGTCATTCATAAAGGTTGAGTACAATATAGAAGAAATTTTGAATGACACAGTAAACATTGCTGCCAGAAGATCAAATGATATCATAACATTTCTACCTTCCCCGAAGATAAAACATCTCGTCGTGGATGAATAGGACAGTGTCATACAACCTCTGTAATTCAGATTCCATTACCTAAGATGGAAACAAAAAACCATCACGTTAGGAAACACACATGATCGGATAATTACATTTGTAAATCAGGAAATTCCTATAACAAATGTGAAAAAAAGTTCGTTTAAACTATAGAATCAGTTTACTCGTTCCTATTTATCAACTTCATTCACCAAGAAACTTTCAAGCAATGTTAAAATAACAATGACAGACGGAAATGACAGTAGTGTTACATGCATTATCACGCATTCAGTTTAGAAAATGCAAAATGTAAATCACTTTTAGGTAAATCACGCATTCACGATAAACTATCATATTATGTCTTAGTTCATGTTTGATATGCCAGCAGAATAAGATAAGTTAATCATGTGATCTTATCCTATCAGTCACGATATCACAGATGAAACTGTGGTGAATTCTTAAGATACTAAAATCCTCTGCTAGTGATACCAATCATGCACATCTCGATGCTATGTCAACAAACATTACACTACTATTCTACTAAGACTTACGTCAATCTGATCTTTTTTTGCAATCTTATACCAGTCCTTGGCAGCCACCCCAGTTCTCCACTCAAAATCAATGGTCACAGTTATTGTGGGTTTCTGATCCGGCACGGAAAAACAAGCTGTGTAGTCACCAGCTTCAGCTGTAGTAAATGCGAAATTACCAGAAGCCACACGATCACCAAAGTGGTGTTTGTTCCCATAAGGTGAACGAAGCTGATAACCAGACATATTATACAAAACCAATATAAAATATGAGTAACTTGATGACAAATTCGACAGTGGATCACTGCGGACAAGTACTTGAAAACTGTCTGAAACTCCAAAGATGACTGACTCCAATCTTTGGAAGTAGAAGTTTATTGTCCTCCTTATTGCAACGCCTGAGAAAGTGCTATGATTGATGTCAATTTGGAAACAACAATAGAAAATAAATTTGCGTGCCTCAAAACTCAGCTCATATTTGTTTTCGTTTGTTTTTGTCAAACCGGCAATGATCAAGTCACCTTCTTAGTCACGAGGACGAAGAGGACAGTAAAATGCTACTTCTGGAAGGTGGCACCTCTGTCGTCATCAGTGTTTTTGAACAATTTTCAAGCAACGGTCCACAGAAGAAATTGTCCCATTTGATATTCAGAAAATTGAAAAGTACAAATTCAAATAAACACAAATTAACATAAACCTTATAACAAGAAGAGAATAGCTAATCCATTGGAATTTTGAATTGTTCTTGATCTCATACATTTTCTACCTTAAGACTTCCATAAAAGGGCACATTTTTTGGAGTTAATTCATAATATAATAACATTGATTAATAAAAATGACACATAATCATTTTGGTCCTGAATGTGTGAGAGGTTATCACTATTGTTCCTAAACGTATTAAAATTGCAAACACATCCCTGATACCTCTTTCTTAAAAAAAAAAACATCCCTGATACCTCTTTTATTAGTAATTTTATGGACTTAACTTATCAACGAAAAAACATTCGAGAACTAAAATGACTATCTAAAACATATTTGAAGACCAAAATGACTAATATATAAGACACTTGTAAATGAGTTTGCAGTTTCAATACATTCAAGAACCAACGTGACAGCAGGTTACACTTTCAGAATCAAAATGGTGGAATTAAAATTTCCAAATTTGAAATTAAAATGCATCAAATACAAAACTAAAGTTGTCTGATTGAAATCATCATTTATCATTGACACTTCTTATTGAAGGCATGTCCAGTGTCCAACACGTGTCAATATTTAAGACGTGTTCCACACGACACCGACATATATGATTATATTCAAATATGCCATTTTTTTAAATTACTATCCGTGTCTGTGTGTCGTGTCCGGTGTCTGTATGTGTCGGTGCTTCATAGATCATCATGATTTATAAGCATACCCTGACAGTTAGCTTGTGAGAATCAGGAATCGGATAACCTTCATTCGGATTAACGACGGAGTAATTACCAACGGTCATTGCATTGCTCATGATTTCCTCAACGATGCATTTAGGATTACCAGATTTAAGATCAAACCGCATTGAATTCACAACGTTACACATCAATGCAGGGACAATAGCAATGAGAAGAAGAATTGAATTCAACATTGCGATGATGAAATGTTCTCAATTTGGAAGGGTTGATTTTAGGGTTTTCTTGGGAACGAAGAAAGGAAGAAGATAGAGAATCAAATAATAGAATTTTTTAAGGAAGAAACATTTTGGTCCCTTATCATTCATTATCTCATAGCTCAATTTGTTACAAAATAATATGTTTAGGAATTTAATCAATTTCATTTGATATTAACTAAGCAAATGGACGTCCTCGTGACCTTAACTCGATTGATATGAATAATGTATGATATTGTGCAAGGTTTGGGGTTCAAACTTTGGACACACAAGAAAAACTAAACAAATGGAATTTACTCGGGAAAAAAAACCTAGGCAATTGGATTTAAGTGGTGGATTAATTCCATCAAAAGATAAATTATTCAAAATAACTTGAGTTTGAAAACAATTTTACTTACATCAAAATTAACACAAAAAATAATAGTTGAAAGAAATGTGCATTCATATTTTTCATTAAATATACTTATAAATATCGCAATTTACAAAAAACAAGAGTTGTGATCAAAATAGAAATGTATAATTATCATATAAATTGTATTCAATTTCCATTCTTATGTTATGATACCAACAAATACATCATTAAAAAAACTCATATTTTTTTTGTCTAATATTGACTTAATGAGTCCCATCTCTCTCATTACCTTCATCCACAAAAAATATACTCCCTCCGATCACATTTATAAGTAAAAAATAACTTTTAAGGTTCATTGAATAACTAATGTACCTGGTCTATATATATAAGTCAGATACATATTAGTTATTCAGTGAACCTAAAAAGTTGTTTTTTTGCTTATAAATATGATCTGTGCGAATAACTTCTAAGTATGGTTAAAGAGACAATTAAACTAATTCATATCTTAAATTGAATCATATACATCTCCACTACATTCTTATAACATTGTAATGGAGGAAATTGACAAGAGCACCAAATCGTAACAAGTAATAAAGTAGGAAGCTTAATTGATAAGCTTAAGAAGTAGCATCAAATCGTTTTCCACAGGAATTGTCGTTCAACTTAGTAATTAGCACCAAATCATAATTGCATGAAAACTTTATTAATTGAATCCAACACATAAGAAGGGATTCAACTTAGAACTCTAATCAAATTGTGTTATATGCTTTAATATTCATTTTCACCTTTGCTATAAGTTTATTACTCACTTTGACTGAAAGTCGCTGAATTACCAATACTGCAAACACAAGCCTGCAACGATTTTGCCATAGCTATTTTTGGTTTCTTTATAAAATTAAAAAGAAACAGAGTAGTGTATAAAAGTTATGTTTGAGACAGAGGTTATGGTTCTAGAGAAACCAAAAATATTATGCGAAAATAAAACAATCTCGTCTGTGCGACGAGTCTTATTATAGTTTCATTTTATTACCAATATCTTAGAATACAAATACATAATTGTAAGGTCTTAGAATGTAAAAAATAAAATAAATAAAAAATACAATTATTTGGTGCCAACACAATAATTAAATGAAATCTATGGAATGTTCTAGCAAAAGGTATATTACATATATTTTTTGGTAGTGCAAGAGCTTATTCTTCTTTACACGACCCAAGTGTACTCTCTTGGGTTTAGAACTCATTCTATCATTGAGATATTTTAAAAAAGCCACATTTACCATTTTTTTTCTTAACAAGGACCTACTTTTCCACTCTTGTGAAGTAGGACCTACATTTTTTATTAATGCACCTATAGGTCCGTTTCGAAGTACTTTTTGGGCAATCATCATCATATTCACAATCATGTAGAGCTGCATGAAGAAAAAAACAAGATAAAATAATGTTATTAAAATGAGATAAAGGATTCCAAACTACAAATAAATAATACAATTTGAAAAGGATGAAAAATAATATATCACCATCAACATTCTTTGTTATAAGAAATAGGAAAATAAATAAAATCATAGTATACACAAACTTAAGAGATTTAGGCATCTCTCTCTCTACATGCAATGTAACAAATAGATTATGGTTTGATCACTTTATAGTGCATAAAACATATGATGTGCTAAAAACAGTTAAATGTTTTTAGCTCTTGAGGAGTTTTATATATATATATAAAAAAAACCTGCCTAAGTTTAGAAGTATTATTAAGTGTCTTTTAAGTAGATCAATATGTTATGTTTGTCTCTTGGCATATTTTAAGGGTGTAAAGTAAACATATTCCTAATCACTAGAATTAATTAAATTTACAATTTTGATGTTCAAAAAGGTAAATTTATAATAATAATAATAATAATAATAATAATAATAATAATAATAATAATAATAATAATAATAATAAACAATCGGGAAGACACCATAGAAAATTTAAATACAATTTTGTACTTTAATTGATTTTATCAACATTTGCATTCACCAAAGATTATATGTTTGACACAAAATATATATTGTACGTTGAGCTAAAATGACTTTACTCTTAATTTATTCCATTTATTAAGATTATCATGACCTAAATCACGTTTTGGGTTAAGATAAAGAATCAAGTGATACCAGAATTCCTTAAAAAAAAACTGTTACTAGAATTAAAAAAAAAGGATTAATATATGTTTACCCCTTGTAAAATTAGCGATTTTCAGTTTACCCCCTGTAAAAAGAATTGTTTAGATTCCAACCCTGTAATTTGAAGATTTTTGTATTTGGACCTTCATTAATTTTGACTGTACAAAATCGACGATATGACATGGGGTAAATCGAAATATCAATGATATGGAAGGGGGTAAACCGTAATTCTCTCAAATTATAGGGGGTGAAAGTACCTTAAATTTTATAATTTGATGTAATGAAGGTTTAAAATCAAAAAATCTTTAAATTACAAGGTTGAAATCTAAACAAATTTTTTTACAAGGAGGTAAACCAGAAATCACTAATAAATATTACAGAAGTAAACATATATTAACCCTAAAAAAATATCAAATCACAACGAGGAAACCTGTGTCGGACATGTTCTAAGCAATGACATACATCACTGTCCTTTTTGTACGTTTTCCACCTAACACTCTTCATTTATTACAATCATACCAGTCATGACATCAGTCTCACAACCATCCAAAACCTTTTTTTTTAACAAATCAAAATAGGATATATTGCTCAAAAGCAAAGTGATTCACCCTGCATAAGGTGTACTAAAGTGATGAATCACCTAATATCTGTTACAACACCACAACACCTAATAAAGATATACAAAAAAGTGGATGTCTCCACCATCCAAAATCTTTATTCTTCCATTACCAAAAATTCCCTAGTAAAATTTTGTATTCCTTAGTAAATTTTTCAATTTCCTTCCGATGGCGGAGGCATATAAAAAAGTTTAGGGTGATCGCCATAAAAATAAATTGTTCATTTCGTCTGATAACATTTATCGTTTTTTAAGAATAATTTTGTTTCACTTTACTTGTCATTTTTAAGTTTCAATGCAACATTAAATATTGGTTTGTCAATAATACCCTTACATATTTATTGTAGAGAGAAATATAGAATGAAATAATAAATGGTTAAGGGTATTATAGAAAAAACACAAAGAATTTCATCAAAAATAACAAAATTTATTTGATTTTTTGGTATGTGTGATTTACTCAAAAGCGACAAGTATCGTGAAAAACGGATGGAGTAAAATATATAAATGATATTGAATACATCATTTAAGTTGTAATAAACAAAAATTCGATCATTCAAAATTTAAACTACATATAATACATAAAGTCGATCATTAAATACTTTTTTTTGAGAGAAAAGTCGATCATTAAATACTTAAAGTGACATTTTACGCTCATTAAAGTCAATCATTAACTTTTTTATTGCAAAGAAATAAATTGATCAAATTCAACTGGTTCAATTTCAATTTAACGATTTGTAAACAAGAATGGTTGAAATTGGCAAAGGAAGCAAAATTAAGTAATAACGGGACAAGAAAAGTGGACTTATTAAAGTATCAATTATGTACCATATATATATATATTTTATTGTTTATTTCTCTAGATTATTATTTATTAAGTTAATATCAATTCCTTTAACCAAATAAATGATATGTAAAGAGAACATGTAAAATTAAGAATTCTGTCATCTATGACCAAAAAAAAAAAATTATGTCATCAAAACGTAATATACATGTAGAAAATTAAGTGATTTTGCTCATATAAAAAAAATCCATACTATAAATTATTATTGTTATTTTTTTAAAATGGGGGGTTCCATGGCTCCCCCGCACACCCAGCTTCTGCCACTGTTTCCTTCAAAGATCACATTTTCATTCCACCATCATCTTCACCAATCCATCAAAATAATTTTCCACTCACATGTCAAAACCTTTAGCTCAAATTTGTAAGCATGCAAAAATGGTGAACAGAAGTAGTGTACTAAATATGTTGAGGAAAATTACAAAAGTCTTCTTGTTTCTTTGAAGAAGTCAATTGAGTCTATCGAAATTGACACTGGAAGAATCAAAACTAAAACTTTAAGAAGGGCATATTTCAATGTCCCAAACTAACACCACCAGATCAACCCATGTGAGTTCACAAAATTCTTTTTATGTTTTAATGATAACAAACTTCATTAAATTAAAGATATCAGGGTGAATTTGATATGTGTTGCTTTCTAACATGCTTTCTTCAAGTGTTATGTAGAACATGATATTACAGATGCACAAATATTCAAAGAAACATGAATCTTAACAACACCAACACCAAGTGTGACACCCTAAATTCCAAAAATTATTATTATTATTATTATTATTATTATTATTATTATTCATTTGAAAAAAGAGTTTGATTCGTAGCGGAAAATGTCAAATAAATTTTTTCTATTAATATATGAATTCTTCCACAAGATTTAGGATATACCATATTGACTCATAATGTCATAATTCACATTTTACTTCTTTGAAAATTGTAATACTATTAACATCAAATCTTTTGCTTTTGAAAATACTTTCTTTTACATCATAGATAATGGTTATCTTGTACAAAACTAAATAAGTAAGCAAATCCCTTTTCCTATGTCACTATCAGAGCGGTACTTTTTCCCAAAATAACAGACGGCACCAGACAAATCTTCATCGAGGGCATGTACTTGACTCCATGACTCATAACCTATAGAATTATGATTTCGCAACCGTAGAGCCAAGCCAGCAAACACAAACAACGAAGAGTAAGTTTCGAGAACATGTAATAGTATAAAATAAATGAGAAGAACACGTAAGCAATTAAGTCAATGTTGTATCACATACCAAACATAATATTTAGAACCTTGAAGAATAAACTATATCAACTCAATCCACATTAGTAAAAAAATATCATTACAACATAGGAACCAAAATCTTCACAAACACAATGTCACAATTCGATTCCAAAATAGTCAAAACACATATTGTGACCAACAACTACATAAGAACATTAATAGATAATCACCTTCATCATTCTTTCAAAAAAAAAAGATAATCACCTTCATCGTCTCACACAATTACACTTATTCACCAAATACAAATCATCATCAATTTTTATGCATATGGACTCAGACCTAAGACCTATATGAATGTGGTACCAGACCTACTCATCGTTTTGCGAGGGTGGTAGTGAGCGGTGGTGAAGTATAGTTGAATAAATTAAATTTTAATTTAATTTAAAAAAACTATTTTTATTAAAATTTTATAAATACCTTAATTCCTCATGCTTGACACATACATCATTATTCTAGTTGTAGTAGAATATGAGACATTTTTATCAAGTAAATTATTATCAATAGTAGAATATGGATCTTTTTATCAAGTGATTGTTAGATATTTTTTTGTCAGAAAAAAAAATGTAATATTTTGTGAGGCCTAATACGATTGACTTGAGTAGTCTTGTCCTTGGGCCGACTCTAGTGACGACAAGCAAGATCCTTTAAATTGAAGGTCTTGGTAAATGTATTTTTATAAATAAAAAAACACTATTCATTTTCTTTTTTTAAAGACTATGCCTAATGCTAGCTAACAAATTTACAACAAATGCATATATACCCATGTGGATCTCCTCTGTAGAGTGAACGTGCACCATGTTGGGGATGGTGTTGTTAGATACATTAAAACTTATTTCTTTGTTTTTTTGTCTTGTCACCACTAGTAGCATGCCATTTTTTTTAGGAAACTAGTAGCATGACATATTTATATAGATTAACACAATAAAATATATTACACAAAGAGAAATGTAATTTAAAAAAAAAAAACAAGAAGAAATGAATGACAGATCATAGCTACTTTGAGAGATTAACCAATTCTCAATTACCTTTTACCTTTTATAGCTATAGATTAACCATTTGGAGGACTCTTCACATAGTATGTTTTCCATGTACTGGTTTTGGGGTTTGTCTCAGTATTTTTTTTAATAATATTTACTTGGTTTGAAGAATCTCCTTTCAAATGAGTTCAACCAATTAATTAATCATCTTTTAACATTTGAAGTTAAAGCCACAACCTTGTTTTTGTGATCACCACTGGCATAGCATATTTTATATTGATTTCCGTACAATAATTTTTTTTGTGAACACTTTGCATTTAAAGATGCAATCAAATATTTATTAAAGTGTGCTAAACGAGTTTGAGAGAGAGGAATATTATAAGGTTGAGCTTTTTTAATAAACAGAAAAAGTCATTCAAAGCCAGCTTTAATTTTAATATTATTTCAGCATGTTCTTCGTTTCTTTGGATTTTTATTTTTATTTTTATTTTTTTACCTTAACTATTTTAAAATTGTATTTTTTCTATAAAAGCAAAGGCTTTGATCCCTTGTTTTTCAAGCAAATATATAGCAACTTAAGTTTCATCAAAGATGAGTTACTTTGTTGATAAAAAGCCACATGCTGTGTTGATTCCATATCCACTTCAAGGTCATATAAATCCATTGTTAAAACTAGCAAAACTTCTTCACCTTAAAGGCTTTCACATAACCTTTGTCAATACCGAATACAATCACAACCGTTTGCTTAAATCAAGAGGTTCTAATTCTCTTGATGGTTTCACTGATTTTGTCTTTGAGACTATCCAAGATGGTCTAACTCCAATGGAAGGTAATGGTGATGTTAGTCAAGACTTGGCATCTCTTTGTCAATCAGTTGGAAAGAACTTCATTCAACCCTTTGGTGAACTTCTTCGTCGAATTCATGACTCTGCCGATGCTGGTCTTATTCCACCAGTTACTTGCTTAGTAGCTGATTTTTACATGCCATTTACCATACAAGTTGCTGAAGAGAATGCACTCCCAATCCTTCTCTTTTCACCAGCCAGTGCATGTAACTTCTTAACTACTTTCCACTTTCGTACAATATTTGACAAAGGTCTAATACCGCTCAAAGGTAATAATTTGCGATCTCTCTCTCTTTCTCTCATAAATATAACATTCGTGGCTATGTAATATGAGAGTATGTTCGTTTGAATTTGTTTCATAAAGTATAATTTAGTTTGAAGACCTTATAGCAATTTGTCGAGTTGATATACTTAATGAGAACTTTTAATTCGACGGTTGGATTGATAAAATTTAATATCGAAATGAGTCATTTATAAGCGGCGACTCTATGCACTCAATATTAATTTTGAGTTAACTTGATCTCTTGCCTCTTTCTCTTTTTGTCTGTGTATATGAATAATATTAGTAACAAACTCTTTGTCAAACACTTTTCAACGCACTCTTTCTGATTAACATTCATGAGTCCCACATAATTTAACGAAACTCATAAATGTAAACCAGTGAAAAAAGTGTGTTAGAAAGCGTTGAGAGTGTATTCCTAGCAAGCTATTGACTTCTTCTATAATTATGACAAGCATATGAGAGTTTCTGACGCCAGAGTAGACTGTATTCCAGGATTGCAGAACTTTCGACTGAAGGATCTGCCTGACATAATAAGGGTTGAAGATCGAAAAGATCCCATTTTAGAATTTGTCATTGAAGTGGGGGATAGCTTACACAAAGCCTCTGCTATTATCTTTAACACTTATGATGAACTTGAGAGTGATGTAATGAATGCGCTATATTCTGTGTTCCCTTCATTATATACCATTGGACCATTACCTTCACTACTAAATCAAACTTCACATAATCACTTGGCATCTTTAGGTTCCAATCTTTGGAAAGAAGATACCAAGTGTCTTGAATGGCTTGAATCAAAGGGACTTGAGTCTGTTGTTTATGTGAGTTTTGGCAGCATTACAGTTATGACTCAAGAGCAACTATTAGAGTTTGCTTGGGGTTTGGCCAATAGCAAGAAACCATTTTTGTGGATCATTAGGCCTGATCTTGTCATTGGCGGCTCCTTTATTATGTCATCTGAGTTTGAGAAAGAAATTTCAGATAGAGGTCTAATCGCAAGCTGGTGTCCGCAAGAGCAAGTATTGAATCACCCTTCAATTGGTGGATTCTTGACTCATTGTGGATGGAACTCAACGGTTGAAAGCGTACTTGCTGGAGTGCCAATGTTGTGTTGGCCATTTTATGGAGATCAACCAATAAACTGTAGATATATCTGCAATATATGGGAGATTGGAATTGAAATCGATACTAATGTGAAGAGAGAGGAGGTCGAGAAGCTGATCAATGAATTGATGGTGGGAGATAAAGGAAAGAAGATGAGGCAAAATGTCGCAGAGTTAAAGAAGAAAGCAGAAGAGAACACCAGTATCGGTGGTTGTTCATACATGAACTTGGACAAAGTTATTAAGGAGGTCTTGCTTAAAAAATATTAAAGTGTGGTTGTGAATTCATTGATCTTCTATTGAATTTGTTTCATTGTCAAGCAAAAATGATGCAATTAATGTGGTGCTAGTTATATTTAATATGTAAACCATATAGTTCATTGTACTTTAAACTATGTAATTGTTCCCAAAGTGATAAAATGATTTGATGAATGTGAAAGTGTCATACAGCCTCTGTAACTCAGATTCCATTACCTAAGATGGAAAGAAAATATCACTTTAGAAAACACATATGATCAAATAATTACATTTGTAATCAGACTTTTTACAATCAAGTCAAAAGGAGGCGAAGGTGGGAGAGCTTTGGGACAAATAATTACATTTGTAATCAGACTTTTTACAATCAAGTCAAAAGGAGGCGAAGGTGGGAGAGCTTTGGGACAATGGAGATGAAGGAGGTACTTAGAGGCTTTTTGGAGGAGAACACCTTTAGTGTGGCGGTTGGAGCAAATTGATAATCTTTTGGCAATTATTGGAGTCTTAAGTGAGGTTGAAATGGAGGATTCGTGGAATTGGAGATCAGGGAAAATGGCGTTTTGTCTATTAGATCCGCTTATACGGTGGTTGAAAAGTTGTTGGTTTTAGAGGGTAATTTAAATAGTTTGGAGAAAAAGGTGTTTGGTCTCATTTGGAGGAGTCCGGTTTCCTAAAAAGTGGTAGCTTTCTCATGAACTCTCCTTTTGGACCGTATTCCAACGCGTTCGAACCTTGTAATTCGTAATGTGTTGGACCGGAACTCTAACCTTAATTGTGTTTTGTGCGATTTGGATGAAGAAACATCTAACGATATCTTTCTTCATTGTAATGTGGTTGACAAGGTGTGGCAAAAGGTATTGAGATAGTTGGAGTTCCACCGAATTTATTTTATGCACTTGGTGTGATGGTCGGATGATGCAAAGCAAAGGAAAATCTGTAAAGGTGTGTGGCTAATTTGGCATGCCGCGCTTTGCGTGATTTGGAGGGAAAGAAACAAAAGAATTCATCACAATAGGGTGCGAACGATTGATGAAATAGTGGAAGAGATAAAAGTTCGATAATGGCATATTGGAGTTAAAGTAGATTGAAAATAGATCCCTGTCTCTTTTTATGAGTAGACTTGGAACCCAAAAGATTGTTTAAGGAGATGAAAAGGGGTGGTTTTTGTCCATTCTTTCCCGTGGGGTTAGTGCTGGGCTGAGACATCAAGTGTACACTCTTGCGTGGTAGTTTTTGGTGTAGGGCTGCCTATGGCTATTCTTATGTTTGATCTCCCTCCATTGCTGTTCGGCTGATTTTTTTTCCTGTTGTTATGTTGTTGACAGCTGCAGTTCGGCTGCTATGAGTATTGTATCAGACGTTTTTTATTCGGCATTTTTTGGGGGATGTGTTCTGTTCGTGTGGTGCCGCTTATATAAGGCACCATTGTGTTTTTGATGTTGTTTTCCTTGTCCGTCTTGTGCAAGGTACCCGTATAATATATATGCCGTTTAAAATAATAAATTGTAAATCAGAAATTCCTATAACAAAGGAACTTTCAGGCAACATTTTTTTGGGTTACACTTTCAGGTAACATTTAGAAAATGCAAAATAGAAATCACCTTTAAAATACGAATTATACACATATAGATGCTGAAAATTATAAGTAACTTGATTGAACAAGTAAAGTAAGATTAAGCTGATGGTCGATTTTTAAAGAAGCAAAGAAAAATCATTGCTCAAAGAAAAGAAACTGATTTGAGGATAGTGTTTGTGTGTCCAATGTTCCAGATTTAAATAAGATGTATTAATATTTGAAAATGTTTGGTGGCTTGAAATGAAGGAAATAACAGAGTTTGTGTACTCTTTTTTGACCTGCAAGAAATCAAATATCGAGCGTCAGAAAACACCGAGAATGTCACAACAGTTAAATATACCTTTTAGATCTGGTTCAATACTTCTACGAATTTCATGTCAGGTTCACCATGAAGTCCTTCATACGTGTTACGATATAATGTGATTCTCTCATTATTGTATTTTATATTGTAATTATGTTAGGATTAAGTGGTCCATATGTGTAGTTAATTTCTTTATTTCTTTGTCTTAAGAAACTAGGTTAGGACTTCTTCGTCCCCAAGATAATTATGCCTTTGCAGTTACATATAAAACCCAAGTTCAGCAGTCTTTACCTTAAGCCTGAACATTCTTTCTCTGATTGTCCCACTATAAATTGTCATAACTGCATGAGAAAGGGTCATATTGCTTCAAACTGTTGTTGATGCTGCAAGTCACCCAAACACTTAATTCAGAATTGTCCTACTCGTCCTCCGCAATCTCTGTGTCCCAGCTCTTCAAAGCCTGTATTTGCTATCATTGATCTTGAGTCTCTCCTTGAACAACTTCTTCCTTCTAGAAACTATAATACTTTTGCCACTCTTTTCACCACATTAGGTAATTCTAAATGGTATTCCATGTCTAAAAATGACATTACTAATCGAAATTCGCTATTAGCGAAATATTTCGCTAATAGCAAAATTCCCCAGGATGCATTTCCCCAATAGCGAAATGTCTCTGCCATAACCAACTTTTCACTTGCTTGTTGGCCCATTATGGGACCTGTAGCGCAGTCCAAGGATTTTTTTGCGATGATTTACAATTATATAACCCCTAAACAACATCTAAGCAATGCACATAACATCAAACGATTCTTGAAATGAAAATCATGGCCAAGGTTAACATATGCATCAAGAAGGCACAAGAGAGTTTAACATGTTTGTTCGGGTAGCGATAAACTAAGAATGGGGAAAGTATAGAGCCTCGACATAGATCGTCGAGAACTAGAAAGTTAGCAAGAAACCCAAGTAAGATAAGATATCATATATGGTAAAGACCATAAAGTAAGATGTAGATGTCGTGTCTTTCTGTTATCCACACCAAGGGGGATACGAGAGGTTCTCCAAGGGGAACGGGATATGCTCCAAAAGGTAGGCCCGCACGTCACTGAGGGAGTCCAGTGTACCTTAGCTAGGTTTTCATCGGTCAATTAAGGGAATGTACTCGGGGTTACTCCACCTGATACACTCCGTAAAATGAACCAAGATAATGTTGTTGTTACACGCTAACTTCTAACATAAGAATGAATATGTATATGTTTATGATACGTTACGAGACAAGAATAAGTTTCTGCAATAGGACAAGTAAAGATGATACACTGTCGACGATCTTAGTTGTCGCATCATTTTTTGGAGATCAAGACTATTTGATTAGCTTTTGCCTAAATTCTTTATTTCACGACTGAACATTTATTTTTTAAGAAAAAGGGGAAAAAAGTTCAAACTACCCCTATTTAAAAAGATTTAGGGTTCGGGGGTTAGTTACATAAAGGGTAGATATTAGCACCCTTTATGTCCGTAGTACTCTACGGGAACCTCTTGGTTTAATTTACTTTGTGCTATAAACTTGCTTGCTTTTGAAAAAGAAGTTAATGTGATGATTAAAAGAAAAAAGAAAGTGAGACCTAATTTATCTACATTTTTATGATTTGAAAGGACATGGTCCTTTGCCTACGTACCCGTAAGGGATCAAAACCTCGTAGTTCCAGATAGAAATTCCGTTTGATTTGTTTTTGTGTTTTTTTATTAGTTTTGAAAAAAAAAGTTTTAAAATAAAAAGTCAAGTGGCAAATGAGAATTGATTTGTATTTTTTATATTTAAAGAAAATGGACTAATGATAAAATTAAGTTGATGGAAATTTGATTAAGGAAATTAAATAAAAAGACGATCACTTGATTTAGGATCAAAGTTTGTTTATGAATATTTTTTTTTTGTTATTTGCATGTTTTTGTTGTTTTTGAATATAATTAAACCAAAATTAAAACTAAGGCATACATAGACACACACACACGCTCACATGCATGATTTGCATTAAGACCACTTTGTGGTGACGATGGATCACCATAAAGACCTTTAACGTAAACTATAGAGCATAAAAATAAGGCATACATAGACACACACACACGCTCACATGCATGATTTGCATTAAGCTTATTATAAATTCTAAAGTGTGCGGGAAAATAAATGACAAGAAAAAATAAATTATTTACATCAACTCTAGTTTACATTCTAATATCGTTGTTGTAACATAAATGACATAAATAAATATATGAACGAAATAATAAACCTAATCCTAAAATATGTTATGAGGAAAAATGCAATGTTAAAAGAATAGAATAAAATGCATGCGTCTTGAAAGAATTAAAATTGGGTTCAATCACAAGGTGGGGGGTGCAGCAGTATTCAAGGCTGTGCAGAATAGTAAAAAAGTATTGAACTTCTGTGAAACAGATGGGGTGTTGGGCTTGAACTGGTTTGATTCAAGCCTGGGTCGGTTCCAGGAAAATCGAACCGATCCAAGGGGAGGTATATATGGGGGGTAAGGCCGGTTCTTCTTCATTTTCACATTTCATTTCTCTTTCATGTATTATCTTGTGATGACCAGCTTAGTAGAGATATGTTGAATTGGTATATGAGTAATGGAAAAATGATAAGTTGTTCTAGTAATGACTAAATTGTAATTAAGCTGTTTTAGAAGTGCTTAAATGGCCAAACAATGAACTTTTGGTACAGGGACTGAAATTTGAATTTTCATATATGCTGGTTCATTAAGTAAGAGTATGTCACAAGTGGGTTGAGTTGTTTCAAAAAGGGAAAGACCTATAAGCTATTTTGGAAAAGTGATTATGGAGTTTTAGAGATAGAAGAAGCTGCAAATTGTGGATAAGCTGTTTTCAATCTCCAGGAATGATTCACGGTGAGTTCCTTTAGTTAGTTAACTATCCATTTGAGTAGTTTGAATCATGTCATTCATATTGTGTTATTTACTTTTACTCAATACAAGAGATTTTAATGGTTATGCAAAGTCATGATAATGTGAATGAAATCTTATATGATATCAATGTTATGCAAAATCATATGAATTGATTCTAACAATAAAATGCTAAAACTTCATTTGCTGCAACGGAGAGATAATGTAGCCAATGAGGTACGACTCATAGTAACAAATGCAAAAACTCCGTTTGCTACAACGAAAGATAATGTAGCCTATGAGGTACGACTCATAGTAACAAATCGAGAAAAACTCTGTTTGCTACAATGATGAGATAATGCAGCCTATGGGGTACGACTCATAGTAACAAATCGAGAAAAACTTTGTTTGCTACAACGATGAGATAATGCAGCCTATGAGGTACGACTCATAGTAACAAATCGAGAAAAACTCTATTTGCTACAACGAAGAGATAACGTAGCCTATGAGGTACGACTCATAGTATCAAAATAAAATAGTTACTATTCGCCATAACGAGAAGATATTGTGGTATATATGCACACATTGAAATGTAAAAAATAAATAAATGACATGAACTTCAAGTCAAGAGTTATGAGCATGTGTAAAAATAAGAATATGACAGTATTAGGTAGCGATCCTAGTTAACCCCGATCGCTCATTTATGTATGATAAAGACTGTATAAACCCGAAATGGGTTAAGTTTAGAAGAGATGGCGATCCTAGATTCCCTGCGATTGCCTACAACTCACTAAGACAGGATGTCACCCTTATTCATTTCAGATATTCAGGTTGCTAAATGAAAGAATGGTTCGTGGTGAAGAGGCATAAGTTGTTGGATCATAGGAAGTTCACGTCAGTGGTATAAGACGAGCATTTCCATATTTTAGAGGAAATTTTTATTATTGAAATTTTAATGTATCCAATGCCAAGTTTCACACACATGCTAGATATCATAGGTAATGTCTAGTAGGGGTGTTTCAAAACCAAGTACTGGAATCTTGAGTTCCACATTCAAGATATTCAGAAACACCTCCTGGTGGTCACATCAGGGTACCCCTTTGCCGTAACGAGTATACATGGAATGCGATCAAAAAAATGTAGCTTGCTTTTCAATAACCAGAATAAATTTAGCTTCACTCTGAAAACCTTCCAACTGAGTATCATTTTGAAAGAGGAATCACCTGAGATCTCTTGAAGCATTCAATCCTATCCCCTTCCATAGTATAGCACAAATTTCCGATCACCTCCCCTTTGTCGGCTCCAACAATGTTTAGATTTTCACGACGGCACGATAGAAAGCACGCAATATCATCGAGTGTGGAACAGATTGGCAGCCTTATAATATACGGCCCGCAAGGTGGAGCGCACGCCGGATTGCAGCAACTTTTGGATGATCATCATCACATATAAAGTGTTTGTAGCTCTGCGAGAATTGACATTTGAGGAGAGACTCGTCGCCATGTTCTTTTTGAGAATCGTACACCTGGTGCTTTTTGGCACGGGAAGGAATTGAAAATTCGAATGGCTGGTCATCTTCAACTCTTTTCGATATAGGATTTAAGAACTCCTCAAGTTTGTTCAACAGATATACAGAAGAACGATCCTGCACCTAAAGAACGATCGCAGACATTCTCCAGGTACAAGATCGTTCTTCTGTATATGTGCTGAACAAGTTTGAGGAGTTCCTAAATCCTATATCGAAAAGAGTTGAAGATGACCAGCCATTTGCATTTTCAATTCCTTCTCGCGCCAAAAAGTACCAAGTGTACGATTCTAAAAAAGAACATGGCGACGAGTCTCTCCTCAAATGTCGATTCTCGCAAAGCTACAAACACTTTATATGTGATGATGATCATCCAACAGTTCCTGCAATCCAGCGTGCGCACCACCTTGCGGGCCGTATATTATAAGGTTGCAAATCTGTTCCACACTCGATGACATTGCGTGCTTTCTATCTGCCGTCGTGAAAAGCTAAACATTGTTGGCGCCGACAAAGGGAAGGTGATCGGAAATTTGTGCTATACTATGGAAGGGGATAGGATTGAATGCTTCAAGAGATCTCAGGTGATTCCTCATTCAAAATGATACTCAGTTGGAAGGTTTTCAAAGTGAGGCTAAATTTTTTCTGGTTATTGAAAAGCAAGCTACATTTTTTCGATCGCATTCCATGTATACTCGTTACGGCAAAGGGGTAACCCGATGTGACCACCAGGAGGTGTTCCTGAATATCTTGAATGTGGAACTCAAGATTCCAGTACTTGGTTTTGAAACACCCCTACTAGACATTACCTATGATATCTAGCATGTGTGTTAAACTTGACATTGGATACATTAAAATTTCAATAATAAAATTTTTTCTGAATGAAATATGGAAATGCTCATTTTATACCTTTGAAATAATACCACTGTCGTGAACTTCCTATGATCCGACAACTTCTGCCTCTTCACCACGAACCATTCTGTCATTTAGCAACCTGAATATCTGAAATGAATAAAAGGGATTGGGCTGAGACAGGATGTCTCAATGAGTTCCACCTATCCTAGGTAGTAGGAAATCGCAGGGAACCTAGGATCGCCATCTGTTCTAAACATAACCCATTTCTGGTTTATATAGTCTTTATCATACATAACTGAGCGATCGGGGATAACTAGGATCGCTACCTAATACTATCATGATTCTATCATAATGTCATATTCTTATTTTTACACATGCTCATAATCATAACTCTTGAATTAAAGTTCATGTCTTTATTTTTTTTTACATTTCAATGTGTGCATATATACCACATTATCTTTTCGTTATGGCGAATAGTAACTATTTTGTTTTGATACTATGAGCCGTACCTCATAAGCTACGTTATCTCTTCGTTGTAGCAAACAAAGTTTTTCTTGATTTGTTACTGTAAGTCGTACCTCATAGGCTACATTATCTCATCGTTGTAGCAAACAGAGTTTTTCTCGATTTGTTACTATGAGCTTACTATGAGCCGTACCTCATAGGCTACATTATCTATTCGTTGTAGCAAACGGAGTTTTTGCATTCGTTACTATGAGTCGTACCTCATAGACTACATTATCTCTTCGTTGTAACAAACAAAGTTTTTGCATTTTATTGTTAGAACCAATTCATATGATTTTGCATAACATTGATATCATATAAGATTTCATTCACATTATCATGATTTTGCATAACCATTAAAATCTCTTTTGTATTGAGTAAAAGTAAATAACACAATTTGAATGACATGATTCAAACTACTCAAAGGGACAGTTAACTAACTAAAGGAACTCACCGTGAATCATTCCTGGAGATTGAAAGCAGCTTATCCACAATTTGCAGCTTCTTCTATCTCTAAAACTCCATAATCACTTTTCCAAAATAGCTTATGCCCTAGCTTATAAGTCTTTCCCTTTTTGAAACAACTCAACCCACTTGTGACATACTTTTACTTAATGAACCAACATATACGAAAATTCAAATTTTAGTCCCTATACCAGAAGTTCATTGTTTGGCCATTTAAGCACTTCTAAAACAGCTTAATTACAATTTAAGCACTTCTGTCATTACTAGAACAGCTTATCATTTTTCCATTACTCATATACCAATTCAACATATCTCTCCTAAGCTGGTCATCACAAGATAATACATGAAACAACTTAAATTCCAACTTAAGCTATTCTTCAACAGCTTAACTACCAACTTATGATTTTTACCATATCAAATTCAATTCAAAATTCCACACAATATTCCAACATGAATGATCAGCCCTATGAATCAATTATACCGCAGTTTGAATCCACAACTTAATCATTTAAGGCATTTTTCTAAAAACAGCTTAACTAACAGCTTATACCCTCTAAACCATTCAATTTCTGTTCAAATTTTCCAGAAGCAAACCAAACATGTTTACACAAATCCTAATCACTTATACCGAAATTCTTACTTGTTTCACCCATTAATCACTTATGATAGCTTTTTGGGACAACTTATGGCTTTTAACTTCTAGCTTCTCATTCCAAACAGCAACAACAGCAAAAAATGATGCTACTACCAGCCCAACATATAAAGTCATCACAGAAATCAAAGGCAATAACAACTTATGCTTCTAATCATTCAACATAACTTAAACTATATCTCAAAATAATCATTTTTACCTCACTTTTAGCTTGATTTTGCAAGAACCCAAATCTGAAATATTTTTTTGAAGAAGAGACACAACCAGGGCAAGGTAGGAGAATGATTGAGCTTGCTAAATAAGCTAGAGGCTTCAAGAATCAATATTGTGTGATTGTTTTGTTGAATTTTTGGAAGAAAATGAAGAAGAGAGAACTTGAGAGTGAGAGGGAGAAAGAGGTCGGTTGTGAGGGTGAGGGAAAAGGAAAAAAAAAAAAAAAAAAAACTAGATATTTTGGGAGAAAGAAGGATGTAGAAAATGTGGAAAATTCTAATGGTTTTGTCTTATATACTCATTTTAATGAAAATGACCATTTTGTCCTTTTTACACTTCTTCGAAACAAAGCATCCGATAAAATTGCCATGAAAGTTTTATGCTGAACAAAAGTACATTTTTCGTAGTCCATTGAAATAATGTGATTTGATCTTGAAAAGTCTTATGCACAATTACCATTTTGCCCTTCTCTTGAAAATTTTAAAGATAGAATAACTGATATTGAATTTTTACATATGGGGAATTACAAGAGGAGTGAAAACTAGCTGATTACTTCAAGTTCTAGATATACAACCTTAATGTTGGATTATGTGGCTCTCATTCAATTACTTCATCTATACGCTATTTGTAGTCAAGTCCTTAATTGTGAAGTTTCCTTTTGTGTCTTTACGGCTCCATATCCCTTAGTGGTTAAGGTTTGTCACCAAGCTTTACATGTCACATATGTTGCATGCTTCACACCTCATACTTGCTTGCATATGCTACTTGCTTGTCATGTGCTACTTTGCTTCACCATTAAGAATTGTGGAATGGAGGCTATATATACAGCAATCACATGTCGTGAATGGACATCACAAAACCAATTACAAACACACTTTGTAACATACACTTGAGTGTATTTTTAGTAAGAATTCTTGTTCCATTTTAGAGAGTATTTTAGGAGATATTGAGAGAAAATTTTGTCATTTGTCCTCATCACTATAAGAAGACTTGTTGTACTCTTTTCTTTTATATAGTGGAACTTTGCTCTCAATCGCCCGTGGTTTTTTACTTCTCATATTTAGGAGTTTTCCATGTAAATCTTGTGTGTTATTTCTCTTGTTATTTTACTTACTTCTCTTTAATTCTCAATTTCATTGATCCTGTGCTTCCGCATTGCGCTGATACCTTAACACTTAATGTGAAATTAAAAAAAATAAAATTAATGGTGGATATGGCTAACCTTATTAGACACAATGGTGATTGACCTGAGTGCTTTTTTTACTAGAACTTTATGAGTTGTTATTGGTATTTTTGTTGATATGCTTTAAATTTAAGAGTAATAATTTTATGGTGAAAGGTGTTACAAAATATTCCTTCTATTTCTAAACTTTTCATATTATTTTATGCCATTATAATAACAATATCACAACAGTACCAAACTGAAGACAGAATACCAAACAAATGGATTCACATAACACTGACCACATTTATTTTAACAAATCTTCCTCTTGATAATCTATAAGACAATCTATAAGACAAATCTTTTCAGGTTAGTTTCTCTACTGCAACTCACCGTACCAAAGGTATTCTTGATTATATTTATTCTGACCTATGGTGGCCTTCAAAAGTTACTTCCTATGGAGGACGCCGCTATATGATGACTATTATTGATGATTTTTCTCGTAAGGTTTGGGTTTATTTTTTGCAGCATAAAAATGAGACTTTTCCACATTCAAGAAGTGGAAAATTCTTGTTGAAACTCAGACAGGGAAAAATGTGAAGAAGCTCAGAACATATAATGGATTAGAGTTCTGCAGTGGTGACTTTAACGAGTTCTGCTGAAATCATGGTATTGCTAGACACAAAACCATCCCGAGGAATCCCCAGCAAAACGGTGTTGCAAAACGAATGAACAGAACTCTACTTGAGAGAACTCGGTGTATGCTCTCAAATGCTGGGTTATGGCATCGACGTGATCTTTGGGCCGAGGCAGCATCTACTGCATGTTACTTGGTCAACCGTTCTCCACATTCGGCACTTGACTTCAAAGTTCCAGAAGAGATTTGGTCAGGTAATCCACATTCGGCACATGTCAATGATGGAAAATTAGCTCCACGAGCCGTTGAGTGCATATTTCTTGATTATGCATCTGAGTCTAAGGGGTATCGTTTGTGGTGCTCTGATCCAAAATCACAAAAATTAATTCTTAGTAGAGATGTGACTTTTAATGAGGATGCATTATTATCTTCTAGAAAACAGTCTTTTGTGTCTTCTTCTACTAGTACAGGTAATCTGCAGAGTACTAGCGAGAAGGTGGAGTTTGTATTAAAACCTGCAGCTCCTTACGTTGATGTCCCATCTTCCTCTACAAATGAATTTAACATTGATAACCATCCTGATGATGATGATCGTGATGATAGTACCACTCCTCCTATTCAGCAACAAGGAGATTATTACTCTATTGCCCGAGACAGAGTTAGAAGACAAATCAGAAAGCTAGTCAGATACACTGATAATGACAATTTAGTTGCTTATGCACTGTCTATTGCACAAGAAATTGAGAGTCTTCATAAAAATGGTACTTAGGCTTTGACAGAGCTTCCTAAAGGCAAACGACCATTAAGGTGTAAATGGATCTATAAGAAGAAAGAAGGCATTCCCGGGGTTGAAAATCCAAGATGCAAAGCACGACTAGTCGTTAAAGGCTTTAATCAAAAGGAAGGTATTGACTTTAATGAGATATTCTCACCTGTTGTTCGTCATACTTCCATTCGTGTTTTACTTGCATTTGTTGCTTTGTTTGATTTGGAGTTGGAGCAACTTGATGTTAAGACAGCTTTCCTACATGGAGAGCTGGAAGAAGAAATTTACATGGAACAATCTGATGGATTTATTGCTCCTGGAAAGGAGCATCTTGTCTGTCGTTTGAAGAAATCTTTATATGGTCTTAAGCAAGCTCCGAGGCAGTGGTACAAAAGGTTTCACTCTTTCATGATTGGGCAAAATTATTGCAAAAGTCAATATGATGATTGCATTTATTTTCAAAATTTTCAAAATGGATCTTTCATATACTTGTTACTTTATGTTGATGATATGTTAATTGCATCACGTGACAAGTCTTTAATCAAGAAATTGAAAACTGAACTCAGTAATGAGTTTGATATGAAAGAATTAGGTGCAGCAAAGAAAATTCTTGGTATGGAGATTCGCAGAGACCGTCAAGCTGGTAAACTATTTTTATCTCAACAAAAGTATATTAAAAGAGTGCTTGATAGGTTTAATATGAATAATTGTAAACCTGTTTCTACTCCACTTGCTGCGCATTTCAAGTTATCTTCAGAATTTTGCCCAAATACAAAGGAAGAGATGGAGCATATGTCATATGTTTCCTTATGCATGTCATATATGCACTAGACCAGATCTAGCATATGTTGTTAGCATAGTAAGCCGGTATATGCATAATCCTGGCAAAAGTCACTGGAGTGCTGTAAAATGGATTTTTCGGTATCTAAAAGGTACTTCCGGTATTGGCTTGGTATTTGACAGAAAAATGGCTACAACCAATGATGTTGCAGGTTATGTTGACTCGGATTATGGTGGTGATCTTGATCGAAGAAGATCTCTTTCTGGTTACATCTTTACTCTCTGTAATAGTGCTATCAGCTGGAAAGCTACACTTCAATCTATTACTGCATTGTCTACAATTGAAGCAGAATATATTTCAGCAACAGAGGGTGTTAAAGAAGCTATTTGGCTTTGAGGTTTGGTCAATGAACTTGGTCTTACACAGGGTGTTCTTACTGTGTTTTGTGACAGCCAAAGTGCTATTCATTTGACCAAGAATAATCCTTATCACGACAAGACCAAACATATTGATGTAAGGCGTCACTTTATCCGAGATATTGTTGTTGCTGGTGAAATTGCAGTTGAAAAGATTCACACTTCTAAGAATCCAGCAGATATGCTTTACCAAGCCACTTCCAAATACCAAGTTTCAGCATTGTCTGGACTTGGTTGGTCTCTACAACACTTAAGTGCCCTTCGGGGCTTTATTTGGCGATGAGCACTTGATGAATTCGAAACAAGGTGGAGATTGTTGGATTATGTGGCTCTCATTCAATTACTTCATCTATAAGCTACTTGTAGTCAAGTCCTTAATTGTGAAGTTTCCTTTTGTGTCTTTACGGCTCCTTATCCCTTAGTGGTTAAGGTTTGTCTCCAAGCTTTACATGTCATATATGTTGCATGCTTCACACCTCATAGTTGCTTGCATATGCTTTACACCTCCTACTTGCTTGCATATGCTACTTGCTTGTCATGTGCTACTTTGCTTCACCATTAAGAATTGTGGAATGGAGGCTATATATACAGCAGTCACATGTCGTGAATGGACATTACAAAACCAATTACAAACACACTTTGTAACATACACTTGAGTGTATTTTTAGTGAGAATTCTTGTTCCATTTTCGAGAGTATTTTAGGAGATATTGAGAGAAAATTTTGTCCTTTGTCCTCATCACTATAAGAGGACTTGTTGTACTCTTTTCTTTTACATAGTGGAACTTTGCTCTCGATCGCCCGTGGTTTTTTACTTCTCATATTGAGGAGTTTTCCACGTAAATCTTGTGTGTTATTTTACTTACTTCTCTTTAATTCTCAATTTCATAGATCCTGTGCTTCCGCATTGTGCTGATACCTTAACACTTAATGTGAAATTAAAAAAAAAAAAAATTAATGGTGGATATGGCTAACCTTATTAGACACAATGGTGATTGACCTGAGTGCTTTTTTTACTAGAACTTTATGAGTTGTTATTGGTATTTTTGTTGATATGCTTTAAATTTTAAGAGTAATAATTTTATGGTGAAAGGTGTTACAAAATATTCCTTCTATTTCTAAACTTTTCAGATTATTTTATGCCATTATAATAACAATATCACAACAGTACCAAACTGAAGACAGAATACCAAACAAATGGATTCACATAACACCGACCACATTTATTTTAACAAATCTTCCTCTTGATAATCTATAAGACAATCTATATACACTTACTTTGCAAAGTGTTTCTTCAAGTGCGCTGATCGCATTTTTCCCATGACCAAGAAAGAACATTGTCCCAATCAAGCTCATTAACCTCAACCTGCCGATTGTATCTCTGCCTGTCAATGCTATAAACATTAACACAGTAACACAAATGGAATAGCAAATTAGTCACTACATTCAAGTAGAAAGAATGAAAAGCTACCACTTCGACGAAACCTTATCCTTTACATTGAGTCGGATAGCTCCATATGCAAACATATGAGAAGACGTTAGTCACTACATTCAAGTTTGAGCATATTTCCAACATAATTGCCTTCAAGTGCAGGGAAAGTGTGGCACCACCGAACAAAATCAGCCTCGCACCAATGTACACAGGCCTCTCCGACTGCAACCACTGGTGCCTTGGACCAATGTACATACTACAATACAATGGACCTGAAAGTATACTAACACACCTGAATATGGATGACATTGTTAATAATTGGTTGGTTAAATCAATTAATTGACACTATAATAAAGCAGAACCAATCAAAATCAATAAAGTACTCTGCAGAATGGAAAAAGGCGCTGAAAATTATTAATGGAATGCATTAAATTTTTTTTTTTTTATTGATTCAATATGAACAAAAAACAGAAATGGACCTTTTATAATAGTGCCCTTGTTACAAAACATAAGCCTAAAGCTTAACTGATATACTAACTATGACTAAAATAGAAACTGATGTCGTGAAGGTGGAATGCGATATTCTTGATGTTGCCTTCTCTATGAATTAGTCACGACATCACATTGTGTATATCATCGTTAAGATTGGGGAATAAATCGGTCAAGTAAAAATAAAAATGTCGGATTCGCCAATTTCTGTCCAATGTTGTTCTGCAGGACTTTTATCGTGACATTGATCTTGTGCCGTCATTGAGTATTGTGTTTCATTGTTCTTCTGACCTTGAAAATCAAAATCAATTTCTGTCCAATGTTGTTCTGCAAGACTTTTATCATGACATTGATCCTGTGCTGTCATTGAGTATTGCGTTTCATAGTTCTTGTGACCTTGAAATTCAAATTCATTCAACTTTGACTTTTTTATCCCACATTTTAAATACTTTCTATATTTCTGCAAAAGAACATAACAGATACAGCAGTGTTAATTATAACACCCCATATTGATTTATCTAGAATATCAACAGGAGCATACATAAATGAATCGGAATACATAGGAATAAAACTGATCTTACACATAAGTAGTCTAAAGGAAATACCAAATATACATGATTTACTAAACTGAATTGAATTGTCATAATGTAACTGTTAACAGCTTTACATTAGAGCCATGCTAACTTCTAAATACATGTACATGTAGCATAATCCTATACAAGTGTTTATTCAGTTTGAAACAGGTGATCAACGAACAGACTTCAATAACCTCGCTATTCCGTCCAATCCTCAGCTTCTTGAACGAACAACCTATCACCTATAATCAATAATTGTGGGGTGAGACTACTAAGCCTCAGTGGATTTCTTACTACCCACTACTTGGTGTACTAACACCGTACTCTGAAAATATCTGATCACTGATAAACTCATATTCATTAAAGAACGACATAACATAAATAAGGTGTATCACACAGTATTAGTCTTATTCATTTTATAGGAAGCTTCCGAGGTGAGTATGACCTATGTAATTAGTCCATTATGTTTGCCTATATATATATATATAATATATATATGTTTGAGTGTAAATCTTAATTCTAGTGGTGAATAGCATAAACTCTATTCCTTCTCTTTCTCTCTTCATCTCTACTCTTGTTTCCATTAGTTTCGTAACAATGTTCTCTTTTTATTTTTTTAGTCCAAAGCTCCCTCTCCATAACTACCAATTTTTGTTTAGGTAATATGCCATGCTCTGTAACCCTTTGGGATAAGACTTGATTGTTGTTGTAATCGAACGTCACATAAGCACAAGGAAACGGCGATATCTAAAATAATCACGTAAATGAAACATAACAAAAGGCTATCGAAGAAGTTTATCTGCATAAATAATAATTAACACCTCCAATCTTATCGGTTGATGGAGCTCATTTACAGTCTACTTTTTGTTTGAGATCGGCAAGTCCAGTTTAAGCAACTTGGTGAACTGCAAAACAAGTATACATACATTCAGTATCATTCAATTGCATATCACACAAAATAGTAGTTTGTTCAAATTTCGCTACGCTGCAGTGCTATAGCACCACAAAAGCGACTGACAAGATTTTGTACTAGATAGCATCCAGGAATAATAGCGATTTGTTCAAAGTCTGCTATGCTACAGCCACTATTTGGCAACACTGTCGGAAATAAAGTAGAATAACAAACTTGCTAGCAATCGTTTGCGGTGAATGTATGCATTGACAGACAAACACTCCTTAGATGTCTTGAGTTCTAGCTCATCCCACTCCAAGTATGGATTGCTTCCTTCATCTATTCCTGTCCCTGCATATATCAAAGCACCTAGTTCCTATATTAAAAAACTTACCAATGTTATGATTTATTATGCAGTGTTGTCAGCTATAGCGCTATAATGTAGCGGAATTTGAGTAAATAAATATTTTTCCACGATACACCATTTGTGACATTAAAGATATTACATATCTAACCTGTTCCACCAATGCTGATCTGATGCCAACGGCAAAGTCACTCTCTCCTCCTCCAAACCAACCAACAGGTCCAGCATACATTCCTCGATCAAACACTTCTGAACACCATGTTTCAAAGTAAGAACATTTTACCAAGTTAAACCACATTTTACATTTCTAAAAGAAAAACATAAATGCTTAGGTCTAAAGTCATTTGAAGAACATCTTATAAAAAATGAATGCACCTGTTTCTGCAATTAAAAGTTGTGCCTCTTCTGTTGGAAATCCACAAACTGCGGGACTTGGGTGAAGTGATGACAAAATTTCAAACTAAAAAAAGAGACAAAATTTGACACCTTAGTTATATGGTGTGAAAATTTAATAAAGGTGCTTTCATAGTTTCATTGTAAAGATTGAAAACTTTGCTCTTTCCAACTTAAATTGTATCATGGTTACCTCATCCTCTTCACTTCTTAACCTGCCAGTTAGTTGAGCAAATAAATGTTGGATCCTCAGTAGTTTTCTGACCATTTTCGTTGAATCGATTGTAACTTTTTCACAGACTGCCTGCCAAAACACTTCCAAGGTTGATTTTTTTTTTTGAAATTTGGAGGACCAAAATCATGGATTTATAAATGTATTGGGAAGTGTATATACTTTAATAAAGCAATTCATGCTAACAATCGTAAAACTTGCCTCTAATTTTCTTCTTATGGTCTCTCTTACTATAGTAAACTCGATGTCGTCCTTCAGACTGTATGACCAAAACAGTGTTTAAATCAAAGCCTTAAGCAACAAGGTAAACCTGGTAAGCAGGTAAAGTTCAATTTGATGGTCTAGTTCTAGTGACACTCCTCTAGCACGGGTTGCGGCCAAAGCATCACTAGTGATATGTAGGCCTTTTCTGTGAAATAGTTGCTCTGGCTATTCATCAAGTACATAAAAATTAAAATGGAAACATAGCAGTAAAATGTATCATTGCTGCTGATTCAATTCATGGATATATTTTGTCGAAATTTTAGCATATCTTGAAATAGTAACTTACTGTGTTTCCACTAAATGCTGGTGCATTAGGCGGCTGAAGGAAATACTGGTAAGCATTGTCACCTTTGATGACATCTCGACATTACGTAATTTTATATGTTTGCGATTCAAAGGAAAACGTGTCACGATTTACTTAAAACGTGACACGATTTTAAGCGAATTTCTGTGCCTATTTAAGCTGAAGTCTATTCCAAAGACAAGGGTTACGACTTGGAGAGAACAAAGTGCGATTTTGAGACTACAAGACGGCTAGAAGGGCGATTTCTTCACTCTTTTACCAGTTCATGTATGTATTGATTCCTCTAATGATTATGTTATTTGTAAACACCATTATGAGTAGCTAAATCCATTAGAGGTTTGGTCTGAGATGATTCTTTGTAACCCTAATTGAAACATGTTGCTGTGAAACTCTATTTATTGTGAATAACAATCTAGTTTTTATTCAATTCAATTGTTCTTAATGCTTTTTATATCCTGATCAAATATAATCATGATTTAGTGAGAACGAATGACTACTGACCATAGCTTTCGACTTAGACCTAATTGAATTGTTCTAATATACATGGTTAGTCTAGGAATGGATAATCTTTTATTAGTGATATTAGGTTAATGTGCTTAAACCTTCAACGATTATTAGACCACCTAAGGAATTAGGGGTTGTAACCCTAGAAGAGGGTCCTAACTCAAGGGATTGATTAGGACTATTTTGTTAACTATCATAGAACTAGTGAGTCATTCACAAGAATAGGTGCAGTATAACAATTAGGGGAACATAGATGATTCGAAAGACCTAAACTCATGTCTCTCTTATTCTTAAAACCAATCTTTAAATTTTGTCATTACTTTTATGCAAACAAACCAATCAAATGCCTAGTGGCAAATCAAAAGAACTTTTATACATCCTAACTTACAACGTAATTGAATTATTGAGATTAAAACAAATCCTTGTGGGAACGATATTTTTACTACTTCGATAGTATTTGGTATACTTGTCAAATTTCTATCAAGTTTTTGGCGCTGCTGCCGGGGACTGTTGATTTATTTCAACAAAGCAATTGCGTTTTAATTTAGGATTTCTACAATTTATTTCTGTTTAAAAAAATAAATTTTCGTTGTTTCAGTATTCATTAACCAAGTTATGTTTTGAGAACATTCAAACATGGATGTTGAGATATTTGATTGCATCATGCCAACATATTATATAAATAAGTTCTCCCCTAATTTATTTGAATTTTGGTTTAGAAATATAATTTTCAATATAAACATTTTTGGATGTGTTGTATACGTCTCAATTGCTTCAATATAATGCATTTAAATTGGTAGTAAAATAATATTGGGAAAATAATTTTGATATGAATCTCCGTCTATTATAAATTGCCATGAGCCAATAATTGGATTTTTTTTTTACAGTCCAGTAGGCTGATTATCAATTGGTGAATTAGTTTTCCCAATATTAGAGGGAGATAATAAGCAGCTGAAAATATGAACTAAAAATTCAAATGAAATCTTTAAAATAAATTATTGTTATTATTATATCATCTTGATCCTCTTAGAAATCAGTATGAACCAAAAGTTCAAAAGATAACTCATTTGCAAAGATTATGAAATCAACAGCTGCTAATGCTCCAATAAAATGAATGTCCCTTTTGGACATCTAATATTGCAAATGAGTCTTAACCATGCTTCGAAGCATGATAGGCAAATCGGTTCCAAGGACAAAAATCCTCAAATATGAAAAGGAGTTAAAAAGAAAGATGACCCAAGTGAGGATATGAAAATTTTGAAAAGAATATTTGACATAATTAATTTTTCAGTTTTAGAAGAACTTATCAGATACCTGAAATTTATGAAAATATTGAGATCTCAACAAGTTATATCATGAATAAAATACGATGGAACCAAGATGAAGTCAACGTTGACAATGTTTTTGTACATAATAAAGCGCTCTATGTGATAGATGACAATGAGATCATGAATCAAAGTCTATTAAGGATTATAGACAATGAAATGATTGACTAAATAAACAAAGGTTTGCAAAAATATTTACATAACTAGTATTATTTACAATAATATCTAAAAGTTCAATCTAAACAATGTTAATAGACATTTCTAATTATCCCACGTTTGTAGTACGAGTTACGGAATCGGTCTTATTTGGTCTTGGTGACTTTTACCGAATCGGTCTTGGTGTTGGATTACCTTGATTTTTGTGGGTGACAGACAGTTTGATATACCGTTGACTGATAGGTTTCACAAGAGTATCCCCTACCCGGTTTTTGATCCTCCTATGCATTTCCTTCTTGACAAGATGAGTTTGCAAGCAACTTTCGATGACTATCTCCCCCCAATAACATTTCTTCTCACTTATCGTCACAATATCAGTGACATGGTTCTTGATTTCGAAAATAAATTAACTGAGTATGATGTTACTAAAGGTTGCATCGTATGATACACTTTTCGTGTCCACCTTAACTTTTTTTGTTCCTTTTCCGTTTAGTTGATATAAGTTACATGAATTTCTAATTTTGCCGATTCTACTTTACACCGGCAATGTTCCGCAGATGCTTGATACACTCTTAACAACTGTGAATATTATCGACGATTGCGATAACATATGGGTGTGTGAGCTAACTTTTGCAACTATTCCTTATGAACACTTCAAGATAGGAGGGCGTTGGAAAAGGTTTGTGGAAGCTCGCAGGCTCCGTGAAGGTGTGAAGATCAGAGGGGGTGCTCCGATGGTTGGGTCACATGATACCATTTACCTTGATGTTATTTACAATTATTCCATGTTCAGATAAATTGTGCAAGACTTTTCCAGCTTGAATTTTAAGTTTTAGTTTCTTAGAGTTTTGGAAGCATCTAATTTTTTTGTCTTTGAATTTAGCAAATGTCCCTTGAATTTCATAAATAATTTAGCCTTGCTTGCTTTGCTTTTTGATTTATATATTTGTGTTTGTGATGCTCAAACAATTTAGTAACGTGAATTTTGCTAACAAGGGAAACTTACATGTATGTGTATGTTTTTGTGTTGCTGAATCAATTTAATAGCATGGCTGTGTTACTGAAGTATTTTAGTAACATGGCTTTTAGTAACATTATTAGTAACAATTACTACCTTTTGGTGGCACTTTTAGTAACATTATTACTAACAATTACTACCTTTTAGTGACAATTATTTCCTTTTTGTAACATTCCTGAAAGAGCATATTTTCAAATAATTAATTGTCTTATTTGGAATATGTTAAACTTAAAATGGGAATTTTTCGTCAACATTAGAATCGTATAAAAATGTATTGCAAACCTTTTCCACCAATGGCAGATTTTTTTTTCTTGCTTTAAGGGGTATGCGCCATTCCTTTATTTTTTTATAGCAATAATAAACTGAAGCCTAATTTCTCTCATTCAAATAGTTATGAGATTACATCCACATCTCTAAAATATCTTTTGGGTGGAAATAAACTAAAATCCTAATTTCTGTCATTCAAATAAGTAAGAGATTTCATCCACATCTCTAAAATATATTTTGGGTGGAAACAAACTAAAATCCTAATCCTAATTTCTCTCATTCAAGTAACTAAGAGATTTCTTCCACATCTCTAAAGTATCTTTTTGGGTGGAAACAAACTAAAATCCTTATTTCTCTCATTCAAATAAGTAAGAGATTTCATCCACATCTCTAAAATATGTTTTGGGTGGAAACACTAAAATCTTAATTCCTCTCATTCAAGTAACTACTACATTTCACCCGAGTCAACTATGATAATAATTTGTTCTGCGCCCCTAAATCCTATTTACAAGCCAATTCTTAAGTCAAACACACTGCCCATCAAGAATATTAATTTCATATTATTTGTATTAATCTTTATCCTAAAATGTTGGGCATTTCCTAAATTTATTTCATTTCAAGTGCATCTATTTGTTGTGCGCCCCCTCCCTATTTACATGTCAATTCTTAAGTAAAAAAAAAAATATCAAAATATTAATTTCATTTTATTCATATTAATCTTTAATCTAAAATGTTGGGCATAATTTTATTCCACTTCAACTGTATCTTTGTTACGCGCCCCATCCCCATTTACATGCCGCCAATTCTTAAGTCAAACAAAGTGCCCCATCAACAATATTAATTTCATTTGATTCATATTAATCTTTATCCTATGTCGACCATTTCTTAAAATTAATAAATTAATATAGATAATATAGATAAGCCTTTTTCATGTTTTCAATTCAACAACTCAGAAAAGAAAACCTGGGGTTCCGCCGAATCGAAGGAATTTCAGAAGAGAAGAGAAGAGAAGAAAAGAGGGGATTTTAGGGTGAAATTTCCATTCCCGTTCGTTCCCATGGGTGGAGGCAGCAAAAGCCGAACAAAAAAGAAATCCAAGTCTAAGAAGAAACTGAGTCTGTTCCTGTCTCTACCTATCAGAAGTTATCTTTTCCAATTTTCATAACATTTTGTATTTCCATTTTTTATTTTTATTTTGTAGCATCTTCTGAACGTCAATCTATTTATGATCAGATTTATCGTCAGGTGTGTTTAATTTTAACTAACTTGTTATGTTGGTTCATGTTCTATTCTGTACTGATATAAAATGATACTACTACTCTGGATGAATAAAACTCACATATGATATGATATAAATTGTTAATTTGGTTATGGATAAAACTCACATATTTGTATTTGTAGGTACTATCTGATATACAAGCCAAAAAAGTAGCAGAAGAAGAGGAAGCCCGTCGATTAGCAGAAGAGGCTCTTGCTAAAAAAAAAGCAGAAGAAGAGGAAGCCCGTCGATTAGCAGAAGAGGCTTTTGCTAAAAAGAAAGCAGAAGAAGAGGAAGCCCGTCGATTAGCAAAAGAAGCTCTTGCTCAAAAAAAACTGCAGGCCCGCAAAGCAAAAGAGGCAGCAGAAAAGACTCTTACTCTAAATTCACTCTGGGCATTGGCTGATGCATTTCAGCGTCGTTCCTTCCCAGACATGACTAGAGAAACACTTTTTCGAAAACTTGTTAAACTTAACCCAGCCGTAGGTTTTCTTAAAATTTGCTCTAGGATTGTCTTGTCCTTTCCTTACTAAGAAACAACGTGCTTGAATTTTGAATTTATTCATGAAATTTTGTAATCTGTATGCAGCTGGACCATGAAGATGATACAGCTTCACCAATTCAACCTGTGCACATGCCAACACAATATGGTAAGGAGGTGAGCCTTCTACAAGACTTATAAGAAATTAAGCAAATGGGACGTGCTTCAATTTTTAATTATGCATTTGCAGGTAAACTATGAAAATGATATGAAGCCCTTGGATGCCAGCAGCAGCCAGCCGTTGGATGAGCTCAACAAGTCAACACAAAACGTTAGCCTTGAGGATAAAGCTGCTGTTCAGGAGGGGGGTATTGGTAGCGCCCAACTACTCTAGATATTGGACCTAGTTTTATTATTTTGTGTCGCATAGCCTAGTTGTTGCAAGTGTACTATGAAATGGCTTTTGGAGTAAGCGAGCAACCAGAGAAACAATATTTATAACTAATAGTGTGGCTTTGTAATATGTTCTGAATCCTTCTACTTCCTATGCATACTTGGAGAAGTTGTGTCAAGCTATTTATTCAACTGCATAACTGCCGTAATCTTTTACTGACCTTAGTTAGGTGACATTGGTCATGAGCATTGCCAGATTACCATTTAATGTTATTCACGTTTCCAATTTTGCCTCTTGCAAAAAACTTTGGTTCGCAAAAACCAATTTTATCTATCTATTTTTTTGATTGTGACTGCACAGAATTAACACATCTTAATCGTTCGATCTATATATTGAACAGTCCAAATTATATTCGAACTTTTTTTTTTTTGGTCAAGTAGCCTAGTGGCTAGAGCTCACACAATTTAATTGTGGAGAAGTGGAGTGTCCGGGGTTCGAACCCCGGCTCCTTCAATAATATACAATATTCCTACCATCTGGACTAAACTTACGGGGATAATTTTATTCAAACTTTACCATTATAGTACGTTTGAATTCGAGTTCCTTGATTTAAAAAAAGCATTTTCTATTTATGCAGTAACGGGTCTTTGAAATTTTTATTGGTTGGCTGAACTGTTTTGTCTTAAGAATTAAAATTTTCTGGTTTGGTTCGTGAAAACCGAACCTGTATGGAAGGGCATTTTTGTCACGTTGGGGGCCTTAGAGTAACATAGGGGGGTCTCAAGAGCAAAATTCACAGAATTTTCATATATATATATAAGTGTTATTTGAACAACCATTTGGTTGACAACTTACATGACAACCATAATTTACAAAGAAAAAATAGGTATTTGCACAAAAACCAAAACAATAGAGAGATAAAGTAAAAAGTAATGTGAGTATAAGAGAGAAAGTTGTCACAAAATGGATGTTCAAATATCATTTCTTATATATATATATATATATATATATATATATATATATATAGGGAACTTCTATGGTACACTCACAATTTTGAGTGTACCGGTACTCTTGTTTCACAAAATATAGAAATTAAAGATCACTTTAATGAAATAAAAAGATATTTGTCAATATTTATATCATAGAAAACATCGTTTCATAAGAAAAACCATCATTTCATTGTTTATAAGAATCATATTACAAAATTTATATTTTGTCATAAAAAATAATCAATATTCATTGTTATGAGTAATAAAAATTAAATTTTATTTCGTCGAAGCTTTTGGTATATAAAAATTTAATTATCTTAGTTGTCAATGATAGAAAATAATTATTTTTTTTCAAAAAAATAACTCATTTATTATTAATTTTACGACTTGGTGTACCGATACACCCAAATTTATTGGGTGTACCATATAATTTGCCATATATATATATATATATAGAGAGAGAGAGAGAGAGAGAGAGAGAGAGAGAGAGAGAGAGATGTAACTTGGGCTTTGGCCCACAACATTAGAAAAAAAAACAGAAAAAAAGGGATATAACCCATCATCGCATAGCTGCAGATCGTAGCCGTCCAAATACGCTCATCTGGCGATTAAATCTCTTATTCTTAAACAAAGCACTGTCGCCCTAATTATACCTAATATTTGTAGCCACTTTTTCCTCCTTCAAAACCTAACCATATTTCCTAATTCCCCTCCTCCAAACCCTAACCATGATCTCCTAATTTCCCTCCTCCTAAAACCTATCTAATTGATTTCCATATTTTCTGTTGCCATATTTTTTTTCTCACTTCCTCAACTGATTTACCCTAATATATTATTCTCATTAATCTCATAATATTTCATTGTCAATTTGAAATTTCGTTTGTCACAGTGAAGATTATACTATATAAAAAAACCATAACATTGTACTAATAAAATGTTATAGTAAAGCGATTCGAGACTTTTAAGGAATCGGTTTTGGTGCCTGGATTACCTTGGATTTTGTGGGTGACGAACAGTTTGATATACCGTTGATTGATAGGTTTCACAAGAGTATCCCCTACCTGGTTTTTTATCCCCCTAGGCATTTCCTTCTTGACAAGATGAATTTGCAAGCAACTTTCGATGACTATCTCCCCCCAATAACATCTCTTCTCACTTATCGTCACAATATCAGTGACATGGTTCTTGATTTCGAATAAAAATTAACTGAGTATGATGTTACTAAAGGTTGCAAGGTATGATACTTTTTTCGTGTCCACCTTAACTTTTTTTGTTCCTTTTCCGTTTAGTTGATATAAGTTACATGGATTTCTAATTTTGCAGATTCAACTTTACACCGGCAATGTTCCGCAGATGCTTGATACACTCTTAACAATTGTGAATATTATCGACGATTGCGGTAACATATGGGTGTGTGAGCTAACTTTTGCAACTATTCCTTATGAACACTTCAAGATAGGAGGGCGTTGGAAAAGGTTTGTGGAAGCTCGCAGTTAACAGCCCAATTTTTAGCTAGATTTATTTTAATTACTTTATTATATGTTTATATGTGATTAATCATCATTGGGTGCATTTTCATGAGTTTCCGTGTTAGAAGGGTATTTTAGTCATTTTGGACTTAGGGGTATTTTGGTCATTTTGTGAGAACGGGTAAAATTACATTTTTGGTGGGAATTACTTTTAGTGATTAGTGAGAATAATTATTTCATAAGTTACTAGAGTAAATTGAGTTTTTACCATTTAGTGACCGTTAGTAGTTAAATGTCGTTTGGAGTGTAGAAATATTTTTGGTTTGAATAGAAATGGGTTAAGCCCACTAGAAACTAGGTTAGGCCCATTAAGGGTTATACCTAATGAGTGTCTTAGGAAAATATCATTTCGTTCATTTTCATAAGATATTTTCTAGAGGGAGGTAGAGAGAGAAAGTGGGAGAAGAGAAGAACAAGGGTTAGAGAGAAGAGGAACTTGAAGAATTCAAGGGTTTGAAGAATCGTAGGAGCAAAAGTGAAGCTAGAGCTAATAGTTGGAGATAATGAAGGTAAGGGGGTAAGTCTTTATCATAATCATCATCATTTTGTAAATTTTCAAATGTTATATGAATTTTGCTTATGGATAATTGTTGCTAAATTCGTGCTCCAACTGTGATAATATATTTGTATGCATTAATTGATGATAATTGTAATACTGTTGGTGAAATTACATGTTCAAATATGTAAAAATGATAAATTGTGAAAATTATGCTCAAATGGTGAATTTTGTTAAGTTGTTGTTAGATTGAGTTATGATTCTTGTTCAATTGATGTTATGACTGTTAATTGATGTTGTGGTTGATGAATCATTGCTTGGGTATGCATATTCATGAATTGAGGATGATAATTTGAGATGTTGTGGGTGTTTTGATGAAAATGATGAGTTACTCCAATTGTCAAGTGTTTTCAAGTTTGATTGTGTCTTTGTGAGTCTTTTTAGTCATATTGACCTATAAACATGTTCTGGAATTACATTTGGGCAATGAGGGATCAAATTTGGGGGTTTTGGGTAAAAAGGAGTCCAAACCCGTAACTTTTTCTGCAAACCTATGAAGGTTCGCTTAAGCGACCTGGTAAGCGAACACTCATAGTTTTTCTGGGTTCAGTTCGCCTAATCGAACTGTGAGCGAGTAAGTAGGCGAAGATTTCTGGTTGCTATTGGAACTTGTTCGCTTAAGCGAACATGTGGTCTCTTAAGCGAACTGGTGAACGACCAGTCAGCGGCCAGAAAGCGAACAAAGTGAGTTGCTACTGTAACTTGTTTGCTTAAGCGAATCAGGTGGTCGCTTAAGCGAACATGTTCAGTTTCAGTCACTTTGATCTTTAGTTCCGGGTCTTTGGGGGCCAATCCGAGTTTTCTTAAATGGTTCTTTAAGCATGTTTAACTACTATTAATCCTCCAAAACCTACTGGAACAATGATTGCTTGCCTATACTTGAAATTTTTGAATTGAGTCTTAACTTGTGAATTTTGAGAATTCCAAACTTTGTCGAAAAATAATTTTGTAAGCTAATGAAGCTTGCAAGTTGAACCTACAGCTCATATAGACTTAGGTAATACTTGCAAGAGTGGTCAAACATCTTAATCAAGTAGGAAGTGATATTTCGGGTGGGAAAGTGAAAGGTTGTGAAAACGGGATTTTCATATGAACTTAGGTTGTGCTTGGGTTAATGTTGATGATCCGGAGGCGACTTAATTTCATGAATACATTGTCGATTAAGATTGTTTGAATGTTTTCAACTTGTCTATGTCGTTTTGTCTTAAGAAATGTGATGGCCATGTTTATATAACTAAGTGAAGTTGTATGAACGAATGATTATGTGGGATATGATGTCTATCATGAGACGTGTGAGAAATGTTGAATAGATGAAACTATATGTGATAGTTGATGTTGAATGATACTGTTGATTATTGATAATCATGTTGATGTGTGATGATGAATACTATGATTTAATTGTGAATGAGCATGTTTTCTTGATAATGCAAATGATGTGGAGATGAACAATATAATTGGGTATTGTCCTATATATTGTGGAGAAAATTGTGATTGTTGTCGCATTATCGAGTCTTGTTACATGTCCATGCATCATAGTCGTGTAGTTGTAAAAGGGTTGAGCTCTTTTACTTCGGAGATTATATAAGGCGGGTGTGAACCCTTACATACGATGTGTTTTATCATCGAAGGTGACGACCTTTTGGAGATTTGGTACCACATGCATTTATGTGTTGTTATACCCTGTTTTTGGACCTAAAAATACTGGGCCCAATTTCATTTCAAACTTTGTCAATTATCAAATTTCAACTGCACAGTTCAAATTGTCTCTGCCTCGCAGTATTTTCAATCACAATTTTACCTATGTTTTTCTTGCATAAAACCTTTCGAAATGTCTTTACTTGTCTTGTAAGTCATTCAAAAGTGTCTCTGAATCAGTGCATTGCTTTTTCTACAGTTTATTTCAAAATTTGCAAAAAAGTCATACAGAAGGGTATTTTGGTCATTTCCTGCAGTGGGACCCATTTTCATCCTTGTGACTGTCTCTGAGTCTTTTCAGATTGTTTTTTTACATTTCATCAGTAAACTTTGTTAATTTCGTTTCAAACTTGCGTCTGAGTCAGTGTCGAGTCAATTTGAATCTGTTTAGGTCAATTTTAGCCCTAGGGGCATTTTGGTCATTTCACACGAAATTTTGGCGTAGAGAGGTTACTTTGAAGTACCTCATTTAGGTCATTGGTTCGTTTTAGTCCGTTTTGTCAATTTTATTTTTGTTTCGCTTTACGTGTGGTCAAAATTGCAAATTTTAATTCATTTTATTTTTATTTTTGCATTTTAGTCCCTTGATTTTGTTAAAATTGCATTTAAGTCCAAATTGTCCAATTTTTATACTTTTTAGTTCTGTTTTTAAAATTGCAGTCCAGTTCCATATTTTACAAAATTGCAGAAAGGTCCAAATTTCTTTTTTTGTCCAAGCCGTGCCACTCTCATACAAATCCAGATGTCACAATTCCATTGGCTCAGATGCACACTTGGCAGCATATAAAAGGGGAACAGTGTCAGATTTTTTCAGGGGATTCCATTCACACAGTGCCACATCACAAACAGATCAAAAATTTTCTCTCTCTATTCTGTTAGATCAAAGAAAACAGAATCACCAAGAACAGAGAAAAAATTCATCAAACCCTAACGCAGAATTCATAACAAAATCATCAAAATTCATTGAAACTTCTGCAAATCTCAGAAGATTCGTCAGAGAATCATCATCATCGATTTGTTCCTTTCGCAATACGAGTGCGAATCCGTCACCGGACTCAAGCACGATCACGAAAGGTGCGCGAATCCGAGAAGAAGAAAGGGAAAACCGAATCTGTACAGAAGCAGCAAGAACGCGAAGCAACAGAAGCTGAAGCCACCGCGAAGAACGCGAAGCAACAGAAGCTGAAGCAACCGCGAAGAACGCGAAACAGCAAGAACGTGAAGAACGCAACGAACACGAAGCAGTAACGCCAAGCCAAGAGTCACCGCAATCGTGAGGTAACCGCCGTCGTTCTCCCTCTTTCTCCTTCCGTTTTCTCAAGCTTTTTTTTTTCTCGTCAAGGTTCAAGTTTAGATCTACTCCGATTCAAAGCTCTTTTGAAAAATCTAAGCTCGGATTCGAGTAATACATAAAAAAGGATGTTTAAAAACGTAAAAAAAATTTGAATCGGAGCAGTTTCGAACTCCGGCGCGGAGGCGCCACCGCCGTCCGCCGCGCCGGAAAAGCCATGCCAACCGGAGAAGATGACCGGAAAGTTAGAGAGAAGGTGGAGCTTCTCTCTCTAAAAGAGAGAAGAAAGAGAAAGAGGAGTATCAAAATGAAAAAACCGGATTTCACCTCTATATATAGAGACTTGAACCGGTCCGGTTTATTTTCGGTTTTACTCTCTCATTCTCAGCCTTCAGATCAATCTAACGCTTCCTGTGCTTCCAGGCTTTCTGATTTTGGTTTGGGCCTATTATTTTCAATTTTTGCTGTTTTTTTTTTGCTATTTGCACCATGTTTCTTTGCTGTTTGAACCTCTGCATGCTTGAATTTGCTCTAAAAAATCTCCAAAAATTATCACATATTTCTTGATAAATTTTCATGCCTTTTTGATGCTTCTCAATGGTTTTAAAATGATAAAAGAGAGTATGTGATATTTCTTGGTTAATTAGAGCGCTTAGGCATAATTTTGTGCATTTTAGTAGCATATTCCTCATGAAAATGTTGGCATGCGATATGAGTTCTTAAGATGCGATTTTTGTGACGAATTATCACTGGTTATGGGCGCAAGTTGCTGCTTGTGTATAGTGTTTTTTTTACTTCCCTCTTTGCTTTGCAATTAACATGCACTTTTACTAGTTAATGAAGTGCCAAAATATTGTGAAAGTGTGCTATAAATTCTAGCATAAAATGTGTCATATTTTCCCTCATTTCGACACCAAACAAGACCTCTAAAATTTGTCATAATGAAGGAATTAGGGGTCATGCATGTACTAGAATTCTATGACCACTTTCATGCACATTTTGTCACTTTATTAGTCTCTTTTATGTCTTTTCTCTTAATATTTTTGTGCACTCCTTTTACTCTATGCTTTATTTTACTAACTATTTCATCTCATGTGCCATACATTTCATAGCATTTCACTACCTCCTCCACCTTCTCTAGCTTAGCATTTATTTTTACAAGTTTTAATTCATTTGGTAATGTAATTTGTTATCATTGGTTTGTAGCTTGGCAAAGAGGCCATAGAATGTATTTAGGCGATTTTTGTAATATGGACTATGGACACTATGACGCACCGACACGCACACACTCACCCTAGATGTATGCTTAGGATTGTATGCATAGATGTATGGCTAGGATTGCATGATTAGATGAACGCTTAGTTTCGAACACTTAGAGAAAATCCAATTTTTTTTCCAAAAAACATGCAAATAAATTCACTTCAAATATTTTCTAAAAAAAATGGAGTCAAAACTCCAATACCTTTTCCCTTTTATTTTCTTAAGTAAAATTTTCAATAAATCTTAATCCTCCTTAGACTTTACTTTTGCAAAATGACTAATTCCACCTCACACTTTCCAAATCTTATGCCCTTGAGGCCTCTCATCTCTATTCTTCAAAATCTCTTTTCAAACTTAAAATCAACCAACAAAAAAACAAAAACCATTTTTGAGAATGAACTACGAACGGTTTTGATCCCTTAAAAGGGTACGTAGGCAATGAGTCAAAACTCATCCAAGCCGAAATAAAAATCAAATTCTACTTCTTCTCACCCCCCATTCTTAACTAACCACACCTTCATTTTTTAC
Organism: Medicago truncatula; assembly: GCF_003473485.1. Taxonomy (NCBI): domain Eukaryota; kingdom Viridiplantae; phylum Streptophyta; class Magnoliopsida; order Fabales; family Fabaceae; genus Medicago; species Medicago truncatula. Next base: position 3,290,448 of record NC_053048.1, on the reverse strand, counting down.
AAATAGTCTCTAAAAATAAAGCGTAGAAATAAACTTAGGAAAGCGGTTCTTATGGAATACCATAATCGCTCCGGGTGCCTAACACCTTCCCGTAGCGAAAACGACCCCCGGATTCGGAAACTCAAGGGTTTTTCTCCTTTTACCCTTCCCAAGAAAAAAGAGAGATATCAACGGTCGAAAGGTTCAAGTCCAATTAATGGCTTGGCACCCAAAAACCATGATAACATGTGTCAATAAGTGCATATCATGACATGAGTCTTGTTTGATATATGTGATTGGTGATTGTTCATAAAATGTGACTAATGACTATTCATGAATATTTGTGATTGGTGATTGTGAATGAATATTTGTGAATTGATAATTGTTCATGTGATTGATGATTATTGATGTGAGATATGGGGGTGTGATATAATTATTAATGTGTGGATTTTATTGATCAAATGCATGATGATTAATTGAAATATTCATGTTAACTGCTATTTGAATTATGATAATGTAATACTTACCCCCAGTGGTTTTAACCGCCTACCTGTTTGTATGGATGGGTAGACGTTGTGCAGGAGTAGTGCTTGGTGAGTTTGTGCTTGGTGATATCGGAAGCTTTCTCCGATATCAGTGTTGAGTCGGCTCTGATCTAGGCTTGTTGTGTCGGTCTAGATTAGGTTATTTTTGGATTTTGTTATGTTGGAGATTATCCGTTTGTTTGGGATTTTTGAGATGCATCTATGTGATGTAATTTATTTATTCATGACATGTACATATTTGGATTACTCTGGTTTATATTTCATGGCAACTGTTGAGGTTTATATACATGTTTATTGGTTTTTGAATTTTGAATGTGGCGTAGCCTCTATTTCTTGAATAAATGTATTATTCGCATGTTTAATTGCTTTATAGAAATAGGAGTGTTACACGCAGGCTCCGTAAAGGTGTGAAGATCAGAGAGGGTGCTCCGATGGTTGGGTCACATGATACCATTTACCTTGATGTTATTTACAATTAGTCCATGTTCAGATAAATTGTGCAAGACTTTTCCAGTTTGAATTTTAAGTTTTAGTTTCTTAGAGTTTTGGAAACTCCGGGAATGAAGTCAATTGCATGTTGTATGTCTCGCATCGGAGGAAGTCCTGATGGAATTTCTGATGGTACAACATCTGTGAAATCAACGAGAAGATGCTCAACCTCCTTTTGAATGGTGGATTCTTCATTAGACTTGACCAATAAAATCAAGCTCATGTCTTGGATATCCTTTGTTGTCACCTTGAATGGTTCTTTTGAGACTAGAGATACTATTGGCTTGAAATCCTTTTTGCCTTCATCAAATGCATTGGGTGGTAGGGGCACCAACTTGATTTTAACACCATATTTCACAAATGTGTAAGTGTTGGCATGACCGTCGTATAAGGCATGACGATCATATTGCCAAGGTCTCCCAAGAAGCATGTGACAAGCATCCATGGAGATGACATCACACCATACATTGTCTTTGTATTTTTGCCCAATGGAAAAAGATACAAGGCAACACTTAGAGACTCTGACCTCGTTACCTTTTTTTAGCCATTGTAACTTGTATCGATGTGGGTGATCTTTTGTCGGCAGCTCCAATTTTTCCACCATATAGTTGGATACAACATTCTCACAGCTTCCACTGTCAATGATGACATCACAAACTATGCCTTGCAAGGTTCAGCGAGTGTGGAAGATATTGTGTCTTAGCCATGGTTCTTCTTTGACTGTTGTGGTGTGTAAGCTTCTTCTAACTATTAGTGATTCACCAGAATCAGCGAGAACAGGCTCTTCGTCATATGTTTGCTCGCCCATCTCTTCTAGTTCTAGCGCTTCATGAATATCTTCTTCTTCAGATGCTTCATGTATCTCCCCTTTGATGATGGTGATGGTTTAGCGAACAAAATGAGTTGCCTTCGTAAAACTTCACTTTGCGGCCATTTTGTTCGCTAAACTAACATCGTCATTTTGTTTGGGAAGTGAGGAAAACCCTTGGTTAACAAGTTTTCACCACCAACAAAACCACCACTCACCACCACAATCTTCACCAAATAGTTTGTTAAACCACCATCGTCAAAATGCCACCAAAAAAACAAAACCAAAGACCTTTGCATGAAATTGAGATCCCCATCATTGATGGTGATGGATTTACAATTTGGACAATCTAAGGCTATGTGACCATACCCTTGACACAAGAAACATTTGGGTGTCTTGGTATTTCTCTCTATGATTGTATTATGTTGGGGGTTGAATGAGAAAATAGGTTGGTGGGTAGGTGGATTGTGAGAATCTATATGATTTTTGGTGGAGGAAAAAGTTTGGTATGAAGATTTTTTGGACAATTGTAAGTGAGTAAAGTTTTCTTGATAATAATAACGAGATAAATACTTACATATTAGTTTCTGACGCATTTTGTCTCACAACTTGATCTTGCTTTTCCCTTCACACTTGTGTTTCCTTTTAAGATTTTCCCACCAAATTAAAGCATGTTTCTTCAGCTTGGCAGCAACGATCTTCACTTTTTGCTCTTCTAGAACCTCCTTATACTCAAACACACGTTCAACAGTTTGTAACTAATCCACAAACTCATCAGGATGTAGTTTCCCTTCAAAATTTGAAATGTCTACTTTGATATCATTCATCCGAAGTTGGCGTCGATGTGAGCGTCTGCTTCTAAATGATGAAGAGTCACTACTGGAGCCATCATCATCATCCTCGTCGTTGTGCTTCCAATAATGATTGTTGGGCATTGACAGTCTTCTGGAGCAGTTGAATTTGTCGCCACATTTCTTCCATCTCCATATCTTGCAAACTTCTTTCTTTTTATCTTTGAGGTGGCATTTTAACAATGGCGGTTCAACAAACTATGGGTGGAGATTGTGGTGGTGAGTGGTGGTTTTGTTGGTGGTGAAGACTTGTTAACCAAGGGTTTTCTTCACTTCCCAAACAAAATGACGGTGTTAGTTTAGCGAACAAAATGGCCGCAAAGTGAAGTTTTACGAAGGCAGCTCCTTGCACACTTTCCGTTGATTTTTTCCGCTCAAACTCAACTCCAAAGTTACGTAACCAGCTCTGATGTCAAATCTGGCTGAGGGACAAAAGGAATGGTAGAGAAAATAAAGAAACTCTATTATTCTCAAAGAAAGTTTATATTATTTGAATGCTTCAATGCTTGAGTATACTTGAGTATATCAAAACACTAGGTGGTGAGCCTTATTTATACTACTCTAGGAAGGCTCTCCATTACAAACTAGAAATATCTAGAAACAAAGAAAAGTCTAGAGATATGGATATTCTAGTACATAAAACTAGAAGGATCTAGAAAAGTTAAGACTTCCCTAATGCTTATTTAGTAGTGTCTAGTAGCTTCCTTATTATTTATTATCTAGTATTCTAGAGACTTCTATATTATTCTTTAGTGTTATAGAGACTTCGACATTATTCTCTAGTATTCTAGAGTCTTCCATATTATTCTTCATCGTCTAGTTATAGTCTAGACACTACTAAGCTCGTGCATTACTCATTGGTTACAGTGCTTATGAATGACATTTACATATGATCATCCAAGTGCATAGGTTGTTACCGTCGTAACCTGGGTTTACGGACAACCATACCAGCCACTGTTTTTATGGCCTTAATTTTTTGCCTTCTTTGAGTGATTGGTGACGATTTTGGATCTTGAATCCATGCATTCGAAGTGATTTGCCATTATTTCACACTATTCTTGAATTTAGAAGGTCTTCCATCATCATATCTTTAATCTTAGTTAACAAGACTTCAATATTTTAAGGGTTCACTATCTTTTTGCATTTTCATATTTCTCTTGCAATACCTATTTATTCAAGACAAAGGGAAAATATAGTAAAATATAAATAAACTTAAATAAAAATATTAATTTATTAAATAAAACATAGCTTAAAGCATAGTAATATATTGAGTTATCGAACCCCATTCAAGACCCATTGCTTGTCCTCAAGCAATGAACATAGATAGGAAGAATTTTACGACAAGCATTACAAAAAGACAAAAGAACAATGATTCAATTGTATGTATATGAATTGGGAAGGTTTAACAATCAAGGGGTCATCATCCAAAATTTCAAATTAGAAATTTAGGATCCTTTACGCTGGATGTCCTCAAGAATTTGAGCATTTTTCTCAAAGAATAAGTCCTACCAAGAGTCTCAATTATAAAATTATTTCCTTATTGTTTTTCTTGTGAAAGCATACATAAATCAAGAATACCTTTTATCAAGATATATTTTTGGCCAAATGGGGAATCATAAAGTTTAGAGATTTATATCCTTCAATTTTTTTAGAAAATGTAAAAAAGAACATGCTAATTTATCAAATTTATAAATGAATTATAACATGATCGTCTTAAAAAGGAATGCAAAGTAAAGTAAAATTTATAAGAAATACCCCATGCTTGAATTTGACATTCTCTTCGTTGTCGGTTGAATTTCCACTTTTTCCTTCACGTTCTTAATGGCTATGAAGTTTCTACTTGATCTCAGATCAAGCAGTGCTTTATCTTTGTGCACACCACCTCTGTCCCATGATTCACATGTTTCATTAAAACCTTGAGTGTACAGCGATTACCGTCTTAGCATCATGAAAACTGGTCTATCGGAAGAATCTCTTGATGACTCGATGACAAGAAGTTTGATGATATTTTAGCTATGTTTTTGAACCGTTTCAGTAGAGTTTGAGTTCATTGTAAAGATGTTTTAAAAGAGTTCCTTATGGTTTAAGGGACATGTTGTAATTGTCTTCAAATTTGTGAAGTTGAGGAAGCTCAAAATCGTGTCACGATTTTGATGGCATGACACGATTTTCTTGGAAGAGAGCATGGTTTATGCTGGAGGAAAATCATGACACGATTTGTGGCAGGCATGACACTATTTCTGGATAATATTGGTCGTACCTTGGGTCGTACGCATCAATCGTGACATCATTTGGAAAATCGTGACACGATTTTGCTTGTGCCTGGTGTAACAGCCCGATTTTCGCTAGATTTATTTTTAATTATTTATTATGTGATTACTTGTGCTTGTGTGTAATTAGTTTTCATTGGGTGCATTTTCATGGATTACCGTATTAGAAGGGTATTTTGGTCATTTAGCGAGTAAGGGTAAAATAGTAATTTTGGTGTGAATTATTTTTAGTGTTTAGTGAGAACCATTATTTTACTAAGTTACTAGAGTAAGTTGAGATTACCGTTTAGTGACCGTTAGTGGTATTTTACCGTTATTAGTTAAATATCGTTTGGAGTGTAGAAATATTTGTGGTTTGAATAGAAATGGGTTAAGCCCACTAGAAACTAGGTTAGGCCCATTAAGGGTTATACCTAATGAGTTGTCTTAGGAGAATATCACTTCATTCATTTCATAAGATATTTTCTAGAGAGAGATAGAGAGAGAAAGTGGGAGAAGAGAAGAACAAGGGTTAGAGAGAAGAGGGAGAGCTTGAAGAATTAAGGATTGGAGTGAACTTAAGAGCTAAATTGAAGCCTAAGTTGGGATTAATCTTTATCTAAGGTAAGGGGGTTAGTTTTTATCATAATCATTTAGTTAATTCTTTTTCTCTTGTTCTATGCATAATTGATTATGAGAATAAGTGATTATCATGAACCCAATCTTTGAAATTCGTGTTTATATTGTAGAGATATGTTTGAATATGTTAATTTGATGTTAAATGAATTGGGATGATGAAATTGCAAGTTCATGATGTATGAATATGGGTAGTTTGTAAATTATGCTCAATTGGTGAATTATGCTATGTTGTTGATGAATTGTGATAAGTTTCATGATCAATAGATGTTGTTGTTGTTAAGTGATGTTATGGATGTTAATTCATGGCTTGGGTATGCATGATTCATAATTTGTTGTTGTGAAATAAGTTGTTGTTTTCGTGAAAATGGGTACTTATGAGTTTTGCTCAAATTGTTGGATTGGAACATTGTGTTGTTGAATTATGGTTGAATTCATGCCTAAATGAAGTGTTGTTGAAGTAGATATGTTGTTGTTGTCGAATGATATCATGGGCATCCCATTTTATGAAATAAGTTGTTTGTATTGGTGAAGTTGTGCTAGATGTTCCTGTGAAGGACCCAAAGTGAAATTTGATATACAAAGTTGTTGATTGAGTTGTCTATGTGGTTGGATGAGTTAAACTTGATGGGATTTCTGTTTTTAGGTTGTAGTTGTGATAGTCGAGTCGTTTTGGGAGAAAATGGAAGTTTCGGGTGAAAATTCAATTGTTAACCGTTTTGGAAAAATGAGTGTTGTGTAAGGCTTTGGAAAATGAATTTGGGAATGTTGAAACTTGAATTTTTCTGTACATTAAGATAGGGCTAAGTGTCAGGAGCGTGTAGGCGAAAACGGCATCGAAAACAGGTTAACGGTTTGGTTTTTACTCGCGAAAACGTGAAAATTGGAAAATCTGATGTTGTCTGTCAGACAGAAATCGTGCTATGATTTATTCATCGGGCTACGATTTTGACCAGGTTTTGGGGTGTTTCAGCTCGAAAAAAATCGATGGGGAAAAATCGGACTACGATTTTGCCTGACCAGAAACTTTTAAAATGCATTTTTCTTCAACCAAATTGTTTCCAAACTTATTTTTAAGTGTAGGGACTTTATCCTAATCATCTAAGGGTGTTTTTATGAAAGAATTAACCTTGTGAAAAAGGGGTCTAGTGAATCTTTGTGTCGTATTGTCTTATGAATTGTTGTGACCATTCTTGTATGACTAAGTGAAGTTGTATGAATAAATGATTGTATTTTGGATATGATATTAACATGAGGTGTTGTATGTTCTCTTACTTGGTATATGAGAAATATTGTAATGATGAGATGATATTGGTGCGTCCATATACATTGTTATTATGGTATGGTATTGATTATGTATGTGGTGATGAATTATTGGTGTGATTGCATAAATGCAAATAAATATTGGTGATGATTTGGTGAGTTGTTGTGTGGACATATGCATTATTATTGAGTCATATGTTCATACATACATATTTGGTGATGACGGATATGTTTATATATCCAATTGATGATGATTTTGGTGATGATGGGCGACGGCCTAAATATTGGTGATGACATGTACCGCATGCATATAGGTGTTGTGTCTAGGATCATATCATGAGGTGACATGAGTCCTAGTTGTGAAATTACTTGATGTACTTGTGGTTGTAAGTGATTGATGGTGATGTTTGTATTTGATGGATTGTTGTATCATGTTATGATTAATTATGTGAATTGATGAACTCATGGAATTGGTGGAATTGTGAATGATGATTATTGATAATGTATGTATGGAAGTTATCTATTTTGATTCATTACATGATATTGGATGATGTTATCCCTGCTTAATTGTGTTATTGATTATGTTGATGTAATACTCACCCCTAGTGGATCTGTTATGGACGGCCTGCCTATCTGTATGGATGGGTAGACGTTGTGCAGGAATAGTAGCTTGGTGAGTTCCTGGTGTTGGTGGATAGTGGGAGCTTTCTCCACTATCGGGTCTTAGAGTAGAGTTGGCTCTGATCTAGGGTTTTGTTGTTAGCTCTAGATCTTGTTGGATTATTTTTATATATTGAGATTTTGTCCATGTGTCGGACTTGGAGATTTTATGCCTATGCATTTTTGAGATCACGTGACATGTATGCTCGGTGTATGAGAATTTGTATCCGCTGCGACTGATGAGGTTTTATATACATGCATGTTAGTTTCCGATCTTTGGTTTTCATTTTTGGTGAAAGTAGCGTCTATTTCTTGAATATATGAATTATTTGCATGTTTAATTGCTTTAATAGAAATAGGGTGTTACACCTAGCTACTATATAAGTGTTTCAGTTCAGATTTTGAAGAAGAGCTTTAAGAGAGAGAAACTTGGGATTACAAAGGAGGTAACTTTAGGGTTGAGTGTCTTTGTAGTGAGGTTCTCTTGGGTTGGGAAACACTATAATCATCTTGGGTAGTGAGATTTCATCATTGGAAGGATCAAAAAGCTTCCTTTTGTGTTTTATCTTAAGATTCATTGAGAGTGTGGGTGACTTAAAAATGGGTAGAAATTAGGTCTTGTTCTTTGTGAGCTTTTAAGTTGATTTCTTGTAACTCATTTGTACCACTTTCATATTAGTGGATTGGATAACGGCTCTCTCCCCCCAGAGCAGGTCATATTGGACCGAACTGGGTTACGATCTTGGTGTGTTTGTTTTCTTTCTTGCTTTATTATCTTGTTGATTTGATTATGCTTGTGGTGTTGCTTTACACACAGTTTTAGAACTATTTTGTTATTGTTGTTGTTGCTTGAGGACACTTTACTCATTGATTATCACTTTCTTTGCTCCACACATCTTTGTTTTCATTGGTGTGATTTTGTCCGAATTCACAACAATTGGCGCCCACCGTGGAGCAAAGGCGTAAATTGTTAAAGTTGGTATCATGGGTCCAAAAGGTCGATAACATAATGAAAGAAGGGTTAATATATTTACCCCCTGTAATATTAGTGGTTTTTGTAAAAAAAAAAAAAATTGTTTAGATTTCAACCCTTGAAAATTCTTTGGTTTTGGACTTTTATAAACTTACTATGCAAGAGGGATGGTAACTCTCAAACAACATATCATTTGCCAAATTAATAATTGTTTATAAAGAAAAAGTACAATAGGGGAGAGAGAGAGTGAGAGAGATGGAGTGGAGAAGTTCTTTACAACAATACCAGAAAATGTGAATCTTAATTTAAACAATGTTGAAACATTGGTGTGATGTTGGAAGAAAAATTGAAAGATTAAACACCAAGTAATTATAATTTGATATAAAGTTGTGTGAATTGAAAAAATTAAGTGTGGGGTCCCACATAAAATAGAACACACACATTAGTAGTGTTTAAATTGCGGTATTTAATTTTAAATACTTGATAATGATAAAAATAATAATTACTATAATTTTTATTCGTGAATATCACTTCCTATAAATTTAACTTATGGTGGTTGTGATAAGAATAAGAATTCAATTGAATGTCTTATCTTTCCTTCATTCAAATCTAATGAGTTTGTTTCCTCCACTTTTGTGGATTTGTTTATTTTTAATATTATCCACAAGTGTTGTTGAACTTATTAATGGATAAGTTCCCTTTTGATCTTATCCATTAAAGTAACTGTTCCGCAATTTTTGCTAAAACAGTTACAAATCTCTATATCAATAGATGATTCTACTCAGTTCAAAAATTACACCAAAAAGTTTCTATTGAGTTGGCGATAACTCTTTCTCTCTTCTCCCTTCAGCTTGTGTTGATGAACTATTCTTCTTCTCATCTCCTTTTTCTGTCGCTTCGAAAATAAGAGTGTTCCTAAGACCTTAGTCCTTGTTCTGTAATAATGTCCCTTTGAAATTAAGAAAATGTCTTAAAAACATAGTCTCTTCGGTAATGTATGTCCCTTCGGAATAAAAAGAACATTCAAGATTACAGTCCCTTTTGGAACAATAATATCCTGACGGAATTAATAATGATCTTAATAGTATATAAATATTTTTTCAATATTTTTTTACTTGATGAGAAATTAAAAAGTTAAAATGGTAGTATCACCATATTTGAGTGGTCGTAGTGTCATATTGATATTTTAGAAAACTTAAAGTTAGAATGGTGGTAACACCATATTTGAGTGGTCTCAGCACCATAACAGAGTGGTAACAATACCATATTAAAATGGTTTCAATATTAAAGAGCGGTCTTAGTACCATATTTGAGGGTGTAAATCTCGAACGATTTTCTACAGTGCAGCACACTTGCAGTTGAGCTTGTTTTATATCGGAGGTAACGTGGTTGATAGTCTGCCTTACAAAACTTTAGACAGTGCCACAAATTGTCTTAAAGAAAGAGACTTGGTCATAATCAAGTTCGGTAGATATTCTTTTTCAAAAAAAGGAATTTGGAAATCCAAATACAACATTTTAAAATCGAAAAACAACAAACAACTTGCTGAATATAATGTTATTAAAACAATACAAGAAAAATGGTAGATGATATTGTTAACAATGGACATTGGTAATTTACAGACCTCTAGAATACATAACCAGTTGCTTATTGCGATGATTTTCTACCCTATGCGGTTATGAACCGCAGACTTGCAGTGTATATGACAGTGCTCCAAAAAGAGCAGTGCTATCAGGGACGGATGTACATATGGGCTATGTGGGGCTAAAGCCCCACATGCCTTTTCCGTAATTATTATAGTTTAAATAATAGATATAACACAAAAGAACAAGTTAGTAAATGAGTAAACTATCTCTTTTACAATGTGTTTTATGTTTGAGTTTCACAAAATCATTTGTGATTTTTGATGTGAACAAATTATTGAGGATCGTTGAATTTTATCCAAATAATTTTATAGATGTGTCGAAAATGACGTTACGCATCAACTTAAGAATTACCAATAACCAGTTCAAATATTGTTTACCATAGTGTACATAAGAGTAAAAGGTTTTGATTAGATTGAAAGAATGAAGTACAAGGCTAAAATGCAAAACCACATTTCAAGACATAATGAAGCACTTGTCAAAAGTAACTACACGCAACATATAAAAATAAAAAAAATAAAAAACACATAAATGAATATTGCAACTATAGCTCAAATTTATGATGACTAAAAACATAAAATAATATTGCAACTATATATATATAACTTTTCAAAAAAATACTCGTCATAATTTTCCATTGGGCTTCCCCTAAGGAAAAAAAATCCATTGGGTATATTTATTTAAGAGAGGTACGAGATCATTTTCAATGCAAATAATTATTTTTCACAAAATAATTATTTTTTTGCGGTATCCGAGGTTCAAACTCCAGACTTTACATATATTGTGTATTGTCCTTGCTAACTAAATTAAATTCACAGGACTCACAAAATATATATAGTAGTAATACTAGTGTCTTCTCATAATGCCATATTTATTTCACAAAAAAGGACGTTGTTGATGATAAGTACTCAAACTCAATGTATTGGTAAGACTTGAGTACTAAACAATGTGTGTATGTGTGTCTATATATATATATATATATATATGCCTCCCCTTATTCTATCAATTCTCATTAACCTTGTTCATCTTCTCCAACCCACACTTTTCATCTATTCACGTGAATTCACATAAATTCAGATGAATTCATAAACTACTAACTCAGTAATTTCTTCGTGGTCTCAATACATAAATTCTCCTCTCAAATCTTAATTTTCACATCGAATTCATTCAACAATCTTGTTATAACAAAAAAGGTTTTTTTTTTTAATGGCATAAAAAAAGTTACTGAATGTTAGATTAAAAACCACTCGTTGTATTGTATGAAACCAATTCGAATGTATATTCTAAATAAAAACACAACTTCTTAAGCAAAAAGAAAAAAGAAGAACATAAATAAATATTGCAAATATAGCTCAAATAGTCAAATTCGTATGGCAAAAGACATTAAATAATATTGCAACTCTTCCTTCAAAACAAAAATAATATTGCAACTCTATAATTCAGAAGTCCTAGCTCAATTGATAAAATGTTGAAATTGTTAGGCCGGATGTCATGATTGGAGTTCGAACCCCGATACCTCCACTTATGTGTGTGAGTTTATAATGACTTTGCAATTTCGTCTATCTAAAAAAACTATTGCAACTCTATAGCTCCTCTAAAAAAAAAATATGCGGCTAGATAACTTCAAGAAAATCACTTGTCATAATTTCTAATTTGGCATATATTAATTTGAAGGGTGGTACTAGGTCATTTTTAAATTGGAGAAGATCTTGATTGATGTATTCCTATAAACAACAATATTCATTGCTCATCATGCTAACATCGATCTCACAACTAACATGCACATTTGTATCCTTCGTAAAGTGAGGTAGACCAAGTTGACAATGGTGTATGTAGAGAAAATATTTTTTTATTAGTTTGTATTTGAAAAAAAAAGGCCATATATGTAGAGAAAAAGGGACCTGGATTTGCTGATGTAGTAAATGGATGCAGTTTTTTTTTTTTCTCAGCCGTACATATGAGATCGAACTATTAAGATTTAAAATCGAATCTTTTTAAATAAAATGATCTCGATCGTATAATTTAGATCAGACAACTAACATTGATTACAACACCATTATGTAATTGCATGAAATCCCATTATGTAAAGGACAACGCCCGTAAAGTGAGGGCTTTAGGCCCCGAAAATTCTTAGTCTGAGAGTATCAAGACTCTAAATCATTTTTGCTTTAAATATATTTTCGCTAGTCAAATTCTTTAAACATTTTTACGCATAGTTTAGGTGGTACTTAAATAGAGAGTTGTAAACTTGTAGTTTGCGTTATGTGTTTGATCCCAAAGATAACTATTTTATTGGTTATACATATCTTTTATTCTTTTTTCTTCATATTTTTATTAATGTGATGTTAGGTATTGAAAATATGTTAAAACTGGTTGTGTCAAACCAAATTATGCAAAAGTAAAAAGGAATATATACTTGCGTCAGAATTCAATATTACCTTGTTATTTCATGGTTTAATAATTGGTAAATAATATCTATATATTAAATATTATTTTCAACATAGATTATTAATTAAACTATATATTTTTGTTTTAAAAAGTTGTTGCACTAATTTGATCGAGTCTAACCGAAGGAGTTAGATTCTAACAATGTAATAAATTAATGTTCGAACTCTGACCCTAAGTGATACCCATGTTATTGCACGACATGCATCTGATAAAATTATATGTTAGTATTTTTTAATTTTATGTTTAGAAACACACTGTTTTTTGACAAACAAAAAAACAAAACAAACACACTTTTTTTTTCTTTCTTTTCGAAGAAATGTTTATAAACACACTTTTTTTTTGAAAGAATGTTTATAAACACACTTAAAATGCTCGATATAAAATCCGCTTTAGACTTCACCAACTATTCAAAATTTATTTTCCTTAAAAAAATAAAAAAAAAACTATTCAAAATTTATTGGGTCGGCTATGTTTACTTCAACACGGTTATATAGATTCATTATTACCATATCCATTTTAAGTATATATTAAATGACACATCGTTCCCGTGAGCATATCTCAATTGACAGAGATATGCATTGTTATATATACGGATTGTGGTTCGAACTCTGGACATCCCACTTATTCATTTTTAAAAAGGTGAATGACATATTTAATACGTACGTAATTATCTTGTAAATAGATTTCATCTACATCGTTAACTCATTGTATACTTAAATCATATTTACCCATCTTTGTTTGCACTGATCAAAATCGTTTGTTTGTTTTCTCTTATTTATGTTATAGATAGTGGAAGACAACTGAAATATTTTGATTCGTGTCAGCTTAGATGGGTAACTTATATCTACCCTTTGTTGATAAGTAAATAAGATTTTTCCTTTTAGAAGTAATGTTGATTAAAATCAAATATAATTAATGATCGGTGTAATTATTCAATATATTAACTGTATATATAAATTTATTTTTTTATAAATAGTTTCCACATACGTTCCATCTTCCCTCAAAAAAAACATGCGTTTCATCTAATCCTTTTTATAAAAACAAATGAATTAATAAAAGTTGATGTATTAGATTCATAATATGGATTAAATACATCAAATTTTATTCACTCATTTGTCTTTTATAAAAAGGATTAAGGAAAATATTTAAATTTTTTTTCTCCTCTTATTGTCCTCAATCATATCCCATTAAGATTTGATCTAAACTTCCATTGAAAAACTAAAGAATATATATTCTAAAAAAGTAAAAAATTCTAAACTCAGTGTGTGAAATCATGACATTATATTTTTCAGCTATAGCTTAGATAAATTCAAACTACAGACCTATATTTTTCAGCTATAGCTTTGATAAATTCAAACTATAAACCAAGAGAGTGAAATAGACATAGATATTCTCTATAATACCTATTATCTACACTTTTATTTAGTAAAATTCACATAGATACCACATTTTAGAAATGAATCTCTTATAAAATGGTAAGCTCTACATGAAGTTTTTTTTTTTTTTGGCAAATACTCTACATGAGTTTAACCTAATAAAAAAATGAGTGCTAAAAAAACCGATAGAAAAAGTATATTTCTGACATTTTTCTATTTAATATAACTTACAAATCAATCCTTTCCGATCATATTTATGCCTTCATTCCCTTCAATGAGGGCAATGTACTCTACATGAGTGGTAGATAATTCCACCATATGTAGTTGATTTATATTTCAATTAATAGTCGTGTCAAATAATATAAACACAAAATCCAATAAAAATTTCATAACATTTACATTGCTCTTATAGTCCATATCCGCACACCCCTCCAACAAAGACAATATACTCCACTTAAGTCGTAGATAATGCTATCATACAAAAAAATTAATTTTTTACCAAACGTATAAAAGGATAGATGAGTTCAAATTCTACTTCCCTATATTGTATTTTGAGAATTTAGATATTATAAATAAGCTTTTATATTTGTCTTATAAAGGTATTTCCTCTGATTTCTTATATAAGAAAAGATTATTTTGTTAGGTTTATTGAATAATTAATATATCTGATTTTTATTGTATATCACGTATATTAATTATTCAATGAACGTAAAAAAAAAAAAAATTATACAGGAGACCGGAGGGTATAATTTAGTTGGTGGAACAAGGGGATATTGAAGGATACCATAATAACTATACTAAATTTACTTACAATTTTCCCATAAAATATTAGTTTTTACATTTGAAAAATAAATTATGCATAAAACACATATGTACCTTTATTGTAGGCCATAGCCTGTAAAAAATTTAAATGCGAAATAATTGTATTAGCAGGAGAAGTTGGTGGATGTGGTAACTACTACAACCACATAGCAAACAAACAAAGTAGTTGACATTTAAAGACATGACAACTTTAGTGACAATCTTGTTTTTCTCCCTTTTTATTGGTCAAAAATAATAGAGAGAGAAAATGAAGAGAGAGAATGAGTATGAGAAAGAAAGTTATACAAAAGTTGTCACAAATTGGTTGTACAAATATAATTTCTCTTGATCAAATTACCAGTTACACTTTCAAGACATACTAAAATAGTCAAAAAAAAGATTACCGTAAAAAAATATTATACTAAAATGGTCCTTGAAATTGCAATATTTGAATCAATTCGTCCCCTATTTAAAATTGAAGAGTGTTATTTGAACAATCAATTTGATGATAACTTATTTGACACCAAATGAATGTTCAAATATCATTTATCTTTAAAATTATGTGAATATTTTTCAATTTTAAGATCATTTTCCACAATCTTACAACTTCAATGACTAAGTTGAATATTTACTAGTTTAAAAATTACAAAAATTTACTGACTATTTTTTTAACCACATATGTGTGAAAGATTCACCGACGCATAACTAATATTTGTCGAAGAATCAACCTGACTACTTTTTATAGAATATACCAACCACATTTTTTCATCTACAATGATTGGACTCGGAACCTTGTTTAAGGATTCCGAATCAAGTTTCGGTCGGACCAACTTTTGTTACAGTACTCGGAACCTTGCAATTAGATTTATTTTAAGTTTTTTTTTTTTTTTTTAGTCTATATTTATACATATGTACCAATTAGCCATTTTACAATGAAGCAATAGAGTTGCACTCTTCGATGTTTCAAATTAATCTATGTATTCTAATTGCATCTCATAAATACATATCTAATTAAATTTCATTGAAAATTGAAATATAGCTATTTCTTTTAGCATAGTGTAAGTTTCTAACTTAAAAAAGATGAAGTTTGGGAAAGAATTTGTGTCACAAATTGTACCAGAATGGCAAGAAGTATACATGAATTACAACTCTCTCAAGTCTATTCTAAAAGACATGTTAAAGTTTAAAGAGGAAAATGAATCAAAAGCACCAGTGGCATCAACACCAAAAGGATCATTGAAGAGAAGGCTAACTCTCTATAGAGCTTTTAGTGGTCTTAATTGCAAACAAAGAGGAAGTTCAAGTACGAATGAGGATGAAGTAATACTTGTTCGGTCACAAGGAGATGAAGATTCAAAAGTGTTGTATCAAACCAAGTTTTTAAACCCTTATGAAGATGGAGCAGAAAGAGATCTTGTCTTTTTCAGGAAACTTGATTTTGAGTTTAACAAGGTTAATGGATTTTATAAGAAGATGATGAAGGAAGTTGTTGAGGAAGCTGAGGAGTTAAGCAAGCAAATTAATTTTCTTATTGCTCTTAGAATAAAGGTTGATAAGGTTAGGTTTGGAAATCTTGATAGCAATGAAAACTCTTCTTCAACTTCCATTATGCATCATGTAAGTGATGCCAAACATGGTACGTCATTTGTTATGTTCCTTGCTTTTTAATCTATGAAAATAGCATGCATCATAAAAATTCTATGCAGTTCATGATATTATTTGGATGCCAATTGCGGTTGGCACAAATGGTTGGACCTAATTCTGCTCACACCTATTGTGATTTCGGTAAGTTCCGGAATTTTGCATTATAAGGATCTATGTAGTACCAACAATTAAGTGTTTGAGACACATATATGTGCGACACCGATAGATGTAGTTATGTTTAATTACGTCAATTTTCTTAAATTATAAACCGATCTCGGTGTGTTAGTGTATTGTCTGGTGTCAATACTTTATAGATAAATATATTCTTTTGTTCTATACAATAAGCATGCATCATAAATTATTTACGCAATTCATGATGTTAATGAGAAATTAATCATATTATTTGATGCTTTTTGAGGAGGAGTTGAAATCTAAGATGTCTATAACTATTTTTGAAGGTCACTCAACTCTACACATGGACGTGATTCATGAAGTTGAGATGAGCCAAAGTCATTCGAACGATGAAGATATAAATCATGCGGCACAAACTAATTCCAAGACTTCCATACAGGGTTTTAGACCAGCTCCTTTAGAGATTCTTGATCATGTGAAGATCAATGTGATCACACCAGAAACTCCTGTATCAACCATAAAAGGGATTCTTGTAAGTTCAAAATCTAACATAGAATTTAACAAGAAAGAACTTAGGAAAGCAGATGAGCAACTTAGCGCAGCCCTAAAAGAGTTTTATCATAAGCTAAGGCTTCTAAAGAGATACAGGTGACATAGCTTCTTCCTTCATTTTTTAACTTAGGAATTGTTCACTTGAGCTTATCTACGCGGATGAACACATGTCTTAGCTTATTTGCATAAGCTTTTACAGATAGCTTATGAAAACAACTTGTAGCTAATGTTAAGAGTCCCACATCGAATAAGAGATTGTCTAACAATGTGTTTATAAGTGGGGGCAATCCTCACGTCACAAGCCGGTTTTGTGGGGTTGTGTTAGGCCCAACCATGATTTCTAAGATAATATCAGAGCCTCTTCAAGATCCATTTTGTCAGAGCCTCTTCAAGATCCTTGGAAGCGACAGTGATCTTCCTTTCCCTGAGTTGCAACATATTCAACATTAGTAGTAGAAAGACTGACAATAGACTGCTTCTTAGATGACCATGATATTGTTCCATTTCCAATCATGTAAACATGCCCTGAGGTGCTTTTCCTATCATCAGTATCCCCAACATAATCAGTGTCTTACCAACCAATCTAACCTTTTCATCCTTCTTATACATCACTCCTGAGCTCACATTTCCTTTTAGGATCGGATGAAGTACTGAATAAAGCTAGGTTATTATGTTGTTCTTCTCCTTCTTCAGCGTCTCTTCTAGTTACATAATCATATAGGTAACTTGGTGGATTTCTTGTTCTAGGGGGAAGCTTAGACTCATTAGATGACTCAAGCTCCATCTCAACTCATTATCAGAAGCATCATTTCCATAATTTGAAGAAGCATTATCACTTATATATATATTCAAGGTCAGGCATCTTAGGACCAACATCATTCACTGGCACATCATTTGAGAACTCTATCACATCATCATCAATCAACACCTTACTTGTTTGTGTGTTTTCGTCAGCATTCAAGTTCCATCCTTGTGATTCTTCAAATATAACATCCCTGCTAATCAAAACTTTCTTGCTCTTAGGATCATATAGCTTGTAAGCTTTTGATTCTTCACTTAAACCTAAAAAAATACACTTAGTACTCTTATCATCCAACTTCTCTCTCTGAGAATCTAAAACATGTGAATATGCAATACATCCAAATACTCTAAAATGATGCACTGAAGGTTTCACACCACTCCATGCTTCCTCTAGAGTCATATTTTTAGCATCTTCACATTTTTCAATTTTCAAACATTCAGGAACAATAACTGGTGCAGAGATGACAAACATTCTATTGGTGCTCATCTGTGTTGACATAATCATCCCCCTCCTATCATGATAAACTTTGCAAGTATCTTTTGTAAACATAATTGTAAATTCTTCTTCTGAAGTTGGCCAATACTAAGTAAATTGTTTCTAAGTCTAGGCAAGTAATACACATTAGTTATGACCTGAATCATACCACCAATGAGTAACTTCAAGTCACCTCTTCCCATAACTGACATTCTTGAATCATCACCTAACTTCAATGATTCTCTAAAGTTATTATCAAAATTCAATAACCAATCCTTTGTCCCTATCATATGATTTGAGCAACCTGAATCAAGAAACCATACCTCATCTTTGGCATTTGTGTTCATGCATGATTGAGCCATCAGAAGCAATTCACCATCTTCAAATTGAGCATAATTTGCATTTTTTTTCCCATAGGGGACATTCATTCTGATAGTGTCCCAGCTTGTGACACTTATAACACTCAATAGAATCTTTGTTGATTCTTCCCCTACCCTTTCCTCTAGCACCTGAATGCCCTCTTCCTCTACCATATCCCATAGATCCTCTTCCTCCATTCGAAACCTTCAAAGCTTGCTCAATATCAATTTCTTGATTCTGAGATTTTATGCGTCGTTCTTGAACAAGTAAGCTACTCTGAAGTTCATCGATGAAGAGTGCAGTCACATCATTAGATTCTTCAATAGAGCACACCACATAATTGAACTTACTTGTTAAAGATCTCAGAATCTTCTCAACAACCAGTGTTTGATCCATCTTTTCACCATGTGATGTCATCTTATTAGCAATAGAAAGCGTTCTTGCGAAGTATTCATCAATAGTTTCATTTTCCTTCATAGCAAGAATCTCAAATTCTTTGCGTAAAGCATGCAATTGAGAACGTTTCACATTGGTAAAACCTTGATATTTCCTACACATTGCATCCCAAATATCCTTATAGTTGAATCTTTAACCAAGAATGTTTCCATGGCTGTTCTATCTTTTGTGAATTCGATGAGAAATCACACCAATAACAATTTGATGTTTGGAGCAAGAGATAATCAAGCAACCAAAACAAAGTGTATGGAACAATTAAATACAAGCCAAAAGTAGAAAACAACGGCGAGAAGAACACAAAGAAGAGAGGAACACAAAAGAATTTGTTGACCCAGTTCGGTCCAAATTGACCTAGTCTGGGGGAGAGAGCAGCCCTCCAATCCACTATATGATGAGTATCGTTGCAAAAGAGAAATCAATGGGTTACAAGAATAAGTCTCCCACCTAATTCTACCCAAAGTCCCAGCCTCTTCTTCCCGTAACCAAGAGACTCAATCCTAATAGTGTTTCCCAAGGTGAATCAACCCACAAACCCTAGTGTTTGTTCCGAAGAGACAAACTCTATAAAAACCCTAGTTTTGTTGTTGCCTTTCTAAACCCTTGTTTCAGCCCCCTCTATCTCTCTCAAAGTTTAGCCTGATACAAGGTCTATATTTATAGTAAAAGTATAACTCATAAATTTGGAACAAATACCATACTGAAGATACGTTTTTTTTCTTTCTCCTTCAGTGAAAGAATATTTGCATCAAAAATATAATATTCCCTTTCAAAATATATTTGCATCAAATCATTCTTCATACGATACAAAAATATATTTATTGTCCATAAATATATTTTCAGCACAAAATATATTTGAAACAAATCTTTTATATTTTTAGCAACAATATTCTCCATCCATCAAATTTTGAGTCATACTACAACACTATCAATGGATTGGAAGAGATAATTCTTCACTTTAAGATCACACAGCTTACTATCCTTCGCAACTTTCTCTTGTTCTGGTGTTGGATTCTCTGGAGCATTGATGATACCAGTTTCAATAAAATCCCAAAATTGTTTGGAACGAAGCAGATTTTCCATAAGCATGGCCCAATGATCATAGAAGCCATCAAACTTAGGAATAGAAGGCTGTGAGAAATTTGCAGAATCCACCATGGATGAATGCTTGGAGTTTGAGAGGAAGAAGAAGGAGCAATACGCGTAACAAACTGTAACAAACTTTCCTGCCAAAAAAGTTGCGCTTTCTAATTTGTTGTACAAGCCCTAACACAGGCTCTAGATACCAATTGTAAGGAGAAAATGGTTTGTTATTCATTCAAGTTAGTTACACAATGATTGGATACCTATTTATAGCAAACTGTCCAACACTAGTGAGTTAGCTTACTTTTCAAGCAACAAGCAAAACTAAACTCTAATACTTTCCAAGCATCCAAAACCCATATTCTCTAATACCTAACATAAAAAGCCTAATCATTATGCCTGTTTGCAATGCAGCTTCTTAAACTTATTGGCATTCTCAAAAATCATGAAGAAGTATGATAAGGTATCCTTTATGATTTGAATGATAATTTTTTGCTTGCAATTTTCTAATTTGGTTTTTTCTAACTAATAAACCGTTACAGGTTTCTTCAAGGAACGCATCAAAAGATTACTTAAAGATGGTGGACAGTTCCTATGTTGGAAGCTCAGATGAGGTTACCTTTTTGGTTGCAATTCTCTTACCTTTTTTCCACTTATTATTCAATAGATTTGTTCCAAATCTAAAATGCTGCATACTCCATCATGTATTGTAAAAGGTTAATAGGCTCTTGGAAAGGGTGGAACATGCCTTCATTAAGCACTTTGCAAATGGGAATCATAGAAAAGGAATGAACATATTGCGACCGACCGCAAAGAGGGAACGGCATCGACAAACATTCTTATTAGGTAAGGGCATGAGGAATTGGTTAATATTTTAATAATCTCAGCCGTGGTATTAAATTGCGGTTGTGATTTCTTTACAATGCAAACCTTTATATTGGAGTAAAATGTGGCCAAAATATTTGCTGTGATGTCGTTGCGGAGAATTCCAAATCTGCAACAGTTGCAGAATGCAATTTAAAACCACGTGCAAATCATAAGGTGCATTAATACTATGGTGAACATCGGTTAATTTTTGAAAATATGTATGTTGTTCTATATTCATCGAGGCTAACTGAAAAGAAATTAATTCAATCTGTCTCAATATTAGGCTTAGAAAGAGTAATCCATGTCTCACTCTGACATTTGATCATTTGATTTCTCAGGACTATTAACTGGTTGCTCAATTGCTCTCATTGTAGCACTAATTATACTTATACATGTAAGACGTATTGTTAATACTAATAGTGAAGGGAGATCTAAATATATGGAAACTATATTTCCACTTTATAGGTAAGTTAGAAATGTCCACTTTAATTTTAATTATGATATTACATAATTGTATCTTTGTGTTTCTGTATATTTGCAGGCATGTGTGATTGAGTCTATGAGCACCTACACATACACGGACACCAAACATGATACAGGCACCGATAATAATTTGAGACGGACACTAGGATTGTCCATGGTTCGGTTCAGCATCAAAACCGAACCGAACTAATCCGTTTCAACAATTCGGTAAAACTGAACTGAACTGTTAATGGTTCATCCCTAACAGAACTGAACTGGTATAAATGTTCCATGTAATGGTTCCAGGGTTTCGAACCAAAAGAAAACTACCTTTAGAAAAAGCTAAACTATAGTTTTTCAAAGTAACGAAACTGATTTTGTGAACCGAACTGTACCAAATTTTTATTATTAACAGATAATTATAGTGTTGAAAAACTAAAAGCCGCCTACCTCGAAGATTATGACTGTTTTAAAAAAGCAAAAGCTGAATCCTAGAAGTGAATGAACTGTGACAGATAGTTCACGAGCTGAACTAGTACATCTTAATTCGTGAACTGTCAATCCAAGTTCGATTTTTTTGGTGGGGGTTTGTTTGATTTAACAGTTCAGTTTTGTTTTTTGCATTTTTTTTAACAGTCCTACTCGACACATATATAAAGTATCGGTGCTACGCAACCAAAAAAAATTATTTTACCGTAAAACTTAAGTATTAGATGGAAATCCATGAGTTTTTAGATTGCTTTGAACACAATGATGTCATGAACATGATTAATGAATTAAGTTTATTGCAGTCTCTTCGGATACATCGTCTTGCATATGGTCATTTACTCTGCGGATGTATACTTCTGGAGGCGTTTTAAAATCAACTATCCATTTATATTTGGATTCAAGGAAGGAACAGAGTTAGGTTATAGAGAAGTATTTCTTCTTAGCACTGGCCTTGCAGTACTTTCATTGGCTGCTGTTCTCTCAAAC
This sequence comes from Medicago truncatula, assembly GCF_003473485.1. Classification (NCBI taxonomy): domain Eukaryota; kingdom Viridiplantae; phylum Streptophyta; class Magnoliopsida; order Fabales; family Fabaceae; genus Medicago; species Medicago truncatula. The sequence goes on along the minus strand of NC_053048.1, from coordinate 3,267,923 downwards.
TTAAACATGGAGATCGATAAAACAACACAAAGTTTCAAAGCTATTACAGAATCAGTGCCTTTAGGCCTTGTCATAGTAAGTTAGAATATCATATCTTTATCAAATTTTAATCATCTGGTTGTGTATTTTTTCAATGAATATACTTTTGTCGTCTCGTATGCTAATAAATTTGCATTACAGGTTGTGCTTGCCATAACATTTTGTCCCTTCAATATCATATATAAAACCAGCCGCTTCTTCCTTGTTAAATGTGCATTTCATGCTATTTGTGCTCCTCTCTACAAGGTAAATAAATTGAAATATTTCAAATTATTGCTCAAAATATCATTGAAGACACTAATCTTGATTGTTTCTGGTTCAGGTCATCTTTCCAGATAATTTCTTGGCAGACCAGCTTACCAGCCAGGTATAAAAATTTACATTACCCAAAATCTTAATATTGTTCATTTCTTTGACTCATAAGTATAGCAATGTTTGAAAAACAATACCAAACCAGCCGACTGTTGAATAGGGTACCAGCCAATTTGTCGGTAGGTCTGATTTGGGTTACAAGGTAATTTGACTGAACTAGTTCAACGAGTCGGTTAAATTTGGTTGGTTCAATCAGTTGAAGTGATCGAATCAAGTGAACCATGATTGGTCTCACAGTTTCGATCTCCGGTCCAGTCTTGCTTTTACATATTTCACCTATATAGCAATTCAAAATCTGCAAAGAAACAATTGGAAAGATCTCTGTGTTCTGATTGAAATATTTTAATTCTCTGCTAAACTTTACTTTTTTGTTCAGGTTCAAGCATTTAGAAGTTTGCAATTCTATGTTTACTACTATTTTTACGGGGACTTCAAGAAGAGATCAAACAAGTTCATGGAAGAAAACAACTATAAAATATTTTATATAATTGTAGCTATTATTCCATTCTGGATCCGTTTTCTTCAGGTATGCATCTGCCATTCATTTTCTTATCTAGGTTATATCACCACACTTTAAAGTGAGAGCGACGCCACACTTTAAGACAAACCCTAAGACATTGAGTGTATTGATTCACTCGCTTATAAGTAATGTAATACATGTAACTCACACATGCTACACAACAAGCTCAAGCTGGGTGTTATCTGTTTACAATTAATTAAACTAGGGTTTCTTCTCTAACAAATGTATATGATATAAATTATAATTCATCCATTTGAAACCATTTCCTGTTAAAAATATTGAATCTAACATGAAGTTTATTATTTGAAGTGTCTTCGAAGATTATTACTTGAAGAGAGAAATAAAATGCACGGACTCAATGCATTAAAATACATCTCAACAATAGTTGCACTTACAATGAGGACTATTGATCAGTTTAGCCCAGGAACGGTTTGGAAAGTTCTTGCTGCAAGTTCCTCAGGCATTGCAACAGTTGTTAATACCTATTGGGATATTGTCATTGATTGGGGTTTGCTAAGAAAGGACTCAAGAAATCCATGGTTAAGAGATAAACTCTCTGTACCTTACAAAAGTGTATATTTTCTTGCCATGGTAGGTTATTATTTTTTTTTTGTCTAATTATTTTTGTTTACAATTATTTTAATCTCTGCAGATATATTATTTTTATTCTTAGTCTCTCTATAATACTTTTTAGTCCCTTCAAAAAAATTTCATATTTAAATTGGTTACTGCAATATTCAAGCACCAAAAACAGGAAGTGGTATAATTACTGAACTAAAACAAAAAAATATTTTACAGGAACTAAAAGAAAAATATGATATATTTGTTGGAACAAAAAACATACTTAACCGTTTAATTTTATTGTTAAATGTTAATATATTAATTGTTATGTTAGTATTTTTCGACAATAAAAATTGTGCGCTGCGTTTAATGATTATGAATGAATTGTTTTTTAGGTGTTGAATGTTATACTTAGGCTTGCATGGATGCAATCGGTTTTAGGCATTAAGGAAGCTCCTTTCCTTCATAAATCAGCTTTGACTGCTGTTGTAGCTTGCTTGGAGATACTTCGTCGCGGCATTTGGAACTTTTTCAGGTACTTTGTTGAACTTATTCAATAAATTTTCTGCCGTTTCAGTGATATGATTATTTTTAAGTCAGTTTGATTAGTTTCTAGCTCATAGTAGCTTCTGAATTAACATAGGTTTCTGGTAATTCCCTTATGAATATAATTTCGATCAATCATTTGTGTTTTTGTGTTAATTTTATCTGTTTCCTTGAAAACTAAAATTCGAATTCTAACAGTATCATACTGCTGTAGTATTCTGTTACAGTTTGTTATAGTTTTTAGTTACTTCAGTTAGTGGCAAAACTTGATGTTTTAAATTGAACAGGTTGGAGAATGAACATTTGAACAATGTTGGAAACTATAGGGCATTCAAGTCGGTACCTCTTCCTTTCAATTATCAAATTGATGATGAAGACAGCTCTGATACATAAACAAGGATGAAGACAGCTCTAAAGTGGTTTGGAGTAATTACAGTACTTGTTGGTGCGGATTTCCATGCAACTAGAAATTTTTTTTGGCCAATTCGAAAACAAAAAGAGTTTGAAAGGTTTATTATTGGAATGTCACTCAACTATTTAAGGAATTTGGTGTGCTATGAACTCACTAATCTTTTCATCTAAAGATCATTCTATGGAGGAGGTGGTTGATAGCATAATATGCGCTTCATGGAAAAAAATTTTGGCCAAATATTCTAAAAAATTGTGTATGTAATATGAATGGTTTCATAACCTAAGATAACATTGTTGTAAAAGTATGTGTCACCAAGGATTTATTTTTGGTTGGGCAAAGTACCCGTTGTACTTTATTCTTTTCTTAGATGTAATACTTCTTGTACTTGATTCAATGTTTCTTTATATGTAATTTTTGCAATTAAAAAGGTAAAGGAGTAACTGTTTTTTTTAGGATTAATATAGGTTAATTTTAATAGATATATTCATGTATTAATATAGATCAGTGTATGAAACACCACCAAAAAAAAAAGATCAGTGTATGAATAGCAATAAGGTTGGCCCATAATTTGAATAAGTTACCATTCACTCTATACATAGGATATATTCTCTATCATTCTTTTTAAGGAATATTCTCTATCATTTTGTACCACTTACCTTACTCTTCTAATATTTTTTTTGGTGTTAATCCTTCAGTTTTCATCAGAAAATATTCTTGATAAACTAATGTTCGATCGCAAAATAAATAAAATATGATAAAAAAAATTGTTCAATCTAAAAAGAAATGACTATGAAGATACTTACAAATCAAATTCAAATAAACTTTATGATATAAGTAATAAAATTATTTTTTACATTTCCACGCATATTTAGAAATGTATTTAATTTTGTATTGAAAAGAGAAATTATGTGTGATTTTACAATATCTCCTATTAATGATATGGTAAAAAGAGATTAAAAGAGTAAAAAGAAAAACATAATTAACGATGGTGTGACTCACTCAATTATATGACCGACAATCTTCTTTTGTGTGTATCTCTTTTTAAATGGCATTTTTCATTTATTTTTTATAAATGGATAGGATCCTTACTCGTAATAAATAGAAAAGAGTATGATAGAAAAAAAAAATCATTAATGATGCATTGATATAATAAAACACAAATACTTTTTTCAAAGTGACTTATTATAAAATGCATATGAAGGTGTAAATTGCACCCAATTAAAGGCATATATATATATATATATATATATATATAGGATCCGTTGACACCAGGTGTCAACGAATTCGTTGACACCAAATCCCAACCGTCCAGATCCCTTTAATCTAAAGGCTTCAATTTACTCACTTAAGTCTCTCACGTGACACAATCTCCTTCTTTTTACGCTTTCCTTCTCCTTGTCTTCTGAAAATCCACCACTATTGTTACACCTTCTTTCCCTTTTTCTATTTTTTCTTTCTGAAAATCTACCACCGTCAAAACTGAAATCCACCACCCTCAAAGCTGAAATCCACCCATCGACCATAACTGCTACAATCATTTACATCGTTTTGATAGAGCATTTTGCATCACCATCTTCGTCTCTCAGCCACCGTCATCGCGCCGCCATCGTCGTCGATAATTGCGGTGCCATCGTCATCGACCTACTTTCGTATTTTGATAGAGCGATGTTCTGAGCTTGGAAAACTCAATATCAATCGGTTGTTAATTACACTTTTGGTTGTTCCTATAGTATTTTAATCCTTGATTGTAAAAATGGAAATTCAAAGCCATTGAATTTATTGTTATGGCATAAAATTGACGTCTCTAATGTCTTGAAGGATGAAGAAATGTTTGTTGGTTTTAGTCATGTGAAGGGGACAATGTTTTTTTTGTATTCGTGGAGCTTTGTTATAAGGCATTTTCCACCACATTCAATGCATTCAGAGCCACTTGATCCAATTGTTCCTGTTAAAAAGAGTAAGACCCCAATGGTTGTTAAACCAAAGGAAAAGGCAAAGAAGAATGGTGGTGTTTTAAGAGTTCTTGCTGCAATGATATTTGATACTGGTTGTGGAGCATTGACAGCATTTATTGTGCTTTATTTGTGGACAATATTTGCCAATAAACGTTGTGCAGTGGTTCCAGAAGGATGTTCTATGCAACTTTTACATGTTTAGCATAGGAAAGTTAAAGCGTGAAAGACAAGCATATGGCGGTGCCAATTGTTTTTGACGGTGTACTCAATTGATCTTAGGGGAAAGGATGCTTTGTCATTGTCAATAAAATCTTAAGGGAAAAAGAATTGTGTTACAGAAAACTCACGCGGTGACGAAGGTGCAGAACTTTCTCCTCGGCGGCAATGGGGACTTGCTATATTTTCTATCAAAACCTCATGACAAAGAAGAGAAAAGTCAGTGAATCATGTGAAATTTTTTAATACCTAAGTTTCCTTTTTAAATTAAACATTGTGAACCACATGATTAAGAGATCTGGACGGTTGAGATTTGGTGTCAACGAATTCGTTGACACCTGGTGTTAATAATATTATTATAATATAATAATAAATAAAATAGTTGAAAATGTTCAAAAATTTTGTTTTATAAGCTTTACATAGTGCAAATCAAACATTTCACATTATAAAGGGTATTATAGTCAATTTTGATTATTTTGTCCGGTACATTAACATATCAAACAACGTAAAGTACACAACCGCTTTTTCTATGCACCATTTATCAAACACAGTAAAGTTCAAAAAGTTGTCTTGTAACTTAGACATTTGTCCTATACTGTTCTGTCTAGTATCCATCATTTTGCAAATCAAACGCACCCATAGTGTTTTAAAAATCAAACCGCACATGAATCTTACAAAGTTCAACCGGTTCGACCATTCGATCCGATCCAATTTTTAAAACACTGTGGTACTAGGACTGATGTGTCATGTGTGACATCTGTCTTACAACCATTTGGAAAGAGCATTATAAGGGTGATTAAATGGTTTATGGTTTATTTTTACGAATCAACCAAACATGATTGAGCTTCTAAAAAAATAATGGAAATATGATTGAGATAATTGATACGTTTAACAAATTTGGTGGAATAAAGCGAGAGATATGTTGAGAATAAATCTTTACAAAATTTTCCTTCCAAAAAAAATCTTTACAAATTTGAAAATTATGCATTAATTGAGGTTATTCTAAGGGCTGAAAAAGTTTGGTCAATTAGACTTAAAAAAGGTATGGTCAATGATTTTTTTTTGACTGAAAATGTTGAATAACAATACAAAATTGAATATTTGTCAAAAAAAATAAAATAAATACAATATCGAGTATTGAATGACTATTGAATGCTTTATTTGCATACGTCTCTATAAATAGTGAGCCAATTGGAACATTAGCTCATACCAACTCAAATAATCAGTAATTCATCCAATAATAAGATGAAGATTATTCACATACTTTTTCTTTTCACTTTTTTTTCATTCACTATTTCCCAAGCTTTTGTTAATGATTTCTGTGTTGCAGATTTAAAGGCTCCAAACACAAATTCGGGTTATCCATGCAAACCTCTTGCAAGCGTTACATCCGACGATTTCGTCTTTCATGGCCTCGTCGCTGGAAAAAACAACAACACTTTCAAACTTGGAGCCACCCTTGCAAGTGTAACCAATTTTCCAGCTCTTAACGGACTTGGAATTTCAGCGATGCGGGTTGACATAGGCGAAGGCGGATCAGCTCCAATGCATACTCATCCTGATGCTACCGAATTTATTATACTAGTTCAAGGTGAATTTACCGCTGGATTTATAACACCTACTTCAGTGTATTCCAAGGTATTGAAACCAGGTGATCTTTTTGTTGTTCCAGAAGGGATGTTACATTTTGTCCTTAATTCTGGTAAGGGAGTAGCTACCGCTTATGTTTTTTTTAGTAGTGAAAATCCTACTATTCACTTACTAGATTTCCTTTTATTTGGCAATAAATTGCCTTCTAATTTAGTTTCACAAACTACTCTCATTGATGTTGATCAAGTGAAGAAGTTAAAGGCTCATTTTGGTGGAAGCGGTTAGGAATATAAGAATTTAGTATTTATTTTTATGTTCGTCATAGCAAATATCAAGATACTATATGATTCGATGATTTAGCAATGAAATAATAATTTGAGTCCTCTCTCTCCCTCTCTATCTCATATCATAATTCTAAGTGGAATGCCTAATGAGAAAAATATCTACATTAGAATAAAATTAGAGATCAAATGAGCAAGACCTCAATATTAGAATTTAATTAATTAAATCAGTTGAATTATGATTGAACTAAATGACTAATAAATAAATAAATAGAAAAAAGAAACCAGTGAGATAAAAATCCACCGACAAATTTGGCAATTCTTGTACATTTTTGTTAAAAAACAAAAAAAAGTGGGCAATAGTTTTCTTTTTTCGTTCTACATTTTTAATGAACAATATAATAATATGTATAGTTAAGGAAAAAATAAAATCCGAACGAATTAGACATTATTCAATTGGGATTCAATCTAATTCAAAATGGCATGGACTAGACTATGATGATTCAAGTAAGATAAGATCCGCTAACAAATTGGGTAATTCTAGATTTTTTCCTTTTTGGATGTGTTATGTATTGTCCTTGTCAACCTGAGTTAAATTTATGGGAACAGACAATTCTCGATTTAATTGGTTAGTCTAATATTTTAAAAACTAAAAATATAAATATAAATAGGAACTTCGTCGTATCTATTAAAATTAAAATTACAAAGCAAGGTATTTTCTAACTTCGTCGTAGTACCATATTGATAGTTTTGAGAACTTAAAGTTAGAATGACGGTAACACCATATTTTAGTGGACTTATAACACGTGAGACTGTTTGGAAGAACTTATAAAAACAACATATTACGATTTTCATACTCTTTTTTTGAATTATTTTTATAAATTCTTCTATATAATGAGTGTAAATAACAAATTTTCTTTAAAAAATTCTCAATAGAATAACTCGTTTTCCATTTTTTTTTTACACTCCCCTCTTTTTTTTTTTTAAAAAAAAAAAAACTCGGTATTTAATCTCCCCCTCGTTTTATCCCTCAATTCCAATAAGATTTAATCTAAAGTAAAGTTCCTTTAAAAACCCACTTATTAAAATATTTAATAATGGAAATATATATTGCGACTTTAGCTAAAAAAAAAAAAAAAAAACTCATCATAATTTCTCATCGGCCATAGTACGTTTAAGAGTGGTGACGACTAGCAAGATCGTTTTAAATTGAAGAAGATTTTGATTGATGTATTTTTATATTTTTTTTTTGTTACACTTGATGTATTTTTATATGAAAACACTATTCATTTTTATTTTTTTTTAAATTATGTTAATGCTAACATAATCACAACTAATGCATATCATATGTAACAAAAAAAAAAAATAATAATAATAATAATAATGCATATCAGGTATGAGGACGGTGTTCGTGGCCCTACTTCAACTCGGTTTCATAAATTCATTACAACCTTGTCCTTTTTTGTTCACGAACAGCTACAACCGTGTCTTTATACTAGTAGCATAACATATTCTATATAGATTTACACGTAAAAGACGGTGTTTCAAATTAAGACAGAAAATATGTTATAACTCGAAGAATACTACCTCCGTCCTTAATTATAGGGCCCTTTTAAAAAATAACGGGAATTAAGATAGTGAATGTTTGTATTAAATATATTTGTAATTAGTATTGTTTTACAATTTTATCCTTTAAGAGAGAGATGATTTATGTTTTCAACATGTTATTTATTGTTGATTGAAGAAAAAAATGTATAATTAATAGGGGCATATATGTAAAGAAATAATTAATATAGTTGGAAATAGCAAAGAAGTCTTATAAAAAGGGACAAATTTTTTTTTCAAAAGGGTCTTATAATTAAGGACGGGGTAGTAGTTTTTAACAGAACTTTGTGTGTTATGAAAAAAAACATTCATGCAAGCAATGAGAGTAAAACTCTAAACTATTTGTATTGATTGAGTAGAAATTGTAAATGGAAAAAAGTTAACAGTTTAATATAAGGGTTTTACCATTTCGTTTATCTATAAAAAAAATTAACTTTCTAATAAGGTGATTACGTCTATATATAAGCATCACTAAATACCAACTACTATTATTTCACTAACACTTTTGTAAAAAAAAAAAATTATTTCACTAACACTAGCTAATAATTAACTCTATATATCCGATAAATTATATTTACCTCTCTCTAAGGACACTATAAACTGAAACCTAAAACGAGTCTAATACTTAATGAATTAAATATTATAAAAGGAATATAATTTAAAGATGAATAATACATTATAGAAAGATATTTTCACAAAAAGGGTTTGAAGTCTTACTATCTTCTCTGCTATTTTGAAAGATTAACAAATTATCAATCACCTTTGACATTTGCAGCAACAGCCACAATCTTTTTTTGGGGTTTTAAACGACTTTTTAAATTGTCGTCGATTCTAAGGGGGTGTATTGGATTAGGATTTTAAAAGACTATTTTAATAAAAAAGTTTTTAAGATTTTAAAAGACTGTGTGAGATTGTATTGATTCTGTGAGATTTTAAAAGACTTTTTATGTAAAAGACTTTATACACTCAAGATTTTAAAGGATTTATCACACTGACTTTTAAGGATTTCAAAGGATTTTATGTGATTTTAAAATTTCAAAGGATTCAATGAATTTTAGGGGAAAAAGAACAAACTTACAAGCGTGGATGATAAAAATAATGAACAAATAAATTCTAGCGTTTGAATAAAGAAAAATAAAACCAACAAAAAATTCTTTTAGTGTTGATTTTCAAATTTTAAGAATTTTATAAGATTTTAAGGGACTAAAAAACACTCTAACACATTATTCTCAGTACACATTTTTTATTTGTTAAAAATGTTATTCCCACAAAATTCAATTATACATATTTAAAATTATGCTAGCACTTACAGATCTTTAAAAAAAAAAATATTATGTCAGCCATTACAAATCGGTCAAGTTACACGAGTTTACCGAGTGTTAACTCAGTCAAACTCGTTAAACCTTCCAATTTTATCAGAAACCGATTTTACCTCAAAGTTAACATGATTTTTGTACCTAAAAACATAAACTCGATAATCTCGGAGAGTTAACACTCGATTTGCGGATCATTGATTATGACATAATCTCTATCATAATATTCTCATTACAATTTTTTATTTTTTTATGAGATAGAGAGAGGGGGGATGAGAGAGAGAGAGAGAGAGAGAGAGAGAAAGAGAGAGAGAATGGAGAGATAGAGAAACGAAGAGAGAAAGGATAGAATAAGGAGGGGGAGGGAGGGAGGGAGAAAGGAGAAGAAAGAGATACTAACTTTTAAAAGAAAAACAATCTCAAGAAATCTCATCTTTTCATGAAAAACTTTTTCTTGTTAAAATTACACTACAAAATCCCACAAAATCCATCAAAATCCAATTTATTAAACAATCCTTCGAAATTTGAATGATTTTGAATACCACAAGACTTTTTTTAAGTGATGAAAAATCTTGATTGAATACCTCAAGACTTTTTTAAAATGACAAAAAGTCTTGATTGAATACCACAAGACTTTTTTTAAGTTTTAAAAAGTCTTGATTAAATACCATAAAACTTTTTCATAATTAAAAAATCTTTTAAAATCCCATAGAATCCTAATTCAATACATCCCCTAATACTACTCTAGTCTAAACATGTTTACAACATTATTTCTTTTACCATTATAGTAGCATAACAAATTTTATATGTTCACGTAATAAAAAAAAACTGATCACATTTGCATTTAAAAATGAATCAAAAATCATAGACAGAATAATTTTCACAAAATGTATGAATAGATAGAAGGGTTCAAAGTCTACTTCCTTCATTGACCCTTTAGGAGATTAAAAAAAAAATCTCTATTACCCTTTTCATTTGAAGACAAATAGAATACACATAAAACACACACGTTATGCCTTGATTGTAGGACATAATAAATGCATATTCTTTTGACAGCTACACCTATAGATTGCCTTTGGAAATTTTTTATATGTGGAATAATTGTATTAGATGGAGAAGTTGGAGAATGTGGTTACCACGACAACAATATAGCAAACAAAGTAGGTGACACTTTCAAGACAAATTATAGAATGTTAGAAAAATTACAAAACTCTCATATTACATTTTTTATTTAACAAGCAAAAATGGAATATAAATTACCACTGGTAATTCATCTCGTACAAGGTGTGCAAAAGATAATCATCAAAATAGAGTACAACAATAAGTCACTGATGCTTAACTCTCATATTTCATTTATTTTAGATCCTGAAAAAAAAAACACAAAAACACATTAGAGAAGATATCATGAATTTTTTCAAAATACATTTTAAAAAGAGATTGAAGAGTTCCTTTAATATGGGAGTAAAAATAAGGGTCATGTTAACCGGTGTTCCTGAAGGCATTGGTTAATCATACCAAAAGAGGAAATTATTACCATAAAAGTTTATGACTTTTTATAAATTAATTATACAATTTCAATGTATTAACTAGTATATAATTTCCTTTTTAATATGCTTAACCCGTACCCGGGACACCAATTAGCATATTTCCCTGTAAATAAAAGTCTAAAGTAGACCTCCATATTTTTTAGTAAAAAAAATACTATAACTCTTTCTTTTATAAATTTATAAAATTTACTATTTTACCCCTCGAAAAATACTATTTTACTAAAGTTAGTAGAGGGTCATTAGAGGAAATCTATATTGAATTTGAATACATTAAAAGATTATAAAATATTTCCTATAAAAACTGTGTTACTGTTTGATATGTTTCCATATATACATTCTAATTTTTTGTAAATAAATTAATTTTTATCTTCTCTCTCTTATAATTAAAAAGGAAAGACTATCATTATCAATTCTGATTCTTGCCAGCTACATAGTAAAATTGATAATGTACCAATTAGTCTATATGTACCAATTAGCCATTTTTGAAGGCAACAATTGAGTTAAGTATTCTCCAATATTTCAAACCAATCTATATATCATCATTGCATCTTAGAAATGCAACTCTAAAAAAACTTCATTGAAAATTGAAATCCATCTATTTTTTTGATCAAAAGCATAAGTTTCTCACTTGAGAAAAAAAATGAAGTTTGGGAAAGAATTTGTGTCACAAATGGTGCCAGAATGGCAAGAAGCATACATGAATTACAACTCTCTCAAATCTATTCTTAAAGGCATTTCAAAGTTCAAAGAGAAAAATGAATCAGAAACACCAATGGCATCAACACCAAAAGGATCATTGAAGAGAAGGCTAACTCTCTATAGAGCATTTAGTGGTCTTAATAGTAAACAAGGAAGATCTTCAAGTAAGAATGAGGATGAAGTAATACTTGTTCGTTCCGAAGGAGGTGATGATTCAAAAGGGTTATATCAAACCATGTTTTTGAAGCCTTCTGAAGATGGAGCAGAAAGAGAACTTTTATTTTTCAAGAAACTTGATTTTGAGTTTAATAAGGTTAATGCATTTTATAGGAAGATGGTGAAGGAAGTTGTTGATGAAGCTGAGGAGTTAAGTAAACAAATGAACTTTCTTATTGCTTTTAGAATAAAGGTTGATAAGGTTGGGTTTGGAAATGTTGATAGCAATGAAATTTCATCTTTAACATCCTTTATGCATCATGTAGATGATGCTGAACATGGTAAGGCATATTGTTATATTGTTTTTTTTTAATCTATATGAGCATGCATCTTAACAATTCTATGCAATTCATGATATTAGTCTGAAAAGTACAGACACCGGTCACGACACTAACATCAATGTGGTTTTAATTTGCTGTCTCAGTTAGGTTGCAAACCCTTATTTCTTCATATTGCAGTATAATGCAGATGTGGCCTAGCCAATCGAAATTGCGGTTGCAAATTTGCAATGCCATTGTGGAGACTTCAAAATCCACAATATTTCTGCTTCCTGCCGCAAATGCGGTTGAGGACTGCAATTTAAAATCATGCCGGTAATAATTTTGAAAAATAAGAGTCATTGAAGGAAATCACATGTTTCAGTGTCGTCTAGGTGTCATATAGTGACACAAACCGGGCACATCACTCATTGATATGAAGTGATATTTTAGAAATGAATTATGATGTTAGGTGTTGTTTGAGGAGTTATTTCAATCTAAGAGTTCTAATATAGTTTTTGAAGGTCACTCACATCTACACATGGATGTTATTCATGAAGTTGAGATGAGCAATGAAAGTCAATTTAATGATGAAGATGGAAATTATGTGGCACAAACCAATTCCAAGTCTTCCACAGAGGGATTTAAACCAGCTTCTTTGGAGATCCTTGATCATGTGAAGATCAATGTGATAACACCAGAAACTCCTGTTTCAACCATCAAAGGGCTTCTGTTAAGTTCAAAATCTGACCAAACATTTAGCAAGAAAGAGCTTAGGAAAGCAGATGTGCAACTTAGCACAGCCTTAAAGGAATTCTATCATAAGCTTAGGCTTCTAAAACGATACAGGTGACATGGTTTCTTCCTTCGTTTTTTTAACTTCGGGACTGTTTTGATTGACTTATTTGAGCTTATCTACTAGTATAAGTACTTGTGAGCTTGTTTAAGAGTGCTTATGGAAACAACTTATGGCATGTCTCTTGCTTATTCAACCAAACAGAACCTTAATAGTGATTTGATTATCTTCTGCAAGGCTAATATTTATGTTTGATTGATTGCAGCTTCTTAAATTTGTTAGCATTCTCAAAAATCATGAAGAAGTATGATAAGGTATCATTTATAATTTGAATGAATCTTTTTGGTTACAATTTTCTAAGTTTGGTTTAATCTAACTATTAAACCATTACAGGTCAGTTCAAGGAATGCATCAAAAGATTACTTAAATACGGTGGATAGTTCATATGTTGGAAGCTCAGATGAGGTTCAATCTTAACTAAAATCATATTAACTTATATTTTCTATTAATCTATAGTTTTCTTCCAAACCTAAAAGGCTGCATACTCCATCATGTATTGTAAAGGTTAATAGGCTCATGGAAAGGGTGGAACATGCCTTCATTAAGCACTTTGCAAATGGGAATCATAGAAAAGGAATGAACACATTGCGACCGACTGCGAAGAGGGAACGGCATCGAAAAACATTCTTATTAGGTAAGGTCATAAACAATTGGTTAATTTTTTAATAATCTCAGACATGGCTTTAAACTGCGATTGCTTTACGCTGCAAACCTTTATGTTGGGGTCTAATGTGGCCAATGTGGTCAAAACTATTGTTGTGATGTCCTTGCGGAGGAGACTTCAAAATCCGCAATATTGCAGTCGCAATTACAGTTGCGGAATGCAATTTAAAACTGTGAACAAATCATAAAATGCATTTATTCATTGATCATTTGATTTTTCAGGACTATTAACTGGCTGCTCAATTGCTCTCATTATAGCACTAATTATACTCATACATGCAAGAGATATTCTATATAGTGAAGGCAGAACTAAATATATGGATAACATATTTCCACTTTATAGGTAAGTTAGAAATGTTCGTTTGAATTTTATGATGCAGTCACATGATTGTGTTTATGCAAATATTTGCATACATGATAGAACCTATGAAACACTGACACAAACCAATAATAATTGGATTAAACGGACGTATTGAATGTAATTCACATGCAAGTGACAGACTAAAATGTGTGAGTGGTGCACGTAGAGCAGATTAAAAACATTACTTTACCACAAAAATGAAGTGTTCGGATGGAATTCGATTGGTTTTTAGACTACTTGACATCATATGTGCGTTCAATCTAAGTATCGATTCTACATGATTAATGAACTTCAGTTTTATGCAGTCTCTTCGGATACATCGTCTTGCATATGATCATCTACTCTGCAAATACATACTTCTGGCGGCGTTTTAAAATCAACTATCCATTTATATTTGGATTCAAGGAAGGAACAGAGTTAGGTTATAGAGAAGTATTTCTCCTCAGCTCTGGCCTTGCAGTACTCGCATTGGCCGCTGTTCTCTCAAACCTAGATATGGAGATGGATCAAAGAACAAAAAGTTTCTCAGCATTTACAGAATTAGTGCCTTTAAGCCTTGTCATTGTGAGTTACAAAATCATATCTATTTCAAATTTTAATCATCTTCTTCTGCATTTTCTTACTGATATACTAAAGGAAAGAAAAAGTATACCTATAAAGGGGTTGAACTCATTTAATGAGCTTCATTTAAGGTCTAATTGTTTTGGAAAACTCGAGTTAGAATCCTGACCGGAACAACCCTTGGCTAGACTAGTTTACATACCTCCTGACTGAACTCCGGATTACCAAGGTCCCCTTTCTATAGGAAACAAAGGGTTTATGACAAAAAATGTTGGAACAATTCATGTATTGGTATATCGGTCAGTCAATGTGTACAGCCAAACCGCTTATACACAAACTATTTATCCAAACAGTATACTTATGCTAATGAATTTGTATTACAGGTTGTGCTTGTCATAACATTTTGGCCCCTGAATATCATATATAAATCCAGCCGCTTCTTCCTTATTAAATGTGCATTTCGTTCTATTTGTGCTCCTCTCTACAAGGTAAACAAAGTTAAAATTTCAAACTTTTTCTCAACATAACTGAAATTACTATTCTTGATTAATGTTTCTGTTTTCAGGTCAATTTTCCTGATAATTTCTTGGCAGATCAGCTTACCAGCCAGGTTTAAAACTTTACATTATACTAAATTTTAATATTAGTGGGACTTGATGTATAACTTTGTTTTAAAACCAGACCGAAGTGGTTGGTTCAACTGGTTGAACTAGGGAACGTGCAATTCGTTAGTTTAATTCTGATCATATTGTAGTCGGGTTGAATATGTTCAACCGCGATTTAAGTTTACAATGTTTTCAAACCAGACCGAACTCATTAGTTCAACTGGTTTTCATTATTTATCTTTTTTTTTAACACTTTCTTACTTTTTTTTATTGATATATTTATTATTTGCCATATGGTTGAACTGATTAAATTTAGATATATGCCAAATGTACTTGACGTAAGCACAATAATGATTATCGGCCTCGTGAGGAACCTGAGCGATTAGGGTTTTTGGTGATTAGGTCGTGCCTTGGGAGTGATCTCAAGGGTGTTATTTATAGCGCCTGATTTCTCGTGACTTACTCTTCAAGCTAGCTGGTCGATTTTTGAGCTTAAAGACTCGGGATTCAGCGATTTTGTGGGTGTTAAGGAAAGGCGGTGCCCTTATCTGGGACTAAGGAGTCCTTATCCTCAATGTTGGCGGTCCAACATATTTCACATATATTCTGTTCAAGAACAATTACAAAGCTCTTTTTGTTATGATTGGCATGTTTTAATTCCCTGCTAATGGAATCTAAAGTGATTATAATTTGATGTAGATATTATTTTAAGCTAACACTAGCCTTTACTTTTGTGTTTAGGTGCAAGCATTTAGAAGTTTGGAATTCTATGTTTGCTACTATTTCTGGGGGGATTTCAAGACCAGATCAAACAAATGCAGTGAAAGTGATGTCTATAAAGCATTTTATTTAATTGTAGCTATTATTCCATTCTGGATCCGTTTTCTTCAGGTATGTATCTGTCCTCTAAGGAACTTTTGACTTCCAATTTATTTATTTTTTTTCCTAAAAGCACTTTGACTAACTCAAGCTTTTGGTCCTCCAAATTACAAATCAACGATTTTAGTCTCCTAATTTTCAAATGTATGACTTTTTCCATACCTATGCATTTTGATGCTGAACTTTGATGATATGATAAGTATTATGCTTATGTTGCAACTCAGTTGATGATGGAAAATGAGTTCTCTCCTTTCAAGGATAGCACGCATCCACGCAGAAACACATCAATGTTTGTTGGATTGAGACCGGATGGTCCATATTTAAAATAATAAGTTTGAAATTTTTATCGTCAGATCTCAATCCAACAGTCAACGATGTGCTGACTACCTAAATTTGTCCAATTCGTGATTGCATGGAATCCAAATTCTTGATGATGTGACACTATTTGATATAGTTCATCCATTTATAAAATTTCCTATTAACATTATTGAATCTAACATAAAGCTTATCATTTTAAGTGCCTGAGAAGATTATTAATCGAAGAAAGAAATACAATGCATGGACTCAATGGACTAAAATACATCTCAACAGTAGTTGCACTTGTAATGAGGACTACTAATGAGTTTCATAAAGGAATGGGTTGGAAAATTCTTGCTGCAAGTTCTTCAGGCATTGCAACAATTGTTAATACTTATTGGGATATTGTCATTGATTGGGGTTTGCTAAGAAGGGACTCAAGAAATCCATGGTTAAGAGATAAACTCTCTGTACCATACAAAAGTGTATATTTTCTTGCTATGGTAAGTTTTTAAATATGTGTGCTCTTGTCTATTTATTTTTTATCAGCAAATGTTTGCATATCAAATGTTAGGCTTAAATGCATTTTGGTCCCCTTAACTTAGTTGAAATGCGATTTCAATCCCCCATTTTTAGATCCAGGATTTTAGTCCCCCAAATTCTAAACTTAACCAAAACCTTGCTACAACATTTGTTTTCCAGTTTCATCTATTAATATGTAAACATGTTTCAATGAAATCCACTGTTTCAAATGTAAATCAGTATTATAAAAAATCACCAAATGTAATTCCGCGTCATATAAGATAAGCCTAGAATTGGATTGTGAGAAAAAAATGCTAAAACTTATGAAACAGGATACTAAAAGCCCGGCTTTAGATATGATAGGATTAAAATCGTGTTTAGGTTTAAACTTTTATTTTTATTGAAGCTGTGTTTAAGTTTAAATAGAGGGAGTAAAAGTGCATCAAAGCCTAACTGTTATATTAGTATTTTGTTTTGAACCCTAATCCTTTGGTGTTGTGATTAATGATTATGATTGAATGGTTTTTTAGGTGTTGAATGTTATACTTAGGCTTGCTTGGATGCAATCTGTTTTAGGCATTAAGGAAGCTCCTTTCCTTCATAGAACAGCTATGACTGCTCTTGTAGCTAGCTTGGAGATTATTCGCCGCGGCATTTGGAACTTTTTTAGGTATTTTTTTTAAACTAATTCAATATCCCTTTTAAAATTTCTATTGGTCGAACTCCGTGATCAATCCCTTGTGTTCTTGTCTGTTTTTATTTTATATGCTATCTTTAAAACTAAATTTTCAATTCTAACAGTTTCATATTGTTCTCGTCTATTAAATACGAGTCTTGACTGTCCGATTATGAGATTCCTCTCTTTCTCTCATTTTCCTCGCACAATAAATAATACAATTCATCTCAAAAAAGATAATATAACTAGGAAAATTTATGACAACTAGTATAACTATATAAACATATGTTATAGATAAGCTTTCAATTCATGGCATTATAATTGTTGGTATCTCAAAATCTGTTACTAGTCTTTATAAGAGTTTCTTGCAGCATTCTGTCTGTTACAGTCTGTTATGTTCTGTTAACTAGGAAATAATTAATGCTACAATTGGTTAATATATAATATATTAGGAATTTATGTTTTGAGTTGAACAGGTTGGAGAATGAGCATTTGAACAATGTTGGAAACTATAGGGCATTCAAGTCAGTACCTCTTCCTTTCAATTATCAAGTTGATGATGATGAAGACAGCTCAGATACATAGACAAACATATATAGGTTCAAGAATGGAGTAAAGATAGGGTGTTTGTGAAGAAATTAAACAGGCTTTCCCAATCAATTAATTATAGTTGTTTTGATATATAGATATAGGGAAAAACTAAAGTTTCACGCTGAAAAGCGATAAGGTTTGAAAATAGTATATAAAGAGTGACATTTTTTACCTTATATGCAGATTTTGTAAGGATTAGTTAAATTCAAAAAGCCTGTAAAGAATTAGTATGGAGAGTAATGCAAAGCAAGGCCATAAAGCCATTTTGTAAGATACATGAAGTCCAAGTTAGCAAGTGTGCACCTTTTTATTTGGACAAAAATTCAGAGATGTGTGAACAACACGGAGGGGCCACATTTTCAGTTAATGTTTCACGTGATAGTTCCTAATAGTAAAAATTTAGTGATACTTAAAATTTTATGTACGAATATGACATTTCACTCTAATTTATCCGTAAAAAGAAACCTTGACATTTATCATTTTGTAGCATTAAACTTAAAGATGAAGAAAAATGGAACAAGAAAACATCAAAAGAAAAGTTGTGATACACGGAATGGACTTGCCTCTTATCAGTATATTTCAATAAGATCTCATGTTGTGGTTCTATTTTGTGACTTTCGTCCAATATCGCAAGCCATTTTCAATAAGATCCCATGCTTTGGTTCGTTCCTCTGTTACCGATTTTCATGTGCAAGGAGGACTTCATGACCCCAACTTGGAGTCCCTCATCGGAAGTCATGAGCCCGCTGTGAGGATTTATATAGGATTGGACAAGAAGAAGAAGAAGAAGAAAATAGAGTGAGGGAGTGGTTTTTGATTTTCAATGTATCACAGAGTTGTGATATTCTTATTCATATATCAAGTATTTATACATACAAGTTCTCAAAATGAGTAACAAGCTACTCTAACTAACTTCCAACTATAAAAACAAAAACAAAATTTTGAAGCTCTATCACTATGTTACTTGCGCAGCATGTGCAAGTAATCTCTCAAACATTATTATTACATTACTTGTATCACAAGAAATCACATTATTTTGACTAAACTAAAGTGAGATGCCTGAATTTGAAGATATAAGTGAAATTGCTTCCTCATATCATGAAAATGGTCCATCTGATCACGAAGAAGAAATGGATCTTGAGTCATTTGATGACTCAAAGCTTCCCCCTAGAGCAAGAAATCCTCCAAGCTTTCTAGATGATTATGTGACTGGAAGAGAAGCTGAAGAGGAAGAACAACTAAATAGTCTAGCTCTATTCAGTACTTTATATGATCCCAATGCTTTTGAAGAAGCATCCAAACTGAAAGTATGGAGAGAAGCAATGAAGCAGGAAATAGATTCCATTGAAAGCAACAACACTTGGGAACTTGCTACTTTACCTGCTGGATGCAAGAAAATTGGTTATAAATGGATATAAAAGACCAAATTGAATGAGAAAGGAGAGGTTGAGAAATACAAAGCTAGATTAGTAGCTAAGGGATATGCTCAGAAGCTTGGGATTGATTACAGTGAAGTGTTTCCACCTGTGGCAAGATGGGATACCATAACAGCTATACTAGCAATTGCAACATTCAAAGGTTGGGATAACATAAAAGCTTTGTATGGATTAAGACAGGCACCTAGAGTGTGGTATAGTAAGATAGAATCTTACTTTGCTCAAGAAAATTTCATGAAATGCTCTCATGAACATACCTTGTTTGTGAAGAATAACTCTGAAGGGAAAATGCTAATAGTTAGCCTGATTGTGGATGATCTTATATACACAGGAGATGATGTTGCTATGTTTGAATCCTTCACACAATCAATGCAAAGAAAATTTGCTATGACTTATCTAGGAAGGATGAGGTACTTCCTTGGAGTAGAAGTTGAGCAGGATGATCAGGGTATCTTCATCAGTCAAAGTAAGTATGCTACTGAGATTTTAGCAAGGCTTGGGATTGAAAATTGTAACATGGTACTTGTAAAGCAAGCTAGCATTGTACTTAGATAATTTCCTATAAATAGGTATTTACTTATGTAATTTTCAACTCAATGAATAACAAATGAATCTTCTCCTATCAATTTTTTATCAAGAATTGGAAGGTTTGCAAAAAAAAATAAAAAATTAGCTAGCTATTTTTTAGTTACCTCTTGTGTTTCCCATTTTCATTTCTACCGATAAAATAAACACTAGAGAAGAATATCATGATAGTAGTTTTTAGAAGAAGAATATCATGATAGTATTTTTTAGAAGAAGAATATCATTTAATATGGACTATACGCAGTGGCGGAGCCAGAAATTTTATAGAGTCTGGGCAAAAAAATTATTGCAAAACGTTACTTCCTTCCTGTGAATAATTTCACATTTCCTGCGGATATATCTTTCCTGCGGATCCTAAAATCCTATGGTATTACCTCACCTGGGAACCTATATCCTTGGCAAAATCTGCAGGAAGTGTGTTTCCTGCGGAATGTACACAAAAATCGGCAGGTAAATCCGCAGGAAAAGCTAAAAGTTCTAGTAATGGTTGGGCTTGCTACAAAGAAAGTTGAGATGGGGGGTGGCACCGCCCATATACGGAAAAAATACTCTAAATGTAGACCTGTCATTTTTAGTAAAATACTATAACTCTATTTTTATTTATTTACAATGTATATTATTTTACTAAAGATAATGGAGGGTCCTCCTTTAGAATTTTTTTTTTTAGGTTCATATTAGAGGAATGCTAAATTGAAGGAATCCTTATTTTTCTCTGAACGTATTCCTCTTGTCTTCTCAACCTCTTCTTGCTTTGGTGCCTTAGTTTCCAGGTTGTTTTCTCTTCCCATTCCACTTTCTCATGGTTTTCATTCTCTTGCAAATTCTATTTCAGCCATCATTAGTTTGATCGATTGCAGCCCGTGAGTATTGAAGCAGTGAATTCGATTGTCCCTATATGAAATTTAATACAAAAAATAATAATGAAATCAAAAGAGTATGTTTTATCACGTAACGATGGCTATTTGTTATCATATGCGCTTCAAACACATGATAAGATTGGTTTTGCCGTCAAAAAAAGCTTAGTGGCGCAGTTTGTCCGCTTGTCTTCCACTCATGTGTAATTTTCTGTATATATGTATATCAATGAAAACAATGACATGATCCATTCCTCAAACAAAACAAAAAACTCAACATACCCTTTTCTGTATATATATCAATGAAAACAATGATCATTTTTGGATTATTGTTTATCATGTTCATGTCATGTCATGCCTCTACCAACTTCATATCATATCATATCTCTATCTTATCTTGACCATCAAATGAACCCTATAATAAATACAAAGGTAAAACTATTATCAATTCTGATTCTTGCCACACAAATTGAATACCAATTAGCCATTTTACAAGGGAACAATTGAGGTGTATTCTCCAATCTTTCAAATCAATGTATATATCATCATTGCATCTCATAAATTTATCTCTAATTGAACTTCATTGAAAACTAACTATTTTTTTGAGCACAAGCAAAAGTTTCTCGCTTGAGAAAAAAAGATGAAGTTTGGGAAAGAATTTGTGTCACAAATGGTGCCAGAATGGCAAGAAGCATACATGAATTACAGCTCTCTCAAATCTATTCTAAAAGAGATGTCAAAGATCAAAAGGAAAAATAAATCAGAAGCACCAACGGCATCAACACCAAAAGGATCATTGAAGAAAAGGTTAACTCTCTATCGATCCTTTAGCGGTCTTAATAAAAAACAAAAAGGACCTTCAAATAAGAATGAGGATGAAGTAATACTTGTTCGTTCAGAACAAGGTTTAGCTTCAAAAGGGATGTATCAAACCATGTTTTTAAAGCCTTCTGAAGATGGAGCAGAAATAGATCTTGAGTTTTTCAAGAAACTTGATATTGAGTTTAACAAGGTTAATGCATTTTATAAGAAGATGGTGAAGGAAGTTGTTCATGAAGCTGATGAGTTAAGTGAACAAATGAATTTTCTTATTGCTTTTAGAATAAAGGTTGATAAGGCTGGGTTTGAAAATTTTGACAGCAATGAAATCTCATCTTCAACATCCTTTATGCATCATGAAGATGATGCTAAACATGGTAAGCCATTGTCATGTTCAGTTTTTTTTTCTTTTTAAATCAATACAACGAGCATGCATCGTAAGAATTCTATGCAAGTCATGATGTGATTCCGGAAAGTACAGACACCAAACACGACACTGACATTTGTATCGTTTTAAATTTTTTGATCGGTTATGCTGCGAACCATTATTCCTTTTTATTGCAGTATAATGTGGAAAACTGCAGCCTAGACAATCCAAATTGTGTTTGCAAGGCCGTTGTGGAGACTTAAATATCCACAATATTGATGCCGCCTGGCGCAAACGCGGTTGAGGGCTGCAATTTAAAATCTCGGTAATAATTTAAATGAAAGCAATTGAATGAAATCACATTGTGTCAGTGTCGTATTGGTGTCATACATAGACATGCACTAGGTAAATATCACTCATTGATATGAAGTGGTATTTCATAAATGAATTATAATGTTAGGTGTTTTTTGAGGAGTTGTTGCAATCTAAGGGTTCTAATATCATTTTTCAAGGTCACTCACATCAACACATGGATGTGATTCATGAAGATGAGATGAGCAATGAAAGTCATTTTAATGATGAAGATGGAAATAATGTGTCTCAAACCAATTCCAAGACTTCCACAGAGGGATTTAGACCAGCTTTTTTCGATATCCTTGATCATGTGAAGATCAATGTGAACGCACCAGATACTCCTGTATCAACCATAAAAGGGCTTCTCTTAAGTGCAAAATCTGACAAAACATTTAGCAAGAATGAACTCAGGAAAGCAGATGAGCAAATTAGCAAAGCCTTAAAGGAATTCTATAATAAGCTTAGGCTTCTAAAAAGATACAGGTGACATGGCTTCTTCATTCACTTTTTAACTTATGACAGTTTCGAATGACTTATATTTAAGATTATCTTTTACAAGGCTAATCTTTATGCTTGATTGGTGTGAAGCTTCTTAAATTTATTGGGAATCTCAAAAATCTTGAAGAAGTATGATAAGGTATCCTTTATGATTTGAATGATAATTTTTTTGGTTGCAATTTTCTAAGTTTGGTTTTATCTAACTAATAAACCGTTACAGGTCAGTTCAAGGAATGCAGCAAAAGATTACTTAAAGATGGTGGACAGTTCCTATGTTGGCAGCTCAGATGAGGTTATATTTTATGTAGCATCATACTCTCTTACTCTTTTCAATTGGTTAATCAAAATATTTGTTTCAACTCTAAAATGCTTCATACTCTATCATGTACTGTAAAAGGTTAATAGGCTCATGGAAAGGGTGGAACATGCCTTCATTAAGCACTTTGCAAATGGGAATCATAGAAAAGGAATGAGAATATTGCGACCAACCACGAAGAGGGAGCTGCATCGAAAAACATTCTTATTAGGTAAGGGCATGAAAAATTGGTTAATTTTTGAATAATCTCATCTGTGGTTTTAAATCGCAATCGCTTTATGCTGCAAACCTTATGTTGAGGTAAAATGTCGCCAATATGGTCGAAATTATTGTTGTGATGTCGTTGCAGAGACATCAAAATCCACAATATTGTTGTCGCAATTACGGTTGCGGAATGCAATTTAAAATCACGAGAAAATCACAAGCTGCATTGATACTATGGTGAACATCGGTTAATTTTTTACCATATATATACAGTTCTTTATTCATTAGATGATAACTAATTTAAATTAATTCAATCTGTCTCAATATTATGCTTGTAAAGAATAAACTATGTTAAAACTGAATATATTTCAAAGTTCTCAATAATTTACAACCACCTGTCCACTAATGTGTTTATAGAGGCTAATGTAACTTAACGGTCAAGACTAATAAACTAATGGGCCCAATACACATAACCAGTTAACCCCTAATAATAAGAATTACTATTAATAATAGTTGAAATAAATTATTTACAACACTGAATTATGGGCTATGCTAATAAAAGATTTATCATCACAATAGAGCCTCATTGGTTCATCAATCTTTATCCTCAAGTCTTCCAAGATACTTCTCAGCCATAGAAATTCACATACCCCCTATGCCATTGTCCTGAACTCTGCTTCAGCACTAAGTATGGATACCACACTTTCTTTTTTACTTTTCCAAGTCACAAGATTCCCACCTAGGAAAGTGAAATATCCTATAGTCAATATACTATCCACATTTGACCCTGCATAGTCCACATCAGTGTATGCTTCAATTCCCACACTTCCATTCCGTTTGAACAAAATTCCTCAACATGGGGTTCCTTTCGAATATTGCACAATTCGAAGTGCGGCTTGTAAATGAATCTCCTTTGGTTGGTGCATGAATTGGCTGACTAAGCTTACAACAAAAGCAACATCAGGTCTAGTATGTGATCGGTATACAAGCTTGCCGACTAACCTTTGATACATTTCTTTATCAACTACAACTTCTTCTGCATTTCCCAACTTCACATTTGGATCAATTGGTGTACTTGTAGACTTGCATGATGTCTTTCCAGTCTCTTGTAGAATATCAGTAATGTATTTCTGTCGAGATATGAAAATTCCTTTCTTGGAGTGAGCCACTTCAATTCCCAATAAATACTTTAATTTTCCGAAGTTCTTGAACTCAAACTCTTTGGCTAAGTGTTGGCCTATAAATCCTTTCTTCATCATCGCTTGTCACTATAATGTCGTCCACATATACCAGTAACACGGTTACTTCCCCCGTCTTGGAGTGTTTGACAAATAAAGTATTGTCTCCTTGGCTTTGTTTGAAGCCCAAACCTACCATAACTTTAGTGAATCTCCCAAACCATGAACATGGTGATTGTTTTAGCTCATATAAAGCCTTTTTTAACTTGCACACGTTGTTGACAGCAGTATGTTCACTGTATCCAGGGCGTACATTCATGTAAATCTCTCCTTCAAGTTCTTCATGAAGGAAGACATTTTTCACATCAAATTGGAGAAAATGTCTCTGAGTAATCTACTCCATAATTCTGAGTGAATCATTTGGCTACCAATCTTGCCTTGTATCTCTCAATAGAACCATCAGCCTTGTATTTTATAGTGTATACCTATTTGCATCCTACATGTTTCTTTCCATTTGGTAAAGGAACCAATCGCCAAGTATTGTTCTTATCAAGTGCCACAATTTCCATGTCCATGGTTTGTTTCCATTTTCTGTCAGACAATGCCTCAGATAAAGAGGTAGGCATAATGGTAGTGTTTAGGTTGGTGAGGAAGACCTTATAGGTAGGTGATAATTTTTCAAAGCATATCTAGTTGGATAGAAGGTAGAGTGGCAACTGGAAGATGTAGGTGTTCATAGTCTTGTGGTGGTACTTATCAGGATTTTGGTTTCTTATGTTTTATTGGGCAGGATTTTGGTTTGTGTGCATGAGAAAATTCAGAAATTAAATCACAAGAATTTGAAGGGTCAAGTAAAGTTAGCTCATGTAATGTCGGATCAGATTCTCTTGTATATGAGTAGATTCAGGAATGGTCTTTCTTCGTGTATAAATCATTATATTTTTCCCATAGCTTACATCGGCTTCAACATTTACATGATTTTCTACTTGGTTATCCAAGTAGTAAAGACCATTCCATTCTCTAGCATTTCCAGTCGTCCTCCCCGATTCTTTGTCCTGAAAAACACAAGATTTATTATTCAAAATAACATTACATGATAGGTCTTTTGTGAGTTTTTGTATTGAAATCAGGCTAGTGGACAATTTTGGGATATGAAGGACATTATTTAGGGTCATGAATGGATTAAGTTGGACATCCCATTGACCTGCTACAGTTATAAGGGTTCCATGTCGGTTGTAGATATTTTTTTTGTTACTGGAACAAGGTGAATAGGTAGAAAAGTGTGTGGGTAAAGGTGTCATGTGGTCAGTGGCTCCAGAATCCAATATCCAGTATTGTTTAAAGGGTAAATATGAAGCAATAGGTCCAAAAGAAAAAGGAAATTCACCAAAAAGAAATGGAAATGTACCTGAATATGCCAGAGAGCTAGTACATGTTGGTTTCTCCGACCTACTGAGGAAAGATCCCATTTGTTCTATCTTATCTTTGTTGAGTGGCTTGGCATCTTTTGGACTAGCTTCACTAGCGCGTGCAGCCATGTGTGGTTGTCCTCCCAGTCTCCCTTTTCTTCCCATTCTCTACCAAGTGGTCCTTTTTTTCCCTACTCTCTATCAGGTGGCTTTCCATTCCCCCATTCTCTACTAGGTAGCTTTCCATTCAATATCCAGCATTTTTCACGAGTGTGGCGATATTTGTGACAAAATGTACAAAACAATTATTTACCTTTCTTCTCCACATAGGTTTTTTCCCCTTTCTTCTGGTAAGCGATCACGATCAAATTCTTCTCAGCTAACATTGATGAGCTTTCCACAACAGGAGGGTCTTCCAGCATTAACCCCCTTATACTTTCTTCACTCCTCGCTATAGCCATTACCTCATTAATGCCAGGTACCGTCTTCTGACCTAGAATTTGCACTCTAACTTGGTCATATTCAGGGTTGAGTCCCACCAAAAAATCATAGACTATATCCTGCTCAATATACTCCTCGAGTGTTACTGTATCTTCTAAACATCTGGCTTTTATAACCCTATATTGATCCAGCTCCATCCACAAGGTTTTGAGGTGATTTGCATATTGTGTATCAGTTCTGTTTCCCTGTTTAGCACCTATTATTTTCACCTTCATATCATATATTTGGGCAGCATCTCTTTTAACGATTTCCAGATGTTCTTTGTAGCACTGAGAAACATGAAATTGACACTTATTTCTTCGTTCATTGAACTCCATAACCATGACATGATGGAAGAGTCTTACTCATCCCACTTCTTGAACTTAAGATTTTTCTCTTTGGGAGGATCATCAGTTAAGTGTCCTGCCTTTCCTTTACCTTTTAAAGTGGTTTTCACAAGTTGACACCACTTCAAATAATTCTTCTCATGTAATCTGTAAGACGAGGTTATGGTTGGTAATTCTTAAGATTTGTAATCCCCTATTTCAGTTTTGTTATTGATCCCGTTTTCATCATCAGAGCCATCCATTGATTACAAAGAGCTAGCAAAAAAAATAAAAAAAATACACGAGTTTCAAATGACCCACGAATCAAAGTGCTCAGTTTAAAAAGTAAACACCCAAAACGAAAAGAGAAAGCAACGGTATACAGGATGGGTGTTGGGCTGGCTGTAAACTAAGATAGTGAACAGTCTGCAATTAAGGCAGCAAAAAGGACCTCAATTAAGGTGGCTAGAGTTTAAAAAAAAAAAAAAAAAAAAAAAAAAAAGATCCGCAATGAAGGGGGCTAGGGTGTTTAGGAGGAAGCGAGGCCCTCAGGAACGAGAGCTCGTGATACCATGTGAAATCTAAATATATTTCAAAGTTTTGAATAATTTACAACCACTAATATTATGAAAGAAACAAAACATCTGAGAAACCCAGAAGCTGAATAGTGGAATCTCTGGGAAAGAGTAATCCTTTGCCTGGATAACTTTTGAGGTACCTGAGCACTCTCATAGCAGCAGTGTAATGTATTTGTGTTGGCTTGGTGAGAAATTGACTCAATTGTTGTGTTATAAAGGTAATATCAGGTCTTGTTGTGTTCAGATACAATAGTCTACCAATCAATCTCCTATAAGAAGAAATATCTTCATAAAGAGGACTGGAATCATTATGCAGTTTGATAGAACGATCTGAAGGAGTGGATACTGGTTTAGAATTGACAAGACCTGAATCAGCAAGCAAATCCAGACAATACTTTCTTTGACACAATGAGATTCCTTGTTTAGAATGAGCAACCTCTAAACCAAGGAAATATTTTAATTGGCCAAGATCTTTGATTTTGAAAGATTGGTGAAGTATGTCTTTAATGTTTTGAAATTCAGAAAGTGAATTCCCTGCAAGAATGATATCATCCACATATACAAGAAGAATAGTGAATGTTGAGGATGAAGATTTGGTGAATAAGGAATGATCTGAATTAGCTTGCTTGAAACCTTGAGCCACAAGTAAAGATGTCAATTTTTCTTACCACTTCCTGCTTGCTTGCTTTAATCCATAGAGGGATTTAATCAGTTTGCATACCTGATTTGGTTTAGAGGATTTGACACCTGGTGGGAGTTGCATGTACACATTTTCTTGTAACTCCCCATGAAGAAAAGCATTATTGACATCAAGTTGGTGAATAAACCAATGATGAATAGATGCTAATGCTATAATGAGTCTGACAGTTGTAAGCTTTGCTACAGGTGAGTATGTATCAAAGTAGTCTAAACCCTCAATTTGATTGTATCCCTTAGCAACTAAACGTGCTCTGCATGATGTTTGATCTTATAAACCCATCTGCAGCCTATTGGTTTGATGTTAGGAGGTAAATCAACCAATTTCCAAGTACCAATTTGTTCAAGAGCAGCAAGTTCAGTCTCCATGGCCTTGTTCCAACAGTCAAACTTACTGGCCTCAGTATAGGATTTAGGCTCAGTGTGAGTGGTGAGAGACAAAGCAAAATGAAGGTGATCATTAGACAATTTATTATAAGACAAATAATGGGAAATAGGGTAAGAAACAACATGTGTATTATTATTAGAAGATGAGGATGAAGATGATTGACAGATGTAATCTTTGAAATGTGGTGGTGAATGCTTAATTCTGGAAGAAATTCTTTGTGGAGGTGAAGAAGAAGAAGGAGATTCAATAGGAGGAGAAGGAGTTTTGGTGGAAATAGAAGTGGAATCAGAAGGTTGGAGTGAAGAAAAAGGAAAATATTCCAAATTCTTTTCAGATGAAGGAGGATAAGGAAGAATATGATCATGAAAAATTACATTTCTAGAGATAAAGATTTCTCTAGAATGTAAATCAAAAAGAACAAAACCCTTGAAACCTGACTTGTAGCCTAAGAAACAACATTTTCTGGCTCTATGGTCAAGTTTAGATATGTGAGACAATATAGTAGAGGCATAGCAAAGTGAACCAAAAACTTTAAAGAGTTTAAGATCAGGTAAAGAATCATACAGGAGTTGATAAGGTGTTTTGTGACCAAGTAAAGGAGTAGAAACTCTGTTAATAAGGAAAACAGCATGACTGACAGCATAACACCAAAATTTAAAGCTCTTGCCACATTAAGGATATGTTGGTGTTTTCTTTCAACTCTGGCATTTTGTTGAGGTGTTTCAACACAAGATCTATGATGAATAATGCCTTTAGAAGCATAAAAATCAGTAAGAAGAAATTCAGGACCATTGTCTGATCTAACAGTTTTGGGGGTGATATTATATTGAGTATGAATCATATTTATGAAATTTTTAACATGCATAGAGACATCAGATTTATTTTTAAGGAGTATGATCCATACAAATCTACTGAAATCATCTACAATAGTGAGAAAGTATTTATGATTGTGAACAGAAGGACAAGCTAAAGGACCCCAAATGTCAAAATGGAGTAAGTCAAATTTAGCAGAAGAAATGGAAAGACTGGAAGTAAAGGGAAGTTTCTTTTATTTAGCAAAGTGGCATATGTCACAAACATCTTTATTATTGCAAGAAATAGAAGGATACAAGGATTGCATATGAGATAATCTTTGATGAGAAAGATGTCCCATTCTATAATGCCATAAAGCAGAATTAGGAATTACAATGAAATGTGACTGAGAAACATTATTACAGGAAACAAACAAATTGTTATTGAAACGATGAGAAGGAGACTGGAATGAATCAGCAGACACCACCAATCTATATAAGCCATGTATATTTTCACCCAAACCAATCATCCTCTTGGTACTCAATTCCTGAATAATACAACTATCAGTTGAAAAATTGACAAAACAAGATAAAGATTTACACATTTTGGATACAGAGATGAGATTAAGATTGAAAGTTGGACAATACAAAACATTGGTAAGATATAAGGATGATGAAAAAGAAACATTACCAGCATACTGAACTAAAACAGTAGTTTTATTAGGTAAATTGACATTTGTAGGTTTGATTTTGTAAAAGGAGGTAAAACAAAGAGATGATGAACATATATGATTATTGGCACCTGAATCTAGAATCCAATGATGAGAAGCAGAATCAATAGCACAAGAAACAACACTGGATATACCTGTTTGTTGAGTATCAGGCACAGAAGAAATAGTTGAAGTATGAACATGATTAGAAATAGGACCAGTTGGTGGGGAAACTGAGGAAAGCAAGTTAGCCTGTTGAAGCAAAGCCACAAGATGATCATACTTCTCCTGAGTTAAACTGAACTTGGAATCTGGTGCTACCACATCATTGGTACCAATAGAGTTATTTGTATCAGAAGCCTCAGAAACAGCATTGTTGGCAGAAGAATTACCCTTATTGAAGTTGGGGTGACCATATTTTAGATAACAAAATTCTATAGTGTGGTTATATCTGTTACAAAAGGTACAAAACCTATCCTTTCCTTTGTTAGCTGAAGTACTAGAAGTACCTTTACCACGAGGATAAAACTTCCTTGCATCAGAGGCATTAACAGAAATGCTAGAATCATCACTAATAGAAGGTGTGGAAAACACAATATTCTGGCTTTCTTCTTGAACAACCAAAGAGTACACCTTATTGATCGGAGGTAAAGGATCCATAAGAAGGATTTGAGTTTTCACAACAGAAAAAGTATCATTCAAACCAGTGAGAAACTGAAGAATCTGGTCTTCAGTTCTATAATACTTAGCAAGGCGTATAGATTCACATCTACAGGGATGAATGCAAGTGCAATTGGGAATAGGTCTATGTGAATTCAATTCATCCCATAGAGTACAAAGCTCGATGAAGTAATCAAGTACAGACTTAGTACCTTGTTTGAGATTGTTGATGGTGGATCTGAGAGAAAGAACACGAACACGATCAACTTTTGAGAAACATTCCTTCAAATCATCCCAAGCAGACAAAGCAGTGTCATGAAAAACAATAGTTTGAGCAATGGATTCAGTAACAGAATTAACAATCCAAGAATGAATTAGGTGATTACAACGTTCCCAAGCTTGACGATTAAGATCATCAATGTCAGGAACTGAAATTGAACCATCAAGGAACACAAGCTTGTTCTTCGCGCCCAAAGCTCGTTGCATAGAACGATGCCATGCAAGATAATTCGAACCATTGAGTTTGGGAGTGATAATCAAAGAACTAGGTCCATCACTAGGATGAATATAGTAAGGAGAATCAGAGTTAGAAGGTGCAGAATTTCCACGCACCATGAAAACAGAGTATAGGAACAAGAGAAGAGAAAGAAAATTGCAAACGAATTGAACGAAAAGGATATCGCAATTCGGAGCAAGAACAAGAAAGAATATGAAGATGATGAATCTTCAACAAGAAAAAGAGAAAAGAAAGCTTCAAAACGAAGCTTGAAGAAGAAGCAACAATGGCGGAAAAACGGTTACAACCGGATCGTAACAAACTCCTCAATGAGAGAGAGTCACTGATACCATATTATGAAAGAAACAAAAGTGAATGAATAATTCTCATTAACTGAAAATGAAGTAGGATTACAACTTATATATGAAACAAAAGATCTACTGCAACTAACATATACTAACTGTATACCAACACAGTCACTAACTTGTTCAGCAAGTTACTTATATAACTAAGTTGTATCATCACTAATCACTTCATTATGCAATAACTAATGTGTTTATATAAGCTGATGTAACTTAATGGGCAAGACCAATAAACTAATGGACCCAATTCACATAACCACTACTACTAATAAGAATTACTACTAATAGTAGTTAAAATAAATTATTTACAACAAAATATATCTCACTCTGACATTTGATCATTTCATTTCCCAGGACTATTAACTGGCTGCTCAATTGCTCTCATTGTAGCAGTAATTTTACTCGTACAAGTAAGAAATTTGATGTATAGTGAAGGTAGAACTCAATATATGGAGAACATATTTCCACTTTATAGGTAAGTTAGAAATGGTCGTTTGAATTTTATCATGCAATTACATGGTGTTTATGCATATTTTCATACTTGTATGATAGAACTTACAAAGCACCGACACAAACAACAAACTTGACACCAACACAAATAATAATCTGATTAAACACGAATTGAATGTAATTTATATGCATATGTCAGACACCAAACACACTTTTAATAAAAAGTGAGGTCTGCACACTAAATTTTATTTTACTATAAAAATGAAGTGTTTGGATGGAATTCCATTGGTTCGTATACTTGACACCATACACGCCTTCAAAATAAAGTATCAATTCTACATGATTAATGAACTTCAGTTTTACGCAGTCTCTTTGGATACATTGTCTTGCATATGATCGTTTACTCAGTGAATGTATACTTCTGGAGGCGTTTTAAAATCAACTATCCATTTATATTTGGATTCAAGGAAGGAACAGAGTTACGCTATAGAGAAGTACTTCTTCTCAGCTCTGGCCTTGCAGTACTCACATTGAATGCTGTTCTCTCAAACTTAGATATGGAGATGGATCAAAGAACAAAAAGTTTCTCAGCATTTACAGAATTAGTGCCTTTAGGCCTTGTCATTGTAAGTTGTAAAAGTATATCTATTTCATATTTTAATCATCTTCTGCTGTATTTTATCACTGATATACTTGAGGAAAGAAAAAGTATGCTATAAAGGGGTTGAACTCATTTAATGAGCTTCAGTTAAGGTCTAATTATTTGGGAAAACCCGAGTTTGAATTCTGACTAGAACAATCCTTGATTAAACCTTACTTACCTCCCGACTGAACTTCGAATTTTCAAGATCCACTTTCCTGAAGAATTCATTTATTAGCAGGGCCGGCCCAAGACCAAAGCAAGTGAAGCAAGGGTTTTAGGCCCCAAATTTTCGGCCCTTAAAAATAGGCCTCCAATTTAAATAATATATAAATTCGTTCCATGTCATTGACCGAAAGCAGTCAATAGCACAGTGGTAGAAGGCATCTTTATTGTAGTTGTAGGTCACAAAATTGACAATCATTTCATTACAAAGTTCACTTTTTGACGGAAATGCTTCATTTTTTATTGACAGTATTCATTATACGTACTTTTTTTTTGTTACAATTCATTATACGTACTTAATAAGTCAAGAAACACTATAATTTTTTTTTTATAATCATCGTTATAATTTATAATTAATTTAATTCGTCTTCTAAATTAAATGACTCGACCAAAAAAAATAATATTATTTTTAAAAGGCATATCTAAATTTTCGCTTTAGGCCTCAACATATGTTGGGCCGGCCCTGTGTATTAGTATATTGGTCTTTGTGTACAGCAAAAGTCTGTTTTGATCAACTTATCTGAGTGTATTTGCTAGTATAAACACTTTCGACTTATTTCCATAAGATCTTTAGAATAGCTTAAAGAAACAACTTACATCTTATATGAAAAACGGTTTGACTTTATTTTATCTTTTGTTATAGAAATAGTTATACAGTAGACTTGTTTGCTAATCAATTTGTATTACAGGTTGTGCTTCTCATATTATTTTGTCCCTTCAATATCATATATAAATCAAGCCGCTTCTTCCTTATTAAATGTGCATTTCGTGCTATTTGTGCTCCTCTCTACAAGGTAAACAAAGTTAAAATTTCAAACTTTTTCTCAAAACTTAATTGGAAGTACTAATCTTTATTAATGGTTCTGTTTTCAGGTCCATTTTCCTGATAGTTTCTTGGCAGATCAGCTTACCAGCCAGGTTTTAAACTTTAAATTACACTAAATTTTAATATTAATCACCTGATGTATAACAATGTTTTAAAACCAGACGGAACTGGTCAGTTCAACTGGTTGAACTAGGAAACACCCAGTTCGCTGGGTAGTTTAATTTCGATCAAACTGTAGTCAGGTTGAACCGGGTTGAATAAGTTCAACCTTTCATCCGCGGCTCAAGTAGAGTTGGTTCAACTTGTTGTTTTATCTATTACCAGCGTTAGACTAGCACTCTGTGCATGTCTGACTGCTTTTTTTTATGGCGCTAACACGTGTAAATTATAAACAATATTTTTTTTATGAACTTTGATTTTTATTAAAATTATATGTATATATGTTTGTGACTTTTAAATAGTAACAAACTATGTTTTCGTTTAGGTGCAAGCATTTAGATGTTTGGAATTTTATGTTTGCCACTTTTTCTGGGGGGATTTCAAGACCAGATCAAACAAGTGCATTGAAAGTGAAATATATAAAACATTTTATTTAATTGTTGCTATCACTCCATTTTGGATCCGTTTTCTTCAGGTATGCATCTTCCATTCATTTTGTATCCATGAAAAAAAATAGACATGGAAATAAGAAATGTGATTTTTGTAACACAAAATTTGACCTTCATAATAATAAATAAGTTTTCTTTATTATTTGAAGTGTCTTCGAAGACTAATTGAAGATAAAGATAAAATGCATGCACTCAATGGACTAAAATATACCTCAACAGTAGTTGCACTTGCAATGAGGACTACCAATGAGTTTCGCAAAGGAACGGTTTGGAAAATTCTTGCTGCAACTTCTTCAAGTATTGCAACAGCTTTCAATACTTATTGGGATATTGTCATGGATTGGGGTTTGCTAAAAAAGGACTCAAGAAATCCATGGTTAAGAGATAAACTCTCTCTGCATGACAAAAATTTATATTTTGTTGCTATGGTAAGTTTTTGTTTTGTTGCAAATATGTGTGCTCTTCATTGTTTATTTTATATGGGAAAATGTTTCTGTATTAATTATTAGGTTTAAATGCAGTTTTGTTCCTCTAAATTTAACTAAAATGTGATTTCAAATACCCATTTCTAGATCCGGGATTTTAGTCCCTCAATTTCTAAACCTAACCAACACCCCTGTTACAACATTTGTTTTCCGGGTTCGTCTATCAATATGTAAACATGTTTCAATGAAATCCATGGTTTCAAGTCTAAGTCATCCTTGTAAAAAAATCATCAAATGTAATTCCACGTCAAAAAAGATAAGCCAAAAATTGGATTGTGAGAAGAAAAAATCATAAAACTTGTGAAACAGGATACTAAACGCCGGATTTATATATGGTAGGAGTAATCGTGTTTAAATTTTAATTATTTTTTGAAGCCGTGTTTAAGTTTAAATAGACGGAGTATAAGTGCATCAAAGACTAACTGTTATATTAGTATTTTGTTTTGAACCCTAATCCTTTGGTGTTGTGATTAATGATTATAATTAATGGTTTTTTAGGTGTTGAATGTTATACTTAGGCTTGCTTGGATGCAATCTGTTTTAGGCATTAAGGAAGCTCCTTTCCTTCATAGAACAGCTTTGACTGCTCTTGTAGCTTGCTTGGAGATCATTCGCCGTGGCATTTGGAATTTTCTTAGGTATTTTTTGAACATATTCATTAACTTTTTTAGAAATTCGAGTGATCAAACTCTGTGATCAATCACTTGTGTTCTGATATGAGTTTACTTTATTTGTTTCCTTACAAACTGAATATTCTATTCTAAAAGTATCGTATTGTTCTCGGATATTAAATATGAATCTTGATAGTCTGATTACAATATTCCTCTCTTTCTCTCTTTTTACTCGCACAATGAATAATTTTAATTTATCTCATAAAAAATCGAAACATTAATTTTTCGTACGTCTATCAAAATTAGGTTTAGTAACAAATGTTTGAAGTTTTGAAGAATTAATCTCTTAAATGAAGTATTTTGAGCTATTTTCTTTGGTCGAGAGTTTAATAACCGAATTAATCAGTTGTCTCCATGGCAAAAATGAATTCTCCCAATTTATGAAAAAATAAATTGCTTCAAATTTTCACTTAATCAATGCCAAGTAAATGATGTTTGTGACAAAGAAAGAACATCTTGTAGCCTTCTTAATTATGGTATTAAAAAAAAAAAAAATATATATATATATATATATAACTAGGAAAATTTATGTCAACTAGTTCTTTTTTCTTTTCAAGTAGTCTGATATCTGGAGCTCAAACATTTTAAATGTGGAGAAGTAGGGTGTTTTAGGCACGATCTCCGACCTCTGCATGTATTATGTAATGTCTCTATCAACTGAGTTAAGCTTATGGGGATTTTGACAACTAGTTTAACTATATAAACATATGTTATAAGTAAGTTTTCAATTCATGGATTTATTATTGTGAAGTGTCTCAAAATCTATTACTTGTCTGATATACTATTTTACATTTGTTACTGGAAATAATTATAGCTGCAATTGGTTAATATTAAATATTATGACTTGATTTTTTTTTACTTGAACAGGTTGGAGAATGAGCATTTCAACAATGTTGGAAACTATAGGGCATTTAAGTCAGTACCTCTTCCTTTCAATTATCAAGTTGATGATGATGAAGACAGCTCAGATACATAGACAAACATATATAGGTTCAAGAATGGAATATAGATAGCGTGTATGTGAAGAAATTAAACATAGAAATTTGTTAGTAATTACAATTGTTCATAACTAATTACTGGCAAATTAGTTTGAAAAAGATAAACTTCATAAGCAAGTTAGTCCTTTATGTAGTGTCTCACGTGATAGTCCCTAATAGTAAAAGTTTACCTATACACCACACCATTTATTAATTCGTAAAAATCAAAAACTATTTTGAATGATACCTACAATTTTGTGTACCAATTTGCTATTTGACTCTAATTTCATAGGTGAAAAACAAACTTTTTTAGGTGATGTGAAAAACATACTTGTCAGTTGTCATTTTCTAGCATTAAGACCGACAAAAGGAAGAAAACTTGACAAAAAAACAACAAAAGAAAAATTTGAAGAATGTGAAAGTTTCCACTTGTTATCAAGGCCGGTTCATCAGGACTGTCACTAAAGCAAGGTCCCCAAATTAGGCCTCATGTTAGACTCCCAAATATTTTTTTTGTTTATATTTTATAAGTTAAATTCTTTAAACATTTTTGCGTCTAACTTGGTGGGTAGTCAAATTCTTTAAAGGTGGCTATTTTATTGGTTATATGTATCTTAAATTCTTAAAATCAAATCCACAAACCTAATTGCAGATCAAGGTAGACAGAGAAGAGGACAAACACATCATGATTTGGTTAGTCAGTTCGGCCCAACAATGACCTACATTTGAATGAGGGAGAAACAAACACACCATGATTCGGTTATCTGATTCGGCCCAACTATGACATATGTCTGGAGGAGGGAGAACTCTTTGATCCACTATTAATAATTTTATTACAAAGAGATACAAAAAAAATTACAAGATATTAGTTTCAACAAGTTCTCCAAGAACATCTAATTTATACCCATTTCCTAATACATTCCCATGAACAATAAACTCAAAATCTTCACTCTACAAAAGTGTTTATTGTAGCTTCTAGATTATTTTAGGTTTTAAATGATATCTTATATGTAGGTTTGAAAACACCATTGTATTCTGAAGAGTCTAACTGAGTGCAAGTATAAAATGTCTCAAGTAATAGTATAAAAAGATCAAACTCACAAGCACTGAGGCGATGTAGCTTTCTGTCGCTTTTCAGATTGTAAACTTGTTTGCGTGAATATAATATAAACCATTCAAAGTAACAATAAAAAAAAGTAAAGTTGAAAACTATAAAAGATGAAAAGCAACAAATGCATTTAGGAGATCTCTAATGACAAAGCGTGTTTAAGAACAACAAATTAGTCTATGTTAAAATATAATTTAGACCTTCAAACTTAACGCCTAAGTCTATGTTGTCTTTTAAGATCTATATCTCTTCGAAAACTAAAGAATTAACTCATATTAAACAAACAGTTACATTCTCATCTTCTTTCAATCCCATGGAATTTGGCAATAAAGATAAAAGTGACTTGTTTTTACTTTAAAGATTAGCTTTAAAATAGTTTTTTTTTAAAGAAGCTCGAAACCGAAACATTCTAAACTTATTCAAACATAATCATAACATCATCATGTCTTAACTATTAAAGGGATTTACCTCATGATGAGCTTAAACACAAAAATGGAAAATAGAGAATAACTGAATGAAAACATAATTGCAATGATTAATAGAATAGTTTAGAATTTACAAAGGAATATTACAATCTGTGAATGATAGGAGTGAGCTTTTTGCATTATTCACTCAAAATAATCCTAAAACCCTAATTCTCTAAGAACTAGCACTCATGTTCATCAATGGAGGAGATGAGATGGTAAGAGAACTCTAGTGGCTACTAACCCTAACTGGAATTGGCCACTCCAATCAAACAATAAGTTTTGGACCTTTTACACAACAATGGCATTGTCCTTTTTTAGTACAAGTCTAACCACTAATTAAGTTGTGCCATTTGGTAATTTTCCATGTGAGTTTTCCTTGTCCTATCTTTTGGGAATCATCATATTTAAGGTAGAGAAGTTTAGAATCCAAAAGGAAGAAGGAGGTGAATCTCCTAAAGATGCAGAAGTTAAAGCTCACTCTCCTCCAGTTGTGGAATTATTCTCCCAAGTTACTGAACTTGCAAGAGAAATTGTTCAAGAAGGAAGTATGCAATATGGAGCTTTGTTGGCTGGTTCAGTCACTGAAGATGATGTTCAGAAGGTTGATGATGCATCTCTTCAAAAGGAATATGAGAATTTAAGTAGGCTATTGAGGAAGAACATCATAAGGTTGATGAAGGCCTGCCTCAGATTGCTGGAGAAAACTCTCTTGTTCAAGATCAGAGAGTTGAAGAAAATACTGAGAAATTAGCTCATAAAATTGATGAAGATACTCAGGTTGTTGCTAAAGTCCTGGCTTCAAACATGTTGGGAAGGGAAAATCAACAAATGGAAGTTGATACTCATCATGGTGCTAAAGAACATGAGCACATTGGTAATCAGATTGATTTTGATCTCAACATTGAAGATCTTAGCTCTGATTTTAACAATGATGTGTTTCAAGATGCTCAAGAAACAGCTGTAAGTGAACATCAGAATTTTCCAATGGTAGTTGGTCAGAATGTTCAAAATGTTATCAGAATGTTCAAGAAAATGCATCAAATGAACCATTTCTCTCTCCTGGAATGTCAGTTGATCCAAATCCAATTGCTTCAGGATTTCTACCCTCTGAAGAGGTGAAACTCTTAGCTCAACCAATTCTGAATGTTAACATCTCCACTTCAACCATGGAGTCAGCTGTTGATGTCAGCAAGTTTTTGCTATCTTATCTTCCCACTCCCAACATTGTCCTTTCCTCTACACCACCACCAACAATCAAAACCACCAACAAGCTACCATGCATGTCTGATGTATTTGATTCCCTCAACACTTTTGTCATTGAAGGAAATCCTTCAAACAAAGAGAAAGATGAAGCTTTTGGTGCTGCTCCACCTGTTAAACCTTCAAGGGCTCAGAAGCTTGCTTCCATAGCACTTAGGGTTTCTACAAAGACCCACAAAATTGCCTGTGTTTTGGCCAAATGGACTGTGGAGGTTTATACTCCTGGACTGGATGTTGCCCCTCTTGTTTTTGTGATCCTACTATTTTTGACTCTGAGCCATCCTCTGATTCTAGGGATTCAACTCCCTAAATCTTTTATGGTCAACCTCCCTATCCTTTTTGCAAATGACTAAAGGGGGAGAAACATTAGGATTTATGTTTTTAAGTTTTCTAAGTTTTAGGCCCTAAGTAGGTCTAGTGATCAATAGTTATTGGAGATTTATAAAACTCATGTGTACTTTGAATTTCTTTTTTGTTTTTGAACCATATTAATCATGTAATTGTACCGAATGTATGACATCAATGAATGAATTTGAATTTGGTTCAATTGTGCATATTTTTATTTATGCAATAGATTATGAAATTAAGGGGGAACTTTTTAAAGTTCTTAAAAACTCAGCATAATGGATTATAAAAATGAAGGGGAACACTAAAATAAATTGTCAAGCTCTTAAATTCTTCATATATAAAATCAAAATCCATAATCTTAAATCATTGGTTTATCATCTTCAAAAAGGGGGAGATTGTTGAGGCAAAATCCATAATTAATTTTAAAGATAATAAACCTTTATGATTAAAGAATTAATGGACTTTGATTAATTTCTTGGTAGTTAACTTGTTCTCTTGAGGGTTTAACTAAGACAGAAACATGTTTCAAATCATATCAAGATTCAAGAAATCAAAGGACATTTGAATTCATGAACTAACTATGAGGTCAGAAAGTTAGTTCAGAATGTTGCGCAGAGATCAGAATGTTCAAGCAGAGTTCAGAATGTTGTTCTTATACAAGTCCAGAAACTCAAGAACATTATCAAGAGTATGCAAGGCACACGTGACATGAATAAATGCGCAGGAAAGTAAACTTGCATGGATCAATCAAGCAATAAAGGCATTTACAAGATTAAATTGCAAAAAGGATATTCAATGTTCATTTAAGACTATAGACATTGAAGTACTAGGAATATTTCAAAAGGGAATATCATCCTAGATGTTACAATCACTTCTCTTCATTGTTGTTTCACTATTAGGATTTGATTACATCAAATGGTAGTCTTAGAAATCATCCTAAATGAAACAAAAGGAACATTCTGATGATCAGAATGTTCAACTCAGCTCATGTTTCACTTTATGAACAGTACAGTAGGTGAAAAGCAAAAAGCAAAAGAAAAAAGGAAAATTTGTCTCACTCAAATCAGATTTAGACACGTATGGGATTTGGTACTGTACATGGACCACACAATCCCTCAAAGCATGGGCATGAAGATGCAGAATCCACTTTATCTCTCCTGCACAGTTTCCAAGGCAAATCTGGGAAAATATTATACAGCAACATTCTGATGTATGTGGAAAAGCCATTGCTTATGGGTAATGCCCAAAAAATCATATGATAAGCCCAGAAACCCATGTCTTAATTAATAGATGATGAACCGATATGAATATCATTATGAACTCAAATGAAGATCACCAAGAACGCAGCAACATTCTGATGTATTCTAAAGAACACAACAACATTTTGAAGTTCAGAATGTTTACCCAGAATTTCAAGTAAAATTCAATGGGGCCCAAGACACATGACACAACACCATTGGTCACCCTCCAACGGCTACAAGAGCCCAAGAACTTTATAAATAGAAGTAAAAGGTTCAGCATTACTTGCATCATTGCAAAGTATACAAGAAAATATATGTAAAGTGTTTGAAGCTTTAGCATCTGAATTGATCATCACTGAGATTTCAAATTGTCTCTTTAAATGTAAATCAATTTTCTCTTATCTTGTTAAAGATAATTTCCTCCTCCTTTCTTCTCTTGTCTGATTTCAATCATTCAAACTCTACTCAAATTGTAAAGAGAGTCTCATCTAGCTTTAGGGGTACTAAAGTGTTAGTTTGAGTAAATATTCTAAAATTCTAAGTGGGTAACTTAGCAAGAATGTGCAAGCCTGCTGAGGCTTAGAATACAGGTGTTATAATTGTTCAAGTGAACAAAGGTTGTAAAGTGTAGGATTTGAGAGGTTATCTCAAGAATCATAGTGGAAATTCTCACAATATTGTGAGTAGTGGACTAACCCACATTGGGTGAACCACTATAAATCTTAGTGTGTTCTTTCTCTCTTCCCTATACTCATTAATTTCAGTATATACTCCACACAGAAACACATTTATTTTCTTAAACAGTTTATGCATAAGAACTTCAGAACGTTATGAAGTAATTTCATTAACTTAACTATTCCAAGTAAACAACTTGAGAATTAATTTTAAGTTATAGGTTAATTTTTTAAAGGGTCGCAATTCAAACCCTCCTTTTCTTGTGACTATTTTTTCTACTTCATGAATCACTGTTGATTCACCTTGAATAAACACTGTTAGGATTGAGTATCTTGGTCACATGAAGAGATTCGGGATTTTGGTAGAAATAGGTTTGAAGCCTGATTCTTGTCACCCTTTGGAATCTTTTGTAAAGTTACTCAAAAAATTAGAGTAGAACGGAGAGTTGCTCCCTCCCCCAGAGTAGGTCGGTATTGGACCGAACTGGGTAAACAAACTTGCTTGTGTTCTTTCTCTTCTCTCTCGTTGTTTTCTAATTTTGCTTGTGTTTATAACTATCATCCACGTTGATATTGGTTGTGTGGTTAATTTGCTCCAAACATCAAGTTTTTATTTATGTGATTTTTATCGAATTCACAACACATAGTACCTGCTTTATTTTTATTTTTAGATTTGCAATTAATTTATTTAGTAGGAATACAATGCAGGAGCGTCGTTCTCGAATATCAATCCTTTATTCAAGTCTTTAATCTTCCATTGCATAGATCATGGCTTCAAACGTGTTCAAGACGTTAATCAATTAAGTGGCTTCCATTGCACCGTTTTACTCAGCTGGTTGCGCAGGCCATGACTTCCATTTTCCTATCGCAATGTGTCGCTAGTGATGGTCCTCTGATAAAGATTGTTGTTCCTTCTGTACCTGCGATTACAAAACCATCCTTCGCACATGTGGTTACAACCTTTGTGGTGGATGAACATAATGATTCCCTCTCCATCTATCACGGGAGATGCTCTTTGTATCATGTTTACGCAACAAGAGTATGAGAAGTGATTGGGAGATTATCAAAAAAAACTTCATGATAGTATGGTTTTAAATAAGAGAGGATAAGCCTTAAACAACAAAAGAAATATACTTGAAGTTCTCAAAGGTATCAAAAATAACCAGTTCATGGAAGATGATCTTCCTAGGACGTGGATTTCTCAATACACTTTCGCCTCAGTTGAAGACTTACAATATGTTTGAGCCATGGGCATTATCAAACTCATGCTCGGGTTTGGATAAGACTAATGGAGCTACCTCAAGAATATTGACGTGGTCGGAATCTTTTTGAAATTGCTGGTGCAGTATGTACTCCTTTGATTATAGTTGGTGCAATAGACACTGCCACAAAAATTGGGGTATTCAGTCATTATGCTCGTATTTTGGTGGATATTGATTTTTCTCGCCGCATTTTTTATCAAATAATGGTTGAAAGAGAAGGATAAGCTTTCATTTTGGAGGTTGTTTAAGAATTGTTACCAAACTTCTGTTCTCTTTCTCAAATCATTGGTCATATGTCACAGTTTGTCATCGGTTGCACCCTTTGAAGAATGCTAAAAAGGTGGCGGAAGATTTGCAATTAATTTTCTTAAACAATTTAATGAAAACGATGATAATCCAATAAATGATCATGATAATGTTCTTGATGTGTCAAATGTTATCGATGACCACTTCATCTCTCCTTTAGATATTTATGATCCTAGAAATTAGGGTATTCTTGATACTAAAGTTAGAGACGTTTTAATTCAAAAGGGAAGATTTAGGGAATTAAATATCACATTTCCTATAGATAGTCTTTTTAGCATTTGAAATTCTTGCTATTGTCAAAGCTCATGATTGTATTCAAATGTTCCAATTCCTTATTGAGTTCTCTTAACTATGACTTTGATTGTTGAATTTAAGAAAATAAGTTTTTCAAAGTTAAAATTGTTGAATAATTACTTGAGATCTTCAATATCATAAGAAAGGTTGAATGCTCTAGCCATTTTATGTATTGAGAAAGATATGATAGAATATATTTGATATTAAATAAAAAAAAATCAATGTTTTTTGTATGAAGTCTAAGGTTTTTATTAGATTATTTCCTAACGTGATAAAAAATATCATCTTCAAGTAAATCGATTTCACAATTTGGGAATTTAAATTTTTTCATACAGTTTATAAATTAGCGTCCAGATTCTAAGTTCACCCTGGACACCAAATTCTCAATAAACGGGTCTGAGTACATATGATCACTAGGTATTTCAAAATAAA
This sequence comes from Medicago truncatula, assembly GCF_003473485.1. NCBI lineage: Eukaryota > Viridiplantae > Streptophyta > Magnoliopsida > Fabales > Fabaceae > Medicago > Medicago truncatula. The sequence goes on along the minus strand of NC_053048.1, from coordinate 3,224,002 downwards.
CAATTATAAGTTTCAATAGCAAACAAGCACCACAGTTCCATATCGAAATTGGATATTAGGATGATAAAAAGAAATTAAAAAAAAAAAAAGCATATTTTTCCTAAGGGCTAACAGTATCACAACTTCATGTTGGCAATAGTTATCTCCAAGTGAAAGATATCCACCTCCTCGTTTGAAATCCTCGCTTTTGCTTAATGTTTGCTCCATTTGATCCACCACTTGATGCTCTCTGCAAGAAGCCAATTGAACATTAAGAGGCATACTTAAATTAAAAGATATAATTCATATGATTCCACAATGCAAAAGTTAAGAATAACACATGTAACTACAACTTCAAGAGATTTTGATGGGAGGTATAAAGACAAGACAAGATCAAAATGTATAGTACTTCAAAGTCAAATTAGACTTCTACAGAAAATAAATTTGGTTCCTTGAATTGAGACATAGCAGATATTAGTATATTATCTCCAACAATCAACCTCAACTTTGACTTGAAATCAGCAAGGGAAATCTGTTTTGACTGCACAAGTGCGACATGATACATTAGTGATATTTCGTTATTTAAAAAATAGGTATCAATTGGATTATTAGATATCATTTACATACCATAAACAATGCATAATGGGCGTCGACCAGAAACATATCATTTTTCTCATGAAAGATAAAAGAATGGTAAAACGAAGCCAAGGGGGACTCGAAGCTCTTCTGGTGGTAGCAGGCACATTGGCAGCTTTTGCCTGAGGTATCCCACAAACCAAAATTGTTTTGATAAATGTAATAAAGCAAAACATTATAGTTTTAAAATTCAAATGATGAATCTCAGAAGATGAAAGCTCCAAAATGTTGTAGATAAATATGTTTAAAAATATATAAATAGTGGGAAATTGTACAGTAGAGAAAGAATTATTAGATTAAAAATACGGTAACAAAAATTGGAATTAACATTTCCTTTTACATAGAAAACTATGAAAACATAAGAAGCAAAACTCGTGAAAAGGCTTATAGTGTCCACTGTAGAATGCATTTTATCGCAATCACTTCTAATTGAAAAATTATTTTTGCTGAGTAAGCATTTTTTTTATCATTGTTCATTGTATTAGTTTCATTTTTCAACAATTCACAAATTTGATCGATCCAGCTGTAATGAAAAAATTTCCATTTTTAAATTGATTTTCAAAAGTTTGTTAAATCATAAAAAAAAAAAATATTAATGTGAATCCAATTATGGATATTTTGTTAATAAATTCAGATATGCTAATTTAAAATAAGATTAATTATTATGGAAGTAAATTTTTTAATAATATTGAAGGTAACATTGACAATTATCGTGTAAACGGTTTATCATCTACTTATTTTGACTGTGTATACTGCTCACATTTTTTTGTTGAACAATGTAAATGGTACTTCTTGCAAGTACATCTGTGGAGACTAGTAAAACTAACCCGACCTCAAACATTTATTCATCATGGCTAGGTTATATCTTTTTAAATGTTTAATTTCACGAATAAGTTCGATAATTTTGCACTCTATGATAGTCAAAAGTTTGTCAAGGACTTTCATAATGTTACATGAACAATTGGGTAGTTTTGTGTTGCGAGATATATAGGCTTAAATTTGAAAGAGAAAATTTTACGAAGAATTCGTGTAATTTGGATAGTTTATATGTGATTATGTGATTTTTGAAATTTAAGGACGAATTTGTGTCGTTTAAGTGTCATTAAGTATGATTAAGTGATTATGTGTCATTAACGACGAATTTGGATCGTTTGATCGTTTATGTGTGATTGCGTGATAAACGATGAATTTGTGTAATTTGGATCGTTTATGTATGATTATGTGATTATGATGTTAAACTAGCCTAATTCGATTCAATTATAAGTATGTAAAGATTACGAGTCATTAATAACTTGGTTGCGTAGCATTCGATGATATCTGTTGATATATCAGTAACAGCGTACATGCGTGACTTAACTCATGTCAGAGGTATTTTCAGAAGTATGGTTGAAAGTGAGCAAATCTTGATGGAAGATGAGCATTTTTCTTTCTATTATAGCAGCAGCTAACATCAATTGAGACCATTTTTCACCGTTTTCTTTCTTATTTACAATCGTTCAAGATTGATACAAGATTACAAGCACAAAACTTTGTAAAATCACGTGGTTGTTTAATTAAACGGTAATTTCACTTTGCATCCTACCTTCCTTTTTTTTTTTTTTTTTAAAGTCCTACCTTCTTTTCTTATTTCCTTATTCTGAATATATTTTTTTTTTCCTCTGATTTTTGTTTGAAAATGAATCAAGGATTGTCCCGATCCGGTTTATCAAAACCGAAGTGTCACCAGTCTTTACCAAAACCGAAGTGTCACCGGTCTTTACCGAGCCACACCAGTTTGCACTGGTTTAAAAACATGGCCGATCCGTAAACCAGCTCAAACCAGTCACACCTCCAGTTTACAGTCGTACCTGTTCAACCGGCTGATCCAAGCCGTTTTTAAAATTAAAACTATGGTGGCAGGAGTGGTTACTGGTTAGTGTCACTTTATTATAAATAGATAAAATGAAAAGATAGAAAGACCGAATATCGCAAAAAGAAAATATATAAAGTAATTGCAACTCTTGTAACAATAAAACATTTCAATTTTTAACATGAAAATCCCCAGAATTAAAAACAAAAGACAAAATCATAAAAAATAAAAAAAATGGTAGTAAAAATCATCAATTTTTACTGAAAGCAATTATCACAACTTTCACAATCATAGCCTTAGATCTTTGATTATGGCTTATTTCTTGGCCATTGCCACCCTAGATTGATTATTGTTTAAAAAAAAAAAAAGTTGTATCGAATGACTTCATCATCATCACTTCAACATTACGATCATAGGTTTATAGAATTCAAATCAGAGACCATTTTTCTTAAACAGCCCAACACATCATTAGGCAATCATAATTCAATCAATTCACCAGACAAGATAACAAGAGAGAACATAGAACACCCAAATCAGTTCAAGGAATTAATATCAACGGTTACACGCTGCAAATACTGGATTTAAACTCAGCAAAAAGCACGTTTATTTCGAGAAAAAGAAAAATGCTTGCGGTGAATAATGAATAGTGCCTATATGGCTTCCAGTGCCTGCAAGACATCAGCCTTCAAATCCTCAAAATCTTCAATTCCAAAGCTGAATCGAACCAAATTGTCATAAATCTTCCACTTGGCCCTTTCTGATGCAGGAAGGTCCCTGTTGCAGAATACATGAGAAGATTAAATACAGCTACAAAAGACCCAGGTAAGTAAATAAAAATGTAAATTCAACACTAATGCTCTGTTTGTATGACGAAAGAAACATGAGTCAAAAATAGGATGACAAAAAAAAGTGAAAAAAAAAAAGCCACCAAAAACCAAACTTTCAGTTCTATTTCTTAGATTGTCTCCAGTTTTTTTTCTCATGTTTCTCAAGCGGAGAAATCTCCACCCTTAAATTCATCTTTTTCCTTTTTTCTCTCTCGCATTATAAATCAAGGGATGGAAATGCACTGGACTCTAATGTCACAGGAGACGATCCTCTCCCCACCCTATTCCAAGATCCTCTCCATTTAATGGAGACTTCCATTTGGAGAGAGAAGAGATAGACTCGTAGAATAAAATAATATTAATTTTAAAATATTACTATTATTTTATTCCATTAGTCTATCTCTCTCCAAATAGAAGTGCCATTAAATAGAAAGGATCTAAACATTCCAAACAAGGTGTAAAAGCACAAAGGGCCAACTAAAAAAGATTTCCTTACAGGGTCACATTCAAATAGGACCATAGCACATGATAAGTAGTGTCAAATCATTAATATGACAACATAAACAAAAGATCCAAATGAGTACCAGTAAGACAAAATGGCCGGTTGATCCACAATGCTCTCACAGCCACCAAAAGAGGCAGCAATATATGGGATTTTTAGTGAATCAATAAATTTAATTGTGGTTGTTATATCTCCATCAATCTGCATTATTGGTAACAAAAATATCAAATTATGACCAAAACTATGTTATAACAAAAAGCATTATGGATTGCAACCACAAATTTGAATAGCAATTCCCACCTCAAAACTGACCACACCTCCAAAACCAGTCATCTGCCTCATGGCAAGCTCGTGTTCAGGATGACTTGGCAAGCCTGGATAGTAGACACGCTTCACCTGCAAATAATAGTATGTTGTTGTTAATCATGGTTCATATGAAATCATGCTATTGTTACTGAAATATCAGTGACATTATACAAAAAGGATTAAACATAATAAATGATACGATAATTCAAATAAAAAAAGGAAGAACCTATAGTAGAACACATTATTACTCCAGCGGAACAGCTTAAGCACATCAATCCCAAAGGTTTAATATTAAAAAAGGAAAATGCTGGATGTAACAAGAGTTTATATCCTGAATCAACCACGGATACCAATTATTGGCTATTTATCACCTTTGCACTTTTTTTTTCCGCTAAAACCAGGATACGGAACCATTTTGTTTGTCTTTAAAATACAACATGTAAGCTTCTTTAAATTTCACAAAGAGTATTCTTTATAAATAGCACTACTACTAAAAAAATCGTTATAATAACACTTATTGTTATTATTATTATTATTATTATTATTATTATTATTATTATTATTATTATATTTTTATCAAAAACACTTGTCATTATTAACATACAAAATCCCAGTAGCCTGAGAAAGGATTCACAGTAAGGCCATGGTAATGCCAGCATCACTGTTATCATTATTAACATACAAAATCCCAGTTACTAATACAAAATATCATAGTAATGCCATGGTACCTTGGGATGTGCCTCTAAAAGTTTGGCCATCCTCATTCCGGTTGAATTCTGTTGCTGTACACGAAGATGCAGCGTTTTCATGCCTCTGATGAATAGGTATGCAGCATTCTGTTAACATGTTCGCACTATGTCAGGCACAATAATAGTATTGTTCTATGGAAAATGCATTTGCAACATATATCAATCAAGGAATCGGGCTTGTAGTAATGACTAACCGGGTTAAGAGCACCGCCCAAAATATGATGCAAAATTCGAATTTCTGAGATCAACTTCAAAGAGCCACTTATGCAACCACCAAGTACCTGAACCATAAAGAAGTGTTTTTAGGTCTGAAACTATGATCACTTGATATGTAAACTATATTTTAAAGAACAGGACAACAGATTGACTTACATCATGATGTCCACCGATGTACTTCGTACAAGAGTGCATAACCAAATCAGCACCAAGGGCAAGGGCCTTCTGGTTCAAAGGCGTAGCAAATGTACCATCAATGACAAGCAAAGCCCCATTCTTGTGGCAAAGTTCTGAAACCAGCTTAATGTCAACACATCTCAGGAATGGATTGGTAGGAGACTCGGTGAAGAATAGAGACACCTGCACATTTGTACAAAACCATCAGAATTCTACAGAATCTATAATAAGAGAGAGAAATGAAGCCAATTAATTTTCCCGGCACTAACCTTGTTCTGCTCCAAAGCAGATTGCAAGGCTCCAACATCAGCAGGATCAACCACGGATGTCTACTCAGCAAGATGAAAATTATTATTAGGTTATAAATTATAACAAGTCTAAATTTCTAGCTGCAAGTGCCCAGTTAAGAAAGGAAGCATAACAGAAATCCACCACACCCAACCAATTAGATATATCCATTTCAAATATTGGGTTAAAACCCCGACAAATTTACAAAGTATGATATATACATTAAGTGCCTCTATCAATCATTCACTTTCAAAGCAGAGTTGTTATCTCTCCACATAAAAATTTCCAGGAAGACAAGTAGGAGCTAATTAAGGAAGTGCAAAACAAACTTTCTAAATGACCACACTTTCAATTAAAACAATTTACACAGCTCTTAGTTACCTAAAGAAACACGGGAACATAAAAAGCAGTTTCAAGCAACATAAAACAAAGTAAAATCAAAACCAACACAAATCAATGAATCACATACCGTGATCCCCATCTTTGGAAGAACAGTCTCTATAAATATCCTAGTCTTCCTGTAACAATCAGTAGTAGTCACAAGATGTCCACCAGCTGGAACCAGCGCCATCAGCAAGACTATGCTAGCACACATCCCAGATGCCATTAAGATAGTTGACTCAGCCCCTTCCAGTTCACTGATTCAATAATGAGAATAAACCTCATTAAATTCAATCACACCATTTCAAACATTACAAGATCATAGATCACAATAATTATATCAAACAAACAAACCTTATCTTCTCTTCTAAAACAGTACTGGTTGGGTTGCCGTAGCGCCCATATTCATAACTAGTTTGACGTTTCTCCTGCAAAATGATAAAATTTAGGAAAATTCATAGCTGGTGTGAAGCATTGATACAGGCGAAATACCAACAATGACACATGGACACAGATAATTTAGAAAGACGGAGGTGATTGAATGTAATCACATGTACCAGTCCGACACCGACACGTGTCCAACACTTTGAACATGCCATCAATCTGAAAGTGTCGGTGCTACATAGCACACTAGCCATTCACATTTTCTCTCTCGTTCCCTTACATGACAAATTCATTCACAGACTTCATAGTATCAACTATCGACGCTTCTAATCGAAGGCATGTCCAGTGTCTAACAAGTGTCGGTGTCAGACACCAACAGATGTGATTAGATTGAATTATGACATTTTCTCAGATTATTATCGGTGTTGATATTTCAATTTTAGTCCGTGCTTCAAGTAAAATTGTAACAAAATAAAAAAAATATACCTTAAAATCAATAAGATCAGCAGTTTTCTTAAAAAAGTAGGCAGAAGTGTTCACAACAGGAGTGGTAATTCCATCAGTTACAATAGCCCTACCAAGTCTCTCAGCTGCATAATAACACAAATCCAAAAACTCATCAATCAACACAGCACTTGTCAAAAGATACCAATCAACTAAACCACTAACAAGTAACTTTTAAGCAAATAAAAGTTACTTCATTCAAAAAAACAAATCATAAAACACAAAATCTGAATCTCTCTCTTTTGGTTCAAAAACCAGAGAGAATTATAAGTGAATCACATCCACTTTTTTTTTATTAGATACCCACTTTCTAAAATTATATTCGTTAGACTAAAAAGCATATAAATTTACATTTTTTTTATATACTCATCCACTTTTTAGCATATAAAATTACAAAACTATATGCTTTTAGACTAAGAAAAATTAAATTTTATGACTAAACATATTTTATTCATATATTTTCACCAAAAAAAAAAATAGTAATATTTAAATTCAATAATATAATTATAACCAATAAAATTAACCTAATCATTGAAATTAAAATTAAAATTAAAAATTAAAAATTAAAAATTAAAAATTGTTATAAAAATGAAAAAAGATGCTTTTTAAAACTAATACTTAGCAATTAATTATTACAATATAAGAAAAAGTTGAGAATAATTAAAAATTTATATACCGGCATGAATCGTTTTGCTAGCATCGGATTTCAAAAACGAAGAATAAGAACTACGGTTAGTCTGTACAGCCCCATTTTCGACGACATCGCCATCGGTGACATCGGCGTCGAGGTCTAAAGGCACCGGCGCAGTTGTTGCATCAACAGCAGATGCAACAGCCGGCACCGGAGTTGGAACCCCAGCGTTGGGGTTCCCAGTTCCTTCATTAGACCACGAAGCAGCGACGATTTGTGCAACACCGATGTTGCTGCAGTTACGACGCGCTTTGGTGCTGAGTTGACGCTGGAAATTTGGAGGAAAACGGAGGATGGGGGAGGAGATGGCAGCTGCAGAGGAAAGGGAGGTTGTTGGGAAATGACGACGGCGGTTGTGGTGGTGGTTGTCGGTGGATGGAAGGGAGGTGAAATCGGGATCGGAACGGCATTCGAAGGTGAAAACGCGGTGGAAACTTGAAACGGCCATTTTTTGTGTCGTTTTGGTGTGGTTAGGTTTTCTTGGTTCTCTTTTTGTTTCCTACACCTACTTCCTCTACACCAACCAAATGATGAAATGAATGTGATTATATATGATAGAGAAAAGATATTTGTACGACCTTTTTGTAAAAATTTTGAACAATTTTTTCTCTCACTTATTTTCTTATTCTCTCTTCTTTATTCTCGTTTTTTATCAATGAGAAGAGACAATAATAAAGTTATCCCAAAAGTTATATCAAAAAAGTTGTTCAAATATCATTATTCAATATGATATAATATATGACTTTTTTTTTTTGGACATATATGCGATATGATATGATATATTTTTAAAAAAAAATATACTGCATTTTCGTTCGTTAAAATAGTTTTCTTTAGGAACCTTAGTTAAAATAGTTGTTGGTGTTAAAATACTTTATTAATAATCTTCGTGAGCTTATCTCAATTGGTTGGTAAAGATATTGCATGTTATATACAACAGTTGGTGTTCTCAGACATTTCAATTAAATTGTATGAGCTCTAGCCATTTGGCTACTTACCAAAAAGAAAAATACTTTATTAATATTATTATATTAGTCCTTCAATATATTTAGTTATTGTCGTTTCAGTCTCTATGTGAAAAGAGTTATTGTGGAGCATTGAAAGATAATTTTAATGTCGGTGAATATTTTGACTAACATAATGTATAATCGAAGATTATTTTAAAATTTTAATCTATTGCAGTACTATTGTGACTAATCATTACACATTCAAGTACTAAAGTGACTATTACACCTATGATAATATGAATTATTTTAAAGAAGATTATGAATATGAATTATGAAAGTGTTCTTTAAGAAAAAGAAAATTTATGAATGTGAATAATCTTCTTGTAAAAAAAATGTGAATAATCTATTTTATTATTTTGAAAGGTGGTGAATAATCTCTTGTTTCTTATTCTACCTTTTGGTTTGGTTTATTCAATATTTTAACCCCTTATTAATAGTTAAATATACAACTAGACTACGCGTGAGTTTGTTTGTCGGTTTCTTACTTTTCTTATTATACTCTCATTTTTTTCATTTTCAAATTCAAATAACAAACTTTTTTTTACTAAATACTCACTCATATCTCATAGTATAAGCAAAAAGTGGTTGTCAAATATTAATGTATTTATTACTCTAAAACAAATTACTGTATTAAGTTAAAAATTCATATCAAATACGTCAACTTGTGTTGATTTATTGTTTCTTATTGTTTGGAATTGAAGGAGTATTTCATCTAGTCATTATTATAAGCAAAAAAATTATTCTTTTTTAGATTCATTGAAAATATAATGTATCTGGTCAATAGTATAGACTAGATGCGTCGGTTATTCAATGAATATGATTTATTGTATCGAGTTGATGATTCAATTAAGACTAATCTCATAACTATGGATGCACCATATTCAACATCTCAACCAATCACTCCTTTGTTCCAGATGATGCCTAAATTGCTGAAATTATACATTCCCTCTTAATGCCTTACAACATCTTCAAAAAAACAAAGATCATTTACCCAATCAATCAGAAACAATATTTTAACAAATTGGCCTCGTATGAAGGAGTATGTCCAGTCATCTCGACTTGACCAGTGCAGCCTTAAGGCAACGAACCAAGGGCAATATGTCGATTTAGAGATTCCTCAAAGTCTCATAAATCATTGGAAATATAAGGGATACACGACTTTACACTTTGGAGCTTTGGAAATAACTAGTTTGTATAAGTCATCTTAAGGGAACCTCATATTGTAACTGGTTGAATTAAGGGGATATTAAAATAAAATTCCATTGATTCATCACGGTGTTATGTTCTACTTTCTGGAATTCAAACATAAGGAAAGTCATAAACTAATAATTAATTGAGTTAATTCAAACAAAGACGAAGGGGAGATTCAATGATTCCTTAATCATCATTACACTTCTGAATCAAAACCTTGCAATCATTCTCAATCTTTTCTTTTATTTGTTTTTCAAATAAGTTATGATGATTACAAAGTTGAACGACAATCCCTGTGGAGACGACAACTTACTATTTTATTATTTGAGTAGGATTTGGTGCATTTGTCTAAATTTTACCATCATTCATTGTTAGAGGTTCTTCAATTTCAAACTTTGGAAGTCCATTCTACTCACCATATACTATAAGCTCAAGCTAGTATACAATAGAGGTAAAAACCCTGAGTTTATTTTGCCAATTTAATTGTTTTCTCCCTTCATTTGTGCGTTTTGGGGTGTACAAACGTGTGTACAATTCTTTATATCTTCTAAACTTTTCGTCTTTCTATGGTAATCTTAGCAACATTTTCATTCAATATTTATGTTATCTTGGGCATTGTTCTTTCAGTTAATTACTGGTTGGAGATAGTTCTTCCTTTGAGGTTGTTAATTAATCAATTTTCTTTATTAACTGGTCTGGAACATTTTTACATGATTTCATGCATGAATATAAGGGCTCGAAGAATACTGCAATTATGTAGTTTAGGCATATTTATCATGCTGCCTAAGTGAATTGGTTGATGCATATTTTTCATTCAATATTGAATTTATTTTGGGCATTGATCTATCACATGTCAATCTGTTTCAGATTGTTATTTGGTTTGATTTGTAACTAAAGCTTGGTTTGACCTCTTGGTTTTTTCAAGCATGATGATTGGACTATAGTTATTCTTCCTTTAAGAGTCCATCCTCATCTATGATTTGTGTATGTATGGTGTTTAAAAGTCTTGCTCTGTTTTGCTAGGCTTTTTGTTCTTATGTTATTTATGCGTAAATGCTTTTTATCACATAAATTTATTTTATTTTTGGTTTTTTGCTGTGAGGTTTTTTGCCTTCCTTTTGACTTTGTTTACGATTTTCAACTCAAGGATGCAGAGGTTAAAGATCATATTGTCATTGGGGATTCTTAAGCACTCATGGCATCCATGGACATCAAAGCATCTCACTAAAAGGGTGGTTCTCTTGACTTTTATGATTAATGGCAAAAGAAGAGTGCACAATGAGGAAAGAATTACCAAGACATGTTGTCTTTGAGCATACCTTCTTTTTAAGTCTCATAACACTACTTAGTTTGAGAATATCTTATTAAGCTATGTTATCCCTTTTATATATGATACTTTCACAGGTTCAGCAACATGGAGATCAAAAAAAATTGAGGCACACTAAACACACTTACAATTAAAGCAACAATTGTATCCGAGTTTGTGTAAAATGAAGTGTCAATTTGTTTGATCCAATATAGCACAATTCTATAACAAACTTGATTGTAGATAAGACTGCTCATACTTTTAACCTTTGACAGAACATTTAAATTTTAACTATTTTTTTTAGCCATGAAATGGTTTCTTAAGCTGCCATTCTCATGATGTTTAAAGGTAAATGCTATGTTACTATAACTAAATACATTGTTTATACTACCAGATGTGAAAAGTATGTAATTTATGTTGTTCGCTGTTTGTTTGTACATGCATTTCTGATTATATACCTCACATGCATGATGGTCATCGTGGTTTGCCTTAGATGCTTCAATTTTGGGATTATGAATGCTACATTACCGTGCAGTAGCTGCTAACGTCCTGCAGAAAATTTCAATGGAATGGAACAAATATTTTGATTTTATTGTCTAATATATGTGCTGCGAAGTATATGAAGCAGCAGTTTTTTGGCTTTTTCGCAAGAATATGTTTGAACGGTGATTTAATGGTTACGCTGCTGAACTCCTGCTTTTGTTTTGTGTTACACTGGTATGTATTATCAAGAATTAGACTATTATAATGTCAATTCATGCCAAAGAGTCATTTTCTTGATGACCAATGGAAAACTGTTTTTTCAATGTTATATTCGTGTTTGTACTTGGTGAATATTACAACTGTTATGCAGCAGGCAAATTAAACACAAACATTACAAGTATGATTTCACTATGATATATTTTGCCAACACAAATGCATATGTATAATATTGTCTAAGCGGAATCAACCGAGTTGAAGTCGAATTAGTTTAACGAGAAAAAAGACAATGTTAGTTTTATACGAAATGAGCCGACATACAAATTTGTATCAACGAACCATATATTTCTACATATATCATATTACAACATTTGTCAAGTAATTTCTTAACATATATATAACCCGTGCGGCAGCACGGGTGGACGATCTAATATATATATATATATATATATTTGCGATGTATTTTCCCTCTTATTACAATCATCAAACATGTTTCATTGCAAAGATTCTAACGAAGTTATTGAGACTGCAACTTTCTATTTTATAGATCTTTAACCTACTTAAAATTTCTAACCAAAACTTCATAAATGAAAATTGCCATAATAAGTGTTTTCAAAGACATTTATAAACAAAAACATATCTTATTTTTATAGGATTAACATTTCTAAATAAAACTTCTTAAATGAAAATTGTGCATGATAAGTACACTCAACCAAACTAATATCAAAGTAATATGGAAGTTAAACAATTATAATACTCAAACCTCATTATACATTTGAAAAGGAAAAATAAACTTTAAATAACTCAAGAAGTAATAATTCGAAGTTGAAGCTTGAAACAAAGAGTTTCGTGCATTTGATATTGAAAAACAACATGTGCTCTCTGAAACCAATTCTTCATATTTACTCAATTTAATAGCTTCCTCTCAAAATGGCAAAGAAATTGGAAAGTGACAACAACATGAAAGGTATGGAAAATGTAATCCATTGTCATTATCTTCCAACACAAAAGATGAAGAGCAGACCTCTCTTTTTCAAATCTCCATCCAAAACTCTAATACTCAAGTATCAATCACTAAATAAAAACAAAAAGATATCATCTAAACAAAAAACCAACATAAAAGGGGGAGAAATTTGTGTGAATCGGATAATATTTTGCTGTCGTGATGCAATTTTAGATGTGTGAAGTAGATAATAATATTGACAATAGAAAGTTAAAACTTAGTATAAAGTACATTATCTTATTCTTATTGCAAACCAAACACCAGACTAAAATATTTTGTTGACTCACATACATCCAAAGTAAAATAACAAAATAAGAAAACGAAATATTGAACACTAATATCACATATTTGTATCTTGAAACCATGATCAGCTCAACTGCTAAAAGTAAAAAAACTTGTATCTTGAGCCCATGATCATAAAATTAGACCAAATATAAGAATCTGCAGGGAATTCCACATATGAAGGAACATGATCAAATACATCAATATTCAGATATATATATATATATATATATATATATATATATATATATATATATATATCCTAAATTGAAACAATAACAAAAATAAAAGGTTAAATATAATAAAACAAATATGATTATGCTTTAAATATAAATGTCCTCAATCATAAAACATACTCATTTCCATTTCTTTTTGATATCAACAATTGGAAATTTGTTATGTTCACAGCCTAGTATTTACACTAGTCTGAATTGCCTATCAGATGTTGTGGCTGCACCTGCAAATCATAACAGATTAAAGAAGATGTTATTAGCTGTAAGTAGAGAAATCACATTTCATTGACTTGAACAAATATTCAAACTCTTAAATATCATGATCATCAAAATAGGGCAACTGTCATATTGACTGAATTAGTATGGATTCAAACCTTTCTCACTAAATTACACAAATAATATAAATGAACATCCAAAACATAAAACAAACTAACAAATGTTTAGATTTTCACGACGGCAAGATAGAAAGCACGCAATGTCATTGAGTATTGAATCGCATTCTCTGAGTGTGAAAAAGATTAGCAGCCTTATAATATACAGCCCGCAAGGTGGAGCGCACGTCGCATTGCAACAACTGTTGGATGATCATCATCACATATAAAGTGTTTGTAGCTCTGCGAGAATTGGCATTTGAGGAGAGACTCATCGCCATGTTCTTTTTGAGAACATAACGATTCAGTTTATAATTAAAAATGCAAATGATTGGTCATCTTTAACTCTTTTCACTATAGGATGTAGGAACTCCTCAAGCTTGTTCAGCATATATACATAAAACGATCCTGCACCTGGAGAATGTCTGGGTTCGAGTCCGGAATATCATTCTTAAATCTCAACTTGTACTCATTGGAGTAGAAACAAAAAAAAACAAATCTAATTAGTACAAGTTTGTTAATAAAATATTGTGGCGGCCAACAACCGTATGAATTTCTACTCCAATGAGTACAAGTTGAGATTTAAGAATGATATTTCGGACTCGAACCCAGACATTCTCCAGGTGCAGGATTATTCTTCTGTATATGTGCTGAACAACTCTTCACATAAGACTATTATAATGTCAATTCATGCGAAAGAGTCATTTTCTTGATGACAAATGGGAAGCTGGTTTTTTCAATGTTATATTCGTGTTTGTACTTGGTGAATATTACAACTGTTATGCAGAAGGCAAATTAAACACAAACATTACAAGTATGATTTCACTATTATATATTTTGCCAACACAAATGCATATGTATAATATTGTCTAAGCGGAATCAACCAAGTTGAAGTCGAATTAGTTTAACGAAAAAAAAAGACAATGTTAGTTTTATACGAAATGAGTCGACATACAAATTTGTATCAACGAACCATATATTTCTACATATGTCATATTACAACATTTGTCAAGTAATTTCCTAACCTATATATAACTTGTGCGGCAGCACGGGTGGACGATCTAATATATATATATATATATATATATATATATATATATATACACGATGTATTTTCCCTCTTTTTACAATCATCAAACATGTTTCATTGCAAAGATTCTAACGACGTTATTGAGACTGCAACTTTCTATTTTATATATCTTTAACCCTCTTAAAATTTCTAACCAAAAGTTCATAAATGAAAATTGCCATAATAAGTGTTTTCAAAGACATTTACAAACAAAAAAATATCTTATTTTTATATAATTAACATTTCTAAATAAAACTTCTTAAATGGAAATTGTGCATGATAAGTACACCCAACCAAACTAATCTCAAAGTAATATGGAAGTTAAACAATTATAATACTCATACCTCACTATACATTTGAAAAGGAAAAATAAACTTTAAATAACTCAAGAAGTAATAATTCGAAGTTGAAGTTTGAAACAAAGAGTTTTGTGCATTTGATATTGAAAAACAACATGTGCTCTCTTAATTCTAGGCTATCAAAAAGGCTATCCGAAACCAATTCTTTATAGAATACATTTTCTTATTCTTATTGCAAACCAAACACCAAACTGGAATATTTTGTTGACTCGCATACATCCAAAGTAAAATAACAAAATAAGAAAACGAAAGATTGAACATTGATATCACATATTTGTATCTTGAAACCATGATCAGCTCAACTGCTAAAAGTAAAAAACTTGTATCTTGAGCCCATGATCATAAAATTAAACCAGATATAAGAATCTGCAGGGAATTCCACATATGAAGGAACATGATCAAATACATCAATATATATATATATATATATATATATATATATATATATATATATATATATATATATCCTAAAATGAAACAATAACAAAAATAAAAGGTTAAATATAATAAAACAAATATGATTATGCTTTAAATATAAATGTCCTCAATCATAAAACATACTCATTTTCATATAAATTTCTTTTTGATATCAACAGTTAGAAATTTGTTATGTTCACAACCTAGTATTTACACCAGTCTGAATTGTCTATCAGATGTTGTGGTTGCACCGGCAAATCATAACAAATTAAAGAAGATGTTATTAGCTACAAGTAGAGAAATCACATTTCATTGACTTGAACAAATATTTAAACTCCTAAACATCATCATCATCAAATAATGCTTTTCAAATTAGTCCATAGCTGAGAAAACCCCATCTTAATATTGTTTTGGTTTTAGCTGTGAATCATTTTGCGTTTAATATTAGATTAGTAGAGGATTGAAAATGATAGTGAACTAACAAAACAAATCCATTAAATCTCAATACAGATGCCTCACTCCTATATCATTATGCTTAGAAGGAGATGATAGTGAACTAGACTATGCGTGAATTTGTTTGTCAGTTTCTTACTTTTCTTATTATACTCTCATTTTTTTCATTTTCAAATTCAAATAACAAACTTTTTTTTACTAAATAATCACCCATGTCTCACGGTATAAGCAAAAAGTGGTTGTCAAATGTTAATATTTTTATTACTCTAAAACAAATTAATGTATTAAGTTAAAAATTCATATCAAATACGTCAACTTGTGTTGATTTATTGTTTCTTATTGTTTGGAATTGAAGGAGTATTTCATCTAGTCATTATTATAAGCAAAAAAAATATTCTTTTTTAGATTCATTGAAAATGTAATGTATCTGGTCAATAATATAGACAAGATGCGTCAGTTATTCAATGAATATGATTTATTGTATCGAGTTGATGATTCAATTAAGACTAATCTCATAATAGCGAAATGTTGTTTAACGCGAAATCGTCCCGAAGTGTTTACCACCTAAGTTTATATTAATGACATCATCCTTTTTTTCTCAATAGCATGCCGTGAATTCCGTAAATCCCTGTTTTTTGATTGGCTAATTTATCATTCGCGATCCTTTCTGGATAATTTCTCTCGCTAGATTTAGCAGTTCTCCTCATAATATAAGAGGCTCAACTAGAAGAAGAGGTGCATATGGTATAAATATAAGAATAATGCTATATATATCCCGACAATTTTTGTCCCGGCAAATTCACGACTGTATAAAATAACATGTTTATCACCTCCTTTCCCTTTTTCAGCACATGCACTTCATATAGTGGGAAGATCTGACGGTGGAAAACAGGTCGGGAAGCTTTCGGGATAAAATGATTCACATCAAATAGGAGTGCTCTAAATATAATAAAGAGAGTGAATAAAAAAGGAAACAACATAACTATGGATGCACCATATTCAACATCTCAACCAATCACTCCTTTGTTCTAGATGATGCCTAAATTGCTGAAATTATACATTCCCTCTTAATGCCTTACAACATCTTCAAAAAAACAAAGATCATTTACCCAATCAATCAGAAACAATATTTTAACAAATCGGCCTCGTATGAAGGAGTATGTCCAGTCATCTCGACTTGACCAGTGCAGCCTTAAGGCAACGAACCAAGGGCAATATGTCGATTTAGAGATTCCTCAAAGTCCCATAAATCATTGGAAATATAAGGGATACACTGTAACGCCCTAGTCGTTATTTTATTATTTTTAGAATTAGTTAGAGTCTTTTGTGTGTTTTTAATTATTATATGTGATATATGTGGTGTGTAGTATTTATTTATATAATTTATTTAACATAAATAGAATAATATGAATAATGGAATTATTTAAGAGTTTGGGGAATAATTAGAAATTAATAGTAATAAGGGAGGTTTTAATGAAAAAAGAGAAGTTATAGTTTTGAGAGTTAAGGAAAGAAAAGTCAGAAAAACAGTTTAACGTAAAAACAAGTTGGAGAGGAGAAAAGCTAAGGCAAGGAGAGAAGACCAAGAGAGAAGAACTTAGGAACTGATTTGCTGTGCTTTTTGTCTTTGCAATTCTAAGGTAAGGGTGGGATTATCTTTCAATAGTCATAATTTATAATTTCTGAAAATTAATCAATTGAACTGTTCTTAAGGTAAAATTGGGAAGATAAGGGTTGTTATCGCGATTTTCGGGTGTCAAGTCATAAATTAGGCTTGAACCTTTCAATCTTTGATATTCTCTATTTTTTCTTGGGAAGGGCAAAATTGAAAAAAAAAAAACCCTTAGATTCGAAGTTCGGGGGTCGTTTTCACTACGGGAAGGTGTTAGGCACCCGCGGTGACTATAGTACTCTATAGGAGCCGTTTTCTTAGTTTATGTCTACGCTTTATTTTTAATGCTACTTATGAAAAAGGAAATTTACTTATGTTAAGAATGGGGGGAACTGGATAGCATGGTACGTGTCAGCTAGCAAGGTAGGAACCGGATTCCTAGAATGGAAGATCTCAATAGCATTCATGTCCACAAAGTTGTCGAGATTCGGGAAGAGAATGAGCCCATAGATAAGCAATGCAAGAATAGCCTCGAGTGCGTCCTGACAAGTAGTTTTGAGATTAGCTTGCTCAAGTAGATACTTGGAAGTGAACCCTCGGATGTGAGACTTAGTAGTAAGATGCTTGGAGACATCGGAAGTCTTGAGATAGAGATCCTTAGCAATAACCAGAGGAGTAAGAGAAGCCCCGGGACCGGTGTAAGGCGTCTTCTCGGCTATAGGTGAATCCAATAAGTGGGAATAAGCCTCAAGAGTAGGGACCAACTGGAAATCCGGGAAAGTGAAGCAGCGGAAACTCGGGTCATAGAATTGCACTAGAGTGTGCACGAGCTTCTCTTCAACATTAGTCCGGAGAATAGTAAGCAAACCACCATACCGGAGTCGGAAACCTGTTTGATTCTTCACCTTGAGTGCCAACTCTCTCAAACTAACCAAATCAACCTCCTTGAACTTGTAGGATTTAGTCTTCTTCATACCTGTAATGTTTACAAAGCTTTTTAATTTGTCCAATCCTTCGATGAATGCATGAGAAAAAATTTATGCATGAATGCATGTATGCATGATTGTTTTTTTTCAATTACAGAGAAAACATGGAGGGTTGAGATTAAAGTCGAGGAGCCAAGGGCGGACACGGTGCCCGGTAAACAAAAGTTTAGGATAATAGTAACCAAGGTTCTAATCAAGTTCCCAAACTACAACCTCTCTTACGTATATCATGGTAGCACGGGACAACGTCCGTTCCATGTTTATTCGCAAGAAGGTCTAGCTTGAGTGTAGTATCGCGTGACGACTAAAACTCGAGACAACACTCGGTTTAGCCACGGCACTACGTCCTAAAAAAAGGCCAGGGATGGGTTTGGTAACTACGGTCCATAGCATCGTCGAACAATTGAAAGCAAAGTGCCTAAGCATGACAACACACGCCGACAATATTACTTCCAAAATGCCTCAGCTATGTGAGATTGATCGCATAATCCAATACACGAGGCAACCCTCGGATCGAATTGTCGATTATATCTCTACCTATTCATAAGTTCACTCAGCCCGGGTATAGGACTTTTGATATTCTCACCCCACACGTCAAATGAAAATAAACAAGTATTCACATATGTAAGCAATAAAACAAAGTGTAAATATAAACTAAGGAAAACTAGGCGTGACCCGCTAAAAGTGTCCCCAGTGAAGTCGCCATTTCTGTTATCGCGATTTTCGGGTGTCAAGTCATAAATTAGGCTTGAACCTTTCAATCTTTGATATTCTCTATTTTTTCTTGGGAAGGGCAAAATTGAGAAAAAAAACCCTTAGATTCGAAGTTCGGGGATCGTTTTCACTACGGGAAGGTGTTAGGCACCCGCGGTGACTATATTACTCTATAGGAGCCGTTTTCTTAGTTTATGTCTACGCTTTATTTTTAATGCTACTTATGAAAAAGGAAATTTACTTATGTTAAGAATGGGGGGGGGGGGGGGGGGGGGGGAGAGAGTGTTTGAGGTTTTATTTTAGTGGACTTGGAGAGGTTTTGACCTCATGCCTACATACCCATTTAAGGGATCAAACTCCATGTAGTTCTCTCTCAAAAAAGTTTTTTTGTGTGTTTGGTTGATTTTAGTTTTTGTTGGAAAATGGTTTTGAAGAAAAGAAAGAGGCCTTAAAGGCATAAGAGAAGGAAATGGTGAATGTTGGTTCAATTGTTTATTAAAAAAAGTCTAAGTAGGGATTAGGATTCATTTGGATTTGTTTAAGAAAATAAAAGAAAAAATTCAATGGAGTTTTGACTCCAAGGTTTGTTTGGAAAAATTTGAGTGATGGAATTGGTTTATTATTTTCTTGAAAATTGGCATTTGTCTAAAAATCGCGTTTCCTAAGCATACATCTAAACGGTAATCATGCAACGTGTGTGCGTGTCGGTGCTTGTGTCGGTGTACATCACTTATAATGTTCATAGTCCTTTACATTGAGTCCTAAATACATGCTATGGTCTTGCAAGGAATTTAAAAAAGAACTAATCTATCTAAAATTATTACAAACCCAATTGATGTAGAAATGAATAGAGAAATGATGCCAAAACTATGGGATGAATGAAATGTGAGATGAAATGGTTAGTATCATAAGGCATAAAAATAGTAGAAAGGTAAACAAAATTGAATAGAATAGCAAGAGAGAGAAAAAAAAAAGTAATGAAATGAAATGAAGTGGCAAAATATACCTAAAATTGGTTATGACACTTAGACATGCATATGACCTATAATCCCCTCATTATAGCAATGTTAAAGGGGTTTGATTTTGAGCTATAATGTGGGAACAAATAGGACATATTCAAGCCAAGAATCATGACACATTTTTTAAAGATATTTTGCACTTTATTTCTTGATAAAAACCCACATTGCTTCACCGCTCCGGTGGGGTGGTTTGCCGGCCCAACAGGGCGGCGCCGCCGCACCGGAGATGAGAAACTCCTCCGTTTTCAAAATTTTTTGTAGATTAAGACATCCTTTTTCGTTCTAAACAAGAATATGGCATTAGATTTTACATGCAAGGTCTGAATCGTTGTAGATCTGAAGTTTTGTGTTACGGTTTTAAAAAAAATTTTAGGTTTGAAACTTTCTTGGCTCAAATCCTTTTTATCTTTCTCGATCTGTAACGATTCACTTGCGTTGATGCTTTTCGAGAAAGAAAGATGAAATTTACGTGTTTACCTCTGGTTTAGTTGGAGATTTCGAACTGGAGATCTTTGAGAAACTTGAATTTTTGGTGCTGCTCGTTGATTTCTTGCTTTAAACCGAAAATAAATCGGTGTCGTTCCTTCTTCTTCTTCACCGGTCCAGATTCTGCTTCTTTTCTTCTCCTTCTCACTGATTCCTTCGTGATCGGTGCTGGAGTTTGCCAATGGCGAATTCGCACCTTGAATTGCGAAGGAAACCGATTCGATGATGAAGATTCAGTGATGAATCTCTGAGAATTGCGAAAGGTCTTGTTGATTCTCTGTTGATTTGCACTGATTTGTGATGATTTGTGTTGATTTGTGATGATTCTGGTGGAATTTGGAAACGGTTAGGGTTTGAGTGTTCTTGGTGTTCTTCGTGATTTCTGGGAATTGTTGAGTTTTGATCTTTGAGAGCAGAAAGAGAAAGTTGGAAAGTGTTTGTGATGTGGCGTGTGATTAATGGATCTCTTCTGACTTGTACAGTAAATGCGCCTTTTATAGGCTGCCAAGTGTAATTTTGGACCAATGAGGCGCTGCCATCTGGACTTGGACCTTTCTGTAAAAAATAAAAATAAAAGGACTAATCTGCAATTATGAAAAAGGACTTAAAAATGCAATTTGGAAAAGTATTGGACTAAAATGCAATTTTAGAAACTGTTTCAGGGACTAAAATGCAATAAAAATAAAATTGGACTAAAATTGGTAAATTGGACAAAACGTAAAGTGAAACAAAAAAAAAAAAATCAACAAAAGGACTAAAATGAACCAGCTACAAAAATGAGGTATTTTAAAATACCTCTCTGCCGAAATTTTGACAGGAAAAGACCAAAATGCCCCTAGGGACTAAACTGACCCAAACTGACTCAGATGCAATTTTTGAAATAATTTTTAAACAAAGACTCAACAATGATTCGTATAGACAGGTTGAAAAGACTCAGAGGCAAACACAGGGACTAAAATGGGTTCCACTGCAGGAAATGACCAAAATACCCTTTTGTATGATTTTTGAAATAAAATGCAAGAAAAGTAACGCGACATTTCAGAGAGTTCTTAAATGACTTGTAATGTCAGAAAAGACAGAGGCAGTAAAATACGTTTAAAAAGAGAGTAAAGATTCAGAGTAAAATAACAGAGAATTGACAAATATCAGTGTTAGAAAAGAAATTTGAACGAGTATTTTTAGGTCCAAAATCAGGGTATAACAAGGGTTAATGATGTTTTTGAAAGAAAAGGTATAAGAATCAGGTTTTTAATGTTGTACTTTGATGATTAGTATGATTTCTTAATCCATGTTGTTGATGTTGATCGTAATTGGAATGAAAATAGAATATGATGGATGAATTTTGGAAGTTTTGTATGAATGCTTGAATGGGCTGAATTGTTGTTGTTGATGTTTAGTTTCTGTTCCTGTGATGTCTGGTTGTATTTAGGACTTGTAAATATTTCTGGAAACGTTTTGGGTGATCAGGGGATTAAAATTGGGTTTTTGGAGTGAGGAGAAGTCTGAAAATCGTAGCTTTTACCCTGCCCAGATGATTGGTCGCTTAAGCGAAGCATCCGTCGCTTAAGCGAACATTCACGTGAACTACCCAGAATGTGATTTTACCCGTTCGCTTAAGCGAACAGTGAGCGAACTGGTAAGCGAAAATTAAGTTTGATTCTGCCAAGAATTCGCTTAAGCGAGCCGTGAACGACCCATAAGCGAACTGAACCCAGACCTACTGTAAGCTGGTCGCTTAAGCGAACTGAGTGTTAGACAGCCTTTTCTGAATCTTACTTCGTACACTAGGGGACCCTTTTGAGTACTTCTAGGTGTTTCTCTTAGCTTGTGTAACTTTGTATAGACATGAAATCCTACTTAAAATTCACAACGTTAATTAGTTGGTTATTTTTTATGAATTTGAAGATGTTGAGGTACTTGAATCAAGTGAATGTACATGTTGCATGAAAAAGGTGGTGAGTCATATAAGTACATATGCATTTGTCGTTGAGTTGTATGCAGATATACACAAGTGGAGTCAGTTGCATAAGCATAAAAACGATGAGGACTTCGGTTCTGGAACGCTTTGTCGTTCAAAACGATGGAACACTATGTTGTTCAAAACGATGTTAACGATGAGGACTCATGTCCTGATAAAAGAATGCTTTAACCATTCTATAACGATGAGGGCTTCGGCTCTGTTATGGTACCACATGCATAGTTGCATTTGTTGAGGAGTCTTAGTGGGGTTGTCATGTCCTGCATGAGTCTTAGAGGTGAAGTCGGGTTGTTGCATGAGTCGTTTGTTTACTGTTTTTTATTACTGTTGGATGTTGAAGTTGCTAACGATGCTATACTATAATTGATGAATGATTAAGATGATAAGGTGTTAGATTCATTTGTGTTATTATATATTATTATTATTGTTTGAGAATCTCACCCCTTCTGCTTGAAAATGTTGCCCTTCCTATGGGTAACTTGCAGGTGATCCTGAGTAGTAGGTGGTGGCTCACAGTGTCTAGGGCTCTGATACGTGGGATGAGGTTTTATTGTTTGAGAATCTCACCCCTTCTGCTTGAAAATGTTGCCCTTCCTATGGGTAACTTGCAGGTGATCCTGAGTAGTAGGTGGTGGCTCACAGTGTCTAGGGCTCTGATACGTGGGATGGGGTTTTATTGCTTGAATTCTTTCCTATGTATCAATTTTGAAATATTGCTGATGTAGCCCTTTGGTGACTGAATTTTATGTTGAAATGGCTCTTATGCCAAGAATATTTATTGGAGACTTATTGATGTTGCAAATAAATCCGCTGCGAGTTTAATGACAATTTATGAATGACGTTTGATTAAATAGATTTTTATATACCCTCTATTTAGAAGATTTTAAATGAAGAAATGTGGCATGCCCGTTGTGATTACTCTGATTATTGATGTATTATTATTATTTTAATTGGTTTTAGGAAACGGGGTGTTACATACACGACTTTACACTTTGGAGCTTTGGAAATAACTAGTTTGTATAACTCATCTTAAAGGAACCTCATATTGTAACTGGTTGAATTAAGGGGATATTAAAATAAAATTCTATTGATTCATCACGCTGTTATGTTCTACTTTCTTGAATTCAAACATAAGGATAGTCATAAACTAATAATTAATTGAGTTAATTCAAACAAAGACGGAGGGGAGATTCAATGATTCCTTAATCGTCATTACACTTCTGAATCAAAACCTTGCAACCATTCTCAATCTTATCTTCTATTTGTTTTCCAAATAAGTTATGATGATTACAAAGTTGAACGATAATCTTACCATTTTATTATTTGAGTACGATTTGGTGCACTTGTATAAATTTTCCTATCATTTATTGTTAGAGGTTGATCGAACATAATTTTCAACTTTGCATACATTCCCCAATAATAAACTTTGAAAAGGCACAGCTCCACACCCTCGATCAACTCTTCACATAAGACCCTCACTGCATCCAGACTATTTTACTATTTTGTTTGTGTTTGTGTTTGTTCATAAGTCGGAATTAGAATAAGAAAACATAAAGGAAGTGTTATGTTATGTTCTTGAAAAAATGCAATTGCTTTTCACTTGGAGACAAAATTAAACATCAAATCAATATTATTCTAGTCATCTAATGAGCCTTTAAATGCATGCCTCTATTAATTGATCATCTACGCATTGAGATGTTTTAAATTAGAAACACTATCAATTCAACCGATTTGAGTTGATTTGATGGTGTTAGTTTTAGACCTAAAATTATATTTCTATCTTTATTATGGAAAAATTATATTTCTTTTAACGATTCAGTTTTGATTTTTTTCGATATTAAAGTTTAATAAACTAGTTTGACTTTTTAAAAAAAACAATCTTTGATTATTTTATAAGAGTGATATGTGACGGATAACTGTAAATCCGCTGCCAAGTTGCTAATGTTATACACATACATACTTAACGAAAATGTTAACAAATGTTCGGTATTGGTTAAGGTTTTCAAATAGTAACTTATCATAAAAATATGTGTAATCAATGTATCGAAAATCAAAATTTTTAATTTTTTTATAAAATAATTTCTTCTTTTAGAATCTTTAAAATATGCGTCAGGAGACATTCGTTAACAAGACCCTTAACTTAATGTTAATTAAGATGTTGATATCCATAACTTTATGCAAGTTGCAATAATCTTAAGTGCATATGCTCAAGTGATTTATTTGACATACAAATCAAGAAATTATTGATGATGCTTGTGACCTCTCAACTAAAGGAGCACTTATTACTAGTAATTATTATGATGATTGACGAGTACCACGTCATAGCGCAAAAACATAAAGTAGAAAAATCCATACCAAAAAAAACATAAGGTGAAAAATACAATTAAGGAGGATATCCTAGAATATGGCTTTGGCTCTTAGAGGACCACTAAATTTGCCCAATATTTAATCGTCCACAACCATTCAACTTAAAAGCTACAAATCATTCCTGGACCATCTTCAAAAGCAAGATCACCAAATGTAGCCCCCAAATAAAAAGACAACTTTCTAACCCATTTTTTTTATCCGGCAGCTGGTTAGTTAGTAGCATGAAGCGAGATTTTAAGGTGTCTCTTTTAATTCGATCGTCGGCTTTTTATTTGGTCAATGTGCTTTTTTTTGGGTTAAATATGTTATTGATCCCTATAAATATACTAACTTTTCGTTTTAGTCCCTCTAAAATTTTCCTTCAACTTTTAGTCCCTAAAATTTTTCCCATCTTCACTTTTGGTCCCTCTTTTAAAGTAAACTCATATGTAGAATTCATATTTTTCAATCAAATTTTCCAGAAAAATTCATAATATTATAAGAATCTCTCCCAAAAAAAATTAGAATTTTTTAACAAAACATGAATTTAATATGAATTTTTATATTATTTATGGTTAAAAATTCATATATAATTTATGTTTACTTAAAAAATTCTAATTTTTTTTTGGAAATGTTTTTACAATATTCTACACATTTATGTACAATGTCATTAAAAAAAAAAAATACTAAAATTTACTTTGAAATAGGGACCAAAAGTAGTGACTCAAAATTTTATAGGGACTAAAAGTTGCAGGAAAATTTTAGAGGGACTAAAAGAAAAAGTTGGTATATTTATAGGGATAAAAAACATATTTAACCCGTTTTATTTTTTTTGAAGAAATTTGGTCAATGTGCTTGAAATGTGCCCTTTGGTGGAAGTTAATTTCTTCTCTTTGTTGCTGGAGCTTACGTCTTGATTTGCCTAGGTCACTTTAAGTTGGTTTCATTGGCGATCGAGATTTTTATCCTTAAGAGGAGCTCTTTGATGTTAGTTTAGTTGATAATTTAAGTTGTCCCGTGAACTTAGTTCAATTGGTAAAGATAATGCATAATATATGCAAGGTTCGGGGTTTGAATCCCGGCCACCATAAAAAAAAAAGTTGATAATTCAAGTTAGATTAGTGTTAATCATGATTAACTGATTGATTACACTTTGTTTTAGTTTGTTAATAAGGTTTATAGTTGTTACTTACTTGTGCTTCAAGTAACACAACATTTTTTTTTTTTTTTGAAGAAGTTAAACTAACTCCCTCAAATTGGTTCCAGAGAGAATCGAACCTGAGATCTTGAGGAGGAGCACACTCACAGGTTCCAAACCAATACCACTAGACCAACCAAGTGGGTTAAGTAACGCAACATTAGTTTGTATATAAACCTGTTCTTTGTACAAATTTCATAAGAATCAATATACATTTTACTTTCATCAATTCATTATCTTTCTCTCTTCTCATTCTCTCAAATTCACAAATCACAAAACTCTCATAAACCCTAGAAGTTGAAAACTGCTTATGTTGCTTGTGTAACAAGCATCAATTACAGCGCTAACATTTGACATCTTTGATTTTATTTTTTTTGCTCTCAGGGGGTTTTGTCATCTACATACTTTGATTTTGCCGTGTATTTGCCATCTTTATAAATTATAGCATATCTTATGCTTTGGGATGCTTTTTTGTTATATACTAATTTCTTCTTTTGCCTCGTCAAAAAATGCTCTCTAACCTATTTAGGTTGATCCAGTGGCAGTGGCCTGAGACTTTTAAATATGATCATCTCAGTTCCATAATTTGATTTTTGTCGGTATTAATTTTGATGGTTTAGTTTAACTTATTCGAAACAAAAAAAAATAATTATATGGTTGGGATATGACATAAATTTTATAATTTTAAATGATAAAAAAGTATCCAAAATATAATAAACTTGACAAGGTTTTACTGCTTGTATATTTCTTTTTTATTTTCTGGTTCAATTTTAAATTTACTTATTCCTATTTTTTGTGTTAAAATGCACATATATTTTAAAACTCAGAGATAATTTTTTTTTTTTTTGACAAAAGATAATTTTCTTCTAACATGTATTTTTATTTATTTTTAGCAACATGTAGTTAGTTCTTCTTTTAATCTTTTTGTTAATGTATTCTACATTAATTTAACTCCTCAATATTTATCTTTACAGTTTAATCCTTATTTTCGAGGGAAGAATTTAATCCTTGCTGAAGAGTTTAACTTAGCTATAGTAGTATATATTTGTTCTCTTAAAAGCTTAGCTATATTTATATTTATATACCGTATTTTTTTGGGTACAATCTTTATTTTTTTTAGAGGATCTGGGTACAACCTTATATATACTGTATTATTATAAGTGTGCAGTTTTATTTAAGTGGAAAAGAAGTGTGCAGTTGTTAATTGAAAATTAAGACGTGCACATGCGGACCAATTTAGTTTTGATTAAAATAAAAACCACATAGACTGCATCATTAAATTAAATACTTGAAGATGGTTTAGGTCTGTTATTATAAACATTATCCTATGTTTGATTTTTATGTATAAAAACGTTATGAAGAGGAATCTCCATGTTTGTTTATAAATAAATTAATGAATTTAAATGGAAGTATGTAGCTGGATTTAGACACATGGTATAGAGATACTTGGCCCATATGATGAAATAATGGCGCCTAATGGAGACAAGATCAACTCACAGAGTTTGAATAAAGTGAGTATTTTAGATGAAAATTCTGTCTGTATTTCTTTTAATTGTGGATCATTTTTAAAAAATACTAGTTTATATTTATTTATATTATTTTTAAATTATAGTATTAATTTCTTTTTTGTTAAATTCACTTTCATATTAATAAATAGGGAATAAATGAGTGAAGGAGCCGATAGAAGCTTTAGTATTTCGGTCAAATGTATCTAAAGGTCTTTAAGTTTTTCGTTTTTCCTAAAGTGGTCCTTTAAGTTTCAAAAGTCCTAAACAATTCCTTTAAGTTTCAAAAGTCTCAAACAAGTCCTTTTAGTTTTTCAATCGTTTCAAACAAGTCCATTTGCCATGCCTAAAAAGATGACTAATTTTAAGTGGGTGTTAGGAGCCAGATTTGGTACCAAAGATGAGTTCAAGGAAACAATTACCAACTATGCTATCTACAATAGGACTTGTTTGAAACGATTCAAAAACTAAAATGACTTGTTTGGGACTTTTGAAACTTAAAGGACCACTTTGAGAAAAACGAACAACTTAAAGGACCTTTAGATGCATTTGACCTTCTTTTTTTGACAAAGAAGCTTTGGTATACTTAGAATCGTTTGTTAATTATAGTTCTATTTAATTTGTACAAAACAAAGGGAGTATATATAAAGAACAAAGTTAGGGATGGCAAAGAGACCCAGATCTTATGGACATCCACAAAAAATACCCGCTATGGATAGGGTAAAACCCTGCTTTAATGGATATGGACTTGGGTATGGGTAATTACCTGCAAATTTGAATGGGTATGGGCACCGTACTACCCAGCACCGCAACCCGCATATATTTATTTATACAATATGATGAATAATTTATTTATTTTTTGTGTACAATTAATTAATTTTAATTTATGTAACTATTTAAGCCTAAACCTAAACCTAAAACAACTTAATATAGTAACCTTACCCCTCCTATTGCGTTAAATCTCTGTCGTTGCCTGCCTTTCTTTGCTTTTTGGCTAAATACTACAATTCGTACTATTTTATGAGTTGATTTGAAATTTTTTGGATCATAATTTTATTTCAATTGTGATGTTTTTTATTGTCATTTCATAGTTAAAGTGCGGGTAATAGATGTGGGTATGGACACTTAGGTGCCCATACGGAATGGGGAAGGGCACTAAAGTTATTGCCCACGAGGATACGGACATTTTTTACAAATACGGGTATAGGGATGGGTACTATAGTACCCTACTCATTGGGTACCCATTGCCATTCTAAACAAAGTGGACTTTTTTTTTTTTCATTCCCATAATCTTTCAGTTATCACTTACTATTAGCCAAGAGTGACATAAGCTAGCCATCCATTGCTGACTATTCACGTTGAGGCTGAATATAGTTTTATTTTAAAATTGGATCTCGTTAATGAGTGTCTCCGAAGCACTCTTTAAGGATCATAAATTAAAAAAATATTTTTTGAAAAAGTTAAATGTTATAAATTTTAATGCATTGATTACATAATTTTTCATAAAAATTTATTATTAAAAGTGTTTAAAGAGCGTGCTCCGGAAACATTGATTAACATTAGCCAGGCCCACATCATTTTTGTTGTGAAGCAACAACATAAATTATAAGAGAGAGAGACAACGTATGACTCGTTACTTAAACCTTATTCCACTATAGGATTATAATATACATTGGCTTTTGCTGTTAAAAAATAAAACCCTCTTATATACATTCAACATTTTAGCCAATTTTTTTTATGTACCTTATCCTACATGGTGGAGGGAGCACACCTATAACTATAAGTGGTTGACACTTGCAATTGGACTCCTCGAGTCTTCATTTTATAAGAAAAAGTTATGTAAGATATCACAATAAAAATTTATGAGTTTTTTTTTTTTTATATTTTGAATCGGAAAATTCATTATGTCGTAGTTTTTTTTGGTGGTCCGAGTTTGAATCTCGGACCTATATATATTATATATTGTCCCTATCAACTGATTTAAGTTTATGAAGATCATCATCTCGTAGTTTAATACTATGTAAGTTGGTTTTAACAACCCGAATCTCCCCCACAGCTCTCTCAAGTAAAATTTTCATGTGATAGTTAAATAATTATAGCAAATGTCAATTTATTCCATCATATTTAATAATATCGTTTTTAAGATACATTTAAATTAATTTACATATTTTTAAAATTTCTATTTTTATTTTATTTTTGGATAAACATGATGAACGCAAATGCATTATTGTGAGATTTTGACATCATAAATAGGTTGAGACTTTATTAGAATCTCACTAGTCATTTGCAACACACATCTAATATTATAAAAAGAATAATACAAGGTTGGGGATCAAACCAAATCCAACAAAACAACAAAGCTTAAGTTTTTTTTTTAATAGGCACAAGAAAGCTTAACTAAAAAAACAAGAAAACTTAAGTAAAACCATAGTTTCGAAATCACAATTTATCTCTAAAAAACTCATTCTTAATGAAGTTAGGACAATTAGACCATCAAACTATATCTTGAAAAAGATGACTATGGTTAACTAATTTATCCATATATACAACTATTCCCTTTGCTAAAGATGTGAGTGCATTTAAAGTGAAGAGGAGGCAATAATGCCATTTATTGCTTGGTCCAACCTTCAATCCTGGCATGCTCAATTGCAATTATTATTTCAGAAAATTTAGAACATAAAGCATTATTGCTATCAACATTCATTGAGAAGCAAGTCACAAAAGTTGCTCTATAATCTTTAAACCCTGAGTTGATGGAGAAATTGATCTATTAGAAATAGTTATAGAATTAATTGAATTAAATATCAAGGATTTTGATGTAGTACTATACTACTTTTGTGAATTGGTTCCCACGAATTCCCCCTCTAATTCGTGAAAACCAGCTGATCGAGGCAAGTGAGTGAAGATCGAAGAAAGAGGAAGACAATGTTGAATAGGAGATAAAAGAGAAAGAAAAACCTCTTTAAAGGTTAGAGAAAGAGAACGTCTTTTGCAAAATAACATTGATAAAAAGAAAAAAAGCAAAAGAAATATGAATATTAAAGAAAAGAAAAAAAAAGTGGCCACTAATTTGTTACATCTTCCTACTATAATCCTTTTACTTGTTTGCAATATTAAAATAACTTATTATTATACTTAATTAGGTAGTACTATACTACGAACTGACGCATATGAAAGCTCTATACATCCATAAGTACTGTCAAATTCTTCTCATGTTGCATACTGCAAACCCGTACTCGTACCATGTACCGACACAAATCGTGAATTATATGACTATGAAATAAACTCACACAAGAGTCAATACTTTCTTACCCCATTTAACAGGGCTTGCAGGCTTCTTAATGTCCAAGTAAGCTTGATTAGCTGTCATAATACCATCAATAATATCTACTAAAGGTATTGATGCCTTCATGATCTGCTCATCAACAATAGAAAAGCTGGATGATTGATTTAACCATTTGGACTCTCCACGTAATAGTTAAATATAAATCTTTCCATGTAGCTAGCAAGCCTTACCTTTTTCTTGGCAGCAATATGTTGCAGATGATAAGTTTTGGTCTTTCCTTTAAAAATTAGTACTCCAAGATAAGAAAAAGGCATATGACTAACATTGAAACCTAAAATGTTAGCCAAAGTACAAGTTCTAGCATGACTGGTAAAACCAGTATAAAATTTGATTTTATTTGCATTGGTAATTTGGCTAGAGAAAGCTTCATATTGATTGAAGATGTTGATAATGCATTGTGTATTTTTTCTTTAAACCCTTTGAAAAAAATCAGAATGTCACATGCATATAAAATGTGATAGTAATCATAGTGCCTCTAGTCAATTGCATAAGCATATAAGCTTGCATTGTACCCAAACAAAAAAGCTTGCATGGTAGCGAAGGGTACATTATACACTTAATTAATTAGAAAGTATAATTCAAATAATAATTTTACATTGAAAAGTTTAATTGACAATCATTCTAAAACAAATTTTTATTGATAAAGTGACACTAATTTTATAACAGAAGAAGTAATATTAATGTAAAAAAAGTAATTGAAAAATTTGTCCTGATTGGATCGTCAATTTGTAAATCCGAAATACTAACCATATCCATCCTTTAAACTTTAAAGTATCTCAAATAATACACTCCATACCCCCCACATCTATTCACTCTTCCCAACAAACCCCAAGAAATACTAAATAAAACAGTTGAACTTCAAGTAATCAAATAAAAACAAACATTTTTATTTTTCAACTTTTTTTTCTATAAACTTTTTTATTTTTCTCAGAATAAAATTTAATTTATACGAATTCAAATTTGTAAGAATTTAATGTTTTTTGAAATTGACTAAAAAATGAAATATATTCATTTAAATTTGTTGAGTACAACCAAACAACACAAATTCAAAGTTGTGAAAATCAAATAAGATGAATATGCAAACAAGCTCACAAGTCGCAACATCCAAGTTAATAACATACAACATCATAATTCTCTCAAAAAAAAAAAACATACAACATCATAATGCTTACAAAATTGTGTAAAAGTAAAACAATTTTGCACCAAAACATCATAATACTTAAATAAGTGAGGTAAGGGAAATAAGTGTAAGGGGTATATAGTATATTTTTCAAGATCTCTAAGCCATGAAAGGCTGGGCTAATTCGGCCCAAATAATATTAGGCCCAAAATATGCAATGACCTAATTTCTGTATTCTCTTTCCTATAAATTCCAACACTCTTCTTCAATGGCAGCCGAATCACTGTTTCATGTTAAACCTTCTCTTTGAAACTGTTTGCTTTTCTTATATTTTTCAATGCAAAATCTAACCATTTCTTCCTTGCTTTGTTTTTTTCCATTTTTTATGTTCATTGCTACTTTGATTTTAAACAAATTTATGTTATCTTTAATCTTCACTTGTCATACACTATCTTTAAAGAAATTGTGTGAAACATCAACAAAAGAAATTCTAAAGTGCTTGAACATCACTTACAATTCCTTGTTAGAATGTCTTTTGCAAATTTCTTTTAAGATGTTGTGTACGAATGAAAACTAAAGATAAACTTTTAGCTTTGTGTTCATGTTTTAGGTAATGCACTAAACTGGAAAAAGGCTCTCTAATAGATTAGTGTTATCAGTGGCCTTATTATATGTGCATAAATGAAATTTTGGGTACCGCTTTGCAGATCTAACTTCTCATGTCTTGAGCTGCCAGTATAACCCATATATTAAGTACAATGTTTGCTTTTTTTATTTTTATTTTTTTGTTCTCATATTGGTTGGTTATGATCAAATTTAAGTTAGGTTAAATTATGATTGTTAATTGTGTCGTTCTTTTAACTAATCACTGAAGAAATGAAAAACATAATGAGTTTACTTGCAAATTTTAATATATAATGTCTCAACATAGCGTGTGCTGTTTACATGCATTTAGTATATCAGTTTTTGTTAAATTCCACATGATTAATGGCATATCATGGATAGAAAAAAGAAAAGGGACGTGTTTGTATGAGACTATGATAAGCTTAAATAACAGGGCAACATAAATGATTCCTTTGGAAAATTGCCGATTGCACTAGACTTCGAGAATAAGACAGAAGAAGCTGATTTGAAATCGCGTGTTATTGGCATTATTTCTCAAGGAAGTATGTGCTATTCTATTATTTTAGCTGGTCATAGTAGTTAATCGATAATCGAACATAGAAAAGATTTCATCGGATGAGAAAATAATATTATGTAAGAGTGCAAAAATTATTCTTTGGGAATCTGATGTTTTTCACATGGTTTGGACATCTATTGCTTGTTTATCCGCCACAAGTTTTGTAAGAAGGCAGGCAGAAGAGGAAATGAATGATCAATTATGCAAAAATGTGTAAACAATTTCAAGTGTAAGGAGCTTACAGTTACAGTTACAAGTATGTTAATATCCCTTTTAGGTAGAATTTGTTTGACTTGATGTATGGAGTGTTGTAATAAATTGAAAGGCACAAGTGAAAGGCACACTTTGGACAAAGGAATGAGTAAATTGAAGAAATAAAAGACATCGAGAGGAAAGGGCTTTGGGCTATAAAGCCAGTTTGGTAAGAAGAGACAATGTCACCAAAACACTCGTATAATCTATTGACACACACGCACACCCATACGCGTGCTCACACACACAATTTTATCGATTCTATGCCATGAATTCTTATAAAACCCAGCTGGAAAACCATCCTGCTTGGTGCCTTTTAAGGGTTCGTGCTAAACACTGCCTGCTTGATTTTATTTTGACTAAGACGCACCCTCGTTCTAACAATCATGGTGTTTTAAAGACTTGGAAAACTAATATTTGTTCGGAACCATCAGCAAGTTCACCATGACTTGAACTTGTTCACATCTTCTGTCCACTGACCATTGTAACATCACAATTTTATTCTTTCTTCTCCTTTGTAAACAGCTTCGAGATAGTGATATCGAGTATTACTATCCCCACCAACTAACCAGTTTGCCCTTGATCTGTGGAACAACATATGCTCCTCTTGATTTGTGTCCACTACCATTGTGGATAGCCCTTTGAGTGCCTTGGAGCCTAGACATTATGCTTCTCTTATGGATTATAAGACTATCAATAGAATTCATTTTCCTAATGTATACCTTCCTTTTGAATATTTGTTGGGTTCTATAACACCAAAATTTGATTTTCCAAGCATATTTAACCATCTCTTCATACTAGTCCTCCAAATCCAATATCCAAGAACTCTCAAAACGGAAGGGTCTCGGTATTGGAAATTGTATTACATCACTTGTGGGCTTTATACCTCGCTTTAGATTGTTTATTTTCTCACCCTATGAGTTTCTCGCGCGCCCTATTTATGTCAGATTATAGAATCCGAACCGCTTCAAAACCTCCAAAAACACGTTGAAATAATTGGTGTAATGCTTGTAACTCTCTTGTGACAATTAACTCTATGCATGTAATTTCATTAGCTACATTTTCCCTATAAATATGAGTTCATAATATATTTTGTTGATCATTCAGGAATTTGAAATCAAAGTGAACTTTCATCAAAACATAGTGTTTGTTTTCTTCTCGTTGTAAATCATCTTGGGGTATTCAGATCTCAAGTTCACTGAGCTGTGATTGAAAAGAGCGGCTAAAATTAATATTTGAAATAGAGGAGCTTTTGAGTAAGGAAGCCTCAAACTAGAATCCTTCATTTTCATTTAAAATTATCATAAACATGCATTACCATTATCATCAGAAGATCCAAAAGTTAATTAAAATCTCAATAATGTTTGACCATTAATTAATTCCAACAAATGATATAGGGGATTTGAAAATCCTAACGGCCGCTAATATTCTGCAATCAAAACATGTTATTTCGAAACTCTAACTCTAATCAAACAGATCAAAATGTACAAACCCCCCCTTTATCTTTTATTTATTTATTGTTTTTTGTTCTTAAATAAGTAACGCGGATACTCTAGTTGGAACGACAATATACTTTGGATACGATACTCTACTTACACTTTATTATTTGATAAACGATTTGGAATACTTTCCTGAATCTGTCCATCAATAGTGATTTCAAATAGACCATAATAAAAAATGAGCCCTTAGAAGTACACCGAAGTCCAACGCAAATATTCGTCCTTATACTATTCTTTGCCATCTTAACACCCAAAAAAGATGAAAGATGGAGAATGTCCGTTGATAGTTGAGCTGTCAACAAAATAACCATCAAGTATTGGCTTGCAATACATATACTTGATGATTTGCTAAATCAATTGCATGGTGCTATTGTTTTTTCAAATATCGATCTTCATAATTGGTACCATCAAATCAGATTAAGACCTAGAGATGAATGGAAGACCACCTTTAAAACTATAGATAGACTTTATGAATGAACAGTGATGTCCTTCGCATTATCCAATGACCGTAGTAGTACCTTCACAGTTCACGCAATTGGTGAATCTGGTACTCCTCCATTCCATTGGTAAATTTGTGGTTGTTTACTTCCATAATAATGTTCCGACAAATAGAGAAGTGCCACTATTACTACAAAACTGGTTTTATTGGGCAAGGAATAATTTCTCCAAAAATGTTAACCATTAATGTACAAAGTAGTTTGTTATGTAAGCACGACTCAGTTACTAATTGCATATACAATATTACGTAGGGGTTGGATCAAACCTCAAACTCTTAACATCTTTTAATTTAAAATGTGTCAGCCTCAATCAATAGACTACTTGACGAAAAAATTAGCTAACTATATTTTACCAAAGAGTCTATCCACTAAATTATTTGATAGCACTTGGGTGACATAGATGTTTTTGATTTGGACATTTACATTTAATTTCTCATACAATTTCCACATGAACTAGTCAAATCCTAATTAAAATCAAATACACAGTCTGTTTATAGTTACTTCCTCCGTTCCAAAATACATGTCGTAGTCAACCACTGCGCACATGCTACACAACTTTGACCATTAATATCTTTAATTATATATAATAAAAAATTATAAAATTTTAATATTTTGAAAATATTCATTTAGAAAAATCAAGCAACATCTTACATGCTAACATTTATATTTATTTATTTTTTTGACAAATTTATATTTATAAATTAGTTAAAAAAATATGGTCAAAGTAAGCTACGTGAATAATGCACGTTGTAAAATTGCAACACGTATTTTGAAACGGATGGAGTATCAGTTTTACAAAAATAAACTTGTCGTATAATTGTTCGATTTTAATATAATATTAATTATTAATTTTTCAATCATATGTACTCTAATCAAAATCATGTGCTTCGCTCTCACATCACTTTCCCGGTCTCATTTTATTTTATATAAAAAAAAAAAAAAAAAAAAAAAAACTACGTAATTTTAACATATAGTACTTTGAAAAACACAGTTTTATTATTATTTTTTTTAAAGAAAAAAAAATAGTTTTATCGAATGTGTCTATTTATGTATCAGTGTTATTAAAATACCCTTTTGTATCAGTGTTATATATAATTGTCTATTTTTTTTTAGGGGATAAGTGTCTATTTATATATTAATGATATTTGGTGTTGTATTGAGTCCGGTTTTTTGGTGTAGCAATTTTTTTGTTAGACTTTCCTTTTTTTTCTAAACTGCACTCTAGAATAGTAGTTTCCATTTCCAATCAGAGAATTAGTACAAAAAAGATATTTAGTGGTATTAATTAGTAATTTATTTAGAAAGAAGAATTAAAGTATCTAATTAGGAATAAAAGTATCTTATAATTTAACAAGTGACTTATACCTAGGAATACAAGTATCTAATAATTTTATTAAAAGAAACATAGAGAGAGTTACATTACATTTCACTTTACATATTTTAATAACTTAGTAAGAATTATTTTGTCCGTCCTCGTAAGTTTAACTTAGTTGATGAGTACATTATATATGTAGGGACCGAATTCGAGCTCCAAAATTCTACTTATTCATTTAAAAAAGTGAATTTTTTGTTACTATATTGCTTGACAAAAAAACTTTGTAAGAATTACTAAGTTACCAATGAGGGGGGCATTGGTTATATTTCGCTAAGAAGTAAGAATATATTTTATTTCTTTAGCTAGTAAAATCATTATTGTTGTTTGTCCGCTTAACTTAGCTGATATAATTATTAGATAATATATGCAGCGGTCGAGGTTCGAAGTCCGAATATCTCATTTACTCATCTTTAAAAATGAATTTTTAGCTACTTGAAAAAAGTCACTATTCATTTTTATTTATAAATTTTCTTAACTTGTACAAACAAGTGTGATGGTTATTGTGGGATCCATGGAGTAAAATTAAAGAGGGTTCATAAATGACCGATGGAGGAGAAAGAGAAGCAAAATACAAACACATGCAATTAATTAATGAATGAGTAAAAACATTGAATAGCAACATGAATGTGACATGAAACCAACCCCAATAAAAGTCCATACTAAATACTTCTATTATTAGATCTTTTATAGAGTTTGAACATAGGAAATTTACCAACAAGTAAAATGTCACACACTTGAGTCTTGCCACCAACTTGTCTATAGAAACGAGTCAAATTAAAAACAATTTCATATCAATATTTGACCAAGCACTCAACCAACAAAGACCTGTTTTTTAACAGAAAAACCAATAGCTTTTGATTGGTTTGAGAAGCATTCTAAAATTCACATTTCATAAACAAACTCAATTTGATCAACTAATCAACACTAAAAAAGTTGAATTATCAACGAAAATTAGAGACGAAAAAATATTTTAGACTCTAATATTGTCATCGTTTAGCACG
The DNA here is from genome assembly GCF_003473485.1 of Medicago truncatula. Taxonomy (NCBI): domain Eukaryota; kingdom Viridiplantae; phylum Streptophyta; class Magnoliopsida; order Fabales; family Fabaceae; genus Medicago; species Medicago truncatula. The sequence goes on along the minus strand of NC_053048.1, from coordinate 3,186,012 downwards.
ACACAAAAATTAGAGACAAACTTTTTGTTTTTCATCACTAATTTTTATCGATAATTCAACTTTTTCTAATTATTAGAACATTGACGAATCAGAAGGCGAAGAATTAACTAAATTAAGAATGTTGTTCCAATAGTTCTTGTTATCTTCATTGAAATCACTTCCACCGCCGCTACCACTTCCATCACAAGTATTACATTCTCCACCGCTCTCCGGTGACAAGCTCAGGTCACCGGAGTTAGAATTATCAAGCAAGAGATTAGTGAAACCCTCCTCAGCAACATTGATCATTGTCATCTCATGTTGCAATGTAGAACTAAAAGCCATTGATGAATTCTCCATCAAATCTTTGAATTCTAACAAATGTGTTGAATCTTCATAACCTTTCCACTCTTTCTCACCTTCTTCTTTAATATTTAGTACTTGATTTGAAGATGATGACGAAGATTGCGACGGAAAAACAGAAGTATTACTTCCAAATTGATGTTGCAACTGCGAACGTAACTTTGATTCTCTAACCAATCTTGCTTCAGCTTCAAGTCTTGCACTCTCCCATTGAGCCTTGTGGCTAAGATTTGCAACATTCTTGGAATGATTTTCAGGCAAAAGGGTTTCATTTTTTGGCTTGTGTGTAACAGGATCAATTCCCATTTTGGTTAATCTTTTCTTAAGATGTGTGTTCCAATAGTTCTTGATTTCATTATCTGTTCTCTTGGGCAAACGTGTGGCTATTGATGACCACCTAAAGTATAGGACAAAAAAATGTTACAATAACGTACATACATTAAACGCATGCATGATTTTTTTTTTGCTAATAAAAAATTTAGGGTGAGGGAATGGTGCCCGAGTTTGTACTAGAGAAGACCTTAATAACATCTATGCATAAATTAAATTACTATATAGTCATTTTTTTATATATGTTTGTATAATTTCACTTCTTAATTTTATGTTTTTGTTTTTTATGAACTTCTTTTTATATATATTTGATCTAAATCGTGGTTCCGTCCAGGAAGAAAAATCAAATCGAACTGAACCGTTAGAATTGTTTAAAAATCCAAAAAATCATCCGAATCAAATATTTGGACCGTTCAAAAAATCAATACCCCTTATCGAAAGAATATAAACTGAATTGAATTAGTTCAGCTCAGTTCATGAATTGTCTATCACAATTCGGTTCTTTTTGGTTCGGTTTAACGGTTCATTTTGGTTTTTATAATAGTCTTATATGAATTGCAACTTTATTTTAACGGAAATTTATTAACCACCAAAAAGGAAGTCATATTTCATGAACCAATGATTATTTGGCTTGGTGAGAAAGAATGGAAAATTATTCTATCCTTTTGCATTTAAGGACCACCTTAATTAAATTGGGTGTCAGGGAGTAAATGTTGAACATGGCTGTGGGTACAATAAAGAATGTGTTGGAAATGTGGATTAGAATTTTCTGTTCAAGGAAATTGAAATGCCATGGCATTTAAGAGATTCTGAAAAACAATAGAGTTGTAAAAATTAAATAAATTATGGCTCTCAGTTGAAAAATTCCTCTAAGTTTTTGAGTGAGAAAACTAGTACTACTAAAATATCAAGGTGTAAAAAAGTAGCAAAAATCTTGATGGAATTTCGTTGAATCTCAATCTAGAGCATGATTTTAAATTGCGGTTGTGGTTACAATAGGTAGCAATTGTGATAGCCTTTGTGAACCTTTATTTTAATGAAAAATATGGAAAAATGTGGCTAAAATTGCGGTTGTGATACCATTGAGGAGACATCAAAATACTGTATACTGCAGTTGCAGATTGCAATTTAAAACCATAACCCTAATTGCAATTCCTTGCCACAATTTAGAAATATGGTAGATAGATAAAGTTTTATATAGATGTATATGCCAAACCTGTTGCCTAAAAATGCATGAAGTTGAATAATGGTTTGTTCTTCTTGCACACTAAACTTTCCCCTCTTAATATCCGGCCTTAGATAATTAGTCCATCTTAGTCTGCAGCTCTTGCCACACCTCTCAAGTCCTGCAAAAAAATAACCAATTTCTTACGATCTTTAACGGACTATGAAGCACGGTCGCTCCTTGAATAAGAAGTGTCACCGACACATATAATTACACTAAATTACGTGATTTTCTAAAATTATCAGCGGTGTCGGCGTGTCAGTATCTATATCCATGCTTCATAGTCTACAACCGACTTTACGGTGTAGCCCATCCATTTTGGAGGGAAGAACTATAAACATTTTCAACAATGTTACTTATATATATTATCAACATAATTAAGTGAAATTACCAGCTTTTGTAGGCAAAGAACGCCAGCTTCCATGACCATGTTCTTCAATGTATGATAAGAGCTTTTGATCTTCCTCAGATGTCCATGGCCCTTTCTTTAAACCAACCTTTTCACAACATGGTGATCTCCCCATTGGAAATGTTCTAATGAAAAACTATATAGTAAATTGTGTATATGGTTGAGAAGTTGGAGGAGAAACTTGGAAGAGAAAGAGAAAGAAAGGAGAATATATAAGTTGATCAAGTAGCTATGTACAAGAAATTAATGAGATGGGCAGAGAAGAATTTGTCAGCGGCATAAAAGGGATAAGAAATTAAATTGATACTCATCAATATAAATCATTATACGAGGAGAATAGTAAAACTTTAATTTAACTGCAGTATAGTACAGCACATTCACTACACTTTGCGCATTTTTTGCTGCATCATTTATTTGCAGTACATTCTACATTTATATGCATATAAATTGGGTGGTTTTTATGATAGACAAACTTACATAAACATTTTTTTTGGAAAGATATCTACTTTTTTTTTAAGGAAAGGAAAGATATCTACTTAACGGCGAGTAAATATATTTTTTTAAACAGGTAAAATGATAATATTATCACAAAAAAAAACACAATATCACCAAATCGATTTAGCTTAAAAAAACACAATATCTACTTTAGTACAAGATATGCGAGGAGGAAAATAGTTTTATATCACCAAATCGAAAGGATAAAACATAACAATTCAGTCAAGACCCAAACAAGCAAAGGGTTGTTTCAACCACATCAAATGACCAAAAGGAAAATTAACATTTTGAGCTTTCAGCCACCAATAGGTAGAAACTTTCACTTTATCCATCAGCTTCAGAATAGATTTAGCTTTATGGCTCAGGCTACGGTACATGACCTCAATGGGTCTCCTACCGTAGGTGACTTGACTTTTTTTTTTTTTACAAAATTGATGTCAACCATTGGATGTGCTTGAAAACTTTTGAAGACCATAGTATTATTATACTCTTTAAACATTAGATTATTTTCACACTATGTTCCATCATCTTTCTCTTTCCCTCTCCATATCTCTTACTCGCCCAACAACAACAACAACGCGATGCACCGCCACCGAAAAATCACAACGACAATGCGCCGGAAAATCACAACAACAACGACGAATTTTTGGAAATCTTAATCCAATCCTTTCAACCCAAAATTGCAGAAAACAACATTCATTAAACTCAAATTTCATTTAATCTAATTCACCTGAAAACAAAATTGCAGAAAATATTGATTTCTTAATTATTCAATTCATTCAACCCAAAGTTCACATATTCATCACTAAACTCAGATGAAAGTGATTAAATCCGTCGCCAGACCAAATGTTACACAACAAAACAATCAAAATCGGAATGGAAAATCTCACAGAACTCAGATCTGGAGAGGGATGGTGTTTAAGTTCAGATGTGAACACAATCTGGTCAATGGAAAATTACGAATGAAAATAGAATAAAAAGAACAAAAAAAGATGTGTTGGTGTTAAAAAAAAAAACGACGATTTGTGTTGGAGGTATAACAATCAACAGAAAGTGCAGCAACAACAATGGAGTTGCTACAGTACACGTCTCTCGCTTAGATCTACCAAATGAAAAAAATATATATAGTGTAGAAGGATTATGGTAAGATCAGTGTTTTTCGTCAATCTAACCGCAACACATGTCATTTTTGTTATAAAATAAATAAATAAAACAGTCTTTTTTAATGTCTCCTCCCGTGGGAGACCTATTCAAGTCTCCTACCATAAACGGCGCCGAGATTATGTCTCTAAGTCTAACCATGATGATGTTATGGACGACGATGATAATGATGGAGACATGACTGTTTTTTTTTCTTAGAATAAAAGAGAAGAGTAATTTAGAAGTAAAGAGAAGAGTAATTTAGAATAAAAGAAAGTAATTCGGTGTGGGAGGTATATAGTAAGCATTTTGATCCAAAGTTAATTTACTTTTATCCAATGGTTCATATTTATTTTGCCAAAAAAAAAAAAGCCATGTCTCCTACAGGAAACAGAGCCTTAGCTTTATTGTTAAAGAGTCTGTTTCTCTTTTCTGTCCACAACATTGAAAAACAACAAAGCCATATTAGCTGCAAAAATGATCGTCGCCGTTTTGAACCTCATGTAGAATAAGCAAACCGATGAGGGATTGCCACTAGTTATTAGAAATTGTACCTAACAACGAGTAAATATTAGAAATTGTGGTTGTGTCTAACAATACTCCACAAAACCGGCTTATGAGGGATTGCCTGTTCGGGTCATCTTTCAAAAGATGTGAAATTCTTTAACACACCCCCTCACACCGAGCACAATTAGGCTTGGAGTGTGTATATAAATCGTGGATCGCTTGATAGCAGAAACTTGATATCAAGTGATCTAACAAATCTTAACCCAAACTCTGATGCAATCTTAGAAATTGTGGTTGAGCCGAACAATACTTCACAAAACCGGTTTATGGGATGATGATTGTCCCACTTATAAACACTTATTCATATCATCTCTATTGATGTGAGACTCTTTAACAGTAAATAAAAATGAAAACACTGTCCATAAAATCTAGTTTAACTAACAATATCAAAATTGCTATGTTTGACCAGGGGCGGATCCAGACTTTTGGTACATACGAGGCTAAATTTTCAAAGAAATAATGCAAACTATATTAAAAAGGCTAAAATATGTTTTTGGTCCCTACAAATATGCCTCGTTTTGGTTTTAGTCCCTGTAATTTTTTGTTTTTGTTTTTGGTCCCTAAAAATATGTCTCGTTTTGGTTTTGGTCCCTGGCCCCACTTTTGTGATGATTTGCACACGTGGCACATGATGACCGAACTCATTTATTAGAAAAATAGTTCCTGCAAAATCTTTTGATTTTTAAAAAGGTCCCTGCAAAATATTTTACTTTTGAATATAGTTCCTGGAGGGACTATTTTCAAAAACAAAATATTTTGCAAGGACCAAGGCATATTTGCAGGGACCAACACCATATTTTAGGCTATTAAAAATAAGAAATAACATTGTTTGATACAATACATTACAATAAAAATCTCGTCTCCTATCTATTTGTTGAAAATGACCTAAAATGACATCATTGCTAATTGTTAAAAGAAAATCACTTTCTATATAAGCTACAAGACGATCATTTAACCACTGATCATCCATTTTGTTATGTAGGTTACTCTTCACAACTTTCATATCTGAAAAAAACACGTTCAACACTTGCAGTTGCTACCGACAAGAGCAAAGTCAACTTCAAAAGTTTATAAATCATAGCAAATGTGTTGCATTTATTTGCTTCCACAAGTTTTGTACAAAGATCTGAAAGCCCTTTCAACTTAGCAAATTTTCGGTCAGATCGAACATTTGTAATATAATTCTTAAGTTGATGACGTAACGTCACTTCCGACACATCTATAAAATCATTTGGATAAAACTCGATCATCCTCAATAATTTGTTCACATCAAAACGGCAAATGACTTTGCGGAACTCAAACATAAAACACATTGTAAAAAAGATAGTTTACTCATTTACTAACTTATTCTTTTATGTTATACCTATTATTGATTTTATATCATTTCGCTCTTGGCTTATAAAAAAATATCTATTATTAAAAAAAAATATAAGAAAAAGGCATAGCCTCAAATAGCCCATATGTGCATCCGCCCCTGCGTTTGACACATTCAACCGGGTTCGAAACTATAATCTTGCAATTGTTTGAGTTTTAAGGGTATAAGAAAAAATACTCTGGCTTCGGTCTTTTTCATGTTACCCGGGGATCATTTTAGCCCTATAAAGAGCATTAATTCAAGTGACACGTCACTAAGCATTTATGACGTTGCTAAGGGTGATTTTAATTCATATATTCATTTTGGTGAGTTTGTTGTGGTCCTTGTTACTGTATATATAAATAAAGAGTCTTATTAACGAGTGTTTTTGGATATTTTTAAAGGAGCTCCAATTTTTGCGTTGGATGAGCCTTTATATCTTCCCTAAATGTGATGAACCTCTTGATAAACTTTCCTTTAAAAATTAAAAATGAGCTCTAGGTCCCTTCAGATACATGGTTAGTAGAGATGTAAATGGACATCCATGGATGTGGATGGTGTGATATCCGTGTCCGCTCTGTTGTATAAGTATGAAAACTGTACCCTATTCATATCTGTCCAGATATCCGTTTAGCGGGTAATCCACGGATTTTGAGGTATCCGCGGGTTTATACAGATATCCATGGATAATATTTATAATAAAAAAATTTGTTAAATTTTTTTACTTAAAAATTAAAAACAAAAGTTCATCACATGCATTTTCTTTTCTTTTTAGCAAAATATAGTATCCATGCATTACAATAACAACAAAGATCATTGACTCGACAAAAACAAAAATAATGTTTCTTACATTTAATAAATATAAAGTTCTTTGATTTAACAAAAGCATAAATAAAACTCATCATATTCAACAAAAATAAATATTTTTGCTTCAAAAATCCCGATCACTTTCACTTCCTTTTAAGGAAGCGTAATACAGATTTGAATAGTCATGTAATAACTAATAACATTCACAATACCGATGATTTTTGCTTAGGAAGTTGAAATGTATTAATGTTATTTATGTAATTTACTCGGTTTAATAGCGGATATGGATATCCGCGGATGTGGATACCATTAAATCTGCATTCGTATCATTAATTAGCGGGTAGTTAAAATATCCGTTTATTTTACCCATAAATATCCATTAAGGTATTCGCTCCGTATCCGTAACGGATTTTATCCGTGGGTGCGGATTTTTTTGCCATCCCTAGTGGTTATGAGTTGAATCTCTAACTAATTGGTATGAAAGTTCACTATTGGGAAAGATAACTGTTTTTTTTAGGACGAGAAAATAACTCTTAAATGGCATGGCTCTAGAGTTTCGATGAAATTAATCTCTACAAGTACGTTATGAAACAAAAATATATATATTTTTAAATTTAATTGAATATAATTGTAATAATTTCCTATGTGTTATTTAAATATATTTGGAGCATACAAGTGATAAGGCGTCATGTTACATTGTTTTCCTTTCGATAAGACAAAGTGAGTTAAAACAGCAAAGAGAGATTGAGAAATCTCAACACTGTTGGCATATTTAGAACCCTTACACCGTCACCCACTTCTAATATACACCTTCCGGTCACTATTATAAGCAAAAAATTATATTTTACATTCATTCAATTAATAATGTATGTACTCTTTATTGTAGACCACATACATCATTTAATGAATGAATCTAAAATGTTGATTTTTGCTTATAATAGTGACCGAAGGGTGTAAATAAAAAAGAGAAAAGTTGGACAAAAAGAAAGGCCAAACCTAAAAAAAAGAAAGAAAGAAAGGTCAAACCAAATCCCTCACAACAAAGCCGAATAAATATGTATTGTACCTACATAATTGAATTGGTTTTTACCATATGCCCTATTGGGTGAAATTCATCTAAATCCGTATGGATTTACACATTACTCTTCAGTCCTCAACCAAATAAAAGATAAAGATCCTCTCCATTTATAAATATGTTGTAACTTAAACCACATATTCTCACCAAAAGTTAATTAAAATTGTATGAGCAATCATGTTTTCATGAGATCAAATGCATGAATGTGAATATCCTTTAGGACTGTCTTAAGTGATTTGAGGGGCTATGTTCTAATCTTTAAAATTAAGCTCCTGATAAAAAGAATCATAAATAGATCACAAAGAGCCGACATATATTTAAATTGTAAATAACATAATAATTTAGTTATAAATAAGATACGAGAGTACTAGCTTTGTAAGAAATATTTTGTTATAACATGGGACTTATACTTGTTCAAGTGGATACTTTTGGCTTCGCCAAGAACAAAGAGGTTGGGATACTATAACTGTGATATGAGATGAATTTGGTGGCTCAAAGTTTTTGCAAAGATATAACATTTTCTTTGACTTTGTTCACACAACGCTCTTTCAACAAATGCTCGTCGGCACTACTGCAACATGGCAGCTACACCAGGCTGCACTCGTTACTCATCCCTTATGGAAGATCTTTTACACTACGCGCTTATGTGATTGCCCCCATTCCAAGGAACTTTGGCTTCTCTTAGGATTGGGCGGACACATGGATTTCCTCTCCCTAACAAATGTCACAGGTTGGGTCAAACAAATGGCTTGTGGTACTAGGTCGCTCTTATTTCTTCCAGGTTTATGGCAGACCTGATGTTGGAGAAATAATAGACTCTATGAAAAGAACATCCGTGGCAGATTCAAGAAGTGGTGAGAAAGACTCGGGTGTTGCATGACGAACTCATTACTTTTTGCCAACCTCCAGGCTCTGATACATCTATGGATCGAATTTTAGTGCGTTGGAAACCACCTCCCGAGGGTCTTATCAAAATTAATGTGGATGACAGCTTTCTTGAAGACAGCTCCCGTCTAGGAGCTGGTGGAGTTATTTGTGGCCATGATGGTGTCTAGATAGCAAGGTTCACTCACTTTGAAAATGGCAGTGATGCACTCATGGTGTAACTTCATGCTATTTGTAACGCCCAAGGCTGATGAGGGCGAGGAGTGGCCCGGCTCCCGCCATGCTTCTAGGCAAAACTGAATCACATCAGAATGAGAGGGATCCTGAGGCCGTACAGGTATGGGACTGCATGGTTGAAGGAAGGCTGATAAGAATTGTTTGGTACTACCTATATCAACAAGATGCATCTTCTTTTCGGTAGCTCATTCCATAAGAACTCCACAGTTAAGCGTGCTTGACTTGGAGCAATTTTGGGATGGGTGACCTACCGGGAAGTTTCCCGGTAAGCGTGCGAGTGAGGAGAAAACACGCTGAAAAGACTCGTGTTGGTTTGTGCGGTCAGTCGGCAATCACGAAAGCAGTCTGGGATGTTACACTATTCAATTTGGGGCTGTTACTTGTTACGATCTTGGATATACAAGCATCATTTGTGAGAGTGATTGCTTAGAAGCTGTGAATCTTATTCAAAACTTGGAAAATGCAAGTTTTCATGTGTATGCATTTGCGTTACTAGAAATCTCGGATGCCTTACATCATGAGACTGTAAATTTAGTTCATATTTTGAGGGAGCAGAACATTTGTGCTGATTTTATGGCTAAAGAGGCTTCCTATTCCGCCTGCTCAGCTCAATGGACTCGTCCTCCAGCTGGCTTAGAGTCTCTCCTTCTAAGACACAATCTAGCTAATTAGTTTTTTTTTTTGTTTTTTCCTTTTCTTTTTTGCTTGTTACTAGGGGTGGGAATAGGCCAGGCCAGGCCAGACTTTGATAGGCCTGAGCCTGACCTACAAAATAAATCACAAGCCTGAGCCTGACCTATGGCCTATCATAGGCTGTTTTTCTAGGCCTGGCCTGGCCTGGCCTATTTAAAAGCCTGGACTGGCCTGAAAGCCTACTTACAGGCCTACTTCACATTAAGGCCATCAAATAGTTCATTTGGCCTACTAAATAGGTTAAACATGTCCTAAAGCCTACTTAAAAGCCTATTTCACTACAAGTAAATTTCAACTAGATTAAAGCCTACATAAAAGCCTATAACAACAAAGCCTATTTAGGGACTAATAGATAGAGAAAAAGATGTTTATATTTTTAATATATGCAATTATTTTAATATAAAAAAAAATATTTTTTAATAAATAAATATTAATAGGCCGGCCTATTAGGCTTAACAGTCTTTTTTTGAAGCCTATACTTGGCCTATTTAACACAAAACTGTTAGGAATTGAACACACGACCTTACACATACAAACCATCACATTCTACTACTGTATCAGGGTAACAAACAATATTTTCTGAATGATTAATATATATATATATATATATATAGACACACACATAAGAAGAGTAAAGCCCTCAAAATTTTGAGGTCCTAATCCATGAGCTGGTTGTACTTGCTTTGAACTGACTCTGATATGCCTTATGATTCATTAGGGTTCTCTCTTGAGAGTAACCATCTTGATTATGTCAAAAATTGATACTCCACCGTCTTATAATACAAGTCATTTTAGATTAAAACATGTCTTATTTATACGTCAAATTTCAATATCAAGATGGAAAATCGAACAATACGGCACTATAGCGAAGAATAAAACAATTTCATACTTAAATGATGAAAAAATTCATAGGAAAAATAAGAAAGAAACACCAGGTCTATGTGAGAACGATTTAAAAAAAAAAAAAAAAAAAAAGAGATACATTCGATGTATATGGGTGATTCTGAAACAAAACAATGGTCTAAAGTCACTCATCTTCAAAGAATGATGAAGAAGAAAGAGAGGAGTAGACAAAGATGGATAATGAAGAAGATAAAGAGAAGTAGACGGAGGTTATAAGAGACATAAATTTCATTTTTTTTGTTTCTAACTGTTGCTAATAAAAAATACAAATTTACGCTACATGAAAAAAAAAATCCAAAACCGCTCTGATTTTGACCAATTCGATTGCAGCCAGCAATCCTTAGTTGCAGCAGGGTGCACTTTATTAAATAAAAAAATAAATACCAATGTTCTGAAACCAAAAAAAATAAAAAAAATACCAATGTTCTCTTATATACCGGCTAATTAAATTTGGTTATTTTGATTAGGGAAAAGAACTATCTCTGTCTTTCACAATATAGCTAATCATTGTTCAAATTTTAATTGATAGAAATGTTTTTTAATTGATAGAAATGTTTTTTTTTTTTTTTAAAGAAAGAAGTGTTGATGTTGGTAATTCAGATATATTATTGTTCTTTTCTTAAAAAATCGGGGCGCAACCCTATTTAATACTCCCTGATTTTAATTCAGATATATTATTGTTCTTTTCTTCTACATACATTAATAATTCAATGAATCTAAAAAAAAATTCTTCTCTTATATTTAGGACCGAAGATGTTGTATTTAATAGTGTCTCTTATTCAAGATCACATGAAGTTCCTCTAAATAAAAAAATAACCTAAAGTTGAACAAATTTATGAAAAACAAAAACAAAAGACTTACCCGAATCAAGTTGGATCTATTGGCCCACATGTTGTAATTTATATATTAACCCCTCTTAGGTAGGGATGGCAAAAGGGCCAATTTGCCCCGACCCATTTAAAAAGGGGCGCAACAAAACGAGTCAACTAGAGATATAGGGTTGAAAATTCATAATGTTCCGTTTTATTGCAGATTGATGGGTTGACGGGTCGACCTGTCAATTTTTTTTTTTTTTTTTTAAAAAGATTCATTAAAAACTTCACATAAACAATGTAGAAAATATAAAAATTTAAATCAATCAATCTATATATATCTAATGACTCCACTAAAAATATGAAAATAATTGTTCAAACATATAAATTACATCATCTAAAAATCAATAACAAATCAATAAGACTTTCAAAATAAAAAAAACTCCATGAGTTATCAATTGACTAACTCTTAAAAATATGAGACTAAAATCATGAAACATAGGTGATAAAATTAATTGAATTTTCCCCCCAATATACAAAGGAGAAAATTGGATAATCGATTGTGACTTATAAATAAAAAGAAGTAAAAAAGAGAGAGTTTCTCTTGAACATACCCACCCAATAGGTCAACCCGTCACACCCCGTCACTGCCACGTTTTTTTGTGGGTAAGGCGGAGCGGACACCCTACTAGGGACAGGTTCAAAATCTCAATTCATTCCACTAAAAAAGGAAAGTTAAACGGATCAATCTGCGGATCCAACCCATTTTGCCATCTCTACTCGTAGAAAGGCATGGTTTGTTATTACTTTTATGCCCTAGTTGTCAACTAAAGGCCTCATGTTGCTATAAAGTGGCGGCATACACCTTGTCATAATCTCTTTTATTGTTGCATTAATTTACGTCATTTGTCCAATGGCAAATTTATAAACGGTCCCAATCAAAAAGTATCTTAATTAAATGAGCAACATGTGACAATAACACTAGAATTAGATGTGGTACAAGCTTATATATAGTTATAGCAGTATGAAAAGTCTTATTGCCAATAATGGAGCTACAAATGACACTTGTTGAAGGAAATAATTTAGACTGAAATAGTCCGACCTCATCTAGAGTCCATCTTCCTTGAAATTCATATAGATTATTGATTGACATATTATTACCAAGATAAAATCACATGAGCTAGCTAAACCAAGTTGGAATCCACTAGAAAGAGGGGTGGTGATATATTGTGCCGAATTAGACTTTGGAAGGTTCAAATATAGTATAGTCTTAGAAATCGTGGTTGAGTTTAATACAATTTCATAAAATTGATTTGTAATGTGAAGATTGTTCCCACTTATAAACACTTGTTCATACCATATTTTGTTTGATGTGGGACACTTTAACACACCTCTTACGACCAATACAATTGGGCTTGGTACGTTAATATAAAAGATGAGTGACCTGATAGCGAAAACTTGATAGCAGGTGATCCAACGGACTTTGGAGGAGACTTTGATACCATCTTAGAGACTCTGGTTGGTTCTAACACAATCCCACACAACCGGCTTGTGAGGTGAATATTGTCTCCACATATAAACACATGTTCAAGTCGTATTTTATCCGATGTAAAACTCGTTAATATCTAGTAAAAATGCGTAGGTCTAATTTGTGGTCCATTATAATCTTATTTTTAGTTTTAAGTTTGATCTTTTTGAAATTATGATATAGTCTATTAATCTACTCAAAAATCTATTTCATATTAACATGTTTAAATATGTAATCTAACACATTTTTAAATAAACTAACAAGTTAATAGATCAATGAAGTTAAATTAACACACAACATGGCATTTTAATTTAGAGAATATTTTAATTCTAATGTATAATAACATTTGAAGTGGTTAAATCACATGTCCCCAAAATATCTTATTGATTCAATGTTGAATTCAATTTTAAAATATTTTTTGAGAGTACCGAAATGATTTCTTTAAACACCACCCATAGAGGGGTCCATAACTAAGAAACTACAATCAAAATAAAAACGAAATAATGATTATAACTTTAAATCTCGGTGTGTTAATATGTTATACTTAGAGAGGAACCAACACTATTGTACTAATCTATTTAGAGTTAGATTTGAACCACCACATACATAGTTACATACATCAACTCAAAAGTTGAAACTTTCATAGTGGTAATAGTGAGGTCCATTGAAGTGAAGAACTATCCTAGTTAAGTATGGAACGGTGGAAGACACTTTGGTAATTTGGAAGGTACATGAGCAATTTATTTCAAGTGGGGCAATAGTATTGGGGTAGGGTACCTTGAATGAGTTGGTATATGAAAAGACAAAAGAAGGGTCCCATGATGAGAAAAAAGGGGGGCTGAAATAGAAACATAAATGTTGGTTTGTGGTGTGTGTGAGTGAAAGATTTTGTGGATCTAAATACTTGTATTGGCTATATAAAGGACAATGGGGACACGACCTTGAATTTTCCTTGATCACTGCCAGTCTAGCAACGTAATATGGTCCAGTGTTGTCTTAATGACCCTATTAAATGAGTTCTCTATGACATTTGGCAAAAGTATACAAGTCCAACGTGGTCAATATATAATACAGAAAGAAATGTCAATATATATATATATATATATATATATATATATATATATATATATATATATGGGTTTGCTAGGATACACCCTCTAATTTTTATTAAGGTGTGTTGTAGCAAATATATAACTAAAATGTTGTTAAATACACCTTAAGGTGAATGTTGCTAAAACATACCTTCTAAAAAAAATAAGTGGTGTATGTTAGCAACTCCTATTGGCATTTGCTAGGATACACCCACTTATTTTTTAGAAGGTGTGTTTTAGCAAGTTATAACTAAAAAGTAGTTAAATACACCTTAAGGTGTAACTTGCTAAAACACTCAAACATAAAAACTAATGGGTGTGTTCTAGCAAATCTCATATATATATATATATATATATATATATATATATATATATATATATATATATATATTTTGAAAGAATGTATATGTATATGTATGTTTGTAAAGAAAAACTAAAACTATTAACAAGGTGGTTCATTTTCTATTATATATAGGGTTAATACATGTTTATTTTCTGTAATATTAGAAATTTTCGATTTATCTTTAAGTAAAAAAATTTGTTTAGATTTCAACCATGTAATTTGAAGATTCTTTGGTTTTCGACCTTCATAAATTTTGACTGTACAAAATCGATGATATGACAGGGGTAAACCCAAATTCTCTCAAATTACAGGGGGCGAAAGTACCTTAAATTTTGTAATTTGATGTCATGAAGGTCTAAAACCAAATAATTTTCAAATTACATGGTTGGAATCTAAACATTTTTTTACAGGGCATAAACCGAAAATCGCTAATATTACAGGAGGTAAATATGTATTAACCCTTATATGTTAGTTTGGTTCATATTTCGTATAGACTTAATATCTCATATCTATGACCCATGAGATGTAGTCATCAGTCTACATAAATAACAGTCTCGATGCTTTATTATTATCGCAATTCATATTAAAGCTTGACTACGGATACATTTAAGAATAACGTTCTTTATGTTAATGTAATCTCATGATTAAGTCACTTAATATATAATTACATGAACTATTTATTCTAGGGACTTTATTAACATTACAACAAATATAATGAAGAGTGACATATATTATTTAATAGAGTAAATTACACTCCCCTCCCCTTCCCTCAAAGATGCTTGAATTACACTCCCTTCCCCTCTTATGTTAAAATATACACTTCTCTCCCCTCTTATTCAAAACATATGAGAAAACTTTTCACTCCCCTTCTGTTGTGAATTCGATGAAAATCACACCAATAACAACTTGATGTGTGAAGCAAGGGATAATTAAGCAACCAAAACAAAGCGTATGGAACAATTAAATACAAGCCAAAAAGTAGAAAACAACGGCGAGAAGAACAAAAGAAGAAGAAGAACACAAGGAAATTTGTTGACCCAGTTCGGTCCAATCTGACCTAGTCTGGGGGAGAGAGCAGCCCTCCGATCCACTATTTGATGAGTAACGTTACAAAGAGAAATCAATGGGTTACAAGAATAAGTCTCCCGCCTAATTCTACCCAAAGTCCCAATCTCTTCCCGTAACCAAGAGACTCCAATCCTAATAGTGTTTCTCTCTATCTCAATCTCCACTCTCACTCAGAGTTTGCTTTGATACAAGGTCTATATTTATAGTAAAAGTCCTGCTTAAAATCTATAACAAATCTGCCTAAAATCTGTAACAAAAACTGTAACAAATCTGCTCTCAAAAATATGTTTTATTTTTATCCGCCAGCGCACCATCGTGCCACGATGCGACCCCATCGTGCCACGATTTTTCCAGTGCCTTGCCCAAAAAACTAAAACCTCCATCGTGCCGCGAAGCCCAGCCGTCGTGCCACGATTGTGCAGAAACCTGATTTTAAGTTAACTCTCACACCTTCCATAAGGAAAACTTTTCAGCAAGGCTTCAAATTATTCCAGATAGGAATTTTCTAAAAGGAAAACTTTCATGACGATAAGAGGAGTCCGACTCTAGCCTAATATGATCATAGGAGTTTATCCGGATAGCCAGAGGGATGTTCTAGGACTACTCCACCCGATCATTCTGTTAAATCAACTCGAATTAACTGGTTGTTACATGTTAACTTTATAAACAATTTATAAATATGGTAAAATGACAGAAGAGATAACCTAGACAAAATACAGACAATTAGTGATCTTAGATCCCCCCATATCACTATCACCTTAGGATAAGTGGAACTCACTGAGACATTATGTCTCGTCCCAATCCCTTTCTTTCTTTTCAGATACGCATGTTACTCGCGGGAAGGGTAAGTAGAAGGAAGCTGAATTATTTATGTTGCATTGTCTGATATTAGTATTATGTTGCTAGTGTCATATATTATGCACTCATACATAGTTTATATTGTGTACTTGTTAGTCGGTCATGTTTATTTCAGATAGTATTATGTACTTTGTACTTATCAGCTATAACTTTATCAGATGTATGAGACTTGTTTTGTTGGATTTTCATTCAGACGAATTTCATGTTGTAATTTTAATTTATCCAGTACTAAGTTTAACGCTCGTATAAATATTCTAGACACATTTATTATGGGCATTGCATCGACTCACTACTAGTGGGCGATGATATTGGTCCATCGACTCGATTTAGTCGGTTCTTAGATCGGATAACGAATTTCCAAATAATAAATATATAATGTAAGATAAACATTTAACTGTGTCTTCCTTTTGAGATGGGTAATGCTTTTAACATGATTGGTGAGATATTTCAAGCACAAATGGTTAAATATCTAGTTCTGATTCACGTTTATTGAAAAAAGATTGATCATGTCTCAGTTTGAAATGGTGTTTTGGATGATGGAAACTCTAAAATGAGTAGTTTATTAATTGGGAGCCCACAATTTGATTGAAGTTATTAAAAATGAAGAACAAAATGACATTGTTTTGAACCTCATGTTTTTGCCATTCTTTTTTTAATTGATCCATAACGCCGTAGTTTTGGCTTTAGTCAAACTCAACCTCTACTTGTTCCTTCTTACCCTTCATGTTAATATATTTCTTCCTTCCTTCTTTTCTTTGCGGAAATTTAACCTTTTCATTTTCCATTTTGTTTGGAAATATTTTCATTTGATCCCATCCTCAACCAAGGTTCTATGTTTCATCACATAAGCAAGTTAAAAACTAAGTAGAGCAAAAACAAATATAAAAATTTAATTTTGTAAGTCTTGATAAAATGAATGTATGATAGCAATCTATTAAAGTTTGAAAATGGAGTGAGTTGTGATGAGAAAAAAAGTTTTGCTTGAATGATGTAACAAAAAACAAAAAAGGGAAGATAGTGAATGATGCGAGAGATAGTTAATTTTAGGCAAAATAGCACAATTAGTTCCTTAACTTTATTTTAGGTAACACTTTCGTCCTTTATTTTTTTTTTGTCACGATTTAGTCCTTTATGTTATAAAATGAAAATATCTTATCATTTTTTATGAGATTCTTTTCAAAGAAATTTGATTTTCTATGCTTGTATGATGAAAATTTGATTTTTTTTGGAGTTTTTGATTTTTTTTTTTCATGAAAAAGGATAACTATATATGTTGTTATTTTATAACATAAAGGACTAAATCGTGATAAAAAAAAGATAAAGGATGAAAGTGTTACCTAAAATAAAGTTAAGGGACTAATTGTGTAATTTTACCTTAATTTTAATTAAACTGTTGAAAATATTGAGTTGCAAGAATACAAAATTTCTTAAATATTGATCTTTTTTAAGGTATTAAAAATTTGGATCATAAGGAAATTTGGGGAGGGCTAAATGTTTCATGCTTTTAGAAGTGTGTATTATGATGTAAGAGCATGGTTTAATATGTCAAAAGTTGAAAATGACATGATGCTGATAAAAAAAACATAATAATAATAATAATAATAGGTTAATTAAGTTATTCGTCCTACATAATTTTTAAATTTGGTGTAAAAATGTCGTACTTTTTAGTCATATGGCAAACTCTATGGTACACCCAACATTTTGAGTGTACCGGTACACCAAACATTAAATTAATAATTAAATTGATTATTTTTTAAAGAAAAATAATTATTTTATATCATTGACAATTATAATAATTAAATCTTATTTACCAAAACCGTCGATGAAATAAAATTTACTTTTTTTTTTTTTAATTTTTATTGCTCATAATGAAGAATATTGATTATTTTTTATGAGAAAATGTTAAAAATTTAATATAATTCATATAAACAATGAAATGATGTTTTTTTTCTCGTGAGATGGTGTTTTCTAAAATATAAATAATGACAAATAACAACTTATTTCATAAAATGATCATTAATTTATAAATTTATGAAGCAGAGTATCGGTACACCTCAATTTGTAAGGTTTACCGTAGAAGCTCCCTAAATATATCCTTCAAACAGTTTTAAATTTGTTGTTAAGTCAACATATATTTTTTATGGACGGTTTTCAAGCATGTTTAGAACTTTATAAAAAGTTCTTCCACGAAAAATGAGATCAAAATTTGATTTCTTAGCATGTTTAACATTTTCCAATTTCCATTTAGGGGCACTATCAAATTGAAAATGTAACGAAACCTAATAAAAAATAAATTCTTAAAACTTCAGGGTCGGTTGGATGCTTTACACCACTATAAACTCTCAATTTTCCTGCGAATTTTCCTGCGGAGTCTGGTGATAAATCCACTGCGGATTTTGCCAAGGATTTGCATTCCAGGTAATACCAATTGTTTCCTGAGGATTTTAGAAATCCAGGAAAATTTCCTACCGAAATTTCCTCAGGAAAAGGCAATAATATCCGCAGGAAATGTTTGGTCAGAGTGAAAGAGGTTCCCCTGCCAGTGAATGTTTCCTGCGAACATTCGACATATAATTCCGCTGGTAAATCCTCAGGAAACAGAAATAAACACCAGAGAAATCTGCAGGAAATATACCGGTTCATCAATAATTATTTTTAATTATTTTCTATCAATGAATGCCAACAGCCATATTAAAAGTGATTTTTAATTATTTGTTTGATAAAGAAGTTTATTAGAAACTACCAAAGTCGTATAGACTAAAAATTGTGAATCTATCAAATTTGCCTTTGATTAGACTTCATTCATATTTCAACTAACCAACAATATTTGAAGATAAACTTAATTCAGATTTACAACTCTAAATATTTTCTCATACAAACATTTATAATTTGATTTCATAATGGAAATGAAGTATGCAACACAATTTCAATTACATACTATAACTATTAGAAGTTTTTATCCAATAAAGCATGTATAAAGGTAAGAAAAACCATGAGTAAGAAGCCTTCGCTATGAGGTATCAAAACTATATATGTAGGTAACAAAACCATAATTATGGCTTAGAACTTAGAGGTGAGCTCTATTCTAAGTGTCAGATTAGAATCCTCTAGGCAATAACAATTCTTTTATTAGTTTAGTCAATACAAAGATTTGCTCTTCCTTCATTTGAAATCACTATTAGTGGACGGTGATATTGGTCCTCTGATTTAGTCAATTCACTATTATTTCTGATTCACTTTTATTTAAACGAGACTTATCATGTCTAAGTTTGAACTTGCATTTTGGATCGTGGGAACTCTAAAGTAAAATCCACAATTTGATAGTATCCCTTAATTTGATTTAAATTATTAAAATTCAGAAAAATGACAGTTTATCCAGTTTCCGTTATTCTCCTGTCAGCCTTTTCAATTAAAAATAAAGAACAAAATGATTGGAACACTTATACTAAATTTATCTAGAATATATATCAACCATTGCGCAGATTTATTGGTCAAGTTCGGGCGCTCTTCAAGATTAGGTGTGACTTTTTGACACGTTCCCCCATCAGAGTTGAAGTCAGTATTGAGGTTTGATGTCCCAAACTGAGCCATGTTCTTATGATTTTTTTTTCTTTTTCTTTTGTCATTCTACCAAAAAGAAAAATTTGTCTAAAATATTTAGACGAATATTAAACATAAGTATCAGATGCATTAAATTACATCAGAATTTCGTTTAAGAGTGAGAGGAATTACCACGAGAGTGAGAGAGAAGGAGAGGGAAATTGTGATCTTTCCTCTTTCTTTTTAATCCATCTTGATATGGGTACTAATCTCACAATTTTACACTCTTGTCCTTCACTCCAATGAAAAATATCCAATTTATCCTTAGCTCAAGAATTTCTTAACTTGTCCTTCTCTTATTTGGCACTTGCTGAATAGATTGCCCTCCTTTTAAATAAATAAATACTCAATTATTTATTAACTCTTATTTTTAATATATAACTGAGAATTCTAAATAATATCACTCTTTGTATTAATTAGATTAGATTTCGAGCAATATGTTAGATGTTGGGAAACTTCAAGGGAGAAATTCCTATGTGGATTGGGGTAGCCTTCCATTTCCACGAGCTACATGTGCAACCCTAATTTGTCGTAATTAGTTACTTGAATGAGGCTGAAAATGATTAGAGTAGGTCTATGACGACTTGGTCATGTGTGTGTCACTACCAGAATCTAACGTATTTCCTGCGGAATCCGCAGGAATTTCTAAAGATATTGCTGCGGCTTCCTTTACTTGAATGAAATTTCCTGCAAAAATATTATTGTAGGATATTCCATAGGAAACTAGACTTTTCCTGCGGCTCTACTTGCGACACCTCTTACTCGGAGATTCCGCAGGTATATCTGCAGATCTTCCTTTTGTCTTTCCTACGGATTTGTTTTAAACATTTTAGCTTCCATCTATCTATTGTAGAATTTGAACTCATATTAACATCTTTCTGTCAAGTGTGCAAGTCTCCACATCCGTAATTATGTGACATAGTCAGATAAGGCCAAATGAAGACACAACATGGTCAGAAAGATGAGTTGGTTGTAATTTAATGGAGGGATGTTTATGTTCCTTACTTTTATTATGAGAAGAGATAAAGGAGATTGAAAAGGAAAGAACATGAAAAATAAATTTGATATTGAGATAAATGAGACCGGTAAAAAATATATACATAATTGTATGTTTGTCGTTGAGGTTACAAGGAATAGAGTGATATGGTGGTAATTTTATGGGTGTGGTGAAGAAGTTAAAAACAATTTGGGTAATTAATTTATAAAAAATTAGACTCGATTAAAAAAACGTCACAACATTTTTTTTAATAATCATAAATTATGTCAACTCAACATTTTTCTATAGTAAAATCCAACCAACAACCAAAAGTGGAGATATTTGAAATAATAGAGATTGATTAAAAGATAGTGCATGAAAGTGAATAAAATCCAATAACTTATATTTAATATAAAAATGAAGAAAATGACATCAAAAAAACCAACAAACTAGTTAATCATAATATTCAGAGTTCTGAGTTGAAACATCACATTAGTCTTAGAGCGACTATACAAGTGAGATTTAGACTATGTTATCACCAAAATTTTAACATATTAGGTATCTTGGTCATCTCACATATATGTTTCTTAACATCTACTTTTACATCTAATGTGGAACTTTAAGTCACAATTGACACATGCGATCCCTTAAGCGTGAGACTCTCTTCGTTTGAGATCTTGTGACATATCCAAATAAGGTCACACAAAGGCACACCATTGGAAAAAGGTAGATTGATTGTGGTTTCATGGAGGGAGATTGTGGTTCCCATATTTTATGAAAATAGAGAGAAAAAAAAATTAGAAAAAGAAATAAATATGAAAGAGATTTGAACATAGAGAACTGATAAGGAAAAAAGTAGTGTTTGTTTTGTCTGTAAAAATATTGAGAATAGAGTGAGTTAGTGGTAATTTTCTGGTTTAGGTGAAAGAGTGAGAGATCTATGAATAATTATATCACCAAAAAATAGACTCAATAAAAAAAATACCACATCAATTTAAAATGTCTAATAAACATGTACTTTGTCAACCCAGCAAAACAAATATGCATTTTTCGTTGTCCAATCCCAACAAAGACAAAAAATGAAAGTATTTGACGAACAAAGGTTAGATAAAGAAATTGAAATAAAACGAAAGACTTCCACAAATTTGTATTTAATAAAATAATAATAAAATCACATTGAAAAAATAATAACTTTTTATAATGTTCGGAGTTATAAGGGAGCCTACAATGAGTTGAATCATCACATTTGAGTAATGAACCCCCAAAATGAGATTGACACCACATCTTCACCCAAAACCTAAAACATTACGTATTTTAGTTATCTCACTTATATGTTGATCAATATATATACTATTGCATGTAATGTGAAATTTGAACTAAAGCATGACATATTAACGTCTCTCCTTGAGTGTAGGACTCTCTGTGTATGTGATATGGCGAGATAGCAAAATATGGTCAGAGGCACAACATTGTAAAAAATGTGGTTTGTTAGAGGTTTCATGGAGGGGTGTTTTTGTTTGTTTCTTTCGTGCGAAAAGAAAATTAAAATAGAAAAAGAAAGAAGATGAAAAAGGAATTTGAACATAAAAGAAATTATGAGGGAAAAAAATTAAGGAGTGTATGTTTTATCCAAGAAAATATAGAGAATACAGTGAGTTGCTGGTAATTTAAGGCGTTGGAGATTATTGGAAAATTATGCTATCAAAATATTAGACTCATTAAAAAAATACCACATTAATTTAAATTGTGTAATAAACATTTATTTTTTAACTCAATATAACACATCTACATTTTTCCATTGTGCCCACCAAAAACGAAAAATTGAAGGAATTTATCGTAACATATGTTGAATTAAAAAATTGCATGAAAGCAAATTACATCCAAAAAATAAAATTGAAGGTAAAAAAATTCAGCAATTTACACCCAAAAATTAAAAAAACAAATCATCATAATATTTGGTCTTTTGTGAAAGCCTACAATGAGTTGCATAATCATATTAAGCTAAGTACAATCATATAGGTGAAATTGAAATCGTATCTTCACATGAAATCTTAAGACATTAGTTATATGGGTCTCCTAACTTATATGTTGTTCAACATCTACTTTTGCCTACTGATGACAGGTCATCTTACGTTATTCTTAGCATGTTTTTCAGTTTATTTTAGTAGGATTTAGTAGCAAAAATGAGGAGTATTAGAAAGATTACCTATGATTTCGGGATTTTTGTAATGTTTTCTATATTTGAGTTTATAATTCTAGTTTTCCTGAAACATAGCAATTTTAGTGGGGTTTTGAAGTAATTCACGAAGAAATCACGCAAATCGGCAAATCAAGAACAACCGAATAATTGTGAAGATTCAAGAAACAAGAATAAAAATCCAAGAGGCCTCAGAAGACTTAAAAATGGGAGGAATTTTGTTCCCAAAGTACCGAGGCAAGTTATTTGAAGACGAAGACCTAAAAACGACGGAAAATCGAAGATTGGGTCCGAAAGAGACACAGAGTGCACCTAGAGAATTTGAAAAATGCCTAGGTCATGATTGAGCAAGTCATGCTCCTAGGGAATTTACCATGCGTCTAGGGCATGAAACTTACTTCACTTTCATGCGCCTAGGGGATTTTCTATGCGCCCCGTGCATGCAAAAAAGTCGGGATGCAACTGTCTTTTTCTAAAGTGATTATTTTAATAATCAACTTTTTCATGAAATGTAATGAAATCTCACTTTGGTAAAGAATTTTGGTTTATATTCATGGTACTCCCTCCGTTTCAAAATATAAGACAAATTCACTTTTTAGGTTCATCCATTTAATGATGTATGTGGTGCATATTATGAACCACATACATCATTAAATGAATGAACCTAAAAAATGAATTTTGCTTATATTTTAAAACGGAGGGAGTAACGTTTAAGGATAACCACAAATTTGTTTTGTCCGATCTCTTATTTTATTTTATTTTTTGCAAATTAAACACACTCATCATTAATCAATTTATCATTTCCTTTAATATAAAGAAAATATTTTTAAAAGCAACTTTTAAAATAACTATCGATCTTAGTCAGATACTTTTCTCCATAAATTTATCTTTAAAAACAAAAACCTTTTAAATTTGAATTTGAAAACATGCAACATGATTATATATATATATATATATATATATATATATATATATATATATATATATATATATATATATATATATTACAACTGAAATATAGATAAGTACATATAAAATAAATACAATACACCTGATAAAATGGGCAAAGCCGGAAAAGGGACGCTATATCCGGTTTGATTGAAGTTATTAAAAGCCGGAAAAAGGACGCCATACAATACACCTGATAATTTATTAAAAGCCCACAGTTTGATTGAAGTTAATAAAAGCCCGATAAAGGACGCTATATTCAGTTTTCGTTGTTATTCATTAATCATGTACATTATTTCTCCTTCAAGGATGTCTACTAGGCTAAAGTTATTCTTGAAATAATCAACTTTTTCGTGAAATATAATGAAACCTCACTTTGCTAAAGAAATTTGGTTTATAATCATGGCATCAGTTAAGGATAGCCACAAAATTTAATCTCAATAGAAGTATTTGAACAAATTAGTGTTGTATCATGAAAGTGAGCATGATTTCTTACAAAATATTGAGCTATTTTTTTTTTTGCTATTTTTCATAGGTTCACTTAATGACATGAAAATTTTCCTAACAAATCTAACAGAAATCAGATTTTCTGCAAAACCAAAATCACACCAAAAATATTTTGCAAATCAAACACACTCATCGTTGATCAATTTATCTATTCATTTAGCATAAAAGTAATTGTTTAAGAAAACTTTTAAAGTAACTATCAATCTTTGTCGGATACTTTTCTTTATAAATTTATCTTTAACAACACAAACTTTTAAATTTTACTTTGAAAACATTCAACATATATAAATATATTTATTACAACTGAAATTTAGATAAGTTTAGATAAGTTCAGATAAAATAGATACAATACACTATAATAAAACAGGTATTATACAAGGGATAATTTGACCGTTCAGACTAACAAACAGATAAAAAGGACATGCAGACACACTACCAACAAGAAATTTTGTTTGTAATCAGAAATTCCAGAAGCTATCATTGGCTGCAAGTCCAGTAGAAGCTGGTGACAAATCTTGATACCCAGACCACCTTTGAAACATGTCATTTCCATATACCACAGATGAGATATCAGCATCCGCATCAAATTCTCTCCCAAACGAAAACTCTTGGGAGAAGAAAAAGTTTGAAGAATTCCCGGCCATTGAGGTTAGGTTGGGATCAGCCACTGTTGCTCCAGCTAAAGGGTAAACATCCATTTGTTTTGAAGACGATGAAATGTTCAAGATACTTGTTTCATTGTTATGAACAATGTTGTCATATTGTGTTTTTGGTTTCTCTGATTGATTTGGATTGGTGAATGAATTGAACTCATTTGAGAAATCAGGAATAGTGATTTTATTTTCACTATTGTAGGGAGAAAATTCCAAAAATGGAGCCCATAGAGATGCTGCATTAGTATTTGATGGTTCTTCTCTAGAGGAGTTAGACCTTCCAAGTTTTGAACCATTCATTTTCTTTCCACAATTACGCTTCTCAAAGACTCTAGTGACAACCCATTCACTCTACAAAAAAAAAGGTTAAAACATTAATATTAAATGAAAAAAAAATATTTTAAATTATTTTATCATTATTTAGTTTTTATTCATTTATTAATTTTCATAAAATAAAATAGTAATTGAAAGAATATTAAATATGTTTCAAACAAAAATTTGTTTCCAGTAGTTTCTCTAAAATTTATATTTTATAATATTTTTTTTTATAAAAGTTACTTTATTTAGAAAAAGGAAATTAATCTCTTAGTTGTATATCTCCAAATCATTATTTTTATAATTTTGTTACAAACAAATCTTAGTAAATGTTTGGATCGACGATAAGTTTGACAATGATAAAATAGTGACTTTGTTAAAATATAAAAGTAATTGTTTTTTCAAAATCACGGTAACAGAACGTAATTCTATCAAACACATGATCGATATGAACAAAAACTAACAACTTTTCACCTATAGTTATAGTATAAATCATTGACAAAAACAAAGTAATAAAAAAAATATAGCAATATTACCATTCCATGTGTGGATAGGTTGTGCTCAGGAAAAAGGTTGTGCTCAGGAAAAATGTTGTGCTTAGAGAGTGAGTTACCCTCCAATCTGTATTCATGCATGACCCAGTTGGATTTTTCACCTCTCGGAGCTCTTCCTTTGTAGAAAACCAATGTTTTTTTCATCCCAATTAATGAATTTCCCTTGTAAATCTCTTTGTCTTTGCCTGTTGCTTTCCAATAGCCAGCATTAGTAGCTCTATTGGTCCTTTGACCAGTTGGGTATTTTTTGTCCCTCACACAGAAAAAATACCATTCTGTTTCTCCCATTTTAGCCATCTCTGAATAAACCAAAAAATAAGAGAGCATAATTATGTTATGAAACGTTGAAAAACATACATACGTTAGACATGACATTGACAAAATTGACACTCATAATCACTTTTAAAAAAATAAAATAATTAAATTTAACCACGTTTATTAGTGTCATGTTTGTGCAGATACCTGGCACATTATGATGTGTCACTGGTACATAGTAATTAAGTGAAAACATATAACCATCAAAGTCAGATAACGACAATATATCAAAGCTCTAATTTAAACACTCCCTTTTCTCCTTACAAATGAAGGGTGGTTTAGGTTTAATTTTGTTCCGAAATCACCACTCCAAATTGTTTTTCTTTCTTTTTTTGGTTAA
Source organism: Medicago truncatula (assembly GCF_003473485.1). Lineage (NCBI taxonomy): Eukaryota > Viridiplantae > Streptophyta > Magnoliopsida > Fabales > Fabaceae > Medicago > Medicago truncatula. Next base: position 3,159,445 of record NC_053048.1, on the reverse strand, counting down.
ATAAGTGATTTCCACATGATTTAAGTCTTCTTTGGTATGTTTTTATGATTTAGTCGTCTTAGTACGACGTTGTTCATCGTCTTCTTTGGTTCAGTTTATTCCCTTGTAATTTTAGCAAATTTCGGTTTACCCCCTGCCATATCATTGATTTTGTACAGTTAGATGACCTAGGGAGGTAATTTGAAACCCGAAAATGGTCTATATTCCAGGGGATAAAGCATTATTAACCCTATAATATTATATAATAACAACTAATATTTCCCAATGAAAAACATTAAATTCACCTGGTAAATCCCATGGTTCACACTTATTCATATCAACTTCCGCAATAGCTATAGCACAGAAGCTATTGTCATCAACTTTCTTGACAAGGTATTGATTTATAAGCTCTTCATCGGTCGGAAAGAATCGTACACCAGCATCAAATTTGACCTTTTCATTTTCCATTTTTTGATTGGAAACATTCTCATTTGATCCCATCTTGCATTAAAGTCCTCTGTTTCATCAATGAAGCAAGTTAAAAACTAAGTTGAATAAAAACAAGTGATTAAAAAAAAAGTTGAATAAAAACGAGCATAAAAAATTTAATTCTCCAGGTATTGATAAAATGAATGATATCAACCTATTAAAGTTTGAAGATGAAGGGAGGTGTGATGATAAAAAAAAAAAACGTTGGTTGATTGATGTAATGAAAAAGCTAAAAAAATAAGAGAGTGAATGACGTGAGAGACAATTTGTTATGATGAAATTGATAAGGATGTTGAGTTGTAAGAATACAGTACTCCTTAAATAGTGAACTTTTAGGTATGCAAAATGTGGCTCATAATGAAATTTTAGGGAGGGTTTAACATTTTATGCTTTTAGAAGTGTGTATTATGTTGTCAGTGCATGGTTTAGTATGTTAAAAGTTGAAAGATGAAAATTGTGAAATGATGATGATGAAAAAAACGTACTAGTAATAAAATAGGTTAAAAAGTTCTAGATTGTATGGGGATAAACGTTTTATAATGGTCTAAACATGTTTGCCAAAAATCATATAAAATTGTGATGAGATGATGATGATGATGGTGGGAGAAAGTGAATGAATTAAGTAGTTTTTTATGTTGGACTTTAATTTTGAGCCTAATCATCGGTTTCTTGGATCTCAAAATGAAAAATCAAGAACCGAATCAAACAAGGTCGGTGTAGATTGGTTCGGTTCGGTTTTGAACCGAACCATACAAGGTTGAATACATTTTTGGTTTGGTTCGTTTGGACTTTCGGTTTTGTCCAAACCGCTTACACCTCTAGTGTTAACCAATTATTTTTCCGATTATCACACATCAAAATTACACATTTACCCCATGCTTAAGTATTTGGTTAATACGTCAAATAATTCATTTAATCTAGGCGAAGTATGAAAATAACCTCTGTAAAAGAAAAAAAAATGCAAATTTCACCCCTATAATTTTGGGTTCTTCATATTTTATGCTCACTTTTAAAAACTATTTGGGGGATGTTTGATAACAGTGTATGTAAAAGGTAATAATATCTGAAAATATCCTCTACAAAGAATTAAAATATGAAAAATAAAAAATTATTGGGGTGGAACTTATGCTTTTTCTTTTACTAGGGTTGTTTTCAGACCTCGCCAAAATTGCATAGGCTATTTTAGGTATTAACTCATTCATATATGATGTAAGATAACATTTAAGTGTGCTTTAAGCTTTTCTGAAGATACAATAGTGATCCCGATTGTTTGCCTTTAAGGCGGAAAAGGCTATTAAAATATTTGGTCAGGATTTATCACGTTTTATTGTGAACTGGCATTTTGAATTTTTTGAACCGTAAAGTAACAGATTTGTTAAATTGGGAACCCACATTTTTATTGAAATTATGAAAAGTTGGAATAAATTACTGGTTATCTAGATTCCTTCTCATGTGCATTTTTGATTAAACATAAATCTTAAAATGACGTTGTTTTGAGCCTCATTTGTTTTCATTTTCTTAAAATGACCATAAACGACGTAGTTTTGTAGATACCATGATGTATTTATTTTTGCGAACAATATGGGGATATAGGCAGTTCGGACTATGATGATATTTAATTTTAGTGTCGTTAATGAATGTTATGTTAATTGAACTTAATTTTTATGTAATTTTATTTGGATTTAACTTTTATGTATAATGTTTTAATGTTTGAATTTTATATATTACTAGTGGAAAGAAGGACACTCACTAGCCCGTTTTTCCGCTCTTTGTAGAATGCTACCAAAGCCCCCCAGTACCTCCTTCAACACACCTCTACTCCATTCATCGTTCACAATTTTACTTCTTTAAGGTTGTGTAATAATCCAAAGTGATTCTTGTAATACTCAACTTTTTCATGAAATGTAATGAAATCTCACTTTGGTAAAGAATTTTGATTTATATTCATGGTATCATTTAAGGACAACCACAAAGTTGTTTTGTCCAGTCTCTTATTTTTATTGACCAAATCAAACACACTCGTCATTAATCAATTTATCATTTCCTTTAATATAAAAGAAATATTTTTAAAAGAAACTTTTAAAATAACTATCTATCTTAGTCGAATACTTTTCTCTATAATTTTATCTTTAAAAACACAAACTTTTTAAATTTGAATTTGAAAACATGCAACATGATTATATATATTACAGCTGAAATTTAGATAAGTACATATAAAATAGACACAATACACCTGATAAAATAGACATCATACAATACACCTGATAATTTATTAAAAGCCCACAATTTGATTGAAGTTATTAAAAGCCGGAAAAGGACGTTATATCCGTTTTCAGTTGTTATTCATTAGGAAAATGCTACTTTCAGCGGAAAAAATAACCACGAGAGACATCACGATGGATAATTGTAATTGTAGCGCACCTTTAACATTGCAACTTTCACACATGAATTCCGCTACTTTCCAAGATCGGACGGTCATATACAATTCGCGATGCCTTCGCTATAAATATTTTTGCTATAAATAGCATCGTCATATTCATTGATCATGTACATTACTTCTTCAAGAATGTCTACTAGGCTAAAGTTATTCTTGAAATAATACTTTTTCGTTAAATATAATGAAACCTCACTTTGCTAAAAAATTTGGTTTATAATCATGGTATCGGTTAACGACAACCAAAAAAATTAACCTCAATAGAAGTATTTGAACAAATTAGCGTTATCATGAAAGTGAGCTTGATTTCTTACAAAATATTTAGATTTTTTTGCTATTTTTCGTTGGATCACTTAATAACATGAAAATTTGCCTAACAAATCTAAAAGAAATCAGATTTTCTACAAAACCAAAATCACACCAAAAATATTTTGCAAATCAAACACACTCATCGTTGATCAATTTATCTATTCATTTAGCATAAAAGTAATTGTTTTAGAAAACTTTTAAAGTAACTATCAATCTTTGTCGGATACTTTTCTTTATAAATTTATCTTTAACAACACAAACTTTTTAAATTTTAATTTGAAAACATACAACATGAATATATTTATTACAACTGAAATTTAGATAAGTTCAGATAAAATAGATACAATACACTATAATAAAACAGGTATTATACAAGGGATAATTTGACCGTTCAGACTAACAAACAGATAAAAAGGACATGCAGACACACTACCAACATGAAATTTTGTTTGTAATCAGAAATTCCAGAAGCTATCATTGGCTGCAAGTCCAGTAGAAGCTGGTGACAAATCTTGATACCCAGACCACCTTTGAAACATGTCATTTCCATATACCACAGATGAGATATCAGCATCCGCATCAAATTCTCTCCCAAAAGAAAACTCTCGGGAGAAAAAGTTTGATGAATTCCCGACCATTGAGGTTTGGTTGGAATCAGCAACTGTTCCTTCAGCGAAAGGGTTATAAACATCCATTTGTTTTGAAGAGGATGAAATGTTCAAGATACAAGTTTCATTGTTATGAACAATGTTGTCATCTTGTGTTTTTGATTTCTCTGATTGATTTTCACTATTGTATGGAGGCAATAGAGTTGCATTAGTATTTGATGGTCCTTCTCTAGAGGAGTTAGACCTTCCAAGTTTTGAACCATTCATTTTGTTTCCACAATTACGCTTCTCAAAGACTCTAGTGACAACCCATTCACTCTACAAAAAAAGGTTAACACATAAATATTAAATGAAAAAAAACTATCATTATTTAGTTTTTATTCATTTATTAAAGTTTTTTTTAAATAAAATACTATTTGAAAGAATATTAAATATGTTTCAAACTAGAAGTTGTTTCCAGTAGTTTCTCTAAAATTTATATTTTATAATCGATATTTTTATAAAAGTTGCTTTTATTATGGTGATCAAGCATAAAATAGTTTACTTTATTTAGAAAAAGGAAATTAATCTCTTAATTGTGTATGTATCAAAATCATTATTTTTATAATTTGTTACAAACAGATCTTAATAAATGTGTGGATCAACGATAAGTTTGACAGTGTTAAAATAGTAACTTTGTTAAAATTTAAAAGTTATTTTTTTTCTTCAAAATCACGGTAACTTAACGTAATTCTATCAAACACATGGTCCATATGAACAAACACTAACAAATTTTCACCTATAGTCAGAGTATAAATCATTGACAAAAATAAAGTAATAAAAAATATAATAATATTACCATTCCATGTGTGGATAGGTTGTGCTCAGGAAAAAGGTTGTGCTTAGAGAGTGAGATACCCTCCAATCGGTATTCATGCATGACCCAGTTGGATTTTTCACCTCTCGGAGCTCTTCCTATGTAGAAAACTAGTGTTTTTTTCATCCCAATTAATGAATTTCCCTTGTAAATCTCTTTGTATTTGCCTGTTGCTTTCCAATAGCCAGCATTAGTAGCTCTATTCGTCCTTTGACCAGTTGGGTATTTTTTGTCCCTCACACAGAAAAAATACCATTCTGTTTCTCCCATTTTAGCCATCTCTGAATAAACCAAAAAATAAGAGAGCATAATTAAGTTAGGAAATGTTGAAAGACATACATACATTAGACATGACACTTGAAAAATTGACACTCATAATCACTTTAAAAAATAAAATAATTAAATTTAACCACGTCTATTAGCGTCATGTTGGTGCAGATACCTGACACATTATGATGTGTCGGTGGTACATAGTAATTAAGAGAAAACATATAAGCATCAATGTAAGATAACGACAATATATCTAAAGTGTAATTAAACAACTCCCTTTTCTCCTTACAAATGAAGGGTGGTTTAGGTTTAATTTTGTTCCGAAATCACCACTCCAAATTGTTTTTCTTTCTTTTTTTGGTTAAATAAGTGATTTCCACATGATTTAAGTCTTCTTTGGTATGTTTTTATGATTTAGTCGTCTTAGTACGACGTTGTTTGTCGTCTTCTTTGGTTCAGTTTATCCCCTTGTAATTTTAGCAAATTTTGGCTTACCCCCTGCCATATCATTGATTTTGTATAGTTAGATGACCTAGGGGGTATTTTGAAACCCGGAAATGGTCTATATTACAGGGGGTAAAGTACTATTAACCCTATAATATTATATAATAACAACTAATATTTCCCTATGAAAAACATTAAATTCACCTGGTAAATCCCATGGTTCAGACTTATTCATATCAACTTCTGCAATAGCTACAGCACAGAAGCTATTGTCATCAACCTTCTTGACAAGGTATTGATTTATAAGCTCTTCATCAGTCGGAAAGAATCGAACACCAGCATCAAATTTGACCTTTTCATTTTCCATTTTTTGATTGGAAACATTCTCATTTGATCCCATCCTGCATTAAAGTCCTCTGTTTCATCAAAGAGGCAAGTTAAAAACTAAGTTGAATAAAAACAAGCATAAAAATTTTAATTCTGCAAGTCTTGATAAAATGAATGACCTATATCAACCTATTAAAGTTTGAAGATGAAGGGAGGTGTGATGATAAAAAAATAAAATAAAAACTTTGGTTGAATGATGTAAAAGAGAAAACTTAAAAAGATGTAAAGAGAAAACTTAAAAAGAAGAGACTGAATGATGTGAGAGACAATTTGTTTTGATGAAATTGATAAGGATGTTGAGTTGTAGGAATACAGTACTCCTTAAATAGTGAACTTTTAGGTATGCAAAATGTGGATCATACTGAAATTTAGGGAGGGTTTAACATTTTATGCTTTTAAAAGTGTGTATTATGTTGTAAGTGCATGGTTTAGTATGTTAAAAGTTGAAAGATGAAAATTGTGAAATGTTGATGATGAAAAAAAAAAACTTAATAGTAATAAAATAGGTTAAAAAGTTCTAAATTGTATGGGAAGAAACGTTTTATAATGGTCTATACATGTTTGCCAAAAATCATTTAAAAATAATTTTTAACTTAGAAGAGTAAAACTAGGCTATATGGTGGAATTTGTGTTTTTTCTTTGATAGAGCCTATTTTCATACCCAACCCAAATTACATAGGTTTTTTTTTAGGAATTAACCCATTCATATATGATATGAGATAAACATTTAAGTGTTCTTTAAACTTTTCTAAAGATGCAGTATGGATCCTGACCCTTTAAGGCGGGAAACACTAATAAAATTTTCGGTCAAGGATACTTGAAAGCACAAATAATAAAATATCTAATTCCTATGCACTTTCATTGAAACAAGATTTATCATGTTTCAGTTTGATCTGTCGTTTTGAGTTGTTGGAACCGTAAAGTTACCAATATGTTAAATTAAGAGCCCAAATTATTTTTATTCAAATTTAAAAGCTGGAAAAAGTGACGGTTTATCCGGTTTCCTTTGTTCTCCTATGCTTTTTTAGTTAAAAATAAAGATCAAGATAGTGTTGTTTTGAGCCTCATATTTTTTTTCCATTTTTTTAAATGATTCAAAAACGACATAGTTTTGACTTCAGTCAAACTCAAATCCCTATGTTTACTTCTTTCCCTTCATGATACAACCCTTCTTCCTTCCTTCTTTTCTTTGCGGTAAAAATAAAATAAAAATACCTTCACATATGCCACCAAAACCCTTTGTTCCTCCTTCCATACGCCACTCCTCCATCACCCTTCACGTTTCTTATTCTTCTTCTTCAAGGATGTATACTAGTCTCTTGATTCCTTAATTGAGTTTTTATTTCTTTCTATTTATATTTTTATGATTTGTTTCTGTTTTTGTTTTCTATTTTGTGTTTGTTGTTTACTCATATTCTTTTTTCATGTTTGTTCTCAGTAGTTCTTGATTTTATTTTTTTTCAAATATCATTGTGGAAATCATGATTTTTTTTCCACATATTTATACTTTTTTTGATTTTTTTTTCTTGATATTTTGTTCTCACTAACCTTAATTGTGGATATAGAGTATGATATTTTGTAGAGAATTATTCTTCTTCTTATGTAATGGCTAAAGTGTATGATAATACTTAATCATCGGGCATGTTCAGACTCGTTGCTCTTATTGCTCTCAGACACCTACAAAATTAAACATTTACATACAATGACAATCAACTATCGTTCACTTCCTACAATAGTTAATTGTCGTTTGTTGTACGGCAACGACAATTAACTATCATTCCTGTCAAACTTTTTCAATACACTATCCATTCACCAATTTTCTTTTCTCTTCCATCCAAAAACCTAAAGTTCACTTTTTTGTTGTTATTGCAAAATCTGTCTCAAATCATTGAAGAAGGAATGCTAGAAGGTTTCTATATTCATTTGACGTCAAGAAACATGTATTGTATCTTTTTACCGGTTTACATTATTGCATTTCTCTGCCATATTTTCGTTCGTTATGACATGAACTTGTAACGATAGTTAACTTATGTAGCTGCCAACAGGCCCGTTACTTGGCAAGAGCAAGGACCTTTGTGGAGCTAGGCCTCCAATTTTTGGGGCCTCAAATATTTGTAGGGATAAGGGTATAATTGTTGGGGTGTAGGATAAAAAAAAATTAACACTTTTACTTATGACAAAATTTATCACTAAATTTTATTTTTTTCGTAGGTAAATGTCTATTTGTCTGTAGATAAAAGTCATGTTTGAACCAATTCTCATATATTTAACTACAACTTAATTATTATTATTATTATTTTTGGTGATGTCCGGGGTTCGAATCCCAGACCTTGCATATATTATGCATTGTCCGTACCAACTGAGTTAAGGTCACGGGGACACAATTTTTTTTTTTTTTTTTTTGTGGTGGCCGGGTTTGAACCCCGGACCTTGTATATATTATACATTGTCCTACCAACTGAGCTATACTCACGAGGACACAACTTAATTATTTATCACTAGATATAAGTGGTGTTGGGTTTTTTAAATAATTTTTTTAACGAAAATTGTCAAAATTACAACTGGGTCTCTAAATTGTCAGGAACGACCCTGACTGCAAATGTGACCAAGGGTGTTTAACAGTCGTAGCATCCTAATATTTGTTGCATAAAATGATTGAATTAGTTATTAATTCTTTTTTTTTTTTGCAATGTTTTGTTGTTTATTGATAGTTATGGTTGAAAATGCGGTTAACAATTCTGTTGAATCAAAACCAAGTGATAATAAAGTAGACATTGTGCCTTAATATATTATCGAAGATACATGGAAAATTAGAGATGATATAATTAATTGAGTTCGTTGACAAGCAACAAAGGTGGAATTTACTTTTATTATAGATAAATCCATTTTAAAGAAACTAATCTTATTGTGACTGACAGAGATATCACACTTATGAGTGTTACTGCCACTGTATTCCCTAAAACAACCGCATTACTTTTACAATTTCATATTATTAAAAATGTTAGAGCTAAATGCATTAGAGACCGTAGAGCCAAATCTAACGATGTTAAAGTGGATGGAAAAGTAAAGAAATTAAAGATGTGAAGTTCATTGAGTTAGTTGACAACATCATGAAAGTTTGGGATAATGTGGTTTTTTATCTTTCATCCACCACCAGGAGAAAAGTTTAATATGATCTAGTAATTGATCGAGATTTTGCTCCTCATTACGACAAATCTATGAGTTATGCTTCTTCCCAATGATCCATAAATAAACCAAACTAGATCACGTGAAAGCAATGACGAATATCCTTCTGAAACCAATATGAACCACCAAATTACAATGCATGCACGCGAACATCTGACAGTTGAATACACGAAATCCCCAACCAATGCATGACATACGAATAAATGCTACCAAAGAAAATGTATTCCATAAAAAGATAATTAATGGTTTCCTCCTTTCTCCATCCACTTAAGCACAACAAAGAACAAAAAGGAACCACGTTGCAACGTACTTGAGTTTTTTTTGTTGGAATCCTCTTATTAAGAGTTATCCAAATAAATAACGAAACTTTGAGCACGACTTTGTTCCAAATGAAGTATGAAATAGAATAACAATCATGTTGGACATTTTAATTTAGAATTGTTGGAATTCTGCTCTTCTCCCAACACATTTTGCTCGCGCCCAACTGCTTTGTCAATTATATCCCTGTGTGAGTTAAGTCACGCAACATGACTTAACTCACGCACCTTATAGCTTTGCGTGACTTAAGTCCTATGGCCGCTGCGCGAGTAAACTCACGCATGTTAGTCGTTTGTCAGAGCTCAAAAACACACATTTTTTGGAATTTGGTCAGCTTTTCAACCTTCAATCTGAATGTAAGAAAAAAACAAGAAGGGGAGATTGAATTGTGTTAGCTTTTTCTTCGTTTCTCCTAAGCTGAAAACACTGATCAGAAGCAAATAGAGTTCTGCTTCTGAAGAGATTTCCAGAACTAAATAGCAGCGGATAAAACAGAGAGAGAGAGAGAGAGAGAGAGAGAGAGAGAGAGAGAGAGAGAGAGAGAGAGAAAGAAGAAAGACACAAAGCAATTATATAGGTTCCTTCCACAAACCGGAAGTCAGTCATGTCCCCCTTGCACTTTCAAGGAGAGTTCACTATAATGTAATATCTGATTACAATTGCTCACTGCTAAACTTAGCAAGAGACTTCAAATGCTCAAGCACAACTGCAAGAGACTTCATATGCTTCTGAACACAGTCAAGAGACTTCTAATGCTCAAGCACAACTGCAAGAGACTTCCAAATTCAAACAGAATTACAAAGAAAAATGTTTGAGGTTGAACACTTGATATACAATTAGTGGTGTTCACAATACAAATCAGATACAGACTCGTAAGACTCTAGAATTTCTAAGATATGAACTTTGATAAGAAATTCTAAGTGAACTTTTGATGCAGAACAATTTTGACAGAGTTTAGGCGCTTTCAAATTGTTGTTGAGTCATGTAATTCTCTAAGTCTTCACTCCTTTATATAGAGGTGTAGAAAAGAGATGTTGTCACATTGCCAGCACATCAAAATAGAGTCGTTTGAAGCTTTGATCAATCACCAATGATCTTTTGCCTGATATGGTTATTGTCCTCTGAAGGATCAATTTCAAATCCATTCCATGTATGTAGGATCATTGTTGCAGGCAGAGTTGTTATCCTTGTCTTGTAGCAGAGACACAAACTGAGTAGTGGAGATAGTGGTTGTACACTTCGTACAATTGTACTTTGTCAACGCTCTTCAAAGAACAAGCATCCAATGCCTTCAAATCCTTTCAAAATAGTCGTTGCTCCACTTTTCTAGTCTTCTGCATTGTTTAGATGAGATTAAATTCATTGAACAGCCTTTGAAGATTTAAGTCTTGCATCTCCTGATGAACTACAGTTTCTGGTGATCTTCATCTTCTGATGAACTTGCTTTTGATGACGTCATTACTTCAGGAGCACTTTTGTCTTCAGGAGCACTTCTCTTCATATGCTTTAAGCTTCCTTTTTGTTGATTCCTTTGCTCTCTTTTGTTCTTCCAGAACCTACTAAAGATATCAAATTTTTGTCTATGGTCATGTACACTTGAACAAATATTAGCATATTCAATTGACAATTTTTAATACCTTGTTATCATCAAAACTCTCAAAGGGTAATGTTAAACACATTTTTTTCCAACACAATCTACACGTTTTTTACAACCTTTACACGTTTTTTTTTACTACATTTATGGTAGTTATAACCTATATTACCATTCTCACCTATAAATATCCCTCCAAACTTCCACATTTTCTCACACCATCTCACATTCTCTCCTCCTCGCTCTCTCCCCCTATTTCTCTTCTTCTTTTTTTTCAATAGTCTCTAGTCTCTCTCTAGTCTCTTTTTACCCCTTTGAGGTATAAAGTGGTCAGTTTTGAAATAAATAGTGAGTAGCTGACTTGGGAAAGTGATCAACCATTGGGATAAAATTAAATTTGCTTCTTTTTACCCCAAATTTTTTTTACCGTGGGTAAAAAGAATCTTCTTAGGGTTTAAAAAGAACCAGATTTAGATTTAACCCAAGGATTGATGATGTTTTTTCCCCAAGAATGCTGCTCACTATTTACCCCAAAGCTCATCACTTTTTACCCCAAGAGTGTAAAAAGAAAATAAGTAAATTTAGTGAATTCTAATCAAATGTATCAGTTATTCTATGAATTCTATTAATGAAATGAGATGTTATATGTATTAATTTTTTTCATTTCTTTTTATTTATATTTGCTTTTATTTTCTGATTTTATATTTAATGAATAAATTTGAATAAATATTAATTTTGTTCATTTCTTTTTATTTATATTTGCATTGATTTAATGAATAAATTAGAATAAATATTTATTTTATATGAATAAATAAATTAGAATAACGTAAATAAATAAATTAATTTGAATAAAGTAAATAAAATAGAATAAAGTGAACAAATAAATTAGAATAAAGTAAATATATTAATTTAAATAAAGTAAATAAATTAGAATAAATTGAACAAATAAATTAGAATAAAGTAAATAAATTAATTTGAATAAAGTAAATAAATTAGAATAAAGTGAACAAATAAATTAGAAAATAAGTAAATTAAAATAAAGTAAACAAATAAATTAGAATAAAGTGAACAAATAAATTAGAATAAAGTAAATAAATAAATTAGAATAACGTAAATAAATAAATTAGAATAAAGTGAGTTAAGTCACGCAGCGTGACTTAACTCATGCAGCATGACTTAAGTTGCGTAAATTTTAACATTTGCGTTACTTAACTAATGCAAGGGTATTTTAAGTATTTTAGTTGGGCGCAAGCAAAATGTGTTGGGTAAAGAGCAGGATTCGAATTGTTGAAGTTGGCTTTGGAGTTGTTTGTAGTTTGTTATTTGTCCCACATGGATCAGGTTCCTGGGCTATTGAGTGTATAAATATGTTTGAATACCTTCATCATTTGAGTTAGGGTTTGGGATGAGATTTAAACTTATTTAACAACAAGAGTAATGTTAGTAACACTTTCTTTTCAACACTCTCTCCAATACTCACTTTTTTATTGGCTTAAATCATGGTGGATCTCACACTTTAGAAATAGGTTCCACTTAAAGTGATGAGTCATACATTAATTATATTCAATAAGAGAATGAGTGTTGAAGATAGTGTTGAAAAGAGAGTGTCTCTGACATTCTTCTTAACAAGAATATGATAAACACATTTTATCAAATAGCCAAACTCCGATCATATTTTTAAATTCATTTGTCTTACTTAAAAAAGTGTTTTAATTTTTTATATTGTAGAATTTAGTTGAAGTATTTAAATTTTTGTGAAAAATTGTTAGATTTAATTATACTCCCTCCATTTCAAAATACATGTCCATTTTGGAGAAATTGCAGTAACCAAGGACAAGCTAATTTGACACAAAAGTTCCTATTATACCCTTGTCTTTGATTTCCTCCATTTTACATTTATTTACCCCATCTCATAATTACTCCCAATACCAATACCAAAATTAATTAAATTCAATCATCCTTCAATACCAATACATACTGGCAATACCAATACATATGGTTCATCTAGTAAATCACATTGTTTTTGCTGCGGTTATGTATTGAAAATAGCATGCCAATATAATTTTTTTTCAACTTCTCTTATCATGCTTCGGTTATCAATTTTTTTTTAAACTCAATTGAAAAACTTTCCTCCAAAATTTATACTCTAATCTTAAAATGTTTCCCACCAAAGTTAAATTAAAATTTGTTTTTCATTTTTTTTCGGTAGTTTTAATTATAAAAACTCAATTTTTATAAACAAATTAGAGAGTCCAATTAATTAGGAGTAGTTAGTTACGATGAATTAAAGTGCAGTAGTCATTGGAAAATAATTTTTTGGAAGAGTGCATGAGTAAATCTACTTAAAATTGGGTCAACATTTATTAGTGGAAAATAATTATTGTGGAGAAAATCTAGAATCCAATTAATTGGTAGACAAGGGTAAAATAGACAAAATGTATCCTTAAACTATGAAATGGACATGTATTTTGAAACAAAAAATTTCTTTAAAATAGACATGTATTTTGAAACGGAGGGAGTATATTTTTAAGAGAAAGAAGCATATAAATTTCAAATATACCATTCTTAAAAAGTGTAGAATACTACATTTAAATAACACTAATGTGAATCAAAGTTTGGCAGCAATATGTTCAGAAAAAGAATAGGCTTCAAACCCACACTTCCCAACCTTAAAACCCTCAAACAAATCCATGCTTTGATGATCATCAACGGTTTCAACAACAACGTTAACTTCCTCGGAGATCTCGTCTTAACAATCTCAACCTCACTTGTGGGTCCCACTGCAACTCCAACCGTCACAAACTATGCACACCAACTGTTTGCTCAAATTCCCCAACCAGACACATTTATGTATAATGTCATGATTCGAGGTTCATCTCAGAGCCCTAATCCTTTACGAGCTATTTCGTTGTATACGGAAATGCATCGACATTTTGTTAAGGGTGATAGCTACACTTTTCCGTTTGTTCTTAAGGCGTGTACTAGGCTTTTTTGGGTTAACACTGGTTCGGCGGTTCATGGAATGGTTTTGAGACTTGGGTTTGGTTCAAATGCGGTTGTGAGGAATACCCTTTTGGTTTTTCATGCTAAATGTGGTGACTTGAACGTTGCAACTTCACTTTTTGATGATTCCTGTAAGGGTGATGTGGTTGCTTGGTCTTCACTCATTGCTGGTTACGCGAGACGTGGGGATTTGAAAGTTGCGCGGAAACTGTTTAATGAAATGCCTGAGAGAGATTTGGTTTCGTGGAATGTGATGATTACTGGGTATGTTAAGCAAGGGGAAATGGAGAGTGCAAGGATGCTTTTTGACGAGGCCCCAGTTAAGGATGTTGTTAGTTGGAACGCGATGATTGCGGGTTATGTTGTTTGTGGATTGAGCAAACAGGCGTTGGAGTTGTTTAATGAGATGTGTAGAGCCGGGGTTTTCCCAGATGAGGTGACGCTGTTGAGTTTGTTGTCTGCTTGTGCTGATTTAGGGGATTTAGAAAATGGGAAAAAAGTACATGCTAAGGTCATGGAGATTAGTATGGGAAAGTTGAGTACATTGTTAGGGAATGCTCTTATTGATATGTATGCCAAATGTGGTAACATTAAAGAATCACTTGATGTGTTTTGGTCGATAACAGATAAAGATGTGATCTCGTGGAACTCGGTCATTGTTGGGATGGCATTACATGGACATGGTAAGGAATCGCTTAGTCTTTTTAAGATGATGCAGAGGACTAAGATTTGTCCAAATGAAATCACATTTGTTGGTGTTTTGGTAGCTTGTAGTCATGCGGGGGAAATTGACGAGGGTTATAAATATTTTGATCTTATGAGTAGTGAGTATAAGATTGAGCCAAACATTAGGCATTGTGGGTGTATGGTAGACATGCTAGGACGCGCCGGACTTTTAAAAGAAGCGGCTAAATTCATCGATTCTATGAAAATTGAACCTAATGCAATTATTTGGAGGACTCTGCTTGCAGCTTGTAAGGTTCATGGAGATGTGGAGTTGGCAAAAGTGGCTAATGAGAAGCTGTTTAGTATGAGAAAAGACCACAGTGGTGACTATGTTCTAATGTCAAACTTATATGCTTCGCGAGGTGAGTGGGATGGGGCTGAGAAGGTAAGGAAGTTAATGGATGATAGCGGTGTGACGAAAATTCGCGGCTCTAGCTTTGTTGAAGCGTGTAACTGATGAATATCGGTTGCTGTTGCATTGCAACCATGTTTTTTTAATTGTGGTTGTAGTGGCAATTACAATGTCACAATTTTGAAGTTGCAGAAAAATCACAAACATTGCAAATAATTACATACAGATAATTCTGATGTAATTGCAGCCACATTGTAACATCAGAGATCTCTGTAACCTTGATATTGTAGTGTAGTTTCAATTGTGATTTTTTGAATTGTGATTTAAAACATTAGCCAAAACTATAGTGTGTAGATGGTAGCCAATTGCAGTCAATATTGCCTAACTGCATTCATATAGCTAGAAACTCAAATTGGAGAACTGTTTTTAACTGTCCTTACTGAATTCATTAAAGTGTTCCACAAGATAAAATAAGCTACTCGTTCATAGTATTTTATTCAATTTTACTCATCAATTGGAGTTCTTGAAGGTTATATAATTGGAATGAAAAATAGCTGAATTGTTTAAAACTGTATGTATATCTTGGGAGTAACCAATTATCACAATGATTTAAATCTAATATTAAATCGGCTCCAAAGAAAAGGCAAATTCAACCATGGATCACTTTGATAGGCTGTTCAATGTTGATCGGTATTTAAAAATCGTCTGAAACTCTAATAAAATGGATGTTGTCTTTCGGAAATTGAAGTTCATGGTTGTCTTTTTTCTCTTGGTTAAAACGGTAACTTGATTGGTGTCAGTTTGACAAAAATACGGAAAATGTGTATCTCAAAACTCAACTCATATGTTTGTTTGTTTTTTTTGTCGAAATGACACCAGACGAGTCACAACTTTAGTCATAAGGATGAGAAAGATCATGAACTTCTATCTCTTAGAAGCTGTGAAGCACATATATTTCAAAATTGATGACATACTGTATCAGATACATATCATGCAGCGATATCTGCCTGATACACCCCGATACGTATCTGGAGAGTACCCGACAATTAAGTTTTATTTTTTAAAAAAAAACAATTGTCTGATACTTCGAATATATATGAGGGATATAGTGGTGGAAAAACGATATGCACAGGGTACATGATTTTTCTATTTTTTTTTTTAATGTTGTTTCTTAAAAGGAAAAGAGCAAAGAATAGTGTTAACTCAAATAACACTTAAGTACCGAATATCAGTTCTTTTTGGGACATAGTATGACGGTAAAAATGTTCTATTTTTGGGATATATATAATTGACTAAGCAATAACATACTCATTTTCAGATATATCATATATTGAGTAATTGTCACTTTTTTTTTTTTTTGAAGGATGTAATTGTCACTTTTTTATTATCAATATTACTTGTATTTATATTTTGTTATTGTCCACGGAATGTTGTCTCTTTTTGTTGTTTTGAGAACGTTATTGTTGTTAATTGTCATGTGAATGCAAATTCATTGTTGTGTCTCGTTGTTGTTTTATGTTTGTTTGGTCACCATGTGGGACTAGGTTTTACGTCTCTTTTTTGTTGCTTTTGAGTTTTAATAGATAGTTTATATTTTGAGTTTTAATTTATAGTTTAAATTTAATTTTATATTAAAGTATCCTGGCCGTATCGTATCTTGAATTTTGAATTTTTTTCGTATTGATGTCGTATCGTATCATGTATCCAGGCTTCATAGCTTAGAAGTATCGTTGACTATCGTTAGAATTTCAGGTGATTTCTAAGTGTTAGTCTATTGTGGACCCACCTGTCAAGATGATCTACCATAGAACCTTCCCAATTAAAGAAAAATATTTACTTCTATAATAACAATGCCACAAATATTCACTTGTCTTTTCCAATTCAATGAAATATAAGTAATTGTATAAAAACTAGCATGGAAAATTAAGATAAGGAGCTTGTGAATAAAAAGTCAATACAATGATACAAACATTGAATATCAAACATAGAGATAAACATAACACACTCACACTCACACATTTTTCTTCAATGAGTACAAATTAAAATGAAGTTACATTGATGGTACAAAGAGTATAGAATGGTTTAACGTCTTGATAGAACAAGAGCAGACAAAAGGATTAGCATTATGAAGAGAGGAATTGCAATGAAGGATCCAATCAATGAACCAGAAATTCTCTCACAGAAAGAGTTATATTGCTGACAAAAAGCAAACCAATTTGCTTTCCTATTCCCTTTGTGTGCCAAATAAACAATAGAAGCTGCAGCTGAAGAACCAGCTGTCAATAAACCTAGCATTACCTGCATATATATGGTATAAAGTTTATTAATCACGGTCCAGTGCAAGTGGTTGGTGCGCAATGTGAACAAATGTCATAAAAATCGAATATTACGATGATTTTTACTCGTAAAAAATGTATCCAGTTAGTTAACTATGTGTACAACTTCAATTCTCATTAAAAAAAAAATCTTTATTTTGACTATGTAACTTATCAGCATATATGGTATAAAGTTCAATAATCATGGGTCCAGTACAAGTGGTTGGTGCGTAATGTGAACAAATGTAGTAAAAATCGGATATTAGGATGATTTTTACTCGTAAAAAATGTATCGAGTTAATTAACTATGATTTTTTTATTCACATATTAATATAAAAATAAATTGTCATTAACAGATTAATACCGTGTCCAAGATTATGAATATAACCCTAGTCATTCCAGCACTGCTCCTTATGATATGCAAGATGGATAGAGGCAGAGAAAGAATCAGGTAGCCACTCACAATAGCACTAGCAACTACAAAAAACCTGTATTTAATTTCAAAGACCAAGAAAAAGAGATTAGTTTAGCATATTAATTTATATCTTATTCCTCTACTCTAAGCATTGTCAACCATGGTTAGTCGAGAGGGGATGTGTAACTTACTTGGTTGAACTAAGAGATTAAAATAATTATATTAGTAACATAATAATATTAACATACTAATATTTATCATTAAAAAAATAAATCAATCAAGGGTGGAAATGTTTTTAAGCAAAAATAGTGTAAAGGGTATCACTATTTGCAAGTCTATCTCAATTTGGTTAGCAGCACACACTATCAAAAGGTGAATATCCTTTAAAAAAAAAAATCAAAAGGTGAATATTAGAAGTACATCATGATAAATCATAAAATGTATTAAAATAACAACTCTTAATTTTATTTTTTTTCATTTTATACTTTACTCTTTTTTTTATTGTTCTACTTTACTTTCTTTTATGAGTCAAATTCATTATTTTTCTACATATATATTTTTTTGTTATTTATATATAGAAAAAATTACACATAAGTGAAAGGCAGACGAGCAACAAGTTGTGCCGCTAAATCTTTTTTCATGAAAATGTAACACCTAGATATCTATCTATATTTTATGGCCCAACACATATTGAGGTTTAAGATAAATTTTATGAGGAAGATTTATAAAAAAAATAAAAAAAAAAAAAAAAAAAAAAAAAAACAAATCATTTACTAAAATTGATATATTTAGACAAAACCAATATTGATATTGACAGCTACTAAAGATAAGATAACCTTATTATAAGAAATCAAGGTTAATAGCTACTAAAATTGGTTTAGTGAAGAATTTGGATAGTATTCATGAGGTCCAGTATTCAAACTTCATTGTCTATATTGTCAACAAAAAAAAGGTTAAGGTAGTAACCCATATTTAAACTACAAAATGAATAATAAAAATTAACAAATTAATTAAATACATATATACCTCAATGTTGGAAGATCATCATAATTGGCCCTAAACCTAACAAACTGAGTAAAGAATGGAAGTGACTCATCTGTAGTTCCCATTGCAATTGCACTTGCTAAGGTAGCTACAATTGCTATCAACCTTAATATAAAATCAAGTATAGACACTCCTCTTTTCATGTTTCCCTTTTGGTTGGATGTTTTTTCTTCACCAAGTTCAACATAAGTTGACTTTGTCATTTTTCCTAAGAGAAAATATTAGTTTGAACCTTAATACTTGAAAGGAGTTTAAAGGGATAGAATAGAATTGATGGTGTACTTTGAATAGAAGAATAATGGCTATTTATAGCATGATTCATCCATATGCTACATATAGTGTGGTGCATAAATTAATTAAAAGACCCACATCCATAAACTATAATTTTATACCTAATCAAAACAAACAAATCCATTTGTTTGAAATAATTTACCTTTCCTTGAAAACACAAAAAATATTGTTCTTTTATTACGAAAAGCTTTGTTAATATATATTATCTTTTGTTAAGAGATTACACCTGCCGTACTAGCTCTATGTTCTAAAATTGATATTTTAATGGTGTTCATCCAACTCCACTAAGATGTCCATAATCAGAAATATTCTTTCTTTCCTAAAAAGGGTCATAGGACAGAATTGGACTTCATTCACATGTGATGGGACATGGTCAAAACAGATATTGATTTATTATTTGTTTCAGTATACAACCATATCATTATAATTAAATGGAATAAAGGAGTGACAAGGACATACAAAATTGGTTTGATGATTAAGGGAGTAAAGTTATTAAGAATTAAGGAGTCATATAATAACGAGGTTAAAGATTTGTTATTACCTGCAGCATAACATTAACATTTGTTAACATTTGTGATTGTAAAAAATATTAATAAAATGGCCAATCGTATCTTTTTTTGTTAGTCTCTAAGGTCTTTCTACATAAATCTCTTTAGGAGGAAAATATGTATGTGTGGATTTCATCGGGGTTTCACCACTTGTGAGGTTAGGGGATGAGGCATTTACGGTAGGATAGACAGTCCTAAAAGTTACGTCAAGCAAAATAGTCAAACATGAGAAAGCATGTTCCGACAATCAACATGATTTTATATCATTTGTTTGTGACATGTTTGGCTTCCTAGCACTAGAGGTTGTTGACCTTCTACGTAAAGTTTAAAGGGTCATGACTCCTAGGTCTATGAATGTTGTGTTTACGATAATTGGTTTTGCTATCCAAAAAGGTTAGTGGCGTAGCTTGTTGTCTGTATGTCTTCTATTCATGTGTAATTAATCATTGATATCTAAAAAAAATATTTTAAGTCTCAAATTATCATATTTTATACAAAATCGTTACAAATTAAATTAGGCTTAATACATGCTTTGGTCCCTTAATTTATTTTCAAATTTCATTTTGGTCCCCTAACTATAAAATGTCTCAATTTAGTTTGTTATGTCTTCTGCCGTTACCTCTTTTGGTCCTCTCCGTTAGTTTGTTTTCAAAAATAGTTAACCCTTGTCCGCATGTCATTTAAGATTGGTGATCAATGACTAAATTTGAAAATTACACAAGTATACAATGGGCTCACAACATATAATCATTTATATTTTTCTTGATTTTTCTAAAAATATAAATTTAACATCACCATCAATCTTCATCTTTTTATATATTTTTAAAATAATTTGTATCCAGATTTTTAAAAATTAAAATATTTTTCAGAATTTTGTAGAAAAAAAATTTAAAAACAAATCTGACCTTTTTTTTTAATTTTTTTTTTTTCAAATTTTGAAAAAGATTTTATAAAATTCAGGAATAATTTTATTTTCATATTTTATAAAAATCTTAATTTTTTTAATATATTTTTCAAAATTAAAATATGTTCCAGAATTTTGTAAAAAAAATTAAAAATATGACCTTTTTTATAATCTTTTTAAAATTCAGAATTCTGGATTTTTTAAATTAAAATATTTTCCATAATTTTGTAGAAAAAAAAAATCTGACCTTTTTTTGAAATTTCGTAAAAAAATCAAATTTTTAAATCATGGAAAAGATTTTATAAAAATTCTGGAATATTTTTTTTTCTTATTTTAAAATCTGAATTTTTTTTATATATTTTTCCAGATTTTTAAAAATTAAATTTTTCTCAAAAAAAAATCTGATCTTTTTTAAAAAATTTGTAAAAAATTAATTTTTTTAATTTTGAAAATGATTTTATAAAAATTCTGAAAAAAAATCTGGAATATTTTTTTCTTCATATTTTTTTACATATTTTTGGCTTCAAAAAAATCGGGTTTTAATCATTCATCGTAGGCTACAATAAACCTACATGATCCAACGGTTTCTATTTGAAAAATAGATCAAACAGTTAAAATGTAACGGATAGGACCAAAAAAGGTAATGGAAAAAGACATAAGGGACCAAATTGAGACACTTTATAGTTAGGAAATCAAAATGAAATCCGAAAATAAGTTAAGGTACCAAAGCATGTATTAAGTCATTAAATTATTTAAGGGTAAAAATGCATTTATTTATTAGTTATTGCCATTTTTCTTGAAATGCATATTTATGCACTTAAGTATCTTTAATTTACTAAAATGCATAAATAACTAAAAGTTTATTATCCTTAAAAGAAAAGTGAAGCATAACACCTGACCAAAAAAAAAAGTGAAGCATAACACCTGACAAAAAAAAAGTGAAGCATAACACATACACAGTATATAGAAAAATGAACCTAAATTTATCCTTCATTGGATTATTTTAAACTAAATTTATAACTACTCAAAATTCACCAATCGAAGTACTCAATTTTAGTTCAAATTAAAGAATCCTAGTTTACCCATTCTTCAAACTTAGCTCACATCATGCAAAATCCTTTATATTTATTCAAAAGTTTAACGAAATATCTAAATTTTAAAGTTAGTGTAAAATAAATCTTCTAAAATTATTCCATGTCTCAAATGTATCATAAACTGAAATTAGGCGGAAAAAATTTGAATATAACTATTTGTTTTGAGTATGGTTCAAGTGGTTCATCCGGGTCAATCCAACGAACTTACAAAGGTATTTATGGGTCCTCACGTAGGATGGTAGTGAAAGTTTAACTCATAACCTTACGGTTAATTAACTTCTTATCAATTGTGTTAACTTTCATCAAAGAAAATTTAATTTAGTTTTTTTGGTGTTAACTTTTCGATTCTTAGGAAAAAGTGACTGAAAATCTAAAGCTCGTCTTAGAGGTAAGTAAAGTTTGACCAAAATTTAATTTAGTTTTTATCTGGTTTTCCCATTTGTTCTTCATTAATTTGTTGCCATTTGTTGCTTCATTGTAATCACGTTTTTCTCTATTTGTTCTAACGTTTTCTTATAAGAAGGCAATGCAAAATGCACACATAATGAACATGGCAACATTGGCTAAATGGTTCGAGTTGATGATTTGTGGCAGGTCACATGTTCATGTCATAAAACAGTGCACTTCACAATTTTGTTGTCCCACTAAAAGTATATTAGGATCAGACACTCTATCACACTCTAAATGATATTAAGTCACATCATCCATTTTTTTAATCTTTGTCTTGCTACCGGTTTCTTCCGTAACTCTTATAATATAAAACGTCTTATATGATGTTAGACAAATATTAAGTGTACTTTTTATCTAGTTTTGATGCATTTTTTATTGAAACATGATTTATCATTCTTCAGTTTGAGGTGACGTTTTAGACGGTTTGAACTATAAAATAATCGATATGTTAATTTGGTGCCCATGGTTTGATTGAAATTATTAAAAGTCGGAAGAAAAAAAATGACGGTTTATCTGGTTTTCCTTGTTCTCCTATGCTTTTTTAATTAAAATAAAATAATAAAATAAAGATTAAAGTGACATTGTTTTGAGCCTCATTTTTTTGCATTTTTTTAGTATGAACCAAAACGACGTAGTTTTGGCTTTAGCCAAACTCAAATGCTTGGAGGGTACTCCTCTAAATATTTCATGTTCGATTCCCCTAAAGTCAATTTCAATGGGTTAGTCTGTATACAGTTTTGCTTTGACTTTAAACGAGATCTCTCACAAGTGGACAGTGGAATTGAACCTCTCAAATTAGTCAGTTCACCATTACTGGTTTACCATCGTCGAAATACTTTTTTTATGACCAAAATGAGTATGGCACGACACCACCACCATATTTGTGTTCCTTGTGTCTTCCTCCTCTATCATTTTTTATCTCAATCACAACTTGAAAGTCATGCTTCTCTTAATAAAAAAGTCACATTGTCGCCTTGAAATCGAAATTCCACCCACCTTATACACATATTGTGAAATTTGAGACCAAATTTGGGCTCCTCTAAGTGTCTTCTTTCATTACCTAAACTTAGAATCACATATCTCTGCATTTCAAAAATGAGATTCCTCCATTTTTAATTGTCCTTAATTGTAACTATGTTCAGTTGTATATTTTTCCATTATCAATTCAAAAAAATCTTTCAAGTTTTTCTCTCATTTTCTCTGATATCATAATTATTAACACAAAGATTGAATGGTAGATAACCCATCATCCATAAAAGCGATTACGATTGTCTTCCATTAAAGCAGAGAAAGCGTTTAAAATGTTCAGCGAGGGATACTCGAAAGCACAAATAACTAAATATTTAGTACCAAAGCAGTTTTATTGAAGCAAGATTTATCATCTCTCAGGCGAACGTTTTGAAATACAATCCTTCTTCCTTCCACCTTTTCTTTGCAGTAAAAACCAAAACCCTTCGCAAATACTGCCAAAGCTCTCTAATCCATTACTCCTTTTCAAACCGAGTTCCTCCATCACTCCTTCGCACTTCTTCTTGTTCTTCTTCAAAGATGTCTACTAATCCCTCGATTCCTCAAGCGGACCTTTACTTTTTTTTTATTTTTTTTTTCTATTTCTGATTTTGTTTTCTATTTTTTGTGTTTCAGTTGATTTCCCATTTGATCTTGATTTATATTGCCAATTATCATTGCCGTCATTGTGATCACGTTTATCCATATTTGTTCTCATTATAGTTCTTGAATTTAATTATCATTTTATCTAAATTAAGGAGGGTGTATTCTATTAGAATTCACTAGGATCGGATTCGATACAAATAGACCACACACCCCGCTGTTTTTCCAGTGTCATGTTTGATTCACTGATAAACAAACATCAGTGACTATTATGATATTTAGTTTTGAAGAGTATCCAACAACCTAAACAAAGAGCAAGACTAGCATCCAACAGTTGAATCCTCAGAGCCTCTTGTTCTTAGTTCATTTAAGGTCAAAATTTCCAGACATTTACTTATAGGAACATTATAAACAAACATCAGTGACTATCATTTAAGGTCAAAATTGTAAACCACCTTGTAATATTCTTGGCAGGTTGGCACTATTGCAAACATCAAATACACTCCAAACTTCTTTCTTAAAATCACAAGAACCCATGCTTTAAACAAGAGAATAAAATTTTCAACCTTCATTAAATTTTGAAATTTTTTACTATACACTCATACATACACAATGTCACAAGTCATATACAAAGTATATTTGCTGTTACAATTGAAACACCAAATGACCTTAAAAGGTCTAATCCAATAGATTACCTGTTTCATTCTTGAAGAAATCCAACTGCATTCAATGAACATTACATACCAAGGGGAGAGGACAAAAACAAATAACATATCCACCATATCTTCAAATACTTGAACAACTTCCATAATCCAAAGAATCTCAAAGTGGCATGTTAACATTTGATTGAAGAGTATCCAACAACCTAAACAAAGAGCAAGACTAACATCCAACAGTTGGGTCCTCAGATCCTCTTGTACTTATAGGAACATTATACGAGTAACGCATTCAGAAGACAGATAAGGAAATAATTAATTGATCACAAAATGGTGCTGTTTAATGCAAAGTAACACAAAATAATTACATGACATTTAAGTGGACTAAGTGCCTACAAACATACACAATACACTTAAACAAAGTAGAAGTATGTTTATAAATATAACCTAGCCTTTCACATTGATCAATGATAAATAACCTACCATTTCCCGGTGATCAAATGATGAAATATCAAGTTACAGAATAGTGACTGTTAAAATGGTACCCAAAAAATTAAATTCAATGAACTGGCCCTAGAGGGCAATCCAATATGCACACATTCTATATGGGAAGTAAAATGGCAATGCTAGATAAATGGTTTGAGTTGATGTTGTGTGACATGTCACAAGTTCAAATCTTAAAATCAATCTCTTAGATATGCAAGGTATGACTACCTACAATAGATCAACTACCTACACTAGATCGACAACAGATGCAACCCTTAACTAGATGTGGCTAAGCCGTGCTGGACTCGAAAACAAACAAAGCATGGGTTGGAAGGCGGATAACCCATTAGATATATACTAGATAACTACACACAAGATCAGTTTGGTATTCAGTTTCAATCCAAACATAATAGCCGTCCAGTATGGTTATACGGCTTTCACTCTGGATCAATGCTGTCAATTGCGGATAGCGGAAAATAGTGGTATGTTCAAATACCGCTACATAACAATGCTGTAGGGCCGCTATAGCCACTATTTCACAATATTTTGCATTAAATAGCGTATCACGGAACAATAGTGATTTGTCGAAATTCCGCTAGGCAATAATAGCGCTATAGCGCCAATATTACCTCTATTTAACACAACTGCTTTGGATTTATACATCAAGCACAATTCCACTATCTATAGATTCTAACAAAAATTGTTTGGGTTGTTTGACTAAATTTGTAACTGAACTAATTGAACTATTGAATTGCTTTCAAAGCTGTGCGGGTTTATTAAAAGTGAATAACTCATAATGAATTGTTGTTTTAACCATAGTAGTCAATACCGGATAGCAGTGCATAGCGGCCGACCACGAAAGTAAGATAGCAGGATAGCATATAGCGGTATGACAAATAGCACGGTATGACAAATAGCGGTCACCGAAATTTGATTATTTTTTGGACAAATACATGAATAAACTATAAAGTATAAACAAACTTGTATATTTCTAAAAAAACTTTTTTGAAGGAAAAAAAAAACTTATATGTAATATAAAATTAAATATAAGACTCAAATCTCATGAAACATTCATAATAAATCAAACAACAAAAAACAAGACAGAAGAACAAACAAAAAAAATCATAAAACAAGAGAAACCATAAAACAAAAGAAAACAAAGGAAGAAAAAAAGAACAGAGAAACCATACAACAGATGAAGAAAAAAAACCATCAAACAATGTTAGGGTTTACAGAATCCCCAAAATGCCCTCAAAAAGGTTTTACAAATAGGGTCAATTTAGAAATTTGCTACTAAAATCAAATAGCGGCCGCTATTTGGTTTCGCGCCGCTACCGCGATTACCGTAGCAGTTCGTCACCACTACGCGCGACCGCTATAGTGTTGCTATCAGCCGCTATTGACTACTATGGTTTTAACCGTCATTTTAAAAACCAGACTAGCCCATTCAAACTAAAAACCAACGAACCAAACTTTTATTCGGTCCATTCAGCTCATATAACCAGAGGAGCCAACTGGAAAAAGTTCAACTAAACTAGAATGAAACAAGCAAAACCAATATAAAATAGTGGTCAGATGCAGCAATTACTAGCTCAAGATATATGAAGTGATTTCACACCTGCAATACAGACCACACAAGGTCTTCCAAATTTAACGCATAAAACAGGTCAACTTATTAGATACCAATATCATTATATTATTCAAAGAAATAAAGAAGTTCAAACTGCAAGTAACCATGAACTACCAGGAAAACACAACAAAACAAAGATAGTACAGGTATACAACTGGCAAAGGAACATAGCCACATGGTGTTTTAGATCTAAAGACAACCGGAATAAAAAAAAACAGCCATCAAGGAAAGCTATTTTTATAGGTTCTTGGGAGCACATGTTCGCAAGCTTAGGAAGTAAGGTAAAATGGACATGGTAAAATTCAATAGTCTCCACATGTTTGGTCCCCTAGATAGAGGCATCAAGGTTGGCCATGAATTTGTCAGTCACTAGCAAGGTGGGCAGTAGTGAGTTTGTCAAACCGTGGTTCATCTCGTCTTCCAGTTTAGGCAGTAGGCTTCAGGGCTTCACATAACTCAGCTGTTTGGATGGGGAAGGGAAAGGCAACAAAGGGAAAACATGAGCATCAAAATTCTACATGGTACACTGGTCAGGTTAAGATATCAATCTGTTATTGCTAATGTGAATGGTTTTAACATAGGAAGGTAACAGATAAACTACAAAACAAATCAAGGAAGCTAAAATCTACCTGCAGGGACCCACCAAGGTTTTAGTAACCATGGTTTCTCCTCCGAGAAACACCATGCTGACCAGACAATCTGTCGGACAATCTATCAGACAATCTGGTAATAGATAACAAAAGTCAGTATTGGCTAGTTTTCGAACACTTGAAATAAAATATCAGTGAAAGCAGCGGGTTCGCAACATGTATAGAGAAGAATATGGGAACTTAAAAAAAAAAAAAAAATTATACGTTATACGTAAAATAGATGGATTGGTTACCCAGAAGTACTAGTCCGTTCCGCAGCATAACTTCCATAAGCTCCATAAGGACCACCTCGACCAAGCTGCCGCATATGAAACAATAATTAAAACAATGAATTGCGAAATAATAGTTTAGCTAGCAGAACTCATACACACTTAAAATCCTGCAAAAATTAATGGTTGTAAAGAAGAACCTGTGAACTTCCATAGTTTCCATAACCGTCGCCAGATACAAAATCACTTGAGCCTCCATAGCCATCAGAATAAGAATAGCCACCACGTCCATGTCGTCTTCCATCTCTACCTTCATAGCTGAAACTATCTGGTCCTTCTGGCGAAGCAGGAAGATATGCAAGTACTGGTGGAAGTAATGATGAGACAGAACGCTCCTTATCAAAAAGATTTGCTCTCAGCCGGGTAAGTACTTGCAGAAGAGCGTCCTTGGCAATATCTAGTTCCCCCGAAATCTAAAAGCATTGAGAAAGAAGAAAAAATAGTAGTTCAGAATCATCGGGCATTGCAACTTCCGATTTCCCAAAAAAGACATCACTCAAGCAATCTATGAGAATAACCTCACCTGCACCATTTCATCATCTTCAGTTGCAATTTTAGGGAGATCCTCCTTAGATAGGATGCGGATGTTAGCTTTTGTAAGCCTTCTCATTTCAGTAATGATTGATCCTCCTTTACCAATAAGGCAACCAATTCGAGAGCTTGACACAAGTAACCGGCTAGTGAAAGAGAGAATACCAGAATCTCTTTCAACTTTCTCACTGCACCGGGGTTGCAAAAGCACAGCTGCTTCTATTGTTGCAGAGAATGGATCCTCAAAGAGCTGCATAAAAACAGTCAAAAATCATCATGACAGCTAAAAAAGCCATTCAATCATTTCTTATGCCCATACGACAAAATAAATTGATTAAATAAGAAGGTTGATTAATAATCATAATTTTACCTCTCTCGCCGAAATGGCTATTAAGCAGTCATCTCCTTCAGTTGCCGAACTATCAACCTTGATATTCGCTCCAGAATCTTGCCTAATTTGATTTATTATACCACCGCCCTTACCAATAACACCTCCAATGTTAGCAGTTGGACAAACAAATCGGACTGAAAACTCCTTCACAGAACCTTCATCCCTTGAACCCGGATACATGGACCGCGGATAGTCTACAACATCACCTTTATACCCCCCATAACCACCACCAATCGGAGCCATTCCCATAATTGGAGCCCCACCATGAGAACCCACCATTGAACCACTAGCCGCATACACCCCAGGAACTGCAGAAGTAAGCAAATGTTGAGTACGTGAAGGGTTGTCATGAAGCCGAGCCGCAACCTGAATCAAAGCCTTCTTCACAACAGCAATCTCACCAGAAATCTGCAGATTCAGCATTGTCAACAAAGACATACAACAATTTCTCATTCGGATGAGACAATAGCAGATGAATATACAAGTAATGTTGGTGCATACAGAATATAAACACAAAAAATATAAAATAAAAAAAATAAAAAACAATACAAAAATTAATTTCATTAAATACAGTATTATTATTTAAATATATTCAGTTTTACATTAATTGTGACTATAGAACCTCTATTTGAATCGGTTCATTTGAGATTATCTACTAGCATAAACACTTTATTTGTGAAACTGTTCGGGAAAACTTATGAAAATGACTTACAGCAATAAACTGTTTTCAACTTACTTCATAACTCTACAGGAAAATGTTGTCAGTCTCGCGGATGGCAGTTTGTTCAACCACTCGCGGAAAATGGTGGTTTGTTCAACCACTGTTTGACAACACTTTGTATTAAATAGCGTCCACATGGGACAATAGAGGTTCGTTCAAATTCTACTTTGCTATAGCGCATCTTGACAAAAATAAGCTCCAGGACAGCTTATGAAAACAACTTATGACAATAAACTGTTTTCCACTTACTTCCATAAACTCTCCAGGAAAATGTTGTCAATCCACATCGAGGAAAATGGCGGCTTTTCAACCGCTATTCGAAAACATTAGATTAAACGGTGTCTCGTGGAACAATAGCGGTTTGTTCAAATTCCGCTAGGCTACACTTACAATGCGACAATAGCGGCTATTTGACAACATTGATCCAGGATAGCTGATGAAAATAACTTATACCTGACATGGAAAATAGCTTATAACTTACTTGAAAACAGTTCAACTTTAATTTATCTTTTGTTATAGAAATAGCTTATACATGAACACTTATTTATAAGCATTTATACTCGCAATGAAGTTGTTTATCCAAAGTGGTTCATAATCAACATGCTTTCACAATAATCAATTTACTCTGAATTTGTAAAAAAAAAAATTACAACTAAACTCATATGCATCAAAAAAATCCACAAACCAATCAAAAAGGTTCGGCGCAAATTAAAAAATTAACCTGAACAAGCTCATCAGAATTCAAAGCACAAAGCGGCAACCGATCATCCTTAAGAATCCTAATCTGTGCACCAGTCTCACTTCTTATATTCTGAACAATCTGCCCACCTTTCCCAATCACACACCCAATCTGATCAGAAGCCACGAGCAATTTCGCGGTAACCAAATCCCCTCCATCCACCTGATAACATTAGAGATCACAAAATATCAGAAAGAGATTAGGGTTTCAATAATCTCAATAGCATAAAAAATCATTTGTAGGTTCATTAAACAACTAATGTATCTAAAGTATATTATAGAACAGATTCATCAGTTATTCAATGAATCCAAAAAAATGGTGTATGAATCACCATCACACAGACACGAACACCAAACACGACATAAACACTGATTCAATAATCTCAATAGCATAGCTTGTAGAAAGAAAAAATTAAAATTACTACTTATGATTCATACACGGCCACTATTATAAGCGAAAATGGTTTTTTTGCTTATAATAGTGGTCATAGGGTGTATGAATCACCGTCACAGACACCGACACCAGATTCAACAATCTCAATAGCATAACTTAAAGAAAACTAATATTACTGCTTATAATTCACAGACACAGACACCAAACATGACACAAACATTGATTCAACAATCTCAATAGCATAAGTTATAGCAAAACTAAAATTACTACTTATGATTCACAAACACGGGCACCGAACACGTCAGCACTGATTCAATAATTCAATAATATAATACCAAAAATTAAATTTTTTACCTTCTCCATATCAACATCTTCATCCTCAACACCACGCAAATCCTCAGCAATGACCTTCTGATGAATCCTGACAAGCGCATCCATAGCAGGACACATAAACTCACCAGAATCTTCAAAATCATTTGATTCATCAGAAACACTATAAACCGTAACAACACGCTCATCACAACCAGGAACAGTTTCACCAATTCGGATCTTCGCCTTTGTATCAAGACGGAGTTGTTTCACGATCTCGCCGCCGCGGCCAATGATGCTGCCGATTTTGCGCACAGGACAAAGGTAACGGTAAACGGTGTCGTCTTGGGTTATGTGAAATGTGTCTCTTGGAGTGGTTTCGTCGGTGTTAGGGTTACGGCGTTTGTTGTTGGTTCTGTTGTCATCAACGCTGTTGTGTGAGTGTGAACGTTTGTTGCCGTAGGATGTTCTTTGACCAGCCATTATTTTGTGTGAGAATTGTGTTTGTGAATTGTGAGTTTAGGGTTTTATCTATCTAACATACACTTTGCCGACTTAGTTTTTTGCTTTCTTGTTCTTGTCCAAGTCAACTGTCTTGTTTGTTAGGTATAAAGCCCAAAAGAAACTAGAGTTGATCAGGAAAACTAATCGTTGAAATGTCGGCTACAATAGGATTCGGCAGGGAATCAGAAACATGATAATGAAATACGAGAAATACTATTTAAAGATGGATTAAATTTTGTAAGGTTGTCGACAATTTAATTAGTCTCATAATGTGTATGTGAGATTGAGATTAGATGCAGTAAATCTTGTTCGGATGTAAGATAGTCTTAAACGGAGGAGAGCATGAATGGAATGAAAAACGTTTATTAATGAGAAAGAAACAAATCGTTGAAATGTCTGCTACAAAAGAAACTAGAGTTTAGAATTCATGAGGAAAACTAATCGTTGAAATGTTGGTTACAATAGGATTTGACAGGAAGTCAGAATCATAATAATGAAATACGAGAAATACTATTTAAAGATGGATTAAATTTTGTCAGGTTATCGACAACTTAATTAGTCTCATAATGTGTATGTGAGATTGAGATTAGATGCAGTGAATCTTGTTCGGATGTAAGATAGTCTTAAACGGAGGAGAGCATGAATGGAATGAAGGACGTTGATTAATGAGAAAGAAACAAATCATTGAAATGCCTGCTACAAAAGAAACTAGAGTTTAGAATTCATGAGGAAAACTAATCGTTGAAATGTTGGTTACAATAGGATTTGACAGGAAATCAGAATCATAATAATGAAATACGAGAAATGTTATTTAAAACCTAATTAATCTCATTGTGTATGTGAGATTAAGAGAAGATGTGGTGAATCTTGTTCGAATGCAAAATAGTCTTGGACTGCGGAGTGAGCGAATGGAAACGACATTTGTTAACTAGGAAGAAACTAATTGTTGAAATGTGGACTAAAATAGGATTTACTAGGAAATTAGAAACATGGTAACAAACTACAAGAAATACTATTTAAAGATAGATTGAATTTTGTTAAACTATCAACAACTTGATTAGTCTTGCGGAGCATGTGAGACCAAAATAAGACGCGGAATGTAACACCCTAACCCCAAGTGAACCACGTTTCATTTGACTGTAGTTATGGTCTAGGATTGATTTATGGCTATAAATAGGTTTGCATCTTCAACACTTTTATTCATTCTTCACTTACCATCTTTTCTTACTTTTTCTTAAACATTCTTTAGTTTTGTAGAAGTGTTTACGGTGTCATGGTCATTGCTGACACGTTCATAGAATTCTTGCAATTGTTTTGCAGTTTATGCGGGAATTATACGATGGCCAACAGAGACCTTTGAGATCAAATACAACATAAAAAATGCAGTTCGTAAAGTTTCGAATTTTAGAATCTGAAAAGACCTAACAATCTGGTTCAAACCAACGGTATTTTTGGAAAATTTATGTGATGTCTGGTATGTGCTGGCATACGACATATATGCGTAACTTATTTCTTCAATTATTATCGATGTTATTGAATTCTGATGTTTGTGCATGTGATCAGTATGTATACTTTGCTACTTTCCATGTTAGGTTGTTCTAATATGCTCCATGAATCTGGAAATTGTCTTAATAGCAAGGTACAATGACTATTATTTTTTTTCTCCTAGGCCACTTAAATATCTTACATGAATAATTCAATACATAAATCATGTGAGAAAATATTTTATCTTAATTACCCTTTGCTCATTTACCAGAAAAAATGCAAGTGACACATACAATTACAACTATAATAGCCACTTCATCATCTTTCATAATCTTCTACTAGAGCTTGGAATTTCTCAAAGCACCAAAGATCAAGGCCTGATAACCTGTTGTGTATCTTCTACTAGTTTTTTTTTTGCAAGGTGCAGCATAAAAGTAAAATCTAATAACATGAATTTTTAAACAATGCATTGATCTTGTGGTTGTATATTGTAATTGTTGCTTTAATAGTTGTATGACTTAAAAGTATGGATGACAAAAAAAATCTATACATGGATAAAATAAACAGATATTTCAATTACCTATTATTTAATGGATATGAATGCATATTTGATGATATCCACATCTGCGGATATCCATACCCGCTATTAAAATAAGTAAACTACATAAATAACCTTACCACATGCGGATTTGTTGAATCAAAACTTTTTTTTTTTTAATATATTATAAACTTTATTTATGCTTTGTTGAATTAATGAACTTTGTTTTGTTAAATGTGATGAACTTTAATTATGTTTTTTTATAACCAATTTATGTTTGTCTTGAATCAAAGAAATTTGTTTTTGCTTAATGTGATTAACTCTCTTTTCGTTAGAAATAAAATATTGGTTTTTACTATATAATCCGTTAGAAATTTCGTTAGAAATTTGTTATCTTTGCGAGGTCAGAACGTTCTCGAGAACATTCTCACTGAAACATTCTTACAAAACACATTAGTAGATAACAAGATAATAAATGTAAATATGTGTTATCTTTAGAAACATAAAGTGAGGATGTTCTCTTCACTTTGTATGACCAGAATGTTCTTTGTAAGAACATGAGAAACCTTTCTCAAAGTAAAAATTCATTTGATTGATTTCTATTCTCCTAAATCATATCTTGAATAATGATGGAAGATTTTTGGATCTTCCTAAGTCTTTTATGATAGAATCTTCGTACATATGATCATGAATTTTCTTCCATATGATCATTCTCCAATTAATTAATGACTTAATGAATAATTCATTCATGGATTGATTTTTCTTCAGAGTTGATTCTAATTATTTTGATGAAGTAATGAGAATAATTTCGAGTGTAACAATAATCTTTATCACGAGAACATTATTTTCATCAAAGTTGTTGATAACGTTCTCTTCTATATAAGAAGACAATATCTTCTTGGTCAATTAACCTTGAATTGTTTGTTGATACAATTCTTCTCATAATTCCTCTCAATGATTCCACACAATGTTTCTTGTTCACTGAGTGTCTTTCAAATATTAATCCTTTATTCCTCGAATCTTGTAAGGCTTTATTGAAAACCATGTGGTGACGAGGATGAGTCAATTGATCATAAAATACATCTTGTTGAATCTTCAATTAACATTTATCTAATTCAAACAATATTCTTTCCATATCTTCTTTGAGCTTTTGATGCTACTGTTTTGGTATTCTTTCATTGAATATATATATATATATATATATATATATATATATATATATATATATATATATATGCACTTGTAAGAGATTTATATAATACTTGGTGTTTATTCTATAAGGTTTGTTATCATTAAAACATTCATCAAAAAGATTTTTGGTTCCACATTAACATCATTCAATAATTACTCTAATATCCTCTCAAAAAAATAAAAATAATTACTCAAATACACTACGTCATTATCACATCAAAACACATCATCAATTGAGCATCAAATAAAATATCAATACAAAACAACGATTAATTCGTTTTACATCAATCACAACATCATTCATTTCAAATACATCAATAAAGCACATATCATTCACAACAACATCAAGTTCAAAACGTCAACGTGTATATTAGAAGATGCAATTCATTCCTACGTACGATGACCTATATGCATGCCGAACCGGTTTCTAATCGTCATTTGTATGTTGGAGTTGTTTTACTGAACATGCATACATATTCGTCATGATCCTAAATATATTATGATGCATGAAAGATGGCTCACTAAATACTACATATTAACACATCATGTATATAAATATATCATCTCATCATTATTCAACGTTATAAACAAGGTATAACTAATGTAAACATCATCATAAACGAACAAGTTTTAACTCATCAAAACACCGTCATAAATAAACAAGGTTTAACTCATCACAACATCATCGTAACATCTAACTCATCAGTTAACTATCCATATCACATTTTATTCATCTCCTTAAACTCAACATTTAACCACCTTATTTCATCTCATATGTAATTTTATAATGCACTAAATTGTCTCACCACTAACAACGTTTTACTCTCAATCATAATCTTAATAAAAACCAACACTTCATCTCACATTTATCATCACTTATAACATCATCCATTCCCATAAATCTTAACTTCATTCTAATTATCTCGACTTATCATTATTTTTGACATCAACAACTTTTCTCACTAAAACTTCATTTCATTTTAGGGTTTTATTCTCTCGTTATCGATTATTATTATTATTGTCAATCATTATAAATCATCATCCCTTATCTTCATTTTAAGTTGTCAGCTGATGAGATTAAGGATGACTATATGGTCGGTTGTCATGTATACTTTTGTTTTCTTTCTAATATCCATAATTCAGTAGATAAAACATGGTTTAATTGGATGACAAGGAGTATTCCTAATATTTTTTCCTTCTTTTCATCATACAGACCCTTCTTATAGTGGATTTTGTGAGCTCACGCTTGATATAGCGATGCCGTTCATTTTTCAATAATACATGTCTTTTGAATTTATGAATTATCTTAAAGAAATTAAATACATCGTTCTCCCTCAAATATCACATAAAGATCTTAGTCATATGTCATACCTTTTCTTTTATTTGACAGGAAACTTATACCCTTTTATTCTTCTTAACTTCACTTGTAAAATAAATTAAATTGGTTAATTTCTTCTTCAATGTGTTTCTTTCGGTGTGTAGAATTCAAATAACTCATGTTTATTAAAAGGTCACCATCTCTAATTGCACCCAAACATTATATTCTTAATAAAACCTATGAACTTTTGAAAATGGTACTCAACTCAACTTTTATTGTAGATTCGCTTTTTCAGTGTTGCTGCTCCTAAATTGTAATGGAGGTTGAAGATGATGATTTCAACCAACATAATAAAAAAAAATTAGACAAAAGAATTGAAGTTTTTAAGTTGATACGTGACTGAATTTCCTTTTAATCTATTGCCTGCAAAGCCATGGATTGTGTTTCTAACCCAGACAACAGTTGTGGAAATAACCTCACCTTAGAGCCATGGTTTTACCAATGAGACAAAAATTATATTTGTGATTCATTGTAGATAATGTACAATAAGATGTGTATAATTTGATTAATCTGACGTCTCTTAATAGTGGTCCACCGGTGAAGGACTTAATAGCTCTCTCACCCTAAAATCCACCTAACTTTATATCATTATATTTCAATTTTTTAATATTAAAAATGCGTGAATCCCACTTAAGATTGAGGTGTTTATTTAAGACCTTATATGACCCCAAATTTTTTTCTCTTCCAATCAAGATACTAAAAGTACCAAGTCTATAAATTTTGAGACCCGATATTAGATATGGTCTACATATAAGACTTCATCCTAAAATTTAGAGAATTACTACATCCATCCCATAATATAAGACCCTTTTGAGATTATTTTTGTCTTATTTTATAAGACCCCTTTGATATTTCGAAGTACATTAAATAATGTTTTTATCAATGACCTCTATTTATTTTTTTCCTTTTCTTCAATCAACATTAAATATCTCTCTCTTAAAGTGTAAAATTGTAAAAACAATAGCAATTACAAATAAATTTATTATCATTATCAATTTTCTTGATTCTAGTTATTTTTTTTAAAAGGACTCTATAATGAGCGATGGAGGTAGTAGATGAGAACAAAGACCGACAACCAAATTATGAAGTTAGAACAATTAATTTTTATTTTTTATTTTTTATAAGTTAGAACAATTAATTTTGTTCTGATTTGTTTGGTAGACACCTTTGATGTGTCCACCTCTTTGTACCACTATGAAATTTTTTAGTTAACTAAATACTCCCTCCGTCCCAAATTGTATGACATTTTGGGCATTTCACATATATTAAGAAATGCAATTAATATTGTATGGAAAAGAGATATTATAAGTCGTTTTACAAATTTGTCCTTAATAAATAATACGGGAAAGATAAATGAAAGAATTGAAAGAAGAGAGAGTAATAAATAATTAAGGTTATAATAGGAAAAGTAACATCAATGTTGCATTGATATTTTAAAGCGACATATAATTTGAGACAATTTTTTTTCTTCCTAAAGCGATATACAATTTGGGACGGAGGAAGTATATGGTTTGTGTGACCATAGACCACTATTTAGAAGCTGAAAAATGTGGTTACGCAACTAAAAAAATTATGGTCACCCAAATACAAATAAATAGGAAGTTGCACTACTAGACAACAACAAAAAAAACGCCTCTTTACAATCTTGAACAATACAATCTCAGCTCAACTCTACCCTTTCCTTTCGCTGATATCACGAGATTCCATCAAAGAAGAAGATCTGAGAGAGAAAGATGTCAACGTCATCAAGCAACAATCATCAATTCCGATACACACAAACTCCATCCAAAGTTCTTCACCTTCGCAATCTTCCATGGGAATGTTCTGAAGAGGAACTCGTTGAGCTTTGTAGTCCTTTCGGTAGAATCGTTAACACCAAATGTAATGTTGGCGCTAATCGTAATCAAGCCTTCGTTGAATTCGTAATTCACCTCCTTTTCCTTTCGCTTTTTTTGGTTTGAAATTTTATTAGGGTTTTTTAATTATTAATTTGTTCATAATGATATTATCTTAGTACGCCTGTTTGGATAATCAGCTTATTTTCAACTTATGTATAAATTATTAGGGTTTCTTACTCATTACCCATTTATTTTTTTGATCTAATCCTAAATTAGAGAATTTTTTATTTATTTTTTATTTATTTTTTTATTTTATATATAATTTGCATCCTATGGAACTAAGTACACACACGACACAGACACTCTGACAGGTAGACACTGATAATAATTTGAGAATAAATCGTCAATTTAATCCTTAAACTATTATTCTGTCAACAATTTAGTCCCAAAATTATGTAAATATAATATGTAGTCCTTAATTATTTAAAATCTGTCAATTGAGTCTCTGCTTTTCAGATGTTTAGAGATTAAATTGATGGATTTTCTTATACGGTAGTGATTAAGTTGACAGAATTCATCTAGTTTAGGGACTATTTATTATATTTTTATAGTTTAGGGGATAAATTGAAGGGAGAGTGATAGTTTAAGGACTATATTGATGGTTTATTCAATAATTTGATAGAGTGAAGTGATTGAATGTGTAGGTGTTGTATCCATGTCTGGCAGAGGCATATGTCTCAGCCATGGGACATGCCTTCAATTTGAAGTGTACTGGAATGTTGTTTGTTGTTGGGTTCTACTCTTTGAATTAAGGCATCCAAATTAGGGGTTTCATCTTTCATGAGATATTGAATTTGATTTTATATCAATATTCTCATATTCACTGGTTTTGGCACTGTTAGGGAGAGAGTGGGGGTAGCACCTATAGTAGAAAAGTTGGTAGAAAATAGGCTTAGATGGTTTGGGCATGTAGAGAGAAGATCCGTAGATGCCGTTGTACGAAGAGTAGATCAGATGGAGGAGAGTCAGGTCAAAAGAGGTAGAAGAAGACCTAGGAAAACTATAAGAGAAACCATTAGAAATGATTTAGTGGTCAATGAGTTGGACCCAAATATGGTTTATGATAGAACACTATGGTGTAATTTGATCCATGTAGCCGACCCCACTTAGTGGGATAAGGCTTGGTTGTTGTTGTTGTATTCTCATATTCACTGGTTTTGCTCTTAAGAAAAGAAGCTTCAGTTTATATTATATTTGTGCTTTTGTAATAATATATCCAGCTCCTAGGTTCATCTTTGTCATGATAAAACTTTGGCTAAAATTGATACCAGGCGCGCCTTCAATATGAATTGTCGGTGTGATATAGTTTGCGTCACTCTCCTTTAGGCTATTGGAATGTTGGTTGTTATTAATATGATTTGGTTCTAATCTTTGACTTTGAGCTTCTAAATTAGGGATTCCATGGATATTGAATTTGTTTTCATATCCATTTTCTCCTATTTACTAGTTTTGGTCTTAAGAAAAGAAGGCCTGTAATCTTAACGAATGTGTCACTTAACAATTAGATACATGTATATAATGAACATCAAAACATAGTTTTGGAGGGAGGTGAGGGAACCCTCAAGTCACCATGATTTTGTGATGAATATGAATCTTCTCAATAATAGCACCCCATATAAGTTGAATTCTGTTTTTGCACTCTTCCATTCTCATCACATAGTTTTAGCATAGAGATTGCAGCCTTTCATGTCATCAGTGGTGGCCTTAAAACTGCTATTAGGGTTTCAGGTTTCGACTTGGTTAGGTAGTGCACTAAATTTTGACTTTTTAGCCTCTAAATCTCAGAACCCATAGCACGTCCAGCCAGCCCGAAACCCTAAGTCCTATCAACACTTGCTAGAGTTTACTTCATGTTCTACTCTGGCTGTTCATTTTGAGACAGCTTTGTGAAGGAGCCTACCTATGTTTAGATTGACTATTTTATATGTTGCGAATATTGAACCCTCCATATAATTTAAGATGTTTAAATCATAAACATTTGTCTCTGCTGCTGTTTGCAAGTTTAGCTTATTTTATTTCTCTTGATTAGCTTGATTAGTAGTATAAGTTAAAAACTGCCAAGTGTCTAAGAATGTATTTTTCTTATATTTGATCATACAAGACCTTGTTTTTCTGATTTTCCAAGTCAGCCATCTGAACTCAAGTATACATGCTTTATCAGGTGGATCAAAATCAAGCAATTTCAATGGTTTCATATTACGCTTCATCTTCAGAGCCTGCTCAGGTTCGTGGTAAAACTGTTTACATACAATATTCCAATAGACACGAAATTGTCAACAACAAAAGCCCTGGAGATATTCCTGGAAATGTCTTGCTGGTAACTATTGAAGGCGTTGAAGCTGGGGATGTGAGCATTGATGTTATCCACCTGGTAAGTGCCACATAGCTGATTTGGTTTTCTTGTGTTTGTAATTTTGTAAGATCCTGGGGCTTGTTTAGGTAGAAACACTTTGTACTACTATAATGTTTTTGATATGCTTATTTTTAAGATCTACATGTTTGAACCATTAGGACTTATACGTGAAGTGAATATTTGAAAACAAAAATGTCATGATCCCAACATTATAGAGGTAGATCTTAAATGGAATGCAATGAAAACTCCTAATCTAAGAATTTGACAGTGAAACTAGGGTATGATTATACACATAAGTGGCTCCCAGAAATACCTCTTCTTTTGGATTATCTAAGCATTTTTTTTAGTTATGATTGAACGTATCAGTATTGCGGACTGAGATAGATAATTCAAAAACACAGTTTGTTTCAAAGCGTGCTTTAAAATGTTTTGGGCTCTTTGTCCAAAATTCAAATAGGATTGGTTTGGGTGCTACTGTGTTCTTTTCTTTTGAACTCATGACCCTTAGAGTGGTAACTTTGGCCTCTCTTTGTAT
This sequence comes from Medicago truncatula, assembly GCF_003473485.1. Taxonomy (NCBI): domain Eukaryota; kingdom Viridiplantae; phylum Streptophyta; class Magnoliopsida; order Fabales; family Fabaceae; genus Medicago; species Medicago truncatula. Next base: position 3,119,164 of record NC_053048.1, on the reverse strand, counting down.
CATTTGTTTTCCTTGTTTTTTTTTTTGTTGCCTTAGCTTGTGTTGTTAGCTTGGCAAGATTTTTCTGGTGTAGCCTTTTCTACTGTGATGGCAGGCTTTTTAGTTACAGGGAGGTTTCTTAGGTTGGATATTTTCTCTTTGGTTTTGGTTTGCCTGGTGTTGTTTATGTGGGATCTGAGTTGGAGTGTGCTACTTGGCTTTGTCCTCCTTTTATTTCTGAGGTTTATTTCGGACTCATCTTGTGTTCGGACTATTTTTGTGTGTTAATAGCAACATACCTACAAAATTAATTGCTGTTTCAAACTCTTTTTGTGTATTAATAGCAGTTTCCATTGGAGTGGGGCCAAAATAACAAATTAAACTTTTTAACCTTGTATTAGGTTGCAAGGATAGGGGGGCCAAATTAAACTTTTTTGCGGGGTACAACAATTTGTAAAAATTAATACTTGGGACAGAGTGGCATATCATTAGAAATATATTGTAATGGAAAATACATTTTTTATAATGTTCTAACTCCAAGCTTTCAAGAAAACCCCATGAAATCAGATAGCAATATTAAAGAAGCCATAGAATCTGAAGGAAATGAACTAGAAATTTGTTAAACAAGGATACAAAAACGGTACAAAATTGCCATCAACAGTTGTGGAGGGGATGGGTTTCGTGCAATCTAGTGAATCCACTATTCACCACAGGACATCTAGACTCAACTGTGTTAAACATGAGAGTTGGGTTGGGACATCAATGGTTATGAAATCTGGTTACTTTTTTGTGGGGAGTATTGGTTGGTTGGTAATCCCACCCAATCAGTGGTTACGTAGTTGGAAATAATTAGACTGAGTTAGTTGGAGGGGGTTAGACTGTCTTGCACATAAGAAGGCAGGAGAGGGAAGTTTTTTTTTTTTTTGAAGAAGCTAAGTAGCCCACCTAAATTGCCACCAGAGAGAATTGAACCTGAGACCTTGAGGAGGAGCACACTCCAAGGTGCAAAGGAGGGAAGTTATCTTGCCATTTACAGAGATTTGGGGGCTGGGGCTTTTGGGTTTGCGATGGTTTGCAAACCCTTGAAGTTGTGCAGTACTGTTTCTATCATTCTGCTTAATACTAGATAAACTATTAGGAAACCTTTGGAAATTAATGAGTTGGATCGAAACATGGTTTATGATAGAACATTATGGCGTAATTTGATCTATTTAGCTGACCTCACTTAGTGAGAAAAGGCTTGGTGGTTGTTGTTGATGTTTTCATGGGAAGCTTGAAGTCTCATGCAAAGATCTTTCATTCATGTTACATCTTTTTCTCGAGTAACTGGCCAGGAACCTTCCTTTAGTACTCTTTCTTCATATGAATGCCAGTTTATTTTCATTTAATCATGTGAACATTTATTTTTTACCCTTCTATTTAGAGAAACCTGATTAAACCATGTGCAACTTTTTACTGAAATCCATTGAATCACAGATGGTGTTCTCTCATATTTAGATACTTTTGTTGGAGACAGTTTGGAATTATTATCATGTGCCTCGCACTCCTTTCACATATGACTACAGGTGTCATTCTGCACTTAAATCTCATCTGTTTGGAACTACCTTTTCCTTCTTGACATTACCTTATGAACTTTACACTTGTGATGGTTCCCGATCATGTGCCGTCGTATTATCTTCTGATCTTTTATTTAGGGAGAAGCAATGCGGTGTATGAACTAGTCTTTTAATTTTCTGTTCAGGTGTTTTCTGCTTTTGGCTTTGTTCACAAAATTGCTACATTCGAAAAGACCGCAGGTTTCCAGGTTAGTGAATTGTTGTCAGTTGCACTTCTTCCAATGTCCCTTACTCACTGTGTATATTAATTAAATATGTTTTATGCCATGTCAGGCTCTGATTCAGTTCACTGATGCTGAGACTGCTGCTTCAGCTAGGGATGCCCTGGATGGAAGAAGCATACCAAGGCAAAATTATTTTTGTATTTCCCGTTTACTTATCTTACCCTGTCTTTTATTCTTTTCATAGCTTGATAGTCATAATTGTAGCTGATTAACTTGTACTTTGCATCCAGATACCTGCTTCCAGAGCATGTTGGTTCTTGTAACTTGCGTATTTCATACTCAGCACACAGAGATCTGAATATCAAATTTCAATCAAATCGCAGCAGGTAATGGTGGAAGCAGGCAAGACAACTATCATTGATTATTCTTTATAATGCTTCTTGAATCTTTATGGTTCATTTTCTCAGAAACTTAAGAAAATTGTGAAAGCTTTTGTATGTAATTTTTCTTGGGGTTCTTTTATCTGCTAATTGATATATGTGCTTTTATCATCTAGGGGTTACTGAAGCTTGGTAAATTCCTTGATCATTTTTTAGTTGTTTGACACGTTTTCAATCAACTTTGTTATTTTTCATATGTTGTTGACATGCATTGAATTAGCTTTTTTTTTTTCATCAAGGCATTGAATTAGCTTTAAACACTTTAAAGTCATTTTAAAAAAAAATTATTGGGATTCAATACTAATTATCTGTAGTCGTTGTCGATGTAATATGGCTTCCATCTTTGTCTTTGGAAGCAACTCTGATATTGTCATTACACAACTACCTATATCTGTCTTGCTATAAATCAAATCATTGTTGTAGAAAGAGTTAATAGTTTTTTTATTCAGTTTTTTCTGATGAAAAAATAGTCTTTCCATCTGTCCTGGCGATGATCAGGTATTACTTTTTTATCGTCTAGGGGTTACTGAAGCTTGGTAAATTCCTTGATCATTTTCCAGTTGTTTGACACGTTTTCAATCAACTTTGTTATTTTTCATATGTTGTTGAAATGCATTGAATTAGCTTTAAACACTTTAAAGTTATTTTAAAAAAAATAATATTGGGATTCAATACTAATTATCTGTAGTCGTTGTCGATGTAATATGGCTTCCATCTTTGTCTTTGGAAGCAACTCTGATATTGTCATTACACAACTACCTATATCCGTCTTGCTATAAATCAAATCATTGTTGTAGAAAGAGTTAATAGTTTTTTTATTCAGTTTTTTCTGTTGAAAAAATAGTCTTTCCATCTGTCCTGGCGATGATCAAGTATTACTTTTTTAAACAATCTTTTATATGACAGGTATCTTAATTTGATTTTTTCTTCTTTTATATAGAGGTTCCAAACTTGCAGTCTTGTGACCTAGAATATGTACATCGTTTTTATATGAAAAATATCTTATCTGATTAGTTTTTTCTTTCTTTTGTATGGACTTCCACCCTTGAAGACTTGTTTTCTAGAATGTCATTGTAGAATTTTCTTTATTTTACTTGCTTCTTGGATAACATTGCGTTACAAAAATTTGTTGTGGTTGTGGTGAACTCAAAGAATTTGTCTGTGAACCATAAATCGTATTAATAAGCTTGTATTGTGAACTAGCTTCTCTTCTATCATTATATTTTTAAAATTACATAAATCAAATATGTCTGTCTTATGATTTATCGTTTATATTGCTTCTCAACCATTTTGGTTCAATGACTTTATCCTCTAGCAAGATCTTCATATCTGTTTAATGGGAAAGAGGAATGTAGTGCTATAATTTCCCACCATGGTAGGGTACAGGGGAAGGGTCGGACCCATTTTGGATCTATTATAGACAGTCTTATCTTGCATTTGCAAGAGTCTTATTCCATAACTTGAATCCTCATCTTTGTAGTCACATGATAACTTTAATTGGTGTGCCAAACGGCCAACAGTCCACTTTGCTAAATATGTTTAATGTAATCAATTTATTTTGAAGCTTTGCCTCAGGGATTACATTATTTTTTTTAAATGTGCACACCTATATTTCTATTTTTCTCTTATGGACGTTATTCTGTCAACATTTAATAATAATTATTTTTTCCATGACTTTTCAGGGACTATACAAATCCTATGCTTCCTGTCAATCATAGTGCTATTGAGGGGGCAGCACAGGTGTTTTATTGTTTTATTCTTCAATAATTTTTAGCATTTTCTATATGTTACTATGTGCTCACAATATGTACTCTTCAGCCTGCTATAGGTCCTGATGGGAAGAGGATAGAAACGGAGAGCAATGTGCTTTTGGCTTCCATTGAGAATATGCAGTATGCTGTTACTGTTGACGTCATCAACACGGTGAGAATTTATATATTTCCATAAAACTTCTGAACCTATGTTTGAATTATACTCTACAATGATGGTGTATCTTTACAGGTGTTCTCTGCATTTGGTACTGTCCAGAAAATTGCTATGTTTGAAAAGAATGGTCAAACTCAGGCACTAATTCAGTACCCAGGTATCAATCCTATTCGTCTGTTGTTTCTTGAGCTTGTGTGAACTATATTCCAGTTTTATATATGATTTCTAATGTAATATGGCAACTCTCTTTCATTAGTTTTCTTGTCTTTCGGTTTGGTGTACTTAATGCTGAGGATTATAGTGTTTGTGCACCAGTGTTTGGATTTAATTATTGATAAACCATGGGCTGTTTCAGTTGTTTTGACCGTATCATATCAGTTCTTTTCCATATTTCATTCTTGCTTTTGTTTATTATTTCATTGACCAAATGCTTTCCTTCCGCTTCATGTTAGAATGTGCATTGTTTTGTCTAAATGGATAGAAGTAATTATGGCACCTCTGTGATTTTGAGATCAATTGGTGTTTGTTGTTTTGCAGATGTTACCACGGCAGCAGCTGCTAGAGAAGCATTAGAGGGGCATTGCATATATGATGGTGGCTATTGTAAGCTTCATCTATCATACTCTCGTCATACTGATCTCAATGTAAAGGTATAAAAATGTGTTTTTGAGTTAACATAAAAAAAATTAAGAGATATCCTTAGAAGCAATGTGGACACTTTCTTGATCGGAAACAGATTTGATACTTAAATGTATGCTTCTTGACACTTGATTTACCTTTTATGGTAATTTGTTTTTGACAATCAAATGAATCTGAGTCTAATTTGAGTGTAATGGTTCGGTTTCAGGCTTTCAGTGACAAAAGTAGAGACTATACAGTACCACTAGTTCCTGCACCGGTATGGCAAAATCCTCAGGCTGCACCTATGTACCCTACTAATTCCCCTGCCTATCAGACTCAAGTTCCTGGAGGTTCCCCTGCCTATCAGACTCAAGTTCCTGGAGGACAAGTGCCATCATGGGATCTAACTCAGCATGCAGTTAGACCGGGCTATGTACCTGTTCCTGGTGCTTATCCTGGTCAAACTGGTGCGTTTCCTACAATGCCCTCCTATGGGTCCGCAGCTATGCCTACCGCTTCTTCACCTCTTGCTCAAAGCAGCCATCCTGGGGCTCCTCACAATGTAAACTTACAGCCTAGTGGTGGTTCAACTTCTGGTCCTGGTTCCTCGCCACACATGCAACAAAACCTTGGTGCTCAAGGAATGGTTCGGCCTGGGGCGCCGCCAAATGTGAGACCTGGTGGTGCTTCACCTTCAGGCCAACATTATTATGGTTAGGAACTTATAGTTTTACTTTTAAGTGTCAACTCAATCAAAGGAGACCGGCTTTAATGATGGAAGAGTGATAATATGACTTAAGTTGTTGTTCAGTTGGAAAGTACATCATCAATATTTATTAGTAATTTTAATAATGAAATTTAATTTGCAAGCTTTGGAATTGCATAAACTATAATCTCTTTCTCTCTTCTTCATTATGTTCCTTTACTATTTCTTTTTTCATTTTGAAAATGTTGCATTTTAACGATGTTAAACATTTTTTTTTTTCTCGAGGCTATTTGTTTATCCAAATCTACCAAAATTAAAAGAATCAAATACCACAGCAGCTACATGGTTATCATATGAAATTTTGGACAATACTCTTTCAATTTTATGTTGTCATCAGATCATACGTTATAACTTGTATTGTATGAACGGATTTCTGGCAGTCAAGACAGCCAATGATCTTTATTGTTGATTATGATCAAACAGCTAAGATTTTGACTTTCTGATTTGTTAAAGTCATGGTTTGAAAATGATCTCTATTGTTCAAGATTGAACAACTAAGAATTTGACTATCTGATTCGTTAAAGGTCACAGTGTGAACCGTTTTGCTTGATCTCTAGCCAGCTACTTAGACTAATTGCGACGACGGTGTGAAATTTCAACCATATGGATGTTGTCTGCAGGATCCTGTATTAAATCCAGCTTAGGCAATAAAATTTGAGAAATAATGTTGATATTAGAGGGTCACATATGCACGTCCCTTCACTTGGGGACACATGAAAGAGAGAAAGATGATATTTAGAGGGTCACATTGATTAAATTAGATGAAGGACTAAACCTAGCAACTTATTTTCTGGAAAAGTAAAATAGAATAAAATAAAATCAAAAGAGAGCCTTATTTGTGGATACAATTGAATGACACTTCTTTTAGTACTGTTTATTAGCACTTACCTCTGCTTTATTCTAGACATGTTATGATATGCTAATGAAGGTAATGATGTGAAAGATAACCTAAAGTTGGCTGAAACTGAACATGCACTAATACGCAATTAACACATGCTATTATTTTTTTATTTTTTTGGGTGAGTAAACATATCATCTTTCAAGTATCTTAGAATATCAACAACAATAATAGAACCCCTTTAAGCTATTCAGTTGATGCATTTTTCAAGCTGCATTCATTGATTAATTTGAAGTTTTAAGTAAGTATTATCACTATGACATATGCATGTGTATATTTGCGTGTAGGATAATGAATGAATGTGGTTGAATATATGCCCCTTAGTTTTTTTTAGTTCCTATAGGCAGGCTTCCTTCACTGGAAACAATTCTATTTGAGGCGTTCCGATGCTAAATGTCAGCGTCTCTCTCGATCAAGATTTAAACTTTGATTTATAATATTGGAGTCAAACTCCTTCCGTTAGACCCATCTCCTTCCACTAGATTCAACCTTGGTTCGGAACGCACCCTTAGTTCTAATTTTGAGTAAAAAAAAAAACAAATTAGTCCTTTAAATAAAGAAAGTTAATCAATTTATTCATTCTACCAAAATAATTCTTTTATAAACACACATCAAAATAAAAAAAAAACTTACATATTGATTTAAATAATCTCTTACTGAATCAATTCAAGCATAAAATCTTCCTTCAAAAAATAAATTTTTTAAATCATAGTTGTTAAATTTGAAAAAAATGACTAAATTGATTGATATTGGTCAAGTTAAGTGATTATGCTGCTATTTTACAAATTTGAGGGACTAATTAACCAATCTTTATAATTTCAAGAAATAAAACACCGATTTTAGTCCATAATTTTCAAGAAATGTAACACTTTTAGAGTACGAAACAAGATGTGGAAGTGAAAGTTGCAAGTAAAGAATTAAACTTTAAATCACACAACCTTTTTGACTTTGCCACACTCAAACACAAATGCATGTGCGCACTTATATTGAAGAAACTATATGTTAGGTTGTTATCCACAAACACAAACCCATGTTCTTTTTTATGGGTCACATATTCAAGTATGATCATGATGATGTACTGTCATTGTCTTTAAACAGTGGTTTAGGGCTAATCCTAAGTGCAAGCAACAAAGCAAAACACTTAATTACTTTTGCTGTTTCCTCACGTTCTTTTCACATAGGTATGTGTACTTTGTAGTCTTAAGCGTTGACACCGCTGAAAAAAACAGTAATGGTAACAATATGTTATTATGTTAGATCCAAAAATATATAACTATAGCATAATATCAACATATTTCTAGTTCAGTAAAAATTAGCTTATAAAGTTATCAAAGTGTTTGGTGAAATTAATGATTGAAAATAACATCAAATAAATATGAAACAACATTAAATCAATGGTTGTGTTGGTAAGTTGGATTTCAGAGCGTCGTTGCTATTTTGATCCGCTTCATGTGGTGCACTTAGCAACTATGGATATACATCGATTTCATCATTACACTAATATATGTTGGAGACTATTAGAGATTTCATAAAGAATGATTATAATTTTACCCTCAACCACGCTTTTGGGTGGGTAATACTTGTATTCTAGCAAAATTTGGAGCTAATTTTACGGATACCTTGATCATGGTTCATGAGCCGCCTCCATGTCTTTCCTCAACCTTAGTAGTTCATCCTATCGGCGTGTTCTTTATTAGGACTTAGGTTTATTTCTTTCTTTATCTCATGAAATCGATTTTTTTTTAATCAAATAATTATTCTCTAGATATTATGTTTCTTTTGTTTTATTTAGGAAGAGATGAAAGAGGAATTTAATTTAAATAGTCAGGGTAAAAATAATATAAAAATTAATAATATATTGTAAGCTCAAAAATCATGTTTGAAAACAAATGCTACAAATTAGTGAGATCCATTCATATATTAATCATTTCGTCTTAAATTTACTATAACCTAATCACGTTCACGTTGCCAAATATGTTATAAACAAGCAAATGTGACTTGGCCAAAAATGTCTGTATAAATGGATTAATTTTTGAACTTTGGAGTCAATTTTTTTTTGAATTTTTCGATTAATTGTTTAATTCTTAATTCTTTCATATAATTAATTGTTTAAATCAAACTCATTATCTCAAAGTTTACCTCTCTCACACATACTGTGCACAAACTACTTGCATTAGACTCTTGTGGCAAGTAATGGTTTGGTATATAAGTTTTTTGTGGTAAATAATGGTTTGATATGAAGGACAAATAAAAAAAACTTTAAAAGTTTGAATTTTATAAAAGTTGCTTAATTATTTTATCATTGAAGAAAAATATGCTTGAGTGGCATAAGTGCGAAATGACATTGTGGAAACCATTTAATATTGGTTATAAAATTAAGTCCAAATTCACTTGCAAATTTGTCATAGAAGATGCTCTAATATATTTAAGGGTTTATCTATCATGTGCAAATTTCTTAAATCTAATATTGCATATGTTAGACAAACCCATTTTTCTATCTTACAAATGAGTTTGAATATTTTTGTACTCTAATAGATTTAGTTTTCTTATTTTTTTGGTTTTCTTAGAAAGAAACTAAACTAAACTAGCCGACAGATTCAGTTACACATATCAACTAGAATTGCTCACATCATCATAGAATATTTCATGCATGTGATAAAAGAATAACCTTAGGTGACCTAAATAGGAAATCCCCAATATTAGTCTCCACCTTGTTAAATTGGAACATTATGGACCAAAAAGCTGAATAAGAAAAGAGAAAAAAAAATGAGAGAGAAGATTCAGCCTTTTAGGTGACCTAAATTAACATGTTATGTGTTTTAATCCATTAGTAGTTGTCTGTTTACTTTCAATGTACATGCTTTAAGAGCAACCATAGCGGAGTGTTTCCCTATTTGGCATTGTGGTATAAAATATTTGAATGTTAATTAAGGAGTCAGTTCGGATCACATGCACTAGTAAGTTCACGCATTTACACATTGTAGACGTTAATTTGTTTTTAAGAAGCAAAAATAGTTCATTGAAATTGACACCGGAGAATTGAACCTGAAACCTTAAGCACATTTCAAGATCTCAAACCAACACAATCAGAACACCACCACCTAAACCACAAATGTTAATTTTAGATAAGACGGTTTATATTATAGATTAAATTCACGTCAAACAATATCGATTATTGATTTAAGATCAAATGACTTAAATCTGTAATTGTGGATATCTTTTTTTGGTTTTTCACATGTCCCACTTAATAAACTATCAAAATAAATTAGTGTTATTTAAATGTAATGGTACACAATTATTGATAGGACTTATATAGTAAATATTTTTGAAGGTAATTGGCTTGAAAAAAATTTGAGTTCTTCTAAATACTTATATTAAAAAATTATAAATAATGTCATCACAATTTCTATAAGTATTGTGAAATTACATCATTCTTGAACACATTTAAGCATGTAAATTGGAGGAGCTCAATTGTTGGTGCTCTAAGAAATATGAACGATTAGATTATACTTACCCAAAAGTGATGAAGCCATGATAACAATGAAAGACAAACAGAACTTTACAAGATTCAACTATTGGATACTTTTGCTGTAGCTGAATTGAATCTTTCTATTTCTGGGACCACATATGTAACAATAACAAGAGTGAAAATAAATATAGTATTTAGGGTTAAATATGTTTTTGGTTTCTATAAATATACTAGTTTTTTATTTTAATTTTTTAAAAAATTTCTTCACCTTTTAGTTCATATAAAATTTTCAATCATTACTTTTGGTCTTTATTTTTAAAATAATTTTTGTATTTTTTTAATGAAATTGTGCAGAAATGTTCAAAATATTGTAAAAAAAAATTCCCAAAAAAAATTAGAATTTTTTAACAAAACAAAAATTAAATATGAATTTTTAACTTTAAAAAATATAAAAATTCATATTAAATTCATGTTTTGATAAAAAATTATAGTTTTTTTGAGAGATTATTATAATATTATGAACTTTTTTTGCAAAATTTTATTAAAAAATATGAATTCTACATTTGAGTTTACTTTAAAGGAGAGACTAAAAGTGAAGATGAAAATTTTTTGAAGGACTAAAAATTGAAGAAATTTTTTAAAGGAACAAAAAACAAAAAGTTAACATATTTATAAGGACCAAAAATATTTAACTATATGTATCTATACAAAGTTTACTATAAGTTACTAAGTTGCATTTTAAAGTTTACACTAAGTTGTTAAATCAGATTTTCAAATTTCCACATCATTACCATATGTCCTTTCACACATACAAGAAATCTTCATATATACAACCTGTCACCTTAAAGACATATAAATTGACACTGAGCCCCCACCCAACTTCAATGCTGTGCTTTTCTTTATCCCTCTATCTCTGGCATGCAATATGTTGTTTCTCTATTGGATATATACTTGATTTTCATTCAATTCCTGATGATAATTTGGTAGCACTTTGCATCATGCTTAGATTAGCGTGTGGATTGACATGGTAATGGTGTATCATCGTGATTCTAACAATTTAGAACTTTAAGTTACGGTATTATCATAATTTTGTCAAATTCATCGCTAATTTAAAAAGAACACTTAACTAAACTAATAGTTAATTTGACGCTTTTATAGATATATGACCATAGCATATTTGACACAATAGTGCAATCAAAGGGATTTATTGAGTCGTCGTCGTTCGAATTGAGACAAGTCTCAAATTGAACTATCTTAGATGAAGCTTAATTCTAGGGTTCATTTCGCATTTTCATAAAAAGATCGTTATTGTTCTGAATTGGACCCAAATCCAAAACTAAAATATCTTAAACAGAGGTCTAATTCTTTGGTCTGTCGTACATTTATATAAAGGATCTACGTTTCTAATAAAGGTATGCTGTATTCATCCACCTCTTACTTTTCTCGTTCATGTACTAACTTGAGCATTGAAATACTTACATGTACTTCCACCAACTCATCTGAGACAAACGATTCGCTGTTGTCAACGGCCTACTCCGACCGATCACTAAGGTCAACTTCGAGTGTGACTCTGGTCTAAATTTCAATGACATGTAGTGCTAACAAACTGTGTTCTTTAAACACAATTATGAAACTGTCACACTTATTCTAACTCCTTAATTAACGGCCTTGACTTGATTCATAAAATAATGAGGTCATCAACCAAAAACTACTTTGAATATAGCACAATGTATATAATTCTAAATAAATAAATAAACAAGTAGCTAGGCCTACTATATCTACATTTTTTTTTTTTTATATGGTAACTTTCTTAATATGTTTATTAATATTTTGACTAACTTTTATTACTAAATAAATAAATAAACAAGTAAAGTATAAAAGCCAAAAGGTCCTATATAGTGATGGTGTCTTGTCTACCCATGTGAAAAATTAAAGTAGCTAGATTGTGTATGAGCATGAGCTAGACCCCACTTCATATTTGAGAGATCTGAGAAAACTCTGCCGACGAAATCAACAAATCTAAATGGTCAAGTTCAATTTCAATTTTTCCTTAGTTTATTTATTCTACATACAAACTAGGTTGAAGTTAGTTAACCATTGCAATGAGTTAAACATTGTTTTATTTATTGTACATTTATAAGAAATATATATAAATATATGTGATAGTTTAACTGGATTTGCTAAATATTTTATGTTTATCATAAATGAACAATAAATGAAGTAAAGTAAATGGAACAAAGCCGAACTCATAATATTATTTAATCATATATTTTAAGGATTCGATTTGCTTGTGATACAAGTATCATACAGTTAAACGATATAATTAATTTCGACTATTGATTTGGGATCTGACAATTTAGATTACACATTCGATAAAATATCTATAAACAATAACAACCATTAATTTGAGATGGAGAGTGTCACACAATTACAACATCAAATCTATTTTCCAATTTGAAACTTCTAGGATATTTCCTATACATGACATGAGCATGACTTAGCTCCCTATAGTTACAACACCTTTTATTTGTTTGTTGGCTTAGTTTTTCTGTGATGTGTTGTGAGCTTAAATTAAAAGTAGGTACTTGTGTCTGCAGATATGAATAGGTTTCACATGTTTGTATTTAATGGTTAAGTACCCTTGCATGCATGCCAGCCAAACATATAGTATGTCTTTGCAGAATATCATTTTTCTACTTGATAATTCAATATAGATTTAATTTAGAATTAATTAGTATATATCGAAATGTAAAATTATTTTACACATATATTTAATAATGTGTTGACATCTTTATGAATAAATATGACAACTTATATGTTTTTATATTCACTAATTAATGTGACAATAAATCATTAAATATAAATGTAAAAAAAGTATACCCAGATAGAAGACATGTGAAAGAGAAATAAATTTTCTCTATATGATAATTTACTTCCAAAATCTTGTCTTCATTTTTATACTAGGGTTCATGTTTAAAAGTGTTTCTTCTAACTTAACCAAGGTTCTGGGTTTGAATCCATCCTTAGACATGCAACAATGTTAAAACTCTTGGAGAGAGTTTGTCGCTCATTTAGGTCCTACAAAATTCGATGAATTAATCCTTGCAAGTTGGACATAGAGGATATCCGATTTACACAAAAAAACTATACATTGACAATGTATACTAATTAAATTCTTATCATAATCACTTCTAAAGTTGCATATATATCTTTGGCTGAGATGTGGTGTAGTAAAACTTTTTACGCTAACACCGCATGAGAATTAAACTCATTCAATATATTTAAGGGTTAAATATGTATTTTTTTTCTATAAATATCTTTGGTTGTGATCTGTTGTAGTAAAACTTTTTACACTAACACCGCATGAAAATTAAACTCATTCAATATATTTAAGCATTAAATATATATTTGTCCTATAAATGTTCAAATGTTTCATTTTAGTCCCCCTAAAAATATCTTTTAACTTTTAATCATACAAAAATTTTCTATAACTTTTTGCTTTTGGTCTCTACTTTTGAGTTAATTTATGCGTATAATTCGAAATTTTGAATATTTTTGTGCAATCATGGTATTATAGAATCTCTCTTAAATTTTTTAGAAGTTTTTAATAAAACATAAGTTAAATATGAATTTGTATGTTTTTGACGTTTAAAAATTCATACTTAATTCATGTTTATTTATTCTAAACATATTCATGTAAAAACTCATTAATTTTTTTTCTTCAAAAAATACACATTACCTGACTTAAGAGCATAGATCAAAAGCGTGAACAAAAAATTATGGATTAAAAGTCAAGGAATTTTAGGAACTAAAACAAAAAATTAGCATATTTACATTGATAAAAAGAGATTTAACCTATAAAAAGGGAAATTAGGATAATCTATCTTGAGTTATACTTAACAAACACACTAGCCTTTCAATTTTTAACCATTATTACTTGCTACTCTTAATTGCCACTAAAATTGCATTGAACTAAGGTTGAAGAGTGCATTTAACCATCCACGTGAGCTGAACTCAGTTAGTAAGGACAATGCATAATATGTTCATGGGTTGAAGTTCGAACTCTAGATACCCCACTTATTCTTCCGAAGAGGAGAATTTCTAGCTACTAAAATACTTAAAAAAAAATCACATTCTACTTTTGAGGATCGTTATCGACAACTGTTAGAAATTTGAGTGGCTTTTGAAATTATTAACTGTCTAACTATTGATTGATTATAAGGTGGTCCACTGAATCCACATCGAAAGTTAGTTTAAATACCTGTGATTACATGAATGAGGTAATATGTGTGCACTTCTATTAAAGACTAGATAGGTGTCTTATACTTAAGCATATACTTTAATAGATGTGAATACAAACATGCAACAAATTTTAAGCCTAAACAAAAATAGGGGTGAACTTTTTTTAAAGCAAATAACATATATTTTATTTGACATTTTTATTTGAAGTTTATGTATAAACTTTTCGTGATGTAAATCATTTATTAAATTATTGCAATCAAGATCTTACAATAAAAAAAAAAACACATCGTTAAATGTTCGATTAATATAAAAGTTTTACAAAAAAAAAATGCCAATATCAAATAAAATTTTCGTCGGTGAACCTAAAACAATGAGTACTTTAGTTACCTGGTTGGGCATAATTCAAGACACACGTGCACAAGCGCGCACACATATATATGACAAGATTAAAAATAAATTGATTCTATTTCTAAATGCTACTACAAGAAATTTTGTCATTACCCCCATAATAGAAACCGTTTGTAACTTATTCAAGTCGTGGGTAAACTGAATTAGTGATAGATTATCCACGAAGTGATGGGAAAAAGCCTTACAGATAACTTTTATCCACGACCAAAATAGTCTATTGTGTTTTTGTTGGCTACACGATTCTAAATCGTAGATAGTTATGGTTTCAACATTGACTTTTAATAGAAACGATTTTAATAATCCAAAGTCCAACCATAAAATAAGTAACATCTGACTAAGGTTTCAACATTGTTTCAGTTATGGTTCAAACCTTACTTCTCTCAAACAAATTGTAAGTTAAACCATTTGAGTCCAATCATCTAATTACATCCATCATGCAATTTACTAAAATAAATAATTTATTGTTTATGAAATTGATTGTACCATATGATATGAACCATCAATAACCAACTTGCTCTCTATGAAGGGATCTAGAAATAGATACAAACAGTACTAGTACGGAGGAATATGGCCCTACTACTAGTACTGAATTTATGAAATTATTGAATCTCTCATAAAAAAAATTATTGAATATAAATAAAATGTTGAAATTGAAGGATAGATATATATTTCAGAATAAGGATAGGTACACTAAGGATAGTAGGTTAAACAAAGTGAAAGATACTATTTAAATGACTTTGTCACATTGCAATTTATACTTGACAAATGGCTTTTAACGCATCCAATGTATAAATGCCACTCACAAGAACGTTACCTTTGTTGTTATTCAATAAATAGTTGTATTTAAATCAATACCATGAGGTTGACATTTTTTATCAACAATATTCTACCATGCATTTACTTAAGTACATATTTTAATCCAAGAGAATATTAAATTAGAGATAATTCTTTATGCAATCTTAGTTATGTATTCAATGGTTTCTACTATACTACCTTTTGTCTTTGTGTTGTCTTTGAATTGTATCACAATGATTTCAATTTCATTAAAAGAAATTGGCTATCGATTAAGTGTAGTCACATGTATAAATCGTATGATTAAGATTGGACGACTAAGATGTCTACATGACCTATATTTTAACCGCGTGTTTTGGATCTATATTGTAAAATTAGTAGTATTTAAATCGTCTAATTAAGATTTAACAACCCAGATTGCGTGACCGTGTAAATATTATTTTACTCGCAACCGCAAGTAATCCAAATCTAAAAATTACGAGAACAAATCCTCTTCGATGGGATTTTCACCGAAGGATGTCTAGTGAAAACTCAAACTCTTAAATATTTTCATAAAGACTTTGACGAATGATGGAGAAATAAATGAATGGTTGAGAAGATTTCGCAGTAAAAACTTTTTAACTTGAAAGGATCTTTTAACAAAACTTACTCCAAGAGTCCAAACATTTTTCAGCATTGGAATGGTCCCAACAGCTCAAGTGTGTCAGTTTGTATGTCAGACTAGATCATAACTGATCTCTATTTATTCCTTTCCAATTCCCTTTCCATTTCCACAAACAACTCTTTTCAAGGTTCATCTTCTTCTAACTAACTTTCTTCTCTTTTACTCTTTCCTTTCTTTCTTCTTTCACTTGTATTAACTTCTCTATGCTTCATTTATGTAGGAAAAATGTCTCTTCTTGGTCTTCTTCTTGCTATTTTCTACATGGTTTCTCATGTAAATGGCCGTGGTGGTCATGCTAGTTGGATTAATGCTCATGCTACTTTCTATGGTGGAAGTGATGCTTCTGGGACAATGGGTACGTACACATTGACATCTCAACTATGTTAACAAACATCTTAACGAACTTGGAATAACCTCGGTCACAAGTTCATGCAGACAACACATTGGTCATTGTTGGATCGAGATCAGACTGTTCAGAAAGCAAACAATGTTTGATTTTATTTAAAATTTTAAAAATACCAAGCTTGAAATCTTCACTGTCTTATTTCGATCCAACGACTACTGATGTGCTGGCCGTATGACCTCATGAAATTTATGACCCCAAAAAATCCAAATCTCATCTCAACTACGTTAACACCTCAAAAATATTGTTGAAATGCATACATAAATGTAACTAAACTTTATGTTAGTCATAATTTTGTTCTAAGGTTTTTCACAAGCTTAATAACATTTTTTTTATAGGTGGGGCTTGTGGATATGGAAACCTTTATAGCCAAGGTTATGGAACAAATACAGCAGCATTGAGCACTGCACTATTCAACAATGGATTGAGTTGTGGTGCATGTTATGAAATTAAATGTGTGAATGATCCACAATGGTGTAATCCTGGATCCATTATAGTTACTGCCACCAATTTCTGTCCACCTGGTGGTTGGTGTGACCCTCCCAATCACCATTTTGATCTTTCTCAACCTATTTTTCAACACATTGCTCAATATAGAGCAGGGATTGTACCTGTAGCTTACAGAAGGTAACTTCACATTTTCATTTTTTCTTTCTCTGCTCTATTATTTTTGTATTTGGAAAACAAGATTTTGTTAAATAAAATTGGTTAAACTTTAGTTTGACGTAAAATGATTGATGTTTGGATATCTTTTACCGAAAACAAGTTTCTGGTAAAATTTAAGTGTAAAATTTTCAACCTAGCTAACTAAAAAGTTACTTTTCATGAGATTTGAAGATAAAGTCAATTTTGGCTTCCTGTCACCAAATTATGCAAACTTAATTCAATTAAAATTTAGTTTGACTTGAAATAATTGACGTTTGGACGTCTTTTGTTCAGAAATCAGTTTTGTATTCTCTCAAAAAAAAAAAAACAAAAGTTTCGTGTAAATTTTTCAACCTAACGTAAAAGTTACTTACTATATAGCACTTATAGTAAAAAACGAAATTTGAAGGCAAAATCAATTTTGACCAACATACACAATAAATTCGAATATTTTTTAGCCTAAAAACTAAACACACATTGTAGTCTTAAAGTTGATAATTTTCTTTTTGTTCTTGGATTTTGAAGGGTGAGATGCAAGAGAAGAGGAGGAATTAGATTCACCATCAATGGTCATTCTTACTTCAATTTAGTCCTTGTCACTAATGTTGGAGGTGCTGGTGATGTACATTCTGTGGCCATCAAAGGTTCAAGATCTAGATGGCAAGCCATGTCAAGGAATTGGGGGCAAAATTGGCAAAGTAACTCTTACCTTAATGGACAAAGTCTTTCCTTTGTTGTCACCACAAGTAATGGTCACAGTGTGGTTTCATTCAATGCTGCTCCTGCTGGTTGGTCCTTTGGTCAGACCTACACTGGAAGGCAGTTCAACTATTAAGCAACATTTTAATCAATGTTTTTAAAACCGAATCGAACGGTTTAACCGGTTGAACCGCAAACTAACATTGTCGAAGATTTGATTATTTTAATCGTTAAACTATGGTTTCGTCCTGTTTCGAACGGTTTAAAGTTGTTGAACCACGACTTGGAAGTTTTGCTGGTTTGTTTCCGATTCGGTTTTTAAAATGTTGCTTTTAATTAAATATTTTTCAACAATGTTTAGTAATAGCTAATAATAGTATCTTGATTCTCAAGTTTTCATTTAAAAAATTAAAAGCACTAAGTTTAAATTGAGTAGTGTAAATGGATTTATTAGTGTTGGGCTACTTAGAAGATGGTTTAGCCCTTTTTTTTTTGAGGCAAATGGTTTAGCCCTTTTTATTATATATATTTTGATTTTGATTTTATTATATGGCAAGCATTTGTAGATGATGTGCTGGCTTTATTTATGCTATGCCTCAGCAAATGAGAAACTTGCCATGTTGAGAAAGATTAATGTTAAAGAGATTGTTGAATGTAACCTTGTACTTTAATTATTGGTTAATGAATGTAAAAGGTCATGCTTTAATTGTGTGATAAAAAAGAGGTGCCTAACTTCACTTGCAAACCTAAAAGTGTAGGGGACACACTCTTAGTGATTCATTTTATTTGTTTTCTCTTGAACCTAACATTATTCAATTTTATTTGGAATTTTATTAGGGTATCCTTATACCTATGTCTAATTGTACCTCTTGTTCTCTAAATTCTTTTCCTTATAATACAAGTTACTTCCACTCAACCGAGTTCTTTTAATTAACCAAGTGAAAAATGAGATTAGATATTTTTCATGCATCTTTTCTCTAATAGAAATGCTTTTAAAAAGTGTATAGCTAAAGTTGTTATCACAGAGAAAAAACAGTAATGCTTGGACTTCAAGTGGCTCAATTGACTAGGGCTTAATGCAGGGTCCAATATTTTTTTGGTAAATTTTTGAGCTCAACTGTGTAGGCTAATCCGTCTGAGATAGTTGAAATTCATTTAAGGAGTTGACATTCCTCGATAAATAATTTTGATACGTACTATTTAGGGATTGATTCCTCAGCCAAATAGGTAAGGACTTGAAAACCCTAGCAAGTTAAGCGGCGAGGCAGAGGCAACAAAATCTTGATCGAAGATGGTGCATCGTTTCACCTATTGCAATCGTCACACCTACACAACCAAATTCAACCAACACAGGGTTGTCAAAACCCCTGGTGGTAGGCTTGTTTATCATACTACTAAGAAGAGAGCTAGTGAACCTATGTGCCCTGTTACTGGCAACTGAATTCAAGGAATTCCAAACTTGAGACACGCATAGTACAAGAGATCAAGGTTACCTAGAAACCGCAGCACAGTGAACTGTGCGTATGGTGGAATTTTGTCTGGAGGTGCTGTTAGGGAAATGATCATTAGGGCTTTCTTGGTTGAAGAGCAACAGATTATGATGATATTACACCAAATAAATTATACAGAAAAATTGTTATCTAAATAAGAACAATATAGTAGTTGAAAACTCAGAATGAAATAAGGACAATATCTATTGCCAAAAACATTTGAAATATTTTACCAAAAGAAAAAAAGCAACAAAATTTGGTCAGAAAAAATTGATTAGACAACAATTTCAATACATAGCGTTAAAATTTCATCAGCACTCAACTTGGGAAATCAAGATCCTCAGCAGCAGCATCCTTCCCTCATCAACGAATTTTATCTCGCATGCTACTCGTAATTTATTGTCGGTCCTTTTGTAACTATATTTTCAAGATTAAACAATAGAAGCTTCCCGAATTTCCTGCTCTGTTAGTAGCTTCGTAGTATGAACATATTCAGAAACAGAATCACTGTTTAAAGACTCCAAGCTAACGGGACTCACAGAAAACTCGTCTCCGACCGCCTTTATAGTTCTCTCTATAAATTCTGATCTTGGCATATACTCCTTCATTCGACATATAAAATCCATGTGATCTCTTGTCTGCACCATAGCAATCAAATGTAAGCATTGATCGATAAACAAATGAAACAAGTAATCTTTAAACTATTTGAGTTTGATATGTGAAGATAATATAATAACCCACTTCTAAATTGTATAAAGTATATTAGCGATTTAATAACTCCTATGTAGAGAAAAGAGATATTGAAATATAAACTTACTAATCGATACTTAGGAGCCTTTGTTGGTAACTTGAGATAAGACATGTTCTTGGCTTCATAATCCCATAGAAAAGACGTGTGGTGTACCCACCGGTTCTTGGTTATAGATTGAGCGTTTCCACCAAACTTTCGATCACCAAACGCATAATCTTAGAACACAGAAAAAAAAGACGAAGAATTGGATCAGAAATTCATTATAAAATTCATGAAGCAGATTGAGTTTTTAAAACAGACTTTAAATGAACCATTGAATTAAACACAACTCTGCACTACAAATTTTGTGCTCATTTAACACAAAAAATGAATGGTCCCAGAAACATAGTAAAAAAGATCTTGATACGAGACTCAATCAATATACCATTTTCACGGAGATGGAAATCGGCAAGCCCTTCAAAAACTTTACTGTACAATTGACCACTCCACGACATAATGGGACGGGGAAAGGGTTGAACATTTGGAACAGCGTCTTTATTGCATATCAGTGTAACAAATATAGTGCCGTTGTCAACAATAACAGTTCCTCCCCCAGTAAACCTTCTGATGATAGGTATATGATCTCGCAACACAGACTTTGTTTCAACAAGTTCTGAAAGTTTCCTATGTAAAATATTCCACATTGACATTAATTTCTGCTTCGCATGTTTAGAGGGTGGGAATAAAGGAGGCAACACACAAATAAAGCAAATCAACAAGTGGTCTCTAGAATTTAATAACATTCATTTGCTAGATAAAATTATTAGGGAATGCAGCATTCTCAGAAGATTTTTGAAGACCATTTACATGAAGAGGTAAGAATGCATGATATTGAACTTATTTTTACATATGAAAACATGATATCATACATTCACATTCTCCATTGACTTACCTTCCACCCAAAAGTGATTTAAGGAAAATGGCCCAGAAAATTAAGACTTAAAGTTCAAAGAACAGAACTTATTAATATAAAAAAATTAAAAATGTTCCTAAAGAGTTAAAAAAAAAACACTCACAAATGTGTTCTAAGCTATGTAGCCCAAACACTTCAAGTTAAAAAGTGGGTCCGACACTCGTATGACACCTACTCATGTGCTTACATTCAATCACGTCCATTTTCAAAAGGTGCTATGTAGGGTGTCTGTGAAAGTGTTTTATAGGTACTATGCAAAGTCAAACACTTGGGCGGCATTCCGCGAAATAAAACATCCAAGAACTCAGTTCTCATTTGTGATTTAAGCACCTGTTTTTAAGTTCAATAAACATCAATATGGTACGAAAAATAGGAAAAAGATTATACCATAGGACAGAAGTAAACACCTCATTGATTTCAGTGTTCACACGGGCACCAGATTGTTAGATTCAATGTAAGACTTGTTTCCAAAGTATAATTAAGAGAACTATTTCATGCTATGTAGCATCGACATTCCAGATTGAAGTTTTGTCTGGTGTCTGACATGTGTCACTGTCTGACACCGACGCATGTGGTTGCGTTCAACTATTCTATTTTTCAAATTATTACTTGTGCCGACATGTTAGTGTTGTGTTTGGTGTCTATGTCAGTACTTCATAGATTTCATGGAATAAGGCCATACAAATTTGAAGAGCAACAAGTGGAAAGTGGATATTAATAAAAACAAAACTGGATTGTGATTCTAAAGAAGAACAACAACAATCCAAAAGGTATAAAGAAGTACCAAGACAATCCCGTTACAATGTAGCATAGACACTTCAAGTTGAAGGCGTGTGTGTATGAGTGCCCAACATGTGTCAATATATAACACCCGTACGACACTTACACACGTTGTTACACTCAATCACTTTCATTTTTCAAATTATAAGACACCAATGTCGGTGTTGTGTCCGGGGTGTGTGGTAGTGTTTTATAGGCTCTAACTTCTAAGCAAGTCAGACACTTGGGCATTCATAAAAAATGAAACACGATTTCATGAACTCAGTTCTGATTAATGATTTATGCACCCATTTTTAAGTTTAATAAACAACAATATGGTAGAAAATCAGGAAAAAATATTAGACAATAGGACAGAAGTAAACAATTCATTATTTTTAGTTTTCACATGTACACACCAGATTCTTAGACTCCATTTAAAACTAGTTTCCAAAACTATAAGAGGACTATTTCATGGAATCATGCCAAATGAATTGAAAGAGAAACAAGTGGTAAGAGGATATTAGTAAAATACCACATTATGATTTTAAAGCTATTTCTTTGTAAGCACTTATATAATAAATTTTTATACCACAAGTGCTTAATTAAGTTGTTAATCCAAACAAAGCCTAAAAGCAAAACTACATTGTGATTCTAAAGCATATGAACAAACAACATTTCAAAAGACTTACAAACATGAATGGATAAACAACTTAGTTAAGCCCTTATAGCATATGTACGTATCATATAAGTGCTTATATGTAAGCTATACACTATTCTCATAAGCTGAAAACAACTTATAAACATTCTTACAAGTTATAAGTGTGTATATCAGTAGAAAAAGAAGTACATACCCAGACAAACCCATAACAATGGAAGGAGAAGTGGTACCACCATTAATAAGACACCAATTATCAGAACTTGTTCGAAGCAATCGTTCTTCTAAATGCAATTGATCCAAAATAGACATTCCTTTTAACCTCAATACTTTCATCAATGGAATAATTCCTCCTTCTCTTGCTTTCCCCAACACACTCATTATTATACACTGCCTCTTTTCTTCTTCAAAGTAAATGGCGATGGAAAATTCTGAAAGAAAAAAAGAGGAAAAAAAAAGTAAGATTTTTATGTAATTTGCTTTCTACACCTCCCTCAAAGTTACCTTCCCTCCTTCAAATATAACCTAGTTCAATTGTTTTCACCAGAAATTACCTAAAACTAACACTATGGTAGCTTTCTATTCAAGATATCTCCCATCACTTGAAGAACTTTTACACCTCTTAAAACTCTCTGCAAATACTAAAAATCTCAACTTTGGCAAATCCATACATACCCAGTTACTCATTCGCAACCAATCTTCAACCCATCATTCATACCGTGAATTCAACATTATTCAACTTAACTCCCTCATCAATCTCTATGTCAAATGTTCAAAACTCCGTCTCGCGCGTTACCTGTTCGATGAAATGTCTCTTAGAAGCGTTGTTTCTTATAATGTTTTAATGGGTGGTTATTTGCATAGTGGTGAACATTTGGAAGTTGTTAAATTGTTTAAGAATATGGTTTCGTCGTTGTATCAACCGAATGAGTATGTGTTTACTACTGTTCTTTCTGCTTGTGCTCATAGTGGGAGAGTTTTTGAAGGAATGCAGTGTCATGGGTTTTTGTTTAAATTTGGATTGGTTTTTCATCATTTTGTGAAAAGTTCTCTTGTTCATATGTATTCGAAGTGTTTTCATGTTGATTTAGCATTGCAAGTTTTAGAAAGTGAGCATGGTAATATTGATAATGATAATGATGCTTTTTGTTATAACTCTGTGTTGAATGCGCTTGTGGAATCCGGGCGTTTGGGAGAGGCCGTGGAAGTTTTGGGGAGGATGGTGGATGAAGGGGTTGTTTGGGACAGTGTTACGTATGTTAGTGTTATGGGACTTTGTGGTCAGATTAGAGATTTGGGATTGGGTTTGCAAGTTCATGCGCAGTTGTTGAAAGGCGGTTTGACGTTTGATGTATTTGTTGGTAGTATGTTGGTAGATATGTTTGGGAAGTGTGGCGATGTTTTGAGTGCGAGGAAAGTTTTTGACGGTTTGCAAAATCGGAATGTGGTGGTATGGACATCTCTCATGACTGCTTACTTGCAGAATGGAGAATTTGAGGAGACTTTGAATCTGCTTTCGTGTATGGATCGAGAAGGTACTATGTCCAACGAGTTCACTTTTGCGGTTTTGCTTAATGCTTTTGCAGGTATGGCGGCACTCAGACATGGCGATCTATTGCATGCTCGAGTTGAGAAGTTAGGTATTAAGAATCGTGTTATTGTCGGGAATGCTTTGATAAATATGTATTCCAAGTGTGGCTGCATTGATTCTTCATATGATGTGTTCTTTGATATGAGAAATCGGGATATTATCACTTGGAATGCTATGATATGTGGGTATTCCCAACATGGACTTGGTAAACAAGCTTTACTACTCTTTCAAGACATGCTGTCTGCTGGAGAATGTCCAAACCATGTAACCTTTGTCGGCGTTCTATCTGCTTGTGCTCATTTGGCTCTTGTAAACGAAGGGTTTTACTATTTGAATCAGCTAATGAAACATTTTAAGGTTGAGCCAGGATTGGAGCACTACACCTGTGTGGTTGCGGTTTTGTGCAGAGCTGGTATGCTTGAAGAGGCTGAGAACTTCATGAGGACAACACAAGTGAAATGGGATGTTGTTGCGTGGCGAGTATTGCTTAACGCCTGCAATATTCATCGAAATTATAACTTGGGGACAAAAATTGCAGAAACTATTTTACAGATGGATCCTCGTGACATGGGGACATATACATTGCTATCAAATATGTATGCAAAGGCACGTAGCTGGGACAGTGTTACAATGATTAGGAAAATGATGAGGGAAAGAAACGTTAAGAAGGAACCTGGAGTGAGTTGGATTGAGATAAGAAATGCCGTCCACGTCTTTTCTTCAGATGGAAGCAATCATCCAGAGTGTATTCAAATTTACAACAAGGTTCAGCTATTGCTGGAAATGATTAAGCAACTGGGGTATGTGCCGAATATTGAAGCCGTGCTGCATGATGTGGAAGATGAACAGAAGGAAAGCTATCTTAATTACCACAGCGAGAAGCTGGCCATAGCATATGGCCTCATGAAAATACCTTCTCCGGCACCCATCCGCGTAATTAAAAACCTTCGGATATGTGAAGATTGTCACACAGCTGTAAAACTAATATCAAAGGTCACAAACAGGTTGATAATTGTTAGAGATGCTAGTCGATTTCATCATTTTCGTGATGGGACCTGTACTTGTACCGACCACTGGTAGCATTTTCACAAGTTTAATATGATCATGATTGTTTGAAGTGAATATCACAGGCTCTACACCTATTAGCATGAACTGCAGCTTAAGAATATCAAGCATAGTCTGAGAATGTACATTCAGCATGGATTACACCAGTTTAAATTTTAAGGTTCTTGCTTGTGATCTGAGATTATTCAAATCAATTCCATTTTCATTTGACCTAAAACTAAATTACATATATAACATGTTAGGATATAGAATAAAGGGGAATTAAAGTAGTTAAGAGTGATTAGAGAGGTAAGTTAGTCAGTTAGTTAGAGGAATATTGGTATAAATAGGAGAATGCAAGGATAGAGATTATCATTGAGGATTGTTAACTTTTGTGAATAGAGTAGTGACTCTGTTATAGTAGAAGTAGAAAATCCTTGGAGGGGAGTTTTCTTTCCTATTCTCTCTATTTTTTATTCTTTCAACAACATAGTTCTTCATTTGAATTCAATTCTCTGGGTTCCTAACAGAATGCTTGTATCTTTTAACGTTGGACTGAAAAGGAAATCTTCTCTGAAATGGTTGACAGGTCAGAACTCATGTTCCTCTTCATTTCTTGAAACAAATTGTTTTTTCTTTTATTTTGTACATATAACATAATTCTTCATGATATTTGGGAGATCTTATGCATGAATTCTATTGGTAGTTAGCTTTTGTCCTTTGGAATGGTGTAATAAAGCATGTATTGATATTTCAAAAACAATCAGAAAGGGATTTATGTCCATGACTCGGGAGCGCAATTGTACCAACTGCAGTTTTGAAATATGTTCGGTAAATGTATGACTGATATTTCAAGCTAAAATGTATTAGAATGGGATCAGTAAAGTCTGATCAATGATTATTCTAGTTCGAATTCGAACAAAACAAAACTTTGTGTTTGGCTTTATCGGTCTTTTTTCATCAACTTATTTCTTTATCACATAAAGACTTCATAATTTATGAAAATGAAAATCCCTTCCAAAAAAAAACTTATGACATTGAAAATGTTCAGTTCATTCTAATATTCGTAGCTATACTATCATGATTAGCAGATTATGTATGATTAAAATGTTGGATGAAGTTGTTTATCTCTTTGAGGAAATGCATTTCAAAAGTATGATTCCTGACACAGTAAATTACAACTCTTTTGTTAATGGTTTGTGTAAATCTAGGATACTAACTTATGCATGGAAGCTTGTTGACAGATGTATGATAGAGGATACAAGCCGATGTAATCACTTACAATTCTTTCATAAATGCTTTCTGCAAAAGCCATCAAATTGGTAAGCCAACTGCATTGCTAAAGAAAATTAAAGATCACGGTATACAGGCAAATGTGTACATGTACAGTGTACTTGTTGATGGACTTTGCAGAGATGGAAGACATAAGGATGCACAAAAGATTTTTAAGGATCTTTAGATTAAAGGCTACAATGTAAACATTGTGACATATAATGTTATGATCATTGGCTTTGCTGTCAAAAATGAAGACAAAGGTTGCAAACCCTAATTCTGTAACTTATGAAACAATGATTCGTGCTCTCTTTAAGAAAGATGTGGTGTGTTGTTCTTTTTAGCCTTATGTTCCCCTGTTTTATATGGAGCATATGTTGGTGAACTAGACTTCTAAACAAAATTATTATATGGGTATGCATCTTGCGAAGGATCAAAGAATTAAAGAAATTATTGTGCAGTCAAATGCGTTGGTTGTAGTGGAATGCATTAGGGCACTAACTCCATTGCTAGTATTGAACACATTGTTGCAGATTGTAAAGCTTTTATGAATGCTTTTAGTAAGGTATCTGTTAACTTTATTAGCAGAAATTTGAATGTTTTAGCCCATAGACTTGTAGGTTATGCTATGCAAGTAGAGAGCAAGTCTTGGTTGGGATATCCCCTTCCATTGGATGATGTTCTTGTAATGCTTCTGTTATTTAATGAAGTTGTTTGAATATCAAAAATAAAATAAAATGATGCATAGCAAGAGTGTCATGTCTCATATTTCTATTATTTGTGTTTTGCTTTTAATATGCACCAAAAGTTTAATAAAATTCAGATGGATTTGATTTTGTTGTTCATTCCGTCTCTTTTTGTTTCATAATGTAACACATTTATCACGAGTTTATCATTTGAACTGGTAACTGTTGTGTTGATTTGTACCTGTTATAGCATGCTTGATCTGAACCTGACTAGGGTTTGATAGAAATTTGTTTGATACAATCAATTAGCATCATACTTGGATGTCTCATAGTTCTTCAGTACGAACGCATTATATCTTCGTTTCTACAAAATTTACTCATTTTTCATTGCTTAATTTAGAACAATATAACTTTTTGGAAGCATAAATTTGGCATATTCAAAATATGTTGGTGCTGTTAATAATCAATAATGAAGGTAGAATTCATTTTAAGGTAGATTCCACCTCCAATGCAAATAGGCGTACAGATCAGTTTTCTTTGTGGAGCCACTTCCACTCTCATTCATGTTTATGAGAAAAATGCTAAATGCAATTATTGTGACTCCTTCGTTAAGTATAACGATGACACAAATGCGACGAGGACTTATCTAGGTACACACGCAAAAAATAGACAAACGAAAGGCTAAGAACCACTAGCGAATGACAAGTAGGCTCTTCGCCGAGCAATTCTATATTTGATTATGGAGGGCAACTCATGAAAACATTACCTTACTCTTCTTTGTTTTGATTATGAAGTTTATTAGGGTCATTTTCAAAAAAACAGTTTATTGGGGTCATGTGCTAGAAGAAAAGAGCTGAAAGAAATAAAAGAAAATGTCAAAATAACTCACATTATATAAATCCTTTAAACAAAGGAAAAAAACTAATCAACACAATCTATTTTCCATAATTTTTACAAATTCAATGAAATCAATTCTTCCATCTTGATTTGCATCAAAATTCTTAATCATCTTCTGACAATTCTCAACTTCCGAACCTTCCTTAAATCCCAAAATACACATAACTCTTTTCAACTCCATTGCATCAATAAAACCATCTTTGTTCTCATCAAAAACATCAAAAGCCATCTTCACTTCCTCCAAACTTGGCTCATTCTCATCAAACAATTCAGAAAACTCCTTCGAACTATATTTTTCTTCAAGTTCATCACTTTCTGAGCTGCAAAAAAGTCCCATATTCGCCATCACCGTTTCAACTTCATTCCTCTTAATCTCTCCACTTTCTCCGCTTACATTCGAGTCTCTACTAACGTTCAATTCAGTTTCTGATAACTGCTTTTTTCCCTTTACTTCTAAGTCACCGGAACGAAGTTGGCAGAAAAGGAAAAACCAGAAACTCGAGAAGAACTTATGTATTCTAATGAAGAACATTGAATACATGAAAAAATCTATCAAACCAAACAAAGTTGAGTTGCTTTCATCATTCTGTAATGTGTTTTCCTCTGCAATAAGATAAACAAGTTGGCGAAAAACCATGTTTGCAGATATACTCAAAACTCAAAAAAAATAGTTGAATATGTAGAATTCTATGACCCTTTATGCAAGGTTCAAATTTTGTTAAGGTGTTATTTTAGTCTAAGAAGATGGAAAATATGTTATTGTGATTTGAAAGTGTAGATGAATGAAGGGCTTGTTATATAATACAAAAAATAGGAGAATTTTGAATTGTATAGGAAGGTGCATGACAAGTTCATTTTTTTAGGGACGGTGCAAAGAAAATGATGGTTATATTAATAAAGGTATGGTTGGTTATTTCTTGACAATATCAAAGGAAATTTCTTGTTTTCTTAATTCCAACATAAATGGTGTCTATTTAGTTGTTCTATGGTCATGGTCATGTAATGTTGGCCTGCTTTTTCTTGTTTGTTTATGCTTTGATTCTGTCTTCAATATGTTATTATATTTGTGATTTTTTGGGTAGGATTTGTGGTATTTGAAAATTGGACAGATATTTTTCAGTTGTTTCCTAGAAGTTGTGTCTGAAATTTGAGGTCAACGTCATATTTCCACTTACTCTACTACCTCTCTTATACCACTTAGGTCTCAACTATAAAACAAAAAAATCAAATAAAGTTGATGTGTTTGGTTGAAATTTCTAAACAAATATATCAATTTTTTATGATTTTTTTATTTAAGATTGGAGGAAATCCTATTATATACAATTATATATAGATAACTTTAAAATTACTATTCAAATTTTATATGAAGTTGGTGTGTTTATTTAATTTTTACAGATAGAAGTGACGGTCGTCATCTTAAATCAGCACACACAATTAAGGATGTACAAAACCGAACCAATCTAATAGAAAAACCACAAACCGAATCAACTCAAATCGAAACCACAAATATAATTTTTCTCTTGTTAAATTTCTTCTTTGCTTTTTATTTCAAAAAAGTATTTAAGTGGTACGGAATAAGATTACTTTTTGTTCATTTTTTTTAATTTGGTCTATGTTATTGGTTGATAATGAAATTGTAATATTTGATGAAATATAAAATATTGTTGAAAATATAGTATTTTACCTTTTTAACATGATTTTAATATTGAAAAAAAAAATTATTGACTAGAAAAAAACCGCACAAATCAAACCAATCCATGTTGCATTGATTTTGATTTGGTTTGGTTTAAATGACTTTTTAAAAGTCAACTATCAACCATACTAAACCGAACTGCATACATTTTTATAATGTTTTTTATACTCCAAACTGAACAAATCACACCGCAACTAATCCTGCACACAACTACGAGTTCCCAATGAGTTACTTATTTGAAAAGGTAAGAAAGAATTTGTGAAGACTTAGAATAGTTTTACAAGTCCATGCATGTGAACGGTACTTTTGTATTCTTGCATTGTAAGTCTCACCCTTTGCATCTTTCAACAAATTTTGAATAAGAAATTTTAGTTTATGATTTGTATATATGAAAATAAATAAATCTTAGTACTGAAACTTCCTAGTATTGACAATTTTTTAAGCTTTCATGCTTGTATGTAGTCTTTGTTTCTGTAGCGCGAGGTGTCTTTAAGTTGGCATCTGCTTCACTCTCAGCTAGCAAAGATAGCAAAATTTGGTAGAATTATAAGCCATAATCAATTTGGGAGATTATAGTTGTATTTGTTTGAATTTGCATTAATCTTGTATTTTCCCCATAGTCGGTGGTTATCTACACTTTTTGTATTATACCACCTCCCTATTTATAAAAGATAGTTTGGTCAACAAAAATTGATGTATATGGTTCAATTTTTTAACTAGATACATATACTTTTGTTGATCCAAATTTCTCTTACAAATAAGACCAAAGGAGTATATGGCATTCACGGCACATAGCTAGATTGAGGGGCTAATTTGTCAATTTTGAGTATAAATACTCACAAATTTTCATCATTTTAAAAATTCTCCAAATTAATCATTCAAACAATGGAATTTAAAAAAAAAATAAAAAAAATTCTATCCAAACATACTCTAATTTTTTTTTTTAATGGCGTGTAGTCTAATTATTTTAACTAAATACACTTCTAAAAATTTTATAGACTTTTTTGTTTTAAAAAATATAGCCTATGTCTGATATAAACTAGATTGTAGGTCCCCCTTATCAATTGGCCTAATCTAGCGCGCCATGTGCCATGAAATTTCAAGAATCTGAAATCTTTATCCTTGTTTATTAATTTTGTTACATTTGTATCAATTTAACCTAATTTTTTTTCAGTTCATTTGTTTTATTAGGTTTGCAATTATTTAACCTAACAAATTTCATCTAAAAAAATGCATCGCACCAATTTCATTTCTATCCTCCTGCCTTTTTTTTTTTTTGAAGAAAATATTTTCTACACTTATTTGATGTTGCACGTTTGTTCTAGAAACTATGAGCATATCAATGATCACGTTTGATGCCTTCTATTTTATACTTTTTTTTCGGCTACCCTAATTTCCATGTAAACTTGGTTATATATACCCGAATTATTGATAGGATTACCGAATTTTCTTTTATAATATTTTCAGATTTCATATATTTTATGAAGTGTTTTATTTTGTCTACTATGGATTATCACGTGTTATTTTTTCACCGTTGCCTATTATATATTGCATTTTATTATTCGTATGTCAATCCCTTTACAATAAACTTGAACGGAGCACAGGTCAAAAATCTAGTTTTGCAATTTACTTTCTTCTTTACTTATCCAACCCTAGTTTCATTTGTCCGAACAACAACAATGTTAAATCAACGATCGACTCAGTTGAGGGACCCATCAAACTAGCTTACTGGTTGAACCGCGCGATTGTTGATCCAATTTATATCAAAAAGTTTTAAAAATTAATGGGAAATAAATGTCATGCTTAAAAAATATAACATCACCAGCCTATTTATCCCTAAAAAAAATCATCAACCTATTTATTTTATTTATAAGTCATGAAAGACTAAAATATAATAAATTTTGGAGTGAACTTTTTTTTTTCTATACAAATTATTGAGTGCATTGGTTATGCATTGTTTGTGAAACTCTTCATTTTGATTTTCTCCATAACTACTTTGCAACACCTTTCTTCTACTTCCATCCTTCTGTCATTTGACTCTACTCAAGAACATGTCTCCTATCTGCAACTCTTCTAAGCAGGTTAAGTATTTTTTTTTTTCATTGAAGCATATGGAAAGAGAAGAATATTCATGGTGATAACGTAACCAAGTTGTTTCTTTCATTTATTTTTGCATTTCTTCTTCCCTATGGAAGTTACCGGTTGCGATAGCGAGGTGACAACATTTTATCCTCCGCTCAGAGTGTTGAGGGAAACACACTTGAAATGCTACCTCGGTGGTAAGAGTGTAGTTTTTAATCACAGTACGGAGATTAAATTAATTCTCATGAAACGGTTGTAAAATGATCATTTGTATCATCTTAGTTCTTAACTCATAAAAAAAACTTGTTTCCTTTTCAAGGAATTTCTTGTTGATGTTCAACCTTTTCCTAAAATATAAGCACAATATGTTTTCCATAATCATTACAAATTCGATTAAGTCAATTCTTTCATCATGATTTTCATCGAAATTCTTGATAATTTTCAACTTCTAAACCTTCCTTAAATCCCAAAATACACATAACTCTTTGCAACTCCATTGCATCAATAACCATCTTTGTTCTCATTAAAACCATAAAAATTCAAAAGTCATCTTCACTTCCTCTAAACATGGTTCATTCTCATCAAACAATTCAAGAAGCTCCTTTGAACCATATTTTTCTTCAAGTTCATCACTTTCTGAGCTACAAAAGTTTCCCATTTTCACCATTACAGTTTTCACTTCATCCCTCTTAATATCTATTCGCGTCGGTTTCTGATATTTGCATCTCTCCCATTACGTCTAAGGCACCAAAACGAAGATAGCAAAGAAGGAAAAACTGAAAATTCGAGAAGAACTTATGGATTCTAATGAATAATGTAGAATATATGAAAAAGTCTATTAAACCAAACAAAGTTGAACTTGAATATGAGTTGTTATCATGATATTGTGATGTTTTCTCTTTAAAAAAATAGATGAATATGTAGAATTCTATGACCCTTGTTAGGATCTTATTTTAGTGTATGAAGATATAAGTTTTTTATTGTGATTTGAAAGGGTTGATGAAGAGTTATATAATTAAAAAAAAAGCACAATTTTGAATTGTATAGGAAGGTGCATGATAAGTTCGTTTCTTTAGAGACGGTGGAATGAAAAAGGTGGCACATTCCTTCAGTATCACAATAATTGTCTTTTAACATTTTATCTTTTTTTCAAAATAATTTTCACTTTACAATAACAATGTAACATTTAATTTTTTTCTTTCCATTATTATACCTTATTTAATGAATTTAATTCAACTTAACTACTCCATCCTTTTCAAAATATAAGCAAAATTCACTTTTTAGGTTCATTTATTTAATGATGTATGTGGTCTATATTATGAATCACATACATCACTAAATGAATGAACCTAAAAAGTGAATTTTGCTTATATTTTGAAACGGAGGGAGTACACTAACTATAATTAATGAGGGTATTTTAGTAAATAATATTAATTTTATCATTGAAATCAACATAATTAATCATTTCCTTAATAATCATGCACAAACCATAAACGACTATAATTTAGAGACGGATGGAGTATTAAAAGTACTATGGTTATTTCTTGACACTATCAAAGAAAATTTCTTGTTTTCTAAACTCCCAGCATATATGAAGTGTCTGTTTCTCCTTAAAAAAAAAAGGGTTAAATATATTTTTGGTCCCTATAAATATATCAACTTTTCATTTTAATCCCTCTAAAATTTTCCTTCGATTTTTAGTCCCTATAAAATTTTTAATCTTCACTTTTGGTCCCTCTTTTAAAGTAAACTCATATGTAGAATTCATATTATTTAATAAAATTTTTCAGAAAAATTCAAAATATTATAAGAATCACTCCAAAAAAAATTCAAATTTTTTTTAACAAAACATGAATTTAATATGAATTTTTGTATTTTTTACGGTTAAAAATTCATATTTTATTTGTGTTTTGTTAAAAAAATTCTAATTTTTTAAAGTAAATTTTTTTAGAATATTTTACACATTTCTGTATAATTTCATTAAAAAATACAAAAATTAAATTAAAAATAAGGACCAAAAGTAGTGATTGAAAATTTTATAGGGACTAAATATTGAAGGAAAATTTTAAAGGAACTAAAATGAAAAATTGACATATTTATAAAGACCAAAAACATATTTAACCCAAAAAAAAATGAAATGTCTGTTTAGTTGTGCTATGGTCAAGGTCATGTATGTTGGCCTGCTTTTTTCTTGTCTGTTTCTGCTTTGATTTTGTCTTCAACATATTTTTTATATATGTCAAGGCGTTTTCCTATGAAAATTAATGGTCACACGAAATTTTCCACTTACAACTTAATATAGTACACTCTGGTCTCTCCATCTTAAATTGTATGTCGCTTTAGGGAAAAAAATGTGTCCCAAATTATATGTCGCTTTACAATACCAATGCAACATTAATGTTACTTTTTCTATTATAATCTTAATTATTTATTACTCTCTTCTTTCAATTCTTTTATTTATCTTTCCTATATTATTTATTAAGGATAATTTTGTAAAACAACTCATAATATCTCTTTTCCACACAATATTAATTGCATTTCTTAATACGTATGAAATGTCCAAAACACCATACAATTTAAAACAGAGGGAGTATAATTTTCTCAAAACATTTGTAGCACATTTGTCCTTAGTATAATATAATTTTTCTTTTGTTGGTATTTTCACATGTATAATATATTTATTGGAAGTCAGCCTAAAGACAAAAACTTGGCTTTATAACTTCGAAGGTTCAAATACCCAGAGACAATTATAAAATGATCATAGTATTAAGAGAAATGATATTTGTACAATTATTTTTTGATAACTTTTGAAATAACTCTCTCTCTCTCTGACTCACATGTGATTTTATTCTCTTTTTTTTTCTTTCTCTCTCTATTGATTTTGTCCAATAAGAAGAGAGAAAAAGTGGTTGTCACATTGTACAAAATTGGTTGTACAAATATCACTCTTTTCCATTTCACACATATTAAGAAAAATGTATAAATGAAAGAGAGAGAAAAATAGTTTTGCGTGTCTTTGTCAAGTATTGGTGCATTCTTCTTTATCATAAATGTAAAGTAGAATATATTGAATTGAGAGTGGTGAAAGTAGTATTAATTAGAATTATAATTGAAAAAAAGTAATTAATGTTGTATTGAAAAGTGAAATGGATCAAGATTCGTAGAAGAATATTTTTTTTATAAATGGTTAAGTTATTATGGAACGGAGGGAGTAATAATTTCTTCTTCTCCAAATTTTTTTTTACCAAATAAAATATTATTTACATGTATGAATCTAGTGAAGAAATTAGTTTGGTTCACTCATGATCTTGTTTGTGTTTAATTATGATGTTGCAATTATTATTGTTGTATTATAGTGTTGTATTATGTTGTTGAATTTGTGTTGTTGTTAAAAAGCATAATTGGAATTCAAGATCATCAAAGAGCATACATGTATACACGTCGACAATCAATGGCTTCAAGAGTTAAGTTCTAAATCCTCTTATTTAATTTTAATGGTGTCCTAGTTCATGCAACTATGATCGAAGTTTATTTCTTATGATGTGTAAATTATATTTTTAGATCTGTGATGAATATTAACAACCAACCTTACTAGAACTCAAAATAGAAGTAACTTCTTTGCTAGACCAATAAAAAAAAAAACAAAAACAGATATACTTAGGTTATGTTTGGATTAACTTATTTGACCTCACTTGCTTGCTATAAACAAAGAAGCACGTGAGTTCATGAATGAATATTTTATTGTTAGTTATATGGAAAGGAGGACATTTATTGGAATTTTTGTTTATTTAAGGTTCCAATATTAGCTTTCCTTTCAATTTAACTACTACTTAAATTTTTTAAATACATTTATTTTATATAAAAGATAAAAAAGAATATATTTACATAAATACTATCCTTAGTTTGTCGCATTTTCAATCCAATAAAAAAAAATCTCATTTAGTTTACTTCTGGAATTTTTTTTATTACTTATTGATCATATAAGTTTATGTAAATAGATAAGTTTATAGAGGATAAGAAAATATATTTATTTTGTATAAAAAATAAAAAAGAATACATTTATATATATTTTTTGAAAGTATTTATTTATATAAAAACTATCCCTAATTTTTAATCCAACTGCTAATGAAAAAAAAAAACTCCTTTGATTTATATCTGGATTTACATCAAATGGTTCTACCGTGTATCTCATCCTATTATAAGCGCCCCCGAACTCGTTGTTGAGTACACAGCTCATGTCCCTCCTTACGAGGAGGTTATTGTTGAGCAGCAGTGGGTCAGACAGCTTCCTGACCCACTCTAGATCATCGACAACATCAGACGCAGAGTGGATAGTGCTATGGAGATTCCTTATGCGTTTTCAAATCCTCTCATTGCCGATATAATGGAGGGCATCCGGTCCGAGTCTAGTATTTTGTAGGAAGTATCGGTTCTGCGGAGGGGGACTAGGAGTCATAGTCCACAGGAGGAGTATGGTCTTGTTCTAGCGTTTTTAGGACATTTGTACATTTTTAGATGTTTTTGTGATATTTCGGGGGATTTTGATGTGATATATTTATACTCGTGCCTTTGCGCATTTTTATGACATTTTGATTAGTTTATCGGTTTAATTTTGCGTAATTTTTGATTTTATCATGCGTATGTTAATTATTAATGGATGAATGATTGAATGATGAAAGCATGGATGAAAATGATGGAATGGATGTATGGAAGTATGAATGAATGAAGGAAATTAGAAAAGAATATCATTTCTGTTGTTCTGCAACACATGCCCAACATGACTTAATTCGCGCATATGTTAAATTCAACGTGAATTAAGTCACGTTGACCTATAATTAGCAAGAGTTAACTCACGCTGGTTGCAACATGACATAAGTCACGTTAGATTTAACACATGTGTAAGTTAAGTCAGAGGTATTTTTATCAGTTTGTATGAGAGAGCAATTTTTTATGGGTGAAGAGCAATTTTCTTAATCAATTTAAGATCAAGTTCCATTGTTACCTATATAGCTTTTGGCCCAATCTTAGAGACATCTAAGAATTCTGCTCTTTACCCTACAAAAAATGTTTATTCCCAACTGAAATGACTATAATGCCCCTGCGTGAGTTAACTCATGCTAATGTAAATATCTGCGTGAGTTAACTCACGCAGAGGTATTTTTAGAATTTCAGTTGGGAATGAGCAAAACATGTTAGGTAAAGAGCAGAATTCGACATCTAATATTTTGGTAATCAACCATGCTCAAATTATCGAAGAAATTTTTCCATTCATAATCATACGAGATTTCCATCTATTGAATTTTTTTCCCACAATATAACTACGAGTGTGTTTGGTTTTCACAACACACAAAAACGCATTTGCAAGCTTTTCGATTCGTTTTTATCGTGATTTTTAGAAGCTCTCAATATTTGTTTCTTCGCCAACGTGGTTTTTTTTATCGTAATTTCTATCTAACTCCGTTTCACAAACGTTGTACTCCCTCCGTCCCATAATAACTGAGTCATTTTCAATAAAAAAGTGTCCCAAAATAAGTGAGTCATTTCACTTTTCAATACATCATTAATTACTTTTTTCCTTTTATAACTCTAATTAATACTACTTTCATCAATTCCAATTCAATATATTCCACTTTGAATTTATGATAGTGGAGAATAGACCAATACTTAACAAGAGCACTTAAAACTATTTTTCTCTCTCGTTCATTTATACATTTGTCTTAATATGTACGATTTGAGCAAATGACTCAGTTAATCCGGGATGGAGGAAGTACCAAATAAATATATACACAAGAAAAAAAACAAATTTTTTTTCACGTTAAAGTCAACCCAAACTCAACCATAAACACTTAGTACAAATTATGTTTCACATAAAAAAATTCTATACCCCATATTGCACGTGAGACAATCTTGTCAACACTTTTGTAGACTAAATCATGCATAGATAGAGGCAATCTATCTTGTAAGTCAACTATTAATTTATGTAAATCTATAGTATTATTCAGATAATTCGTGGAAGAAAGAGATGCATGCATGTGCCCTTAATAGTTAATATTGTATAATCACATTAAGGATTAAGGAAGCTGCATTCAGAACCTTCCTGGTTAGACACAACTAAACATGGTCGATTTTAATATAAACCAGATATTTGATTGATGATCATTTTAATTCTAATTTAATTTTTCCTATAGATCAGTTGGCCTATTTATAGATCAATTTAATTACTTCAAATATCTCCGTGAACTTAGCTCAGTTGATAGGGATATTGCATGTAATATGTAGGGGTTGGGGTTCGAACCCAAGACACCCCACTTCTCCACATTTAATTATGTGATCTCTATCCACTAGACTACTTGACAAAAAAAATTACTTCAAATATTATGTGTTGCCTAGTATTAATTAGTACCCTGTACTGAAAACAGGGCTGTGTTTGGATGTACGACTATGCATTTAAATATTACAAAAATTAAAATTTAATTTTGTAAATTGAAGCCACAAATTTATGTTACATAATATTTCAAATAAAGATATGTTTGGTATTCGACATATGTCAGTATCAAACACTAACACAAACAATTTGTGATTACATCTGATCACTTTCATTTATAATCATCTTTGAATTATGTATAGTAATTACATCATTTCGTATCCGATATCAGTATCTGTGCATACGCCGATGATGTAAAGTATTGGATGGGCAAAAAGAACAAACAACACATTTATTGTTATTGATTTATCATTACATTTTTGAAAGCATAAGACAAACTGAAATAAATAAACTAGCAGCAATAAATTAATATGATCCTAATTCTATGGATCTTGGAGTCAACCTGAATGTGACTAGGCACCAAACTAAATTATCCAATATCCCAAACACCTAAAATCTTAAAACTTTAGGCTAAGACATGTTGTCAAAGTATCATAGAAATATGATCATTAATTTGTTGTTACTCACTAGACTTCCTAATAAGTACCACACTTATTTTGAATTCTAATTTTATTTTGTTGTTACATTTAAGCCCTTGGTGGTGGAGAAGTTACAGTTGGTGTAGGAGGGGTTAAAGTATAACCACTCTTTGGATTGGTATTTGGCTCTGGCAGTGAATAATCCATAATTTCATACACTTCCCTCATTTTCCTATCATGCTCCTAAAAAAAATACAGAAATGTTTAGTTAATTTTCAGCATCAAACCCAAAACAAACTAAACTATGGGAAAAAAATCTTGACCATCTGATTATAAGCAAAGGCAAAATATTCAAACTTAAAGCATGACATTTCTCGGATTAGGTGTGTCTCTGTGTCGTGTCTGGAACCGACATGACACTGACACATATAATTACACTAAACTATATGATTTTTTTCAAATTATCAGCAGCGTTGGTATCTGTGTCCGCACTTCATAGGAACAACTAATAAATGAAAGTCTAAAAAAACAAAACTAGAAAATGAAAACTAAAAAAAAGCACTTTGTGGGTGAAAAGTGAAATAACTAATTAACTTACCACGAGTCCTTTAATAGAAACATCTTTATCTTCAATTGTCTCCATCATTGCTACTCTCCCAAATCCTTAAAATTAAGCAACAAAATCAAACATCAAACCAATTTTTTTTTTCTTCTTTGTTAAACAAATTTCATAATAATAAGAGTACAAAATGTACTCAAGGGGATCTAGAAAAAATTCATCTTAGATGGATCATAAACAACACATAGTATTATCCCACCAATCATAAACAACAAATTACTACAAAGGATAGAATAATATAAAACAAAATATATACAATTAAAATAAAGATATGAAGTGAGCTACTCATGATTTTAAATTGCGGTCTGCGATTACAATCATGACGACAACACGAAGGATTTTAGAATTTCAATTGTATCAATAACATTTTTTTTTACAATATAAAGGTTCGCAGAGTAATCACAACTGCATACACAATTGCAAATTAAAATCATGAAAGACATTATACTTACCATAACCAAAGGAGAGAAAAAGGATGGATGAAACAAGAAGAAGCACCAAAAAACGTGAGTGGCCCATTATTCTTTAGAGGAAATTGAGAAGTGAGAAATTGTTGATCTATTGAAAAAACAAAACAAAAAAGAAAACAAGAGAATTTGATGGATATGAAGAAAGAGTGAAAAGATGGGTGGTATATATGTGTGAGAATGATAGAGTGATGAAGTGTGTCAGCTTGAGATTCTGAAACAAACCTTAATTTTAGGAAACCGACTTTGGCTTCTGCTAAGATCCAGCCAAACATATGAAACTGGCAAACTCATATACTTTCGTTGGCATCATATGCTCTACCCACGTTTTGTTTTCTATAACTAGGTTGCTCCTTCCAATTATGTATGATTTTTTAATATTTAAAAAATTAAAGTCAATTATATTATATAATTTTTTTTTTCTTCCATGACATTGGTACGTATTCCATAAACTTTTGGGTACATAAGGTGGTACATGTCTTCTCCATCGAATTTTTTCGATAAGTCAGAAATCGAATCTCTGATCATTAACCATGTGCTTAAAGGCTCCATATCTCTTACAACTTACACCAATTCATTGTTGGTAAGGTTAAACATATTTATAAGGATTAATAAAAATGTGTTTTGTATTAAAAAATCAATAAATTATGGTTGGATTTTGAATTTATTAAACGTGTCTCACACAAAACCAAGGTCGAGTATAGTCTCCCTGTAAAATTTTCTAGCAACCAAGTTAAATTTCAGCTAAATTTGATTTTTTTTAATTTTCTTTAAATTTTTAAATGATATTTTGCATGCATGTTTCGAACATTATAAAAAGTTTACAAGGCATGTTTTAAATGATATTTTAAAAAGAAACTCTTGATAGAATCTCTCCCTCTCCAACAAGGCGGTCCTAGTTTTCTCTCTCTAGGTTTTCTCTTACAATTTCTTCATTGAAGGGTGGTTTTGGGTCAATTCTTGACCTGAAAACACCCCTCTTCATCTTTTTCTCTTTATTTCAATCTAAATAAGTGATTTTCACATAGATCTAGGTTTTTTTTTGTAATTTCATCATCTAAGTGTGGTGATTTGTTGTTCGTCGTTGTTTGATTTCCCGTCTTCGTGCGGTGTTCATTTGATTCATATTGAAAGATCGATTGTTCAATCAAAGATTTGAGCGTCAATGTTGCAGATCCGGAGGCAATGGATATTCCGGTCACTTTAATTTCATCATATATTTTTGTAGGCATTATGTCGTTATATGCTATTAGCTTAGATGCTGTGAGTTTGTTCACATATTCATCCTTTACGTTTTTAGCGGTGTTGAATGATGTAATCTCTCAATTTGAATGAATGAATATCATTTTATTTTTGTCGAAAAAAAAATGTATTTACAAGAGAAATTATAGCTTTTTAATGGAATGAATCCAATATGATTTTTTTAAACGCAAAAAATTCAAGATAAAAGCATTGAAAATTTGTACATATAAATCAAGTTGATAGATTACATTATATACTGTGGCCGGGATTCAAATTTTTTGTCACCCTATTTGTTTAAGAAACTATCTGATGAAAAAAGAAAAAATATTGTGGGTCCCTTTTCTTTATACGCAGTAAAATTGTTGATCCCTAAGAGCATCTACAATGGTAGTTTCATACCAAGGACTTTTTAAATGGGCCCCACGTGACACATCACTTATTTATAATATTTTAATAAAAGTACATATTAAGGACTCAATGACTCCAATGACAATACACTAATAAGGACTCCAATGAAAAATATTTAAATATGTCCCACTATCTGTACATCATTAAACAAAAATAATTTACATATTACTTATTTTTACAAGTGGGATCAAGTAGTACACATTTTATTACTCCTTTATGCAAGTGGGACCAAGTAGTACATATTTTATTACCTTTTTTTAAACGTGGGACCCGTTAATTACTTAGGAGAGAGAGAAGATCCTTATATAGTTGTCCGTTCCTTAACAGGGACTCATTTTTTCTTCTTCCAATGGAGGGTCCTTAACGGGGAATGATCCCTGTTAAGTAAAGATCCCCCATTGGAGAGGCTCTAACACATGTTTCTTTTGATTTGGACTATGTTCTTCTTGATTGTTTTTGTTTACTACTCTCTCCGTCTCATAATAACTGAGTCATTTGTAAAACAAATGTCCTAAAATAACTGAGTCATTTTACTTTTCACTAATATTAATTATTTTTTCTTTTATAATTATAATTAATACTACTTTCA
Source organism: Medicago truncatula (assembly GCF_003473485.1). NCBI lineage: Eukaryota > Viridiplantae > Streptophyta > Magnoliopsida > Fabales > Fabaceae > Medicago > Medicago truncatula. The sequence goes on along the minus strand of NC_053048.1, from coordinate 3,077,332 downwards.
TCACTCTAAATTCAATATATTTCACTTTGCATTTATGATAGTGGAGAATGCATCAATACTTGACAATAACACTTAACACCATTTTTCTCTCTCCTTCATTTATACATTTTTCTTAAGAGAACTGCTATTTAAAGCGACAGATTTTATCTTGAAATCATCACGAGCGTGTAATCCCGAAATTGACAATTTGACCTTGGCGGAAAACATGGGATATTGGTGTTAAATGGCCCAATTAATAGGTGCCACATCATATCGTAAAGAATATTATCGCCGCATTTTACATTTTTCTTTTCTTAATATGTGTGAAATGATAAATTGTTCCGTTAATCTGAAACGGAGAGAGTACAGTTTTAAGAAGCAAGTTTATACTAACATATGCGGAAAACTCCAAATCACAAGTTGTACTTTGAATCTTTAAAAAAAAAAAAAAAGCTGTACTTTGAAAATGCCAATAATACTGCGACATCAGTTCTACAAATACGCTGGTTTCCAACCCAATCCTGCATGTATGTTACAAAGAATACTCTATTAAACTAAAAATCAATTTTAACCAAAAAAAAAAACTAAAAATCAATTGTCTAGACAAAAACTTTAAATTCTTTTTTAAATCAACTCTAACTACATATAACCAACCTTATTTAAAAACATTCAAACATGTCAAAATTACATTCTAAAAATTAATTTTGGCTTCTTCATACTTGGCACTAAGATAAGCTATATGCATGTTTGATATCACTTGAGGATCATTTGGAACAAATCTAGTTGGCTAGACAAATTGAAAAGAGCAACGTAACAATCATAAATTTAAGAGACATAACATTGTTGTACATGACACTTTAAACTCTACGTATAGAGTCAACGGCCTCTACATTTTGTTTAAATTTGTGTTTTTGACAAACCACCGTAATATGTGATACATGCACTAGCACTATATCAGATAACTCCAACACAATAACCTTCAATCACCATATGCAACAGGTTTCTGAATTGCAGGTATACACTCTGTAGTGACTGTTCGTAGCTCCATTAATTGTTACCGACATCAAAATACAACAATTTCAACATGAACAGAAACCATTTGACTCTTGACTGTATATCACACAGTCACAACCAACACAATTGCATCATCTTCATGTAAGCAATTTTATTTGTTTCATAGTAGTATTAAATGCAAACTATTGTCGGTAACGAGTTGGGTAGCATGCAAAATCTTTTCTAAATTTATGCAGCCTGTGATAATCTTTTCTAAATTAAATTTTGAATATTTTCTAATAATCACAATTGTTTTTTCTCATTTTCATGTATTAAACATGACTCTTGGAATCATGTATATCAATAACCAAAAACCGACTAACTACATGTATGACAATGACACAGCCAATAAATAGTGAATTTTAAACTTTTTTTTTTAATATTAAAGAATCATACATATTTGTTTTTTTTATCATTATCATTTATTAAATATGAATATTAAAGTCATGCATATCAATCACACCAACACCACCAACAAACTAAATTCATAACACGACCAATATATTTTTAAAAGAATCAATTATCTCTAATTCTTCTTGTAATTAAAACTCTTGGAGTCATGCATCTATGTGATAATAGATATTATATATACTAGACATAGAAAATAATTGTAGAGTTGAACCTCTATTACATTTATTTATTATATATCTATTATTTATCAAATAACTTTTTGTTTTAATAATCAAATAAAATTTTGTAACCTTCAATTATTTTTTGAAGAAATTAGAAATTCCAACATACTTTAAACTTATACAAGAAACATCCTAAACATTATTAATGTCTTGCATCTCTTATTTCTCTTAATATATTCCTTTGGATTTTTCTCTTTTCCTTTCTTTCATCTTTTGCACAAATGTATAAAAATAAAAGATACTTGGACAAATTCACAAGTATCTTGATAGAACAAAAATAAAAATCAGTATATATCTAATTATTTACATACACTATTAAAAAAATGTCATACTTTTATATTATTTTAATTTATCTTACAAAATTATTAGTGAGAGGTATTTTCAATGAGATAATAATAATAATAATAATAATAATAATAATAATATGAACAACAACAACAATAACAACAACAACACCTCAATATGAGTTGTATAACCACTTCAAAATGGCTTCATAATATCACATTATTGATTAATATCCTTAAACAATTCGTCAAAGTTTTTCTTCAATAATGAAAAACAAATGACCGTTATTAAGCAACTCACATTTATTCACTTTTTTGTTCATTTTAGATGAGATTAATTTTTTCTTTGTTTATATAATAAGAAAATTTTATTTTTGTTGTTAAAATAAGGTGCGTCGATTAATTCTAAGTAATCATAAGCAACATAATTGATCTCCAATGCAAAAAAAAAAATTGTTTATATTTAAAATCTACTAGACAACTATCTATATAGTCGTAATTTTGTCAAAAAGAAAAACTGTAAAGTCATAAAAATTAAATTGATCATAGTAACAAATTTATTGATAATTAACGTTATTTGGAAAATCAGAAATCATTCGACTCAATTGTCCTCATTACACATTTTCTAAGTTGTTCAAATCATTTTACATTTGTAGAAAGTTAACAATTACCCAAATAAATTATTCAATTTTGATCTCATCTACTTCGGTCATAACTTATTTTTGTTTGAGTATGTGTTTGGTTATGCGGTGACGAAAATTGATTATGATTGAATTGATTTTGATAGAATAGATTTTTATGAAAAGTGAGTTGAACTAAATTGATTTATGTTTGGATTCATTAAGTCAAAAGTGATTCTTGTTAATTTAAATTGTTTGGATACTTTGAGTCAAAATTATTTTTGAATGTATAATTACCAAAATGGTTTTAATATGTGTGTTTTTATTTTCAGTTTTGTAACACAAAAGGAAACTTGTTGCAAGCTTGACGCAAAAAAAAAATTATGGAAACAACTTATGAGTTAAAAGTAAACAGTGAAAATAAGAGGAAATGCACCAAGAGATGAGAGATTGAAACGAGTTGTATGAGTCAAAATCAAAATTAGGAACGATACAAAATTGAGGAAAAGATAAAAGGATGGAAATGAGGGCAAACACGAAATAAAATGAGTCAACAAATCAAAATTGATTTGAGTCTCATCGCATAAGCTAGGTTTTTGTAGCTTATTGTATTGTTGATTTTTGAAGGTTGAGTTGATTTTTTAAGGTTGAATTGATTTTTGAAAAGATATGCAAACAAAGTGAAAAAACCAAATTTAAGGAGAGAAGACGTAGATTTAGTAGTGGAAAAAGCAACCAAATAGACACTTTGAAGAAATGTCAACAACTTTCTTGTATGATGATTATTAAGAATAAATGTATATTTTATCTTAAATTGTGTTAGTTAGTTCTAGCGGTTTCGGCTCAATATCACCCTTTCATCTTTTATCTTTTTATATATTTGGATCATTTAATTTATAACCAACCATCATATTTTGAGACCTAAATTTAGAGTTACATATTCATAAAACTGACAAATCATAAATATGATTGTATGATTGTGGTATAAAAACTATTGAATTTTTAGCTCAAAAAAGAGCATTACTTTGAAATATGAGTCTAATCCTAAGAAACAATGGTTGACCGAATATGACTATTTGATGATAGTAAAAAGAAGAAGTAAGATAAATATGGAGGAAATAAATATGGATTTGAAAGCAAGTTATAAGTACTAAAAGTTATTTGAAATTGTGTTGCAAAGAAAAGACACAAAGGTTCCCCCGAGTGGTAGTTTAAATGATTGGAGGAGGTTCTAAAAAATTAAATTAGATTATAATAAAAGAATTATTATTATTATTATAATTATTATTATTTTTATGAACTTTCTTCGTAATCTTTTTTGTATTCCCCTTCTTCTGCTCATCACCCACTTATTTGTCATGAACAAAAAACATAAGTGTCATATGGAGTCTAAGTGAAAAACAATACTCCAAAGGTCTCTAGGATGGAGTACTTGTTAACTCTGTCTTACGAGCTTAAGGGCTTTCCAAAGATCTAGGATCATCACTATTACATTTTCCTTAAAAAAAACTAAGTGGATGATGGTGGAAAGAATGATGGGGGAGACAAAAAGATTAAAAAGAAAGTTCGTTTTTATTAATCATGATTTTGCTTTTATGTTATCTTTATATTTTACATTTTGTATTCTTACGATAATAGCACTTTAGCATATTATTAATGTATGGTTTTACATTTTACACCCCACCTGTCACCTCCATCTTTGCAATTTTAAGCTTGATAAATATTGTAGGATTTTCATATTTATAATTTAGGGAAGAAGGTACACAAATATTTAAATAGTCATCAGCAAGAAAGAGTCATTTCGTAGTAAAAATAAGGGGAATGAAACATTTCAAGTTATCATGGAGGTGGAGACAACATTGTATCTTATGGATATGCTAGTTGATGCATCACTTTTTTGATGTGGAGTTTCATTTTGTAAGGGACTCTTTAGAGACGTTTTTGAATGTCATTCCACTTCTCCAACACTTAGAAAAATAATCATCAACCTCTTCTCCAAATACATGTAACCTTTGCCAATGAGGATATATGTCATCCAAACGAATAGACAATTTTTGTTTGATCTTCATGGCAAGAATACATGCACAAGGCAACCCGTACAATGTCTTATGCACACAACCGCAATCTAGATTAGCAAAGTCGAATGTCCTTCTAGATACGGAACCTCAAAGATAAAACACCATGTGATTCTAGATACACAACCATCCAACTCAGTGTACAAAAAGTTGCATTTGTATATGTGTTCTAAGACGATACGGATCCTCCCAAAACTTGCTTGTAACTCACCAAGTTAGATAGCCAACATTTTGTCTATTTCATCCCAACATGATGCCAAATCTCTCACACTACTCCTCAAATATTTTTTTTCAACTTTCCATGAGTTGATTCAACAATGTTGGTGGTTCTGCACCCTAGATACAAGACTTTATATGTCCATGCCTTCAAATTTTTCCTTAACGGTGCTCAATTTTGTGGTTTCAACATATTCAAGGAACTTTGGAAACGTTTTGCACTTGCATATGAATCCTCTGTAAGGAGGGGCTGTTTGGTTGAGAGAGAGAGAGAGAGAGAGAGAGAGAGAGAGAGAGAGAGAGAGAGAGAGAGAGAGAGAGAGAGAGAGAGATTAAAAACTGAGCCCCACATCAAGATTCTTTCTCTTCATGGGTGTGAAGAAACGGGAGGAGCTGTTGTTATTTTGGGAATTTCTCAATTATACCCTTGCTTACATATTAGTAACATAGACCATCTTATTATTTTTTAAAGATTGAAATAACACTATTTTTTTTATGACCAAATAACAACGATAAAACGGGTGAAATTAAATAGTGTGATCATCTAGTCATTTTTTTTTTTAATAAAACTAGTTTAATGAATTGATTTAATTAACCGACTATGTTAAAATATTTTAAAGAATTAATTAAAAAGTAATTTAATTACTATGTAAAAATACTCAATTTAATTTTTTAATTAAATTAAATAAAAAAACTGCATTAACTTATATATGAGATCCTCTTAAAAAAAATTATATATGAAATTAAATTACTAAGATGATAAATTGTATTAGTTTTTTTAATATAGGGATATTTTAATCTTTTCTAAAATTAAACACACTTCTTTCTCCTCTATTTCTCTCTTTCTTCTCTTGCACCAAACAATATATCAAATCCACTCTATTTCTCTCTTTTCAAACTCTTTCTCACATTTATCTCTCTTCACTCTTTCTTTTCACAACCAAACACACCCTAAGAGAGTCATCCAAATCTTTCCGAGCACTCATGATTTTGTCAACAACTCACCTGTCTTCTCCTCCTTCACTTCTTTCCCATCAACTGTTATATCTTTCGGCTCCGCTTTGACTCTGCAATCCGTGATGCAATTAGCTCTTACATTCTTCCAAGTATGAAAATAATAAAGTAAAGCGGAAGAATTAGGGAGAACTTTGACAACAACATCCATCAGAGCATTGTCCCTTTCAATGACAACCACCTTATGCATGTTGAGTTTTGAGGACAAAAGATCAACCAACATCCCAAAGTCCCCAAGTAAAGTTATCCTCTTTTTGAAAGACAAGAAAGATAAAACCAACAGAATATGTCATGTTGGTAGATGTGACACCAACAATATCAAATAATGGCATTATGTACAAATTGATTTTGTAAGTGGAGCCCATGACCAAAACGGTTGGAAAAGTGTTAAACATATGAATTGACTGACTCTCTATGAGCAAAAAATATGTCTTCAAGAGTGGTTTCCTCATCATTTGTTCTTGTGAAATAGACGTGTTTATGCTCTTCCAACTTCTCAACCAAGTATTGCATCTTCGTCTTGTCATCTGATCTTATAGACTTTAGCCATTTGGTTCGTGCATTGTACACTTGTTTTATATTCGTCACACTTTCTTTGTTTTTTTTTCCTTCAAACCCGTGAGAATATTCCTTGGAAACTCCAAGTTCTTTGTCATGTCAACAACTCTCTTATACTCCTCTTTTATTCTACCCGCAAGAAGGTGACCGCCTAACTTTGACTCCAACTCATGGTTGTGAATTCCACTAAGCATGGACAACCACCAAAAAATTGTATTCTTCTCAAAGTAACCACGCAACCTAAACGAACAATCACATTTCCTTGAGCTTATGCCTTCAAGATTCAATTTCTTCCTCCTCTTCGGTGGTTTGAATACACCACTCCTTTCACATTGCGACGTCACCATTGGATTTTTTTTTATACTAGATTTAACTATATATATAGTAAATCCCACCCTTGTCGCTTGTCGACGAACATAACCAAGCAAATCATCTCGCTCTCGCCATCTATCATTTGTTCAAAAAAAGAAAGAGGTGGTGTTTACTTCATAATCGCGAAGCTTGGAAACACAAGTATGTTTAAGTTTTTCTTCAATGTGAGATTGAAAGGGAATTTTTACATTAACCTTAACTTCAACGGTAGATTTAACATCAATAGTAGCTTCAACTTCAATTATGACCGGTTTTGACTCAAAACCATCATCCACCACATTTTCAACCATCACTATGTCAATTGAATAAAAAAAATAACAAGGAAAAAATATAAATAACTTATACAACAAGCTAAGAAAGAAAAAAATGGTGGAAAAATTCATATCATCCTAGGCACCTACGTGACTTAAGTCACGTTGCCCTTACACCTACACGAGTTAACTCACGTTGAGCTCCAACGTGACTTAACTGATGCCCATACATGCTTCCCAAACTGACAAACTAAGCTAAAAAATCAGCAAAATCAAAAGAGGTTAGATGATACATTACCTGATTTTTGACGTTTGATGAGCGTAGAAACTTGCTTCATGACATTGTCCCAAAACAGTACTGCATCGCTACGTGACTTAACTCACGTTGATATAGATAAATGTGACTTAAGTCACGTTGAGGTCTTTTGGTCAGTTTGTATGAGAATGAGCATATTTGTTTGTGAGAAAAGCAATTTTCTTATGATTAATGCTCCTTATGATCTGAAATCATGTCTTCAATACGAAGGGTTCTTCATCCTTGATATTAGAAGCAAGCTTGGTAAGCTCTACCGACTCACCGAGTTTGGGTATGCTCCATTTAGGCTAAGTTCCATTTATTCCATTTAGGGTTTGGATACAAAACATGTGGCAAAATAATATGTAACAGTTGAGATTTTAAATTAAAAAAAATATTTGTTTAATAAAAATACATAATAATAACAAACAAATCATGTTTCCTTCTTCTCTCATATCACAACAACCTTTTATTGTTTTTTAATTTAAAATCTCAACTGTAACACCCCGTTTTTCCCGACTTAAAAATTTCATAAACATTTATCAGAGTATTCACATAAACGGAATGTCACATTCTTTTCTTAAAATCATAAATTGAATAAATAACTATTTATCCTTTAAAATTCAATAACAAAATCTTTAATACTTCGCTGCAGAATTTATTCAATAACTAAAACAGTCTTTGGCACTAAGGCCTCTTTATAAATGTCTCATAAAAATCCAATCTAAAAACATAGTCATAAATCTTCAAAAACAATACGTAAGGAATAGAAAAGTAATAACAAAGTTCTCATCCCGTTACGTATCAGAGCACGTAAGACACTTGAGCCACCACTCCTACTAATCATTAATACCTGCAAGTTACTCATACGAAGAGCAACATTTTCAAGCAGAAAGGGTGAGATTTCACAAAACAATAATATCAAGCATATAATTCAATAATTATATTTAACAACATATCTAACTTCATCTATTAGTAATAATAATTCTTCATGTAATAACTCTTAATAGTTCAACCAAGTTCTAATTATCATTTACTCCATATTCATCACATTATAAACATCATCATATAACACATATTAACCAAATCGTAACAAACGTAGATCATCACATCACAGTCATAGTTCATATACAACATAACAACATCTTAATCCTAATTCATATACAACATAACAACATCATTAATTCATAATAATAATTATTCATTGAACATCTCATTATCATTTCATGAATAAAAGACAACTTATCAACTTAACATAAACATCATCAAGTACACTTAACAACTCATAGATATCATCATGTAATCATCATCACTAATAACTTTAAAACAACACAATGTAATCAACATCTCACTATAATAATAATCATATACGATACAACATAATCATCATCTTATAATGATATGAACAACACATATTAATCATCTTATAATAATATAACAACAACATATACATCATCTCGCCATAATATAATAGTATAACAACAACATATACATCATCTCGTCATAATATAATAGTATAACAACAACATATTCATCTTCTTATAATAATATAACAACAACGTATTCATCATCTTATAAAATATAACAACAACATATTCATCATCTTATAAAAATATAACAACAACATAACATAATATTCACTTAATAATAATTAATCATATATAGTACAACATAATCATCACTTAATAATAACAATTATATACATCACAACATATAGCATCATAATAACATCATATAATCAACATCGTAAACAACATCATAACATTATAATCAGTATCATATACAACATCATAACAACATAACGATATCATAATCAATATTTTAAACAACATAGCAACATCTTAGTCAACATCATATAATTCACATCATAAACATCGTATAATCTTCATAGGTACTTCTTTAACAACACATAGGTAGAAGACAACTCGACAACTCATAGATGATAATTCATCAACAACTTAACAAATCATGGATGATAATTCATCAACAACGACTTTGACTTGACAAATGCGACAATGCAACTTAGACACTCTTTATGCATGTGGTACCAATCTTCATCATAGTATTAATATACTTTAATCGTGTGGAGGACAAGGCTCCTATCGTGTGGAGGACAAGGCTCCGATCGTGGTGAGGACAAAGCTCAATGTATGCTAATGTATAGACTCTATCAACAAAACATCTTAATCATCAAATCTCTTATAAATCCAATAATTTGGAGTTCATCATCATCTTAATCATCTTATATAGACTCATGCAACTTAGTTAAATAACAATAGCAGCATAATCAGATCCCATCAACAATATAACTTTATAATATCAATTCATTTCAACAACATCTTGATCATTCAATAATATTTCAAGTAATGCATTTAATCATTAATTCACATTATAATATTCTCTCATTAATCATCAAGTAAATCATATTCATCATAACAACAAAACAGCATCATTCAATAATAATAATCATCATATATAACAACTACAAATGCATGTCATCAACATTTCAATCATCAAACATAATTCATGCAATATATATCTAATTATATAACAACTTCACAAATCATCATTAATATCATATATATTCCTCATTACTATCCCAAGGTTCAACTCATAACAACTCGTGCGACAAGGATCACATTTAACCTAAACAAGACATTCTGTAATACTAGTGCTCGCGAGGCGAGAGCCTCTGCTCGCCATGGTGAGTTCAGTCAGATTCTCCAAAGTTCATTCTAAGTCTTTCTAGGTTCAATCTCATCCTACATTCTTTCCTAATCAATATTAGACATGTTCAGGCACTCAAAGGCATCTAAGGTTCAACTCAAAAGTCAAAATCACGAAATCTTGCATGCTCTCTGGTCAAGCTCGCGAGGCGAGGAAAGGTTGCTCGCGTGGCGAGCGATGAAGTTCATCACTCGCCGTGGCGAGGATCATAGCTCGGGAGGCGAGCGATGAATGTTGCTACGGGCAGAAGTGCAGTTTTGCCTAAAAATCATCAACTCTCATGGTTTTAATCCTAATTTCGATTCCAAAATTCATCCTAATCATAATCTAAGGTCAAAGGACAGTTTCTACATCAATTTAATCAATCTTCACCGTTTAATCATTAGTTCTTCAATTTTAACCTACTTTTCGATTTCTCTAAAACTCATTCTACTTCATGTTAAACCTAACCATTGATTCACATACTTAATAGAATTGCAAAGTTAGTCTCACCCTTACCTTAAAGAATGAAATCGCAGCTTTCCTAGGTCTTCTCCCTCTTCTCTTGACTTTTTCTCCCTTTTCTCCAAAAACAGTCGTACGTACAATGTTTTTCTAAAACTAGGTCTTCTCCTATTTATATCCCCTCCTATCTATTTTATCTTATTCCACTTACACCACTAAACTCTCTGAATTCACGAAACAGCCCTTAACTAAATATTTTATTTTATTTTCAAATCTTATTTTATTAAACAATATAATAAGCTACCTAATAAATCATATAAACAAACAACATATATATCTCTATAACATAAATATATTTCTACAACAAATAACATATATTTCTACAACAAATTATATATATTTCTATAACAGGTCATATATATTTCTATAACAAATCATATATATTTCTACAACAAATAACATTTATATTTCTAAACCAAATAACATTTATATTTCTAAATCAAATAACATATATATATATATATATATATATATATATATATTTCTAAATCAAATAGCATATATATTATATTAATAAATACCAACATATATCATAACAAAATATCACTCATCAAAATAAATCATATAAATCACACAAATCATATAAGTATATTCTAAATTCATTAAAATAATCAAATAATTAAAGAGGGCGTTACATCAACCGTTACATATTTTTTTTGCCACATATTTCACATCCAAACCCTAAATGGAGCTTAACCTAAATGAAGCATACCCGAACTTCGACTCACCATGGTCCATGTCTACATTCCATCATTTGTGTTCTTGACCTAAGTAAGGATTTTTCCTTTTGTCTCAATGATGTAATTATATTCCTATTAATGACTCTTATATAGTTTGTCAATCATTACTTTGAAGATACACATCATGTTGTGTCCAAAAGGAGATTTGAAAACATAACTATGTGCCTATGGTTGCTTGTGCACTTGCTCTATCTTCCTTAGTAAAAATTGAACTTGCATGTGTCCTCAGCATTCAATTTTAAAATAGTTCCTAGAATTAAATAAGTTGTATTATGTGTGTCTAGACAAATCGTTAGTTATGAAAAAGTGTGTCATGTGCTAAAATTGACTTATAAAGTAGTCCATAACTTCTCTTTGCTTTACAAAAATAACTGTATTGTTTAATTTGTGTGTCATGTGCTAAATTAACTTATATTTTTGGGTGGAGGGAGCATATGCTTGTATGCAAATGAAACTGCATAAGTTAGGCATATCATTTTATATATGGAAGAACTTGTATTGTTTTATGTAGTAAGTAAAGTTTTTTCAAAGGCATGTTAGACTCTATATCATATTTGGATACTATTAGCTAGTGTATTTGAAAGAACTGGAAACATGAAAAATAATACTCTACTAGCAGCGGCGAAGCTAGCAATAATTCTATGAGGTGGTCACATATAAAGTTTTTTTTTTAAATTAAACTAACCCAGTAGGCAACAAAAATTCACAATAAATATTACTTATATAAAACGTTCTTCATAAAATATACACTTGATTCTACAAGAACGGATTATACCAAAAAATACGGCAATAAACTATTTTGTACCAAAAAAGCCACAATAGAATAGCGGATTGTACCAAAAAAGCTACAACAAAAGAAATAAAAACTAATAGTAGCTATTTTTTAAAAATGAACTCGTCGGCCCTTCAAAGACTCAAATTCATCCATAATTGCATCTGAGCTAAATTGACTTGCAATGTCCTTTTCAATATAGATAACCAAGCTGTTTGAAAGAAAATCATCACTCATTTTGTTTCTTTGTTTTGTCTTGAGATTTTTCATTGATGAGAAAGCTCTCTCTATCGTTGTTGTCGAGACTGGGAGTGTCAAAACAAGACGAATCAATCTATCAATTAAATGTTAGCGCTTTGATTTCTAAGATTCTACTAATTTTTTGCACAACTCAGAGAGTGTTGTTATATTTTGAAAAGACTGAGGTATATCAACAATGTAATGACTTAATTGCAACTTAAGATGAAGTCTTTCTTGCTCAGTGAAATCATTAGAATAGTAAGTCTCTGCTAACCTACAAATATAATTAATGTAACATATTAGTAAATACAATGAACTCTTTGTAGACAATGAAGTTAAGACAATAAAAACTACATGCTAACCTGCAAATATTATCAATGTTGAATTCCTTGTAATTGTTGCTAGGATCCAAAGTTGTACTTAAACGTAGAAGTTCCACGTTTTGTTCATTAAATCTCAAATTTAATTCCTTCATCTGAGAATCTATCACAACCAAGAAAATATCAATCCTATAGTGATGCACCATAGTTACATTTGTTTGACGGGATTGACCTCTTCCCAAGACATATTGTGCACTCATGTCAGGAATCTCTATCTCATGTTTTAGACAAAACAATTTCACATTTTCTAACAAATCAGACCATCCATCATTTCTTAGTTGTTGAAGAAGTACTTTTGAAGTAGAAACAAGATGCATTGCATTTAAAATGTCTTGAGAGCGTGATTGCAATGCTTGACAAAGAATATTAGTGATTCCCATGATCTTAAACATCAAGTGTAGTATGAAAATAAATTCAAATGATGATAGCATTTTACTAGCAGCAGAAGCATCACCTCTTTGAGAATAAGTAGCCCCTTCATCAATAACAGTGCAGGCTGCATCATACATTTTCATTAAGCTACAAATGGATTGAAAATGAGAGCTCCAGCTCTCCGGATTGTACCCACTTGATTTGCACCTTTACCCGTTTGAAGTTCATCATTAGCAATCATATTTGTGATGTTAATTTCTTGAGCGGCTTGCAATTGATCATGCCTTTTAGAAGAAGCAGTAACAATATTTACAACAAGTGTGAGTTGCATAAAAAATTCATGAATATGAACTACTTCTCTTGATGCCGCAACCAATGCCAATTGCAATCTATGAGCATAACAATGCACATAATAAGCATAAGGACAATCTCTAAGAATCAAAGCTTGCAAGCCATTCCATTCACCGCGCATATTACTAGCACCATCATATCCTTGACCTAGGATATTTTCAACTTCAAGGTTGAAACGAGAAAGAACAGATACCAATTCATTTTTCAAGGTCATTGCACTAGTATCTCTAACATGGACAACATCAAAGAATCGTTCTTGAACTAAACCATCACCATCTACAAACCTCAAGATGACCGCCATTTGCTCCTTTTTTGACTCATCTCGAGCTTCATCAATAAGGATACAAAATTTTGCATTTCCTATCTCCTTCCTGATTGAGTTTCTCACCATGTTGGCCAATATTTTCAGAATCTCTTTTTGAACATCACTTGAAGTATATCTAGCATAAGATGGAGCATTCTGTAAGATAACTCTATCCACTTTAGGATTGGCATTTCCTAGAAATCTCAACAGCTCAATGAAATTTCCTCTATTATTAGAGGTTGTATCTTCATTATGACCTCTAAATGTACAAGCTTGAAAAGTCAACCATCTTACACAATCAATGCTAGTTTTGAGTCTAAGTCGATTCTTCTCAATCACTTCTGGACGTTGTCTTACAATATGTCGTTCAATATGTTGTGAATGTGACAACAAAGCCTCACAAGATTGGACACAAATATTATGTGGAGTTTGGTTTGTTTCCAACATGATTTAAAAGTGGACAATTTTCCCCGCTATTTACCTTCTTCCAAGTATTAAATCCTTTTTCAACGAAAGAGTTAGAACCTGGACGGTTAGATGCCTCTCTACCAAAAAGGTAGCACGGGAAACAAAAGATAGCATCTTTTTCATGAGAGTACTCTAACCAAGAAGGAAATAATTGAAACCAAGAAGCTTTAAAACGACGAGGATGATCATCATTTGATAAAGGATACATTATAAGAATAGGTTGGCATGGCCCACGTCTAAGATAGGCACGACGAATTTCATCTCTTTGATTTATAGGAAAGTCCCAAATCATCGGTCGCAATCCTGGATCTACTTCAATTTGAGAACAACTCATTTCTTCATGACGAAGCCTTTGGCGTTTTGGATGAGATTGTTCTTGTTCTTGTTCTTGAGGTGAAACATTGAGGTTGGATGCTTCAATTGGAGAGGAACCACTTGTAGCATTTGTATCCACTCTTTTATAGAATGTGTCAATAATTTTCATTTTACTCATACCTAAAATAATAAATCAAATAAACATAAGAATTTTTGTTGTTTAAGTCAAATGTTACACAAAAAAGAAAAAGAACTAGAACTATACGGTATTATGGTTAACCTAATTTGTTTTTCCTAACCCAATTCCAAAACTAATTTTTTATGAAATTGCTTAACTAAAACATAAAAAGGTATAAAAACCTAACTATAAAAATATAGTAACCATAAAAACTAACCAAAATTTTACCAGCTTGTGGTGTTATCTCATATATGCTAAATTCTAAAGCAAAACATTAAAAATTGGTTTCAAATTAAATGAGATTAGTGTGATTTGAGATCAAACCTGTGTGAATTGAGATCAATCGAATCTAATTATGTTGCTACTTGTTTGATGTTAGTTGTTGTTGTGTAGGTCACCATGTTGTTTGTGGCTCTTCTCTTCTATTCCATTGTACTCTGTAATTGTATTGTGATCGTGAAAAGTGAAAGGTTAAAGCCATCATTGTTTTATTAATTGTGTGGTGCTGGTGGGTTGAGAGTGTGTAGGCCTACAATTGTATTATTTTATTTGTTAAATAAATCAAATAATTTGAATTTTGACCGGAAGGTAATTAAAGATAGAAAAAATTATTTCACTTACAATTAAACTTGGAGTAGCTAAATATATATTATTAGAGATAGCTAAATATAAAAATATACCTAATCGCTCAAAAAAAAAAAAAATTTTGGGGTAGCAAGGGCTACCCCTCCCTTATACAACCATCCACCCCTGTCTACTAGTTTTTCCTCGTTGAAAGGGACTCACAAACGTTTGAAGTTAAAGTAAATTCATGCTTCTCATAAAGAAAAAAAATTAGGTGTATTTTTTTAGGTGGTTTTGGTATGATTCTTAATTAAACTATCAATGATTTTCTTAAATACACGATTTTCTCAAAGTCTATTATAACAAAAAAATATATGTATTTTTAGTTAAAAATTATATGAAAAGCATCTAAGACTTTGTTTGCGAGTTTGGAGGAGAATGGAGGGGAAGGCTTGGGGAAAAAGGAATGAACAAGTGGAAGAAATAGAGGAAAATGGGAGATGTAGGCTTTAGGAGCTAACTTTTCTTCATAATACTAAACCCTCCTCATTTGGGGGAACTAAAAAATTGTATTGGAGGAGGGTTTTGGGGGATTTTGGAAGCTTTATATGAATTCTTCAAATTTAATCAATGTTGTTATATTATTTTTAAAATGAAAAATATAGTAATCATATGCATTAACTTATCATTCACGAAAAACTACTCTTTTAAATTTTTTGAAAGATTTCTCCATTTTTTCTCATATTTTCCACCCTTCAAAGCTTTCCCTTCCCCTCCCCTCCAAATTTGCAATCAAGCCTAAGGTAATCCACATAAGTTTTGTCCTTCTCACGTAATGTCGTAAAATGTGAGTCTAATCATGTAAAGACTTGTCCAATCGCACTATAAATATTTTTTTTTAGGGGAACACATTATAAATTATTGACGAGTAATTCTTCTATAGTCACATTATTTAATAAAAAAAAAAACGCACATTATTTAATCATTTCAATAAATAACAATAAAATTGATCTTTTCTTATTCTACCTTTTTCCATTTATATGTGTGTGGCTAAATAGTTTTAATTTGTGTTGTTACCACATAAGTCTTGCTCATCCTTGACTCAGTTAGATGCTAATTTATATATGTATGATATATGATAAACATGAATTCCCAATAATTTTCTTAATTAAAATCACATTAGAAACCATTGAGAAACAATAAAATGAAATACAGCTCCATTTTACATTAAAAGTCCCATTTTCAACAAGGATAATACTAGATAGAATTAGACACTAATTCTTATTTCAATTGGAACTTGTTACTCTAGTTTAATATGTGGTTCATTGGAGTACAAAAGGGAACAAAAAAAATAATCAGCATGGTACGTAATGCTTATCTCTTTAATCAGTTTTCTTTCATGTTCTTATATCAGAAGGAAGAAAAAAAAAAAAAAAAAAAAAAAGAGAGTAGTAGGAAAAGAGAGGAGTATACTTTTAGGTTATGTTTGGATAAACAGATTATTTTGGCGTTTCTTATATAAGTGCTTATGTATAACCTCTTTCTTTAACAAAATAACTATAAACTATAAGTTGTTTTCACAAGCTATCCTAGAGAACTTATGGAAATAAGCTGAAAATAACTTATGAACATAAGATGGTTTCATAAGTTCTTCCAAAGAGTCTCACAAGTGCTTATATAAGTAGATAAGCTCAAATAAATCAATCAAAATAGTTTAAAAACAAAAAAGCAGCAAAGAAATTCCATAGAGAAAACTATGCATTTACATTTTCATCTCTGTACATATTTAAGATTAAGAAATTAAACACTGATGCTACAACCAGCCATTAAAGTTTCAACTAAATAAGTTGCATTATGAAAGAAAGAAGCCAGGAAAGTACAAATTGAACCCCTCATTGTTATTCTTATCCTTATTTATATACATCTAAGAGGTCTTGGAAAACAAACTCACTATGTCTCACTATGTCATATAAACTTATATATACATGAACTAACAGGCGCAAGAATGCTCCATTAATGTGGTTCTTGTTGAAAATGCAGTAAGAACCAATCTTTTTCTCCTATTCGGTTGGCATTCAACAAGAACTGCAACAAATTAACAAGACTGCGGAACAAAACTGACTTTATAGTTTGTGATTTTCTCGTGAAAAGGTTGAACACGGCCAAATCAGTTTGACACAACCAAAAACACAATTACCAAAATATATAAGTGGTTACGAAGTCTCGTGAAAGTGAAGCGACCTAGACAATGCCGCTGGATTGGCTTGCAAGACTGAAGACACTTGTACCAAGTGATTTTTCTCGTCACACTTTGAAGGGAATGCCTGAAAGAGTCTTCTCGGAGGAACTGAGTCGGCGTTGTTGTTCTTAATCCCAAGTGTTGTCCAGAAAGAGCTTTTTTCTGCTTCCTCAGAGTCATCAATCCTCAAAGTTTTAGGAAACCACAAGCTCTTTTCTTCGCTTATTTCTTTCTTACCATCTCCTTCACTTGATTTTAGCATGTTGTCCTCCCTTGAATGTTTACCTAAGGTTGGAGAGTTTGGAGTAGAGTCATGGTTTGCACCATTCGGTGATGATGGTTGTGCTTGCCGTGGAATGTTCCATGCACTTGGCATGGTACAACCCCAATAAGTTGTTGCAGGATAGAATGGCATGGAAAATCCTGGTGGACAGAAGGCCGGAGGTGGAATCGGTGAGCTCATTTGCACTGGATTCCATGGTAAATGCCAAGGAGTTCCATGAGGAAAGTAGCCACCTTGTGGTGGGAAGCTATGGTCATTCCACATAGCTTGTTCTTGAGATACATTGGTGGTTGCACCTTCCGTCGACTTTGTGGAGGTAACTGACGATTTATTTGACTGATCCTCGCCTTGTTCTTCACTGGTATGAGGAACACAAATTCTTAGTTCTTCATGTTTATGATATCCATTTCTTGTGTAATTTTGCATTGTTTTATCAGCATGTTTCAAAACAGATGCCATTGATTCACATACAGGTGAATTAGATCCAAATGTAAGGATTGTACCGTTGCATTTCACGGAAGGGTGTATCCGAGAATTCTGGAGTGTCGCTTCTGAGACAGTTATCTGGCGATAGTGAGAAGAAGAGCTCTTGTTTTTTCTACGACCGGCACCTACCGGTACGTTTCTCATGGTTCCACCGGCAGTCCAATATCTCTGGCAGTTCTTGCAGAAATGACGGGGTTGGTTGACATTGTAATTATTATAGTAGCAGAACTTCGTGTCCATGCTATTACAGCGAGGACAAGGAACTATTTTGTCCGGTTTTTTGAGGATCTTATCTTGTGAATTACTCGTCTCGTCCTGTTCTTCTTCGGTCTTTGAGGTTTTCAATGTAGCAGCCTTCCTTTCAGTGGATACAGTAATAGATTCTTCATCAGTTCTAGAGGCTGCATCTGGATTGGTGAATTCCTCTGTTGATTGTATAGGGATTCCATCTTCATTCTTTTCATCCGATGGTTTTTCTCCCAATGTGTTCTGGATTCATGAAAACCAAAGCTTAATATTTATTCACGCACTAAATTTTTAGTATACGCACCACATTTATATCATGAACAGACTATCCCAATTATAAATTGAACTAAATATTTGACATTTATGTATTCTGGATGCATAAATACCTTCCTAAGTCAAACAAAATAAACATTAAAAGACATTGATTTCATCAGAAGAAAAAATACTTGAAAGAATGCACCATGAAATACTTGAAAGAATACACCATGAAATACTCTATTGTTGCATATAACATAATCCTTCAAAAAAAAAAAAAACATAATCCTTGTTTTTGTATCAGTTGTGTAGAATCTGTTGGGAAACATCAAATGATAAAATCCAATTTTGATGTGTTAATCCTCTATGAAGCACCGACGCAAACACTAGACATTAGTCAGACATTGACACATCCGGTAATAATTTGATAAAACAAAGGCTATTGAATGTAACTACAGTCTACATCCGCCAGTATCAGACGCCGGAAATGCATTTAATCTAAAACATCAGTGCTACATAGGCTCATCCACAAATGTGTTGAGTCAATTTTCATAAAAAAGTTTGATCTGAGACTGGAAATATATTACCATCAAACACTAGCATACTTGTTGTGGCTCAAACCAAGGGAATTGAGTAAAACTGAAATTCATCAAAGTGGAAATTTGTACAGAACAGAGCATATGAATCAGGAATCTGCTCAAAGATGTTAGGGCAGTTTTTAAAATTCGACTGTTTCTGGATTTGGTAAAATCCATATAAAACTCAAAAGTCAAACAAGAAAAAAGCATAAGAAGAGAATTAAATCATTTTAGTTTATGTTCGGAATCACGTTGAGTTTCACGAAATCACAATAAAACCGTGATTGTGATTTTGTTGAAGCTCGAAAGCGTGGCTTTTACCGAAATTACACTACCAAAATCACTTTCAATAGCTTTCTAATTATAGCATCAGCAAGGTTTTGAAATCTGAACTGAGAGCTACAAGAGTTGGAAAACTATAAGCAAATTTCTCAAACTTCCCTCACAAAACTTTTGATTATAATCAATTTATTTCATACACCAAAATCCAAATAAGCTAATTTAAATACAAGCTAATTCTTTCAATCCATAAAAAAACATAAAACTTCACCAAAGTCAAATATAACTTCAAAAACTTAAACCACATGGTATAATTTGGAAACTTGCATTAGAATCATCAATTAACTCTCCCAGATTGAAAAAAAATCCAAAATCAAACATTGAAACTCCATGAAAAGTGAAAAAATTATTACAAAAAATACAATAATGATAATAATTCATGCCACCAAAGCAAGTCAAATGAATTTTCATAATTAAGCAAAACTAACAACAACCAATTAAATATTCTTCCATTTCAAATAAAGGGTCATAATCAAAATTAAAAATTTATGAACATGAAAAAAAAATCAAAATTCTCATTATATACATACCTTCTCAATCTCTTGGTCTTGTTCATCCTTATTATTCCGAGACTCATTTGAAGAGTTTGTAGAAAAATGATGATGATCATCATCAATACTCTCAACAACAACATCTCCAACACGAACCTCCAAAATTGGAATTGTTTTTCCAAACAGTTTGATCGCAGAGTCTTTTGTTTCCAACATTTTTGTTGCTAAAAACAGATGAAAACTTTTTCTGTTGTTGTAGTAGAAAGAGAAAAAAAGATGTTGTAAAAGGTTGTTGTAGAGAGAGAGAAAAGAAAAGTGACACGTTGTGAAAGAGTGAGAAAGTGTTGATCCGTTGAGAAAGGTTTGAAGTGCCACATCAGAAGTGAAGATGAATTTGAGCCACATAAACATTTTGTGGCCTTTAAAAGATCTTTTTCTTTCTTCCTTTTTCAGGTTGCTTTTTCTATCCACCTGTGTGTTGTGTACTTTGTCTTTGCGGTTTGTCATTTCGCACACATTTTCATACTATCTTCTTGCATATAAAACTCTCTAATTAACAACGTTTTTTCTCTAATTATTTAGCACTTTTAGATTTTTCATTTTTAATAAGTCAAAATGATATATTAAGAAAAGAATGTGGCTCCTAATCAACATAAGTTGTGTCAAAAAGATCACAAAAGTATACAAGGAAACAAATCATAATGGAACCAAAACAAAATGAATTTAGTCGATGCATGTTCAAGCAAATAAATGGGTCCGACCACCACATATGAAAGTTTAGTCTAACATTAATTTTTTTTTAATCCATCGAAAAGAATGTAGCTTTACTTTCTCTAACAATTGATAATCAGTACTTTCTTTGTTCTTGAATATTCTATTATTTCTTTCATTCCATAACCCCCACTCGCAGCAAAGGTAAACAAGCTGCATAAAGTTACGTCAAACTCGCAAACTTCCTGAAGAATATACAAACTGAACGAAGTGGTCCTGTAAATGAAATGGATCAGCCGCTGATGTACTAAGCCATGCCCTAACTAAGCCCCGCAAAGAACCGAAGCAAGGGCAAGAAATAATCAAGTGTTGCACGGTCTTGGTACCGCCACAACCAGTCACACAATGTTGAGTCTTGAGGGAATAATTCTGCGTGAAACCAAATTATCCTTTGATGGCAACCAATTTCGAAGAAGTCTTCAAACAAAAATAGAAACCTTCAATGGGATGTGTTTATGCCAATTAAGATCGGTAGTAACATCATTAATGTGCAACTCCTGAGAAGTAAGTAATTGATACACATCCTGAACCGAATAACCACCACTAGGAGCAGTCTTCCACTACCAATGGTCTGTAAAATTATGCTGCAAAGAAATGTCATGAAATAAAGATTTACACTCCCCTAACATCTCCTCCAACCAAAGTCACGCATCACCGCAACTGTAACCAACTTATTCTCTTCCAAATCTAACAAACACCTAAACCTCCTACACAAAGGCTTCCCACCTAACCACGAATCCGTCCAAAAAAAAGTATCCCTCCCATCACCTACCTTCCTCTAAATACTCTCCTCAAACCACCCGCCACCGTCCCCACCTTCCCCATCACGAATTTTCGCTACCTCCCTCCACCAAGAAGAAACACTTTGTCCCACAACCTCCAACCTCTCATTCACCTCACCATAACAAGATTCCAACACCCTATACCACAAACCCCTCTATCCAGTAACATCCGCCAACATCACTTCCCTAACAAAGTAAGATTAAACTCCCTCTTACGTCGAACTCTTAAACCACTGTTATCTTTTCTCAAACAAATATTATTTAAACCTATCCAAGAAATTTTCCTACTATCCTCACTTCCATCCCAAAAAAAAAACTTAATCATACAGATTCAATAGAAGAGATTATACCTGACGGGGCTTTGAAGAAGGAAAGAACATAGACAAACAAGGAAGACAAGACAGATTTTAGGAGAATCAGACGGCCATCAAAGATAGAATTTACTTTTCTACCCAGACAATCTAGATTTATTGCGAAACAAAACAGACTCCAAAAACACCAAGCGACGCAGATCACCACCAATAGGAAGGCCAAAATACATGAAAGGGACTTTGCCCACTTTGCAACTCAAAACAGTGATCACTTCAGTTAACCACGATTATGAGATATTGACCCCCACCAACATACTCTTATGAAAGTTAACATTTAAAAGACTTTAGATTAAAACCTAAGTTTGAACTTTAACCCTGTATATATTATTTAATGTCTTTATCAGTTGAATTATAAGTTCATGATCACTCTTATTTTAGGTTTTTGGCATGATATTAAAAACAACAATGATAAATAGATATCGTTTATTTTGTTATATATATATTCAACACTTTATTGTATCTTTATCTCTTTCTTTTATCACATCATCAAATTATCACATATATCACCTTTTTTAAGGTTTATCACTTTCAAGGGTGTACACAAGACATTTTTTTTACTAAAAATTGTGGATTACGTTTATATAAGTATGAGGAATGATATTTTGACAACCAATTTTCAACAATTTTTAGTGACAACCTTTTTCCTCTCTTTTTATTGGACAATAACAATAGAGACAGAAAAACGAAGATAGAGAATAAAAGTACAATGAGAATATGAGAGAGATGGTTGTCATAAAAGTTGTTAAAAAATGGATGTTCAAATATCATTATTCGATAAGTATACTATTACATTTAATTATAAATAAGAGAATTATTTGATGATATAATAAGAGGGAGGATCAAATTGGCGTTTCTAAAATATATATTTAATAGATGTATGTTTGTAAACATTTCAATGATAAATGTGAAAGTTTGAATTAGTGTCTTGTAATAAATGATTATAAATATGAACTCTAAAAGTTCTCTAAAAAAAATCTAAATGATTGATTTAGTGATAAAAAGATATTAGATGCGAAAATATCTTGTCAGAACTTCGGTAATATATTTGATGAGCATATATTTTAATTTATTTGTAAGTATTTTTTTTTTTGGACTTAAGATCTTTACTCTTCTCGGCCTTAGATTAGAGACATCATCGTCCCCGTGAGCTTACCTCTGTTTGGTAGGGACAATGTATATTTTATGTAGAGGTCGGGTTCGAACTCCAGATATCCCATTTCTTCACATGTAATTGTGTGAGCTTTAACCATTAAACTATTTGATAAAAAAAAAAGATTAGAGCATCATCGTTTCACTCTTGATTTTTTATTAACAAACAAAAAGATCATAAATATGAAAAGCAAGTTTTATAATTAGAGACGAAGGGATATTAAGACAACATTTATTAAAAAACATATGATCTAACAGTTCCTCACTTTTTTTTATAAGCTCAATATTTATTGAAGAGAAAAAGGAAACAAACAAACAAGAGGAACATAAAACCAACCCAAAAAAGAAAAATACATAAAAATAAAACGCTCTCATATCACATAGATCTCTACCTTTGAGTGGATATTATTAAGCTTTTTTTTTTTTTTTTTTTTTTTTTTTTGCTTTAGAAAACACTTCAATAAAAGGCTCTCCAATAGAGGTATAATATTTTTTTTGTCAAGTAGTCCAGTAGTTAGAGTCACACATTTTAAATGTGAAGAATTGTGATGTTCGGGGTTCGAACTCCGACTCTTGCATATAATATAAAATATTCTTATCAACTGAGTTGAACTCACGCGTATATAACGATATAACATTCTACAAATATTTAATAAGTGTACTCTCTATTCCTCATATGTATATATCTTATGTTTGTTTCTCTATGATCTTTAATTTTTAAATTATGCAATATCTCCAAGTCATGAGCAATATTAGGATGCATTTTTTTTTTTTACGAAGCTAAAATAAATTATATTACCACGAAAAAGGCTTTCCTAACACAAGATATCCAATCGAATTTTACTCACATCCCGATCAAATCCTAAATTACTAACCCCCTTCCCTAAAAATGAAGAGCCACACATAAAAAGCCAATAAATTTTAAATAAAAAGTTATACATTGTTTTGTTGGTCAAAAGCATAACAAACAAAATGCATTACAAACGTGTTTGTGTGTGCAACGACTACCAAACAACATAAAAAAAATTGTTATAACTCAATTACTTATCACATACTTCCATGTCAATCTTATTCTTGAATGTCAAGCACACCCTTAATTTGATTCCTAAATTTACAACATCCTTTTACTTTTAATTCAATTATTATAAGTATATTCTTAAAAATTGTAATGTTGTTTGGATGAATATTTTTATAATTTAATTTCTTACAAAGTTTTCTACCATTATATTACTTGACCACAATTTAATTCAAAATTTGGATGAACATGTATTTTTCTATTAATTTCTCTATAAAATTGGACTCCCTCTCCAATCATATTTTACATAATTATCATATGACCAGTTTGATTTTATAAAAAGGACATATATTAGAAAGAGAAGAAAGTATCACAAACAAAGGAGTTTTTTTCATTTTCATAAAACAAGAACATGCATTCTGGCTTAATTGGCTTGTTTGCCACAAACCACACGTAATTAGACATGTCTAAGGTCCATTCCAAATTTACTAAAACACTGAGTATGCTTTTACTTTTTCCATCAATTCGGATAATAAAATCCGAATAATTAGGTAGTTCAAAGTTTATAATCCAAACACAGCAAATAGCTGAGCCAGGTCCTTTTTTTTTTTTTTTTGTTTTTTCTTTCTTTCTTAAATTATAAAATCTGAACTGCCTTTGTAAACTACTCTTGTGTCAAGAATTTAGAAAAAAAAAAAAGGTTCGGAATATATAATTTGAATTGTATCAGCACAAATACTAAAGTTGTTTGTGACATAAATAGTTAGTATAAAAACCATTCTAACCCCAATCGTTTTGTTTTAGATCATTGTTAGTTGTTCCTGTAATGTCTAAGTCGAAAATTCGATTTTCAGTCTATTTGATTGGATTGTTCCAAAACTTGTCTAGGAAATCAAGAAAGAAAATTAATGAACAAGACTCTCCTAAAAGGGACTTCTTACGGGACTCGACCCCTTAAAATCTAAAATTCTACCGATTAGATCAATTTTTCATTTTCTAAAGTTTTTCATAAACTCAAAAAAATTCCTAAAAAAATTGCATTAGCATGATTTTATTTTTAAAAAAATTGTGGTTTTTTTATATTTTTCTTATTTCATTTGATAGGTTTTATTTTACTTTGTTTGTTTTTAAAACAAAATTCAAAACCTTATTAAAAAAAATAAAATTCAAAACTACTGAAATTGAAGAGATTCTAAATGTTGTTTATATATAAGCATATTTCAGATTATAAAATTTGAAATCCCTAAAAAGCGCTTGGATTATACAATCTGAACAAAACATATTTAAAAAAAATAGGGCGCGTGAAAAACACATAAGGTGGGAAAAGTTATACTCACATGAGTGTAATAGAAGAAGTGAAATTTTTTCACATAATGTTTCCAAATTATCTTACACGTGCTAAAAACATGTTTGCTTCTTTCTTTTCAAATAACTCATACACAACTCAGCCAAATAATTTTCAAAGTCAAACGAACCATCTTAGAATAGCCACCTAAACAACAAAAATGATATGTAATAGCACTCGAATGCATTGTAACAAAGCCTAGCCAATTTGTAGTCAATGACCAAACTCTGTAAAAAAAAAAGTCACATATGACAAACAAGTGTTACATGTCTTCATTCATGTCATAACCTCCCATACAACTTTGGTCGTTGTTCTGAAGCACCCTCATGATAACCAAATTATCTTTAGTTGGAATCCAGTTGAGAAGCAGACGCTAATCAAAGAGATTTACTTTGAGAGGAGCCACTGGAATCCAAAGAGTGTGAGAATTAACTGGAAAGTTATTATTGTTCGCTAATATAAAAAATTGATTGATAAGAATCGTTTACGGTGTAGGATTTTGACGGATTTAATTTCCACAACCACATCCAAACCATCATGCAAAACTATAGAAGTTAAGATTTTAGAACACTCACCCACTTGTTCTTCCTCCCAAGCAAGCAACATCCTCCTCCAATTCCACACCTCACCTCCCATCCCCCAACATAACAAGAACATCCCCGCCACAATCACTAATTTATTGGTAGTTAACTCATACAACCTTCCAAACCTAACATTAAGCGAGCCTTCTTCCATCCAACGATACCTCCAAAAATATAGTAGAAGACCATTTTTCACCACAAATCCTATGTTATCAACCAACCAGCTTTCCACCCCCAATCAGACGCCCTCTCGAATCGAATCATATTGGGTGGACCCAAGAATGGGGAATTTAGAAACAAAAAATAAACATTTGAAAGTCAATTACAAGTCTATGATTCGAGTTTACAAGTCTATTTCGCATAGATAAAATGTGTTTACTTAAAATCTTGATTTTGACAACATTGCTTCCTCGCTTCCACAATTGTCATTTGTGCGTATTTCACATAGATTTAAATAAAAATTAGATGAAATAAAAAAATGTAAAGTTTACTATATCAATTATGAATGTATTCATTATCTAAACTGGTATGATCTCAAAACACTTTGTGTTTTCACGAGTCTTACTTAATGCAAGTATATACATTGTCTTATGTAACAATATAAAAAGATCGAATTCACAAGGACTTGGGCGTTATAGCTTGATGTTGCTTGTTTGCATAAAATTAAAATAAATCATTTGTGTCAATCTAATAAAAATAAATTTTAAGAGCAATAACAATTTAGGGAAACAACTAAAAAAACTTAGAAGATCTCAAGAATAAAAGTTTGGTTTAAGACAAGAATCAGTTATGGCATGGTTTTGCAAAGATATAGAGAAGTATAATTGTATACAACTTTATGGCGACCAGGTGGCCTTAGGGGTTTTTCCCCCTCAACCATCTTGTTAAACACGGGACAACACATCTTCCGGCATTCACTCACAATATTTAACAAGCAACATTACTGGGTTAGGTCTCAGTAGCAATTCTCATGGAGAGGTCGAGCGTTTTTTCTATGACAAGAAATCTAAACAGATTTTGAAACTTCTATGTTCCAAAATCTATGTTTATATCAAGCAATCTTTCAAGTTCCCATCTCATTTTGGTCTCATGGTCGTAACTTATATTAAAGAAACGGTTACATTCCTATCTCCTTCTAATCTCTCAGAATTTAACAAAAAAAATGAAAAAATGATGAAGTTTTTATTTTATTTTAAGATTATCATTAAAATAGTTTGTTTAAAAGAAGCTTGAAGTTGTAACTCTCTAATCTTATGCAAATATAATCATAACGTCATCATGTCTAAATCATTAAAGGGGTTTCGCTTATGATGAGCTTAACCACAAAAACAAAAAGTAAAAAAGAAATAGATGAAAACATAATAAGCTATATTAATAGAGAAATATAGAGTTAGCAAGATATTACATTCCTTAATGGAAAATGCGAGGTCTTTGCGTCACATAAGTAATTCGAACTCTAACTCACTAAGAACTAGCGCTCATGCTCATCTATAGCAGAGATGAAATAAAGTGATAATGCTAGTGGCTGCTAACCATAGCTAGACCTTGGCTGCTCAATTCAAAACAACAAATTTTGGACTCTTGACATCAACATGCGGTTGTCCTTTTATAGTACAAGTCCAACCACTACAAGTTGTGTCCTTTGGTAATTTCTCCTATCATACGTTATTGTCTTGTTCTCTTGGGACTAAACACATTATTCTATTCCTCGCACTACAATCATTAGAGACAACTTATCGAACTTCTTCCGCAAGCAACGATAGTCTAGGGACCCAAGAGTTCATACAACGCATATTGGACGCCCTAGAACGATACAACTTTAGACTCCTCCGTAGCACTGCATCTTTCTACATCGTCAACATCCTTCTTAGTGCTATATCTTGTATCACCACACCATACATTCCACCTGTTCCAGAAAATTAACCATAGCAAGAATTACTAGTTCAAACTAATTAAATTCGCAAATAGTTTCTGATTAGATGTAATATGTCATACAATCACTCAACATCTCATAAAACATGAGGGAAAATTAAGGTAATAACCAACATTTTGTTGGTTATGGAAACCATTATATCAATAAATCTAATGTTAAGTACAATTAATGATTTATTTACATTGGTCCGACCTTTCTAATTTGATTCAACACCATAATTTAAGGAACTAAAAAACTAATTACAATTTGAGTCAAGTTTTTTCGAAACAAATATTTTCTAAATTCAAATTTGAGTTAAAAACATAAAACACGAATATCTAAACCAGAATTTAGATAAGTTTAGATCATATTTTATAAGATATTAACTTAAGAGTGATACACATAATATTAGTTATATATACAACTGGGAAGAAAAAATAAAACCCCTTTTTCTTCACAAATTATAAGCGAAGTTTGGAAAGAAAGTTGTGCCTAAATATAACAATATTTTTTTTAAGGAAAACAATATTCTTTTTAAAGTCTAAAAATCTTTTAGGTTGTCAAAAAAAATAATCTTTTAATTTATTTTTATAAGAAAAATGTTTGGTGAGTTAGATCCTGGAGTTAACCTAGGTCAGAGTACACACAACCAACGTTGATAAATGTATTTATAGATCATCAATCAAAGATATCCTCACGCTCACGTCAAGTCAAAACAATTTAATAATCTCTTTTTATGTAAACTATTTAATGAGCGTTAGAATATATAAAGTCTCAATACTTGTAAAAAAAGAAAAATATAAAGTCTCAATATTATACAACAAACTTTGACCACTTTTTGTTAATTTTATAAATTTTAAAATTAAATATAAGCTCTAATATTTTTTTTAAGGAAGCTCTAAAACTATTTTATCACTTTTTTTTTGGTAAAATATCAAAATTTATTTTATCGCTTTATATTTATTGTTTGACCACTTTTTGACCACTTATTGTTTTTAAAGAATCTTTTTTTTTTATTATAATTAAGTGTATTTTAAAAAAAAAAAGTGTAATTTTTTTACAATAGAAAAAAAAAAGTGTAATTTTAAAAGTTAATGTTGTAAATGAATTTCTGTAATAATAATATATCATTTATAAGATGAAGATGCGATGATAACAAAACAATGAAGCAGTGATGCTTCTTCTGCTTATGCTTTCTTCCACACCCTTCAACCTGTTCTAACCTAAACCCACTTCCAATTTCACTATTTCTTTTCTTCAATTCTCTCTCAATTTCAATCCAAAATCCCTAAAAAAAATCACCCCTTTTCAATTTAATCCATTGATTTTGAACAATTCCTCAATCCAATTTCATTGATCACTCAAAATTTCCAATCTTCTCAGGTTTAATTGAACTGGGTCAATCCAATTTTAGGGTTTCCGTGTTTTGATCCAATTTTAGTGTTTCTTTGATTGATGATTGATTAAGAACACCCCACAACAATTCCTCTATTGAATCTTATTGATCACTTCAAATTTTCAATCTTTTCAGGTTTAATCGAACTGGGTCAATCCAATTCGATTGTTTTGATCCAATTTTAGGGTTCTGTGATTGAAATGGTAAATTTCCATAGTTTGATCTCATCCGTTGACCAATCATCATCATCCATGGCGAATTCCATCGATTTAGCTAAATCGAGGAACCGTAAGACACTTAATTCTCTTCAGATTCCGCAGTGCGAGCGATCTAGATCCGCTGTTGTTGATGTGGTTATATTTATAGCTGTTGTTATTGCTTTAGGGTTCTTGGTTTTTCCATATATTCAATTTGTGATGAGTGAAAGTTTCAAACTTTGTGGTTTGTTTATGGATTTGGTGAAAGAAGAAGTTGCTGTTGCTCCTGTGATTTATGTATCCCTTGGAGTTAGTGTTTCTTGTGCTGTTGTTGCTACATGGTTTTTTATAGCTTATACATCAAGGAAATGTAGTAATCCTAATTGTAAGGGATTGAAGAATGCTGCTGAGTTTGATATTCAGTTAGAGACGGAAGATTGTGTGAAGAATTCGCCGTCGTTGGGTAAAGATGGTGGTGGAATTAAAAAGGGTCTATTTAAGATTCCTTGTGATCATCATCGCGAACTTGAAGCCGAGCTTAAGAAGATGGCACCTGTTAATGGAAGAGCTGTTCTAGTTCTTAGAGGAAAGTGTGGTTGTTCTGTTGGTAGGTTAGAAGTTCCGGGTCCAAAGAAGAATAGAAAGATCAAGAAATAGGATACAGAAATATAAGACTCTTAACTCATAGAAACGAGAAAATAATAATTGAATATTGTGGGAAGAGGAGTTGGTTATAGTTATATAATCATGTTCATCTATGTAGCACCAATACGAACACGACACCAAAACATAATTGGTTGTGTTTGATGTTCATGTTTGTCTGAGT
This sequence comes from Medicago truncatula, assembly GCF_003473485.1. Lineage (NCBI taxonomy): Eukaryota > Viridiplantae > Streptophyta > Magnoliopsida > Fabales > Fabaceae > Medicago > Medicago truncatula. The sequence goes on along the minus strand of NC_053048.1, from coordinate 3,046,806 downwards.
GTTTCATAGATGGTCAGATTTAGGTTGTCTTTAAATAAGCCTGTCTTGGCAATAAGTTGTAAGGAACTTTGGATCATACACAGTTTGGTTATTTATACCTTGGAATATCAGAATACTTTAATCTTATTTACTTTACTAATTTGCAATTTTGTCTTTGTTCGTTTGAATTTGGTGTTTCTGAGTTTCTATTATTTACCATGGTCATAGAATATGTAGCATTGCCACTTCAAACTGATGGCGTGTTCAATGTCTGACTTGTGTCACAATCCGACATGATACGTCACTGATATATGTGGTTGGTTACATTCAATTACTTTTATTTTCTTAAATTATTACAGGTGTTTGTGTCTGTTGCTATATCAATGCCTTGTTCTGCATGCGGCAGTGCTTTGTAGGTTACAAATTCAAAGTAATTTCAGTTTTTGTTATAAATATCCAAGGATTGAAATTGCCGATCATTTTGTAGGGTGCAGTGCAGGGTTACAAATGGAGTAAGTTGTTATGATTTTATGAACATACAGATGAACCTTGTTATGTTTTGATCTTAGATGTGTTGTTTAACACTGAAACTGATTTGCTGGATTTTGATATTTTTTTGTCATACTTGATTCTTCAACTTATGTTTGACAGTAATGTGCATTTACTTCATGGACTATGTAAATTGTTTATCACATTGATTGCCATTGTAGGCTGATTTTTCTAAGAGAGGTTGCCTGGTATGAACCATGGAGTGCACTACTCAAGTGTAAGACATATTTTCTACAAGTATTTGTGAACTCTGTTTTTCATTTGAATTCACTTATCAGAAAATTGAATTTAGGCAAAATTGATCCAGGGTCCTTTTTATAATTTGTTGTCTCAATAGTCTTTATCTTTTTCTGGTGTCAAGTTAGTCATTTACGTTTAAAAACATTTGCACCATTGGACCGATCTTCATTCGCCATCCACTTTTGTTATAGATTTGTGTATGTGACCAATAAGTAAATGGTTTGCTACAAAAATTGTTTCACCAATCAACTTCACTATTAGTCTCAACTCTCGAGTTGACAACAAAGAGACCACACTTTTAGGTAAAGTATGAAATAGACCATGTTAATTTTGATGTATGAAGGATTGTAACTGTTATCTTGATGAATTGAGGATACAGTTTACAAAATGGTCTTGTAAGATTTTTGGTAACATATATGGATGAAAAACGATGTTGAGTCCAACATTGTTGACATTATTAAACACAAAATACCAACTTGATATGAAAAAAAGATTAAAGACTGTATTGATACACAAAATTAAGATAAATGATTCCTAGTGCAATTTTTTCTTCAAATTTCCATATGAAGTAAATCATTTTAAAGTAGTAACTTGAAGCTTATTTTCTTGTCCATGTCTCATTTTGTTGTAATTGGTTGGATCTGATATTTGTCCATGTTTACTGAACTTTTATGTATCCTGCTGCATCTGTTGTCATGAAGTTAAAATGTATCTCTTACCCTTTGCCCTCCTTTCATCTGAAATATGCTTATTTATACACTTAACTAAGTGCTTTTCATACAAGTGTTTATGTATAAGCTATTCCTGTAAATGAAGATAAAAAAACCAAACTGTTCTCATATAAACTATCATAAAGAAACTACGCAAATAAGATGAAAACAAGACATGTCATAAGCTGTCATAAGCTGTTTTCATAAACTCTCCAAAATAGTTTGACAAGTCTTACGTCACGATATAATAAACTCAAATAAGTCAATCAAAAGTAGGCTCCCATTGATTTCATAGTTATTGCTATGCTTGCTTGAATTGATTTGGCTTCCAATATTTCCACATATTGATGGTAAATTTATTTGAAATATACACAAGGTAAATGTTATGTTTGACCTTAAACTCAGGTTATTGGTTTTTCCAATATCCCTTGGTTTTCAAATGCTACGTGTATGAATGTATTCTTTGTGGGTGGATTAGACGGTTCTGACTCAACCGACGAGTTTATAGAAGAAGGGTACCAATTTATTATCGAGTGAAGACAATTTGGCCAAATTAGCTCTTTGACTTTTGCAAATTTATACGAGAAAATAGGTAAATAGGTACAAGATTTTAAAAGTGAAACTGGTTTGCTGGATTTTGATATTTTTCTGTCATACTTGAAGTCTAAGAGGAAACGTCAGATAAATATGACTCTTGATAAGAGTTTATAATCGAGTGAAGACAAGTTTTTATGTCATTCCAATACAAGATTTTAATATAAAGTCCAACGTCAGATAGATATGATTTTTAATAAGAGTTTATAAAGAGGAAACCTCCTCACTTAAAAATCAGTTTTTTAGACATAAATTTTCACTATGTTGTATCAATGGATAATGTTGAATGTTCGGTTAACATATATCATGTTGTATCCTCTTGGTCAAAATTAACGGAAGGACTATTTTAATAGCTTATTTCTCGATGGCCTCTTTATCGGCCTTTGCCACATGAAGGATTCTAGTGGCCAACCAAACTTTGAAATGGGAAATTGCTCATATGGCCACACAAATTTTAATTCAGAGAGGAAGATTATTTTTCTTAACCTTTCTATTTCTAGTACAACATAAACTTAGTTCAAGGGTGTTTACATAAACTTAGTTTAAGTAGATTTACACAATCTGATTTCAAGTACAATATGTACACTATAGGTTTCTAAAACTTACTCAAATTAAGATCAATAAGTACATTACCTAAACTCAATTCAAGTACACTTACACAATCTCATTTCAAGCAGGTTTACACACAAACTGAGTTCAAATACAACTTCGAGATTTTAGATCTTACTCAAAATTAATTTAAATAAGTACATAACATAAAAACTAAATTCAAGTACGTTTACACAAACCCAATTAAGTATGTTTACGGAAACTGAGTTCAAATACAACATGTATATTATGAATTTTGCCAAAACCTTTTTTCTTACGATAATATTTTTTGAGTTTAACGGATATGTTATGTCACCATAAATTAATTTTACAAGGACATCCAATATAAATCAACTACTTCTCTATGTCATACCATTAAATTGAACTGTAATATGATGATTTGACGGAATACACAACTTGTATTAGATATAAGTTAAAATAATATTTTTCAATATAATTTTCCAAAGTCATATTTATATTTATGATTTAATTTGTTTATATTGATAATGTAAACTTTTTAATTTACACATATCATCAATCAAATCACGTCAGATATATATTTTTGTTTAGATAGGCGAAACAACAAATAACCATCAAAACTCACACAAACAAACGTAAGAGTCGGAGTTCCAACTCTGATCGTGATGTTCGACATAGTAATTTCAGTGTTTTTGTCGATTGAACTGCATATAATTTTTTTTTATATGCAGTTCAAGTACATTTACGCAAACTTAGTTCAAGTTCGTTTATTTAAACTCGGTTCAAGTATTCATGTATGTAGATCTCACACAAACTCAAGTTTACATAATCTTAGTTCAAGTGTGTTCACATAAACTTAATTTAAGTACATTTACATAATATGAGTTCAAGTACATCATGTGCATTATAGATTTCTAGATCTTACTCAAGTATAATAGTTCAAGTACATTACCCAAGTACAACATATTAGTTAGTTCAGTATGCTTACACAAACTCATTTCAAGTATGTTTACACACAAACTTAATTCAAGTACAACTTGTACATTATGAGTTTTTAGATCTTACTCAAATTTAGTTCAAATAAGTACATAACATAAACTAAATTCAAGTACGCTTACACAAACCCAATTAAGTTTGTTTACTTAAACTCAGTTCAAGTACAACATGTACATTATAGATTTTGTCATAAACATTTTTTTATTTCAAAAATAGATTTTTAAGTTTAATGGATAAACTATGTCATCATAAATTAATTTTACAACGACATCCAATATAAATCAACTACTTCATTATGTCATACTATTAAAGTGGAATGCTTGACAGAATACACAACTAGTATTGCATATTAATCAAAATAATTTTTTTTCATAATAATTTGCCAAAGTCATCTATATTTATTTATTTTTGAATAAAAAGTCATCTATATTTATATTTATGATTTTTTGTAGATAGAGGAAACAACAAATCCCTTTTAAAAACTCACACAAACAAATAGGTAAATGGAAGTTCGAATCTCGATGATAATGTTCAACCAAGTAATTTCAGCATATGTGTTTATTGAAAAACATATAAATTTAAATATTTTCTCTCAATTTTTTTTTTAAAATATTTTATTTAGGGAGGGATACTTGAACAACCAACTAACTATAAAAGTGTATTTAAAAAAAAAAAAAAAAAACTAACTATAAAAGTGACATAATAATTGATTTGATTAACAAAAACTTTACTTATGGCACCGAATTATAAATGTAAAATTTGAAATTAAAAATAATCAATTTTGTTACATTTTGCGTTTCTTTTCAATCTCATCATCATCTGCATCCTCCTCTCTCTACTTGCTCTAACAACTTCGAGGGCAAGCTTCTCCATGGATGCATCTCTCTGCGATATTTTCAACATTTACCGAAGATTTTGTGGTAACAATTTTTCTTTCTTCCAATTCTTTAATTTATCATGCACCAATTCTTGTTTTTCTTTTGGATCGTTTAATTCAACTTTGTTTTTCTTAGTTTTATGATATTATATTGTTTAATTTTAATATCATGTTATTATGAATATGATTAATTTGTTTAACTTGAAGGTTGAAGCAATAATTTATGTTTTTTAGTAATGTTTATAAATTATTTTGTTATTTGTGTTGTTATTTAGGATTAATTATGTTTAACTTAATGCATGTAGTTTATAGTTTTCAGTGATTGAAATCTGGATACAGGAAACCAAGTGATTGGACTCGGTGGTTAATGAGCTCGATTTCTGGTTGGAACAATTTAACTTATCTTCTGACCGAACTCTGAATTATCTGGGTCGGTCCCTTTCGTAAGGACCAATTGTTCGGTAGAACACGAGTTCATTTCCTGGTTACCTCCCGATCGAACTTTAGGTTATCAGGGTTCCTTTCCCCCGGAACCTGGAGGGTTAACACAAAAATTAAAATCTGGATACAAGACCTAGAAAAAATTTAAATTTTATTGGATTAAAATTATATTTAACCCTGATATCAATGTATTTATTGTTTATTATTTTGAGTTTGTTTGTGCAGATATAAAATCAGGACATGCATTTGTTGTTGGTGAAGAAGGGTATAGACAAGACAGTGATTTTCAGAAGGCTAAGTTCTCAAGGGAGGCATTGACACAGTTGTCGAAATTGGTGGAGTCTAGAGTTTGTACAGGGTATGTTTCTCTCTTTGAGATGTTTTTTGGATAGTTTTGAAGCCAAGTTGTTCAGCTTAGAGTTTTAAACAGCGGTCACAGTAATGGTTGCTGTCGTCTTGTGACCATTGATATTGCCGAGATTCGTTGTTAAATGCAGCTGATACACCACAATTGCGGTCTCGCTGTGGTTTTAGAAACGACAAAAAGTGTTATGTTTCGGAAACAACGTAAACTTTATGTTGCGTTAACGGTTGTTGTCGTCTTGTGAGTCACGGTTTTGTTGTTTCAGAAACAACGTAAACCTTATGTTGCGTTCTAGATCACGGTTTTGGACCTTTTATTTAAAGTCCCATAATATGATTTATTTTGCTGTTTGTGATTCTTTGATAATCTAGGAAGGTTATTGATCTAAGGTTTTGATACTAATTTATTGTTTTCTGTTAGTGAGTTTTATGAATTATGAGTACTATGCTGCTAGGTGCTGCTTTAATTGTCTATTGTTGTGTACCATGCTGCATTCTTTGTACATTGTATATTCTAGAAGCTAAAAGATACATTGTCATATATCTTTGGTGCTACCATCATATGTGATCAATCCGTACTCAAGCATTTAATTTTTTAGCAAGTAATGAAGTGCTTTTAAATGAGGCTTCGGATGTGGGGTCGAATCCCACCAGCATACGTTTTAATTTTTTAGCAAATTATATCAGTTTTTTTTTTTCTAGATTAATTACTACAAAATTATTGCAGCGTATAAGTGGGCTCACCAATGTCACTTGCTGAAAAATCGGTAAAGTAGCGCATTGAATTTTAATTACTATCTGTCAACAATAGAAGTTAATTAATAATTACCAATATCATTGAAAAGCTTCGCCTTGAATTGCTAGTAAGTTGTGTCAGATATTGAAAGGCGAGAGTACCAGTTTTCATTTGAATCAAAATTAGCTGATTTTGACTAGTTCAACCTGTCATGACCGGTTTAGTGGCAGAAAAAATCCAAATGCATGACTGGACCTGATATGGGTCCAGTCCCCAGTTAATCTAACACTGTCTTCTTCTATCAGATTTTTAGTTTCTTTAATCATTTCAAGCAATGCTTTTTCCCTTATGTGATGATTATCAACTGTGTTTGTTACTATTTCTGTGTGATTTTTTACAATTTGAGGTTTCGGTATATCGGAAAAATGAAGGCATGCTTGAGCTGAATCCTGGCAGTTTTTTTGGTAGTCATGATTGGATCTTTTGTGCTGTACATTTTCTATCTGCGTTAAAGTTATGCTTCTAAAGAAACACATTTGTTTTTCTACTTCCACCTTATTGTTGTTGTCTTTGTCATGTATATCTCAATGTTACGTTTGTATCATGTATAGATTCATGAAGTTTAAATGTTCACAAAATCGCATGATTGTACTAAGTGGGCATCTTTCTTCTCTAACTTAAAATTTCACTTGTCAAATTTTCAGGGCAACAATTTTTGATGAACTGTCAATACTCATGTCACGGCTTGGTTTGATGGTCAGTTCCGTTTTTTTTTACCACCTTCAGTCATGCATTGCATATGTTTATCCAAAATAACATTTTCTGTCTACAAGCACACATGCAGGTTTAAGCCTTTTCTTTTCCCAAACAAAAAAGAAATTCTTTATTTGCTATCATTTGCAGTAGTTAGATACACAGAACCGAGTCACCAAAAGTGAAATTTTGAGAGGTTGTGCATTCTCTATATTATGAGAGAGACGAAAAAATATCTAGCATGATACAGAGAGTTATTGCATTCATTTTTTTTGTTTCCTCTCACTTATGTACTTCCTGTGTTTCTCTTTCCTAGGCAACCTTTTCAGAGTTTTCTCGGTTCTATGAATTTGTTTTCTTCATGTGTCGTGAAAATGGTCAAAAGAACATCAGTAAGTATCTCAGATAAATTATTTATGTACTTTGTTCTATTCAATCCTTTTAATGGCGAAGTAGAATGTATAACCACTGCTTATCCTTTGTTTTTCAAAATTCGATAATTTACAGCTGTAAGCAAGGCACTAACTGCTTGGAAATTAGTTCTTAATGGTCGGTTTCCACTGCTTCAGCCATGGTGTGACTTTGTTGAGGTACAATAATGCTTGCAATAATACAACTCGTCATCCTTGTTGAATTCGAAGTACTTAAATCTCATGAGTCAAAGATGGTGCTATTACCGGAATGTTATAAGAGATGTGTGGTAAATTTCAAATGATAATGTGCCCACTTCAATTTTTGCCTTTTTTAATGAAACATTATATTGTTGTGAAGTTATGAAATAAATAAACCCGTAGGTCTCTCAAGTCTCAGCTAGGTAAAAAGACCTGAGCCCATGTGCGATTCTTTTTAACCCTGATACAGGGTCAGGATTACTTATTTTCTCATGTCTCAGCTGATTTAAATTTGTCTAAAAGGCCCATTTTATATAACCCGTGGACCAATCCATCTATACAATCTAGTAGGGTCTTGTTATTTTCATTTAATTTCTATTGGAAACTAACCGATTACTATTTGTTTAGAAAAATCAACGATACAACATATCTGAGGATACGTGGCAACAGGTTCTATCTTTCAGCATATGTACTCGTGATAGTCTAGATGCCTATGATCCTGAAGGTATTGTTCCCATCATTTACTTTTTACAATTAGCTACATAGATGCAGAAATTTGTACTTAAATACCTCTCTTGTCATTTCTGCTCCTCACCCTGCATCTGCATCTCTGTTTGGATTAGAAGTTTCTTGAATATGATTACTTGAGGAGTCTGCATTGGAAGCAACACCAGGGTAGTCATGATGTTTTTACTAATTGATGCAATGATTTTATTTTTTTGTGCTTGTAGGTGCTTGGCCTGTTTTGATAGATGATTTTGTCGAGCATATGTACAGGTTAGGTTTCTTTATGGCCAAACAAGGCATCTTGAGTTCTTATAGTGATTTTGAATTTTGATGATAAAATTATTTATTGTTGGATTTGCTCAAAACTTAGTTTTTGATAGAGCCTGATGGCATCGGTTGATAGATATAGTCCTATAAGATGCCAAATGGTGGATTAATTAATATTTTCTTGGTCTCGGTTGATGCATGTATACTACGTAGGGAGAGTATAATATTCAGTTAATTAATTTCATGAAAAAGTGTAAACCAGTTCTCATATGTTGTCTTTATACATTTAAGATTGTTTTTCGGTGTTGATTAGTATGATTTAGGATTGTTGTTGCCTTTTTATGGACAAGTAAGCAAATTTCAAGGGGTTCTGTAGAATGTATTTCATCATATTTTGGACAAGGTCATGCAGAAAATGTTGTCCCATAAGATTAATAAATAGGTCGGTCAGTGTAATGGTGGCCTGTATTTGTTTGACTTTTTGGAACTTCTAGATGGGTTGAAGATTTGTTTGAAAGATATCTTGAATTTTGCATGCTAGTGGACTGATTAATGAATACCAGATCCTGAAATCTATAATTGCTACAGATTTAGGCATGTCCCAGTTCTAGATGTTAATGACTTGAGATTTAGCTTAGAATGTTCATTAAAATAGAGTGAGTTATGGCATGGTTGTTTGATTGCATGATTGAGGAGTGGTGCAACAATATTGACATTAAATTTGTAGACTGATTCTGATGACAAAATTTTGCAATTACTTGACCTTTCATTCCACTGTTCAGTACACTTTGTGCTAAGTTTCCTTCCTGAATTCCGTCAATCGTGTGGATTTTAGATATCCTAGATGAAATAAGAATTATAGAAATTGTTTCAATTCAGACAGAAAGAACAGGGAGCTCCCAGATCACTCACATAGGTTAGTGATGAGAGCCTTGCTGATGAAGAAGATAAGTGACCTACAATTTGGAGATGTTAGATACCTAGAGATATAAAGCATTTAGGATAGTTGGTCTTCAATATGATATTAGAACATCTTTGATCTAGTTTTTTGGAATTCAATCCGTGCCATTCCTATCTTTTAATAATCTTTTGGAGTTCAGCATAAAGAGCTGATTTGTGCAATGTTCACTCATGACTGAAGGGCCACTCATGACTGAAGGGCCATGCTAGTGATGTAAGATAATTATGAGCCTAGGCACTTGTTCTCTGATGAATTTGTATATGGTTTCCATTCCAGCTGGGGTCTTGCAAGTTTTAAAGTTTCGCAACCTAATTTTAGGCACTCGTTATTTGATAAATGTTGAACTCACTGGATTTTATTATATCAGCATACCTCCTGACCTTTGTTTAGTTTATTGTTCTGCAGGCAACCAGGATCGTACTATGAAAATTCCAACATCCACTGTAACTGTGGTGATCCTGAATCTCTGTCAATTCCTGGTCAGTTAATTGAAGTTCTACTTGCAACCACTCACTGATATAAGGAAATAGATTCTTTCCGATTTACTAGAATTCGTTTGGATTGGCTTATTTGAACCTGTCTACTAGCATAAACACTTGTATTGGGTTAGTTTATAGAAACAGTTTATGACATGTCCATTAACTGCTTTTAACTTATTTTCACAAGTTTTCCAAATAACTTATATTAAAACAATAATAGCTTATACATAAGCATGTATATGATAAACACTTAATTAAGCTGTTAATCCAAACTGCGCCTAAATGTGTAGCTGGTTTTGGTTTTCATACAGGACTGAAAAGTTTTGCTGGTCTAAAGAGGAAGTTAGCCGAGGAAGCAAGAAAAGACGATATGGAGTACTCTTATTCATCTGAAGAGATGAATACCGCAAACTGTAAAAAGAGTAGAGCTTATGGTGTAGTAGATTGTGAGGACAATCCACAAGGAAATGCAGCAGAGGAATGTATGGAAACTAGTAGACAAAGTAGCCCTTTGTGTTCATCCAAGTCCCAATGTTCAGTTGAAGGTTCTTTATCAAAGGGATTTGCAGGACTACTCTCAACTAGTTCCTATCTGCGGTTTGGTAGAGAGAGGAGAGGCTTCATTTAGATGAAGCCCCTTTTATAGTTTAAGTATATACAAATTCCTTTTGCTAGTCGAATGTATTTTTATTTTATATGAGCAATAATTATGCAACTGCACTTTTTCATTATTTCTATGGTAGTTGACTATTTACTTAATTTTTTTCTTATGTAATTAGAGTATATACAAATTGGTTTTGCTAGCTGGTGTATTTTATGTTGTATAAGAAATAATTATGTAATTGCACTTTCTCATTATTTATGGTAGTTGACTATTTATTTCATTTCGTATGTAGGAATAATTTGAAGTTTAGTTTGTGTATATTTTGAAAATTACAAGCACAATTAAGTTGCTGAACATTTTGTCTGATCCTTTAAACATGGCAAAATGTCCAATTGTATTGTCGCATAATCTCTTTAGCACAAAAATTTGGTCTTCACATATGTTGGTGTTAAATAGACTTGTGTCGGACACATCAAAGCCTTCAATATGACATATCGATGCTATAGTAGATGGAGCAAATTCCACGAATTTGCCATTGGTATTTGGAAGCAAGAAGCACCTCCTCGTACTGTTGAGCAGCATTGTCGCAACTACGATCTCGAGTCACCCCTCTATGTTGAAACCCTCAGTTCTTCTTATGCTCCTTATAGATTAATAAGCTTTTCTATAATGCATGCATTAGCTTACCAGAATCTGCACTATCAAGAGTCCAAGCAAGACCTGATTCATCAAGAGGCTGCACAGTATCTCTCAAGTTCACAACCAAGATGTATAACATGAACTGTCCCATAATTCATTGCACAGAGCTGGTTCAATCCACTTGGCTCAAATCGTGATGGCATAAACAATATGTCTACATCTGCAGTTATCCTACTCTGCAAGGAAAGTGTGTCAACGTTCCTTCTAAGTTTAAGGGAAAAAAAGGCAAATTAGGATCCAAATATTAAGGAAATGGAAAACATCTTCATTGATCTGGTTCCACTTGAAGTTGTTTCTCATTCAAGGTAAGAGGTTTTGTTGGATAAATAAAGTTTTTTTTTTTTTCTCATTCATAGTTATATTGCCAAATCTTTCTTTTGTCAAAATCCTTCTTGTTCTGATTGTTATCAGAGCCACCTCCTCTTTTAGAGAATTTAGCCTTTTTATCTGCCTTTGACCAGTTTCTTTTCTTAAACTTTCCTTTACCTTTCTTCTTTGAATACTTCTCATATCCATCTTTCTTGGTAAATTAAGCTTGCAATGATTGTTGTGAATTGTGATGTTCTTTCTGAACCTCTTTCAATCACTAGCATCTCATGTGCTTAGATGATTGAAGTTCTTCAATTTTCATTGTCTTGACATCTTTGGCTTCTCGTCTAGCTAAAACAATGAAATCAAACTTTGAAGTTAAAGATCTCATGATCTTACCCGCTACTTGTTAATCAATAACATCTTCACCGCATGCCTTCACACATAACAGTTTCGAGAAATAATCATTGATTCTTTGTTCTTCTTCCATCAACATCAATTCATATTTCCTTCTTAGTGATTGAAGCTTCACTTGCTTCACATTGTCACTGTCTTCATAGTATTTGACTAAGATATCCCATGCTTCTTTTGATCTTGTTATCTTTGAGATCTTCTCAAAAATGATTTTAATCAACATTTTGTTGAACATAGAACATATCGTTGCAATCTTTCTTCTTCAATTCCTTGAAAGTTGTTCTCTGCGCTTCAGTAGGATTGGCACCAAGATCATCGTAACCATTCTGCACCAATTCAAGAACTTCTTGTGCACCAAATAGTGACTTCATCAATGCACTCCATCTTTTCCAACTGTTTCTATATATCTAGGGTTAACAAATTTGAAGGAACAAAACCTCCATTCATATCCATGATTGTTCAGCAAGAAATTATGAAATCACACAGATTTCACTCGTGTTTCCCAGAGATTTAAACCCTCACAAATCTCTCATGTTTCCCAGAATCAGAACAAGGCTCATGATGCCAATTGGTAGCGCAGCTACATCGTTTCTTGCAATTCGAGCAATCGAGATAATGGATGAAATTTAGAAGAAGAAGAAGAAGAGAATGTGTAGAAGGTGGTTAGAGAGAGAGAAGAGAATTTGTTGCAAGGTTGTTATTTCATTGATTAATGAAAATAGAACAATACAATCAATTTATATACACTTAACTTGTAATGCAAGTTATTAGGTAACTAACTAACTTTTCAAAAGTAAAATCAAACTAATGCAACTAATTTCACTTATGATTATGATTATGGATTAATCATCTAATACTTTGAAAGTATCTTTGGCACTTGTAGCCAACAACTTTGAGTATTGAGAGTTAAAGTAGGAGACGATTATTTTAGTTTTAGGTACTAACTCCCTCCGTTTTTTTCTTAAATGTCGTTTTGAAATATTAACACCAAATTAGTGAAGTGTATTTTTGCATCTTTACTTCCTATTATACCCTTATTCTAATCCACCAATATATTTCTATTTTTTTGCACACACTTTCTCTTTCTAATAAATTTAATATGTTATCTTTCGCTCGTAACAAACAATTTTTAATTACTATATTTTTCTCCAACAAATTCCTATTTTTTTGCACACTCTTTCTCTCTCATAACAAACAATTGTCAATTTTAAGATTACAAGAAACAAACTTTGATTTTAAAAAAAAAACTTTGTTTAAAAATACAAACTTTAGTTTTTCAAATATATAGCATTAATTAGTTTTATTGAAAAAGATAAGAGTAATTGACAGAGGTATAATCGACAAATCATACCCTTAAAATACTAAAATGACATTTAAATAGGAACATTTTCGCACTCAAACGACACTTAAAAATGAAAGGAGTAAATAAAATAGATTGTTCAAACGTAATGTGAAGAATCATGGGATGCGTCGGCCACACATGATTCATACTCATAAGAGAGGTAGATATATTAACTACTATATTCATGATGTAAAAACTCATTAGGAAGCATATTGACTAAGAAAAGATTGAAAATTATGTACACAATGGTCTCTATTTATAGAACCCAATTACACTAACTAATTGAGTAATTGATAAGTGTTCAAAAATAACATATTTTATGTGTTAATCTAGGCAATTTAGTGACTTGTTCTGCAAGTTATCTAAGGAAAAACAATCATTTGAGTGTATTTATACCATTTATGCTTTACATACCTGATTCTATCCAATTTATGCAGGAAATGACAAGCAAGGACCAAAAGAAGGAAGCTCCTGAGTCAAGGTCAGTTCGCTTAAGCGAACAAGTTCCAGAGAGCACCAGAATGCTTCGCTTACTGGGCGCTTTCAGTTCGCTCATGAAGAAAAGATTTGTTCGCTTAAGCGACCTCATGTTCACTTAAGTGAACCAGTTCCAGAGAGCTCCAGAAAGGTTTGCTTCCTATACGCTTACAGTTCGCTTGAGCGAAGTTCATAAATCTTTAGAAGATAAGGACCACGTGGCAGCTCCTCAATGGCCAATGGAAGATCCTCTGGATGTTCGCTTAAGCGAACGCTGCTTCGCTTAAACGAAGGAGTACGAATTTGACCCATATAAATAGTTTTCTCTTCTCTTTTCAACCATTCCATTACTGTTTTATTTACATTTTTCTGGTTTTTAGAGAGAGATTAGGGCTTTTTTAGAGAGAAACACAAAACAAGGTAGTTAGGAGTAGATTCAACCCAAGATTCATTGAGACATCATGAATCTTGTCATGGAATCTTCATCTTTTCTTCATCCTTTGCAAAGCTATCATAGACATATGTAGCTACATCTACCCTTGTGGGTTTTGAGGTATTCAAACAAGCTATTATGTAATTTTTTGATCATTTAATATATGGTTCTAGCTATTTATTCAATATTGTTGTTATTCTTGCTTTTATTGTTTTATTGAGATTTAAAATGATATGGACACATACTTTTGAATCTAGAAATAGAATAACAATCTATCTTAAGTTATCACTCTAGACATGGATGTTAATATTTGATAATCACTTTTAATCTAGAACTTAATGCTTTTGGGTAATTTAATCGGTTGGGAAATCGTCGATTAAACTATCCAATCGACTTTGTGGTCGTTTAAATGTTTGGGAAATCGATGTTTAAACGATCCCTTAGAAATAACGATATCATTTGGACACGAATGATATTGTCGAGTGATTGTGATAATATCGTTTAAAAAGCTAGAATTCGTTAATCGATCGAGAGATTGCAGCTGTTACGCTTGGTTGATGTCTCTGACCGCAAGCGAAATAACCCTATCTCTTCTCGTTTTACTTTTATGTCAAATAGGAAAATAGTTTTACACAAACAAACAATTTATACCCAAACACTTAATGTGACAAATATTGTGAAAATGCTTTTGAAATACGCAACTCCATGCGGAAACGATCCTATTATACTTACGTGTAAATAGTTTTATGACATGTATCGGTAACTAACTTCTAACTAATTCTTAATTGTCTAACTAATACTAACAAACTCACACTAAAAAGATAATAAAAATATTGCAGCAGGAAGCAGCATTAGTTCAAAAAGCTTCTACTCACTATGCAATATAACAAAAATAAATTTAGCACTTCCAAAAAGGAAAGTATTAATATATACACAAGATTAAATTTCTTAAATGTCGTACACTCCATGCCTTCTTTTTTAGCATGAGTGGCTGATACCAAAAGCAGCCCTTATATATTATAGGCATTTAGCACAAACTTCTTTGTTATCTTGTAGAATTCAATCCATTTTCCTCTCCGGATAACTTCGGAGTTCACCATGGTTAACTTTGTCCTTCCTGGATGGTTGAAAACAAGACAAAAAATACAATAACAATTAACACCGAGGAGAATCAAACCTGAGACCTTGAATTTTCTGGACTTGGAAACTTAGAAACTTCAGTTGAGATATAGAGAAACTAACTTTAAACTACTAAATTACTACAAAGGGTTTGAGAGGTGGAATCTTCTTCACCTAAATGCTAATCATTGTCACAAGGGATACAAAATAGGATACACATACCCTCTAGAGGAGCCATAAGTTCTCTGAACTGTGAAATTGATTAGCTGTTCTAGCCATCCAAAGGTTTAGATAGGATCCGACTCCTCTAAAACGAGCAAACCACTTTAATTAGAGTGTAAGTGAGTAATATTAATAGACAAACTAATGAAATTGTAAATGTACATGTATTATGTATAACATATCATTATTGAAATATTAACACTCTTGATTTCTTGCTTTACACTTTACTCACTTTAGAGGAATCAAATATGTCTAAACATTTGTTCAGTTTTTGTGTCGACATACTCTTTCCTATTATCAGAAAAGAAAATATATTGAATGACTCCTTGCGGAATTGTTTATAAAATTGTTATAAGTGAAAATGGACATAATGTAGAAAGACTTGATGGCAAAAAAGAGATTGATTTCACTTAGAAACTATAGCAGAGAAACAAATATTAAATCATAAAATTCGTGCAACGGTAAATCACTTACTGCTCTCTTTTCGCTATTCAACCTTCGGATTGATGGAGCTCGTGCCATTGGGGAAGCGGTTGTTACAGGTATTCTGCAGAATAAAATTTATAACATCAAAATTCCGATTTGCAGAAGTTTTATCCATATTAGAACCATATTTTTTTAAATTTTGTATTCTGATATTCTCCGTTACCTCTTATGAACGTCAACAAATTCATCTGTCTCGTCCACAATTTCTACCTGCATCGAGAAGCAATTACATTCAGTTTTATACGTGAAAAAATATAAACAATTGGGGGATGCACATATCTAAGACAAAAATTTACTTGTAGAAGTTCTTCCAATACATCTTCCAAAGTGATAATACCAATCACTTCAGCATGTTCAACATTTTCGGAAGGAGCGTTTAACTGCGAACCAGTTTGCTCATCAATGCTAGGAAGATTTGAAGGATTGTCAATGTCAATAACAACATTTTTTGATTTTGCATACATCTTTTCTAGCAATGGAGTAGTTATCTGTGAATCGCCTCCAACACTTTTCTTTGCATCAAATTTCTCTTCATCAATTATTTCTAGAGTTTCTTTGCCTTTTCCCTTTGTCTTGATTACAGCAGCCATATGACTACTTCCCTTTTGAAACTGATTCAGTATTTCGTATAGAGGCATATCAGATGGAACCCTGTAAATATATACCATTACAAAAATTAGGGCTATCTCTCAGTTTGTTCGAAAGACCGCAAACAAGAGAATAAATTTATTCAAACACACCGTGGAATGCTCGGGGAACATACATCACTGACAGGGGTCTCCATTTCAGATCGTACCCTGAGAAGGTCTTTGACCTAGTTATAAAAAGATAAAACAAACATGTGAGAATGAAAGAACCTAAAAGAAATGAGATAATGTAAATAAAATTCAAAATATGAAAAAAAATACACACCAGTAGAAGCCCTATAAGATTCTTGGGATTTTCATTATAGACAGGAATTCGGCTGTGCCCTCGATCAATAATTTGTCCCATTGCCTCCCTGATTAAGATTTACAGGATAAAATAAGTTTTATGCAAATTTAAACTGTAAAAGTGTGGAGAGAAATCATGATTATACTCTATACATATGCTTTGCATATATATTACAAGCAAAGGTAGATTCTATACTAGTTTGTGGGAAACAAGAACGAATTTTTCACATGCACTAGTAATTTATACAGTTGAAAAGAAATCTTCATCAACAATAATAGATAAGAAAGAGGAAATAGATGAAATCTTTGTGAAAGAGAAAATTTATTTCCAAAACTAATTCAGTTTTGCAAACCTAATCTACTGAAAATAATGACAAAGATATTAAGAAAGATTACCAGTCCAATTTTGAATTTACATCTAATGAAAATGTTGATTCAATAGGTGTCATAGCCTTCTCAACAGTCTGTTCAAAAACACAAGTTAAAAAGCAGAAGTCATAAGAAATTTTAATAACAAGATGGAAACATAAAGCATATATGCTCGTATAGAAGCCAAGAGCTGACAACATAAGAATGTATACTATGGAACGGTGAGTTTTTGAATATCGTGGCGTGGTTAACTGACAAATCTTTTAGTAAACCCTATTACTATTACATTTCCTCCATCACCAATGTATATCAAAACTGAACATAGGCAAGAAACTTCATATCTGTGTTGAGTATCATACGTTGAAAAATAGTGTTTTTTGGACATGAAATGGAATACTAACAAATAAGTTGATATTGAATGTGGAAGGTGAATTGCAGAACTTACCTTTTGGGTCAAGTCAAGTGCTCCATTGATAATTGTCGTCTCATCAAGTGTAAGCTCGCCCCCTATCCCAGCCTAAAAATCAAGCAGGTTCAACGCTTATGATTCAAACACGGAAAAAAAAAATAGTTGAGTAGTTTCACCAAATTTGAAATTAAAAGACTTGTTCTGATTTATACCTCCTTGCCATGAATGGAAACAAAAGTTTTTATCTGAGCACGCCCAAATAAAGCTTTATCATGCCCTAATAGGTAATCCAGAGCCTAGAAAAAAATATTCATTAGGAAAAGAAATGCTTGGAAGCATCATGACTTTAAAAAAAATACATCTTCTATAGATGAAAATAACCATGCAAAATACCTTTCCAACCGGACAAGAAATCGGATAACATATGATCATTAATATCCGCACAAGCCATGCAAAATAAGCACCGACGGCAAGACCATTTCTACTACAAATTGCTTGTGGAATAATCTGAAATCAAAGACACAAATTGTTAGGTAAAAAAGTCATAAAATTTAATGGGATAAAAATGTTGAAGAGTAAACCAGTGAGTTACAAAGAGAGAAAAAATCACGTACCTCACCGATAAAGAGAACACAAGTAACAGAGACAATGATGGCAAGAAATGGATTGGTGATTTTATATAGGAATATAGGAAGAGCCTGCAGATTGGAAGTTTGAAAGCAACGGGTGTTAAACAGTTTTTTCGGTTTAGGAATCGATATAATGTGCAAACAAAAAATAAGTATGAAACAAAATAAAACTCTCTTTTATTAAAAAACTTAAGTAAACAGCAAAAATACTAATCGTAAAAGCACTTATGTATAACTAGTTATTTCATATAATCTATATGTTGTTTTCATTATAACAACAACAACAACATAAATCGAACGACACCATAGTGTTCTATAAAAAACTGCTTGAGCTATACAATGAGTGTCGTCCAAGAAACAACCTAATCTTCACACTATTGCGTATTCTATTCATGTCATAGATATTGGACAAAGTTTTATGTTTGCTGCCCAAGCTTAACATAACCGTCTCCTTTTACCCTAGCTTGGGGCCGACAATGGAAAACAAACCTAAACATAGGCGGAATTTGTTTTCATTATAAGCTATTCTAAAAAAGGATATGAACATAAACTTTCTCACTAAGAAGTGTGTATGCCAATAGATAAACTCAAATAAATCAAACTAAACAAGCATAAATATATTCATGATTGAAATTAAATTACCTCCATGGTAAGAGCATTGAAGAGAAGCAGTGTAACAAGAAGCTGATGTGATTTTTCAACCAAAGGAATTATGATTTCTGCATGCATAATAAGGTGAATTGTTGAGTTTTCAATGGTAACAACAATAACAAACAATATTACTTAAACTATGTGTTAAAAAGAATAGTTACCAGCTTGTTTTTTCTCAGAAGAAGAACCACTTAGTTTGAGAATTTCTAAGTTAATGATTTTTTGAGACAAGAAACCAATGGTGAGACCGGACATGAGTCCGGAAAATAGAACAATAAAACAGCAGAAGACAGCGTAAGCGATCCATGTTGCCGACCCAAAAGGTATGCTTTCGTGGGCGAGAACGGATGGATCACGAGTCAATATCCGACTCACCGCCAACGCATTTATCAAGTTCATCATCGTCATATGGTAGTTCTTCTTCTTCTTCTTCTTCTTCTTCTTCAATCATTCAGTATGCTGTTCTCACTCTTCTCTATGTCTTTTTTTGGTTGTTATTAATAGTTATCGATTACAACACAACAAGTAACAAACTACA
Organism: Medicago truncatula; assembly: GCF_003473485.1. Taxonomy (NCBI): domain Eukaryota; kingdom Viridiplantae; phylum Streptophyta; class Magnoliopsida; order Fabales; family Fabaceae; genus Medicago; species Medicago truncatula. Next base: position 3,027,543 of record NC_053048.1, on the reverse strand, counting down.
TGCAACAATCTTTTTTTGTTTGTTTTTTTTTAATCCTATATTTTCTCACTTTTTTGTTATTTTTTATTTGATCTTTTGTTTTTGTTACAAAATTTGATATCGGTTTTTTAAATGCTTCTTCCCGCGTGTGTTTTCGTTTTAATCTAACTTTTACTTTATTTTATTTAAAAGAAATATAATATATATATTTTTTTAACAAACTAAAATGGAATATATAGATTATATGTGGCGCGATTCATTCCGCACAAGATGTGCAAAAGATAATCACCACCAAAAAGTACAATGTCAGATCATAGGGGCATCAACAACAAACACCAAAATAAAAAGTACCGAACAAAAAGATTACAACCTGACACCCATACATAACAAAGGGTGCAGCCACCAATCATGATAACCAAAAACAAAAATTTGCATATTTGCTTTTAGCCATTGGAAAGATAGCAGTTTAACCTTGTCAACCATAATAATAAAATTTTATTGCATTGTCAAAATTATCCTTAGATTAATTTAATATCTCAACATTATTCTTGTAACAACTTTTATTATTCCATTATATTTTTCTTGTAACAACTTTTATTTCTATTAGGATATCCTTGTAACAACTTTTATTATTATGATATATTATTATTATTTTTTTAATTAAGGTTGTATTATACTTCTAACAACTCATATTATTATTACATTATATTGTCCTTGTAACAACTTTTCGTCGGTCTATGAAATCGTAAAAACAAACATTTTCTTATATTTAATTAAGTTTAAGGGTAAAAAAGTAAATTAATTAATTTTAAAATCTCCCCCTTCCCCTTTTGGACCAAACACATTTTAATTAGAATTCCTCCCATCCCCTCCCTTATTTTGAACCAAACATATGTTTAATTAAAATATCTCCCCTCCCCTCTCTCTTCCTCCCTCCATTACAATTCATCCCATCCTCTCTGTTGAACCAAATGGACCCTAACATACTTCTTTATGCCTAATCTAAATACTTTAAATGCCATCAAGAAGGATGCACAATACGTGCGTCAGACCGAGCCTCAACCCACATCATTGATTCAATGCATGACGATCCATTAATCTATTATCCTCGCCGTTCAAGTAAAGGAATTTCTTGTGCGCTTCACGAGCACACCTCATCCAATTTGAACGGTTCATATAATCTCTAAGGGACTCCCCAAATATCTTGTCGGGTTTCACACATTTAGTTATATATATGCTCCATTGTATAAGTGTAACTCCATGAAACACAACGTACAATCAAATTTTAACCACATTTCGCACCCTTTCCCTTCCTCATTACAGACTTGAGTCTCGAAATGCTAACGAGTTTTTAAAATTCATTTTCCCTCAAATATGTTTGAATTACACTCCTTTTTCTTATTATGTTAAAATATACACTTCCCTCCCCTCTTATTCAAAATATATGAGAAAACTTTTCACTCCCTTCCCCTAAGAGAAGTTTGAATTGCATTCCCCTCCCCTCTTATGTTAAAATCCACACTTTACTCCCACAATATTTTATTTATTTATAATAATCTTGCAAAAAAATTATAATCTAACACACTTCCAAAAAAATAGTATTGCAGGTCTATTTGAATATAATAAAAAATTAAATACATATTTTTTCCTATTGAATACAATTTCATTAACATGTAGTTTTAAACTCTATTATAAAATATGAAACAACCCAAAATAAAATTAAAATATGTGAAAAATTACTACAGACAATAAAGCATGGTTATTTAAAAGTTAATTTTATACTCTAAATTATAAAATCAATAGCAAAATATTTAAATTTAATTATCATTGACATTTAAATTATAAAAATGAATTAATTTTTCTTAAATGGTGGTTCAAAATTAATATATATCATAAAAATATTTATTTTTATTAAAATAGATTAAAGTGTAGTGCATATTTAATTATTAAGGAAGGGGGTTGTAATTCAAGCATCATATAAGGGAGAAGAGTATAAATTTGAGTAGTGATATTTGAACAACTCATTTTAGACAACTTATGTGACAACTTCTTTTCTCTCTCTTTTCATTGGTCAAAAACAATGAAGTGAGAAAAAGGAAGAGAGAGAATAAGAGTATAATGTGAGTATGAGAGAGAAAGTTGTCAAAAAATTGTTACAAAGTGGTTGTACAAATATCATTTCTGTATAAATTTTATTTTTCAAGGGAGGGGAATGTATATTTTAACTTAAGAGGGGAGGGGAGTGTAATTCAAACATCTTTGAGGAGAGGAGAGTGTAATTTACTCAATAGTTATTCAATTCATAATTTGAAAAAGATTGATTGTACGAAGCTCATTTTGTGCTCTTTTACTAGCAAAAAATAATGCCTTACTTTGATACTAATTACATGGGACCATCCAAATCCATCAAAAGTGTAACCTACACTTTTCTTAAGCAGCAGCTGTTAGGGCTATAGCCTCTGCATACACCAAATCTTCATTTTTCTGGTTTTTTGCTATGAGACAAGGCTATACCTAAAGCTGGTTCTTTTAACTTCTCTAGCATTTTCTTGGTCTTAGGTATCATAATTCTATCCATCAACTCCAAGGCTTTAGTAATGGCAAAAAGTAGTAATTTCAATTATAAAAGAATAAAAATACTAAATTATTAAATAAAATATTACTAGGAAAATATGTAATTTATGGACTTATGAACCATTGCTTGTCCTCGAGCAATTAGTTTAAGTAGAAAGAATTTTCAAGACAAGAATTACATTAAGGTAAGTTCAATTACATGCATAAGGATTAGTTCTAAGTTAGTCTTAGGCTCTTAACGTTACATCTCTTAAAAATTATGAGCATTTTACTCAAAGACAAAATCCTTCAAAAAATCTTGGTTATAAACTTGTTAAATTATTATTTTACTTATGAAATATAATTAACATGAATCCAAGATACTTTTCAAAGTTTAGACAAGAAGACATAATAAAGAAATGTTATTTATTTTTCAAATGAAGATATGAGACTATGCAATCCAAATTTATAGATTAATGAACATTTTTAATTATAGGTATACGAGGATCAACCACCTTTAATAAAGTTAATCGGGAGAGGATCATTAATCTTAGCGGGTTCAATTGTCTTTTATTACATTTTTGGTTTCCTTTTACCGCCATTTGACGTTGGGAAACAACCTTAATTTTTTCTTTTTGGGTGTTTTAGGATTAAACCGTTTTTGATTGCCTATCACTTTTTTAAGATTATGTTCAAGGTTATTATTCATTATGTTGCAAAGAATCATACTTCAAAGATATCAAAACTAAAATTTCAAAGCACAATGCAAAATAGACAAGAAATGTATCTATTCATATCATACATAGTTTACAAGAAGATAATAATTTTATAAGACAACATGATATGGGGAATCATGAATCTGATATGTGTTTGCCGCTCCGGAAGAAGACAAGAAATCAAAGGATCTTGAAACTGAATTTGTGCTTTCTCAAGCAACCAAGAAATCGAAAGATTAGAGGATATCATGACATGTATTGTTTTAGTTCCGATATGTTATGGATATGTTTACGGTGTTACCTCCATATGGCCTTCCGCCTCTTGATTCTCTGTCGGAATATAGGAATAACATATTCTATTTGCACTCAACAACAAGCTTTGGCCTCTCGAACAACCAGACTTGTTTGTCGTCGCTTTCGATCCTAGAGAAGCACCTTCGATTTCATCGTGCGCTATTTGCACAATCTTTGGTAAGACTTGTTATATTTGGATTTCAAAAAGTTTTCATCCATTGAAGATATTTACTATGTTGAGGGTTGAATTACGAGTTAGGTTGCTCTCTTTAAGACATTTCGTAACATTGATCAAAATTATGCGAACAAACTATCAACTACGATATCTTAGAATAAAATAACTCAACACTGTTGTATTAGAGTCTTACTACATTGTAAAATCTGTTCTAGAAATATATTTAATTTGTGAAAATAGACTTAGCTTGTATGTCTTATTATATAGTTATAGTTAGTAGATAATGACAATCAAAATATGTTGCATGTTACAATGCAGAAAGAGAAGAAACCAAATACCTTAATTTGAAATTTCTTTGCAATGTAACCACAACTTCTCTGATCTTAACCCGATTTAAAATCTCTCAAATAACGTTTTCTTTTTCTCACGTTAATTAGATAACCGCATCTTAGTGATTGTATCACCCAATAAATATGAAAAATAAAAATAAAAATCTTGTTGCAATAAATCATAAATTAACCGTATATATATAACCGTCGAAATCTTTTTTAAGCCCAAATTAAATTTAAATGCACTATATATATAAATAGATGTAACCAACCTTCATAACCAATTCATCATTCCTTCTCTATCTCACTCACTATTTCATTCATTCATAGTCAACACTATTGTATCAATTGCATGTTCTTCATAAATAATCAAATCAAATATGGAACAAACACAACAAGAAATTGGAATCAAAATCTACAATACAACACCGCCACCACAAGAAGTCATGGGGGCCGTAACGCAGCAGCCTTCTGATCCACCGGAACATGGCAAGAAGCGTCGTGCCATAATGGCGAAAGGCGTGCAAAAAACCCTTTCAAAAACTTCCTTACTTGGTAACTTCCTTCCATCAGGAACACTCCTCACATTCGAAATGGTCCTTCCTTCGATCTATAGGAACGGCCAATGTACTCACGTACACACCATCATGATCCATTTCCTTTTAATTATATGTGCACTCTCTTGTTTCTTTTTTCACTTTACAGATAGTTTTCACGGCGCTGATGGTAATGTTTACTATGGTTTTGTTACCCCGAAAGGGTTATCCGTTTTTAAACCAGGACTTGCTGTTTTGGTTCCTAACGACGACAAATACAAGGTAGGGTTTCAAGATTTTGTTCATGCAGTTATGTCAGTTATGGTGTTTGTGGCGATCGCTTTTTCGGATTATAGGGTGAGTAATTGTTTGTTTCCTGGACATGAAAGGGAAATGGATCAAGTTATGGAGAGTTTTCCATTGATGGTTGGAATTGTTTGTAGCGGTTTGTTTCTTATTTTTCCAACTTCAAGGCGTGGAATTGGATGCATGTCTGCCTAATTTTTTAGTATATGTTTGATTTAATTTGTATATTTGTTTGTACTTTTCTTGGTCAATTATATTATCCATTGACGTTTGTATCAAAATAATCAATGTGAAGTTTATGTAATTTAATATTTTGTGATATTTTTCGTATGCGTGTTTGGAACAAATTTATGAATCATACATGAAAACTTATTTATTTGCATAAAATGTTTTGTATATCTAAAAAATAAGTCAATTCAAACGGACGGTTACTTATTTACAAAATGGATTTGATTGGAACTTGAGTGTTTGGAACAAATTTGCAATATTTTTTACGTGACAGTTTCTTAGTATCAATTTCAAAATCCTATATATTCAATGGCATTTTTTAATTTTCTAGATATTATTTTCTCGTTGGATGATATATGGAGAAATTAAGTTCAAAAGTTATGTAGGATGAATGAAGATATAGTACATGTTGAGGGTTTCCACATGAAAGTGAAACAAATAATAATTGACAACCAAACTAAACTTTCCAATAAACAACAAAATTTAACCAAAAACAAGTCAAGAACCTCATAATAGGAATCAATAAAAAGTATAGACAAACGTGACTTCTAATTGTTTCCAATGATTCTGACTGGAACACATTTAGCCAAGGAAGAGTGTCTATATAGATGATGATGGCTAGATTTTGACAAAATCATATTTTGAATGAACTATTGTATGGTTTTGTCCATGATGGTCAAAACTATTGTACGGGAGCGAGGGGCGGCAGCCTAGGGGCCATTTTTTTAAGGGCATTAAAATTATAATTTTTACTTAGAAACATTTTTATATAACATTGATTATAAATGAATTAGACAAGGAAGCATTCAGTGTCATTTTTGAGATTTTGGTGGCCCAAGACAAATATAAAATTTGGACTCTAACTAATAAGTACACACAAATTTGAATTTGTAAAGTGTGAAAATAATTTTCTTGAAATTGATTGTTTTTATTATATTAAGAACTAATAAATATAAAAACATCAGGACTTCAAACCAAAAACATTGAATTTTCTATTTAACATCTAAATGCTCATGTAAAACAATTCTTACAAAGATTTTTAGATGTAAAGTTACTAATAATTATCTCTACATCAATAAGTTATATCATGTCTTTCTCGATACATAAAATAGGCAAACCATCTAATATTTCTTATTTTTGTCTTTCCGCAAGTTTTTTTTATAATGTCTAAACATGTGTGAAAAAATAATTCAAAAATTTTAAATTTTAAAGATAATAAAATTTATTTGGATTTAGACTTAAACCCTACATTGAACATTTTTATAAGGACTCAATCATGTCATTTTTTTTATAAGGACTAAGTTATATATTTTTATATTTTTATAAGGATTCAATCATAATAATTCATATGTAATAAAAAATTTAATTAGTAGTTGAATCGAAAGAAATAATAACTACTAAAGAAGAACAAATAACTCTCATGCACTTAAACCTTCCTTCACTCCCTTTCACTCTGTCTTCCCTCTCATCCTGATTTTGGAGATGTGTTGTTGCCTCTTGGTTGGAAGCTTCTTCTAAGTTTGAAGGGCAATGGCGTGGTTATTGTATTGTAGTGGTAATTTTCTACCACTAGATGAAAAAATGCATGCTCTTTATTAGATACAGTAGTTTAATTACAACTATAGATTTCTTAGCTTAGAATCAAAATATCAAATGAATATTACAGAGTTACACAATGCAAGAAGTTTAAATTTGATCCAAGACAAATTATCCCTTTAAAATGTAAATTAATTAATCCAATGCTTCGCATAACAGTGACAAGAGCTATTAATATTTTTGTCCCATCTATAATTCATAGAAATTAGAGAATCTGCGAACCGGGACAAGTGAATGAAGATTGAAGAAAGAGGAAGAAGAGGTTGAGTAGGAGATGAAAAAGAAAGGAAAAATATTCCGTGGAGCAAATAAATTTTTCAAGGAAATATCTTGGATGCTTAGTGAAAGAGAACGTCTCTTGCAAAATAACACTAATAAAAAAGAAAAAAAATGAAAGAAAAATGAATATAAAAAATACACAATGAATATATTTAATACAAATATGCACTATCTTAATTCTTGTTATTCTTGCTTTCTATGCTTTTGATCTTATAGATTTGAATTGTTATTGAAAAATACCTTTTGAGTCTAGGTTAGAATAACATCTATTGGATCCTAAACACTAGAAATGGTTTTAGGTTTTGATAACCACATCATGTATCAAGTCTTAATGCTATTGTATTGTTTAATAGGCCAAGAAATTGTCGATTAAATATGATTGAACTCACGACATTATATAGATATAAATGATGTTGTCAAGTGATACTTGGTAATATGGATTGATAACTAGAGTCTATATGCTTGATCATAAGAATATATGCGACATTTACTTAATAAAGTCTAATTGTTATCATGGTTTTTGGGTGCTAAGCCATTAATTGGACTTGAACCTTTTGACCGTTGATATCTCTCTTTTTTCTTGGGAAGGGTAAAAGGAGAAAAACCCTTAAAAAAGTTCTAGATTCGGGGGTCGTTTTCGCTACGGGAAGGTGTTAGGCACCCGGAGCGATTATGGTATTCCATAAGAACCGCTCTCCTAAGTTTATTTCTACGCTTTAATTTTATTGCTTATTTGTAAAAAAGAAGGTGTGATTAGTTAAGAATGGGGGGTGAGAAGAAGTAGAATTTGATTTTTATTTCGGCTTGGATGAGTTTTGACTCATTGCCTACGTACCCTTTTAAGGGATCAAAACCGTTCGTAGTTCATTCTCAAAAAAGGTTCTTTGTTTTTGTTGCTTGATTTTAAATTTGAAAAGAGATTTTGAAGAATAGAGATGAGAGGCCTCAAGGGCGTAAGATTTGGAAAATGTGAGGTGGAATTAATCGTTTTGCTAAATGAAGTCTAAGCATGGTTAAAGTTCATTAAAAGTTTTACTTAAGAAAATAAAAGGGAAAAGTCATTGGAGTTTTGACTCCATTTTTTATAAAAATATTTGAAGTGAATTTATTTGCATATTTTTTGGAAAAAATTGGATTTTCTCTAAGTGTTCGAAACTAAGCGTTCATCTAATCATGCAATCCTAGCCATACATCTACACATGCAATCCTAGGCATACATCTAGGGTGAGTGTGTGCGTGCCGGTGCGTCATAGTGTCCATAGTCCATATTACAAAAATTCCCTAAATACATTCTATGGCCTCTTTGCCAAGCTACAAACCAATGATAACAAATTACATCACCAAATGAATTAAAACTTGCAAAAAATAAATGCTAGGCTTAAAGAAAGTGGAGAGTGGAGAGGGTGGTGGAATGCTATGAAATGTATGACACATGAGATGAAATGGTTAGTAATCATAAAGCACAAAATAGTAGGAAATAATCAAAAGGAAATGCATAAAAATGGCAAAGAAAAGGTAATAAAGTGGCAATAAACCTAAAAATTTTGATGTGATACCTAAAGGTGCTTGTAACCCATAATCATCACATCATGGCAATTTTGAAAGAAATTTTGTTTCAAGCCATGACATGAAATTAATGGAAACACATGCAAGCAAGGTATCACACCAAATTCATAGAGAAATTTGACACTTTATTCTCTAAAACAAACACTTGTTGCTTGTAAAACAAGAAATCTATAAAATCATATTCAAAAACAGCAAACAAAAGCACATTTCCAGAGGCATATTCATCACCATATTAGGCATCATTCATCCATGTCATAATATCAAAGTGTCAAGAACAAAACATAGCAAAATGCATACCAAAAGTGTAAAAACACATAGAATTAGTTCATGCCATTTTAACCTTTTTTTTATGCAAGAAACACCATGGAAAAACCAAAAATGTATCAAGAAACCACTAGGATTTTTTTAGGAATTTTCATAAAAAAAGGTGAGCAAGCAACAGGTGCAGATAGCAAGGAAATACGGTGCAAATAGCAAGAAAAACAAAAAAACGTGAAAGAAAACTAAGCCCAAACCCAAAGCCCACACTCAAAACTCAGATTGCACAGGAGCCACACGATTGATCCAGGATTCTGAAACCCTAGATCAAACGGCCAGGAATCAAAGAGGGATGGACCGGTCCGGTTCGCTGGCTTATAAAAGTGAAAGAGCACCGGTTTATTTCATTTTCCACTCCCCTTTCTCTCTCTAACTCTTCTCTCTTCTCTCATCTCTCACCTCTCTCTAACCTCGCCGCCGGCGAGGATGAAGCTACGGCGGAGACCTTGAAGGTCCGTCGGAAACTTCATCTTCTCCGGTGAGAACATGAACTCCGGTGACCTAATCAACCCAGAACTTGAAAAATAATACATCATTCTCTTCATTTCTTCTTTCTAAACACCATTCTGGTGTTGGTTTTGTCATACCACACCTGAATCAACGTAGATCTTGAGTTTTTATTTCGGTTTCAAAAGCTAGGGTTTCAATATTTTTTTGGTAAAACTCTTTGAATCTGGCACAGATCTTCGTTGATTCACTTTGATAGATGTTTTTTTTGAAAGAAACGAAGGAACACAATGGCTTAAACGGTGTAGATCCTGTGATTTTGCTTCGATTTTGAAACTGTTTTACTGTTTTTCTCAATCTTTTGAACCAAAACGTTTTTTACCTGTGAATCTACATCGTTTCACCTTCGTTCTTATGCTTGAGGAAAAAAAAAGAGAGATTCAAGTTCTTTACCTGAATTTCAATGGACGTTGTTACGTATTTCTTCGGAAAACTTAAATCTCTGATGCTATGTGATTTGGCTTTGAATCCGGAAATAAACCGGTGTTCTTGCTGGTTTCTTGCTTTATCGTCTTCTTCGCCGGTTTAAACCTTCATTGTCTTTCTTTCTTCTTCGTCTTCCTCACTGTATCTTCGTGATCGGTGCTGGAGTTTGCCTTTGGCGAATTCGCACCTTGAATTGCGAAGATGTTGATTCAATGATGATGATTCTTCAAAGAATCACTGAGAATCCATGAAAAATAGCTTGAATTTGTGTAGTTTCTGTTTCTGGAAAAGGTTAGGTTTACGCCATTGATGAATGTTGAAGCTTTTTCTGTTTTGATTTGTAACTGACAAGAGAGAGAGTGTGACTCTTTCTTTATGAGTTGGCACTTGGTGAATGGAAAACGTGTGAAATTCATTGCCACTGTGTTGCTTTTATAGCTGACAAGTGTACTGTCTGGCCAATGGAAAACTGACACATGTCCTGGACTTGTGATTTGGGCGCTGCCTTGTAATTTTGGACTTTGAGGACCTCCCTGCAATTTTGTAAAATATGGAACTGGACTGCAATTTTAAAAACAGAACTAAAAAATATAAAAATTGGACAATTTGGACTTAAATGCAATTTTAACAAAATTAAGGGACTAAAATGCAAAGTAAAAATAAAATGAATTAAAATTTGTAATTTTGACCGAACGTAAAGTGAACCTAAAATAAAATCAACAAACGGACTAAAACGAACCAATGGCCTAAATGAGGTACTTCAAAGTAACCTCTCTATGCCAAAATTTTGGGTGAAATGACCAAAATGCCCCTAGGGCTAAAAATGACCTAAACTGACTCAAACAGACTCTGACACTGACTCAGATGCAAACTTGAGATGAAATGTTAAAAATGAATTTGAAAAGACTCAGAGACAGTCACAAGGATGAAAATGGGTCCCACTGCAGGAAATGACCAAAATACCCTTCTGTATGACTTTCTTGCAAATTTTGAAATAAACTGTGGTAAAAGCAATGTAACGATTCAGAGACACTTTTGAATGACTTACAAGACAAGTAAAGACATTTCGAAAGATTTTATGCAAAAAAAACATAGGTAAAATTGTGATTGAAAACACTGCGTAGCAGAGACAATTTGAACTGTGCAGTTGAAAATTTGATAATTGACAAAGTTTGAAATGAAATTGGGCCCAGTATTTTTAGGTCCAAAAACAGGGTATAACAGCTGCCCCTATTTAAGTTTCTTTGTCTGGAGAGTCAAGAGACGGAGTCTTTGGCTTGACAGGACGAAGATACTTAAATATTAGCATTTGCACTGTGTTTGGACGTAAAAATACGCCTACCCATTTTCAAATAATATGCATGCCATGCATCATTTGGATTATGAATGCAAGACCTCATGGGGATTGGAATTAACAAAATATGTCGTATCCATTGCGGGATTGGTAGACATTGACAAAGATAGTGAATAGCAGAGTAACGGGAAACTGGAAACAAGTTGGACAGGTACAAGCTGTTCTTGGATTCAAACTAGCCACTTGACCGGGGATGAAATAAACAGACAACTGCGAGTTGTTCTTATGGATTCGAACTGGTCACTTCACAGGGGATAGAGGTTACCGGACAAACATGAGTTGTTCTTATGGATTCGAACTGATAACTCACTTGGGGATATTGGAAAGTGCGAGTTGTTCTTATGGATTCGAACTGGTGACCCGACTGGGAAAAAGAGAAAATTGGCAAGTACGAGTTGTTCTTATGGATTCGAACTGGTGACTCGGCTGAAAACATGTAAAATTGGCAGGTACGAGTTGTTCTTATGGATTCGAACTGGTTACTCGACTGAAAGCAAGGCAAATAGACAGGTGCGGGCTTGTTCTTGGATGCGAACTGGTTACTCCACCGGAGACAAATACAAAATAGACAGGCGCAAGCTGCTCTTGGATCGAGCTAGCCACTTGAGCGAACAGAAACAGATAGACGGGTACAAGCTGTTCTTGGACTTGAACTAGCCACTTGACCCAAAATCATAGGCACATAGACAGGTACGAGCTGTTCTTGGATTCGAACTGGTCACTCGACCGATAATATAAGCAAATTGATAGGTACAAGCTGTTCTTGGACTTGAACTAGCCACTTGACCAAACAGAAACATATTCACTGGGGATTGGTTTGTTTTGACAAAATATAGATTGAGATTGACTTGACGTCGATTTGAATTGAAAGGCAGAAATTGACCGATATTATTGGCTCACAAGGTTTTGACAGAGAACCTGACATGAGTATTGAATTGAGACTGATGTTGACATTGGAAATGCAATATGCATGGATGATATAACAGTTTCATTAAATGCATGGGCACGTAATATGCATGATTATGCATGTATGAATGCTTGTAATGCATGACTGTTGGCAGTTTGTAGGCACGACTTCACGGGGAAGACAAGACATCAGAGTATTGGGCACGTAGTGGCTCGTGCTATATTACACATTCCTGGAAATCCTCTTTGAAGATGACGCCGTTGGGAGACGTATCGGAACCATGGCTGAGGGCAGGTAGGCATGCAACTTGCTGGGGATAGAATCTCGGAAGACTCTACTGGGAATAATGCCGGATGTACCGTGGACGTCGCATCTGTGGTCAATGCTTTTTTGCATGTTATTTTTCAATTTTCATTCATTCATTTTTGCATCCCATTTTTGCCTGGATCGCCCTTTCGGGTTTTCGATCCACCGGGGAAATAAATTCTTTTCAATGCCCCATTTTTGCCTGAACTTCCCTTTCGGGTTTTCAATCCAGCGGGGTGCTCATTCTTGCCTAAGCCGCCCTTCCGGGTTTTCAACTTAGCGAGCCCTTTCATTTTCATGCATTTTCATTCTGTTTTTTCATTCTTGCCATTGACCAAAGACTATCCTGGAGGAGAACCTGCTTGTAACACATATTGAAATAGACATCAACATACTCTCGCTCATGCATGTCTCATTTGAATGTACCCTGTTGCTCAGGTTTGCTTTTCAAAAAAAACTTTTTCAATTTTCAAAATGTTTGTTTCGAGCATTATCATTATCAAAATAGAAAGAAAATGTTTTGTATATAGCTTTGAAAGTAAAAAGAAAGCAGAGTTTCAAACAAAAGCACAAGCTCAAATAGATGTATAAGAGTGGTGGTCAGCCGAAGGCGTGACTCCACGGATTTACAAAGCTTGGAAAATGGTAATTTTATTGGTTGGTGGTACATTGAACACAGTAATCATGACATCTCCTAGAAACTTTGAATTCGCAAGCATAAGAGCTTTTGATGAAAATGGTCATTAACAGCTGCAGATGCCCCAAGGGGGACGGTGGTTGGCCAGATATAGTTACTTGCCTTTTGTTTCAATCTCATTTTTGCATGAACCGCCCTTCCGGGTTTTCGGCTCATCGAGACGCTCATTCTTGCCTGAGTTGTGTACAATCTCAGCGAGCTTTTCATATTTGTTTTTTGTCCCTTATTTTTGCCTGGACCGCCCTTTCGGGTTTTCGATCCACCGGGAAGCGCATTTTTGCCTAGGCCGCCCTTTCGGGTTTTCGACCTACCACGCTGTTCTTTTCATATTTTTAGGCAAAGTATTTCTTGACTATATCAGCATTCACTGGATTTGGAAGTTCCACACCATCCATGTGTGTAAGGATTAAAGCACCACCGGAGAAGGCCTTCTTGACAACATAAGGACCTTCATAGTTAGGCGTCCACTTGCCCCTTGGGTCGGGTTGCTGGCTTACCCTCCTTTTCAATACAAGTTCCCCTACCTTGAATTCTCGAGGATGGACTTTCTTGTCAAAGGCAGTCTTCATTCTTGCTTGATATGACTGTCCACGAGCCATGGCATCCATACGTTTTTCCTCAATCAAATTCAACTGATCATACCGGCTTTGGCACCATTCAGCCTCAGATAACTTTGCTTCCATTATCACACGGAGAGATGGGATCTCCACTTCCAAAGGAAGAACTGCTTCCATACCATATACAAGAGAGAAAGGGGTTGCCCCGGTTGAACTGCGCACGGTAGTGCGGTAGCCATGCAGAGCATAGGGTAACATCTCATGCCAGTCCTTGTAAGTGGTTACCATCTTCTGGACAATTCTCTTGATATTCTTGTTGGCGGCCTCAACTGCACCATTCATCTGAGGTCTATAGGGAGAAGAGTTATGATGCTCAATTTTGAATTCTTCACAAAGAGCTTGCACCACATTGTTGTTCAGGTTTGTACCATTGTCGGTAATGATCTTGCTGGGAACTCCATATCGACATATGATGTTGTTCTTGATAAACTTAGCTACCACTTGCTTGGTCACATTGGTATAAGATGCTGCTTCAACCCACTTGGTGAAGTAGTCAATTGCTACTAAGATGAAACGATGACCGTTTGAAGCCTTCGGCTCAATTCTTCCAATCATGTCGATGCCCCACATTGAGAACGGCCATGGGGATGAAATAACATTGAGAGCATGCGGAGGCACATGAATCTTATCAGCATAGATTTGACATTTGTGGCACTTTCTGGCGTGCTGGTAGCAATCATGCTCCATGGCCATCCAGTAGTAACCTGCTCGTAACAACTTCCTTGACATAGTATGCCCTGTAGCATGGGTCCCAAAGGTACCGTCATGTACATCATGCATTAACTGCTCTGCTTCGTGTTCATCAACACATCTTAACAATACCATGTCATAGTTTCTCTTGTAGAGAATATCTCCATCTAACAGGAATCTACTGGCCAATCTTCTCAGGGTCTTCTTATCTTGTTTGGAAGCACCCGACGGATACTCACGGCTCAGCAAGAACTGTTTGATGTCGTAGTACCAGGGTTTATAGTCAACCACATTTTCACCAGCCTGATCGATCACATCCCCAATAGCAAACACGTGTGAAGGTCTTTCAAGGCGTTGCACTTTGATTATTGGCACATCATTCCAATGGTTCACTCGAAACATGGAAGATAGAGTAGCAAGAGCATCAGCCATTTGATTCTCATCACGAGGAATATGGTGCAACTCAACCTTTGTAAAATATGTCAGCAAACGTCTCGCATAATCACGATAAGGAATCAACTTAGCATGGTGGGTCTCCCATTCACCCTTTATCTGATTGATGACGAGCGCAGAATCTCCATAGATGTCGAGGTGTTTGATTCTCATGTCAATTGCTTCCTCGATCCCAAAGATACATGCTTCATACTCAGCCATATTGTTTGTACATTCGAACAGAATTCGGGCGGTAAAAGGAATGTGATGCCCCTGTAGGGATACAATGACTGCCCCAATTCCTTTACCATAAGCATTGACAGCACCATCAAAGACTAAACCCCACTTGCTATTGGGATCTGGACCTTCATCAATCAACGGTTCTTCGCAGTCTTTTGATTTCAAATACATGATCTCTTCATCGGGGAAATCAAACTCAATTGGTTGGTAATCATCAAGAGGTTGGTAGGCAAGATGATCGGCAAGAATGCTACCTTTGATTGCCTTTTGAGCTTTGAACACAATATCATATTCAGACAAAAGCATCTGCCAGCGTGCAATCTTCCCAGTAACAACAGCTTTCTCAAAGATATACTTTATCGGATCCATTCTGGATATCAACCAAGTTGTATGATTCACCAAATAATGACGCAGGCGTTTGGCAGCCCAAGCTAGAGCACAACAAGTCTTCGCAAGCATTGTATACCGAGTTTCACAGTCGGTGAACTTCTTGCTCAGATAGTAGATAGCATGTTCTTTCTTTCCAGTCTCATCTTGTTGACCAAGCACGCATCCCACAGATTCATCAAACACTGACAAATACAAAATCAAAGGCCTTCCTTCCACGGGAGGGACAAGGATAGGTGGTTCCAGCAGGTAATTCTTGATGCTATCAAAAGCTTCCTGGCATTCATCGTTCCATACAATAGGCTGATTCTTGCTCAAGCAGTCGAGTGATCTCATATGGTATATCATCATCCTCCTCATCTTCGGCTTCATACACAGGGAATTCAAAATTTGGAGGAACCGGAGGATTACTGTGTTCAACGGGTTTATTATGGTTCAAACTGCATAGAATGGTTGAATGATTTTAGAAAATGGTTTTTTTTTCTTTTATGCAGTTCTTTGAAATTGATAAGAAAAATAAAGATGTTTTGGTTTTTTCTGGTATTACCATTATTTCCAAGAAAAAAGAGAAAGAAAAAAAAAAAAAATCACTAAAAAATAAAAGTCGTGAAAGAAACGACGATTTTTGTTAATAACGGCGATGCCGAAACAAACACGCCCTTCCAGAAATATCACTTTCGCTTCGGGCAGAGCGAGAGGATGGTTATTTTGAAAAACAAAACACTTAAGCAACAAGACACATTATTCGGAAACATGCATGATTGAATGAATGTTGATGGCATCACAATTTCTCGCAATGCCTCCTGGTATAACAAACATAGGCCTAGGACTACATCCAGTCGCCTCTTCAGTAATTGCATTGATAAACTCAGCACTGTAGAAGATTCATGTGGCATTGTACTTGTAAGGAATAGCCTTTGTAGAAGTATAAGGTACTGGTCCGGGCAGCCTTATCACTTAGAGGCTCAACATTCTCTTTTGAAGGCACGCTCTTGACGGGCGGATCATGAAAGACTGGCACAATCACACAGACGTCGCTGATAGTCAAATGATTGTTGTTCATCAAGCTCTGGATGTCATTTTGAACAACGCAGCAACCCAAAGGATTATAGAATCATTCTTGGCAATTGGCATGATCATGGTCAAACAGAGAGGCTTGGCATAACTTGATGTGTAGTGGCACCAGAGGAGTTGTAACATTACGGACGTCAAGTCCGGGAGCTTCCTCATATACCTCAATCATGTTCACAGCAGCGTGATTTGGAAGAGGGTTGTCGAGGACATGAGGGACGTTGTTCTCAAAAGTCAACTTTCCTTGGTTAATGAGCTTCTTCACAATGTGTTTCAAAGCATAGCATCCTTCGACATCATGACCCAGAGCACCTTGATGGAAATCACATTTGAGGTCAGACCGGAACCTGGGAGGTAACGGATCAGGTGGAGGCTTCCCCTGTCTGATTGTGCAGTGCCCTCTGAGAAGTAGAGTCGGGAGCTACTCAGCATATAGCATTGGTATCAGAGGAAAGGTAGGTCTAGCCTGTTGCTACTGTCGTTGTTGGTGAACCGGTGGATGATTGTTCCTGGGCGGCTAGCAGAGCAGTCATGGTATCATTGGCCTTAGCTAATTCTTCCCTCATAGAAGCTAATTCGGTACGGAGCTGAGCATTTTCCTCTTCCATGGCTGCCGAATTCTTCTTTCTGTAGAGTCTAGTCCGGCGTATTCTGTCTGATTCGTAAACTTTCCGAGCACGAGCCACCTTTCAATCTGTGGCAGAAGAACCAGGAGGCAGTGAGCACTTGGAAACCTCTTGTGGCTTGATGAATGATGCACATGATGCATGATATGTACAAATGCAAATGCAAAAGACTTCTTTTTTTCATCGAAGGATTAGAAATCTTGCAAATAATTGAAACTTCATAGTATTTTCAAAAGGAAGACTTTGAAATTTTAACAAGATAAACAAATGAAGCCCTCAAGCATAGGAAGTAGTCGGAGAATCATCGGACTCGGAATCTGAATCACAGTGTCTGGCAAAGAAGTCTCGTCGTCCTCTGGCTCTCTTGGAATCCCTCATAAGCAGCTCGTCTTTCTCTTCCAATTCCCTCCGGACCTTAGCTAGTTCCTTCTTCAACATCAGGTTCTCATGAGTCTTCTGCTCATCTCTACCATCCAAAGTCATGATTAGATTCTCAGCTTGATTGTACCGAGCTTTCCACACTTGCTTCTCACGACTCTCC
Organism: Medicago truncatula; assembly: GCF_003473485.1. Classification (NCBI taxonomy): domain Eukaryota; kingdom Viridiplantae; phylum Streptophyta; class Magnoliopsida; order Fabales; family Fabaceae; genus Medicago; species Medicago truncatula. Next base: position 3,009,867 of record NC_053048.1, on the reverse strand, counting down.
ATAGCTAGATGCTCCTGATACATATCCTGAGTCGTGGGGAGTAGAGGTAGAGGCATAGATGGAGTGGATGAAGACACGTATCTCATAGCTGGATAAGGCATACCAATCTCCTCAGCTCGATCTATCACCCACTGAGTATAAGCCTCATGAGCAACACCGGATCTCACACCTAGATGCTTCACACTCTTCCTTCGAACCTTGGACCAAGCATCCATGAAAGCTTTCCTTTGTCCGGTAGGGGCATTCGTGTAGAAGAAGAACTCTGGAGATGTAGCAAGATTGATGGGCTTCGACTTCATAGGGAAACCAAACTATCTCATAGCAAGCTCGGGATTGTAGTTGATTCCTCCACGGGTACCAAGAAGAGGTACATTGAGAAAGTCTCCACAACCCATAATGATTTCCTTCACCTGAGCGGCCGGAGTGAGCCAGACGACCTCATTAGGAGTGAGGGCCATAATCCGCTGCGAGTAGGACCAGTTTTCCGAGTTGTCATGGAAGGAACTCGGAAGGTGCGAAATAAACCACCTATACAAAAGAGATATGCAGCAAAGAATATACCCACGGCCCTTGAGAGTCCTGTCATGAATGGCGTGGTAGGTATCCGCTAGCAAAGTAGGAACCGGGTTCTTGGAATGGAAGACCTCGATAGCATTCATGTCCACGAAGTTGTCGAGGTTCGGAAAGAGAATGAGCCCGTAGATAAGCAAAGCAAGAATAGCCTCGAGTGTATCCTGACAAGTAGTACTGAGATTAGCCTGCTCAAGAAGATACTTCGAAGTGAAACCCCGGATGTGAGACTTGGTAATAAGATGGTTGGAGACGTCGGAAGTCTTGAGATAGAGATCCTTAGCAATAACCAGAGGAGTAAGAGAAGTCCCGGGACCGGTGAAAGGCGTCTTCTCGGCTATAGGCAAACCCACTAGATTGGAGTAAGCCTCGAGAGTAGGAACCAACTGGAAGTCCGGGAAAGTGAAGCAACGGAAGCTCGGATCATAAAATTGCACTAGAGTGTGCACTAGCTTCTCGTCCACATCGGTTCGGAGCAAAGTAAGCAATCCCCCATACCGGAGTCGGAACCCTGTTTGACTCTTGACCTTGAGTGCCAACTCTCTTAAACTGACCAAATCCACTTCCTTGAACTTGTAGCACTTAGTCTTCTTCATACCTGTGATTATTTACAAAAATTCCCATTTGTTTAAGCCCTTCGATGAATGCATGAAAAATGTTTATGCATGAATGCATGTATGCATGATTTGTGTTGTTTAGTTACAAGGTGGGTTGAGTTTCAAAGTAACAGGGCCATGGATGGACACGGCGTCCGGTGAACTAAGGCTTTGGATAGTAGTAACCAAGGTTCTAACACAGTTCCCAAACTGCAACCTCTCTCACATATATCATGGTAGTACAGGACGACACCCGTTCCATGATTATTTGTGAGAAGGTCTGGTTTGAGTGTAGTATCGCGTGACGACTAAAGTTTGAGACAACACTCAATTTAGCCACCGCACTACGTCCTAAAAAGGCTAGGATGGGTTTGGTAACTACGGTTCATAGCTTCGTCGAACAATTGAAAGTGAAGTGCCTAAGCATGACAACACACGCCGACAATATCACCTTCAAAATGCCTCAGCTATGTGAGATTGATCGCATAATCCAATACACGAGGCAACCCCCGGATCGAATTGTCGATTATATCTCTACCTAAACATAAGTTCACTCAGCCCGGGTATAGGACTTTTGATATTCTCACCCCACACGTCAAATGAAAATAAACAAGTATTCACATATGTAAGCAATAAAACAAAGCGTAAATATAAACTAAGGAAAACTAGGCGTGACCCGCTAAAAAGAGTCCCCAGTGAAGTCGCCATTTCTGTTATCATGGTTTTTGGGTGCTAAGCCATTAATTGGACTTGAACCTTTTGACCGTTGATATCTCTCTTTTTTCTTGGGAAGGGTAAAAGGAGAAAAACCCTTAAAAAGTTCTAGATTCGGGGGTCGTTTTCGCTACGGGAAGGTGTTAGGCACCCGGAGCGATTATGGTATTCCATAAGAACCGCTCTCCTAAGTTTATTTCTACGCTTTAATTTTATTGCTTATTTGTAAAAAAGAAGGTGTGATTAGTTAAGAATGGGGGGTGAGAAGAAGTAGAATTTGATTTTTATTTCGGCTTGGATGAGTTTTGACTCATTGCCTACGTACCCTTTTAAGGGATCAAAACCGTTCGTAGTTCATTCTCAAAAAAGGTTCTTTGTTTTTGTTGCTTGATTTTAAATTTGAAAAGAGATTTTGAAGAATAGAGATGAGAGGCCTCAAGGGCGTAAGATTTGGAAAATGTGAGGTGGAATTAATCGTTTTGCTAAATGAAGTCTAAGCATGGTTAAAGTTCATTAAAAGTTTTACTTAAGAAAATAAAAGGGAAAAGTCATTGGAGTTTTGACTCCATTTTTTATAAAAATATTTGAAGTGAATTTATTTGCATATTTTTTGGAAAAAATTGGATTTTCTCTAAGTGTTCGAAACTAAGCGTTCATCTAATCATGCAATCCTAGCCATACATCTACACATGCAATCCTAGGCATACATCTAGGGTGAGTGTGTGCGTGCCGGTGCGTCATAGTGTCCATAGTCCATATTACAAAAATTCCCTAAATACATTCTATGGCCTCTTTGCCAAGCTACAAACCAATGATAACAAATTACATCACCAAATGAATTAAAACTTGCAAAAAATAAATGCTAGGCTTAAAGAAAGTGGAGAGTGGAGAGGGTGGTGGAATGCTATGAAATGTATGACACATGAGATGAAATGGTTAGTAATGATAAAGCACAAAATAGTAGGAAATAATCAAAAGGAAATGCATAAAAATGGCAAAGAAAAGGTAATAAAGTGGCAATAAACCTAAAAATTTTGATGTGATACCTAAAGGTGCTTGTAACCCATAATCATCACATCATGGCAATTTTGAAAGAAATTTTGTTTCAAGCCATGACATGAAATTAATGGAAACACATGCAAGCAAGGTATCACACCAAATTCATAGAGAAATTTGACACTTTATTCTCTAAAACAAACACTTGTTGCTTGTAAAACAAGAAATCTATAAAATCATATTCAAAAACAGCAAACAAAAGCACATTTCCAGAGGCATATTCATCACCATATTAGGCATCATTCATCCATGTCATAATATCAAAGTGTCAAGAACAAAACATAGCAAAATGCATACCAAAAGTGTAAAAACACATAGAATTAGTTCATGCCATTTTAACCTTTTTTTTATGCAAGAAACACCATGGAAAAACCAAAAATGTATCAAGAAACCACTAGGATTTTTTTAGGAATTTTCATAAAAAAAGGTGAGCAAGCAACAGGTGCAGATAGCAAGGAAATACGGTGCAAATAGCAAGAAAAACAAAAAAACGTGAAAGAAAACTAAGCCCAAACCCAAAGCCCACACTCAAAACTCAGATTGCACAGGAGCCACACGATTGATCCAGGATTCTGAAACCCTAGATCAAACGGCCAGGAATCAAAGAGGGATGGACCGGTCCGGTTCGCTGGCTTATAAAAGTGAAAGAGCACCGGTTTATTTCATTTTCCACTCCCCTTTCTCTCTCTAACTCTTCTCTCTTCTCTCATCTCTCACCTCTCTCTAACCTCGCCGCCGGCGAGGATGAAGCTACGGCGGAGACCTTGAAGGTCCGCCGGAAACTTCATCTTCTCCGGTGAGAACATGAACTCCGGTGACCTAATCAACCCAGAACTTGAAAAATAATACATCATTCTCTTCATTTCTTCTTTCTAAACACCATTCTGGTGTTGGTTTTGTCATACCACACCTGAATCAACGTAGATCTTGAGTTTTTATTTCGGTTTCAAAAGCTAGGGTTTCAATATTTTTTTGGTAAAACTCTTTGAATCTGGCACAGATCTTCGTTGATTCACTTTGATAGATGTTTTTTTGAAAGAAACGAAGGAACACAATGGCTTAAACGGTGTAGATCCTGTGATTTTGCTTCGATTTTGAAACTGTTTTACTGTTTTTCTCAATCTTTTGAACCAAAACGTTTTTTACCTGTGAATCTACATCGTTTCACCTTCGTTCTTATGCTTGAGGAAAAAAAAAGAGAGATTCAAGTTCTTTACCTGAATTTCAATGGACGTTGTTACGTATTTCTTCGGAAAACTTCAATCTCTGATGCTATGTGATTTGGCTTTGAATCCGGAAATAAACCGGTGTTCTTGCTGGTTTCTTGCTTTATCGTCTTCTTCGCCGGTTTAAACCTTCATTGTCTTTCTTTCTTCTTCGTCTTCCTCACTGTATCTTCGTGATCGGTGCTGGAGTTTGCCTTTGGCGAATTCGCACCTTGAATTGCGAAGATGTTGATTCAATGATGATGATTCTTCAAAGAATCACTGAGAATCCATGAAAAATAGCTTGAATTTGTGTAGTTTCTGTTTCTGGAAAAGGTTAGGTTTACGCCATTGATGAATGTTGAAGCTTTTTCTGTTTTGATTTGTAACTGACAAGAGAGAGAGTGTGACTCTTTCTTTATGAGTTGGCACTTGGTGAATGGAAAACGTGTGAAATTCATTGCCACTGTGTTGCTTTTATAGCTGACAAGTGTACTGTCTGGCCAATGGAAAACTGACACATGTCCTGGACTTGTGATTTGGGCGCTGCCTTGTAATTTTGGACTTTGAGGACCTCCTGCAATTTTGTAAAATATGGAACTGGACTGCAATTTTAAAAACAGAACTAAAAAATATAAAAATTGGACAATTTGGACTTAAATGCAATTTTAACAAAATTAAGGGACTAAAATGCAAAGTAAAAATAAAATGAATTAAAATTTGTAATTTTGACCGAACGTAAAGTGAACCTAAAATAAAATCAACAAACGGACTAAAACGAACCAATGGCCTAAATGAGGTACTTCAAAGTAACCTCTCTATGCCAAAATTTTGGGTGAAATGACCAAAATGCCCCTAGGGCTAAAAATGACCTAAACTGACTCAAACAGACTCTGACACTGACTCAGATGCAAACTTGAGATGAAATGTTAAAAATGAATTTGAAAAGACTCAGAGACAGTCACAAGGATGAAAATGGGTCCCACTGCAGGAAATGACCAAAATACCCTTCTGTATGACTTTCTTGCAAATTTTGAAATAAACTGTGGTAAAAGCAATGTAACGATTCAGAGACACTTTTGAATGACTTACAAGACAAGTAAAGACATTTCGAAAGATTTTATGCAAAAAAAACATAGGTAAAATTGTGATTGAAAACACTGAGTAGCAGAGACAATTTGAACTGTGCAGTTGAAAATTTGATAATTGACAAAGTTTGAAATGAAATTGGGCCCAGTATTTTTAGGTCCAAAAACAGGGTATAACACTAATCCCAACAGCTTTACGTCTCTGTTTAACTTTATTTTATTTACCGCATTTTTGTCCGATTAAGTTCTCGCAACAAACAATTTTACAAACCCTTAACTTAGAACGATAACAATTGTTGAACGGCTTATAATATCACACTAGTACCTGTAGAAACGATACTAAAATATACTTTTGATACTACATCAATGGTTCCAAAGTGTTTCTATGTGTTTCTTTGTATTTAGGTTACATTTAATCTTGTTGATGAAAAATGAGGAAATCAAAGTTCTTACATATTTGGAACCTCAGAACCATAGAGAGGTATATATCATAGTATATGAAGATTCGTTGTTAATCATCTCCCTTTTTAATCAAAGTCAAAATTTCATAAAAAAATACAATTCATAATTAAAAGCGTTTGTGCAACAAAATGAACGGAAAGACAGACTAGTGTCTGTCTTTCCGCTAGTTTTTTATTTTTTATTTTTATTTTTTATAATGCTTAAACATGTGTGAAGAAATCATTCAAAAATTTAAAATTTAAAAGATAATAAAATTTATTTGGATTTAGACTCTAAAATAAATGTATTTCTTTATCCTCTAAAAACTTATCTAATTATAAAAACTTATTTGGCCGGTATATAATAAATAAAAATTAATTGGTAGTTAAATTGAGAGGAGAGATTTTTTTTATCTGCACTTGGATTGAAAATGCAAAAAGCTAAGGACGTTAAAAACTTATTTGGCCGGTAAGTAATAATCAAAAAATTTAATTAATAGTTAAATTGAAAGCAAAGCTAACATGGGAACTTTTTATATAAATAAACAAGAGTTCCCGTGAGGGCTTGCTTTCCGTGTAATTAATGATTAAATATTCATATATTCATTTAGATGCTTACATGCTTTTTTCTTTATAGCTTCATTTTTCTGCTATTTTGGTCGATGAGGGACATTTAGTATTTCACTTGAGAGACAATTTTCACGAGTGAGCCAAAAGAAGAACAAATAACTCTACTTAAACTTTCCTTCACTCACTTTCACTCTCTCTTCCCTCTCCTCGTGATTTTGGAGATGTGTTGTTGCCTCTTGGTTGGAAGCTTCTTCTTAGTTTGAAGATAAAAGAGATGTTAGTGCTTGGATCTATATATATATATATATATATATATATATATATATATATATATATATATATATATATATATAAGGTTTAATTGATCATTTTTTCCTTATTAATTTTATATTCTTAAACTTTAGTATATGACGCAGTACGGAAGCGTAGGTTAAACGCTAAACCTAGATTGAAAGGAATAAGTTCGCAAGCGACGAATTTGAGAAATAGGGTTTCGGAATCCACCAGAAATTGAGAAAAACTCTCTAAAATATTATTAATTGAATAAAAGTTATCTCTCTTAGGCTACAACTGTTAAGCTTAAATAGAGAAATAACAAACTCTAATGGGCCAAATATAACAAACTGAAAACAAAATAAAAAGTTCTAGAAGATTAGGCTGAAATAATAAAATACTACTAAATTATTAATAAAACCTTCATGTATCAGTATAAAACAATTATATCATTTGTATCACAATTCTGGGAATTGATAGATATAGCGAAAAAGAGTTTCCCAAAAAGTTCATATGGTATATTTGTTAAACACCTTTCCTTAATTATATCCCATTAACTTTGATTTCCGACCAATATAAAATTTAATTGGTTGAAATCATTCTGTGATCCATTCTTGATATAATCTCTCTATATAAATAGCAATGCTCTACTGCAAAATTTAATTTTTGAGTGATGTGATCTGCTTGTGGTTATGCAACTGGAATTTTTCTTTTTGAGAGAGTAGTTCTCTTTTTTGTTTTCTTTTCCGGTTTTGCTTTAGCTTTGTAGACCAAAACAAAATGGAATAGCATTAATGTGCCTTGAATAAATAGTTTAATTAAGGGCTCATAGTATTAGCACTTAAGTATAATCTATTTCTATAACAAAAGATAAAATAAATATAAATTGTTTTCACATAAGCTATGAGCGATTCTCATGAGTTATCTTGGTGAATTTATGGAAATAAGTTGAAAACAGTTGATGGACATGTAATAAGTTGTTTCTATAAATAATCTGAAACAATCTCATGAGTTTTTATGCAAGCAGGTGATGTCAAATAAGTTAATCCAAATAAACCGTAAATATATCTGTATTTATTTTTGTATTGGTCTTGCAAAGAAGTTACTTCTGGTTTGAGTTCTAGTAAGGTTGGTTGTTAAGATTCATCACAAATCATGAACTATAATTTACACATTATGAACAATAAACTTCGATCATGGTTTGGCAATGAACAAAACACAATTGAAAATAACTGTTCCCTTAAAATATTATAACTATGGCTTTTTAAGGGCAACGTTTCAATGTTGATGTCGACACACACCTTACCAAGTTAAAAGAATATCCGTCTGACATCCTCAATTTTTTTAACCACTGAAAATCAAATTTCATCTCATCGGTAGTTAGACCATAAACTAGAGGTGACAATTTCATCTACTAAATCTATATCTAACCACCAAACAAAAAATTTGTTAAGGATTTAGATCCAATCCATTCATTTAAAAATATGGATGGACCTAATCCATCTAACTTATTTTAAAAATTCAATGGATTAATGTTTATTGTTTATTTTTAATCCAATGGAAAATACAACTTTTATATATATTATTAACGAAATAAACAAGCACTCACGTGTCTGTCTTTCCACTTTTGTTATTGCTCTAACGCTTGTAGATTATCAACGATATTTTATAGAAATTTTGATTGTAAATTACAAACGATATTTTATATAAATTTTTTGATATAGATAAAAAAAATATAAGTAAGATATATGTGACTTTCAAATGTAAGAAACTAAATAAATCATATTTATATTTTGATTGACTACAATAATATAAAAAATATAATAAAAAAATATTTTTTTTAATAACACCAATAATATAATATTATAATACGAAAATTTATTCTCATGAGTTTAGCTCAGTAGGTAAGGACAATGCATAAAATATATAAGGTTCGGGTTCTCACTCGTGGGTAATTCACTTTCTGACGATTCCTCCTCGTCACCTCTCTTTCGTGTGTTTTCTGTTGTAAACGTGAAATTGGTTTTTATTGCTGTTCTTGAGCCTCAATATTTTTTTTTTGTTTTATTTAGGGCTGTGAGCCTCTAACGAGAGTAGAAACATGAAATTGTAGAAAATTTCCATTTGAAAGAAGTTGTAGCTTAATTTCTAGTCTCTTATAATATAATGGTAAATTCATTCTAGCCTTCTCATTATCTTTTGTTTTACCGCAGACATTCATCACTCAATGAAATACATTATCATAACAATTTTTTTAATATGCTTAACATCAAGATTATGTCTGAGTATTGTCTTTCGACTAAGGGAAGTCCAAAAAATATTTCTTCGTTGACGCTTCGGTTTAACACGCTATCTACAAAATTTAGACAATTTTTGAGCCATTGTGCCTTGCTGCTTCTCCCTAGACCCTAAGCCATCGGTTACATTTGTTTTTAATTACGTCAATAAGCAAACTTTTTCTTTGTTGAATAGGTTCTTGGCTGGTTTGATAAATTCCAAGCTCTCTAAGAAGATCATGAAGGACAATAGAGTGGTTATTCTAGTAGTTATTTTCTATTACTAGACGAAAAATACATGCTCTTTATTAGATAAAGTAATTTAATTACAATTATTGTTTTTTTAGCTTAGAATCAAAATTACAAATGAAGATTGCAAGTTACACGGTGGAAGAAAGTTTATTAATAATCAAATTTCTGCTCAAGACAAGCAAAGATTGACAAGTCAGAAAAACTGTTGGGTGGGTCCCCTCTCAAATGGGGGCCACCCATTTAATTTAAGTAAAAGAAAGAAAAAAAATAGGTTTAAATATGTCTTTAGTCCTTGCACTTTCATCAAATTTTGACATTGGTCCTACACTTTTTTTTTGTTTGGAATTTGTCTCTGCACTTTGTAAAAATATTGATATTGGTGCCACGTGACGTGAAATGATTGGGCCACGTGCCACTCCGTTGGTTTTGTGTTTTTTTTTTTAACAGAGGGACCAATATCAATATTTTTACAAAGTGCAGGGACCAATGTCAAACAAAAAAAAGTGCAGGAACCAATACCAAAATCTGATGAAAGTGCAGGGACCAATAACACATTTAAACCAAAAAAAATATGTGTGTGTTTGGGCTTTTAAGCCACGTGAGTTTTTGTAATGGGTTTAACCCATGTGTGTGTGGTTATAAAAGGGAATTAATATCCTTAGTTTCAGGAGAACAGTGAGTGCGTGAAATAAAAGTGGCCGCAGCACTGTGAAAATAATTGAGAGAGAGCAGTACGACAGGAGAGGAAGAAATTTGGTTTCCGGCGATAAAAGTGTGTTCGGCAAACGATCTCCGTTTTGGCTGAAAGTAGTTTTGTCTTCTCTTTGTGTCTGTTTGGTATACCTATTTAGAGTTTGCTCTCTGGTTGTTAGAATCACCATAATTGGTGATTATTTGATGACTGTCGGTTCCTAGAGATTTAGGAAGACGTTGATTGTAACCATTATTATGATAGTGGAAGTTTTTGGCTGGACTAGGTCCCGTGGTTTTTATGAGTTTTCCACATTAAAATTCTAGTGTTCTCATTTATGGGTTTTTTTTTTTTTTTTATTTATTTATTTTTTACTCCTTTTTATTGTTGCTATGGTTGTTGTTGGTTGTGCTGGTAAATTGGATTGTTCAGATTCCACAAAAAAGATAATTTAAGCTTCCACATATTCCTCATTGCGCACTCTGATCCCAAAGAAAACAACAAATAAGGATGTCGTATATAGGCGGAACAAAAAAAACAAAAAAAAAAAACTCATACATCTCGGATATTAAAAACACCAATAAAGTCACCACCCAACCGAGACCTACCACCAAAATCAAACTCTAACCTCCTCACAACATCAGAAGCCAAAGCCAAATCCTCAACCTCCTTTGCAAATGGCCATCAATATTGTACTTCCCTCAATTTTCTTCAGAAAAAGTCCAAATCTATTAACTGCATCTTCATTACTTGGAAACATATAGGAACTCGATATCCACAATGTTCAAATAGTCTCTCTACAATAATCTTCAACTGTTGCGTTTATGAAAAGGAGACAAAAATTTTTCCCTGAATTTACCTAATGAATCAAAAGAGAACAATAAGCCAAGAGTATTCAATATCTTCTACCATAATGCATATTTTTCCTAAATTTACCTAATGAGTCAAAAGAGAACAATAAGTGTGTAGAGAATCAAAAGAAGAACAAGTTAGCATATTTATCATGCATGATAGAATAGAATCAAAGAGGATTTTTAACATACGTACCCATAACTTGTTCAATCATCCTAACATAGCTTTGTTGCCAAAGTGGCTTTACCAATTCCTCCCATTCCAACATTACTTCTAGTTCTGTGGTCTACCCATGAATGAATACTACTACTAATAATAATAATAACTTGTTTGAAATGATAAACTAAAGGATGTTTCTAAAGCGTTTCTATGTGTTTCTTGTATTAGGTTACATTTAATTTTGTTGATGAACAACAAAGAGGAAATAAAAGTGTGTGTATATATATATATATATATATATATATATCATATTATATGAACCTTCCTTGTTTTTTCTTATTTTCTAGAAAATACGAAGTTTCGTTGTTATCATCTTCCTTTGTCGTTTATCATACGCGTGCTATCTCCTTTCTTTTCTTTTCTTTTTTTCAACAACCTTTTCCTTTCTTTTTTTAACTTCCACTATATATATATATATATATATATATAAAAAGAAAGTTGAGTTGAAAAAACTTGATACATATGATTTAAAATTTTATTCTAGTATATAAATTATTGTTGATCAAAATTTCACTTATATATAAAACCAAAAAGAGTATCATCTTAATAATTTTGAGAAAACAACATTTAATACTTACTTTTGTAAAAAGGAAAAAAAACTATTAAATATACTACGTGATAAATATTTATTTTATTATATAGAATATATAAATATTAAAATATATGTAATAAAATATTAAAGTTCATATATAATCATAAATTAAATAGTTAGTTGAATTTGCAAATAATTTTTTGTCATTATATAAATATACTACGTGTAGTGCTTTATTTCTTCTCCTTGATTTACAGCTTACAATCATTACATGTGATATTGGTAGGATTCATTGCTTGATTGGAACAAAGCATCGCCCAAAGAGAATAAACCGTTAATTTTGTCCTCATTATTATTATTTGTTTTGTTTCAGAAAACTATTATGATTTTGTCAATTTGTCTCTAAACTATTAAAATTAATAAAAGATCCTTAAACTGTAGTATCAAAATAGTGTAGAGATTTGTCGAAGTATAATTTTAAAGACTTTTTAGTTAATTTTAATAGTGTAGAGATTTAAAGACTTTTATTCGCAAGAGAAAAGACATATAACAATAGAAAGAAAAAGTTCAAAAGATCTTTAATTGTGTTACAAGTAAATGTTAATGAACGTGTGAAAACTAAATTAGTCTTCATCAAATCTAGCTGAACTTAATTAGTATATCCTTGCAAATAAATTTTCCAATTCCAATACCCATTCTGTTGGTAATGTCCTAAATTGCATCCTTTATAGCTGCAAAATTGATAGGCCAACATTTGATTTTTCATCACATACTGCAAATCTATAACTCTAATCACATACACCTAAGAAACACTACTATGGAGTGTCTTAAAGACCCAGATAATACCATTAATTTAAAAGTTATTGTAGCCACCAAATGAAAATTAGTGTACTATGTCATAAAATAAATTATTGTTCTTACCAAATATAAAAATTTCATTTTGACGTCAATATAAAACAAAAACAAATAACAGGTTTAAAAGATAACCTGAAAGTCATAAACTATTGTCCCCACCACGTGTGGGTGTTGTTTACGGCCAAAGACAATTGATACAAGCTTGCCAAAGTTTCTACTATGGCAAAAGGCCAAGGCTATGTTATAGCTTGCGGTGCTGATATTGTTATAGCTTGCAGATTTCACATTCAGCTTCCTACAATATTTGACAAAGAAGCATTGAATTCACATTGCCACATTTCATTTATAAATAAAGGATTAGAGGTCTTGGTATATGGAACAAAGCATCCGAAGCTCAAAGAAAATACAAAGCTTCGATATTGAGAGGAAGAAAAAAAGTTCTATTTGAATAGGAGTGTGTCACACTATATTATTTCTCTTGAGTGTGAAAGAGATCAGTGGAGAGAGTAGTGCAATATTTTAAAATAGTGGAATATTTTTGAACTTTGTCTCATGGTTTTTCCTTAAGTATTAAAGGGGTCTTCATGTTAAATGTTTGTGTATGTTGTATTTATCTTCAAATTTGTGAAGAAAGGAAAACTTGGAATCGTGACCCGATTTGTGAAGCATGTCACGATTTTGCAATGTCGAGAGCTGTTTTGCAGGGTGCCCAATCGTGACACGATTTTCAGCTTGCTGGGCAAGTTTTCAGGATAAGATTGGTCGTACCTTGGGTCGTACGCACCAAACGTGTCACGATTTGGGAAAACGTGACACGATTTTGACAGCTGAAGACTGCTATATAAGTGTTCTTTGCAGATTTTGAAGGAGAGCTTGAAGAGAGATAAACTTGGGAAATCAAAGGAGGTAACTTTAGGGTTGATGATATTTGATTAGAGTTCTCTTGGGTTGGGAAACATTGTAAACACATTGGGTGAGTGAAAATCATCGAGTGTCTTGTTCATTGGTGAGATTGGGAAAATTGGTAGAAATTAGTGTAACGCCCACTTTTATTTAATCAAGTTTAGACGAGTTATATTATATTTATATAATATATTTGTGAATTTTGATGATTTATGACGATTTCAGATGATTTGGATGATTTTTAGATGAGCTATGAGTTTTGATGATTTTATGAGATATGAGACTTATTTTATTGTTTAATAAAATAAGATTTGAAAATAAAATAAAATATTTAGTTAAGGGTTGTTTTGAGATTTTAGAGAGTTTTGGGGGAGAAAGTGAGATAAGATAATATATTAGGAGGAGATATAAAAAGGAAAGACCTAGGTTTTAGAAAACGTTTTGTACGTACGACTGTTTTTGGAGAAAAGGGAGAAAAAGCCAGAGAAGGGAGAAGACCAGAGAGAGTGCTGCGATTTTCTTCATTCAAGGTAAGGGTGAGACTAATGATTTAGTAGTATTAATCCTTATAATTCTGATGATCAATTAACAAAGTTAGGATTGAATTAGAAAAGTTATGAAATTAGGGTTAATTGGTGATTTTGATGATCCGATGATGTTAGGTTGTTAAATTGGTGTAAAAACCATCCTTTGACCTTAGATTATGAATAGGATGATTTCAGGAATCAAAATTAGGCTTTAAACCATGAGATTAGATGGATTTTTGTAAAAACTGCAATTCTGCCCGAGCCTGTATTCATCGCTCGCCCTGGCGAACGATGATCCTCACCTCGCGAGTGATGAAGTTCATCGCTCGCCACGCGAGCCATTACCCCTCGCCTTGCGAGTTACAAGTCGTAGCTCACCACAGCGAGCAACCTTACTCGCCATAGCGAGCATGACCAGAGAGCATGTTGAATTTCGTAATTTTGACTTTTGAGTTGAACCTTAGATGCTTTTGAGTGCCTTAAGATGTTTAATAAAGATTAGATGATGATTTAGAACGAGATTGAACCTGGTTTAGCTTCGAACAACTGGAGTTGGAAATATGGCTTGTACTCGTCATGGCGAGAAGATGCTCTCGCCTCGCGAGCACTTCCAGAACTGAGTGCAATTGAGATTGTTGTGACCTGAGTTGCTTGAATTGATTAGGAATGGAACTTTAGGTAGTAGTAAGACATATTTAAGATGTTAACTGAAATCTGTGAGGCTGTTTAAACTGCTAAGTTGTTTGTAATGTGATTTAATGATTAAATGCATTACTTGAGATATTATTGAATGATCATGATGTTGTTGAAAATGAATTGATATTATGAAGTTATAATGTTGTTGTGATCTGATTATGCTGCTTTCGTTATTTAACTAAGTTGCATGAGTCTATACAAGATGATGTTGAACTCCAAATTATTGGATGTATATGAGATGATGATTAAGATGTTTTAGATGATTGAGTCCATGCATTAGCATACATTTGTTGGGGGCTCATGCCCTGGAGCTTTGTACTCACCATGATGGAGCATTTGCTTAAAATAAACTGTTGGGGGCTTATGCCCTGAAAGTATATTAATACTATAATGTTGGGGGCTCATGCCCTGAATTGGTACCACATGCATATAAGAGGTTTAGGTTGCATTGTTGCATTGTCGAGTCAAATGATGTTAAAATGTTATGATATTGATGATGATTGAATGAAGTGATTACTTGATAATTGTTTATCAAAGATGCAATGATGTTTAAGATGTTTATGCTGTTAATTACGTTTGTTGAATTATATTGATTAATATTATTGTTTTGTGAAATCTCACCCCTTCTGCTTGGAAATGTTGCTCTTCGTATGAGTAACTTGCAGGTGATCGAGCTTAGTGTGCAGTTTGCTGTCGTCAATGGCCTTGCCTCACCGAGTCATCTAGGTCGCTCTGATACGTAACGGGATGGGGTTTATGTTATTCATGCTTCATTCTTTTACGTGTTCATTTATGATGTTTAACTGAATTTTTATGAGATGTTTTAATGAGGCCTACGTGCCAAGACTTTATGATGATTTGAATTTAATTCCGCTGCTATTTGGTTGATGAAGGATAAATTATTATTTATCTATGTTTCTAAGATTTTTAAGAATGTGATATCCCGTTAATTGATGATTACTCTGATTATATGTTTGAAATTTTTATATTGGGAAAACGGGGTGTTACAATTAGGGTTGTTCTTTGTGAACTTGTTGAAGCTAATTTCTTGTAACTCATTTATATCTCTTTGTAAGAACTCATTGATAGTGGATTGGAGATATCAATCTCTTCCCCAGATTAGGTCAAGTTGGACCGAACTTGGTCAACAATCATTGGTGTGTTTCTTTCTCTCTTCTCTCCCTTTATCTTTTGCTTATGGTTTTGTGCTTTTAACTTTGACAGCTGAAGACTGCTATATAAGTGTTCTTTGCAGATTTTGAAGGAGAGCTTGAAGATAGATAACATCTAGGTTAGATACCTTTTAATTTTGACAGCTGAAGACTGCTATATAAGTGTTATTGAAAAATACCTTTTGAGTCTAGGTTAGAATAACATATATTGGATCCTAAACACTAGAAATGGTTTTAGGTTTTGATAACCACATCATGTATCAAGTCTTAATGTTATTGTAGTGTTTAATAGGCCAAGAAAGTGAGTTGAAAAAACTTGATACATATAATTTAAAATTTTATACCAGTATATAAATTATTGTTGATCAAAATTTCTCTTATATATAAAATCAAAAAGAGTATCATCTTAATAATTTTGAGAAAACAACATTTAATACTTACTTTTGTAAAAAGGAAAAAAAAACTATTAAATATACTACGTGATAAATATTTATTTTATTATATAGAATATATAAATATTAAAATATATGTAATAAAATATTAAAGTTCATATATAATCATAAATTAAATAGTTAGTTGAATTTGCAAATAATTTTTTGTCATTATATAAATATACTACGTGTAGTGCTTTATTTCTTCTCCTTGATTTACAGCTTACAATCATTACATGTGATATTGGTAGGATTCATTGCTTGATTGGAACAAAGCATCGCCCAAAGAGAATAAACCGTTAATTTTGTCCTCATTATTATTTTATTTTTTTTGAAAGATAGTCCTCATTATTATTATTTGTTTTGTTTCAGAAAACTATTATGATTTTATCAATTTGTCTCTAAACTATTAAAATTAATAAAAGATCCTTAAACTATACTATCAAAATAGTGTAGAGATTTGTCGAAGTATAATTTTAAAGACTTTTAGTTAATTTTAAGGCTTAATTACACTTTTGGTCCTCGCATTTTGTTCAACTCACGAAAATGGTTCTACCTCTTTTAAATCGAACAAAATCGTCCATAAACTATATGTTTTTTGCAGGTTTAGTCATATCCCCCTATTTCTAACTCCAGAAACGCATATAAATGACAGTTTTAGTCCAACCACTTATGCTAAACCATGAAATAAACAAGAAATAAAGTATGTGGGTACAAGAAATCTACTTTGTTCAAGACACTAACCTAATTTCTGGAACATGTTACATACCTGAAACATGTCTTAAAACGGTAGCTATGAGCGGTAAAAATAGCGAGACGGAGGAATGAAAGAAGAAAAGTTAATTTTTTAATTTTTGATAAAAAAGGACACGTATATTATTATTATTATTATTGGGGAACAATAATACCACCGGTACATAAGGTACTTTACCTAAATTTTCTCCTAAAGATAACCTGAAAGTCATAAACTATTGTCCCCACCACGTGTGGGTGTTGTTTACGGCCAAAGACAATTGATACAAGCTTGCCAAAGTTTCTACTATGGCAAAAGGCCAAGGCTATGTTATAGCTTGCGGTGCTGATATTGTTATAGCTTGCAGATTTCACATTCAGCTTCCTACAATATTTGACAAAGAAGCATTGAATTCACATTGCCACATTTCATTTATAAATAAAGGATTAGAGGTCTTGGTATATGGAACAAAGCATCCGAAGCTCAAAGCAAATACAAAGCTTCGATATTGAGAGAGAAAAAATAAATAATAATTGTATTTAAATAGGAGTGTGTCTCACTAAAAACACTATATTGTATCTCTTGAGTGTGAAAGAGAGTGGAGAGAATAGTGCAATATTTTTAAATATAGTGGAATATTTTCAAAATTTGTCTCATGGTTTTTCCTTAAGCATTAAAGGGGTTTTCATATTAAATATTGGTGTTAAATTTTTATCGTTATTGCTACACTGCATAATTCAATTTCTTTTGAATTTTGGAATTTTAATTTACACTTGTAATAAGCTCGTTGAACACAACAAGTGATATAAGAGCATTTGTTGGAGCTCGAGATTATAGTGTAAATTAAATGGAGGAGGAGAACACTCTAGAAGAAACTGTATACAATTGGGATTACACGTCAGGTAAGGTGAAACCGCCTAATGGCATCGTGTATACGTGACAACTTCAACCGTCTATATAAGAAAAAAAATGATACACTCTCAAATAAACCTCAAACCTCCTTTTTATTTTCAGAAATGATATTTGTACAACCAATTTCTAACAACTTTTTGACAACTTTATCTCTCATACTCACATTACATTCTTATTATCTCTCTACCTTTCTCTCTCTCTCTCTCTCTCTATTGATTTTGACCAATCAAAATAGAGAAAAACAAAGTTGTCATGGAAGTTATTTAGAAAAGGTGTACAAATACCACTACTCTTTTATTTTTGAAGGAAAACCACATATCTCCTTTAATACATAAACTTTTGTTGACAAATATGTCTCTCAATAAAAGCACCAAATGATATGATCAAATTTGAGTTGGGTCACACTCCAGAATTTAGAGACATCTTAGAAGAAAAAATTGATAATTTTTCATTGATTCTAATCATGAGTGGTACAAGGCTTATATAAACTAATGCATATTCATAATGAAATAACTAACTATACAACAATAAAATATCAATGATAACGTTATACTAAAATTCCTAAATAGTCTCGTGAACATAGCTCAGTTGGTAGGACAATGAATTATTATATACAAGGATCAGGGTTCGAACTCCGAATACGCCACTTATTAACCTTATAAAGTGAATTCTAACCACCTGACCAAAAGAAAAAATAATTTCCTAAATAACTTTGTTACTAAAAGATAAAAGGATAAACATAATTAAACTTATCTCCTGAACTTAGTCATCCTAATTTTTTTATTTTTTTTTTGGCCGAGATTTAAATCCCGAACCTTACATATATAATGCATTGTTCTTACCAGTTGAAATAAGCTCACGAGCACCAAATTTATTCTAAAATTAAATAAAACGTGCTACTCTAAAAAACCAACAATCCATCATCACTCCTTATCAATATTATTATAATCCATCATCACTCTTTCATTTTTTATCGAGTAAATAGGCGATTATCCCTTGAAATTGTAAGTTTCGTCAATTACCCTCCTGAAATTAACAAAACTTCAATTACCCACTTGAATTTTCACAATGTTAATCAATTTACCCCATCCGTTAAATTTTTCTAGTTAGTGAACATGACGTTTTACGAATACTCCCATGAAGTTTTGCACTTATGTGCAAAATGCCCCATGAACTTAAAAATTTATATTATGTACAACGATCCTGAGAGAATTCACACTCATCACTTTGAGTTTACCAGGCTTTGACTTGGCATGAATAGCAATAAGGATAAACAAAGTCACAATTATGGAGTGTGCACCACCTTCACAAGACAAGAACAAGATTAGTACATAATTAGATGTGAACTAATTTTCATGTATAAAACATGACACAAGCCTTTTTTCATTTTGATACTAAAACAAGCCAAGAACCTTGAATCATAACTCACACTTCATAGAATAATATAAAGGCTTTTCATTTCCCAAATAGTTCAAATAGTCTAAGATTTAAAGTCTATGCATTTTCCTCTAATATGACATGCAATGTAAAAAAGAAAAGACCAAACCTCAAATTAGTTCATATTTTTAAAATGGTATCATTCATTCACTTCTCCAGGTTAAATTTAATAAATCAATCATCAAGGAAATCACTATGTTATATTTCTACACTACACCAATTTTGACATTTAGTAGCGCCTATTTAATAGCACTTTTAAAGAAAGTGCTATCTAAGAGATAACTCTCGTACAAATAATAGCAGTTTGGCGCGGGCGCTAATATAGGTTGACATGTAAAATAGCACTTTCTAAAGAAGTGCTATTATTGGCTATTTAAATTAAATAAATAAAAAATCAAGAAAGAGTGGGATAGCGCTTTCCGCTAAAACGCTAACATAGGGGTATAATTTGTTAGCACTTTACACCGAACGCTATCTATCTCATGCGTGTTAAAATAAAATTAAAAAAAGCTGAAACTATTTTGGGTTCGCGCTGATATAATTTTCCTTTCCCACTTCTTTTCACACAATCAATAAGAACTTCTTTTCTCTCACTTTGAACCCAGACCTTCTTTGAACATCATTCGAATCTCAGCCTCAGCAAACTCATACCCATCGAACCCCATATCTCCCATGTCATCATCTCACTCTCAACGATAAGATACAAAACATCATTTGCTGGAGTCCACAAATGCCGAACTCTCTCCCTAGTCCCTAACCTCATACCTTCATCGATCTATCCCTCACCTAACCCATCATTTGAACGCTCTCTCTCTCTCTCTCTCCCTCGTTGAACTCTAATTGAATCAATTGATTGAAACCCCCATCTTTCAGAAATCAATTGAACCCTAATTTGGTAAGTATTAGTTTCTTTTTATTTTGATTTCTCAATCAGCTTTTCAGTGTCGGTGGTGCACTGATAGTAGTTTGTTTTAAAGAAATTGTTTTCAATTTTATGATATATTTATGTATATTAGTGTGATGTAATTTGATTAGTTTTTTTTTGTTTTTTTTTATAGAATTTGATTATAATTTGCCCAATTTGAGAGGTCGACACCACCACTTAAGAAACTGAAAGTGATTCTGTAATGATATGTATAGATGTTGTTTTTGGTGTCGAACACTTACGCCAACCCTTGTCGGACACTAGTTGTGCATTTGAGCCGAAGTGTGTTGGTGCTATATAGATTTTGGTGAGAGAATTGAATTTTTTAGAATGAGTTGTTTTCAATTTGATGATGTATGTATATTAGAGTAATTTAATGTAAATAGAATTATATTATTTTTTTTGTTTATAGGAAATAATTTAAGAAAATGGAAGTGATTGAATGCAATTATATGTTTCAATGTTGTGTTTGCAAGGTCTGTTCTTGCCTTGTGTTTACGTGCAGTTGGGGTTTGTATAGGTTGAAGTTCTCGCCTTGTATGTGTATGAATGGAGATGGTTCCCATGTGATTGTTTGTTGAGTGGCGTGTCTTAGCCTATGGTTCAACTGCTGTTGATAATGTTTCTTCTTCTGACGATCCAATTTTGTTTCCTTGATCATGTTTTATGTTTTTTCCTTGTTCTTGAGCAATTGCAAAGCTTCATGTTTCTGAAGTTTCATATGCTCTTCCTCTTCCTTCATAAGATTTTCAGCCTCCTCGTCTTTTTTCAGTTTCTAGGAAAAGTAGATTTTTTGAAATTATTTTAAGTTGTGTATTGCTAAATGTTCTAAGGAGCAGCGTACTGATTATCTTATTAATAATATTGTGAAGGTTGGAGTGTTTTAACATTGTACCAAACAGATATTGGGATGTCTTGAAACTCTAATGTATATATGAATTGATAATTGTGTGTATATGTCAATTAAAATGATTTCATTTAATGTATTAATTTGGGGTTTGTGATACAGATTAATCAAATTCTATGTGAGGCAAGTGGTGAACACAATCTTCCATTCATAAGAAGGTAAATATTTTTCCTTTCCTTTCCCATATTGGTAGTGTAGGTGCGGCCGCTTAGAATTGGTCTTAAGTTTGTGCATTTGGTGTGTTCTGTTAACATTGCAGGGATGTTTGGTGTGAAATAACCTGCAGAATTTTGCAGTAGTGGATCAGATTTGTGTTGTTTTGTTGTCTCGGTTCTGTTTTGGGGTGGGAGTGATCTAGAATTGCTTGTGTTGTTTCGTCGTTTGGAGTCAATTGAGGGTTTCAATTGAGTTGGTTTTCTGATCTTCCAGTAGTATTGGTTCGAGGACAGCGAATTCGGGTTATGGTACCTCTTCAAATTCTACTTCAATACATACAATAAATTGGTACTTATCACTCCCTTTACTCTTTTTTTTTTTTTTTTTCATGAGATCCTCCAGATTGCGCTGCTACTACTGAACTGCTGCGGCTTTGAGCTTTTGCTGCGGTTCTGCTACTCCTAATTGCTACTGCTGTTGTGCGCTGCATCTGCTGTACCACTGATTTGCGCTTCTGCTGCTGTTCCTATTCGCTGCTACAGTCTGCTTCCTCATCTCCTTCCATTTCGTTACAAACTCATTGTGTTACAGTCCCGTCCAAACTATTTTCTTTGTCGGTTTTAAAGGTTTGTCTTTTCCCTGTGACTGTGATTGTAGTTGAATTTGTTGCTGGCGGGGACGAAACTAGGTATAGCCATATAGGGGCTGTTGCCACCCCAAAGAAATTTGTTGACAAGACCTATATTGTATTCTTTGCTATTTGCCCCCCTCCCCCAAATGCGTTTAAGCCGTCAAACATTTTTCACACAGCCACCTAGAACCCAACAACCACAAATACAATGCCCCTAAATCTACAAGTTGATTTTGTTTATCTACCATGTTTTAACTTGGTCACCCTCAATATTATTTTCTGGTTCCGTTCCTGATTGTTGGGACTGTTCTTGTAACCTTTGTGTGGGTTCTTAATCTTTGTAAGGGAGCTAAATCTATCATCGAGTTCTGTTTTTATTAATAATCAAGTTTAGTGTGTTGATTGTGTGTGTGTGTGTTACTATTTGTTTGCATATTGCAGCAATATCACTACTCGTTGTAGTGCATACTTTGGAAATGTGTCTTTCTCATTCACTCACACCAAAGCTCTAGAGCCTTCCTTTTCCATCATTCTTTCTGCCATATTTATTGGAGAGGTTAGAATGTTATTCTTTTCTTTTTCCTGCAAATTGTCATTGCTTATTGTAATTAGTCTGCAGTAAATTTGATGATAATTGATAAGTATGTATCAAACTAGTAAGCTTTTAAATCAAAGGAGAAAGTGAGTTTACATATGTGTAGCTGAAATTGGTCTTTGGCCTCTTTTAAGTTGACCACTATTTCTATTTATTTTTTTGAGATGTTGACCTCTCTCTCTAGGTGACTAACTTTTGTCTTTTTTCATATTTTCTTGTATATGTCAAGCGACGTGTTGTAATGTGGCATTAACCAACCATTCAAGCACTTAAAGATGACAAAATATGTGAGTTTTGTTGTATTTTGATGTTAAAATAACTTATTTTTTCTATAATTAACTCCTTGAAATACCCATTGTCTCGTTTCAGAGATGACATTATTTCAGTTGTAATCGTTGTTGCAGAGATCTTCAAAGTAAGCTTCATACTCTCTTTCATTTTTAAGTATTTAAGTGGTTACACTGACATTATTTTGTACTTCTTAGTAGCTTATTTTTTATTCAAATTTTGGTTTCTAATATTGGTTTGTGAGATCTGGTTTTGTCTAAATTATAGTTATAGTTCATATTAAAGACAAAAACACATTGCTTGAGATCCTTGATTGATTAATTTATTGATTCAAACTTGTCAAATTTAAGGACAGATACCTAGATCCTTTATTCATATTCATAGTTATCACGTGTTTTACCTTATGAATGTACAACTTATTCCACTAAAAGATATATTCACATTGCAACATATCTTTTTTTTACTTCTCTATTTGGCACCAACTTCTAAAACTATAGAGAACATCATGTGGTGAATGTCTTTAAAACACCTTGGAGCCTAGATTACATTCACAAAACCTTGTACCTTTCTAACATACTTTTGATTATGCTTTGTAATAATAACTTAGTTTAAGGGAAGACTATCACCATATCAACAAGTTATTTCAACTGTGATTTCCGCTACTACTAATTATTTATTTATTTTTTTGAAAACTCGGTATCCGATCCAAGAATCGACTAATCCGAGGGGACCAATCCCACCGCCCATTTGCGGGGGCCCCGTTTAAAGCCAGAGCAAGCTCTGTATGGACTTAGCCCACCGAAATTGGCACCAGAGGGAATCGAACCTGAGACCTTTGGAGGAGCAAACTCCAAGATCCCAAGCCAACCACTAGGCCAACCCCAAATGGGTTCGCTACTACTAATTATTACTGTTTGTTTTGTCTTTGTGAACATTGTCGTAACTACTTAAAGTATTGATATGATTTGTGATTGTTCTTTGCAGCTCAAAGTTGATAAGGTTAAGCTAATTGAAGTATTTGGTACATATCAATCTGAATTTTCAAGTGTAATTGTTGTGTATGTACAATGAATCTCCAATGTGCAATTTCTTTATTATGGTTGTGAGTGCTATGTATTAACGAAATGTGAATGATGTAATTTTGCTTTTATGATGAAAGATTTAATTTCCATACTTGTAATTGGAATCTGAGTTGTATTTTGTTGTTAGGTTCTTTTATAATGAATGACTCATATAGTATTTTTTTATGATTAATGCAAGTGTTTACTTTTATGATTAATGCAATTTTTTTTTTTTTTTTAAATATTTACTTTTTAAAATCTAAAATTTTTTTTTTCTATATAAAAGATGGCTTACGATAGCACTCTTTTAAAAAGAACGCTATTAAAGAAAGGATTTATGATAGCACTTTCTCAAAAAACACTATTAAATCCATTTGAAAAAAGCCTCACTAACTCGCACCAAAGTAGGAACGATAGCACTTCTAGGGAAGATGCTATTAAAGACAATCACTTTTAATAGCACTTTAAAAGTGCTATCAAAGGAAGTATGCTTACAATAGCGGAGGCTTCAATAGCACTTTTAAGTGCTATTAAAAGCAAAAAAAAGTGCTATTAAATCCCTTTTTTGGCGTAGTGCTATCATACATCCCCAAATAAATAAATAAAAAAGAACATAAATAGTTCTCATTACACATAAAAAAAATATAAATTTTCAAGTTCGGGGGGCATTTGAAAAATGTCATGTTCACTAACAGAAAAATTTGATGGAGGGGGTAAATTGATTAACGTTGTGCAATTTCAGGGGGTAATTGAAGTTTTATTAATTTCAGGGGGATAATTGACGAAACTTACAATTTCAAGGGGGTATTGCATATTTACTCATTTTTTATCTATACTATATATAAAGAAAACTACCACTTTCAGTTCTGTTGGGTTGGATTTTTCTTTCCAAAAATACCTTCAATTTTCAATATAAATAACATATGTAACAAATAGATAAGAATAAATTTAAATATTAAAATAAAAATGTAGCAAATACAAGTGTTCAGTTTTTTCCTTTATCATTTAAAAAGTACAACAAACTAGATGAGTGTACATATACTTACTTTTTCATTATCTCAATCATACTCTTAAACACCTGCTTTTTCTATAATAAAGATTATTGTTGGTGTTATTAAAAAAAAAAAGAATCATACACTCACGTGCCCGTCTTTTCGCTAGTTATTATAAAATTTACTACTTTGTTAAAAATGGTAAGAGTCCATGTTTTGATCATTGTTGGGAGCTGAACAATTTGTATGTATGACTTTATTTTTGTCTTAAACTGTGTCTTATCTTTTCATTTTTTTATGAGAATTATACGTCTGACATTAAGGTCTCGTACATGGGAGAATGAAGTCAGTGTCATCCTGAATATTAAAACCAAAATTTCAAAATTGTTTGGTAGATTATGTGCCCAAATTGGCATTATTTTATGCATGAAAACTGAAAATTAAAGCATG
Source organism: Medicago truncatula (assembly GCF_003473485.1). NCBI lineage: Eukaryota > Viridiplantae > Streptophyta > Magnoliopsida > Fabales > Fabaceae > Medicago > Medicago truncatula. The sequence continues at coordinate 2,984,862 of NC_053048.1, read as the reverse complement.
CTCTTAAATAATTGGCTTATTACAGCTTATTTGTTTCTTTGACAAGGTGCTAATTATTGTTTTGTTGGGCACTTGATTGCTTATCATAAAAAAAGGTTTCTTGAGTAGATACAACTTGCACCAACTACATAGAAACGAATAAGCACAAGCTGATATCATATCCTACTTATCATTTTGCGTTTATTTATTCAAAATTTCATTTTCAGAACTTTCAAGCAGGACGACTTCAAGTATTGATCAAGATCAACTTTCTAATATATTTTTTTAAAAGACTATCCTCCGCGCATAATTTGTAGAGACTAATCCATTAAATCTAGTAGAACTCAAATGAATGGCAACTCTTCATAAGAGTACGCAGCTGCATGCTTAAAAGCTGAATTCAAAATCAAAACATTGGTTAAGATAGAAGAGACTCTTGTCATATGATCAAAGCACTTTTAAGTACTTTATAATAATATGAGATGCTTGTTTAATTTATGATGTGTATATAAATTAAAAAACTGAGTTAACCAACTAGCAAAAAAGAAATTACAATATAAATTAAATCATATTTTTGGATGTGGACGAATGATAGTAACATCTTGCATTACTCATTGACAGCATTAACAGCTTCTAAATTTTAAATATTTTAATTTTAATTTAATGCGTTCTTGGCCCCTATCTTCTTGGAAATTTAGGATTTTTAGTATTCCTTTTCTAAAATTTCTAAAACAACCCTGAATTTTAAACTTCGATTTTTCTCTCATTGAATTTCATTCTTGTTTTTGCTCATGTAGCAATTTCAATAATGAGCGAACAAATGATAGGATGAAGTCCCCTAAAAACAAGAAATTAAAATAGGATGAAGTACCATTAAATTTTATTATTTTAATGTCCATATCTTTTAAAAAAAAATCATTGGGGAATAAGAAATTATAGTCTTTATTTATGGGAAGAAAAAAAAAAGAGAAATTAGTTTTAATAACGGTGGTAAATGAGAACTAATTGGTAAAATATAGTTTGTACCTTTGTGCAACATTCCACACATTAGAAAAATCCAAATTTCTTTTTAAGAGAAAATAATGCATTTGATGATAATTTTTTTTAGACAAGACCATTTGCTCATTATAAGAACTGCCCTGCTACACTAGAAACAATACAGAGAACATTATACAAAGACTTTATTTTTATTTTTTATTTTGTTTGTTCAAATAGTCTGATGACTAGAGCTCACATAATTTAATTGTGGAGAGGTGAAGTGTTCGGAGTTTGAACCCCGATCCCTATATACAACATCTAATATCTCTACCAACTGAGTTACGTTCAGAGCATATTTTAATCTTATTTACTAACAATATTTAATAATTGATATAAAATTGATATATATATAGAAAAGCTTTAGTTTAGTTTTCTCGGCATTGCGCACCGTTTATATATGAAGATACTTGTTGTTTTGACTACGATGTTGATTATCATCACTTAAATATTTGATAGTGTCAAACATCAATTTGCTGTCATAAAGATTGCCTCTTATGGTTGTCACCATTTGATTATGGCTGGATTTCCTAATGTTGTTTTTCTCTTGAAAAGATATTTCCTAACGTTGTTATGCTTTGCTTAAGAAAATGACCATTATGTCAAACAAGAATAAGATGTGTTAAGTTCACTCAAGGTGGTGTTATTAGATCAATGAAGGTTGGTTAGTTGGTAAGGTTGGTCTTTATCTCGTAAGGGTGTGAGTTTAACTTATGTTGTCATTCTGATAACTTATTTTATAGATTATCTATAAGTACTTTGTAATTCTGTAAGTGTTGTTTAAATATTGAGGTTTTTCTCATGGTTCCGGTAAACTTCCAAGACCTAATTCACATAGACTTTTTTGTGCGAGAAAACAAGATAGTGTGATTGGTTATAGAAAGAAATTGAGAAGTGAAAAAGAGATGAAATTGATTAAGATAAGAGAAAGAAGTAAGAAACATAGTAGATAGTATATTTTTTGTTGATAAAGATAAACTAACCCGTCAAAATTGACATAAGGGAGAATCAAACAAAAAATCTTGAGAGAAACACACTCCGAAGTTGTAAACCAGCACCACGAGGTGAACTCAAATAAGTTAGTAGATTTAATATACTAATTGATGTTAGAGAATAATAGAAAAAGAAAGAATAAATTATTTTTAAGAATACAAGAATACACTTAGATTTACATATCACCGTCAAAATTAACTTATTTCTTTAGGACCCCAATTTATTAGAATGTACATTTTATTTTTTAATAGTATTATATTTTTTTTTAAGAGACTAAAATAAAATATAATAAACCCAACCAAATAAGTTCTTCCATCATAAGATGTACCCAAAAGAGCTTATAACAATAACAGTTACATCAAATTCAAGTCGAAAACAACATAAGAGGAAAAATTCTAATTTACAATAGATAAATAAGGAATGAGGTTAAACCGCCATAAATAATAAGCAAATTTAAAAGTAACGTATCTCGATTTCAACCAACAAAAAGACTGCAGCTAATTAACCTTCAAACACAAAGATTGTAAGTGATCTTTTGTGCTGAAACTTACCCTTGGGGGAAAATTCCCCCATATGACATAGCATGACCATAGCCATACCAGATTTTTATTTTTATTTTTTCATATGAAAGATGTCTTTACAGGCAAGAACTACCTTTGTAGCTTTGTGTCTATAAGCAATTTTATTTTTAATGGAGTAAGATGGGTATTCAAACTCTTTACACCAAAAGTGCAGGGTCGGTCTAAGAGTTAAGCAAACCAATCAAGAGTTTTAGGCTTTAAAATTTTGGGTGAAAAGAAAGGTCTCTAAAAAATTAATTTTGTTATAAGTATATTATATGATAGATAAATCATAGGTATTTGCATAACTTAATTGATTATCAAAAATGTTTCAATTGCTCTTGATCATGAATTCAAATTTTGTTCTCAGCAAAATTGAATTTATATAAATATTTTGTTAAAGAAAATATTTTTAAAAGCCACAATAAATTTTTTGCTTTAGACCTCTTAATTTGTTGGACCGGTCCTACCAAAGTGAAATATTACGAACAACCTATTGCGATATTCCACCCGTAATTTTTTGAGAAATTATTTTAACTTGCGAAGTAAGCAAAAGGAACAATCAACCACACCTCCCTCATAGAATGTTAATTAATTTAAAAAGTTGATGTAAATGAGATCCAAATATGCTAAGAAAATCAAATATATATTTTTCTAATATAATATAATTATAGATAAAAACCACCAACATATACAATCTATAATATCTTTACTCCACTGAGAAATGAATTTCTCTAGTATCATAGTAAATAATACAATTGGAAGATCGATAAGACTTAGGTATAATATTAGACATTGTTCTTACAACAATTAACGTGTACACTTTCTACACTCATTCAACACCTTATTTTTTTTCTAACTCTCTTTCAATCACATCACAAATTTATCAATCACACATATCACATATCTCTCTTATCTCTTTACCCTCTCATGATGTATACACCCCAAGGGGTTTTACACAACATTTTCCTCAATATTGTTACCTTGTTCAATATTGTTTCCATGAAATTTAACATATTTATACCACCTAGCCATTGCAATATACACTAGAAGGTCAGCTGCAGTGAGTGCTGCTAAGAGGAAGTAAAACCTATCCAAATGTCCCATATTTAAGTTCCCTGGAATCCAACCAAGCATGCCTTCATTTCTAGTAGATATCTTCATCACAATTGCAACAAGCAAGCTACTAACATAGTTTCCTAATGATATTGAAGTCATACAAAGTGCACTTCCAAAGCTTTTCAATCCATCAGGTGCCTGTGAATTGAAAAACTCCAATTGACCAACATACATGAAAACTTCTGATGCTCCTATTAGTACATATTGCGGTACTTGCCAAAATATCGATAATGAACTCGTCCCTTCGCAATGGCTACAATTTTTTTCTTCTTTTATCGCATACTTTAGCCGGAAAATCTCTACTAATCCTGCTGAAACCATTGCTATGATTGCTAATACTAGACCTATTCCCATCCTTTGAAGCTCGGTGATACCTTTGGATTTCTTTGTAAATCTAGCAACAAGAGGGTCGAGAATTCTCCGATAGATGAAGATGAAGGAAACTACACTGAGAATGTCAAAGCTTGACATACTTGCAGGAGGGATGTGAAAAGTGGAAATTTTAGTCTCCATTGCAGCACCTTGTTCCACAAAGAGTGATGCCATTTGACTGAAGACAACAGAGAATAATATAGTGCATAACCAAATTGGGAGTAATCTTAATATGCATTTCACTTCTTCTACTTGTGTCACAGTTGATAGAAACCATGGACTGCATTTATTTTCTTCCATTTGCTTCAAATCTTTTGGTGTAATAAATGCTGCTTTATCTAAAAACCTAGCAAAATTAGGTTAAATTCCATTAGTGACAATTCATCATCAAAATTGAACCTATACAAAACATAATAATCAAGACTAAAATATAAAGTCATGTGATTATTTTAAGCAATCATATAACAATTATACAACCTATGATCTTGACTATATATACATATATATGATATATTGTTCTATGTTCAAGATTTTTCATTTTCAGCATCATATAAGAAAATTCATATCATTGTGTTACATATACGAATTAAAATCATATATAGTTTTAAATCGAGTTCACAAACATACAATAACGATTTTAGATGTCTTTGCAATCACATCACAAATGCAATTGTAGCCGCATCAACCATATTTGTTTGTATTTTACTTCAATATAAAGGTTTTCCACGTAACTGTAACTTCACTCACAAGTTAAATCCATAACTAAAATGCTTACCTAAAGCCTTGTGTGTGGTACATTTTTCTCCCTCCATTGGATAAACAATCTTCAACCTCATGAAGTTTATCTTCACCGTCGAACATTTGGACCTTCCATTTTCTTATTGCTGCAACAAAAACTTGACAAAACCTAGGAAGAGGGTTTCCAACAGGTTTAAAGTATCTATATTTTGATGTGCCACAAAGAAACAAAACCAATGCTAGGGCAGCAGAACCAGCTGAGACACAAAATCCCAAAGTCCAAAGTCCATCATCTTCAAAATAGTCCAATATGGTGTTTGAGAAGAGTGATCCAATGTTCAAAGCCAAATAAAAATAGCTAAAAAATGCTATTTTTGAGTGTTGTTCACTAGGATCACTTTCATCAAATTGATCAGCACCAAATGTAGCAATGGTAGGTTGATATCCTCCATTTCCTAAGGCTACTAGATAAATGGATACATAGAATAAAGTAGTTTCATATGATGAATGTGTTCCACAAGGTAATTCTTTAGACCCACAACCATTAGGTTTCAATAGGAAGATGTAAGATGTCAATGATAATGCCACCAAACCCTGTCATATAGAAATTTATTAATTCTCATAATATATGTTTATCTCAATATTTTGTAGAATTGAATAACTTTTTTTTAAAATAGGGTTAACTATGTTTATGATTTTTCTAAATATACTAAATTTTAGTTATAGTCCCTTTAAAATTTTTAATTTTATTTTTGTTCCCTTTAAATTTTTGTTTTCAGTTTTAGTCCTTATTTTTTTTCTTTACAAAAGTTCATAGTTCATGTCACAAACGACTTTTTTTAATGATTTATATTGATAAAACCATAAAATATCATTAGTTTAATAATTCAATCTTTAATTTAAAGTTATTGATAAATTAATAAAGATTAAATAGTGGAATTGTTAGACTAATGATATTTTATGGTCTTCTTTCAACAAAAAAAAAGGTAATGATATTTTAGGGTCTTATCGGTTATGTCATTAAAAAAAGTTGTTCAAAATATGAAACCTAAACTTTTGTTGAAAAGATGAAACTAAAATTAAAAACATAAATGTTAGAGAGATAAAAAAAAAAATGAATAGAAATTTTTAAAGAGACTAAAAATAAAAGTTTGTATATTTAAAAGGATTAAAAATATATTTAACCCTTTAAAATAAATTATTAAAATATATTTATTTAACCCTTTGAAATAAAGTATTATACTTACAACAACAAAGATGACTTGGAAAATGGCACAAGTGATGTATCTTCCCCAGTAAGAGTCACTGAGGAAAGCTCCAAGAAGAGAAAAGATGTAAACTGTCCCTGTCCACTTGCTCACATTGTTTGCAGCATCAGCATTGTCTTGACCCATAACTCTTGTTAAAAATAGTACCAAATTCACTCCCACACCAAAAAATGCTAGAGTTGCCAACCCTTGGTTCACTAATATAATGCCAAAATTCAACATTAATTAATATATACTTTTATAAAATTTGTATTCGCAGATATTTCCCTTTGTATGTTAAAATATAATTTCTTTAAGTGATGATGAATTAAGTTACCTAAAATCAAAATCCCTGCAAACCAAGTTCCAGTTCTCTCTCGAACAGCAGGATGACCGTGGCTATCAATAGATCCATCCAATGTGCAAACCTCCAGCTCCTTGTTCACCATTTTGTGCTGAAATCTTTATTCATAAATATTAATTTCTCAAAACAATTTTTTTTAATATTAATATTTGTCATATAAAATGGTACTTTTAGACCAGTTTTTTCAAGTCTCGTGTACCTATCGGTTTGAAGTTACATATTCATATATTGATCCCTTGTCTCATATTTGGATGTCATAATAATATTATTTGTTTATGGGAAAAAAAAGTTTCAGAATCATAAATGAATACATTAAATTAGAAATAGAGAAATTAAGGAAAATGCTAAAATGTGTGTTAGCAAGAACCCAAAAATTAATTAAGATAATCAAGAAACAAGTGAAATTAAAATGAGAGAACTAACCTTCTCAACAAAATACAATGTGATCCTCCTAAAAAAAACAATGTCACCTTTCAAGTAATAAATGAGATTGCAAGAATATGGGAGAAGAGTTTAAGTTGGATGAACAAGTATATATTTTTGAAAGAATGAACAAGTATATATAGAAGTACATTAGGAGGAGATTCACTGCACGTTTTTTTAATTAATAATAAATAACACGTAGAATGTGACCTTTATAAAATTTCAAAGGAAAAGTTTAGGGTAAAACAGCTGGGGAAGAAAAATGAGAAGAAACGTGATACAATTGGATACATTATAGCCCATCACAAATCACAATCATCATCACTCGATAGCATATCATGTTATAGGTGTACTCCAATTTTGCTAGCTGTCGGAGATAACTACATTGATTATTCATATTAACTTATGAATTATGCTAACAAGTATCGTTAGGACATTTGTCAATGATTTAAAAGAGAAAATTATTTATAAATCTCATGTAGAAAAGGTTTATTTTTAAAGTTTCTAACATGTTAAATATACAATTAAAAAAAAAAATCTTATGTGGACTTCAATAAAAGTGCCCTGTGCAAAGGGTTCCAAAAGCACTTGTTAAACTAACAATTGAGTTGGGTTGCTAAAGTAATAATTTGAACTAATAGATAAAGAGTTTGAGATCTTGAGTTCGAGCATGAACGAGAATAAATAAATGTTAACCTAACAACTATCTACTAACATTTATATATTTTGAAGAAAAAAAATTAAGAAGAATCAAGAGTACAATATTACATCTCTTTCATTTTTTATTATTATAAAATTTACTACTTTATTAAAAATGGTAAGAGTCCATGCTTTGATCATTGTTGGGAGTCATATATATTCGTGAAAATAAATTATATTTGTACAATTATTTTATGATAATTTTTTGACAATTTTCTTTCTATTCTTTTTATGTTTTTATTATCTCTGTTCTTTTTTTTTTTTCTATTGTATTTGACCGATAAAAAGAAAAAAAAAAAAATTATCATTAAAGTTGTCTCAAATAGTTGTTTAAATATCACCACTCATTCGACAAACACTTTCATCAAATTAAAAAGAAACCATTATTGTGAATTTCAAGTTGGTATTTATGACTTTATTTTGTCTTCATGTCTGTCTTTTCTTTTCATTTGTATGAGAATTATACGTCTGACATTAAGGTCTCGTACATGGGAGAATGAAGTCAGAGTCATCCTGAATATTAAAACCACAATTTCAAAATTGTTTGGTAGATTATGTGCCTAAGTTTTGGCAAATACTAACTTGTATCCTCAAGGTCGTATGTTAAGAAACTTATTATATAAATATACTTATCAAGAGTCGTGTATTTGACTTCTTAAAAATTAAAATATCGAGAAATCCAATAAAATTTTTTTTTTATTCCTTAACACGTGCCCTTAGGATACAAGTTAACATGACCTTTAATTTTTTTTTTCATGAAAACTGAAAATTAAAACACACTCCTAAATAATTGGCTTATGTTTGATATTAAATTATGGGAAATGTTAACCCGTACCTTCGAGACACTAGTTTAAGACCTTTAAAATTTATTATGAAAATATGTGTAATCAATGCATCGGAAATCAAAATATTTGATTTTTTAATAAAATAATTTTTTCTTTTAAAATCCTTAAAGAGTGCTCCAAGAGCAATCGTCAAGAAGACCTTTAAATTATTGCTTTGTAGTCACTTGCATGCTTATCATAAAAAAGGTTTCACGAGTAGGTACAACTTGCACCAACTACATAGAAACGAATAAGCACAAGCTGATATCATATCCTACTTATCAATTATCATTTTGCATTTATTTATACTAAATTTCCTTTTCACAACTTTCAAGCAGGACGGCTTCAAGTATTTAAAGGGATCAAGATCAACTTTCTAATAATATTTATATTTTTTTAAAACGGATATCCTCCGTGCATAACTTGTGAAGAATAATCTTTCGAACCTTGTGGAAATCAAATAGGTTATGAACTCTCTTTAAGAATTTAAACGTTGTTGCATGTTCAAAACTGGATTCCAACTCAAGATTTTGATTAAATTAGAAGAGACTCATGCTAATTATTCTCGAGTACTTTCTAATAGTATGATATGCTTGTTTAATTTACTGTGTGTATATAAATTAAAAACTGAGTTAACCAACTAGCAAAAAAGAAATTACAATACAAAATTAAATTAAATCATATTTTTGGATGTGGACGAATGATGGTAACATCTTGCATTACTCATTGACAGCATTAACAACTCTAAATTTTAGATATTTCATTTAATGTGTTCTTAGCTCATATGGTTTTGCAAATTTAGCATTTTGATCTTCCTTTTGTAAAATTTCTAAAACATCCCTCAATTTTTAAAATTTCTGAAATTTTCCCTTATACTGAATTTCATACTTGTTTATGCTCATGTATCAATTTTTTTTTATGGCATCTGAAGTTCGAACCTTAAACCTTACATGTATTATACTCGTGTACCAATTTGAATTATGAGTTAACACGTTTATAGTACGCATCAAAAAATAAAACAGTTTGTAAAAGAAAGGTTTAAATGATTGGTTTTTTAAAAAGAAAGATTTAATTGATGTGCCAATTTTAGAATGATGGATATTTTTAAAATAATGAGGCAACAAGTTTAGAGTACGCATAAAAAAAGAAAACAGTTTATTTTTTTTTTATTTATGAAAATTATTTGATCATATTTTTTTTGAGCAAAATATTATTTGATCATAATTAATATTAAATTGATATCTTTTTATATACAATTAAACACGAAAGAAAAGCGGACAAATCAGTCTTTTTCAATTGTGATCTACTAATATAATGGTGTTTTTGAAAATTGTTATTTTGAAAATTTTAATTTATTTGTTTTTTATATAAATCATTAACGAGTGCGGTTTAAATATTTAATGGTGTTTTAAATATAAAATATAAATTTATTTAATAGACACACTACATTAATGTTGATATTTTGAAAATAGTCATAAGTTTTCAAAATGTTATCATATCGACTTTCTCATATATGTACTTAAAAAATTGTTTATGCAAATAAAAGTACATAAAATTTACAACAGGTCCAGTGCAAACATTGAACAGTCTTTTGCGTATAAAATAAAGAGTTATTCAATAGAAGCACTACATTAATTTTGATTTTGAAAATAGTCATGACTTTTCAAAACTTTATCACATCAACTTTCTCATATATCTACATAAAATGTTGTTTTCGCATATATAAACAAATAAAATCCATAACTGATGTGACTCAACTCTTCAACAAATTTTTGTATATGTGAAAAATATTTAATAAAAACATTACATTAACACTCATCTTCCCTAAAAAATAAAATTACATTAACACTCATAATTTTCATTTAATGTCTACGAACATTCTACAGTGTTAAACAATTTAATTATTTTTCATATAATTATCGTAATGTTACGTGACCCGTGCGAAAGTTTTGCATGTGTCTTTTACTAGTTAATGAAAAAAATCAAATGAATAGTTAATTAAAAATCTAATTATCGCAGTCCTATGTTGCCTAAAGTTAGGCAATAGTTTAGATTTTTTGGAATTTTGCAATGTTTATTATGATGATACTTGTTGCTTTTGATTACGATGTTGCTTATCATCACTTAAATATTTAATTGTGTCAAACATCAATTTGCTCTCATAGAGATTGCCTCTTATGGTTGTCGCCATCTGTATGCCATCGACTTGTATATTTTTTGTTGGAACAAAATTCAACTTGTATTGTAAATCTTACTAGTGTAGGCTTTATCTCCTATGTTAATCTTTGTTGATAAAATATTTCCTAAAGTTGTTATGTGGTACTTCCTCCGTTTTTTAATATAAACAAAATTGATTTTTTAGATTCATTCATTTAATGATGTATGTGGTTCATAGACAAAGAAAGTACTCAAGAAAATGTCCATATTGTCAAAAAGTAATAAGATGTGTTAAGTTCACTTAAGGTGTTGTGAATAGGCCAGTGAAGCTTAATTAGGTTGTCAGGTTGGTCTTTTATCTCGTAAAGGTGCGAGTTTAACTTCGGTCATCAATGTGGAAACTTCTATTATAGGTTATCTATAAGTACGTTGTAACTTTTTAAGTGTTGTTTAAGTCTTGAGGTTTGTCAATACTCTTGTGAGTTTCCGAGGCTCAATTTACGTAAACATTTTTGTGAAAAAAAATAGGGTGGTGTGATCAGTTATGGAAAGAAATTGAGAATAGAAAAAGAGATGAAAATTATTTAATTAATTAAGAAAAGAGAAAGAAGTAGGAAATAAAGAAGATTTATTTTTTATTGCTGAAGTCAAACTATCTTACCGAAATTGACATCGGGAAAATGGAACACGAAATTTTGAGAGAATCACACTCCAAGATCTAAAGCTAACACCGCAACATCAATCCAAACAAACAGGTTAGTAGATTTAATATGTTAATTGATCTTAAAGAAAAATATAAGAAGAAAGTATAAATTATTTTTAACTTAATTTTTATAGAACCTCAATAAATTAATTCATTAGAATGTACATTTTATTTTTTAATAGTACAATAAATTTTCTTAAATATTTAAGATCATTAATTTAATTATTAATTAGTTTTCAGGGTTATTACTCTCAACATTATTACAAATGCAAGGCCATAAAAGGAAAACAAAAAAAGTAGAAGAGATGGCAACATGTATCCCTTAGGCAGCGTACTATAGTGTCCATCTCCATACCTCCGTTTATAAAAAATGTTATACCCGAGAATGTATCCTTGTGGGCAATAAGTTTGGGGTCCTCCATCGTAACCCTTAAGTTGCTAAGTTCTTGTAGTTGCATCCATTATTCACACTTTAACAACAAAAAGACAATAAATAACATCACAATGTAATTAAAATATGATCTAAAATCTTTTAAATCAATTTTTTTTACAGAAACAAACTCATATTATTTCATTCCGGAAAGTAGGAAAAATACAAGACGGTATGTAATCAACTTATAAAATGTTACACATCATAGTATCTAGCCAAATAAAAAGTATCTAAAGTATAAAATACAATTGCATATATATTAGAATTAATATCAAGGGTTTAGGATTAAATAATTTCAATACTATATAAAGTATAGTTATATTCAATATAATGTGCGGGCAGGGGGTCGGTTGGGCACTAGATTGTCCGTACTAGCACTCACACTAATTTAAATTTGAGAATAATTACACAAACTCTTAGCAACAATGTGGGTATTTATTCATCATTGTGGGTATATGGCGGGTGCCCACTGAAATTGGGTCTAATTGTCATTCCTTAAGTAGAATACTATCTTTTTTTTGGAAATGGATTAGACGCTGTAACTGTGTCACGCTGTTACTTATAATAGCTTTCTGATCTAGAACCAATGGCTGAGATTGTTTATTGTTGGTTTTGTTAACATGTAATCTGAACATCGTGCTGTTTTTACAGCAGACAATCCATGTCCATTTTTCTTCACATCGGTAAGAAGATGAAACATTTGTGGGGACCAGGTTGTTTTAGTCACACTTTTATTTTTTGATGGTGATACATGGACACTTGTTTAATGACTATATTCATTTAACATCCAACATTAAACAAATATTATCTCTCATGGTGGTGGTTTATGGTGGACGTTCGGAAAAACAATCTAAAGGAGTGATTTCGAGTCAAAATTGTCTCTAAATCCTCCCTCTTTGGTAGATAAAAAAGGAGAAAAGTTGTAACAGTTAGGGTTCAATGTTCAATTTGTCACCTTGTTTCTATTTTTTATTTTTATTTTTATAGAAAAATATGCTTATAACATTTCATTAGATATTATATACTTTTCTCAAAAAAAAATAAAAATCATTAGATATCAATAATCGTAAATACATGGTGCTACATCTATAAACAAAGGGTTCTGTTAACCGGTGCCCCTGGAGCACTGGTTACGGTATCTAAAAGAGGAAAAATTAAATTAAAAAAGACACTTTTTTGACTTTTGAAAAATTAATTACACAATTTTTGATGCAAAAACTACTATATTTTCCTTCTTAACCAGTTTCCCATAAACAAATAGGAGCTAACTAAATATTGGGCTATCTTTACTAATTTTGTCAACTTGATTTTCCTTTTATATATAATTTATCTTATCATCCTTTAAAAAGATAACTTTATGTTAACGTCATCTGTCAAAAAAATAAATTTATGGTCATTTTATTTATAATATTTTTTCTGTTTTCAGTTTCGGTTGTTTTATTCAAAAGATTAGTCAAAATTTTCAGCATTGACTTTAATGAGACAGGGAATCTTAGGGGCTGTTTGGTATCAAAGAAACATTAAGGGGCTGTTTGGTTCTAAAGATTGAGGGAGGACAAATAGAAATATAATGGAATGTTTTCCGTAATCCGTATCTTCCATGGTTTGGTTCACTATCAGAGAGGAAAGAAATTTTCACTTTATATGGGGCCCATGGGTTGAAACTTTTCCATCCAGTAGTGCGAAGAAAGCATGGTGAAAAGTTTCAATGCCCAGAAATGGCGTATCTACCCTTTGTTTTGCACATTAACATTTACATATCATTTTTATTTTTAATCTGGGCTTTTAGGTTAAATCGTTATTTGTTTTTTGCTTTTTTTTTACTATTCTTTCATAAACATTTTTTTTTATATATATTACTAATGCATTGGCAACTTTTAATAAAAATTAATTAATGACAAAAATAAAATAATAATCAAATTAAGATTTATTCTACAAATATACACATATAAAAGGATAGTTATGTCTTTTACTAAATATACATCTTTCTTTTCTCACATAATCTAGTCACTTTCACTCATACCAAACAACCAAAAAATCATCTAACTTTCCACTCACTTTCATTCCTTCAACAATATTTCCTCTTACTATCTTTTCTACTACTTTCTTTTCTCTTTCAAACAAAGCCTAAGAAAAGATTGTATGAGGATGGAAAGATGGCTGATATTGCTTCTTTCCATTGTTTGGATTAATATGTCAGAGGCAAAAGAAAGTTACTTTTTGGTGGGCCCCACGTGCAAAAACAATCCCCTCCATTTTGTGAAGAAAGTGGGATGAAAGGGTGTTTTACAATGAAAAGACATAAACACCCTTATTTTTTATTTCTAACTCCATCATTTTGGTCCCACTTTTATTATAATGTTTTTTTGGCTATTTTTGTCTTTTTACAAACAGTCTCATCTTTCTTTCCTTACACTTTCTTTTCACTATCACTCATACCAAACAACCAAAAAATCATTTTACTTTCTACTCTTTCCACTCACTTTCATTCTTTAAACAATCTTTCTTTTTATTTTCTTTCCTTTTTGCATCCAAACTAGGCGGTGGGATGTGCTAACTGTTCTTCGCTAGGTCTAAAGTTATTAGGCAAGTGTTCTCACATAAATATTTTTTAGCTTTGCGTCATATTCATCAATGTGTCACTTGCTTATTCTGTAAAAATAAAAAATGTGCACTTGCTTATCAAAAGAGGCATATCCATAAGCATAAGAAGTGAAGATTAATGTGAATTGTGCACATGAAATGAATAAGCAGAAGTTGATATACTGTGTTCAGCTTATCATATTGCGGATATTTGACTAGGAAAAATTTAATTGCACTATGGATTAGCACGGGTAGACTTAAACAATAAATTAGATGATAAAAGTTATTTGTATTTTATATCTATTGTGTTTTTTGACAAAATATCTATTGTGTTATACATCTTATATATCTATGTATATAAAGATCAAAATATTACACGCAACTGTGTGGACATGGTCTCTAAAGTCTTTACTTAAAGTGCAACAACAAAAATTACTTTTTTATTAAATTTTAAAATTTAAAGTAAAGATGTTTAAAACTGAATCAATCCAATACGAAAATCGTAAATAGAACCAATCTAAATCGAAACCTCAAAAAAGCGCATTTGGTTCCTATGTATTCTAATCACTTTTTTCCTCGATCGCATTGTTTAGTTCGGTTTGTGGTTTTATTACGAATCGAACCAAACCAAACCACAACACAAGAAAAATCCTAATTAAATCTATGTCATCTAGACCAATACTCATAGAAACTCAATGAATACTTTTATAAAATGACATATTTTTTTCTCTTGTTAAGTTTCTTTTTAAAAAATATATTTACGTGCTAATTGAACTTTTAGAGAATGATAAAATCTTAGTCTTTTACATTTCTTACATAATAAGATTACTTTTTATCCATATTTTAATTTGGTCTATGTTGTTTAGTGAAAATAAAATTGTAATGTTGGATGAAATTTAAAGCATTGTCGGAAACATTGTTGAAAATATGTTGTGTTTTATCATTTTAACTCGATTTTAATATCTCTTACTTATTAAAGTTAACCCGGACGTTAACTGTTGCCCTAATTTTAACCTAAATTTTATGCTTACTTTTACTGTATTACCCCTGTTTAATTAAACCTATTGAATTTAGTTAATTTAATTAATTTAATCAAAATCTTATTTTCAAACGGAGATATCTCTTATCTCTTATTTATTAAAGTTAACCCGGACGCTAACTGTTGCCATAATCTTACTTTTACTGTATTACCTCTGTTTAATTAAACATATTTAATTTAATTAATTTAATCAAAATCTTATTTTCAAACGGAGAGATCTCTTATCTCTTATTTATTAAAGTTAACCCGGACGTTAACTATTGCCCTAATTTTAACCTAAATTTTATGCTTACTTTTACTGTATTACCTCTGTTTAATTAAACCTATTGAATTTAGTTAATTTAATTAATTTAATCAAAATCTTATTTTCAAACGGAGATATCTCTTATTTATTAAAGTTAACCCGGACGCTAACTGTTGCCATAATCTTACTTTTACCGTATTACCTCTGTTTAATTAAACATATTTAATTTAATTAATTTAATCAAAATCTTATTTTTAAACGGAGAGATCTCTTATCTCTTATTTCTTATTTATTAAAGTTTACCTGGATGTTAATTGATGCCCTAATTTTAACCTAAATTCTATGCTTACTTTTACTGTATTACCCATGTTTTATTAAACCTATTTAATTTAGTTAATTTAATCAAAATCTTATTTTCAAACGGAGAGATCTCATATCTCTTATTTATTAAAGTTAACCCGGACGTTAACTGTTGCCTTAATTTTAACCTAAATTCTATGCTTGTTTTTACTGTATTACCCCTGTTTAATTAAACCTATTGAATTTAGTTAATTTAATCAAAATCTTATTTTCAAACGGAGAGATCTCTTATCTCTTATTTATTAAAGTTAACCCGGACGCTAACTGCTTCATCCTATAATCGTTGCTCCTATTTTCAACTCATCGTTGCTACTTTGTTTTCACTAAACGGAGTCCATCCTATAACAGTTTCCTCCTATTTTGTTTCTTTGCTCCTACTTTGTTTGCAAGATAAACAATAACAAATATATACTACTAAATCTTGAGGTGTTGCGGTACTTGAAATTTTTAGAAATTGGAACTTTAGAATATAATTGTTCTTGAATGTATGATTTAGGGTATCTCTATCACCCCTAATTTCCCAAACGTTGTTGGCTTCCACTTGAAAATAGGAATAAAACTTAATAGACTGATCAATTCAATATGCTATATTTATTAATTATTATAAAAAAAAATATGAGTGGATGGTAAGAAAAAAGAGAACATGAGCGGACCTTTAATTAAAAAAATAAAATTTAGTATAAGTGAACCAAGTGGATATGAAAGCATGGGTGGCGAACGGTTAATATGCACATGAGTCCTATCGGGGTTCATGGGTGGCGGCTGCCCCTTTTCATTAGTACCTAGCTCCGTCCCTGTAATTAACCTATAATGTTACATTACGGTATCAAGGACGATGTCATCGAAAATTATGTTATGGTACAATACCAACATCTATGCTTCTTAATATTATGAAATATTATATGACAATCATGACATTCATCTAAACTATTTTGTTACCTATTACCGTCAAATATTACGTTACCACTAGGGTTGGGAATAGGCCAGGCCGGCCTACAGGGGCCTATGGCCTGGCCTGTTTAAGCCTGG
Organism: Medicago truncatula; assembly: GCF_003473485.1. Classification (NCBI taxonomy): domain Eukaryota; kingdom Viridiplantae; phylum Streptophyta; class Magnoliopsida; order Fabales; family Fabaceae; genus Medicago; species Medicago truncatula. The sequence continues at coordinate 2,967,964 of NC_053048.1, read as the reverse complement.
CCTGGCCTGGCCTGGCCTGTTTATTAAAAAGGCTAGGCTTAGGCTTTTTAAAAAGCCTATTTAAGTAAATAGGTCAGGCTTAGGCTATAAAAAAAGCCTATGAATCCTAATAGGCCGGCCTGTTTATGCATGTTAGGCTTCATAATGGACTTTTTAAATAGGCTTTAAAGCTTTATAGTGAAATATGTTTTTAAGGCCTTATAGTGATAGACAAATCTTACACTGGAATAGGCTTTGAAGCCTATTAAGCCTATTTAAAAGTAGATAAAATGGAATGTTTAGTGACTTTAATAGTAAGTAGGCCTGTAAATAGGCTTTCAGGCCAGACCAGGCTTTTAAATAGGCCAGGCCAGGCCAAAATAATAGGCCTATGAAAGGCCATAGGCCAGGCTCAGGCCTGTAAATTTTTTCGTAGGCCAGGCTCAGGCCTATCAAAGCCTGGCCTGGCCTGGCCTATTCCCAACCCTAGTTACCACGGGTCGATGGTCTAGTTGCATTAAGAAACAACACCAACCGATCCAACCCTGACAACATTGATTTGATTCAGTTTGGTTCAAATTTTATTTTGAACGTCATATACAACAAACCACATGCTTTTTTATTGAGTCAGTCATATACGTAGACATACATCTTAAATTCAATTCACATTATCTAAGAATTGTAAGTGGTCACTTACATTTTAGTTGTTAATAAAGTGTTATATGTGGTAAATTTGATATCTGTCTACTTCACTTGGTAAGAAATTTGACCATCTAATCCATGAGGGTAATCTCTTAATAGATTTGTCAATTTCTGTAGATTTTGAGATATGTTCTAACCTTGGAGCTCTATGATCCAAATCATCTAATTTTTTATTTTCAAATAAAAATTATTAAAACAATAACTGATTATTATTCTCATGTTTTCTTTGTCTATATCACTCATGTTTTTATTTGCCAAAACATTAGAATCACCAAACCATTATTAAAAATATATTTAGTTTCAACCAACTCTTTTTTTCTCATTTTTTCTCTTGTTTTCCTTTTTTATGGGTTGTTTCTATGTCATCTGGAATATATATTTTTTTTTTACAATCCACTCTTTCATTAAAGTAACAAACCAAGAGAGAACAAAGACCAGACTTTAAGAGGAGCATTCCTCATCTAAGTACGTGATCCTATGCATTTTGGGCCTGAGCAAGCTCATGAGCAGCTACATTAGAAGAGCGATTAACAAAGTTAACAGAACCACCAACTAAGCTACCAAACAAGTCATGACAGGATTTTAAATAAGAGTATATATTATGTCTACTATATTATTGATGTTATTGAAAATCAAGACAAAATTACATAATTTGTTCCTTGATTTAATTTTAGGTAACATTTTTGTCATTTTTTTTTTCTTTCAATTTAATCATTTATGTTATAAATAAATTAAAATCTAGGGAGATGAGAGAGAAACAAAGGAGAAAAGGGGCCCATATGGGTTTTTTAAAAGGCGAGAAATGCACACCCGACAAGGAGGAAAGGTTATGTGAATAATCTTGATCAGGTTACCATCCCCTTCTTCTTCACTAACTTTTAAGATGAGGTAAAAATGATAAGAGTTATGGAAACTTTTTGCTAAATATGGGAGGTGGGGAAAGTCTATATTCCTCAAAAGAGGGATCAATGAGGGAGAAAATATGATTTTGTGATGTTTAAGGAGGTGAACAATGAAGAGGAGCTTGAAAAGAGGCTGGGGGATGTTTGGTTCGATGGGAGGAAGCCGAAGATCAATAGGGCACGTTTTGAAAGGGTTGAGAAACTGCAAATTATGAGCAATCCTGTGGAGAAAAGATGTGTTGGTACATCTGCAAATGTTGAGTTTCAGACGGTCGGGAAGTTATTTTCGATGATGGAAGTTATGGTTTGTGAGAGTGTGTTGGAGGATCTAGAGAACTCTTATGTGAACAAAAGATTGTGGGAGTCAAATTTCAAGGATATCATAAAATGGTCTCGAGAGAAAGTGGCAAGGAGGAGAAGAGTATGGCTTCAAGTGTTTGGAATCCCCCTTCATGCATGAGAGGAAGGGTTCTTCAACCTTCTTGATTCAAAGTTCAGAGAATTCATAGATTTTACAGTGATACAATTCAAAGGAACCATCTAGATGTGGCATAGATCCTAGTGTTTTTCTCTTAAAATGGGGTTAATAGGTGGATCTTTCACCATTTCAATTGTAGGTATAAGGTACAAGATATGGGTGAAGGAAGAAGATTTACGGTGGATGAATGGGCGGAGGAACAACAGTGAAGGTAGTTCGATTGAGGGTGATGGTTCATCTGTGGCTTCCGGCGAAGCTGTGTGGGTTGACTTGGGTTCTCATAATTTTTTCGATGAGAGTTTAGATGGCGATGGGTCAGGTATGGCTTTACAAGTTCAGAATAGCGGGTGTAGACTAGAGGATAGGTCAATTTACAATTTGGGTACAAATGGGAAGGAGGGAAAAAATAATTTTCTGGATGATCAGGAAAAGAGGGGCGAATGGGGTCCTAGGTTGACAACAGTGCCAATTATAGTGCAAAAGCTGGCACAAGAAAGAGAAGTTGAGCAGAGGGAGAAGACCTATGAGGTGTCTACAACATGTGATGTGAGGGAAGGAGGTATGTTTCACGCAACTTTGTGGGGTGTGGGTGTTGTTCACATGTCTGACTTGGGGAAGGAGCACATGCGGGTCTGATTTTTTTGGGAGAAAATAATATAGAGAGGGTTGGGCTTATTCTTGCAAAGGCCCATATTCCCCTTGCTATTTTTGGGCCAATTTTATGGCCATAAAATAGGTGGCGAAGAATGTTGTTCACACTTCACTCAATGCTAGGAAACACCAGTACCAATATAACCTCATCGACTGTTAACTATCGATGGATTTTAACTGGTGGCAGTTAACTGCCGATGGACATTTACGTCTTTTTCTGTTGTGTTTCAGCCTTGTTAGAAGTGTGAATATCAATTTTCATAGGTGGCTTGGGGAGTAGGATTTCCAAATATCCATTGAGAAAATTAAACAAAACAGGGGGTGCAGAGACGACAAAGAGAAGGTGATGGAAACAAAATTATTTGAATTGGGCGAAATTGGTGTTGTGAAGTCGAGAATTATATCAAGGCATAATGGAAGGAAGGCGAATGGGCAAGATGGTCGAACATATTTATAAGGAAGGGGTGCTCCAAAATTCTTACATGAAATAGTTTTTCTACAACAATTTTTTTTAAAGGAAAATAAAGTGTTTCTAATATTAATTTAATTACACCTTGTTGTAATTAAACAAAGAATGGTGATACTTTGATCATTATAGGTGGCACACACATCTTCTAGCATCACACACAAATGTGAAACATGGCCATGTGACCCTTACCACCCCACCTAATAGTATCTACAATGATAGTAAACTAATAAGAATCTTTTAAATGGACCACACGTGTACACACATTTATTTACAATTATTTTAATAAAAGTACTTATTAATAATCAAATCACTCCAATGATAATACCTAAATAAAGACTCCAACGGACAGTTCTTAAATAGGTCCCACCATGTGCATATGAATTGTGTCATTTATGTGTGTATTTAAAAGAATAAGAAAAATTAAAGATAGACAAATTATACATATTTTATTTATTCTTTTGATTGTGAGACTCGTTGGTTGTTGAGGAGAGAGAATCTTTATATAATTGATGGTAACTAATAAATAGTATTTTTTTTCTTTAATAAAGATCTTTAACAAGTTGATGTCCTTATTATCTAAATGCCTCCCTATTAGAGACTTTCTAACACTCTCATTCATTGTTTCTTCTACTAAAATGTCATATCATATGTATAACGAGGTAGGAGAAATATAAGTGTCAACCAACATTTTTGTTAAACAAATATGAGTAGCTAATGTCTTTGTTAACCCAATTCATTCTCTAGAAAATGCCAAGTCAAATCATATCCATTCATAATTTCAGCATCTTTCTTTGCAAGTCAAACGGAAAATAACAACATAACAATGTGTTCCCCATCAACTTCTTCCAAGTGTGTGGTTATAACTTGTGTTGATGATATCATTTACAACTCTCTCCATTGTTTGCTTTTTGCATGGAACAATCATATCCATTGATCCCCCTTTTCAAAACAATCAAAGAAAATAAAACAAAGGATCTTTAGAAAGAGGAACATACAAGACCCTTCATGAACAAAAAACAAGACAAAATAACAAAAATCATACTAAGAAAATTCCAAATTGAAGGCACCAGAAGTTTCTTATGTTTCTGACTCTCTTTTTAAACTAACTTAACTTTTTCATCTGAATCAATTTTTGCACACTTCTTAAGTTACTAACTAAAAAAAAAGTGTAATCACAAAACCATACTCTTGTATAACATCAAATAAGTTAGAAAATGTCTTCTACTCTATCCCTCTCAATGCCTTCCACATTAATCTTCAAGCCTCAAAACATTTACAAAGACACCAACCATACAAAATCCAACAACAAAGAAACACCAACTTTGTTAGGCACCAAGGTCACAAAGAGGAAGCTATTGACATCAAGTGTGATTGGATTGGGCTCATCTTGTGTTGTTAAGCCCACAAAAGCTGAGCCTGAGAGCCCAATTGATTCAACCTCAAATAGAATCTCATACTCAAGATTCTTGCAATACTTGGATGAAGGTGTTGTTAAGAAAGTGGACTTGTTAGAGAATGGAACAGTTGCTATTGCTGAGATATATAATACAACTTTGGATAAATTCCAAAGGGTTAAAATTCAGTTACCAGGGTTGCCTCAAGAGTTACTTAGGAAAATGAAAGATAAAAATATTGACTTTGGTGTTTATCCTATGGATACAAATTGGGGAGTTGCAATACTTGATCTTTTGGGAAATTTGGCATTTCCTTTGATATTGCTTGGTACTTTACTCCTTAGGACATCTAGAAATAATTCTGTTGGTGGCCCTAACTTGCCATTTGGATTAGGAAGGTATGAATTGTAGCACGTGAAACTTCCATATAACTATAAGGATTTAATTCCGTATATGCACCGACAGTGTAAAGATTTTTTATACTGTCAGTCGATCATAATTGTTCGATCATGTAAAAGTTTGACTTCCATTATATCAAATTAAAAGTCAGACAAATGTGATGGTTTGTGATCGGTTGACGCTATAGAAAGTTTTACACTGATAGTACATAAAAATTATTCTCTAAGTAATGAGTTAGTTGTTATGATTTGTTTGAATAAAAAGGTTAATTAAGCACTTATTAGATTAGTGTTGATGTATAGACTATTTCTATAACAAAAGATAAAATAAAGGCAAACTCTTTTCATATCAACTATAAATTGTTTTTATAAGCTAATTTGGATTCCGGGGAGCTTATGGAAATAGAAAAAACTAAAGGACATGTCGTAACCTATTTTCATAAGCTCTCTCAAACAAATTGACACGTGCTTATGTCAGTAGATAAGTTCAAATAAATCAATCCAAATTGTTTCCAAGTAATTTCCTTCATTGTTTTAAATTGTGGTCACGATTGAGACTACATCGTGATTCTTGATATCATGAAAGATTGCAGTCCTGATACGGTCACAGAAACTTTCCATTGCAGCCGTACTTGCAGTTACTACTATCTAAGACTGCCTTCAGTTTCTTAATATTGTTTTGTTTTCATTACCTTTTACTTTAGGAGCAAGGCAAAATTTGAGATGGAACCAAACACAGGAGTGACATTTGAGGACATAGCAGGAGTTGATGAAGCTAAACAAGATTTCCAAGAGATAGTTGAGTTCTTAAAAACCCCTGAGAAATTCTCATCAGTGGGAGCAAAAATTCCAAAAGGAGTTCTATTAGTAGGGCCACCAGGGACAGGAAAGACATTGTTAGCAAAAGCAATTGCAGGAGAAGCAAAAGTTCCATTCTTTTCTCTATCTGGTTCAGAGTTCATCGAGATGTTTGTCGGTGTTGGTGCTTCAAGAGTGAGAGATTTGTTTAATAAGGCAAAAGAAAATTCACCTTGTTTGGTATTTATTGATGAGATAGATGCTGTAGGGAGACAGAGAGGTACTGGTATTGGTGGAGGGAATGATGAAAGAGAACAAACATTGAATCAGTTGTTGACTGAAATGGATGGTTTTAATAGTAATACTGGTGTTATAGTTATTGCTGCTACTAATAGACCTGAAATTCTTGATTCGGCTTTGCTTAGACCTGGGAGGTTTGATAGACAGGTAAATTTACCTGCTAATTTTTTTAAATCCTTTATATAGTTCAAGTTTAAATCTAGCAGATAAATAGATGAAATATTGATAAGTATGACTCATATTAGCCGATATAACTGGGTTGAAAGTGTAGCGCCAACACTTTTGATTGCAGGTGTGTCTGGTATGTGACACTCAGACATGTGGTTATATGATTGGTTCACTTTCTTAAATTATTACTGGTGTTGACGTGTCTGTGTCGTGTCCGGTGTCTATGTTCGGGCTTCATGTGCAGAAACTAGTGCATAGCGGACCGTGGTATTTAAATTGTGGTCGCGGTTACTTTGCAAACCTTTATATTCTAGTAAAATGCAGGAAAATATGGACAATCCAGTTGAAATTGCAGTTTGCGTTTGCGATGTTATTGTAGACATCACAAAGATTTTTACGCTTTTTACGAAGCTTTTTACGCTTTGCTGTAGCAATTTAAATCATGGTACTTAAATGAAGCTTTTTACCCTTAAACCCTAATTTACTGCACAATAGAAAAGTACAGGAGCTACTATGCTGTTTGATACATAGGCGTCGAACTCAAGATCAATCCTTTTATTCTCGTGTGTTCATCTTCTTACTTTAGAACCGCATTTACTATTCTAACAATAATTTTGTGATTGTTACAATAGGTAACTGTTGGATTACCAGACATTAGAGGGAGGGAAGAAATATTGAAAGTTCATAGTAACAACAAGAAGCTTGACAAAGATATCTCACTCGGTGTCATTGCCATGAGAACTCCAGGATTCAGCGGTGCGGACCTGGCAAACCTCATGAATGAAGCAGCCATTCTAGCTGGTCGAAGGCAAAAAGAGAAGATCACAATGAAAGAAATCGACGACTCTATTGATCGAATTGTCGCAGGCATGGAAGGAACCACGATGACAGATGGCAAGTGCAAAATTTTGGTGGCTTACCATGAAGTTGGACATGCTATTTGTGCGTAAGTACATCATATACTTTTCCATATTGCTGGTAGTGTTTAATTGTAACATCGTTTTCATTGTCTTTAAACTTCGGTCTGACTAAACATAATAGGAAAAATTGCATTTGCCGTCCATTAAGTTACGCGCTTGTATCAGATTGATCCTTTATGTTGTCTTTTTCTCAAAACGGTCCTTTAATTCTCAAAATTTGCATGGCAGGGAAAAAACTTAAAGGACCAAGCCGATATAAACACATTATATAGAGGACAGTTGATGCAATTTTACCATAAATAATAAAAAATTGTTTCCGTTCTAAGTTGAAAATTTTGTATTAAATATTACATCAAAATTGTTCTTAGAGTAAAAATATGCAAATATGAATCAGTTCACTTCAAAGTTCAAACTCAATATAAACAAGTTAATTTTTAAAAATAGTATATAATTTTCATGAAACACACTAGATTGATGTGTGCCACATTGCAGGACACTTACCCCAGGACATGATCCAGTACAAAAAGTTACTCTAGTTCCAAGAGGCCAAGCTAAGGGCTTAACATGGTTCATACCAAGTGATGATCCTTTTCTTATCTCCAAGAATCAACTATTTGCTAGAATAGTTGGTGGCCTAGGAGGTAGAGCTGCAGAGGAAGTCATATTTGGTGAAACTGAGATAACCACTGGAGCTGCAGGGGACTTGCAACAAATTACACAGATAGCAAGACAGGTTAGATTAAGAGCACATTTGTTGCATATTATATGAGAGAAAAATTAATTTTTAAATTTTTTTTGCTAATAAGAGCCGGTTTGTTACGAAATTAACTTTATATAAAACGGTTTGTTACGAAATTGTACGTGCGATGAATACAATCTCTAAAACTAGGGTTTAGTATCTGTTTAGGTCATGCCTTGAGAATGCACTCAAAGGTGGTATTTATAGCCTTTATAGGTCTTGTTTTCGTGCCTTGGGCCATAAGTAGCTTAGGCCCCAACTTAGTAGGCGAGCGCTCTAGAAGCTGGGAAAGGCGGTATACGCCCCTCAAGGTCATGGGCGAAGAGCCAGGGAAGCCCTTATTGAGAGCTAGCAAGCCCTTAATTTAATATTGGCGGTCCACAGCCCCCCAAGCACGAGTCTTGGGACAAGGCGAAGTGGTTTAAGAAAAGATTAATGGTCTATAATCTTTATATAAAAATCTCTAAAAATAATCTCTAAATCATTGTATCTAATAATCACTTTTATTTCAATCTTAAACAAAAGGACGCTATTATGGAAATAAAATTTATCTCAAAAGTGATTTCTATTTTGCAACAGATGGTAACAACATATGGCATGTCTGAGATTGGACCATGGACATTAATTGATCCTTCAGTTCAGAGCAGTGATGTAGTGCTAAGAATGCTGGCAAGAAATTCAATGTCTGAAAAATTAGCTGAGGACATTGATAACTCAGTGAGACATATAATTGAGACAGCATATGAAGTTGCAAAGAATCACATAAAGAATAATCGTGATGCAATTGATAAATTAGTTGATGTGTTGCTTGAAAATGAGACACTTAGTGGAGATGAATTTAAATCAATCTTGTCAGAATTTATAGATATTTCTTCAATTAAGATTGATAGAACCTCTATAAGGGAAATGATTGAAGCATGAGAATGATCATAGCTTTCTAATGTGGTAGGATGGAGTTGTATATGAGTTCATATAGTCTAGAGTCTATACTTTAAGATCATATAGTATTTTCATTTTTCAGTTTTTGCTTTTACTTGTTTCAAAAGTTATTTATCACCCTTTATTTTTTGTATATACTAATGTTAGACTAATACTTTTTTACGCAAAAAAAAACTCATATATACCTTTTGTGTATTTTTAGTCATTTACCTATGAATGAAATGAAATATATATACAACCTTAGCCAAAAAATGATATAAGAAAGTTGATATGAAACTTCTTATAGAAATGCATTTCTGAAAAAACATTCTTATCATTCTCACAAGATGAAAAATACAACGGCCGAGATTTCACTGGAGAGATACACGAGAGAATGGTCCACAACATAACGGGAGGAGATCCTCTCCCATGGAATTTGTCTCATGTGTAGTCTAAGCCCTCGCGTTTTTCTTACACGTGCAGTTTCAATTAATGAAAAATAGATTGAATGGTGGAGATGGACACCGGACCTCCTCCAGTGAAAACTATACGGGAGATGATCCTAGGCCCTACATAATACATTACCTATTGCAAATTTTGTACTATTTCGACAAATGAAATATATGTTCCAGAAATTCCCATTGCTATAGCTACTAATATTATCACTACAATTGTCACTGTCTCAAACCCAAATTTACTATAGCTTCCAAAAATCTTCAAGTAACACAAACATGGAAGCAAAATAGAAGCAGTAACACTTAAAAATGCTCCAACAAGTGACATGAGAGACCCAAAGAAAGGAACAGCCAATGCAACAATAACAGTGCTGATGACAAGGACAGTGCTCACAAACATATTGGTCACTCTATTATTCTTGTATGTCCTTGGAAGTAAATCTTTTAAAGCATTTGTAATTGGTGTTGCCATTAAAGCAAATTTGGATATTGGATTCACCAATGTTGTGTATATTGCTATTCTTGAACTTATTTTGTTTAGTGGTAAGTTTAATGTTATTTGTGAATCAACTTTGGAACCAAACATTAAGTAACCAATTATAGCCATTGATGCATAACCAGCCGTGGATAATATAAAGCATACAATTAGCACCTGCAATGTAAAGGAAATACATTAAAATATTAAAATAATATATATATAAAAAGGGTAATCAACTTATTTAAAATTAATGTGTTAAAATTTACATATAATTTGTATTGTCCTATCCAATGCTTCAGGGTAAATAATTTCTATACATTCAAAGTATTTCTCTTGCATTATCTTTCAATTAAAGTTTATATCAATGTTTTAAAAACCAAACCAAACTAGGCGGTTCATTTAGTTGAACCATGAACTAACATGTATGATTCAGTTATTAAGCAAATCACACATTGAGTATGGTTTGTCTCAATTGAGTTGTTTAAAACATTTGAACCATGATCCGAAGGTCTCCTAAGTTCAATGCAATGTTTGGCATTTAAACATTCACTTTACATATAAACTTTTGAAATCAACTACTCAAGTAAGAATTTTATAGAGATCACAAACCAATATTATATTAAGGGCATAGCACCCCCATCTGAGTCGTCGCCTTCGAAAAACTTCTAAAAGAATCTAGATCGCATCATAAACGCAAAAGGTGTGACCTAGAGTCTAAGTCACGGAAATACAAGCCCAAGGTAGACTATAAATATCCATCTTGAGAGTATTCTCAAAACATGACCTAAACAGATAAACCCTAGTTTTCTAGATTGTAACCAAAACAAGTACAACTACTCAAGAATTTTATTCTCAAAACATAACCTAAACAGATAAATCCTAGTTTTCTAGATTGTAACCATTGCAAGTACAACTACTCAAGTAAGAATTTGATAGATCGCAAATCAAAAAAAAAAAAAAAAAAAAAAAAACCAGAAGCACTTACATTAGAGAATTGGTGTTTGTTCCTCATGGAATTGTAGAGAGTAGGGAAAACAGGATGTGCACAATAGCAAAAAGCATACAAGCTAACAGCTGTTGGAATTCCACTCCAGTTTACAATATCACCCTTTTGATGAACACCAATTCCATCAAATGCTGCAGTCCATGATATTGACAAAATAATAACACCAGAAGCAAACACACCACTTGCAGATACATAAGAAAGCAGACTCAAATTATCCAACCAAATTGTTGGCAAGATAATCACTGCAACCAATATCACAAAGAATTTCTTTGCACCAATTGATAAACCAAATACTTGAAACTCTTCAATTGGGAATAAATTACTCAAATTGTCACCTTCAAGAATCAAGAATCCAATTGAAACCAAGTATAGCTCTGTGTACATTGATATTGATACTATTAATCTTCCTATTTTTCCAAATGCAAGTTCACCTATATCAGGATATGTTTTAATGTTTGAATTTTTTTCCATGCATCTTTTCATTAGGATGCCTGAGTAAAATGCTGCTGCTGCAATGCAAAATAAAAGTGCTAAACTTAACCATCCTCCTGAGGCCAATGCATATGGAACTGATAGTATTCCAACACCTGTGAAAATCAAAGTCACATAAAACATTAAGTGATTGTTGTTAATTCAACTTTTTTCTATGACAATGTGTGTGTTGGAGAAATTAAAAGATCATGTGCTAAAAATAATTATCGTGACCGAAATTTACAAATAGACAATTTAAGGATTTCCAAACTTCCTCTTAATCGATGGAGGGTTAGAAGAGCAATATTGCAGCTAAACAAAGGTCAACCGGTTATTTCTTGAGTCTAGTAAGAAGTATCTTGAAGACATCAGACTTGGTCAAAGTCCAGTGGGACTGAACAGTGAGGCACTCAAGCCATGCTCATTGTTTATAGCATCACTGACCGTAATGAGTAAGGAGGAACATTTTGTGGAAGACTATACACATTGGACCTTGTCAACAGATCATATCCCAAAGGAAAAACATGTCAGTGGAACATGGCGAGTCAAGCATTCCTCCAACGAGGGAAAACTAACTAACCATGCAAAACTAAACATTGTATACACGTCTTTTGAGGATTAGTTTTATTTATATTTTTACATTTCCTATAGTTCAGTATCTAAATAACCTCGAAATATATCTATCAATTTTGTGGACCTTTTCTATACATATTATTTTTTTAGTTAAAAATTAAAAACAAACCATCTGAATATTAAAACTAAAAATTTAGATAAACTCAAATAACATATATTTTATGAAATTGAAAAGGAAAAAGAAAATCAAACAGCATATACAGTATAATATATATACCTGAAATTGCATTGACTCCATTAAGACATGTTCGAAAGAAAGATATTGCATTTTTGTTTGAAGGATGAGAGGCTATGACTTTCTCCTCATCATCTCTGAAATGTCCTAACTTCCACTTAGATAGTAAAGGCACCTTTAAGGTTAAGTTGTTGTGATGTTTTCCAGACATAGTACAAAAGAAAAAAAGCTAGAATTGTTGATGGAAAAAACTTGGATATTATCAAATATATACTTAAGTTTCAAAATCTCAAAGGTTTAATATATACTATAGATAGATAAACAGTGATCTATACCAGAAAATAAAATACAAGTGTGTGTATGGCGGTTACTGGACCAAGGCTACATGTGAGCATCACGTGTTGGTCAAAAGGGAATCTCAAAAGCCCTAAGTTGGTTGGAAAGAAACAACAATCAACGTGAAGCAGCCATGAAGTCTGCAGGGTGAGATAAGAAATTTAGCTGCGGCTGCTGCATCAAGAGAATGAAGAATATTTTGGGTTTAGCTACAAAATTTAGGAGTGTGTTTTTTCCATTCAAATCTAGATCGAATTATGAAATGTTATAGGACGCATGAGAAGTCAGGAGGGTGGAAAAAGAATTTCTCTAGGTAGACTGGTGTTTTCGCAAGGGTCACGTAACATTGCGGTAATTATTTTAAAAAATTTGTTAATATTGTCGAATATTTACAAATATCAAATGAAAGTTATCGGTGTTAATGCAATGTTTCTATTAAATATTTTTCTCTTATATATACAAAAATCTGTTAAATAGTTAAATCAAACCAGTTGTGGATTTTATTTGCTTATATATGTGAAAACAAATTTTTATGTACATGTGAGATAAAGTTGATATGATTAAATTTTGAAAACTCAACTATTTTTAAAATATCAAAATTAGTACGGTGTTTATATTAAATAACTTTTTATTTATATGCAAAACACCCTTCAACTTTTGCACGGCTCCAGTTGCAAATTTTATATGTTTATATATGCAAAAACAAAATATGTTTATATATGCAAAAATAAATTGTATATATTTTTGTTCTCAACAGAATTTATTCTTTTGTAATTTTGTCTTAGTTACTATGAGAAACTAAACACTAATTGGACAAGATTCTGAGATCAACATCTATTTTATTGTTGGATCTTTTTAATTCAATTATTTTATTCACTTATGTTATAATCTCTATTTTATTTTATTATACAAAATTCTTAATGCTATTCAAGTGGACTAAGTCACAGTCCCTTAATCTCTTAAGTGAATTCAAAACCGTTGGAGGTTTTTATAGATCGTTAATCTATAAATCATAACTTAACAATTGTCTATCTCTAGCTTAATTAATTAAGTTAATCGGATTACTTAGATCAGATTCAAACACTAGGGCTAGTAGTCATTCAAATTCTATGATCAATTCATACATTCAAGATGTCAGGGCTAATAGTCAATCAGAAACATATAAAAAGTATTAAACTCAAGATAAACTGAATAAGACTAATCTTCATTGATAATCTAGACAGTTCATACAAATTACATAGCCATATAGCTTACGAAACATTAATATAAAGCTTAGTCTTAACCACGGGGAATTAAGTTACTCATAGCTAAAGTATAAACAACTAATTAAAAAGAAGGATTTGTTACTTGGATTGGAGGACTGACTATGAGGTTTGATGGTCTCCCACCGATTCTCCAGTTCTGCAGATCCAAAAACGCCTTTTTCTCCTCAAAATTTTGAACCCTTGGCTCAGAAATACGCATGGCTTTTATAGAATTAGTTTCTGTAACGTAAAAATCATGCCTTGATTTTCGTCTAATTAAAAAGCTCAAAATTTCATCAAAATCGTATCCCAATTTTGGTTTTCCTAGTCTCCTTGTTTTTTTGTCTTTTCAGCTGTCGGCTGTCCAAAACTACTAAAAATTAAAAAACACATAAAAATTAACTGAAAAACACCATATGACAGCATGTCATCAATATGGAATATGTTATGAACTTTAGAGATTCATAGACGAAGTTGAAGCCTTTAGATGACAATTATGAAATCCCAATTCTCCTATGTTTTAATTACCTCTGAGAAAGTGAGGCCCCACTCCAATATGTTGTTTGTGCACCTACCGACCCATGTATGTTTGACGACCTTACACCCTTTAGCGTTGGATATAACTTTAGAGTAATCAACAGGTGAAACTTTACGGTTGGAGGGACATAATGCCTCACAAACTCATAACTTAAATAGAACCATTGTCGTATAACTGAATGAAGAGTTGTTTGTTGAATCTAACAAGATAATACAGGGGATTCGAGAAATCCTAACCGCCACTAACATTCTGCAATCAAACCAGGTTACTTACTTACTACTGCTATCAAGCTTGCAAAACCCCCTTAATTTACCCGCTTTCTTTTATTAATTGTTTTTATTTTCTACATTAAAAAGTAATGCTAGTTGCCGAGTTGAAACGAAAATCCATATGGAGATAATCTTAATTACTCGTTATTACTTGTAAATGATTTGATACACTTGCTGAATGATATAAAGAAATAAGTTTCAATTGAGTTGTGGATATGATTCTATTATGGAGTTAGTTTCGTAGATATGTGTTGAACGAATGAAAGATATGCATGTAGAGTAGCCAAAGAAGTACATTGTAAAGTTTTTTTGTTTTGTTTTGTTTTGGACTTTGGATTTGGATTTAGTCAGATATGTGTTGTGTTTTCTCTTTAGGTTGTTGGTGTTTTTTGGAATTTTGATATTGTTTCGCCTCTTTGTTATCCTTTTTTATCTACTCTTGGCACACTTTGTGCTTAATATAGTTGTCAGTGATATTATTTGCATTAAAAAATAGTTAGTATTTGTCGTTCCCCTAATAAATTGGGTTAGATTCGTCACAGCTTGCTATGTTGGTTTTCATACATAAATTTTTAATATAATGCAACGAGTGTGTTGATTAACCAGGTTTAGTTGGATTTCTTTTTGCTGGCAAATGTCTCTAAGATGTTTAAGCATCGAGTTGGTTAGTTTTTCTTGTCACTGTCTCTTCTTTCATGAGATAAAAAATATTTGTTTTATTAAAAGTCGTTTTACAATATCAAAGAAACATTAATGTTTCTTTTCTTAATGTTACTACTTGTGTTATTGATTACACTCTCATCTTTTACAGTGTGTTTGGTTGAAGAGAAATAAGAAAGAGAGAAAGAGGGGAGAGAGAAGTTTGGGAGAGAGGGACAATTTCTCCCGTTCGGTTAAGAAGAGAAGGTGGGCAGAGAGATAAAATGATGTGGGACCCACGCCTTTATCACTTCTCCATAAGTGTGAAGAAACAGAGCGGAGACGTAATTTTTGTTTAGTTTTCCATTTTTCTTCCCATTATATATGGTAGGCGCAGAGCTACTATTATTTACTTGTTTTTACACAAACAAAAAGAAAATGCTAGTATACATACAACACCAAAAAAGTTTACTTGTTTTCAAGTTATTTTTGTTGTTGTAGCAGCAGGTCAGGAAACTAGAAAGCAATTAATTTAATGGATTAGAATGAACAACATGCGTCTGAAGGTGAAAAAACACAAGAAGGGGGGGGGGGGGTTGAATTGTGTTTTCTTTTTCTCTTAAAAAAATATTTCTTCTGATAAAACTTCAGAAGCAGTTTGATTGCTTCTGATGAAATGATCAGAGTCAGATTGCAGCGGAAAAGAACAGAGCAGAGAAAAGAAAGACAAAGACACAAGCAGTTATCCTGGTTCCTTCCACAACACGGAAGTAGTCCAGTCCCCCTTGCACTTCCAAGGAGATTTCACTATAATCACAAAGATTACAACTGCTCAATACTTTCTAAGTATGAGACTTCACAAAACTATGCTCAAGCACACACGCAAGAGTCTTCCAATGGTCAAGCACTAAGCAAGAGACTTCTAATGCTCAAGCATGCAGGCAAGAGACTTCTAATCAAACAAAAATACAGAGAATTGAGTTTGAATTGAACACTTGATATACAATCAGTGGTGTTCACAATACAATACAGAAAAGACTCTAGACTTTGAATTTCTAAGATGTATCAAATCAGTGCAGAAATTCAGTGTGCTTTGTAGAATCAAATTGACAGAGTTTTGGCGCTTTTGAACTTATGTACCTCTATCTACAATCTTCAAGTCTTCACTCCTTTATATAGAGGCGTGAAAGAGACGTTGAGATAATCAGCACGTCTAAAGAGTCGTTTGAAATCCTTTGATTATCCACCAGTGATCCTTTGCCTGATTTGGGTGTAGTCCTTTGAAGAATAAGCTTCAAATTCATTCTCATCTTGAGTGTACAAATTCTGCAGGCATGGCTGTTGTTTTGTCTTGTAGCGTAGACAGAAAACAGAGTAGTGGAGGTAGTGGTTGTACACTTGTACTTTTTCAACTCTATTAACGAGAGACAAGTGCTCAGTGCTATCCATATATCCGTTGATACCTCCCTTTCAATTCTTCGTTCTTCTTGGATAAGACTGAATTGAGAATCAGCTACTTTGAATCTTCAGTTTGATTAAAGGATCAAACGTAGCTTCTGGTGAAGATATTGCTTCTGATGAAAACTTTTGCTTCTGATGATCTTCTGCTTCTGATGACGTCATCTCTTCAGAAGCACTTCAGCTTCAGGAGCAGTTTTCTTCAGATGCTCAGAATTTCTTTTTCTTTCCATTGTTCTTCCAAGACCTATTGAAATAACTTGAGTAGCCTTTGGTCCTGTACACTTGAACAATTATTAGTAATAACCAATTGACAATTTTTAATACCTTGTTATCATCAAAACTTAATAAGGTTCATTGTGAAACACATTTTGTTCCAACAATCTCCCCCTTTTTGATGATGACAAACAATAGTATTTAAAATGTTCAATTGTTGTTGATCTAATTAATAAGTTGACTACTGGGGCAGAGGTTTGTAAGCTCCCCCTGAGTCTAATAGATCTTTAAGGTGAGGTTTGTAAGCTCCCCCTGAGTTCTATTCTTATTAATTAAATTTCAATAAAATACTCATAAAAAAAAAAAATCAAATCAGAGGTATTAAAAAAATTTTAGAAGAGGTTATAGTAGGGCTCAGTGCCTTAAAAATACTATACATTTACTCCCCCTTTTGTCATCAACAAAAAGAATAAAAACAAAAGAAAGAGTATCAGAGCAATTAAAACAAACGAATAAACATATAAACCTTAAAAAAAAGGATTTCAGAGCAAAACATATTGAAGGTGAAAAACACAAGATCAGAAACAATGATAATATATATAAAGAAAGATTAAGATACAAAGACACAGCTACTAAGAACAAAAGTAAAAAACAAGCTAGTGTTGGGTGTGCAACTAAGGTTGGGCTTGCTTATACAACTGTTCTAAGAGATACTTGATCTGATCATCCTTCTTTTGAAGTAGCTCATCCTTTTCCCTCATTCTTCTTTTATACCCAGCCTGAATTCTAGCAGCCCTTGTGATGTACTCTTCTTCTGGATAGTAAGGAGTGATGTCCAGTAGAGGCACAAAATTCAGCTCTTTCTCCTTAGCTGCTTCATGTATATCATCCAATAGCTTCTTCAGCATAGCAGAGTGAGATGACACACATTTAGTTCTGAGCTGACTCATCAGATCAACAAAGCTCTTCTCCAGATCCATCCACTGATCATAATAGTGAATAGGAGGTACAGGAACTGTTCTGCAAAGAATCAGTGCCTGAATCTCATCACTAAGTCTGATCAGTTGTTCCTCTATATACTCAGTCTCAAGGATACTGTCAGGGATGGGTGAGGGTTGAATTTGAGTTGAATTTGATGTGGAAGGTTGGTCAGAGGTTAAGTCTATTATAGGTGGCTCTGGTTGTTTTTCTGGTTCTGTTGTTTGGTCAGAGGTTGTTTGTGGGTCAGGAGCAACTTGTTCAGAAGCATCTTGTTCAGGAACAGTTTGTTCAGGAACAGTTTGCTCAGGAACAGTTTGCTCAGGGATGGTTTCTGTTTGTTGGTTTTCTAACACAGTCTTTCCAGGGACTGTCTTAGAGGCCTTTGTGGGTGTTGGTTGCATTTCACCACCTAGATGTTTTTCTAAGTTATGAAGGGTTGAGGATTCTTGTTGTTGGGGGGTTTCTGAAGTAGTTGCATCTGAAGCTACTTCAGAGGCTTTTTGTGGAGTTTGGTTATTTGGTGAGTTTGTTTGGTTAGGTTCAGGTTGTTGTATACTAACAGGTTCTGGAATATCTGGATATAGTGGATGAGTTGTAGGCAAATTGAATTTCTCACACAGTTTTATCCTATTTTTTGAAAATTCTATTTGAGTACTCTCATAGTCAAGTGTTCCAAATTTTGTTAGTTTGGTAGGTTTGGTTTTTAGAAGCTTGTCTATGTGTTGGTTAAGGGGTTGGTCATCTGATTCTGTGGATGATGAAGAGGGTGAAGAGGGTAGAGATAGAGACTGAGTATTAGTTGGAGCTTTAGATGGATTACCTGAAGACTGAGCTTCTGGATGAACTGCTTCTGGAGCTTTTGAAGCTGGTTCTGATGAAGTTGCTCCTGAAGCTTGCTTATTCTTCAAGGCTTGAGAAAGCAGAGTTGCTCCATACTGAACTGTTTCTTGCTCTAACTCAGAAGCTAGAGCAGCGATGACAGGAGTAGGCACATACCCTGCAGCCTTGAGACGCTCATCCCTTTCCTTTTCATACAAATCCTTCATCCTTTTCCTTTCTGCTATCTTGGATGCAGAATACTCCCTAGCATACTGCTTTATTTCTTCAGTCATTTCGAAACTGGGCATGACTATAGGCTCATAAGTTGTAGTCCTTTTTGCCTTCTTGGGGCTTGAGTCTTCATCCCAGTTTTCTTCCAATTCTTCCAACATTTCTGCCCTTCGTCCTTCAGCTGTCTTCAGATTTCTTGTTAAATTAGACCTCTTCCTTTTGATGGTCTGAAGAGCAGCTTCTCTTTTCTTTTTGGGACTTGGAGGCTTTTCAGAAGCAGCTTGATCAGAAGCAGCTTGTTCAGAACCAGTTTGTTCAGAAGCAGGCTGTTCTGCTGTTTCTTGAGTACTCCTTGTCCTTTTACTGATAAGAGGGACATCATCCAAATCCTCCACTTCTTCCTGAATGGTGGACAATGCAGATTTTTCTTTCTGAGCTTTCTGATGCTTCTGAGCACCCTTCTCAGCAGCATCTTCAGCAAGGTATTCTTCCTTGGTGATCTGCTTCTTCTTAGATTTTCTGCCTTTGGCCACAGGCAGATCACCACCATACATTTCTTCTGGGATATCTTTCAAGCTGATCTTCTTGTTGTAGCTTTTGTAGTAGTCCAAGATGTAGGCCCTTTGCACATCCAGGGGATCTTTCTTGCAGATGGGGATGTGATGAGTGACTAGATCAGATATGACATCAGATTCATGCATATCTGTATCTAGTTTCTTGCAGGTTGAAATCAGCCTCATCTTGACCAGAGTTGCCCCATTGATTATTTTTCCTGTGACTGCTCCCAGCTTCTGATTATCATAAATACCCACGTCTTTCAGGGCACTTAGGAGTCCTCCTTCTTGAAAGATTATGGAGAGCAGCCTTCCATAGGGAACGTACTTCCTGTTCTCCATCTGACTCTTCTTGAGTTCCTTGATCATGTATTTAAACATATACTTAGGAACGTTCATTGTTGTTTCCTGAGAGATGGTGTGATGCAGAAAGACTTTGTGACCAAGTGAAGGTTGATCATTTCCTCCACCTTTGGGAAAGATGTTCTCATTCTGGATCTTCAGCAGCATTTTCTTTTCCATGCTCAAGGTGCTGTAAGGCTTAGCATCCTTTGATCCGTAGATAGTGTTGTTTACTATTTCCTTCCAAGGGCTTGTTCTGGGGTTAGGAATCTCTTCTCCATCGTATGTCCCAGCAGCATCTCTTCTCATGGCTTGAGCAATCACTTGCTCATTGATTGTTACAGGAATGCCCATGACGTTTGATCTAATCTCAGTCCCAGTGAAGGCGAGTAGACCCATTTCTTCTCTGGTTTTTCCCTCCAAAGTAGGATCAACCAGAATCAACTGAGCTTCTTCCTGTTTAGCAGCAACTTTGTCAAACACTGAAGCTCTTACCCAGAATTGTCTGACAAGCACTTCATAAGTAGGACCGTTGAGAAGACTGAAGTAACTCATTAGCTTCTGCTTCTTGTAGAACTTTACCAAGTCGCACCCATGGTGAGTTAGAGAAGTGAAATCCACAGGATTTTCCGCTTGAATGATTAACTCCCATTCCTCAATAGACATAGTTCTTCCTTTGATTTCATAAGCAGGAATATCTATATCCATATTCGATGAAGAACCACCGGCAGAACTTGAAGATGCCATTGATTTGAAGTAGATTTAGGGTTCTAAGGTGTTTTGAGAGGATGAGTGAATGCGCTTACTTTCGCAGAGGGTTGAGAGGAAAAAAATAGAAAGTGTTTGTTGTGAAGTGAGAAGTGTGTGAACTGACTTAGTGTTTTTATTAAAACGTTTGCAATTCAGAAGGGACAAACAAACATAGCATTAATGACAAATTGGGGGCGCGTGTTAGTATGTTAAAAAGCAAGTAAAACATCATTGCCCTTTTTGTTATACTCCAATACAAATAGACCACGTCAGAGACTCTTCAGAAAACTACCTTTTGGGTAATGGGACAGCTGTTACATAAAGTAACTACCAACGTTCCCACTAACCATGCTATTCAGAAGCAAAGAATACCACTTCTGAAGTTCTGGTGCTGACGTCATCTTCAGAAGCACATTTTCCTCAGAACCTCAGTTAAGAGCTTCTGATGAACCAAATGCTTCTAAATAAACTTCAGAACCAAACTTCTTATTCAGAGGCAAGCAATTTTTCAATCAGACACAAAATGCATGTTCAAATTTTTCTTAATAAAATCAAATCTTTCAACAGATAAAGGTTTTGTAAATATATCAGCCCATTGATGTTCAGTATCAATGAATTGTATATCTAAAATCCCTTTTTGAACATAGTCTCTGATAAAATGGTGTTTGATTTCAATATGCTTGGCTCTTGAATGTAGAATTGGATTCTTTGACAAACAAATAGCAGCAGTATTATCACAATAAATGGGAATACTGTTAGCATTGATCTGATAGTCTTCCAACTGATGTTTCATCCAAAGTAGTTGTGTGCAACAACTTGCAGCTGAAATGTATTCTGCTTCTGCTGTAGACATAGCAATAGTTGCTTGTCTTTTGCTTGCCCAGGATATCAGATTCTCTCCCAGGAATTGACAATTTCCACTGGTTGATTTTCTTTCAATCCTATCACCAGCATAATCAGCATCACAGAATCCAATCAACTTATAATCTAGGGATTTCCTATACATGAGTCCAAGATTAGTTGTTCCTTTTAGATACCTGAAGATTCTCTTAACTGCAGTTAAATGAGATTCTCTAGGATCTGATTGAAATCTTGCACACAAGCATACACTGAATAAAATATCAGGTCTAGATGCAGTGAGGTATAACAGAGAACCAATCATACCTCTGTATAGCTTCTGGTCTACTACTGTTCCAGTATCTTCTTTGCTTAAGGTGCAGGTTGGATGCATTGGAGTGTTCATCACTTTACAATCTTCTAGCTTGAACTTCTTCAGAAGCTCCTTTGTATATTTTGTTTGATGAACATATACTCCTTCTTTACTTTGGTTGATTTGAATTCCCAGAAAGAATTTCAATTCTCCCATCATACTCATTTCAAATTCATCCTGCATTAACTTAGAAAATTCTTTGCAAAGAGATGCATTAGTAGAACCAAATATTATATCATCAACATATATTTGCACAATCAAAATATCTTTCTTAAGAGTCCTTCTGAAGAGTGTTGTGTCAACTTGTCCTCTTTCAAAATCATTTTTAATTAAGAAATTACTTAGTCTATCATACCAAGCTCTGGGAGCTTGTTTCAAGCCATATAGTGATTTCTTAAGTTTATAAACATGGTCAGGATGCTTAAGATCCTCAAACCCAGGAGGTTGTTTAACATACACTTCTTCTTCAATGACACCATTAAGAAATGCACTTTTGACATCCATTTGATATAATATTATGCCATGATTAATTGCGTAGGATAGAAGTAACCTGATTGTTTCCAATCTTGCAACTGGAGCAAATGTTTCAGTGTAATCAATGCCTTCTTGTTGACTGTAGCCTTGAGCAACAAGTCTGGCTTTGTTTCTGGTTACTTCTCCTTGTTCATTCAGCTTGTTTCTGAATACCCATTTTGTTCCAATAATGTTCTTCTGAAAAGGTTTGGGTACCAGATCCCACACATCATTCCTTTGGAATTGATTTAGCTCTTCTTGCATAGCTAATATCCATCCATCATCTGAGAGAGCTTCTTCAACAGTTTTAGGCTCAATTATTGAAAGCAGTCCTATTAATGACTCTTCTTGTCTAAAATGTGATCTTGTTCTTCTAGGACTATCTTTGCTTCCAATGATTAGCTCCTCAGGATGTGAAGATTTGTGCTTGAATTTAGGTTGAATAACCTGCTGAGTGTTATCTTGAAAGTCCTCAGAAGCACTTTCATTCTGTACTATTGGGCTAGGTTCTGCTTCTGAATTAGACTCAGCTTCTGGAATGATTTCAGCTTCTGGACTAGATTCAACTTCTGTATACTTTTCAGAATCAGAAGGTTGATCAGATTCTGATGCATCTTCAGAATCAGTTGTACCTGCATTACTTTCACTTTGCTCTGAAGTTTTACTTCCAGGCTCTCTATCATCAAATTTTACATGCATAGATTCTTCAACGCATTGTGTTTCTGAATTATACACTCTGTATGCCTTTGACCTTTCAGAGTAACCTAAAAAGATTCCTCTTTGAGCCTTGGCATCAAATTTCTTCAGATAGTCTTTAGTGTTTAAGATGTAACAAGTACATCCAAACTGATGAAAGTAAGAGATATTGGGTCTTCTTCCTTTAAAGAGTTCATATGCTGTTTTCTCCAACATAGGTCTGATATAGATCCTATTTTGAATATAACATGAAGTATTGACTGCTTCTGCCCAAAAATGTTTAGCTAAGTTGTTTTCATGGATCATGGTTCTGGCCATTTCTTGTAAGGTTCTGTTCTTTCTCTCTACAACCCCATTTTGTTGTGGAGTTCTAGGAGAAGAAAACTCATGGAGAATCCCATGTTTTTCACAAAAAAGTTCAAATGGCTCATTTTCAAATTCTCCACCATGATCACTTCTGACTTTCAAAATTTTCAATTCTTTTTCAGATTGTATTTGAGTGCAGAAGCTGCTAAACACTTCACATGCATAGTCTTTACTTTTAATGAATTTTACCCAAGTCCATCTGCTGTAATCATCAACAATGACTAACCCATATTTACTTCCATATAAAGATGCAGTGTTAACTGGACCAAAAAGATCAATATGGAGTAATTCTAAGGGTCTGGAGGTTGATACAATGTCTTTAGATTTGAAAGAACTTTTCACAATTTTCCCTTTCTGACATGCACCACAAAGTGCATCTGAATGATAATCAATGTTAGGCAATCCTTTGACCAGTTGTAACTTGCTAATTTTAGAAATTAATCTCCAATTAGCATGTCCCAACCTTTTATGCCATACCCATTTTTTATCATTCATTGACAGAAGGCAAACTACCTTCTGATCAGCCAGATCAGAGAAATTTATTTTATAGACATTCTCAACTCTCTTTCCCTTGAATGTAATGGATTTGTCATCCTTGTTGACTAGTGTGCAGTTGGTCTTACTGAACGTTACATCATACCCATTGTCACAAAATTGACTAATGCTCAATAGGTTATGCTTCAGACCATCTACTAGCCACACATTATTAATTGAGATGGAGGAATTACCAATAGTACCTGCACCAATGATCTTTCCAGTTTGGTTGCCACCAAACTTCACTTCTCCTCCATCTTTCATTGTAAGGGTAAGGAACAAAGCTTTCTCTCCAGTCATGTGCCTTGAACATCCGCTGTCTAGGTACCATGACCTTTGTTTCTCTCTTGCCCTTAAGCACACCTGCATTTTTGGCCAATTCAGATTTAGGTACCCATATCTTCATGGGTCCTTTTGGGTTAGTTTTGGAGGTTTTACTTTTCCTCCCTTGTATCTTAGGGTGAATGCTGAGTGGCTTCTGATCATTCAATACTTTAGATTTGACACCTTTTGGTATTGTTTTCTCAGAAGCAGTAGCTGCTTTGTTCTTCTGATCCTTTTGTTTTGGGATTTTAGATTCTGGTTTAATCAGATTCTGATGAACAGGTTCTGATCTTTTCAGAATTTTAATCTTTTGACTCTTAGGATCAGATTTTGTCATTACCTTGATCTTAAGGTTTTCTGGCTTTGATGTGATCTTAGCCTGTGAACCAGAAGCTTCAGGTTTTGACTGAACAGCAGTTACAGCATTTGTACCTTCAGGCACAAAGGTGGATTTCAATCCATCCTTGATACAATCACAGTAGCTCTTGAGACTGTATTCTTTGGATTTCTCCTCAGAATATCCAATCCCTTTGCCTTTGTTCTTGTATGTGCTGTAGATCATAGAAGCAACTTTGCTTCTGTCTATTCCAGCCATAATAAAATCATCCAAGGCAATCTCATGTTTATTGCCTGAACCTTTATCACATTTTTCTTGTAGCTTCTGACAAAGACTCTTGAGTCTATCTTCATATGTTGTTGATATGAGGTTAAACCCTTTGAGTTCTTCTTCAGAAGCTTTCAGTTCCAATAGAGTTGACTTTTGTTGTTTCATCAAATCAACATATTTTTCTTTTAAATCTGTCAACTCATTGGTTCTGTGTTCAAACAGTGATAAAAGTTCTTTTAGAGAATCAACAAGTTCTTGTCTAGGGATTTTGGAATATACCTCATTTTCATCTTCTGAATCTGATTCAGCTTCTGATACTGCTTCTGATGATACTGTTGCCACTAACCCCATGGCTGCCTTAGCATCATCATCAGCTTCTTCTTTATCAGAACCAGATTCACTATCCAAATCTTCCCAGGTCGCCATCAAGCTCTTTTTGATTTGCTTTCTGAATTTACTGGAGTTGAAGCTTGATTTCTTGGATTTGCCTTTAAACTTCTCCTTCTGAAGATCAGGGCAATCAGCAATGAAATGACCAGGCTTCTTACAATTGAAGCATCCCTTTTGATCTTCTTTCTTGGAGTTCTTGTAGCTACCTCTCTTGCTCAGAAATTTCTTCTGCTTCCTTGCCAGATACTCAAGGTTGTTGGACAACATAGCCATCTTTACAGATTGATCTTCATCAGAATCTCCATCAGGTGATTCTTCTTCAGATTCACTGGCTTTGTAGGCTTTGGAAGATTTTGAGGTCTTTCCTTTAGATGGTAAAGCAATGGATTTACTCTTCTTAGAGGTTTCATGCTCATTTAAACTCATTTCATGCACTTTGAGTGAGCTAACAAGATCTTCAACACTTAAAGTATTTAGATCCTTAGCTTCCTCAATAGCAGTTACTTTGGGTCTCCATCTTGAAGGTAAGCTTCTCAAAATCTTACTAACATGATCAGAAGCAACATAGCTTTTCTTCAGTATTTGCAATCCAGAAACTAAAGTTTGAAATCTTGAGTACATTTCTTCTATACTCTCATCATCCTTCATTCTGAAAAGTTCATACTGATGAACTAGCATCAAAGCTTTAGCCTCTTTTACTTTCTTGCTGCCTTCAAAGTTTGCACATAGAGAAGCAAACATAGCCTTCGCAGTAGATTTGTCACTCATCTTCATGTATTCGGTGCGAGGTATAGAAGCCACAATGATTCCTCTTATCTTGTGGTGTTTCTTATAAAGCTTCTTCTGAGCAGGAGTATGTATTGTTCTATCTATAGCAGCTCCTTCTTCATCCAAATCCAGATCATCAACTCCATCTTCCAGAATGTCCCATAACTCTTCATCCAATCCCATGATAAAGCTGTACATATTTGTCTTCCACCATGAAAACTCTTCTGGATCTCCATTAAACTTTGGAGCTTTTCCAGAGTCTGTTTTCTTGTCAGCAGTATCATAGTCATGCTTGACACTTGTGTATTTTGTAGTAACTGATTCCTCATCTCCAGACATGTTTTTCTAATAGATCTTGAACTGAAACACGGTTAAGTGCTGTGATAACAGAGCAGGCTCTGATACCAATTGAAGGTGAAAAAACACAAGAAGGGGGGGGGGTTGAATTGTGTTTTCTTTTTCTCTTAAAAAAATACTTCTTCTGATAAAACTTCATAAGCAGTTTGATTGCTTCTGATGAAATGATCAGAGTCAGATTGCAGCGGAAAAGAACAGAGCAGAGAAAAGAAAGACAAAGACACAAGCAGTTATCCTGGTTCCTTCCACAACACGGAAGTAGTCCAGTCCCCCTTGCACTTCCAAGGAGATTTCACTATAATCACAAAGATTACAACTGCTCAATACTTTCTAAGTATGAGACTTCACAAAACTATGCTCAAGCACACACGCAAGAGTCTTCCAATGCTCAAGCACTAAGCAAGAGACTTCTAATGCTCAAGCACGCAGGCAAGAGACTTCTAATCAAACAAAAATACAGAGAATTGAGTTTGAATTGAACACTTGATATACAATCAGTGGTGTTCACAATACAATACAGAAAAGACTCTAGACTTTGAATTTCTAAGATGTATCAAATCAGTGCAGAAATTCAATGTGCTTTGTAGAATCAAATTGACAGAGTTTTGGCGCTTTTGAACTTATGTACCTCTATCTACAATCTTCAAGTCTTCACTCCTTTATATAGAGGCGTGAAAGAGACGTTGAGATAATCAGCACGTCTAAAGAGTCGTTTGAAATCCTTTGATTATCCACCAGTGATCCTTTGCCTGATTTGGGTGTAGTCCTTTGAAGAATAAGCTTCAAATTCATTCCCATCTTGAGTGTACAAATTCTGCAGGCATGGCTGTTGTTTTGTCTTGTAGCGTAGACAGAAAACAGAGTAGTGGAGGTAGTGGTTGTACACTTGTACTTTGTCAACTCTATTAACGAGAGACAAGTGCTCAGTGCTATCCATATATCCGTTGATACCTCCCTTTCAATTCTTCGTTCTTCTTGGATAAGACTGAATTGAGAATCAGCTACTTTGAATCTTCAGTTTGATTAAAGGATCAAACGTAGCTTCTGGTGAAGATATTGCTTCTGATGAAAACTTTTGCTTCTGATGATCTTCTGCTTCTGATGACGTCATCTCTTCAGAAGCACTTCAGCTTCAGGAGCAGTTTTCTTCAGATGCTCAGAATTTCTTTTTCTTTCCATTGTTCTTCCAAGACCTATTGAAATAACTTGAGTAGCCTTTGGTCCTGTACACTTGAACAATTATTAGTAATAACCAATTGACAATTTTTAATACCTTGTTATCATCAAAACTTAATAAGGTTCATTGTGAAACACATTTTGTTCCAACAGCGTCTTCCTCTTTATTCGAATTAATTTAATCCAAATGAAACCTTTTTTTTTTTTTTATGGAAATCCAAATGAAACTTTTGGAATTCACTAATTAGTTAACTAATAGTTTAGTTTAATTGAATGACTATGTAAACAAGAATTAATTTAATAGACTAAATTCAAATATGTTAAATTATTAATTAAGTAAATAATTTATTCAATTTCTATGTAAAAAATGTATTTTAATTAATTCTTGGTTAAATTGAAATAAAATAAAACTACATTTGTGTTTATATGAAATTAAATTCAGATATAATATTGTATATTAACATTTATAGTATAAGGATATTTTAATCTTTTTAAAAACTAAACACACTTCTTTCTCTTCTATTTCTCTTCTTTCTCACTTATATATACCAAACAATGGTGCCGTTTCCGGTAGGAGACTTAAATAGGTCTACTACGGTGGGTGACTTTATAAAAAATTGATTTTTTTTTTTTTTTTTTTTTTACAACAAAGATAACATGTGTAACAATTAGATGGTTGAAGAACACTGAACTTACTGTATTCCCTTAACATTGAATTTTTTTCCCACTTTCTTCAACCTCAGCCAAAACAACCATAGGAAAAAAAACATTTTCTTCCTCTTTCCGTTCTCTCATCTCTTCCGCCGCCGCCGACATCCTCCATCCCCACCACCGTATTCTCCATCATCGTCAAATTAAATACTTCATATTCTTCCTAATTAATTTTCTTGTTCAATTGATGTTTGTGGTATTCCTGTTCATAAAAAATAATTGATGTTTTTAACAACAACAGCAATTAAAATATGAGAGGGATTGACCAAAGAGTGGAAGTGTGGAAGTTTACGGTGTTAAAAGAAGGATGATGGGGTGGTGGTGAGCGAGTAGGGAGTAAGGAGAGACATGGAGAGGGTTAGAGAAGGATGATGGAATAGTGTAAAAAGTATCTAGCGTTGAGAGAGTATAATAATATCATGGTCATCAGAAAATTTTAAATATATCCAATGGTTAATATCTATTTTACAAGAACAAAACAAAAAAAGTTAAATCTCCTACGATAGGAGACCTAAAGAGGTCGCCTACCGTAGCCTTTGCCATCAAACAATATCTCAAATCTACTCTATTTCTCATCAACTTCTCTCTTCTCTTACTCTTTCTTACCTCTTTCTCTCTTCACACTTTCTTCTCACAACCAAACATACCCTTAGTCTCTCTTTTTCTCATGTCATTTATAAGTGATAATTTTATAAAATCATTCATAATTATTTCTTTTTTCAATAAAAAACCAAATATATTATTTTTGTCAAATAGCGTAGTTACTAAAGTTTCAACATGAATAAATGAAAAATTCGGATTCAAACTTTAATCTTTACGTATATAAAATTATTGTCCCTACAAATTAAATTATACTCACGATAACAATTATATACATATTTTAATGTGTGAAATAATACGAGGAGTATACGAGTCCTATTATAATTCTAATTAGTAGGCGGTGCATGATTGTTTACACCTAAAATAATTTATTTTTGTACATACTAAAAATAGATATAGCATTATCTTAATATCCCCTCGAGTAAATTGAAATGCATAATGATCCTCAGAGATTGCAGTAAAATTAAAGATTCTTCAATTATTCAACTTAAAATTGTGAAGTTCTAGTCACTAATTTATTTAATTTTTTTTAAATGCATAATGTTTATTGTAAGAGTTATAGGTAAAAGTCTTTGTGAGCTTAACTTAGTTAGTTTGTATAATGCATAATATATATAAGATTTGAGGTTCAAACCCCGACCACCACAAAAAAAATCACAGGACAAAAGTTAAAATGAGCAGTATGTTCTAGAGAAGCTTGCTAGTGGTTGTCCCTATCAAAGAGTTTGAACTTTTAAGAGTTCAAGGAGCTTTGTCTCCTTCACTTATCTTAAATACACAATTCAGCCGCCACGTAAAGCACAATATTTTTTTTTGTTTTATTATTAGTCTTCATATGATAAGATTAACAGCACCTGTTATCGTAGTTATTCAAATCCAGACGACTCATAGGAAAAAAAGATGCATATAAACATATAAAGAAAAGAAGGAAAGAAATTGGTGGATATTTGTAAAAAGAAGGAAAGAAAGAAAAGACATAGAAAGAGTTAAAATGTAAAATATACATAATATAAAAAAAAATGATAAATGCACTATTTATTGAGGTCAATTACTAAATTATGTCATACAGTTTATATTATATAATCTAGTATTGTGATTGAGATAAAGAGTCTATTTGTTATAGTTTTTTTAAGAAGAAAAAGAATCATGTTTTTTCAAAAATAATAACTTTTAGAAATATTACATCCGTTTTTTATTGTTTTAAAAATAAAGAAGTCATCGTGAGTTTAACTCAGTTGGTATGAATAATATATAAAAATATGTAAGGTTCGAAATTCGAACTCCAACTATAAAAAAAAATAAAAGTATAAGAGTATATCAAGCAGAATCTATGTAAGAAAGTCTTAAAATATTTCTTCTAAGCCCTGTAAAATAACAAGAGGATATTCCCTCTAAAATATACAAACACCTAACTTTTGCAGTCCCACCTATCACTTCATGTCGCTTTTCAGTTTTATTATTATAATTATAATTATAATAGAAGAAAATGAAAGATTAATTAAAAATACTATTTTTTTTGGGTAAAAATACTATTTTATTTATATTTATCGATTATTTCAACTACAATAATATGCGTATATCTCTATTTCTTTAGACACATTCAACATCTTATTCACGTTACTTTTTCTTATCAATTTCTCTATTAAGGTGCATACATCCGATGAGGTGTCTGCCAAATATTTTCCTTATTTCAATCAAGTGGTGGAGTCAGGATTATTATAAAGCTTGGGAAAAAAAATTTGCAACATATTTTTATGGGTTTACATAAGAAATTGCATGAAAATAATAAAAAAATCTAAAAAAATTGTCCTATATATAAGATATTCAGGGGAATTTAGATAAAAAATTGCAAAAAACTTGGGCCGGAGCCCGGGCAAGTGCACGGGCTCGCCGGGCATTAGAACCACCACTGTTACAATTCATAGTCATATAATTATATTAACATGTTGCGAACCACGAATTGGTACGTGTGTAGTGGTTCGTGGTACTTTTGCAAATTGGTTTGCACCATAATTATCTTGTAATTTGTGGAAAACAGAAAACAGAGACAATTGGGTGAAAATTGAAGAAAGATGAAGATGAGGTTGAGTAAGAGATACAAGAGAAAGGAGAAATCCCAGGGAGCGAAAAATATTTGCAGGAATACTTGTGAAAAATAACAACGATAAGAGAAAAAAGTGAGTATGAAAAAAGGTTTTGTGAAGTGGAAACTAGTTTGTTGCTGCTACCTACGATTTTTCTACCTTTTTTTGTTTAAAATGCGTAAAAAGAATCGATTCATTAAAAATTTACTGACAGCTTACGATATTTAAAATGCTGGTAAAAAGGTTTTGTGAAGTGGAAACTAGTTTGCTGCAGCCGACTATGATTCTTCTACTTTTTTTTTTTTTTTATTTAAAATGCTAGTAAAAATAATCGATTTCTTAAAAATTTAATGATAGCTTACTATATTTAAAATGCTAGTAAAGAGGTTTTGTGAAGTGGAAACTAGTTTGTTGCAGCTGACTACGATTCTTCTACCTTTTTTGTTTAAAATGCTAGTAATTAAAAAGAATCAACTTCTTAAAAGTTTAGTGATACTATATTTAAAATATTAGTAAAAAGGTTTTGTGAAGTGGAAATTAGTTTGTTGCAGCTGACTATTCTTCTACCTTTTTTGTTAAAATGCTAGTTAAAAAGAATCGATTTCTTAAAACTTACTGATAGCTTACTATATTTTTTTTTGAGGTAATAGCTTGCTGATAGCTTACTATATTTAATTAGTACGAACCAACTAGTACCAAAACTATATAACATATTAATTTTATCTCAAATCGTGTACCGCAAATCCATATCCATAGTAACGTGTATTGCGAATTATGTGACTATGTTTCGATCACCATCCATACTTACTTATACCTATCCAACATAAACTAACTTATCTCATCAAAAGAGCCAATCTATAAAAAGAAAAACGAAGTGCACTAAAGATTATTATTATTATTTCTGAATAAGAGATAAACATTGTCCATAGTCTTGGTAAACTAAGAAGTAGCAAACAACAAAACTCTACCTCTATCTTTCTTGAAACTATCAATGGAAGGTGAAGGTGATAAGTGGCAGCAGTGTAGTGAAGATGTTGCTCTGAATATTCCCTTAATAGCAGAGCATGAAGGAAGCCAAATTTCTGGCAACAATCCCAGTAACAATGTCACCACATCATTCCTTAAAACTTGTTTCAATGGTCTCAATGCTTTATCAGGTAACCTTATTAACTTTAGTTGTTTTGTGAGTATGTTTTACAAAACATAGATGTTTTTCAATAAAATTTAAATTAGATTTTTTTGTTGTTATTGTTGTTGTTATATTTAATTGGCAATTATTAGATTTGTTTAGCCTAAAACCATAGTTTTGTGATGCTAATTATGTTGGTCCTTAATTAGTAAAAGATATATAATTAATGTGTGGTGCTATACTCTTGTATGTGCTATCTTGTTGTCCTATGAAACTTCATGTCCACACAGATAGAGAAACAATTGTTTTTATTCTTTTGATTTATTCCTTTGATTAAATCATTGTTCTTATCATCACTTCCAACGGTTCTTTCATGTGACCAAAATGTTTTATCGTTAGTGAGGATGGGATTTTGAGGACGAGTTTTATCTAATAGTCACCAAGTATACACCTGTTATATTTTCTTTGGTTCAAGCATTCTCAATTTCATCCTTGTCTCTTTCTAGTTTGGATTGGAATTAAGGTTTGTTAGCACTAATTTTGGACATAACATTTTCTGTTTTTATTTAAAAATTGACTAAATTATACAAGAGATATTTTAAATTATTTAATTATAATAAGTCGGTTCTTTTAAGTTTTTTCGTACCACATAGACTCTTTAAGTTATTTAATTGAATCCTTTAAGTTTTTTTGTACCATCTAAGTTTTATCTATTTGACAAAAATTGAATTTGAACAAATTGATTATATAAAATTGATTCCGATTAAAAGTGTCTCGATATTTAAAATTGAGTTGAATTATAAATTTGGTGTAAAAATTAAAAACAAAATATTGCAGCAAGCTGGAATCGAACAAAGAACCATGCAACATCATTCCACCAACGAAACTAGTTGACGTAGTGATAAAAAAAAAATCTGATTTCAAATTTCTCTTATCTTTTTGTTTTTTGGTAAAATTACACTTTTAGTCTCTTAACTTAATTTCAGGTAACAGTTTGGTCCTTTATCTTTTTTTCATTTCAATTTGGTCATTTTTGTCCATTTTCATATACATTTTCAAGCTTCAAATCTAATATTCTTATGCAAACATAGAAGAGGATCATAGATTTGAAGACTGAAAGACCATAAGAAAATAAAATCATAAATTTTAAACTTAAAAATTCATATGAAAATGGACAAAAAGGACCAAATTGAAATGAAAAAAAAGGTAAATGACCAAAATATTATCTGAAATTAAGTTAAGGGACTAAAAATGTAATTTTACCTTGTTTTTTTCAATGAATGTTCCAATGAGACTAGTTAGCAAGGTTGGAACCACTCAATTCAGTTTGGAGCTCAGCATGTCCAACTTATTCTAAATCCAATGTATATATGTCAAATATGGCCCCCACAACTTACAA
Source organism: Medicago truncatula (assembly GCF_003473485.1). Lineage (NCBI taxonomy): Eukaryota > Viridiplantae > Streptophyta > Magnoliopsida > Fabales > Fabaceae > Medicago > Medicago truncatula. The sequence continues at coordinate 2,934,689 of NC_053048.1, read as the reverse complement.
TTCTTAACTCTTTACGTCTTTGTCCCTTCCTTTTTCTCTTCCTTTTTCTCTTCACCATTTCTAAAACGTGTTATTAAGATTTTTTAAATATTTTTAGGAAAACCCTAGCGGGTGTCTAAGACTATTCTTTAAGAATTTTAAATAATAAGTTTTTAAATATTTTGATCGGAAATTGAAATATTAAACATTTTTCAAAAATAATTTCTTAATTAGAAAATTAAACGAGTGTCGTAACAACACTCGTTAGCAAAACTCGTGTTTTTATATCTTTACTATGTGTCACGTGTTTTAGTGGGCCCATGCTTACTGTATCATTTTTATTTTTATATGTAAAAGGAAAGGACAAGCCATGTTTATGGTGTTTTTTTTAATACACGTTTCCTACTTTTCCTTGAAGGTTGCAATCTCACCCTTAGTGTTTGACTGGCAAGATTAAACAATCTTAATGTGTTCCATATATCGACATGATTGAGTAAAAAATGTATAGTATCTATCGAAGCAAGAGTATCTTCTATAGTGATCAATAATTAAGGTATATTATATTCAAAAATTATGATCAATGATATATGCTTGATTAGTTAAAATTATAGTAAAAGTTAAACAATAAAAGCCACAAAGTCAATTTGAAATATTTTTATTTTCACTATATTTTTACATTGATAGAGAGATATGTAATGTGTTCTTTTATGTGGTTGGCAAATGAGAATTGAATTGTTCAATTTGGTACAGATCACTATTGGACCATTTATCACCTAGTATATATATATATATGAAACCTTTGAGATTTTGAAAATTCAGTTTATATTTAATTGAGAACAAAATATCCTAGGTTTCTTCCATCAACAACTCAGTTTCTTCCAATGTCAGAAAAAGTTCTCAACAACTCACCCTTAAATGTTCCTTTACTATCTGAGTGGAAGTTAGGACATTCCATTGATGAAGAGAAAGTCATTGTTTCTCATCCTTCAAACAAAAATACAGTATCTTTCTTTCATACATGTGTTAATGGACTCAATGCAATTTCAGGTTTTTCTCTCACTAAATCTAAGATCCATTTTCCACTATGTTTTTCTCTTTTCTGTTACACTTTTTCTGTATATGTATTTTATTGTGTGATGTTTGTTTTCATTTTAGTTACATAGAATATATTTTATTGTGTAAATTTACAAAATGGGTTGTAAAAGACAATTATACAGCAAAAATGTCCGACCAAGATTTAAGATTTATTTTGGAATTCCCTTTATAGTTATGATTATGTTGTAGATATATAATTATAGAGTTCTATAATGTCATGTTAGAGATTCTTGTTTTTTAGGCTGAATCAAGAGTGTAATGGTATCAAAGAAACTATACATCTAAACTATGTTGGCACCCCTTAGAGCCCCTCATCTTCTGTCAATCACTCGTAAATATTATTAAAAAAAGGGAAAAGAATACAAGAAGGGGGGACTAGGCTAAAACCCCAAACAGGAAAAACAAAAGTAAGCTAACAAAAGAGAAAATTGGGGAGATTACAGCGATCCCGAAAAAATTCTCCCAAAAAGCTGACATGAATAGTATCCCACCAAGAAATATCAGAACAGTCATGCCCTAAGGCTGCTAGTGTATCAGCACAAGAGTTACCTTCCCTGAAAACATGAGAAAACAGAAGCTGCATATTCAAGCCCCAAAACAATTGCTCCAGCGGTTACGAAGGTCCTAAGGAACAATGTAATGAGATTTGGAAGCCTGAATGGCAAGCTGCGAGTCACTCTCAATCCAAAGGTGCAACCATCCACGAGTATGGGCCTGCTCAATACCACGAAGCTCGGCATGCAAAACTGAATTAATCTGAAGCTTTCTAGAAAAACTTCCCATGTAAACTGAAAGTGCATTTCAAAAAGAGATGCTTTAGAGACTAAAGTGAGAGAACCTAAGAAATTTAACTCATACTAAAACTTTGGCATTTAGGAACATATTAATTAGCTATTGAAATATCAACCTTAATGTCTATGACAATGCTTAACTCTGATTTAGCAATGCTTAATTTCTTCAAAACATATTCTATAAAGAAAAGTTGAACCAGGGCCTTACAATCCCGGTTAAGTAATGACAGGTCTACGAACTACAACAAAAATTTAAAAAATAAATAGAAATGAAACTAATATTTTATTTTGACGATTCTAACATTTAGCGACGATAAAACTGAAAATAGAATAAAATTGCTAATGATGTTTATGTGACTTTGATTTTCACAGGTGTTGGGATACTTTCAGTTCCATATGCATTAGCCTCAGGAGGATGGTTAAGTTTAGCACTTTTATTTTGCATTGCAGCAGCAGCATTTTACTCAGGCATACTAATGAAAAGATGCATGGAAAAAAATTCAAACATTAAAACATATCCAGATATAGGTGAACTTGCATTTGGAAAAATAGGAAGATTAATAGTATCAATATCAATGTACACAGAGCTATACTTGGTTTCAATTGGATTCTTGATTCTTGAAGGTGACAATTTGAGTAATTTATTCCCAATTGAAGAGTTTCAAGTATTTGGTTTATCAATTGGTGCAAAGAAATTCTTTGTGATATTGGTTGCAGTGATTATCTTGCCAACAATTTGGTTGGATAATTTGAGTCTGCTTTCTTATGTATCTGCAAGTGGTGTGTTTGCTTCTGGTGTTATTATTTTGTCAATATCATGGACTGCAGCATTTGATGGAATTGGTGTTCATCAAAAGGGTGATATTGTAAACTGGAGTGGAATTCCAACAGCTGTTAGCTTGTATGCTTTTTGTTATTGTGCACATCCTGTTTTCCCTACTCTCTACAATTCCATGAGGAATAAACACCAATTCTCTAATGTAAGTGCTTCTACTTTTTTTTTGGGTGTGTTTTAATTTGTGATCTCTATAAAATTCTTAGTATATGTTTGCTTTTGCGTTTTGCCACCTTGCCGTTCATTTGAAGCTCTTTTTACCGTGGTTTTTAGAAGCTAATATTAGTAGCTTCTTTATAAACGTGGATTGATGCCGTGCTTTTGTTCAAACGTGGAAATTGTACCGCCTCACCAAACATAGGTTAACGAGTAGTTGAGTTCAGAAGTTTATATGTATAAGCGAATGTTTTAAAACCAAACATCGCATGGAACTTAAGAGACCTTCGGATCATGGTTCAAGTGCTTTAAACAACTCAATTGAGACAAACCATAGTCAACATGTGATTTGCTTAATAACCAAATCATACATGTTAGTTCATGGTTCAACTGAATGAACCACCTAGTTTGGTTTGGTTTTTAAAACATCCGTATAAATAATCAAAATCTCAAGATATGGTTTTAATAATTTCAGCACTTCTTTATATATGTTGTTTTAAAATTGTAATGTATTTTCCCTGATATTGCAGGTGCTAATTGTATGCTTTATATTAACCACGGCTGGTTATGCATCAATGGCTATAATTGGTTACTTAATGTTTGGTTCAAAAGTTGATTCACAAATAACATTAAACTTACCACTAAACAAAATAAGTTCAAGAATAGCAATATACACAACATTGGTGAATCCAATATCCAAATTTGCTTTAATGGCAACACCAATTACAAATGCTTTAAAAGATTTACTTCCAAGGACATACAAGAATAATAGAGTGACCAATATGTTTGTGAGCACTGTCCTTGTAATCAGCACTGTTATTGTTGCATTGGTTGTTCCTTTCTTTGGATCTCTCATGTCATTGGTTGGAGCATTTTTAAGTGTCACTGCTTCTATTTTGCTACCATGTTTGTGTTACTTGAGGATTTCTGGAAGTTATATGAAGTTTGAGTTTGAGACAGTGACAATTGTGGTAATAATATTTGTAGCTATAGCAGTGGGAATATCTGGGACATATACTTCAGTTGTTGAAATAGTACAAAATTTGTAATAGGCAAAAGTATTATGTAGTTGTTCATTCTCATGTATATCTCTCTGCTGGAATCCCAGCCGTTGAGTTATCCAATGTCCGATTAAACTCTAGTGGCCGTTGGATAAACTCAACAACCTTTTTGTTAGGAATGTGAAGGGTACCTGATCCCAATAAACGATCAGTCATACCTGACTCTGGCCTATTTTGATTTTGGCCAATTCATTTATATTTGGGATAATGTTGGATTTTTTTTTAATCTTTTGATATGAGAATGATAAAGAGATTGTTCTATGTAAGCAAGATTCATTGACACAATAACACATCAAAAGAGGGCGATGATTAAGACAAATTTTTAAAAGCAATACGAGATTCCACATTGCCAATGCCTATAATGTTCCAAAAGAGGACCTTCATTGATCAGGAGGACTAACATCACCCTTTGAACGGGTTTTGTAGGTTCTGTTGATTTCTTTTTTCTGCTTCTTTGTTAGATATGGTGTGAAAGGAGCATTGGAATTGTCTGTATCTTTTACCAAAATAATATGCCGAATCAAGTTGAAATCTTTTTGTAAAACCAGGCATATATTAGTTTGCTGAACTTTCTGCGTTTCCGGAACAACTTCTCGTGTAGGGGAAGTAATCGTTGCAGTAGATATACCAGGAGATGCAACCTCAGCTGAGACCAAGGGCTGAACCAGTTCTAGAGTAGGAGAATTAGACTCAGTTTGCTGAGCCATTCTCAATGTATCAATATGGTTTGGCACCACCTCATCTGTAACATTCACCAACGGAAAATGAAATGAGGTACTAGCTTTAGAATTCGCAATCTGCTTCGGCTTCCCATGCACAGTTTCTGTTTCATTTGTGTTCACATATTCCTCATCAGAACGGAAAACTTTATGACCTACATGCCGATCTGGAAGTTCCTTTGATACCTCATGATTCTCCTCGAGTACTTGTTGAGGAACTAATGTACGCTCAACCGCCCCGGTGGTAGCAACTCCTGAGGTACCAACATGAGTATTTCTACCATGATCAGCCCACTGTTGCTTTCCTTTCTTAGGCGCCTCCACCTCTGAAATTCTCTTCACATGATCCACCTGCTCATTATCAGTAGGATGCAACCATTTACAGTAAGAGACATTATGGCCAATTATACGACAATGAGTGCAAAACATCGGCATCCTTTCATAAACCACTTCCACATTGAAAGCGTAACTCTCCCATTCAACAAGAACTTCATCAAAAATCCGTTTGGAGAGATCCATGTCGACCAACACTCACACATTACTCAAAACCCAAAATAAAGCTAAAGGGTAGCAACGCCAAAAAAAATAAATATATTTTCTCATTCATGTTGATAAACCAAGATCACGCCGACTTTTTTATTTAATTTGTGACCTCGAAATCGCCTTAAGGTTGAGAAGGATATCGTTTTGTTCCAACCAAATGCACCTAGTTGTTAACCATATTAATTTCATCACCCTCTTTTTGCACTGAACTGGAGCACTACACAGCAGAAAGTGTTGTACAATCTCATCATACACTACCTGATCAAGCTTGATCTTCGTTAAGATTAGTGATAATTAGATAATTAGGTAATTGGTTAATTAGTTAGTTTAGGTTAGTTTGGTTGTTGGTTAAGTGTGTCAATATGCTCTATGAATAGATCCATTGTACTCCATTTTACTTATCTCTTACTCTGAAATGATTCTCGAGTCTAATTTCCGTTCAAGCTTTTATAGCTTTTATCACTCAATTTCTTTAAATCCTTAAAATCTCAACAATCTCAAGCCACTTAAATATCAATTTCCATAATGCAGACACTTTTGTGTTGCGAATTCGGATAAAAAATCACACCAATAAACATTGATGTGCGGAGAACGGGTCAGCGGCAACCAATAACCAAAACAATTGCAAGCAAAATCTTACCAGATGCAATTACAACAACAAAAGAAAACTAAAGCAAATGAGAACCATAAATACAGAGGACTAACAAATTTATTGCTTTCAACTAACAAGACCCTTTTGAGCCATCATAACATAAAAACAATTCATTAATGTCTCTTAAAAATCTTATTAAGAAATATCATAACTGAAACGCTAAGGCAATCTCTACACCATGCAAATACCTGTGGAAAGTAAGTGTTTCCCAATGCAACACCAGCAACAAATCCACCTCCATACCCAATAAGCACTACTGTCCAGTATAATTCAAAGAACGATGATCCTGAGTCGTCCTCATCATCATCAGAAGTAGAAGGCCCTGCAGGATCTATACACTTCTTTAACAGCTGATCCCCACACAGACCTTGGTTACCCTCAAATGAATCACCTTTGAATGTAGAAAACTGATTATTTTGTGGTATAGGACCTCTGAGTTTATTAAAGGACACATTTAAGTACTCCAAAAAGGTGATTTCAGCCAACTGTTGTGGAATTTTCCCAGAGAGACTGTTGTGAGAAAGATCTAGTGTTTCAAGGTTTGAAAGCTTCCCTACTGAAGATGGAATGCTGCCAATAAGGAGGTTATTTGACAAGTTGAGCAAAACAAGACCCTTCAAGTCGCCTATGACTTGTGGTATCTCTCCACCGATTTTGTTGCTTGAAATATCAATGGCTATCAAGCTGTAAAACTCTTGAAGTTTCTCATAAACCCTAGTCAACCCTTTGTTTGACATTGTGAATGAATAAAACTTATCTGCAGCTGCATGATACTCTCCTGAATTGTTCGACCCCGAGTATAATAACAGTTTTTGCTCATATTGTAATTGACTTGCGTTGGAAGTTTTCATTGCATTCCATCTTTGGATCATTTCTGATGGAAAACTTCCAGAGAACTCATTGTGGGAAAGGTCAATAATGTGAAGCTTGGGAAATGTGCATGTCATGTAGATAGGGCACCTAATGTCTCCATGAAATTCGTTGTTACTTAAAGACAGCACCTTTAGCTCGGGCAATTCTCCCATCCAGAATGGAAATGAATCATTGATATTGTTATAACTAACATCAAAGAACTCTAGCCTTCTGTTGTTGACCAATGCCCTTGGCAACTGACCCTGCAGTTTGTTGTTACTGAGATCAATCTGCTGAAGGGAATTTTCTATCATGTATGTTTGAGGAATGACGCCTGACAATTTGTTCCCATTTAGATCCAGATTTTCTAAGGATTGACTAAAGTTTCCTAGACATGAAGGAATGTTGTCTCTTAAGTTGTTGAACGATAAATCAAGAGTCGCGAGCGATTTTAAATCGCATATGGATGGGGATATTTCTCCTGACAATGAATTGTGGGAAACATCTAAGCTTTGTAGACTTGCTTTTTTCCACAACCAATTGGGTAGCGATGTTATATTGTTGTTTGACAACATAAGAAATTCCAGATCATCCAGATCTCTTATAAATGTTGGAATCTCAACAAAATTGCATGAAGCCAATTGTAAGACTTGAATTCGAGAATCGGTCATAAGGGAAGAACTTTGTCCAGTGTACAATGACAGTTTGTTGAATGATAAATTAAGAAAAACTAGCTTTTTGAGCTTCAAAAATGTGTCTAGGTTTATCTTTTCATGCAAACAATTAGAGCGTAGGTTCAAGCCAACTAAATTTGTTAGGTTCATTATCCAAGAAGGAATTTCTCCCTTTATATTGCTATTTCTTGCAATTAATACTTCTAGTTTAGTGAGATTTGCAAAAGATAATGGGATGTCACTGCCAATATTGACTGAGGATATATCCAAGCCAACTATTGATGAGAGCTTACCTACCCATGAGATGGTCTCAATAGTAAATTCATTCAAACCTACATTCAAGAGGCTTAGCTTCGTAAGATTTACCAAGGATGCAGAAGGGTCGCCCTTAAATTTGTTATTTTTAAGGCTTATCTGAACGAGTTGTGTGAGGTTTCCAAGCGAAGAAGGAATATATCCAAAGAAATGGCAATCTGGAATTGATAGGGAAATTAAAGAACGAAGCTTTCCAATGGATACTGGCAGTGTACCATAGAAACCTGTCTCGTCAAGTAGTAAATTGGAGAGTGAACTAGATTGAAACTCAGGCAAACTACCATTGAGATTTTGATTATATCTCAAATCTAGAACTTTCAAGTTTGGAAGATGAAATACTCCAACTGGAAATTCACCATACAAATCCGAATTGTATAGAGATAGTTCTTTCAATGATGTTAAATTTGTGAGTGTGTCTGGTAAAGTAGATGAAATTGTCACATCACTAAGAAAAAGGATCTCAAGTTTTGTGGAATTTTTAATTATGCTTTTGAGGCTGGACAATTTGAGTTGCAACAGATTAACTGCACTACCTTTAGGACTTGCTATATCTCTTAAGCCTAGATCAAGAGACTGCAGCTTGGACAACTGTGAAATTTGTGGTGGAATTTCTCCAGAGAATAAGCTAAGAGAAAGGTTCAGAAATTTTAGTTGCGAAAGCATACCTATCTTGGACGGGATTTTAGAGTAATTGAAGTTATTATCAGAAAGATCAAGAACTCGAAGGTGCACAAGACGAAAGAGACTGCTATTTGCATCCATTGTACCATAAAGTTGGCTGCTACTAAGATCGATGTGAATCACATGATCTGTGTGCTCGTGACATTTAATTCCATCCCACGAGCAGCAATCTGTGCTGGAATTCCAAGCTGCCGTTTTAGGATAACCGAGAAGATTATCCGAGGCTAGGTTATTGATAACAAAGCCTTCCTTAAATTGCAACAAGGCATGGCTTTCATATGGATGACACTTTGGCTGAATTTCAGGAAAACATGCAGTAAATAAAAGAGAAAATAGTGAATAAAGGAAAAGAAATTTTACTAACAAAACAAGAGACCAGACAAACACCATTGTATCTTAATACTTTAATCTGAAAATTTTGATGAAATGCTAGACACGTACTAGGTGGTTCTTATATGCTAAAGGAATGCACTGCATATAACAAATAAAAATATTTTTAGTGAACTTGGTTTAGGACTACATCACAGGTCTATATCTTGTCTCCTTTACTGTTTAAATTCAACAAAAGGTATTTGAATCTTGACTCTTATAGTAGAATCAACAATTTTATTTCATCTTTATTGTACTCTATTCTAACACATGTGTTTTATACAAGACTTTTATCTTACTTTTTTTTGTGAAAAAGACTTTTATCTAACTTAATATGACTTTTATCTAAATTCTACAAATTTCATTTGTCTCTATTATTTGACTCAGCAGTTTGCTCTGATTTTCTTGCTACTTGCATTTTTGGAAAACAATTTAATATTTTGACTGAGACAATTGTTCCTGTGCAATTTTATTTCTTATTCGACACAGTGATTTGTTTTCTCCTTTCATTTACTCAACATTTTATTATTTGGTTGTATGCATAAAACTTTAATCAAGTAGTATTGAAAATTATTTGACTATCCATTTAAGAGCTTGCACAAAATTATTGAAAATAATTTTAAAAAGTTAAGCATGCATAATTGAAATGACATAATATATACATGTTCATTTTTTCATTAAAGAATAACATGTACTTTAGGACTCCAAATACTATATACGATATTTAACATACAGAGTTATTTTTCTTCTTTTTGGTCGAGTAGTATTTAACATACAAAGTTAAGCATGCATAATCGAAATAACATAACGTGTATATGTTCATTTTCTTGATTTACAAATAACAGAATGTATTTTAGTGCTACATATATTATACACCATATATCTTTTTTAATTGTAAAAAATTTAAGAGTCTAAATTAATTAAAATTTTGAGCTTGATCTTGTTCTTTTGTCTTCCAAGACTATTTTAGTTCTGGTCAACAGAGGAAAAAAATCTTAACAATTAAGAAGCAACTATAGCTATCATTTTTTATCTTTGTTTTTAATAAATTATTACGTATTTTATGATTGTATGAGAGAGTGTTGGACAATATGGAATCAACCCAAGAATAAAATAAATTAATGTAGCGAAGATGAAGATGTTGTGTTGAATGTGTGTAAACAAAACACATAATGAAAGAATTAGAAATGGTGAAATCAGATAGAGATAGAGTAGCTTCGTTCAAAGAGAATATACGTAGATTATGTAGTAAAGACTACATTAGACCAGAGGTAGGTTAATCAAATTACTAGAGGCAGAGAAAAATCTAAAAAGAAAACTATTAAAAAAGATCTAGAGATAATGAATTTGATAAGGATATATATATGATAGAGCATTTGGGTTGCCTTCATTGTAGCTTCAAACACCTTTATTGTGTTGACTTTAAGGGGGTGGAGATTTAGTTCCACATCGTTCAGAGATATGACATTAGTGTTTGTAAAGCATAAGCAGCTCTCGTCTTATAAATCGGTTTTGTAAAGATAAGTTAGACCTAATATATAAACTCTAAGACTATAAATTAAATTATTTACTGTTTGTTTAAAAAACATCTCTTGCACCGAAGAGTTTCAAGTATTTGGTTTATCAATTAGTGCAAAGAAATCCTTTGTGATATTGGTTGCATTGATTATCTTGCCAACAATTTGGTTGGATAATTTGAGTCTGCTTTCTTATGTATCTGGTGTGTTTGTCAATATCATGGACTGCAGCGTTTGATGGAGTTGGTCTTCATCAAAAGGGCAAAAGAGTGATATTGTAAATTGGAATGGGATCCCTACTGATGTTATCTTTTATTCTTTTTTGTTTGTGCACATCCTGTCTTCCCTACTCTCTACAATCCCATGAGGAACAAACACTAGTTCACCCTTTAATTTAATACTCCTACAATAATATATTTAGATTATTTTAAAGTGTTGTTGTCGTGAATTTAGCTAAATTTGTAGAGATGTTGTATTGAATATGTGGGGTCAATGATTAGAATTCTGAAACCCTATTTATTCATTTTAAGAGGTAAATTTCTCGTCGGTGTGTTACTTGACTAAAAAAAAGTTTTATTAAATGATATAAGAATATTTTACCATTGAAAATTGGGTTAAATATGTTATTAGTCCCTATAAATATATCAAATTTTTGTTTTAGTCCCTCTAAAATTTTCCTTCAACTTTTAGTCCCTAAAAATTTTTTCATCTTCACTTTTGGTCCCTCTTTTAAAGTAAACTCATATGTAGAATTCATATTTTTGAATCAAATTTTCCAGAAAAATTCATAATATTATAAGAATCTCCCCCAAAAAAAATTAGAATTTTTCAACAAAACATGAATTTAATATGAATTTTTATATTATTTATGGTTAAAAATTCATATATAATTTATGTTTACTTCAAAAATTCTAATTTTTTTTTTGGAAATGTTTTTACAATATTCTACACATTTATGTACAATTTCATTAAAAAAAAATACTAAAATTTACTTTGAAATAGGGACCAAAAGCAGTGACTCAAAATTTTATAAGGACTAAAAGTTGAAGGAAAATTTTAGAAGGACTAAAACAAAAAGTTGATATATTTATAGGGATCAAAAACATATTTAACCCTTGAAAATTCTTTCAAATCCTAATGCAATACATCCCAATGAAAATCCTAATTTGCACATCTTAAAAAAAAAAAAAAATGCTAGAAGGGTTCAACAACTAGTGATAAAATGTGTTTTTTTATATCTCGATCTTGGATACCAAACCCATCACCATTTAAATAAAGAGTATGGGCGACACGTGCTGCATTTCTTGCTTGATTAAAAAATGGTTCCATAAAAGCATCTTGATTGGAGCAGTGTCCATTAATTCTTTTCCATGCATTGTTTATAATGTCTTGTATATGTTTTCTTGCTTCTTCCTCTGAAACGTTCCTTTCATTCATATAACATACAATTGACGAAGCTGCATCACCCCTTTCTCTTTCGGCCTATTAATTGAATATCAAATTCTATAATTATTATCATCTCTATCACTTAATAACATATGTAAAATTGACCAATATGTAATTATTCAATGAAACTAAAAAGTTACCACTGCGGTTCCAAGATCATTGCACAACCGAATGATGAGAGAAACATTGTAGACCAAATCATCATATATGTGCGGAAAATCATCTATCTCGTTTGTTAATTCATACACTGTGCCAAAATATGAATGAAGTAGAATTAATGGCCCTGAAGATGTAATCCATGCATTGTTCAAATATTCTTGCAACGATGGAATATATCCGGTTTTGTACCACTTTGCTTCCACATATAATGCTTTGCAAAATTCAATCCACTGTGAAAATGTGAGGATCATAAGCAAATATTGATTCATATCTTTCAATGATTTTTACATTTTCAAAATAAAAATTACTGTTTATGATTAATATATTAACATTAGTACCGTTTTCTTTAGGTAATGTAACACAAAATTGAAGTTCTTTTCTCCTCCAATATCATAAGCAATTTCATTTGTGACATCTTGAAGTGCATTGAAGCAAAACTTCATGTAATCTGGAAGGTCTTCGATTTCTTTGGCGTCCCATCTGTGTTTATGAACATGACCGAAAAAATTATTGATAGAAAAAGAAATAAATCTCACAAATTTTCTCATCACAAAATTTAACGACGAATTTCACATTTTTCCTCTCTAAAATGCCCTTTATAGTTTTAATTTTGTATTTTTTTCAAAATTGATAATGAAAAATATACCATGAAGAAAGTTTGGTCGAAATTTTTGTAGGGTTTAAAATCGAAATTTGAAATATTTATAGAGAAGAAACCTTTGAAATGCCGTTGTGAATGGCTTCAGTTCTTCGAATGAAGCGTGTATATCATACACATCATCAATCACTAATACGAAAATAATCACTTTAGTGAGCCATTTCCTCAAGGATTCATACTTGGTCTCGAAAGCAACCCCAGTTGCACACATGAAGCTTTCAACCAACCTATTTCTTGCAAAACACAAGTTTTCTTTTATTCCAAGTTTCTCCCACCACCTAAAAGACAGATATGAATGTTTAATATATATTAGTAGTATATACTAATGAAGATTATAATTTATGTTATAAATTGAAATATCGTTGGATCAATAAATATTCATTTTAGATCATTGAATCAATCAATCTCACCATTGCTATAAAAAATCTCACTATTAAAAGGTTAATATATTTTTTTTTTAAGAATAAAAAATGGAATATATAAACAACGGCAGTGAGTCCTCTTTAGTACAAGGTGTGCTCAAGAGGTCACCCTAAAATTACAAGCTGTCAGTGTATAAAAACAAAAGCATAGGTCAGTCGATACCCAGACACTGTAACGGGTCCGACCGCCATCTTTGAGTACCAAATACAAAAGTGGCATTATTAGCCTTTAGCCACCACAAAGAATTCAATTTAACCTTTTCCAACAACTTTAACATAGACCTTTGAACGTTATTGAAGAGCCTATTGTTTCACTCATTCCATAAAATCCACACACACAATAGCCAAAGTAGCTACATGAAGGATCGTCGGGTCCTCAGTGTTCCTAAAGCGTTAATATATATTTATCCCCATGTAATATTATCGGTTTCTGGTTTACCCCATGTATTTTTATATTTTTTTTAGATTCAAACCCTGTAATTCAAACCGCTAATATTGCAGGGATAAACACATATTAACCCTAAATTAAATAAAATGAGATTTAATGATCTGATGGTGAAAAACAAATTTATAGATGATTCAATACTAATTTGTTTGTGCACGTTAAACAAAACTTTTTTTTTTTGCTACAACAAAAATTATTTCTTCTAAAAACAACTTATTTCTTTCTCTAGCTAAAAATATATACCTGGACAATTCTTTGACCTCTTTTTGAAGTTTGGCTTGTGTTATGTTAAAGTTTAATTTTGTCAATTCAAGTAAAACATGGTCCATGTCTTTGTTAGCTTGGTATTGCTTCACGTGCCATTTCAAATCAAACCATGGTACTCTCCAATGGGAAGGAAGCTCCAAAGCATGGACCACTCTTTCAACAACCTTGATATTGATAGAATATGAAATGAAAGCATCTTTGAGCCAATTTTTTGCAAATATTTTGGCATCATCCAAGATTATTTCATCTTCTAAACCCAAATGTGAGGCCTCAAGAAGCTCTATAATATCTTTAGCATTACTAGAGAATTTATTGTCCATCACATCTAAGAAGTTGCTTAGTATATCTGAATTTCATGAATAAATAACAACCAAAAAACCAAAAATTAGTTCCTAGGTTTTGATAAATTTGATGAATATCTAATTAAAATAGATAGTTACCAGATGGAAAAACATTGTATCCATGTTGCCTTAAAAGCTTGAAGCATAGTGCAGACACGTGCATATTTTGTTGAACACTAATTTTGTTGAAGTTTTGGACAGAAACAAATATAGTTTCAAGAAACTCATCTATTTCCCTCTCAAAATGGTTGGCAAGGCCTAGTTTTTGAATCCAATCAACAAACTCTAATTTTTGCAAAATGTCTAACTCTTGAACAAAATGGCGTTTTACTTCAATCACCCACTTGTTTAACTGCACAACAAATTCTTCTTTCTGCACAAAAATATATTGAACTATGTTATTATTATTATTATTATTATTATAACTATTTAAAATTAGGAATGACAATATAGATAGATTTAGATTTTGATGATAATGGATAGATGAAAACAATTCATTAACAATCCACTGAAAGTTTTTTAAACAATTTCAATCCAATCCATCACTAAACATAGAAATCATCCAATTTTAATGGATGAATATCCATCAATCATGTATAAAATTCAACATGAGAAGAGATATGACATGAACATGTGTTTATAAAGGAAAGATAAATATCACTTTTAATTACAGACCTGTTTGGTAAGGTTGAGTAACGTTCATCTCAAATTCTAATAAGTTTCATATTTTTATCAAAAGTATGATATTGTAGATCAAACCCTTAATTGAGTGAACTCTTTTAATAGTAGTGTTATTGGTGTGTGAATTTATACTATATATAAAGATAATACATGGTTTTGAACTGATTTTTTCACTTTCAATTATCTTCTTAAACAAACTTGGCTATAATAATGCTCTTTTATTGATGTCACTCAAAAAGATAAGTAAATTTAATTTTTGAGCAAACTACTAGTGCCAAGGAATTCTTAAGATAGAGATTGAGAAGAGAGAAGCAACTTTTTGAACACTTGAATAGACAAAATGATGTGATGGATTTCATGTATAAATAATGTTATGAAAAAAGAAAGAGGTAGAAAGAGAATAAAATTTAAACTGTGTTGGAAAGTTAAAGATGTACCCATATAATTACCCTAGAGAAATTAATTTCTAAAAGTATGATGGTCTACGAAAAATTGATTAAATAAATCAATTTTTATATTTAAATTTTTGGGTTCATATTATGTAAAATTTGGATTAAATATATCAATTTTTATGAACATAAACCTCTATTATTAAATGGATGGGGAGAGTGTTAAAAGTGTTTCAATAGAGGGAAAAAAAACATTATGCATATTTTATAAATAACAATAATTAAATAATTGTCTTTCAAAAAATAATTAAATCATTTATGTACCAACAATGACTCAAATAAGAATGTGGAGCCCAAACTCTTAAACAACGTGTTTAATTTGTTTATAACATAACAATGTAAAAAGTTGTAATAAATCACAACAAATCAAATCAATAAGTTTAATAGTAGGTATTTTTGAACAAGTTTAATAGTAGGTATGAATAACGTTAAATGTTTTCAGTGATTCTAAGATATAATTTATTGATGGTGTAAAACATATTTACACTATCGGTATACATAAATTAAATTCTTAAGCAATATATCCAAGCACCATAAGTTGGTCAAACTTTCTGGACTCATACATTGCTAGCTAGTTGCCTTTTTTTAATATATATATATATATATATATATATATATACACACACACTTAGTGATGAAAATAAAGGATATCATTTATGTTATGTAGCCTAAATTATAGTAAATTAAATATGAAAAATAATACATATCTCACATCATATTTACTGCCAAGAGACTGCAGAAAATCGTCTTTCCAAATGTTGGGTCTATAATTTGCAGACCTTCTCATGTCCACCTTCATGTCTGATTGATTTATGATGCTCGTCATTGTCATTTCTGAATTTTATGGTTCTCTAACTTCTGTTGATTTTGTACCTATAACCCAAGCTTATGATCCTTTATATAGGTTGAACCAAACCTACGTAACATTAAAATATCTATACCTTTTTATGTAGTAATAAAAAATATCTATTCATTTTTTATGTACATGTGGTTGATAAGATCTCGTGTTCATTAAATTAAATAAAAAAATATCTTATTAGCAAGAGGACATTGAAATGAATTTACAAATGTGTGCTAAATGTGTCAATTAAAATTTTGAAGAAAATAAATATTTTCTCCATTTATTTGCAGAAGCTCGTGTCTGATTGGTTTATAGTGCTTGTCATCGTCATTTCTATATAGATTGTGTTGGTTTTGTATACCACATCTAAGTAACATTAAAATATCTATGTCTTTTTCTATCAAAAAATAAAAAAAATATCTATGCCTTTTTTGTGTGACCAAAAAAATATCTATGTGATTTTTATATACATATGTTGCTGACAAGCTTTCGTGTTCATACTCAAATCATCCACAACCATCTTATTTAAGAAAAACGAGATTGATATGAGTTTACAAATGTGTGTTAAAGTTTTGTTTTTTTATAGGCTAAGGGGAGTACAAAAAGGACACTCCACCCTATTACAAGGGGTGATAAGTCTAATTACAGTCGGGCGGAAATGATCGTTAAATTATAAATTTTTAAAATAAGAGTATTCGTACACCTCAATTTATGAGGTGTACCGTATAAGTTCCGATATAAAAATCATATCATTTATATAACATACAATTGACAAAGCTGCATTAGTCCCTTCTCTTTCGGACTATTGATCCCAAGCTCGGGCTAGCTAGATGAGTGAATCATATCACTCACTATGGATGAGGGAAATAAAAGTCTTATTAAATAATACAAGAATCTTTTACCATTGAAAATTCTTTCAAATCCTAATGCAATTCATTGCAATGAATATCCTAATTTGCACATCTTCAAAAAAAAAAAAAAAAAAAAAAGGCTTTGGGACAATTTCGTGATTTTGATTTCGCTATGTTAATCATTTCCGAATTCTATAATTAACATTTCTATAACTTTAATGAAATGAAATAAGCTATATTATACTTTTTCCCCTTGCAATAAGTTCATTTTCAAAAGAGTCTCTTAATTTACAAAATTAAACTAATCTAATATTTTCTATTTAAATTGAATATATCTATGCAATATAAAAAATACTATTTCAAAATAAAAGTGCTCAAGTTAAAATAAAAAATAATAGGACAACATTTAAATCTTTCTGCCAGTTGTAAAATTGGTCATTATTTCTATCGTTATTAATAAACAAATTCTCTTTTCTTGGTGTTTTTTTAAATTTAAATTAAAAATAAAGATAAAGAAAACAAATATGTAATTTATTGTATGAAAAAAAAAGTTCCCACTACTGTCCCAAGATCATTGCACAACCGAATGATGAGAGACACATTGTAGACCAAATCATCATATATGAATGGAGAAGAATTAATTGTCATGAATCCATAAGTCCTAGCTCAATCGGCAAAAATGCTGAAATCGTTAGGCCGGATGTCATGACAGAAGTTCAAACCCCGATAAATCCACTTGTGTGTATGAGTTTATAATGACTTTGACATTTTGTCTATCTACCAAAAAAAAAAAAAAATTAATGGTCATGAAGATGTTATACATGCATTATATTTACATAATTCGTACCGTTTTCTTTAGGTAATGTAACACAAAATTGACGTTTTTTTCTCCTTCAATATCATAAGCAATTTCATTCTGACTTCTTGAACTGCATTGAAGCAAATCTTCATGTACTCAAGAAGTTCTTCATTTTCTTTGGCATCCCATCTGTGTCTATGAACATGATTTTAAATTGTTCTAAGTGAAAACAAGAAGCATATGATATAGGTGACATTTTAATAGACATGAGGACATAAATTGATGATAAAAATATGTGGAAACGAATGTTTGAAGGATATTTTTAGAAACTAAAATAGAATTTTTTTTTTTTAAAAAAAACTTTATAGGAAAGAAAAATATATTTAACTCAAACTAAAATAAGTAACTAAAACTTGGATAGATAAGCTTTGATTCATAGATGCATTGGCAAGAAAGAAACCTTTGAAATGCCGTTGTGAAAGGCTTCAGTTCATCAATCACTAATATGAAAGAATTAATTAGACTTCATATCATATCATCGTATACTTATAATTGGGTAAACCTTTATTTTTGTCCCTAAAGTATTACTTTCTCTTGAACTTTTTAGGACATGTTTGGCGATTATGAGGGGAGGGGAAGTTTATTTTTTATTTTTTTTGTCAAGTAGCCACTAGGCTAGAGCTTACACAATTTAATTGTGGAGAAGGGGAGTGTCCGGGGTTCGAACCCCGACTCCTGCATATAATATGCAATATCCCTACCAACTGAGCTAAGCTCACGGGGATAAGTTTATTTTTCTTTAATAAATTAAAAAGCTGTAAATATTTTTGAAATTTAATTAAGTGTGATTGAAATGTTTAATAATCATCTACTCCCTCCAGTTCTATTTATAAAAAAAAGTTGACTTTTTAGATTTATTGTATAATGAATGTATCTTTCTCTAGAATATAGATCAAATACATCATTTATATAATGAATCAAAAAAGTCAAATATTTCTTATAAATAGGATCGAAGGGAGTGTATTTTTAGCCACAAAATTATACTAAAATTTACTCTCTTATATTTATTGGGAATCTTTTGACATTTTTAAGAAGGCTAATTAATTAGTTAGTTCTACTTATGAGAAGATTTAAAAAATTTGAAAGAATAATATGATAGATGATTTTTTTTAAGTATATACAAGTCCTTTTTCCATGGAGTACTATCCTTTTTCCTTTCATATATAATAGATTTTGTTTGTAAAAAAACATATATGGACAATTCCTTCACCCCCTTTTGAAGTTTGGCCTACGTTATGTTAATGTTTTAGTTTTGTGAGTTCAAATAAAATGGGGTCCATGGCTTTGTTAGTTATGTATTGCTTCACATGCTATTTCAAATCAAACCATGATACTCTCCAATGGGAAGGAAGCTCCAAGGCATGGACCACTCTTTCAACAACCTTGTTAGGAATTAACTCTTTGATATTGAAAGAATATGAAATGAAAGCATCTTTGAGCTAAAATATTGCAAACATTTTGGCCACATCCAAGATTTTTTCATCTTCTAAGCCCAAATGTGAGGCCTCAACAAGCTCTATAAAATATTTAGCATCACTAGAGAATCTGTTGTCTATAACATCTAAGAAGTTGCTTAGTATATCTGAATTTCATGAATGACAACGAAAAATTAGTTCCTAGGTTGTGATAAATTTGATGAATATCTAATTAAAATAGATAGTTACCAGATGGAAAAACATTGTATCCATGTGTGCCTTAAAAGCCTGAAGCATAGTGTAGACACGTGCATATTTTGTTGAATACTGAATTTGTTGAAGACAAATTTTAATGCAAACTAGGAGTTATTTATTTAAAAAGACCAAAAAGGATTTTTTTTTTTTAACAACAAAAATTGAAATATATTAACATCAAAGAAGAATCAGCTTTAGTACAAGGCGTGTCAAAAACGACCTCAAAAGTTTACACCGCAATCAAGTCACAAATAAAGGAAACAAAACTAGATTAGCCGATACCCAAACAAACAATCGGGTTCAACTACCAAATATGAAAGCTTAAACTAAAATTAACATGAGTAGCCTTCATCCACAAAAAAGAGTGTAACTTAACTTTATCTAATAACTTTGTATGAAGCTTTCCTTATGCTTAAATAATATGTTATTTCTCTCATTCCACATAACCCAAGCGCAAGATAGCCAAATAAGTTACATGAAAGAAAGGCGCACTCATAACCCACCTAATGAATGAACAAACTGAACAAAGTGGTCTTGTATGTGATATAGATCAGTTGTAAAGACTCCAATCCACTCCCAAACTAAAATCCAAAGAGAAGCAAAAATTATGCAGGATAGAAACAGATGTTGTGCCGTCTCTACTCCACCACAACCACTCACACACAACTGAGCGTCATGTGGTATTATGCCACGAGCCACCAGATTATCCTTTAACGGTAGTTAATCCGGAGAAGTCTCTAAGCAAAAATAGACACCTTCAATGGTACCTATTTATCCCAAATTAAATTCGAAGTTGCGTCTTCTGTATGAATCTCCTGGGTAGTCAGCAACTTATACACACCCCGAACCAAACAACCTTCGTCAGAATGGAGCTTCCATTGCCAACTGTCTGAATAATTAGCCTACAAAGTAATATCATAAAGTAAAGTCCTACACTCCCCTAATATCTCCTCCCGCGTCCACAACCGCCGCTGCCTCCAAGCCACCCCTCCTTCCTCCCACCCTAAATCGTACATCTCTGACACCGTAATCGACTTATTCTCAGCCACGTCGAAGAGGCGTCTAAACCGCACACACAAGGGTTGCCCTCCTAACCACGTATCCGTCTAGAAAAAAAAGTATCTCTCCCATTACCATCCTTCCTCCCAATACACTCCTCAAACCACCCTCCACCGTTAACACTAAGAAGAAACACTCCGGCCCCCAACCTCAACTTCTCATTCTCCTTAGCATAACGAGCTACCAACACCATATACCATAACCCCCTCTATCCACCAACATCGTCAAACACCATTTTCCTAACAAAGAAAAATTAAACTCCCTCATTCATCTATCCCTAACCTTACTCAAACAAATATTTTTTTCCACCAAATCCATGATGTTTTTCTGATAGAGCTTTGAAGAAGAAGAGAGTATAGACAGACAAAAATATGAATTAAAACAAAACAATTTGAATTCAAACAAAACAATTTATATGAATTAAATTAAAACATTATAAATATGAGGTAGTGAAGTTAGGTTTAAACTATGGACGGAAAAATGGCCTGCCCGTCCCATCCTGTCATTAACCACTCTAACAAGGGGTGGAATGGCTAATTAAAAATGTAGGATTCAAACTATCAACCCACCATGCTTTATGTCGGATGGACGGGTTGAGTGTCAATGTGTTTTTTAAATAAATAATTCATTATAAACTTCACAAAAACAATGAAAAAAAGTATAAAAACATATTAATGTAAAACCATTTCAAGGAAATCTAAATAGATAACAAATGACTCCATCAAAAATATAAAAATTATCATTCAAACATACAAATTAAATCATCTAAAAATTTATAATAAACCGATTAGACATCCAAAATAAAAAACTTCATGAGTTACCGATTGACTAACGGTTAAAAGCATGAAATTAAAATGATTAAATTGAATGAGTTTTTTTATTATCTCTACTCTACGGAGGAGAAAAAAAGATTTTCAACGAAGTGATAAAAAGATTTTCTTAATTACAATCCACGGACCAACTTCCTTAAAAAAAACAAAAAAAAAAAAATCCAACGGACCAACCTTGCTCTACCCATTTGTTTAGCGGGTTAGGCAGGACAGACAATCGAGTAAAGGGTTCAAAATTTCAACCCAAAAGAGGATTAAATGGACCAACCCAACGGATCCAAGTTTTGCCATTATAGTTTAAAACAAAAATAATAAAATATTAACATTTTTTTAAGAAAATAAAATAGAGTAAATGGTCACCTTGGTCTTTGACTCTGTACCTCGTTGTCACAAAGGTCTATGACTCATGATTAAATACAAAGTATTCCCTAAATGTGCACTTTCGTTATCAGTTTAGTCCCTCGCGTTAAAAACTTTAGTTAACTGATGAGGTAGCGTGTGCATGAGGTGTCACAAGGACTAAAGTGAAAGTAGAAATGCTCACTTTGGTCCCCAAATCCAGAATTTAATCCCCAAATATTTAGATCCCTAAATCTCATGTAATTCTCTCTTTGCTCAAAACCCATTTCCTTTTTTTTTTTTTTTTTTGTCTATTGTTAATCAGTAGAGATTTGTCGTAAGAAAGGAACATAGTAAACTTCAAATCTTTTCAAATGAGTTTAGTTTATATCGTGTGAACTATTATAATTAATAGTATGTCTCATGTCAAATGGTTCCAAACTTTGGCTTAACTAAACATGATCCAAAATAGTTTCAGCAGGAACTATTATTTTCTAATAAAACACATTTATTAATAAACATGCATGTAGAAACATATTAATCAGCTTCGTTGTACTTACACTATAGAATGAAGGAAACATTATACTTTTTGGAATTGAGGAGTAAAATGTGATATTTCTTATAAACATTAGAATTCAGTACCAATCTAAAGAATTAACAACAATAAAAGAAAAAGTATTTTGAACAAAGAGGGAATTAGATGAGATTTAGGGATTTGAGGATTAAATTCGAGATCTAGGGATTTGAGATTTAATTTAGGGATATTGATTTTTAGTTCAGGGAACAAAGTGATCATTTTCTACTTTCACTTTAGTCCATGTGACATCTGATACACGCTGCCTCATCAGTTAAGAAGTTTTTAACGTCAGGACTAAACTGATAACAGAAGAGGGCTAAACTGATAACAGAAGGGCACATGGATTACTTTGCATTTAATCCTGAGTTAGGAAACTTTTTAGACAAGCGACCATTTACTCAAACAAAATATTAAACCTTGTTCACTTACCTCTCCCCGCCTCCTCTCATCTGTGGAATCATTTTGACTCTCTTTCACTTGTATCTGGTATCTTTCTCGCTACTTTTCCTTTTCATTTAACCTAATTTCCTCCAACGTTGAAGTAATTAATTTAACGTAATTTTTTCCGATGATGTAATGCACTTAACCTAATTTTTCTTTCAGGTTTTCTATTTCGACATTAGTTTATTTAAGGTATTCACGCATTCTCATTTTCCTATTTCCTTTGATGTGCTAATATCATCTTATGGGAAGGATTTTCCTTGATTGATAAAATGTATTTTCACTATCATTTCTTTTTTAAACAAAATATCACTATCAAGTTATGTAAAGAAGTTACAATAATTACATGGTGTGTGACTACTGCTACATTCGATTTCAAGTCACTTATAGAAGAAATATGAGCTAAGTGATCGAACCCAAATGACTAATGAGGTTCACTAAAAATCGAATCCTTCTAAAGAATCAGGTTTATATTCTTTGGTGGAACAATCATCGGTCGGGCTAACACTTACCTTATGTCTGAACCTGGGTTAACAAACTCCTGTCCTTGGAAATCAAGGGTTAACACATTTTTATTTTTTTTCAAATTTATGATTTTGGCCCTGAGCAACAAAATTATCACTTTAGGCCCCATTATTAACCCTTTTTGCGAAAGTGTTGGTCCCCTTCATTCTGATCAGTCAATGAATACATGGACAAATAGTTAGCCGACTAAGACCCACATGGGTTCTCATTTCCTTAGGAAAAAAAAAAAAAAAAAACCACATCGGTAATTTTTTATTTCTAAATTAAAAGACAAATCCAACTTAAGATTGATTAGAAAACTAATAGATAAAAAGTAAATAAAAATCCATATATTTTTTTTGTTTTAGAGTAAACTGAAGGTTTCTTCTAACATTCGAAGAAACCTCCTGTTACAAAAGCACTTATAATAGATATTTACTATTGACCGTAATACGATCCATAAGTTTTTGAGACACAGATCTTAGGCACAGTTGAAACAACCAATTAATCAAGGAGCTAACTATTATTAATTTACAGAAATCAAATGAAGTTATATTTTTGAAGCATCTAGTTAGTACATAATTTATGCAAGATTATATTACATAGAGATTACATTCAGGAACTTTTGAAATAATTTTCATTTTATAAGAACTAATGTGACTAAATAAGATGGTCCATTTAACTGTTTACAAAAATTTCTTTATCTTTGTACCTCATTACATAACTGTCATAGACTTATAGTATCTAAGGAAATTGAGTATCCAAAATCTGCAAAGATTTGGCAGATAGACAAATTTTTACAGCAGTATGAGACATAAATAGTTCATCAAGCATGAGAAGTCATACTATATCAACAAGCTCAACCACAACTAGGTTTTGCTAGCTATTTGTGGTATTATCTTCTGCATTCCTCGTTTCTGTGCCGCTACGTCTATCCTATTGAATGTGAAACTGAACTATGGATAAAGAAATTCCTGAAACAAATTCATGTTCTATAATTTAGTTGTGTGAATTGCTTTATAACTATATGTTTTGATGCGTATGATTTTTTTTTTTTAACAATTTAGATGCAATTGACCTACTCTTACAATTTAATTAGCAAACTTATTTGAATTGTTTGGTAGTTAAACTCTTTGTATCTTGATCAGGTAAAACTTCAGTTGACAGAACTCCAAGGGAAATTTGTGGCTATAACTTAAGTTGCGAAGCCGTAAGCAAGGTATTTTTAAATTTGCTACTATATTTTAATTATAGTGTTTATGTCCCTTTTTTTTTTTTTGAAAAGTTGGTTTCAGGTTTTTGTGCTTAATGAATTATGCATTTGATTGCATGTTATAAGCATTGTATGTAACCTTTCTTGGTGAAGATCTAACCTTGAAAAAATTATTTCCATTTTAGTTGTGTGCAGTGTAGCTGATTTACTTTTGACATATCTATGTTTCAGTGTGTATATTTTCAAAATAGAAGTAGTTCAAAATCAAGCCTTTCCCCAAGGATCCCACTGTGGTGTTTGATGAGCCCGCTTCGATTGAACAACCAAGCTTGTTACACAATTTCATTCCCACTACATTTGGGTGACAAATTGTAGTTACTCACGTCCAAATTCATCGGAACCATTTTGCTATCAACCCTAATGAACAAAAAAGAAATATCAATTGCAGCATCAAGTATGTCTACTGCTGCAATTTCCAGAAGTATGTCACAAACATTTATTGCCTCCTCCAACCTAAGGTATATGAGCCTCTTCAATTTATAGTTGCACCCTCCATCAAAAGTCTGTTTCTCAACTCTGTCCTAGAAGAGAATGAGCTATTCAGGTTAATACCAAGCTTGATGCTGCATAACGATCATCGAAATACCCCCATAGAGTAATTGCCGAAAAAACTTAAGTATCCCTCGAAAAACAAAGAACATTCATGCATAAGTGCTAGTGTATTTGTTAACATATTCTTAACACATGAAGAGTGAAGACCATCTTGAATACGCTTCAGTCACATGAGTTACTTCCTTCTCAAAGCTTCTATTATCATATCTAGCCATGCAACTTAGAAAACTTACTATTGTTCTTATGGTTAAGTAAAAATTCCTGTTCATCGTTGTGAATTTCCTATTTCCCAAATGTAAAAACCACACGGAAAGAGCTATTTATGTTTCTTTTAAACAAAGTCTCGTCTGTTGATATACATCTTCATCAGCTCAACCGGCCTTAACCCCATTTACCTCTGAATCTACTTCCTTCTTCTTCTTCTTCATGGGATCATCAACAAGTTTTTCGGTGTAAGAAACTGGATGAACACACCGAGGAGATAGACGATCTTGCAATTTCATGAATCCCATCATCATGAATTGATGGAATTCCTCCAGCTTCTGTGGCAATGCGTTCTTCAATGATGAGATTGCAACTTCAATTGCTCCTCTCGTTAATCTAGGTAAGTAGGTCATACCAATGATTGAACCCAAAATTTTAGGTAAACGAATGTTTGTTGCTGAATTGGGAAATGGTGAGCTTCATGTTAAAGCTAGTGTAAGCACATTTAGTTAGTTAGTTAGTTAGTTAACTTGCACTGCAAGTTAACTAGGTCGTTAACTACTTGTAACTGTTTTCTAACTATGATTAGATATAGAAGTAACCACAGTTAGGAGGATATAGGTGCTATATGTACTATTGCTACACTACTTTGTATTTTTAGTTTTGTGTGAAATATTACAATGAGAATAAAGTTTTCTTCTCCTTCAAGCTCTCTTCCTCCATTAATGGAGTTTATGCTATATCTTTCACATGATATCAGTGCCCTGTAATGGGGTCCTGCCATTGTTGCTGCATTTTTTCTCAAATATCCACAAAACTCAATTCTCATAATTGATTTTCTTTCTTCCGTCTTCAATTTCATCGAAATTGCATTCTTTTCTTGATTAATAACTGAATCAATTTCTTTCTTTTCCTCGTTCTTTCTCGTAGATTCTCATTGAATCTTTGCTATTCTATCTTCTTCTTTGTGTTTCTTATGTTTTTCTTGTGCATCATGTCTATGGATAGCACAACCGGTAGTGTTAATGGTGGACACACTTCTTCTCATTGAATCCCTATTTCATGCACCCCAATGAAAATCTGGGCAATGTTGCAATGTTGTTTCTACTCCTCTGTTGAACGGAACCAACTACCATTCTTGGTCTCGTTCTATCACAGTTGTTTTACATTCAAATGACAAACTTCACTTCATCAATGGAGCGTTTCCTCCTCCTCCTGATGAAGGTCACGATTCAACTGCTTGGGGACGTTGCAATACGATGGTTATGTCTTGGCTCAACAATTCAGTTGAACCTGAAATATCTCAGAGTATCATATGGATGAGGATCGATATCTCAGAGTTCCTATAGAGTGATCCATAGAGTGCCTACAATATAAATAAACTTTCCTTCTATATAAAGTCATATGATGACATTATTACCAGGAAAAATAGTGGAGTTATAGCATTGGTGATTCAGTTCATGCACTTTTGTTGTTCAAAAGATAAAAATTGTATCATGACATCCACATCTTACTTTAATGTCATTGTAGAGATTTTAGAGGTTGATTTTTGAGTGCATGTATTTATGTGAGTTGATATTAACAATGGTGTATAGATTGATGAATTAGGCTTTACCCTGGTTGAACTTCGCTATGCAAAACAAGCGTTTTATGTCATCGATCCTTTAAAAAATTGGTGGTTAGTTGTTCTCCTACGAGGAAATATGCATGTCAGCGTTGAACATCAAGATTCAACTCTTTATATTTCTGACTCCTTTCTCATCAAATATGCCTATTGAAGAAAATTGTACACGCTACTCACGATGATAATTAGGAAGAGATATAGAAAAACTAATAAGTTATTTATCCATTATTTATAGTTAGGGTATGTTTGGTGGCACTAATAAACTAGCTTATAATTTATTGTACTAGTTTATATACTTGTTTGATAAAAATGAAATCTGTTTGGTAACAACCTTATCTCACTGTCATATAGAGTATATTTACCATAAAGAGCCTTAATGTTGTTATTTATATTATCACTTTTGACATTTACTGTTTTGTCTAAACAGATAAATGGATGATTCATCGATTACTGCATCTTCACTATACGGTTCGTCTAGTCAGACAAAGAAAAGAAAGACTTTCAACCAACAATGTATTAGCCTACGACAATCCATGAAGGAAGAGTTGAAAGAGGAGTCGAAGGAAGAGTTGAAGGAGGAGTTGAAGGAAGAATTGGAGGAAGAGGTGAATGCCATGAAGGAAGACTTGACCGATGAGTTGAATGAAGAGTTAAAGGAGGAGTTGATCAAAGAATTGAAAACCATGAAGGAAGAGATGACAGAGGAGTTGAAGGAAGTGCTGAAGGAGGAGTTAAAGGATGAGTTGAAGGAAAAATTGAATGCCATGCCATGAAGGAAGACTTGATGGAGAAGTTGAAGGAGGAGTTGAAGGAAGAATTGAATGACATGAAGGAAGAGTTGACGGACGAATTGAAGGAGGAGTTGAAGGATGAATTGAAGGAGGAGTTGATGGAAGAGTTGAACGAGGAGTGGCACTCTTCTTAAATTTTAAAATAAGTTCATCCGTTATAAACTAGTTTATCAGTTATCTACTATTTTTTGTCAAACAAGGCTTTTATGCGGTTATTTTGACATTTGTCTCTTGAACTTATAACCTCTACAAATGATGGCACCAAGAGTCCTAGACTAGTTGAGTAATTAAATAGACTACTTGGTACCTTTTTGGTTCCACGTTACACATTCAGATCGTCAAACACAATCTCAATGATTTCTCAAGATGTTTTGGTTTCATTTAAAGTTATTCAGATGATTGAAATTGATTCTGGTTAAATCAACTTTTTCTAGCTTCTACATCGACTACGATCAATTCCATATCAAATTTTTGTTATTTATCAGCTTTGCACTTTCCAAAAATTTGGAAGCTTTGTCTTTTTTTCTCTTCTGCGTTTCAAGTTGCAGTTCTTTTTTTTTTTTTTTTTTTTTTTTTTTTTTTTTACAAGCGCAATACTGAATTGATAAAAAAAATAGGCTTTTATCATTTCTACCATATGTTTTACTCGCACGCTCTATTTTTTTTTCTCAAAATATCCTTTGCTCAGATTTTATATTCCTAGCCACGTTTCAAATTATATAACTGAAATCATCAAGATTTAGAGAATATTATACACATAATATTAAGAAGACATAATTAGAAATGACCAAAAATAAAATTACGGTAAAATAAAAAATGTAAAGAGACAAAATGAATCAAATTCTCATTTTATTAATATAGATTGTATCTTTCATAGCACATTTACATTACCATTGAGGCTTATTACACAAAATTATTATACACCGAATGTGGTGCAAGAAAATGGAGAGGGAACGAGGATGGGGTAAGATTTGTTTCCTCTTTAGGGAGAGTGAGACTTTGATTATCAACCTTACACCCAAACAGATCAACCTTACACTAATATTGGTGCCAATTTACAGACTGACACAATACCCGTTGACCATTCACACAATCCCTAAAATATTAGACCTTTTTGTATGAAAGTACAACAGTAGAAGCAAATTGTAGAAGAAAAGTGAAGGAGAGAATCTGAGATGAAATGAGAATTTGTGAAGGATGGTGCATATAGTGTAACAGTCCAATAATCCGGGTAAAAAACAGCGGTCAAACACGTTTGACCAGTCAAGGAACCCAAAGAAAAATGTGTTTAACAAGTCAGTCTTGTTGAGAAAGCAACCATCCACACTCAGAACTGGTTCAGATTATATAATCTGAAACAATCTAAAAAATGTTCTTATTATATAATCCGAACTAGTTCAAGAATAAAGACTGTGTTAAAACTCGTACCCGTTAAGTACGACAGTTTTTTGTTCTCCACATTACAGCGAAAATTTCTACTTGTTTTCATAAATTGGTGTGCTTGTTTTCATATGTTGTAAACTACATCAAATAATCATGGACACTTCAGTCATTGATCAGAGAACATCAAACTAGTTGTAGTTTACTACAATGGGGGAAAACCCAATTTGTTCAAGCTTCCAAACGATGTCATGCTTTATGGGTTGAACGAACGTTGGACCAAATCAATCGTCGACTCAACCATAGACACAAGGAGGGTGGACAGTGTTGAATATCGATGCCCATCGACCGACTCAGATAGAAGCGTCTAATTCACCTAAATGAAGCATAAGAACGATGACGACGTGAGAACAATGTTCTCAATATTTGGTCAATGCATTACTAAAGGACCGATTGAGTTGGACGCTTCATTGGTAAGATCTTTTGAAGATATTCAAAAAAGTTTGATTTGGTCCATAACATATGAAGAAATCAGGGTTTTCATAGAGAACCAAATGAAGAAGTTAATTTGGTTGATCTGTGATCTATTATGTTTTCTTATATTATATGCGTTACATTGTTGAATTATATTTTTTGATGTATTTAGGATTGTTATATTTAATGTATGTTATTGAAATTTAATTACTTTCTATGGTCTACATTGCACCGACAGTTTATGTGGTCCACGATGCATAGAAAATTTTATAAATAGACGTTTTTTTTGTTCATTTGTTGTAAAACACATCAAAGAACTATGAAAAATTAATTATCACGCGAATCTGAACACAAAGAAGTTGTTATGAACTTGATCTTGTTGCGGTACCGATAGAAATATGTCAGTTGACAAGATAATAGGATCAAGTTAAAAACACCTCTTGCAACACCTTCCCTTTCATTATTATCTTGCAGATCCGAACACAAAAATGTTGTTATGGACTTTATCTTTCCGCCTTGCCAATAGAAATATGACAACTGACAGGGTAGCTGAGTCAAGTTGAAAAACAGCTCTTGGAACACCTTCCCTTTCATCATCATTTATCTTATTATTGAGATGAAATATTGAGGTTGCACATAAGCTTCATATTGTAGCTTCATGATTTTCACATTCAATATACATCGAGATGCGAGAATTGATGACCCAATGCGGATCCAAAAATACCATTTGCCATCATCCATATTCATAAAATCATAGATATTCTCACTCGAGATAATCATATTCAATGTGTGTCGAACAATTTAGTTAGAATTCGAATTGTGGTTCATCACGATTTAGGAGTCTAACCTATTCCATAGGACCAAGTCTTTGTTGGTTCCCCATATGTGTGTGTGACTCTTAACAAAAGAAAATTGTCTATATTTCCTAAATAATTTACTCCATCTGTTTCTTTTCAATTGTTACTTTTGTAGATATTTTTTTTCTCCATATTAGCTTAATATGTTTTGCGATAATATATATTTAGATATTTATTGTTTAGAAAGAAATAAGTATAATTGAATGATAAATTATTAAATGATATGAAAGAAAATAAAAAAATAATTTCATCAAAAGAGACAATTTTTTAATTTTTTTTTTAGTGTATGCGAATAACCTTAAAATGACTACTAAAATAGATCGAAGATAATGCTAGGAGCTAATGTTGACGATAAAAAGAAATTGTTTTCTCTGTTGAGACTTGAGATCAACTTTAATGACAACTCGAGTCATAAATTGTGCTTATAATAAACAAACTTCAATCTACCAAAAAAATAAATAAAAAATAAACAAACTTCATTTTGTTTGTACTTACTTACAATACGTGATTTTGTTTTGTTTTGTTTCTCTTCTAATCTTCTTTTTTTAATTTGACATTCAAACTTCTAATCTCATTCTTAATGAAGTTGTTTTGCCTATACAATAATTTTTTACAACTGCTTTAACATACTTAATTATTTAACCAAAACCATTATTACTAGTGGTTTTAGTCCACCACTTGCATTACTAATGTGGCCAACGTTTGTTTATTTAGTCAACTCTTACTCTGTTTCATGCAGAATATGTTAGGAGTTTAAAATTTATTGAAAAAGTAATTTTGATTAGAAAAACAATTACTATTAAGCTAATCACAAGCGTCCAAGATTCATTATCTTATGAAACAACTGATTTACTTTCAAAACCTCTCAAAAAAAATTGATTTACTTTCAAAGATAAAGTTTCACCAAATTAAATATTTCTTAGAATGCGGGTCGGGTCTAATTTAACCTATATAAAACCGTCTTGTAATTAACGTGATGAAAACCCCACTTATATATACGCATTTTAAAGTTTTATCTTATCAAATGTAGGACTATTAACTACTCTCACGCTCAAAACTAAATATATGAAGCATGACCCATATGGTTCAAAAGCTGTGATCGGATAACAAGTGGTTTAACATATATTAGCCTTTAATACCATGTTAAATGCGTTTTACTCCACTTTTAAAAGCTAACTCGTAAGATGAAAGTTCACGAACACATATATACATTGCACAATCTTGGAACTTTGACGGTATGAGACTAAAAATATCCGCCCTAGGTCTTATTCCCAAACGCCGTACAAAAATCCAATTCTAACATCATCTTAGAATTTGAGTTGAGTTTAACTCAAGCTCTAAAAAACCATATTGTAAGGTGAGGACCACCCACGTTTATAAACACATTTTTAGACTTTATCTCGTCAAAAGTTGAATTTTTAACTAATTGCACATTACAAATAAAAAAACATGCATGTTTTTTAGTGAACTAAGGAAACTAAAGGCTGAAAAACAACTAGAAACCTCTACAGATGCAAACTCCAGCGAAGTCTAACATAAGAACAAGCAGAAAGTTAGGAACAATGTCGAAAACATTAAAAGGAAACAACTAAATCAATATCAAGTTTAGATGAATGAATCATCAATTTCTTTAGCTAATATAGTTATCATATGAACATAAGCTCAAGTCAACCAATGAAATTTGGTAGAAAATATGATTATTTTAATTCCTCCAAAAACCATATAAAGCCACTGCAAATTAAACAAGTCAACCTCTAACATTTTAACTCCTTGAATCCAAGTATCTTCCAAAAAAACTCACTCAGTCACCCACGATGATTATTCTCCACTACTCTTCAAGACTTGCAAATTCCTTATCACAAGTGCAATGCTACATTCCTTTCTTTTATTCTAGGAATAACATCATGACCACATTTGTGTTTTGTGCTTAGGACCTGGACCCAAAGAGAATCATGCTTGGCTCCCAAATTCCATCCAATATTCATTAAGGAAAGAATTCATTTTCCTAGCGAACGAATACTAAGACTGACTTGATCTTTAGGATGACAAATATTTTCCTAAGCAAGATGGATTTTTTATGCATATCATCATATCCCCCAAAGATTTTATTTATACAAAATTTAGTTCAAGGAATGTCAACTCAATGGTAAAAGTTTAATTTTGTAACTTTAAGGGATGCAATTTATATCCCATCAAAAAACACAGTTGAAACATGACTATTAATGTCCTCCTTATCTAATTTTTTTTAAGTCCTAAGTAGCTCATAGTAGAGGATTTAAAATCAAAAGTTGAACATATTATAGAGACCAATTTCAACATAATCAAATGTTTCGGACTGGGTCAAGGCTCAATCCATGTTAGGATCCGAACTCCCTCCATATTATGATCATGCGGTGAACCCATATTATGAACATGCCCTAAATCTCACTGGATCACGATCCAAATTTTTTAATATATGGACCTTCGAGTTGGAATCCTATGTTGTAACTTAGTTAGGATCACGACCCACAAATCATTACAAAGTGTCTATTGAGGACACATGTTCACGTGAAGGTCTAACAACCTAAAATCCTATTTATCCCCTATAAATACTAATGCATAGCGTTGGTTTCATTTATTTCACTATTTACCCTTATATTTGCTTCACTCTTTTCATCACTCACCAATTTGAGCATCGGAGCACGTGCTAGTACATCACCTTCTCTAGCGGGAGAATCTCACGACAGACCACAGTGAACTTACGATAGATTCCTCCTTCTTTGCAATAGCACTCAACCCTCATACCATATTCCTTTGGTCCGGAAGGATCATCAAATATTTCAAGAGACGAAATAAAACAACAAGGTCGAAAAGAAAAAATTGTATATTTGCAATGTTTGAAAACAAAAGAAAATATATTTTAAATGGAGTAAATTCTAGAAAATGTATATTTGTTGGTATCAAAAATATATTTGAAACAAGAAAAATTGTGTCAACAAATCAAATATAAAAAGACATTGATAGGTGCTAAAATGATTGTTATGCAATTTCACCATGGGGCTTGAAAGGTGTTAGGTGTATGGACTTGGCTAGTCCAATTGTCAACGTCCTTAAGGAATTTGGCACACCAACTTCACTATAAATGCCAGTTATAGAATCATTGAGGAGGCACAAGAGGAAGATTATAAAAGGGTCATAACAGTATTGTTCCCTGCCACATTAGGTTAACATATAGCTAGAGATCACATTTCTTACAGTATTATATTACTCCAAAAGGTATAAACAACGATGGAGGAAATAGACAGATCAAGATCAACAAGCCGTTTGGTTACTTTTACAAATGAGCTGCAAAATCGCATAACCCAAAAGCAATCAATGTACCCTCTTGGCTTCTCAAAAAAGGTAAATACAAATATTTGAGAGACTTATATGTTATAGTTTTAATCTCTTTCCAAGTATCAGCATCTAATGTTTCAAAAACTGAACCACTAGCAAGACTTACATGTGTTATAGTTTTAACTGTTTTAAACTGTTCGAACAACTGGTTCACACACTACTAGAAACTCTCGCTTTTTCTGCGGAATTACCCGTGGACTTTGGTGAAAATTCCGCAGGAAACTGTTGAATGAGGTAGATACAAAAGTGGCCAATATGTTTTGTTTTGGTGAAAAAAAATATTTGATATGCGAATGATGCACATAGTCAGACCATGTCACTTATTTTGGACCAAAGCGAGTGTTATAAATACACTTTTTTACTAAAAATGATAAGGTTAAGCTTTCAACTATTTTTAAAAGGTTTATAGAAGACAAATCCTTTATGAATGCTGTAAATTTGAGTTACTATCTTGTAAATATTGAGTTAATTAACCATTTGTTGCTGTTGTTGAATGATTGGTCCTTGATCAATTAAATTAAATTAAATATACAGGTATTTGCTGAGGTTATAGGGACATATTTATTGGTATTTGTTGGGAGTGGGGCTGCTGCTATGAATTCAATTGATGAAAACAAAGTCTCAAAATTGGGAGCTTCACTTGCAGGTGGATTCATTGTTACTGTTATGATTTATGCTATTGGACACATCTCTGGTGCACATATGAATCCGGCTGTTTCCTTAGCTTTTGCCACCGTTAAGCATTTTCCTTGGAAACAGGTTTGTCTTTTTATTTTGGAAAATTCTAATTTTTACTTCTTTGGATTAAATTATACGCGACATACCCAAGAACGTTTAGATG
This sequence comes from Medicago truncatula, assembly GCF_003473485.1. Lineage (NCBI taxonomy): Eukaryota > Viridiplantae > Streptophyta > Magnoliopsida > Fabales > Fabaceae > Medicago > Medicago truncatula. The sequence goes on along the minus strand of NC_053048.1, from coordinate 2,900,240 downwards.
AGATACATGAATCTTTTCTAGCTTAATCAAGATTCTGGGTTCAAATCCAATCTTGAATACAGTAGCAGCCTTAAAACTCTTAGGAAGAGTTTGCCATCCATTTAGGTCTAATAAAACTTGAGAGACTAATCTACCGAGTTTTGCACGCGGAGGATACCGAATTTACACCAAAAACATTATACTCCACTTTAACAATTTAATTTAATATGTTGTTTTAGTATGAGAAAGAAAAAATATGAATTGCTAATTTACTTCGTTAATCGTCTAAAAGAAGAGAAATTAAAATAATTAGAAAAAGATAGACTAATATTAAACATTAAGGTATAATAGAAAATTAAACATTTTCTACTTCATTGAATTGTAAATATTTTTTTTTTTTTGGTACAATTGAATTGTAAAATTATATTCAGATAAAAATGTGACAAATTGTTTTAAATTGAATGACATTTAGTATATGACTGGGGGAACATAGCATTTAGAGTTTCTTTGGATGGGAATTTAAATGCTTTTCAATCAAAATTTAATTTTCAAAATATAAATAAAAATAAACTTAAATGTGAACCACAAATCAATTTAAATAATTTATTCCTTATTTTCTTCACAATTAATTGGAAAAATATTCTTTTTCTATCCAACAAATTTCTTTAATTTAATTTAATTTTCTCTTCATTTTGTCCATACAATGTGATGCAAAACCAGCCAACATGAGTCAATTTCCAATGGATCAAGTCCATATCAAACTTGTCCAGCCAAGAAATAAATTGTTGTGAGTCAACTTCAAATATCACTCTGGACCCACAGAAATGTGTTTGCATTTAATTGGATGGCATTTATTTAATAAAGAAATGACCCTATATAAATCCTTGCATGTGATGGAGGTTTATATTATTGGTGTCACCTTTAATTAGTTTATTTATTGGTGTACTTTCTTCTTGCTCTTTTAGTGGGGTGTTTTATGTCACTTTTGGTATTCTTTATCTTTGTACATTATTTCCCTTTTTCATCGATTGCTATTCCTTATCTTTGAGTGTGTCTATTTGTAAATTTAAAAGAAAAAATAGTTTTTATTTAAAAAAAGGAATAGTTTATATTAAATAGGATATGCTAACATGTGCTCTTAGGACATATTATGACACTTTTTATATTAAAAACACAACTATTCTTCATTTACAACTATTTTATTTTTATAAAATTATTTTCTTTGAACCTTATCTAAAAATAAATATACTATATATCACTCATTAAAAGTTGGAATTAGTCATGAGATTGTTCTTTTAAAATATTTGGTGGGCTTTTTCTACCTATTGCGGTTCTATTCAACTTAAAATATTAATATGTTTAGTTGTGTGCAGATCATATTCAATTTACACATAAAATAAATAAAATTATTTCACTCAATTGTTTTACATTCAACTTATATATTACAGAACAATATATGTCAAAAAATAGGAAAATCAACGTACACAATTTAACACATGACCATAAAGAAACTACCAAACCCAAATACACAACAACGCTTCCCAAACTAAAAACAAAAAGTTGAAACACTACTAACCACAAAATATAGCACAATAAATTAAGCATAAACAAAATTCAAACACTAACGATTGGAAACACCACGGATGAAAATCCTAATATAAACTACATACATTATTTATGGAATGGATCTAAAAAATAACATCATCTTATAATAGAGACCACAATATTATTCTTTTATTATTTATAGGGGTGGGAGTATAATTATAGAGGTATATCGTAAATTTTTCTAATGAACCATTTTGTATAGCCTACTTATTTTTTGAATTAAGTTTCTCATAATACGTTTTTGGGCTTGATAACCTAACTCCCGAAACCTTTTAAACACAAAAATGTTGTTCATTAAATATCTCTAAAATGATTTCTGCATATTTTCGAGGGGTAACCTTGGCGCAACTAGTAAAGTTGTTGTTATGTGACTGGAGTCATAGGTTCAAGTCCTGGAAACAGCCTCTTGTGTAAAATAGGGTAAGGCTGCGTACAATACACCAAATGGTGGGACCCTTTTCAGACCCTGCATATGCGGGAGCTCTAGCGCACCGGATTCCTTTTTTATTTGTGCATATTTTGGGGGTCAAAAGAGCAACTATCACTTTTTTGGGACTAGTTGTATATTTAGACCCTTTCTACATAAACCCATAACGAGTTCACAACCTTTCTTTGCAGGTCCCATTTTACATTGCAGCTCAACTCACAGGAGCAATTTCAGCTTCATATACACTTCGAGTTTTGTTAGAGCCATCAAAGCAGCTAGGGGCAACATCACCTTCTGGATCAAACATTCAAGCCCTAATCATAGAAATTGTGACCACCTTCACCATGGTGTTCATCTCCACTGCCGTTGCCACCGACTCAAAAGCCGTAAAATTATGCATACCAAAAATGCTTATAAAATGTTTGATTTTGTTGCACCAGAATTAATTATATACACACACATTATCTTAATTAAAATGATTTTATTTGCAGACAGGAGAGCTTGCTGGAGTAGCAGTAGGTTCATCTGTTACCATAGCAAGCATTGTTGCTGGGTAAGAAAATGTCTTTCCAGTCACATTTTTTTAAATAGAAATATGCCCCTAAAAAAATATCCCTCTTAATATTAAAATTTTAGCAAGGAAAATTTTATCTCAAAATTGATAAATTCTTATTCTTAAAATTTGAAATTTGAAATTATCAAAAGAACCAAACCTGGTAATTTAATGCTAATTAATATAAACTGTCAATATCTTGTAATCTTGTATACAGACCAATATCAGGTGGGTCAATGAATCCAGCAAGGACATTAGGTCCTGCAATTGCTACTTCATCCTACAAAGGAATTTGGATCTATATGGTTGGACCTATTACAGGTGCACTTTTAGGTGCATGGTCTTATGTTGTGATTCAAGAGACAGATCATAAACAAGATCTTGCAACTTCACAATCTCCTCTTTCAGTCAAGATACACAATGAAATGAATGGGATTGAGCTATAATTTGTGACATGGACAGCCAATGCTAAGTGTGAGAATAGTGCATTTTAGTTTGGACACTATCCAAGGCATATGAAATGAAATGTCTTGGATGGTTTGAAGTCCAATTCAGTGCATATATATGTATGTATCAAACTTAAGGATTAACCATGTATATTTCAATTAGAGGTGTTCGCGGTGCGGTTTGATTTGATTTTGAGACTAAAAGTTATCTGATCCGTAAGATAAAAAACATGCAGTTTTGGTTTTGTTCGGTTAGCTTTTTAAACACTACATAATTGCAATCTACGATACAAAGCGTGCAATTGATTGTAAAATGTCTAGTGAAAACGCCCAAACTCAAGTTTGGGAATCTCCTCACCACGAAAACCAAAAATTGGTATTTGTAGATTATGCATAAAAGTGATTTTTTCGTCGTGGTTTTGCATCCAAACACATATTAAGTCTCACAATGAAGTGATAAATCTAGGTTAAATTGCATGTATAGTTCCTTAACTTATTTAATGTTTACATATTGGTCCCTTAATTAATTGTTGTTACATTTTGGTCCTTCAACGTTACTTCTGTCAATTTAATTGGTCCTTTTCTGTTAACTTTTAACATCATCAATGTCTAAGATGAATCAACAATATAGATGTTCCACCGTAGACCTCTTAAAAAAATTTACTTTACCCATTTGAATTTATTTTTAAACGAGTATCATTCGATTATACAAATTTATTGTATCTTACGGTGAACCACCAACAACTAATTTTTATTACTTTTCTCATTTTCTCTCTCCTTATTCTTCATCTTCATCTTCATCATTATATTCAGACACCTTCATCACTATAAAACCCAGAAAATTAAATAAACTCAATTTTATTTTACTTTTTTATAAAAAAAATCAATCTTCATCTCCTAAAAACCTATAAATCTCAAATTATTTTATTCAAAGATCATCGCCAAAAAAAATTATTCTCCTTGTTGTCTTCTCTCCTCCAAATTATTTTTTCAAAGGATGATCACCAACCTATAGTTCTTTCTCTCTTCCAATCCATTCACAGAAATATCACCAACTAATTTTTTTTTTGTCACCGTTCTCTTCTCTTTCAATATCACTTTGAATCACCAACAACATATTCCTCTTCCCAATTTGATCCAATCTCTAATCAAGTGCATGCACGATTCTTACGGTTAAAGGATATCAAACGGTTAAAATAAAAATAAAAATAATGAGGTCTATGATGGAACATCTATAATAATGTTGATCCATCTTCGGCATTGATGTTAAAAGTTAATAGAAAAGGACCAATTGAATCAACAGAAGTAGCGTTGTGGAACCAAAACGTAACAACAATTAATTAAGGACCAATGTGAAAACATTAATAAGTTAAGAGACTATATATGTAATTTAGTCTAAAATCTAAAAAGAGTAAGAAAAGAATGGCACCATATAATTAATTTCTATAAAAAAAAAATTAAAAAAAAATCGAATGCTTACTATGGTTAATATGGGGGAGGAATCCTCTTCGGTGACATTTAATTATTGTATTAGTTTATAAGTTTGTTTAATAAAAAAAAAAATATGTGTTTGATAACAAACTTATCTCATTATTATATATTAACGTCCTATATCCGTTTGTTCACTTTTTCTACTGCGTAAATGCATGCATCTAAACATAAGTGATAGGTAAACAAAGAAAATGCTACTTTTGAGTTTTAATTCCCGAAAATATATCTTAGAACACTTTTCATACTTATCAAACATGCTCAAACTAAAATAGATAAAAAATAAATGAAATATAAGAAAATTGTAATATCAAGACTTTAAATAAAACCTTTCACCGTGATTTGAAATGCACAATTAATCGCTTTAGTACTTTGCAATTTAAAAAAATAATCTTTTGAACATTTTTCATTTTAGAAGTCTGAAATAAAGTTTGTTATATAATCAATTCATTAAAGTATATTTCAAAACATGTACAATTTACCTTTTGAACTTTCTCCTCTTCTTATGTTTTATTTTCTCTACTCTAGTGCATGCCCGTCTATTCGATTTTTTAATTGCACTAATTTGTAACATATTGATAGTTTGTTCACCTTAAATATGAATTTGATGTCCAAGAACTCCATGCTTCTTGGAAGCCAAGTTAATAGAAGTAAAATTACATAGTACCCGGCTGTTTGTTAAAGCTCTCCCTTGCTTGATGCTCCCATACATCTTTAGAGGACGTTTGTTTCGGTAAAACACAAATTATTTTTAGGAATAACTTACTCAAGAATGAAAATATGAAATTTGATTCCTGTGTATTTCTAGGAATAACATATTTAAAAAAAGTGTTTGCCAAATAACTTGATATTTCTTAAAAAATTGAAAGTTACAAATTTTTTTTTATAAAATCTACGTAGAATATTACGGGAATGCGGAATGCACATTCCCACCTTCTTACATGGGAATAAGAGAAATTATAGGAAGTTACTTCATTCCCATGAATATTTTTTTTTCAATGGGTATAATCATTCCCTAGATATTTTTTTGAATACACGTTAGATATAGAAACTGCTATGAATCAGTTTGTGTGTGATGGAAGTTAACAATGAAAAAACCGTAATATTAGGGGCATCTAATAAACAAAGTGGATAAAAATTAGGCTTAATTACAATTTTGGTCCTCGCGTTTTGGCCTATTCATGAAACTGGTCTTGCCCTTTTAAAACAGAACAAAACGGTCATTCAATTATCATTTTTGTTGCATTTTTCATCCTACCCCCCATTTTATTCTCCAAAAACGCAGAGAAATGACAGTTTTAGACCTACCCCCTATGTTCAACCATGAAATAAACAAGGAATAAAGCATGTGGGTACAAAGAATCCACGTTATTCAACACACTAACCAAAAAAACCCTAATTTCTAAGATATGTTTCAAGTTAGGGTTTTTTTTTGTTAGTGTGATGAATAAAATAGATTTTTTGTGCCCGCATGTTTTATTCCTTGTTGATTTCATGGTTGAGCATAGGTGTAGGTCTAAAACGGCCTAAAACTGCCATTTCTCTGCGTTTTTGGAGTTTGAAAATAGGAGGTATGACGAAAAATGCAACAAAAATGATAATTGAAGGACCATTTTGTTCTATTTTAAAAGGGCAGGACCAGTTTCGTGAGTAGGCCAAAACACGAGGACAAAAAGTGTAATTAAGCCTAGAAATTAATCTACACCAAAACAAAGGGTGAATTGTGTTGGTTTTTTCTTGATTTTTCTAAGCATTTGCACTAATCAGAGTCTGAATTAACAGAGTCAAGGTCAGAATGTGAGGAATACTCATAATCTGTTTACAGTGGTGTAAGGTAAACACAAATATGTTAATTTATGGGGGGTGTTAATTTATACCCACATAAATACAGTAAGGTGTAAGTTAGCAACCTACACCCACTTGATTATATACACTCATTTTAATAAATTTTATCAAATTGTTTACCCCCGCCTCACTAATTTACACCACTTTCATCATTCCAAATATTGTTTCCTTACAAATTTGTCACTATTACATGTTTTATACCTTAAACATGTCATTGTCTTTTTTTTTTTTTTTTTTAAGGATCTTCCTTAAGATAGTTACAAAATTGTCCTTCTATTTAAATTTAATTAGAATAGAAACAAAATGGTGTTTTAGTAAAATATAAGTGGGTGTAGCTTGCTAATTTACACCTTAGTGTTTTTAGTGGGTGTAAATTAGCAGCCCTAATATATATATATATATATATATATATATATATATATAGAGAGAGAGAGAGAGAGAGAAAGCATACACAAACAATTACATTGGTTCCTCCTATAATCGAGGAGTAGTTCAGTCCCCTTGCACTTCGAAGGGATACTGATTACAAATTGTTCAGGGACACAGCCAATAGACTTCCCATGCTCAAGCACATAATCAAGAGACTTCTAAATGCCCAATCATAACTGAAAGAGACTTTTAAAAGATTATAAATAAAATACTTGTTCTTACATTTGATATACAATAAGAAGTGTAAACATACATCCAAGAGCGCTTAGATGAGATGGAACGAGTCTCTTCTAACTTAATCAAGGCCCTGAGTTCAAATACAGCCTTGGGCATGCAGCAACGTTAAAACTCTTAAGGAGAGCCTGATACCTGATTTACATCAAAAAAGATGTGCAAACATACAAAACAGAGTAAGGGCACGGTTAAAAAAAGATTATACTTTATTTAAAGAGCTTATCCTATTTACCCTTGAGCTTGTTTTGAATGTGGACTAGGTGACATTGTTATGTGATTGATACTCTTTAAGTTGGCCAGGTGTACTCATAAGGACAAAATCATTATCAAATACTTGTAAAAGACTTGTGAAGACCATCATGCATTTGATGAGAGTTGTTTCAAAACTTACTAACTTCAAAGTGAAGATCCCTTAAAACAAGAAACTTCAAAGTGAAGAAGAATCTCACACAAAAAAGAAGATAATTACAAACTTATTTCATGATGAAATAAAATGGAAACCAGTCGGTGATATTTGACTCCATCCTCTTTTTCAATATTTTCAGATAAAGAACGTCTTAAGTAGGGACTTTGGATCAGTTTCATTTTAGAAATCAAGGTGGCTTTTGTACTTATTTTTAGGGACTAAAGAAGAAAAGACCAAAGGTGTGTATATATGCTGAGGTAAGTGGTAGCTTGATAGTATCAAATACGACTTTAAGGATGGGGCTTACTGTAAAGGTATTTTACATTAACACATCTCTTTGCCGCATATATAACACAGTATCATCCTCAAATAGAAGTATAGAACTACCTACTCAATATTGATAATCTTTTTGAGTAATTTCTGCGTGAGCATTATGTCATTAAACAAGATAACTTTTATTTTCTTGTGAAAAAATAGATAAACTTTATTTAAAAAATATTTTTTTATGGAAATTTAAAATAGATTTACTATGTATATTTATTTTATATATGCTATATATATTTATTTACTATACATAAAGTAAATAGCTAGGGATCTTTCAAAAAAAAAAATGGGGGATGACTTTTTTATTATTTTTATTTTACCTTTATCAACTCAACTCTTTCTCAATTTCAAATTTAAACTCAAATTTACATCATAATTATAAGAAATTTGAATACTAACCACCTATTTTAGTTGAGCTATTTTTTTTATAATTTTTTTCAAATTCAAATTTAAAAGCTATTTAAATTGAATATTTAAAGTAAAATTTACTGTTAACTAAGTAAACGGTCTATATAAATGTTCGGAATTTTGTTTTTAAGGACAATGCATAATTTTATGCAGGGGCAATGGTCAAACTTCGAAGATCTCACTTATTCACCTTATTTCTAGTTACTATGCTACTTGACAATAAATAAATAAATTTATCAACATAACAATTGATTGTGTTGCACCGCTCGATAATGTATTACAAGATATACATTTTAATAAAATTAGCTGTTAAATTAAATGATTTTATTTTAATGTTTTTTACTAAATTAAATGATTATGCCTTTTTTAGGAGTAAATGATTATTTTATTTTTTTTGATAGAAAGGAATAAATGATTATGTTATTTAGTCCATCTATGTAAAAAAAATATTACTAAATAAATTTTAAACAATTTTCTACATGCAGTCGGAGTACATAAAGATTAATGTCGTAAGCACTTTTATTAAACACCATTAATCTTTATGTATCTTGAAAAAGGTGATCTATATAATACACACATATGTCCTCGTGAGCTTAGCTCAGTTAGTAAAAAATAATGCCTAAAAATATGCAAGGTTCGGGGTTCGAACCTTCACTATATTAGATGAAAAGTGATTTAAACCTTCACTGTTGTAATATATATATATATATATAATTTTCTTAGGAATAGATTTTTACGGTGGAGGACATAGAAAATAAATAAATGTGAAAAGAGCTCATATTAAAATGAAGTGTGACAAAAACCTCTTATTTCTCAAAATAAAAATCAATTCTGACAAAATTTGCATATATAAATGAGTGTAAAAATGCACTAGTAGATGAAAGAAATTATATAAACACATAATATTCCTTAATAAACCTCAATGTCATACAAAATTCTCGTAATTAACAAGACAAAAGAATATAAAATAAAAAACTAAACATAAAGGTTTAGGTGAATTAAAATTCCCAAGTTTTTAATAATAAAAAAATACATTTAAGATATATTTGGATGAAGGATATTGATGGAGCCGGATGGATTGACTTACGTTTCATTTTTAAATTACAAATACTATAAAATATTTTTTTAAATAATTTAAGTGTTATTAATGAACTATTTCATCATTTATCATGTTATTTCAATTTTTAATAAATATGAAGTATATTTTAAAACACATACGGAGCCCTCTAAAGTCCTTCCATCCAAAACTCTTCAAGAAACCCCCTCCAAAATAGACTCATAGAAATTCCACAATATATAAACACTTAGGTATTCATTTAAAATGATATAGAAAAATTGTCAAAATATTATTGTGAGGTCAATAATTGTTTTGTCAACCTATTGAGACCGTGTATCAAATTGCGTGTTGCAAATGCAATTGTGGCCACAATATTGTTGTTTGTGTTAGCATCCACAATTAAATTAGCTTTCGCATCAGACCATTTTAGCCATCACACTAGCTAAATTGACCTAGGCTCACCACTACCATGTTCGTTCAAATCTTCTTAGAAAAGGTGAATTTGCAAATCCCAAATCGATTTAAGGTATGAAGAAATATCTTCCCTTAAGGATATCGATAGTGTATGTCAAGTTCTTCCCTGCCAATATCGTAAATAAAAGGTATATTTAAAGAATTAAAATAAATATGGATTTTTTTTATAATTTGTGTCAATGTAAAACTATTTCACGCAACAATGCACGTCACATCGAGCGCAACACCCGCAACCACATCCACAATTTAAAATCTTGATTGAGACTCTAGCAATTACTAGTTAACTAATCAATTGCTTGATATGTTGAATCTCTCTGTCTCTCTTTCTCTCTCACTCCCAAATCGATTTAAGGTCTCAAGAAATATATTACCGTTAAGGATATCGATAGTGTATGTCAAGCCCTTCCCTGCCAACATCGTAAATAAAAGGTATATGTAAAGAATTAAAATAAATATGGATTTTTTTATAATTTGTGTCAATGTAAAACTATTTCACGCAACAATGCACGTCACAGCGAGCGCAACACCCGCAACCACATTGAATGCAACCACATCCACAATTTAAAATCTTGATTGAGACTCTAGCAATTACTAGTTAACTAATCAATTGCTTGATATGTTGAATCTCTCTGTCTCTCTTTCTCTCTCACTCTCTTGCTCTGATCGAGACTTTTCTCGTAATTTATTTCTTGAAATTAAAGCACTCAAAGCTCGCCACCTTCTCTTTATGATCCCATACTCGTTGTAACCCGGGGTGATTTACAAGAGGATGTTTGTAAGATTTTTCCCATGTGCGTCAATACTGAGAAGCCAAATGAAGTATGCAAGTTGATCAAATCTCTATGGCCTCAAACAAGTTGGTAGAAAATGGCATGAAAGATTAACTTCTTTACTTATTCATCATGGATACGCACAAACTCCTTTTGTCACTCATTATTTACAAAACCCACTACTTCCTCTTTTACACTCTTGCTCGTTTATGTTGATGATGTTATCCTTGCTAGTAACTCGTTATCAGAGTTTTCCTCCATCAAAGAAATTTTACACACTTCTTTTCAAATCAAGGATTTAGGCCTACTCAATTATTTTCTTGGTCTATAGGTAGCACACTCCAAAGTTGGCATCTCCATCTATCTGCTAGAGAAAATACTGTTTAGACTTATTTTCTGATTCAAGACTCCTTTATTCCAAACCAGTTTCCTCTTCGTCGGATACATCGTCAAAATTACATCATGATGTTAGTTCTCCCAATGAAGACATTCCCTTATACAAAAGACTTGTTGGCATATTATTATATCTCAATACTACGAGGAAAGACATCACCTTTATCACTCATCAACTTAGTCAATTTCTTACAAAACCTACACATGCACACCATGTTGTTGCTTTAAGAGTTCTCAAATATCTCAAAAGTTCTCCTTGCCATGGTCTCTTCTTTCCAAGAGATTCTTCCATTCACCTTTTAGGTTTTTCTGATATTGACTAGGCAGGTTATCCTGATTCTAAAAGATCAGGGTCACATCAATGTTTCTTTATGGAAAAGTCATTGATTTCATGGATAACTAAAAACCAACTTATTGTTTTTAGATCATCCTTAGAGTCTGAGTATCATGCTCTTGCAGCTGCTACTTATGAGCTTCAATGGCTTCTTTTATCTTCTCTGAGACCTTCGTCTTTTTCATGTGAGAAACCCCTTGTAATCTACTGTGGCAGTCAAAGTGCTATTCACATTGATATAGATTGCCATATTATGAGCGAGGAGTTTCAAGCTAAAGTGTTAAAGCATCCAGCTTCTTCAAAAGATCAAATTGCATATTTCTTCACCAAATCTTTACTTCCTCAACCTTTTCATATCTATTATCTAAGTTAGGGATGATTGATATCTATCAACCTCTAACTTTATGGGTGATATCACAACATATCATCTAAGGAAGGATTACTTGTGTAGCAAGTAATCATTAGCTCAACTTTATTGTTGTTCACTTGGCACTGCAGACTTTCACAGATCAGCATCGCATGTTGGAATAAGCCCTAATAGCCAATCTATATTGATTGGGATTGGCTTTGTATCATGAAATTGATATAAATATATATTATGCATATATAATAACAAGGCATTTCTTTATTGATTTTGTTTTGTTTTGTTGAAGCATTAAAAAACTTTTTATGAGTGCTTAACCTAATTCACAAAAGTTGTGAAACCCTAGCCGCCGCTCTCTAAACCTTGTTCTCTCTGATTCTCTGTTGGAATTGGCTAGCACCAGTCATCGGAGAAGTTCTGTTCGTGTGGACTGAGTAGAGGCATCGCTGCTTTGCTTTGCTCGTGATCAGAAAGATTTCTGCTACAAAGGTTCTGCTCTTCAAGAGGTAAACACATGAATCTTAAAGTGTTTAAGTTTCTATTTGATTTGTGATTAATGATTTAATCAAGATCCGTTTCAATGGGATTTCTTCCGTAAAGAGGATTAAAATTTTGAAAAACCCCTCTTAAAATCCCAACATCGCATCTATCACGCAAGATGCATAGGGCACTATTAGCCAATGGAACTTGGACTTTAGTACCCTATGAAGGCCAGAAGAATGTGAGTTTCTGAATATGAATCTTCAATTTAATTACATGGTAGATGAAATATTGGATATGAGATAAACTAGGTTAATAGTAAAGGGATTTCAACAATCAGCAATACTATATTTTGAAGAGACATTCAACCTTGTGAGCACAAATAGAATCATTTTGACATTAGGTGTCAACTTTAATTAGGAAGTGATACAAATGGACATCAACAATGCTTTCCTAAATTGTCATTCATAGAAATTGTGTTCTTGCAACAACTTGAAGGCTTGAAGATCGAAATAAACCACAACATATTCGCAAACTATCAAAGGAAATTTAGGGATTGAAACATGATCCAAGGTCCTTGTTTTAAAGACTACAAAATTACTTGATTGTGTAAGAATTCAAGAACACCAAGACTAAGATTTCTATATTCTATCTTGCAAGGAGTAATCATACGAGTGTTCTAATATCTTTTGATGGCAATCATTGCAACAAATTATAATTACAGCTTTCTAGAGACATTCATTGAGAAATTGAACCCATGTTTTTCATTTAAGGTACCTGGTCCACTTTGTCATTTTCTTGGCGTATAAATCTATTGGAACTCTAGTGGTATGCATGCATCTCAAGCAATGCAAGTACATAAATGATTTGCTAAAGAATTTAACATCGAAATTTCTACATCATTTCCAACTACAATATTAACTAGGAAGGAACATACAATAGGTGGAGAATCAATCAAGAATCCCACCTTATCTCCCTATTAAATTGGAGCTCTGTAATATGTGACAAACACCTGAAGTGATATACGATAGTTTGTCAATAATTTGATTCAATATATGAACTCCTCGACTTCCCTTCATTTGCACGTAGTATGAGCTCCTTGACTTCCCTTCATTTGCACGTAGTAAAAAGATAAGGCATGTATCTCAAAGTGTCCAAATATTTCTCGCTTTGCATCAAAACCTCTGGTGATTTAGACATAAATTATGTTTTGGATGTTGATCAGGCAATCGAATGTGATTATAAGAAATTAGTTTTGGGACATTGTGTTTTCTCAGGTGCAACTCTTGTCACATTGTGCTCTTAAAAATAAAGATTCATCTCTCGATCAAGTATATAATTAGGGTATAGATAACTTACAGATTTGGCTGCAAAAGTCTCATGGATTGTATCTCTACTTCAAGAAATCAAGTTACCCTTACTCAGAACACTAACTAATGGGTGTGACAACCTAAGTGCCAATTGTCTAAAATTCGGTAATTCTTATTAGGTTTAAGCAAATCCCCTACTCATTACATGGAGACCATGTCCTAAAAATATGGTCGCGTTAGCTTATGTTCCCTCTATAGATCAAACATATGATTGTGTAAATAAACTCTTTACATACACATTTGATTCAACCAATTTAGAAACAAATCAAGCAATTGATTCTTCATCATTTTGATTCTTCAGATCTCATTTTACTATCGTGCCTTTTTTGTACCGCCAAATACACATCCTTGAAAAACATGGGAATTTTAATTCACCTAAACATTTATGTTTAGTTTTTTATTTTATATTCTTTTGTCTTGTTAATTACGAGAATTTTGTATGACATTGAAGTTTATTAAGGAATATTATGTGTTTATATAATTTCATTAAGGGTTCTCCGACCCTCTATAAGGATCCTTCGGCCCTTTTCAAGGATGTGTTCCTCGCGTTAGTTCCGAAAAATGCCCTTCTCCTATCTTGGGGGAAAAGATACAGTCAAATCATCTAGAAGGATCTAGCATTCATATCTTCTAGAAAGAAAAAATTACTTAAGGCTTAGGTTACCACTACTAAAAAAACAAAAATTAATGAGGGAAAACGTAAAATCCCTCTCTAATTCCGTCACTAAATTTTGCGACCATGAAATTTGTGAGGAATTTCATTTTTTCCGTCACTAAATTCCCTCACTAATTTTTCTTTTTCTAGTAGTGTACTTAGGGCCTAAGTCACAAAAAGATGAAGTCCAAGAAGGCTATAAATACCCACCTTGAGATCATTCTCAAGGAATGACCTAAACATACTAAACCCTATTTTTATAGATTGTGCTCACTGCAAGTACAATTCACAAATTTATCGACTACAGTATTGTACAACAAGTGCATATCAGCAGATCACAACATCACTTAGGCCTAACATTTGCTTCTCTTCTGCTATTAATACTCATGTAATTAGACCTGTAAGAATCAATCAAGAATTCAATTCTGTTGTCAATGTCTTTCTTTGTCAATCCAAGTAATGAATGTTCTACTTTTTTAACCTATAAACGGAATGTGCTCAACTATTTATGACGATTCTATTTAAGGAAGAGATATACACTAGAAGAAAGAAAAAAAAAATAAGATAGAATATAATTTATTATCTTAGAGTGATAATACCCTTATTCATGCGGTAATGTAGTTGCAACTTAAAGTGGATTATTTTTATTTTTCCACTTGCTTTTTGCTTTCGATCACTATAAATATGTTTATTTTTTCGTCTCTAGCATGTAACAATCGCATGTTCGATATTGACCTAGTAGCGTTGACATGACAACTCGGTGCCATGTGACACAAGCATCTCGTGCAGACTACGTCATCAAGATAACGTATTGTATTGTTGGTCTTGTCGGATATTTTTGAATGCGTAGACAACGTCAATCGCTAAAAATAAAAGAATATGAATTTCAATCTTGGAATCCTTTTTTTGCTAAGCATTAAATTAGATTTCAATCATACGATCAAAAGTATTATTCTCCACCCACTCAATAATTTAGAACACTCAATAATTTCAATTCGGAACATTTTTAGTTTCTGTAAAAATTTCATCAACTTTTAGTCCTACATAATTACATTGATAGCAATTTTAGTCTTGGCTAAAATGAAACTTGTTAAAATATCCTTCAACTTTTAAATTTTTATTCATTTTTTCTAGTTATGTTTAAAACATTATAAAAACTTTATCCATAAATATTTAGAATATTATAAGACGGACGAATTAAATATGAATTATTTAAACGTCATATGCTCCTGATGACAGTAACGATAATTTGGATCTATAAATTGAATTGTGAACTTATATTTGGGCGGGAACTTATCTTTCCAATATTAATTCAATGTAATATGAGGGACCACAATTGATAGCAAAATAATTTCTTAGGGAGTAAAAGTTTAAAAAATTAGAGGGACTAAAAACAAAATATTAAAATTTTATAGGTACTATAAAAGTATAAATTAAACCCTTAAAAAATATTTATTTCGTAGCGATAACATAAATGAATATAAATTTTGCTAAAAAAAACATAAATGATTATAAATATTTGGAGATATCTTCTGACTAAAATGTGTTGTATTTTAATATAAATTTATTATAAATAACTAGCAAAATACCCGAGCATGAGCACGAGTTTGTTGATTTTTTTAGATAGTTAAGTTTAAATTATATTAAGATAGAAAATATATAATAAAGTTTTAGAAACTTGTTACAAAATATTATTCAGCTATAACTGAAACAATTGTGCACTTTCATGTAAGAATTATTAAATGAATACAAAAAATTATTAAAGATGTTGTCTCATGTATGTTTTTATAATAAATTATACTCCCTCCGTCCCAAATTGTATGACGTTTTGGACATTTCACACATATTAAGAAATGTAATTAATATTGTGTGGGAAAGAGATATTATGAGTTGTTTTACAAAATTATCCTTAATAAATGATATATGAAAGATAAATGAAAGAATTGAAAGAAGAAAGAGTAATAAATAGTTAAGGATATAATAGGAAAAGTAACATTAATGTTTCTTTGGCATTGTAAAGTGACATACAATTTAGGACAAATATTTTTTTAAAAACGACATACAATTTGGGACGGAGGGAGTAACGTTTTTATAATAAATGATAATTATTCATATTTTTATTTAAAACATAGCAAAAGAATAATAAATTTAACTCGTTAATCATTGACAAACATTTATTCCTTTTATAATTTTATAATAAAATATAATTATCAGTGGTAAATATTGATACTTTTTATCACGTGTATGGTGTCATATTTCTTTGTGCATCAGTGATAAATATTGATCCTATATTTTTTTATATGTGAGTAAAAGAAAAGAATGTACATTTTTTTACTAAAAAACTATAGTTAATATTACTCAAAAATAAATAAATAAATAGTGAAAACAAAATAAGAGAGATAGATGTTTAAAAAAAAAAAAGAGATAGATAACATGCAAGAAATGGAGATGAAAAAGTAGTTTTTGTAAATAAAATTATAAATAGTAAAAAGAGAAAAAAGAACATGATATATAAATATGAGAGAGAGAGAGAGAGAGAGAGAGATAACGTGGATATGTGTGTTGGAAAATAAGGAGAATTTAAATAAATAAAAATATTTTGTTGAATAAAAATAGGAAATTTAGTTATAGTTTTTTTTTTTTTTGTCGGAGTTCGAACCCTGGACCTTGCATATATTATGCATTTTTGACAAAATTATCTCTACCTTTGTTTATGTGTTAAATTAGGTTAGTTATTAAGACAAAAAAAAAAAAAATTAGGTTAGTTATATAATTTACGTTGTATATTATTTTCTAAAAATTTGTAGTTGATTTAGTGCTCACCTTTCTACTTTTATTGACATGGAACAATAGAATGGTAAAAAAAATTAAGTGAAGAGTAAAATTGGAAGAAAAAATGTTATACAAAGCCACAATATATTTTATATAAGGTCAAAATAATTTGTTTTAATAATTTCTTATATTATTTTTGTTGTGAATTCAGACAAAATCACACCAATGAATAACAAAGATGTGTGGAGCTTCTTCAAAAAAAACAAAGATGTGTGGAGCAAAGGAAATGGTAATCAATAGATAAAATATCTCCAAACAACAACAACAAAAAACAGACCTAAATCTAAGTTTAGAGCAACACCACAAGCATAATCAAAGCAATAAAGATAAGCAATGAAAGAAAGGAACAAACACATCAAGATTGTTGACCCAATTCGGCCCAATATGACCTATTCTGGGGGAGAGAGCAGCCCTCCAATCCACTATGATGAAAGTGTTACAAAAGAGTTACAAGAAATTAGCTTATAAGCTTACACAAGAACAAGACCTAATTTCTACCCATTTTGTGTCACCCACACTCTCAATGAATCCTAAGAGAAAACACAAAATGAAGTTTTTTGATCCTTCCAATGGTGAAATCTCACTACCCAAGGTGCTTACCATGTTTCCCAACCCAAGAGATCCTCACTACAAAGACACTCAACCCTAAAGTTATCTCCTTTGTAGTCCAAGTTTCTCTCTCTAAAATCTCTCCTTCAAAATCTGCACAAGAACACTTTTATAGCAGTCTTCAGCTCTCAAAATCGTATCACGTTTGTCCAAATCGTGACACGATTGGTGCGTACGACCCAAGGTACGACCAACCTTATCCTGAAAACGTGCCCAGCAAGTTGAAAATCATGTCACGTTTTCCCAAAATCGTGACACGATTAAGCACCCTCAAAAACCATGCTCGCTGCCTGAAAATCCTGACACGTTGATGAAATCGTGTTACGATTTCTCTGTTCTCAAAACCATAAATTTGAAGCCAATTAACAACAATTTCATTTGTTGTGAATTATTCCTCATATTGTAGTAAATTATTTCTTTTTTAATATTTTAACTAAATTTTAATTGATAGTTTAAATAATATTATAAAAATGATAAAATAATTTAAAATAAACGAATAAAATGTAAAAATAAAAATACAGCCCAAAAACTTTTAACTTTATATAAACAGAAAATATATTTTTTTCAATTAAGAAGAGAAAAAAAGTATTCCGTAAAAAAAATAAAAAAGAGGAAAAAAGATAAATAAAGACAAAGGTTCGTGTTACCACAAAAATACAAAATATGATTTCCCCTCAAGAGTAAGATCAATAGGGTCGTGTCATTCACATGTCATTTATAGTATAAATAGGTGCCTAGTCTACCTATGCTGAGCAGAGCAAATTCAAGCAAGAGAAAAAAAAGAGTTCTCAAAAAATATTTCCCTTTCAGAGACAACACTCAAATTTTGGTCTGGTTTCTCTTTCTTGAATATTCAATTCAGAAATGAGCTCTTTTTACTTAATTTTTCGAAAAAGATGAGCACTTTTTAATTAGTGTGTGTTGTTTTTGTTCCTGGGTTTATTTGCAGTGTTTTATTTTCTTTCTTCTTTTGGTGTCACCTTTGATCTATTGACTTGTGATCATGCTTTTGTGGTCTTGATGAAAATATACATTAGCTTGGTTAAGTTTGAAGCTTTATTTGCGGTATTTTAGAAAGTCGTATACATTTATTTCTCTATTCTAATAAATTTCCATGTGATGTTTTTGTAACTGAACATGGCTAACTTTCCTCCTAGCTTTTTTCTTGATCATAGATTGTCAAAGAAAAAGGACATGTTGAAGATCTGGATAAAGTTTCTTTGAAGCTTTAGTGTATATTGAATTTACCGCGAGTTTGACTAAATCATTCGCGCCACTAATTGTTTTGCATAATCTGCGTATTCAAAACAAAGTCAGAGCCATGTCATGTCATGATTTTGTTCACTTTCGATCCAAACACACACTTAATTGTTGGTTGTGCAAAATTCGATCATTTCTTTATTTCGTTTGTGCAAACTTTGATCATTTATTCACTTCTTACTTCTATTGCAAATTTAGGGTTTCATTTAAAACTCTCTTTTTTCCTTTCTCTTGATTTAGTTGGTTAATTCATACATGCATGATGAACATGACATGATCAAGTTATGGGACGGTGGGTTTTGAAACTTAAAATGAAACTCTATCCTTTTCTTGCTGAATTTAAGACGGTGTGATGAGAAAGATTTTAGAAAAATACAAATAATACAATAAAGTAAGACAATCAAATTTTATGTGATATCACCAATACGTATACGTTACTTAATTTGTTCATTTTTCCTATATCACACTAAAATCATACATGTGCTAGCCTCACAATAAACACACATATACACATTTTTTCCTTGGTACCCTTTTTTCTTTAACTCTTAATAACTTTTTTACGTTTCTTTTTCTATTATAGATATGAATATGGGAGATGAAATCACTGTACACCAAGTTGAAATCCCCATTGAAGAATTGAGTGCAGCTCTAAGAGAACAACTAGTAATTGGAAAGATGGGAGAATGTCGCTATTGTCATGAGGAAGAATGGATCTATAGACTTGAAGCACCATGTAGATGTGATGGCAGCTTAAAGGTTTTTCAATTCTACCTTAAACACCATTCATAATTACCTGTTTTAACTGTTCCCACGCTATTTCAACTAGAATTTTAAAATAGTTTTAAATCGAGGGTGGTTAACCCGCCAAAATATGATATAACGACAACGACAAAATGTGATCGTCATTAAAAAAACGACAAAATCCGGTTATATGGTGGCATATTGTTGTCGGACATTTTTGTGCAGAACCCTAAAACATTTATATTGTGGCCCGATTTTGCGGACCGCAATTTAGAACTATTTAATTTGTGTTTATTAATTTAGATTTTTTTTTTTGGGCAAATTGTTTATTTTAGATGATTTTATTTGTATGAGTAATGTATAATGTTCTAATTTTTAAACTATATACTAAATTAAATGCAAATTTCCCTGTGTCTTAGTATGCTCACAGGAGATGTATTTCCCATTGGTGCAACGTCAAACGCAGCATAAGATGTGAGATCTGCCGTGAGGTACATATTTTCTATGTGTTTTCTTAATTGTTCATGAATTCTATAAATTTGACTTCCATCTTTGATTTATATGTATTTATAAGTTTAGTTACTCGGTAGTTTTTTTTTAACTATTTGGAAATTTTTAAGTCGGCCAGTGAGCTAAAACAATTTGTAATTTGTTAATTATTTGAAAGAGTTGTGCTATTTACAGCGAGAGATTTCTTCCTAAATGACTCGCGAAATTTCAGTCAACCAATTAAATCTTGGTAATAGCCGAAAATCACGGAAAGTAAAGCGTGGAACTTTTTAAAACTTAAAACGGCGTAAGTTGAAGTCTCACACGTGATGTTGTCGTGAAATAGTTTCTCGTTTAACATTGCGATATTCGTGATTAGGTCCTCTAGTTAAAAAAACAAAAAATCAAGTAGGTCCTTAAATTCTTAAACATGAAAATGCTCCATGAGCACTATTTAACATGACTCAATATACAAAGCTATGCTCTCTTTATGAATGGGTGTGCAGGTTTTCTCTCCAAACTTTGCAGTGACTGAACCACCTCCTCTTGATGAAGATGACATTCCCGTCAGGCATGTTCTATTTAGCCACCCTTCATAATTTTTAGTAAATGCAAATCTTAGCAATAATATAAACTAAAACACTTAATTTTTATTTATTTTTTCAATGAAGTGATCGCTGGACGATCCCTAACACAAACATTGGAATGGTGTCGCCACTGCGACTAATTGAGCGTGGCAATAATCACCTTATCCGGTCGATGGTACTTAACACTGCTGGTGGCGTCATTTTTGGGACGCTGCTTCTCATGGTAATTAACACTTCTCTTTAAATCTAACGGTTTCTACATCTGTTACAAAATAGATGTAAAGGATACATTTTATGTATTATGTGTCATTTGAATTTTTCTTAGGAGAGGTGAGCGCAATATTTCCTTTATATATTTTTTAAAAATTCAATTCCATCTAATCTTTGGTTAATTACTTGCTCATGAATCAATTGCAGTTCCTTGCATCAATGATTATAAGGGATGCATATTACCTTACACCACCCAAGGAGGATATGTGTTCTCGCATTATGTATCTTGTAAGGGATGCATATTAATTTAACTTAATCTAATGAAAGTTTCTAGTTATTGGTGTTTAATTAGTTATTCTTGAATCATAGAATTAATAAGAAAATATGCATTTGTATTTCAGGCTGTGGTGTTTATTACTGTGCCCTTGTATGTTTTCTACTGGATTTTGGCTTGCAGGTAATTATTTTATTTTATGATCTCATCACCTAACTTTATGATTTCTGATTATTATTATTATTATTATCAATTTATAACTTTTTTACATTAATTTAGAGGCCAACAAGAGCTCGACCGCATCGACAGGGAGAGGGAGAGGGAGATGGAGAGAGAGAGGGAGATGTGAAGGAGTCTCTCTGGACAGTTTCCTCCTTTATAAATAAGCATGCAACAATTGCAGGGGAAATAAGAAATGGAATCTATCATCAACCAAAAAAATGCAATCGTCATCAACAAAAAAAAATGAAAAATCAACAAAAAAATTCCATCTATTGGTATTGCTGAGGAGTAAGAAATGCAATCTATTATCAACAAAAAAAGAAACATCAACAAAAAGAGATGCAATCTATCTATATTGTAAAATAAAAAAAGTGTGTAATATATTATAGTATTGCTGGAATTGTATAAATTCCCTATTGTAAATTACTTGTTGTGTGATGCTATTATTTGAGTCTGTATTGCTGGAAGAGTAATCTATTATGGTATTTCCGGAAGTGTATAAATTTCCTATTGTAAATACCCTGTTGTTGTCTCATGCTATTATTTGAGTCTGTAATGCTGGAATTGTATAAATTTCAGAATATAAATTAAATAAAGTCTATTTGTACAGAAAATGAGCCTTTCCATATTTAACTTACTTAATGATCTCATTTAGCATGTCTTTGATGCTGTTATTTGTGGCTTCCAAGTGCTAACTCTTGCAATAACTTGGGTCATCTTTTCTGATTTTTTAGTACTTAGACCCAATATAGATAGTTTAGTTTCTCTTTTCAGTAATATCACAATATTAATCTTTTGTATCTCTTGTCTTGAATCATACCAATTACAACAATGAGAACAGTGATTATTCAGATAAACCTTCTTGATTAAATTCCTTATTGTTATATGGTATAAGATTGAAATTCTCTCATCGCTTTCGCGATCCTTTCTCAATTTTTAACAAAGATTGTGATCAGCTCAGCACAATCAGAGAACAACAAAACCCTAAAAAAAACCATCCAAGATCCTTGAAGCCGTTACTTTCTTCACTCAGGATAAAAGACCGGATCAGTTCTTGTTGATCTTCCTCTAGCATGTCCTCTAAATGATCATAACTATTGGAGCCGCATAAAGAGCATCGAATCATACAAATCGTCAGCTAATTGGTAAAATCAGTCTACAACTCATTGCCAGCCAAGACTTCTTGGTCCCAAGCCTTAACAGACTCGTATGGCAGTCGCGGTGACAAACAACATTCATCCATCATATGCACCAACCAACATTCAAGTTGCGCTACATACCACATCTATGTCTTCTCTTGATGATCAGTGGTAGATAGACATCAGTGCCACTTCTCACATGACTATAAATGGAACTAATCACAAGTCTTATTTAAAATTGAGCAATAATATTAATTTTGGTTGTGGTCATAATATTACAGTTATTGTTTGTAGAAATGCATTAGTAGTGAGACTTGTGGGTTATTATAATTTTGGTTGTGGTCATAATATTACAGTTATTTTCACAATCCCCAAGAGACTACCCTTTTCTTAAGAACAATTGATTAAGACTTTCCCTTGCTCAATCGCAACTGATTGAGACTCCTAGGTGCTCAAGGTTTCACCAAGAGACTTATATGCTCATGCACGCAGGCGGGAGACTTTCTAAAATGTTTCCCCAACTGCCAACAAATTAATTTGTTCTTACACTTGATTTAACAATGGTAGTGTAAATTGAACAAATGAACAAACTCAACCCTTAGGATTTCTAAGATATAAACTTGAAAATAAATCTTAAGTGTTTTGAGCTATTTGATTTGACAGAGTTTTGGCACAGAAAAATAGTAATCTTGTTACTTCTTCTTTAGGTCTTTCAGCTTCTCTTATATGCAGTGATTTGAGAGACGTTGAAGAAGAGTGTTAGTGCAAATAGAGTCCTTGAGAAGCTTTGATCAAGAACGTTGACCTTTTTCCTGATATGGATAATTCCGTTGAAAAGTCCTTTAAATTTCCTTTGTTGAAAGAAGAATTATATGTTGCATTCTCTTTGTTCTTGATGTCCTTTGTCTGGTTGCACACATAAACAGAAGAAGACAAAAGAACTGCTCTATCAGATACTATGATAGAGATAGCTCACAGAATAAAATAAAAACTTTTGTGGATTCTGGATATCACATGTCCAAGTATGCCAGTAGATTCTGTGTCTGATATCCTTCAGAGAATCTGTTGAGATCACTCTACAACTTCTATGAGGCATCATTCTTCTAAGGACGTTGACTTCTGGTAGACCTTCCTTTGGATCTTCCATCATAGTCTTCTAAGCTTCCCAATCTCTTTCTGATGCTCCTCATATGTCCAACAACCGAATAGTGCAGGGCCGCCCCTAGGGTGCGGCGGCCTAGGGCCCATGGCCGTAAGGGGCTTTAAAAAGAATTTATAGGTGGGGTGTGTATATCGCAATAAGTGTTCTATAGGGGGTATATACAGTAAAAAGTATAAAGAGGGGCCAAATCTTTATAAATAACTTTAGCCCAGGAGCCAAGCATACTTTTTTTTTACGATTCAACAACATTTCATTTTTACATCCCAGCCCAGCGCTTTAATATTCACACCCCCTATAATTTCATTAGCCAAAAATGCAAAATTGAGAAGTAAAACGTAATTCGCATAAGGGAATGTAAAACACAGAATAGCTACTCCTTCCCATAGTCAAGTATTTGAAGATGTTTTTTGGTGTTTCGGATTGAAGCTAACCTGAAATTGTATTTATCTCTTATAATATAATATGAATTTCATCATGAAAGTTTCATGCTTGGGACATCAAATTTAGTCTTGTGTAATTTTTTTATATGTAACATATCGTAATCTATTGACAAATGATAAAAGGTTTTCATGTTACTGGGTATGAGGGAAGTATATTTATACTAATGGTTCATTCATGTATCTGATGATGCTAACTGCAAAGCATGTGTCAGATCTTCTATTGCATTAAGTATCTAGAGATCCAAAAATTATCTTGAACATATAGTAGCCTCGACCTTCTCTTTTGTGCTACATTCATCAAGCTTTGTATTTGGCTTAGATGGATTTTTTACTGTGTTGCAATCAGTCATATCAAATCTATCTAGTAGCTCACATATGTATTTATGTTTGGTGCATAGGTATTGTTTTATGGCTTAAATTATGTATTTCATCCTTATAATTAGGGGTCGTTTAAAAATTGGCCTCTGTAATCGCTAATTCTGGCAATTTACCCTTGCATTGTTTAATCATTTAAAATTTCGTCTCTCTCCCCACTTAATCACTGTCATGTCACTAATTTGATGACGTGGCAATCCCTGCCATACATGAAATTCCAATTTTACCCCTGGGTTTCCGATTCTTTCTTCAATATTTTGTCCTCTTCTTAAGGGCAAAATTGGAATTTCATGTGTGGTAGTGATTGCCACGTCATCGAATTAGTGACGTGGCAGTGATTAAGTTGGTCAAAGGACGAAATTTTAAATGATTAATGATTGCAAGACTAATTTGCAAGGATTAGCGAATACAGGTACCAATTTTTAAACGACCCCTAATTGTAAGGATGAAATACATATTTAAGCCTTATTTTATCAATAGTTGTGAACTTCATTCCTAGAAAATAGGAGAGTTTATCTATGTTAGTCATATCTCAAATTCAGAATACATAGTGCATTTGAATTTTTCAATCCCAGTTTGGTTGTTTCAAGTAATCAGAAGTTCGTCAACATACAAGCATATCATTGTGATATCAGTGTCCCTCAGGTTTAACACATACATACCATATTTAATTGTGCATATTTTGAAGCCAAGATGAATAAAAAAAAAACTGATCTATCCTCTTGTTCCATGCTCTTGAAGCCTCCTTTAAACCATCTAGTGCCTCATGCAAATTATACACCATATGTTACTTCGCTTTTACCTCAAATCCTGAAGGTTGAGTGACAAAAAAGAGTTTTCTCTAATGGTCCATTGACCATTTTCCTCTACAAGCTAATGTAACTATTAGTCTGTTTTTTTTTTTTTTTAAATAGTTTAGTGGTTAGAATTCATCTTTTTTAAAGTGAATAAATGAGGTGTTGGGGTTCGAACTCCGGTCTCTGCATATAACAATGCATGTCCTTGCAAACTGAGTTAGGATCACAGAGACAAAATGAGCGGTTACATAGAGACAAGTATGGGCAGCTACCTGTGTAAAATATGCATTTTATTTAGGGAAAATATGGGGAGTTACATAGAGACAAAAGTGTGTGAAGTGGTCATTAAATATTAGACCTTTTTTGTTTAAGAAATAATATGGGCCCTTTTTTCCAATGTCTTTATTATTTATTTATTTTTAAGCCAAAGAAAACCTAATGTCTTTGTATCATCCATAATGGTAGGTGTTTTTTCTTTACCTATTTCCATATATCATCTACAATGGTAGGAGTAATAAACAAGCACGTTACGTTGTGGAGTCGAAAATTTCAATGGTATGAACGCACCTTTAATTTTATTGACTTGTAAAAAAAATTGTGACTCTTTTTAAGCATTCAAAATAGAGTGTTATATTTATAATTTGCTGTTATTAAAATTGTGATTTTTTTTCATTGGTCAAGTAAACTAATGGTTTGAACTCGAATAATTTAAATAAGAAGAAGTAGAGTATGTAATATCTCTATCAACTTAATCAAGTTCATGGAACATTAAATTAAGAGTCTATCAGATAATCAATGTTTTTCGGTCTAATGTCTATAAATTGAATTTGAGTTTCAATTCTTGGGTCATTGGATTCTTTTTCATTTATTGATATGAAATTAATACACATCTCTTTATCTATTTAATTTCATATCACTATTAATTATTAATCAATCACATAAGTTAAAATTATTTTAAAGACAAGGTTCGCAGATTCTTATACCTATCAACTTTAAAATATCATTTATATAATTTATGTATTTAACTATTTTATATGTTTCCTAATGATTTTAATTTATACTATTTTTTTTACATTTTATAAATTTCAAAATATGGTAAAGTGTCCGAAATTTTACCTAGTGAAGTACTAGAAAAAGGACCAGAAAAAATATATTTCTTGTGAATGTGTGGTAGGGTGTTAAAGTGGTAGGGTATGCAACTTTAACACTTTCTCTATATAAATAGTTCAACACAAATTCAATATATCATTTCCAATTACGCATTTCATTCCTAATTAGAAACATGTAATAATAATTGATCTTCCAAATCAAGATTACATTTCATATATAGATGATTAGATGGTAACACTTGCATTAATAGGCCACTCTCAATAAAGGCAAACAAGCCTAAAAGGAGTGATATGATATTTAATACTAGCACATGGAACCCATAATCTCAAAAGGGTATCCCAAAGTACATCAACACATTTTTCATAGACCCAAAAGGGGTTACCATCTAGTTAGCATACAATAAATTAAAATATAATATAAAGGACACAACAAAGGAGGGAAATTATTAAATATAATGATAGTGATATAGGTAGTTGATTGATGAAATTATTTTAAGGGCACTTGGGTCCTCCTTGTTGGGTCTTCCAGTTGTTGTAGCAAGGGCACACAGCTTTGTTACCATAATAGCCTGGTGGTACACACAAGCACTTCCTACAACACTTCTGACAGAAAAACATGCAAGGTTTGTGGTATTGTGTCTGTCCACATCTCCTTGAGCATTGGGATGGGCATTCTGGTCATTTCACATTGCCAAGAGACAAATAAATTGTTATTTATTGAAAGTGAAAAAAAAGCAGAAGTGAGTTTTTTTTTTCTTTAACACATCATCATCACATTCAAGACAGTTCAACAGAATCAGCTTTTACTGAAACGATTTTGACTATGGTCAATGTAATGGACCAAGAAGAATATTTTGTTCATTATAAAAAAACATTAAAAAAATTCAACAAAAAATGTTTTTTTGTTCATAAAATATCTTTTTTAGAGTAGTTATATTTTTTTCTTAAAAAATATTTGTCAGCCATCTTTATACCATTAGATCTAGCCCAAATGATTAGTATTCAGTGTGTTAGTGTTAAATAAATCAAATAAAGTCTATTCCAAGTGGTAAAAATAATTTTTATTTAAAAAAAAAAATAGTGGTAAAAATAATTTGTTTTATATGCAAGTGGTAAAAATAACTAAACTCTTGCTTAAATAATTTTCAACTACACTATCAAGTGTTAACATAACCCACATGATTTACTTTTCTGTTGAGACAATTATTTCTTTCTTCTATTTAGATGTTGATACCATTTTTTTTCAAGTCCCAAGTTGGAGAAATCAATCTATAATCTTTATTTATTACACCAAAAAAAGATAATGTGAAGAAAAAGGAAAGGAAAAATTAATCTCATAAGAAACTTTACTTACGGTAGCTCTTGAGACTTCCAGGTCCATATTGACTCTGAAGAAAACAAAATTAAACATAATTTAGCAATAATTAACACCCACAAAAAAAGCAAAATTATAAAACCCCATTTTGACCATTTTACCCATGCACCCAAAACATTAAATATATATTATACCTTGTTATCATAGAGGTGACCTCCTTGATCATTACCAGCCATGACCTGAAAAATCAAACCATACATTCAAATGTAAGCACTACATAATTTCTTACACTAACCACTACTCAATTAGTGACAAATAAGTGTATTTGGATCTTTAACATTAAATACTAACCAATGTTTGAAGCATGGAAATTGCAATGAGTGCTAAGATCAAAGAAGCAAAGAACTTAGTCATGGCCATTGTAGCACCTCTAGATTTGGAAAAACTCTCTTTGTAGGTAAGAGAGAACCAAATGAGATATTAATGAGGAGATGTGGGATCAAGTTAGAATGAATGTAGGGTATTTATAGAGTAATGAATGTGAATGGGGTTTGGGTGAAACATTTATTGGGTACACCCATTACTAAAGAGTTGTCCTTATTTTGACAAACAACTATCTGACACGTGGTGTCGGTTCATTATCATCAGTGATGTGAGCCACATGAGATCTGATCGTACGGTCTACATTATGCATTTAATTTATTTTTATAATGCTATGCAACTTGGAACATAACTACCTATAAAAATAACTACCTCTAGATAAAATAAAATAAAACTTGGAACATAACTAGTAACTACCCTACACTGTTTTTATTCAAAAAAAAAAAAAAACTACTATACACTTTTTTAATGAGAATAACTACTACTCTATCTACACTATAGCTGCTACGACTACGAAAACATACAAACAATATTGCCTAAAAAATATATGGAAAAGGCTAGGTGGATACTTTTAACAAATCAAATATAATAATATTATATTGTAATTATCATCATGAGTGTAGCTCAATTACAATGAACGTTGCGTTGTATATACAAGAGGTAGGTTTGAATTTTAGATTTATCAATTATTCAATTTAAGAGATGAATTTATAGTCATCAGTACTTGATTAAAAAAAAATTATATTGGAATTTTTGTAGTCAATGTTTTAAGAGTGTTAAAAATGTCTTTTTCAATGTAATTTTTTTTTCTTCTAGTTTTTCGATAGCAGCCTCAAGACACTAGTTTTTTCTTCATGATTTTTTTCAAAAGAAATGTATTTTATGATTAAATATATTTTTGATCTCAATATAATTGAATTTTTTTGACTTTAGTCCTTCCTTTAAATAAAATGTTTTTAACATTACATTTTAAGTGTTACTAACATTTTTTTTTTATAAATAGGTGTTACTAACCTTGTTACTTCCAACTATTTGCATTTTAAGCAGACGGAAGGTTGACGTGGCAAATTCTATTAATTAATTATTTTCTTTTGTAAACGGGAACACAGCAACATGGATTAATGGATTTAATATAATGCAGTGCTTAATCTGGTTAAAACATAAGGAAACTAATTTTAAAGTATTTGTAATCAAGAATCAAGATTAACTCTAAAGTGAGATAACAGAAAAGTGAGTAAATTTATAGTCACATCTTACGAGTCGTGGATAAAAGATTATCAAATCTTCACATATGTTATACTCATTTCGATCATATTTATAAGTAAAAAACAATTTTTTAAATACATTGAATAACTAATGTATGTGGTCATATTTATATGTCGAATACATTAGTTATTTAATGTACCTAAAAAAATGTATTTTGTTTATAAATATGACCGGAGGAAGTATATTAAAACTAATGACTACATTTGATAGATACTCCAGGGTAATACTATATAGTATGTATATAAGTGTTATAAGTTATTCTCATAGTGATAATGATGTATACCACCATCTGGCATGATACAACTATGGATCTTAGATATGGACTCAAGTACTTTGTTGTTGTTGTTCAAATATTGTCTATTACAGGATGACTATAAAGTCGGTTGATGGGTATTGCACAAATTATGTTGAGGAACTTAAGTGATCTAGATGAGATTTGCCCCTCCTACATAACAGAATTAGTATCGTTGGGCTCTTTGATTAAGTATGATTTTAAAGTGTGTGGTCACACCAAGATGAGTTAATATGAGATATTGAACTTGAAATAAGCATACTTGTTTAATTTATCACGGAATATTATAATTCGACCATACAAGGATGACACATATTATACACACAATCACCGTCACAAAAAGATTACGTAAAATTATAAGATATTCTCGTAACTTGGATAGCGGTGATGTGTTGTTAAATATCACTGTTAAATAAATAATTTAATATTATTGTCAATGTTTTTTGTCAAAAAAATAATATTATTGTACAATGTTTGGAGAATCTACTTAATCACACATAAGGATATATAAACGGGAGAATAAATAAATGGATGAGATTCATTTATAATTTGGTGCATTGTAAAGCATGGTACGCTTAAGTGAAAACAAAGTGCACCGTAAGGTATAATGGGCGGCTCTGTTTGTATGGACTTAGTAGAGGTGTTGTCGATTGTTCATTGTTCATGATTGCTCTCTAAGTTCAACTACAAAGATTATGCGCTTCAAGAGGTAATCATTTGATCCCTAATCATGAACATTCGTAAGGTTACACCGAAAGCAAAATATTAATGGTTTATCCCCTGCGTTTAATCTCATTTTTGCGATATTAATTGATATACACTATCAATTTAAATGGTACGCATTGTAAGGCATGGTACGCTTAAGTGAAAACAAAGTGCACCGTAAGGTACAATGGGCGGCTTTGTTTGTATGGACTTAGTAGAGGTGTTGTCGATTGTTCAGTGTTCATGATTGCTCTCTAAGTTCGACTACAAAGGTTATGTGCTTCAAGAGGTAATCATTTGATCCCTAATCATGAACATTCGTAAGGTCACACCGAAAGCGAAATATATTAATGGTTTATCCCCTGCGTTTAATCTCATTTTTGTGATATTAATTGATATACCTTACCAATTTAAATGAATGAATATTATTTTATTTTTGTTAAAAAAAAATAAAAAATTTATGCCAGTGGAATAAGAGACAAGCATTTATGGAAGGAATGGGGAAGATTGTAAAGTTAAAAGTATTAGGTGTGGAAAACTAAAAATAGAACCCATAAAGGGGGAAAAAGGTCAAACTTCAACAAATGTTAAAAAATTAAACTCAATTTATTTTACTTTATTGTATATATATATATATATATATATATATATATATATATATAACACCCACTAGTTTATATGTGGGATTGTTTTAACAAGCTACACCTTAAGGTGCATTTAACTACTTTTTGGTTATAACTTGCTAAAACACACCTAAAAAATAAGTAGGTGTATTCTAGCAAATGCCTATAGGAGTTGCTAACATACACCCACTTATTTTTCTAGAATGTGTGTTTTAGCAATATTCATCGTAAGGTGTATTTAACAACTTTTTCGTTATATCTATGCTAAAACACATCTTAATAAAAACTACTGGGTATATCCTAGCAAACCCCATATATATATTCTTTAAAAAAATTATTGCAAAATGTTAGAGCATTGATATATACTCCCTCTCTTATGAAATATACGCATTCATTTGACTAAAATTTTATCCTTAAAAATGTGCTCCTTTTCAAATTATTGGATAAATTTATTGCTTTTTTTTTTTTCCAAATAAATCCCTAATGAATACCACTAAGTGCATTGTAATATGAAATATCCTAATTTACTACACATACTCCCTCCATCCCAAATTATAAGTAAACAAAATTCATTTTCAGTATCCTAAATGATAAGTAAAAAAATACAACTTTTATCCGATTTAATTATGTTGTTTTAAATGGTAATATTTTACAAAGTGAAATTACATGCATATTGCATTCCATTTGCTCTTCCTTCAATTTTCTGCATAATCGATAAACAAACAAAGTTGTTTTTACATCTTCCTGTAAAATTTATTTTAAGGAGAACACCAAAAGTTTTACCTAAAATTATTATGTTTTAGTTTTCTTAATAAATGTGAATTGGTTTTTTTTCTTATAATTTGGGATGGAGGAAGTACTTATAAGTGAAATTATGCATAAAATAAACACATTAACTACACTATCAATTTTATTTAATAAAAGTTTTTTTTACAAATATCAATTTTACTTAATAAAAGTTAAAAAGACAATATGTAATTATATTAAGGGACGGAAGGAGTAAATACTTAAAAGAAAAAAAAAATAGATGTCCCTTAATATTTAAAAACTATCTTATATTTAGGAATAAAACAAAAAACATCTCATAATTATGAACAACCGAAGAAATGGAAGAAACATAAACTATAAAATTTCAAAATTTACCAAGCTTATTCACAAGTTTATTGCTCATTTGTCTCAATGATACTTCATTTGTCTCAAATATATGATTTGTAAACTAAATAAAAACAATTAAGAAAGAACACAATTTCGACTTGTTTACAATTTGATATTTTATTTTCAAATTTATCCTTTAGAAGAAAGAATTAAAAAAAATTAGGGAATAAATAAATTATTATTAATTAAAGTGGAATTGATATTCATTTTACCTCCGTTTCTAAAGAAATTTGAACTCTTTCCGATTAATTTTATGAAAGAGAATCTATTTATCTTTTTAACCAAAATTTCTATTGCTAAATAAGTTTGCCAACTACAAAAGATGTTGGAATAGGTGTGAAAATTGAGAGTTAAATGATTAAACACAAAGTTTGATGATGACAGAGTATCGTATGATATTTTTGTTATGTTTATAGTACTTTTTCTTTGCATTTAAAGACTAATAGTATGAGAGTTAGAGGAGTTGTTGATGATTTTAGGAACATATTGTATTATTTTCAATCGAATCGTTGTAATTCAGTTTTATCCAAGATCATGCAACTTCATAGGTGTTTTGAGTAGGCATGGCAATGGGGCAGGGTGGGGACGGGTTTTACATTCTCCGTCCCATACCTGATTCTCATATACTTACCCGTTACCCTACCATACCCAACGGGGATGAGAAATTGAACCTCATCCCCGTCTCCGACAGGTTCGGGTATCCCCGCCCCATCCCCGTCCCTGCATTGAATAATTTTTTTTAATAAAAAAATAGAATTTTGTTTTTGCAACTCCTAGAGAAATATTGTAATGGATTATTGATAAAGGATTTTTACCTCTCATAAAACTATTTACACGTGAGTATAATAGGATCGTGTCCACAGGGAGTTGCGTATTTCATAAGCATTTTCACAATATTTGTCACATTAAGTGTTTGGGTATAAATTATTTGTTTGTGTAAAACTATTTTCCTAAACGACATAAAAGTAAAACGAGAAGAGATAGGGCTATTCCGCTTGCGGTCAGAGACATCAACCAAGCGTAACAGCTGCAATCTCTCGATCGATTAACGGATTCTAGCTTTTTAAACTATATTATCACAATCACTCGACAATATCATTCGTGTCCAAATAATATCGTTATTTCTAAGGGATCGTTTAAACATCGATTTCCCAAACATTTAAACGATCACAAAGTCGTTTGGGTAGTTTAATCGACGATTTCCCAACCGATTAAATTATCCAAAAGCATTAAGTT
Source organism: Medicago truncatula (assembly GCF_003473485.1). Lineage (NCBI taxonomy): Eukaryota > Viridiplantae > Streptophyta > Magnoliopsida > Fabales > Fabaceae > Medicago > Medicago truncatula. The sequence goes on along the minus strand of NC_053048.1, from coordinate 2,866,980 downwards.
CTAGATTAAAAGTGATTATCAAATATTAACATCCATGTCTAGAGTGATAACTTAAGATAGATTGTTATTCTATTTCTAGATTCAAAAGTATGTGTCCATATCATTTTGAATCTCAATAAAACAATGAAAACAAGAATAACAATAATATTGAATAAATAAGCTAGAACCATATATTAAAAGATCAAAAGATTACATAATAGCTTGTTTGAATACCTCAAAACTACAAGAGTAGATGTAGCTACATATGTTTATGATAGCTTTGCAAAGGATGAAGAAAGGGTGAAGATTCCATGACAAGATCCATGATGTCTCAACAAATCTTGGCTTGAATCTACTCCTAACTACCTTGCTTTGTGTTTCTCTCTCTAGAAAAGCCCTAGTCTCTCTCTAAAACCAGAAAAATATGAATAAAAATGTAATAATTTTGGAAAGAGAAGAGAAAACTATTTATATGGGCTGACTGCGTGCCAGTTCGCTTAAGCGAAGCATAGTTCGCTTAAGCGAACATCCAGGAAATCTCCAGTTGACTATTGAGGTGCTGCCACGTGGTCCCTATCCTCTGAAGTTGGATGAACTTCGCTTAAGCGAAGCACCAGCGAACATGTGAGCGAACTTTCCTGGAGCTCACTGGAACTTGGTCGCTTAAGCGAACCATAGGTCGCTTAAGCGAACTGACCTTTCTTCATGAGCGAACTGGAAGCGTGCTTGTAAGCGAACAAAACGGTTGCTCTCTGTAATTGGTTCGCTTAAGCGAACGGACCTTGGTTCAGGAGCTTCCTTCTTTTGGTCCTTTCTTGTCATTTCCTGCATAAATTGGGTAGAATCAGGCATGAAAGCATAAATGGTAAAATTGCACTCAAATGGTAGCTTTTCCTTAGATAACTTGCAAAACAAGTCACTAATTTGCCTAAGTTAACACATGAAATATGTTACTTTTGAGCACTTATCAATTATCCAACAATATGTTCACTTTAACATTTGATAGACCGATTGATTTAGTTGCTCATTTAAATATCAATGGTAGTTTTTATAATACGGCAATTATCAAACAAAATAACATGGCATATCAACATAAAGTAGTTTTTTTGCATTCGGGACGGGTTTGGGTATGGGTTCGGGGTGGGTATCTATATACCCGTCACCCGTCCCATACCCATGTTTTAAATCGGGGAAAACCCAAACCCATACCCAAACCCAGTAAAAATGGGTAAAACACGTCAAATTGGGTTTGGTTTGGGTAGGTATCCATGGGTATCGGTTTTGTTGTCATGCCTAGTTTGAGTGTTTTGTAGTGAGGAATCATGTAAATCATCAAATCAAGACATCATGTGAAGAATCAAGGATGAAGAATTGAAGATCAAGGGTTCTTAATTGGTTGTTAAAGACAATAAAAATTGAAGACAATTAATTTCAAGTTCCTAGGAGTTTTCAGGAGAAAGAACGATCGAAAACAAAAATAAAACGCAAGAAATAGCACCCCGAGGGGATGCCCCTGCGCCTTACGCTTTGTAGCAGGTCAAAACCCGTTTTTTGCTGTTTTTCAAACTGGATCGATGGAAAAACTCAGTTTTCTCGACTTAAACCTTAAGCAACCTCATGTTATAAATAGAGACTCTTGCACACTGTTTTATTCATTTATAAACATTAACGGTTCAGAGCAAGGGTCAAGCATCAGAGATTCAAGGCGGAATTTCTCCTCCTTTTATTCTTGCTAGGGTATGTTTTTATTTTGTTTTGTTATGATGTTTGTTGCCATGAGCAACTAAACCTCTTGATTAGGGTTCCATGATGAACCCCTTCTTATTTGTTGGAATTTATTAATAAAATTTTCACGAAATAAATTGTTTGATTTCTTAAAAGATAAATTTCAGTCAAAGACGAAGGGGGGATTCTAGGAAACCCTAACCGCCGTTAGTCATCTGAATCTCAAAACCTAATCTCACATTGAACATGGCAATTAAAACTTTGCAATTCTAATCATCTTTTCTTCACTTTTACGTTTAAAATAAGTTTTGCTAATTATTGAGTTGAACAACAATCCCTGTGGAGAACGATACAACTTACTACTTTACTACTTATTGCAATTTGTTGCACTTGTCAATTTCGTCAATCATTTAACATTGGATAGAACTAGTGTAGTGTGAATTAAACAAATGAAAGTTTCACATTGGATGGATCACACTCATTAATAGTATTTATTAGTGGAAGTGTACCTCTAAGTGTGTATGTGTATTGGTGCACAATCTAAAATATTTTGATACTTGATCTAAAGTATTTTTAGTACTCATTCATAGATATTCCGGTACTAAATATGAAATATTTTGGTACCCAATTTGAGATATTTTTATGTTCAAGAAGAGATATTTTGGTACTGGATTTGATATGTGAATTACTTGATCAAAATATTTCTCACATATTAGTTGTAAATTTTCTCTATAAATATAGAGCTCACATAGTTCATTCCACACATAGAAAAAGACTTTTGAGTCATCAATCCTTTTTCTTCGCTTTTCCCTTTGGCTTGTGTTAACAAGCTCTTCTATTCATCTCCTTTTTCCGTCCCTTTTAAATTAGGAGTGTTATTAAGACTATAGACCCTTTCTAGATATAATGTTGCTTTGTAATTAAGAATGATCTTAAGAGTATAGTCTATTTGACAATTTACGTCTCTTTAGAATAAAGAGTATTTTTAAGATCATAGCCCCTTTTGATGTATAATGTCCCTTCAAAATTAAAAATCATCTTAAGCATATATTCTCCCTTGATTTTCGGAGAAGTTAAAGGTTATAATGGTGGCAGCACCGTATTTGAGTGGTTGTAGTACCATATTGATTTTTGAAGATGTTAAAAGTTAGATTGATGGTAACATCATATTTGAGTGGTCACAATACCATATTAATGTGGTCATAGTACCATGATTGATTAGTTTAGTGTTAAATTAAGAGTGATTTTAATACCGGATTGAAGGTGAGATTCTCGAACATTTAACTACAATGCAGTAATTAATCGCACAATTATAACTGAGCTTTTTTATCCTGTAGGCGGTGTGCTTGATAGTCTATCTTATCTAATTTTTGGATAGTGCCATGAAACGTCATAAAAAGAATGACCTTATAACAGTTTGAAAATCCAAATTCAACAAAAGATATGTATAGTATTTAAGGCCATTTTAGTAAAAAAAAATCGATAAGTTAGAATTTTGAAAATAATGCGATGGAGTGCCATTGATACTTTTGTGTCTATCTCTCTCTTAACAACTCATTCTCTCTCATCTAAATAGTTTATTTTAATCATTTATTCATCATTCTCTCTCATCTAAAATGAACTTATGTCACCAATGGCACCAAAAAACTATGGCATCCAAGTATTTCCCAATTATATACTAATTAAAATCATATACTAATTGTTAGATAATAAAGTATTGAGCTTAAGTTATTGAGTCTTTATATTAGTAAGTTAGAGTCCATTAGGTTTTATTATATATTCTCTCATAATTTTTTGTAATGTTAAACTATTGATATTATATGAAACCCTAACCTCCGTTGTTATTCTCATTTTCTCTTTTTTGATTTTGTATCTGTTTTGTTAACACTAATGAGAATCGTATATTTAAGGAAGAAGTGTGAAGGAGAATTCTTCTTAAAAAAAGAAATATTCTATAGAGCATTCAATTTTAAACCTTAATTGATATGATCTTTAGTTAGACTTTAGTTATCCGAATCGAACCTAAATTACGAAGGTCATATTCTCTTAAAAATTAGAGGTTTAAAATCAAAAACAAAAAAGATTGTAGTATATGATCTACCTACGTTAGAAATCAGTTTTTGAATTTGAATAGAAAGTATACCGATTTAAACAATAAATAAAATTTAAAACTTAAAATAAAAAAATAAGGAAAAATTACTCTTTAGATAAATCTATAAAATAATTGCAATTTTTTTTTTTATTAGAAATACTTTTAGCTTAAACAAATAGAAAACAATTTGATTCAGCTAAAAGCTTTAGATATCCTTACTGTTTTCACAAAGCAATGGGTATGGGCCACTTGATGACCATAAAGATCAAGTTTCAACTTGGTATTTATACCAAGTTTCAACAAATGCATATGCATTAGGGATCAAGTTAATGTCATATGCTATCCACATGCAACTAAATTGTCATAATATAAAAAATTGGGTGGTGGGGCACTTCTGGCGGTGCATCGTTTGCTTTCATAAGAATTACGAGAAGAATTCTACAGTCAACATATTTTACTCGCGTCCAATTGAAATATCGAAAATACTCATGTGTTAATTAAGTAATACAAGTGTTAAAATCTGCGCAACTTAATTCACGTTAAAATGAACACTTGTTTGAGCAATAATTGTTGGGTAAAGAGTTGAATTCTTACGGGGGGAATTCACAACATAAGATATTGTATACTCGTCACTCGATCCTTTTTATTGCAAGTGTGTTACGATATTAAGAAAAAATGCAATTTAAATTAATTTTAGATTATCGTCTAATAAAAATGAAGTATTTAGTAGTTATTTTTAGAAAATAGTTATAAAATTGGACTTACATGACAATATTATTGATTCTTACTAAATAACACAGTAAAAGTATTTTACACCGTCCGTTTGCTTTTCATTTTTATACTTTAGCAATTTTTTTTTATCAAGTAGTTTAATGGTTAGAATTCATAATTTTTTATTTTTTTTTTTAAAAGCCAAAATGGTATATAAATAAAACACCGCTAAACGCTTTAGCACAAGGAATGCCAAAACGCCTAGACACAAACAAAGTTCAAACAATCCTGTACAGCGACATTAAGGCGCAGGTGAACCAAAACAAGAAGAAAGAAACTCAGAAAAAGAACAAGCTAAAAAACTGAGTTCAAGCAGGTTAAAGGACTCCTTCACCACTCTTGATAAACAAAATCAAAATTAGTGTATTTCGATTTCAACCACCAAAATGACTGAAGCTTTTCCCTTTCACCTAACGCAAGCAAGTTGTACTCTTTTCTTTGAAAAATTCTATCATTTCGTTCTTTCCATATTGTCCAGACAATTGACAGCCAAATAATGTGCATGGATTCCGTCGTCTTCTTGGAAAAACCCCCAGGCCACCAAGAGGAAGCATATATATATATATATATATATATATATATATATATATATATATATAATAAAAAGATAAGATACAAAAAAGAGGGGGGACATTAGACCAAAACCTTAGCACTAAGAACATAATCTAAATTAGGGAAGACCCATCCTGTTTCTAGTAAAATCATCTCTAATTTGAGTAGGAAGGTGATCCCACCAAAAATGAGTAGTGAGTTCTAAGCCAATGCCAACTAACTTATCAGCACAATGGTTCTCATCTCTATAAATATGAGAAACAATAAAAGGCATTGAGGAGAGTAAATGTAAACAGTTATCCCACCTATTCCTTAAGTGCCAAGGCACAATGGATTTAGACTTGAAAGCCAAAGTGACTAACATTGAGCCTGTTTCAATCCATAAGTGATTCCAACCCTTTTGAGAATCCAATTATATTGTTATCATGGCTCCATTAAGCTTAGCAGTGAGGGAGTTTCCTAAGCCAAGATTAAAAGAAAAGGCTCCTAAGAATTTAGCATTACAGTCTCCAACAACACCTCCACAAGAGGAGGGACCAGGATTACCTTTAGAAGCTCCATCTATATTACATTTTATCAAATTAAGGATAGGTGGCTGTCAAAGGACTTCCTTAATTTTAGGAGCATTTCCCAATCTTAAGCTAGACGAGAAATCTTTAAGGAGGACAAAATCTTGGATGGAGGATCATGAAGCCAGTCTAGCACATTTTCCTGACATAGAAGTGACAGAAATGATGAGATTGATTGCAGTTCTGTAATTGATCTTTCTATCTTCAAATTCTTTGATTCCTACAGTACCAAATTATATTGAAACAATTGTCGATACCTGAGAGAACCACTAACTTGCATAGGGGAGACCAGCCTCTAGTGCAAAGGTCAATAGCCTCAACAATGGTATTAAAGTTGCACTGCATTTCAAAATATTGTTAAGCCATTGCCAAATATGAATAGAAAACTCACATTTAAAGAAAATGTGCTTAGATGTTTCAATGTTAGAGTTACAGAGATTGCACATTGAAGACAAATAACAACCTTTTGTAGATAACTTGTCATCAGTAGGTAACTTATTATTCAAGCTTCTCCAAATCAATAAAGGTTTTGAAGGTGGAATAACAATATGCCAGATAGCTTTGACCCATGAAATATGCTGACCAATAGGACACTGATGAAGATAAACTTCCTTAAAAGATATATAGCTCCCCATTCTAAGAATGCATCCAGATCATCTTGTCATCTTTTTCAGTAACAGGGATGGTGACCTTATCAATGAAACCTTACAGATTAGGGAAAGTTTGAGATAGAGTTTCAGAGATGTTCCAACTTGCATTATAGACGGAGTGATTGACAGTTGCTTTTAGATTATGATGAATGGATGGATGAATGTGTAAAGCTGAAGTGGGGGGCTCTCCACACCAAGGATCTGACCAAAAGTTGATGTCTGCATCTATGAGTGTTTATGTTTGATACTGCTCCAGATTGATGAATAAATGTGCTGAGAAATAGGAGTTTTTTTGCTCAGAACACTATTTCCGAGAAAGTAAGCTCATTGCAAGTTTGATTGAACTAGTTCTCAACAGAGTTTAAGATTTACCCCTTCATTAATCTTAGACAATGATCTTAGACCTAAACCACCCTCTTTCAAAGGAGAGCAAACTTTGTGCAAAGCAACTGTAACTAGTTTTCTTTTAGGGTTAATAGTATTTTACTCCCTTATAATATAGGTCATTTTCGATTTTACCCCCTGTAAAATATATTTTTTTGGATGCCGTCCTTGTACTTTGAAATTTTTGGTTTTGTACCTTCATGAATTTTGATTGTACAAAATCGAAGATATGACAGAGGATAAACTGAAATTTGCTCAAATTAACAGGGGGTAAACCAAAATTTGCTCAAATTACAAGGGAGTAAACCTAAATTTGCTCAAATTACAGGGATGAAATTTTCCATGAAGCCCAAAACCAAAAAATCTTTAAATTACAAGGATGAAATTCAAAAAATATATTTTACAAGGGGGAACCCGAAAATGACATATTTTACAGGGGGTAAAACAAAATTTGCTCAAATTACAAGGGGGTAAACCTAAATTTGCTCAAATTACAGTGAGTGAAATTTTCCATGAAGGCCCAAAACCAAAAAATCTTCAAATTACAAGGATGAAATTCAAAAAAAGTATTTTACAAGAGGAAACTCAAAAATGACCTATATTACAGAGGGTAAAAGACTATTAACCCTTTCTTTTATTGATGTCTCTAATCCAAATGTAGTTTCTAATCCATCTTTCCAACATTTTGATTAAATATATCATGACAACATATATTGAAAGAAAAATTAGTAAAAGTATTAGCTTTGAGTCTATGGGCCTTTTCGTTATAGATTTGAAGAAAAAAAATATTTTTTTCTTTGTATTTCCAGAAATGATTTTTATGAAAATTTATTCTAAACAATAAAAATAATTTAAAACTAATTTCTTATAAATTAAAATAGTAATTCAGTATCCATTTTGCATAAATATTCATCGTTGGAGATTTAACATTATAAAAATCACATTTTTTTTTAAAAGATATCTCTTAGAAAACGATTTTATTATTTTAAGCATTTTTTGAAATTTTATTATGCAAAAATAGTCGTATCAAAAGGATGAAATAGTTAAATTGACTTTTTATGATACGCTATTCAAATCAATTTCTCATTAGAATCTTTTTTAACGGATTATAACAAAAACGATTATAAAACTCATTTAACAAAAAACAATAAAAAGTTTTGTTTAAAATGACTTTTTTTAAATAAATTATTTTTGTGTTCTAGTCAATTTTTTTTTTTTTTTTTTTTGTCTCTGCACTATCTACAACTACAAGAGGGTATAGTGGAATCTTTCATCTGTGTGGTTATACGATCATTGGTTGCTTGTGTTTTGCCTTCAGTTTGTTTTGTCAAGAAACATTTTTACAAATCAAACACTGTATAACTTGAATTGTCTTGTAGTTTTCTTCTTCTTTTTAGCAGATCAACCACACCTTTAATTTTGTAAATTCGACATTAAAAAAAGAAACAAATCCTGTTCTACATATTTTATTTCATTTATATGAAATTAAAATCAATTATCTTACCATTAATTTGGACCAATTACCTGGATAACACTTAGGCGATATTAGTCAACCACAATATCATAAACGTACAAAAAAACAAAAAAAACATTGTTAAAGAGAAAGAACAAAAACACTTGTAACATTGTAGTGGTCAATATCACCAATATTACCAACCATAATCTCAGCCAAATGCTACCCCCAATTACCAACGTCGGTGGTAGAACTCAAGACAACATTCATAAAATTTGTCCACATAAATTTGGTATACTAAATTAAACTCCTATCACGTGTAGAGTTCCATAATATTCATTCTTTAGTAACAGTTTTTAGGCAAGTGTGTTAGTGCTGTGCTAATTGCAAACCCATGCATTGAATGTGTTGGATGCCCCGATACGGAAAAAAGGACTTGTAATGTACTACTAGTAGATCAAATCACAGCAATTAAAAAACTTAGCAGTAATATTATTTTTAATAATTATTATTTTTGACAAAAATAAACGATATTCATTCATTCAAATTGATAGAGTACATCTATATAATATAAATCTAAATTTGATAAAAACAAAAATGATGAATCTGTGAACAAACTCACAACATTCATGTTAATAGCATAAGACGACAAAATACCTATGCCTACAAATATGACTAACATTACTATATTCATGTCTCCGGAATACTCATGTCTTCGGATCTGCAATGTTGACGACGCCAAAGTTATTGTCATTGATTGGATCTGCACTTGCTCAAAGTTAATCTTTCAATTTGAATCAAATAAACACCGCACAAAGATGGGAAATAAAAAACACACCGCACAAAAACGAGAAATCAAAACAAACAGAGCCATTCAAAGACGACGAAATCACAAAAACAAACGCAAGAAAACAGAAAATATCTGAAATTACTTATTCAATTAAGATAGAAGGAAAAACAATTCGGATGCGTGATTTTTGGGTCAAAATTGACTTAAATCACCCTCTGAGGAGAAGAAGAAGAAGAAGAAGAAGAAGAAGAAGAAGGTGAAGGTGACGGCAAGGGTTTGAGAAGGAGAGAAGAGAGAGGAAGAGAAAGTTAGAGTTAGTAATTATTGTTATTTTGCTGCAAAAAAAATCACATTTATATCATATATAACTTAAGCAAGATTTTTTTGATTTTATGGTGGCCGGGGTTTGAACTCTAAATCTTACATATATTATGTATTGTTCCTATCAACTAAGCTAAGCTCACGAGGATAACTTAATCAAGATTTTATATTTGAGCAATGAGAATGGAAAAATGTACTATAAAAATAACAATAAAAATATACTATAAAAATAACAATAATATTCATACAATTAAAATAGAAAAAAGACATTCTAAACGACTGTAGAAAAAATTCTCAAGAAATCCAATATTTAATGAGAGATAATGTAAAAGCTAAATGCAATCCAGTTGCAGGACTCATGTTCTGGCATGTGAGATGCTTCAACATGCACATGGGAGACCCAATTTATGTCTTTTTCAAGGATAATGATTGAGATCAAAATATCACTACTTTTTCCGATTTGGATCGGAGAGTAATGATGATAGGTATTCACAATATTCTGTACTCAAATAATACAACTAAATTCAAATTATTTTTAGTAAGTTTAATGTTAATATTTTAAAATCAATTTAATTAATGTTTTTATAAAATATTATTTTTGTATAAAAACTGATCCGATCTGGACCAAGAATAAGGCTGGGAAGAGGATATGTGAATTGTTATGGTATGTGTAATTAGTCCAACGTTCAAGCTAATAAGCGAATGAGAAGTGATTAGAGAGTTTTAGGCAAAATAGAAAATATATAAAATAAAAAAACGAGTTACAAAGATCGGAGACATTAGATCTGACTAAGGAATAACTCAAACGAAAATACGTGATAAAATCGTTTAAATGGATCAACTCTAATCTATTTTAACAAAATTTTACCAATTACAAACGCAAGTTATGCAACCCAGCGAACCCGTGTATAGAGCTGTCAAAACGGGTCAGCTTGAAAGCCCGAATAAAACGTAGGGTTTGAGCCTAATAATTGCAGCCCGAATTTTCTCAAGGCCTTTTAATCCGGCCCAAAAAAGCCCGTAGCCCGTTTGGGCCACGGACAGCCCGCGAAAAATTAAGATTGGGTCATTTTTGTGAATATTTTGAATAGATTATGAATTTATGTGAGTTTTAAGAAATTGGAAAGTGTTAAATGGATTTAACTGAGGGGTAACTAACCTACGACATATATTCCTACCAAATAATTAGAACAGGTACTGGTACTGCTAGTATACACCAAAGTCCAAAATATTAAGACTTAACAAAAACAATTTTTTTTGTTCATGTCAATTCTTTCACGTGACAAGATTTTTCTTTGAATGCAATTCAAATAATCCTAGCAAATAATAAAATGCTTTCACAAAATATGGTTTTCTTCGATACCAACTGTTATGCTCACTTTCAAATGGTTTTCTTCAATACCAAATGCTTTCACACATCAGATGTATTTCTTTTGTCATAGAACTGTTTGTGTGTTATGCTCAGTTTGTGCTATTATGTTATTCTTTTAAGTCATTAAAGAATAATAAAAAAAATACGTGCGGGCTAGCCCGCATAGGGCTGGGCTCGGGTTCTATTTTTCGAGCTCATATTACACCCAGGCTTTTTAGCCCGGCCCGATAAAGCCCGACCGGATCGGCTCGTTTAGGGCCGGGCCGCCCGTTTTGACAGCTCTATCCGTGTATGAGCGTGAAACCAGATTACCAAAAAAATAATAAAATGAAAAGTGAACGTTTGCAGAGAACAATTAGAGCTTAAATATGGAGAATGGATCGTCCGCCAAAATGGTAACAAAATCCAAGTGTCAATAATTCCCTGAAAAACATCAAGAATAAGATGCCCTTCGAAGCAAAACAACGCGTAAGAACTCAGATCGAGAGATGAATCAAATACGTCAGCAATCAGAACCTTTCAGGTTAAACGAACCGGACCCTTACGGATTTTTTAATCACACAGAAAACCCTTTCGGATTTACGAAACAATCCACTACAAATATGTCAAATTCAATCCCACCCACTCTAGGAACAACAACAAAAGACATCACCTACAACAAAAACAAAATACAACACAAAACAATGACAGTGGAAAAAAAAAGCTTCCAAGAACAATGACGTGGTGGCAGCGAAATAACGGCCGTGAAATCTGCTGATCTCAACAGATCTTAAAGAAACCAGAAAACGGAGGCCGTGCAAGGTGAAGATGAGAGAAGCCAAAACAGAGCTACTGAAAGCACCATCTGTAATCAACAACAGCTCACCACCGTGAAATCCGCAAACCACCACCGGAAGACAGCTTGAAGGCAAGGCAGAACGGCCCCACCGCCACCGACTACCTAAACAAACCTCACCGACGAGACCCACGAACATGTTCAACAAACCCACAAACACGAACTCATGAGCACACAACAACTCATCATCAACCCCAAAACCAGAACATATCCGAGGGTTAACGAAAATCATGAGATCACCGGACAGGAAGAGGAACACCGGTGGTGCGGAGAGTGAATCTCGTCGCACCACAACATGTGAAGGCTACATTATAACAAGATCTTTGGATTTGGGAGGGTAAGATATAGGGGCGGCAAAAATACCCATGCCCTGGGTACCCGTGGGTAAAATCCCTCACAGGCACGGGGGGTGTAGCTACACCGGTATAATAAACGAGTATTTGACTATCCATTATTATATGGATACAGACACAGATTTGGTTGTACCCATCCCCACGGGTACCCATATTACACGATAATAAATTAAGTAAATTACTAAAATATCCATATATATCTTATCTTATTACTTAAAGTTGTTAACTTATTAAGTAAATTACTAAAATATCCGTAGGTAAACCATAATTGTTTTCTCCAACGGCTATAGATTTCGTAACTATAGGCTGTAGCGACGGCTCAAATCCGTAGGTATAACACCAGTATCCACCACAAAAGAAATTGCCGTAGGTATAGGTAATTTGGCATATACCTACGGTAAAAGGATATTTACCTACGGTTTTTGGCTGTCACTAAATGTCAAGTTTCTTGTAGTGTCACTACTAATTGTTTCTTTCCTAAAGAAAATATTTAATCATTTATAATAAAAAATAATTAAATTATTTATATGTAAGAAAAATTTAAACATACACATACTTTATAATAAACTAAATACTTCAACATAAAAATAATATATAGTAATAAATTTAATTTTTTCAAAAGGATATAATTAATCTTTTTACATGGTCAAAATCGCTTTACATGGTAAAAAATACATCATTAAATTCTTATTTTACATGGTCTAAAATACATCAATAAATTCTTATTTTGCATGGTCCAAAATACATCATTAAATTCTTATTTTAGTTGGTAATTCAAAGTAATAAGCATATAATTAATCTCTTATGAGTAATTTATCAATGAATTTTGGTCAAACCAATTAATCATATCACTTAATTACTTTATAATTTTTATTGTTAATTGTTTGTTTTGTAATAAGTTATTTGGTCATTTTTAATAAAAAATAGTTCAAACATTTTATATGCAATAAAACTTTAAAAATACAAATATTTACTGCTAGAATAAATAATCCAACATAAAAAATATACTAATAAATTTAATTTTGTCGAAAGGAAATAAACTAATCCATATAAAATATCTTCATGAGAAACTCGTATTATTTTTAATAAAATTTATTATTTCAACTCAAGTCAAAATAATAAAAATAAATGTCATTTTTCGTAAAATTATTTTTTTGGTGGTGTATGAGATTCGAACCCCGGACCTTGCATATATTATGCATTGTCCTTACCAACTGAGCGAAGCTCACGGGGACATTTTTAGCAAAATTATTATTAAATATTAAAACATCCTTACAAAATATTAAACTCTTTCCCTTTTTTTATTATTATAATTTTTATTTATTATTATTGCTATATTAACACTCTAGAACATTTTTAGGAGGTCTATATTAGTCAAATTTTTTTATTTTTTTTTATGAAATAAAAGTATAGTTAGTACTCAAAATCACAATTACAAGGGTAAAATATTTGATCCTATACCCTAGCAAAACTATTGTGACAGACAAAAAGGGGTCCACTTTTGGATACGTGGAGGTTTATGATTGGTGCTTTTGTTTTTTATTGGTTATATTTTCATATAGTAACGGATTGCCCTCGATGATTTCGCCCCAATAAATCGTAAGTAATAATTTTCAACTTGTTTCTTCTTCAATCTCATACCATTCTCAAATTCTCAAATCACAAACATAATTTCCTTTTCTTTCTCATCTATTTCATTCACAGTCCATTCCTCAAATATAGTCAACAAGAAGTTCTTGCCTTATCCCACCATATTAATCGGTATGTGGGTCGTTTAATCTCTCTTGTTCTCTTAGAAAAGTTTCAATTTTATTTCCGATTCGGATGTTTTGCAGTTAGTACTCATTTACATGTTCAATGATGTTGGATCCATTCAGACCGCGTTAGGAAATTCCATATTTCAATGCATATTTAAGATTTTGAAAAATCAAAATTCTTAGTTCAAAACTAAATAGTTTGATCTCGATCTGACTATTCTGGCTCTACGATTATGTTGATTGTTCAACCATCATTGAATTAAATAGAGTTATTTTTCTTTGTAATTTAACAATTTTTTGCTTCAGATTTGTGATTTAATTTATATTTTATTTTTTTTCAACTTTAGATCAGTGTGCAAACGTTGTGGATCTGAACGAGAATCCATTCCTCTTGGTATGTTTTTTTTTTTTGACAACTTATTCTTATCAATTATCTGATGAATGATTATTTGTTTATTTTGTAGATTTAATTTATATATATATATATATATATATATATATATATATATATATATATATATTTTACTTAAGGGAGTTACCTTGCAACTCTTAATCCAATACTTGTTTCGGATTCTCAAACAATGGATGAATCTAATCTAAGAGCTGGCCTGTAGATGCAAATACAATAGAGACGAGAGGATATAATCTTCCAAGATGCATATTTGTTTTATTTTTTGTTAAGTGTTTATTGATAAAAAATTAAGTAACACAACAATATTTGATAAATTTTTATGTTTGCCAAATTCTTCAAGTTATTTTAAGGGATATCTTCCTATATTAACCATGGATTGCGATGTTCTTCTACCTTTAGTACCTTTATAGTCACTCGATAAATTTATTGGTGGACCTCTAGATATGGAGACAATAAGGAATGAAAAGGATATGATCTTCTAAAGATTCAAATCAAATAGTGTGTTTGTAAATGGAAGGGTTAAAACAGAAGAATAAAAATGATGTTTGTTAAATGTTTTATTAACTTGCAATTTAGAGATCACTGGTAGTCATTGAATAATTCCCTCAAAAAAAAGAGTAGTCATTGAATAATCTAATAGTTGACTTCTAAATTCAAGAACAACAAAGGCAAAAGAGGTTCCAATTTATTTATTATAAAAACCCAAACTAGGTCACTGAAATTACCACCGGGAAGAACCAACCTTAATAGCAGCACACTCCAAAGTCCCAATCTTCTAAAAAAACTAATTGATTATTTGATAGTCTTCTTATCTTTTAAACTTTGTGTTTCGATTCTTTATTTATTTTTTCCTTCTCCATACTTGTATTATATGCATCCACCTACAAACAGTCAGAAATAATAACAAGCGCATGTTTCAACTATTTATTTTACTTTCAGGTCTCCATATATCATATACGTTTAATATTCATGTATGTGTGACTACTTCCTAGCATCAAATATTTTTCTTTCAAACATTTTCTTGTTTTACCAATGCTGCAAATATTATTTGGTGATGTGTATTTGTCTAGGTTATGATTTCCTTCAATTTTATGACCCTTCAATTTGCTGAATATAGTGCTAGGGCAGCTCATTCTTTCAAATAGAACTTTAAGTGAATGATAAATAATTTATTTTAATGCAGAGATAAAAGAACAATGAGTGGACTACAAGGGAAACATCTCAGCCATGACAATGATACACCGGTAATTCTCCCGACGAATCCACATGAAGAAGTCAGTGTAGGAATTCACTGGTGTTATTGATGGAATAATTCCTGTTGGATACTTGCTAACAATTAAAAAAGAAAATGGTGTTACTTTGCGTTTGCGAGGTTCCATGTTGACCTCTGATCAACCTTCACTAACTGAAGGTGATGTTAATATGAATGTCCATTTGGTACCAGCAAATGTCAATCTTTGAAACTCAGAAGCATGTATCAATCTGAACACCAAGAAAAAGATTCCTGAGTTGGAAGTGGGTGATGATTTTTCTCAAGATTACTCATATTTTGAGTTGTCATCACCTTCAGATGAAATTCAAATGCTTGATATTTTACAATATTTTGACAAATTTGAGCATGTTGGTTTTCAACCTGTTAATCAAACCAATTCTTCGAACAAAGGACTATCCATCGATTTAAATTCAGCTCCCTCTCCAACCGGTCACAGAATCAGCAAAGATCCTTTTCTACCGAGCAATTTACCATCCCCAGTAGGGAGTATAAGACCACCTGAAGAACTAATAGCAAAAACAAGTCGGGGAAGAACACAAGGTTTGTCTTCTTATAATCTGAACTCTAAAATTCCTATTGCTGAACAATGAAAGAATTAACAAACATGTAGTTATATTAATCATCACTTAATTAAAACACAAGTAAAAAAACATTTATACGAAAATGAAACTGAAAAAGTTGTGCAATAGCAACTAGACTTTTTTGATCCAATTATGGAAACAAATATTTAGTTGAGATTAATGATACAACCTTGTAAGCATCTTTATACTGTTAATTTGATTTATTTGCCTGTTAAGAGGGTTTCAAGGTTACTCACATTTATCAAATATTGTTGTTTTTAACAAAAACTTAGGTGAGAAGAAAGGAAACAATAGCAATGGAAAGGACGTTTTCACTTTTGAGATGCTCAACAAAATTCAGAGATGTTTGGAAGGTATATGCAGGTAAAACAAATTACATCATAATAGTTATACTTGGTTTGTACTTGTAATTTTTTTTTACATACAACAACGGTGTTGTAAGGGAAGAATTTAAGTATATATCATTGAATGAATTGTGTCTTTGAGTTCATTGGACCTAGAAAATTTAAACCTTATTTTATAACTATATAAGTTTTGTCATAAATGTGCTTATATATGAAAATTTTTGCAGGACAGTAATTGATTTGGGGATGAATTTATCAAAGTACAAAATGCTCAAGGGAATTGGTATTCGGAGATGAAGGTGGAGGATATTGAGAGATGTTTTTAAAGCTTATGTGGAATTAAACAAGATGATTTTGTTGGATGGTTGGTGAATTGAATTTAGATATTTTTTTCTCATTGAACAAATCTAGTTGTTTTGTTTATGTTTCTATAAATATTATGGATTTGATTTCATTTTAAATTAAAATATTTTTGGAACCAGTTGAATTATTATGTGTGACAATCTATATAATTGTTTGTTATTGGCATTGAATGATGAATTATATTGTAAAAAATGATTGGCATGACATAAAAATATATTCAAGCACATATCTATGGATAGAGTTGGGCAATTTTTGTTGAAGAAGGGTTCCTAGATTCCCCCGACTTTATAGATTTAACCATTTATATTGAATGCATTCAAGGTAAATAGAATAGATTTCTTGAGAACAATATAAAGATTAGTAACAAATCATAAATGACACGTAAATATACGACGAGGGGTATGATTCACTATAATAAGCATTTCTGTTCATTTTATCTTACTAGTCAATATGGTAGAAACATGACACCAAAGCAAAGCCGATAGATGTTAATTAAATTTTTGACAATTGACAAAAAACATTTTTAGACTTCTGGAGTTTGATCGGAAAGTTAAGGATAAATAAATTTTCGTTAAAATCGACCACGCAGTAGACCACAGGTATGGTGGTGCGACGAGACTTAGTCTCTAAGCCACCTCTTCAACCCTTCGGGGTTGGTCTTTGTCGGTTTATCCGTGTTTTAGGTTTGGTTATGTTCTGCTGAGTTCCGTACATTTCTAGATCTGTCCATAACTTTTAGGTGTGTTGGTTTGTTTTGTGGTGGTTGTAGTGGTGTGGTTTGGATGGTGTTGTGGATAATCTGGATTATGATATCTCAAAAAGCTCGATGGACAGGAAATAATCAAGAGGGGGTGTTTAGGCATTTTTTTTAGGTAGGGAGTTGGTTGTTTATGTGGGTAGTGATGAGCCCCTCGGGTGCTTTGTTGTAGGCTACCTCTGTGTAGGGCTCATATTCGTCGTCGCTAGCTGTTGTTGTGTGTTTTGGGTTGCTTTGAGATTGGGTGATTCGAATATGGGTCGTCTTGGAGCTGAACCTATTTCCTTTATTGGCATGTTTTTTTGTTTTCACACCGCAAATACTGTCAGAGGACTTGCAAATTTGTGTTCTTGATTCTAGCGAGCCGATTATTTTTGCTTCGAGATCGGAAGTCGGTATCTAGTTTGAAGTTTGTGTGGTTGATTTTTGTGTCTTTCTCGGTGGCTTGGGGATGAGGGGTACCTTACTGATTTGAGTCTGGAATCTGGTTGGCCAATCACTTTTGATTCGAGATCGGAAGTTAGTGCCTTGATTCAAGTTTTGCTTTGGTCTTATTATAGTGTTTTTTCCTCGGTGGACTAGGGGTAGAGAGGTGGTGGTAGCCGAATGAGTGTTGGAATAGGTAGGGTGTGGCTCAGCTATGGGGAGGTGAATAGAATGTTTGAATTGGGGGTCTTTTTATGTGTGATTAGTGGCGATGAGTGTGTATAAATTTTGTTTACATGGTTGTTTTCATTGGAGTTTGATTTAGGTGGTGAAGTTGATTTTTGTGGTGGTGGGTCTTTTGGGTGTTGAAGCTTCAAGCATTAGTTAGGTGATGATCATATTCGTGTCTTTAATGGTGTTATTTCGGTGTTTCGCCTCCATATGGCGCCTTAGTAGTCTTTGATCTACTAGTCTCGCTTCATCTTGAGCAGAGATCTAATTTTTAATAAATTTTGTTGTAAAAAAAAACAAATTTGTTAAGAAAAATATTTATATTATAGGGAATGCAAAAGATATTACAACTCAATACAATAAAATAACCAAAGAGAAACACTAGAAACACGAGGCATCATCCTTGACGTATTTTTATATATAGAGTATATACACACAATATGATTGAGCAAATATTAATTTCAATTCACAAATAAGTTCAAAATGTTGTTGCTAACATCATGACGATACCATCGCTGTTCTTTCTCATTTTTGTTATGGTTCAAAGTAAAACGATGCGAAAAAGTAAACAAGAAAAACTATAATCTACGGTAGGTATAGATCTTAATATTAGAGAAGTAGTAAGAATTTCGGTTTGTCCATAACCAAGACCCCCTGTGGTAAAAATGTTGGCATATGAGAAGTGAGAATTTGCTTGAGCCAACTTAAAGGATCCAGAATAGAGAGAAACTCACCATGCAAAAGAAGTCTTGAGTTGTGCAATTGTTGATGCAACCTTACAAGAAATTTGATTTTTTCCAAAAGATGTAGATGCCAAATCTAAGACAAGAGATGGTAGTTGTATCCGCGCCCTACTGTTTCAGAAGCCAAATAATTCAAATCGAAAACCATTAGAGTTATCAGACCAAATGAAAGCATCTTTTATGCTGGAGTGGAAATGAATTTTGAGTTCTTTCTCATATTTATAATCAGGTAGTTATTTTATAAGTTTAAATTTGAAATACTAAAGAATAAAAGCAATATCAGAAAGCAATGTTTTTTGCAACTCTCAATGAATCATAAGAAGTTTCAATTCAGAAATGTGGATTAATGACATAAGTGAGGAGTGCATGCCAACTCTCACGCATGAAAATCTACAAATTTACAGCTGATAATAAAAGTTGTTAGGAATTGAACCAGGAGACATGTATATATATATATATATATATATATATATATGTTGAAATACCACAGTCATAGTCAAAGCTTCCCTAAGGGTACTTAAGGCTATTCAATCCTCCTCTTTAGGTCTATAAAAAAAAATTGTTTTTCATTAGGTTTTATAAACCAAAAGATCTCATAATACACAAAAAACTCATATATTAAAACTCATTTTAAGCCTAGTTTATTATTAATAATAATTGGTCCAGACCCTAAGTATCATGGTAAATAAATCATTCATAAGTTTTTTTTGTTAAATAGTCTAGTGGCAAGAAATTCATCTCTTAAGGTAAATAAGAGAGAATACGGAATTTAAACCCCAACCCTATACGTATATAATTCAATGTGACAATTCATTCATATTTTACTTCAACAACAATAAAAATATCTTAATTATGTCAATGAAACAACAGAATTATGTAAATTTAGAAAGGATTATTTGTGGAATGAAGGAATTGCTGTCAAGGTTCTGAGCAAAGTGCTGCAGAGAAATTAAGGGTATTACAATCTAAAGGGTGTTGTGAGAAAAGTGTTTAACAAAGTATGCAGGGAATTAGAAATGCTAGAAAGCAAGCATCTGCTAAGAGTTGATTGGGAAGAGCTAAAAATTGTGATTCAACAGGTTAGTGGCTATAGTCAACTGTTCTTATTCTAGATCACATTCAGGGCAGGTGTAACACCAAAGGCTGACGAGGGTGGGGAGTGGTCGCCGGTGCACAAGGCACGACAATGAGCGGCTCCCGACAGCTTCTAGAGGAACTGAATCACATCGGAATGAGAGGGGTCCTGAGGTCATGTAGGTATGAGACTATATGGTGGAAGGAAGGCTTATAAGAATTGTTTGGTACTATCTATAACAACAAGATGCATCTTCTTTTTGGTAGCCCATTCTATAAGAACTCCATAGTTAAGCGTGCTTTACTTGGAGTAGTCTTTGGATGGGTGACCTACCGGGTAACTAAGCGTGCGAGTGAGGACAAAACACTCTGAAAAGACTCGTGTTGGTTTGTAGGGTCAGTCGACAATGCTTAAAGTCGTATGGAATGTTACAGCCGGACCTTGGGGTTTGCAAAGAGTTCAATGGAGTTGGGTCTCCTCGAGGTATGAGTTTGAAAAAAAAAAATTAAGCCTATTAGAATTGAGTCCTCTTGCTTGTTTTTAGTGTTAGGTGGGTGTTTTTCTGGGAGGATCGTTTGAGGTTCCTCATGTATACAGTTGTGATTTTCACCATTGTGTGTACCGCATATATACGACACCTTGTATTTATCTTTTAAAAAATTTAAATAGAACATTGTTCTTTTAAAAAAAAATACTTTTTTATTTTATTACAAGCCTCTTTTCACTTGCAGAACCGAGCCTCCGGATTCATAGGAACGACCCTGATCACATTGTAATTGAGGTTTCCATTGCAATGCATGTCTTAATACGCTATTAATTATAATGGAGACTTATGATGCAATGAAAAGATCGCCAACATTTTTTGTAAAATAAAAATCGAGGTTTCTGATTAAATGTATGACTTAATGCATCTTTGCCATGTTATTAATTACAATGCAGGTTTTCGATGAAATACATGCATTAGTGCCTCTCAGTCATACATATTAATTACGGTGCAGGTTGTTGATGTAACACATGTTTTAGTGTCTCTCAATCATACACATTGGTAATAAGAATGTACTCCATCTGTCCTAAAATGTGAGCAAAAAAACTCACTTTCTGTCTTCAAATGGAAGCAAGATAGACAAACTTTTATCATATTTAATCTTGTTTTTTATTTATTTATTTATTTTTATAAAAAAAAACCATATTTTTTAAGAAAAACTTTTGTTTATTCTCATGAAATTAAGTGCAAATTACATTCAATTTTTCTTCTCTTCCATTTTCTCCATAACCAATAGCCAAAGAAAAATGTTTTTACATCTTTCTATAAATTTTATTCCAAAGGAAGCGCAAAAAAATATACTCCAAATTCTTAATAAGTGTAATTTGAATTTTTTACTTATAATTTAGGACGGAGAAAGGAAGTTCCCAATGTAAAGCACTTCTCCATCACATGTATTAATATAATGTATATTACCAATGCAACTCATGTCTCCATGCATCTTTGTCACACATATTAATTATAATGGAGGCTCTTGATGCAATGTATGTTTAATTGCATCTCCATTACACATATTAATTACAATTAAGATTCTCTTTGCAACACACTCCACCTCAATGAAATATACTCTATCCGGTCTTATTTATAAGAAACAATGAATTTTTTAATTCATTGCATAAATGATGTATTTAGTCTATATTCTAGACCAAATACATCAATTACTCAATGAATTTAAAAAATCAAATTTTTCTTATAAATCGGACCGGAGAGAATATTAATTACAATGTCGGTTTTAAATGCAATTCAACCACTCAAGTATGTTTGACAATCTTGAGTATTATTTTTACCGTTGAGGTATTTTTTATATATTATTATTGGCATAATAGTTGAAAGAGCTTTTGCAGTTAAGAATTTCATCGAGAATCTGATGTGAAATCGCATGAGTGATGAATAAGTTAGTCATTATTTATTATTTAGTTACTTATGCATAAAGATATATTTTTATCGATATTAATGTTTACAATGTATAATTTATGCTT
This sequence comes from Medicago truncatula, assembly GCF_003473485.1. NCBI lineage: Eukaryota > Viridiplantae > Streptophyta > Magnoliopsida > Fabales > Fabaceae > Medicago > Medicago truncatula. Next base: position 2,845,150 of record NC_053048.1, on the reverse strand, counting down.
TCAGAAATAAAATATTATATATGTTTCATGGTAAAAGTTTGTATATATACTGCCCCCACTACTAAAAATTCCTGGATCTGTCACTGATCAATATTGAAACATAAACATTTTTGTACACTATCAAACCAGAAAAAATATCTTACTCTCCTTTCAATGCCATTGAGTTCTTGAGTTACATCATTCCCGTGTTTAACAAATTCGAGTTGTTCTGTCACATCTGATATGATTCATATCAGAGAAGAACATGTTGTATCCTGCGAGGATATGCGCTTATGAGACAGATAAATACTTAAGGATAGTGACTTCGTCACGCCTCAGGTTATATAAAGGCTTACTATTTTGCAGGTCATGATTTCTTGAAGAAGATAAGTTTATTGTTCTCTCTTTTACCTATATTTTATTGAGGCTTATATTTATAAATGTTGATTATTATTTATAGAGATAATTTATTCTTAATTTTCACAACAGAAAACGTGAGTGATGTAAAGGATGGCAAGCTAATTGTTTTAATGATTCACCAAACTTTGCCAAATCCTAGCAGAGCCATTCCGACGGCTCTTAGTTTTAATATAAACATTACTATTGCTAGAGCGACATATGTGAAAAGAATAATAGTTATAAAATTTACAAGGTTACATTTGTTAAAACAATGGAATTGTCCAATCTCCATGTTTTGATTGCAAAATGACTTGAATTCAAAGTATATGTTGTATTCATAAACTCTTTATTATAAGTTGCTTATTTACTTTTCCACTGATAAAAATAATGGATGGAACATTTTTATGGTTCTATTTCTATCTTTATCTTTATACAGAAGGTGCTACTGCTTTTGCTGCCAAAGAAGTATACAGAACCTGCTTTTGCTGCCAAACACTGAGAATCCCTCTTTCAACCACAAGAAACCTGCACATGTTGCTCTTGTCATCTGTCAGTTCTGCGAAAAACCAGGCCACTCAGCCAAAGAATGCTACAAGATACATGGTTATCCAAAAAAACCTCGCAATCCAACTGTCAACCTTGCTCACAGATCCAACTCATCCCCTCCTGATTGGCTCTTTGATTCTGGAGCATCGCACCACATCACCAATGATTTCAACAATCTCTCAATCAAGAGTGATTATGCTGGAGATGATCACTTGCAAGTTGCCAATGGTAATATACTTCCAATCACACATATAGGTTCCACAATTTTATCTAAATCATCTTCTCCATTGATACTCTCTAATACTTTATGTGTTCCATCAGTTACACAAAATCTAGTTTCTGTTTCTCAATTGTGTCAAACTAATGATGTATCTATTGAATTTTTTCCTTGGCATTTTGAGGTAAAGGAGCTGCAGACGGGGGAAGTACTGTTGCGAGGACTGAATGAAGATAATGTGTACAAATTCAACCCCAACTCAACCATCCCTCAGACATCCGTAGCCACAACCGCAACCTCACTTCAGCTTTGGCATCATCGCCTTGGTCATCCAGCTCCAAAACCTCTTCTTCATGCCCTTAAAACTAATAATGTTCCCTTTACCGGTTCTTTCAATGCTTGTCATAATTGTTTTTCCAATAAAAGTCACAAACTTCCATTCTCTAAGTCTACAATTTCTAGCAATTATCCTTTAGAGATTGTATACTCAGATGTATGGGGACCTGCTCCTCTCAATTCAATAGATGGTTTTCGTTATTATGTGATTTTTATTGATCACTTCTCTAAATATGTTTGGCTTTATCCAATGAAATTCAAATCAGAAGTTTCCATTCTTTTTCCCATTTTTAAAAAAATTGGTAGAGAAACAATTTAATACCACCATTAAAACCTTTTACTCTGATAACGGTGGTGAATACATAAAACTCAAATCATTTTTCCAACAACATGGTATCACCCACCTTACTACTCCACCCCATACACCTGAACATAATGGCCTCTCTGAACGCAAACACCGTCATTTTCTTGGAGTTGAGCTTCTCCCTACATCCACTGGTATCTTTATGACGCAGCATCATTACATCCGTGAGTTGTTACAAAAGGCAAATATGCTTGATGCCAAACCTGTAAGCACACCCATGTCTACCTCATGTTCACTTACTTTAGAAGATGACCCTTCAACGTGTGATGCCTCATCCTATCGCAGCATTATTGGCTCACTCCACTACTTGTCTATCACTCGCCCAGATGTAGCCTTCCCGGTAAATAAGCTTTCCCAGTTCATGCAAAAGCCAAATGCTACTCATATGCAAGCTCTCAAGAGGGTACTTCGTTACCTCAAAGCCACTATATCTCACGGATTGCACTTAGTCCCAACAAAGTGCCTCACTCTTCAAGCCTTTTGTGACGCTGATTGGGGTGGTGACATCAATGATAGAAAATCCACAGGAGCATATATAATCTACCTAGGATCAAATGCAATATCATGGTCCTGCAAAAAACAGCCCACTGTCGCTCGATCCTCGACCGAAGCTGAATATCGCACCATTGGCTCAACTACGACTGAACTCCTCTGGTTACAACAGGTCCTAAAAGAACTTGGAATCAATATTCAGCAGCCTCCAGCTATTTTTTCAGACAACATCGGTGCAACATATCTATGTGCGAACCCAGTTTTTCATACTCGAATGAAGCATCTTGCAATAGATTATCATTTCGTTCGTGACCTTGTAGCCAAGAACCAGCTCACCGTGTCACATGTACCATCCAGTCATCAACTAGCTGATCTCCTAACTAAGCCACTCTCTTCGACAAGACATAGTTTTCTAACCTCCAAGATTGGCATCGTTGAATCCTCCTCCATCTTGCGGGGGCGTATAGGCGTACTGAGAACAAATCCATCCTGATTACACTATGACATCATCATCATTGTTGACTTCCCTTAATTCATGCATAACTATTATTGTTTAGGATCAATTGTCATTAGTTAGTACAATTGACTTACCTTATTCATGTACAATTGTTTTGCTCTACTGTAATTCCAATTCAATGCATTTAATTATTATGTAAATGCATTTGATTACCTTGTAAAGCTTGGACATCTATAAAGCCTTGTACAGCCATGTGTAAAATATATAGCAGAAATATATTAGCCTTTGTTATTTTATAAGAAGTACGTACTTGGCAATGTGTTTAGTGGTTTAATCAATCAAATTTCATATTTCTTTTAAATTAGAGATGCAATAAAAGTTTGGTTTATCCATAGACTTGCTATTTATTTTCCATTGCTCATATGTACTGAAACATCTGCACAATTAATTTCAGTTAAGCAAACTACCTGTGAAATCTTTCTCCACCAACTCATTTAGCTGCAAGTCGTTTGTTGTGACTAATGAGACTTTGAACATTCTCAAGAGGCTCCATAATCATTTAGTGTTATGTTAATATTACAAATTTAGTATCGTATGTCGATAACGTATTAAAATATATTCAACATAGTGTCCAGCTTAACTCAAAGCTCTATTGGGTTTTCTATCTGATCTCTCTTTTTTGCTGAGGTAATCTATGAGTTTACAACTCCATAGAGGTTTTATTGCAGTTTCTTTAGATCTTTATTGCGTGTATAAGCACCCCTTCTCGTGATGGCCCTAAGGTTAATAGATAAATTGATGAGAAGGCATAATAGGTTCTTAAGCTTTGACCCTCAAGTAAGAATGGATGCTGGAATGTAGGAAAGTGAAGTATAACGCGTAAGTGATCATACTTAGGTCGTGAGGCCCCTATTTATAGTGATGAATCTTGTGTGAGAATCCTTGTCTGCTTCTATTTTCTTTCTGTAGCTTTAGTGTGATTTGTTACGAGGTTACTATGGATATTCAAAGTAACTGAACCCAAGATAGAAGAAGAGACCAATCTGATTTAAGTGACTTCCCTCTTAGTAGGGATGAGTCAATGCCTATATGAATGTTTGATTAATGTAACCAAACCCGTGATAGACATAGAAGTCTATTCGGTTCAGATGATATCCTTGTAAGTAGGAACATCCTAGTAAATATCCAGAAGTTGGCTATGGTGGAGCATGTTAGTGCTATGGTAGGATTGAGGTGGTTTTTGATATACAACAAAGGGTTGTTATCCTAATTTTCACATCGTTTGAAGGTACTATTTCACCAAAAGGTGGTACATAAGGTTGTATCGTGTGCTTTAATGGAAATTCTAATCACATCGGTGGGTTTTGACTGACCTCATTTATTGGGTCCTTGTATCATGTTATTTAATGGAATTTTCTAGTGGACGACCCAAAGGATAATTGGGTTGGATCTTCTAAGCACATACGATTAAACTAACCCTTATTAATTTATCAATAAATTTTAGTCAAACTAATCAGTCATATAACATTATTACATTCTCATTTTCACTATTAATTGTTTCTTTCCTAAAGAAAGTATTTAATCATAATTAATTAAAAATAATTAAATTATTTATACGTAAGAAAATTTTAAAAATACACATACTTTATAATAACCTAAATACTTCAACATAAAAATAATATATAGTAAAAAATTTAGTTTTTTTCAAAAGCATATAATTAATCTTTTTACATGGTCAAAAATTCATTATTAAATTCTTATTTTAGATGGTAAAAAATACATCATTAAATTCTTATTTTAGTTAGTTATTCGAAGTAATAAACATATAATTAATCTGTTATGAGTAATTTATCGATAAACTTTGGTCAAACCAATTAATCATATCACTTAATTACTTTATAACTTTTTATTGTTAATTGTTTGTTTCGTAATAAATTATTTGGTTATTTTCAATAAAAAATAATTCAAACATTTTATATGCAACAAATATTGGGGTCCACTTTTCTCGTCATGTACCCCCAACATTATCGTGACGGACAAAGGGGTCCACTTTTGGATACGTGGAGGCCTATGATTGGTACTTGTGTTTTTTATTGGTTATATTTTCATACGGTGACGGTGTGCCCTCGATCATTTTGCCTCAATAAATCGTAATAATTTTTAACAAATTTCTTCTTCAATCTCATACCATTCTCAAATTCTCAAATCACAGACATCATTTTCTTTTCTTTCTCATCTATTTTATTCTCAGTCCATTCCTCAAATATAGTCAACAAGAAGTTCTTGCCGTATCCCACCATATTAATCAGTACGTGGTTCGCTTTTTAATCTCTTGTTCTCTTAGAAAAGTTTCAATTTTATTTTTGATTAAGATTTTTTGCAGTTAGTACACATTTACATGTTCAGTGATGTTGGATCCATTCAGATTGCGTTAGGAAGTTCCATATTTTAATGCATGTTTAAGTTTTTGAAAAAATCAAAATTCTTAGTTCAAAACTAAATAGTTTGATCAAGATCTAACTTTTACCGACTCTGCAATTATGTTGACTGTTCAAACATCATTGAATTAAATAGAGTTATTTTTCTTTGTGATTTAACAAAAAAAATTCGGCAGATTTGTGATTGAATTTTTTATTTTATTTTAAATTCAGGCTTTCCAGAGATCAGTGTGCAAACGTTGTGGCTTTGAAGGAGAATTCATCCCTCTGAGTATGTTTTTTATGACAACTTATTCTCATCAATTATCTATTTCATGAATGATTTTGTTTATTAATTTTGTAGATTTAATTATTTTATTTTTTTTACTTAAGGGATCTACCTCGCAACCCTTAATCCAATACTTGTTTCGATTTTTCATTCTATTCAGTACCATATTTTTTTAGATTTTAATTTAATTTAGTCTAGATTATTAAAATGAAAACATAAATAATTTTTTATAAATACAAAAACTGTGCCAAATGATTTATAACAACATATATGTGATGTATATCTGTGTGTGCTTTGTTTAAATATGAATGATAAAAATAAAAAAAAAAGCAATTCCTATTAAGCAATTGTTTCACTTTTCTTAATTTTTTTTTAAAGATGTAGCTTCTTATATTTCCAGCATCAAATTGGATCCTCTTTTTATTTTTGTGCATTTGTAGACAACGATTAACTCTTGGATTCTTTCAATTAATTGTTAGGAGCTTTGATCTCTTAAACAGTAGATGAATATAAGGGCTGGATATAATCTTTCAAGATGCATATTTGTTTTGTTGTTTGTTAAATTTTTATTGATGAAGAATTTACATAACACAACAATATTTGATAAATTTTTATGTTTGCCAAATTCTTGAAGTTTTTTAACGGATATCTTCCTATATTAAACATGGATTGCGATGTTCTTTTGCCTTTGGTACCTTTATAGTTACTCGATAAATTTATTGGTGGACCTCTAGATATGGAGACAATAAGGAATGAAAAGGATATGATCTTTTAAAGATTCAAATCATATAGTGTGTTTGTAAATGAATTAAAGCAGAAAAATTATGTTTGTTAAATGTTTTATTAACTTGCAATTTGGAGATCACAAGTAGTCATTAAATAATCTAATAGTTGACTTTATATTCACGGATATTGGCATTGGGGAAGAATCGACCTTGAGAGCAGTACACTCCAAAGTCACAAATCAACAAACCAGCCCTACCCGGCCAATCTCTAAAAAATTATTTGATTATTTGATTTTCTTCTTATCTTTTAAACTGTGTTTGTATTCTTTATTCGATAATTACTTGTATTCTTTATTCAACCTGCAAACAGTGACAAATAATAACTATTGCATCTTTCAACTATTTACTTTACTTTTAGGTCTCCATATATCATATTCGTCAAATATTCAAATATGTGTGACTATTTCCTAGCATCAAATATTTTTCTTTCAAAAATTTTCTTTTTTTTACCAATGCTGCAAATATAACTTGGTGATGTGTATTTGTCTAGGTTATGATTTCCTTCAATTTTATGACCCTTCAATTTGCTGAATATATTGCTAGGGCAGTTCATTCTTTAAAAAAGAATTTTAAGTAAATGACAAATAATTTATGTTAATGCAGAGATAAAAGAACAATGAGTGGACTACAAGGGAAACATCACAACCATGACAATGATACAACGGTAATTCCCCCGAGGAATCCACATGAAGAAGTCAGTATAGGAACGGAATTCACTGGCATTATTGATGGAATAATTCCTGGTGGATACTTGCTTTCAATTACAAAAGGAAATGGTGTTTCTTTGCGTTTGCGGGGTTCCATGTTGACCTCTGATCAAGCTTCACTATTTCAAGGCGATGTTAATATGAATGTCCCTTTGGTACCAACAAATGTCAATCTTCGAAACTCAGAAGCATGTATCAATTTGAACACCAAGAAAGAGATTCCTGAGCTCGAAGTGGGTGATGATTTTTCTCAAGATTACTCATATTTTGAGATGTCATCACCTTCAGATGGAATTCAAATGCAATATCTTTTACAATATTTTGACAGATTTGAGCCTGTTGGTTTTCAACCTGTTCATCGAACGAATTCTTCGAACAAAGGACCATCCATCGATTTAAATTCAGCTCCCACTCCAACCGGTCACAGAATCAGCAAAGATCCTTTTCTACCGAGAAATTTTCCATCCCCAGCAGGGAGTATAAGACCACCTGAAGAACTAATAGCAAAAACAATTCGGCGATGTAAACAAGGTTTGTCTTCTTATAATCAGTACCCTAAAATTTCTATTGCTGAACAATGAAAGAATTAACAAACATGTAGTTATATTATTCATCACTGAATTAAAACACAAGTAAAAAAACATTTCTACGAAAAATGAAACTGAAAAGGTTTTGCGATAGCAAATAGATTTTTTTGATCCAATTGTTGTTATTCATGTAATGATGGAAACAAATATTTAGCAGAGATTAATGATACAACCCTGTAAGCATGTTTATACTGTTAATTTGATTTCTTTGGCTGTGAAGAGGGTTTCAAGGTTACTCACATTTATCAAATATTTTTGTTTTTAACAAAAATTTAGGTGAGAATAAAGGAAACAGTAGCAAAGGAAAGGGTGTTCTTCACTTTTGAGATGCTCAATAAAATTCAGAGATGTTAGGAAGGTATATGCAGGTAAAACAAATTACATCATAATAGTTATACTTGGCTTGTACTTGTAATTTATTTTACATACAACAACGGTGTTGTAAGGGAAGAACTTAAGTATATATATCATTGAATGAATTTTGTCTTTGATTTCACTGGACCTGGAAAATCTAAACCTTATTTTATAACTATGTAAGTTTTGTCATAGATGTGCTTATATATGAAAATTTTTGCAGGACGGTAATTGATTTGGAGATGAATTTATCAAAGTACAAAATGCTCAAAGGAATTGGTATTTGGAGATGAAGGTAGAAGATATTGAGAAATGTGTTTTTAAAGCTTATGTGGAATTAAACAAGATGATTTTGTTGGATGGTTGGTCAATTGAATTTAGATATTTTTTCTCATTGAACAAATCTAGTTGTTTTGTTTCTGTTTATGTAAATATGATGGATTTGATTTCTTTTTAAATTTAAATATTGTTGAAACCAGTTGAATTATTATGTGTGATAATCTATATAATTTAAAAATATATTCAAGCACATATCTATGGATAGAATTGGGCAATTTTTGTTTTCCTAGATTCTTCCGACTTTATAGTTTTAACTGTTTATATTGAATGCATTCAAGTTAAATAGAATAGATTTCCTGAGAACAATATAAAGATTAGTAATAAATCATAATTGACACATAAATATATAAGGTACGATTATTCATTTTATCTTACTAGAGTCAATATGCTAGAAACATGACATGACACCAAAGCAAAGCCAATAGATGTTAATTAAATTCTGGACAATTGACAAAATAAAATATGAAAGTATCTTATGTGCTGGAGTGGAAATGAAATATGAGTTCTTTCTCATAATTTTGATTAAGTAGTTATTTTATAAGTTCAAATTTCAAACACTAAAGAATAAGAGCATCAAAAAGCAATGCTTTTTGCAACGATTCATTAAAGAAAATATGATTAATATTATGTTGAATTAATTACAGTAAGGATATCAAATTTCAATAAAGATGTTTCAATTCGGAAATGTGGATTAATGACATAAGTGAAGAGTGCATGCCAATCTCACGTATCAAAAATTTACAAATTTACAGGCTGCTGCTAAAAGTTGTTAGGAATTGAACTAGGAGACATGTGTTATCTAGTTTGGGGTTGCACATGTATAAATACATATTGAAAAATACCACTAAATTTATAGTCAAGGCCGCTTGGGTATAACACAACCTTCCAAAATCGGCTTGTGAGGTGAGGATTTCCCTAATTTATTTTTAGAAATTGTGATTGGGTCTATCACAGCCCCACAGAACCGGTTTGTAAGGTGAGAATTTCCCTCATTCATAAACACATGTTCATGCCATATTTTCTCCGATGTGAGACACTTTAACACATGAGAAATGATATTTGTACAACCATTTTAGTACAACTTTTGTACAACTTTTTCTCTCACACTCACATTATGTTTTTATTCTCTCTCTACCTTTTTCTCTCTCCATTGTTTTTGACCAATGAGAAGAGAGAACAACAAAGTTGTCTCAAAGGTTGTACCAAAATGGTTGTCAAAATATCACTACTCTTAACACATCACCTCACGACCAACACTATTATACCTGTATAATATTTTATAGAGATGTTAGTACCTCCATCTCCTTAACCCATAACTCAAACCAGTTGAGCTATTCCTACTAAATATGTCAATCTTATACAACCTTAAAGAATCTTGTCTCGTAAGTGATTTTTTTAATAAAGAATAATGTCATCACTAATCAATTGACATTGTTTTCTTCGAAATGACATAGATGTAATTTGAGTAGTGTTATTTTAATAATACTAATTTAGTACCGTATGTCGATAATGTATTAAAATATATTCAACATAGTATCCAACTTAACTCAAAGCTCTTGGGTCTTCTATCTGACTTATCTTTTATGTTGAGGTAAACTATGAGTTTACAACTCCATAGAGGTTTTATTGCAGTTGCTATAGATCTTTATTGCCTGTATAAGCACCCCTCGTGACGGCCCTAAGGTTAATAGATAAATTGATGAGAAGGCATAATAGGTTCTTAAGCTTTGACCCTCAAGTAAGAATTGATGCTGGAATGTAGAAAAGTGATGTATATTAATGCGTAAGTGTTGTTTTAAGAAAAGGAATATGACAGAATAATATGAAGCTGATGTATTGGAAGACAAAAGGTAATGTTTATAACATATGGTTCACGGTTACAATCACTGCATTGCTCTATATGTAGAGCTAAGACATAACTGAAAATAGAAATAAACTCCCTAAAATTACTATCTTGAAAACAAATCATAACTGAAAAATAGAAATAAACTCCCTAAAATTACTATCTTGAAAACAAATCATAACTGAAAAATAACACACTAATGTCTCTTAAAAACATAATAATATCATAACTGAAAATACTACGGCAATTTCAACAAAGTGATCATACTTTAGGACGCGAGGCCCCTATTTATAGTGATTGATCTGGTGTGAGAATCCTTGCCTGCTTCTATTTTCTTTTTGTAGCTTTAGTGTGGTTTGTTACAAGGATACTAGAGATATTCAAATTAACTAAACCCGAGATAGAAGAAGAGACCAATCTGATTTAAGAGACTTCCCTGTTAGTAGGGACGAGTCAATGCATATATGAATGTTTTTTATTGTAACCAAACCCGTGATAGACATAGAAGTCTATTCAGTTCAGATGATATCCTTGTAAGTAGGAACATCCTAGTAAATATCCAGAAGTTGGCTATGCTTAAGGTGGTGGAGCATGTTAGTGCTCTGGTAGGATCGATGTGGTTATTTCTATAAAACAAAGGGTTGTTATAGTGATTTTTACATCGTCATAAGGTGTTATTTCTCCAAAGGTGGTACAGGAGGTTGTATCGTGTGCTTTAATAGAATTTCTAATCACATCAGTGGGTCTTGATTGCCCCGTTATTGGGCCTTTGTATCATGTTATTTAATGGAATTTTCTTGTGGACGACTCAAATGATAATTGAGTTAGATCTTCTAAGCCCGTATGATTAAACTAGCCCTTATTAATTTATCAATAAATTTTAGTTAGACAAATTTGTCAAATAACATTATTATTTTCTCATTTTCACTATTAATTGTTTCTGTCCTAAAGAAAGTATTTAATCATAATTAATAAAAAATAATTAAATTATTTATATGTAAGAAAACTTTAAAAATACACATACTTTATAATAAACTAAATACTTCAACATAAAAATAATATATAGTAATAAATTCAGTTTTTTCAAAAGCATATAATTAATCTTTTTACATGGTCAAAAATACATCATTAAATTATTATTTTAGTTAGTTATTCGAAGTAATAAGCATATAATTAATCTGTTCTGAGTAATTTATCGATAAATTTTAGGCAAACCAATTAATCATATCACTTTATTACTTTAAAATTTTTATTGTTAATTGTTTGTTTCGTAATAAATTATTTGTTTATTATTAATAAAAATGATTCAAAAATTTTATATGCAATAAATTTTATTTAATTATAGAATAAATAGTCCAACATAAAAAATATAATAATAAATTTAATTTTGTCGAAAGGAAATAAGCTAATCAACATTTATTTATATTTCTTTTGTTTTTTTTTTTTTTTTTGATACAAGGGAAGATATTACCATGCTTTCCTGCTAAATAAAAAAGATATAACCATGCTCATTTAGAGGGCAAATCAAGTATCCAATACAAATTTGTGAAGTGACAATTGTACAAAATCCGAACACAAATGTGCTTGTAAAATTTACAACATATCAGATTAACAAACTATGATACAATACATTCAACACCAATCATTACAGTGATAGACCATGATACATGCTGCACATGAATACTAACATCACCAGGACTAATATGTGGGCATGATCTCACATCCAAGTATTCCAGGTAACTGCATTTACCCACAAGAATGCCTATACCAACCACTGTGATCTTTGGACAATTACTAACTTTTAAAATCTTCAAACTCAAACAAGGCTCCTCATTGCTTATATGATGAAAAGCAGTATCTGTCACCTCTTCACAGCAACCGATGTCCAGTGCCTCAAGGTTTCTGCATTGACTTAAAATACAGCTCAATCAAGAGTCAGAAACGTTCAGACACCAATCCATCCTCAAGTTTTTAAGCTTGTTTCTACAAGCAGTAGCCAGCAACTTTATTGCATACCAAACCGAATGTTTCCTTGTCTTTTTCGCTATCAACTTTGGCCAGAATCGAATGAAGCTCATCGTCAGTTAATGCTTCGTTTATGCATAACGCGGAAATTACATCTTCCGATGTTGAATTGGAAGACATTGAAGGGATGCACAGTAAACCCTAACCCCAACGATTTGGGGCTAATTTTTGCGTTGGGAATTACTGCCACAACCACGCAGTTTTGGTTCAGAATTGTGAATTTCACATGTATTTATATTTCAACTCTCAAGTAAAACTAATAAAAATAAATGTCATTTTTACTAAAATTATTATAAAATGTTATGTTAAACCATCCTTAAAAATATATTAAACCCTTTCCCTTTTTTATTATTATAATTTGAGGAAATTTCACTTACCGCCCCCGAGGTTTGACTCAATAGCACTCACACCCCCTCTAATAACCTTTAATTAAATAATAACCTTCCCTTGTATCTTAAAAAAATAGACACTTACTACCGCTCTAATAACCTTTAAATTATAATGATAGATTTTTTCAAATATTCAAGGTTTCTCTAGGGATTTAACGAAATCGAATAACATTAGACCATTGTTTGCAAAAATAAGAGTGGAGAAAATAATGAGTTTTCATTTTTTTATTTTTGATAGACGTTTAACCCAATGGTAGTTTCGAATTTAGATTGATAGAAGAGCAAAGGAAGGGTTTTAAGGATCTAAGATTGACGAGAATGAAATTTTGTTCTGAATTAATCGAATGCAAAGCTTGTGAAATAATTGCAAACTTCGAAAACTTCATGAAAAAGAATAGTGCACTGTGCTTGTTTTTCCAGATAGATAAATGTATGGATTGGAAAGTGAAACTGTAATCTAAAGAAGGGTTTGAGATTATATTTTGCAGCAAGCTACTGCTTTGTCAATTGTACAATTATGTTTTTTAAACAAATATTAAGAAATGGTGACTGGCAGCCGAACCTAATTTCTGAATGAGAAGCATATGAAACAAGGGGGTCTGCGTCAAACAGATTTTTAACGCCGTGACAGCCCAAGGGAGGTTGTTGTTTTTTCAAAACTAGGAGGGGTGTTTGTGTTATTTACCCATACTTCAGGAGAGGTGAGTGTATTTCCCCCTTATAATTTTTATTTATTAATATTGGTATATTAACACTCTAGAACATTTTTAGGAGATCTATATTAGTCAAATCTTTTCTTACTTAACCTGATTTTCGTGCTATTTATGTGTTATATGAAACATAAGGAACGGTTAAAGTATATCACGTACTAATTAATGAAGAATTAGTCAATCCTTTGATGAAAGGAATTATCAGAAAGAAAGTCTTAAAAACATCCAATAGGATGGGACTATCCAAAGGTCACAAGTGATGGTAACCGGACCTACATGAGTGGAGATCCCAAGAAATAGGTTCAAAGGGGGTAATAACAAGTCACAAGTGATACAACATGCTATGACAAAAGTAAGAAAGCATGATTCCTGCACTATAGAAGGATGAAATAATAGAAACTCTTAATGAGATCTATACTCTATGTTGAGTGGAGTACATAGGTACAGGAGTACTCTTGTTAGACTCACCTATACGAATGTGGAATTATGCCAGTTCCTACGGTATTCGGGGCAGAATACCTATAGCGTTCGTTAAAACTGGGATAAACGTGCATGACCATAAACACACAGGCTTTTAGAATACACCTTAGGAAAAAGTTTGTGTGCGGGTTCTATGTCTAAGATAGAGTTCAATGCTGTAAGCGACTCTTGTTAAATCGGAATACTATCCGCTATGCAAAGGTTCAAGTTGTAGGCGACACCTTTGTTTATTAGCAACCTTATAGAAACGTGTTGACGTTATTATTAAAGCCTTTTTTTAAATTCAAGTGGGGGATTGTAGGAACATTGATGTAATGTTGGAAGAAAAATTGGAAGATTAAACACCAAATAATTACACTTTAATCTAATGTTGTGTGAATTGAAAAAATAGAGTGTGGGTATCCCACATAAAATAGAACACACACATTAGTAATTATTCTTTTTATTCGAGAATATCACTTCCCATAAACTTAGCTTATGGTGGCTGTGATAAGAAAAAGAATTTAATTGAATTTCTTATATTTTCTTCATTCAAATCTAATAGTTGTTTCCTCCACTTTTGTGGATTTGTTTCTTTTGATCCTATCCACAAGTGTTGTTGAACTGATTAATGGATAAACTGCATTTTAATCTTATCCATTAAAGTAACTGCTGTCACAATTTTTGCTAAAACAGTTGCAAAATCTCTATAAATAGAGGACTCCACTCAGTTCAAAAAACACACGAAAGAGTTTCATTGAGTTGTCGGGAACCCTTTCTCTCTTCTCCCTTTATTGACTTGTGTTGACGAGTCTTTCTTTTCTTCATCCCATTTTTTCTGTCCCTTCGAAATTAAGAGTGTTCTTAAGACCGTAGTCCCTTTTTCGGTTTAATGTCCCTTCGGAATTAAGAATGGTCTTAAAAACATAGTCCATTCGAAATAACAATGTCACGTCGAAATTAAGAATGATCTTAAAAACAAAGAAAGTCGTCAGCTTTTGAAGAAGCAATGACTAGCTTTGTCAAAATGACTCAAACCAATTTTCAAGAGATGAAGTCTAGTCAAGAAGTTGTCCAAAGAAATAATGAGGCTTTAATGAATACACTTGATAATCAAATAGGGTAGTTGGCAAAGCAAATAGCAAATCAGTCAAGCAAAGGATTTTCTGGTAATACACAAGATAATCCAAAGAATGAAAGTTGTATGGTCATTGAGTTGAGGAGCAAGAAAGTTTTAACACCTTTAGTTCCAAAAGTCACAAAGAATAATGAAGATGTAGTAGTGGAGGAGGCTGAACAAGGTGTAGTTGAAAAGAATGAAAATGGTGTAGTTGAAAAAGAAAAGAAGGAAAAAAATTTGAGGGAGAAAAATAATAATTATCAGTATAAACATGCTTACAAGGTTGTATAATTCTTCTCTGCTAAATATTTGTTTCCATAATTTCATGAATAATAACAATTGGATCAGAAAAATCTAGTTGATATTGCACAACCTTTTCAGTTTCATTTTTCGTAGAAAATATTTTTTGACTTGTGATTTAATTTAGCGATGATTAATATAACTACCTATTTGTTAATTCTTTCATTGTTTAGCAATAGGAATTTTAGGGTTCTAATTATGAGAATTGAACCCTTGTTTACTTGGCCAACTTTTTGTTGTTATTAGATCATAAGTTGGTCTTATACTCACTGTTGGGGATGAAATTTTTTTTGAAAGAAAAGGATCTTTGCAGATTCTGTGATCTTCTAGAGTAGGAGCTGAATTTAAATCCATGGATACACCCTTTCCTTTGTTTGAAGAATTGGTTTGATTAACAGGTTGAAACACAACAGGCTCAAATTTGTCAAAATATTGTAAAAGATCAAGCATTTGAATTTAATCTGAAGGTGATGACATTTCATAATATGAGTAATCTGAAGAAAAATCATCATCCACTGCAAACTCATGAATCTTTTCACTGGTGTTGAGATTGATACATGCTTCTTAATTTCGAGTATTTTGTGTTAGACTGACATTGTTTGCTAACAAAGGAACAATCACATTACCATCACCTTGAATTAGTGAAGGTTGATAAGAGGCGAACATGCGCAAAGTAACACCATTTCCTTTTCTAATTGTGAGAAAGTATCCACCAGAAATTATTTCCATCGATAACACCAGTGAATTCCATTCCTAGCGTGATTTCTTCACGTGGATTCCTCGGGGGAATTACTGGTGTATCATTGTGATGGTTGTGATGTTTCAAATGTAATCCACTCATTGTTAGTTTATTTTTGTATTAACCTAAATTAATAGTTAGCTTAATCAAGTTCCATACTTAATGGATTAAGTGTTCTTCACTAGTGAATGAAAAATAATTTATGTTATTACAGAGATAAAAGAACAATGAGTGGAATACAAGGGAAACATCACAACCATGACAATGATACACCGGTAATTCCCCTCAGGAATCCACGTGAAGAAATCAGGCTAGGAATGGAAATCACTTGTGTTATCGATTGAATAATTCCTGGTGGATACTTGCTCACAATTACAAAAGGAAATGGTGTTACTTTGCGCATGTTCGCCTCTGATCAACCTTTTCTAATTCAAAGTGATGGTAATGTGAATGTTCCTTTGGTAGAATGTAATGTCAGTCTAACACAAAATACTGGAAATTCAAAAGTATGTATCAATCTCAACACCAATGAAAAGATTCCTGAGTTGGAAGTGGATGATGATTTTTCTCCAGATTACTTATATTATGAGATGTCATCACCTTCAGATGAAATTCAAATGCATGATCTTTTACAATATTTTGACAAATTTGAGCCTGTTGTGTTTCAACCTGTTAATCAAACCAATTCTTCGAACAAATGAAAGGGTGTATCCATCGATTTAAATTCAGCTCCAACTCTAGAAGGTCACAGAATATGCAGAGATCTTTTTCTTCCCGTAATTTTTCCATCCCCAACAGTGAGTATAAGACCAACTTATGATATAATAGCGACAACAAGTTGGCCAAGTAAATAAGGGTTGTCTTCTCATAATTAGAACCCTATACTTCCTATTGCTAAACAATGAAAGAATTAGAAAATAGGTAGTTATATTAATTATTGGTGAATTAAAACACAAGACAAAAAATATTTTCTAAGAAAAATTAAACTGAAAAGGTTGTGCAATATCAACTAGATTTTTCTGATCCAATTGTTATTATTCATGCAATTATTGAAACAAATATTTAGCTGAGATTAATGATACAACCCTGTAAGCATGTTTATATTGATAATTTGATTTCTTTTACTGTTAATGAGGAAATTCTGAGGGATGTGTCCTCTATATATTTCTATAAATCCACGTTCATTTTAAAAATCAATTAACACAACTTTGGCATAAATAAAAAAAAATTTCTTTTAATATTTTCGAACAATATTTAAATCTAAAAATAATTAATCTTGAATAAAATGAAAGCTCAAAACAAGTGTTGGATTAAGGTTTGCAATTTAACGCCCTTAAATACAAAAGGAATAAATTAAATCTACCAAATAAAAAAATAATCATTCATCACATTCACAATTGATAAAATTATGTTCTCATGTAGAAAAAAAAAATACCAGAGGAATGCATTCTCCTAGAGAGCCACAACTTTACAAGGCTCTGACGCGGCCAGTTCTACATTCAAGTGGGAAGCGTAATGAAGCTTTCTTACAGAGAAGGCTTCCTTAATTAAGACGTCAGTAAAGTACTAAGGTAAAATTGATAAGGGTACAAGTAAAATACTAGGGAGCCATTCAAGGCCCGCCAATAAGAGATTGCTTCATGAAGTAACATCAGAAAGTTATAAGTCGTCGTTCATGGTTCGCCTATTGGGAATTACATCAAAAAGACGCTATGATTCGAACACGTTAGCAAGAAATGAAAAGTCGCCAAAGATCAACCGTTAGATCTAAATCTAACAAAAATGAAGACTTCAGTCGTAGCATATGCTACTCAACTCGCCATAAGATTCATATATGATAGTCGTCACCCACACTTTAATGTCTAAAACAACTTTACTACTAACCACTTTGCCTCGTCCCAAGACTCGTGCTTGGGGGGAAGTGGACCATCAATCTTATAGCAAACCTCTTCGCCTTGTCCCAAGGGTTGTGCTTGGGGGGCTATGAACTATCGACTCCATAGTTAATCCTTTCGCCTTGTCCCAAGACTTGTGCTTGGGGGGTTGTAGACCGTCAATATATTCCTAAGGGCTCAAATACCCTCTAGAAAGGCTTAGGCGTCCTCCAGAAAACTCCTGAGGCCTAGGCGCACCCTTCTAGAGATGCCGCCTCAACTAGCTTCTAAAAGCATCTAGAGCTTAGTAAAAAGACTTAAGGCACAACTTGTTTGGAGCTTAAGTCCTGAGAAAACAAGTTCACGGAGGGCTATATATACACCTCTTGAGAGCATTGTCAAGGCATCTCAAAAACAGAATAACCCTAGATTCTATTATTGTACTCACTGCAAGTACAACCCTATAAAACCCTAAAAACATGTTAAACAGTTCGGATTTTAGCGTGGAAAAAATATCAGCCAAAAAAATGTTTTCCTTTTTACTGAAATTAAAAACAATGATGAAATAGTTATAAGAAAATATATATGTTAAGTCTTTTGATATGAATAAAATTTAGCCACACCTGAAACAAAACCCTTGATCCGCCCCTGTCTAGAATATTCTTCATTTGGTCTTGAAAATTTCATTTGACGTTATTTATCCTTAGTCTTGCTAGCATTTGAAGATGACACTTTTTTATTTCTTGAATCTTCATCTGATTTGTCTTTTTTCTTATCATGGTTTTCATGTTTCTCTAGTAATTCACTTATAGTTCCTTTTATCTCTGCAACAACATAAATTATTTATCATATAATTTTGCACGGAAAGGAAATTCAGAACACACATAAGAAACTATTCTACACTTCTGTCATGAAGAAGAATGTAATAAATAGGGGAAAAATAGCCATAAAATTGAAGGAAATCAAACTCTAGTCAAATAAACTTCAGCAAAATATATTTGGTTATTAAAATAAAATATATTTGATATTAAGAAATAGTCACGCATATAATATTTGATTTATATGCTATACAGGAGATCTAAAAGTAAAACAAGTAGTTGAAACAGTAGCTTGTTCTTATTATTTATGAATATTTGTAGGTTGATGAATATAGCACAAGTAATTTCGGAGAAGAAAAAAGGAAAAAAAAAACAAAATAAATATGATCATGCCACGTTAGTTCATGAATATGAAAATACATGAGTGACCATATTTATTATTGAAATGACAACACATCATTGGATACATGTGTAAAATAACTTTACAATGTCAGTTTATAATAAATATTTGAGAAGAATGGAACCTCTTCTGCATTTACCAGCTTAACATGTATAAGTCAACTATTAAGTCGTTCAAGGTAGTAAAGGTTAGAGAAGATCTTCGTATTTCAAGGTAGTATTTGATATATTTGTTGTAACCCTTCATTTACAATCATACAATTTGATTTGAATATTTAGAATATCAGATCCTTTTCTGTCCTTATTGTCTCCATTTCTATATGTCAACTAATCAGTTATCAAGTGACTTAGATGCACATGGATGTAACAGTTAGTTTCTACCTGTACAGGTGCTAAGGTGACTTAAGGTGACATTTATTTTAATAATCATTGAAGTATTATTTTCTTGACTGTCACTTTACAATTATATGGATGACTTATTTTAAATTCAACTTTCTTTTCCAATAATTTTTTAGGTTCATGAAACTCAATAGTTTGGTTATATTTCCAAGAAGAATATGGTTTCACTTGTCCAATCAATATTTATAGAGATTTTTTAATTCCATTGAAAATTGAAATGGTGTTCATTAGGAAATATTTTTTTTTGCAACACCATATTCCCCAATGAAAATATAACATAAAATTCATTAATTTTGAAATAGATTCACAGTAATTTCAAAATATTGTATACAAATTTCTTTTCGAAAATAGGCTTAGTACTTAACATCCACACTTACACAAAATAGTTCCTGAACAAGACTATTTAAATATAAAATTAATCACCAAATTAAAGAATACAATTATAATTGGTCTAAAGATGAGTATCGGGAAAAAATATACAGAGTAATTACCTAGATAATAAAATAAATAAATATTACAAATTGAACTTGCATAATATATTTTCATTATCAGCAAGCTTCAATTTAACTTTTACTTCGCTTACAAGAGAAGTAGGGGTACTCATATTTTGATTATCATAATTGACAGAAGCAGCATGCGACTGATCAACAGAAACAACAACTCGAACAAAAGTTGTTGTTCCAACATTGAGTTTTTGAATATGAAGATTTGGTCTCTTTGGGATCCTAGACATGTATCTCTTTTTCCTTTCCTTTTGAGTTTCAGAATTGTAGTGACTTGCCATATCACTACCAAATTTATGGGATGTTGAAATTACTTTGTTGCACTTTGGACACGTGTACGATCCATGTTTATTGTGTGGCAAAGTAATTTCAACATCCCAGAAATTCGCTAGTCATGTGACAAGTCACTACAAGTCTGAAACTCTAGAAGAGAGAAAAAAGAGATACATGTCTAAGATCCGAAAGAGACCAAATCTCCGGATTCAAAAGCTCAATGATGGAACAACTACTTTTGTTCCAGTTGTTGCTTCTGTTGATCAATCTCATGCTACTTTGGTCAATTATGATAATCAAAATATGAGTTCCCTTGCTCCTTCGGTATACGGAGTAAAAATTAAATTGGAGCCACAAATAATTAAAATATATTATGCATGCTCAATTTGTAATATTTATTTCTTCCGTTATCTAGGCAATTACTCTGTATTTTTTTTCCAGTACTCATCTTTAAACCAATTATAATTGTATACTTTATATTGGTGATTAATTATATATTTAAATAGTCTTGTTTGATAACTATTTTGTGTAAGTGCAGATCTTAAGGACTAAACCTATTTTTGAAAAGAAATTTGTATAATATATTTTGAAATCACCGTGAATCTTCAAAATTAATGAATTTTATGTTATATATTTATTGGGGTTTAAGATGTTGCAATATAAAAATTATTCTTAATAAACGTCATTTCAATTTTCAATGAAATTAAAAGACGTCTCCATAAAATTTTAGAGTGGACAAGTGAAACCATATTCTTCTTTGGAATAACCAAATTAAACTATTGAGTTTCAAGAACCCAAAGTATGTATTGGAAAAGAAATTTGAATTTAAAATTAGTCATCCTTATAAATATAAAGTGTTAGACAAGAAAATAATACTTCTTGCTTTTTAAAATAAATATCACTTCTTGAATTTAACCCATCATGAAGAAATATTTCACAAATATTCAAACCATGACATGCATCTTGAGAGATATGTTCCTCTCTTGTCTCTATTGTATATGCATCTAGCTAGATGTCAACGTTAGATTCCTCCATTATTTGAGAGATCAAAGATCCTACCAATTAATTGAATGAATTCAACAGCTGATCATTGTCTACGAAGACACTAAAGGAAGAAGATGATTCAAAATTATGTTTTAGAGTTAAAAAGCTGCATCTTACAAAATTAATAAAATTATAATAATTTGTTTTGTAAGATTTTTTTTTCATTCATTTTTAAACAACGCAAACACATATATACATCATATAAACCAATGAGAATGCAAGGGATCTCCAACTTTATCTGAGGTCCAGAGTTTGAATTCAGCCCTGAGAATGCAACATTGTTAAATTTTTTGTCGAAGAGATTTTCCACTCAACTCAAGAGATTAGTCCATGTAGTTGACGGCAGAGTTTACCCTGTTCACACAAAAAAAATTATTTACATCCTTTATATATATTTCTATAAAATCCACGTTCATTTTAAAAATCAATTCACACAATTTTTTCATAAATAAAAAAAAATTCATTTTTTTAAATTTTGGACAAAATTAAAATCTAAAAAAATTAATCCTGAATAAATTGAAAACTCAAAACAAGTGATAGATTAAGGTTTGCAAATGAAACGCTCTGCTAGGGTTTTTACCTAGCATGAGCGCCGTCCAGCCTTTTCAATTTTATATCCATTGCCAATTTTGTTTACTTGTTGATTCACCACCTAGCTTTCATTGGCTTTTGAATCATAGATTAATTGAGTGTGCTTCTTCCAATTGGTAACGTGTGGGTTTCTTTCCACCGTTTTGGCAATTGTTCAGGTGGAAGTAATTCAATTACTTTTTTCTTCTTATGACATCAACCTTCTGGACTTAATCACCGTTTCTTTCTTTTCTGTAATTATTTTTTTTTTTCTTTAGAGGGTATTGGTTTAGTCCCCTCTCATTGTAAGTTTTTTTTTCCCTTTTTTAATAAAATTTACGTATTTAAAAGGCGGTAGAGGATGGGATGTCTGTTAGATGTCAACCTATTTTGGATGCTTTAGACTCCCCCAGATGCCCAACCTTTCTCTTGGCCTTATCATATAAAAAAAAAAAAAAAAAAAAAAACATACCGGGAGGAATGAATTCTCCTACAGAGCCACAACTTTAGCTGCAACATTCACCGGAATACCTGAAATTCAAATAAAACAAAATCATAATTTTTGAGTTTTTTTTTACTATTATAACAAACTAGAATAACTCTATTTAATTCGGTTTCAAAAATCATGAAAACTTTGATATAAATCTATCCATGTTGATGTTTGTTTGAACTTTGAATTTGTTATAGTCAACAATCAACACATTCACGTAGTCAAAGACGTAAGTGATATCTTGATCGAGATCGGAATAATATCCAGATCTTTAAGAATTTTGACTTTATAAAAATTTAAATTATGCATTGAAATATGGAACGTCCGAACACGATTGATATGGTGGGATAAGGGAAGAACTCCCTTTTCACTATATTTGAGGAATGACTTGAGAGTGAAATAGTAGAAAAAGAAAAGAAAATTATGTTTGAGATTTGAGAAATTGATAATGGTATGCGATTGAAGACAATATGTGTTAAAAAATTTTACTTACGATTTATATAGGCAAATCGACCAAGGACACATAGTCTTGTAGGTAGAGACGTATGTGGTATCTTGATCAAGATCGGAATAATATCCAGATCTTTAAGAATTTTGACTATCTAAAAATTTAAATTATGCATTGAAATATGGAACTTCCGACCTTGATCTGAATGGATCCAAATAAGGGTGGACATCGGTCGGCCTCGATCGATTTTCAGGTGAAAAACCCAAATCCAAGGTGATCGATGGGTGATGAATCCCACCTATCTTCGTCTGTGTGGTCACCGGAATAAAGAGATCTGGAACGGAGGAGCAAGGTCAAGGTGAAAGAAACGGTGGAGATAAGAGGTAATGGAGAAGAGGAAGAGTCTATGTGTGGCGGCTGTTAGGATTTGGTGTGGTTACAGAGAGATTGTGCAGCTGCTAGGGTAACACATTAGATTATATAATTATAAGATATAATAACAATATATACTGTGTTATCATGGTTTTTGGGTGCCAAGCCATTAATTGGACTTGAACCTTTTGACCGTTGATATCTCTCTTTTTCTTGGGAAGGGTAAAAGGAGAAAAACCCTTGATTTTCCGAATTCGGGGGTCGTTTTCGCTACGGGAAGGTGTTAGGCACCCGGAGCGATTATGGTATTCCATAAGAACCGCTCTCCTAAGTTTATTTCTACGCTTTATTTTTAGAGACTATTTGTAAAAAAATGAAGGTGTGATTAGTGAAGAATGGGGGTGAGAAGAAGTAGAATTTGATTTTATTTCGGCTTGGAGGAGTTTTGACTCATTGCCTACGTACCCTTTTAAGGGATCAAAACCGATCGTAGTTCATTATCAAAAATGGTTTTTGTTTTTGTTGGTTGATTTTAAGTTTGAAAAGAGATTTTGAAGAATAGAGATGAGAGGCCTCAAGGGCATAAGATTTGGAAAATGTGAGGTGGAATTAATCGTTTTGCTAAATGAAGTCTAAGCATGGTTAAAGTTCATTAAAAGTTTTACTTAAGAAAATAAAAGGGAAAAGTTATTGGAGTTTTGACTCCATTTTTTATAAAAATATTTGAAGTGAATTTATTTGCATATTTTTTGGAAAAAATTGGATTTTCTCTAAGTGTTCGAAACTAAGCGTTCATCTAATCATGCAATCCTAGCCATACATCTATGCATACAATCCTAAGCATACATCTAGGGTGAGTGTGTGCGTGTCGGTGCGTCATAGTGTCCATAGTCCATATTACAAAAATCGCCTAAATACATTCTATGGCCTCTTTGCCAAGCTACAAACCAATGATAACAAATTACACCACTAAATGAATTAAAACTTGCAAAAATAAATGCTAAGCTAAAGAAAGTGGGGGAGGTAGTGAAATGCTATGAAATGTATGACACATGAGATGAAATAGTTAGTAAAATAAAGCATAGAGTAAAAGGAGTGCACAAAAAAAATTATTAAGAGGAAAGACATAAAAGAAACTAGTAAAGTGACAAAATGTGCATGAGAATGGTCATAAGGCTCTAGCATAGATATGACCCATAATCCCTTCATCATGGCATTTTTAGAAGTCTTGTTTTGTGCCATAATGTGAAAAAAAAAATGGAACATATTTGATGCTAAAGTTTATAGCACACTTTCAAAATATTGTGGCACTTTATTTACTAGCAAAAATGCATACTAATTGCAAGCCAAGAAGGGAGATGAGATTGAGACATACAAGCAGCAAATCAAACATATAATCAGCAACAAATTTATCACAAGATTGCATTCCAAAAGTTCAAATCACATGTCAACAATTCATGAGGGATATGCTACTAAAAAATGCACAAATTTATGTCTAAACACACTAATTAACCAAGAAATATCACATGCTTTTTTTTTATCATTTTAAAACCATTGAGAAGTATAAAAAAGTCATGAAAATACGTCAAGAAACATGTGATAATTTTTGGAGATTTTTTAGAGAAAATTTCAAGCATGCAGGGGTTCAAACAGCAAAGAAATATGGTGCAAATAGCAGGAAAATAAACAAAAACGTAAATGAACAAAGCCCAACTCACAAAACTCAGATTGCACAGGAGACGTTGGATTGATCCAGGGTAAGAAACCCTAGATCCAACGGCCAGGAATGAAGGAGGTTGGACCGGTCCTGAACCGGTCCGGTTCACTGGCTTTATAAAGGGGGGAAACCGGTTTTTTTTCATTCTCTCCCTCTCCTTCTCTCTCTTCTCTCATCCTAGTGAGAGAGGCTCCCACTTCTCTCTTCCCTCTCTCGCCGGAAACCTCAAGGAGGAAGATGAGTCTTCATCTTCTCCGGTGAAGCTTGTTCTTCCGGCGCGGTGGCCGGCCACCCAAGGGTGGCGGCGCCGCCGCCGGAGTTGAACAAACTTCTCCGTTTTCAAAAATTTTCACATTTTTAGATATCCTTTTTGGTCGCAAACACGAATCCGGCACTGGTTTTCTCACACGAGGTCTAAATCTCTGTAGATCTACACTTTTGTTCGCGGTTTTGAAAAGATTTTTCTTGATTCTTTTTAGTGTTTTATTGAATGAAAGTTGCAAATCTGTGTTTGATTCGTGTTTGTTACCGTTTCTGAGAAAGAAAGATGAGTTTCACGTGTTTACCTGTGATTTTTGACTGGAGATTTTGAACAAGATCTTCGGAAAACTTGATTGTTGGTGCGGTTTGTTGATTCTCTGGCTTGGATCCGAAAATAAATCGGTTCTTTCCCTCTTCTTCTCAAACTTTCGGATCCTTCGCGATCGTGCTTGGATTCGTTGCTATTGGTGACGGATCCGCACTAGAATTGTGAAGGATTCGGTTCGATGATGATGATTCTCCAATGAATCACTGAGAACTGTGATGATTTTCAATTCTGGAAAATTTTCTAGGGTTTTTGTTCTTGGTGATTTTCTATGATTTTTCTGTTTTGATTTGTAACTGAATGGAGAGAGAAAAGAAATCTGTTTGTGATGAATTTCTGACTGTGCATTGAATGCGCCTTTTATAGGCTGCCACTTGTATTTGAGACCCAATGGGACACTGCCACCTGGAATTGGACTTTGCTGCAAAAAAGAAAAAATAAAGGACTAAACTGCAATTAACAAAAAGGACTTAAAAATGCAATTTTAAAAAGTATTGGACTAAATTGTGATTTAAAAATAAAATTGAACTAAAAAAAGTAATTTTGACAAACGTAAAGTGAAACAAAAAAATAAAATTGACAAAACGGACTAAAACGAATCAATGGCTTAAATGAGGTACTTCAAAGTAACCTCTCTATGCCGAAATTTTGTGTGAAATGACCAAAATGCCCCTAGGACTAAAATTGACCTAAACAGATTCAAATTGACTTGACACTGACTCAGATGCAAGTTTGAAATAATTTTAACAAGGTTTACTGACGAAAGGTTAAAAAACAATCTGAAAAAGACTCAGAGACAGTCACAAGGATGAAAATGGGTCCCACTGCAGGAAATGACCAAAATACCCTTCTGTATGACTTTTTTTGCAAATTTTGAAATAAACTGAGGTAAAAACAATGTAATGATTCAGAGACACTTTTGAATGACTTATAAGACAAGTAAAGACAGTTCAAAAGGTTTTATGCAAGAAAAACATAGATGAAATTGTGGTTGAAAATACTGCGAGGCAGAGACAATTTGAACTGTGCAGTTGAAATTTGATAATTGACAAAGTTTGAAATGAAATTGGGCCCAGTATTTTTAGGTCCAAAAACAGGGTATAACATACTGGGTCGGTCGGTATTGGTTACCGTTGGGCCAATAAACACGGTCCAAACCGACCTGTAACTATCCATAACAAGCCATCCATTTGAGTCCGCGTGACCCGCCGACCCGTTTCACCCCGCCCGACTCGGTTTCAACTGGGTAGGTTATCACAATTTCGGGTGGTAAAGGAAATTTTGTCCAGCCCTAGATCCAACATCATGGACTATTTGTTGAGATTTTTTGAGTAAATAATAGAGATTACAAGAAGACTTACATACTGATTGATACAGTGGGGATAAGGCAAGAACTTCTTTTTTACTAGATTGAGGAATAATCTGAGAGTCTAATAGAAGAAAAAGAAAAGAAAATTATGTTTGAGATTTAGGAAATTGACAACAGCATGAGATTGAAGACAATATGTGTTAAAATTTATTACCTACAATTTATATAGGCAAAATGACCAAGGGCACCTCACTATACAAAAATCTAAAAATAAAAATTAAATGCCAATCATACAAATCAATGTAACACCCCCCAATTAACTTTTTTAATACTAGGTGGAAAAAGCCGAATAATATTTTTTAGATAATAAAAATAAGACTTAAAACTCATTGACTTTAAATTACACAAATAAATAAGTTTCTCTTTAAATTTTCAAAATATTAGATCAGAGGTGTCTTACATCAAAATATAAAATGTGACCCAAACGTCACTCAAGTTAGAACATTTTGTTAATGGCGCTCAAACACCTTATGTCAATGGCCCAAAATGTCACAATGCCTGTGTTACACATTGCTTACTCATATACTGCTATATCTTTGAAGTTTCAATCCAATAGAACTCAACCTTGAATTTCTTTCAAAGCTCAAGCTCAAGATTTACACAATTCCTTAACATCTTAAATTCTCGCTTTATCAGACAACTTCCATACCACTTTATAATTTTTCTACAACTCTTTCATCTTGTTGCGGTGAATCCGCCCTCCCGAGTACTCTTAATTCCTTTCAACAATTCAAACTACTTAATCCCCTTCCTAGTTTTGTGTTCATCAAACACACCTATTTTCATCATTGTCTAATCGTCAGCGTTGCCAAATTCTTAATTCCATAAAGTGACACTACTACGCCTTGCTCTTCTCAACGAACCATTTCAACATAAACAAAATCCTTCGAGTTTGTCTTACAAATTCTTTGTCCCACCTCCTTCAATAGTATTCTTGAAAGTTCTAAAATATTCTCCACATCTTGAAAGTTCTATAATGTTTTATATCATTCTCCATCATTCTATTATTTCTTAATAATTCTTCTATTCAAGGGCACTTATTGTTTTGATTGGTCACACACAATAAAAATACACTATTAATGCCCATAAAACAATGCCTTCATACCAACGTAGAAAACTCTAAATCGCACGTGTGGCAATTCGTTTCCAAAAAAAAAATCTGAAACTTCATTTTGATTTTCCTTAGTGATTTCCACAAAACATATTTTCCCAATTGGTTATTTAGAAACTGCAACTTGTATTCAAAATGGAAAACAAGAAAAATGAAAGGTAGCGATAAATGCTTAATAAATCAACATGTTCTAGGTGTCTTTTATGATTTGCTTTATAAGCCAAATTTTCTTTGATTGTAGTCCCATCTGAGTTACTACTATTCATAAATTAAAGAATGTTTTATAGGGAAAAGATAATCGGTATACTTGACAATCACATTTTGACACATGTTCTATGTGCTTATAACCTTAATTTTTTCAGACATGTTTAAAAAATTTTAACCTTTGAAACATCGTGGATTATGCCACAATATTTGGCTTGTAGATTTTCATTGGATTCTCAATTTTAACTTGCCTTCCCAATTAAGTTGCTTTGTGACATTATGTGCCTTTTCAATAAACTAAACTAATTCTAGTGGTTTGCATGTATCCTTCACCTCATATGCGAGGTGAAGTAAATTTATGTAAATGATATATTTTTTCTTTTTTCCAATATACATATATAAGTTATACATAAATGATATTTTGTGCAAAACATTTTCTGAAAACATAACATTTGAGGCAAAACATAAAACAAGATAACATACAAAATACAATCGAAAAAGTCAACACAAATTTAAAAAAAAAAACCATGATTATTCAACAGTGTGAAAATCAGTATATCACCTATATTTAATATTTTCATTCTAACAAAATGCTACCGTCCATTTTTAATTTGGAATATCATCAACTACATCCAAATCAGCAAGATGTGCAAAACTAAAGTGAACATGCCAACTTTGAATTATCATCCGTTGAATTCATCGGCAAATCTTCCAAAAAATGAATCAAATCTTTTGGTCTTAGCAGAGGGCAGGCACAAACCCACCCATCCTGTAGAGGATACTGATAATCCTATTTGTCATCCGCAAAAACAACATTAGGGTGCCTCTTGAGAATGTTCAAAGTCTCATTAATTAGAACACTAAAATTCTTATTGTTTAACAATGTGAAAGAATTTATCAAGTATATATTAATTTGTGTTGTAATTGACTTCAAATTTAAGATTCTGTAAAGACCAAAATCGTGGCGCGATTTTGGGAGCCGTGGCGCGATTCTGCTTGGCAGAATGGATGTTTTTGCTGAAGGCAAATCGCGGCGCGATTTGTGGATAAGGTCGTTGTACCTTGTGTCGTACGGTTAAAATCGTGGCACGATTTTTAGCAAGCGCGGCGCGATTTCGTCTGTCACTGTGTACTATTTAAGTGTTTCTTTGCAGATTTTGAAGTAGAGGTTTTAGAGAGAGAAACTTGGATTGCAAAGGAGGTAACTTTAGGGTTGAGTGTCTTTGTGTGAGGTTCTCTTGGGTTGGAAAACATTGTAAACACCTTGGGTAGTGAGATTTCACCATTGAAAGGATCAAAAAGCTTCCTTTTGTGTTTTCTCTTAGGATTCATTGAGAGTGTGGGTGATATGAAAAATGGGTAGAAACTAGGACTTGTTCTTGTGTAAGCTTGCAAGCTATTTTCTTGTAACTCATTGTAACACTTTCATCTTAGTGGATTGGAGAGCTGCTCTCTCCCCCAGACTAGGTCATATTGGACCGAATTGGGTCAACAATCTTGGTGTGTTTGTTCCTCTCTTTTTTCATTGCTTATCTTTATTGCTTTGGTTATACTTGTGGTGTATCTCTACACTTAGATTTAGGTCTGTTTTGTTGTTGTTGCTTGAAGACACTTTACACATTGATTACCACTTCCTTTTGCTCCACACATCTTTGTTTACATTGGTGTGATTTTGTCCGAATTCACAACAATTTGACATTGTTTAAAGTAGGCGTTGAGTAAGTACCTACTTGGTTAATTATTTTACATTGTTTAGGAATCAGAACTTTAGTGTTTCAATTGTGAGATTACAAACCTTCACCTGTTTCGCTAACTCTTGCATGTTGTTTTGTTGTTGGAGTTTTAGTAGGGAAACTTGTTGCTATTTGATCAAAAGGTGGAGTTATACTCATTGTCATGTATGGAAAATTTCTAGGTAGAAAATAATATATTTTGATTCCATGAGTTGGAGCCGAATTATAATCTTTAGATATATTTTTTCCCCTACGTCAAGAGAAATGGTTTGACTAATTGGTATCAATGTTGACGTATTAACAAGTTTAAGCACAATAGGCACAACTTTATAAGAACTAGTAAAGGTGACATCTCAATATATGACTAATATGAAAGTAATTCACCGTCAACTTCAAAATCGGGAGTAATTTTATTCTCATTATTTTGAGTAAGACTTTCATTGGTGGGGACCAAAATAATATTCACATTAACACTATATTCTATTTGTGAAGCTTGATTTGAGGTTAACATGGTTCCTTGCAAAGCAAGTCCATTTCCAACTCCAATTGTGAGCAAGTATCCACCAGGAAATTATCCATTAATGACACCACTGAATCGCATCATTTTCTAGATTTCGTCATATGGATTCCTAGGGGAAATTACAGGTGAATATTTTATTTTGGGTTCTTGTATAACACTTATCAGTTTAGACTAATTTCCTTTGTTTTATGATCGTTGAGAATAATGTATCTAGAACTTTCTTCATCTGGTCTTGAATATTTCCTTTTGGGATTTTCTAAAAATGAGAAAGTGAATATTTCCTCAAGACCATTTCTTACTCTAATATTAATAAAGTGATCCATCAATGACACCAATGAATTGCATCTGTATAAATAGAAGGCATGTGTTTTAGGGTTTTCGGTGTTAAACAAATTTAATTTTGAGGAAACCCTTGTGAAAGGGTTGGTGGATTATGTGGAGGAATTTATGAGGTGGAAAATTCATAAGAAAACATGAGGGGATAGAAGATTGATATGAAACTTGGGTGAATCTAGGTATTATCAAAAGATATCCTTAGGAAATTAAAGGCTAAGGGTTGGGTTCCTTTTCGGGATAAATTCTAGGGTTGGGAAACAATTGTAAACATGTTGGGAAGTGAAGTCATTAAATCTCTTGGCTACAGGAAGAGATTCGGGAAAAGACAGACATTAGGGTTTGCTCTTGGATAGCTAGGTGAAGGATAATTTCTTGCAACTCTTGTATTGTTTTTTGTAAAAAAACTCATTGATAGTGAACTTGACCTCCAGACGTAGGTCAAATTTAGGCTGATTGCATGAACAAATATCGTTTTGCTGTTCTCTATTCTCTTGTTTATTTATTTTTTTTTTCCGATTGTGGTTCTACTATGCACTGTTGTTATTGCTTGCAATTGTTTTCATTAATTGTTGTCAAGCATACATTCTCCAAACATTTATGTATATTGGTGTGAGTTTTGTGTCGAATTCACAACACATAGTTAGGTCTTTGGATATTTACTTAGGAAGAAAGTGGATTCATACACTTCACAGATCCCATTCTATTACTTAGATATAAAACTGCAAAACACACTACTAGAATACTTAACAGAAAAAAACTAAACTAACTAACTAAACAAAAATATAACTAACAACCTAACTAAAAGACTCAAACACCACAATTCATTCTTATTTTCATTTTCGTGTTCTCCAAGTGGTGTATAATATGAGGTCCTTATGAATTGCTATTGAATACCATATCTGTTGTTAAATTGAAATTTTGTTGAATCATGTTTACATTGCACTTTTGTTTCTGACAAAGTGGTGTATAATATGTGGTCCTTACTATTGAATTGCTTCTGACCTCTTACTTTTGTTTTGCTTTCTTTTATTGAATTCCTAACAAAATTCATGCAAAATTCCAACTATCCGACCCAAATTCTGTTGACTAAGCACAAACATAGGGCTCCCTACAGTATAAACATTCCAACTATCAGTTTACAACCTTTGTGGAGGGTCCACCACATCTTTAGAAACTTGAAAGAGGAAGAAAACTGGTGAATATCAGTTTTGAAGTCTAGGAGAAGGGGGTATCAGATCTGGTTTTGGTTAAGGTTGAGCAAGAGATAGTTGAGCAGATTCAACAAGAAGAAACAATGAAGAAAACTTTAAAAATGCTGCAAGAGACCGCAAGAAAATTCGAATTGTGCCAAGGCATATTCAATTGGTTGTGAGGAACGATGAAGAATTGAGCAAGCTTCTTGGTGATGTTACCATTGCCAATGGCGGTGTTATGCAAAATATTCACAATCTGTTGCTTCCAAAGGGTGCTGCTGATGATGAATGAACAAAAATCACTTTCTCTTGGAACATTGTTCTATTTCAATAAATGAATACAAATTATGCAAGCCTTCAAAATTCATTTTCACATCACATTAAGATCTCAGGCAATGTTCTACTAGCTTGTGCCACTTATAAAAGCTTGCTATTGGGTACGCTTGGTCTTGCATATGTCATACAAAATTATAGTGCAATATCATTGGAATGCATGAAACTTTCTTTTGGATATATCTTTGGCTCTGCATTTGAACTATTTGGTTTCGCTATTAGCTTGGCTAAGCTTGTTGGCAATGGTAACTTCAGTCCCTATTACTTTGTTAAAAATGGTAACTTCAATCTCTATTCCTTTTTAGTTGTTGATCAATTTGGATATATTTCTTCACAATGTGTATATTGGAGTACCCTTGATTGTTAAGATGTGGTTTTGATAGAAGTGTTGATTGGTAAGAAACCCATGGAGAGAATTGTGAACTTTCTTTCAATGTCCCAACTCTGTAGATCAAGCTCTATCTTTATCCATAATAAGCAAGTTAAGTCACTATTGCATAGTCTAATTTGTATGATGTACATGTCTTTGTGATATTACTGCTCCTGCTTAGTATCTAGTGATATCTCAAATGTTTGGAGTGAAGTCTCATTTCACAATCAAGGACTGGCTTCAAGAATTGGAAACTGTTGAGAAACATGGCATCCATGAAAATAGAGAGAAGAAGCTTAGAAAATTATTGTATTGATAATAGTTGAAATGATACAAGAATGAAAAAGTGATACAAATGAGTCAACTTGTGACTTATATAGTGACTATACTAGTACCCTAACTAACTCTAAAATGAGTATCACTATCTATATTTCAACAGAAACTACTGGTGACATCAAGGATATTAAACTTGAAGAGAATATTAGCAGGTTTCGGTGTTGTTACAACAATGATAATAACAAGCTCTTGGTCTATGAATATGCCCTAAACTCTAGTTGGACTCGTATGTTTAATGGTTAGAAAATTTTGTTTGATAGTGGGATTTATTTGTATAAAACCCAACAAATGAATCTCGTCATAGATAAGATGAATCTCGTCATTTAATTGTTAGAAAATTTTGTTTGATGGGATAACTTTGTGCGCAGTTTTATGATCAGGCCATAGATAAGATGAATCTCGTCATTTAATTAAAATTTTGGTTTTATTCCTATTTGTAGGATGCTTAATGGGGTGGTAGAGAGCGAGCAATTTGATGTTTAAAGGGAAAATAGAGATTTCGGTAAGATGCGCGTTGAGGACTCGGGAGTAGAGAGTGTTGTTGAGTGATTGACGTTAGGGATCCTTTCGAAGAGGCGACAAATGAAAGGGATGGTTCAATCGGTGATTGTGACCGAGAATCGAAGACGATTGGTGATGGATAAAAACTGTTTCAAGATGACGAAGAGATACTTGAAACTATCTTGAAGAGAGAGAGGAAGGAGAGGTTATAAGCTAACATCCCATTTGCATGAATATCATAGATGTTCTTAACGGCGTCGTTGAGGAATATGAAGATGTGCCCCCATAACTCATCTAGTAAATATGAAACTGTTGCAGCCACTGCCATGGATAATCGTTCGCTCACTCCTATGAAAATATGCTACACAACAAAAACAACAACCCTAGACTCAACAAAGCTTTATAAATCGATTCTAAAATCGTGCTCAAGCCTAGCTGGCCCAAGCCCTAAATATATTCTAAATTTAGTTTTTTTCAATCGTTTTGATAAACATCTTAATGATTTAAAGTGTACATGGAGTTGATAGGGAGTGATTAGTATAATATCTTTGGTTGAGGCTTGTGGTGTGGTTGTGCAATCTATTGTAACAGGTGGTGAATGAGGTAAGTATTAAATTCATAGAGTCTTGTCAGTTTGATTTTACTTTCTGAAAAGTTGTATTATTCCTTTAACTAGACCTTTGGTTTTCTATGATGTTGATGGAGGCATGATAACTCTTACTAAGATTATAGGTTTTATGAAAGAAAAGTTTCTTTTTAAGTATATCAATGTGGTTGAAAGTTAACATCAATAGATTGTACAAAGTGCTATCTATTATGGCAAGTTCTACTTTGCTTATGATAAAGAGCATCAAATTTGACGAATTAAGTAAAAGTTGTTTTATAATCCTTTGGTGCATTCATATTTTGCAAAATATTTGGTATTTGCTATTGAAGGATCCAACGAGAATGTGTTGATCATGCTTTGATCGCAAAATGATTTGAATTTGTAGTAAATTTGGTTTCATAAAAGTAATTCCTCAATCTTCAAAGAGATTGATAGTCCTTGAGCTGCAAAAGCTGTCACAATATCAAATAATTAGAAAATTAAAGAAATAAAATACATTGTATTCTCTTTTGTTCCGATTGGTGAAAATATCAGCTATCCTCGTCCCTACGCATTGATCCAGCTTTTGAAAATCTCTATACGAGTTTTGCTCATTTATTCATAAACTTTTTATTAAGTTGCTTAATTACTTCTATTGATAAAAATAAGGGATGGAAAATTTTCATGGTTCTATTTCTATCTTTATCTTTATACAGGAGTTGCTATTGCTTTTGCTTCCAAATAAGTACTTGGCAATGTGTTCACTGGTTTATAAAAATGTGATTGTCAAGTATACTTGTTATGGCTCTTATTTTCTCTACAAACAAGCCTTTAATGTGTAAATTGTTACTATTTTTATGAGGAAAGTTTCCCATTCCTCTTAAAAGTAGCACAACATGTTCTCCTGCTAATTCAAGTTGGCCAAGCCAAAGAAAAGGTCATAACCTCAACTCAGATGGGAATACACTCATGGAAAATTTGGCTTATAAGGAAAATCATGCACGACACCTAGAAAATGTTTTTGATTTGTTAAGCATTTATGTTTACGTTAAAAAAACAAGTTGCAGTTGCTAAATGACCAATCACTAAGGAAAATCAAAATGAAGTTACAGAATCTTTTTGGAAAGGAATTGTCGAACGCGCGATTTAGACTTTTCTACGTTGGTATTTAACTAAGGATTTGAGGACATTGTTTCATGGGCATTAATAGCGTATTTTTATTGTGTGTGGCCGATCAAAACAATGAGTGCCCTTGAACAGAAGAATTATTAAGTATAGTATGGAATGGTTTCAAGAAACCCATGCAGTTTGACCGATAATATTGAAGGAGGCGGGACAAAGAATTTCGATGAGAAACACGTGGGATTTTGTTTATGTTGTAATGGTTCGTTGAGAAGAGCAAGGCATAGCAGTGTCACGTGATAAAATTAAGAATTTGGCAACGCTGACGATTAGACAATAATGATGAAAATAGAAGTGTTCAAGATATATTCTTGGATGAGATCGTGGGAAGATACTATCCTAGTTGGTCATCAAGTTGCACCTGCTAATCGCACGGTGATCCTTACGTGCGAGGTCTTACTCTCTCAATTGATTTAGGCTTATCCCTTTGATGGCTAACAGCACCTGCTAATCGCGCGGTGATCCTTATGTGCGGGGTCTTGTTAATTCAAAGGTAAT
This sequence comes from Medicago truncatula, assembly GCF_003473485.1. Classification (NCBI taxonomy): domain Eukaryota; kingdom Viridiplantae; phylum Streptophyta; class Magnoliopsida; order Fabales; family Fabaceae; genus Medicago; species Medicago truncatula. Next base: position 2,809,532 of record NC_053048.1, on the reverse strand, counting down.
TGAAGCATGGACTTAAATTGGTTTTCCAATTTTTCCTAAGGCTATGAAGTGCCAAAGTTCCATTAGGTTAACCCATCCTTGAATCTTAGGTATCCCAAATCACACTCTCCCTCTCGATAGTTCTCCAAACATGCAGCACTATCAGCGTTTACCTTACCAAGGATGAAAGACGAATGGTTCTAATAGGTTTCGGTCTTTTTCCTTAAAGCAGCCGCTTGTTTCCCTAGTCTATAACTAGTTACCTTCTAGGTTTAGCAAAGTTATTACTCAGTCTTAGTATAATGTCACCTCCTAAGTACTTACTACCAGGATCAACTCGCTCTCGGTATCTTTCACTAGTTACAAACTACTTACTTTCTACACAGATAATTATCAGCATAATGATATAAATATCAATATATAAGCATCCAGATAGTGAAAGCAATGTTAGGCCATGTCACAACCTAAGTATCTAATCTAGGGTTGTGTCTACTACATAAATAAACCTAGGCTAATAAAACTAAATAGCTAACAGAAAATAACTAAATAAACGACATATAATTAAACAACTAAAAAACTACATAGTTACACATGGTAACTAAAGACAAGATACAAAAAGATAAAAACATACCTTAGAAAAGATAGGAGTAGATAATACAAATATTCAACATACAACAGTTTGAATCCACTCTTACCAAATCCATCCCCTCAACAACAAAGAAAGTCATCAGCTTTTGAAGAAGCCATGACTAGCTTTGTCAAAATGACTCAAACCAATTTTCAAGTGATGAAATCTAGTCAAGAAGTTGTGCAAAGAAATAATGAGGCTTCAATGAATAGCCTTGATAATCAAATAGGGTAGTTGGCAAAGCAGATAGCAAATCAATCAACCAAAGAATTTTCTAGTAATACACAAGATAATCCAAAGAGTGAAAGTTGTAAGGTAATTGAGTTGAGGAGCAAGAAGGTTTTAACACCTTTAGTTCCAAAAGTCACAAAGAAGAATGAATATGTAGTAGTGGGGGAGGCTGAACAAGGTGTAGTTGAAAATAATGAAAATGGTGTAGTTGAAAAAGAAAAGAAGGAAAAAAAAATTGCGGTATAAAATTAATAATTATCAGTATAAACATGCTTACAGGGTTGTATAATTCTTGTCTGCTAAATATTTGTTTCCATAATTGCATGAATAATAACAATTGGATCAGAAAAATCTAGTTGATATTGCACAACCTTTTCATTTTCATTTTTCATAGAAAATATTTTTTTACTTGTGTTTTAATTTTGCGATGATTAATATAACTACCTATTTGTTAATTCTTTCATTGTTTAGCAATAGAAATTTTAGGGTTCCAATTATCAGAAGACAAACCTTGTTCCCCTGGCCAACTTGTTGCTGCTATTAGATCATAAGTTGGTCTTATACTCATCGTTGGGGATGGAAAATTTCAGGGAAGAAAAGGATCTCTCCAGATTCTGTGACCTTCTGGAGTATGAGCTCAATTTATATTGATGGGTACACCCTTTCCTTTGTTCGAAGAATTGGTTTGATTAACAGGTTGAAACACAACAGGCTCAAATTCGTCAAAATTAATCAAACCAATTCTTCGAACAAAGGAAAGGGTGTATCCATCGATTTAAATTCAGCTCCAACTCCATAAGGTCACAGAATATGCAGAGATCCTTTTCCTCCCATAAATTTTCCATCCCCAACAGTCAGTATAAGACCAACTTATGATCTAATAGCAGCAACAAGTTGGCCAAGTAAATAAGGGTTGTCTTCTCATAATCAGAACCATAAAATTCCTATTGCTAAATAATGAAAGAATTAGCAAATAGGTAGTTATATTAATCATCGGTGAATTAAAACACAAGACAAAATATTTTCTAAGAAAAATGAAACTGAAAAGGTTGTTCAATATCAACTAGATTTTTCTGATCCAATTGTTATTATTCATGCAATTATTGAAACAAATATTTAGCAGAGATTAATGATACAACCCTGTAAGCATGTTTATACTGATAATTTGATTTCTTTGGTTGTTAATGAGAAATTCTGAGGGATGCATCCTCTATATATTTCGATAAATCCACGTTCATTTAAAAAATCAATTAACACAACTTTGCCATAAATTAAAAAAAATCATTTTATATTGTCGATCAATATTTAAAACTAAAAAAAAAAATCCTAAATAAAATGAAAGCTCAAAACAAGTGTTGGATTAAGGTTTGCAATTTAACGCCGTTAAATACAAACTGAATAAATTAAATCTACCAAATAAAAAAATAATCATTCATCACATTCACAATTGATAAAATTATGTTCTCATGAAGAAGAAAAAAAACATACTGAGAGGAATGCATTCTCCTACAGAGCCACAACTTTAGCTGCAACATTCACTGGAATACCTGAAATTCGAATAAAATAAAATAAAATCATATATTTTGAGACTTTTTTTAGTAATATAAAAAACCAGAATAACTCTATTTAACTCGGTCTCAAAACTGATTAAAACTTTGATACAGATCTATCCATGTAGATGTTTGTCTGAACTTTGAATTTGTTATAGTCAACACATTCACGTAGTCAAAGACGTTAGTGATATCTTGATCGAGATCGGAATATCCATATCTTGAAGAATTTTTACTTTATAAAAAAAAATTATGCAGTGAAATATGGAACATCCAAACACGATCTGACTGGAACAAACTTCCTTGACCATGTGGGAAATAAAGTTGAGAATGTTTTAGGAAAACAATAGAGATTGCAAGAAGACCCACAAACTGATTGATATGGATGAATAAGGGAAGAACTCATTTTGGACTATATTTGAGGAATGATCTGAGAATGAAATAGAAGAAAACGAAAAGAAAATTATGTTTTGAGATTTAAGAAATTGACAACAGTATGCGATTGAAGACAATATGTGTTAAACAATTATACTTACGAGTTTGAATTCAGCCTTGATAATGCAACATTGTTAAATTTTTTGAGCGAGAGATTTCCCACCCAACTAAAGAGATTAGTCTTTGTAGTTGCGGACAGAGTTACCCCTGTTCACAAAAAAAAAAAAATTACTTCCTCTATATATATTTCTATAAATCCACGTTTGTTTTAAAAATCAAAATATTTTCTCATAAAGAAAGAAAAAAACATACAGAGGGGAATGAATTCTCCTACAGAGCCATAATAGCTGCAACATTCACCGGAATACCTGAAATTTAAATAAAATAAAATCATAAGTCTTGAGATTATTTTTACTAATGTAACAAACCAGAATAGCTCTATTCTATTCCGTCTCAAAATTCATGAAAATGTTGATATAGATCTATCCATGTCGATGTCTGTCTGAACTTTGAATTTGTTAAAATCAACAATCAACACTTTCACACAGTCAAGGATGTCAGTGATATCTTGATCGAGATCGGAATATCTAGATCTTGAAGAATTTTGACTTTATAAAAAAATAAAGTATGCATTGAAATATGCAACTTCCGAACATGATCTGACTGGAACCAACTTCCTTGACCATTTGGGGAAATAAAGTTGAGATTGTTTTAAAAAAACAATAGAGATTACAAGAAAACCCAAAAACCGATTGATATGGTGGAATAAGGGAAGAACTCCTTTTTGACTATAATTGAAGGATGACATGAGAGTGAAAAAAAAAATTGAATGGAAAAATATATTATATGTATATATAAGGGGATTAAATCCCAAGTATTACACCATAAAAGAAAATAAAAACACCAAACACCCCTAGAGCAACACCACCAGCACCCCCAAAATGCTAAATCTCCTAACAACAACACCTCAAAGAACCAACACCGCCAACAGTGATCAAAAAGGCACCCGAAAGTGATTTTGCTTCAAAGGTTCAGCTTCGACCACCACTCAAGTGTTGGTATATCGGAAATAAACCTAGGCTAATAAAACTAAATAGCTAATAGAAAATAACTAAATAAACGACATATAATTAAATAACTACGTAGTTGCACATGGTAACTAAAGACAATATACAAAAAGATAAAAACATACCTTAGAAAAGATAGGAGTAGATAATACAAATATTCAACATACAACACTTTGAATCCACTCTTACCAAATCCAGCCCCTCAACAACAAAGAAAGTCGTCAGCTTTTGAAGAAGCCATGACTAGCTTTGTCAAAATGACTCAAACCAATTTTCAAGTGATGAAGTCTTGTCAAGAAGTTGTGCAAAAAAATAATGAGGCTTCAATGAATAGCCTTGATAATCCAATAGGGTAGTTGGCAAAGCAGATAGCAAATCAATCAACCAAAGAATTTTCTAGTAATACACAAGATAATCCAAAGAGTGAAAGTTGTAAGGTAATTGAGTTGAGGAGCAAGAAGGTTTTAACACCATTAGTTCCAAAAGTCACAAAGAAGAATGAATATGTAGTAGTGGAGGAGGATGAACAAGGTGTAGTTGAAAATAATGAAAATGGTGTAGTTGAAAAAGAAAAGAAGGAAAAAAAAATTGAGGTATAAAATTAATAATTATCAGTATAAACATGCTTATAGGGTTGTATAATTCTTCTCTGCTAAATATTTGTTTCCATAATTGAATGAATAATAACAATTGGATCAGAAAAATCTAGTTGATATTGCACAACCTTTTCATTTTCATTTTTCATAGAAAATATTTTTTTACTTGTGTTTTAATTTAGCGATGATTAATATAACTACCTATTTGTTAATTCTTTCATTGTTTAGCAATAGGAATTTTAGGGTTCCAATTATGAGAAGACAAACCTTGTTTCCCTGGCCAACTTGTTGTTGCTATTAGATCATAAGTTGGTCTTATACTAATCGTTGGGGATGGAAAATTTTAGGGAAGAAAAGGATCTCTGCAGATTATGTGACCTTCTGGAGTAGGAGCTGAATTTATATTGATGGGTACACCCTTTCCTTTCTTCGAAGAATTGGTTTGATTAACAGGTTGAAACACAACAGGCTCATATTCGTCAAAATATTGTAAAAGATCAGGCATTTGAATTTCATCTGAAGGTTATGACATCTCATAATATGAGTAATCTTGAGAAAAATCATCATCCACTTCCAACTCATGAATCTTTTCATTGGTGTTGAGATTGATACATGCTTTTGAATTTCCAGTATTTTGTGTTAGAATGGTATTGCTTGCTACCAAAGGAACATTCACATTAACATCACCTAGAATTAGTGAAGGTTGATGAAAGGCGAACATGCGCAAAGTAACACCATTTCCTTTTCTAATTGTGAGCAAGTATCCACCTTGCAATTATGGATACTTGCTCACAATTAGAAAAGAAAATGGTGTTACTTTGCGCACGTTCGCCTCTGATCAACGTTCACTAATTCAAGGTGATGGTAATGTGAATGTTCCTTTGGTAGCAAGCAATCTCAGTCTAACACAAAATACTGGAAATTCAGAAGCATGTATCAATCTCAACACCAATGAAAAAATTCATGAGTTGGAAGTGGATGATGATTTTTCTCAAGATTACTCATATTATGAGATGTCATCACCTTCAGATGAAATTCAAATGCCAGATCTTTTACAAAATTTTGACAAATTTGAGCCTGTTGTGTTTCAACCTGTTAATCAAACCAATTCTTCGAACAAAGAAAAGGGTGTGTCCATCGATTTAAATTCAGCTCCAACTCCAGAAGGTCACAGAATATGCAGAGATCCTTTTCCTCCCATAAATTTTCCATCCCCAACAGTGAGTATAAGACCAACTTATGATCTAATAGCAGCAACAAGTTGGCCAAGTAAATAAGGGTTGTCTTCTCATAATCAGAACCCTAAAATTCCTATTGCTAAACAATGAAAGAATTAGCAAATAGGTAGTTATATTAATCATCGGTGAATTAAAACACAAGACAAAATATTTTCTAAGAAAAGTGAAACTGAAAAGGTTGTTCAATATCAACTAGATTTTTCTGATCCAATTGTTATTATTCATGCAATTATTGAAACAAATATTTAGCAGAGATTAATGATACAACCCTGTAAGCATGTTTATATAATTTGATTTCTTTGGTTGTTAATGAGGAAATTCTGAGGGATGCATCCTCTATATATTTCGTTAAATCCACATTCATTTAAAAAACCAATTAACACAACTTTGTCATAAATAAATAAAAAAATCATTTTATATTTTCGAACAAAATTTAAAACTAAAAAAAAAAATTAATCCTAAATAAAATGAAAGCTCAAAACAAGTGTTGGATTAAGATTTGCAATATAATTTAACGCCCTTAAATACAAACGGAATAAATTAAATCTACCAAATAAAAAAAATAATCATTTATCACATTCACAATTGATAAAATTATGTTCTCATGAAGAAGAAAAAAACATACTGAGAGGAATGCATTCTCCTACAGAGCCACAACTTTAGCTGCAACATTCACCGGAATACCTGAAATTCGAATAAAATAAAATAAAATCATAAATTTTGAGACTTTTTTTAGTAATATAAAAAACCAGAATAACTCTATTTAACTCGGTCTCAAAACTGATTAAAACTTTGATACAGATCTATCCATGTAGATGTTTGTCTGAACTTTGAATTTGTTATAGTCAACACATTCACGTAGTCAAAGACGTTAGTGATATCTTGATCGAGATCGGAATATCTAGATCTTGAAGAATTTTTACTTTATAAAAAAATTAAAGTATGCATTGAAATATGCAACTTCCGAACATGATCTGACTAGAACCAACTTCCTTGACCATTTGGGGAAATAAAGTTGAGATTGTTTTAAAAAAACAATAGAGATTACAAGAAGACCCAGAAACCGATTGATATGGTGGAATAAGGGAAGAACTCCTTTTTGACTATAATTGAAGGATGACACGAGAGTGAAAAAAAAAATTGAATGGAAAAATATATTATATGTATATATAAGGGGATTAAATCCCAAGTATTACACCATAAGAGAAAATAAAAACACCAAACACCCCTAGAGCAACACCACCAGCACCCCCAAAATGCTAAATCTCTTAACAACAACACCTCAAAGAACCAACACCGCCAACAGTGATCAAAAAGGCACCCGAAAGTGATTTTGCTTCAAAGGTTCAGCTTCGACCACCACTCAAGTGTTGGTATATCGGAAATAAACCTAGGCTAATAAAACTAAATAGCTAATAGAAAATAACTAAATAAACGACATATAATTAAATAACTAAATAACTACGTAGTTACACATGGTAACTAAAGACAAGATACAAAAAGATAAAAACATACCTTAGAAAACATAGGAGTAGATAATACAAATATTCAACATACAACACTCTGAATCCACTCTTACCAAATCCCGACCTCGAATCAAAAGCGATAAGCCCACCAGACTCCTGACACAAGTCAAAAAGGCACCCCTCAACTCACGAGCAACCAGAGCAAACACCTTAATCTGACCAAAACCTCGACCCACCAATAACCCGATGCCAAAATCCAAAGACAGAGAAAAGGCGGATCAGTAGCACAAAGCGAACCAGCTCGAACACAACAAATCACAACAAACTACCAAATTAACTTGCATCACCACCACCTGAATAGACCGTCACACGCCAAGGCTTAAGGTGCAACAAACAACTACTTCGTCAACACGAAGTATCAGCACACCTAGCTCTTTCGAGCAACAATAGCCAAGTAACCAAATCATAATCCAAGAGCAGGAGGCCTCCAGCGGCAAGGCTCCGATAGAAGAAAACGACAACACCAACAAAACACAACCCCGATAACACACAGAAATTGACCCTAAGAAGAAAGAGAACCACCAAAAGACTGAAGGAGATCTAGATAGCCTTGACCTTAGACCCTTGACAAAACACAACATCTAGAGCACAAACACAACAAAACAAACACAGACAGAACAGAAAGACAACTGAACAAAGAAACCACCAAGAGGCTGAGGGAGATCTAAACAGTCTCGACCCTAGACCCGAGGCAGAACACAACACCTAAAGCACAAACATAGCAAAATAAACACAAAACAAAACAGATCAACTGAAGACGATCCAAACAGACACGAACAAGACTAGCAAAGCCTAAACTCATTCCACATACGCCAAAACAAATGAGATGGAGCAAAGGATGCAACAGTTCAGTAGGTACGGTTGATGTCTACTACTGCCAATCCGGAGTGACTACGCACCAAACTCTTTCGAGCAACATCCGGCGAATAAAATCCACACAAATGAAACTGAACTAAAAGAACCAAATCCATATTCGGATCAAACCTCAAAGAGCTGCAACTTACTAAGACACGATAAAACAACAACGCAAACACGATAACAAACAACAACACAAACACAATAACACACCACAACACAAAACGATAAAAAGCAACAACACAAAACAAAACCTAAGCACAGCAAAACCTGAGCCCAAACAGATCCGAGACAAGAACCACCAAGAGGTCGTGAACCAACCATAAATCACCTGAACAAAGAAGGAAGATCCACCGGACACAACACCCAAACCCACCAACTCAGCACCGAAACTAAAGCCACCAACTAGAACACAGGAGACTTACCAACCACAACCTGCAAAACGAAGGCAAAACACGATGAAGGACGAGGCAAGCCGAAGTTCCGGATCTCGAAGGAGAAGACGAGGAACGGAAGAGCAGAAAATTGACGGTCGGAGAGAAGGACATGGAGGAAGGTGGTGCGGAGGGCCAAACACTCATCGTGCCACCGAAAACAGAGGGTTTACATGGTGCAAACCTACGGTCGACGGATTTGGATCAAGGCAGAAGAGATGCGATCTAGAGAGAGGGCAGATGATATGTTTTTTGTAGAGAGAGAAATGACCTGAGAGTGAAATAGAAGAAAAAGAAAAGAAAATTATGTCTGAGATTTGAGAAATTGACAAAGGTATGTGATTGAAGACATTATGTGTTAAAAATATTTACTTACGATTTATATAGGCAAAACGACCAAGGACACATAGTCTTGTAGGTAGAGACATCAGTGATATCTTGATCAAGATCGGAATATTTAGATTTTGACGAACTCTGAATTTATAAAAAAAAAAAAAAAAAAAATTAAATTATGCATTGAATTATGAAATTGCCGACCTCGATCTGAATGGATCCAACGTCATTGACAATGTGTAGATATTTTTTTAAGAAAACAATAAAGTTTACAAGAAGACTTACATACCGATTGATACGGTGTGATAAGGCAATAACTTCTTTTTGACTAGATCTGAGGAATAATGTGAGAGTGAAATAGAAGAAAAAGAAAAGAAAATTATGTTTTGAGATTTAAGAAATTGACAACAGTATGCGATTGAAGACAATATGTGTTAAACAATTATACTTACGAGTGTGAATTCAACCTTGATAATGCAACAATGTTAAATTTTTTGAGGGAGAGATTTCCCACCCAACTAAAGAGATTAGTCTTTGTAGTTGCGAACGGAGCTTACCCTGTTCACAAAAAAAAAAAAAAAATCCTCTATAAATATTTCTATAAATCCACGTTCGTTTTAAAAATCAATTCAAAAAAAATTTTCATAAATAAAAAAAAATATTTCATTTTTATAATGTTGAACGAAAAATTAATCCTGGATAAAAAATAAAAAAAAATAAAAAACTCAAAACGTCCCTGTGATGCATTTTTATATGCAGGGGCCGGGGTTCGAACCCCGGTCACCCCACTTATTAACCTTGAAAAAGGTGAATTCTAACCACTAGACTACCTAACCAACAAAAAAAACTCAAAACAAGTGTTGGATTAAGGTTTGCAATTTAACGCCCTTAAATACAATAGGAATAAATTAAATCTACCAAATAAACAAATAATCATTCATCACATAGACAATTGATGAAAATATGTTCTTATAAAGAAAGAAAAAAAACATACTGAGAGGGATGAATTCTCCTAAAGAGCCACATTAGCTGCAAAATTCACCGAAATACCTGAAATTCAAATAAAATAAAATCATAAGTTTTGAGAATTTTTTTTACTAATGTAACAAACCAGAATAACTATATTTAATTCGGTCTCAAATATCATGAAAACTTTGATATAGATCTATTCATGTCGATGTCTGTCTGAACTTTGAATTGGTTATAGTCAACAATCAATACATTCACACAGTCAACGACGTAAGTGATATCTTGATCGAGATCGGAATATCTAGATCTTGAAGAATTTTGACTTTATAAAAAATTAAATTATGCATTGAAATATGCAACTTCCGAACACGGTATGACTGGAACCAACTTCCTTGACCATGTGGGGAAATAAAGTTGAAATTGTTTTAAAAAAAACAATAGAGATTACAAGAAGACCCACAAACCAATTGATATGGTGGAATAAGGGAAGAACTCCTTTTTTACTATAATTGAGGGATGACCTGAGATTTGAGAAATTGACAAAGGTATGTGATTGAAGACAATATGTGTTAAAAAAAAATTACTTACGATTTATATAGGCAAAACGACCAAGGACTCATAGTCTTGTAGGTAGAGACGTCAGTGATATCTGGATCAAGATTGGAATATCCAGATTTTGAAGAACTCTGAATTTATTAAAAAAAAAAAAAAATTATGCATTGAAATATGAAACTGCCGACCTCGATCTGAATGGATCCAACATCATTGACTATGTGTAGAGACTTTTTTAAGAAAAAAAATAGAGTTTACAAGAAGACTTGCATACCGATTGATACGGTGTGATAAGGCAAGAACTTCTTTTTGATTAGATCTGAGGAATAATGTGAGAGTGAAATAGAAGAAAAAGAAAAGAAAATTGCGTTTGAGATTTCAGAAATTGAGACCGGTATGAGAATGAATACAATATGCGTTAAAAAAATTTACCTAAAATTTATAAAGGCAAAATGAGCAAGGGCACCTAGTCACTTTATGAAAATCTAAAAATAAAAATTTAGTGCCAATCATACACATCCACGTAACACCCCCCATTAAATTTTGTAATACTTGGTGAAAAAAGCCAAATAATATTTTTTCAAATGATAAAAAAAAAAAAAAAAAAAAAAAAAAAAAAACTTAAAACTCATTGACTTTAAATTACACAAATAAATAAGTTTCTGTTTAAATTTTCAAAATATTAGATCATAGGTGTCTTATATCAAAATATAAAATGTCACAATGCATGTGTTGCACATTGCTTACCAGTAATCGTGACACAATTTGCCTTAAGTTACAAGGATTCTTCAAAAATAACTTTTCACAATTGTGTCACGATTTGGCCTATGTGGCACAATTTTTTAGGGCATAAGAAACTTCAAAATCTGGTCATAAAATCGTGACACGATCCTCAGTAATCATGTCACAATGCAACATTTCTTCTATTCTTCAGTTTTCCTGCTTTTTTGCACCTCCATATTGTTTAAAATTGCTATGAACTTCAAATACCTCATGGAAATACATTAAAAATTACGTAATGACAGGATGTCATCACAACCCCAAACTGGAATCATTTCTTGTCGTAAAGGAATTTATTTGCAAACATTGACAAATGACAGTAAAATAATACTTACCTAATGATGACAAGTCATCTTACGATATTCTTAGCATGTTTTTCAGTCATTTTCAGTAGGTTTTGGCAAGAAAAAGGAGGAGTATTATAACGATTGTCTATGATTTCGGGAATCAGCCAAACTGGGCCCGATAAGCATAATCATGTGCCCAAGGCACATGGGATGCTCCTTGGGCATCTTTGATGCGCCTTGGGCATATCCCAAGTTGTGCTTCATATGCCTTGGGCATATGTCATGCGCCCAGAGCATTTGAAATGCGAGGGGCGCTTCTGTAACTTTATGCGTTTTTATGGGTTTAGCCTGTGTTTTTAGCCCAAACCCAGTTAGAATCTCTCACTATAAATATCAGCTTTCCTCATTCATAATTTCTCGTTCAGAACTGTGGCAGTTCAAGATGAAGGCAACTTTGGATCTTCGCGAGAGTTAAAATCTTCTCCTTCATTTTCTAGGGTATGTTTTTATCTTTCGTAATTTGTTTTTAGTTACCATGTGTAAATAAATCTTTTTAGGTTAGAGGTCTAAGATGAACATCTGTTTATTTTTGTTGGATATTTATTTAAATAAATGTAATTTTTATTTTATTTATTTTTTATTCGCTATTAAGTTTTATTTATGAATTATTTATTTTAAAGGAGCGTAACCCTAGATTAGGTAGTTAGGTTGCGACAAGGCTTAACAAAAAAAAATGGTGCAATTTTTTTTCCACCGTCTTTCTATTGTGACAATTTTGCAGAGACCATACTATTGTGATAGTGAACCATCATCATCATTCCATTTTCTTCCATTTTCAATTTCATTTTCAATTTCTAACAACAGCCCCTCTTCTCAATTTGAGTAATTGCAAAATGAAAGAAAAAGATGAAACTTTTGTTGAATCTGGTGATGTTGAGCGTTGAAACATGTATATTGAAATCATGGGTACTAAATTGAAGGTGATGACATTTTTCCATGGGTCTTCAACAAAGGAAAGATTGTCATGGGTCTTCTTGAATAAGGGTACAAAAGGGACCACAAATTGAAGCAAATCAGAAATGGATCATCTTAGGTTGCTGCCGTTAATTTTCAAGGAGGATGGATCATGTTGATGTCTCTAGCACCACCATTGGAACAAAAGAAATTCAGTGGAGGAAGAAGGTGAACAAAAAAAAATACGTGAAACTACTTGTTGTACCGGTGACAGGTGAAATAAATAAAAAGAATGGATGATGTGGCTAATTTCTATTGGAGTGTGTTAAAGAGTATGTTAGGGAGTGTGACCCTAGCATTTCTCATCTTAATATTTATAGCATTATACTAATAACTATCTGTCTAGGAATTAATTAGTCTGTAACTAGTGAAAAATACAGAAAGGGAATTGACCCTAGTAATAAGTACTTAGGAGCTGACATTACTAAGACTGAGTGGTAACTCTGCTAAACCTAGGATGTAACTGATTAGTAATTAAGGAAACAAGCGACTCCGGGGAATAAATCTAAATAGAACCATTTTGTTAAACCCTTGGTAAGGTAGACGAGATAGGGTTGCCTGTTTGTAGAACTACTAAGTGAGAGAGAGAGAGAGAGAGAGAGAGAGAGAGAGAGAGAGAGTGTGTGTGTGTGTGTGTGTGTGTGTTATGAGTGTCCTAACATTCATAGATCGGAAAACCTACAGGAACCATGGCTTTCATTGCCTTAGGAAATCTTGGAAAGCCAATTTAAGTTTATGCTTTCAATTACCTTAGCGACGGTAAAACCCCACACGTAAGGATCACCATGTGATTAGTAGGTGCAACCAGACTTAGGAGGGATAGACCTAGTTAACCGAGATTTATAGACCCCAAATGTAAGGTTCATAGTGTGATCAGCAGGTGTGCAGCTTCCAACCTTCTAGGTTAGTCACGTCCCAACGACCGCATCACTTGTATAGTCTACCTAAGATAAATAAACGCAACATGACAGTTATTTAATATCCAATAATATAAACAGGGGGATTCGAAGGATCCTAACCGCTACTTACTTTTCTGCAAACTAAAGCAGGTAAACTTGCTCTGTTGCAAACAGATAAAAATTTCAACTCTCTAACCCTTATCTTTTATTATATCGTGAACTTACAGAAATAAGTAACACAAATTGTTTGGACGAAACGACAATCCTTGTGGATACGATACTCTACTTACACTTTATTACTTGGTAAACGATTTGGTACACTTGCATAATCCGCACATCAAGTTTTTGGCGCCGTTGTCGGGGATTATTGATATTTTCGACTAAATAATTTAAATTACTTATTTTTCTATCTTTATTATTCTGTCATTTATTTTTCAGTCATTTATTTTTCCGCATTTTATTTTTCTGTTTTCAAAAATACCAAAAATATTATTCCAGCAGACTCTGTCCTACTAAGAACTTTGTGTATTTGTTTTATGCGTAATACCAAAACAGGTATTCTGCAATTTGATCCACACATAGACAAAATTGAACGAGCACTTCAGAAAGCAGCCCGACTTGCAAGGGAAAGGAGAGAACAACCGGAAACAATCCCAATTTAGGATTATTCATCAGACGAGTCAGAAATGGGATAGGAACTCCACATTACCCTAGGAGACTATGGGAGGATAGACAATTTGGATGAAGTATCACTTGGTTTCCAACGAGCAATCCTAGTGGTGTTTGACATCAAGAACAGTGTTATGATGAATTTGAAATCTAACCAATTTTCAGGTAAGGAGACGAAAGATTGCAACGCTCATTTGACACATTTTCTGGATGCCTGCAGTACAATCAATCTAACTGGGGTTTGTTAGCTGGTAATTTCACCAGCCTCATTTAATGTTGTGCTCGCGATTTTCGGATATCAAACCATTAATTGATTTGAATCGTCAATCTTTGAACTCTCAATTTTTATTCGTGGGAAGGGAAAAAAATGAGTAAAAACCCTTATCGAGACTTTGGATTCGGGGGTTGGTTTCGAATAGGGAAGGTGTTAAGCACCCTAAACGACTTCGGTACTCCGAAGGAACCGCTTACCTAGATTATCTTGTGCTAAACTACTTGTTTATTTGAAAAATTATTGCCTAATGTCTAAGTGAAAGAATGGAGGGAGAAGAAGTATGCTTTTGGTTATTTTTATTTGATTTGGAAGGACGAGTCCTCTGCCTACGTACCCTTTTTGGGAAAGGGATCAAAACCGACGTAGTTCCACTCAAAAATTTCTTTGGTGGGTTAGGTTGATTTTAAGATTTTTTGAAAATGGTTTTAAGAAGAGAAAGAGGCCTCAAGGCATGAGATAAAAAAAATGAGTGAGGTTGATTGATTTTAAATTTTGAAAATGATTGAAGTTGAATTAAAATTGATTAAAAATTTGATTAAGAAAATAAAGGGAAAATGTTGCTAAGAAAAAATATTTTTTTGAATTTGACATATTTGATTTTTTTTGTGAAAAATGATTTTTCTAAACTAACGGTGAAAACTAACGTAACGTCGTAAAAAACTAACGGAAAGCGGTAAATAAAATGTGGTAGTGTCGGTGCATGTGTCGGTGCTTGTGTTACCTACATTATTACATCAATTCCTAAATACAACCCTAAGGCCTTTATGCCAAAATAAAATGCAAGAAATAAAATTACATCAATTCCCTATTTATACATACTAAATCCATGACAAAATAAAATGATATAATTAAATGTGCATGCTCTACTCTCTCTCTTCTTCTCCGGTTCGTTTCTTCCCTCTGGTTCGGCGCTGGTTTTTCCGGTTCGTAGCTTACCTCTCCTTGGTTCAGTCCGTAGCTTTGCTCCTTGGTTCGGATTTGGTTTTGTTTTGGTTCGTGCTTGCTTGCTTTGATTCGTGTTGGTTATTGCTTTTTGTTCGTGTTGGTTGTTGTTGTTGTTATTGAGTAAGGTATTTGAAGTTATGGTGTTGCTGGATTTTTCTATGAATCTATGAATGTTCTTCCTAAACTCATACTATTTTCTTTGTAATTTTTGGGTTTGATTTGAAAAAGGTTGGAACAGTAGAAAATTAGGGTTTGTGAATTGCTGCTGATTTTCTGACGTGAATAGTGACTTCTGGCCCATTTCCCAATGATTGACAGGGTTTTTATAGTGACAAACTAGGGTTGGCTCTGGTACAAACAAATGACCAAAATGCCCCTGCAGCTGAGACTTGGAGAAAAAGATTTGACAAAAAAAGATAAATAAATAAATAAAAAAAAACAAAATGAGTAAAACAAGTAAAAAAAATAAATAATAAAAAAAAGAAAAGAAAAGGGAAAGAAAAAAGTCACGTGAGTGACTTTTGTTTTTTTCTTTTTTTCTAAAAAAATAAAAATAAAAAAATAATAATAATAATAAACAAACTAGCCTAAAAAAGAAAATAAATAAAAAAAAAAGTCCCTTCGAAATCTGACATGAGGTACTTCAAAGTATCCTCCCTGCCGAAATTTTGTTTGAAATGATTAATAAAAAAAACGCCTTTTAAAATGCGATCAGGCCTTCTCTTTTTTTGACGTGATCGTTACGATTAAAAAAAAAGACTATGCGACGTAAAAATGAAAGTGTGAAATGCGAACGTTGATTTAAATGTAAAAATAAAAACTTTTTGAATGACTAAAGACAAGAAACCCGAACTTTAAATGGTACAAAAAAACGAATAAAAGGGAACGTGAACCATTTTAAAATACGGACAAGAGATTTTAAACGGTCCAAAATTGGGGTATGACAGATGCCCCTATTTAAGTTTCTTCGTCACAAAGGTTTTAAAAGAGAACTTTTTAAACCAAAGGGTCGGAGAGACTTAAATATATAAAAACGCCAATTTTGGACCATTTGAAACGCCAGAGATGTAATGCTGATGAATGTGATAATACGACTGAATATGATGTAAGTATGAAGGTAAAGATGATGCAGAGGCTGACTGGGAGCCAAATGGATAGGTATCACTGGGGAAAGAAATGATAGGTAAGTATAAATGACATTGTTTCAAGGCGATAGTAAAGACATGATTGATTGCCGACAAGTGGCGAATGTAAAAACATGATTGATTGCCGACGAGTGGCGAAAGTAAAGGCATGATTAGCCGACGAGTGGCAAAAGTAAAGACATGATTAGCCGACGAGTGGCGAAAGTAAAGACATGATTAGCCGACGAGTGGCGAAAGTAAAGACATGATTAGCCGACGAGTGGCGAAAGTAATGACATGATTAGCCGACGAGTGGCGAAAGTAAAGACATGATTAGCCGACGAGTGGCGAAAGTAAAGACATGATTTAGCCGACGAGTGGCGAAATTAAAGACATTGTTAGCCGACGAGTGGCGAAAGTAAAAGACATGATTAGCCGACGAGTGGCGAAAGTAAAAGACATGATTAGCCGACGAGTGGCGAAAGTAAAGACATGATTTAGCCGACGAGTGGCGAAATTAAAGACATGATTAGCCGACGAGTGGCGAAAGTAAAGACATGATTTAGCCGACGAGTGGCGAAATTAAAGACATTGTAAAGCTTGATATGAGTGGGGATTAACTTGACAAAGATACACCTGAGGGGAACAATGAAATTGTCTGAAGACGATGGGGCAATTGTATAGACTGGTTACTGGTGAGACCTGCCGCATGTTTGATTTGATGACATTTTGGAGTTAGACACACTGGGGGAGATATCTAAGGATGTTGAAATAAGTCATTGGGTAAAAATGCAACTATGTATGAATGATATTTATATGCGTGTTATGTATGCATGAATGAATGAGTATGTATGAGACTCATATGACGGCATAATGGTAAGATTGTTGAGACAGGACTGGGCAGGTCTACGAGGAGAATGGCCCGGCGTCACTGGACGAACACTCAAAACCTTCATTGGGGACAAAGTCACGGGGAATGAATCAACCATCGTTGGGGTACAGCCCTCACAAACCGGGGTAGAAGTCGCCATTTCACCAATGCAACACCCCGTACTGTCTTGTCTGAATAGTCATTGCTTTTTGTATATATTTTTTTTTGAAATCCCTAACTTTTGCCTGGATCGTCCTTTCGGATTTTCAATCCACCGGGGAGACATTTTTCTTTTTCTCTTTTTGTATGCCCCTAATTTTTACCTGGATCGCACTTTCGGGTTTTCAATCCACCGGGGAGACTTTTTTTTTTTTTTTTTTTTTTTTTTTTTTTTTTTTTTGCAATGACTATTTCTTCTTTGTTGAACCTGCTTGTTTCGGACCAACTGTTGACACATACTTATGTGATACATGCTTTTAAAGATAATATGTTTGTCATTTTTGTTTGTTTTTTTTTTTTTTAGAAAGAAAACATAAAATCTTTAGAAAAGTTTTTTTTCAAAATTTTTGCTTCAAATACTAATACTAAAAACGAAAGAAAGATTTTTTTTTGCACATAGAATAAACAAGAATTCCAACAAAGGGGCACATGCTCAAATTGATTTAATAGAAATGGTGACCGGCTAAAGGCATGGCACCACAGATTACAAAGAGTTGGAATATGGTAATTATATGGGATAGGTACATTGAACACAATAACCGCTATACTTCTTAACCACTTTGAATTCCACAGTTTGGATGCTTCAACATTAGAGAACTTCTGACAGTCAAAGTGTCTCGGGCGAGTGATGTTTCATCTGATGCAGTTACTTGTCTCGATCCTTAATTTTTGCATAGATCGCCCTTGCGGGTTTTCGATCTATCAGGATAATTTCCCCTTTTTTTTTTTTTTTTTCTCTCTAATTTTTGCCTGGACCGCCCTTTCGGGTTTTCGATCCACCGAGACGCTCATTTTTGGTTTAAGCCGCCCTTTCAGGTTTTCGACCTACCGAGCTGTTCTTTTATATATTTAGACAAAGTATTTCTTGACTGCATCAGAATTCACAGGACGAGGTAACTCCTCTCCATCCATATTTGTAAGAATTAAAGCACCACCAGAGAAAGCTCTCTTCACCACATAGGGACCTTCATAGTTTGGCGTCCATTTGCCCCTAGGATCTGGTTGAAAGGATTTGATACATTTGAGCACAAGATCTCCTTCCTTGAATTCGCGGGGATGGACTCCTTTATCGAATGCTTGTTTCATCCTTGACTGATATAACTGTCCATGACACAAAGCAGCCATACGTTTTTCCTCAATCAAATTCAACTGGTCGTACCTGCTCTGGCACCATTCAGCTTCAGACAAATCAGCTTCCATCAAGACTCTTAAAGAAGGAATCTCAACCTCTACCGGTAGTACAGCCTCCATACCATATACCAAAGAGAAAGGGGTTGCCCCTGTCGAGGTTCGCACTGAGGTACGGTATCCATACAAAGCGTAGGGTAACATTTCATGCCAGTCCTTATAAGTAACTACCATCTTCTGTATGATCTTCTTGATGTTCTTGTTTGCAGCTTCAACTGCCCCATTCATCTGTGGTCTGTAAGGAGAAGAATTGTGATGTTGAATCTTGAAGTCATCGCACAACTCTTTCATCATGTTGTTATTCAGATTTGTGCCATTGTCTGTGATGATTCTGTTGGGAACACCGTAGCGGCTGATGAGGTTGTTCTTGATAAATCTGACCACTACCTGCTTGGTCACATTGGCGTAAGATGCTGCTTCAACCCACTTGGTGAAATAATCGATAGCCACGAATATGAAGCGATGCCCATTGGAAGCCTTTGGTTCAATCCGACCAATCATGTCAATGCCCCACATAGAGAAGGGCCACGGGGAAGAGATGACATTGAGCATAGATGGTGGTATATGAATCTTGTCAGCATAGATTTGACATTTGTGGCATCTCTTGGCATGATTGTAGCAATCAGCGTGCATTGTTATCCAGTAGTACCCAGCTCTCAATATCTTCTTCGCCATGGCGTGCCCACATGAGTGAGTTCCGAAAGAGCCTTCATGAATCTCGCACATCAATTTTTCTGCTTCATGCTTATCCACACATCTAAGTAGGACCCCATCAAAGTTCCTTTTATACAAAACGTCTTCGTTAAGGAAGAAACGGCTTGACAATTTTCTCAATGTTTTCTTGTCCTTGTTGGATGCCCCAGGTGGGTACTTTTGAGTTTGAAGGAAAACTTGGATATCATGATACCATGGCTTGTCATCATCAATTGCTTCAGCTACAAACACATAAGCAGGTCGGTCGAGAAATTGGACATTGATTATTGGCACAGTATTGTGACCATTCACATTGATCATTGAGGATAGAGTAGCTAAAGCATCTGCCATTTGATTCTCATCGCGGGGCACATGATGTAACTCTACTTTATTGAAGAAAGTTAGCAAACGCCTTGCATAATCTCTGTAGGGAATCAATCCAGGATGACGAGTTTCCCATTCTCCTTTGATCTGGTTAATCACAAGAGCGGAATCTCCATAAATGACAATTTTCTTGATCCTCAAATCGATGGCTTCCTCGATACCCATGATGCAAGCTTCGTACTCTGCGATGTTGTTTGTGCAATCAAAACGTAACCTCGCAGTAAAAGGGATGTGAGTACCCTTAGGGGTAATGAGCACCGCACCAATTCCACTTCCATAGACATTAACAGCTCCATCAAATATCAAACCCCATTCGGATTCAGGATCAGGACCTTCACCGAACACTGGTTCGTCACAATCTTTTGTTTTTAGATACATAACCTCTTCATCTGGGAAGTCGAATTTGATTGGTTGATAGTCTTCGATTGGTTGATGAGCCAAATGTTCTGCCAAGATGCTACCTTTGACTGCTTTCTGAGTGCGATACTCGATATCATACTCGGACAATAACATCTGCCAGCGAGCAATCCTTCCAGTTAAAGCTGGCTTCTCAAATATGTACTTGATAGGATCCATCTTGGATATCAACCAAGTTGTATGATTAATCATATAATGACGGAGACGCTTGGCAGCCCAAGCTAAAGCACAACAAGTTTTCTCAAGTACAGAATATCGGGACTCACAATCAGTGAACTTCTTACTCAAATAGTAGATAGCGTGCTCTTTCTTTCCGGTTTCGTCTTGTTGACCCAAAACACAGCCCATGGAATCTTCTAGTACTGTTAAATACATGATCAAAGGTCTTCCGTCAACTGGAGGAACAAGAATTGGAGGCTCTAACAGATATTCTTTGATTTGATCAAAAGCCTTCTGACAATCATCATTCCACTTCACCCCTTGATCCTTGCGGAGTAACTTGAAAATTGGTCCACATGTGGCGGTCATGTGAGAGATAAATCTGGAGATATAATTGAGTCTACCAAGAAAACCTCTGACTTGCTTCTCTGTCTTTGGAACAGGCATTTCTCTGATGGCTCTGACCTTGTCGGGATC
Source organism: Medicago truncatula (assembly GCF_003473485.1). NCBI lineage: Eukaryota > Viridiplantae > Streptophyta > Magnoliopsida > Fabales > Fabaceae > Medicago > Medicago truncatula. Next base: position 2,788,739 of record NC_053048.1, on the reverse strand, counting down.
AACTTCAATACCTTTTTGACTGACGATAAAGCCTAGGAGTTTACCAGATCTAACACCGAAAGTACATTTGTTAGGATTCAACCGGAGCTTGTACTTTCTCAACCGCTGAAACATCTTCAACAAATACTCAACATGTTCTTCTTCTGTGCCAGACTTAACAATCATATCATCTACGTAGACCTCAATTTCTTTGTGAATCATATCATGAAAGATTTTGGTCATACCCCTTTGGTAAGTGGCACCAGCATTTATCAAACCAAATGGCATCACCACATAGCAGAAAGCACCCCAGGGCGTGATGAAAGACGTCTTTTCTCTATCCTCAGGAGCCATCCTGATCTGATTGTAGCCGGAGAAACCGTCCATGAAGGAGAAAACCTTGCACTTAGCAGTGTTATCAACCAATACATCAATGTGAGGCAAAGGAAAATTATCCTTCGGACTAGCCTTGTTCAAGTCCCGATAATCAACACACATTCTGACTTTACCATCTTTCTTTGGAACAGGCACTATGTTGGCCAACCATTGAGGATACTCTGATGTGACTAGGAAACCTGCATCAATTTGCTTTCGCACTTCCTCTTTGATCTTGAGGGCCATATCAGGATGAGATCTTCTCAATTTCTGCTTTACCGGAGGACACTCAGGCTTCAACGGTAGTCTGTGTTCAACGACATCAGGGTCTAGACCCGGCATGTCTTTGTATGACCATGCGAATATATCAACATATTCTCTGATAAGCTCAATTACTCTTTTCTTGACAGATACATCCAACGATGCCCCAATCTTGATTTCTTTCTTGTCTTCCTCAGTACCCAGATTGATGATTTCTATCTCCTCCTGATGAGGTTGAATTGTCTTCCTTTCTTGTTCCAACATCCATTTGATCTCATTCGGGATCTCCTCATCCTCCTCTGCCACAGCCTCGTAAACCGGGACCTCAAAGTTGGGAGAAAGCATGGGGTCACTGTGTTCAACGGATTCACTTATGTTCAGTCTGCACATGATTCATGATTGATTTTAATGAGTAAATGCAGACCTTTGGTTTTGAAATTTAAAAGAAAAAGAGAATGATTTTTTTTGGATTTTTGTATTACCATTTTTTCCAGAAAAAGCAACAAAAAATAAAAAGTAATAAAAGCCGTGATAGAAACGACGATTTTTATTTGTAATAAAAGTACTAGAAGCAAAACAAAGCCCTACATGATTTCACTTTCGCCTTGGGCAGAACTAAAGGAGTTTTCTTAAAAACAAAAAACAACAAAAAACAAGACAAACACATTACTTAGAGCAGGGTGTCACAGAAGGAATGTCAACAGCAATCCAGTTGCAGCAAGCTCCTCCAGGCGTCACAAAGACCGGTGTCACTCCTCCAGGTGCATCATCTAAAATTGCATTGGTCTCTGGTGAATCATGAATGAAACCAGCACTGTGGAAAGAACCTCTGGTAGGGTCGAACATCCCAGGCTTACTGTCAAGGAAACCAATTCCCTCCTTACGCTTGTTTTCTGGCAACTCCACTAGCTGACCCCAGCCTTCGGTTTTGCCTTCCTGAATTACTCTCCGGGCATCCTTCAACGAAGCCATACAAGTCTCAATCTTACCGACACTTTCTTCGGCAGAGAATCCTTGGAATGATGGCCCGTCTGAACCACTACCACCGATAACAGAGAAAGCAGACAAATTGCTGATTAAAAAGGCCGATTCGCCACTCACAGTGATCAACTTTCCACGACTTACAAACTTCAATTTCTGATGGAGAGTAGATGTCACAGCCCCAGCGTCATGAATCCACGGTCTGCCGAGCAAACAGCTGAAAGAAGCCTGGATTTCCATGACTTGGAAAGTAACCTGAAATTCATGCGGGCCGACCGAAATTGGCAAATCTACCTCACCATACACCGTTCTCCTAGTTCCATCGAAGGCCCTCACCGTCACCTTGCTAAGTCTCAAAGGAGCCTCGGAGTACGCCAATTGGTCGAGAGTTGACTTGGGCATCACATTAAGTGCAGAGCCGGTATCTATCAAGACGTTGGATAACGAGTCTGTTCTGCAAAGTACAGAGATGAGTAATGCTTGATTATGCTTATTCCCCTCCGCCAGGAGATCTTCATCACTGAAAGTCAGACTGTTACACGCGGTCACATTCCCCACAATGCTTTCGAATTGACCCAGAGTTACATCATAATCCACAAATGCCTGGTCTAGTACTTTCCTCAGGGCATCCCGATGAGCACCAGAACTTGATAACAGGGCCATGATGGAAATCTTCGCAGGAGTTTGTAACAGCTGGTCCACCACCCTGTATTCACTCTTCTTGATCAGCTTCAAGACTTCATCGGCATCCTCAAAGTCAAACTCTTTGGCCTGCTCCCCAGCTTTACCTTTACCAGCGTTTCGCTCTTTTACTGGCTCATCGACCGGAACGCTAACACTCTTCGGACCCACCGTAGGAAAGATGCGGCCACTCCTCAAAATCCGGCTATTCTCTGCGATATTATCCACAGCAACAGGTGAAGTTGTCTCACTTCCGGGCTCAAGAATCGTGCCTTCATACTTATAGGGTACAGCTTTCTGAGCAGTAGTAGGCGTGGGCCTAGGCACACAGATTACCAAGGGAGTACCAACGGGCTTTGTACTGTTAGGGTTTATCACCAGCGGCCTCCTAGCTCTGAATACCGGAGTGACAACACAGACGTCCTTGCTCTCGGGTTCCCTTGTAACCACAAGTTCCCTTCTATTTAGGAGACCCTGCATATCATTCTGGACTTGTATACATCCACGAGGATCCATCAAACATATGTCACAAGCTTCATGATTGTGGTTGAAGAGAGTTGCTTTACACATTTTCACATGTATCGGTACCAGAGGAGTCTTGATATCACCTACAGAGAGAATGCGAGTCTCTTCCTGATCGTCTTGAATCATATTAACAGCAGGCCCATGAGTAGGCAGAGGATTGTTCTGGGCTACAGCATCAGGATCGGTGAAGGTTAACTCTTTACTATTTATCAGTTTCTGAACCTCTTTCTTAAGAGCAAAACAACGCTCCACATCGTGGCCTGGTGCCCCTTGATGGTAAATACAATGAAGGTCCGGACGGTACCAGCGTGGGAGAGGGTCCGGAATGCGAGGAGGTAGTATTGTTTGGACCAGATTCTGTGCAAGTAAAGAAGGGAGCAATGCTCCATAGGTCATTGGCAAGGGGTCAAATTGTTGTTTTTGATTTTGCTGGTTGTAGGGAGCTTGAGGACGGGGTTGTTGTTGTGGGGGGTTATATGGCCTTTGTTGGTATGGTTGTTGAGGATAGTAGGGTTGTTGAGGATAGTAGGGTGGTTGAGAGAGTTGTTGTGGGTTATATGGTTGTTGATATAGTGGGGGATAGTATAATGAAGGCCCTTGAGGTCTTGGTGGTTGATAGTTTGGGTTCTGGGGTGCGGTCAATTGTGGGGTGATGTTGGCAACAAAGGGGTGATTAGGGTACACGGGCTGAGGTCCTCCATGAGCCACCATGCCAACCTCTTGAGCATTCCTCTTTGGGTAACCATTCCCAAATTTCTTATTACCATTGGACGAAACCCCTGAAGAACCACCTGAAGAACTTCCCGAAACAGCTGCTCCCTTACGAGCCCACTCCTCGATACGCATTCCTGTTTCCACCAAGTCAGTGAACTTCTGTGATGCACAGACAATCATCTTTTCTGAATAACAAGGGCTCAGGGTTTCATAGAACAATTCTGAAAGTTCCCTCTCATCCAAGGGAGGACGAATCTGAGCAGCTTTTTGAATGAAGCGTTGTGCGTATTCTTTGAACGATTCTTTATCTTTCTGGGTTAAGGACTGCAACTCTTTGCGACTTGGCGCCAGATAGGTATTATATTTGTACTGTTGCATGAAGGCCTCAGCCAACTGTTCAAAAGTAGTGACTCCTTTCAACCCCATGAACCAGGTATGTGCCGGACCAGTCAAACTATCCTGGAAGCAGTGAATGAGTAAGGGAACATTATTCTTGTAAGCTATCATCCTCCTAATATACATAGTTAGATGATTTTGTGGACATGTGTCCCCTTGATACTTCTCAAATACAGGCATCTTGAACTTTGGAGGTATGTTTACATCTGGTACCAAGCAAAGGTCATATATGCTTTGGACGACTGTTTCCTTTCCCCGCATATTACTCATCTTCTTCTCTAGAGCACCGAACCTTTCTTCCCAATCGATTGCTTTATCATCCCCCATTATACTGTCGGAGTGATAAATCTGTTCTTCATGTTGTGGCCCAACATGCACAGTAGGACCTGCTTGAGTCATGGTAGCTTGAGGAATCGGTTGACTCATCTGGAAATGTGCCGAAGTCTGTTGACCCTGTGTGAAAGGCATTTCAGTAGCGCCTGGACCAAAAACCCCGTTAGTTGCAATCGGCATGCCCCAAGGGTAGCCTGAAGGCATGGAATACTGAGGAGTAGCAAAGGGACCCTGGGGGCCAAGAGGACGGAAGCCTGAGTTGCCCGTAGTTGCCATATTACCAGAAGAAAAATCAGTCATCAGAGGCTGGGTGAGGTCGATAGCTGTAGTAGTAGTCGGAGATGGTTGCGGGGGACCCTCAGGTGCAGCTGTGACGACCACAACAGGAGTTGAATTGGAGATTGTTGCTTGCTCTCTCTCAGCCATCATAGTTTCCATCATAAGTGCCATTCTTTCCATCTCCCCCTTGAGGTTAGCCAGTTCCTCTCTGAGCTGAGCGTTTTCCTGTTCTGCCGCTAACATCCTTTTCTTGATATGAGCTCGAGTGTTGTGAATGCGAGTGGGTTTGTACTGAATACGCCGAGCCACTTTGCTTTTCTGAGGCAGAAATGAGGAGAGTATGAGACTTGGATTTTGATACTTTTTATGAATGCAATATGATGCATGATATGCTATATGCAAAAATATGCAATTTTTATATATATATATTTTTTTTATTTTTATTGAAGGACCTATAGAAGCAGTTTTGTAAACATACCAACCTAAACAAATCATAAAAAAACAAAGTTGATTACAAGATAATTCCCTTTCTAGCAACAAAGCCAAGAGATAAACTTTCAAAGTAAAACAAGATAATTCCCTTTCTAACAACAAAGCCAAGGGATAAACTTTCAAAATAAAACAAGATAATTCCCTTTCTAACAACAAAGCCAAGGGATGAACTTTCAAAGTAAAACAAGATAATTCCCTTTCTAACAACAAAGCCAAAGGATAGACTTTATAACTACACAAAGACATCAAAACAAACTGAAAGACTCTCAAGCCTCTGAACCGAGCTACTCCTCAAAATCAGAATGCGGCCCATCAAAGAGATCCATGCGCTTCTTTTTCCGCCCGGGAATTTGATCAAGCGCGGCATCTTTCTCTCTGATACTCTTTTTCAGCTGGGCGATTATCACATCTTTCTTGTGGCTATCATAGGCTTCTTGCTCTAGTAGGGCCATCACAGCCTCATATTCCTGATCCTTTTTCTGATACTCCCCTTTCCACTTTTGTACTTCACGTTCCGCCTCAACTAAACGCTCTTGGTATTCCTTCTCGGTGTCAAAGGTCATAGGTAGGGGTGGTGCTGGAGTGATTGCAGATACAAATCTTGATATCTTGTAAGGCATCCCAATTTGAACAGCTCTATCTATCACCCACTGAGTATATGATTCATGAACGGCTCCTGTCTTCCTCCCTAACTGGCTCTTGTCTCTTCTACGAATGGTGTGCCAAGCTCGCACAACCTGCTCTTTCATGCCTTTACTGTCATCTACGTTGAGGTAATACACATTCTCTAGATAGATGCTGAGCGGCTTCCCTTCCATGGGATATCCGAACTGACGTCTGGCAAGCGTAGGATTGTAGCTAATTCCTCCTTCTATACCAAGAAGTGGTACATTGGCAAATTTCCCACAACTGTCAATAATAGTTCCTTTGTCATAAACCCGATCGTACCACACTACCTCGGTTGGAGTCAGGGACATGAGTCTTTTTGACCAAAGAAGGTTTTCTGGATTGGTGGTGAAGCGAGGAGTTCGGGGTAAGTGCGAGGTGATCCATCGATATAGCAATTGTGCACAACAAAGGATAGTTCCACGACCAGCCTGGGTGCGCCTATGGATGGAGAGGTAAGTATCACCTAATAAGGTAGGGACAGGGTTCCTTGACAAGAAAATTTGAATGGCTTTAATGTCCACAAAGTTGTCGAGGCTAGGGAAGAGTACGAGGCCATAAATAAGCAAGGCAAGGATGGAGTTAAAGGCATAGGCAACCCCCATTTTGTCAAAGAATGTGGTCCTTTCGTAAAGAAAATCGGTGGAGAAACCCAAAAGTTTTCCCTTAGTGATGAGATGTGCTTTCACTTCGTCCGTTTCAAGATGGAGAGCTGCGGCAATGGTTGAGTGCTTGGGGATTTCCTCGAGGCCACTGAAAGGTACTTTGTCCAACACTGGTAGATTAATCCAACAAGAGTACTCCTCCAAGGTGGGGAGAATCTGGTAATCTTGAAAAGTAAAGTAGTGGTAGCCCGGGTCATAGAACTGAACAAAAGCGTTGAGAAGCCCTTCGTCGATATCTGTCTTAACAACACCCATCAAATTTCCATGTTGCTTGTAGAAATCGTCCATACAAACCACTTTCTTCCCTAGCTTCCTCAAACTCAAGAGATCTGGCTTCCTGAAACTATACTGCCTAAGGTTCCTCATATCTACAATGTTTACAACAAAGCTTTTATAAGTCCTTCAAAAAAAATGATGAATGGAAAAAAATATTTATGGATGGATGCATGTATGCATGATGAGGTTAAATTCATATGTTGGAGTCAAAGGGTAATAACGCCATTTGGTAAGGACTAAGGTTTTTAGATTGCACTTGTAACAAGGGTTCTACCAAGTTCCCAAAGTCTTTAACCACTTCCGAATATTTATCGGGTGACGGGAGTACTCCCATTCCAATTATATTCGTCGGAAAGTCTCGTTTGGGTGTAGTATCGCGTATCAACTAATTCAAGAGTACTCTCGATTAGCCACCGCACTACGTTCCTAAAAGGCCAAGATGGGTTAAAGGTGACTAAAGGTCCTCAACTTCAAAGGTCACTTGAAAATAGCATGCCAAACATGAGTACTCACGTTGACAACATATACTTCCAAGATCCCTCCGTTGAGTGGGGTTATCACATGTGCCAATACCGAAGAGTACTCTTGGCATGGAACTATGATTATACCACCGTCCTATCTTAAGTTTCCCTCAAGCTCGGGTGTAGAGCTTATCTCACCACTCACGTAATAAAGTAAACATGTAAGCAAAATATTTACAAAGCATAAACAAATAATAAAGCACAAAATAAAGAAAATAAGGTGGGTTTAACCCGCGTAGGATCTTTATCCCCAGTGAAGTCGCCATTTCTGTGCTCGCGATTTTCGGATATCAAACCATTAATTGATTTGAATCGTCAATCTTTGAACTCTCAATTTTTATTCGTGGGAAGGGAAAAAAATGAGTAAAAACCCTTATCGAGACTTTGGATTCGGGGGTTGGTTTCGAATAGGGAAGGTGTTAAGCACCCTAAACGACTTCGGTACTCCGAAGGAACCGCTTACCTAGATTATCTTGTGCTAAACTACTTGTTTATTTGAAAAATTATTGCCTAATGTCTAAGTGAAAGAATGGAGGGAGAAGAAGTATGCTTTTGGTTATTTTTATTTGATTTGGAAGGACGAGTCCTCTGCCTACGTACCCTTTTTGGGAAAGGGATCAAAACCGACGTAGTTCCACTCAAAAATTTCTTTGGTGGGTTAGGTTGATTTTAAGATTTTTTGAAAATGGTTTTAAGAAGAGAAAGAGGCCTCAAGGCATGAGATAAAAAAAATGAGTGAGGTTGATTGATTTTAAATTTTGAAAATGATTGAAGTTGAATTAAAATTGATTAAAAATTTGATTAAGAAAATAAAGGGAAAATGTTGCTAAGAAAAAATATTTTTTTGAATTTGACATATTTGATTTTTTTTGTGAAAAATGATTTTTCTAAACTAACGGTGAAAACTAACGTAACATCGTAAAAAACTAACGGAAAGCGGTAAATAAAATGTGGTAGTGTCGGTGCATGTGTCGGTGCTTGTGTTACCTACATTATTACATCAATTCCTAAATACAACCCTAAGGCCTTTATGCCAAAATAAAATGCAAGAAATAAAATTACATCAATTCCCTATTTATACATACTAAATCCATGACAAAATAAAATGATATAATTAAATGTGCATGCTCTACTCTCTCTCTTCTTCTCCGGTTCGTTTCTTCCCTCTGGTTCGGCGCTGGTTTTTCCGGTTCGTAGCTTACCTCTCCTTGGTTCAGTCCGTAGCTTTGCTCCTTGGTTCGGATTTGGTTTTGTTTTGGTTCGTGCTTGCTTGCTTTGATTCGTGTTGGTTATTGCTTTTTGTTCGTGTTGGTTGTTGTTGTTGTTATTGAGTAAGGTATTTGAAGTTATGGTGTTGCTGGATTTTTCTATGAATCTATGAATGTTCTTCCTAAACTCATACTATTTTCTTTGTAATTTTTGGGTTTGATTTGAAAAAGGTTGGAACAGTAGAAAATTAGGGTTTGTGAATTGCTGCTGATTTTCTGACGTGAATAGTGACTTCTGGCCCATTTCCCAATGATTGACAGGGTTTTTATAGTGACAAACTAGGGTTGGCTCTGGTACAAACAAATGACCAAAATGCCCCTGCAGCTGAGACTTGGAGAAAAAGATTTGACAAAAAAAGATAAATAAATAAATAAAAAAAAACAAAATGAGTAAAACAAGTAAAAAAAAGAAAAGAAAAGGGAAAGAAAAAAGTCACGTGAGTGACTTTTGTTTTTTCTTTTTTTCTAAAAAAATAAAAATAAAAAAATAATAATAATAATAAACAAACTAGCCTAAAAAAGAAAATAAATAAAAAAAAAAGTCCCTTCGAAATCTGACATGAGGTACTTCAAAGTATCCTCCCTGCCGAAATTTTGTTTGAAATGATTAATAAAAAAAACGCCTTTTAAAATGCGATCAGGCCTTCTCTTTTTTTGACGTGATCGTTACGATTAAAAAAAAAGACTATGCGACGTAAAAATGAAAGTGTGAGATGCGAACGTTGATTTAAATGTAAAAATAAAAACTTTTTGAACGACTAAAGACAAGAAACCCAAACTTTAAATGGTACAAAAAAACGAATAAAAGGGAACGTGAACCATTTTAAAATACGGACAAGAGATTTTAAACGGTCCAAAATTGGGGTATGACAAATGTGCTCAACATTAGTTGACTTTTACTCTTGCATGAATCAAAGTCTTTTTCCTTCAAATTTGAGGAGTCCGACGAAGATGTGGAATAAACATGAAAAGGCTTAAGAGCTTAGCGTTTGACAAGAAATGAATCAGGGATGCAAAACCGTTGAAATCAAGAAACTGCCTTTGAAGCGGGAAGATTTGAATTTCAAAAGACAAGTGGTTTTCTCAATGGAGAACGTGGGAGACAAGCGGTTGTCTACATGGAAGGAGTGTTGATCGTGGGATTAGTTTCTTTCTAGTTATTTTTCTATGTATAAGTAATAGTTTTCCATAGGGAAAACGGGTCGCAAATCACCTATATAGAATTCTAAAACACTCGAAGTACCGACCCGAGAGAAAAAAGTCATAAAGAATGGATGTAAAGGATTTGGCAGACCACCTTTATTTTACATTGTATTTTACCTTTCCTTTAAGTTTCTGCAATTTAAACTTAATGCCTTTTCTTTGCTTTTAAAACCTTTTTTCCGTCGAAAGACGCCATACGGTCTCATCCTGTTCGTAAAGCAACCTATGAACTTGATGAACGCACAAAAACAAATGGACTACATGCCCTACGATCTATGGTTTGGTCCTGCTCGTAATAATCAAAATCAGCCCATATTGTTTACCAAAAACAACGGTAAACAAATTGGCACTCCCGGTGGGACCCTGTTTGTGCATCATTTTTTAAAACTTTTTCAAAACCTTGGGAAGAAATTTCTACTGTATTTTCAAGAAAGCAAACTTTTTCAAAAACTTTTGGAAGAAATTTCCATTGTGCATTTTTCAAACAAAATATCCTTTGGAAGAGATTGCCATAATCTTCCAAAAAATTTCAAAACTTTTTCTAAAAATTGTTTTCTAAAACCTTTCTTGAGAAAACGGTTATTCTGAAGATTAGCAACTATTTTCATTGAACTTTTTCTAGGGAAGAATCCGCATTTTGTGCATGCATTTAAGAAGTGGTAAAGCTTTGAAGATAATGACTAAATCCGCCAATATTGGTGCTTCTATGTCATCACAATCATCGCAATCCTCTTCAAAAGCACAAAATACATGGGCATCCGCCCCTTAAGTGGGTGCTAGTGTATCGACGACCGTGGGGGCAACCATTGTCATGCCAGTTTCGACGGAAATGGGAGTAACCGCTCCGACTGTAACCGCTCAAATGACACAACTAGAAATGGGGACCTTTGTGCCACTATTTACTGCTGGTGTACATGTGTCTACAAGTGTCCCTTCTTCTCCTAACCCTTAAGTTAGGGCTAGATTTGATGATAGGGTCATAAATATGCAGAACTTTTCAAAGGACCAACCATACGGTATGCCAACTTCAATGATGGAAAATTTGCCCTCCAAGATGAACTCCCATTATAGTTCGGGGAAGAGGTTTCGGAACCAAGATGAACTCCAAGGTTCATGATAGCCCTCCTACTGCGAGCCAACTGCCGACGCTTGAAAAGGTCGTAAAAGACAGAAAAAAAACTTCATCCGTCGGAAGTTTGCCTTCGTCCATCACATTTAGCATCATAAAAAAATAATTGGCTTTTTTGGGAGGCAATTTGTTAGCTGGTAATTTCACCAGCCTCATTTAATGTGGTCAACATTACTTGACTTTTACTCTTGCAGGAATCGAAGTCTTTTTCCTTCAAATTTGAGGAGTTCGACGAAGATGTGGACTTAACATGAAAAGGCTTAAGAGCTTAGCGTTCGACAAGAAACGAACCAGGGATGCAAAACCGTTGAAATCAAGCAAGTGCCTTTGAAGCAAGATGATTCGAATTTCAAAAGAGAAGTGGTTTCCTCAAATGGAGAACGTTAGAGACAAGCGGTTCTCTATATGGAAGGAGTGCTGATTGTATTGTTTACAAGCGGTTGGTCATGCTCGTAATAATCAAAACCAGCCCGTATTGTTTACCAAAAACACTGGTAAATAGGGTGTCAGAATCAAACAAACGACTTCGGTTGTTTGGTTATTCTCTAACCTGAAGGGCAAGAGATTGACTAGATGCACTACCAAGTGGTACAATCGAGAGTTGGGATCAGCTCAAGAGGGAGTTCTTAGACATGTATTTCCCAACTGCAAAATACTTGGCGCGGAAGAAGAAGATTTCCAACTTCAAGCAACAAGAAGGAGAAGTCTTTTATGATGCATGGGAGAGGTTCAAGCTACTGTTTGAAGTCTTGAGTCTAGCATGGTAAATTTCTAATGCCCTTCAAATTTGAAGACGAAAATTGAACTTTGTGAATAAAGGAATTCTCTTGTACTATTATTTATGAAGTTAACATTACCATAAAATATCCTTCCACTTGTTATGTGTATTGCTATGAGCTTAGCACACTGAAACCTGTGATTTAAATTTATAACGTTTTACCACATGCTGATTATAACCACCCAAGCCATTGTCTTGTTTCCTTAGAAAAATCCTTCCTTATAGACAAGGTGCCAGTATAGGAAAAATTACACCTTCAAAATAGGAAAAATTTGTGAACACCCAGTATAGTTTCTTCAGAACTTGAAGAGTCGGCGCTTATCTTCGCAAAATTTCTCTGAATATTGTTTCCAAGTGTCCTTACTCGTGGTTTAAGTTGCGTAAATTCAATTTAAGGTGCCATATAATCTGGAACAAATAGGTATCGATTAATTACTCACCTTCATGATATTATTGTCATGCCTTTTCTAAGAAACATGATGTATCATATTTTGTCAACAAATTTTGCATACATTTTTAACACTTTATGTTTACTGTGAATACTACAGTTTTCCTATATCATAGTGGAAAGCCATGTCTTCCTACAGTTTTCCTATTTTATATAACGCACTATTAACTGTTGACCAAAGTTAAACTATGTTAAGAGTCCCACGTCGGTTAGGAGTTGGCCTGACAATTTGTTTATAAGTGGGGGCAATCCTCACCTCACAAGTCGGTTTTGTGGGGTTGTGTTAGGCCCAACCACGATTTTTAATATGGTATCAGTCTCTTCACGATTCTTTGGGCCACCTGTTATTAGGTTTCCGTTATCGAGCCACCCGTCATTTATGTTCACGCTTCAAATGTGCAATCCTGAGCGTGAGGGGGGGTGTTAAGAGTCCCACATCGGTTAGGAGTTGGTCTGACAATTTGTTTATAAGTGGGGGCAATCTTCACCTTACAAGCCAGTTTTGTGGGGTTGTGTTAGGCCCTACCACGATTTTTAATAAACTAAAAACTGATGAGCTTAATGTTTTGTTACAATGCTTATTTAATTTACAAAAAGGTCCATTTTTAAGGTGGTAATAGTTGAATATCAGGGAATTGAAAACATTACAAAATAAATATTGCATTAACAATAACCTCTAGAGAGTTTACTCTATGGACTACTTCCACGATTTATTTTTATACTTATCATTTTGGAAGTTTGCAAGTTTTGTGAAATTTCAGATAGACCATGTTTGGGATAAAAAGAAACTCGCCAAGGAGATTAATGAGAGCTCACCAAAGGAGACGAAGATGAGCAATGGAAAAAGAATGTATGTGGGCGAAGGGACCTCTCCATCAAAACATAAAGACATAAAGATAAAACGCAAAATTTTCATGTACCATAGTTATTTACAATGCTTGGATGTTGTGCCTTATTTTCCGTAGGAAAGGGGAGGTGAGGACAATCTCTAAAATGAGAATAAAGTAGAAAGCTTTTGTTGAACATCTTGCCATGTCAACCCCACAGTGGGCTCTAACCTACACGGAAAACAAGCTTCATCTTGCTAAGGCAACTCCATAGTGGGCTCTGACCTAAAAGTAAACGAGTCTCATCTCGTTAAAAAATAAACCAATCTCCTCTTAATATATCATCAAAGGGTTCTGATCCAAGTAGCTAAAATGTGACTCGATGGTTGTGACCCACGCCTTTATGACATTATTGCCTAAAGGCAATACGTCAATCAAAACAATACGCCAGTGAAAGAGATCATATCCCCAAAACAATGAAATTAAAATCAAGTTTAGATGTAAGTTCAAAAACATCACGTGGGGGCTTTAGTTGCCCACATCCCTATCCCTATAAAATATAAGGCAACACCGCAAGTGCAATATGGCTAGGGGGATTTCACCCCGCCAAGAAATAAATAAACAAAAAAATTGCCACGAGCGAGGCGAAGAATAAGTCGCCAAACGCGAGACACAAAGAACTCGCCAATCAACAGTAGTATGATCAGTTAACCCTACAATCATCAAATACTTCGCCCTTCGTGCCTCGAGATTGGGTGGTTGTGGACCGTCATAATAAAAAACAAGTTACTTAAACACTTCACCCATAATGACCTCATGCTTGTGGGCGTTGTGGACCGTCATAAAAATTATAGTCCTACGAGGCGACCTCCCTAGAGAAGCTCACCACCAGTTATCGGATAAGGATGGCCATGACATCATATAACAAATGCTTGAGATATCCAATGAGGAGGTTTCCTTGACAATACTAAAGAGGTTGCTTGCCACCTCTATAAATATGTCCTTCACAAACAGTGAAAGCCAAGTCCCAAACAATTACAGAACTACGAAGCTATAATTCCCTAAGATTCTTAGGGATATGTATGATCAGTGAAATCCTCGTCGTGCTGATACCTCAAATCGCCTTGACATTTTGGTGACCTCCACCAAAGTCTCCTACAACCTAAGCCTCTCACACCGTCAAGGGAGGGAGGGTCTATACTCTTGTACTCACTGCAAGTACAATCTTAAAGGTATAGATAGGAACTACTTGAGGTTTCATGATAGTTAATGAAATGTCACAATTATATGCAATTCTGCAACTAGGATAAATCATACATTAAAACACCCCAAAATCATGAATGTAATCAAGACTGAGACAACGGATTAATAAATAAATATTTAATGAAAAACAACAGAGTATTACACTTGATAAAATAAACTAGCTCGCAAAGGCATGAAATAAACTTGATATTTCTCAATACATTAAAGACCATCTAATATGGGTGGTATATGAGCCCTGGGCCACTATCATTGATGTGCCATCCAACACTACTCCCCCTCCCACTACCACCGCCGCCACTCATGCCACCTCTTTGATGTGAAGGTGGGGTGTGCAGGGTGTGTGGGGTGTGGCTGCAATCCTGGTTGTTGCCTGCAGAAGAAAATATATTATCAGGCTCTTGATTTCAAGCAACTAGGTAGGAATTAGAACTGCCAAAGCATTCTTTGCAACAAAATATCTGTCAATATGCTAAATGTCATGAAATGACATGCTATATAAGTTAATAAATATAGAGCAACGATACACGGTTCTACTTACAAGACATATCTGATGCGTCTATCAACCAGAAGCTTTGGCATCATGGCAATTCCACCAGGAGTTTGACCCAGTCCATACGTGAAAGGCTGAGTAAATGATACAACTCCAATTATCAGAATCTCAGATTGATATATGCTGAACGTGGGAATAAATGAATGGCATTTATTACATAGATCAACTTCCATGTAAAAATACTTAAGAGCATGATACTGATAAGTCTGATGTACATGACTACCAATGAAATTTAAAATATTTAAATATACTCCCTCTGGTCATATTTATAAGAGACATTGAGTATATTTGGTTCTTCATATAAGAAACAAAGTAATATTTTAAAGTGTATTGATTGTTAAATTTCCTTGAATACACCCATATTTATTTTGTAAGTTTTATTTTCACAAAATTTCACTTTCCCCAGGCAAGTGGAGACATTAATAAATAATAAGGGTATTTTTGGAAAATAAATTAGCATTATTCATTAACTAGTTTAAAGGAATTTTTGTGGTCTGTCTGATTGTCATATTTCTCTTATAAAAAGGACCGGTGGAAGTGTTGAATATGTAAAAGAGGTATGCATGCAATAAGGTTATTATGTGACTATTTCCTAAAATGGTATGTTATGCCAACAGTAACACAATGAAAACCGCGTTAAGAGTATGAATAAATGACAAGGATATTTTTGGAAAATAAATTAGCATTATTCATTAACTAGTTTAAATGGATTTCTGTGGTCTGCCTGATTTTGTCATATTTCTCTTACAAAAAGGACCGGCGGGAGTGTCGAATATGTAAAAGAGGTATGCATGCAATAAGGTATAATGTCACAATTTCCTAGAATGGTAATGTTATGCCAACAGTAACACAACATAAGAGTATGAATAAATGATAAGGGTATTTTTGGAAAATAAATTAGCATTATTCATTGAGGGGTAACCTTGGCGCAACTGGTAAAGTTGTTGTCATGTGACTGGAAAGGTCACGGGTTCAAGTCCTGGAAACAGCCTCTTGTGTAAAAAACAGGGTAAGGCTGCGTACTATACACCAAATGGTGGGACCCCTTCCCGGTCCCTGCGTATGCGGGAGCTTTAGTGCACCGGGTTTCCCTTTAAATTAGCATTATTCATTAACTAGTTTAAATGGATTTATATGGTCTGCCTGATTTTGTCATATTTCTGTTGCAAAAAGGACCAGCGGGAGTGTCAAATATATAAAAGAGGTATGCATGCAATAAGGCTATAATATCACTATTTCCTAGAATGGTAATGTTATGCCAACAGTAACACAATGAAAACCGCGTAAGAGTAGCTTCGTATCTCAAAACAATTCAAAAATATCTAATCAAAACAGTGAAGCACAGATCACCTGAGCAAGACCAGGAGCACCATATCCTGCACCAAGTACACCATAGGGATTCCCATCCAAACCATAACCGACATGTGGTGGATAACGTGGAAGCGATCCTTGTGTCTGTATATTTGATACTACGGCCTTCGGATCAGCCTGTTGTTTTGCTAACGAACACTCTAAAATTTGACCTGAAAACTTATAACAAACCTAATCACTTTTTTCAACAGTTACATAACTTTGAAAATGTACATGCTTAACAAATTAAAATGTTACCATCTAATACATATTTTTCAGTGTTTTTTAGCGCTTTCATAGCATTTGATCTCTCTGCAAAATGTACAAAGCCAATTCTGTTCTTTTCCTGACCAGGCTTTGGTGGCGGTAGAACCACCTTTGTGATCTTCCCATGGTGTTCAAAAAGCTTCTTCAACTGCTCTTTAGTCACATTCTTGGGAAGGTTCTTCACATATACTTCCTTCACCTGTTCATGCATGTTTAAGAATTCAATATCTTCAATGTGTACAAAGCAATGCATCTAGGATAGAAACAGTTACAATACTAATTTAATAGCCAATAACAGTAATCTAGTATGTAGATTCCATAGTAATGTAGTTCATAGCTGCTAATTAGTTCTATTATATTTAATCCTTGATTGGCTCTTATACTTGCTATTGCACTCAAAGCCTTAAGATGGCCTGCATCTAAGCAAAACACACAATTTCTTCCCGACACAAATTTCTTTCTCGTACACACACAGCCTATCTGAAAGGTATCAACTACTCAGAGCAGTACCATTCTCTGTGACCATATTGAGTCGCTGTTCTGCTGCCAAGTATCAAAAGCTCGTAACTCCTCTCCCACGCTGTCTCTGTCTAGTGACTCTTCCTATCGGCTGTACACTGACTCTGGTCTCTGGCCACTGAAATCCTAATTTCTCCACCTACATATGGCTACAATTTCCAGCAGGTTTTCCATACAATGTGGCTATAATCCAAACAAAGATTGCTGTGTCTTCACTCAGCCACAGCCTCAATATCTAGTTCTCGACCATCCCAGTCTACGATCAACGAACTGAACCTACCGGTGTTTCAAAAGTTGGCTCAGACCAGCCCGTCTAACCGGAAACCAGTACACACACACACACAAAAAAAAAAAAAAAAAAAAAAAAAAAAAAAAAGAAAAAGATGTACAAGAGAAGAAGTAATGAAGAAAGTGAATGGAAGAAGAAAATATGAATTCTGAATAAAATTCCTATAAAAAGAAGAATGGATGCTGAGAAAAAGAACAAGAAATGAAAGTAAACACAATGCTGGGAAGAAGCAAAAAAGAGGGATCGACGTACACATGGTTGTCCAACCCTCGAGTTATGTACGGTTATGATTTGTTCTGTTTGGACTTTATGAAATTAGATATAAATAATGAAGAGTTTTAGAAAACAAAAAGCACTTTCCAGCAATATAAATGTGAGTTGCTACAATAAAGGAAAAGGGGGAAAGAAGGCAGGCACTAAGAACAATCCAACGTACAGGTATAGAGGTCATATAAAAGTATTAGGACTGCTACATTAATATTTTCTTTAACTTATTAATTAAATACATTAAGTTATGTATTACCAAAAATATATATATATTAAGTTATGTGGCAAGGTAGCCAAAATCAGGATTTTACGTATAATCAGTAAGGGGAAGTAAAGTCGTAAATCCTAGAATCATTACATTAATCATAGGATTATACACAATTCATAAAACTCAAATATATGCATATTAAATAGCATAGGTAAGATAAAAAACCTTAAATTACACTTGAAATACTTGTGGATAAGCATAACACATAATAGCAAAGTTGCATAACACTAACACAATTAAAACTTAAAATAATTATGTGATTAACACACTAGAACCTAGTAGTCTGGCCGAATCAATGGCCAGCCTTAGTCTTAAACACTAGAACCTACCATTGAAATAAGAAGTGTTCTCTTGTTGAAATATTTTGTTTTACCAATATTAATTTGTTATTTCTAATATGAAAAAAACACCAACCAATGAATGAACAATAATACACTTAGAGATCACGGTCACAACAGCAAGTAGGTCATATTTAAGTGGCTGCCTTCATTATGTTTGAAATAATTCCTTTCTCACTGGATCGGAATATTTAAAAATTATAGAATATAAAATGAGAAAAAGAATACAGGAGTTATTTTCCAAACCAAACAAAGCAGGAGTTATTTTCCAAACCAATCAAAGCCCAAAAGGTCAAATATCCCTGAAACAACCCAAACCTTTCAATCTGTCAGGACTATTGTTATAAATAATGCTTTCATAACTTGAAACCTAGAAAGCAGCACTTGCACATCTCAACATTGATGTACATTAAAGGATGGTTCCATGCCTCCATCGTAGTTGCAGATATCTTATTATAATAAAATTAAATATTATTATTGTCCTAACCATTAACCATAACTATCAATACTATCAATGGAGCTTAAAATAAAAGAAGACATGTGAATTGAAACCTGGGATGAAGCAGAGGAATCAGCATTTTTGGGTTCAGCCCAGTTCACTGTTGGGAAATTGTCACCAAGCTTAAATGATGGGCTCGTCATCTTTTGCCTTGAATATTCAGCACACTGATTATTATGATAGTCGATAAAAGCATAGCCACGGTTATTGCTAATGTTCTTCATATCCTGAGTAAAGGTATTAAAAAATGTAATCAGAAACCCCAGATCCTGACATTGAGTAGTCGCAGGTGCGCATGATGCCAATGCAATTCCATAACGATAAATCTAAAAGATTTTTTTACGATAATTCGGGCATGACCATAACATATAATCCCTAGAAACTTTCAATTAAAAATGGAAAAAGAATGCACGCTAGGTTAATACACACCTTGATTAGTTCAACAGCAGTAACTCCAGGTCCAATGTCAGACACAACCTTCTTCAGGTCTTTTTCGCCCCAGCTTCTAGGAATATTACCAATAAAAAGACGACTTTTTGCTTGAGATTTAGAACATTTTATTTTCCCAGCCTGAGACAATTGATCGCTGACACAGTCAGGCATTGAACACATCATACTAAATTGTATTAAGAATAACTGTTTGCATTACGCATAGGATTTTTTTTTGGTAATTTTAGAGTTGCACTGAAGCTAAGTAGCTAACAACTTTAAAGGAGAATGATCTATGGTACTAGCGACTGAAGATATTACCTTAAATTCGGTATTATTCAGCTCCTTAATGGCTTTAGAAGCCAGTTCTATACTTCTATAAGTAACAAAAGCAAAGCCCCTATTCTCAGAAGCATCTTTTCCTTTAAATATTCGAACCTGTTCTCATCAATTTTCAAGTTAATGAGTAACACTGTATATTGTATATAAGTATACTCAGAACAATAAAAATGGCACATGCATACCTGTACAACTTCCCCAATACACTCACAAAATTCTTTCAAATCTTCAGTTTTGGCATCTAGAGGAATGCCACCAACGTATACTTCAGACTTGTGGTGAGGAAGAGAAAGAAGTTCAGCGTGCTTTTTTTTCTCATCATCATCATCAAGGTTTTGCATGGTATCATCTTCTTCGACCTCTTCTTCCTCCTTCTCTTCTTCTTCCTCTTCCTCCTCCGCGTCCTCCTCCTTTTCTTCCACCTCCTCTTCTATTTCTTCCACTTCCTCCTCTTCTTCTACTTCTTCATATTCAATCTCTTCCATTTCTTCCTCAGGATCATTTTCCTCTTCAAGGTCGATCTTCTCATCAGATTCAACTGTCTTCTCAGGTTCAGGCTCAGATTTCTTAGCAACTAATGAACAATTTGCCTTTCCCCTTGGCATCTGAGAAAACTAATTAAACAAACTTGTGAGGCAACTGTGAAGAAGGCACAAAGTCCAGAAGTATATACATATCGAAAGGACGAAAAAGGATTTGTTCCATTGAGTGAATCTCAATCGAACTATGCAACGAGATAAGACTTCTAGAGTTTCCGCATTACGAAAGTATTTTTACTAAGGGGTCAAATGATAACAAAACTAGCAGCATTGAAAGGTAAGTCCAACAAAAAAAACAAGCAAAATGATACGCTACAAAACGAAACAAAGAAGATGGTCAAAGTGAGATTTCAAGTCTTCAAGAGGCATTTTAGTAAAGCACAAGTTTTTATATATAACACAAAAAGTCAAATGGGTGGCAATAAAAATGTAGAATTGCAGAAGCACGATTATCGATAACAAATAGGAAAGAACTACGCACAAAAACTCATAATCAAAGCAAGGTTGTAGACCAGCATAAATTTTGTGATTCAAAGCTACGTTAACATAAAACATGAATAAATGTAAAACTCTCACCTTCTCATTTGGAACTTGTATTTGAATTTGATCAGATCCAACGATAGCATCAGCAGGGGAGAGGCCTCGAGCTACAAATGCAGGAGAACCTCCAGCATCATCCTGTGGAATTTCAAAAGTTAAACGGTGTAAGAACTATATAATAGCAAGAGAAGAACATGAAGACTGAGATAAAGATTGGATATGGTATCTAACCTCTGCAATCATGGCATTCAATAGCTTTTCTGCCTTATCTATACTTTCCAAAAAATCATTTAAATTGAACTCCTTAAAGAAACAAGGGCAAAAAGAAAGAAAATGATCGCCCATTATTGATAACAAAAAAGGAAAGAACTGTGCACAAAAACTCATAACCAAAACTAAGTTGTAGACCTGCATAAATTTTGTGCTTCAGAGCTACGTTAACCTAAACATGAATAAATGGAAAACATAAATTGACGGATATTATAATTTTCTCACCTTCTCATTTGGAACTTGTATCTGAATTTGATCAGATTCCACAATATCCTGAGTAGGGGACAGGACCCGATCTAAAAGTGCAAGAGAACCTCCAGCATCAGCCTGTGGAATTTCAAAAGGTAAACAATGTAAGAACTATATAATAGTAAGAGAAGAACATAAAGGCTGAGATAAAGATTGGATATGGTATCTAACCTCTGGAAACATGGCATTCATTAGGTTTTCGAACTCATGTATACTTCCCAAAAGATCCTTCAAATTTAACTCCTTAAAGAAACAAGGGAAAAAAAGAAGGTAAATGATCACCCATTATCGATAGCAAAAAGGAAAGAGCTGTGCACAAAAACTCATAATCAAAACTAGGTTGTAGACTTGCAAAAGGGGGTTTTAAGCTGCTAGAGATACAACCATAAAGCCTTTTTACATTTAGCAAGGTCATTAACGTTGATCAAACAATCAATGCCCTGTGGTAAATCATGTCTAAAGTTAAACAATATAAATTTAGATCTACAGTAATTAGTTGGTGTATTTTTTTTTTCTCACTCTACCTACCTCTATTAGACTATCATCCATGTGATCTAGTGTGCTCTTAATGAGGACTCTATAGGACTTTCTCCGCACATGACCAAATCACCCAAGTAAAATCCATCGTCTTTTTTGTATTGGGTTTTTACCCCAACTTCCTCCCTAGTGTAATCCACCATAATCATATCTTGTCTATTCATTCAAACATCAAAATATTTGCATTTCGTCCCTGTCGATTGAGTCTATCATCCTATCTTGCGTACTCGTGTGGTTGAAAAGTAGCTGCTGCCATTAAGCAAGAGAAAACAAGGTCTAGCAAATTCGAGTGTTTTCCTCTACACTCCCTCATAATCTTGCTCAATAGAACTAAATGGGTGGAAAAAAATCCCCATAGTTGGACGAGCATGATCATTTGAACTTTAGAGAAAACAATTGGCAGTGTCCATAACACGTACATAATCCAAAACAATTGTCATGATGCAATTTAGGAGTCCTGTTTTGAAAATAACTTAGAGCCACTGCAACATATGAGCATACATCCAACATTATAATTGATGAGTAAACAAACAAACCATTGCAAAGAGGAAATATGTGAAGTACATCATGTTCTTCAAAGAAACATTGTCGAGTTTGATTGTACATAAAGCCCTTGACAATAAGAATCCAACATGATTGTGATAGGATACTTAGAATAAGGAGTACTGATGTGCGACTCAGTTATTTCTAGAAGCTAGTACGACTCATCCTAATCTAGAACGATCTATATGCATTCTGATAGGGAGTAATATTGAGTATGTTAGGGTGCACTTGTCTTATTGTGGGTATGAATTTGCCTATATAAGCATTGTATGACCTTAAGGTGGAATGAATGAAAAATATAATCATGTTCTCTCTCTAAATTCTAGGAGTTTGATCCCTACTCAAATTGGGTCGTATCAGATTGAGCCCAATAGCATGCACCGAAGCCTAAGAAAATGTATATACCTTATTGCTAGGAACCTCAATTTCTCGTGTGGTTGTTGTGTCAGAGCCGGATATAGGTTGATTTTGTCTAGAAGAAGAAGCATAATGCTGAAAGGTGGGATCAATAGAGCTGGAATCAACATGAATCTCTTTGGCATCCTCAACAGGAATCTCTTTGGTATCCGTGGGGTCAGTAGTTTCTTCTGTATTATCTTTAGATACATCTTGAACTTCCTCTGAAGAAGCGTTTTCCTCTGGCTCACCAAAACAGTAACATTAATAACAACCTATGAAAGACACTCTTAACAACCTATGAAAGACACAAACACAAATAATTACATTGAATTATGTCATTTTCAAGAATTAGTTAGGTGTCTATCGACTTATATGAGAGTCTGATGTCGGTAACACGTACACCCTCACTATTATAAGTAAAAACTAAGATTCATTCAATTAATAATGTATATAGTCTTTATTATACACCACATACATCATCTATTGAATAAATCTAAAATATAAATTTTTGCTTATAATAGTCAATCGGAGGGTGCAATTCCTTACCATCTATGAAACAGGGATACAAACCCGGACACCGAACACTGACATGTCGACACCACTAATGATTTGAGAAAATCTATAATTGTAATTATATGTGTCGTGTCGTGTAAGACACAACACGTATCCGACGCCGGGACACGCGTAATCCGAGGAGTGTTCGTGCTTCAATAGCTTACCATTAAAACGCATTATATATCAAAGCATTTTCACAAATTTAGCATAGCAGTAAAAATACCAATATCGAAGATTTTAGAAGGTGGAGAATAAATGGTGTACCTAGGTGATTCAGGTTATCGTCGTCAAGACGGGGACTCTTGTTCTCACCGTCGTTAGAGTGTAAATCTTCGAACTTTCGCTTACAATCGGGTGCCGCAACAATCATTTCGTCTTCTTCGGCCATAAGTAGGGGTCAAACCTAAGCGCGCGAAAATGAAGCCAGTGAGTAGGGACGGTAATCAAAGAGATAAATGAATAAGCTGCATGGTATTGCCAAACAGTGTCTAAGATCATTTTTGCATTTTATTGTTTAATTCGTGTTTGATAATATTTTATTTTTACTAATAAAATTGTTTTTTATTTTGTGTGCGTCTATGGAGAGAGATACGATCCTTTGACATGTAGATTCGTTGACACCAAATCTCAACCATTTGTTTCATTTAATCAAAAGACTTATATTTTACTTAATTGAAATCTCACATGGTCATTACTTTCTGCATTTTCCCTGATCTTGTTATCTCTCTAGGTTTTCTTATCGTTAGTATGATTGCTCATGTTTCCCATCTCAACTATTGGCCGGTCTCTCATTCTCTTTGTTTCAATTTATTTTACGGTTCAAATACTAAGGGAGAATTGTGATTTATTAGGCTAAAATCTATTTCAAAATTATAATTGATCAACAAACTGGATTATTTCAAAAACTCAATCCTCAAACCTAAAATTTCACAAATAAAATGAAACTCATCAAAAATACTTTTCTGGAATCTTAGATTTACCACTTTCCTCTCCAATTGCTATTGCTTGAGATTATCATCTCAAGAGCATGATGGAAGAATCCTCCTTGTGAGACCATGAAGCTAATTGTCGTCCTTGACAATACATCTCCCCTTTCAGCGAGGCTATGCATGTAACTATCCTCGATAATACTTCTTGCTCACCCCATGAGACCATGAAGTTAATTTTCCTCGATAGTACACCTAATCTCTCTGCAAGATTATGCATGTAATTGTCCTCGACTGTACTTTTGCTCTTTGTATGACACCATAAATCCAATTATCCTCAATAATACATTTTTTCTCCACGAGACAATGAAACTAATTATCCTTGGCAATAATTTTTCTTTCTCTACATTACTACAAAGTTAAATGTGCTCCACAATACTTTTGATCTTCCTTGCGAGATCATGGAGTTAATTATCATCGACAATATCAACACTTTCAAGATTATGGAATTAATCGACCTCGACAAATACATTTGCTCTCCTCGCAAGACCATTGTCTTTGATAACATCATTTGTCTCTCCGTGAGTACATCGATGCAAAACAAACGACATTCATTCATTTAAATTCAAATTGATAGAGTACATCGATGTAATACAAATTCGCTAAAAACAAAAAGGATGAACATGTGAACAAACTCACAACATGCATGTTAAAAGCATAAAACGGAAAAGTACATTAGCCTACAAATATAACTATATTAAATTCTCCGGAATAGCCATGCCTCCGGATCTGCAACGTTGATGACGCCAAAGTCATTGGTTGGATCTGCACTGGATCGAAGATGATCTGACAATCTGATCTGAATAAATGTAACACCCCGTTTTTCCAACTTAAAAATTTCATTTAATTAATCAGAGTATTCACATAAACGGAATGTCACATTCTTTTTTTAAAATCATAAACTGAATAAATAACTATTTATCCTTTAAAACTCAATAACAAAATCCTTAATACTTTGCAGCGGAATTTCTTCAATAACTAAAAACAGTATTTGGCACTAAGGCCTCTTTATAATATTCTCATAAAAATCCAATCTAAAAACATAGTCATAAATCTTCAGAATCAATACGTAAGGAATAGAAAAGTAATAACAAAGTCCCCATCCCGTTACGTATCAGAGCACCTAAGACACTTGAGGCACCACTCCTACTAATCATTAATACCTGCAAGTTACTCATAGGAAGAGCAACATTTTCAAGCAGAAGGGGTGAGATTTCACAAAACAATAATATCAAGCATATAATTCAATAATTATATTTAACAACATAAATAACTTTATCTATTAGTAATAATAATTCTTCATGTAATAATTCTTAATAACTCAACCAACTTCTAATTATCATTTACTTCATATTCATCATATATAACACATATTAACCAAATCGTAACAAACATAGATCATCACATCATAGTCATAGTTCATATATAGCATAACAACATCTTAATCATAATTCGTATACAACATAACAACATCATTAATTCATAATAATAATTATTCATAAAACATCTCTTTATCAATTCATGAATAAAAGACAACTTATCAACTTAACATAACATCATCAAGTACACCTAACAACTCATAGATATCTTCATATAATCATCATCACTAATAACTTTAAAACAACACAATGTAATCAACATCTCACTATAATAATAATCATATACTACACAACATAATTATCGCTTAATAATAATAATCATATACAATTCAACATAAATCATCATCTTATAATGATATGAACAACACATATTAATCATCTTATAATAGTATAATAACAACATATACATCATCTCGTCATAATATAATAATATAACAACAACATGTTCATCTTCTTATATTAATATAACAACAACGTAATCATCATCTTATGAAAATATAACAACAACATAACATAATATTCTCTTAATAATAATTAATCATATATAGTACAACATATTCATCACTTAATAACTTAAACAACACAATATCTTAAACAACATAACAACATAGCAATATCATAATCAATATCTTAAACAACATAGCAACATCATAATCAATATCTTATAATTCACATCATAAACATCGTATAATCTTCATGGGTACTTCTTTAACAACACATGGGTAGAAGACAACTCGACAACTCTTAGATGATAATTCATCAACAACTTAACAATTCATGGATGATAATTCATCAACAACGACTTTGACTCGACAAATGCGACAATGCAACTTAGACACTTGTATGCATGTGGTACCAATCGTCATCATAAGTATTAATATACTTTCATCGTGCGGAGGACAAAGCTCCTAAACGTGTGGAGGACAAAGCTCCTATCGTGCGGAGGACAAAGCTCCTAAACGTGGTGAGGACAAAGCTCAATGAATGCTAATGCATGGACTCTATCAACAAGACACCTTAATCGACTTATCACTTATACATCCAATAATTTGGAGTTCGTCATCAACTTATTCATACTCATGCAACTTAGTTAAATAACAATTGCAGCATAATCAAATCATAATCAAGCTTAATAACAATTCATTTTCAGCAATTTCTTGATCATTCCATAATTTTTTGAGTAATGCATTTAATCATTAAATCACATTACAAACAACTTAGCAGTTCATGACAGCAACAGAAACAGCACAAGCAATTCACAACATAACAATATTAATGTGAAGCATCAACAACTTAAACATCATACATTTTCCACATAAGGCATATAATATTTCACATAACCAACAACAGCAACATAGGCAACATACAAACAACATGACATAATAATATCAATTTCAATTCAACAACATCTTGAATATTCAAATAATTCTTAAGTCATAAAACAATATATCACATTATAATCACTTAACATTTCACAATAGCTTCACAGTTCCCAGTTAACATCTTAAATAATTCACATAATGCATATACAAATATATTACATCACTATCAACATTAAATCATATTATAATAGCTTCACAGATCATCAGTAATATTATATATATTCTTCATTCTATCCAAAGACTCAACTCATAACAACTCGTGCGACAAAGATCGCATTTAACCTAATTAAGGCATTCTGTAACACTAGTGCTCGCGAGGCGAGGGATATTACTCGCTATGGCGAGTTCAGGAAAAGGCTATTCGCCTTGGCGAGTAAGCTACTCGCCTTGGCGAACAGATAATGGGTGCTCTTGGAAACTTTGACATTTTTCACTCAAAAATCCATTTTTAAACTTTGTCAGGTCCAATCTCAATCTAAAAACTTGCCTAATCATTATTATACATATTCAGGCACTCAAAATCATCTAAGGTTCAACTTAAGGGACAAAACTACAAAAATCAGGTTGACTCACTGGTCACACTCGCTATGGCGAGTGAACTGCTCGCTATGGCGAGCTGCAGGGTATGTCTCGCGAGGCGAGCGATGAAGCTCATCACTCGCTATGGCGAGGATCATCACTCGGGAGGCGAGCGATGAATGTCGGCTCGGGCAGAAGTGCAGTTTTTCATAAAAATCATCAACTCTCATGGTTCTAAGCTAAATCTTGATTCCAGAATTCATCATAATCATTATCTAAGACCTAGGGACAATCTCTACATCATTCTAACAACTTTTCACCGTTTAATCATCAATTCTATCAATTTTAACCTACTTTTCGATTTCTCAAAAACTCATCCTACATCATGTTAAACCTAACCATTGATTCACATACTTAATAGAATTGCAAAGTTAGTTTCACCCTTACCTTAATACACAAAATCGCAGCCTTCCTCTTGGTGTTTCCTCTTCTCTTGACTTTTTCTCCCTTTTCTCCAAAAACTGATCGTACGTACTGTTTTTCTAAAACTAGGTCTTCTCCTATTTATATAAATCTTCGACCTACTTATTTTATCTTATTCCACTTACACCACTAAACTCTCTAAATTCATGAAACAGCCCTTAACTAAATATTTTATTTTATTAAACCATATAATAAGCTACCTAATAAATTATATAATCATATAAACAAACAACATATATATCTCTATATCGTATATATATTTCCATACTAAATAACATATATTTTCTACAACAAATTATATATATTTCTATAACAAATCATTTATATTTCCATAGCAAATGACATATATTTCTACCACAAATCATATATATATTTCTATATCAGATCATATATATTTCTATGACAAATTATATATATTTCTATAACAGATCATGTATATTTCTAAATCAATTAACATATATATTTCTAAATCAAATAACATATATATATACATATATATATATATATATATATATATATATATATATATTTCTAAATCAAATAACATATATATTTCTAAATAACATATACATTATACTAATAAATACCAACATATAACATAACAAAATATCACTCATCAAAATAAATCATATAAATCACACAAATCATATAAGTATATTTTAAACTCATTAAAATAATCAAATAATTAGAGAGGGCGTTACAATAAACACCTGAACAAGAGGGAAAAGACAAACGTTGCACAAAGACGACAAACAAAACAATGTAGCAGTAAGACGACGAAATCACGAAAGAAAAACCTAATTCAATGTGAACATCACTTATTTAAACAAAAATTGACCCTAAACCACCCCTCTTTGATGGATGAAGATGAAGAAGTTAGAGTTTTAGCTGACGACTCATAAAAGAGAGAGGGTCAATACCTGATGTTAAAAGTTTCATAACTTGTATTTATGATGTTTATTCCCTTGCATGCTTAAAGTCCACCATTCTTATACTACAAACGGTTGTGCTCGACGGTCCAAGAGATGTACTCAACAGTCCAAGGGCATTCTCGACGGTCCAAGGCTTTGCTCGACAGTCCATATTTGGACAATATTTGTTCTAGACTGTTGAAAAAGGCCTTGCAAATGACAGCTTTAAAGACGAAATTGTGGTCGAAACCCTTTTGAAATAATTAACAACGTCAACGAAAATTTTAATTTTTACCATGTTTAGATTTAAGCTTTTACAACAAATTTTAAAATAAGAACGTGGTCAAAAAAATAATTTACAAATTTGACATCTTATAATTACTTAATGGTGATTAATGATATCCAAACTTATTTTTTTTATCCTATACTACCTTAAGTGTTACCCATTTTTTTAGAACAAACTTCAAAATACACAAACCCTAATACAAAGCCTTAACACAAAATGGAATGAAAAATTTGAGATAAACCTCATCTTCAGCAAAGAGATTCGATTTCAGATTAAAAGACCGAGTAATCAATAATTGGATTGTGACTAAGATGTTTCCAACGGTGAGAGTGCGGGAACACGGAGGCAACGATGAATGTGAGCGATTGTGGCTGTGAGACGACGGTGACTGAAACGAGTAGAAGGTGATCACGATATTAGTTGAGGGAGAGAGATCCCGATTTCACTTCTTAGTTGAGGGAGATAGAGAGAATATAGAGAGAGAAAGCGAAAAGATTGTTGTTTGTTTGTTTTTTTCTTATCATTTTTTGTTTCTTTACCATGTCAACATGAACTCTTTTTTTAATGATTCTTTTTTTTTTTTTTGTCTAATAGCCTAGTGGTTAGAGCTCACACAATTTAATTGTGGAGAAGTAAAGTGTCTGAGATTTGAGTTAAGCTCACGAATGATTCTTTTGCCTAGTCTGAGTGGTAAGAGGGATGTATCACATTGAAAAGGTGTACATGTAACTTTATTCAAATGGAGAGATTCTCGGCTCCCATTCGTGCAATCTTAACTTCCTTCAATCCAATTAAGATCTTTTCTATTTGTCGAAATAAATGGAGTATGCAATTTGGAGAGAAATTAACACAAAAAATAAATGATGAATTCTAACAATAAACCTAAGCGGAGCACGGGTCAAAAATCTAGTTATTTATTAATTTTGTTAGGTCTGCAGCAATTTAACCTAATTTTTTTCCCGCTCATTTGCTTTATTAGGTTTGCAATTATTTAACCTAACTAATTACATCTAAAAAAATGCATCGCACCAATTTCATTTCTATCCTCTTGCCTTTTTTTTAACCAATTTCATGCCTTTATTTCATTTCTATCATGTTGTCTTTTTTTTTTTTTTTTTTTTTACAATATTTTCTACACTTATTTAATACGTTTACAAACAGAATATACTTTATAATAAACCAGAGCGGAGAAGAGTCAAAAATCTAGGAATATATTAAATATTATAAAGTAATAATAGGTTAGTGAAACCTATGAATAATGATAGACATTAATGAAATTAATTATAAATAATTACAAATATTTCTTTATTAAATAATTAAATTTAATTAAGGAAAAGTCAGATGTATTTCCTTATCTAACTTCAGGTTTTAAGTTTTTCGGTAGTTAACTATCAAAATTTTCCTCTGTAGTTAACTGCCAAAATTTTCCTCTGTACTTAATAGCAGCCGGTTTCATAATTTGGTATTTAACCAAGGAAGACAGTAATTTACGTGTTTTTGCAAATGTGTGTGTATACAGCAATTTTCATACTTTTTCTCTTGCCAGAATCTAACCACAACGAGAATCAGGTTCTGCATAATCTTCTTTCTTTTTCAATTTTCAAACTCATCTCTCTCTCTCTCTCATTACTGCATAATCTTATGGCCGAAGAAGAAGTGATTGTTGCAGCACCCGATTGTAAGCGAAAGTTTGAAGATCAACACTCTGATGACGGTGAGAACAAGCGTCCTTGTCTTTACGACGATAACCAGAATTACCTAGGTACAACATTTATTCTAAAATCTTCTTAATTACTTCATTTTTCATTCAATTAGGCTCGTTTGGGTAAACAACTTAATTGCAGCTTATAGCACAAGCATGATAAGTGCTTTTGTATAAGCTAGTTTTTCTTTAAGTTATAAGCTTTTTTATGATAAAATATCTTGGAGAATTTATGAAATAAGCCGAAAACAGCTTACTGCTGTGCTAAATTTGTTGAAAATGCTTTGATATACAAGGTGCTTTTAATTGTAAGAAGTTGCATGTTATCTATGAACACCGGACACGACAAGGACACAAATGCATCGACACCGATAATAATTTGAGCAAATGACATAATTCAATATAATCATATGTGTCGGTGTCGGTGTCGGGTCGGTGTTGGACACGATAAGTAACCGACATCAGGACATGCCTAATCCGAGGAGTATATGTGGTTCATAGCGTTTTATTAATGTTATGGTTTTGGTGTTGGCAGCTAATACTAATATACATCAAGAAAAGAAGGTTGTTGAGCCAGAGGAAAATGCTCATTCTGAGGAAATTCAAGATGAATCTAAAGATAATTCAGAAGAAACGGCTGAGCCTACCGATACCAAAGAGATTCATGTTGAGGAGCCATCTAAATCAATTGAACAACTTGATTCCAGCTCAATTGATCCCACCTTTCAGCATGATGCTTCTTTTGGACAAAAGCAACCTATATCCGGGTCTGACACAACAACCACACAAGAAATTGAGGTTCCTAGCAATAAGGTATGTACATTCTCTTAAGCTCCGGTAAAAAATAGCGGATAGCTGCTAAGCTAGTCTATAGTGGATGACTTATAAGTTAGCTTATAGCGGATAAGCTAGCTGATTGAATTTGTATTGTTTGGTAAAATTAGCAGCTGAACTAGCTTATAAATATGAAATTGCATAAAAATGTATATTTATTGAATATTTAATTTTTTCAATCAAGACTACAAGGGTAAAATTGAGAGAAAAAATGATAACTATAAGCTACTTAGATTAGCTTATCAAAAACTGCTATAAGCTCGTCAGACCTGTTTCCAAACGAGTCTATTTTAGTCATATGAGCTTATAAGCTACGAGCCATAAGCTAAAAAATGTGTCTTGCCAAACACATCCTTAGGCTTGGATACGTGTTATTGGGCTCAATCATGTCGGATTCTTATTGTCAATCTTGGGCTTTGTGTACAATCAAACTCGACAATGTTTCTTTGAAGAACATGATGTAATTCACATATTTCCTCTCTGCAATGGTTTGTTTGTTTACTCATCGATTATATCTGTTGGATGTATGCTCATATGTTGTGATGGCTCTAAGTTATTTTCAAAATTGGACTCCTAAATTGCATCATACCAATTGTTTTGGACTATGTGTTTGCTTTTTATGGAGTTGAAATAATCATGCTTGCCTGAGTTCAAGGCGCTCCACAAAAATGCACGTGTTATAGACACTGCCAATTGTTTTTTTTCTAAAGTTAAAATGATCATGCTTGTCTAAGTATGGGGATTTTTTCTTTCCACCCATTTAGTTCTGTTGAGCAAGATTGCGAGGGAGTGTAGTGGAAAACAGTCGAATATGCTAGAACTTGTTTTCTCCTGCTTAATGGTAACAGCTACTTGTCAACCACATGATTAAGCAAGATAGGATGCTAGACTCAATTGACAGGGATGAGATGCGAATATTATGGTGGTTGAATGAGTACACAAGATAGGATTATGGTGGATTACACTAGAGAGGAAGTTGTGGTAAATACCCATTACAAAAAAAATTATGGATTCTACTTGGGTGATTTGGTCATATGTGGAGAAGTCTTAGAGTCCTCGTTAAGAATTCACTAGATCACATGGATGATAATCTAATAGAGGAAGGTAGAGTGAGATAAAAAATATAGACCAACTAAACAATGTAGATCTAAAATTTATATTGTTTAACTTTAGACATGATTTACAACAGGGCATTGATTGTTTGATCAACGTTGATGACCTTACTAAATGGAAAATGACTTTATGGTTGTATCTCTAGTAGCTTAAAACCATCTTTTGCAGGTCTACAACCTAGTTTTGATTTTGACTTTTTGTGCACAGTTCTTTCATTTTTGGTATCCATAATGGGTGATCATTTTCCTTCTTTTTTCCCTTGTTTCTTTAAGGAGTTCAATTTGAAGGATCTTTTGGAAAGTATATATGAGTTCGAAAACTTAATGGATGCCATGTTCACAGAGGTTAGATACCATATCCGATCTTTATCTCAGCCTTCTTGTTCTTCTCTTGCTATTATATACTCCCTCCGGTCCTATTTATAAGAAAAAGTTGACTTTTTAGATTCATTGAGTAATTAATGTACTTGGCATAGAATATAGACCAGATACATCGTTTATGCAATGAATCAAAAAAGTCAAATGTTTCTTATAAATAAGACCGGAGTAATTCTTACATTGTTTAACTTTTGAAATTCCACAGGCTGATGATGTGGATTCTCCTGCACGTGAAGTTCCAAATGAGAAGGTGAGAAACTTGAAATATCCGTCAATTTATGTTTTCCATTTATTCATGTTTTATGTTAACGTAGCTTTGAATCTCAAAATTCATGCAGGTCTAGAACTTAGTTTCGATTATGAGTTTTTGTGCATAGTTCTTTCCTTTTTGTTATCGGGTGATCATTTTCCTTCTTTTTCCTTTGTTTCTTTAAGGAGTTCAACTTGAATGATTTTTTGGAAAGTATAGATAAGGCAGAAAAGCTATTGAATGCCATGAGTGCAGAGGTTAGATACCATATCCAATCTTTATATCAGCCTTCTTGTTCTTCTCTTGCTAGTATATAGTTCTTACATTGCTTAACTTTTGAAATTCCACAGGATGATGATGGAGGTTCTCCCACACTTGTAGCTCGAGGCCTCTCCCCTGCTCAGGCTATCATGGGATCTGATCAAATTCAGATACAAGTTCCAAATGAGAAAGTGAGAAACTGATAATATCCGTCTATTTATGTTTTACATTTATTCATGTTTTATGTAACATAGCTTTGAATCACAAAATCTATACAGGTAGGATTAATCATTGGGAAGGGTGGGTAAAGTGTAAACAATTAATTTATTTCATTATGACTAAACACAAGACATAACCAAGCCATTCTCAAATAACTTCTCCCTCATTACATCAATTATATTTCCACGCCCATTACATAAATTATATTTCATCGTTTTCTCTGTTCTCCTTTTCACTTTTCATCAAACAAACCATTTATTAGAAGTTTTCACATTTTGAATTTATGCAATTTAGAACTTTGTTGATTGTTATCCCCTTTTATTAATAGTTTGTGGGTTTCACATTCTTGGAACCTAATCTCTTCAATCACACGAGTTGCTGTAACTGAAGTTTTGAATTTTGAAAGGGGGAGAAAGTTGATTGATGCTTGTACAGGGGGAAATTCTTTTAGGCTTTCTCACTTTAATCCTGCTATTTTAGATTTAGATTATGGGCTCTGATGATGCTCTCTTAATTGTTTTAGTTGATACCTCAACATCTTCCCGATGATTCTAAAGAAAGGACTGTCCAAGTTACTGGTGATAAGAGGCAAATTGAAATTGCACAAGAAATGATAAAGGAAACCTTGAACCAGGTTTGTTTAACTATTACATATCTTGTGATGATAAAGTTTGCAATTGGATAGTTTAGATATTATTTATGCATATTTATGTTTTACTAATGTTATTATATCAATGCTAACATTTTGCGTTTTTGATATATTGTTGATATTCCTTTTTATGTTGTGATTTTTTTGTTGAATTTTCATGTTAAAAACATGGTGCATAAACTCATTTAGTCACTCATTGCATTTTCTGTAGTAAATTGCACTAAGTTTATGTTGACTTAAAGTAGACCCATATATGTGCCAATTTCTGCTTCTTTTCTATGGTAGACTGAGGTTTATATGTCATGCTGATTGGGGAGGTGACCGGGTTATATAGTTTAAACTAAACTGATTGCAATGTACTGTCGTTCTTGATGAGTATCATGGTATTGGTTAAGATATTTGCAGTAGTACATGAAAGGTTTTTCTATGATTTACAGCTGCTTGAAAGCATGTGTGATCAGTTCAGATTTGTTATCGGTGACTGGTTTTGGTACTGTTCTTGTAATTACAAATTCTGTTTATAACTTCATTTGATTCTATCATACCAAAAAATAATAGTTCTGGAGAATGATTGCTTGTAATAGGGATCCTGTAGAATAGGGATCTAGGTATTTGCCGTGTTGTTAGCATGTATAAAATAGAGATCTGGACAAACACTAAATATGCCTGCTCTATATTGGTTCAGTGTTGCTCTATAGTTGCATTTGCTAAAACAATACAAATCCTGATTGTGTGTATGGATGTATTGTACTATTGTATCAATTGTTGCCATGCAAGTGAGATAGATCACCTGAAACAGTTTTTACGAGTTTGGAATTTGAACTATAATCCATGCCAAAGTCAATTAAATATTTTTAGGAAGATCGTAAATGTAAAACCAAGATGACAGTTGGGATGATTTATTTATCTTGAGGTGCCAATTTCGAATTGGTTGGCTTTAAAAAAGCATATTTGACCATTGACTTTTCCATGGGGTCAGCATTGCTTTCTTGATGTAGCATAGTCAGCATATTCACTTTCTCAGAAGAGAGGTGCCAGGCATTAAAACCCCCAATTGCAGGATGCTTAATGGTTGGTAAGGTTGCTTCAAGACTTAAAAATAATGATTCAGTAAGACTATATTGTGCCGGCATTGGCGCTCAAAACGAGCAGCTGTATGATTTGTATGAGACCTTTTGGAAGATAAGAGTCATACCTGGTGAAGTCGTGTCTTCTGATAATTTTAACTGTATTGAAGTTATATTCCTCTATCTAGTTCTTTTATTGAGAAAAACATGATAAGTAATTCTTGTCATTTGGTCTGTTTTGATGTTAAGTAAATTTTAATTAAGTTAGCCATGAGACCCGGAACCAGTCCAAATATGTTGTGTTGATTTACCTGCTTTCTGAAATATCTTTAACCTGATGATACACTTAATTGAAAAGACTACGCTAGCCATATGATAAAGGACCAATGCAAATATGTTTCCTTATTTACCTGCTTTTAAACATATATTTGACCTGATGATACACTTGGGTTTTTTGTTTACACGACATTTTGCTTCATTATTTTTTGTTTCATTCTGTTTTAAAAAAATCACTATTTTATATATCAAAGATTAATTACACATGAATAGAAGGCAAGCGGACAACAAGCTGCGCCGCTAGGTAAATTACTATTGTGTTGAAGATTAACTCTGTTTTTGTTTTTGAATTTTTGTCCATTATATTGTTTTGTATTATATTGAGGAGAAAATGGTAAATTAGTTTTAAATTCCCTCCCCTCATGAACTAAACACATATTTAACTAAAGAGGAATGCTAGCAACACTCTCTTTTCAACACTCTCACTATCACTCACACATTTATTGGGTGGAGTTCATATATGTTGATTTCACCCAATAAAAGAGTGAGTGTTGGAGAGAGTGTTGAAAAGAGAGTGTTCCTAGCACTCCTCTTAACTAAAATCCCTCCCCTATGTTGGAAAGCAGGGAAATCAACACAACATCTTTGGACTGGTTCTGGATCTCATGGCTACCTTAATTAAAATTTACTTAACATCAAAACAGACCAAATGACAAGAATTACCTATTATGTTTTTCTCAATAAAGAACTAGATAGAGGAAAATAACTTCAACACAGTTAAAATCATCAGAAGACACGACTTCACCAGGTATGACTCTTATCTTCCAAAAGGTCTCATACAAATCATATAGCTGCTCGTTTTGAGCGTCAATGCCAGCACAATACAGTCTTACTGAATCATTATTTTTAGTCTTGAAGCAATCTTTTCAGCCATTAAGCATCCTACAATTGGAGGTTTTAATGCCTGACACCTCTCTTCAGAGCACGAAAGTGAATATGCTGACTATGCTATATCAAGAAAGCGAATGCAACATCAATACTTCTGACAGATTGATATAATACTATGTATCAACCTGGTTCAGCTTTCACTTTATTCCGTCTTCAAAACATGTTGGTATGTTG
Source organism: Medicago truncatula (assembly GCF_003473485.1). Classification (NCBI taxonomy): domain Eukaryota; kingdom Viridiplantae; phylum Streptophyta; class Magnoliopsida; order Fabales; family Fabaceae; genus Medicago; species Medicago truncatula. Next base: position 2,752,116 of record NC_053048.1, on the reverse strand, counting down.
AAAGCAGAAGAAGTATTATACCAATCTGTCACCTCTTCTAAGTTTCGCCATCTTTGTCTAGTTATCGTTGAATTGTTTGATTGAAATTTAGCTTATAGTTTTGCTTTCGTATTGTCATAATTTTGCTGTTGCATTGTCAGGCTTCTTCCATTTTCCTTTTTTTTTTTTTTTTTTGCTGAGGTGAAGTATTTTTTCTGTGATAATATTTCTGTTGTATAGCTGTTTACTTTATTATGTACTGCAGTTGAGCTCTTTTAGATGATAATGGCAGGATATAGATGTTGCATTATCTTGACAGCTTGCTGCTTGTTGCTTTGTCACTTGACATTTGGTAGATGTTTTGATGACATAGTCTACATGCTAAAGAAAATTACTTCTTTTACCATTTTACTGGTTTTGGAGGAGCATGTCCTTCAATCGGATTTGAATAACATCACAATTAATAAGTGCTCAGGGTTTAATATTTGGTATTGACTATCATGGCAACTGGGTTTAATATTTAATTGGATCACTATAGCTGCATCTTTGTTATTGACCGATTCTACCTGTTTTCATTATTCTGGTTATTAATTTTTTTCCCTATTACTTACTTTTGTATGCTGTGCTGGAATAGCCTGTCAAGTCGTCATCAGGTGTTTTCAGCCAGCAGGCCTACCGTCCGCCACAAGGATCTGGTGGTCCACCACTATGGGATCAGCAAGGTTCACATTATGGCCACCCACCATCATATTACTATCAGCACCACTGGCCATATCCCTCTCATAATCAATCATATGCACCTACTCCTTATGGAAATTATCCTCAACATATGGCTCCAAGGAGCAGTTACGGTTCTGGTTGGGAGCAAAGGCCTCACCAGAGTTTGCAGGGGCCGCCCTCACACAACTGGGGTTATGATCATTATGGTGGACAAAGGGGTCATTCATCTGAAGTTTCATCATCTGCCCCGCATCCCAGTTCAATCCCCCAACACTGTACCGGTCCTTATCCTTTACCCTCCATAGGTCCATCCCCAGTTCAGATGAATTACAATTATGAAAACCTTGCCCCTGCACAATATCCATATGGAAGACATTCAACCTACCCTCAAGCCTGGGCTCAAGCAAATCATGCACCTCCACAGCAGTATGGCAAGCCACCATTGTATGGCGTGCCACCTTCACAAGGACAGCATCCACAGGCTTATGTCCACCCTAGAGCCACTCAACCAGGCGAGATTCCGTATCAGGGTTCTACTCCAGCACAATCATATGGCAGGCCACCATTGTTTGGCATGCCACCTTCACAAGGACAACATCCAGAGTCTTATGGCCCCCCAAGAGCCACTCAACCAGGCGAGATTCCGTACCATGGTTCTACTCCAGCACAAATATATTGCAGGCCACCATTCTATGGCATGCCACCTTCACAAGGACAACATCCACAGTCTTATGGCCCCCCTAGAGCCACTCAACCAGGCAAGATTCCGTATCAGGGTTCTACTCCAGCACAATCACATGGCAGGCCACCATCGTATGGCGTGCCACCTTCACAAGGACAACATCCAGTCTTATGGCGGCCACCCTAGAGCCACTCAACCAGGCAAGAGTCTGTATCAGGGTTCTACTCCAGTACAATAATATGGCAGAATGCAACAACTATATCTATATGCATCATCAGGGTCATCACAAGAAGCATATCCTACATATGGGTCTGCACTTTGCACTAGCTGCAGATGGTTACAATCACCTGCAGTCCGCACCTAGTTATGTGCAAGTTGGTCATACTGGTTATGGATCATAACCATCTTCTCAACAGACTCACCCTGAACAACCAGCCTCTAACAATGCTATTTATGACTACTAAGCACCCCATTAGATCCTGCTTATAACAGCGGCAGCCAGGTGCAGCCATGTTATGTTCAACCCAGACCAACTCAAACTTGTTATTACCAAGCTAACCCACAACCAGCTGGTTATGCGGCTGTACCAGCAGCAGCAAGTGCTCCTGCAGATATGGCAACTGGCAAGACAATATCATGTATTTATGGTGAACCTCGTTGATTTATATTTTAATTTTAATATTTACATGTATAAGTATCAACAGCTATAATTTATATTGACAACCATATTTTAATTTACATGTAATTTGTTATACCTAATTTGTTATTGACAGTAACCAAACAGAGAAAAAACTAATTCATATTTGATTTTTATCAAAACTATTTTTGTCAAAATACAATAATGGAAGCATGGTTTTGGAGTGCGAGTTGAGAAGTTATCATAATGAATTGTAAAAAAAGATTTATACCGGGTAACATATCCTACACAACTCCATGTTTTTAAGGAATATAAAACCTTGTTGCACTTAATGATACTAAGACTACATTATACTAACCTAACCGCTAATGATATTAACAAAATTGATATATAAAAAATGACATTACCATTCAACACAAAGATCTAAACTTAAAAAAGAAAGTCACCGAATATATAGAGCTCGTAAAACTTGTCCTTCTCTTTTCATTTCAGTGCTCGAGCTTGAGTCGTCACTATAAGAACATACCAATAATATTTAATCAAGTCAAACCATAACATGAGAATAAGAATTCGTAAAGTTCGTGATTAGAAAGGCATTTTCACGCAGTACCTGTCTTTAGAAACTGGAGAGCTCTTGAAAAAAAAATTAGTATATGACATCAAGATATATTAGATGGCCTAAAAGATGTTATAGGTTTTTAGGCCTAAGCAGATAAGTAAGATTACATAAGACCTAAATTGAAAAATGCAATATTGTTCATTCAAAACCAGTACAAAGAAAATTGATACTGTCAATGCAAAAATTAAGGACAAATACATAAACCAAAGGATATAGGTGCTTCAATTCTTCATCAATCACATGGTTCGCTGATTGTTATTACACCATAAATTTTCGTATGCACGGTAGTTAAGTTACTCTAGAATTTGTTCAAATCCATAAATAAAGAAATTGTAAACCATGATGACTAATATTGATACTTACGTTAGAGTGAAATTAACATCAGCTTAATTGGCATCAATGAAATTCAGATGTAAATACTCATTTACACAAATTCAGATTCCTCATGTACTCATTCACGAGTCTGAGATCAGTTCAAATCACAGTAAATAATTGATAAAGTTCAAGCATTCAAACTGCCTCAGATACGAAACACAACCAACATTGGAATTATTAATAGAGAAATAGTTTTTGGATAGTTAAGAGAAATAGAAGAGAGTTGTCTGTAAAGCTACGGTAAATATAACCGCCCTCAATCTTATAAGTGGAGAAACTCTACTCAAGTCTACACATGCATGTTTTCTCCTACATATCCGTTTATTATAACATTTGGTGGCCTAAGTGTCAATCTTTCCTCATGTGGGTCGGTGAAGAAGTTCACAGACGCATTTTTTCTTTGTAGATACCTTTGCCCGCCTAACAATATAAAAAAGGACATCTCTAACAAATTCATGTCTTTATTTGAATCTTGGAAGCTCTTGATGATGAATTGTGTGCTCTCCGATGTATTCAAACATGCCTTACGAAAAACAAGGTAAACTTCGTCAATAGAAAATAATGTAATCATAAGGCAATACATAAGGATATCATGGTACTCTACCGATGACATATGTTGGTCTAACCTATCAACAGAGATAGGTAGAAAAGAATCTTAAATATGTGCTACTTCCAAACATACAAAAATTGTTTTCTATCTTGTGGTCTTGAACATATAATTATATATGTATATCAAACAACATATTATAGAAAAAATAACATCAAAATTATAATGTAAAAAAAATTCACATTACAAGTAACAATTATCAATTATGTGTTTTTTTAATAAGACAAAATGAAATTTATATACCACTAAAACGGTTCACCTCCGCACAAGGAGTGGCACAAGGAGTGCAAGTGGAGAACTCAAAGAACAATAAAAGTCTTATAATAACAAAGAACATGAAAGAGAACAGATACAAGGTTTAGCGCGTGCCCCCCCCCCCCCCCCCCCCCCCCCAACAAGAAAGGATTAACCCATCAATGATGAAAGTCGAAAGCTAGACAAATATTATTAGCTTTTAACCATCAGAACGATAATAATTTAACTCTATCAAGTAAAGAAGAAATTGACTCACCTTTTGCTTAAAACAATTATATTCATTTCTTTTCAAATAACTCAGACACACGCCAACCACACAACATGCAACACTTTCCGAGTTGATTTTGAGAAGCTGCCTAAAGCTGTGATCAATCAAACTTAGAGGGTTCACTTAAATAATACTCATCCATTGCCGAAGTAATGTTCAAAGAGATCTAAGAAAACCAAATTCAAAAAATAAATGATTCACATTTTCTGTTGCATCAACATCCTGTAACACAAACATTTTAATTTTGCTGAAGAATTCCACGCTTAACCAGGTTATCCGTTGTAGGTAACCGATTTTGAAGAAGACGCCGCACAAAAATAAACACATTCGAAGGAAACACTTTGTTTCAAATAATTTCATGTAACTCACTCCAAGTATTTAGTTTCGCCTCAATTAACATCTGATAAACTCTTATAACCGTGTACCTTTTTTCGGAGTAAGTTGCCACCGCCACCTGTCTTCCACCCCAATCTGTATATAAATGTTAGATAAAACATCACTACATTCCCCCAACATCTCCTCCAATGCAAAGAAGTGACAATACCATTTCCAATTATGTTTGAAACGTAAAATAGTAAAAAAAATTTGCTTAAATGCAATTTTACCCCTTCTATTTTTATTTAATTTGGATTTTACCCCCTAAGTACTAAAATTTATAATTGCAGTAGAGTTTGATTTGATTCGGTTTTTGAAAGGAATTTGAAATCGGGTAAGCAATTTTCTTTCAAAAAAATATTCAGTTTGATTAGAATCGTTGGAAATGCAACACGATTAAATTTACATACAAGAGAACACATACCTATAAAAGTAGCACAAAGAAACAAAAATACAACTTATGTGATTCTTTGTGGTTCGTCACCTCATAACTACATTTACATTCTCTCAATGAAATATTTTATTAGATTTATTGTGGTAATAAAATTTCAAAAACTCTATTTTTATAATATCTCTTCACATGTTTGTCATTAATCAATTTGAGATTTAGATGAATATCTACATTGAACCAACAATTTAGGTGTCTTCTCACGTAGGATGTGGTGCTAAATTGAACTAATTAAGTTAAGGGGTCACCCTTAAGTTAATTAATTTACAAGAGTGGAGTTGTGTGAGGGAAGAAAACAAAGGTAGTTAGGGCACAACAATCATAATGGTAGCACATTTTCATTGACAAGCATCCATTGTATTATTGATTGGAAGCACGAGAACAAAATTGCCAGTTGTGGAAGTGACATTACGTTATACACTACGAAATTTTCACTTACTGATTTGTTAATTTAACATAAATTTTGTACTTTGTTTTGTTGATTGAAACCCTTTTTATAGACTTTGAAACCGTAGCATTTGTTTTCACTAACCAGTGTAGTGGCTAAAAGAAGATGCATGTAGGACCATAATAGCACTTATTAATGCTTTTCTTATCACAAAAATATAGCTGTGATCTCTCATCTCAAGCACAATATTGAGCTGGTTTTAATTTCAACTTTCTGAAACTTGTGCAATTGAAAGGGACTATTAGGTAGATATGTCAGAAGCCATAATAAGGGTGTGTGAACTGTTACAAAGAGTAACAACCCAATTTACCTCTACGTGGACCTCCTTGAATAGACCACTTACAAAACATGGGCCATTAATTCCACACCTTTTGTCACACTTTAGTTGCTAAACGGGATTCTTTTTTTTTTTTGTTTAATCGGGTTTTATATCTGTAATATAAGTTATTTTCGGTTTTCCATTACATAATTTTTTTTTTAGTTTTCGTCCTTGTAATTTGAAGATTTTTGATTTTGGACCTTCGTGAATTTTGACTGTACAAAATCGATGATATAGCAGAGGGTAAACCGAAATTTGTTCAAATCAACCGGAAGGGAATCAGAATTTTCTCAAATTACAGAGGGTAAACCAAAATTTGCTCAAATTACAGGACCGAAGTTTGTTAAGAAGGTCCAAAACCAAAAAATCTTCAAATTACAAGAACGAAAACAAAACAAAAAATACAGGATGAAAATCCAGAAATAACATATATTACAAGGGGTAAAACACTATTATCTTTTTTTTTTCCTTACAATAAGGTGCAACATATGATTTTCTTATTTAACAGATAATTACACAAGAAAAACAATGTAAATGAGGTGTGTAATGTTTCTTATTTCCTCTAATGATAATAGTTTTTTTTCCTTATTCATTTTTTTTTTCTCATAAAAACTATATTATTTGATCTTTTGTTTAAAAAGATCAAGGGAAATAATCTAATTCATTTTTCTTTTTAAAAAACAGTTTTACAATAATTAGATAAATTTTTGTTGTTATTTGTTTGTTTCTTATTCCATTATTGAACATAGAAAATTAATTACTCAAAGTTTTTGGACCACCGTGTGGGAATATGAACTCCCCAAAAGCAAACATTAGGATCCAACCATAGCCAATATTGTTTGAACAATAAATGATTTGAGATCATGATTAAACTTGTGTAAATATAATAAGCAATTATTAAAAATCCGATGGTAAATTTAGGGTTTAACATTTTATTATCTAAATTGCACATCACACATTAGAAGATTCATATATATCCTTAATTATGGCTAGAAATTTGACAAGTGGTGTTACTTGATTTAGCAAAGTTGCTAGCTTACTACTAGAATTCTAATTAAGAACTTGAAGTTGTCTTCCAAGAAATGCAAACAGTGGGGTATGAAGAGACAAAAAACAGGATGACAACGTTAATGAGTTTGTAAGAGAGTGGGACATTGCACATGATGATCATTGAGAGATAAAACTTGCATTGTAATTCATGATGTGGGAAAAAGATAAGAGAAACATGGACTCTTGTTATTTTGAGTAAAGTTAGACAACTACTTTTCAGTTATTAATTTCTATTAGCATTCACCTATGGAATGAACAACAAAAGTTAGAAAATTGTTGGGTAACAACATGAGTCGAAGAATCATTTGGATTATGTAAGAGCAATCACATAAGTGAGAGACATTATATTCTTTATTTAAAATTTTAAGGATCATGTTATCTTGTGCTCTACAGGTTAAGGAGCTTAAAATAGAATTAACAAATAAATTTAATATTTAAATGATAATTTTTGAAACTTCCAAAGTATTGAATGCACAACTTTTAAGAAAAAGTTCATATATTTGTTTCCTTAACTTATGCCCAAGTTAACATTTCCCAAATTTTAAAGTAATGGATTTATGAGATCACTCACTTATAAAGTGTTCGGCCATCCACTTTTCTAATTGATGGTGCCTTCTAACTCACACTTGCCATACAACAATCTCCTCCATCAAGTGTAAGTCTATCAATTCATCATACCACCTTTGAAGCAAAAACCACACAAGTGAGAGATATATCACACTCTTACACAAAATATTAAGACAATGAGTTTATTGACCCCCACTTACAAAATATTCAATCTCCCCTTTTCTAACCGATGTAGCACTTCTAACTTACACTTGGTATACAACAAAAGTTACTCATCTCACCTTGGATTTAAATTTTGGCTAACATTTGTGTATACCATGTCCTATAATAATTGTCGCATTTATAATAATATTTACATACTTGTTTACTTTTGTCTTTTGGTGGTGGCCGGGGTTTGAACCTCGTACCTTGCATATATTATGCTACATTGTTCATACCAACTGAGCTAAGCTTACGGAGACCGCTTACTTTTGTCTAAAGACACATGTAAGGATCTAAAAGTAACAAGTTTACATTGAAAAACATATTTTGATTTTTAAAAAAATTAAATACACAATTTTTAAGACATATATTTCTTAACATGTGCTCTTAAAGACACATGTTAGCACTTGCATAATATTTATCCCAAAGAGTGTCTCACTTTCATTTCCCAATGTGTAGTTTTAAGTGATTTTTTTTCAATTGTAACTCTAATTAATACTATATGCAATACTTTCAAATTATTTATTACTACTTTGCATGTTGGTAAGGATAATGTAATAAAATTATCATTTTTTTAATTTATGATATTTTCTTAATCTATGTGAAATGGTCTGCTGTTACGAGAAAGTCTTGATTGGTCATAAACACAAATAAAAAACACTTAGGCACACACATAAATAAACAAAATTAATAGATAAATTAAAGTAAAAAATGATGTGACTAATTTATTTATTTTTAATTTTTCTAATTATGTATGTGTCTAAATATTTTTCATTTAGGTTGTGCCCATGGATACTATGGTTGAATATAGTGATTTATGGTGAAATCTCTATATATATCAAAATGCAATGGCCGATAATGACCATTCACTGACCCATAATTAAATACCGTATTGTCCACAATGCATGAAAGATTTAAATTTGAAGGGTTATGCATGTTTCTCATAGTGAAGCCATCAAAGCTTTGCCAGTGTAAAATAATGTTAGCACTCTCAACATTATTATAATAATTAATTTGTACATACATGCAGCCAATAACCTTATACACCATTCTATTTATAATAATGGAAAACATTGTTGTTGTATTTCAACTTTATAAGGATGGAGGATCTACAAGCAAAGACGTTACATGTGCATGAAATGTGCACCATTATCATTATATATATATGAAGCACTTGTGATATTTTTTATGTTGCAAAAGAACAATTTTAATATGATTGAGTCCCATAATAATTAGAAGGGTTAATTAAGTTTTTGATCCCTATAAATATCTGCAGTTTTGTTTTTAGTTCCTATAAAAATAAATCATACTTTTTAGTCCCTACAAAATTTTCTGTTAGTGTTTTTAGTCCCTGTTAAATTAAAAAAAAAATAATTATGCTTAAACTTTAAATTTTTAGAAGATTTTTTACATACATGTTCATAACATCATAAGACACTCTTTTGTAAATTTTTATTATTTTTTTAACATGTAATGAATTAAATATGAATTTTTTTAAATGCCAAATTTTCAAGATTATATTAATGAAAATTTGGACCTAATAATAAAATTTTAAGTTACTTTTTTGCGGAGGAACTTTGTATAATATTCTAAGTAAGTATGTGAAAAATATGTTAAAAATTTAAAAGTTTAAGCACAATTAAGAAAATTTTAATCTTATAAGGACTAAAAGTATGTGTTGGTCCCTTGTTAAATTGAAATTTGTTTAATTATACTTAAACTTTTATATTTTTAAATGATTTTTAAAAGACATGCTAAGAACATTATAATAATCTCTTTTATAAAATTTAGAATTTTTTAACATGTAATGAATTAAATATAATTTTTTTTAAACGCCAAAAATTCAAGATAAAACTAACGAAAATTTGGACCTAAAAATAAAATTTTGAATTAATTTATTGTGGCGGAACCTTTTATAATGTTTTAAACAAGTATGTAAAAAATTATTAAAAAATTTAAAATTTTAAGCATAATTAAACAAATTTTAATTTAACAGGGACTAAAAACACTAACGGAAAATTTTGTAGGGATTAAAAAGTGTGATTTATTTTTATAGGGACTAAAAACAAAACTGCAGATATTTATAAGGACCAAAAACTTAATTAACCCTAATTAGAATCATGCACATATATTAAACTCGACTATATAAAACCTTATCTTGTAATTTTTTTTTTTCTTTTCATTTTCAAGGTTTGAGAATCATTATTTCTTGAGAGAAAAACAACCCATTGAATTTCAATTGAGATTTGTAGGGCATATCACGTTGAAAAAATATTACACAGCAACCAGATATATACAAAATAATATTATTTAATCTGTGACAATTTTTCTATAATCATTTATAATTTGAAGTTTAATGGAATTGGTCTCTATAAGTTTCATTTCCAACTTAACATTGCAGCAAAATTATCTCTCAATGAGGATGAGATTGATCAAATTATCTCTCTTTTGTGACAGTGTTTTTTCAAGATAAAATTGTTTTGAAATGTGGCAACGGACAATAGTAAATACGTTTAAGTTAGCAAGTGTTCACAGTATTATTTGTCATGTTTTAAATTAGTTATAAATAAAGGATAATTTTATAAATAGCACTTAATTTTGTTAAGAACCAAACGCATGTTGTAGAGCTGTACCATGAAATTTCATCGTACCAAATGAAGCATCTACTTTCTCCAGGTAACACGGGTTGAATAATTTGAAGCTCCTTTTATGTTTTTTGACTCATTAAAGAAGCTAGGCAGCTATTAAACATTATATAAAAAATAAAAAGCTAACTTAGCCAAAGAAGCTACCAAGCAAAATCAAAAGAAAAAAGCTCTCAAAAAATCAAAAGAAAAATAATAATATACAAAGCCATTTGAGTCTATAAAAAGAATTAAGTGTTCTTAACCAATTGAGCAAGAAAATGACATTACTGAACATACATACATACATACATACATATATATATATATATATATATATATATATATATATATATATATATATATATATATATATATATATTATTTGCTAGAACACATCCACTAGTTTTGATGTGGGAGTGTTTTAGCAAGCTACACCTTAAGGTACATTTAACCACTTTTTAGTTATAACTTGCTAAAACACACCTTCTAAAAATAAGTGGGTGTATTCTAGCAAATGCATATAGGAGTTGTTAACATACACCCACTTATTCTTTAGAATGTGTGTTTTAGCAACATTCACCTTAAGATGTATTTAACAACTTTTTAGTTATATCTTTGCTAAAACACACCTTAATAGAAATTAGTGAGTGTATTCTAGTAAACCCCTATATATAGATATATGGGTTTCCTAACTTAGACCAACAAAAAATATGAAGTTTCAAGTTAGGAATAATGCACATTTTCATTTGGCTAGTGGATCAATAGCACAAAATGTTTTACGGGAGAATGTTTCTAGTCTATTACAAATTACTTTTTTATTTTTTTAAAGATACAAATGACTTTTAGTTAAAATCAATAAATGTTCTCGCTATCATACTTGACATTTTGAAAAATTGGAGAAACGAAATTTTTTTTTTTTTAATGAGAAACTAATATAAATTACCATCTTTACCATTTTCTTTGGATGTAATTGAATTTCATCCCTTAAAATTACAGTTAACTCTTATCATGGCTTACACTTCATATGCACAATTCTTAACATCTAATTAATATAAATTTTACTAAAATAAATGACATTTATAAGTATACATTTATTTAGAGAGTATCATTTACGTCGGATTCAGTTCCAGATATGTGTTGGTGGGTTTCTCATAGCTTGCCTCCACCGTTTTGGAAGGTTTGTGTTTTTGTTTTACAATCGCGGTTGTTCCTTCTTCGTCGTAGGTTGCTCTTTTCGTTCGTTTTTCTTTCAGAGAGTGGGGTGGGTTCAGTTCCTGGCTTGTGGTTGTTTTCATAAACCCGAAATGGTATGTTGGTTCTTTAAACCCGAAAGGGTATGGTTGGTGACTATTATGTTGACTCATCAATCTGGTTCAATATGTGGTTCTGACGTGACTGGTTGTGTTTGGTTCCTACTATTTGATTCTCTGATGTTCCAGATCTGTTGAGATCTGTAGGTCTCAAGATGTTAAGTGTGCCTCACTTCCGGTGTTGGTTCTTTAGTCCTGTCGGACTGTTATGCTCAAAAGAGCGTTATACTTTCTGATATGTTTAGGGAGTTGGTACGTGGATCCGGATTCCGTGTTATCAGATGCCACTTTTTTCAGTTTTTTATAACTTGGTTTCGTGCTCGTACGCGGGTGCACTAGGTTGCGCTTGAGACAAGTGTTTGTTTGTGAGGATTGATTAGGGTTGTTTTGGTTTCTCACGGTGTATTCATGTATGGAATGTACCTTGTACCTGGGTCAGGTCAATGTCCCCCCAGTCTTTGTATGTTTTGTTTTTGTTTTTAATATATTTTTCCTTTGCATAAAAAAAAAGTATATGAATAATGCCAAGTATCATACTCGATGGACATTAAAATTATAATATACTTGTAAAGATTTGCGATTTCACAAAATGTAGAGTTTTGTTCTTCAATAAAAAAAAATATATAGTTTTGTTAAAGAAAAACACAACATAACCGTGTGCAAAAAACACCCCTTTACGGTTTAAACTAAAAATTAGAGATTCACTTTGTTGCTTATTATCATTCTTTTTGCTTTCGTTTTCGCTTACACTTTGTTTCATTTCACAACTTTGTCCTACATTATATTAGGACCTCATATTGGGTTATCACATTGAACCTCTTTCACCTTTTCTAGATGATCACGATGATCCTCAATCACTTCACCCAACTTTCAAGGGATTCGAATACTTGTTGGATTTGAAAGATGAAGATGGTTGAAGATGGTGTTCCCATAATTTGATAAGGTACAAGGGAGTGATGGAGAACAAAATTGAAGTATTTCACAAATTGCAAACAGCGGAAGAGAATGAAGAATGAAACATATGGTGGAAAAGAGAGACAATGAATGGGTGTAAAGGTGAATGAAAGTAGAAGGGTAATTAACGATGATCTAACTCTGTTAATCTAATGGGTGTGTTTGTCACTTTTAATAAAACTTAAGGGAGATTAGTGTTTAGTTTAAAATTAGATGGGGTATTGGCGTTTTTTAAGAAAACCTCAAAGGAGGTGAGTGTAATTTTCCCAAAATATTATTGTTTTATTTTCCAACAAAATCAACCTCTTATAACATGAATATAACAAAATGAAGCTAAATAACATCGCCTCTTCAAATATGTCATAGTTAATGCAATGTATGATAATATAAAATCGATAGATTTTTTTAAACCCGTGCGCTAGGCGCACAACCATGCTCGGGACATATGGAATCGTGCTCGAGATGCATGTGAGTGTTGTCCGGTGCAGAAATGCATGTTTCTTTATCTTTTTGAGTGTTTGCTTCCGTATAATATGTCTTGGGACCTGGGAACAAAATCCCTCCCTTTGTAATGTCTTTGAAGGCCTATTGAATCTTCATATTTGATCTTCCCAAAGTCTTTGCAAGTCTTAAGATGTCTTGCTTTGCTGATTTGCATGATTTCTTCGTGAATTAGATCAAAACACCCTAAAATTTCTATGTTTTGGGAATAATAGAATTACATGACTCAAATATAGAAAACATTACAAATGTCTCGAAAATCATAAGCAATTGTTCTAATACTCCTCGATTCTGGATGAAAACCTACTGAAAAACATGCTGAGAATAACGTAAGATGACCTGTCATCACAACCCCAAACTTAAATAGTTGCTTGTCCTCAAGTAAAGAAAGAAAAACAAATTTTATTCTTTGCATTTTATCAGGAAAAATATACCTTTTCGAAGAGGTTTCTTAGATTGTCATCTCATCCCATTTATAGATTGACTCACTTACCATATTACATACAAGCGGGACAGACTCGGATAAGATAACTTATATACTCAGACACACTATTTTCCAAGATACACGTATGTATATGCTAAAGCCAGTAGAGTGGGTCAAAACATTTTTCCACTAAAGTCATCACATGAATGTACCTTGTTGTAAATTTGAGACAATTCTAAATAGTCAGTCAAGATCAGATTATATACATACATTGAGGTTTTTCCGGGTTGTGACATGGCTTAGGTTATGGTGGGATATATTTGGGAAAATATGCTACGAAAAAAACTTGGAGTTAGATTATCAACCTAAGGATTCCTACTAAACATTGAAGTGTTGCCCACCTTCCTTCATAGAATCAAACAAGATGGGTAGTAAGTAGAACTATTTATCTTTTCATGTTTAACGGTGATTACGATTTTTCAAATCCCCTCTACCTTATTTGTTGGATTAATTAAAAGTACCCATTAATTAAGACCTAAGGATTATATGAACAATGGTTCATTTTTAGGAAGAATATTTCTATCCCTACAGATGTTGGATTGCTCAATAACCTCCATAACTAAATTATGAAAACCATTGACACTTCCTTTGACTTCAATACCTCGTATACCTCCTGAATTTTCATCAAAAGGATTTACACTCCAAGAATATGTTTGACCATCATATCATAAGGGTCCATGATACTCTTTAATAAATGTTATATGTAACGATTCAGTTAAAGTGGAAGATTCAGTCAATGATCCTAATGACATTTCATCTTACGTTATTCTTAGCATATTTTTCAGTCATTTTTATTTAGTTTCGATCCAAAATAGAGGAGTTTTAGAACAATTGTCTATGGTTTTCGGAACATTTTGCAATGTTTTCTTTTCGAGTCATGTAATTCTAGTTTTCCCGAAACATAGCAATTTTAAGGGTGTTTTGATGTAATTCAAGAAGAAATCATGCAAATCGTCAAAGAAAAACATCTTGAAAACTTGTGAAGATTTGGGAATACAATGAATGAAGATATAAGAAGCCTCGAAAGACATTAGAAAAGGAAAAATTTTGCTCCCAAGTGCAGGGACATCTCATATGGAAAAAAACACCCAAAAGGTGAAGAAACAAGTGATTATGCACGAGAAATAGGCATTGATGCACCCCGGACATGCACTATGTACCTTTGGCATGAGCCATGCGCTCAGGGCATGGCAAAATATACCCATGTGCATAGCCAAGCTCCCTGGGCATGCTGACTGCGGGTCATGATTATTTTTTGCTACTTTTAAGTGGAGAAAGCCCAATTTTTATTCCCAAACCCAGGTGGAAATCATTCCTATGAGTACAGCTCCTCTCATTCATAGTTTTTCATTCAGAACAAAGCAGTTCAAAAGGAAGGCAAACACTATGAGCTTCATGGGAGGAGTCTCTCCTCACTCTAACTCTCTATGGTATGTTTTATTTCTTTTTTAATTTGTCTTTAGTTATTACGAGTAACTAAACCTTATTAGGGTAGTGTTATAAGACACACCTCTGTTTTATTTGTTGGATTATTTAATTTAAGTTCTTTATTAAGATATTTTATGAATCGTATTTGATTTATTATGCGAATTATTTATTTCTTCTAAAGCTTAAGATATTTTATGAATCGTATTTGATTTATTATGCGAATTATTTATTTCTTCTAAAGCAAACCAACCCTGAGATAACGGTACTTAGGGAAGTGACATACCTAATATTGGTGAAAACCTACCCAAATTAAAAAGTAACTACGATAATGAGTATGGTAAACAGGGAAAGAGTAGTAACAACAGAGAAGTTAATTAGCATAATAACTTTATTCTTCTTTCATCCTTGGTAAGGTAGACGAGATATGGTTTCCCATTTGTAGAACTACCGAGAGGGAGAGTATGTAAGATGAACTTCTAACATTCATAGACGAGAGAACCTTTAGGACCGTTGAGAATTTATGAACCCTAATTTAAGTCTTTGTTTTAATTACCTTTGAGAGGGTAAGAATCCCACATACATCTATGTGCGAAGGTGCATCCCGTATAGGATTGATGATCCTAAGCATTGACTCGTGTAAAAACTCCAATGTAAGTTACAACTCGACAGCTGAATGAGAATAAACCCAGACCTCTGAGAGCGTAAGACCTCACACGTACAAATCTGTGTGATAAGTAGGTGTAACTCGATAGCAGGTAGGAAATAAAACCCCAAAAACTCTTCACTTAAATAGAAGACGTAAAACAAATATATGAATAATGCTTGACCATTAATTAATTCCAACAAGTGAATAGAGAGGACTAACCGCCTCTGACATTCTGCAATCAAACCAGGTTACTCCTAAACTCTTTCTCTCCGCAAACAAATTAAATTGCAAAACCCCCCTTTATCTTTTATTTATTCTTTTTATTTATTGTTTTATGTTCCCAAAAAAGTAACGTGAGTTTCCTCATTGGAACAACAATCCATGTAGATACGATAATATACCTACACTTTATTACTTGGTAAACAATTTTGTAAATCTGACTATCAATACCCAAACCTACTTTATAAAATATTTAAATGGTGAAACATATGAAAAGCAATATAACTAAAATCATAATGAATAAAAAAAAACTACATTAATTTAGTCCGACAAATAAATAGAGGTTCATCTTAGATCCCTAATCTTATAGATTTAGTTACTCATAGTAATCGACATCATAACAAAAGAAAACATACTCTAAAGAACAAGAGAAGGAGAAAACCGTCTACCTTGAATCTATAAGTGCTTTGCTGGAGCTCAAATAAGCTTATCTTGTTTCAATTTTTGTTCGCAATTGATGGCATAATTGCTTCCATTTAAGAGTTGAGGTTAATTCTTCCCATATCTTCACGGAAGGCAATGGGTTCCCAGACAAATTAGAAAACCATGGTTACACGTTTTAGTTTGCCGAATTATTGTTTTTCTTAATTTGTTTTCTATTTTGCTTCTCTTTGCAAGTGTTTTGGTTTGGTTCCTCTCTCTTATATTTTTTTTTCCAATTTTTTAATATATATTATGGTTTAGGTGTCACAAGATGGGAGTGGATCGGAGGTGTCAACCTAGTTGAGAAGTCCACACTTCCCTTCCCCTTGATGCACAACTTATTCTAGCTTATTGAAAAGAATTGTCACATATGAGATTTTATTTCTCACAAGAATCATAATTGCTCTGGGATCGGGTCCAATTCAAAAGCACGCTTTCCGACTCCTCCTAATTCCCCAACGGCTTCCTTGACATCGTTTAAATAAACTATCCCAAAAAACATAAGGTACACTTTCTTATATCGTAAAATATCTAACTATTTGCTCTCTTATTGACTCTAGTGTCAGAGTGTTTGCATGTGCAACCCCACCCCATAACTTTCAACACTTTTTCAGTTTGGCCAAACTTCTCAGTATGTAAAGATCAACAAACATAAAAGTATTTTATATGAATACGTAGATTTTTTAAATAAGAGAAACACTATAAGGATATGTTATAATATTAGATTCAAAATTGGCACAATAAAAAAGGGTAAAAACACATAGGCCAAGAAGAGAGAATACGTTGAAATTAGGTAGGACAATCTAAAAAAATAATAGAATATCTCGTAAGAAATAGGAAGAATTATGGAAATATTGAAAAACAAAAAGGTGAAAAAATAATAGAATGAGATTAAAATAACTAACTTGTTGTATTCAAAATCTCTTAAATGGTGAGTTATAAAAAAATTCATCATTAGAGCACTCAAGAAATCAATTAATATTATTTCATGTATTATTTGTGTTTTGAATGATTGTGTTGTAATTGAATATTTGGGAATACAATGAATGAAGATATAAGAAGCCTCGAAAGACATTAGAAAAGGAGAAAATTTGCTACAAAGTGCCAATACATCTTATATGGAAGAAAACACCCAAAAGATGAACAAACAAATGATTATGCGCGATAAATAGGCATTGATGCACCCCAGGCATGCACTATGTGCCTTTGGCATGAGCCATGCGCTCAGGGCATGGCAAAATATACCCATGCGTATAGCCAAGCTCCCTGGGCATGGTGATTGCGGGTCATGATTGTTTTTTGCTACTTTTAAGTGGAGAAAGCCCAATTTTTAATCCCAGACCCAGGTGGAAATCACTCCTATAAGTACAACTCCTCTCATTCATAGTTTTTCATTCATAACAAAGAATATGTTATAATATTAGATTCAAAATTGGCACAATGAGAAAGGGTAAAAACACATAGGCCAAGAAGAGGGAATACGTTGAAATTAGATAGGACATTCTAAAAAAATAATAGAATATCTCGTAAGAAATAGGAAGAATTATGGAAATATTGAAAAACAGAAAGGTGAAAAAACAATAGAATGAGATTAAAATAACTAACTTGTTGTATTCAAAATCTCTTAAATGGTGAGTTAGAAAAAAAATTCATCATTAGAGCACTCAAAAAATCAATTAATATTATTTTATGTATTATTTGTGTTTTGAATAATTGTGTTGTGAAATATATAAGTTGAATCAGAAATGGGTGTTGCAATTGAACTTGATGAGTTAATTGGTATTGACTATATTGAAAAATATGACTATATAACACATTTGAGTGGATATAAATAGAGAACATATGTTTCTCGATAATAACTTCACTTCTCATTTTAGTGATATTATCCCTCCTCATACACACTTATGATTAAGCTAAAAATTACAGTGCAACATAAAATACTTCATAATTCATTCCCTTTCTCCCATCATCATCTCATTGAAGATGAGAAAAATACAAGAAGGGAGTTGAAATGTCTTAGCTTTTTCTTCTTTTTAAACTAAGTCCAGAGTCTGATAGAGTTTAGAGTCTGGAATACAGTTCAGAGTCTAATGCACCGGATATAAAAGATGAGAGAGAGAGAGAGAGAGAGAGAGAGAGAGAGAGAGAGAGAAGAGAAAGACACAAAGCAAATTATCCTGGTTCCTTCCATAATTTGGAAGTAGTCAAGTCCCCCTTGCACTTCCAAGGAGATTTTCACTATAATCCAATCTTATTACAATTGCTCAAGCACACAAGCAAGAGATTTTCTATGCTCAAACACAAAATCAAGAGACTTCTAAACAAACGAAATTACAAAGAATAAGTTTGAGTTGAACACTTGATATACAATCAGTGGTGTTCACAATACAAATTAGTTCAGACTCTAATACCTAAGAATTTCTAGGATGTGAAAGTTTATAAGAAATTTTAAGTGTTTGATGCACAACAATTTCAACAATGTTGTAGAGTCTCTACTAATCTTCAAGTATTCATTCCTTTATATAGAGGTATGAAAGAGACGTTGTAGAGGTGCCATTACATCAAATAGGCATTGTAGAAGCTTGATCAATCATCATTGATTTGTTGCTTGATATGGTTAAAGTCCTAGTATGGAATCATTTGAAAATCATTCCTTGATAAGAATTTAACCAGTATAGACACAACTGTAGCTTGTACTATGTGTAGGAAATGGTGGAGTAGTAGAGTAGTGGTTGTACAATTGTTTGTGGATAAGAATTCAATGCCTTCTAATTCTTCAGAAATATTCGTTGCTCCAGTCTTCTATTCCTTCTACATATTTGTGTCTTAAAAAATAACTAACTTCAGGTTCTTCACTTCAGACTCTGACGAACTTCAAACTGTAGGTGAACTTCAGACTCTGACAGTCAGCTTCTTGATGGTCTTCAAACTCTGACTTGCAACTAAAAAATAACACTATCTGCAAGTCACACCTAACCCATCGTTCCTCACCGTTGTCGTAATCGTCCATCTCTTGTTAGTTTTTTCATGTTAGTTATACAAAGTATTTGAAAAACAATGAACATGGAAAACAATGTTTTGTGAAATATTTGAGTATGTTGTATGCATGAATCCCAATTTTTATGAAAATATGAATTTTTTAATTGCATTTTCAAACAAACCGATCAACCAAACCGATCCAATTCGAACCCAACCAACTAGTTTGGTTCGGGTTCTTTTTTGAAAAACAGTAAAAACTTAACCAAACCGAACTGATGAAGATTTCATTGGTTCAAACATTTTTTTGATCAAAATCCGATCCAAACCGACCATTACAACCCTAGAAACAGCCGGCAACAAAGGCCATTATAACAACAACAATTTATTAAGCAACAACAATATCATGTTGGAACAAAATGTATTTAACATTACCCTTTAAGAGTTTTGATGATAACATGGTATTAAAAATTGTCAATTGGATATGCTAATATTTGTTCAAGTGTACAAGACCATAGACAAAAATTTGACATCTTAAATAGGTTATGGAAGAACAAAAGAGAGCTAAGGAATCAACAAAAAGGAAGCTTGAAGCATCTGAAGAGAAGTGCTCCTGAAGACAAAAGTGCTCATGAAGTGATGACGTCATCATAAGCAAGTTCATCAGAAGCTGAGGATCACCAGAAGCTCTTGTTTTTCAGGAGATGCAAGACTTAAAGCTTCAAATGTTGTTCAATGGATTTAATCTCGTCTAAGCATTGCAGAAGACTGGAAGAGTGAAGCAACAACTATTTTGAAAGGATTTGAAAGCATTGGATGCTTATCCTTTGAAGAGAGTTGACAAAGTACAATTGTACAAAGTGTACAACCACTTTCTCCACTACTCAGTTTGTGTCTCTGCTACAAGACAAGGATAACAGCTCTGCCTACAACGATGTTCCTTTACAATTGGAATGGATTTGAAATTGATCATTTAGAGGACAATAACCATATCAGGAAAATGATCATTGGTGATTGATCAAAAGCTTCAAACGACTCTATTTTGATGTGCTGGCAATTCACAATGTCTCTTTCACACCTCTATATAAAGGAGTGAAGACTTAGAGATTGGCAAGGAGTCAACAACAATTTACAAGAGCCAAAACTCTGCTGAAATTGTTCTGCAATCAAAAGTTCACTTAGAATTTCTTATCAACTTTCATATCTTAGAAATTCTAGAGTCTTAAGAGTCTGTATCTGATTTGTATTGTGAACACCACTGATTGTATATCAAGTGTTCAACCTCAAACATTTTTCTTTGTAATTCTGTTTGAATTAGAAGTCTCTTGTAGTTGTGCTTGAGCATAAGAAATCTCTTGATTGTGTCAGGAGCATAGGAAGTCTCTTGCAGTTGTGCTTGAGCAGTTGAGCAGTTGTAATCAGATATTACATTTTAGTGAACTCTCCTTGGAAGTGCAAGGGGGTCAGGACTGACTTCCGGTTTGTGGAAGGAACCTGTATAAATGCTTTGTATCTTTCTTCTTTCTCTCTCTCTCTCTCTCTCTCTCTCTCTCTCTCTCTCTCTCTGTTTTTATCCGCTGCAAGTTAATCCTGAACATCATTTCAGAAGTAGAACTCTATCTGCTTCTGATTAGTGTTTTCAGCTTAGGAGAAAATGAAGAAAAAGTTAACACAATTCAATCCCCCTTCTTGTGTTTTTCTCACCTTCATATCTACCCCTTGCCACAACCTTCCACCCAAAAACAAACAACCCCTTCAATATAACAACAACATGAACACTAGACCTCCACATAACAACCACAACCAAAACAATAACCTCAAATTCATGAAAAACCTTAACACCAATAACCCTCATTCTTGCCAAAACAGAGAGACGATAGTCACAACCACTTGCAACATCTACACCTCGTCCGACATAACCTAATACAAAACTAACTTTTAGATTCCAACTTCATTCATAATATAAATAATCAATTAATCATCCTATTCCATTATCCTTCAACACGATAAAAAGTCAAACCCTCCTATAAAACTACATCACAAACATTAGACTTCGCACAATAACCATAACTAAAACTACAACCACAAATGTACAAAAAGCATTTGCACCATACATCAACATCCCCAGTCACTTCCAAAACATAGAGACAACGACCACAACCACTTATTACAGTTTTACCTCATTTGACACAACTTGATACATGCTATTAATAAAAAAATGGATCTTGCTTGCTTCTTAATGAAACATGTTGAGAAATTCAAAAGTAGAAATTTTATTTTTGAATTTTATTTTAAATATTTAAATGCACAATTTTAATACTCCTAATATTTCTATATGCATATTTTTAACAAATAGCACATGCTAGCGGTTAAAAAAAGATGGTTGAAATTTAAAATCCTTATTTATCAAAGTCACGATTAAGGATGTCCATGAGTATTTGGTGACAACGATATTAATCATCCACTATTTATATCACGATAGATAAACATGATATTGATGTCCACCTCATATCCATGAAGATATCCGCTAGACAGATATTTAATGAATTTTGAGGTATTTATATATTTATATCATCTTTTACTGGATAATTGCATTTCTTTAAAAAAAGTATTACTTATGGATTTTTTTTTTTGTCATCTCTAATAAGTTATAGCCAAGATGTTCTCAATTTCGTATAAAAATGAAGTTGAAGTATTTCATTTTTAAAAGAGATAGACATAAATTAGATATTCATGGAATCCATTTTAACAAATGAGATATTTGTTCCATTTATCAATAGAGTGCTCCATTAATAAGTGAGTCTCACTGTTATTCCACCTCTATCTATCTCTCTATCTCTTGTAAATTAAGCTCAATTTCTTTTTGAAAAATAGAGAAAATTAGAACCGAGTCACGTTCCCAGCCATGTTGCCATTTAATTATGATTCAAAGTGTAGACATAGAACGAGTAGGTATTAGGCATTCATATATATCTCTAGACTCTAGTAATCAAAGAATGTTTCCTTTACTCATTTTTTTTTTCGTGACAGCTTTCCTTACCTCATGATGAGTGAGATTTTTAGATTTTATTGAACTCATCATTCTCTAGAGTTAGAGTAACCAGACTATTCTCGAAAATGCTAACCGGCGTTTTCAGGATAATGGTTAAGGAAATAAATATAATAATCTTGCATTGAAATTTATGCATTCAACTCTTCAAAAATTTAAAAAATAGTATTTTCAATTTAAAATTTCCTTTTTTTAGTTTTCTTAACCATTGTCCTAAGGATACCGGTTAACATGACCATTAAAATAAATAAACATTTTAACCATTAAAATTATAATGGTCGATTAATTTATGTTGCGTTTCAATTGATGATTTATGAGGAGAATATTTATTAATTTGTTTTAAATCACAGATAATATAAATATCGTATGGTCATTTATCATATTATTATTTTAATTTTTTTATAAAAACATTAGTGTCCATAGTTTTAAAAAAAAATAAAAATCATCGTCTCAATTCTTCCCCTAAACCTTTCATATACACACCCTGAAATAATAAATTAATCTATACATCAAAATATATTTTAATAAGCTACCATCAAAATAAATAATTTATATATATATATATATATATCATTTAATAGTGTGTTACATTTTAAAAAATGACTAAACTATTTTATTGAAGGATTAATCAATTGATATTTTTTTAAGAAATGAAATTACTATATAAAAAAAAACTCACCAATAAAAGACTTCCTTTTTATTAAAAAAAATACTGAATTTGCAATTGAACTCTTGTTGAAGCTATAAATTAAGAGGAGTAACATTGTCTTATAATATTTCAAGCCATAAGATGTAAGGAATTACATGTAATAAATAATCCATAAAACAAGAGGTTTATGAAAAGAAGGGAAAAAAGTAAAGAAGAAAAGAAAAGGGAAATGGGTTACATCCCCAAAATGAAAAACCTCAATGATTTTACTGTGAAAGCTGTCTCGTCCTTTCCTTTACTGCCAACTTGACAAATTAAGAGATGTTACAGTCAATGGCCTCAGAATTGCAGGTCATACTAATTTCATGTTAACAAATCACACCATGAGTCAACTCAATAGTAGTAACCGAGTCATCATTTTTTTATTTTATATTCCCCATAAAAAAACTTCTTCTTCAAGTAAATTAAGTCTACAGTTTCATCTGACTTGGTCCCTTGTGTTTTTGCTTATGCAAGCTTGAGTCAAAATCAAACTCCCTTGATGACATAAAAGATCATTACTGTTGTAGCATAGTATTGTAACTTGCAAGAACTAATAATAGTGGTAAGTAATTATAACCTATAGTCATACTTCATTTCAATTTTTAGTGCTCATACTCATTTTAATTTTAGGTCAATAAAATTTTATGGTGTATAGGTAGGTAAGAAAAAATTCGTGCATGTGTAAATTTGACTGGGGTTCTATTACTTGTAGGATTATGGGTCAGAGTTTTTACGGTGGATAAAAAACTTTTAAAGCCACGTCAAGAGAAGTGGTAAAACATGATAAATCGTGTTCTCATAATCAATATGTTTTTACACTATTTGCAACTGACATTTTTGATTTTTTAGTATCAAAAACTATCGACATTCTACATAAAATTTAAAGGATCATGCATGACAACGACACGTTTCATATGTTTATAAATATTATGTTTAATTCAATTTTAGACACCTAAGATCATTTTTCAATCTTCCAAAGATAAGTATGACTTTACTTGAGTAAAATTGATTTTATTATAAAATCCATTTGAAGCTATAAACTTACACCTTAAATTCTAGAAATGATTTTTCAATTTAAATTTATTGTTCAATTCATTTTTCTATAAATATATTTAAATATATAAATATATTAAATTACCTTCAATTCAATTTTCAATCAATTTCATAGAATCAATTCATCCAAACTCAATTTATTCTGTCTAAAAACCAAAGACACAAAATTGATTAAAAACTGATTTTGACAAATTTAAATGTTTTTTAGTAAGATTAATATTAATTTGACCCACTTGAGTTGGCCTAATAATATTGACTTGAGATTTGTGAGTGTGCTCCTCCTTAAAATCTCAGGTTCGATTATCTCTAATATCAATTTAAATGGGTTAATTTAACTTCTTAAAAAAAATTATCAATAAAATTAGAATTTAGAGTGTTTGTCTCTAAAATTGACTTTACTTTCAAATTTATTATTCTATTATTTTTAAGCATATACAACCAAATATAAATTAAATACATTCAATTTTCCTAATCAAAAGTCAAAATTAACTTGTGTCACTATATACTACCAAGCACATTAAAACCATAAAAAAGAATGGTGGTGTAAGCAAAATGAGTCAAAAAAGGGATGTAAGCAAGAAGGCATATTTATTACTCACATCTAACCTCAAGTAGGGTCAAGAACTTAACCATAGATTAGAACCAAGGTTAAAAAACAAGTGGTTAAGAATCACAACCACACACATAACCCTCATTTTATTTCTCATTTTGCATCATCATACCAAAAAATCACTCTCTTCTTCATCTCTCTCCCTTTTCCTTCTAAACCTTTTGTTCTTTTTAATTTTCACTTTTTCCAAACCCCAAAACCCCTTCTTAATTTCTCAAAGATAAAACAGTGTCATCTCATCACTCATCACCAAACTTGAATGAATTCATGGAGAGTGAGTATATATCCTTATCTCATGCTACTACTTTCTCTCTAATCTCTAAACCTAACCCTATAGCATAAAAAGCTAACCTTGTCCCTTTTTCTTTTAACACATTTTTCTCCTTAAATTATTCTCTTATTATACACATAAAAAATCTTTTCTTCACCATAGATGTTAGAGCCATGGACATAACCTTAACCCCAACACCAACACCTACACCAGCACCAACATCAACAACATCAATAGCACCAACCATATTAACAGCATCTACAACAACCTTAACTAAATCACCAGAACAACAACATGAAACTGAAACACCCACAACAAAATTCACAACCTCAACAACCCCAAAAATCTCACCTTTTTCAAATGGTGTTCTCAAACGTTTCCACCACCACCACCACCACTTCAACCACCACAACAACCATCAACCTACCATAACCTACAAAGAATGTCTCAAAAACCATGCAGCAAACCTAGGTGGTCATGCCCTAGATGGCTGTGGTGAATTCATGACATCACCAACAGCAACACCAACCGACCCAACATCCTTAAAATGTGCTGCTTGTGGCTGCCACCGTAACTTCCACCGCCGTGAACCAGAAGAGCCACCACTCACAACCACTCATGTCATTGAATATCAACCTCACCACCGTCATCAACCACTTCCACCACCACCGTTCTCTCACCGGAGCCCAAATTCCTCTTCACCACCACCGATCTCATCTTCCTACTACCCCTCCGCCCCTCACATGCTTCTTGCTCTCTCCGCCGCCTTACCGGAAAACGTTGCAGCTCCAAACCAAACCATGTTGATGAATTCTCACTCTAACAATTCAAGAAAGCGTTTCAGGACAAAGTTTACACAAGATCAGAAGGATAAGATGCTGAAATTTGCTGAGAAAGTTGGGTGGAAGATGCAGAAAAAAGATGATGAATTTGTTCATGAGTTTTGTAATGAAATTGGTGTTGATCGTAGTGTTCTTAAGGTTTGGATGCATAACAACAAGAACACTTTAGCTAAACGAGAAAACATTAACACTAACAATGATATTAATGATGGTGTTAAGAGTTTTCAGCTACCTCTTGAAGATGAAGAACACAAGAATAATGTTGAGATTCATGGTCTTAATCACAATCATTATCAGAATGAAGGTGGAGTTGTTGGAGTAACTGTTCGTGCTAATGGTTCATCATCTTCTTCTTAATCTTTAATTAATGTAATAAATAAAGTAATTAGATAGATTTAAGTACTATGTAACTTGGTTAATTAATTAGCTTTTTTTTTATTTTTTTATTTTAGTTTAATCAGTTTTATGCTATGAGATATTATGAATTATGAATGAGGAATTATGATCACCTTTGTTAACATTTTTAGATATGATCAAGTTAAGGGAATTTAGTTAATTTGATTTTTTGTGCTTTTATATGATTGATTAATTAGTAATTAATTAATTATTTAATTAATTAAAGTTGATGGTACTAGGAGTGTTAGTTCTTGGAATTGGTTACTGTTCTGAAATTTTTCTGATGCTGGCTTGCTTGTACGTGTGGAAATGTTTGATATGATTTAATTTAATTTTCTCTGTTCATTGTTCAGTTTTATTTTGTTTGAAAGTGAAATTTGAACAGTAAATTTGGCAGTGTCATCATATTATTTATATATGTTGTTTTTAATTTTTATCTGCAATTTTGTTTTCTCTTTAATTTTTCTCCTGTAAGAAATGGAATAGTGTATTTTTTTTCTTTTTTTTTTTTGCATTTTTTTATTAAATTGTATTCGTGTCTGAGAGAAAGAGGCAGAAAGTGTTGCTGTTTGATCAGAAGTTTTTATTTTGTTTTGTTTTATGGAAGGTGATGAAATTGGTGGTGGTTTTATTCTATTTAATTCCTTTGGTACTGTGCTACTATGCTCCATAAATACAAGAATGAAATGAAATTTGATATAAAGAAGAGACATGATGAATAAACAAACCATAGTCTATAACGGGGTGTATCAAATCTGTTAACTTTTTATAATTTGTATTACCAATTAGAGTATGATTTAGACAAGTGAATAGTTTATTAGTTTAATTAGTTAAAAATACTAAGTTTGAGGGATGTCGATAGGGTTAATGAATCCAAAAGAAACCTTGATTATGGTTGTAATCATTTCATCTAATAAAGCACTCATTTCTACGTTATCCAATCTTAAGACTGATTTTTTGTGAGACCAATATAACTTCCTTAGTTGCTTTAGTATTATATTCTTGAAGAATAATCTGTGGGCACTTTCCTTATCATGGAATGAAAGTAGATCTCTCTTTACTAAAATAATTTATTACTTTTTGACAAATAAAATATTTATGTGTGTATATAGAATATTTACTATAATATTAAAATGTTAATAAAGAAAAATTCATTTATATTTTAAATTATGAAGAATGCTAAACAGTGCTCTCAGACATTGATTAAGCAATCAAAATAAATTACTTTATATAAAAGTGTTGTAATTATTATTACTTAATCAAAAGTTGAAACTTATATTTTTTAATTTTTTTATTTATAATTTTCTTAAATATTATGAATATATGATAGATTCTAAACTATTTTTAATTTCTAACCTAGGTAGTTAAGGTTTCTTACACCATTAAACTACTTGAAGTATTTCAATAATTAAAGAAGTTAAAGAACCTCTTGAAACACGAATTTGAAAAGTGAAAATTGAAATTTTTTCACTTCCATCAAATTAGTCCTTGAACACGTGACTTCCTTTTTGCCACGTGTACAAGACAGCAGAGCATGTTGGGCGATAGATCAACATGGCTAACGGAGCACTTGAACGGAGGAACTTTTTTATGGACGTTTGAAAAATTCAAGTATTAAGTTGATATTTCGCATAATTGAAGGATAATTTTGACCGACCCGTAAAAATTCGAGGACGAATTTGATGGTTTACTCTTTTTAAATTTATCAAATGATGAAAACAATGACGAGAGAGAGAGAGAGAGTGTCTGGTCTTACACATCCGCACTTTACGTTATGGGTATAATGTTTTGTTTTTTTTCATTTTCATATTTTAAATTTCAAAATTAATAAATAACAACATGTGTATGGTGGGGTCCACTCTGAACTTGGTTTTGGTTTTTAGTTTTTGATGATGAAGTAAGTAATCTTGTTTTGGTGAGAGTGTGGGACCCATTAGGTACTGCTAACCAGCAAGTTATGGGCTGGTTCTGGACTGGATGAGACCACCTTAATGGCTTAATTACCCCTTAAAAACTGGGGTAGTACTGTTTTACTGTTGCATATCCTCAGGAATTTTTGTCAATTTTTCAACACTAACATAGTACTGTAATCCACTGTTTGATAATCAGTTTCTTTCACAACTTTTGAATCCATATGGATTTTCAACATTTTTTATTTTTACAATGGATTGAACTTGCAATATTTGAACAAAAATGTAAACATGGGACTGGGAGAATTTTTTTAATTAATAAATATGATAAAATAAATCGTTTTGATCATATATCATCTTGTATTGAGACTGATATTATTAATAAAATGAGTTGATTTTGTGTTTATAAAAAATAAATAAATCATGTATATGCTTAGTTTGATATTCAAAATCGATCCTATGTTTGAATAAAAGGAGATGTTTGTGTTTTGTATTATTCAATTAAGGTAAAACTTTGTATTTTATACTTAGCTTATCAATTGAATATGTTATTTCAAAAAAAAAGAAAAAAATGGTAAAACTTTGTCAAATCTTTATGACATATATCAAATACTTAGTTCTAAATATGATAAATTATTTTGTGGATGAAACATGAGTAATTTTTATCACAAACATGTTTATGTTAGTTAGCTTTGATATTCAAAGTCGGTCTCATGTTTGAATAAAATAACATGTTTGTGTTTTTTAATCTTTAATTAAGATAATTTTTTTTTAATCTTTGTGAATATATCAAATACTTAGTTGTAAATATGATAAATTATTTTGTGGATTGGAACATGAGTATAAAATGCCAACATTGTTATTTTTTTATATATAAAAAAATCAAAATCTCGTAAAAAGAACATATAAAAAGCTTATCAAACTCCTAATTCATAAAGAAACCTAAATTTTTATCATACAAACATAAAAACTCATTTCATTGAAGAAATCTAATAAAAATGATACAATATCGACATTTTATAATATAAATGATTAAATAGAAGAAGAAAAAAATAAAAGATCAAATTATTACCTGAAATTAATAGAAGAGACAAATTTTGTAACTTTATTTTGCTTAAATTCAATTTTTCACGTGATATTAAGTAGCTTTAAACCAACAAAAAGTCGAGTCAAATTTAATCCATGAACATAATTGAATCACAGATCAAAATCAAAGATGTTACACGAAAGTTTGATAGATTACATCCAATCCCAACAAAGAGAAATTTAGCTACTCATTTTAGTTAGCCATCATCAAACTAAACACAAATAATGGTTTTCAAAGGTGATCAAAGCTTCAACCCTTTTTCACTTAAGGGAATCCATTTTGGCTCAAGAGATTTTGACTTTTCTTCATGGTAAAGAAAGAGTTGAACAGCCTTATATTCACTTAAAGGATTTAGATTATCGTAAGTCATAATGCTTTGTCAAATTTCCTCTAGGGTTCTATTTCAAATCGGCCTAAGCTATATCACTTAAGAGAATTTGTCACGTTTTGGCTTTACATGTTTTTCTTCCCATTTCTTTACCTACATGCAGAAGAAGAACAAGACTTGAGATGTAATTTCCAATATTTTCATAAACTCATCACTATTAATTAAACTATTTATAGTAATATAGAGAAAATAATCACGCTTTCCGGTGAAGAAATGGGAAGAACAATTTGGTGAAGCATACTTATAGAGAAAATATGAGAAAACAAGACTGTATACAATATTTTATAAACTCATTACTATTAATTAAATTACTTTCATGAATGTAAAATCTCAGATGACTTTCACGAGTGATCTACCAAACCAACATAAATCTTTTTAATGTGTTTGGTTATCACTCGCACACTTTCTGAGGTCACCAATCTCAAAATTTATCTTAGTTAAAAACACTTAATTATGTAATTTTTATGGTTTGGGCTATAAAAAAGAAACTACAACTTATTGATATAGGTAGTAACAAACACTTCTTATAAGCATTCCTTCAATCATGCAGTCACATACGTGCACAATCTCAAGATTTCACTCATTTAGATGTGAATTCAATTCACCTAGAAGTTGTCAGGAACCGCTCATTGTCATGCCTTGTGCACCGGCGACCACGTGTGTCCTCGTCAGTCTCAGGCGTTACATGCCCACCAACCCGTGCTTCGTTCGTCCCTGAACTATATCGTACTGGAAGAGGTCTTCTCTAATACCATTTGTAACATCTCAGTCGACTTTCAAGATTGACACGTGACCTTACAAACAAACACAACTCTTTTTAGTTTAGGCTACAAAAAAGAAGACACGTCTTGTTGATATCTGCAATATTAAACAATTCTTATAAGTCTTACTTCAACCACACATTCTCATACATGCACAATCTCATGATCCTTCTCATTTCAATGTGAACTCAGTTCGCCTAAAAACTGTAAGGAGCAACTCATTATTATATCTTGTGCACCACTGACCACTTCGTTATAAGTTAAATCTTCAGCCATGTGGTAGTGGCCAGTGGGATGAAACTTGGTATAGAAAGAGAAATATAATTAAAACTTGAAGGAAAAATGTATGATATTTTAATTGTTTAGAGAGAACTATAATTAAAACTTGAAAGAAAATGTATGATATTTTTTTACCAAAAAAAAAAAAATGTATGATATATTTCTTTTTAGCAGAATGCTATTTTCTTCTCAAAGTTAGTTTTTCTTTTCAAAGTTTATACAATGTAATTGTAAAGATGAATATACGAGGGAAATAAATACAGATGACTTCACATGGTAGATTGGCAATAGTTTTGAAAACCCTATCTTAAAATAAAATAAAATAAGTTGACGATAAGACATGATTAATATATTTGTTCTATATTAGAAATATTTCCTTTTCATTTTTCTTAGATTCATTTGAAATATTTTCTAGTGGTATCGAAAACGTCCAAGTTTCTACATGATTGCCTTAATTTTTTTTTATTACATAGAGGGCCTAGGTTCGGAAAAAGAAACAATAATATAAGGGATATAAACTCTCATTACATCAACCGCTATCAAATGATCAAACTAAGTTGGACAAAACTCATAATAAACAATATAAGAACCCAACGAGTGGACAAAATTAGCTAATGCGTTTGCATATTGATTGGTTTCACGGTATGAGTGACGAATCACAACCTCCCACTCCAACTCAAGCAAGCGACAAATCTTCACCATCTAGGATCTCCCACAAGGACAACCTTTCTACTGCTTTAAAACACAACATTTTTTGCATACACCAAAGCTTAAAACACACCCCAAAGTTCTGCCACATAGGCACCACACAAACCAATATTTTTCGCAAAACCCCTTAACCATTCACCATCACCCCCTCGAATCACACCGCCACAAGTTGCAGTCCCATATCACTACAAGAGCCATCAATGATCAACTTAACCTAACTTTCCGCTGGAGGCTCCCAACCAATTAGAACACTTGCACGAGAGGACATCAAAATATAATAATCTCAAATGCGCTTCAAAACATCATGTATCGGGTAAATTGACCTATGAAAATGTTCTTCACGATTTTTCTTATTTCTCAAATACCACAAAAAATGGTACGCCATTTCCCAAAAATCCTTCCACTCGACCTTCATACTCCAACCCACATCTTTGCTCATATTAAAACTTAACCAATGCTTTAAATCACCCACAAAGAAATCTTCTCTAACACTTGCATGCTCCACATTTAGCCAAATAGACATAGCAAGGGAGCAATCTCTCAATGCTCATTGTTGCCTTATTTTTGTTCATATGAGCTGCTACGGGTTATAATATAATTCCATGCAATCTCAAAAAGTTCAAATCTTTTCGACACTTTACATTTGAGAGTTTAGAATTTAGGAATGTAATTTTCTTGTTCAAACTATGCTAGTGTCAACAATTTTTATGTTGGATTAGTCTATACAAAGTTTTGGTTTGATTTTAATTGAATCCCTTATTAGTAGATAGAGAAATTAATCTCTTGAATTAATCGATCTTTAGTCGGATACCAAATTTTCAAAAAATTAATAAAACTTTTTTCGTTTTCTTATTTTTTATTTTATTTTATATTGTTAAAGAAATTCAAATATAGCTAGAGATAAGTACATATTATATATTTTTGGAACTGGATGCGTACATACATATTCAGCTAAGTTAACATATCAATCAGAGAACTAAACTTTTTTGTTTTTTGGACGGTAGTGAATGGTATTTTTTTTTTTTTAGGGTAATGGAAGCTAAACCTATTAGTGCTTAAGTCTACTAATAAGCTTGCCTAAAAAAATGTTCTACTATAATAAGCTTTCTTCTAACAAAAAGTCTACTAAAAACCTTTAAAAAATGTCTCCGAAGTTAAAAAAATAAAAATCAAATTAATGTTTTAACAGGTATTTATATATCCAAATTTTTTATTTAATATAATTTATAATTAAAAGAATTTGAGAATTTATAAATTCAACTATAATTTTGAAATCTTCTTAATTTCATGAGTAAATTAATTATTTTTACTTAATTAAATGATTAAATAGGTAATTAGATAAAAATCTTTGAAGAAAAAAAGAAAGAAAAGGTAATTAGACAAAATCTTATGCTCTCTTAATTTATCAATGATAAGATGATGGTAGGAAACTCACCCATAATACTTCTGTCTCCATCCATTTCCTACTATTCTAAAGAATCATTAGCATTTTGTTTTTTTATACTATAGAACCATTAGCATTTCCATCTTGGTCAAGAAAACAATTAACATTCCTTTTGAACTAATTTTGAAAGCTGTCATTTCAAAGCATATTTTTATGTAAAATTGTGGAGGTTAATTTGTCCATGATGTCCAAAAACCACATATTGAAACATCGTTATCACAAGATAATTGTCTCTTTTTTCTTTTGTTTAAGGATTAAGAATATAATCATATATGGTGGGGTGTACTTATCTTAATAGTACATTGTTACTTAAAATGGGAGTTAGCTTAAGAAAGTTATAAAAATAGTAGCAACATTTTTTGTCCAAACCAAAACATATAATCATATAATAAAGCTGGTGTTACTAGACTACTTTTTGTCCCTACCTAAAAAATTACACCATGCCAAGATGACGTAACCACTAAAGATAACTTTTTTTTTTAGTGAATAAAGATAGTTTAACTTATTAGTTCTTTTAACTTTTAATCATGTATAAAAATATTCATTCTATTCGTCTCTATAAACAAAAAATTAAATAAAGTACTCTCGTACCTTCTGTTTGTGTTCTAATATTCCAACTCGACCACAACCACACAGTGCCTATTTTCATTTTCAAACATTTAAATCGGGACGACTTGTTCGTGAGAAAGTTTTGTGTAGATATAAACATTTTGGCACAAAATTTAAGTTACATACATAAATTAAAAAATAAATAAAATAGTCACATTAATTAATATCACTTTAATCATTTTCTTTTTAAATTTTTTAGCTTCATGAGTGTGTACCTAAATATGAGGTGTTGGTCCTGTAACCAAGTAAGAGTCTTTCCTCGTCCAATGGCTTCGGACCCATGTCTCCTACCGTGGGATGGGGGATCCTTGTTTTCCCCTCATTTTCGCAATTTTTTTAAATTATCAATGAGTGCTGTGTAAATATTTAACGTTATTTTGCATGTAAAATTAAAATTTATCTAATAGAAACACTACATTAATTTTAATATTTTAAAAATAGTTATGAGTTTTCAAAATTTTATTATACTGACGTTATCATATATGGACATAAAAATTTGTTTTCGCATTTATAAACAAATAAAATCTGCAACCGACACAATTCAGATATTTAATAGATTTTTGTATATATAACAGAAAAATATTCAATATAAACATTACATTAATACTGATAATTTTCATTTAATATTTTTAAATATTCGACAATATTAACAATCTAATTATTTATTATATAATTACGGCAATGTTACGTGACACATACGAAATAACATGTGTTTTACTGGTTTGTTAAAAAACATAGTAGAATTTGTAATATAATTTGAAAAGAGGTCACATTAGTTGAAAAAAAAGTCTCTTATGGTTGGAGATCTAAGGTGGTATTCCACCCTAAATGGCGCCGTCGTTTGATATATTATTGTGTTTTTCTAAGAAGAAGTGACTCGTCAGTTAAAATAGATTTTAAAAATTAGACATGTTTGCTTTAAAAATATTAGGCTATTCAAAATGATGAATGCTTCACCTATTTAACATCATACTAAATAGACATCTTTATCGTAGAGTATATCATTTAAGTACCTATGGACATGCTTGGATTCACGTTTGCGATGCATTTTTCACGTCCCAAAACATTTTAGACGTGAGAATTGAGAAGCTTCAATTTGGAGTTTGGAAAATGTACGTTGGGAGGGTATCTCACTCGGGTAACAAACACATACCTCTCTCTCTCTCTCTCTCTCTCTCTCTCAAAATTATTTGTGAGATCTATTTAGTAATTTTTTTGAGGTGATGGATTGACGAAAATTGGTTCTTATTAAGTATTACACAAAATAAGTGATGCAGACATACAAGACCCATTTACACACCCGATATGCGGTGCTCTATTGTGAATGGTCTTATAGGTTTTCTTCAAAACTAAGGCTATACATAATGGTGGGTCCTTCATCTATTTAGCACCATATTAAATATGCATCCATATTGTAGAGTATAATATTTGGATGCTTATGGAGAAGCGTGACTATGAAAGCACTCTCTATCTTTTTACATTTTGCGCTTAGGTTAGTTTGAGACCTTAGAGTGTGCTCTTCCTCAAAGTTTCAAGTTCGATCCTCTCTAGTACCAATTTGGATGACTAGTTTAACTTCTAAAAATAATCATAATGAAATAAATAAATTTTATTGAAATTTAATGATATAAAATTATTTGTGAGACATATTTAATAATTTTTTTTGAGGTGTTGAGTTGGAGAAAATCTGTGCATATTAAGTATTACCACGAAACAAGTGATATGATCATAAGAGACCCATTTAAGTATCACATATGAGGTTCTCTATCGTGGATGGTTTATTGATTTTTTTTCTCTTCCGAAAGAATGGTTTATTGAACTTTAAAATATCATAAAATTGATTTTTTAACTTTAATAGATAGACCCTTTTCGTGAAAAAAAGACCCTTACAAATTAGCTAAATTGCTTAGTCAGGAGAGAAAAATCAAATTTACCTTTTTTGACAACATATTTTTCATATGTATTTTTTTGAATAATTTTTTTTTTATATGTATAAAATCATGTTTTTGGCCAAATTTTTATGTTTTTTTATGACTGTCATGGGGTGGATGGGTTTGAAGAGAGCGCTTCATGAAAAATGTGTCACATTTCCTACTATTTCGTGGTTTCTTCTGCGTAAAAAAGGAATAGAAATGTGTGTTTTCTGTTATGACTCACGGTGGTTTGGTCCATTTGGTTACATAGAAACAAAGTTGTTTTCGATTATTGAGACAATTCAGGGAAAAAAATTATAGAGAATGTCACAATCCTTTATGTTCTATGTCTCGCATACAGACATATATCTATGTATGTATGTATATTCACTTTATAAGTTGAAATTTATGGTTTAAAAAAATTCAAAATACTTTGAAGGTTATTTGGCTGCCTTGAAAGTTTGTCTGTTTATTCAAATTCGAAATGCATCCATGTCTTGAATGTTGTGGAATGGGAAGACTTTGGAGGAATTCATCATGCTCATGGCATTCTGCAAGGATATCACATCACATATTTTCTTATATTTTTGTCTCTTTTTCACTTGTTTAACCTAGCTGTTGACCAATATATATTAGGTCATGGTTGCTTGCACATGGAGTCCCTAAGATCTCTCACTTTGTCTTTGTAGATGATATTATGTTGCTTTTGGTTATGATATATAACACTTCATGCAATTGCTTCACTTTTTGAAATTCATCATGGTTTGATCAAGCATTATGGCTTAATTGGAAGGGTGTCCTTTATGGTTGTGTTCAAGAGGATTTGCTTATATTAAATTCAACACTTGATATGTTGTTTCAATCAGATGTTGTAAAGTATGAACTTTTTGGGTCGATGTATGACCTTCAAAGCATAAAAATGGTCTACAACCAAGAATTTGATTGCTCCTTGCACTTCATTTTTGAACAATGGGATCTTGGTGGCCATTTGGATTTGAATATGTCTACAATAATGAAGTCCCGCATTATGTCCATTATCAATTAATGCGGGACTCATAATGTTTTAGATTATCTCATATCTTAAATTGAATCATATACATCTTCATTGCATTTTCACAACATAGTCTCACTTTTTTACAATTTTTCTCTCTCCAGAATACGTCTCTTTGAAGTATCTTATAAGTATTTGTGTATATCTTTCGAGTATCCTATAAGTATTCAATAAAATATATATTTTAAATTAAAATAATTAATTATGATACTCTGTGGGTACGTATCTGCAAATATTCGCGGAGTATTGGTATCCAATACGTCTTCATTTTGGAGTATCCAGATTTAATAGAGAAGGACACAAAAGATCCAATAATACCAAATAAGAAGTCTTATAATAATACAATGCAATGAAAATGTTTATATACTAAAAGCACCAATATAATATACTATCTAACAGAAATTTCATGTTAATTTTTCCCAGTGATTTGCACAAAATATATTTTTCTTCATTGATTGGTTATTTATCATCTTGAACTTTTATTCCAAATGGAAAACAAGGAAAGTGAAAGTTAACAAATAAATGCTTAACAAAGCAAAAACATATCCTTATGTGATTTGCCTTTTAAGCCTAATTTTCCTTGAATGTAGTCCCATCTGAGTTCAGATTATGAACCTGTCCTTAGCTTTGGCAACTTGAATTAGCAATAGAACATGCCCCATGTGCTACTTTTTAAAAGGAATGGGAAACTTTCCTCATAAATCGTTACAATATACCCATTAAAGGCATGCTAGTAGAGAAAAGAAGAAGCATAACGGGTATACATGACAATCTCATTTTGACACATGTTTTGTGTGCTTATAATCTTCATTTTTTAGGCATGTGCTTATAATCTTTTGACTTGAATATTTGGCTTGAATTTTTTTATTGGATTCTGAATTTGACATGCTTTGCCAATTAAGTTGTTTTGTGACATTATGTGCCTTTTCAATAGAGTGCACTAAATCTAGTGGTTTGGATTATCTTTCACCTCACATGTGAACTCAGGTTAACTAATTATACAACAACAATAACCAAACTTTTTTCCACTAAATTAGTCGACCAAATTATATCAAATTATGCCATAATATTATATCATAAATCATATATCGATCAAGTTAAGTAATTATACAAAAATTTTTTTTTTTTTTATAATGAAAAAGTTTAGGTGAATTGGGTTTCAAAGACTCTTCAAGATGTGATCGACCTCAAGGCTCAACAGACACTAATAAAAGTAGATATACATAATGATATTTTGACAACAATATAGTCATGCACCATATAAAGAAGTGTACTTTTGAACGATACAAACATACCGTATATGATATTAAACGTGTGATATTCTTTTTTTTTTGAAAGATAAATGTGTGATATTCTACAATGCTCAAATTACATCCATAGTCATTTTTGAAGTAAACAAGACTAAGACCTGATTAAGTGATTAGTTTAGTAGACATTTTTTTATCATTAGAGGTGTGGAATATTTAATAGGTGTTTTCATCTATGTTATATGGTCTATTAATGTTGATATTTTTGCTAATTAATATAGGTCTTATAGATATAAATTGATCAATTTTGTAAATTGGAAGTCGACTACAAATAAAGAGTCATGATAAATTTTTTAATCCGCGAACAGATTAAAAATTGGCGCAAAAATGACAACTAGAGTAACAAACGAGTTATACACCATAGCAGGGTCAGCCTAATGAGGTGGCAAGTGAGTCAGCCGTCTTGGGTAGGGTGGAAAAAGTAATAACTTTTTTTAAAAACACTGCCTAGCTCAATGCTTGCCGGCCCATCCACAAAAAGAAATGCACATTCTATATTTAAAGCCCATGTGTATCTGTTCTCTTTACAGTATATTATCTAACAATATATTTGCAATTTATAATTTAAAGTAGCAATATATTTTCCAAAATTGATCAAAGAGTAGATGTTTTTTTTTTTTTTTTTTGAGGAATCAAAGAGTAGATGTTAGCATCTAGTATGTGGCATCAATTTATATCAGAATGTTGAAGAAATATGCAGCTAAACAGTGGTTAAATATATCACATATAAAGTTTGCTAATTTTTGTTGGCCATGATTTCTCTCACACATACACATCATGCACTCACTTTTATTCTTTTTTCTTTAAACAACAAAAATGGCACAACGAATGCCACAGTTTTCGTACAATGTGACCTATCATCTACACACGAAACTAAGATGTACAAGAAAGTATTAGATATAAAGAACTAGCAGCTATATGGTAGCTTATACTGCAAGTAACAATGTATAACTAACTAATTAGGCGCATGACAATGCATATTGGTAAATATCAATCAACCCTAACTTAGATAGTAATGTATTAAAGGGATGAGGAAGCAATGACTTGGTGAAGAAGTTAGCTATTTAGTCCTTTGATGAAACTGGTAAAAGTTTCATGATGCATACTTGTAATTTTCCCCTCACAATATAACAGTCAATCTTTAGGTGCTTTGGTCTCATGGAATAATGGATTTGTTATTATATGAAGGGCATTCTCATTATCACAATATATTACATGCAATTTACTGCACTCAACATGTAGGTCTTTGAGAAAGTACATTAACCATGGAAACTCACAAGTAGTTGCTCGTAATGCACGATATTCAGCTTTCGATGATGATCTGGACAATGTAAGTTGGATAGAAAATGACTCAATGTTGAGTGATGAATGTAATGTATGATCTAGTTGCATTGAGGTAAACCAACATGCCAACTATTCTGCTAAAAGAAGGTATATCATGATAAGGTTGTGAAGTATCATTGTGTAATTTGGAGGAAAGATCGGAAGGAGTAGAAACAAGTTTGGAGCCCAAAAACCAGAATAAACAATCATATCTAGGCAATAATTTCTCTGATATAGGGAGTTCCCAATTTGGAATAAGTGATTTCAAGGCCAAGAAAATATTTGAGTTGGCCTAAGTCTTTGATCTTTAAGGAATCGTTCAAGATGGTTTTGACATGTGAAAATTCACCTAGAGAATTACCAACTAAAATAACATCATCCAAATAAAACATGACCTTTAAACCCCGACTTTTAGCTTAAGAAAACTGACTTTATGGCTTGAGCTTGCAGCTTGGTTCCGTGAGATTGAAGGGTGGTGGCATAACAGAGACAACCAAAGAATTTGAAGGTTGAAACGTTAGGAGAGTTGTTATGAATCATATGATAAGGTGATTTATTACGCAAGAGAGTGGTGGTAACTATATTACTGAGGAAAACATCAGGAAGTACTGCATATGAGGAGAATGAAAGAGGTAATTTGGACTGATATAAGAGATCTCTTCGTACGTATTGGTGTTTTCTCCCAACTCTCCCATTTTGTTGAGGGCTTTCAACATAAGACTTACGAGTTACGATGATAGATGCCTTTAGAAGCATAAAATTCAGGAAGTAAGAATTACGGGCCATTATTAGCTCAAATAGTCTTAGGAGTGACAAGGTGTTGTGCTTGAATCATGGTTTAGATCACCTAAACTAATCTTCCTCTTGTAGCACATATTTATCAGCGAGAAATTGAACACTGCAAATTGCATAATTTGGACACAAAAATAAGATTCAGTTTGAAATCAGGTGAGAATACACATTTGTTAGGAACATACTAGGTGAAAATAGAATTATCATTGGGAAAACTAACTTTGGCAGGCTTAACTGAACTAAAATTATGCATAGAGGAGCATATATGATCCAAAAAGTAAAATTAACATGTAAATAGCATGAGATAACAGTGTATACCTGATCGAGCTGATTCAAAATGTAAAGGACCAGATGGAATTATTGAGGGAAACCCAATTTATTGTTGAAGAAAGGATACAAAGTGTTCATACCTTTCTTTAGAAATACCAATGTGAGAACGTCAACCTCATTATGTGTTACCATGAAACTTTACAAGAGGCATTCATAGTGTTGAAATTTGGCTTCAAATTTGTGGTTTGTAAGAACAGAGAAATTGTGACACGATTTTGGCATCGTGACACGATTTTCTAATGCCGTGAGCTGGTTTGCAGGGTGTCAAATCGTGTCACGATTTTGTGAAATCGTTACACGATTTTCAAACTTGTTGGTTAAGTTTTCAGGATAAGGTTGGTCGTACCTTGGGTCGTACGCATCAATCATGGCATGATTTGGAAAACGTGGCACGATTTTATCAGTTGAAGACTAGTATATAAGTGTTCTTGTGCAGATTTTGGAGAAGAGCTTGAAGAGAGAGAAACTTGGATTACAAAGGAGGGAACTTTAGGGTTGAGTGTCTTTATAGTGAGGATCTCTTGGGTTGGGAAACATTGTAAACACCTTGGGTAGTGAGATTTCACCATTGGAAGGATCAAAAGCTTCCTTTTATATCTTCTCTTTAGGGTTCATTATTGAGAGAGTGGGAAACACACATGGGTAGAAATTAGGTCTTGTTCTTGTGTAAGCTTGCAAGCTATTTTCTTATAACTCTTTGTAACACTTTCATCATAGTGGATTTGAGAGCTGCTCTCCCCCTAGATTAGGTCATATTGAACCGAACTGGGTCAACAATCTTTTGGTGTGTTTGTTTCTTCTTTCATTGCTTATCTTTGTTCTTTGTATATGCTTGTGGTGTTGCTCTACACTAGACTAGGTCTGTTTTTGTTGTTGTTGCTTAGAGACACTTTACACATTGATTACCACTTCCTTTGCTCCACACATCTTTGTTTTTCATTGGTGTGATTATCAACCGGAACTCACAACACATAGCAACATTTGTCTGTTGAAATTAGGGTGACCATGTTTCTAGTAGTAGAAATCTATGGTATGACCAGAAAGATTGCAATGAGTGCAATGGCTAGAACCATTCTTGTTTTTAGTATTACCACAAAATCTGTTACCACAACCTTGTGGTTTCCTTGACTCAGGCGTTAAAAAGTATCTTGGGATCATCAACTGGAGTAAGTAATGGTAAACATGCATTGTTTCTTTCTTCTTGAACAACAAGATAGTAAACTTTGTTCATGGAGGGAAGATGATCCATAAGAAAGACTTGAATCTTAAAAACTAAGAAATGTTCATT
The DNA here is from genome assembly GCF_003473485.1 of Medicago truncatula. Taxonomy (NCBI): domain Eukaryota; kingdom Viridiplantae; phylum Streptophyta; class Magnoliopsida; order Fabales; family Fabaceae; genus Medicago; species Medicago truncatula. The sequence continues at coordinate 2,710,836 of NC_053048.1, read as the reverse complement.
CAAGTCGGTCAAGAATTGAATGATTTGATCTTCAATGCGATAATTGTGTGGAATAAGGATAGCTTCATAAAAGGGTGCATGATAGCATGCAACTTTGAAGGTTATCATGTTGCACTTATCCCCCATAATGAACAAGAAATTAAGTGAATGCATGACCTAAAACATCTAATCAGTGACTATTTAGGAATTTATGGTTTTAATTAGTTTTTAGTGTAGTTTGATCATTTGAAATAGTAATGCTTATCTTGGATGTATGATGAAACAAGGCGAAGAATGACACTCGAGATCTAGGCAACTACAACTTGGAATTGAAAATGCATTGTGGAAGATACAGGAAGATGTGGCATACTAGATCGCCAGCCGGGGCGTTGATGTAAGATTTTTACATGTCATAAAACTATTTACACGTAAGTATAATAGGATCGTTTCCGCAGGGAGTTGCGTATTTCATAAGCATTTCCACAATATTTTTCACATTAAGTGCTTGGGTATAAATTGTTTGTTTGAGTAAAACTATTTTTCTATTCGACCTAGAAGTAAAAAGAGAAGAGATAGAGCTATTTCGCTTGGGGTTAGAGATATCAACCAAGCGTAACAGCTGCAATTTCTCGATCAAATAACGGATTCTAGCTTTTTAAACGATATTATCACAATCACTCGACAACATCATTCATGTCCAAATGATATCGTTATTTTTAAGGGATCGTTTAAATGTTGATTTTCCAAACATTTAAACAATCACAAAGTCGATTGGATCGTTTAATCGACGATTTCCTAACCTATTAAACGACCCAAAAGCATTAAGTTCTAGATGAAAAGTGATTATCAAATATTAACATTTATGTCTAGAGTGATAACTTAAGATAGATTGTTATTCTATTTCTTAGATCCAAAAGTATTTGTCAATATCATTTTGAATCTCAATAAAGCCTTAAATAGAAGAATAACAACAATATTGAATAAATAAGCTAGAACCATATATTAAAAGATCAAGAGTTTACATAATAGCTTGTTTGAATACCTCAAAACCCACAAGGGTAGATGGAGCTACATATGTCTATGATAGCTTTGCAAAGGATGAGGAAAAGATGAAGATTCAATGCCTAGATCCATGATGTCTCAACAAATCTTGGGTTGAATCTACTCCTAACTACCTTGCTTTGTGTTTCTCTCTCTAGAAAAGCCATATTTTCTCTCTAAAAACCAGAAAATGTCTTAATAAAACAGTAATTGAATAATTGGAAAGAGAGAAGAAAACTATTTATATGGGCAGAATTCGAGTTCGCTCGCTTACGCGAACAGCCAGGAAATCTTCCATTGGCCAGTTAGAAGCTGCCACGTGGGACCTTATCCTCTGAGTTTGATGAACTTTGCTCAAGCGTGAGGGAAGCGAACTGAAAGCGTACAATCTGAGCTGCTCTCTAGAACTTGCTCGTGTACGCGAGCTGAGGTCGCGTGAGCGAACAACTGATTTTGCATGAGCGAACAGGACGCGTGCAGTAAGCATACAAATGGGTTGCTCCCTGGAACTTTTTCGCGTACGCGAGCTGTGGTCGCGTAAGCGAACAATTGATTTTGCACATGAGCTATTTCTTAGTCCTTGCTTGTCATTTCCTGCATAAATTAGGTAGAATCAGGCATGTAAAACATAAATGGTAAAAATACACTCAATTAGTAGCTTTTTCTTAGATAAGTTGCAAAACAAGTCACTAAAATGCCTAGGTTAACGCATAAAATATGTTACTTTTGATCACTTATCAGACGTACAATTGTATGAACTCATGGAGCCCTTCTTATCAGTGCTTAGTGAGTAAGTTCTATGGGATGACACCAATGATTGGTAGTACAAGGAATAAAAGAATATGTCTGACGCTCATGATATAAGATAAGGATAGCTCATGGATAAAATGATCAAAGGGTACAACTTGTAGTGGTTGACCTTGTACTATTAAAGAACAACCAATCTCATCTAGGGTTAGCAGTACTAGAGTTCTCACTTAATCTCATCTTCTTCATAGATGAGCATGAGTGCTAGTTCTTAGTGATTTAGAGTCAGGATTACTTGGGTGATGCTTCAAGCTCACCTATTTCCTTCTTAGACTGTAATCTGTTACTAGCTATATTTTAGCTATTAATTTAGTTTTTCATGTTTTAACTTATGTTGCACTTCACCTCCATCTTTGTGGTTAAGCTCATCATGAGCTAAACCCCTTCCTCTGGTTTAGATATGACGAGGTTATGATATTCTTTGCATATACAAATACAGAAAATACTTTTTAAATGGGGTGAAAATGACTTTTTAAGTCGGTTCATATCCGACTTATAGGTGGCCGGCTTAATAACTATTTGATTTTAAGTCTATCTTTCATCCGACTTAAAATCCTTTAATAAGTCGGGGTCACCCTACTTAAAAAGCTATTAACCAAGTCGGTTCACCCCGCTTAAAAAGGGCTCAAACCGTATAAAAAGATTCAGTTCAGCCCGTTTAAAAGAATTATTTTTAATATTATAGTTCCCAGAGATCGAAAAGGGTATGAGAATGGAAAATGTTTGTTTGATATGAGTTACGTCGCTATGTACTGAAAGATGATGGGAACAAGAGAGATTGTTTTGCACAAGTGATACATCTTGGAAGAGCCTAGAAGCGCTGTAATCTAATTAGGACTCTTGTCATAAGCAAAAGGCTTAGCAGGTACTACTTCAGTAATAAATGTTGATGATCTAACCTTACAATGTTATGTGTTAATATTATGCGACCGTACTGAAATGACGTCTTCATGTGCTTAACATGAAGGCTGAGTGAAATACATTCTAGTGACCACCAGGTTGTCAGGAAAACATAGAAAAATATAGCTCTGTAGATCGTAGCAAAGCTCTGTAATAATCAATTGTTTGTCTAAACTACATTTTTACCTTTAAGAATTTTCAAATCTTTTTAATTCTTTTCCCAAATCTTTATCCTTTTTGTATTGTTGTGACAAATGATTTATTTTATTTTTTTACAAACAAGTTTTCTACTTAAAAGTTATAGGAAATTGTAGCAACTCAGTCGGATTGATATCTTTTTATACTTTAACTTAGAATGTGAATAGATTAGGTTGGAAAAAAAAAAATCATCTTATAGTTCATGACTTGGACAGGCCTTAGTCAAACATCATATTGCAAAACAACCTAAAAAAAAATGGATTACCAACGATATTTTATAAATAAAAATTTGTAAATTATAATGATATTTTATATAATTTTTTTGACATAGATTAAAATTATAAGTATAAATAGTTGTGACTTTCAAATGTAACAAACTCAACAAATTATATTTATTTTTTTCAACGACAACAATAATGTAATAAATATAATAAAAATTCTTATCTTTTTTAGTAACACCAACAATATAACGTTATATAAAAAAATTTGTTTAAGGGTATAATCCATACTATATTCTATACTACTATATATAAAGAAAATAATCTCTTTCAGCTCATTTGAGCCGACTTTTTATCTTTCCAAAAGTGTCCCCGATTTTTAATACAAATAATACATGTAACAAATAGATAAGAATAATATTAAATATTTTAAAAAAAAAGTAACAAACAAGATATGAATATATATATGTCTGATTTTTTCCCTTCATCATTTAAAAAGTGTAAGTGTAACAAACTAGATGAGTATATTTATACTTACTTTTTCATTATCCCAATTATATGCTTAAACAATTTTTTCAATAATAAAGATCGTTGTTGGTGTCATTAAAAAAAAGAATTTAGATTATAATTTTTTGTAATATTGTTGGTGCCATTGAAATAAATAATCATGATTAGTTTGGTTAATTAGTCATAACTTGAAAGCAACGAACATTTATATTTTTAGTTTTAATCCAAATCAAAATTTCATAAAAAAACACTGTTAATAATTTTCAAACGTTAGCGCAGTAAAAAGAGCGGAAAGATGAGCACGTGAGTGCCCGTCTTTTGGCTAGTTGAAATAACAAAAAAGACAGCAAAAAAGACAGCCCTTAGTAATACCAACAATATAACATTATATAAGAACATTTATTTAAAAGTATAATTGAAATAATAAAAAGGACAGTCCAAAATCTTCTAAAAACCCCATATTTTCTTTATATAGTATAGATGATATCAATTATTAAACAACCAATCAATTGAAACACTAGGGCAATCATAAATGTTCGATCGTCTATATCTTATTTTCTTCAAGGTTATTGGTCATCAAGCCAACACTTGTCCACCTATTTTCACTCCTTTCAACATTTTCCTGCTACATCATCAAAGAAAATCCCCACACACACCAAACTAAAATATGTTCAATCATTGAGTAATGTTGATTGCATCATAGACCGGGCATTGATGATAGCATACAGAATACTTGTATGAACCTTGCCGACTTGTATTTCTCTACAAGAATGTATAGGATAAGAGATATAGCAACAGAAGATACACTTGAATGTAGATACATGCATAGTTTAAGATTACGATATCAATCATCACAATTGAGGTCACAATTTTTCATTATTTTGACAAACGTAATTAATTTAATCAATGATGCATAAATAATGTTTGCGAGACGCTTGCAAATGTGTATTCAATTGGTAAGGAGTTGGTTCATAATCTGCATGAGCATGTGTTTTAAGTGTTGTTTCGAGCGTGAGGATCTTTTCGATGGATAACTTATAAAATATTTATGAAGTCTTAGTTCAATATAAGTTAAAAGTCTCATATTTAAAGGATGAGTGAGAAGTCTAATAAATTTATTGTTATTGTATAATTGATTTTAGTTCAATGTGATGATTCACCTAGTGTTTTAGTCCAAGCAAGTGTATAGGAGCCTAATTCGACTTGATGGGGGAATGGAAGTTGTTCCTAGTGTTGGATCAAGGTTGCAAAGAGTTCCACACTAGAGAGAGAATATTAACGTGTCAAGTGTGAGTTAGAAGCCCCACATTGGATATAAAAAAGTAGATGTTGCAACAAATAATAAGTAAAAAAACTCATAAACCTAATGTCTTGTATATTTTTGTATGAAGAGATTTGCCGAAACTCAATTGTGTAGTTGCTCTTAATCCAATATGATTTTCTCCCAGCGTTTTAGGCTGCATCGGATGTCCGAAAACCATGAGCCATGAAGCATGCATGGCTCTGATAAACCTCCAAAATTCAACTCTTCTAAACCAGGGATGTAAAGAGGTATACATGGTGCACATATACTACAATTTTGGTGCCCGCTCTGTTGTATATATGATATCCGTGCTTGTTTGATATTCGCGCGGATTTCCTCTAAGCAGGTAATCTACAAATTTTGAGGTGCCCACGAGTGTATATATATATATACATTTTTTTTTTATATATATAAATATGGATTTTTGTTTTTGTTTTTGTAATTACATAGTTTAGCACATTCATTTCACTCTCAGGAACATTTTTTTTTTACCAAAACAAAAAATATGAGTATTGCTATTCCTCGCGAGAGATTTTATCCGGAAAGGACCACGACATGCTTATAACAACGTAACTTTGTTCCTGCGTGAAAACAAGGGAGGGTATTGATGTAATTAAGAAAATTATATTTAGTGTAAAAAGTTATTCTTGAAATTTTCGTTATGATAGATCATCTACAACAATAGAGTACTCCATTTTAGGTGCTTAAGTGGACCATGCAAGTACACATCCTCTATTTTTTTAATTTTCAATGATATTACTTAACAAGCATCCAATCTCTCAAACCCAGTACCTCAGAAAATAGATCTTACTAATAACTCAATGTCATTGTATTTCATCAAAGTTTATTGATATGTGTACAATTTATTACATGTTGCCCACGAAAATTAACGAGAGAGAAGGTGCTTATATAATCACCCTTCTCTATAAGCACCAAATATTTTGTCTCCACAATGAGGGTGGATATTAATTTCGGTGCTAAATAGGTGAAGCACCCACCATTATGGATGCTCTTATCTCTCGAATAAATGGATTCTTTCCAGCTTCTCTTCCATTTTCTATCTATTGTAATTATTCATTGTTAACAATTTAATATATTTTAAAATTTGAAAATCAATTTTTTTTTTTTTAGAATTTGTAAAAAAAAAAATTTAGATAGTAAACGAGACCTTTACTTTATACTCAATTGTACACAAACATAAATCTTCTTTATTGAATGGATATGCTGGAAATTTTATACAATATTAGGTTAATTAAAAGTCATAAGTGGCCGAGTTGATCATATTTTTGAGTCTCAAATTCTTCACTTGCAAGAATTACAAAGAAAATTAAATGAAATGAGTTACAACCAAGTGACTATATTCAAGTGATTAATGATTTTTTTTTTTTTTTTAAGATAGATTGTTTGGAAACAATCCTTGACCAAAACTTATTTATCTTAAATGGACCGATCTCTATATTATCAAGGTTTATTTTAGAAATGAGAGGGTTAAAACAAAACAAAAATCAAATCAGATTCCTTATTATGATTTAACATCAATAAATCAATGTCAATTTGCTTATGTAATGTAAAATTTTAACTAGTGCAACTCTGTGGCTTGGAAGTGACTTTTTTTCCTACTTCATCAGTATTCTTCGATATAAAATTTTATTTGAGGTGTATCAGATATTAAATGTGTATACATTTTCTTACTGATAATTGATCATTATAGTTTACCATCTTTTGCAAGTAGGTATGGCAACAAAATCCATGCTCATGTGTATCCGTCCAAACCAACCCTGATTTGATTGGGTTTGGGTATGAGTTTGAGTTTTTTCCGATTTCATAATACGGGTACTAGACGGGTAACGGGATCCACGAACCCATACCCAAACCCTACCCGAATGTAGAAAGGTGGTGTTCTTATTTTTGTTGAGGGGGTTGATAATGATGTATCATGTTATTTGGTTTGATAACTATCATGATATAAGAACTCTCATTGATGGTTAAAGGAGCAACCAAATTATCTGATATGAAGATGTTAAAATAAGCGCAAATTCTTGGATAATGCATTACAATATTACCATTGAAGCTTGAAAAACTCTTTTTTTATTAAAAAAAAAAATGATTCACTGCGTGGATGGGGCGGAAATACCCAAACTCATTAAGGACGGGGATGAGATTTAATTTTTCATCTCCGTTGGATATGAATATGGTAACGGATAAGTATATAAGAGTAGGAGATGGGGAAGGTTAAACCCGTCCTCATCCCACCCCACCCCACCCCATTGTCATGCCTATTTGCAAGACTTGGTGGATCCACTCTCTTCTGTTTTTGGTACAATGAGTTGACGTTTTATTAGCTGAATAGGACATCAAATTATTTGGCCCCCACTAATTTAATGACCTAAGCACATACATATATTTCAGCATTGGAGATATATTGGAACACATTTTGAAATTGGTATTTCCAAAACATAACTTTTGTATTTTGTACAATATAATACTAGTATTTTAGAATATACTTTTAATAAAAAGAAAAGATTAGAATATACACCGACTCTACTAAAATATAAAGTGAAAGAGAATAAAGAGAAAAGCATTACCAAACCTAGTGTTTATTTGCAATCAAAGTTAATGATCAATAGCTCATAAAGACAGAATCATGTGCCACCCTTCAGAACCCAACCCATTCTGCATTTAGTAGAGCATGTGAAATAATATATATTGCTTTGTTTTACATCTTGCAATGTCATACACGTAACTTGACTTTTTCTTTTAAAATAATAATACTGCATCCGTCCTTAATTATAAGATCTTTTGAGAATTTTTTATCCTTTTTTAGACATCTTTGCAATTTCCAACTACATTAATTAATTCTTTTCATATATACCTTTATTTATTATACATCTTTTTCTTTAATTAGCAATAAGTAACATGTTGAAAACAGAAATCAACTCTCACTCTTAAAGGATAATATTATAAAAACAATAGTAATTATAAATATATTTAATACAAATATCCACTACATGCTTAGTACTACATGGAGATAAGTTAGAAATTGATATACTATCTAAAATTTTAGAGTTTTCTCCTCTTTATAATTTTATTTTTAGGTTATAGTATTTTTACTACTAAAAAAATTGAAATAGCGAATCAAATGTTTAAAAAAAAAAAAAGAGAGTGTAATATAGGAGTATAAGTTTTTGTTTGAGTTTTGTTATAAGTGGGTGTACTTGAGCTTGATTAGTCAACTTATTGGTAAGACTTTAATTTTGTAAATTCAAGTGACATAATTCAAAATATCTTCGAAAAAAGATGTAAAATGATGTATCTTTAATTGATAACTCTTCCCACCCCTCTTTTTTTAACAGAAAAAACAATTAATTCATTTCATTAATCATAACTTTAGATATAATATAAGTATTATCATCAATTTGAAAACAAATGTACGATAATGCCACTCTAATTAACAAATAAGAACATTATTTTCTTGTGTGCTAATAAAACTTATCTTTAAAGTTTTATGTGACACTAAGCAAAACTTCACAAAAGCAATGATGACCTCAACCCAAAAGTATTTTTTAACATTGGCCTTATTCAAAAGAGTTCCAGTCATTCATCGCAATGTTCTATTTTTTCTTTAAACAACTCAATTTTATTGAGGAGTTTTTGGATAGGGAAAATTATGAGAGATGCCATTCTAATCAAAAAATGTCTTGAATGAATCATTTTTTAATTCTCCTCTATGATCACTTCTTAATGAGATGATCTTTGCATCTTTATCTTTCTCATTCTGAACTTTTTTACAATTTTTTTGAAAAGCTTCAAAAGATTCATCCTTTTTTTTTTTAAGAAAAGAACCCATCTGAAAAAGTTATCTACAATGACAAAACCATATTTCTTTCCTTCTAGACTTCAATGTGAAATAGTTCTAAAGGTCCCATTTTGATAGGTCTAAAGAGATCAATGTGAAATAGTTCTAAAGGTCTTTTTGTTGACACATAACCTTTGTTTTGAAAAGAGCAATGATATTTGAACAACCATTTGGTACAACCTATTTGACAACCTTCCTTTTCTCTATTTTCATTGGTAAAAAATAATGGAGAGAGAAAAAGGAAGAGAGAGAATAAGAATACAATGTGAGTATGAGAGAGAAAGTTGTCACAAAGTGGTTGTACAAATATCATTTCTCTTTTGAAAACAACCTTTTACATTTTTATTTCCAACACATGATTAATAAATCTTGTTCTTAACAAACCTAATCTTAGGATTACCTTAACTAGATCAAATTTTGAAAGCTTGGAAATAGTATCCATTCTGACAGGACCATCCTTTTTATGCCAAATCCACTTATTTTTTTCAAGAGATAAGGAACATGATTCAGCTAGCAATTCATCTAAGAAAATAATATAAACGTTCCTTCTTCATGATCCAATTAATAGAGTTTTTCTAGAAGATGTTTGTTTTGTTTCACAAATGTTGGGTTTAAAGATAACTTCTAATGTTTTCATTTCAAGCCATGTAATTCTAGTTTTTTTAAAACCAAGCAGTTCTTAGGTGTTTTGATGTAATTCAATGCAAAATCATGCAAATCGACAAAGTAAAGCATCTCAAAAGGATTAGGGAAGAAAGTGGATGATTATTCAAGAGGCATGTGAACACATTACAAATAGGAGAAATTCTTTTCCAAGTCTCAAGAAAAATTTTAAGAAAGAAAACACTTAGAAAAACTAAGAGAAAGGAGAAAACGTGTTGCCCTAAGCTGCTGGCGCACCCCAGGTTTGCCGATGCGCACCACGAGCATTAAAAAATTACACTAGAGAGTGAGGTTCGCCATCCCACACACGAGGGGCGTGCACCTTCAGGTTAAAAACAACTTTTTGTTTTTTTTTTTTTTTTTCTGCTGCGGGTTTGAGGAAAAAAGCCAATTTTTCAACCTAAACCCACTTGGAAATCAACCAATATATACAACTCTTCTCATTCATAACGAATCAGTTCAAGAGGAAGGAAAATGTAGTTTTCAACTATGAAATTTTCATATAAAGGAGGCTAGAGTGTATTTTTTATTGTTGTCCAATGTTTGAGAAGTGAATCTCAAGTTCAGAAGATGTTATCTTTTTCAAGTAACCTGATCTTTTATGTTTCTGATCTTATTCAGATGCAATCGATTCTTGACACAAAAGTATTTTTGTTATAAATATGATGTGGAGAGATTCGTTGTTCTCATTTGAATGATGTAGCCATATATAGAGCTTCACACTTGGTGAGCAAACAAAGAATTATCCATTAGAAAACTACCTTTTTTTGTCCTTTTGTGCGTTACCTTGTGGACCAAGAAAGTTTTGAAAGTAGTACTTATGCATTAAGAAGGATTTTTTTATTAATGTCAACATCTATGTGCTCAATCCAAGCCAATGCTATGTGGTTGAAATTTTGGATCAGCTAATTGTCTATACAAAAGCATCCCTTTTCTTCTTCAAGTGAAACAAATCTCTTCCGGTATGGAGAACAATGACTTGCTCAAAATTCTATAGATATTGAAGTGAATCAAATACGAAGGTAAATTCAAGAATAATAAATTATAATTAAGGCAAAGATTGCAAGCAATGGTCAAACATTCAAGACAAGGATTCTCTCTGCATTAGACTTATTCCAAATCTTATAAATGAAGGAATTTTTTATGTTGAAGAAAACACAAGCCTTGTCTAGAAAAATCAAAGTATAGAAAAATACAAAATGTTGTGGTGTGGTCGAACAATTTTTATTGTAAGTTTTCCTCTAGTTTGAGGAAAAAGAATTCTAGGTCTATGAGTCCTAGGGAAATATTTAATCAGGTATATTATAGTGAAAAATCCTTTAAGTGTGAAAGGACTGAAGTAGCTATAGATTGTGGAGTGAACTAGGATAATTGTATGTGTCTTTCTTCTTCCCGTATCTCTTTACATTTTGCACTTTACTTTATAAGTATAATAAGTATAATCGTATCGCACAAGGATATCAAAGTGCTTTATTGGGATTATAGTCACTACAGACGTTTCAGTGAAGAGAATTAGGACAACATCATGAGATAATCCTGATTATTTTACTTTCCATGTTATTTAATCTTTTCTCTATGTCAAGATAATATCTCTTTGATTACCTTAAGTATTGGAACTTCTTTGGAACTTCTTAAATTATGCAATACATTGGTTTGTTTGAATACAATTACTCTATTTATGCTTCCATTCGTTTAATAACTTGTGCTTAAAGTTTTTTTTTTTTTTTTTGCGTCCACGAATGTTCATGAGATAATCCCATTTCAATTGACTGCTAACCCCAACTAAATTTGCAATTTGCCTTAGTTATTTGATTTAAATTCGTACTATTTATATTAATTATTAACTAAACATGTGCCTAAAAGCCGTCATAGAAATCAAATAATTTAAACCACCAACAACGGTCATCCGATTGTTTACTCAAGCTTTTTTTTTTTAGGAAAAAAAAATTAATTAGGCACATATACACATTACTTAAGTATAATTATGTAGCCCTAGCTTTGAGCACCCAGGGAGTTCAGATTATAGTGACAACTTAGGCACATATACATTCCTTAGTACGATTTAGGGTTAGAAATGAGTCGAGTCGAACTCATATGAGCTTGACTCAATAAAAACTGGTTCAACTCGAAATTTGACTCGAGTTCCATACGAATCTTTTATTTAACTCGAGTTTGATTCGTTTAAAATTCACGAGTAACTTAGTTTGACTCGTTACGTTCAACTCGTTGCTCGAGTAACATAATTTAAAAGTTTTTTTTTTGTTTTTGTCAATATTCCTTTTAATTTATTTAAAAAAATACAAAAAATTAATTAAAATAAAACTATAAACCATGTTTGTCTTTAGACTACTATGGAAAGTAGTACTTATAACTAAAACAATTGTAGCTTTTTTTTTTCTTTTTCTTTCTTTCTTTCTTTCGTTCTGTTTTATTTTTTTGGGGTATATTATCTCTCTCTTATATTATAATTATAATTATTGCTAATTGTTAATTAAATTAGAAATAATTCCACCTTTTCTCTTTGATCAAATAAATAAATAATTCCACTAAAAACAAGTACATAAATATAAGAGGAAGATTGTAATAAATTACATGTTTCGTCTTTTAATATTTAAGCTTGTATTTTATTAATTTTTACTAAACTAATATATATATTATCGAATCTACTCATGAACCAATCGAGTCGAATTACATATAGTTTAAGTTTAGCTCATTTATTTAACGAACTAAATTTTCAGCTCAAGTTTTAGCTCATTAAGTTCGTGAACCAAGTTCAACAAGTTAAATGTCGAACTAAGTTCCAAACTATTATCGAGTTGATTCGATTCATTTTCAGCCCTAATACGACTACATAAACCTAGCCTAACAATCTAGGGAGTTCTGATTATGCAAAGAGAGCTAGTTCCCATACACATTTGAAGTGCGAGTCTTTTATCCGAAAAGAATGTCAGGTCCACATGGAACTAACTATGAAAATATCTTGAAAACGTAATATTAATCTAGAAATTTGCAGAACAAAACCAAGAAATGGAAGATAGTGTAGATGATGATAGTGGTCAAGATGACTCTTGTTGGGGAGTTCAGGGAGCGGCAATGGATTAAACGTCCAGGACTCTTAAGAGACATAGACACCACATCTGTAACATCCCAGACGACTTTAAGCATTGTCGACTGACCTACAAACTAACACGAGTCTTTTCAGCGTGTTTTGTCCTCACTTGCATGCTTACCGGGAAATTTCCCGGTAGGTCACCCATCCCGAAATTGCTCCAAGTCAAGCACGCTTAACTGTGGAGTTCTTATGGAATGAGCTACCGAAAAGAAGATGCAACTTGTTGATATAGGTAGTACCAAACAACTCTTATAAGCCTTCCTTCAACCATGTAGTCCCATACCTACATGGCCTCACTCGCATGCTTACCGGGAAATTTCCCGGTAGGTCACCCATCCCAAAATTGCTCCAAGTCAAGCACGCTTAACTGTGGAGTTCTTATGGAATGAGCTACCGAAAAGAAGATGCATCTTGTTGATATAGGTAGTACCAAACAACTCTTATAAGCCTTCCTTCAACCATGTAGTCCCATGTAACGCCCTAGTCGTTATTTATTTATTTTTAGAGTTATTTAGAGTCTTTTATGCATTTTATGAAATTATGTGTGACTTATTTGATGTGTTATTTTATTTATATGATTTAATTTAATATAAATCGAATAAAATGAATAATAGAGTTATTTAGGAGGTTAGGGATTAATTAGAAATTAATAGAATTTAGGGGAGGTTTAATGTAATAAGAGGAGTTACACTTTAGGAAAGAAAAGGAAAGAAAAAGTGAGACACTGTTTTAACGTGAAAACAAGTGGGAGAAGAAAAAGCTAGGCAAAGGAGAAGACCAAGAGAGAAGAGCTTAGAAATTGGTTTGCTGCACTTTATCTTTGCAATTCTAAGGTAAGGGTGGGATCATCCTTCAATAATGATAATATATGATTTCTGAAAATTAAGCAATTTAACTGTTTTTATGGTAAAAATTGGGAAATTAGGGTTAATGGCAATTTTGAAGAAAATGTGTAAGATTTAGGTTTATAATGTTATATTTGATGATTAATATGATTTCCTACTCTGTATTGTTGATGTTGATCATAATTGGATGAAGGTAGAATATAATGGATGAAGTTTTGAAAGTTCTGAATGAATGTTGATTTGAATGAATTGTTGTTGTTGATGTTGAATTGTTGTTCCTTTGATAACTGGTTGTATATAGGACTTGTAAACATTTCAGGAAAACGTTTTGGGTGAATTGGGAATTAAAATTGGGTTTTTGGAGTGAGGAGAAGTCTGAAAATCGTAGCTTTTACCCTGCCCAGACGATTGGTCGCTTAAGCGAAGCATCCGTCGCTTAAGCGAACATTCATGTGAACTACCCAGATTGTGATTTTACCCGTTCGCTTAAGCGAACAGTGAGCGAACTGGTAAGCGAAAATTAAGTTTGATTCTGTCCAAAGTTCGCCCAAGCGAACCGTGAGCGACCCGTAAGCGAACTGAACCCAGACCTACTGTAAGTTGGTCGCTTAAGCGAGCTAGCCGTCGCTTAAGCGAACTGAGTGTTAGTTAGTCTTTTTCTGAATCTTGCTTCACACACTAAGGGATCCTTTTGAGTATTCTAGATGTTCCTTACAGCTTGTATAACCTTTGTATAGACTTAAAGTCCTACTTAAAATCATGATGATAATTAGTTGGTTAATTTTATGAATTTGAATGTTGGAATGCCTGAATCAATTAGATGAACATGTTGCATTGAAAAGGTGCTGAGTCGTATGAGTACATATGCATTTGTTGTTGAGTTGTATGCAGATATACACAAGTGGAGTCAGTTGCATAAGCATAAAAACGATGAGGACTTCGGTTCTGGAACGCTTTGTCGTTCAAAACGATGGAACACGATGTTGTTCAAAACGATGTTAACGATGAGGACTCATGTCCTGATAAAGAATGCTTTAACCATTCTATAACGATGAGAGCTTCGACTCTGATATGGTACCACATGCATAATTGCATTTGTTGAGGAGTCTTAGAAGAGTTGTCATGTCTTGCATGAGTCTTAGAAGTGAAGTCGAGTAGTCGCATGAGTCATTGTTACTGTTGACATTGTAGTTGAATGATGAAGTTGATAATAAATGTTGTATTATGATTGTTGAATGATTATGATGATAGGGTGTTAGATTCATTATGTTATTATATATTATTATTATTGTTGGAGAATCTCACCCCTTCTGCTTGAAAATGTTGCCCTTCCTATGGGTAACTTGCAGGTGATCCTGAGTAGTAGGTGGTGGCTCACAAAGTCTAGGGCTCTGATACATGGGATGGGGCTTTATTATTAGAATTCTTTCCTATGTATCGATTTTGAATTATAACTGATGTAGTTATTTGGTGGTTGACTTTTATGTTGAAATGGCCTTTATGCCAAGAATAATTATTGTAGACTGAATGATGATGAAAATAATCCGCTGCGAGTTTAATGATAATTTTATGAACGATGTTTGACTAAATAGATTTTTTATATCCTCTATTTAGCAATTTTTAAAATGAAGAAATGTAGCATGCTCGTTATGATTACTCTGATTATTTTGTATTATTACTATTTAAGTAATTTTGGGAAACGGGGTGTTACATCCCATACCTACATGGCCTCAGGAACCCTCTCATTCCGGTGTGTTTCGGTTCCTCTAGAAGCTGTTAGGAGCCGTTCATTGTCGTGCCTTGTGCACCGGCGACCACTCCCCGCCCTCGTCAGCCTTGGGTGTTACAACATCTCACTCAAAACCTTAAGGCATCAGGTATATGTGTCCCCTCTCTTATATATCCAATATTTCCTCCATTTCTAACCAATGTGGGACATAATTACTCACACTTGATTTTTAATAATCTCCCTCATAAGTGAGTCACCCATATCACTAGCCTAATCCACACGATGATCCCACTCCCACTCCTCCATCGAGCCTAACCAGGGTTCTGATACCACTTGTTGAGGAGTCCAGGGAGCGTCGGGAACGGCAATAGGCTAAACATCCAGGACCACTTAGAGACTAAGACACCACAGCTCATCCAAAACCTTTAGGCTTTAGGTATATGGGTCCATTCTCTTATATATCCAACATTTCCTCATTTTCTAGTCGATGTGAGACATAATCACTCACACTTAATTTTCCAACAATCTTCTCCTAAAGTGTGAGTCACCCACATCACTAACCTGATCCACGCTAGTAAAAAAAAATAAAAATATAAACAAAGTATATTATGCAAATAGTGCGCATAGCCAAACTAGGTCACTTTATTTTTAAAATGATACCACTTGTTTTTATTTTACCAAGTACAGCTTCATTTTTTTTTCCTTCTTTTAATCGAATATGGAAGAATGCTTTTGTCATAGGATTAATTCAAGTAAACTCTTGGAAAAGCCCTTGGTTTTTCTCTTCTTTTGAGCTGTTTTTCCTTAATTTTCTATTTCTTGTAACCCTTAAAAGAAAGTGTGAGAAAAAGATAATAATGAAAAGCTTCCAAGTGTGGTTGCTAGGGAATCATCAATAAATTTAGTTGGAAAAAGAATGAAACAATAAATTCATAAAGGAAGATCACATTGTTGAAGCATTACACAAGTCAAGCAAGTTTTCCATTATGGTATGTAAAAGTGTATAATAATAATCATGTTAATAGTAAAATATACACATCTACCACCAAAAGATTGAAAACTTGTTTCTCTTTAGTACCAAGGAAATACATCAAAGATTGATGAGAAGACCTTTCCTATAGAAATCATATAAAAGAAAAATATCAGAAAGTTCCACATATATTTCAGAACTTGAACCATAACTTTAAATTGTGTTCCACAATTGCAACGATTTTAAAGGTCTCTGCACAAGCATCACAACCATAATTTATACCACATTTGTTTGTATCTTACTGCAACGTAAAGGTTAGCAGCGTAACCGCGACTACGGGAGGGAGTACTACTTCACCATCCAAGCAACAACATCATCACAACCACATTTCAGCTTTGCTAGTATTGCACCGCGCAATATAAAGATTCATAGCTTTATCTAAACCGAAAATGCAGATTAAAACCTAAACCAGTTTAGAAAACTTGAGCATGATCACCACCACAACCTAATACTTTTTCAGGACAACTTGCTTCATCAAGAAGCCATTTCTCAAGCAAAGAAAAGGGCATTGTTTCTGAACCAACATCAGGCTTACTTTCATCTTGTAAAATCGTTGCGTCTGGTGACAAAGACTGATGAGAAAATTCAGAATTCGATGACTCCAAAGACTCTAAAGGCTCAAAACCAAACAAAGATTCAAATGTTTCAGACAATATTTCACCCTTTGTTCCACTACTAGAAGCAGAATCAAAGTTGTTGAAGGAATTTTGTGTCACAACTGAATTAGTACTTACCGATGATTTAATCGGATTTTTCATCCAACCCTTTAATAAACGCGCTATGTTATCTGCACTTGAAGCATAGCAAAACGATTGACCTGGTTCTTTAGTGGAAGAAAATGAGTTACTATTTGTAGGGTTTGAAGTAGAAAAGTTAGGAGATAATTTTTGTGGTGAAAGTGCTTCATTAAGTGCTTTTTTGGCCATTTGAATATCTGTTTGAAGTCTTCTTTCCCATTGACCTCTTGGAATTCTTTGAGATGCTGAAAATTTTTCTTCTTCAAAATTAATGCATTCAGCATTATTACCTGTTTGTGATTTCTTTAGCTTCTTTTTCAAATGAGTATTCCAATAGTTTTTTATGTCATTATCTGTTCTTTGTGGAAGGTATGATGCTATTGCAGCCCATCTGTTACATCATAAATGTGATATCCAGTTAGACATGTGAATCATAAAGAAGCTACAAAAAAAAAAAACTACTAAAAAAATGTAAGTCTCTAATTTTTGCACCTAATTATATTATTTTCTATCAAGAAAGTTAAATTAAATTCTAAAACAAACATATTAGAAAATCCAATTTTTTAGGGTATTAGCAAATCCTTTTAGGATAAGTCTAATATACAAAAAATATAGAAATAGGGACACAAATTAAAAATAGGAAAAAAAATCCAACACTTTTTCTTTCATAACTATTTTTTTTTATTGAATTAAAAACAGGTTTGTTTCACATATCCATTATTCAAACTTTTGTCATAAATTTAATTTTACAAAAATTAGAAACTGAAAAAATGAAATCAAATGCTAATTTCTTTGTAATTAAGATGGCAGAATTAGAAACATAGTTTACTTATCACTTCTTAAAGTTTTGTTGCTGCCTTAAAATAAAAAAAATTGTTGCTAATTTATATTTTTGTAGTAGCAAATTATGAAGAAAAGGTTTACCTATTTCCTAAAAGATCTTGAAGATGGATAATCATCTTCTCCTCTTGTTCAGTGAAGTTACCCCGTTTGATTCCTGGCCTTAGGTAATTAGTCCATCTAAGTCTGCAACTTTTGCTGCATCTTGACAACCCTGAAAGATTAAACAACAAAAATAAAATAAATTAATCACTTCAATGTATATAAAATAAAAATAATAAGAAAAAATAAATCACTTAAATTCAGATCCAGTTAAGTAATAAAAATAAAACCAAGTTTAATGATCCACAACTTCTCCTATTAATGATCTATGATATACTATAGAACAAAGAAAAAAGCCAATAAATATAATTTTAATGAAAAAATATTGCAATTCTTAAAGTTATGAACTATTATTAACCTGTCTTGGTTGGAACAGCCCTCCAATTTCCAGGACCATGTTCTTGTATATAAGTAACAAGTATGATATCTTCTTCAGGAGTCCATGGTCCTTTTTTAACACCTTCTTTGTCACAACAAGGTGGTCTTCCCATGTTTCTTTGTTTCTCTTTTACTTTTAGTAACACTTGTATATGTTGCCACTAATTTCTATTCTATAGACCTTTTTCTTCCTCTTCCTCTCTCGGTGTATGATCACTTATCTTTAATTTTTAGTTCTCTCTAAAACCTCTTGATTTGATAGGTTTCAAAAGGCAAGTGTCCAAGCCTAACCTTTCCATGGTGTAAATATATAGCTAAGAAAATAGGGTGTATTTAGCATAAGCTAGGATTTTTTATTTTTTTATTTTTTTTTAAAGATAAGCTAGGAAACTGACTTAAAAAAGTAGAGAAAAAATAAAGAGTCAAAATTTGACAGCAAAGAGCATTAACTGAAGGAAGGAAAAAGCTAAATTATTTACTATAGTTATGTTGTGTACCACTCAAAACCGCGTAGAGCATTGAATGTGTAGCTCTATTACACTGGGAAAGCTCAATTTTATTTCAGCTTTTAAAGTTTCTATAAATTAACACAAACATGTCATTAATTGTAAATTTGTGATATAGCTGACTTTTGCAAGAAAGCTAGTAATTAAGCTATCACCATTATGTCTTTCTATTTGCCTACCTGGTGATCACCAATGAACAAGCCCTTTCTAGATACTTTAACTTGTCTATAAAATCAATTAATTGCATTTATATTTTGTTAATTAGACAGTGACTAAAACTGACACCCTTGCTTCATTCTAGAAAGGGATAGCTGATCTATTTGCATTATTGTAGTAGAATTCTAATATCCCATATTTTGTTAAAGAAAAATATACTAGTATAATTTAAGAATGGTATTTTTCTTTAAGAGAAAATATACTAGTAATATCGCATTGTTACTGATTTTTGTGAAATAAAATATTAGTCGTTTAATGTTTGTGCACGATTATTAAGGAAATGATTAATTGTGTTGATTTCAACGGTAAAATTAGTCATTTACTACAACACCCTTATTAATTGTAGTTAGTGGAGTAGTTAAGTAGGATGAAATTCAATAAATAAGGGTATAATAGTGAAAAAAAATAATAAATGCTGCATTGGTATTGTAAAGTGTCAATTATTTTGAAAAAAAGAAAAAATGCTAAAGAGATAATAAGTGGGAAACGGATGGAGTATTTTTTATTTAAGAGAAAAAAAATAGGATTATCAAATAAAATAAACGTGTTTAAATTTTGGGTTTTGATGCCCTGAGGGCACTTTGTTAAGGATACAAAAGGGGATGCTTAACAAGAAGTGATCTTTGTTAAGTAAAAAACCTTTAAGGAATTCCATAAGAGATGCTCTAAGAGCACTCGTTAGCACTTCCCTTAAATAAAATTATCACTTTATAACAAAAAATTTCAGAGATTACAACTTGTAAATAAAATTAAATATGTTTCAAATGAGTAGTTGTTCCGAGTAGCTTTTCCATAAAACTAATTTTTCATAACTGGTTCTAAAAAAAATATTTTCATTTTGATAATGAAATATAGAATAACTTCTGCTTTAAAAAAAAAAAATCTCCATCAATTTGGTCTTAGAGTTATCACCCTCTTTTTTAATTAATCTTCGGACTATAAAAATATATACTAATGAGTTTGTCTGACATGTACAATATTACACATGATATGGTAGCTAAAAATAACAACTTTTTATTTAAAAATTATATACTCCAATACTAATTTTGAACTTCTTATTTGAGCTTCCAAAATGGACCGACAATATACTCTTACGAATCTAAAAGACCTCCAGAAGGACTTTTAGACTCTTTTAGAGGCCTCATCGTCCTCCATAAGGGCTATGAGGCCCAAGGCGCGCCCTCCCCAGGGCGTCGACTCAATCTGCTTCTAGGAACCTCTAGAAAGCCGCCCAAATACTTAGATACCCCTGTTATTTACTGCCTAAGTAACCACAAATCAGACCCATAGAGAGCTATAAATACCAACCCTTGAGAGCCTTCTCAAGGCATGACCAATACAATACAAACCCTAATACGATTATTGTACTTTTAGCAAGTACACAAAACAAATTTGCTATTTTAAACTTCTTAACACGTATAAGTTGACGCATGATAGAAAAATCCTATTACTAGTTAGTACCTAAACTATTATTAATCCATCAAGATAAGTAGATAACCCATGAGCCATCATTCTCTCTCTTATTTTTAATTGAATTGAGGGACTAACTTAATAGATTTGTAATAATTCATAGACTACTTAGTATATTTATATGGACAAATTGAAGAGATTATAATAATAGTTCGGGAATTAAACTAATGGTTTATTCTAAACAAAAAAAAATTATAATACATAACATACCATTTTTTTCGGATAGACGGCGAATACTGATGTAACAAGTGAAATAGTCATCATCTGACCAATTGGTTTGGACACCAAACCCTGCTGCCCGTCCGTTTTGTCGACGAGATTAATAATAAAAGTTAGGAAAATGTTAACTTGTACCCTTAAGGCATAAAATAAGGATCTTAAAATAGAATTAAACAATCAATATTGTATTGAAAAGATAAGCTCTTAAGCTTTTAAGGTTATGAATGCACAATTCCCAATGTTAAATTTCTTTATTTAGTTTCTTATCTTGTGCCCTGTGCCCTTAGGGTACAAGTTAACAAGACTCATTCCGATTATGAGCATGGTTTAATTAGAAATTAATAATGTACACAACGAGTTTATTTCACCACTAGGAAAAGCAAAATTAGGGAGGGAAATTAGTGACAGAAAATATAAAATCTCACAAATTCTTTTGTCGCAAAATTTAGTGACGGAATTTGAGAGGGATTTCATGTTTTCCCTCACAAAATTTTCCTCACTAATTTTTGTTTTTTAGTAGTGTTTTAAAAAATACAAATAGAATAGTCTTTTATGCAACATTAAAGTTTAAAATAACTCCAAAGATTTAGTCTAATTCTGAAAAAGATCTCAAGTTCAAACTCAATTAATGTCCTTGAAGAGATGGAATATAAATGATATGATGATCTTTACTACCTTAAACTTGGATATTTTTCCACCACCCTATAAAATATAATTCAGATAGAATGATATCCCAATATAGAACATAAATTATATCTTAATTAATTTTTATTAAGAAATTTTTTTGGGTGATGGAATGATACTCAAATTTAAAGGTATGAAAGATCTTCGGTATGAAAGAAAATTTACAAAAACATGTTAATTCAAAGCTATACGAAATGTCCCATATCTTGATTAATTTTTTCTTAGAAAAAATCAGGGTGATGGAATTATTTCCAAATTTAAAGACAGTAAAGATCTTCGGTCTGAAAGAAAACTTACAAAAACATGTTGATTCGTTATACGTCTGTCGTGTAAGTGACTCGTGAGCCATTTTCAACTTGTAAGCCCGCTAGTTCATTTATTAACTATGACTTTTTTTGTTCTAAACCACATGCATGTTGATTACTAAGGAACCAATAAGAAATTAAAGTTGAAATAGGAATTCTTGGAGAAATTACTTAACGGACTTTTTCGTTCTAACCACATGCATGTTGATTACTACTAGGAACCAATAAGAAATTACTAACTTGAAAGAGGAATTCTTGGAGGCTTAAATTAGGTGCAAAAGTTAACAATCCTCGTATTTATTATACTTCTTCTAGGAACTCATTTCTAAAAAAATTGTAGAGCTTAAAATAGAAATTAAAAACAAATTTTATATTGAAAATAGTATAACTTTTGAAACTTTTAATATATTGAATGTGTAATTTTCAAGAAAAAACTTTTATATTTAACTTCTTAACTTACTCCCTCTGGTCACTATTATAAGTAAAAAACTACTTTTTAGATTCATTGAATAAAAGGTTAATGGTGTTTTACCCCTCTATAATATATGTCATTTTTTGTTTTCCATCCTGTAAAATATTTTTTTTTATTTATCCCCTGTAAAATATTTTTTTTTTTTGGAATACCCCCTAATAGGTCATAAAAAAATGACTTTATTTTTTTTTTTGCAAAATTTTTTCGTTTTTTTATGACCTATTAGGGGGGTATTCAAAAAAAAAATTTTTTTACAGGGGGTAAAGCACCATTAACCCTTGAATAAATGATATATGTGGTCTATATTAATGTCCACATACATCATTAATTCAATGAACCTAAAAAGTAGATTTTTGCTTATAATAGTGATCGGAGGGAGTATGCCTCAAGGGTACAAGTTAACATTTCCTTAATTATTTTTGTCACTAATAATCAATATATTTCACTTTATATTTATGGTAGAAGTGATTACACCAATACATGAAAAGGATAATTTAGTAAAGATATCAGTCTCTCTCATTCATTTACTTCTCATTATCAAACTGAGACAAATGAGTACTCCTCCGCAATGAGTTACATGCTAGAAAAATGGATGTCAATTGGTATCCATGTGTACGAATAATATGATATCTGTCTCTGCCCCGTTGGATAAATATGATACTCGTGTCCGCCCTGTACCCTCGTAGGTACCCGTTATGTGGATACCCATAGGTATTGAGATATCCACGAGTATTCACGGGTACCCGTGGATTTTTGAATTTAATTTATTTTTTGTACAAAGAATTTTTTTTTAATTACCAAAAAACTTCAACTTTTAAACATCCATACATAATCCATTCAAAATTTCATTAATCATACATAATCCATAGAAAATTCATGATTCTTTCATAAATTCATACAAATTCTTGAAGTAAAATAAAAGCATAAAAACATCCAAATAAACATCTAAATTTCATATGCATTACAAATTTCAATAACTTCATTTGACTTCCCAATTCCTGAAATAAAAGGATATCTTTATATATATAAGGATATTTTAGTAATTTACTTAATTTATTATCAGGTATGGGTACAATCAAATCCATGTCCGTATTCATATAATAATGGGTAGTCAAATGCCCGTTTCGTATACCCGTGGATACCTGTTTAGCTACCTGCCCCGTATCCGTGACGGATTTTACCCGTGAGCATGGCTATTTCTGCCACCCCTAACTATAAACACTACATATCACTCTCTCTCATTCATTTATACACTTTTCTTTATATGTATTTTATGACATACCGTCTTACGTTACTCTTAGCATTTTTTTCAAACATTTTTATTTAGTTTTAATCCAAAATAAATGAGTATTATAACAATTTCCCATAGTTTTTGGGACATTTGTAATGTTTTCTATTTGAGTCATGTAATTCTAGTTTTTCGCGAAACAAAGCAATTCTAGGTGTTTGATGTAATTTAAGAAGAAATCACGCAAATCGGCAAAGCAAAACATTCTAAATATTTGTGAAGATCATGGGAAGACCATATGAATGAAGATTCAAGATGCCTCGAAAGATATTACCAAGAAATGAATTATGTTCTCAAGTCCCAAGACAACTTATATGAAAGTAAACACCCAAAAAGACGAAGAAACATGCATTGACGCGCAGAAAACACACTTATGTGCCTAGGCAATGAGTCATGCGTCCAAGGTATGGCAAAATTGCACTTATGCGCCAAACCATGCACTCGGGGCATGCTGGGGGCGGATCAAAATTGCTTTTTTCCACATTTTAAGTGGAAAAGCCCAGTTTTCAAATCAAACCCAATTGAAAACTTGCCTATAAATAACAAACATCTCACTCATTTTTTTTCTCATTTAGAACGAAGCGGTTCAAGAGGAAGGAAAGCATTAGGAGCTTCAAGGAAGGGGTCTCTCCTCACTGTAAGTATATAGGCTATGTTTTATTTCTTTTGTAATATGTCTTTATTTACCATGAGTAGCTAAACCCTATTAAGGTTGGGTTCTAAGATGAACCTCTATTTTTTATTGTTGGATTATTTTAGTTTAAGTTCTTCATTATTTTATTTTATGAATCCTATTTAATTTTACTATAGCGTAATATTTGTCTCCTCTGAAGCGAATCACCCTGAGATAATAGTACTTAGGAAGGTGACATTCCTAATATTGGTGTAAACCTACCCAAATAAGGAAGTAACTAATAATGGACCACGTAATTAGGGAAACATAGTAACATCAAGAATTAAATCAACATAGTAACTTTATTCTTCTTCCATCCTTGGTAAGGTGAAAGAGATAGGACTGCCCCTTTGTAGAACTATCGAGAAGGAAAATATGTTGATGTCCTTCTAAGATTCAATAGACAAGAGTACCGTTATGACACTGAGAATAATTTAGGAAACCTAATATCCTTCATTGTTTGAAATACCTCTGAGAAAGTAAGAACCTAGCTACACGTACCTTTACGCACAGAAGTGTATCTTCCTACAGGATTGACGACCCTAATCACTGAACCGTGTAGAAACTCCAGTGTAAGGTTGCAACTGACAGTTAAAGGAGAATGAACCAGACCTCTTAGAGAGTAAGGTTCCAGACATACAAACCCGTGTGATCAGTAGGTGAAACTTCATAGTTGATAGGTAGTAAAACCCCACAAACTCATCACTTAGATAAAAGACATAAGAACTGAATAATGCTTGACCAATCATTAAATCCAACAAATGAATAAAGGGGGTTCGAATAATCCTAACCGCCGCTAACAACAATAAAAAAACAGGTTAACTCATGTGTTCTATCGCAAATAAACTAAATTGCTAACCACCACCACCCCCCACCCCCATTTATCTTTTATTGTTTTCATTTACTATTTTATGTTCCCAAATAAGTAACACGAATTGTCTAGTTGGAACAATAATCTATGTGAATACGATACTCTACTTAAATTTTATTACTTGATAAACAATTTAATACACTTGCCTAAATCCAACCATCAGTTCTCCTTCTTAAAACTCTACTTAGACTTTATTACTTCATAATGTATTTGTTTCGTATACTATCCATATTTTTAGCACAATTAAAAATATGAATAATATTTGGGTCCTTGTGGGGAGCGAGAAGATTAGGCAGGGTTTTCAGTTGATGTGACAAATAGTTGTGTGATCATATGAAAAACAGTAATTATCTCATTTTGTAAGCAAGGTTTTCTTTGAATTTTTGAGTATTATATACACATACATACTTAGCAAGTACAAAATTCCAAATCCACCCAACAAAATGCAACTTAAAATTTATGCTCACTGCTAAATTATATTGGGAGATGAAAAATTAGTATTAAAACATACTCCATCGGGTCGTAATTATAAGAATGATCATTCGGTCATTTTAAAATATATTATGATGTATGTATATGCTTTTAAAAATGAAATACATTATTTTGTCGATATATATACTAATTTTTTTTTGGGTCCGTCACTACCTCAAATGATCAAACAACCAAACCCTAAGAAACACAAAAAACATGATCTAGTAAAATGGTACGATTTATGGCTAAATCAATAGATTAGTGATAACTTCACCATCATGAATAGAGACCATGCATATAATGCATGGATGTTGACTAGTTTAAACAGGTATGGGTCGTGCAATCAGTGATTGAAAACAAAGCAAGTAAACTGTTCATACGTTGAAAATAAAAACATTAGTGTTAAATTTCATAAATGACATGTTGAAAGAGTAGGCACCCATAAGAAGGTCCACTACTCTTAGAATGTGCCACAAGTGCTACTTAATTAACATATATGAGTGTACAATATGAGCCTAAGTACCTTTTAGTGCCTCATTCTGTAGATTATCCTATTCAAGTTGAAACAAAAACAACAAGTACATTGTTTACATGTCTAATTGAACACGTAAAGTTTCATATTTTAGAGTTTACGATTGTTGGTTATTTGACTTTCTTGGGTAATGCTCATGGGCAATGACAAGCTGCATTAAGTGCAGAAACAGGATTTGAAGCCGATTTTCAAAGGTTTTTTAAGCCAGTTTTGAACTTAGTGTGTGTATATATATGATGATACAGTTTAAGATGGTTTGAAATTAAACAAGCTTCAAATCACATGTTTAAATACGCCAGGGTTTTTGTAATAATTGCCTTCAAACCACTTATATTATTTTTTTTTTTTCTCTTTTGTCAACTAAGAATAACACATATGTAATTTTTCATTGTCAATTGCCACCAGAGATCAAAACTAAAAGAATTTAAAATAATATTTTGAATGAAAAAATTCACATAAAAAAGAGTGACGTCAAAAAACTAAATTTTAAAATTAAAAAAATTGAACAAGTTACATCCAAAAACTAAAAAATAAAAATAAAAAATTCATCATAATGTTGGGATATTCATTCGCGGGATCTTACGTTAAGTTTAATGATCATATTAGACTAAGAGAATTCACATAGATGAATTTGACACCACATCTTCACCAAACCTTAAGGCATTAGGTTTGAGTCAAAACACTTATATGTTTTCGACATTTACTTTTGCATTCAATGTGAAACTTTAACTCACACTTGAAACATTAAAATCTCTTCTCCAAGTATGAGACTCTCGACAACCGGGGTCCATCACTGGGAATCAATTATGCTTCCCAACAAAGTTAAACCGAGATATGTTACCATTGTTGGACTTTATTAGGGAGTCAACACTTATGTGGATACTCATTGGACAGAAAGAAATCACATGTATCCATATCTAATCCACGCTCAGTACAAAATATTTTAAATATGACAAAATTCTAGTTCGTGTTTGGCATAGATATCCATAATAGTTTAACATATGAGGAAAGTAGTAGCATGCATAGACAATTAACGCATGGTAAACATCTAAGGGATATTATCAAGTGGCTAATTGGTATGTTAGTGTTATTCTCTCTTTGCCAGGACTTGAAACTTGGACATTTAAACTCCTTAACCGTTAACTTAAAAGCTGAGCCACCTAACCTCCCTATTCATTTGCACATTTGATCCATTTATACGAATTCAAGTATGACTCACTTATATGGTGCATGGTAAATATGTTTAAACCTAATTCTTCAAAAGGCCACTCTTAATGCAATCCCGACATGAAACAACCTTGACACACTAGTACCACTACTCTAAACATTATATAAGGAATTGTTTAAATGTTCTCGCTCCACGTACAAGAAAGTCCACTTTAGTGACACAAAAATGTACATAAAGTTAACATTTTAGGTCCCAACAATCAAGTTTTACCCTTATTTCTCCCTTAGAATATTCCCATAATCTCATCTAGAGATCTCTCATCGGCCAGGCTCAGTATCACTAGTGTGTTCCCCAACACTCGTCAACCCTACCTATAAGAAAACGTCAAATGTTGTCAAAATTGAGTGACACCTCATCAAATTATCTGATTTTACGTTTTTAGGTATGAATTTAGTATTAATCGACGGTAAAATTGCATTTTAGTGAAATCAAAATTTTGACTGACTTTGAAAGATTTAACACGTGGTAATATCAATGAAATCGGGTAAAATTGAGTTGATTAATTTTAAACATTTTTATGAGATGGAGATGTAATTAATTGCTAATTAGAAAATAAGAGTACAAGAAAACATGTAACCAAGTACAAGAAGTATTCCACCTAAGTAAAGGATAAAATACAAGGGATATTTTACCCAACCAAAAAATACATCAAAAGTGCACTCTTGATGCCACCACTATTACATCAATGCTACCTTATACTACCTCTGTCCCTCAATAGACAGACGATCTCTTTAACAATATACTTTATTAATTTAACATATTTTAACCATATTTTTCTATTAATTCACAAAGATAAAAAAATATTATGTAAGATGTTGTTGGATTCGTCTCGATGAATATTTTAAAATATTAACTTTTCATTTTTTTTAATAGAGAATTGAAGATATTAAAGATAAAAACATATGCATTGGTACAGGTGTCGGAGTAAACTAGGTCTTTAATATAAGACGGAGGGAGTAGAATACAATTTATTGGGTTATGTGACCTTTTTTTTTTGTGGTGACCGGGATTTGAATCTCAGACATTACATATTTTATGTATTGTTCATACCAACTGAGTTAAGCTCACAAGGATGGGTTATGTGACCCTTCGTAATACATACAAGGACTCCATTTAACCCTTAATAATAAATGGGAGTCGAGAAAAATTTACCTTTTATAAAATCCATGCCTAACTTTTTTCATATGTGCCAAACACACAAACCTATACTACATTCGTATGTAATTATTCCCATTATTATTATTTTATTTGGTCAGGATTATTCCCATTATTTTATTAAGCAAGATAACGCACCATTCATTCACCTCATACAATTTTCATATTAAAATATGTGTCAACTTTCATCCTATAATTTTATCAACAACAAAAACGTCTTATGGTATACACTCACCGTTCACATTTATAAACGACTTCTGCTTTTTGAAATTCGTTAAATAATTGAACTAAAATAGATACATCAGTTATTTAATGAATTTGAAATAAAATAGGCTTATAAATACAACTAGAGGAAGTTTTTTTTAGATGATATAATTTTTTAACTTTGAGACGAAATGACAAACACATACAACTGGAGGTCTCAAATTCAAACATATATGAAGAAGTTCAACCTATCAATATTAACATTTCCAATTGGGCTAGGTCTTATAGACTATCATATAATAGTTTTAATTGATAAATAAATGTGTTATCACTTCTTCATTGAATTATTTCTACAACTAATTTATTTTTTATCTTTCGTCGCTATTACTTTTCTTTGGAATATTTTCCTTATATATCGTGAAAGGCTAAAAGAAGAATTAAGAAAAAAAAATAGAATGAAACTAGAATTAAAAAACAGTAGAATTTGATGATCATAATTTTTTTTTTATGTTAGATCTTCATTAAAGTTAAGTCATCCATTCAATGACTTAAAGAGATCATTCAACATATTGATGTACGTTAGAGACATTTAACAACTCAATATTTTTAGCAACTACAAACTGTTTGTTTTTTCTTTGTAAAGCAACTCCAAACTCTTAAAAACAATTTTTTTTGTACAATTCAAAAACTATTTAAATGAAGTTAGCTAACCATTGATTCCTCCATTAAATATTTGGTATAAAATATAGCGATATGATGTGTTTTAAATGAAGTTTTTTTAAAAAAATTTCTTGTAATTTCATTGATGTTGATCTTTTCATATCAAATCATATATCATGTTATTTAAAACATCACATCACTAATTTTTCAGTTAAAAAATATGAAGGAGACACCAAAATTGTCGGATTTTGAGAAGGGGGATCAAATTCACAAAATTGTGAAAATAAGAGGACTAAAATTGCAACTAAATCTTTAATTTTTATTATAAAACTAATTAGTAGTAAAAAAAAAAATTCCAATTTATTCATCGCTATCATTTTTCTTTTCAAAATTTTCCCTTATATATCATGAAAGGCTAAAACAAAAGGAAAAAAATATGATGAAGTTTTAATAAAAAAATTAATGAATTGATCATCAAGATTTTAATGTGTGGTCTTTACTAAAGTTAAATGATCAATTAAGTGAGCTAAAGAGATATATTTGACACATGGATGCACTTAGAGGCATTGAACAATAAGTCAATATTTTTAATAGTTTCTTGCAACTCCAAATTTTAAAAACTATTTAAATGAAATAAGCTAACCATATTAATTTTATCTCAAACAATTTTCAATTTATTAAGGTTGAAGGAAGAAAAATATGGCTCAAATTTACATGTTTGTTTATGTTCTAATCATATTTCTTTCACTATTTCTTGTTATAATCAACTGCAGTAAGTCATTTTTCACAATATTTTTAAATTTACTTCTTTAAGATATAAATACTCAATATATATTTGATCACCTTTTATATCATTGATTGTTTTTATTTGACGTTGCAGCTCCTATCCCCTGCAATACTCCAGCTGATTGTCCAAAACGAGTGTGTATATATCCTCTAAGAGCGAAGTGCATTAATTTTAATTGTGAGTGCGATTATGTCAAAAAATAAATGTTTACTATATGTTAGTGAGAGAAACTTCAATTTCTCTCTAACCTCTTTTGTTCTTCATCCACAAGATGGTTTTGGATAATATTTTTGGCTCTGACTCACCCATATGCATAGTTTTTCTCCCATTTTATATAAATAATTGTTATTCACATAAAATATTTTTTGCAATCTTGTTATTTGAGTGCGGCGCAGTTTAATTTTCCCGTCTTGTGCAATGTAGTTAGTTTGGTTTCCCCGACTTGTTGTGGTTTTTGTTCAGTTTAGATTGACGAATTAGCGTTGACACATTACAAATTCAACTATGATTTGGACATCAATGCTACAAATCCAGAGATATAAGTATTCTGGTCACTTTAACTTTGCCACTTTTATAGAAATTATGCAGTTTTATGCTATTAGGTTGGATGTTGTGAGTTTATTAACAGATTCGTCATTTTCAATTTCAGCGATGCATAATTTATGTTCTTTTGGATATAATCTACCAATTTGAATGAATAAATATCATACTTTAATATAAAAAAAAATGTTACTATACTAAGTGTATAAATTTATCACAATTCAATTGAAAAAATAATTATATGTTACTTTTAAGCATATAATTATATATGTATGTCATAAATTTTTCGTGTTTTTCTAATACAAATTTGCATAACATCGGCCAACGATGCGGTATTGGAATCCCTACGGTCATGGGAAATAGGCATGATAAGTGCTAGAAAGTTGTAATTTAAGTGATATATTTTAGGCACTTTTGTTACTTGTTTTGCAAGTTATTAAGGGAAAAGCCGAGAAATAAGTGATTATTGCCCTTTTACGCTTTATCTATCTTACTTCACCCATTTGTGCAGGATTCGAACTCAAGACATCAAGCAAAGAGAAGAAAATCGAGAAAAGTACAAAAAGGCAGAAAAAGGAGATCACTCGCCTCCAACTCGCCATGGCAAGCAGCAAAGGCGAGCAATTCCAGAATGCAACAAAGATCACACGCCACCAACTCGCAATGGCTAGTAGAAGGCGAGCTTACTCGCCATGGCGAATGGAAGGACTCGCGAGGCGAGTAAGGGCGGTTTAGCCTCTAAATGCTGACGTGGCACAAACCCAATGGGGAAGAAACTTCAACTCGCCATGGCGAATGAAGCAGCTCGCGAGGCGAGTGAAGGCAGACTCAGAATTCTATAAATAGCCCACTCAACCATTTCAGAGGGATATAGAGTTTTTACATAGTTTTTCACTTAGTTTCTATCTGTGTTTTCACTTGTAATATTCTTAGAGAGAGAGAGATAGGGCTTGTGCTTTATAGAGTGAGAGTGATAGAGAGTGGATTCTTCATCCTTTGTTGAGACATCACAAGTTGTAATGAATCTTGCTTCTTCAATTCATTCTTGCAAGGCTTCCATGACAATGAGTAGCTAAATCTCCTTTGTTGGGATTAGAGGTACTTGATCATAGTTTAACATGTAATCGTTTGATCTATAAATATATGGTTCTAGCATTTGAATTGATATTGAGGTTATTCTTGCGCTTTAATCTTTATCTTTGATTTAATTGTGATTGAGAAATACTTTTGAATCTAGGTTTAGAATAACCATCTATCAAAACATAGTTTCTAGACATGGAATCGATGTTTTGATAATCACCTTGAGTATCCAAACCTAAAGCTTTCTTATCATTTAATAGATTGAGAAATCATCGATTGAACGATAAGATCGACTCTTGAATCATTCAATAGTTTGAGACATCGACCATTGAATGATACAATTGATTTCACAATATTGTTTGGACACGAATGGTGTTGTCGAGGGATACGTGATAATATCAAAGAAAAGCTAGAATCCATGTATGATCATTAGGTTACGTGCGACGCTCGATCAAGGAACTCTAATCCTAACAAGTTTTACGCCCTATTAATCTCAATTTTATCATTTGCAATTCAGTTACTAAAACAAACAATCAACTATCGTTTAACTTGAAATGATATTTGGTGTCGAATGGTCCGCGATATCGCACTAGTCCCTGAGGAGACGATATAAATACTTACTATTGTTTGATGCAAAAATACTACATCAAGGCATCCACGCAATCGCGACATCGGTGACTATTTGATCTTGATCAGATTTAATTTTTTTAATAATTCAAAATACCAAATGTAACATGGTTCAATTGTCATTAAATGTGTTTTAGGCGCAATGTAACATCCATCCATATTTTTTTTTTTGAAGAAGCTAAATTAGCCCACCTAAATCGGCACCGGAGAGAATCGAACTTGAGATCTCGAGGAGGAGCACACTCCCAAGTCCCAAGCCAATACCATCAGACCAACCCAAGTGGGTTTCCATCCATATTTCTAAACAATAACACTTGTGAATAAAACAATCATAGTCGTCCTCTAAAAATGACGATTAGAATCATTGTGTATTGACTGGAGTTTTAAACCAATAGTTTTTGTGATAAAAGATTTTCCAAATAAGCAGACTTGTTCTTAAGGGGGTGCAAACAAGTTAATAGAGTTGGGCCTCTAAAAGTGACGGGGCTCAATAAATAATTTATAGCCAATACCCACCCTCCACCCCCGTCCCCCAAAGGAAAAAAAAAAAAAAAAAAACATGTTTTGTTTCTTCTTTCTTTCCAATAGCAACAATACTTCTTTCGTCTTCTCAACCTCTCATGCGTTCCCTCCCGACTTCCATCTCTCAGCCGCACGCTGTCACACACACCGGTAACCACCACCAATCCAACTTACATCTATCCTCTAGACTCTAGTTCCTTTTTTTACAAGAATTTGATGCTATCAAACCATTCAATTTGTATAATCACTTAATCTATCAAATTAAAAGGTTATTTCAAAGAATCACACCAATTATTTATTTTTCGTATAATTTAGTTTTTATTTGATTAGAAACCTATTTTTATAATGAGAGTCCATCATCCAATTTTATAGGGACAACCTTGCAAATAAGGAAAACAACATAAGTCAATGTGGTTTTTTTTGAAGAAGCATAAGTCAATGTGGTTGAAATAGAAATACAATGTCTTTTACCAAAGGAAAAAAATACATTAATCTTACTTAACTACAACAAATATCATGAGCACAACTTCTCTATGTGTGTGCCAAAATACACGGACTCTAGTTCCTTTGAAAGAATGAAGTATGCAGAATTTATTTTGTTAAAAAATGAAGTATATATGCATAAATAAAAGCTCGCAAATGGCACCTTACTTGCATGTCTCCATTGTAACTGACCCCTAAGAATTTTCTATGAGATCGAGGGATTATCTTAGCATAATATTCTTCCCAGCATTACGTGTTTGACGCAGCTTAATCACATTATTTTAAGGTTAAATATATATTTTAGTCTTTATAAATATATCAATTTTTTATTTTAATTTTTATAAAAATTTCTTCGACTTTTAATCTCAAGAAAGCAAATGAGTAATTTACACCTGAGACTATATAAAGTCCCGCTCAAAGTCCCAAAGCTCTCTACATTCATTTTCATCACTTCTATCTCACTCTAAAACAGAATTTCCTCCTCCATCTCTCTTCTTGATTCCCCCCTCCCTCTCTAATCATCCTTCTTTATATGATCTAGTTGTGAATTCAGTTGGTTCACCTCATCATTGAGTTCTGGGATTCTAGCAAGATTCTCATTCCTTTCAACCTACAGCTTGCTGATGGTGTCTTTTTGTTTCTCAAGCATCTGACTCGTGTCAGTATTTTTTACAATAAGATCATTGTAAGAGACAGCCAATTCCTCATAACTCAACTCTTCATCATATGACTCTATATCGGACATAATTTTACCAGTCATTGCAGTGGCATGTTTAGTAGACTCGGTTATAGCTCCATCTTCTGAGTCATCTCCATCTGACCATGAGACAGTCAAACTCTTATTTTGCCTTTTCAGAAAAGTAGCAAATTATGTTTTGATATGACGATATCCTTCACATTCATGACATTAAACACCCCTGTATTGAGGATTCTTCTCATCAGCTCTTGCCATCTTGTCTTTACTTGGTTGATTATCAATATTGGATCTGATGTTCTGACCATTCGATCTAGATCTTCTGTCAAATTTATTGAAGAATTTTTTGAACTGTCTTCCAAGCAGAGCTAGGGACTCTGACATATCTTCATCATCCTCATGATTTCCTTGTGCCTCATCAGAATCAATACTAGAGGCAAAAGCAATGCCCTTGCCCTTTTTGTCAGTTTTGTTGTTGACAGTTATTTCAAAGTTTTGCAGAGAACCTATTAGTTCGTCAACCTTTAAGCTTGAGATATCCTGTAAAATAATATGTATAATACAAAATATAACATATTGACATTAATTCCCTTAAAAAAACATGTGTGACATTAATATTATGGAATATCATTTTTTTTCTTTGGTTCCAACAAAATATAAGTGAATGAGATATCTAAGAAGGACATTAATTAGGATGGAAAAGGCAAGTAGTTGATGCTTCGTGCATATGGTGCGACAAATATGTTGTGCCATATAACATTACTCATCTTGGAAACATAAAAATAGGTTCTTCACATTAATTAAATTAGAGTTTGTCTAACATGTGCAACATTGCATATGTTAAAAATAATTAATATCAATAACTTTTTTATTGGGAAACAACAATTATTTATTTAAATGTTTTATTCTTAATATTAAATATATAAAATCCAATACAAAATTTCTATTTTAAACTTCTTAACATGTGTAAATTTGAATATGATAGAAAACCCTATTAAAATATACTAATAAATTATAAATTTTAAGTATAATAAATTCAAAAAATATTTCCATTAACTAATGACCATTCTTTCAATTTGATATTATGTGTTTTTATTTAAAATCATTCTTTATTTCTTGTTATTTATATCATTTTTTAATACTTATAATATATTAAGGGTTAAATATGTTTTTGGTCCCTATAAATATATTAACTTTTTGTTTTAGTCCTTCTAAAATTTTCCTTCAACTTTTAGTCCCTTTAAAATTTTCAATCACTACTTTTGGTCCCTATTTTTAAGTTAATTTTAATATTATTTTTTTTAACGAAATTGTGCAGAAATGTGTAGAATATTGTAAAACTCTTTACCAAAAAAATTTAGAATTTTTGAACAAAACATAAATTTAATATGAATTTTTATCCATAAAAAATCATATTAAATTCATGTTTTGTTAAAAAATTCTAAATATTTTTGGGAGAGATTCTTATAATATTATGAATTTTTCTGAAAATTTTTATTCAAAAATATGAATTCTACATATGAGTTTACTTTAAAGAAGAGACCAAAAGTGAATATGGAAAATTTTAGAGGGACTAAAAGTTGAAGGAAAATTTTTGAGGAACTAAAACGAAAAGTTGGTATATTTATAGAGACAAAAAACATATTTAACCCATATATTAAAGCATTAATTATATTTTTTATTAATAAATTTTCATTCATTATACGTCAAATAATCCTACAGCCATGATGTATACCAAGGACCTGATGGGTTTAATCTAGATTTTATCAACATTTTTTAGGTGTGTGCAGCCTAATGTGTTCCAAGAATGCTGCTTTTGGCTTTCGAATTGTCAGTTCAAAACATCACTAAACCCATCCAATATTGCGCGAATTCCTAAGGGCAATGAACAGAAATGAATGAAAGATTTGTGGCTTATAGTACTGTAATTTGTGGCAATGAACGTTTGATAGAAAATGTAGCAGGGGTTATGAAGAACAGTTTGACGATGTAGGGAGTAGCTTCAGTCAAATAAATTAGGTTTTCTATGTCATAAATCTTCTATAATACTAGACTATGCACCCGTGCGGCATTGTATATCTACGAATCGCATGGGATGGTATAGGAAACAACAATCTTGTGCTTTGATTAATACACCTTGGAGATGGAGTTTAGAAGCATAAGATACAGAGTCATTTAAGATAAAGACATCCTTGCACGCAAAACGAACAGCCACCATCCGACTCATTTCGTAGAAGCACAACATATTAAGGAATTTTAATCTAACATGTTTATTGCTGATTACAATCCATGTCATTACACTAAGGTCTTCATATGATCACACACACAATATAAGAGTTAATATTCTAGGTTGTTATTACTGAATAGGCTAGTAATTTAATTATGGCAACAACACTATGCTATATAAATAATATAAGTGTATTCTTCAACTTTCAACTTGCCAAAACATTTGCATTAATCCTCCAAAAAAGAATATTATCACCAAAGCAGAACCATAACATTTTAGTATGCCACAATAGGGTATATTTTTCTAAATTTCCATAAGGGTCTGAGCCCTTTCAACTTCTTTAGTAGAAAATTGACATGTATATTATCAACTTATTAACTCAATATTAATTGATGACAGTCAGTCATTCACTATTTTAAGTGTCATTTTCATGATATTTTGAGTTCACAAGCAAGTTTAAACAGCAAAGAAAACAAGAAAAATAGAAGATTCTGAGGAAAGCAAATTCGTGTCACGATTGTTGAAAACGTATCACGATTTGAAGCATAGGATGAGTTCACTCGACATTGGCTAAAACGTATCACGATGGCTATTTCGTGACACGATTTTAGGGACATGTGGCAAGAGAAAATATGATCAAAAAGAGCAAAACAGGAGGTGTCAAGAAGCAATGGATTTAAGAATTTATGGGCTTATGTTTGATCAAGAGAATTCAAGTGTCGTTAATTGAAAAAGCAACTAGGTCACTTGTGTGATATATAAGGGCAAGCTGCACAACAAAATATTATTCACGCTTTTGGAGCATTACGGCGGAATCACAATTTGGAGAAAAGCCAAGCTTTTGGAGCATTACGTACACACCTTAGAAAAAAGTAGCATCACATATTGAAGAAATTCCTATGAGTGTAACATCTCTCTGTAACTTCTTTTAACTTTGTTGCTTAATTCTTTTATTATGTGTGGTTAGTCTTCTAGAGATTAGGTCTGGGATGAATCCTTGTAACCCTAATTGATCCTGTGAAACTTTATTTATTATCAATGACAATTTAGTTTTTATTCAATTCAATTGTTCTTAATGTTTTTTATATCCTGATCAAATATAAACATGATTTAGTGAGAACGAAAGACTACTGACCCTAGCTTTCGACTTAGACATAATTGAATTGTTCTAATAAACATGGTTAGTCTAGGAATGGATAATCGTTTGTTAGTGATATTAGGTTAACGTTCTTAAAACCTTCAAAGATTATTAAACCACCTAAGGAATTAGGGACTGTAGTTTGAGAAGAGGGTCCTAACTCAAGGGATTGATTAGGGCTATTTTGTTAACTATCGTAGAATTAGAAAATCATTAATACGAATAGGTGCAGTATACCAATTAGGAGAACATCGATGATTCGAAAGACCTGATCTCATCTCTCTCCTTATTTTTCCAAAACTATCTTTATTTTCTGTTATTTACTTTTATTGCAATCAAACCAATCAAC
This sequence comes from Medicago truncatula, assembly GCF_003473485.1. NCBI lineage: Eukaryota > Viridiplantae > Streptophyta > Magnoliopsida > Fabales > Fabaceae > Medicago > Medicago truncatula. Next base: position 2,673,190 of record NC_053048.1, on the reverse strand, counting down.
TGCCTAGTGGCAATTTAAAAGAAAATTTATACATCCTAAATATTTATTTTATTGCTAAATTGAGATTAACACAGTCCTCGTGGGAACGATATTTTTACTAATATTTAGTACACTTGCTAAAAATATCTATCATTAATCAGAACATATTAGATAAAATAAGATTGGAATTATCCATCGTAAACCATAGATAGCAACAAATGATCCATTACACCACAAAACATCCAATACATCCACAAAACATTGACAGGCAAGGATCTAAATAAAAGATGCCAAAACAAAACGCTTGTTGTGTGAGCTGCGGGTAGAACAAAAGCAACGCATTCGTCATCACCACCGTCACTGTCGTCCTCACCCTCCCTCACCTCCATACTTGTTTTCTTTGCCTCACACTCTTCTCCAAAAAACAACAACAACAACCTTTTTTAAACAAAAAAACCCAAAAGAGCAATATTTTCACATATGTCGGAATGACTCGACGGCGAAAACAGAGAAGGCGGCGAGGGAGAGAAGGCAGAGAGAAGAAATAGTGCATCAATGAGAGAAGTGAAATTCAATTTTTTTTAGCTACATGATTGGGATCCAAAGGTGCTGCCACGTAAACACAACAAAAAATTAGCTACAGAGTATGTTTATTTTTTTCCCATGGAGAATCAACATTTACCTGTCAAACAATGGTATTAGAGCAAAGGGTAGACATTGTTGTGAGTCATTTCTTGATGAACGTGAGATAAGAGTTGCGGGTAGGACAAAGGAGGCTCAGTAGAGTAGTATATATATAGGGAGAGGACATGATATATGAGAAGATGTATGGTGCATTGGAATTACGCAATTATTATTTAATGTAGGTGGAAGATGAAAGTTCTGGTATGCCTTGGGTTAGTGGAAGAGGTTTGGAAGAAAATTTGAATTTGAATATCAACATTTAATGTACTTAGTAATCAGTGTGATTAGGTCATAGTTGTAAACATTTAGTGGGAGATTTGAAATTCAAATTCTGCATTAAATGAGATTAGAAGCCAGATTTTCCGCTCAAAATCTAGGTTTAAGGTTTTGAAAGGCTTGTTTACATTGTACACTAGAACGCCGACCCGTGCGCCGCACGGGTCATATAGATTGTAGAAACCGACAATATTATAGAAATATGTATAAGTCTTCATAACAATAAGTCATTAGTACGATAATAAAGATAGTGTATTACATTATATAAACAAATAAAACCCGTGAAAAACCAACCTTTAGGAGAAGAGGGAGAGAAGAGCAAGTTAGAGCCAAGAATCATTTCTGCTGTACATTTTCTGCAATTTCTAAGGTAAGGGTGAGGTTTACTTCAAGAATGTAGTTATTAAATTCTGATTTTGTATTTAACAGGTTTTGGTGAGGAATTGGGAATTTGGGATTTTATGATAGAATGAGGATTTTGATGTTGTAAGTCTGTTTTTGATGTTAGAATTGGTTTCTGGTTGCATAGAACACTTAATTATGTATCTGTAAACTGATTTGGGGAGTGATTGGAAGAAAAATGGGATTTTTGGGTAAAACCAGTTTTCTGCCCGTACAGAAGTTCATCGCTCGCCTCGCGAGTAGCTGTGCTCGCCATGGCGAGTGAGCAACTTCATAGCTCGCCTCGCGAGCAGTCCAACTCGCCATGGCGAGTAACCCATATCAAAACTTGATTTTTGAAAAGTTGTTATAAGACGTTTTGGGGATGGTTTAAAGTACCTAGATGATATTAATGAGGAATGGTGAAAGTTTTAGGTTAAAAAGATGCATAGGGAACTTAGAATTTGGATTTGAGTGAGAAAATGACATTTTTCCCGAGAGCACCTGATGTTCACTCGCCTCGAGTTCGCCTTGAACTCGCCATGGCGAGCTAGTGTTTTTGTGAACTCGCCATGGCGAGCAGTTGTGCTCGCGAGGCGAGCTGCACAGTTCCTGAGTGTTGTTTGCTAGCTTGAATAGTAGTGGTTGATGTTGTTGTTTTTGAGCATGGTTACATATAATTATGCATTACTTTGGTTGATTGATTTACTGGATTGATGATTACTGATGATGGTTGAAATGTATGCTAATCATTGAATCATACATAATTATTAAAGTGGAGTCATAATGAGTTGCATTGCATGGTCAGTTGTATATAGATATACACAAGTAGGTCCATTGCATATGCATAAAACAGCGGTGAGGGCTTCGGTCCTGGAGTACTAGTTGCTCAACAGCGGTGAGGGCTTCGGTCCTGATGAATGCTTTAACCATTCAAAAGCGGTGAGGGCTTCGGTCCTGTTTGGTACCACATGCATATTTGCATCCATTGAGAAGTCTAAGGTGTTGTCTTAGCAGTGTTGTCATGTCATTTGCATGAGTCTTAGTTGTTGATTGTGGTTGTTACTTGATTAGATAAGGTTGTTGGTGAATATGTACATTGTATACATACTTGTTAAGTGGGTTATGAGGGTGTTGTTGTTGCTTGTGAATTAATTATGTATATTTGCAAGATGGTGTATTTGATGTTATAGAGTGTTAGATTCAATTGAAGATTTAATATCTATATTTATTGTTGTGAATCTCACCCCTTCTGCTTGAAAATGTTGCCCTTCCTATGGGTAACTTGCAGGTGATCTTGAGTAGTTGGTGGTGGCTCAATGTCGTGTCTAGGGCTCTGATACGTGGGATGAGAACTATTATTTATTTTATTGTTTATTTCCTTCCATGTATCAAATTTTTGGAATTGTGGTGTGGAGCCTTTTATTGTCTCTTGAACAATATTGTTGACTTATGCTAAGGCCTTTAATGCCGTAGGCTGTTGTTGGATTGAAAACTATTCCGCTGCTATGTTTTCATATTTTATCAAGTGGTTTAATTAAATAGTTTCATTTTCTATTTAAGAATTTTTGAAATTGCAATGTAGCATACCCGTTTGGTGAAATACTCTGATATATATTTGTTATTGAATTACTTTTGGGTAACGGGGTGTTACAGGGGGTAAGAGTAAAATGGTAATTTTGGTGAGAATTATTTTAATATTTAGTGAGAACCCTTATTTTACTAAGTTATCAGTGTAGTAATTAGTTTTTACCGTTAGCGACCGTTGGTTATATTTTACCATTGTTAGTAATTACCGTTGAGCGTATAGAAACTTTTTAGAATTATGTTAGAATGAGTTAGGCCCATTGGAATTTTGAGTTGAGCCCATTAAGGGAGATAACATTAGGGTTGTCATAGAAAATATCATTCATTCACTTCACAAAATATTTTCCTAGAGAGAGAGAGAGAGGTAGAGAGAGAAAGAGGTGAAGAGAAGAACAGGAGTGTTGAAGGGAAAGCTTGAGGAATCAATTGGGGTGACCTAGGAGCTGAATTGAAGCAAGGGTTAGGAATAATCATCTTCAAAGGTAAGGGGGTTAGTTATTATCATAATCATGTACAATTTTGCATTTTCTCATGTTGTATGAAAATGGGATAATGAACAATTCTTGCTAAATTCGTGCTCTTGTTGTGATGTTATGTTTGTATGCATGAATTGATGTTAGTTGTATGATTGTTGGTGAAATTACATGTTCATATATGCAAAAATGATAAGTTATGAAGATTGTGTTCAATTGGTGAATTTTTCCTAAGTTGTTGTTAATATGAGATTTGATTCTTGTTCAAATGATGTTATGAATGTTATTTGATATTATGATTGATGAATAATTGCTTGAGTTTGCATATTCATGGATTGATGATGAAAATTTGAATTGTGTTGGTGTTTTGGTGAAAATGAAGAGTTAGCTCAAATGTCAAGTGTTTTCAAGTTTGATTGTGTCTTTGTGAGTCTTTTTAGTCATATTGACCTATAAACATGTTCTGGAAACACATTTTGGGATTGGGGGATCAAATAATTGGAGGATTTTGAGTGAAAAGGGTTCCAAACCCGTAACTTTTCTGCAAACCTGTGAAGGTTCGCTTAAGCGACCTGGTAAGCGAACATTCATAGTCTTTTCTGGGTTCAGTTCGCTTAAGCGAACTGTGAGCGAGCAAGTAAGCGAAGATTTCTGGTGTCTACTGGAACTCGTTCACTTAAGCGAACATGTCGTCGCTTAAGCGAACTGGTGACCGACCAGCCAGCGAATAGAAAGCGAACAAAGTGAGTTGCTACTGGAGCTTGTTCGCTTAAGCGAACCAGGTGGTCGCTTAAGCGAACTGCTCCAGTTTCAGCCACTTTGATCTTTTGTTCCGGGTCTTTGAGGGCCAATCCGAGTTTTCTTAAATGATGTCTTAAACATGTTTAACCACTGTTAATCCTCCAAAACCTAATGGAACAATGATTGCTTGCATATACTTGGAATTTTTGAAATGAGTCTTAACTTGTGAAATTTTGAGAATTCCAAACTTTGTCGAAAAGCAAATTTTGTAATCTAATAAGGCTTGCAAGTGAACCTACAGCTCATATAGACTTAGGTGATGCTTGCAAGGGTGGTCAATATCTTAATCAAAGTAAAAATGAAATTTTGGGTGGGAAATGTAAGATTGTGAAAATGAAATTCTTCTATGAACTTAAGTTGTGCTTGGGTTAATGTGATGATCCGAAGACGAATTAACTTCATGTATACATTATTGATTAAGATTGGTTAATGGTTTTCAACTTGTCTATGTTGGTTTCATTTCAAGTTAGTATGGTGAAATGTTCATATGATTAAGTGAAATTGTGTGAATGATATTGTGATTGTTATTAATCAAGTTGTTTATGTGATGATGAATACTATGAATTAATTGTGTGTGGACATTTTTCCTTGGTAATGCAATGTTGTGGAGATAATCAATATAATTGGGTGTTGTCCTATATATTGAGGTTGAGATTGTGAATTGTTGTCGCATTATCGAGTCCTTATACATGTCCATGCATCATAGTCGATGTTGTTGTAAAAGAGTTCGGCTCTTTTACTTCGGAGATTATGTAAGGAGTGACCCCTTACATGTGATGTGTTTTATCATCAAAGGTGACGACCTTTTTGAGATTTGGTACCACATGCATTTATGTGTCAATAAGTGCATATCATAACATGAGTCCTATGTGAATTATGTGATTGGTGATGAAATGGGATGAATGATTATTGTTAATGATTGTGATTGATGCTTGTGAATGAATAACTATGAGTGAATAATTGTTCAATAATCGATGTTTGTGAATGAATATTTATGATTGGATAATTTTCATGTGATTGATATATGTTGATATGAGTTATCAAGTTGCAATGTAAGTATCTATACATGACTAATATTATTCAAATACATGATATTATTGATTTGATTGTTATCTGGATTATGATAATGTAATACTTACCCCCAGTGGTTTTAACCGCCTACTTGCCTGTATGGGTGAGTAGACGTTGTGCAGGAGTAGTGCTCGGTGAGTCTTTGCTTGGGATATCAGGAGCTTTCTCCGATATCGGTGTTGTGTCGGCTCTGATCTAGGCTTGTTGTGTCGGTCTAGATTAGGTTGTTTATATTTCCTTTGGATTACTGTTTTGTTGATGACTGCCCGTATATTTGGGTTTTTGAGATTCATCTTTGGGATATGATTTATTCGTTTATGGCATGTACATATTTGATCACTCTGATTTATATTCCGCTGCAACTGTTGAGGTTTATATAAATGTCTATCGGTTTTTGAATTTTGAATGTGGCGTAGCCTCTATTTCTTGAATAAATGTATTATTCGCATGTTTAATTGCTTAAATAGAAATAGGAGTGTTACAATAATCAAATCAGTGGTTGAGGCAATCCACTCATATGTCAAGAACATATTTCTCATTCCCACTACTATTATTGATGTTTTAAAATTAGGCATAAATCATCTCTAAAAATAATAATCAATATATAAATAAAAGAATCAATAAGCTATAAACAAAAGGAGAGATCAATAAAGTTATCCCTTTTGACAATCAGATCAAACTTGCTACTGAATTAACTATCAAGATCTGTGGAACGAACAAACAATGAGGTAGTCTTAGACGTGCTGATCGCACTTTTCTTAAGGATTTTTCGCGTAATTATACGTTAATCCCCCAAGATTTAACATACCCTTCTTGATTTAAAATCAAAGATACATAACTGGCAAGAAGAAATATTTTCAGGAAGATGTAACCCAAGATTATGTACTAGACTCATGGAAGAGGATTTTTTTTTATAGGTTTGTTTTTTAGGGGATTTTTTTATAGGTTGTGCATGAGTTTTTATATAAAAGAAAATTGGTGTTATTGATATTGAAAAGAAAAGGAACCGTAACAATGGTTGAAAAATAAGCAGTTAGATCATTAGAAAAAGTAGGCACTCCTAAGATATATTAGCCGCCCATACTCAAACATAACCAGCCGTTTTCATTTGTTTTTTTGGTTTACAAAATAGAAAGCATGCCCTCCGTGAGCTTAGCTTAGTTGGAGGGACAATGTATAATTTATGCGGGGTTGGGGGTTCGAACCCCTGACACTCCATTTCTCTACATTTAAACTGTGTGAACTCCAGCCATTAGACTACTTGAAAAAAAAAAAACATGTACGTTGATTACTCTTTAATATCAAAGTAAATATCCTTAGACAAAATCAAGTTAAAATGATGTGGTCTAAAGAAGTAGACCAAGTCAACTATTAGTATTAATCATAAATAAAATGATAATAAATTTTTACTAACAGATATATTATAAAACTTTTGAAATATAATCAAAATTAACAACAATCTCCCACATATGTTAAAAGTTTAAAAGAAATTAGAAAAAGGATTTCCTGGGTTAACATCCTAGATGTGATGCATCAAATTGGTATAGTGAAGTTGGTGTAGCAAGCTATATGAATCAAAATCACTTGGCATATGTTAGCGGTATACAATTCGCATCACATCCCTACAATTCTTGTCGTTGGCGCTGTTGTGCGCGAATAGGCCGTGCGCGTGCCTGGATTATTTCATGAGTGCTCTAGAGATTTTGTCAAGATCTCATACAGGCGGCCCCACTTGACACTCACATAGGTGATTTCTTCAAGTGTATGCTGCAAATCATACACCACCCATAAGGGATATGAAATTCATTAAAAGTTTTATAGGCTTATCCTCTCATTAATGGAGTGTCTAGCCATTCTCACACAAACACCATAGGAAAGGGACAAGAACAAAAATAATTTATCTAATTTTTTGTGCTAGCAGAACTAATAAGTGACTTGTTCTTACCCATATGAACCTTATTCATGGGATCTCCAATCACAAAGATTGGGTTCCCATCACTTATTAATTTCAAGTGGCTTTAAGTCTCATTCCCCTCGATGTACACAAGTTTATTTCATCCCAGGGGCTTTGTTTAGTAGTTACATTATACACAAATGATGAAGACAATTTTCTTTCATCATATAAGATTGACCAAGATGTCTCTAAGTCAATCAACCTCATATATTTATCAAAGTCTATTATAATAAACTTTGATCTCTATAATTATTTTTATACATGTCTGCTTAATAGTAAGCGACATCACTATCAATGTGGAGAAATATAAATCTATTTGTTGATTTATTTTACAGATCTGCTTGAATGACTTCAAGCGACAACATCCACACAATAAGTAAAGTAATTGTACATTTGATTTATTCTCATTGGATTTCAATTTCAATTAACATCATTGCATTATTTTGATGCAATGGTTCATCAACTCTAAACAATATTTCATATATTGTCAAATTGACTTCCTTGATATGTTTCATCAGGTTTACTTAGATAAAGTCTAAGCGACAAACCCCCAAATTGAGAAAATATAAACTCTATATATAGATTTATTTTACAGGTCTACTTGAATAATTTTCAAGTGACAACAGTTCTACAATGAAAAATAAATCCCATAAATATATCTTTTCTCATAAACAAATTTCATTAAACATCATTGTATTAATATTATAATACAATGGATAATCCATATATAATATACCACAAACAAATTTCATTACAAGAAAATCCTTAAGATTGTTGTAAAATTAGGCATAAATTATCTCTAAAAATAATAATCAATTTATAAATAAAAGAATCAATAAACTATAAACAAAAGGAGAGATCAATAAACTTATCTCTTTTGAGATTATTGTCGAATTAGATCACTGGTCACAACTCTATCAACATTTTTGACAACTAGATCAAACTTGCTACTGAATCAACTATTAAGATATGTGGAACGAACAAACAATGAGGTAGACTGAAACATGCTGATCACACTGTCCTTAAGGATTTTCCACGTAATTATACGCTAATCCTCCAAGATTTAACAGACATTTCTTGATTTAAAATCAAGGATACATAACTAGCAAGAAGAAATATTTTCAGGAAGATGTAACCTAAGATTATGTACTGGACTCATAGAAGAGAGGATTTTTTATATTATGTACTAGACTCATAGAAGAGAGGATTTTTTATAGGTTGTGCATGAGTTTTTATATAAAAGAAAATTGGTGATATTGATATTGAAAAGAAAAGGAACCGTAACAATGGTTGAAAAATAGGCAGCTAGGTCATTAGAAAAAGTAGGCAATCCTAAGATATATTAGCCGCCCATACTCAAACATAACCTGCCGTTTTAATTTGTTTTTTTCGGTTACAAAATAGAAAGCATGTACGTTGATTACTCTTTAATATGAAAGTAAATATCCTTAGACAAAATCAAGTTAAAATGATGTGGTCAAAAGAAGTAGACCAAGTCAACTATTGTATTAATCATAAATAAAATGATAATAAATTTTTACTAACAAATATATTATAAAACTTTTGAAATATAATCAAAATTTACAACGATCGATGTAACTAAAAAAATGATAAATGTGTACTAGATGTGTCGTAGAGCGTCTACGAATAAAGGAATGTATTAGCTATCTTGATAGAAGCTTAATGCTCATGAAAATTATGGTGGTATTGGTTTTAAAGACCTCACGACCTTTAATTTGGTGAGGCTTAGTTATATTCAACGGTGGAAATTCCAAACACAGATTGATTCATTTGTATCAGGGCTTTTCAAAGCAGGTTATTTCCCTCAAAGTACTTTGCTATAATTGAAGCTTGGTCACAAACCAAGTTTTATGTGCCGAAGCATCCTTGTTCATCAAGTTTTCGATCCAGATATTGTTCAACTTATCCTCATACTCCATTATTTCAACCAATCAACGAGGTTAAATTTAATGAAGACGCACTTTCAGTTGCATATTTTGGGAATGGAACCGTTTGAAAAAATGGTTGAATATGATATAGAGAGACAAAAAAAAAATTTGACTTTTTAATTTTACAGTTTTTTAAATTTAAATGATGTGTCCTATTTTCATTAGTTGAAACTAAATATGAGGTGTTAGACCACACAGAATTTCTCTAAAAATTAATCTATTTAGTTTGAAATTTATACTAAATACTACTACATCAATTTACATTGATTAATTTGTGTTTACATTGTAGGACAGATAGTCAATAAAGACAAATTTCATTTCCATAATTTGTTGTATATTTGACGTCTATTATTTGGTCATTTCCAAAGTCACGACGAAACACGCGAGGTTTAATTTTCCTTCCAACTAATTAATTTCACACGGACCCTAAAAATAAGTCTGAAAGTGTATGAACTTTTGCCCTGCACCTAGGTTCCCTACCTTGCAAGTCTTGGAAACATAAAATACTTATTTGAAGTTTTTTTTTTTTTTTTTTTTACTTTCTTCACATTAATTAAAATATACTAATAAATTATAAATATAGTAAATTAAAAAATATTTCCATTAACTAATGACTATTTCAATTTTATATTATGTGTTTTTAAATAAAAATAATTCTTTATTTCGAGTTATTTATATCATTTTTTTAATATTTATAATATGTTAAAGCATTAATTATATTATTTTTATTAATATACTTTCATTTATTATATGTCAAATAATCCTACATCCATGATGTATACGGAGGACCTGATGGTTTTAATCTTGATTTTTATCAACATTTTTTAAATGTGTGCAACCTAATGTGTTCTAAGAATGCTGCTTTTGGCTCTCGAATTGTTAGTTCGCAGCATCACAGAACACATCCAATATCGTGCTAATTCCTAAGGGCAATGAACATAAATCAATAAAAGATTTGTGGCCTATAGTACTTTGTGATTTTCAGAAATGTATTTAGATAACCAATCAGTGTGTGTTTCATATCGAGCGATCCTTGACAATTTGATGGTCGCTATTGAGGTTGTCCCTTATACGAAGTTTAAGACGAAGTTTGAGAGAAATAGAGGAGAGAGAGATAGAGAAGAGAGAAAGAGAAGAGAAGTTGGAGATTTCTCTTGTTTGGTAAGAAGAGAAATTGAGAAGAGAGAAGAATAAATGGTGGGTCCCATACCTTTTTGTTTTCTCTTCAAAAGTGAGAAGAAAGAGGGAAGAAGACAAAAATGTCTAATATGCCATTGATTTTTTAATTAATCATAAATTATAATGTTGTCTTATTAAGGATATTTTTGTCTTTTTAAAAATAATAACATTTCTTTCTCTTCTATTTCTCTCTTCTTTCTCTTATACCAAACAATACATCAAATCTTCTCTATTTCTCATCTTTTTCTCTCTTCTCAAACTCTCTCTTGCCTATTTCTCTCTTTCCAATTTCTCTTCCAAACCAAACAGAGCTGAGTTGGATATCACTATATTAGTAAGGCTTACGTTCGTATTAATTAGACATATTGAAGGAGATCATTGTAAACAACAATGGTGCAATCCCAATTTCTAATGCACCTCGGGTATTTTATGGGACCATCATTCCGGTGTAGGCAGTTTGAAATGGTACATCAACAAGCTAGAGTGTATAGCCTTATGGATCATGAATCTCATAGGTGGAGTCAGAACCTTGTACATCAAGTTTTCGATCCAAATGTCGCTCAACTTACTCAAATTACTCCATTATAACCAATTAACGAGGTTAAGCTAATTTGAAAAACAAATAAGAATGGTCAATAATTTGTAACGAGTGCCTACAAATTATGTGTGGATAATATTGCAGATAACTCTCACCTTCATAAACTAGGGTTTTGACCCATAATTACGGGACTGAGGCAAAATCAGGACTACACATGGAAAAGTAACAAGTAGAGGGAAGACTAAAATGTGATATCGATGTTTCCTTCTCGTCTTCCTTGAATAGAGTCGGTGTAGGAATGTGTATTCGCGATGATGAAGGATGATTTTTGCTCGAGAGAACTCTACCGGTTACACCGTTATGCCATAGTAATGTTGGGGAGACATATAGTTTACCACATTATATTAATTGGGTTCATGATCTACAACTTGTGAAGGTGGACTTTTGACCTAGATGCAAAGAACGTTATGGATCATTTCATCAAAGGCAAAAATGACGTTACAGAATTGGGAGTTTTGATGGATGAATGTAAACGTCGTTGTAGTTTATTTTATGAAAACTTTCATATCATGGTTAGAGATAAGCGAATGAGGTCGCTCGTCAGTTAGCTAGAGTTGCCAAATTTTTAACTAATCCTCCTACTTTTATAAATGTACCGCCGTGTATTATTGACTTGGTATCTAACAAAATGCTATAAATTGTGTCCCTTCGAAACACCAAAAAGAAAAACTCACAACTTCCCCATAAATAGCACTGAAAGTTGTTTCAGACCGAGATTAGGCACATTTACTCAAAGGATTGGGTCCTCCCAAATAATTAGCTCACACATGGATGATCACATGTACTTTCCCTAAATACAATGGATTAGGACCGCCTAGAGTAATCTGGACCATCCATTTTTAATTTGAGGTTAACTAGATCTAATATACTCAAAGTTGTTCATTGAAGACAATCATATTAAGCTTTGAAGGAACCCAAAACCTTAATTTAGCACTATAAAGGCTAACCATAACCTTCATCCATATACACATTTTTCTACCCTAAAAATCTCAAATATTCCACAAATTCTTATTTAATCGTCAAAATGTTTGCAGATACACTGCCCATTCAATGAGAGGAAAGACATGTTGTCCAAGTCCACTAACCTCATCACATCACCACTCACATTCACATTGTTGATCTTTAATCTAGCTGGATTAAAAGTGAAGAAAATAATACTATTAATTTAGAAATAAAAGAATTAATATTATACTTAAAAACTCATTTGTGTCAGTCCAATCATGTTGGTTCGAGGTCTTGAAGTGTGTTTCCTTTCAAATTCTCATGTTTAAATACCTTAATGTCGATTTCAGTGAACTAGTTAGCTTATACTTAAACGTGACTCCATAAATAGAAAGGTGAAATTGGATACGTTGGATTAGTCGTTCCTAAAGAAAAACTTATTTATTTATTACAAGAAACACTTTTATTTTTCTAAAGAAATATTTGCTAAATCAAATCTTATTGTTTCTTTTTTTACAATAAAATCAAATCCTATTGTAAAACGCGTATTTTGACATGATATTTTTTTTCTTCTCACAATAAATAGAATAGAATAAAACGTAATCTTTCAATTTTACCCAATTTTATTGTCATTCTCTATCTCTCTCATAAAATAAAACCAAATCACATAACAGAACAACAACAACAACAACAACATTAACAACAAACCCTTCACCTGATACAAACAAAGTACTATCACACACAAAACAAACAAACACAAGTCGCTGACATGTTCTTTTCTTCTTCTCACACAATTTTTATATATATTTTTCTCATTGAATTTCTCCAATTAGGTAACACTTCAACTTCTGCTGAATCAGATTTCACCATGTGAAACAAAGTACAAACAACATAAAGGTGAGTTTGTACGTATATCTTTGTCTATCTTGTTGCAAAGTCTCATTCTTTTATATTTTTAACATTAATTTTTTCAAACTACAAATCATGTTTTGCATGACCTTGCTCTGTTTTTTGTTTCCTCTGTTTTGCTTCAAAAGGAATGAACTTGTTCATTCATTCATGATCAAATTATAGTTTTTTTTTTTTGTTGTGAAAATTAAGAAAAACCCATTTGAATTTAGGTGAGTATGAATTTTGTGAAGGGTTTTTTCATATAAAGATTGAATTTTTCGATTGTGACTTTTGGGTTTTTCTCATTAAGGTTATGCAAACTCTGTTTTGAATTTTCACTGTAAAATTAATACTTTTTATTGATCAATTTAATTTAATTTTTGGTTTTTGTTTTCAGATTGTATATTTCTGAAGCAATGGTTCCAATTTGCGGTGCTGAATTTTCCATTGATAATCATGAAATTGAGTCAAATTTTTCTGAGTCAAAAATTGAGGCTGAGGAAGAAGAATTTTATGAATGTTTTGAGGAAATTTCTAAAACTGTTTCACATGAAAGTAATCAAATTGAGTCTAATTGTAGCTATGTAGAAGATGAAAAGGTGAGAGAGTTTGGTTCTGAAAATGTTGATGATCATAGTGGAAATTTTGACCTAGAAAAAGAAGAGGAAAAATCAAAGTTGGTGTTCAAATTTCAATATCAAAATTGGAATTGTAACTTTAGTGAGGAATTGAAGGGAAATTTGAGTGAAAGTAGTGATTTTGACAAAAGGGGTGATGTTTCTTCAAGTGTGAACAAGTATGAGTTTATCTCAGGAAAGAGTTTTAGTCAATTCTTGGATGAACCAAAAGCTTCAAATTTTGCTGTCAAAGAGTTTTTCATTCATCCCAATGATAATGTTCCGTTGGTGAAAAATCATGTGGTCGATGATTCAGCTGGTTTGTTATCTGAGAATTGTGAAGAGGTTGTTGGTGGCGAAGTTGTTGATAGTTTCTCAGAAAAATTGCACTTCCACATAGAGGAGGTTTCGGAGAAGCTCAAGAATTCGGAACAAGAGGTTGTCAATGGGAAAATTGATGATAATTTCTCAGAAAATTTGCGCGAAGAAGATGTTTCAGATAAACTCAAGAATTTAAGGGAACCTTGTGTGCGTAATTTTCTTTCTGATGATGATTTCATTTGTTCGAGCTCGGATACAGATTCTATAAGTTCTTTGGATGATGGTTTTTTATCAGACACAGATTTTGGAACAACTACAGATTTCGATACATTGGGAAACAATGAAGAAGAAAATGTAGAAGATTTGGACTTTAAGGATGAGGAGAGCATAGAAAGTTTGGATTTTGGTTATGAGCCGGATGATTTTGGCGAAGAAGACGAAGATATAATGAATGAGCTTGGAAAATTAGAAGAAGAAATCAGACAGGAAGAATCGCTGAAACAAAATTCGAAGAGTTTAACAGCTTTTGATCTCGATGAGTCCAACCGGTTCGACACACTTTGGGAGCATCAGGATTTGATAGAACAGCTGAAGATGGAATTGAAGAAGGTTAAAGCTACTGGTTTACCTACTATCTTTGAGGATTCTGAGTCGCCACGGATTATGGAAGATTTGAAGCCATGGAAAATTGATGAAAAATTTCAGCAAGGTAGCAGTACTACAAATGAGCTTCCAAAATTCTACAGAAGTTACAGAGAAAGAATGAGAAAATTTGATATCTTGAATTATCAAAAGATGTATGCTTTAGGTAAGTGTTTTTTCTTTATCCATTGCTTTAAATTTATTTACCTTTTTTCAGCAATTTACATTTTAGTTTTATTCAATGTTTGAAAAATCAAATCGAATCGACTCTTCATCCGGTTGAATTATGAACCGACATTGTCTACAGTTCGATTATTTGAGCAGTTCGACAGCAGTTTTTCCCTAGTTCGAACGTTTTAAAGCCATTGAACCATGACCTAGAGGTCTCGCCATGTCGATGTCTAGTTCGGTTCTTAAACCATTGATTTTACTTGTTTGCTTCCTTGTTCACGACAATTTCATTTAACATCCTTGATCATCAAAACCTACTTTATCTAAACCATTAAAAAGTATAGAGGTGAGGACCCTACTAAATCTGGTTAGTTGAGCATTCAAAAAGCATGAATTACCCTATTATATGTGACACAAAAGTAAATTTTATGACACACTTTTTCTCTTTCTTTTTACTCTTTTCTATTATTCGTTTTGTTTATGGCAAGTTTTATTCACCTTCAAATATTCATTTAATTGATTTCTTATATATTTTGTTATTGCAACAAAAAGTGGTAGGAATGGAGGTTGGACATTAAGGAATTGAACAACTTTTTTATTTCACATGCTTGGCTCTACTCTTTGCACTCATTAATGCCAATCCCCATTACTTGATAGCTTGCATTTTTCCTAAAGATAGCCATATAAGTCTTTTCTTGTATGTTAACTATAATAAGTAGGAACACTACTCTTTTGGTTGCATATATTTATTGATCTTCACATGTTTTCTTTTATTTCAAGACTATTCATATTTTAAAACTCCAATATCTAATTAGTACTACACTATAAAACACAGATACAGACACTGGACACGACACAGATACTGACACGCCGGCACCGTTAATAATTTGAGAAAATCACATAATTAAGTGGAACTATATGTGTCGGTGACACGGCTAATCCAAGAAGTATCCGTGCTTCATAGGACTACTACATCAGTCCATAATTATTTTATATAACAATATACTAAGTTGAGAGAAAACTCAGAAATTTGTAATAGTAATTGACAAGTATTAGGGAGAATTAAGTGATGATATTTTAGTCTAAAGAAATTATATTATTTCAAACATGTGTGCACCAACATTAAACACCAATTAACAAAATATATACTTGCAAAAAGCTAGCTCACTTTCTCATTGTGATCTAGCACTGATTATAATGCTCCACCCAATTTTGTTTTAATGTATATAAACAATCCTTACCATGCAAGACAAGTTTGGAAAGCTATTTTCCTTTCTCTTGGAAAGTTATGTTGAACTTTGAATAATCTATTTGGCCTTTTACATTATGCTTAATTTTTAAGACTCAAATCATAGTCATCATAATATTAATCTTTTTAAGTTTCTTGTATATTTTTATAGGTCTTATGAAGTCAAAGGACCCACTAAAATCATTTTCAATTCACAAGAAATCTTCATCAACAATCACATGCATTCTTCCACGTGGCATTAATAGTTTCTTTAGACGTAATAGGAACATTGATGCTGACCCAATGAAGAAGTTCATAAGAGAATTATATAGTGACTTGGAAATGGTTTATGTGGGACACTTGTGTCTTTCTTGGGAATTTCTTCATTGGGAGTATGAAAAGGCTTTGAAGATATGGGAATCTGACCAATATGGATTGAGAAGGTTCAATGAAGTAGCTGGAGAATTTCAACAATTCCAAGTTCTTCTACAAAGATTTATAGAGAATGAACCTTTTCAAGGTCCAAGGGTTGAAAATTATGCTAGGAATCGTTGTGCCATGAAGAAACTTCTTCAAGTTCCTGTTATAAAAGGTGAGAACTTTAAAAGTAATGTGAATATGGTTAGTCCATTGGTTAGATCTTTAAAGCTTTTTTAAAAATTATATTTGAATTTGAAAGTTTGCATTTGCATTAGTCTATCTATGAAACACAGACACTTTTCAGATTAGCAGTGTCCTGATGTTAGACATATGTCGTGTTTGACACTGACACGATACATAATTACACTGAATTATGTGATTTTCTCAAATTATTAGCGTGTTAGTGTCTGTGTCGTGTCCGGGGTTTGTGTCTGTATTTGAGTATATACTCAAATAGTGATTCACTATTCAAATTTTTTGTAAGTTGGCTCCACTTTCTTTGAACTATGTGGGGGACCATATGAAGTTCTATATATGAGACAAAATAGTTCCTCATGGCTTTAAAATTCTTCAATTATTTGTTGCAGAAGACAAAGGCAAGGATAAAAAGAAGTATAGAAAAAGAGAAGTTGACAATGATGCCATCACAAGTGACATGTTAGTAGAAATATTAGAAGAATCCATTAGAACAATTTGGCGTTTCATAAGAGGTGATGAAGATGCATCAAATTTGACAATTAAATGTCTTAAAGAACAACATGTGGAGCTACAAGACCCTGCTGATTCACAACTTCTAGTGGAGATTCTAACGGATCTTCAAAAGGTAATTCTAGCTTCAAATGATACTTATTTTCTAACCTTAAAAATGTTTTAATTATTCTCTCAATATAAGTAATTTTTTTATTTTGTTCTTTATAACCTTTTTGTTTTTTTTGTTCTCTTATTTTTGAAAATGTATAAACTTTAGTTCTTGTGCCTAACTTCACTAATCTTATTGTGCATCCAAATTGTATTTTGAAGAACCAAAGTTTCAATTTCATAAATAAATGATCAAAATAGGGAGGAAATGAAAATTCATCATATTTTGGTGATTAAAAAACATATTTAGGACACCAAAATAGTGTTGGGAGAGTTGGTAACTTGACTCTCCTTAAAGGAGAAAAATCCGAGTTCAATTTTTGGAGTTGCCTATTTAAAAGACAGACCAATCGCGTATATAAAAATGAAAAATGGATGTCTGTTTCCGATTGGAGGATTGCTCGCATAGCGGGTCTAAGCCGTGAAATATTTTAGGGCGCCTACTAGAGATCAAAGATCCTAATTGTATTTGTTAGGGAAAAAAACATATTTAAACCTGTTGTGTACTGTCGTGCAAATTTTGTATTTTTTAAAGGTCTTACTAACTTCGAAGTATCGAAAAAAGAATCAATAAAATGAAAATATACTTGATATAATTTAAACATTTGATAACATAATAAGTACATTATTTTTTCCATACAAAATCTATCTCTGTTGATTTTGGAGCAATACGAAGACACTTGTTAGCATTATCCTTTTCTTCTTCTTATGTAAAACGTTGTTTTTTGGATTTGCAGAAGGAAAAGAGATTGAGAGAGGTATTAAGGAGTGGAAGTTGCATATTGAAGAAGTTCAAAAAGCATGAAGATGAAACAGATCCAGTTCTTTACTTTTTCTCTCAAGTGGATTTGAAACTTGTTTGTAGAGTGTTGAATATGTCAAGGATAACAACTGATCAACTAGCATGGTGTCGTAGTAAACTAAACAAGATCAATTTTGTAAACCGTAGGATACATGTAGAACCATCATTCTTACTTTTTCCTAATTAATTAATGATTAGATTAATTGCTAGATTAGTATATATGATCCTTTGCATTTAGGTGGTCATAATTGAAATAGTCAAGATTTTTGGCCTATGTCTAACTAGTTGCTTGGCCTAAGTTGTACAATTTCCATGTGGTGCCATGCAAATATTTTCAGATAATATTGAGATTTAAATATGATTTTGCTTCTGTCACATGTCTATTGTTTTTGTTTTAATTCTTTATGATTTTTATTTTTTATTTTTGAAGTGATCGTTGTAGAAATATTTATTCATTTTTGTCTTCGTTATTTAGTACAAAAACCACGCTCTAAACCAAACCGGAAACAAAAGACCCCTGAAGAAAACTAAAGAGCAAAGACCTAAACCAGAAATCCAAAAAGATATCATGTAGACATGCTATAAGAACATGTAAACTTAACTAACGAGGGCACCATTGGAAGAAGGTCCTGCTACCCCACTCATAAAAATGTACGAGGACATCAAAGTTTTCCTCAAGAACCACTTCCAAGAAAAAAATTGAATAATTTCTGCAACTTACTAGATACATGTAACCCTAATCGAGAAATATTCTCATTTCGAGGATTCGAAATGAGTCGCATCACTTGATGTCTGATGTTGATTCCAACTACCTATGTGTTTGGTCGTGCGGCACGGTAAGTAGAATAGTGGCAAATGATCACGTTAACTTCGAAGCTCTTTGCTATAACTTCTTAGTTTTTACGTCAATTTTGCATCAGGACGCGATAATAAAGGTCTAGTCGCGGATCCAAACAAGTAATACTTAGAATATAGAGAATAAGGTAAAGAGGTCTAGGGCCACGACCAATTCCCACCCCGACTACTAAAAGTTTAATAACACACTATGAGGGAGAATCCACATGTCACAAATATATGTCACTCCGACTCTTGAGCTCAACCAAAAAACAAGGGAATCATCCGCTTTAGTTTATGTTTAATTAGTTAGTATGAATAGGGATAAGGTTGGTATGATGGTTGAAGACTTGAGATAGGGGGTTAAGAAGTAGAGTGATAAGGAAGTTTAGGGTTTTGTCATCACTACACGGCAACACTATATATACTAATATTTTCCATTAAAAGATAAAGTTTGTGTTATTGTTGAACTTTGAAGTTATCTTAGTGAAAATGCTAATTGTTCAGGACTAAATATAGACTCAATCCATCAACGATTTAGGTCATCTCAAGTGACTAGCTCTAGAGTGGACCATAACATACACACGCCCTAGTGGAACAGTGATATGGGGTTGTGAGCATATCATAACTGTTTAATCATAATCCTAAAACTATTTGTCTACAACAGTCCAAGAAGACAATTGCCAAGCTAGGTTGTGGGTCCTTAATCCCTAATCCTTTTTACTATAAAGACTAACTTATGACCTTTACCCAGATACACATTTTTTTTTAGTTTTGAAACCTCACATTCATGACACTTTCATAGTTCATCGTTGAAGTGTTTGCAAGTACACCACCCCCTCATATAAGTTGTTGTTCGAGGTCCATTGTCTTCAACTCTTAAACAAATAACAGGTTGAATATCATAGGTCTTAAAGGATCACTTACAGTTATCAACAATGATTTCCTCTTCTTCAATCGATTATACAAAGGAATGAACTTTGTCCCTCAATTTTGAGTTTATATTGATTGCAAGTAAAATTCATTAGAGTTGTATTGATTGATATGTACATTATTGGATCTAATACAATTACATTTGTGAGTCACTGCACTAACTCATATGTTTTCTTTCTCGTCGTTTAATTGATTGTGGTCTTTCACAATATATGAATCTCAAATATGACTCAAACTAAATAATTAAAAAAAATTGATGGAAGACTTCCATAAGTACAACTCAAATGATAAAAATGGTGCAGAAAAATTCTATATGTAACAATACGATTTTTTTGGTTACCTATGTAATAATACAATTTGAACTCACAATTCTTCACTTTTCAATATTTAATGTTGGTAGGTTTCATTAGAAACAAAAAAAAAAAAAAATTGAGTGAAGGAAATTTGACAAAGAAATTTTCTTTAAAAAAAACTATAATCTCTTTTGAAAAAAAATTAATAATTATATTTATTATCTATTTTTTTTTAACAATATATTTATTATCTATTAAATGAAAGTCACACACTAACCCATGAGTTAAACAACCAAACGAGGAAAATTGATTTTCCCACTACAAACAAAGCTAAGAATCACTATGAATGATAAGTTTAACCCCATGTCATTGGATTTTAACCTTAATTATCGATGGAATTTAGGGTTAAACTTGTTTTCTTAACTTTGTTTGAAGTGGAAAAAGCAATTTTTCCAAACGAGGCTTATAGTTTGGGCTTGACCCGAAACTCATAGGACAGAACCAAAAGAAAAGGCCCAATAAATCTAGGGTTTTAAGAAACGCCACCATATTTATAGCCTCAAACACAATATTACACGCCCCTCTTTCATTTTTCTAGGGTTTCATCACAACAATCACCATGGTTCAGAGACTCACATACCGTAGGAGGCACAGCTATGCCACCAAATCCAACCAGCATCGTGTTGTTAAGACACCTGGTAATGTTTTCTTTGTCTAATTCTTCTGTTTTTTCTTGTTCTGATCTATGTAATGATGTTTTTTTATTTTTTCTTAAAAATTGGATTTTTTGTTGTTGAAGTGTTTTTTGATTAATTTGTGAAAATGGGTTTGTGTTGTTTTAGGTGGAAAGTTGGTTTATCAGACAACTAAGAAGAGAGCTAGTGGACCTAAGTGTCCTGTTACTGGAAAGAGGATCCAAGGGGTATGAATCTATATGATGTTATTTTTTATATTTTTTTTAGAGATTAATAATTATGTTATACATAGGATCTGTGATTCATTGTGTTGATTCCTATTGTTATATTTTCTTTGTATTTGAATGTTGTGAAAAAATGTAGATTGGTATGTGAGTATTTATGATAGGACTTGTATTATTCACTAATGGTCTGTGTGAATTTGTCTGTGTAAGGTAAAATAGGTGAAATATAGAATTGAAAATTGAAAAGATTAGGATTGTTGAGTGTTTTGCAATTATTAATGTTGATGTTAATGCTATGGCGAGCTTATTATAAAATCAATTATTTGTTTAGTGGGTTCTTTATGGAAATGTTGTGGGAGTGAGAGTTAGCTTTATCCATTTTGTTTAATGTTGGGTTTATTGTAGGCGTGTCTTGTATTGTGATTAATGTTAATTTTCGAGCTTATCCTAAAATCAATTACTATGTGTTTTTTTGGGTTCACTGAGGGAATGCTGTGAGAGTGATAGTTAGCTTTTACCGTCCTTTATGCTTTTTCTGATTGAAGTTTGTGTTGTTTATGGGCCTATTAAAGACTAGATTGTTTGTTTTCTGCTTTAATTCTGTAATGATTCAGTTTATTTGAAGTCTTTAATAACTTAATTCACTAATTCAGCTGTGCTTGTGAAGTGAATTAGTCTAGTTGATCTGTTCTTTTAGGCAAAGGAGTTTTAAGTACATTGTTATTGAAGATTTGTTAGCCTATGTTTGAAACATGATAGATATAATAATCGTTTCCAACTACGACCTTTGACACAGAATCATTACTTCTACAATGACAAAACTTAGATGCAATTCTATTTAGATTGACACTGTTCTTATTGTCTCTCACAAAATTGTAGTATTATTTAATAAAAGATACCCTTTCAAAATTATTGGAGACAGTTTTTCTTATTTAGTTACAAACAACTAGAGCAGTACCTATCGCACGGCATTTTAGCTTTGTCCATTGTATAATTTCAATGATGTAATTCAAAAACATTGTGGAAGGAACATACAATGAATTTATCTCCGTGTTACACCACATAAATCTTGAATCTTTCCTACTTACTACTTTTAATTTTCATTCAAAGATTTCATTGCTTTTTCTCCTTGATGGTCACTACATGCACTCTTTACCCTTTAGTTGCAAGTTGATCACTCTTTACTCTTTAGTTGCAAGTTGATCACTGTGTTTTCTGATCATGTTTGTTCTGTTCTGATCTGGACTTGACCTGCAGATTCCACACTTGAGACCTACTGAATACAAGAGGTCCAGATTGCCTAGGAACCGCCGCACTGTTAACAGGGCTTATGGAGGTGTTTTATCCGGAGGAGCTGTTAGGGAAAGGTATGTTGCTCACAACATAATTTCAGATTTAATTTCAAAATTTTGAATATGGTAGTAAACTTTAATGTTATTCAATCTTTGTGCAGGATTATCCGTGCTTTCCTTGTTGAAGAGCAAAAAATAGTTAAGAAAGTTTTGAAGATCCAGAAAACAAAAGAAAAGCAAGCAGCTAAGAGTTAAGCTGATTTTATCAATGGATGCATAAAGTTGAAAATTTCTTTTGTTTAGATTTGTGCTCAAGAGTTTTGACTTTCAATGATGTTAATTATGAATGTGGAACTTACTTTGCAATTGATTTTATGGAGTTTTATGTTTTTCTTGTACTCTAGATTTTGTTATACATTGAGTATTAGATTCTGTTGTTCCAGTGCACATTTTAAATGGATAACCTCTACTGAAATTGTTTCTGTTATTTACTCTTTTGCTATTTAGTGAGATATGATTGGTTGAAATGCTCATCTGTTATTACTCTTTTGCTAGTTTCACTCTTTAGATAAGTATTTATGGTTAGATGAAGATAAACTATCATACCAACCATATTACGACAGAATCTTCGAGTTTGTGGAGGGCTCAGTCTAGGGTGGACAAGCTTTACATATCCCCCATGGTGCATAAGTGGTTTTAACCATTTAGATCGTGAAGGTCTGCATGTTTTTTTTCTTTCTATTTTGCTCAATATGAATGAGACGCGGCGGCATCATCACCATCTGTTGACCTTTCCCCCTAAAAACCACCACCTCTGTCCCAAACACCTTCTCCACGCAATTTCATTTGTACAACCAGTGGCTAGAGCCATGTGGAAAATCACTTGTTTGATAAATTATCTAACACCCATCTCTAGCACTTTCTGATGTATCAAATGCTTTATTTGGTAGCAAGATAATTTGACTATATTTTTCAAATAACACATACCTATTTGCTTAGTTTGAAAATTAGGAGAATTGAACGTGCCCTACCAAATTTTGTTACTATTTGTAGAGGTGTTAGTTTAAGCGTTATCATAAATCTGCACTCAACAAGGTTACATGTCTGGCTTGGTTCCTTGTAGAGTTGCTCCAAAAAAATTTGCCTAATGCTAAAAATTAATCTGAGAAATTGGCTCAAAGCATTGATTCTTGAATGGTAGTGAATGAATCTTCTCCTTCTCTTTTCTCTCCTGACTCTATCTCTCTCTCTTAATCTTATCCTCTCTTCATTAAAAAAAACAAAAATATAATAGAGTAAGATTAATATAAAGTTAGAAGAGAGAAGGAGAAAAAAAAAAGGAAGAATAGGATCCAATTGATAGAGTATACCACGTGTCAGAGCCTTGGAGGACATCCTTTATACTAGGAAAAAAAATTATGTTGAAAAGATTGTTTTTTAAATTTTTAAAGAGTTTACTACACAACTTAACACATTATCACTATATTTGATTTTTTAAAAGTGCCTTACTCGTTAGTAGTTCCAATTTTTAATAATAAATCTGTATTTTATTTGTATATATTGATTGATAACCATATTCAATGCAATGCATCCTCTTCCTCTTCTTCAAGACAATGTCTCCGTCGTTGTGGACTTAATTCAGTTGTTATGAATAATGCATAAAAGTTTAAAGTTCAAACCTCGATCACCAAAGAAAAAAAAGACAGTGTCTCCAAATTTTTATATTTGAGATCCGATACAATATTCACGCATAGTAGGCGGTCTAAACTAGTGTTGTTCTTATGTTAAAACATGGTTGAACTATTTGTTCATAATAGAGTCAAGTAATGAGAAATGCTAGTAAATTTTAACACATATTTTTTAACACATTCGCTTTGATTAATTAAAATTCACGAGACTCATCAAATTTATATGGGATCCACATGATTTGATGGATCCATGTGAATTTTGACCATTCAACGAGAGTGTGTTTGAATATGTGTTAAAACATGTGTTGCTAACATTCCTCGTCAAGTAATTGGTAAGTTATAGGTAAATTTTACTATAAATCTATAACAAAGTTGATTGTTCTCTCTAACCTTGCATGAGATCCGTCTTCCATAATATAAATATTTTTCTATAAATATAAAGAATTGCTTTATAAAATACATATTCTCGTGAAGAATTGTTTTAAAAAATACATATTCTCTCGGAAAAAAAAAACATAAAATACCTATAGTCCTATTGAAAATGTACCATATTTTCATTTTTTTTTGTGAAGGAAATGTACCATATTTTCATTATTAATGCTATCAAAAATATCTCTAACATAGCCAAATAATGATTCCATCAGTGTCATTCATCTCTTATACAATTGTGCATTTTATCCTTCATAAAACTCATTGCAGAACAACATCTTCCAATTATTGCACTTATCACAAACAAAATCAAATCTATCTCAATGTTCACCTCAGTAAACCTACTATAAAACTATTGAAGATGTTTTGTTTTTTGGAAATAATGTTTTTTTTAGTTTGTTAAAAAATTTTGATCCTTAAATTGCTTCTACCCTTAGCTCAGACTACTTAAGTTGTTTTTCAAACACTTAATAAAATAACTCATATTGAAGATAACTTGAGGCTAGTGAAATAAATATAGAACCACCTTATTCTCTTTTTTATCTTTTATAATTTTTTACATGCATTTAAAAAAGTTTATTTAAATATGTCCAAAAGAAAATATTTTAGCTTGTTCAATTGCCCCATTATCAACAAAGTGCATACACCCCTTATCAGCGTAAACTTTTTATTTTATATTTGTATTTTTATGGACTGCAGATTAATTAATCTAAGTTTTAATCCAGTAACTATAATAATTTCCTCTCAATACATAATATAACTTGCCCAATAAATTTCTTATAGTAGTTGATCTCAAATAAGACTTAAAGTAATTTAGAAAAAATAAAATTTGGAGAAAATAAAAAAAAAACAATTTAGCAATAAGAAATAAAATAGCATGAAGAATATTTAGAAGAAAATGTCATATTAGTTATTGTTACTTTTTTACGAAGATGTAGTTGCGGTGATTTCAAAATTAGAAAGCTCAATTTAACAAATCAATTAAAAAATGAAAAAAAAAAAAAATTTTTTTGTCAAGAATGGGATTCGAACCCATGCCCTTTCGGACCAGTACCTGAAACTGGCGCCTTAGACCAACTCGGCCATCTTGACTCATGTTACATAAAATAGAAATTAAGTATATAACCTAAATCACTTATCGTTTCCTAAGAGAAACTTATGTTATAACTCATGGTCTCTGTCTGACGGACCATTGTTACCCAAAAACAATTAATTTTTTTGTTCACGTTGAAGGGATTCATTTTAATTTTTATTAATTTGATATATCCAATAAAGGAAATATTTGTATGGACTAACATAATAAAGAAATTATTAGTTCCTTCAAAAAAAATTATTTTATTTTGGAGAATTCAAACTTGAGATCTAGAACTTAGAGTCTAAAAATGAACACACTTCTAAGTCTCTACACTGAATTTGAATCAGTAAAAATTAATTGTTTTATTTTTTATTACAATCTTTTCTCATGAAACCTAGTTAATATTAAACTAATAAAGAACAAGTTGGTTTGGTTTAATTAAGTTAACATTTTTATAAATTTAATAAACTTATTTAAAATTAGCTAAAAGAATTTAACTTTTAATTAAACATTATAATTTCTTTCTTACAAATGCTAACATGTGAACTAATGTGTTAATAAATTTAATAGAAAAGTATTTGTCTTAAAAGTCATGCATTCATCATCTTGAAAGTTAAAATATTATTATTTTGAGTTAAATGTTTTTAGTCCTTATAAATATATTAAATTTTCGCTTTAGTTTCTCTACAAATTGCCTTCGACTTTTAATTCATATAAAATTTTCAATCATCATTTTTGGTCTCTATTTTTAAGTGAAACCATGTGCAGTATTTGTACTTTTAAATGAAATTGTAGGAAAATGTGTAGAATATTGTAAAAATCCCTTCCAATTTTTTTTAAGAAAACATGAATTAAATATGAATTTTTTACCGCAAAAAATATATAATTTTGATTAGTTGTTGTTGGTTCACCATAGACATGCATCTTTTAATAAAAAAATTCAAACGGTTTAAATTAAGAAAATTAATAGGATCTATGGTGGACCACTTTTAAGGTTGGTCCATTATAGACATTTGGGGTTAAAGTTAACGGTTAAGGACCTTTTTGACTAACGGAGCAAAACCAAAGGGACCAAAACGTTGGTTTTAGAATGGGAGCAAAATGAAAACAAGAAATTACTTGAGGGACCAAAAGTCCAATTAAGCCTTTTTTTTAAACATTCAACACTCTACCCCACCACTTTTTATTTCATATTCTTATTTAATTTTATATTTTAGTTTTTATGATTACATAAAATTATAATTATCGATTATAATTACAATTATGGATTTTGATAATTGTTGCAATTTTGGTACCTAAATGGGTAATTAGAAGAATTCTGACAATTGTTGCTTTCATTGAGAGTTGGGTCACGACACTAAATACTGATAGGTGGGTGAAGCCGCAGAAAAAGATAGGGCTACCATCAAGTCGGTGTCGATAGATTGAAAGTCGTCATGGACGTTGATTCTTAAAGGGTGTGACAATGTCAGGAGTTCCACTACGGGTAAATAAAATTGTTTAATGTGGTATTTAAGTCATGAGACTCTCCCACCTAATGAACTAGTATTTGGGGTTGAACTCTCCTCATGAGTTTAAGTCCTAACAAAGAACTCTATAAAAATTGTCATAAAATGATTATACAAATATTATTTCTCTTATTTTACTTTGGGTAGTGATATTTGAACAACTAGTTGAGACAATTTATGTGACAACTTCTTCTCTCTCTTTTCATTGGTTAAAAACAATGGAGAGAGAAAATAAAAGAATAATGTGAGTATGAGATATAAAGTTGTCAAAAAATTGTCACGAAGTAGTTGTATAAATATCATTTCTCTTTTATTTTATGTCGTAATTTATACTATTCGACTATTCATACAAAACGGTTGTTAGCAAACATCTTAAATTTGGAGACAATAGATAATGTAGCAGAGCCAGGAAATCAAAGGGAAGAGGCCCCGTCAAGCTCCTTGAGGGTTCGTCCAATTTGTATAAGCTGCACGTAATGATGTTTAATAGAAAAAAACAACATTGAATTCTAAAGACATGCCACGTAGCATGTTGTGTAAATAAGGGAAATAGCATGTGATGAGTTAGCACTTACAAAATGTAAGAACCATTTACCTTCCCTCACGTTGTTGTTGTACTCTAACCAGGATCAAAATTAACAAATGTCATGGAAAATTGTTTTTTTTTTTTCCAATTCAAATTTGCTCATTTCCACCTCAAACGGCCTAAAATAACACCTACATAACTTAAGTCACGTTCGTTAGCACCAATGTAAGTTAAATCACGATGCGTTCTATTATAAAACGTAAGTTCAAAACAACGACCATTCATTTCCAAAATCGAACACAATTCTTCGAAATTCGAATTCTCACAAACTCATGCAAATCAAGTTCAACTTCTAGCCCAACATCAAATAAGTGTTTTTGATCATTGTTTTTTTTTTTTGTTTTTTTTTGTTTAAATGTTAGATTTTTAAATTGTGAAATTTTAGTTTTTAGGGTTGATTTGCATGTTTGATTTTTTTTATTATTAATGATGAAATAAGTTAGAAATTTTCGTTTAGATGTTGATTAGAATAAGTTTGAATCAAATGTGGTAGTTCAGAGTTAGAAATTGCCAAATTTTATGTTGAATTCTAGGTGTTTGAAAAAATGTCTCAATGAAAAATTGTTCGAATTTTGCATGTTAATGATGAAATTAGTTAGAAATTGGATCGTTAATGTTGATTATCGTGAGTTTGAGTGCAATGTGATAGTTTAGAGATTGAAATGACACAATGTGAGGGTTTGAGTGCAATGTGAATTGTTGATGTTGATTAGTTAGAAATGACACAATGTCCCTATGAAAAAAATAATTGATTTTAGAATTATGTTGTGCAGATATGTTTGAGAGACCAAGCAAGCTGAGGCATGAGGGGAGGCAGGAGACCATGAACGTGAGTGCACATGCCGATAGGCAGGCTAGATGCCCTCTGTTAGAAGGAGACATGGCGGTAGGAGTGGGGATGGGGAGGAGAAGTTGTCCCAGACGGGTCCGTCCCAGATAGTGGATCCCACACAACATTATGAGCAGCCTCAACACTAGGAGTATGAGGCTTAGCTGGAGGCCGAACCAGAGAGTTTTCACATAGGCCCAACCGACATGTCGCTTCTACCGAATTTCGGTAGACCCGTGGCCTGGAAGGTTTTGGAGCAACGCTAAAGTAAGTAAACTTTTTTAATTTTATGTAATTACTGTATTTTTATTTTTAACAATGCAATTGTTATTTTTAATTGTTTGATTTTAGTCTTTTTTATGGTTCAATACATATGTTTATTTTAATTGATATGTTTATATTTTTATTTTTATTTTTTTTAACGATTTAATTGTCATAGTAAATTGTTTATTTCAATTTTACGATTTAATTGTTATGTTAAAATATTTAATGTATATTTTAACTTTTGTTTTTTTACGATTAATTGCTATGTCTTTTTTAGTTATTCAAATGTTTATATTTTTAACGGCTTGTTGTTTGTTTATATTTTTGTATTTCTGTTTCGGAAGGAGCATTAGCTGAACCATTCCTCGCACAGGAGGAAGATTTGGCATGACCAGCTGACAGTCCCAGATATTGGTACAGATTGGTTCTGATAGTGGGTGAATGACTCCGATCTTTCCCCTCTTCCTAAAGACTCAGTCGGGAGATTGACGTTCAGTCGGATGATGCTCACGAACAACGACGACGCTGTTAAGAGTTTGATTCAGCCAAATGGAGAAGGTGAGTATATCACTAATGTTTTTTTAAAAAAGATTTTGCACAAAAAATGATATCATACATGAAGTCACAACACCTTACACACCTCAACACAATGGTTTGGATAAGAGGAGGAATATACCTATCATGAATATAACTAGGTGGATGCTTAAAGAAAAGAATCTGCCACAAAGTTTTTGGGGAGAAGCAGCAAAAACTGCTTGCTATGTCGTAAATAGAAATTCTACAAACAAGTTGACAAATGTTCTCGAACTTGTTTATAAAAAAAGACTCATTATGTCAAACATATTAGAGAGTGTTTGGATGAGGTAATTGAGAAATTTTAAAGAATTTAGAATTCTAGGCAATTTAAATGATTCAATTAAATTACTTTCATTTCTCAATTCTTTTGTTTGGATGAAGTAATAAAAAAATTCATTGTCATCATTTTTGGACAACTTTTATAAATTTTAATTTTTTTGGGTCAAATTTGAAAATTGAAATTAGGGGTCAAAATGTAAATTTTAAAAATTTGAGGAGTCAAATTATAATTTTTGAAAAAATTAGGGACCAATTTGCAATTTTTTGGAAATTTATTGGGTTCAATTTGAAATTTTTGGAAAATTTGAGGACCAAAATGCAAAATATAAAAAATAACAACAATGAAGAAATTTGAAATTCTTAGCTTTTAGGTGTCATTTGAAATTCAGCGGCGAAGCTAACAATATTTTCATGAAGTGACCACATATATATATATATATATATATATATATATATATATATATATATTTTAAACTAGTAAATTTAACCAATAAGAAAAAATAAATTCTCAATGACTATTACGTACATAAAATGCACTTAAAGCTATAATTTACTAATTACTTTGTTTAGCTGTAAAGAAAAAAATTCAAAGTGTTAATAATGGGTTTGTTATAATAAAGGGTTAATAAATTATGTTTGGGCTAATAGTGATAGAATTTTTTTTGTTGGAGAAAGTTATAGATTATTGTTGTTGTCGTCATATTTTCATTATCAATCAAAGAATATGTATATTTTTTATGTTCACCCTTCGATTCTTAGAAGATCGGCTCAAGTAATTCGAAGTTCAATTGAAAAGTAAGTAAAATCAAAAAGAAAAATAAATAAATCCATCTAAAATCAAATTTGGAGTAGCCAAATATATATTATTAGGGGTAGCTTAATATAAAAATATACCAACTCATTCAACAATTTTTTTCTCTTTGGGGTAGCCATAGCTACCCCTCTCACATGAAAGCAATCGCCCCTGCATCAGGTGCATATAAGAATAGCTGCAAGCAAAGATGTAACATTTGATGAAAAGAATAGCGGGAAATAGGAATCTCAAAAATATAATTCAACATCACATGTTGAATTTGAATTCTTTTGTGAACAAGGAACACATGTAGAAGAATCATAAACAACTTAGCCAATACCACCCAAAAGATAAGGAAGGACATATATTTCAAACAAAAACTTACAAATCTATGATGTGATTCCATATAATCTCACTCATCTTGGAAAAGATGGAAACAAGAAAGCAAGTCATCACGTGAGATTTTATGTGTAATGTTTTAATCTCGACCTGTTTATTTTAATTTAATTTAAAGGCTTCAAATCATTCTTATCATTCTCATACAAAAATAGTATTCTTATCACCCATCTATTTTTATTATATTAAATAAAAAGTATCTCAAAATATAAGATATGCTATAAAGATGTCAAATATAGGGCAATATGAAAGTCTGTCCGCAGAGGACAGAATCCATTGAGAGCACAAAAAACAACAACAAAGATGTCAAAGAACTCCTAATGAGATATAATCTCGAACGCCAAAATAACCAACTTAAAGCCACCTAGGCAAACGACGAAAGCTCGAACAGCAAAGAGAGAAAACACCAAAGGAGAAAAGCTAAACCTCCATTAAAAGGATACACTTCAAGCACATTGACAATATTTATTAATTAAGGAAAAAATTAACAAGTATCTCTGATATATTAGTTAAGAAATCCGATATAATAAAGATATTTTAGAATTTGTGTAGTCAAACTTTTAGATGTATACAAAATGTTCTTTTCAATACAAAATTTACTTTTATTGTTAGCTTAACTAGTGTCTCAGAGACGTTAGTTAGCATGACCAATAAATTACTCCCTCTGTTCCTATATATAAGTCTCCGTTGTATGTGAATATTACTAAGTTGTCCTTTATTTGTATGTATATTAAATTTGTCTTTTCATATTTCAAGAAAAATTAATAGTATTAATTAGAGGTATGTTTAAGAAAAATAAAATAAATGCATTTAGTATTATGTATAAGAGCTTATATTTAAGGACAATTTTTATCTTCTAAAAAAATTACTTATAATTAGGGACAGATGGATTAAAACTTAACAAGAAAAACGTTTATTTTCCACTTTAGGTAAGTGTACATATTATCGCCAACATGTACATTTGAAATGTCTAACCATTTCTATAAACTTTTAACGTCCACATGAAATCCTTTGCCATGTGGGCACAAACTTCATTCGATATAGTTATCTTCACCCGTTTTTTTCATTGTCAACAGTGTTAGATTCATTTGTCTTTTATCAACGACAACAAGCATTTGTCTTTTTTCTTACTATTGCCAAGTTGTCCGTGAATTTAAATTTAAACTAACATGGTCACCGAAAGTAATAATCTAAAAAAAGTTAACAAACTTATGTGGGATAAATTAGTTGAGGTGTAATCATTTTGGAAGCATTTGGATTCTTATTTTACAATGGATGGATGTTTCTTCAATGACTCCCTTTCAGTTGTATGATTTTACTCTCCATTTTAGTTTGTTGTGTTGCTTCATAAGAAGATTAAGGAACACCATGCATGTTATTTGGTTAGTTTTAGTTTGGGTTATTTGAAAATAACCAAACTCAAGTTGTTTTAGACAATAACGTTACATAAATTGTTTGATAGAATTAAACTTGTTTCTTTTTGGTGGATGAAAGAAAAAAATTCAGATCTGCCTTTATACATTAACCTTTGAGGGTTAACTCTATGGTGTCTACTAGGGGTATTCGCAGTGCGGTTTGGTTTAATTTTGAGCATAAAAGTCATCCAAACCGTGAGATAAAAAACCATGCGGTTTGGTTTGATTCAATTGATTTTTAAAAAGTTATTCAAACTAAACCAAATCAATGCGGTTTGGATTGGTTTGGTTTGTGCGGTTTATCATAAGATAAAAAAAATATTACTCCTCTGTTCCTTTTTAAGTGTCACTTTTGGAGAAAAAATTTGTTCTTATTTAACTGTCACTTTCAAAGTTCAATGCAACATTAAATGTTGTTTATCAATATTAAGGACAATATTGATAATTTGTTCTTATTTAACTGTCTCTTTTCATAAATTTCACTTTTGCGGTTTCAATTTAGATTTGTTTGATTTGCGGTTTTTTTATTGGGTATGTTCGGTTTTGAACACCCCTAATGTCTATAAGGTAGCCTAATCACTAATTTTTTATTTTTATTTTTATTATTATGTGATTATGTAAAGTTGTCACATACGTTCAATTAATTGTGTTATTCGTTCTCGTGAGCTTTGATCAATTGCTAACAATCAAATCAATATATGTTTAGTATCATAATGATGTCATAATTAGTATGATCTACCGCAATTTTACCGAAACTATAATGTAAAATTACGATAGTTCATCGTGATTTTCAACGATTTCAAATATACCCTCATAATATCTCATTCCAATTTGTATTTCCAATCGGGTCTCATATACTGTAACTGGTCTTCACAATTTGACTATAAGTAAAATCTTTTGCCACACTTTTGTAAGTGTCAGAACTTTTGAAAACCAAGGACCGAATTTAGCGTCCAAGCCAAGTCAGCAACCTACATTGAATCTTGGTACCCAACATCTAAAAGTGATACTGTCATTCATGTTTTTTAGGGTTTTTCTCACCAAGATTACCTTTTTGAATAAACAAAACTTTTTTAAG
Organism: Medicago truncatula; assembly: GCF_003473485.1. Lineage (NCBI taxonomy): Eukaryota > Viridiplantae > Streptophyta > Magnoliopsida > Fabales > Fabaceae > Medicago > Medicago truncatula. The sequence continues at coordinate 2,640,179 of NC_053048.1, read as the reverse complement.
GAGAAGAAAATTGAAAGGTTTGAAAATACTCCCTCTTTAATCTTTTAAGGGGACCTCTTTAATCTTTTTGTGTTTGCATTTAAAATAAATAAATAAATTTTGCTCCTCTATTTTTTATCGCCTTAAAAGTTTGGTTGGTTTAAATAACAAAACATATGTTTGGCTTTTAGAGCTGATTTTTAACCACTAATTCATTGATGATCGCACTTTTATCTAAATGTATCATAGCTAATATTCAAATTTCAAAGGCAAAGATTTTTTTTTTTGACAAAAAATTAAAAGATATTCATTCATTTAAATTGATAGAATACATCAGATGCAATATCAACATCGTTAAAAACGTAAAGAGTGAATCTGCGAACAAACTCACAACACCTATGTTAGTAGCATACAACGGCAAAATACTTAAAAATAATAGGCTTAATTGTAGTTTTACCCCCCTAAGTATCACACTCTTGCGATTTGTCCCCTATAAAAAGATAATAACAAATCAGCCCCCCTAAGTTTACCCAATTTTGCACTTTTGACCCTTGGGACCAATTTTGATCAAGTAAATGCATACGTGACACCCACATCACTTAAAGTGAGGTGCCACATGTGACTTTCTATTTTATTAGGGGGCCGAAATCGTAAGATTGTGATACTTAGGGACCAAAACTGCAATTAAACCTAATAAATAAGGTGATTTGGGCGCCACGTATGCATTGACCTAGTCAAAATTGGTCCAGGGGGCCAAAAGTGCAAAAGGGGGTAAACTTAGGTGGCTGATTTGTTATTGTTTTTTATAGGGGACCAAAATCGCAAGATTGTGATACTTAGGGGGCCAAAACTACAATTAAGTCAAAATAATATTGATAAAATCTAAATCATCAGAATGCTTATGCTTTTGGATCTGCAACGTTGGCGTCTAATCATAGATTGAATCAATGACTAAAGTTGATATTTTAATATGAACCAAACAAACACTGCAACAAAACACAAAATTAAACAACATCGCATAAAACGACGAACCATACAACACCGCACTTACACGACGAAATAAAAAAATAATAATAATACTTGATGTTGATCACATAGCATCAATGAAAAAAAATTATGTCATCTACGTTGGCACCAAAAGACCATCCCATCCTATGCAACTAATCACTATGTTTTTAATAATAATTTATTATTAAAACAAAAAAATAACAAACATGGGAAACAAGAACAAAAATAACAAACATGTGAAACAAGACCTTTCCGATTACGACAAAAGTCTTCTAAAATAAAACATGGAGGTAAGGCTCTTAAGATAAATTAACCATGCGACCCCCCACCCCCATTTTCGTTTTTGTAGATGAGTTAGGTCTTCCTAATTTTAGTTTTTTTTTTCTTGATTCTAATGGGTTAGATTTGGCTCCAATTTCATTTGTATTTATTTTTTGCTTTTTATAGTATTATTATTGAATGTGTGTTATAAATGATTGGCATTCTAAGGTGCAACATAGTTGGAATGTTGAATATTTATAATTAGAGATCGAGGAGTACTCAATTTTCATTGGTGATGGTCAGAGCACACCAATAGTAAATAAGGTTGGTTTTGTAAAAGTATAATATATTTTAACAACATATTATTACACTTTTTAATTTGTGTGAAAAATCTTAAACAACACTTATTTTAAAAAGGATGGAGTATTGAGGTTTGTTTGGTAAGACCTAATTTTGAGTTTATAACTTATATCTTATGTCTTATAAGCTCATTTTAATAAAAACGACTCGTTTGATAAATGTCATTAGGAGTGACTATTGTTACACTAGCCCAGCGCAAAACTATTTTTTTTTTCTTCTTATATTCAAGCCCAAATTTTATACTATATATATTCAATTTGAAAATATAATTAGATGTGATGAATTAGTATAACGGTCAAGTGTGTGCTTTTCTATAACTCATAGTCTTGGAGTGCGTTTGACCCTACTTTTTTTAGGTCTAAAAGTCACTTTTAGAATAAAGTTGAAAATTAAAACTTTGAAGTTGAAGTTAAAGTTGTTTGATATTTGTTGTTTTTTTCAACTTAATTAGTATTTTAAGTTAAAATCTGATTGGTAAATTTTTTTATTTTTTTTTTGGTACAAGTTGGTAAAATATTTTTAAAAGAGCTTTGATATTTATTACAAATTATCATAAATAAAATAAAAAAATTTATTATTTTTTTTCTTTTGAAAGTGTATAATTTTTTTTATGATTTATAAAAAAAAAAACATCTTGCTAGTTATATTTTTAAATGAAATTTTTTATCGTTTGAGATGTCATGAAGTACCACAAGTCTTCGGTTAGAATTTTTTTTACAATGATATTGTCTACCATTATAAAATTAAAGTTAGCAAAATTCAACGTGTTAAAAGGTAAAAAAAAAACTAAGTTGTAATAATTAGCAAGTTTTACTTGTTTCATTAACAAATTAACAAATAAAAAAGAAAAACGAATGAGGCTGGCAGGATTCGAAACATAAGCGTGCAAAATGGTCAGCGAATAAGCTAGCATAAAGTTCAATTTATTGACTTCTACTTTTTCAGTTTTTTCTTCTTTATTATTAAGTCACTTTTTTTATTAAGAGCTTCTTATGAAATGTGTTTGGCCCAACTTCTTCCTTAAAGTAGAAGAGAAGTTAAAATTAAGTCGAGCCAAACACTACCTTGGTTCAAGTCTTTGCTATTATTTTTGTCATCTTTTTTTCTAAAGAATTAAGAATTTTAATATATCATGATGATGCAACTAATAAAACATACTAAGATCTATAGCCCTAGTTGATGAGTTATTCTTTGAAGTTTGCAACTAATAAAACATACCAAACACTATAGTTCAGGTTTTTTTTTACAAGAAAAAACTTATTGTATTTCATTTATAATAATATGAGAGATATAAGATGGAATCTTAATATAAATACGAAAACTAGCATGACACAGAGCCACTCGAGCGAAACAATAAATGACTTCGTTGACATGTCTCCTAATAACCCTAACATCAAGGTTACTAAATCAGAAGTTAATAAACTATAGTCCAGTGTTTGATGAGTTATTATTTGAAATTTATGTGGTGAGTTTGATTCGTTAGGTTCTTTTTTAGATTTATGTTATATAATGTTTGTAACTCACTCATACATAATCAATAAAAATATATAAAGAGGATAACCATTTTGGGTTAGATTTTTTACTTCGAATTTGGCATTCCTTTAAAATATTTAACCTTATTTATAATATTATTTAAGTTACAATTAAAAAAGGTTAAATTCCAATAAAATATGAACAATATTTGTTATTTTAGCGTAATTTGCTTCACTAAAATAATTAGCCACACTAATAATTCCCTCCCAGATCCGTCCTTGAGCTTATGGCATTTTTTATAAGTTAATCCGAGTAATTTTTAGCTTAAAGCTTATAGTTTATCATCATGTACCTCAATTTTATCCTTGTAATCTTAATTGAGAAAAGTTAAATATTCATTAAATATATCACTTTTATATCATTTCATATTTATTAGTTAGTCTAACCGTTAACTTTACTAAATACTATAAATTTAATATGCTAACTTATCCACTATCGGTTATAAACTATCCGATATAAACTCATTTTTTATACACTATCTTATTGATTATTCACTATTTTTGTTAAGAGTCCCACGTCGGATAGGAGACGGACTGACAATGTGTTTATAAGTAGGGGCAATCCTCACCCCACAAGTCGGTTTTATAGGGCTGTGTTAAGCTCAACCACGATTTCTAAGATGGTATCAGAGCCTCTTCGAAATCCATTGGGTCACCTGCTATCAGGTTTCCGCTATTGGACCACCTACCGTTTATGTCCACGAACCAAGCGCAATAGTGCTGGTCGTGAGAGGTGTGTTAAGAGTCCCACATCGGTTAGGAGATGGACTGACAATGTGTTTATAAGTGGGGGCAATCCTAACCCCACAAGTCGGTTTTTAAGGGTTGTGTTAGGCCCAACCACAATTTCTAAGAGGTTTATTTTACAAAGAGATCACCTTAAAGTTCTTTTGCTTGACCATGCTAGCTAACAGCAACATGCATGTTTGAAAGGAGAGTAACGAGTATCAAGACAGTAACTTGTTATCTCATGGTAGTTAGAGGTTTAAAGTACAATCACATGGAATTCTGTGATTTATGGAGTGAAATATTTACATGTAGTCCCTGCATTGTATAGACGAGGGTCAGTTTTTTGGAGTCACATGGTTGTGCTTATAGAAACACGTACATGAAGGTCCACTTTTTTTTAAATTTTTAAATTTTTTGATAAGATTACATGAAGGTCCACTTTGTTAGGTTAAAAACAAGCACGCTGTTATAATCGCACTCAAGATCTAACCCCAATTTGGGAACACACACGGAAGAAGAAACCTATACCTAGAAAAGTTTTAGGTAAGTGTTCAACATCAACTAGTCCAATCTATAAAGTTTCAGATTTTAATTGCAAGCTTACTGTTTTTTAGAAGAGAAAGTTTTTAACATTTGATTTGATATGAAAACAGTGATATATGGCGGTACATCAAGATAAGTGTGGGAGTTACCTCAAAATGTGGCTATCTCTACTAGCATAAGCGACCTTATTTATTTGCTTCTGAATAAATTCAACATGATCATTTTCAAAAAATAAATTACAATTATGTTTACATGCTTCTATAATAGGTGAATTCTAGGATGAGGGTTCAACTAAGTCCCTCACCGGTGAAACATCAAAAAATCACCTTTGGATTTAATGGATGGTCTAGATATGTTATAAATTAAAGTAAAAACATATATAGATTTCCACACACAATAGTGCCCCTATCTCCTTCCTCATATGCATCCCTATCTCTCTAGTATTCATCATCTTCCAATCACAAAATATGCAGAAAGTTGTTTACGAAAATCAAAAGCTCGTGGTAATTTTCTACACTCCCCAATTTGTATGTATACACACATACACCCACACTGATCAAAATAGCCTCCATGTTGGGGAAAACTTCTTGATTAGAGATCAACAACCACTTGTTTATTTTCTTTTAGACCGTTATTTATTCAAAAAAGAAACAAGCAAACCTCATTAAAAAGTAAATATACGTTTAACCCAAATAAAATGTACATCATCTTTATGGAATTATAAAAGTACTTATACGTTTTGAAATCAATCAAATTATTCATATATAAATAAAATTCATGTTTTAATGAAAGTCACGCCAACAACGACCAATTTTCATCTTTTTAGTTGATGATTGCATAAATTGGAAGATTATAGAGCCAAATTTAGATGGCAATGAGCCATATCACATCGTTTCCATGGTGCATACGTGTATGTTATATGTTAATTAGATGAATGCAAAACAACCGTTCTCTGCAGAATTTCAGTGAGTTGGGAAGAAATACAGGCAGGATTGTGTGTGGACATATGTAGATATTTTCAATTTTATTTTTAGGAACTTTGTACCCTTGATTAAATCTGACGGTATTTTGTTGGTGTTCCCCGGTGAGGGACTTGATAAAACCCTTATCCTAGAAACCACCTCCATAATAATGTCGAATTCCATAATATGTATGCTATCTTTATGAAATAGTCATCCATTTTTTTGAATCAAGTCTGAAATCGACATCTGTGGTGGTCCGAGTTTAAACTCCAGACGTTGCATATATTATGCATTGTCTCTACCATTTCTAATTCTATTGCAGGAGGAAGAAAAAGAAACATAAAAATAGTTACCTTTATACTTACCTTGAATTATTAATTATAATGTTTTTTGATGCACATGATATTTGGTTTTTGTTTAGCTTTTTATTTTTTAAGGAATTTGGTTTTGGTTTATATATAAAAAAAAAAAAAAAAACACACCTATATCAACAATTAATCTTTCTTCGGTTGTAAGTTTAGCGGTGAAGATCACAATTCACACATACTAAATGTGAAGATAAGTGAAATATCGTGGGTTCAACCTGCAACCTAACATTTCAAACGTTTATATATATATGTTATATTTTTATATTAATTTATTTTATAATAAAATCACATTTTAAATGAGTTTTGGCTACGGTGTATTGGTATCTAACCAAACTTTATGGTTTTTAAGAATTCACTTTCTTATGAGAGAGAAAGAAAAATACAAAAATGCATTTATCATGAGACAGAGGCAGTAACTAATAGAAAAATGCTAACAAGTAGTCCTATGGCATTTGTTAAAAACTAAATGTGAAAATATAATCTTAAGAATAGGGCATCCAATACCTTGAAATTTCAAAAATTTATCTTTTCCATATAATTTTTTTCTTTTATTTCCTTTTTTGTTTTCAGATATCATTAGAGTATTTGCTAGTATGCCCCTGACTAATAATAAACCTTGATATATTTACTTTTTTAAAATTAACATATAATGATTTATGCTTGGTTAAACTATAAAAAAAATGTAATAAAAAATAAACTATAAAAAGAACAAGAAGAAGAAGAAGAAATGTTAATTAATTCATGTTTGGATGTACTGATTGGATCTAAATTACTTTTTTTTTTGGTAGAAATCTAAATGTACCGATAAAAATATTAAATATATCAAGGTTTGTTCTTCATTTTTTTTTTATTGAAAGGTTTGCTCCTTCATTTGATAACCCATGTATTTAGGGAAAATAGTAAAATTGGTTGAAGTACGAATTTGGTCTATTACCATATTTAGGGTTAATATATCGAATAAGTTCATGAATAAAATTTTAGTTTAAAAATCGTGGTTGAGCCTAACACAATCTCACAAAATCGACTTGTGAAGTGAAGATTGTCCACACTTATAAACACATTGTCAGACCGCCTCTTATCCGATGTGAAACTCTTTAACACACCCCTCATACCCAGGACTGGATATCTGGAACGTGGACATAAATGGTCGGTGGTCCGATAACGAAAACGCATCTGAAAAGAGGTTTTGATATCATCTTAAAAATCGTGCTTGGGCTTAACATCAAACAAGACGAAGTATAGGCAACAAAATTGATTTGAGAGTTTGGTTAATAATTTCTCCTCTCTAAAAAAATTCATAGCTAGGAAAGCATGTCCACACCTTTTCCAAAGCAAATTGGCCAAATGTTTTCTTCCCTTCCAACATTGTTGTCTACCTTACTGTACTCTCTCTATTGTGGTCCATCCTTTTCCTTCCTTATATCTCTTTCACCCCTTTCTCCATTTTTGCATACCATATATCATATCTTACACTTCTTTTTCTAGTCCTTCCATTCTCCTTCCACTATATATATAGCTTGTGTCGTCTCAATCCTCTATATATAGCTATTACATATGTTATAGCTAGGAACAATAATTAAAGTACTTGCACTTTGAAGAACCCATTACACTAATTTAGACAACTAGCTTAATTAAGGATATGTCTAGTCGAAGGTCAAGGCAACAATCAGGAGGGTCTACTCGGATCTCTGATGACCAAATCATCGACCTTGTTTGCAAATTGCGCCAACTTGTTCCTGAGATTCGTAATAGGCGCTCTGACAAGGTACTATAGCTATTTCAATCACTCTATAGATACACACTATTCATAAGGATGTTAAAGTTTTTTTTTTTTTTTTTTGAGTTAAAGGATGTTAAAGTTATAGGATGTTAAAGTTATACTTCCTCCGTCCCTTAATAAATGATATAGTTGACAATATGCATTATTGACTTTATATACTTTGACCATACTTTTCTACTAATTCACAAAGATAAATAATATCATGTAAGATGTTGTTGGATTCGTCTCGATGAGTATTTTTAAAATATTAAATTTTTATAATATTTTTTAGTAGAGAATGGAAGATATCAAAGATAAAACATATGCATTGGTATATGTGTCAGAGTCAACTAGGTCATTTATTTAGGGACGGAGGGAGTATATTTGATGTACAATGCCCTAAAATAATACTATCTTGATGTGTGGAGTACCCTAAAAAATTATTGTTATTAATAACCAATGATAGTAAGGGGTTTAAATCTCAATTTGGCTTGAACTAAAGATTAAAAAAGTTGAAATAGTCAAATTGTCTTGAGTTCAAACGTTGGTGAAGGAAAAAAAAATTCTCCCTCCAGTCCTATTTATAAAAAAATGTTTGACTTTTTAGGTTCGTTGAATAATTGATGTATCTAGTCTAAAATATAGATTAAATACATCATTTATACAATGAATCAAAAAAGTCAAATGTTTCTTATAAATAAGATCAGAGAGAGAGTACTAACATAACAACTATTATAACAAATGATATAAATAACCAATGAGAGTGGTCAACATTGTCGTAAATATACAATCAAACTTAATGAATTTGATATATAAGAGTTACTCCCTCCTGTCATATTTATAAATAAAAAATAACTTTTTAAGTATATTGAATAATTAATGTATCCGGTCACATTTATAAGTTAGATACATTAACTATTCAATGTACTTAGAAAGTTGTTTTTTGCTTATAAATGTGACCGGATAGAGTATTTTAGTAAATTTTTTTGGGACATAAAATAACACACTTTTTCATTTTTTTTTTTTTTTTACAAAAAATAGCACACTTATTTGGGACATTTTTATTTTGCTAATAAAATATGTAACGATGTAGCACATATCAAACCTAGGCTCAAGTTGGTTGGGTGACTAGGTCATTGGTTTTAAAATTACATAACGAGAAAATTATTATTAATTATAATGACACTAATGATCATTTAACAATCATCTTTAAAGGAATTTCAACTTTGTCGCTTAAAGTTATAAGGACACCTCATGGAGAAACTAGGTCATATATAAAGCATGTGTAGTCTCGTGTGTGCACACACAATATATATAGTTATAAAATCACATAAACAAAATATTAATTGTACTTTTACTTAAGCAACAGATTATGATAATGGTATGAATCTTGAAATTAGTCTCTATGTAACTATGTTGTACACAGACTCGTAAGAATAGTCTGCGCAATATGCAGAGATATGTATGATTAAAAAAAAAGTAGACACTGCATCGACTATATGATATATATATATATATATATATATATATATATATATATATATATATATATACTCAGAAACAGACCCCATGAATTGAAGAAGATATTCCAAAAGTACAATACCAAAATCTATGTCCATAACTTTAAAGGGTTTACATTGATTGGTGTATATATATATTCACATTCACACACATAGACAGACATATGCATGATTAAAAAACCGAAACAATGAATATATATATGCATATACATTCGTTAAAAAAAATAATCTAATACATGCTGCTTCTTTATCCTTAAATATAAACCTTCTTGAACTTTATTCTTATCCCTTTTTATAATAAGACATTTTAAATTTTCATTTGTATTAATTATGTCCTCCAGATAGTAAAGTTATATTTTTTCTTGACAAGAAACAGTAAAGTTATATAGAACAAGATAAATTGTCAACATATATGACGTTAGGAAGAATTAAACTTGAAATCTTGAGAGAAACATGCTCCAAGGTTCCAAGTAAATACCACCAGACTAATCCAAGTCTTTTTTTCTTCGTCGAGATTCAATACATAGGGAGGAGGTAGTACAGTAATAATAAGGATCAAATGGTTAATTTTGACCAACATGTTTTTAGGTGACCATGTGTGATGTTTTTTCCCTCACATTTCAACTATAGTTACCACACTTTAATTAATTTCATATGCAAAGTACGGCATGTGTAGGTAACCGATACTGACATAGTGGATGCATGCAGGTACCAGCTTCTAAGGTCCTACAAGAAACCTGCAACTATATCAGAAACTTACAAAGAGAGGTTGATGATTTAAGCCTGAGATTGTCTCAGTTGTTGGCCACAATTGATTCTGATAGTGCTGAAGCTTCAATCATTAGGAGCTTACTTAACCAATGATGAATTAATTAGTTTCTTAATTAAAGTACGATTTTAATTTTCAATAAGAAGTTAGTATTTGCTACCTATAATATGTGCCTCTTTTTGAAGGCCAAAAATGTAGCACTTGTTTGATTTATTAATGTTCTCAATTTTGTGATAGTGTAATGACTTCAGTTGGCTAGAGGTTTAAGATCAGATTAGATTTGTAAGTCATACATATTATCTATTAAGTTAATTTGTTTTTGAGTTTAATTTTGTTACGGTTTGTGTAAATATTTATTTGTTGTTCAGCAATCACAATTAATTAAAGGAAAATGTTAACCAGTGCTTTGAAGGCACCGGTTAAGAAAGCAAATATAGTAATCTAGTACGAGAATTATGCATTCAACTTCTCAAAAGTCTAAAAAGTGGTATTTTGAACTTAAAACTTTCTTTTTTTGGTTAGCATGACCCTTAATTAAATATATGCAACCCATAAGTCTCTTTTATAGAAAATAGACGTTAGTATTAAGGTTCGAAATCCAAATATCTTTCGCTTTATCCTGCAAAGTATTTTTGCTTAAAACAATTTGGTTTCATCACAGATTTCTTTTATTTCGTTAAATGATCACCTTCAAACAAAAATTTATTTAATCCATTGAGGGGTGCAAAATTTAACATTGTCTTTGTATGTGGAAGGATGTAACCACAAACGGACCAAAAAATCAATTTTTAGTGAGGGTAAAATTTTTGGCGACGTAACTCATATTAAAAATAACATAGCGGTTACAACTAAATTTACAACGAGAATAGTTTATTACCCATTTATTGATAATGAGATAAAATAAGATCATTTCTAACTGTTTCAAGAACATAGTTTTCTATATACGTTACAAGACGATTATTTAAACACCGATAATTGTAATTATTGTATCAAAAAACATATATCATAGAGCATGTGAATTACAGTCTTATAATATATATATATATATATATATATATATATATATATATATATATATATATATATATATATATGGGTGGGGATATTTTGACTCCAAGAGTAAGTGTAATATCTTACTCCAAATCTTGACCTTTAATTCTAATATTGGTTAATGGCTTAGATTAATTGATATGATAGGCTTTAATTTCATTTTCTATTGTAGTCAACACTTATCACCACAAAATAACAAAACAATAAATTTCTTTTAATTGCATGATATTTTTTCACACAAAAATATTTTTTGAGGGTTAAATTAAAATCCTTTCCTTGAAATAAAAATTTCAAGATTCACTCATTCTATTCTATTCCTTCAAAAAAATTGCATAAGAAAAAAAAAATTGCATATATTTTTTTACGCTAAAAGAATTTTTTTTCTTCTCCCTTTACTTTTTTTACGCTAAAAAAATTGCATATATTTTTTTTTTAAAGAAAACAATTGTAAAATTCAAAGAATTGCATATTTATTCTTTCTCCCGTTACTATTTTTTATACGACATATTTTTTTTTATTTCTTCATTATAATCATGATCTTTTCTTATGTTTTTTTTTTTTGTAAACACACATTTTTGTACTAATCTGTCACGAAAAAAAAGATGATAGAGGAAGTAACCCTAGTCTTTTCTTATATCTAATTCATTTACAATAATTGCATAAAAAAAAATTGGGTATTTTCTTATATAAATATCAAAAAATTAAAATAATCATCTCCATCGTAATTAGTTTTTGTTGTCACTAACATACATAGATGTTGATGTTATTTGAGAAAGAGCTCAAGAATTCAACATAACATAAAAAAAAAAAAAAAAACTAAAAACACGTGAATTCAACGTAACATAAGTAAAATTAGTTATTTTAATCATTAATTTAAATTAAATAATAAAGACAACATATACAAATGTAAGAACACTTACCTACACATGTATTAATCATGTTTAATTTTTATTTCAAGGAAAAGATTTTAATTTAACCCTCAAAAAATATTTTTGCGTGAAATAAAAAAAAACAATAGAAGAAGAAAAAAAATCATGTAATTAAAAGATATTTATTGTTTTGTTATTTTGTAGTGATAAGTGTTAACTACAATAGAAAATGGAATTAAAGTCTATCATATCAATTAATCTAAGCCATTAACCAATATTAGAATTAAAAGTCAAGATTTGGAGTAAGATATTACACTTACTCTTGGAGTCAAAATATCTCCACCCTATATATACACACACACACGATACATGATGTAAAGCCTTGTGAATTTCGACTATTCTCTTGACTATGAACTAAAGCCTTAATTTATTGTATATATGAGAATATTATAATAATATTAACTTATTTATAGAAAAAAGCATTAGTTTTGGTCAAAAGGAAGTAAGAAACATTAGTCAAGATTCAAGAATAAACAAAGTGTGTTTAATATTTTATTCAAAGTTACTTGGTTTATTTTCTGAATACCAACAAAAGGAAATTGTCATAAAAAAGAAGTCTAATATTTGTGACTGAAATGTCGACCATATTTATAATTATATTTAAAGGTGACTGAAATAACGAGCAATCAGTGGTCTCTATTTTGGTCGCTAAATAAGTGAGTGATTGGTTTCTATGCTTTAGCGACCAAAATTTCAGTCCCTATAGATAAAAAAAAATTAGCAGCATCAATATTCTTTTTAAAATTATATAGGTTGGTATGGTGTGGTTATAGTCAAACCATGCGTAAAGAAGGTCTACACGTGGATGCAACTTGACTGAAATTAAACCTCCAAACATATGTTTTTTGGTTGTCTTTTTGCCGCTAAGTTATGGTCAAATGTTCGATCTTCGTTAGGATCAATTGTAGGTTGAAAAACGATAGTTGTTCTTATACCGTATAGTTTATAGGTTTGATATCTCAAGGAAAACAAATAAAGGGATATCTTCATTTGATTTGGATAACAAGTAGGTGGTTAATTTGAAAGCATCTTAACCATGTGATTTTTGTAATCAGGATCGTCTATCAGATTCATCTTTTGACATGGTTAAACTATTGGTATGATCATAGACTAATCCTAAAGTTAATTTTCTAATGATTACTACCAATGAAGGATTCAACTACTCCGATGTTTATGAGTGGTTTTACCTTCTAATTGATTATCATTTTTCATTTTGATTTGTTGTTTTAATGTCTTTTATGTAATATTAAACTATTGTAGTTTTTCAATCTTAACGTTACTTATGTTGTGATTGTGTTGTTTAATATATTGTATTTCGGCTCTTCCAAAAACAAAAAATAACTTTTAATTTCTTTGAGTTTCTTAACTGATGTCTAACAAACTAAGTTAGTATGACAAAGTGTGTTTGGTGATGAAGTAAGTGAAAAAATGTATATAAATTAGAATTATTCTAATCAATTAAAATATTTTAATTGAACTCCCTTCATTTTAAAACTTTTTGTCTGGATAGAGTTAATTTTTAAGCTAAATATTTATTAAAAAAAATTAAAATATACAAAAAACTTATAGAATATAAACCAAATCTAGAAGAGCAGTAAAATAAAATAAATTTCCTTATCGAAATGGTATAATTTCCTTCTATGTAAATTATACCATCCGATGATAAATTTGAAGAATTTTCAAAATAAATGGATTATATAATATTTTGTCAAAGTTAAATTTAAAGAGTTTCACATGCCAACTAAAAAATTTTAGAATTTGAAATTGCAATCTTTCTCTTTACAATGTAAATCTCAAATTGGGTTTTATAATTCTTTTGAATTTTACTCGTGGTCCCTATATTTTCCAAATCTTGAAAATTGGTCCTTATTAATTCTCAAATCATTATAAATTGGTCCGCGAATTTTAAATTTCTGCAAATCAGTCTCCCTTTTCTATATTTTAAAATTTACCCTTAACCTCTTGAAGTTTTATAAAAATAGTTTAAAAATGTTTAAGAATAAAATAATAGTATAACTTTTTTTTTATCAAGTAGTCCAGTGACTAGTAAATTTTAGTATTTTTTAATGAAATTGTACAGAAATGTGTAGAATATTGTAAAAACATTTCCTAAAAAAAGATTAGAATTCTTTAAGTAAACATAAATTATATATGAATTTTTAACTATTAATAATATAAAAATTCATATTTAATTCATGTTTTGTTAAAAAATTCTAATTTTTTTTGGATGAAACTATTATAAATATTATGAATTCCTTATTTCTGACCCATTATGTATTCCTTATTTGTGATTTGGTAGTCACGCTCTCACTTTTCTCTAAAATTTACATGACATCCAACTCTCATGCCCATTGCTCCTTTTTTTAAAGTTAAGAATAAAATACATTAAAAATCAACTCGTACACGTTAGAGCGAATAAAATTCTTAATTAGGATTTCAAACTATTTGACAATTTTGGTGTTTTTAATGTTTAATTCTAAAGAACTTACTATGAGAGATGAATGTCATAGTTGGCTACAAAAGTCGCACGATTATGATAATTGGAGGATAAAAAGTAAAATTATGCTTATATATTTTTTGATGGAATTTTTTTCAATTAAGTGTTCAAATTATATTTATTTGGTTCAAAGATGAGAGTGGGAAATTGGGCATTGTGTCGGTAATGGGTGGTCCATGAATCAATGGATATAATAACGCCCAAACTGAATTTGGGGAAGTTCCTTAAAAAAAGAAACTAAATATGGGGCAGTTGTAGTCCAAGGTTCTTGTTTTAAATTTGACATTTCAAAAGTATTTTTCTTTTTTGACCAAGAAATAAAAAGTCTTTCTCTTTTGGTAATACATTTCAAAAGTATGTTATTTTCCCATTTCCCCGGCAATAAATACCGTTCAGACTTAAAAAAAATCGGCAGCAGTTAACTACCATTGAGTCAAACGGTAGTTAACTATCGATGCGACCTGAAATTAAACCAGAACAGAAGCTTCATTTTCAGTTTTAAGAAAGAAAAAAAAAACCTACTCAAATTCAATCAAAAATCACCCAAACCTCATTTGCACAAAAATCATGCTAATTTGTTCAAGTAAATCACAAGTAAGTCATTTTCTTCCTATTTACATGCAATGTAGCTTGTTTAGATTGCATTTACATGTAATGCAATCTATTTTCACTAAATTACTCTGTCAACTTAAATTAACAAAGTTGTTATAGTAAATGATCATTCACGATTTTAAATGTCATTAACCACATTTTTTTTTGAAAGGTTAACCACAATTTTAAATTGTTTAAATATACACATATAAATATTAATTGAAATTCTGGCGCACATTAAAGATGTTGAACACGATGTCATGACAAGCGAGATGTCAAGAAAGAAGTCAAGACATTGTGACAACACAAATAACAAACAACAACTTTAATAATAAAGGCAGGAAGTAAAATGCATAAGTTGTTTGTTAATCCAGTTCGGTGCAACGTCACCTACGTTTGAGGGCTACCAAGCTAAGAATGAAATTCACTATAATAGTATTAGTTTGAAACATACACAAAAACTATCTCAAGTCTACTAGCTTCACACCTAATCACTACCTGTGTAATTTCTATCTAACACTCTTCTAGATATGAGATCTCCCTCTCACTTCCTCTCAACCACAATCTCAGTGATTGACCCAACAATTATAACAGAAATGGAGACACACTCCTAGGAAGTAGAATCTACTCGCTTACAAGCTTATGAGTGATTCAGGGTTTACAACTCAACTAACAGTCCAACTCTAGTATCAACGTGATAGAAGAGAGGCTAAAAAATAACAAGGACAAGCTAAAACCCTAAATGACACTTTTGTAAATGATAACTTCAGTAGTGAATTAGGTCTTGAGTCTTCCTTTATATAGCCTAAATGCAGAATGAGCTTGATGCACAAATCGGGTCAAACATCCAGCTGAATCACACGGTCTTCAGCACAATATTCTGAAGTAGATCAAATGTTTTCTTAAATGTTACAACATCACACTTAAGAAACACGGCACAGATAAACCGCCTATTACTGCTTCTTGAAACTACACGCTTCTTGGTCAACTCTTCACGTGAATCATATCTTCATAGAATCTTTAGGACTCTCAGGTTTAAAAACAATCTCCAAGAAAGCGGAACAAGACAAGCTATGATGTCGCACCAACATGTCAAAACATCTTGTCCGATATCTTGTTAGAACTCTTGTTTTAACAAAATGCGGCCAACTATAATCTATAAACCTAACATTAATCATTTAAATTATGTTCAAAAATACATGATTTTTAGTTTTTCAAATATACATGTTATTCACCAGCAATATTTTGTCTTCTAATAATAGTTGAAAACTGTGGTTAATAAAGTTTAAAATTATGTCAAGTGGATGGTTAATAAGATGTGAACTTTGTCATATTATTTTGAACACAAATGTTTATAAATTATATAGCTTAAATGGCAAATATATGTTAGTATTTTAATTGTTAGGTTAATAATTTAGAGCTTACACCAAATTTTTTAATGAGACCTTTAAAAATAATATCTTTTAATTAAATAAAATAAATAAATTTTGTAGAGTCTAAGATTTGGACACATGATCAAGAGTATTTGAAGTTTTTTGTATAATCTTTTAAGCGAAAAAAACGGTTCTTTTCCCATCCTATGAGGTTCTCACCCGTCTTATGCAGTTCAAATTTTAGAATCTAAACTGCATAAAAACCCCACAAGACCTTAAAAAATATGTTGAAATATTTCGGATTTTAGAATCCAAATAGTGCGCGCGAGAAACTCATAGGATGAAAAAAGTAATGGCCTAAACCTTTTAACTCTTTCACTTCTTCAATCCATTTATTCAAATTAGTTGAGTTACCCACCTTCCAATTTGTAGTTTAATTTGATGTCATCAAAATATCATTTTTCAACCCAAAAACTTGCTAGTGTATGCTAGATCATAAATTATTATAACCGGATACTTTTATCATAAACAAGATCATGTATCTTGCTGCCGACTCTGGCTTTATTTTGCAAGTTGTTTGAATTGTTGCAACAACACGCTAAGTTGATAATAAACAGGTCCTGCAAATACTGCTAGCCGTTAGGCCTACAATAGAAGAAAGGGACTTAACGTTTCCACAAGATCTTATCATTTGAGGTATATGATCCACACATGTATGTTTGATCCTCTGCTGAAATCAAATTAACATTGTCAGTCAAAAACATTGTCAGTATGTGTTTCTGGTACTCCCATTCGTTTTATATTTCATCAATATATATCGAAAGTGTGAATTATTATTATTTTTGGTGGTGGTGGTGTTCAGGGTTGGGTTCGAACCCCGGATCTTGTATATATTATGCATTGTTCTTACCAACTGAGCTAAGTTCACGGAGACTCTGAATTATTATTAATATCAATATATGTACAAAAAGGAAATAATAGATATTACTTAATGTTTAGTTGCAAGATGAAAAAAAGTAGAAATGTAGAATGAGAAGAAAAAAAATGCATCCTATGATCCTATCTGGGAGAGTACTTCGAATTTGAGTATAAAAAAAAGTGTATAAAAGGATATGATAGTTTTTTTTTGTTCTCGTTATGATAATGTAATGATTAATTAAAAATAAAAGTTTTCCTAGCGAGTTATCCAAAGTATATTTTAAGGATTACCAATTAAGAGTGAATGTAAGATACAATGTTAAAAAGAGTGTTCATAACACTCTTAAATTGTTGTGAATTCGGATTCAAATCCAAACCTCACATCAATGAAATTTAGATTAGTGGAGCAAGTATCAATGACAACCAATAACCAAATGTAAATAACCACAATCAATAACAACAATCTAGATCTAATCTAGAAAACAAATGTATAGCAAAACCACAATCCAACAAAAGGATAAACAAGATAAAGAGAGTAGAGAAAAATAAACAACAACACCAAGAGATTATTCACCTAGTTCGGTCCAACTTGACCTACTCTGGAGGAGAGATTGATCTCTCCAATCCACTATATATGAGTTATTACAAAGAGATACAAATGGGTTACAAGAAATTAGCTTCAACAAGCTCACAAAGAACAACCCTAATTTCTACCCATTTTTCGAATTTCACCAATGAACAAGACACTTATGATTTTCGCTCTCCCAAGGTGTTTACAATTGTTTCCCAACTCTAGAATCTAACCCCCAAAAGAGAACCAACCCTTAGCCTTTGATTTCACTAAGGATCTTCTCTTTTGGTTTCACAAGACTCACCCAAGTTGCTCACAAAAGACTATCCACTCATGTGTTTTCCAACCCCATGAATCTTCCCCAAAAGCCACCAACCCTTTTCGCAATAGCCCCCTCTTTTGGTTTTCCAAGATTCACATCTTGAAGCTTTGAACCTCACCCAAAGACCCTCAACCTTTAGTATCTAAAACCCTAAAAGTTTCCTCCTTTGGTTTCCATGAGATTCACCAAGTTTTTTTTTTTTTTTTCAACAAATGGGTCAAAGAATGCTTACATTGTGTTCAGATCCGGACAAAATCGTGACACGTTTGGTGTGTACGATCCAAGGTACGACCAACCTTATCCTGAAAACGTTCCCAGCAAGCTGAAAATCGTGTCACATTTTCTCAAAATCGTGTCACGATTGGACACCCTAAAAACCATGCTCACTGTCTAGAAAATCGTGCCACGGTTCATAAATTGTGTCACGATTATGAACTTTTCCCAAAACCATTTTTGAGTCACATCTCAACATAAATCTATACACATTTTTCTCATCAAGTTGCAATTAAATTAGATGTTACATTTCTAATCCTCGACCATTTAGATATCTATTACATTTATGACTTGTATTGTAAATATGCTTCAGAGTACTCTCATTGTCGGGCTTTCTTTCTTGCCATTACTCAATAATATTTTTTTTGGGGAACATGTTTGTGTCATCTAACCAACAAGTTCCCTCTCTTACTCACATTGATAGCTTGCATAAGTGTAACACCCCGTTACCCAAAAGTAATTAAATAACAATTATTCATCAGAGTTAAGCACCAAACGGGCATGCTACATTGCAAATTCAAAATTCCTTAAATAGAAAATAAAACTATTTAAATCGACATCATTCATAACCTCAAAAATTATGCAGCGGAAAGTTTGCATTTCAAATAACCACAACAACGGTTAAAATCCTCCAAATAGTATCTTGGCATAAAGCCTAACAACAATATCAACCAACAAAGGGCCACATCATCAAGTTCCAAAAATTGAAACATAGGAAGGAAAAACAACAATAATATAAATAGTAATTCCCATCCCACGTATCAGAGCCCTAGACACGACATTGAGCCACCACCGACTACTCAGGATCACCTGCAAGTTACTCATAGGAAGGGCAACATTTTCAAGCAGAAGGGGTGAGATTCACAACAATAAATATAGATATCAAATCTTCAATTGAATCTAACACCCTAAACATCAAATACATCATCTTACAAATATAAACATAATAGTTCACAAGCAACAACAACCATCATCAATATCCACACATCACCATATGTATATAATATTTACATATATTCATCAACAACATCAAGTGGCATCTACAACCAACAAATAAGACTCATGCAATGGACATGACAACACTGCTAAGACAACACCTTAGACTCCTCAAATATGCAAATATGCATGTGGTACCAACCAGGACCGAAGCCCTCACCGCTTTTGAATGGTTAAAGCATTCATCAGGACCGAAGCCCTCACCGCTGTTGAGCAACTAGTGCTCCAGAACATGAGTCCTCTCTGCTGTTTATGCATATGCAATGGACCTACTTGTGTATATCTACATACAACTGACCATGCATACAAACAACATGTATGGTTAATAGTTAAAACATACATTTCAGTCCTCAACAACAATCAACAACCAATAGAGACTCAACCATCCAGAAATATGCATAATTAAATATAACTATGCTCAAACAACAACACTCAATCACTACAATTCATGCAAGCAAAGCATCACTCAACAATGCACAGCTCGCCTCGCGAGCACATCTGCTCGCTATGGCGAGTTCACAAAACCACTTGCTCGCCATGGCGAGTTCAAGGCGAACTCGAGGCGAGTGAAAATTAGGTGCTCTCGGGAAAAATGATATTTTCTCACTCAAACCTCAATTCTAAGCTCCCTACTCATCTTTTTAACCTAAAACTTGTTCCAGTCATCATTAATATCATCTAGGTACCTTAAACCATCCCCAAAACATCTTATAACAACTTTTGAAAAATCAAGTTTTGAACTGGCTTGCTCGCCACGGCGAGTTGATCTGCTCGCGAGGCGAGCTATGAAGTTGCTCACTCGCCATGGCGAGCATAGCTACTCGCGAGGCGAGCGATGAACTTCTGTACGGGCAGAAAACAGGTTTTTCCCCAAAATCCCATTTTTCTTCAAATCCCTCCCCAAATTAGTTTACAGATGAAAAATGAATGTTTCTATGCAACCACAACCCAATTCTAACATCAGAACAACAATATCTACCCCAAAAACCATTAATTCAACTTATACCCAATTCCTCAATTTCACTTCAAAACCTGTTAAACTCAAAATCAGAAATTAAAATCTACACTATTGAAGTAAACCTCACCCTTACTTTAAATTTGCAGAATAAATGCACAACAAAATCAACTCTTGGTTCTTCCTTGGTTCTCTCTTGCTTTTCTCCCAAAACTTGTTCTACGTGAAACTGGTTTTCTAACCTCTCTGTCTTAACTTCCCACTTACTTGTAACTTCCTTCTATTTACATTTAACTCCCCATAATTTCTATTAACTCCTATTAATTCCACAAAATCCAAAATAATTATTACTTCATACTCAGTTTAATGATTATTAAATAAACCATATAATAAAATAATACACCACATAAATCACCCAAAAATCATATATATAAATATATATATAGACTCCACATAAATCAAAATAATTTAAATATAACAACTAGGGCGTTACATAAGGATGACCTAGTAATTTATTTTTGCCATCTCATGATTGTGTTTTGTACACACCACGATAAATTTTCATACACCAACAAATAACCTTGCAATATGAATAAACACTCGCCTTTTATGAATCATATGTGGCCTCTGTGATGGATAAAATCATCCCGTCCAATCAATTAACTTTTTTTAAAGGTAGGCAATTGGTGGATGGAGTAGTGGCGGTAAATGAGGTTGTGGATCTAGCCAAAAAAACTAAACAGAGTTGCCTCATTTTTAAAGTGGACTTTGAGAATGCTTATCATTCGATGAGCTGAAGTTTTTTCGAATATCTATTGAAGAGATTTGGTTTTGATGATAAGTGGTGTGCTTGGATGCGCATGTGTATTTGCGGGCAATCTCTCTTTGCTTGTGAATGGGTATCCAACCCAGAAAATTAATATTTAGTGAGGGCTTAAGCAGGGTAATCCTCTAGCTCATTTTCCTTTTCTTCTAGTTGCAAAGGTGTTAAGTATGTTTGTTAGGAAGACAGTTGCATTAACGATGTTTACATGTTTTAAAGTTGGGAGATCAGAGTTGTTTGTGACGTACCTTCAATATTTTGGTAATACTATTTTTATAGGAAATGTTGCGATTGAGAACCTTTAGGCCATCAAGACTTTTCAAGGCATTTCGAGCTTGCCTTAGGTCTTTGAGTTAATTTTGCTGAGTTATATCATGGGAAGTAATGTTGATGCGTCTTTCCTAGGTCTGGCTGCAAATTTTCTCCATTATAGTGTTGGTTCATTGCCTTTTAAGTATTTGGGTCTTTCGATTGGGGCTAATTCTATGAGATTTTGTCAGCCTTTGTTGGATACTGTGGTAACTCGTCTGAGCTCGTGGAGTAATATGTTAATATGGGTGGGAGGGTGATTCTTTTAGGTGGTTGGGGCGGAAGTTTGTTTTACCTTCAAATTTAGCGAATCTTCTTACTTTTATGTTCGAATTAGAGGGGAGGGGATGTATGTTTTTTGAATGGTTTTTGAACCCGCTTCGATGTCTTAATTATTAATTCGGTGTTTGTTTCTTTTATGGCTTGAGTATTCTTATACTTTTTGAGTTCTGAGTTGAGTACTCTTTATATTTCTTTCTTTTTCTAATAACTTTTTTTGCTGTTAAAAAAAAAAAGGTTTCATAGTAGTATAAGGGCATAAGAAACATGACATTGAAAAACTAGATGAGATTTCATGCGAATGAACTCATGCTAATATAGTTTATGGATGATAGGATTGAACAGGAAATTTCATGTGATTGAGAAGTATAGCTTTATCAATTCTAATTTTTGGAAGGTCCTGATTGGCCAACCTAGACAAATCTAAGTTCGGATTAGTATTAGTTAATATATATATATATATATATATATATAAGCAAGAGAGTCAAAATCGACTAAAAGAAATTCAAAGCTTTTAAGAACCATATATATGCATAGCAGGTCTACAATCTACATGAACATCACCATAACCTACCGTTAATCAATAGGCTGGACCATTAAAACACCTAGCCCTAACTTGCAGATTAAATAAATTTGTTACTCCTTTATGACTTTTTTTTATTAGTGATTAGAACTCACACATTGTAAATGTAGAGAAGTGGAGTATCCGGAGTTTGAACGCTGACCTCTACGTATAATATATAATATACCTATCAACTGAGTAAAGTTCATGGAAATACCCCCTTTCGAACTTTATTACAAAAGAAAATTCATTTTTTTAATTCATTTAATAAATGGTGTATCTGATATTTAATATAGAATAGATAAATTATTTATTGAATCAAAGTGAACTTTCTCTTATAATAGAAACCAAAATAGAAGTATTATCGACACTCCACATCATTATATTAACAATGAATATTTTAATTTTAAATAAACTATAATTTTAAGATACATATTTTCTTTACTTTCAATATATTGTAAACAAATTATGGTACACATTTTCAAAAAGTATCATACTTTCACAGTAAGCCTGGTAAAAAGGCATTCCATTAATGCATTATGTACTCTATCTAGAGATAGATTGTTTCAGGAAGCAATGGACAACTTAATTCTACCAAAGAGAGAGCTTATTTTTATCTATAGTTTTTAAAAGCCTCCAAAACAATTTTTTAAATTTTTTTCAATTTTGACTCTTTGGATTCAAATGTTTAAAAATTTGAAGTATGCATTTTAGACTCTCGAATTGATCATTTAATAGTTGTAAAAGAGATATGCATTTTATATCTTCAGATTGGTCAATCTGAACGTGTAAAAGATTTTTGAGTTATATTTTACACATTCCTAAAATAGTACTAGCACTAACTAATGAACATGAAACGCAGCAGAAAACTACCGTTTTACTACTAAACTTTCTTTGCTTCCAACAAAATCTTGGCATCAACTAGATTCCTAGCCAATCCAATTCAAGAAATCTCCATCCCCAGGAATTAATAAATTTCGCTTTGGAACACGCTCTTTAGCAAAGAAAATCGCATCACGCGCCAATGTGATTAAACATAGTAATTGATAAATGTTCATTTTCTTATTTTGATTAGAAAAAGATTATTAAAGTTCCGTAATCTTTGCTCGATTGATAAGAAAATTGTACGATATATACATGTGTTGGGATTCAATTTCTTTCAACTTTGAGATTAGGTTTATTAGACGAGAAGTGAATATGATTATTCACACTTTTGCTACACTGACATTTTTTTGGTTAGTCACTGTCATCTATTTTCTCTATAAAATTGTCGATCAACGAATAATTAATCATTTACTTTTTTGTACGATTTTTTTTTTTTTTTGACAAAAAGTATGAGTCTCTTATCATTTGAGTCAAAGTGATATTAAAAAGTAAACATTAAATAATTTTGACTAGCTTTACTATTTATTATTAATTTTATAAGTAAACATTAAATAATTAATAGTCAATCGATTTTTCTTTTAAAAGGAATCCAATTTATATTATATTTTTTTTTCTGAACAAGTCAAAATGAATTATATCAACAAAACCACAACAGTCCCTTCAGCATAAGGTGTGCCAAAAAGACTATTAAACATACATGTTCATTGAGGAACAACAAAACAAAGCTAGCCGATACCCAAACACATTAAGTGTATCGCCCTAATGTGAAACTGGAAACTTGAAAAGAACGCTCATATAAGTTTAGCTCAATTGGTAGAGACCTCACATTATATATGTAAGTGTCAGAGTTCGAACTTCATACTCTCCACTTATTCATCTAAAAATGTGAATTTTTAGCCACGGGGCTATTTGATAAAAAAAAAAATGAAAAGAACATTTATGTTAAAATAGTTTTGTTGCAAATATGCAAATTATTGTCCTCATTTTTCTAAAAAGACAAACTAACCCATCGAAATCGACACTCTGAAGAGTCAAACTTGAAACGTTGAGAAAAACAGACTCGAAGACCTTAAGCCAACTTCACCCGAGAAATCACATCCCTCTTTTTGTACGTGCAATCTTAATGTTTTGTTGAGAGTATATTTTATATGCGGTTTTAAGTTGAACTAGTCGCCATCACACATTGTCTATTTTGTATGTTTATTTGAGTATCTATTTGGTCACCAGGCTAATATAAAAACTGAGTTTAATTAGTATATTTTCTCGGTGTATGATTAGCTTACACATGAATTTAACGATGTATTTCCACATTAATTAATGGATATGACAATTTATTTATTTTTATATTTATTAATTAACGTGTGAACACATCATTGAATGAATGTATAAATAATTATATATTGATGTAATATATTGTGGTTGGAAGCCTCCCAACCAGAATGATCCACATATACAACAATTATTAAAATAGAAAAAGAAACAATGCAAAAAACAAAGGGCGAGCGCGCGTGGGATTCAACAATAACTAATTTTTTTCTTCCCATAATCATAACCATACCATAATTGATATAGGCCCCTATCTCTTGTGGTCACACACTTTCACTTTCCCTTCTCTGTTTTTCTTCTCTTCTATTCTCCTCTGTTTCACTTCAAATACAAATTTACATATAAAAGTACTTATCCTTTTTCACAATTTTCAATATTGCTTCACTCTTTCAAGGTACTTTACTTTGTTTTCTCATGTTTGTTTTTGTCACTTTGTCATTTTTATGTTGTTTTCTTTGTTTTTGTTTTAATCAATCTTGTTTTATTTATATTAATCAATATTTTTATATTGAGATGTAAGAACTTAATTGAGTTGGATTTTGTTAGAACAGAGTGCCAATATATAGTATTTGTGATCTTGGCACTCTTCATTCTTATTTCAATAATTGAATTATTGAAATAATTTAGTTATGTGATTAGGAACATTAAATTTATCAGGGACTATTGCATATTTTGAATGTAGTAGATTAAATTGAATGCTCCTAAATGATATATTTATAGGCTATGAAACACCGTCACATAGATACAGTAACATAGATACAGACACCAAACACGACATTGATAATTAGACACCACTGATAATCTGTATAAATGAGAGTGATTGAATATAATAACCACATGTGTCAGTATCGGACATTGACACGTGTCAAACATCGGACACACCTTAAATATGGAATGTTGGTGCTACATAAATTAAAATGCTATATTTAATGTTGGTCTACTACTTTATCTTCATTGTTTGCTCTAACATTGCATTGTATAGTCTCAAAAATGGAGCAACCAAAGAGTTCTGAAGTGACTTAAATGTTCCTTGCAAGATCACTCTCTTTTGTTCTAATTTGGTGTCAAAGTTTTGACTTGCTTTGATTTCTGCAGGTTTGTGGAATCTGTTTCTGTTTTCCCATTTTGATATCTTGCGATCGCTTGATAATGTATCCTGGTGGTTATACTGCTGAAATCACAAACTTAACCCCGAGAGCGACAGAGAATGATGTGCAGAACTTTTTTGGATACTGTGGTGTAATCGAGCGTGTTGATGTAATCAGGTAATGTTACATAACACTGTTTATTGGTAAATTTTGTTCTAGTAAAAATGAAACCTTTTGCTTCTAGGTTTGAGTTCAATGT
This sequence comes from Medicago truncatula, assembly GCF_003473485.1. NCBI lineage: Eukaryota > Viridiplantae > Streptophyta > Magnoliopsida > Fabales > Fabaceae > Medicago > Medicago truncatula. Next base: position 2,614,383 of record NC_053048.1, on the reverse strand, counting down.
CACACGTAACTTCATTAACCAAGAATTTGGACGCAGTTAACTATAACTTTCAGGTGTTTCCCTACATCGGGATTTGGACACTTAAAAACCGTGGTCGATGACTTTCAAATTCATAGTTAATGAAACTGCGTTTATGGTTAATGAGTTTTGACACTTGATATATATTAATCATCTACTGAACGTAATTAACGACCTATTTGAACTGATGTAACCACTTAGATTGTTGTTTTATCGTATAGAGTAGAATAGACTCTAGCTTATCTCAGCTTAACTTTTCATAATGTTTCTTGTTAAACACTTTTACTCATTATCTAATAGTTGTAAAAACCTTTTTTTTTTTGGTAGTGATAGTCTTTTTTTTGGTAGTGAGTTGTAAAAACTATTTAATGAAGCTGTAAAATTATCTTCTTAAATGTCATTGCCATAATAATTAGTTTTTGTAATCAATAACAATTAGCATGCTTATCCATGTCATCAAAATTTGACAAAGTTTAATAATTGCTAGGATGCTGATATAGAATATTATTTAAAAAATGTTCTATAATTTGTTCGTTGACTTGAATAGAAAGATTGCATGTTGTAAGTTGGAAGGTCTATATGGTAGAAATGTTAGTTTACTTCATAGTATCTGTGAAGAGTTCTTGGAACTAATTGAAAAAATGACTTTTTTTTCTTAATAATGATACAGGTCCAGTGATTATGAGTCTACTGCATATGTGACTTTTAGGGATGCTTATGCCCTGGAAACTGCATTGTTGCTGAATGTAAGGCTTTTATCAACTTTGTTGGATATCATGGAAAAATTGAATACATATTGAATTTCCTTGTTCTTTTCAACTTTCAATTAATTGTGTGCTACTTAGATATTTGTAAATCTATAAAGCATGAAAGTTTTGGTGTCGTGGGCTTCTGTATCAGACATGTGATCTACATCATTTTGTCTGACACACCAATGTTATGGCTGTGCTTCCGTGTCGTGTTGTTTCAAGTTTCATGTCTATTACAATGCCATGGTACATAGTTTGTGATGGAGTGTCGCTATATGCTTTCTTACTGAAATGTATGAGATAGATTTGAAATCTTTTTATAGTTTGTTTTACTTTTTGATCCAAATGTGGGCCGAGAGAATGGTCGGAGTGAGTAGAAAACGTGTGTGTTAGGCAGCATATAGTTGCACGAGTATGTTGGCAGGGTGGTTTCCGGCAAGTACTCTATTTCTAGAGTCAATATGTAAATGAGGTGAGATATATATAGGTAAAGAATAGACGCGTAGCTTTTTGTGGGAAATACCATTGGTTTTGAGTAGGCAGAGTGGATGATGATATGGCGTCATTGCTGAGTCAATGTCAGATGAATCACCCAGTTAGGATAAGTGGCTTCCGTCGTACGCTTAGGGAAATAGACTCCACTTATGATTTCACCCTGATTGGGTCTTGGCCCACTCCGGAACAACGTTGATGAAGAAAATGACTGTATTTTGTTTATGGATTGTTTAAGTTCAGCATCTAAATAGTGATAGATAGCTTCATTGCTTTCTGTCCTTTCCAAATATAATTCTACTATGGGCGACAAACGATAAATATATATGAAATTTCAATTGCATTACATTAGAGAATTTTGTTTTACTTAATATATTGTGATATTTGTGTCTGTTCAATTCAATTCATCTTGATTTTGGTCCAATGCTGTTTCAGGGATCAATGATTTTGGACCGATGCATTTCTATTTCACGCTGGGAAACTTATACAGATGACAGCAATAACTGGAACAATCTTACTCCAAACCATGAAGACAGTATTACATACTCACAAGTATGCATAAAATCCTTCCTAGAATGCTCTTACTTATAGAGAAAAGTCTTTTTTTTTTCTTTACATTTTCGGAGATATTCATAAACCATGGTTTAACAATTTGAGATCACTGTTTTGATACCGTTGGAATGAATACACATGTTCAAGTATATAGCACAGAAATTAAAGTTATTTGAATATAATTCAATGTTCAGAATGTGGGAAATTTATGGTTTGGAAAATTGGAAAGCCATAAATCTCCAGGATAGCTTATGAAAAATTGCTTATAGCTGATATAAAAACAATTTGAATATTTTATGTTATAAGCGCTTAATTAAGTTGTTTATCCAAATAAGGCCTTAGTCAATTGTTTCACAATCTATTTTTTCGTTGGCCTTTTGTAGTTGGCTTGTGAACTTCTATCTTGATTCGCCGTTTCTTGTTGTTAGTGTAATCTGTAGTCAAGAAACCTGCCATAATCATAAATACTTCAGAATTTATGATTCCCACAACATAAAAGACACATACCTTCTTCCATGATGGTATGATGGTAGAGAGTAGAAGTAATCATCGTCCTAATCGCAATCTAACCATTACTCGTTCGTTCTTTCTCAAGACCTGATATTGATGACTCATGACCTATGAAGCACTGATACACCTAAATGGCGCCACCGAATTGTACCCGATAGGCATGACTCATGACAAAGAAACCTTATGGGAGAGATAAAATCCTTGATCCTGTTCGTTATTTACAGTTATAGGAAGTTTTCAACTTCTGACACTAAATCCTTAGGCCTGTTACTTAATTAAATTGCATAATGGCTCAAAACATAATTTCACACGATTCATGATAATTAATTAATTAATTAATCTAATTATTAATGCTTACAGTTAGTAGTTTTAACTTTATTTATCAACTTGTTTCAACATTTTTTTCTTCCACAGGATATGCACATGGATAAGTTTGTTTCTTCCCCTGGAGAAGCACTGACTATGGCACAACAGGTTGTCAAAACAATGGTAGCGAAAGGATTTGTGCTGAGCAAAGATGCATTTGTGATGGCAAAAGCTTTTGACGAGTCGCGCAGTGTATCATCTACAGCAGCAAACAAGGTTGCTGAACTCAGCAACAAAATCGGGTTGACTGAAACCATAAATTCAGGCATTGAAACATTTAAATCTGTTGATGAGAAGTATCATGTTACAGATATAACCAAATCAGCTGCAACGGTAACTGGGACGACCGCTATAGTTGTGGCAACAGTTACCGGGAGAGCAGCTATGGCTGCTGGTAGTGCTATAGCCAATAGCAGCTACTTCGCGAAAGGAGCTCTTTGGGTTTCAGATATGTTATCTCGTGCGGCGAAATCAACCGCTGATTTGGGTCATCATCAAAACAAATGAAACTCCAAAACATACACTAAAATGTTTGGCTGTTGTACACAAGCAAAAAACAACAATTGTTTGGCGATACTGTATTGGTATACCGTAATCGGCTACTTATCTGGTGCAAATGTTGATATCATTAGTTCTGGAGAATCCATGATGAGCAGCAGCTGGTTTGTGTATGTATCTTTATAGAAATCAGAAACTCTGATTGAGTTTATATTTGTATGTATTGGGATAATTTCTTGTTTATTTTTCTATTCACTAGTTTTGTTCAATTTATTTGCTATGTACTGCTGATAAACATCCAGTCATATTTTATAATACAAATATTTGTGCAGATAATTCAAGATTTAGGAAATAGTATTGCCACATGACATTATGATGGATTTGGTTCCCTGACGTAGTTATAGATCTCGGTTTTCTGATGAATAACTAATGGTCGAGACTCGAGATTATTTAAAGTTAATTATTGACCGTATAATACGAACCATCTGATCTTAAATTAGAAACAAAGATTACTTATAGCGTGTAACTGCGTGAACCTGCTAGTGCAGGCAATCTATGTCCCGTTATGGTGAGATATATGATTGAACCTCAGCTTGAAATTGTTTACACTATCATGCATTGTGATTGTTTCTGCCTTGAAATACAGTGATTATCACCTTGTTGGTGATGAGTCTCTCCTTGATGATTCCTCCATTGGTACTCCAATGAGGGAGATGTGCCTGCAAAGACACTCTAACGCTATTTTCTAGATGGCATTCATCGTCGTGATAAGATGATTTCTATGTTTGGTTTAGCGCTAGACTTGTAATTATCGCGTCCCGATGCAAAAAACCAATGTGATTTTTAGAAGCTCCACATAGTAGCTTCAAATATAACGTGTTTTCTGTTTTGTGACCGTGGAATTGAATTTTTCGCAAACACATGCGATAAGAGTTTGTTGTAAAGGATAAGGTCTTTATTCTCACTTTCTTATCCACTTGTTCTGGTGATTAGACTTGATTGAAGGCCAGACTTGATTGAAGGCCGCGAGGTCATCCCAATGCAATTTTTTTGGTTTCTTAGGTTCTCGCCACAAGAGATAATTCTATCCGATACATAGTCAGACATTAAATGTACACACCTCTCTGCTCAGGTCTGGATTCAAACATCTATTTGCCACCATCCCAATACAATTATTGAACTTAATATGGAAGCCTTTGAAACAAGAAAAATAGTACCTCCAAAATCACTTAACTTATGTCAGATTACTTAGTTGCATCAAACACACTTTCATGCTGCCAACACACTTGGTTGTTACTTAGTTTCAACATAAGCTGACATTGATTTACATAATAACATGCTAACTACTTTCTAATATTTTAATGTTTCAACCGATTCTTTGCCAACTATATTGTTTTGCTTTTCAGAGGCATCATAGCCAATATTATTTCATTCCTAACTTTTTTTTATCATTCCCTTTACAACCCAACCACTTTTTTGCCGTGACCAACTTATTTTTGTTCAATAATAAAAAGTTACATGGATTGATATATAAGATTATTTGAATGTTTCTTTCACTCATTGTCCTTCATAATCATCATAATTTGTAAGTTTTTCTACGAAAAGTCATGTTGATTACAAAGCATCTATGGGCTTGTCCTGCTGAATGAGTAGAGTAGTGTGGTCAATCCCTTTTATATCCATAATAAAAGTTAAAAGAAAAATGCTCTTCTCCTAACAAAAAATCTCACTCCCAACCAAACTTCCAAAAATCCTCATGTGTGAGTTAACTCACGCGGACTGGTTTAACTCACGTTGCGTATAACATCTGCTTGAGTTAACTCGCGTAGGAGTTAAACATGAAAAAACATCTGTTTGAGTTAACTCACGCAGGTGTAAAGCATGAAAAAACACCCCACTTGAGTTAACTCACGCTACGTGAGTTAACTCATGCTGAGTATAACATTTGCGTGAGTTAACTCACGCAGGGGTATTTTGGGAAGTTTGGTTTGAAGCGAGCAAAATGTGATGGGAGAAGAGCAGAATTCAAGTTAAAACAATATCCACTTGCAATCCATTGTATTTTGGACACTACTTTTTCGCGTATGTTTGATTTCATTTCTAAACAAAAGTTAGAATTATGCCTTTTTGTCTCTACATTTGATTTTTATATTTGAATTTATTTTTCAACCCGCTTTTATATGAACGTATCAAATCATAAATCATTTAACATTTTATTCACTTTTAATCAGAATCAGTTTTACTTGACGATCAATTTATTTAAGGTTAATTTCTATCATACACACTTTTTTATAAGTGCACTTTCAGAAGCCATAAGTTATCAAGAGTACATTTTTCATAGAACACAAAATTAGTAGTTTTTTTTTTCTTCCTCTCTTTCAAATGTGGTGAAAGTTTCTACATTTTCATGGTTGGTTTCATTCCTCTAGACGGGCATTATTTAACTTCTTTCTAACATAGTAATGATGTATAGATTTTATTGCTACATAAAGATAAGATGATAGCTTAGAAAAGCATATTTTTACTTTTTAGTCCCCATTAAATCGGATAAATATTAACTTTGGTCTTTGTGAAAAGTTTAATTATTGTTAATTTTTGAACATGCGATCATTATCTACGTCAAAAAATCTCACATCAGATAAAATATGGTTTTAACATGTGTTTATGAGTGAGGATAATCCCCATCTCACAAGTCGGTTTAGTGGGGTTGTATTAGGTCAAACCACGATTTTTAATATGGTATCAGAACCTCCGTTAATATCCATTCGACCGCATGCTATCAAGTTTCCACTATCGGGTCATCCACCATCTATGTTCACGACCAAGCCCAATAATGCTGGTTAGGAGGGAGTGTCTTAAAGAGTCTCACATCAGATAAAATATGGTTGAACATGTAATTATAAGTGAGAACAATTTTCATCTCACAAGTCAATTTTATGAGGTTTTGTTAGACCAAACCACAATTTCTAAGAATTTCTTCAAAAGCAATACATAAGGATTTTTTTTGCTAAGGATTAACATTTTGAGTATTCTACATCTTTTTTATTGTTGAAGCCTTAACGTATTGAGTATTCTACATCTAACACTATCCTCCAAATAAATATAAGCAATTGACACTTCTAGCATTTAAGAACTGTAATTGTCATCTACAACCAACCACCTAAATGGATTATGATTTTGATTGGACGACAAGGGACGTGTAGCCTATTGAGAATTTCTTGCCTCTAGCTAGGTCCATTCAATACATAAACTCATGAAGATGATTAAAAAAAGACACAAAGTAGGTAAGGAAAAATAGTTTGCTTCTTTTTGTCACAAATCATTTGTATCATTTCTTATGTTCCTTAGTTGTGTATTCTTTAGTAAATGGCACGACATTGGTTTATAGTCCTACATTTTATGAATATATATAATCAAATTTTGGTGTAGCTTTTTTATTCTAATTTAAATTTAAACTCTTTGATTTATAATTTTATCATTTTTTACCAAGTTAAATAATTGAATTTTGTTCAAATTTCAAAATTTAAACAAATTTAATTTAATCTAAATCAAATTTAATTCTAATTTAAACTTTAAATTAAACCTTATCTAAAACTTAAACGACTAATCAATAACAAATAAAATCTAAACTAATTATCATTAAAATTTGAATTAAATATTAGTATTTAAAATAAAAATGATAATTAATATATAGCATAATTCATTCTACAATTTCATGTTTAATTTATCCTTTTTTTTTTGAAGGAATGTTTAATTTATCCTATGATAGTAGCCAACTATAATTTTCATTCAAAAAAAAAAAACGGACAAACGGACACGTCAATACTTATGTTAATCAAAAATATTAATTTCATATAACTAGCTAGATAAAACTCTTTCAAAAATAAAATAAAAACTAGGTAACACAAATGTGGTACTCCCTTTAATGAACAATAAAAATGTTAATGAAAAGTTTGAAAACCTCTTTCAAAATTCAAGTTCCCATTTGAAAGAGTGAGTTATGGCCGGTGTGTGTAATACCTGAAGTCAAAATTGGTGATTTTTCAAATCTATATGTTGTGGACCATCTAATTTAAAATGTGTTGTTTTCCTTCCTAGAAGATCACAAATTCAAATTAGGGGTTTCAGATTCTTCTAATTAAAAAGTTTGATTTCGACACTAAAGTGTGTTGAAAAATTTACTAACGGAAGATATCAATGCCGTTTTGTTTTTTTTACTTGTGTTTACATATTTGAGTAATTAATCTCTTATTAACAATAAAAAAGAGTAATTATTTCTCAACTATTACAAATTGCGAAAAAAAAAACTCATCTACTAGCAAGTAACTATATAAGCTAGGATCGTCAAAAGAAAAAGAACGATGTTATTTAAATATCAAAAAATCGACGTTGTATTCCAACAATATTTTTACATTGTATGAGAATGCTTCATTTATAATTGCTGTATGATTTGAAGAATTAGGTAACTGAACTGATTTGAGTTAAAGATTAAAAGAGTTAAAAAAACCGAAATTTAAATCTTGATAAAAGCAAAAATGCTAAGATAATAACTAATAGACTAATCTTTTGTAAACAAACTAATACACTAACATTTTTCAATTATAAAAACAGACAAGAAATTTGAGAATAATATTTCATGTGCTTTTCAATTGTTGACTAGGTTTTATGAGAAATTGTTTACCATACATAAGTATATATTTTTGACAAGTAATCATCTACTTTATTAAAGTAATCTTCAAAGCCATGTTTAGAAAAGGAAAAAGAAACAAACAAAAAGTTATTATTATTATATAATTTTAGGAAGAGTAGTGGAGAACATTAACAATACATAGCTTTTCAATCCAAAGATACATTTATTTGACTCAATCACAAGTCTCTTAGCCGAAGTTGACCAAAGACAATGTCTACCTAAAATGCTACTTGTGTCCAACTTAACCTGAATTTATAAAAAAACAAATAAAATGTGGAATGTTTCTTTAAATTATATTAAGTTGAAAACAAATATAAAATGAAATATGTAAGGCATGGAATTTATAAAACACTTTCATTTAAAAATTACTTGATTTATTCATTTTTAGTAACCAAGGAATTGTAGTAATAATTCTAATCCAATAAAAAAAATAAAGTGCTAGAAAAGTTGTGCTATGTGCTAACTACTAATCATCATAACTTGTAAAGTGGCCAACAGTTGGTAGCATAAAGATGGACAAGCATAGTGGAAATTGCATTGAGCACATAAACCTAAAATATACAAAAGTTATGTAACATCGACACTTTATATTGAAGATGTATTTGTTCTCTGATTCATGTAGGTGTTTGACACTTACACAACATTGATACATATGAACATGATTGATTACATTCAATTATTTCATTTTTTCGAATGATTATCTGTGTCGATCTATCCGTGTTAATGTGTTATCGGTGTTCGTGTTTCATAAACAAACAAATGCATTGTGCAAGTTTCCCTTTGCAGATTCAATTTCAATTAATTCCAGAGTATAATGACATCCAAATATTACAGTTATAAAATTGCAGAAAAGATAACACATTGTTAAGTGGAAGAAAGCAAATACTACTAAGTAATATTACCTATCTTTGTATTTGTAATTTTCTTTTGCAACTTTCTTGAATTTTACATGAAAGGAAATTGTATATATACCTTTCTATCTTTTTCTGTAAAATAAAAAGTATACACTTTGCAGCAAACTACATTGGTTATGCAGAGGAAGTGATTAGAACATGTTATTCACTCTATCCACCATATTAAAGACTCAACTATACAACAAAAATCTCACAAAAAAATACAAAATGACCCTGAATGATAAAACTCAAAATTTGGTATAAACCAGTGCTATTAGTACATGTCTGAAATCACAATGAGTTTGATAAAATCACGGTAACACATTATGATTCTGACAAACTCACAGATAATCGAAACATGTAGTAAACATCACCTGGAAGATGTAACTAGTAGCAGCACACGGGGCAGCGAATTAGTCCATTTTCATTACAATCCGGACAACGTTGGAATCCAAACTTGCCTTCTTCACGACCATGATCATCATATTCTTCCTCGTCGTCATCACCATCTTCATAGTAGATTTTACAACTTCCAAAACAAGTTTCACAAGGAACAAACCTTATATCACCACAATTCTCACATCCACCACAACTATCCTCAATTTTCTCACAACATTCCAACAATTTCTCAAGTTTTCCATCTTCATGAAGTTTCTCAATTTCCTCAACTCCACCAATGTAATTCTTACCAACAAAAACCCTTGGTAATCCTCCTCCCCCATACAAATCACCTAAAAGCTCTCTTAGCTCCTCCTTGAATCCTAAATGCATTGATACATCTCTCTCATCAACTCTCACTCCTAACCCTCTCAAAATCATCCTTACTTGGCAACAATCTTCATAAGTCTTTCTCACCCCTCTTAAGCTTGTGAAGTAGAACACAACCTTTTCCTTTCCACCAATCTTAACATCTACAAAAACATCATCTTTCATTTCCTCTTCATCAATTGATGTTTGTTTAAGGTAAAAAGGACTATCTTGAGATTGTTCTTGTAAGGATTTTCGAAACGATGAAATCACTTCAGGATCAAAATCAACCTGGTTGAGCTTTGATTCTTCCTCAGTAATTTGAAGCCACATTGGTTTTGGAGGATCAACACCTTCACCACCACCATTGACATCAAAAGAAAAGCTTTTGAAGTGATTCGGCGATCGAAAAGGACTAATATCTTCAAGACCTTCCATTAATTCCCATGTGTTGATTGTTTCTGGTTCACCAGGTGGTGTTCTTGTTGGTGTCTTAGGAACAACTTTTGTTAACTTTTCTTCAATCATGTTAGACCAAGTTTTTGCCTCAATCAACCCCATTGAAAATTCTTTCACTTTCTCATCACTTTCCAATGCTTCTTCCTTCTTCTCTTTCTCCCTTCTCTCATTTTCCTTTTCTTTCTTTAGTTTTTGCATTAAACTTTCTCTATCAAACCTAAAACTTTCACTCTCTTTAACTTTCCCATTACAAAACTTGAAATCATGAACACCATTAACACTAGGAACAATCTTTTGATTTGAAGAAGAAGAATTGAGTGGTTTGAGAGTACCTAATGTGGTTGATGTGAGTGCAACAACATGATAACTGTCTTCATCAGATTGAGGTGGGTGATGAACATGCATTGAATAGCTTCTTGGAACAGGTGAATAAGTATTGTTGCAATGTCTACATCGCTTTTGCTTGGAATTTGCACAACCCATTATCAATGGAAACTGAAAATTTTGATTTGATCAATGATAAATTTCCAAACTTTGATGATTTAAATTTGTGGGTCATAAATATATGAATCTGAAATAGAATCAAAATTCACTTATGTCAATTTTGGATATGAGAAAATGTAACAAAAAAATTCTAGATCAAATTTTGGTTTTTTTTATGTGACAGAAAAAAAGAACAAGAACAAAGGTACAAGGATGTTTGAAACAGTTTGAGATCAGAATTAAGGAACAAGTTGTACGTGTGAAAAGGATAAGAAATTCAGAAAGTGAAATGAAAAATGAAGAAATTTAGAAAAGTCAAAAGATGGAGGCTGAGAGATGAAAGAAAGAATTCATTGATCAAGCAAACTGTGGTCTCCACTCTGATGATCTCACACGCTCTTCTTCTCTCTTTAGAATTTTTTAGAGAGAGAAACGACAAAGTCTTCAAAGAACCAACCACAGTTGCAAAATATTAAGAATGTCATTTCAGTTTAGTTTGTTTGATTTATACGGTTGAATAGGAAACATAAATAATTTTGTTAAACAAAAAAATAAATGGAAAAGAACCAAAATATGTCAAGTGGCAACTTACATTTTTTTTTTTTTATTGTGAATTGATATCCTCCGTGCGCAATTGTGGAGACTAATTCTCGAATATTATAGGACCTAAATGAGCGGCAAACTCGAGTTTTAACGCTGCTGCATTCCTAAGCCTGAATTCGAATTCAGGACCTTAGTCAATCTAGAAGAGAACCGTGTCATCTCATCTAAGCACTCTTGGGTAGTGGCAATTTACATTGAGCTTAGGGATCTCAATCAATCTTTTAAAAATTGGATAATGTCGAACCGACGAGACTTGTAGTTTATGATTTGATTGTATTAAATCTTGAGTTTGGATGAATTTGTGATTGAATCGTCAAAATAATTGAACCGTAGTATAGATTGGTTTAAGGTTCAATCGGTTGGACCGTCTGATTCAATTTCTAAAACATTGATCTTAATTAGAGCTGTCAAAATGGGTCGGGCCGTATGAGATGGTTCGTTTAACCCGATTAATTATAGGGTTTGGGTCTTAAATATTGAGCCTGAATTTTAATAGGGCTTTTTAGCTCGGCCCTAAAAAGTCCGGTACTCGTTAGGGCTAGCCCGAACGAGCCGCGGGTAGCGCCCTAGCCTGCAAAACAAAAAAAAATCCTGTAAATTATATATATTTTTCAAATAATTCTTTACTTAGTTGATTATCAAAGTAAAAAATAAAAGTGAAAATTCAATGAATTAAAACAAATATAAATGTAATATAAAATTATATTTACTCGTTTTATTATTTATAATTTAAAGATCGAATATATAAATATTTCTAACCATAACATATCTAATTTATTTAAAATTTCTTTCCTCGCCGTTTTAGTTTACGACGTTTGTACGAAAATGTTTACAATTTATTTTTGCGTTACGCAATTATTTAAACATATTAAAAATATTATTTATAAAACAAATTATAGGAGTATTTTATAGTACTATTTTTTATAAAAAAAATGTAATTTTTAATACGAGCCGACCCGTTTAGCCCGCGGCTCGGGTAGTATATTTCAAACCCGTTTTACAACCGGGCTTTTTGGCCCAACCCGATAAAGCTCGAAGCCCGTTAGGGCCAGCCCTAAATGGGTCGGGCCGCCCGTTTTAACAGCTATGATCTTAATAGATATCCATGTTTCAACAACTTGTTACTTGCTCAATTGGCTAAATATAAGGGTCATCTTAAACACTTTAGATCCTCTGTTATGATTTTAAGATTTGGACCCTCAAAATTTGAGCAAAAACTTTGGGCTTGAAAATTATTACTACAATTTAGATCTGAATTCTGCTCTTTACCCAACAAAAATTGCTCCCTCCTAAGTGAATTGACTATTTTGCCCCTATGTGAGTTAAGTTACGCTGCGTGAGTTTTTTTTTTTAAGAAATCAAAATGGAATTATATTAACAACGACGCTGGAAACTCCTCAGTACAAGGTGTACTAAAGATCCAGCCCGACAAAAAACACGCTGCGTGAGTTAACTCACGTTGAGTACTATTTTCGAACAAAACTCAGCAGGCAACCACACAACTCCATTTTTTCTTTCCCTCCACCTCTAAAAACCCAAAAAGTGTGAATTTTTGGGTCAAAATCTTCATTCCAAATCATTGCAAATCGTCATGAAGCAAGTTTCTACACTCATCAAGCATCAAAGAACAGGTAATGTATCCTCAAAACTCAATCGTTTTTTGCTGTTTTTCTGCAAGGTTCGTCATTTTTTTGAACTAGGTGGTAGGGCTCAGTGTGAGTGAACTCATGCTAGTTGTATGGGATGTGTGAAACGTTGACTCACGCAGGAAGTTAACACTAGCGTGACTGAAGTCACGCTACTGTGATGCCCAAAATTTGAATTTTCGCGCCACTTTTTTTCCTTGCTTTGCTTGCTGCACAAATTATTTATTTATTTTTTCCTTGTTATTTTTTTATTCAATAGACATAGAGTGATATGGTTGAAAATGTGGTGGAGGATGGCGTTGAACCAAAACCGGCCAAAATCAAAGCTTCCGGTGTAGGCGTAGGTTTCGGCGTAACATCCAGTGATGTCAAACCAACCAAAGATGTGAAGTTTAAAGTGAAAGTTCTCTTTCAAGCTCACATTGGTGACAACCAAGTAAAACCTAAACCGATACCTACCGGTAACTTTGAAGAAAAGTCTAAACCGGTACCTACCGGTGTTCATATTATTGAAGAAAATACCATGTCATTTTTTACAACAAATTAAAGATGGAGAGATCGTTGGGTCCGTCGACAAACAGCAAGGGCTGAATTTACTATTTCTATAGATAAATCTAGTACAATAAGGCCATATATGACGATGAAATGTGAAAAGAGTGGTGAATACAAGCCACCTAAGACGAGGAAGAAACCAAAGCTTGAAGGCACGGGCTCAAGGAAATTTGATTGTCCGTTTAATACACTTTTTGGTCGGTCGGTGTTCGTCCTATTTTTTGGTGGTATTACACCCCGACGTATTTTTTGGTGGCCGGTCATGTAATTTGGATATTTGTGGCCAATATGTAACTAATATTATATATATTATATAAATATATGAAGTAAATTTTTATTTTGCGACCTGTTATGTCACGCCAATTATTGCTCGCATTTTTTTGTCTCTAATTATTCAATGATTTATTTTATCTTATTTCTCTCATATTTGTTTTTCATTATATTTTGTGAAGTGAAACATGTCTGAAGATGCACAAGATCCAGTTAAACTTCATGTTCGTTATGCAGATGTGAAAAAGAGGGCTAGGTTCTTTGTTACATATTTATGTCCGATCCATTGAAATATAATATTTATTAACATGTAATATCGTAATTTGTTCGAATTTGTGTTCGTATTGTTGATGAATTTTTGTTTATGTAATTTAACAATAAATTTGGTTAATTTTTACCGTTTAGGTAAGATTATGTAATTTTTCAAAATGTATGAAAAAATTGATGTAATTTAGATCGTTTACATGTCATTAAGTGTAATTAAGTGATTACAGGTCGGAAAGGTATGCTTGCACAGGTCCATAACTGGCCTTCATAAATATGGAACCCGTGTCTATCTCGTATATATACAAGTACTCCATAATTGAATTTTGTGGTGTCTGCAAGTATCCAAGTCCACGAGTATGATTAAATTATTTTGTAAAATCGATTTTGATAAAATTATTTGTTTCTTCATACATTAATTGCTATTGCCAACCAACTAAATAAATAACTAAAAGATTTATTGGTTCAAATATACTAATAGATTGATACTATAAAAAAATATCATAATATCAATAAATCATGTTTTGACAATAATACAATAATGAAACTATATATATATATATATATATTTTTTTTGAAACAGTATATTTTTTAAAAAGTCAATAGTGCACGAATACTCGCAGGTATTTCAAAAAAAAAAATTGTACCTTAACCCTCTCTTTAAAAAAAAAAGTACCTTAACCTTCGACAATACCATCTTTCAAGAAATCATTTATTTTACGTACAAGTATATGTTAAGCTACATACATGACTTGTATTGTATCTATAGCAGACATTTATTCATAGATGAGTCTGAATTTTTTCAACTACCCTAACTTATCTTATATATGCATGAGAGACTAAGTTTGATCCTCACCAAACATGTGTCTTAAGGACCCTTAAAAAAAGTGTGTCTTAATTAGGATTAAGTCGATAATTAATTTTAATTTTTATGGAAATTGTGAGTTTATTGCTTTGATTAAGAAAAGGGAAAAAAAACAAGTCAAGAAAATAAGAAAAAAATTGTGATAGGATAAAATAAGCGAATGCGAGGATTATTGCTTGATTCACTCTCTCACTTTCTCTCTCCAACACAAATCAATACTATTTTAGTATTTTTAAACCTCCTTGCACGTTATTATATTTAAATTCAAATCATGAAACAAAAACTATTAATTCGTTATTGTTTTCAAAATAATATACTGTATTTATTAATTTTTTACTGTTATAACAAAGGTTACTGCCCTTCAAACAAAAAAAAAACTAGGTGAAATGTTGATTCTTATTCTAACCGTTGCCTTGCGCCTTAAGTAATTTTCTTTGGTAATTATCTTATGCTAAGTCGGCACAAGTTAAAGAGTTAAAAATAATTAAAAGATAAATTTTGTATTGAAAAAATAATAATTTTAGAGTAAATTATCAATCCTTCTCTAATAAATTTTAAGTAAATTGCACACCAATCCTTTAGGCTTTGATTGGATGAGAAAGGAAAGTGAAGGGAAAGAAACTAAAAGGAATGATTGTTGAAGGGATGAAAGTGAATGGAAAGTAAGATGAAAGTGAGATGATTTTTTAGGTGTTTGATTAGAATGAAAGTGAAAAGAAAGTGAGAGGAAAGAAAGTCCTAATTTTATTATTTGACATAAATGCCCTTGTATTAAAATTAAAATGATATATATTATACATAACAAATAACACAATAATTATACACACTTTGGAATATAATATAAAAAATATTAATTGTGTAATGTTGAATATTGTTAGCCTAAAGCCATGTTACGTGAGAAGCAAATAAATTGGTAGTCTTCAAAGTAAGGGTTTTATGTAAATTTATGGAAAATGAATGTGCACTTCATATACTTTCTTCATACTTTCTGCGCATATTAGAAGAGAATGATTTTGGACATGGGACCCACAAAGATTCTTCTTTCTTTCCTCTGACATTGCAACCAAAGGGTGGAAAGAAACATTTCAATAAACTTTCTATCCTTCCTCCTATCAATCCATTCACCTTCCTTCAAACCAAACAGCCCCTTAATTTCAAAATGAAAATATACAATTCCTTTCCCTTTTACTCTTATGTCAAAAAATTGAGAAAATTAAGTTTTTTTTTTTTTTTTAGTCAGGTAGCCTAATGGCTAGAATTCACCTTATAAGGTGAATAAGTGGGGTGTCTAGAGTTCGAACCCCGACCCCTGCATATAATAATGCATTGTCCTATCAACTGAGTTATACTCACGGGACAACTAAGTTTATTTCTTGAGAGAAGTTTCAATTGCATTCCTTCTTTCATATTATGTTAAAATCTACGCATCTTTTTCCTTTTTTTTTTTCCTAATAGTTTAACGATGAAAATTTAACACGAAAAATGCAGAAAATATGGGTATTGTTGGTCCATTTAATATAGTACAAATTCTAATGCACAGTTTCCTGCATTTTTCATTCGCAACACAATTAACATATAGTTCAAAACCAACTCAAAGGAGAGGTACAAGTAGAAGACCTGCTACTACAGAAATATCTCGCTATTGTCAAAGACAAGCTAGCCACCTATAACTATTACGAAGTTGCTCACGTTCCCAAAGAGCAGACGTCTTCTTCAAGCTGGCTTGCACACACTCGACAGGTATTAACCATTCATTCATTCAAGAGACCCTTGAGAAGCCAAGCTACGAGAAAACATTGGTGTTGGTGTCCTGGCGTTAACCAAGCCGCAGAGAACTGATGGATGACACAATTAATATAATACACCGAACAAGGAAAACTCTTAGCAGACACCATCGAGGCTAGGTTGGTGAAGAAAATGGTAAGTAAGCATACAATCATAGTGGGAAGGTTGTTCAAGAGAGGGTTCTCCACTCCCTTATTGAAATGTCTAGACAAAGATGAAGTCGTCCTTACCCAATAAGGGAGTGGAGAACCCTTTATGGAACAACCTTGCCACTATGAATGTATGCTTACTTGCCCTTTTCTTCACAAACCTAGCCTCGATGGTGTCAGTTGGGAGTTTTCCTTGTTCAATGTATTCTATTATCAATGTATCCATGAGTTCTCCGCGACTTGGTTGACTATAGTGAGATATTTATGTATTAGTATGTCACCCTTGTCCATTTCAATATTGGGCCCTTAGACATATCTCTTGTTATGTAGGAGGGGTAAATTCCATCTATGACACTCATGTCCCTCAACATGATTCGTTGAGCACTCATCAACCGACTTTATAGTCAATCTGTTACGGACGACGTTTGTACGACAACAAAGTACTTGACTCCAAGGTCTAGGGTACATAGTGGCTTTAGGTCGAATGGTGAAATACACCACTTATCACAATGAGAATAACTTATGACATTTACATAACTTCCTATGTAGCATTTTCATGGTGGGTCAATCCAATGTAAATATTACTCCTAATATTGATATCTATGTGGAGATTTTTTTTTTTTTTTTGACACAATGTGGAGATTTGTTTAACTTTTTATATATGTGAGATGTGATCATCAGTCGACCCACATGATAGTCTCTATGTTTTAATGTTATCTCATTTCACAATAAGGTTGACTACGAATATTTTAAGAATAATGTCATTTAGTTTAATGGGTTCTCACGATTAAGCCACACTTAATGTTCCATTAGAAAGACTAATTATTCTAGAGACTTTATTATTTTGAAACATAACAATACAATTTAGAAATGACATATATATATATATATATATATATATATCATAATACAAAGCCAAATTCAATCAATATAGATTGCTATTAGGGCATACTTCAACAAACGAGAGAGGAGCCAGTAATCCCTCTTGCTTTAAATCTTTTTAAATATTAATTTCATCAGTTGGACTACCATTGAAAAGAATAGACATGTTCCCCATAAATACACACACATGCACAACTTCCATTTCTCACTAAAGTCAAACATACTAAACATATAGTCTAAAAATCCCCAATCTACTAAGTCATAGAACTTTTCAAAGTCTACATAACTTCGAGGAAAAGTAGTTAAAGTTAGAAAGAGAGGTTTTTTTTTTTTTAATTTTTTTTTATGTTAACTTCGCGGTTCTTACAATACAAGTCATGAGCGATAGCGAAGCCAAGCCGGATAGGGTTTTTTCTTTATGTCGAAAGCCCCAAAACTAGCTATCTTATAGCAGACAACTCAAGCAAACCTACTCAACGAATCTCATAAGTAAACGCCTGTTCGCATCACAACTAATAGAAAAAAACGACTAGACTAGTAGTGGAGTGCTCCTTGTTGTTCGGATCTTGACCGGGTCCGAGCTTCCCAAGCTCTATGCTGTTGGGGAACACTATTAGCTTTATATTATTCTGTACATACGGCCGTAAATTATTGTATCATTATATACCATATCCATCTAAGATAAGATCTCCTAGGGCACAAAGCCCATCTTGCTCTCCAATTTTACAAGCACTAACCCAATCTCACAGGGAAAAAGGCCGCTAGTAATTCAGATTTTGGTCGGATAATAAGTAAAGTAAGACCAATTATTATTTTAACCAAAGCTCAAGTTCTTTCAAACAATTCGTTCTTGACGTAGATAATTAACCATCTGAACACAATCATTTGGTTAAAAAGAGTATTTAAATGAAAAAGAAAATGTTAACAAAACTATATTATAGATTCCACAAGTAGGTGGAAGAAAATAAAAAATTGAAGAGACATACATTTAATATATTGAGACACATTTTAAACCTGCAATGCTTCTCTATATTTAACATGTGCGAGCTTTACCACTAATATAGAGTACTCTCTCCGACCTTAAATATAAATAAAGAATCCATTAATTTGAATCAAATTCATTTGATTTTTTGATTACATTTAAGACCAGAGTGAATATATATATTGTTATCACTTCTAATATCCCAATAGAGGAATGCCAGCTATTTGCATTGCACACTTAAGCAGAGTTTGATTAATCTGATTTGGCATCAAATGTTACACGTGGGTGCAGGTGGACATAGATCTTGCTTTGATGGTTTCCTTTCAACTTAAAAGATTGTTGGTCCAATTATGATTACAACTGTGGAGGGAGCAACTTCAATTTCCCCTAATCAACGCCTCAATTTGCATATAAAGGCTTCCCACGTTCATTTTCTATTTCATCATTGTGCATTCATCCATCCTACTATTATCGATCATCTCATTTATTTCCCTTTACAGTTCAACAACACGTTTGTCTCAGTTTTATGGTATTTTATTTGTCTCGTCTTTAACAATTTATATCTTTTAATATTTCCCAGTTTTAGTTAAACGAAAAAAGTGTACACTCAAATTGGTTGTCAATAATACAGGTTGCATTGCATCTCCATAATTACTAATAAAAAAGTTGCATCTCTAAAAATATATTAATATTCCTTTAAATTATTTTACAGTTTTGAGGATATTCTTTATTTTTCTTATATACTTCCTCCAGTCACTATTGTAAACAAAACTTTACTTTCTAAATAGATTGAATAATTAATGTATCTGATTATAATATAGATTAGATACATTAAGTATCAATATATATATATATATATATATATATATATATATATATATATATATATATATATATATATATATATATGGGTTTGCTAGGATCCACTAGGTTTTATTAAATTGTGTTTTAGCAAAGATATAACTAAAAAATTGTTAAATACACCTTAAGGTGAATGTTGCTAAAACATACCTTCTAAAAAAATAAGTGGATGTATGTTAGCAACTCCTATAGACATTTGCTAGGATACACCCACTTATTTTTTAGGTGTGTTTTAGCAAGTTATCACTAAAAAGTAGTTAAATACACCTTAAGGTATAACTTGCTAAAACACTCCCACATAAAAACTAAAGATAATGTGAGTATGAAATAAAAAGTTGTCACAAAAGTTGTAAAAAATGGTTGTTCATATATCATTTCTCATATATATATATATATATATATGAAAAGTGATGTTTTGTTTATAATAATGGCTAGAGGAGTAGTTATTTCTTTCCTTTGTCAACTTTAATCGTTTGTGTTTAAAAAATGTCAATATCAGACCAAATTAAGTTATCATTTTTGTCTGATATAAAGATAAATTAATTTATCATTTGAAAAGATAAACTAAGAGTCTGTTTGAAACAATTTTTGTTTTCAGTTTTTAAAATATACAAATCTTCTTCTCACAATAGTTATCATTTTACTTATTTTAGTTTTAGTCTCAAAAACTAAAAAATTCAAAATAGTTTTCAAAACTGTAATTTTAAAAATAATTTAGCAAAAAAAATTTAAATTTTTAAATTTTTAAAAACTTTAAAAAGAATTTTTGGAAAGTGTTTTAAAGAGGCTTTAAATCTTCAATTGATCATCAAGACAGTTTATAAGTTGAATCATAATAACTATTAATAAGATATCTAATCCATCAGCCTAATGTGATATTTTTTAGTTTTTATTTGATTGTGACATTGTTGTTGTGAATAAGATATAATTATGACCGACAATGAATCTGTGATAATGGTCATAAGACTTTGTGTATAGTAAAAATTCGGTTATGATGGAAAAACCAACCTTGTGTTGACCAAGTTTTTAGATGAAGATTAGTCATATGTAAAAATTTTGTACTTATAATGTGTTAGACATTGTCATTATAATCGTGTAATGTATCAAAATTTGATACACATCCTCAAATATCTTTTTAGTTAGTCATTTTTGTCATCTTTTTAGTCATTTTGGTCCTCATTTGTATTTTTCATAAGCCAACTTAAAGATAATTAGAGATACTTTTGCAGTTATGATATCTTCAAGGATTGTAATGACAATATCTAATTTATTCAAAGAACAAATTGGTTTTTATCCCAATTAATAATACAAGTTGTTGAGATGTGACTCAAAAATGAAGGTTTGGAAAAAACTTGGAATCGTGACACGATTTTACAATGTCGAGAGCTGTTTTGTAGGATGCCAAATCGTGACACGATTTTGGGGAAACGTGACACAATTTTTCGATTTGCTGGACAAATTTTTAGGATAAGGTTGGTCGTATGCACCAAACGTGTCACGATTTTGTCCAGATCTGAACACATTATAAGCATTCTTTGACCCATTTGTTGGGCAAGCTTAGTGAATCTCATGGAAACCAAAGGAGGGAACTTTTAGGATTTTAGATACTAAAGATTGAGGGTCTTTGGGTGAGATTCAATCCTTCAAGATGTGAATCTTGAAGAATCAAAAGAGGGGGCTCTTGTGAAAAGGGTTGGTGCCTTTTGGGGATGATTCATGGGGTTGGGAAACACATGAGTGGAGAGTCTTTTGTGAGCAACTTGGGTGAGTCTTATGAAACCAAAAGAGAAGATCCTTAGTGAAATCAAAGGCTAAGGGTTGGTTCTCTTTTGAGGTTAGATTCTAGAGTTGGGAAACAATTGTAAACACCTTGGGAGAGTGAAAATCATGAGTGTCTTGTTCATTGGTGAGATTGGGAAAATGGGTAGAAATTAGGGTTGTTCTTTGTGAGCTTGTTGAAGCTAATTTCTTGTAACTCATTTGTATCTCTTTGTAAGAACTCATTGATAGTGGATTTGAGATATCAATCTCTCCCCCAGATTAGGTCAAGTTGAACCGAACTGGGTCAATAACCTTTGGTGTGTCTTTTCTTTATTCTCTTTATCTTGTTTATTCCTTGGTTGAATTGTGGTTTTGATATGCACTTGGTTTCTAGACTAGGTCTATATTGATGTTGTTGCTTGTGATTTACTTTGGTTGTTGGTTGCCATTGATACTTGCTCCACACATCATAGTTTGTATTGGTGTGAATTTTGAGTCCAAATTCACAAAACACAAGTAAACTAAGAAAGAAACTTGGGTCAACAATGTATATATTTTTAAAGATGCATGACTAATTTAACATGAAAGAAGATTAGTGATATATTTAAAACTTTAAATTAAGTTAAAGAGTCGAAGAAGTTTTGCCCATAGTTTGGTTTGTTGTTCTCTTTTACTATTTTCTATTAAGTACACCCTCCGGTCACTAATATAAGGAAAAATTTGATTTTTAGATTCATTTATTAAATAACGTATGTGGACTTTATTATAGACTACATACGTCATTTAATGAATGAATCTAAAAATCAAATTTTTGCTTATATTAGTGACCGGAGGGTGTATACAACTTGATTTTCAATCTTAAATTTAATTGGGTGTTCATCGATTTAGGTCGAACTAAATCAAACCGCAGTCCGAACCAAATTAAAGTAGTGTCTGATTTTGATAAATTTCTAGATCGTGAACAAAATCGAGTTAAACCGTTCAAATTTGTTCATATTTGGTTAGGACAATGGATTTCAAGATTCCTATTCGGTCATCCGCATGTCGAACATGGCTACATAAATTAATTTTCTATCCAAAAGTAAACAATTTATTTCACTTAAAAATAGAGTTTATAGTCAAGTTTGTCTCTAAAATTGTAACTACTTGTCATATTAATCCTTGACTTTTATTATTTAAGAATTTCAACTTACGTTAATCAAATTGGTTCCATCATTTAATATTTATCTAGAATTTATCTATTTTTATGGCCTTATTTAGATCAATAATTTAATGTTTTCAATTACTTTTGTTGCATTTTATTACTTTTTATTTGTTTTCTTTTTCTTTGGATAAGAACAAGAAACTATGAAGAAAACGAGGAATTTGATGCATTTGGCTAGGTTTTGATGTTAACGTGATGATAATCGAAGACCAAATCAGTGCAAAAAGGGTTAAAAACTGATCAAGATATATGATACTATAGCTATAGCCAAAAGTCCCTTGTCCGTAGCCAAAAGCATGATGGAGCAAATGAACTAGAGAGAAAAAAAAAGAGAACATTATGGGTACCCGTAATGATGGACACGACCGTAGGCCACGTGACTGCCGGGAAAACGTCGGTTACACTTTAGAACTTGGACGATTTTATGCAAAAGCCGTGTTATTTTTAGCGAAGCATTCGGTCGTGGTATGGTCGTGAACTATTTTATCAGGAGAAATAGCATTTTTCTTTGTGCAATTAACAACTTTCATTATACTTAGCTTAGTTTACACGAATATTAAAATTGCATACATGACAAGATGCTAACAGAGTTAAAGTGATTATTTTTTTTTAACAGCAAATTTTATATAAAGATTTGATATCTGCTCAAGACGAACAGAGAGTGGTGATTCAGAAAATACAAACTACAGACGCCGCCGTATATAGGCGAAACACACGAAAATATACACCATAAAAGAAATAAACATCACTATCTAAACACATAATCCATCACGAAACGACCACTATAAAACAATATCTATAACCACTCATCGCCAATGAGTATCTTAAAATAACACCCCTTTGACTATGCTTAAAAGTCGTTTACTCATGCCATCACAAATAATCGACTTGGGGGCATCCCTTTATCAGTGAAATTTTGGGTTGATCCAAGCCTATTACTATCTCCTTGGTAACGAAAATTATTATGTGTTTGAAGTTGTGTAAGTGCTATGTCATACTCCTCAATGTATGCTTCATTCTTACCTCTCACTAACCTCATTTATTTATGGACTCGAACGTCGTAGTATATACAGATACACCATCATCAACCGTCATTGCTACCATGGACTCTACACCACCATTCACGTAATTATTCTTCAATAAATTTACCATACTATAGAACTTATCTATATTTCATAATTTTTTTTATATAGTGCATAGTCTTTTAAGTTTATTAATCTATACTATATATAAAGAAAGGAAAATGATAAATATTATCTAGAGACACGACATGATATTAGTTTAATTAAATTTATTTATCTATTACTATTGTTTTTGGTTGCGGCGCCGATCATAATGCTGACGCTAGTACTACTGCTTTATTATATATCAACGTGAATGGCATTTTTGTTGACCTCAAAAATGGACAAGACTTAGGTCTCTATTCATTTTAATATCATATAAGATAATAGAAGAAACCCATATAGCCATAACATAATCCTTATTAGTTTAACTAAATCTTCTGATTAATATATGATTCAGTGCCAACAAAACAGGAAAAAATACAGATAAAATATGTCATGAAATTATGTAACTAATAATTCATGAATGCTTGGAAAAAGGTAGAATTAGTTTAGTGGCATTTTATTCTTGGACGGTATGTTTGTCTGCCTCTTGCTATATGTATAAAGTTATAGACTCAATTTATTATACGTTGTGATAATGTAGGATATTAAGATAAATTAACTATTGGTGGAAATGTGGGACATATACTATATCTATATTTGACATCCAACGGTTCATTCTCTCTAGCTAATCTAATTTTTGGGATGAAATTCTGCAAGCTGTGATTGTCTTCAGCTTGTCCACATGGCCTGAAATTGCGGCCACTAGTGATGCATTTGATCATCTTCAAAGTTCAACTGTATATTATTTAAGGAAAATATTAACTAGTTAAGGAGATAAATATAGTAAAAAAAAACTTAAAACTTGTATAAATAAATTTCTATAAGTATAAAAAAAATTCAATGCAAAATGTTCTTCTTTTGTATTTTTAATTGGTACCTCATGAACATTGGTTAACGTGATTTTGTATTTATTTAGTTCATTTCATTTCAATTTAGTTCATTTTTATTTTATTTATATTTGTATTTATTTAATGAATAATATCGAATCAATATTTATTTTTCAGTTCATTAGACAATTAAAATACAGTAAATACGTAAATTAATTAATTTTAATAAAGTAAATAAAATAATTTAAAAAAAAGTATAAATAAAATAATTAGAATAAAGTAAATAAAATAATTTAGAATAAAGTAAATAAAATAATTTGAATATAGTAAATAAATTTTGAAAAAGTAGCCACTATGCGCCACTTAACTTAGCGTGAATCAGAATAAAATTTGTCTATTGACTAAATTTGACTAAAGTCTAAAAAACGTGTTCTTGAGTTGTGACCACCCGCCAAATTGGCGTGAGTTAACTCAAGCCAGTGTTAACCTGGGCGTGGGTTAACTCACGCTAGTGTTAAACCTTGCGTGTGTTAACTCAGGCTAGTGTTAAACCTGACTCACGCTACTTTGGCCGGTTGTTCATGCATTTTAATGCATTGTAAATGGTTTTTAGACGCCGTTGTTAACTTTTTGCATTTAGTTTAGACTAAATTGTATTTCTGGTCCCTTAACTATTTAGGTAGTATCGTTTTGGGCCCTTAACTAAAATTCAATTTATTTTGGTCCCTTAACTTCTCTCTGTTACACATTTTGGTCCTTTTTGTTAGTTTTAATTCAAAAATGTTACATTTTTTCATTTTCTTCCGGAATTTTTCAGGAATTCTTGTTGTTGAAGGTTGATGAAGATGAAAAAGAGGAGAAGAAGATGAAGAAAACCTAACGTTTTTGAATTAAAACTAACAGAAAGGACCAAAATGTGTAATGGAGAGAAGTTAAGGGATCAAAATAAATCAAATTTTAATTAAGGGACCAAAGTGATACTATTTAAATAGTTAAGAGATCAAAAATGCAATTTAGCCTTTATTTTATGATTGTGTATTGAATTAAAAATTTGAATAAAGTCAATAAATAAATTAGAATAAATTCCGCGTGAATTGGAATAAAAATTGCGACGGCGTGAATTCAAATAAAAATTGCGACAACGTGAGTTCGATTAAAAATAGTGTCTTGAATAAATTCGAATATAGATGATTCTTAATAATACATGTTCCTAAACATGTCCTATCATTACATTACATTCGGGTTGCACCTTCAAACTACAACAATATAATTGTCTTACCTCTGAAATGACAAATTCAAACTTGCTAAACGCTAGGACTCCAACGTTCGCCCAACACTCATGTTTTTCCTTTGAAAAGAATAAATTTTTGTTAGGCTTGCTTTAGATGATGGTATTCAAGTGCCAATGAAATGAGGTTCATTCCTTGTCACTTTAATACATTCATCTAAACCAGCCTAACAAGAATTTAATTTTTTCAAAGGAAAAAAATGAATGATGGGCGAATGCTGGGGACCTGGCGTTTAGCAAGTTTGAATTTCCATTTCAGAGGTAAGACAATTGTTGTAGTTGGAAGATGCATTTCCCTACCTAATCACGGTCTTATAGCGGAATCAAATTTTTGATGATATCTTCAGTTGATCTCAACAACGTTACTCGCATATCGATCCATTGGAACATGCTGTTCTCCCAAAACATGCTCGTCACATTTTTGTCGTTCGTTAATTCCATCCAAGTGAATGATACTCTCCCCTCTTCGAGCGTTGGATGTTTATACCGAACGTGTTCCACCCTCCTTGTGTCTCTAGGGTTGACTCCTTGGTTGAATTCGGTGAGTTCATCCTTTAGACCTCTTAGCATTACACCAAGGCATCAAACCTTCAACCTCTGCGGTTCTCCGCCGTTGAATTGTGCATGAACGTCGATCCACCCGGCCATTGCTTCAAATCTACACCATAAGAAATTAAAAGCAATCAATGAAAAACTCATTCAAACATTTCATCAAATACTTGGAGTGCAAATTATACATAAACCCTAAAAATGATAACTACAACATAAACATGCAAACATCTAAATAATTAAATAATATAAGTCATTTGCATGAAACATTGAATCGCATATTGCAAAAAAATTCAAAATTTAAACAAACCCTATATCTAAAAAAATCTAATCTAAGTGTAAAAATCTAACATAATCATGCAAACATCTAAACATCATAACAATTAAGCACTATAAGTCATTTGCATGTAACATTCTATCATTTCTTGCAAAAAAAATAAAATTTTAACAAAACACTAAACCTAAAAAATTATAGCTTAAGTGAAAAAATCTAGCATACCAACATAATTTAAGTGAAAGCTTACTTGATGTTGTTGTTGGAGTGTTGTTTGATTTGAAGTTGAAGGAATTTTGGAGTTGGATAATTTGAGAATGTTGGTTGAAGATGAGGCAGAATGAGGTTCTGCCTGGCTAAGAGCAGCACGTAGCGTGACTTAAGTCACACAACGTGACATAACTTGCGCAACATGAGTTAAGTTGTGCAGAGGCATTTGTGACATTTACTTTAGGAATGAGCGAAACGATTGGGGTAAAGAGCATAATTCTTCTGAAATTTGGTTTTTCATTGGGCCTGACAATATACGGGCCTTTTTTTGGAAATATAATGAAGTTATAATTGCTAATCTTCCCCCCTTTATAAAAAAATTACAATCTTAACCATAAGTTACAATTGTTCTAGAAATAGATTTTATAGTGTAATACTTTTGCTATAATTTTTTTAACAAGAATTTTTTAAAAGTAAGCTTTAAATGAAAAATAATAACTTATCTTAAAAATTACAATATCATTCTAAGTATTTCATCATTTTACTATAATATTTTTTGAATACTAAAGTTTTGAAAAAACCTCTAATCTATATCTACTCCCAAAATAGTTTTATCGGCATGTTAATAAAAAAAATATTATTACTCACTATAAATTAATTAATTTAAATGTAAAAATGTTGAGTATTTGAACGGAAATAGTGTTGAGAAAAACTCTTATTGGGATAATAAACTTTTATAAATATTTAGTGATTTTACTAATAAATTTTAAGTTTTGTTTAAAAATTCTAGTAAAAAAAAATACTCTTGTTAAAACTTTATCGATAACTTATCCTTATTATCCAGAAGTCCTAGCTCAACTGGCAAAATGCCGAAATTGTTAGGCCGGATGTCATGACCGGAGTTCGAACCCCGATACCTCCACTTGTGTGTGTGTGAGTTTATAATGGCTTTGCCATTTCGTCTATCTACCAAAAAAAAAAAAAAAACTTATTCTTATTTATTAATTTTGTTAGGTCTGCAGCAATTTAACGTAATGTTTTCCAGCTCATTTGCTTTATTAGGTTTGCAATTATTTAATATAACAAATTCCATCTAAAAAAAATGCATTGCACCAATTTTATTCTATCATCTTGCCTTGTTTTTTTTGAAGAAAATATTTTCTACACTTATTTGATTTTGCACGTTTGTTCTAAAAACTATGAGCATATCAATGATCACGTTTGATGTCTTCTATTTTATACTTTTCTGTTTTAGAAACTATGATCACATCAGTGATCACGTTTGACGCCTTCTATTTTATACTTTTTTTTTTTGAATTTTTTTTTACAATATTTTGTACACTTTTTTTTTAAAACCAATTTCATGCCTTTATTTCATTCCTATCATGTTGCCTTTTTTTTTTTTTTTTTTTTTTTTTTTTTTTACAATATTTTCTACACTTATTTAATACGTTTTAAAAACAGAATACCCTAATTTTCATGCAAACTCGGCTACCCTAATTTCCATATAAACTTGGTTATATATACCCGAATTATTGATATGCTTACCAAATTTTCTTTTATAATATTTTCAGATTTCATACATTTTATGAAGTGTTTTATTTTGTCTACTATGGATTATCACATGTTATTTTTTCACCGTTACCTATTATATATTGCATTTTATTATTCGTATGTCAATCCCTTTACAATAAACCCAAGCGGAGCACGGGTCAAAAATCTAATTATATTTAATTAGGTATTATTAGTACTACAAACCGAAGCGTACCGAAGCTCTATATCCTCATACGTACCAAATTCTTCTAATGTAGCGTACCGCGAACCCATACCCTTACCGCGTATCAAGACGAATCACGAATTATGTGACTAAGGTTTATAGACCTCTCAAGTAGTCTAAATTTCCCTTGCTTTATAGCATCTGGAGGTATGAGTCAAACCTCTTAGGATTTAGTCTTCGATGCTATCAAGAGTTAGTCTTCAATCTATTATCAGAATAACGAAATTGACAGAAGGAAACATAAAAATTTGCAGAAGATAGCATAAAATTATGTAAACAACATCAAATTAATATGATCCTGAGCCTTCAAAATATCAGTGTCGAGAGTTTAAAATAACAATATACAAAAACATGACATGAAAACATCAAAATATGTATATAAAACCCTAAATACTGAGTCGCTTGGTCTGCAATACCTACGTAATTCTTCCATCTAAGCCTTAATCGATAATGGATGGCAGGATCTGTTTCAGTCACAATCCCCTTGAGATTAGAATATAGATCAATGTATTCTCCACAACTATCCATCGCTTCCAAAGTTACGTTTCTAACTTTCCGACACATTAATGACGGAGCATCGTATGATATTTTAGGCTATGTTTTTAGTTGTTTTCTTTGCATTTGAAGACAATAAGAGGTCATTTAGAGGAGTTGTACATGCTTTGGGGAACATTTTGTATTGTATTCATTCGAGACGTTGTAATTCACATCCTAAATCATGCAACTCCATAGGTGTTTTGGGCCTTTTTAGTGAGAAATTAATCATGTAAATCGACAAAGCAAGACATCTCATGATGGATCAATGGATGTGAAAAATGAAGATCAATGGTTATTAGAAGGTGTTTATAGACAATACATGATGAGAAAAATTCATCTCAAGTTCTAAGGCTTTTCAAGACGGAAGATCGCTCGAAAAAGGATGAAAAGCTGTAGATTTTGCATCCAGGCTACTGCCCATGCGCCCTTCGCTTTTTTTTACGGGCAGAATTCACTTTTAGCTTGTTTTTCATGATGCCTATAAATAGAGACCATTGAATACACTTTTATTCATTCAAAAAGTTGGTAGTACAAGGCAAGGATCAAACATCAATAGCTTCAAGGAAGGTTTCTTTCTCTTCTTGTTGTTTAGAGAATGTTTTTCTTTTCTTTTATTATATATGTCGGTTACCATAAGTAACTAAACCTCTGAGATTAGGGTTCTAATATGAACCTCTATTGATTTGTTGGATTAAATTAATTTCTTTATTCATTATGATTTGAGTTATATTTGCTTTTCATATGTTTAGCCATTTAAATCTTTTACGAACTAGGTTAGGGTTTATAAACTAATTCTTGCACATTAACCGAATCGTTACATATGACTTTTCTTCAAGAGTCTTTAATTTATTAGCGACCCTTAGGGTATGAGGGTTAGACATCTTCATGGAGTGTAATTCTTTTAGATGATAATTAAGGAGGCACACGAGATGTTGACTTCAAAGGTAATATCTACGGCTTTCATATTTTAGTTATGGAGTTTATGGAGCAATCCGACATCTGTAGGGATATTCTCCCTATGAATAAACTATTTATTATATAATCTTTATGTCTTAATTAATACGTACTTTGAATTAATCCAACAAAAAATATGGAGGGGATATAAGGTAACCTTAATCCTGTTACTTATATGAATCAATGAAACTTAATCTCGCATTGTAAAAGACAATTAAAAACTTGCAAACCTATATTCTCTTTTAATAATTTTGAATCAATAAGTTTAGTAAATTGCCGAGTTGAACGACAATCCATGTGGAGATGATAACTTACTACTTTATTACTTGTTACGATTTGATGCACTTGTCAATTCGTCAATCAAATATCTACAAAGCTTACAAAGTGTCATTTACGTTATCATGTTGTATCAGAACCGATGGATGAATTAGCGAGTGCACCAAACTGTAACAAATAATAAATTAGTAAGTTATCGTATCCATAAAAACTATTATTGGGTTGGGGGTGTGAAAATGAAATGTTGTTGGGTTATAAAACAATGGGTGAAATGGCTGATGGGCTGAAATCAAGCAAATGTTTAGGCCCTCTTTGAACTTATTTCTATATATACCCCCTCCCTCTAAACCAATTCTTGATATATACGCCCTCTATAAGAAAAAATTGGGCCCACTAGTCTATAAGCCCTAGACCGCCGCACCCCCGACCTATGCATAGTGTCGGCCCTGGTTAAAGAACATTACAATGCTCGCAACAAATATTAATCATATAAGACTGATCATAAACTGAATAAATAATTTTATTAATTGAATCCAACAAAGAAATAGAGGTTCATCATGGATCCCTAATCAATAGAGATTTAATTACTCATAGTAACATACATCTTCTCAGAAGAAAAGCAAAACATACTCTTAGAGAACAAGAGGAGGAAGAAACCCTAACTTGAAGCTCCAGATGCTTGACTATTTCCTGGAATGAATAAAAATGTGTGAAAGAACCTCTTTTTATAGGTATATTTTCTTTCAGGTTAAGTTATGATTTCTAGGATTTTTCATCCGACCGAGCTTCAAAAACAAGAAAATAGTGCAATTTACTTCACATGGATTCACGACGTGAACCATAGCATGTGCAGGGGCACATTAGGAAGCTTATGGAGTCTTGTCATGCACAAGGGCGTATTGGGCAACATCCAGGGGGCGAATTATGCATTTTTCGTTCTTTTTCGAGAGTTCTTCTATCTTGAAATATCTGAGAACTTGGGAAGAATTTTTCCTAACTTGTATTTTCTTAAAAGCTTTTTAAGTTCCATTGATATTCATTCTTCAAATCCATTCATCTTTCATTTGTTGTCTTCTTTTTCTGAATTACACGATTTATCAATAAAAAGACTTAAGACACCTATAAAGTCGCATGATTATGGAAGAAATTGAATTACAATAACTGGAATGAAAACAATACAAAATGTTTCTCAAACCATGAACAACTCCTCTAATTATCTTTCAATTTATTGTCTATAAATAAACACACATGTCTTCAAGTACAACATCTAGCAAGTAATCTTTAAATGCATGAACCCTCTGAAAACAGTTTGCTTAAGTGTAGTAGAGACAAGATGTATAGGGATGCTATGAACATATTTGATGTGCGGATTAGGCAAGTGTACCAAATCATTTACCAAGTAATAAACTGCTAAGTAGATTATCGTATCCACATGGATTGTCGTTTTGTCCAAATAATCCGCGTTAAATATTTTTAGTTTGAAGATAAAATAAAATAGTTAAAGGGTTAGAGATTTTCAATTTTTATCTGTTTACAACACATCAAATTACCTGTTTTGGTTGCAAAAAAGTAAGCAACGATTAGTGATGAGATCAAGAGCTCTTGATCTCATCAATTAGGATTCTTCGAATCCCCCATATTTATATTGTTGGATATTAAATAACAGTAATGTCACAATTATTTATCTTAGGTAGACTATACAAGTGATGAGGTCGTTGGGACATTTTTTTTTTCTTTTTAGACAAAAGGAGAGTAGCTAGCAAAGAGCTAGGCTACCAAAATGTATTAATAAGATAAAAGAAAACAAAGGAGGGGGGCAAGAACCTAAACCTCCAAGAAGATTAACAAAACCTATAGAAAGGTAACCCTAATTTGTTCTTTCCAAAAGTTTCTCTAATACAATCAGGAATGTTTAGCCAAACTCTAAGATGGGCAACACTTAAACCAAAATTGGCCAAAACATCTGCACAAGTGTTTCCTTCCCTGTATACATGAGTAGCAATGAAATTCATAGATCTGGTGATACGCAAGCAATTTTCCCATCTATTACGCAATCTCTAGGGAACAATGGATAGATTCTTAATAGCATTAATAACCAAAGGAGAATCACACTCCAACCATAAATTATTCCAATGAAATTGACTTGCTAGCTCAATGGCACGCATTGCTCCATGAAGTTCAGCATGGACGACATCAGAATTACCTGTGTTCTCAGCAAAGCAAAGAAGAAAATGTGCATCATTGTTCCTAAAAATTCCTCCACATCCAGAAGAAAGAGCAGTAGAGGAAACGTTACTAACCCAGCCAGTCGTCAAGCTGCACCTGCAGATCACATGATGATCCTTACATGTGGGGTCTATACTATCTTAGTTACCTATGTCTATTCCTCCAATGTTTGGTTGCACCTTGATAGATAATTGACAAGTGTACCAATAACTATCGAAGTAGTAATAAATATTGTTCCACAATGACTGTACTAATTCCAATTATAGCAAATACGTTATTAGTTTAGGATATGTAAAAGTTATTTTGGTTGCCCTAGGCATTAGATTTGAGTGTAACAAAAGTAAGTATAAGTTTGTTCGAAAGATGATTGGAGATGAATGATTAAGCCGATGAATCCGTTATTGCTTTATATGAATAGTTTACCTCCCTTTATTCCTAATTACTATTCAATCTTTACAACAAATTAACTAAGTAGTTTTGATCAATCTCTCGACTCAAAACCCTTTCCTAAGTTATAACTTTTTAATCTCTTAAACCGATTGAATAACCGCGGAAGCGATAAAAGAACGTTAATTCATGTGTCATAATCCTCAATTTCCTATCTCTAGGTTCCTATGTTGAATCAATCAGGATTAAAAGCTAGGGTTAATAGTCATTCAATTTCTAATATCAATTCATGTAATTGCAAGAAGCTAGGGTTAATAGTCATACAAAACAATATAAAAAGAAATGAACACAAGTAATTCTGAATAAAGACTGAATAACATTAATAATAAAGAGAGTATCAACTACTGATTTACATATTACAATAGGTTTATCATGGCTCAATCAGACTAAGAGTTCAACTAATTATAGCTAACAATTATAAGCATAAACAAGAGTGAACATACATAAATCCGGACCAACTATGAGTTGGTATGAGATTCAGAGCTAGTTCTTCGGTCTCCTGGTGTCTTCTATGCTCAAAATCGCAATCAAAATTGGTACCTTAATCCTTAGCCGCAGCTGGCTTTATATAGAAAGAATTTTAGGGTTTCAAAAAGCCCACCTCCGTGCCACGTTACGATCCCATCGTGGCGTGATGGCTTCATTAATTCTACGTGGCAGCAGACAAAATCTCGCATCGCGACACATTGCATATTGCTTCGTGCCACGAAATTTCCAGTGCTGAATCCTTTGTCCCACGTTCTCATATCGTGACACGAAGTACCTTCAACGTGGCACGATGCTTCACTCTTAAGAATTTTTCATCTTTTTCTCAGTTTCTTCTCTTTGAGCTCTTGTTCCTGTTTTGGTCTGATTTCACCATGATTTACAAGCAGTTGTCTCTCTAAATGCCATAAAAACGTCATAAACATAGCTAAAAATTAGTGTTGATGCACAGTCATCACACCTGTAGGTCACACGATGATCCTTACGTGTGGGGTCTTACCACCTCAAAGGTAATTGAAAGCATAGAATTTATATTGGCTTTCCAATATTTCCCAAGGCAATGAAGGCCAAGGTTCCTATAGGTTTACTCATCTATGAATCTTAGGACACTCATAGCGCACCCTCTCACTCTTAGTAGTTCTACAAACGGGCAACCCTATCAGCGTCTACCTTACCAATGGTCTAAGAGAATGGTTCTATTAGGCTATGACTTATTTCCTTCAAGCAGACACTTGTTTTCTTAATTATTAACTAGTGACCTTATATGTTTAGCATATTTTACTCAATATTAATAATCTTACCTCCTATGTACTTACTATTAGGGTCAACTCGCTTTCGGTATCTTTCGCTAGCATTAATTAATTATTTCCTAGATAGATAGATATTAATAGCACGATATGAATATCAAGATATAAGCATTAGGATTGTAATATCAATATTAAGTCCTGTCATAACCTAAGTATCTAAGTTTGGAGCATTGGAACATCAATCTCCAAGCTTGGAGCATTGTTTGCTTGGAGCATTTAGAAGGCCTTATTTTTAGAAAAAAGGATGTTTAGTGTATACTTGAGAGAATCAAATTCCATGTGGCGAAGTGTTTAATTATTTTCAAAGAACCTATAGTGGTAAATTTCGCATATAATAAGAGCAGTGAAATGGAGAATTACAGTTTTATATCTACCCCTTAAGGTTGGAAGGGCCAAGCGGTCCAATCTATAACTATAGTTTCTATTTTTTTTGTTAAAAAAGATGTGAAAATTATAATTTAGGTATAAATATGTAATATTGCAGTTAAGTATTATGTCTTTGTAAAGGTTAGTCTGTAAAGATCAAAGCCCTCGAATCCGCTTTGTCCCTTAAAACTTGCGTGCTAAGAGTGTTATATTGAGCTTATGCATCGACTCAATCGTTCAGGTTTAACTTATTTATGTCATGTCACTTATTTCAGTGTAATTAACAATGTTATTTTTCCAGTTAACAATGGTGATCTTAGCAATAGAACAATGGAAATGTTAAAGAGTGCTTCCGGGGTACTCTTTAAGCACCTTTAATAGTAAATTTTTATTAAAATTTATGTAATCAATGCATTGAAATTTGTAATATTTGATTTTTTTGAGGAATATTTACTAAATTTGGAATCCTTTAAGAGTATCCTAGGGGCACTCGTTAACAATTATATCCAATTTTGGTTATTATGTAAATGGAACTTATCAGGTGCTAGTCAATTTGGTTTCTCATTCTC
Source organism: Medicago truncatula (assembly GCF_003473485.1). Classification (NCBI taxonomy): domain Eukaryota; kingdom Viridiplantae; phylum Streptophyta; class Magnoliopsida; order Fabales; family Fabaceae; genus Medicago; species Medicago truncatula. The sequence continues at coordinate 2,579,344 of NC_053048.1, read as the reverse complement.
ATTCTCTCGTTTAAGATCTTATTTGGCATAAGGACATTTCTTCGAAAGGATTTGTGTTTGCTTGACCTCTTCTAAATACATCAATTAAACTTTTGGCTATCTTGGTAGGTGGCTTAGCACGTTCTCGTGTTTGTACATTGGTTAATAACTCTCTTTTCGTTTTTCTTTTGTTGGTTCGATTATATTCCATGAGAAATGATATTTGTACAACCATTTTGTGACAACTTTGGTACAACTTTCTCTCTCATACTCACATGATAGTTTTATCCTCTCTCTTCTTTTTTCTCTCTCCATTGCTTTTGACCAATAACAAGAAAGAAAAATAAGGTTGTCACTAAAGTTGTCATAAAATGAATGTACAAATATCATTGCTCCAAAACCATTTGTATGATTCTTGTGTTCCACTTTACCACAACCATTTGTATGAGAAATGTTTTTTATTTTTAAAATATTATATTTTTCTTTGTAATAAAATACCTATTTCAATTTATCTAGAAATTTAACTTTTTGTTTTTTATGAAGGTTTATAACTTTTTTTTTTTTTTGACAAAAGGTTTATAACTTTTTCTTATCTCTTATTCGTTACTATTTTCATATCTTTCTATTCATAATTTTCACATATATTATCATCTAAACAAACATAATTAAATTCCCAAGTATTTAAAATCGTTCAATTAGGCAGTCATCGGTTAGCTTGAGTATTTTGGTAGTAATTTATCATACAATATACATATATTAGATATTACAAAATTTCATCTGGACAAATATATCTATAATTTTCTTTTAAAATAAAAAGAGAAGAGAAGATGTGATGCAATTCGAAGCATAAGCACATGGGAGCAGTGGAGCATGTGGAATAGATTCAGAGCAGTTTCATTTCATGAATTGATTTTAGCGAAAAATCGGAAACAAAGAATATAACATGGTCACACTCCAAATTTTTTATAAGAGTTTTGAAAATTGCTCATCTCATTTTTGAATTTGTACAAAAATTACATCAGCGGTAGTTAACTGACGTTACTTTTTCAACAACTATTAACTATCGATGAATAATTTTAAAATCGGTTTTAAAAATCTCAAACGGCAATTAACCGTCTTTGAAAAAGCTAAGTTAAAGTTTACTGCAGCTGGCGTAATTTTTGAGCAATTTCATAAGTGAGGTGAACAATTTTTAAGAGTTTTGTTGTTGTAGAGCCAGGCTAAAACAATACACATGATGGGTCCCGTACAAAATGAAACTTCTTATAGATTCGTACCCCACCATTTCCAGTTTTCCACCACCATAGTTTTGCATGGTCACAGGATCAAAATACTCACTATAACACAAAAACAAAAAAAAAAACAAACGGTTTTTAATTTTTTTTTTATAAAATTTGATTTAACTTTTTCTTGATAATTTTGTTTTAGTTAATGCTAACATGCGTTTAAGTACACATATTAAAGTTTCTACAAATAGAAAATATTCATTGATAAACATTAATTTCAACTTCTTGAGAAATAAATTGACACAATTTTAAAGACAAAACTTACACATTAAATTTTTTAACGTATATTTTAGTATTTCCTATACATTAGATCTTGTGAGTATGCAAGACTAGCTATACTCATGATTATGATCACGGTGTTTTGATCCTCTCTATTACGAATCTTCTCAGATTCTTCTATTTAGAAAGATAAAAACACAATAAAATTTAAATAATTAATGACGGTAGTATCCACTTGCTAGTAAGACTTACAATCTACTACATCCGTCCCTAATTATAAGACTCTTTTGAAAAAATAATTTGTTCCTTTTTAAAAGACTCATTTGATATTTCCAAATACATTAATTATTTATTTACAAACATACCCTTATTTATTTTGCACCTTTTTCTTCAATCAATAATAAATATTATGTTGAAAACATAAATTAATTCTTTTTCTTAAGGATAAAATTGTAAAAACAATATTAATTATATACAAATTTAATACTACAACCAACTTTCTTAATCTCCGTAATTTTGGCAAAAAGCTCCTATATTTAGAAACGGAGGTAGTATTTATTGTGTGTGTCTCTTTTTTAAATGACAATCTCTATTTATTTTTATTTTTATAAATGAAGAGGATCCTTACAGATGATCATGACCACCGTATAAGCCAACGTGAAATTGCAAATGATTTATGTCAGCATTGGAAAAGGGAGTGCACCCAATGATTTTTTCATCAATGGATAAACAACCCATCATAATCATTTCCCATACAAAGCCCATTTATTATATAGTATTTCCTTCATCCTAAATTATAAGTGATCATTTTAGAGAAAAATTTGTTTCAAACTATAACTCGCTTTACAATATTAATGAAACACTAAATATTATTTTTCTATTATACCATCAAATAATTATTCTTTTAATTCTTTGATTTATCTTTCCTATAACATTAATGAAGAAGAATTTTGTAAAACTACTTATAATTTCTCTTTTTCATACAACATTATTTACACTTCTTAATTTGTGTAAAATGATCAAAACATCATATAATTTGAGATGGCGGAGTAATATGAGCTACTATGAAAACTTTCTTACTAATACCACCTCTTGTTGGGTGAAACTTATGTAGATATACAATTTGAAAATGAATTCCACTTAAAATGGAGAGACCTAACGAGTTTTACCTAATAAAAAAGTGTGTGTTAGAAAAAATATTATAGAGTGTTTATAACATTTCTCTTAAATTAAAAGAGTATTTTTCTATAGATTTTTTTTTAGAAAAAATATAAATTATGGTTGAAAAGACGGGTACACAAGTGTCTGTCTTTCTACTATTATTTTGTTTTTTTTGAAAACTCGGTATCCGATCCAAGGACCGACTAATCCGAGGGGACCAATCCCACCGCTCACTTGCGGGGGTCCCGTTTAAAGCCAAAAAAAGCTCTGTATGGACTTAGCCCACCAAAATTGGCACCAGAAGGAATCGAATCTGAGAGCTTTGGAGGAGCAAACTCCAAGATCCCAAGCCAACCACTAGGCCAACCCCAAATGGGTTGTCTTTCTACTATTTTTATTTCGTCAACACATGCAAATTATGAGCGATAATTTTTATATAAAGTTTTAATTTTGATTAAAATTATATGTACAATATTTGTGACTTTCAAGTTGTAACAAACCTAAAAAACCCAAGTTGCAACAAACATTTATATTTTTAGTTTTAATCAAAATCAAAATTTGATAAAAAAATAGAGTTCATAATTTTCAAATGTTAGCGTAACAAAAAAAGTGCAAAGACTGAGTGTCTGTCTTTTCGCTGGTATAGTATAGAGAATATTCTTCATATTATATTAGGATATTTCTTATTTTAATGATATTTAATTTTTTTAATTAAAATTTAAAATAATATTATTAAAAGCTAAAATAATAAATAAAATAGTTTAAATATAAAGTAAAATACGGTACAGATACTATCAGATTTGTTTTTTCTCTATGCCTTAACATCACTTTCCTTTGAGTCTCTGCACCCATCATTATATTCGTCATCATCATCTCCCTTTCCAATACTTTTGTCACCATGAAAGTGAGTGCCAAACCCCTCTGAACATATATTATATCATGTGACAGATGAATATAGTATAGCTACATAAATTTAACTAGAGATCTAGAGAGAGACACAAGAAAAACAAAAACAAGTCACATATTTGCATGAATGTATCATATCACTAGCATTCAATATGGCATTCCCACCACCTCATAGTTTCATGTTTAACCCTCATGAAGATCATGATCAACTCCCTTCAACTTCTCTCAACACCTTCCCTTCTTTTCCACCTCAACACTTTCAACAAGGTAAATCTCTCATACTCTCTTTTATCTCTTTATATCATAAAAAGTTAATCGATTTTATTCGTGTTTTAAATTGCAGTTGCGGTCGTGCTACAAACTTTATTGTGACAAAATACTCACAATTAGAACCCATGCGACTGTGATTGTGGTTGCAATGTCATCACAGAGTCCTTTAAAACTTTATTATTGGAGTCATGGTTTTAAATTGTAGTCTGTAAACATAATTGTGGTCACATCACAACATATTTTGAGGTCTCTGCAACGGTATCACAACCACTATTACAACCGCATTGGTCACATTTTTCCGCAACATAAACTTTCGTAGCATAACTACATCTGCGGCTGTATAGCAATTTAAAACCGTAATTGGACTATACTTTCATTTGTGGACCATAATTCAGAACTATTACAACACGAGCACTTTTTTGTTTTGTCTTAGGTGCGCCTTTTTTGTTGAAGAAATCAATGTCATTTTCGGGCATTGAGAACAAGTGTCATGATCATCATGAAGTGCATGGAGATGATGAGTTATCTGATGATGGATTCCAAAGTGGAGAGAAGAAGAAGATCAGACTGAATTTGGATCAAGTGCAGGCCCTTGAGAAGAGCTTTGAATTTGGGAACAAGCTTGATCCAGAAAGAAAAGTGCAACTTGCTAAGGCTTTAGGGTTGCAGCCTAGACAAATTGCTATATGGTTTCAGAATAGAAGAGCAAGATGCAAAACAAAGCAACTTGAGAATGAATATGAAGTCCTCAAGAAGAAATTTGAAGCTGTCAAGGATGAAAATGATGCACTTAAAGTTCATAATCAGAAACTACAAGGAGAGGTAAAGAAATATTAGTTACCTTATACTCTCTCTTTTCTAATTTAAATGTGCTTTTATAAAAAAATTGTGTTTCTATCTATTTGATATTTTCAAAGTTCAATGTATCATTAACTTTTTTGTTTTTAATGAAAAATGTTAAAGTTAGTTTGTTAGATTAATATTTTAATCTATCATCTTGATTTGAATACAAGAGCTCAAATTCTTCCCTTAGCTTAAATCAGTTGAGTTATTCAACTCCCTACGTGTCATTAACTATTATTGTTTTACCTAAAATTTTACTCAAGAGAGAGAAGTGATTTGAGACATTGAATATGAAAGTATGATTGGATAAATACAATTTTTTTCTCCTTTGTAATTGATATAGATAAATTGATACTTTTGTGCTGGAAGAAAATTTGACTTTATTACAATTTGAACATCTTTTTATTGTTTGAGTTTTGTGCTTTTTTATATTTAATGCATTATGATTCTATAGGTACTATTGACATTATAAAGTGACCAATATCCACATATTAACTTTCTCTGCTTGATTAATTGTTGGCCATTCTTGTTAAGAGTCAGTATCATTGTCAGACTCAGATCCCATAGCTTCAAATTAATGTTTTTCTTTTTGTATTCATTATATGTGTTTTAGTTCCATTCCATGTTTCTAAGCACAAGACATAGTTACATCAGATCCAACTAATATGCTTTAACACATGGAGAAAACAATGCTGAAATTGACATGAAGAGGCTGATAATATTTAAAAAGTTTTTCTATCATGTATAAATTTGCACATGTTAAAAAATTTAAAATAGTAAAATTGTATTGAAATTGGTGGATTTTATATAAGGTTTTTTCTAGATTACCTTTGAAGAATGGTGGGTAATTTACCCACCAACCAATGAAAATGAGCAATTTGTTGGTGGGGTCAAGATAGTTCATGGATACAACTTAAAAATGTGCTTATGTGACTAATGTGTATTGGTTGGGGTAAATTACCCACCATTCTTCCATGGGTACCCTAGTTGTCACCTTTATATAAATATAGATAATCGAATGTAATTTTGATTTTCAGACACTTCATATTTGAGATATATTTAGTGTCTGACATGTGTTCAATACCAACACTATACCAACATATAAAGTTACATTCAACAATTGCATTTATCCAAATTATTATAAATGTTGCCGTGTTTGTGCATCGATAGAATGTAACCTAATGTATCGGTGTTAGACTCGAACACGGTTTCAATCATCATATAGTTTAAAAATTAATGTAACTAGATATACTTTGTTACACTTTTATGTTTTAACCTAATGGTGTTGCATTGCAGTTAGAAGCATTAAAAAGCAAGGATTGGTGCGAAGGTGGAACAAAATACCTAATGAAAGAAACTGAGGGTTCTTGGAGCAATGGAAGTGATAATAGCTTAAACATTAATTTAGATCTCTCAAGAACACAAGCTTTGAACAGTTCTGTTTCTTCACAGAATGGTAGAAACCTAATTAGCCTTCTACCAACTTCATTAAATCCAAACAACATACCCCAACTTCTTCAATTCACATCAAGACCAGATATTCAAGATGAAAACTTCAGCAGCATGTTTCACAACATTGATGAGCATCAGAACCTCTGGCCTTGGGCATAGATGCATCATTTTCATTGGCCTTATTATTAATTTTGGATATCATTGATCAAATGGTTCAAAATTGCGATTAGAGTTATGCTGCAAACCTTATTATTGCGGAAAAATACAGAAGAATGTGACTAATGTGGAGACAATTGCAGTTACAAACTTACAATGGCATTATAGAGACCTCTAAAATATTTATATATTGATCACAATTATAGTTGCAGATATTTGAAGTTATGTTGTTTTTTTAAGGGTCAAAATGAGAAGCAAGAAAATTACGAATAATACAATAAAACTTCATTTTTTATTACGACAAAATTCATTTATTATTAGAAATGCTAAGGGTTCACCCTCGAAAAATTCATTTATCAATTTGAAATAGAGAGAATCCTAACTCATATTAAACACACACTATAATAATAACTTTATTTTTCTATTAATTAGTTTTTGGATTTGTTTATGTTGTAGGTAAAGTTGAAACAGATCTACGTAAGATCTAGAATTAAATCATAATTGGGTCACATAGAGTAGTGCTAGCTTTTTCTTTTCCATACTTTATTGTGATGCAAAATATAAAATAATGTTTTTGTGATGTTGAAATAAAAAATTACAAATTTTAGTTAAGGTACATGTGCTCCCTCAGTGGATTGCCAGCTCTGGCATGTTGTATGGGCCATGAATAAAAATGGGATTTTTCGTTTGCATTCTTTCTTTAATCATTAATTTCAATTCATAATATAGTATACTTTGGAATCATGAGAATATTGATCATGACAGGGACAATTTCATGCAAAATCATTGATAGAAAGTTTAGATTGAGGGGGTATGATGAGAAATAAAGTGTGATATGAGTCATGCATCTCGATTATTGGCTGAAAATGAGCAAAATTTGGCTGATAGTTTATAAAGCAGTACCACTACCGGCCAACAGCAAAGAAGGTGGGGTCAAGATTTTGATGCATGTGTACAAAAAAATTAACATTCTTAAATAGAGATCATTGTTTAAGATAAATATATGTCACCACAATTTGATGATAATGAAACGACTGCAAGTGTTATGGTAACTATTATTTAAACTCATGGTTGAGGTCAATACATAGAAGTGTTATTTATTTTCCACTACAACATTTCCGGTCTAATACAACGCCACTTTTAAAGGGAGCTGGAAAACAGACACCCATACATTTGAAATACATCTAGGAATTGTTTATGTTTGTAAAGCCTTTGCCCCAATGGTACATCTAGGAATTATTTTTCATTAAGTGTAAGTTTTGTTCGTCAACCGGTCAACTTTAGTGTCTTTTACGTTCCTAAACATTCAATTAAACAAATAAAATACAAACATTTTTCTTTAAGGTAATATACATTTTAGTCCCCGAAACAAGTTGCGTGATTTAATTTGGTTCTCGTGAAGGAAAAACAACTTTTAGTTCTTGGGAAAGAAAATATAAATAATTTTGTCTCTATCTTTTTTTTTTTTTTTTTTTTGACAAAAGGTCTCTATCTTATTTGTGTGGATAATATTTACCAATGCAATTATCGATGGAGTTGATAATATATATGCCTTACTAACTTGAATTTTTTATATTATCATGCAACCTACTTAGAGGCAGAATTAGGTGGTGAAGTTTTTTTGTGGGTGTTGTTCTCATTGGTTTTAAAGGATAGGGTTTGGTTAGGTGTGGGATGTTAGGGTTTTTTATGGTGTTTATTTTGGATGTTCCGTCTATATACGGCGTCTTGAGTTTGTAGCCTCTTAATCACCAGTCTCTATTCATCTTTAGCAGAAATATGGTTATTAATTAAATTTTGGTGTTCAAAAAAACCTACTTAGAGGCAGATATATATATATTATGGTGAAACCCTTAATATTATTGACAATGCATCTTAAAGGATGAGTAGTAATCATTCTGGCTATTTTCAATTGTAATCTTATTGCTTCAAATTGTATTGTTTGTAGTTTTCATTTAAGCTATTTTCAATTTAGCTTTTTGGTATAGTTCTGATATAGAAATTGCATCAAACGAGAGGAAAATACTAATTATTGAATTTCCCCCTCATGTGAAGAAAATTGTTTGATGAGTAACTGCTTCTGAAGATAAGTAATTATCACAAAGGCATAGGGCGTTATCTTTTACCTTTATTGTCTATCTGCTTTACTCTTTGGTTTTACCGGCTTTGGTGACATATCATTTTTTTTACTATCAACGTGTTATAGTTTATTCAAAATACAGAAGACTTGCAAACAGACACCCATACATTTGAAATACATTACCAACAACATTTTATCACATATGCAAATGTTACAGTTTCAAGGGTTCACAATATGGAATAATGCTTTGAATTCTTGACTCATGAGTTGCTGCACTGAAATTTCACCCAACAGAAAGTTTAATGGTGCAATCTCTGGGACAAAACTCTGTGACACACTTTTCATTGATGGTCGAGCGCAAGGGTTGAGATTTAAGCATCCAAATGCTACTACGGCAACACGAATTATGTCAAGTAAAACCTTCACATTATTTGGAAGTGGGAGACGCTGGTCTAATACTTCACATAATTTCATGCCTTGAGTCGATGCTAACTGAAGCTATGATAGTATATCACCAGGGTGTCTTCCCATTAAAGTTTCAAGTGCCACTACTCCAAAACTATATACATCGCACTTTTCACTCACAACCATGGTGTATGCAAGTTCTGCAAATTTATCAAGTCACCATAAGTAGATTAAAGGATGCAAAAAAAAAAAAAAAATTGAAATTTACTACTCAATAACTATATTTCCACATATATAAAGAAATACTAACAATGTATTTAATGTGTCTATTTTGCGATAAATATTCTAATTTGTGATAAATGTTCTAAATATTCTAAAAAATTTAACTCTAAAATAAGTGAATATATTTAATTAGTAATTTAAAATGAGACTTATATTAAGGGACAAAGTTAGTAGTACAGTTTTCAGAAATTCGTAGTAAAACTAATGAACATGTATGTTATTTGGGTAGATGATGAATGCTCATGTTATGTATCATATTTAATGGAAAAATTCAATAATAAGATAATAAAGAACAATGAAAAATTTACCTGGAGCTATATATCCAATTGTTCCAACAACTATAGTTCGATTTGATGAATCATATTGAAGGATTCGAGATGTGCCAAAGTCAGAAACACTAGGCTTCCACTCCGAGTTTAGCAAGATATTGCCAGTAGATACATCTCTATGCACAATGGCAGGGGTGCAATCATGATGAAGATATGATAGACCAAATGCAACACCTTTAATAACATTAACCCTTTTTCTCCAATTGAATTCCACGGCTTCAACTTCATCATACAAGCCAGAGAACAAGCTACCTTTCTCCATGTACTCGTAGATCAAAAACATGATTCTTCTGTGGAGACAGAATCCATAAAGCTTCACGATATGTCGGTGCTTTATATCTGATAATATTTTCACTTCATTTCTGAAACTCTCATCAAAAGATGGAACCTCTGCTTCATAGCCGTGAAGTTTCTTTATTGCAACAACTTTTCCACATGGTAATTGTGCCTTATAAACACTTCCATATGCTCCTGTCCCAATGCAATATCTAATGTCAAAGTCTTCTGTTGCTTTAATAATGTCATCGTGTGCTATTTTTCCATCAAAATTCCATATACAAAACAAATCCCCATTCTTTGTTGATATTGTTGTGTTTGCAAGCTTGATCTTAGTAGAATTTTGACGAAGTTTGAAGCATATTAGAAGTGAGAAGGCTAAGATCAGAATCAAAAGGATAGGAAGAACAATGACAACATCATAGTTTATATTATTACTTCTTTTGTTGATATATGCATTGTCGTTCCATATTATTATGTTATAACCATTATGAATACAGTTTGGAAGAGGACCCTTTAAATGATTGAAGGAAATGTCCACATAATTGACATTACAAAGAGATTGGGGAAACACTCCTGTAAGATTATTATTCCTTAAATTAAGGTGTGAAAGATATTCAAGTTGAGAAGGGATTTCACCACCAATGAGGTTGTAACTAAGGTCAACGGAATTTTCATAATTATAATATGCCCATGATTGTTCAGAAGAAAGGACCATTTTAGATGGAAGGGTACCAAGAAGTAAATTGTGGGAAATGTCAAGGGTTTGTAATTGAGAGAGATTTGTTAAAGAAATTGGATAGGTCCCACCAATGGAGTTGTTACTTAATAGAAGCACATGCAATTTGGTTAATTGATGGAAGTTATATGGGAGAGAACCAGTAAGAAAATTGTCAGATATGTCAAGTTCTTCTAACTGTGTAAGATTTGTAATGGAAGTAGGCAAACTTCCATTCAGCCTATTGTGAGATAGATATAATCTTTTGAGATTTTGCAGGAGCCCCAAACCATGAGGAATGGATCCTTGAATTTTATTATATGAGATGTCTAGGTACTTTAATTGTTTGAGATTTCCTATCAAAGGAGGTATCTCACCTTTGATTCTATTTTTAGATAGATATAATCTAGTGAGATTTTTTAGGAACCCCAAACCATAAGGAATGGATCCTTGAATGTTATTATAAGACATGTCTAGGTACTCTAATTGCTCTAGACTTCCTATTGAAGAAGGTATCTCACCACTGATTATGTTGTTAAAGATGTATAGTTTCTTTAACTGTAAGATTTCCAAGCGAATGAGGTATCTCACCTTCAAGATCATTATAAGACATATCAATATAAGTGAGTTTCGAGAGTAGACCAATTTCTTTCGGGATAATCCCTTGTAGTCCAACTCCCTGGACAACTAACCTTTCCAAATTTTGGAAAACAGACAAGTTGAGCGTTGTAAAGTGAATCTCAGACGTCGTTGCAGAATATTTGTAGATTTCTTTTATGCTTCCAGCCTTGTTGCAAATTATCTCAAGCCATTTACAAAGATTGGAGATGTTGAAATATGCATCAGACGTGTTCCACCATCCACTATTCATTATAGCATTTGCTTCCATTTGAAGTTGAGATTTCATTGTGGCAGATTGAGTACCTACAATGAAAATCCAGATAAGAAGAAAGACCATCCTCATTTTTGGACCATAGGAATTGGAAACTAAATATTTTGTTAAGTTCATTTTTTGAGATCTAATGAATTTCATACATTGTTCTAATATGTATATAGAACATTTATAATGGTGTCATTCTCACAGACCAATATTCAGTACGATTTAATGATTAGACTCATTGATTGTGCTACACATGTTTGACGAAATTAGATATAAAAGTCTAGTGTGAAGATGGAAAAATTTAATAGCATTATTTATGAAGGATACATGTTTTTCTCTTTTGCATCATTCTTTTGGTACATGCTGGACCAAAAGAAGTAAGATTCTTTCCACACGCTATTGCCAAACTTACATTAGAAATCTTGATATTTCCTACGATTTCCGAGAAAAACAGGTATCTCTAAAATACAATGATTTTCAAAGACAAATTCCTACGAAAAACACCTACGAGAACTTAGAAATAGTAAAAAAAAAAAAAAAGAAAAAAAGACAGCTAGGTCAGCTCAGGACATCCCCGAAAAATTCCTAAGAAAAAACCTATTAGAATGGATAAACTAAATATTAATTCAAGCTTCTGAAGTGTTTCTTGCAAGGGTGAAATAATGCTTTTAGTTCTTCACTAATTAGTTGCTACATTGAAATATCACTCAAAGGAATACTTAATGGTGTACGTTCAATGGAAAAACTCTCATGACGCGCATTTCATTGTTGGTCAAGAGCAAGGATTGAGATTTAAGCATGCAAATGCTACAATGACAACACGAATTATGTCAAGTAAAACCATCACATTATTTGGAAATAGGGGATGTTGTTCTAATACTTCACATAATAATTTCATGCCGAGAGTTGATGCAAATTGAAGTGATGACAATATATCCCAAGTTTTACATATTGATCAAATCACCATGACTAACCAAATATCTACACTATACTAGGAAACATTTCCCTCTCCTCCACTTAGAGAAACTTGAATTATATTCCCGTCCATTCTTATGTTAAAATCTATACTTTTTCCCTTAATAATTTTTTAATAATTTAAAAAATAAAACTAATCTAACACACTTCAAAGAAAAATAGTATTGCGGGGTTGTTTTAATTAATATACCACAAGTCTAGAGTTAACCCGTTTCTTTCTATGTAAAGGCTTTGCCACATTGGTTACGTCTAGGGTTAACCTGTTTCTTTCTAATATACCGGAGTCTATATATCAATTTAGTCTATTTATTTCCAAAATCAATTGCGTTGAAAGGGGAAGGAGGAATCCTGTTCCAAATAAGCCAAATTCAGCCCACAGCATCACTAATATAGTAAAAACAATATGGAATAAAAAAAAATTGAATTAATATCTCAACTCGTAAAGATATAAACTAAATAGATTTTAGCCTCAAATAACTCAAGCTTCAAGAACAGTAGAACACCAACAAAAAGTGTAATCATGGCAGACATTAACCGAATGATTTAACACATTTTGCTATAAATACCCATAGAAGTGTGTCTACTACATACCATTTGCTTCCATTTGAATTTGAGATGTCATTAAGAAAGATCTTCCACATTATTGGACCAGAGAAATTAGAAACTATATATTTTGGCAAGTTCATGTGTTTTTTTTTTTTTTTTTAACTAATGAATTGCAGACTATGAAACACGGACACTCCTCGGATTAGACGTGTTTCAGTGTCGGACATGTGTCGTGTCCGACACGACACGACACCGACACTTGTAATTACACTAAATTATGTGATTTTTTTTCAAATTATTAACTTTGTCGCCGTGTCAGGGGACGTGTCCGTGTCTGTATCCGTGCTTCATAAATTGCAGATAATGTTCTAAGGTGTATGAATAACCTTTAGGATCCGTTTGATGCGCATGATAAGGAGACATGATATGATAACACTATCATATCCTGAATATTCAATCCGGTGTTTGGTGCACCAATAGGATTGGATAACTTAAACCTATTTTTAATCCTATCCTATTCACCTTTTGTTATTTTTATCTCTGGTTTTTGGTTGGTTAGCAACCGATAGCATAACTATCAAACACGCGTATTCTATATTCCTCAAAAACTTCCTTCGACTCTCATTGCTTCTAGTTTTTTTTCTTTTTTCATTTTTTTTCGATTATTTTCCCAATCAATATCGATTATATTCCAATTCCACTACTTCTTGTTTCTTCAATTAAATTCCAATTCCAGTTTTTCGATCCGTTGATTTAATTATATCCAATCGATGTCAATTATCTCCCTAATCAATAGCAGTTTCAACGTTATCACATGGAGGAAACTGCTTCTTGTTTCAAATGGATATCAATTATATCAGTTTTAAATCGATTAAAAAAGATGGGCATGCTTCTTGTTTCAAATCGATATCAATTCTATTACTTTCAAGCTTTCACCACAATTTTATTTTTCCGTTAAATCACATGGAGGATTCAATTCCACTAAAAACATTTGACCCTTCTTCTTGTAATTCGTTTGGTTCGTAATTTCTACATATACAAGAATTGTTCTTATGGAACACAACAATTGATTCTCCAATTTCCATTTATGCACGAACAGTGGTTTGTAATTTTGTAATTTTTCTGGTTTGATTTGAGTAATGCATGAATTAATGGAAAATGTTTAAAAAATAATGTTATTTCTTATCATGTGTTGCACCAAACACATGATATGATAATGTTTATCTTGTTACTATCGTATCCTATCCTTATCCAGTATGTTATTCTATCCTATTTCTATCATATCATGCACACCAAACGGATGAGACTAACATGCTCGTTGGCCACTCACATTCTCACGCGCCAATTCAGCACAATTTAATATTTTCTTTCATTATTGTGCTACGTATATGTTACTGCATAAGATAAGCCTATAGTATGTGTGGACATGAAAAATTGAAAGAAACATTCCTAGTGAATGAAAGTTTATGTCTTTATTAGCAAGCTTTGAAGGACACATGAGAATATATTTATTTACATAAGAAAGTTAATTATATTATCAAATTTGTTATCAATTTGAATGCCTTATTTTTAATTTATCAATTGGGATGATGAATTAATTTATCTCGTAATATTTATTGATAGTTATCAAATTTAATTTAATTTGAAAGAAGTCATACTAAAGTTATGAGAAAAATCCAACGAGATTAATTCTATCAGAATAAAAGCTTAGTAAAGTATATTCCAACGAGATTGTGTACCAAAAAAAAATATATTTCAACGAGATTAATTCTATCATCGCAATTCCTAAGAAAGGAGCTTGAACTAATACGGAGTTCAAGAACAATTGTGAATATTCAACCATCTTTCTTTTTTTTTCATCAGAAACTCACTCAAATGAAAAATTTTAGATTCAAATCCTGATTATGACATTTGACATAACCATTTCGACATTTTTATGTGTCGAGCTAGGATATGTGAATAACTTGTTTTTTTTTTTTGTCAACCTTCTTTGCTTTTTAAATACACGATTTTCATATTATTGTTGACATAAACTTTCACAATTATTTATATACAGCAAATTATTGTAATTAATATAATATAATATAATTGTAAAGCCTTTGCCCCAATGGTACGTCTAGGAATTATTTTTCTTTGATGTGTATGTAAGTTTTGTTCGTCAACCGGTCAACTTTAGTGTCTTTTACGTTCCTAAACATTCAATTAAACAAATAAAATACAAACATTTTTCTTTAAGTGAAATACATTTTAGTCCCCGAAATAAGTTGCGTGATTTAATTTGGTTCTCGAGAAGGAAAAACAACTTTAAGTTCTTGGAAAGAAAATATAAATAATTTGGTCTCTATCTTATTTGTGTGGATAATATGGTGACAACTTGGGTACCCATGGAAAAATGGTGGATAATTTACCCCAACCAATACACAGTAACCACATAAGCACATATTCATGAACTATCTTGATCCCACCAATAAATTGCTCATATTCATTGGTTGGTGGGTAAATTACTCACCATTTTTCAAAGATAATTTAGAAAAAACCCGATAATATTTACCAATGCAATTATCGATGGAGTTGATAATATATATGCCTTACTAACTTGAATTTTTTATATTATCACGCAACCTACTTAGAGGCAGAATTAGGTGGTGAAGTTTTTTTCGTGGGTGTTGTTCTCATTGGTTTTAAAGGATAGGGCTTGGTTAGGTGTGGGGTGCCGTGTTAGGAGTTTTTTATGGTGTTTATTTTGGATGTTCCGTCTATATACGGTATCTTGAGTTTGTAGCCTCTTAATCACCAGTCTCTGTCCGTCTTGAGCAGAAATATAGTTATTAAATAAATTTTGGTGTTCAAAAAGACCTACTTAGAGGCATATATATATATATATTATGGTGAAACCCTTAATATTATTGACAATGCATCTCAAAGGATGAGTAGTAATCATTCTGGCTATTTTTCAATTGTAATCTTATTGCTTCAAATTGTATTGTTTGTAGTTTTCATTTTGGCTATTTTGAATTTAGCTTTTTGGTATAGTTCTGATATAGAAATTGCATCAAATGAGAGGAAAATACTAATTATTGAATTTCCCCCTCATGTGAAGAAAATTGTTTGATGAGTAACTGCTTCTGAAGATAAGTAATTATCACTAAGGCATAGGGTGTTATCTTTTACCTTTATTGTCTATCTGCTTTACTCTTTGGTTTTACCGGCTTTGGTGACATATAATTGTTTTCAGGCTAAACTGCACTTTTCGCCCCCTATGTTTTAAAATGTTGCAATTTTGGTTTTGGCCCCCTATTAAAAAAAATAGCAATTTGGCCCCTTTCATCCAAAAATTGCTGAGAAGACGCCACTTGTCCCAAAAAATAGGCCATAATCGCAACTTTTTGTAAAGATAAGGAGTCAAAAAGCATATTTCCCTTATGTTAGGAGGTCAAAAGAGCATATTTCCCTAAACATAGGGGGTCACTTTTGCCATTTTTTTAATAAGGGGCCAAAATTGCAACATTTTAAAACTTAGAGGACGAAAAGTGAAGTTTAGCATTGTTTTTACTATCAACGTGTTACAGTTTATTCAAAATACAGAAGACTTGCAAACAGACACACATACATTTGAAATACATTAGCAACAACATTTTTTATCACATATGCAAATGTTACAGTTTCAAGGGTTCACAATATGCAATAATGCTTTGAGTTCATGACTCATGAGTTGCTGCACTGAAATTTCACTCAACGGAATGTTTAGTGGTGCAAGCTCTATGACAAAACTCTGTGACACACTTTTCATTGATGGTCGAGCGCAAGGGTTGAGATTTAAGCATCCAAATGCTACTACGGCAACACGAATTATGTCCAGTAAAACCTTTACATTATTTGGAAGTGGGAGACGTTGGTCTAATACTTCACATAATTTCATCCCTTGAGTCGATGCTAACTGAAGTGATGACAGTATATCACCAGGGTGTCTTCCCATTAAAGTTTCAAGTGCCACAACTCCAAAACTATATACATCGCACTTTTCACTCACAACCATGGTGTATGCAAGTTCTGCAAATTTATCAAGTCACCATATGTAGATTAAATGATGCAAAAAAAAAAAATAATAATTGAAATTTGCTGCTCAATAACTATATTTCCACATATATAAAGAAATACTAACAATGTATTTAATGTGTCTATTTTGCGATAAATATTCTAATTTGTGATAAATGTTCTAAATATTCTAAAAATACCTTTGAAAGAGAAACGGATTAAATTTATTATTAGAAAATTTAACTCTAAAATAAGTGAATATATTTAATTAATAATTTAAAATGAGATTTATATTAAGGGACAAAGTTAGTAGTACAGTTTTCAGAAATTCGTAGTAAAAACTGATGAACATGTATGTTATTTGGGTAGATGATGAATGCTCATGTTATGTATCATATTTGATGGAAAAATGCAATAATAAGATAATAAAGAACAATGAAAAATTTACCTGGAGCTATATATCCAATTGTTCCAACAACTATAGTTCGATTCGATGAATCATATTGAAGGAGTCGAGATGTGCCAAAGTCAGAAACACTAGGCTTCCACTCAGAGTTTAGCAAGATATTGCCCGTAGATACATCTCTATGCACAATGGCAGGGGTGCAATCATGATGAAGATATGATAGACCAAATGCAACACCTTTAATAACATTAACCCTTTTTCTCCAATTGAATTCCACGGCTTCACCTTCATCATACAAGACAGAGAACAAGCTACCTTTCTCCATGTACTCGTAGATCAAAAACATGATTCTTCTGTGGAGACAGAATCCATAAAGCTTCACGATATGCCGGTGCTTTATATCTGATAATATTCTCACTTCATTTCTGAAACTCTCATCAAAAGATGGAACCTCTGCTTCATAGCCGTGAAGTTTCTTTATTGCAACAACTTTTCCACATGGTAATTGTGCCTTGTAAACACTTCCATATGCTCCTGTTCCAATACAATATCTAATGTCAAAGTCTTCTGTTGCTTTAATGATGTCATCGTGTGCTATTTTTCCATCAAAATTCCATATACAAAACAAATCCCCATTCTTTGTTGATATTGTTGTGTTTGCAAGCTTGATCTTAGTAGAATTTTGACGAAGTTTGAAGCATATTAGAAGTGAGAAGGCTAAGATCAGAATCAAAAGGATAGGAAGAACAATGACAACATCATAGTTTATATTATTACTTCTGTTGTTGATATATGGATCGTCGTTCCATATTATTGTGTTATAACCATTATGAATACAGTTTGGAAGAGGACCCTTTAAATGATTGAAGGAAATGTCCACATAATTGACATTACAAAGAGATTGGGGAAACACTCCTGTAAGATTATTATTCCTTAAATTAAGGATCGAAAGATATCTAAGTTGAGAAGGGATTTCACCACCAATGAGGTTGTAACTGAGGTCAACGAAATTTTCATCATAATAATATGGCCATAAAAATTGTTTAGAAGAAAGGGCCATTTTAGTAGAAGAAAGGGCCATTTTAGAAGGAAGGGTACCAAGGAGTAAATTGTCGGAAATGTCAAGGGCTTGTAACTGAGAGAGATTTGTTAAAGAAATTGGAAAGGTCCCACCAATGGAGTTGTTACTTAATAGAAGCACATGCAATTTGGTTAATTGATGGAAGTTATATGGGAGAGAACCAGTAAGAAAATTGTCAGATATGTCAAGGACTTGTAACTGAGAGAGATTTGTTAAAGAAATTGGAAAGGTCCCACCAATGGAGTTGTTACTTAATAGAAGCACATGCAATTTGGTTAATTGATGGAAGTTATATGGGAGAGAACCAGTAAGAAAATTGTCAGATATGTCAAGTTCTTCTAACTGTGTAAGATTTGTAATGGAAGTAGGCAAACTTCCATTCAGCCTATTGTCGGATAGATATAAACCAACCAGATTCTTAATGATCCCCAACTCGTGAGGAATGGATCCTTGAATGTTATTATAAGAGATGTCTAGGTACTCTAATTTTTTGAGGTTTCCTAGGGAAGGAGGTATCTCACCTTTGATTCTATTCTTAGATAAATCTAATCTAGTGAGATTTTTCAGGAACCCTAATTCAAGTGGAATGGAACCTTGAATGTAGGTTTCTGAGATGTGTAGGTACTCTAATTGTTTAAGATTTCCTATTGAAGGAGGTATCTCACCGCCAAGAAAATTATTGGACAAATCGAGATGAGTGAGGTTGGAGAGATTTCCCAGTGAAGGAGGTACCTCACCGCCAAGACGATTATTGGACAAATCGAGATGAATGAGCTTGGAGAGATTTCCCAGTGAAGGAGGTAACTCACCGCCAAGAAAATTATTGGACAAATCGAGATGAGTGAGCTTGGAGAGAAGACCAATTTCTTTTGGGATAGTCCCTTGTAATTCAATTGACGCGAAAACAATACTTTCTAAATTATGAAAAACAGATATGTTGAGTGTTGAAAATTGAGTCTGCCATGTCAATGCAAATGATATGTTGATTGCTTTTATACTTCCAACCTTGTTGCAAGATATGGCAGGCCAATTGCAACGATTGGATATATTGAAGCCTCCACCATAAGTGTACCACCATCCATTATTTTGTATAACATCTGCTTCCATTTGAAGTTGAGATGTCATTGCCCCAGATCGAGTCCCCATGATCAAACCCCAAGTAAGAAGAAAGACCACCCACATTTTTGGAATATTGAAATTAGGAAATAAATATTTTGTCAAGTTCATTTTTTGTTGTTGTTGAGATTTAATGAGTTGCATATAATGTTCTAAGATGCATGAAGAAACTTTATAATGCTATGTGACTAGCATGCTCGTTTGTTCACTCATTCTCACACGCCAAAATTCACTACAAATTAAATTGATATTTTGATTCATGTATTGTGCTACGTATAAGTCACTGCATAAGATAAGCCTAGTATGTGTGGACATGAAAAAATGAAAGTAACATTCCTTAGCAGCAAGCTTTGATGGAGACATGATAAAAAAAAAATTCCAAAGACTTTCTGGTATTATTGGTTATGCAGGGGACCCCTCCATGAATATTTCGTTAACAATTTGTATATCATTCAAATTTATTAATAAGGAGGATGAATTAAATTATTTCATTGATGTTAATCCTCCGGTTTCAAGGAAAATAAATTTTGATAATCCTTGGTGGAGCTTGGATTAATATGGAGTTCAAAAATTTGATTTTAACTAAAAAATTATCGGTTTGAGTTCAACATCTTGTTTTGCTTTTTCTATATAGCCAAGTCTAGTTTGTTTTTATGTAAAGGCTTTGCCCCATTGGTTACGTCTATAGATTTAGTCAATTACAAAGTCTTGTGCATAAGTGTCCCTTTTAGGGTCCAAGTTAAATAAATAACTCAACTCATGAATACATAAACTAAATAGATTTCAGCCTCAAACATCAACAAAAAGTATAATCATGGCATACATTAAAAGAAAGATTTAACACATTTTGTTATTAATACCCATAGAAGTGTGTCCACTAATTTATATTTGTGCATTTGACAAAGTCGTCATATCATAATTTAAAAATTGAGAATAGAGGGAAAAGATCAAACTCCAAAAGTTATACGTAAGGATGAACAACTGTGGATTTTTTTTTTGAGAAATAAACATCTCTGGAGTTGCTCAGTATTAGGACTTAAATTAGATTTTTAATTCTATATATCATATAAGGATTAAAAATAAATTGGGCCTAATATCACTCAACAGCTATGACATTATAAGCACTGTATTAATTTAAGCATTGTGTTTTTTTTTTGGTGAAGTTTTAAGCATTGTATTTGCAGAGAGGCATTATAACCATCTATATTCATTTTAATTCAATTAAAATATTAGTAAGTATTGGAACTAGAAGTAATTCAATTTTATTCAAGGAAAGGAAAATAAACTTTTACAATCTCTTTATGGAATTCAAATATCAAAGACACTGAACTTCATTGTGATGGTTTTCATTCAACGGTTCCCGACATGAAATAATATTTTTAGTTCTTGACTCATGAGTTGCTGCACTGAAATTTCACTCGAAAGAATACTTGATGGTGTAGGTTCAATGGCAAAACTCTGTGACACACATTTCATTGTTGGTCGAGAGAAAGGATTGAGATTTAAGTATGCAAATGCTACTAAGGCAACACGAATTATATGTCAAGTAAAACCATCATATTATTCAGAAGTGGGAGACGTTGGTCTAATACTTCACATAACTTCAAAGACCAATATTCTGTACGATATAATGATTAGACTAATTGATGGTGCTACACATGTGTCACGACATTTAGAAATAAAAGTCTTATGTGAACATAGAAAAAAATGTAAAAGCATCATTTACGAAGGATACATGTATTTCTCCTATGCATCATTCTTTGAAAGGGAAATGACAACAATTTTCCCGTTCCTTTGTAGTAGTGTCTACGGGGAATGTGCTGGTCCTAAGGAAGAAAGCATTTATTCCACATGAGTAAGTTATTATGGGGAAATCTTTCCTTTATCAAATTTAGTTTTTCAAATTTATTTTTGTTTTTCAAATATAAAGATGATTTGTTGTGATGGCTAGCTACTCTATTTATATATAAATAGAGTAGCTAGCCATCACAATAAATCATCTTTTGTTCTTGGAATTCAATAAGTGACAATTGTCTTTCTTAATAAAAATTCTTTCTTTTACTTTCTTGTTATTTTATTTATGTTCTTCTTCTTCTCTATGTCTACGATGAGCATGAGTGAGTAGACTTCTCTTGTCTTAGGATTGTTGGATAAGTCTAACGACATAATCCTAATCAAACCAAGCTTTAACCCTAATCTTATGTAACCCTAATTTCTAATCTAAATTCACCGTTTTAACATGAATTAACCATTATCAAATTGTGGAAACGAAAGTGGAGGGTTTGATAATTGTTAATCCATCATCTCAAATATCAATTCATAAAACGAAAGTGGGGTCTTGATATTCGAACAAGTGAATTTAGACAAGGATTGCAAAGGCAGTAAAATAGTCTTTGCAATTCTTGAGACATTGGATGTTTCAAACCTTAAAAGCTTCCTCTAGGAATCAAATCAGCGAAATAGGTTTGATTGCTAGAAGAAAACTCTCACTAGACTGGGTAGGAAAAGTGAGGGGCAAAAGGGAAATCGGTCTTTAGAAATTAGGTCTAACATAAAGTTCTAGGTTTAAGGTTTTGGTTTGTGAAGGACTTGTCATTAGGATGAACCAATAATCCCGAGGCTCTTTTTATTATTATATTTTGTTCCAACCAATTGAAAACCCTAACTTTGCAACTTGATTATCTTCTAATCATCAACTAAAGTTAATTAAATTGAACAACTCCCTGTCAGAACGATACTCTATTTTTATTACTTCGATAAAACGTGCACTTGCGGTTTTGTCTCATCGCCATCTTGGTAATCCGACTATGTTATGACGAGCCTCGATGCATATGGTCTTATAACTGAAGAAGGTGAACCTTTAACTTTTCAAGAGGCGTTGAACGGTTCAGATGTTTCTCAATGGATGACAACAATGCTTGAAGAAATGGAGGCCTTACATAGAAACAAGATAGGGGAACTTGTTGAACTTCCAAAGGGACGGAAAGCCATTGGAAACAAATGGATAGACAAGATCAAACGTGATGGAAATGATCAAGTGGAACGGTATCGTTCAAGATTGATGGTAAAAGGATATACTCAGAAAGAAGGTATTGACTTTGATGAGATATTTTTCCGGTTGTCAGACTTATCTAAGGAAAGTCTTCTAACGCTTCAACATGCAAGACTGTAAGCCAGCCTCTACCCCACTTCCTTTGAATTTTAAATTATCCTCAAGTATGAGTCCTAGTAATGAAGCAGAGAGGATGGAAATATCTCGAGTACCGTATGCATAGGTGGTGGGAAGCCTTTTGTATGTCATGGTATGCACAAGACCATGGTTGGTCGGTTTATGGCGGATCTTGGTAAAGAGCATTGGAATGCTGTTAAGAGAATCATGATGTATATAAAAGGAACCTCAGGTGTTGCAATATGTTTCGGAGGATCAGAGTTAACCGTTGGGGGATTTCTTGAGTCAGATTTTGCAGGTGATCATGATAAAAGAAAATCTACTACTAGTTATGTGTTCACACTTGCAGGAGGAGTTGTAAGTTAGTTATCCAAGTTACAAACTGTTGTAGCTTTGTCAACGACAGAAGCTAAGTACATGGCAGCTACCCAAGCATGCAAGGAAGCTATTTGGATGCAAAGGTTAATGGAGGAACTCGGGCACAAGCAGGAGAAAATCACTTTGTATTGTGGCAGTCAGGTGGACATTGCAAGGAATCCATCTTTTCATTCAAAGACAAAGAACATTGACGTTCATATCATTTTGTTCGAGAAGTAGTAAAGGAGGGAAGTGTGGATATGCAGAAGATCCACACCAATGATACCCTAGCAGATGTGATGACAAAGCCAATCAATGCTACCAAGTTTATATGGTGTCGATCATCGTATGGACTATTGGAAACGTAGCAACATGAATGGGCAAGGTAGAGAGATTTTGGAAGCTCACAAAAGTGGCTTTAAGTGGGAGATTGTGAATGATATGGGCTCAAGTTATTATCCAAGCCCAAGACTATAAATGGAATTGGCCCAAGTGATGATCCAAGCCCACTATTGTGATTAGTAAAGCCACTTTTGTAGCAAGACAAATGTCCATGGTGCATGTAAGACAAGTTGCATTTCTGACGTAATGCATGGTGGCAAAGTGGATGGTTGCATACATTGACATGTTGCAAGATGCATGAGATGCAAGCAACAAGTTGCACATTTGGAGTTTGGATGGAAAACAAGTGGTTGTTGCATGTAAGGAACTAAGACTTACCTCTCTTATAAATAACAAGCTCATTTTCACAATTTCATTATCCCATCACATCTCATCTCATCCCATCAAGTAGTAACACAACAATAAGATTAGAGCTTGTTGAGAGTGAGAGGAAAAATATAGAGAGGATTCATGGATCCAAATGATATGCATATGGATGGAGAACATAAGACTTTGAATGTACCATTTTTTTTAAGGAGTATGATATTTTGACAACCATTTAATGACAACATTTGTGAGAATTTTATTTTTCTTTCTTTTCATTGGTCAAAAACAATAGAGAGAGAAAAATGAAGAGAGATGATAAGTACATCATGTGAGTATGAGAGAGAAAGTTGTCATAAAATTGTTGTACAAATATCATTTCTCTTTTTTTAACCGTTATCTAAACAATTTATTAGAACATTCCCAATGACAAGATGGGCTTGAGATTGGAATTACATAGTCAAATTCAAATTATGCAGAGCAGAAAGTTGCAGTTTAAGGCACAAAGCAAAAACTATAAACAGCTCCTAGTGAATGAACAACTATGACTTCCCGTCATGTCCTCCGAAGGTAGCATTGTAATTTTATAATATTTGCATTATTCAATAACTGATCAATAATTAAAGTTGAACAGGGCCAGCTAACCTTTTTTACTTTGAGTAAATTCTATAGCGTCGTAATTCAAATTCTTGATAATTAAAATTTATATAGATAACAAAAAAAAAAGAAAAAGGAATCCTAGCTTAAACTCTATTTCTTTAGTTTATTAGGAAAAAAATGTTTACAATTCATTCTCCTCAAATATCAATAATTACCTTGAAAGGGGAAAGAGGTATCCTAGCCATGTCCAGTCTAAACTGTTCCAAGTAAATAACTCCCACAAAATGGAAAAACAATTTGGAACAAAAAAAAGCTTAATCTATATCTCACCTCATTAAGTGATAACCTAAATAATAAATCTAGCTTCAAAAACACCAACAAGCCAGGGCTAAAAAGGAAAAAAATATTTAATTTGGGGACCAAAAACTTATTTAAAAATCTTAATTCACCACAAAGAATAATTTCCTCCGGCAGACATTTAGCAAAAAAGTTGTCCAGGCAATTTTAACTTCAATACTTAGCATCATCAATTTCACAATTGCAACTGCATATAGTATGATTAATTTCATAATAAAAACCGTCTTAAAAAAATATAATAAGCAAATTAAAGTAAAATAAAAAGACGGAGGTAGGACGGTGGTGGAAACTGTGAACATTATCGATATGGAAAAGTTGCATTACAAACTTATGAGATAACGTACCAAAAAAATTCTACAACATTTTCTAACAACTTATGAAAATAAAGTTTTGCAATGTCTTTATTGAATTCAAATTTGAAAGTCACCAAACTTGATTCCCAATTGTTTACTTCAAAGGTTCCCGATATGAAATAATGCTTTTAATTCTTGACTCATCAGTTGCTGCACAGAAATTTCACTCAAAGGAATGCTTAATGGTGTAAGTTCAGTGGAAAAACTCTGTGACGCACATTTCATTGTTGGTCGAGAGAAAGGATTGAGATTTAAGCAAGCAAATGCTATTGTGGCAACACGAATTATGTCAAGTAAAACCATCACATTATTCGGAAGTAGAAGACGTTGGTCTAATACTTCACATAACTTAATGCCTTGAGTTGATGCTAACTGAAGTGATGACAGTATATCACCAGGGTGTCTTCCCATTAAAGTTTCAAGTGCCACAACTCCAAAGCTATATACATCGCACTTTTCACTCACAACCATAGTATAGGCAAGTTCTGCATATTGATCAAATCACCATTAGTAGAGGATGCAACTAAAATAATTGAAAAAAGTATTATACCCTTATTTATAAATTTTTCCAACTCTTATCTCGCATCTCAAGGCTGAATATAATATAAGGCTTATATTTAAGGATAATTTTTTTTTTCGTAACAAGAACTCATGTTTAGTGATAAAGTTAGTAGTAATTTTAATTAGTAACTTTGTAATAAAATCTTTTGTTTGTGTGGATGATAAATATTCATGCTATACATCATACATAAATGGATAAATACAAGAATAAAAAGAACACAGAGAGCAATGAAAAATTTACCAGGAGCTATATATCCAATGGTTCCAGCAACTATAGTTCGGTTTGATGAATCATATTGAAGGAGTCGAGCTGTTCCAAAGTCAGAAACACTAGGATGCCACTCAGAGTTTAGCAAGATATTGCTGGTAGATACATCTCTGTGCACTATTGGAGGGGTACAATCATGATGAAGATATGATAGGCCAAAGGCAACCCCTTTAACAACATTAAGCCTTTTTCTCCAATTGAATTCCATGGCCTCTGCATCATCATACAAGACGGAGAACAAACTTCCTCTCTCCATGTAATGGTAGATCAAAAACATGATTCTTTTGTGCAAGCAAAATCCATAAAGCTTCACAATATTTCGGTGCTTTATTTCTGATAATATTCTCACTTCATTTCTAAAACTTTCATCAAAAGCTGGCAGCTCTGCTTCATAGCCGTGAAGTTTCTTCAAGGCAACAACTTTTCCACATGGTAATTGTGCCTTGTAAACACTTCCATATGCTCCTGTTCCAATGCAATATCTAATGTCAAAATCTTCCGTTGCTCTAATGATGTCATCATATGCTATTTGTCCATCGTAATTCCATATAGAAAAGAAATCCCCATTCTTTTTTGTTGATTTATCTGCTTGCTTGTTCTTGATAGAATTATGATTAAGTTTCAAGCAGATGATAAGTGAGAAGGTTAAGATTAGAATAATGAGTATAGGAAGAACAATGGCAACGTGAAGCTCTACTTTATTACTTTTCCCTATTTTTGTATTATAGCGAGACGGGCAAGGTTGGAATTCGATTTTGTCATAGAGTTTGTTAGTACATATATTGTTATTCCCTATTAATGGAGAAGGATCATCTATACAAAATGGAATGGGACCCCTTAAATAATTGTAGGAAATGTCGTAATCCAAAAAACGGGCATTACAAATAGATTGGGGAATCGTTCCACTGATTTTATTATTTCTTAAAAATAATTGTTCAATGTTTCCAAACTGAGTAGGGATTACACCAGTTATGAGATTGTCACTGAGATCAATGGAAATTGCATAATTTATCATTGGGAAAAAATCTGAAGGTAGCTTACCTTGGAGTAAATTGTTTGAAATGTTAAGGAAACCTAATTGAGAGATAGAATTCAATGAAATCGGAAAGGTCCCCCCAATGGAGTTATTATTTAACCGGAAGATTTTCAAGTTACTTAATTTACCGAAGTTAGATGGGAGACCACCAGTGAGAAAATTGTTTGAGATGTCAAGGTATAGTAATTGGGTGAGATCAGTAAGAGAAATAGGAAAGTTTCCATTGAGTCTGTTGTCAGATAGATGTAATGTCGTTATATTTTTCAGGAAACCCAACTCATGTGGAATGGATCCTTGAATGTTATTACAAGAGATGTCTAGGTAGTCTAATTGTTTGAGATTTCCCAGTGAAGAAGGTATTTGACCTTTGATTCTATTGTGGGATAAATCTAATGAAGTGAGATTTTTAATGAATCCCAACTCGTGAGGAATGGAAACTTGAAGGTTGTTGTATGAGATGTCTAAGTTCTTCAACTGTCTAAGATTTCCTATTGAAGGAGGTATCTTACCTTCAAGAGAATTATGGGATAGATCGATGTCAGTGAGCTTGGTGAGAAGACCAATTTCTTCTGGGATAGTTCCTTGTAGTCCAATGCCATAGACAAAAAGGATTTCTAAATTGTGGAAAACAGACAAGTTAAGCGTTTCAAAGTGAATCTCAGATGTGGTTGCAGAATCTATGAAGATTCTTTTTATGCTTCCAGCCTTGTTGCAAACTATCTCCTTCCAAGTACAAAGAAATGTGATGTTAAAATATGCATCAGAGGTATTCCACCATCCACTATTTAATATCGCATTTGCTTCCATATGAGGTTGAGATGTCACTGAGGCAGATTGAGTACCCACAATGAAAGGCCAAATAAGAAGAAAGACCATCCACATTTTCTGACCATAGAAATTGGAAACTAAGTATTTTATCAAGTTCATTTTTTTTAGATCTAATGAATTGCTTACATTATTCTATGATACCTAAAAAATTTATAATGTTGTGTGACTAGCATGTTCGTCGGCCACTCTCATTCTCAGTTCTCACAGACCAATATTCGGTACGATTGAATGATTAGACTCATTGATAGTACTACACATGTATCATGACATTAGATATAAAAGTCTTGTGTGAACATGGAAAATATTTAATAGCATCATTTATGAAGGAGACAAGTTTTTCTCCTTTGCATCATTCTTTGAAGGCAAAATCACAACAGTTTTCTCATTCCCTTTGTAGTACTACTGGGTATGTGCTGGCCCTAAGGAAGAAAGAAAGCATTTTTTCCACATGGGTAATTAAGTTTTTATGGGGAAATTTTTCCGTTATCAAATTTAGTTTTTCAAAATCCAACCTCTGCCTCACCACTGTCACCAGAGTCTACACGTATATTGATTCTATGTCTGTTTATTTCTAAAAATAAAAATTAGATAAATGTGTAAATCCATTGAATTCAAAACTTTCATGTATAAAATTTTGTCAATCATGCATTAACCATCCTTTCATCTTAGTATAAGCATCATATTAAATTATTTCAAACATATTAAAGAAATTATAAATAAAATAAAGAGAATAGTAATTTTAGAAAAACATCGCAAATTTACTACCGATTTTTAAGAAAAAATGCAACTTAAAATATGCAGGAGATACAGCCGCATTCCTCTCTCGCTTTTGCTGCCGAACTGCCACCAAAATATGGCTGCTCCAGCAACCACATGGTTGAAACGAACCACACAGCAGCGCCTGTGGCTCGATACCAACTGCTCAGCATCTAATGTCTCCTAATAGTAATGAGAGGATTCATGGATCCAAATCATATGCATATGGATGGAGAGCATAAGACTTTGTAGCATTTATTTTTTAAACAATTTATTATAGCATTCCCAATGACAAGATGGTCTTGAGATTGAAATTACATAATCAAATTCATGAAATTATGCAGAGAAGAAAGTTGCAGTTTAAGGCACAAAACAAAAACTATAAACAGCTCCTAGTCAATAACTACGTACTATGACGGAATCAATTATGAAGTCTTGTGCATCAGCTTCCGTTGGTGTGTGAGTAATTCTTCCCCAACGGGTCAACTTCAGTGTCTTTTACGGAGAAAGTCTAATATAGACCATTTCTATAAGTGATGCATCATGTACTAGTATTTAAAAAATCTTTGGTTTAAATATATAATTTAGTGATGATACATTAACAACCATAGGTGGCAAGACACCTCTTGACACCCACACAAAAATCTGACGTGTGGTCACGTGGACCCGACATAAGCATACTTTCTCTTTCATCTCATCTTCTCTCTCTCTCTAATGCATGGAGTGTACAAAGGTGTATGGAAATAAAGTGTGTCTATGTAACATTTTCATATATAATTAGTCCATGTAATTTAGCCAAATTTTAGTTTTTGTCTTTGTATCTTTTTTGTTTTGTTTGAAAACAAACACTAAAAGATCAAATGTTTTTGGTTTTGGTCCCTAAAATCAATGTTCGTTAAAAAATTACATGTAACAAATGGAGGTTGACGTGGCATTAGGTGACGTGGTAAGCGAAGGACAAGTGACAAAAGAGATGATGATTCAATAAGTGAGAGGGACTATAACCTACAAAATGAAATTGACAAGAGACCAATTCCAAAAAAAAATTGAAATCGACAAAATCTTCGTCTTCTTCTCTCTTCTTCCATCTTCATCTTCATCTCACACCTTCCTCTATTCTTCTATCCATATCATTATTTATTCTAACCATGTCTTCATCATCCATTGCTAACTCCACTCCAGGAAAATTCCTTTCTTTCAATTTTGAACCGGTTCATAAAAAAACTTTGAATCCATAAAAAAACTTTCTTCAGCTTATTTGGTTACTCACGACGTGGGTTATCTGGAATGAAAGAAATCATCGACTTTTTTCAGCAAAAAGAAAATTCTATTGATTAAAGTATTATTCATTATGGTGGATGAAAGCCCATAAGGTTGTTTTTATGTTTGGTGATCAATTGTGGTGGTCGAGTCTCTTGTCGTGTTTAGGCATTGGTTAGCCACTTCTTGTAATTCTTGAGAACTGCTTGTATCTTTTCTAGTAGTCTTTTCGGTACACCTTGTGCTGCGAAGACTGCTATGGTAGTGTTAATATAATCCATTTTTATTTGTTAAAAAAAAAAAAAAAACATCATTCCATTAGAAACCAAAAAAATAAAAAAAAATTAACAACAAAACAAAACGACGGCCTCTCTGAACCTTAATAGCTTGTTTTATTCAAGTTTAAATTTATCAACATTGTTCAAATCAAGTGCTTCAAATGTCATTAAACCGCATGGAAACACAATAACCATATGAATTCACAAACATGATTCATATAGTACAAATCCAATTTTAGCCAACAAAAGCTTCAATTTCTTTATCCGATTATCACTACAAAGCATGGAATCCAAAAAATTTCATTCCTACAACGACGAATTCGGTGGCCTAATTTATGTTTCACCTTGGACAGTAACAAAATTGCCATCTAAATTACCAAAACTATTAATATACTCCACAACATCATCACTTTACCTTCAATCACTTAACCGAATCTTGATGTTGTTCTTCTTTTTCTCTATTTCTAAAATTTCTATAAGTGACATTGTTTCTTAGTAATAGACATTAATAGCCCTCTTCACTTTTTCAATTCAAACAAAGACTTAATTGATATATATCAATTTGATTAAAACAACATAAAAATAAATAAGTAATTTATATTGAACCGTCATTAATCAGTTCACTATTTTAGTCGTAAATATAAGAAAGATTATGAGTTTTTTTATAATATCTTAATAGTACTGTCAGTAGTCGATGAACTCACCGTCTTTTACGTTCCTACACATAAAATTAAACAAATAAAATATAACTTTTTTTGAAGGTGAATATTTTTCTTTAGAGAGAAATTCATTTTAGTCCTTGAGAATAATTGAAAAATTCATTTTAGTCTTTGAGAAAAATAAACGGGAACAACTTAGTTCCTACCATACTTATATTTTGTTTGGTTGAAGAAGAAAAGATATTGAAAATGACATAAAAATAAATTTCAATATTTCTAAGAGTATTGCTAAATGGTGCAAAATTTTTTTACACAAACCACACCAAAAAGCACAATTAAAAGCCAATTACTTAATACTTTGGAAAAACATTCTTAGTCTATTAATGGAGTAAGGGCTGGCTCGTGTCTTTGGAATGGGAAAAGAACTAAAATATAATGGTAACTTGGTGTTATATCCTTACAAAATTATTCATTTTTAAGTCCCTATTTATAGTTTACGGGGGACCATATTGATTGAGGACTAAAAGTATCCATTTAAAAAAAATGTTTTTAAAATAGGAACTATTCTTAAAATTGCAATATTATGGAGGACTAAAATTATCATTAAAATTTTAGTTTAAAAACTTGTAATTTTTTAAAGACTAAAAAATAATCCTAATTATTATAATAACATTAACAATAATTTTTGACGGGATAAATTGTGAATTTGTAAAAAACAGACTTTTAATTGTGCCTTTCGTGTGATTTGTGCGAAAGTATTTTGCACCATTCCGCATTTGCCTATTTCTAATAGGGTTGCTAGTCTTTAATTAAAATGGTGTCTTTTTATCTTGTTCATTTTTTGATACAGAACTTTCTTATAGTGTTACAAAGAAATGCGTTGTGTACAACGTTTGAGTGGTTTCTCTTGTATTATAAGGGTAAACATAAGGGAAAACTTGTTTTATCAATGGTTGACTTAGCCACCTCTTTTCTTAGGACCTTTCCATAATACGGATAGATTAGGATTTTATTTTCACATGTTATCCATTTTGATACTCTGATGTATCAGTTCAACCATCTCATATCTTCTATATTTTAGTACTTTGATAAATAAAACTTGTTACATAAATATGATTTTCAACCACACTAGAAACATCATCCTTAAAGATTTTAGATCCAAGGCTAATGGCAGCCATCAATGCGATGTTGCAACACTTGCCTTTGCACGTGTTCATTATCAGGCACGGAAAGCACCCATTAGCCAAACCTTTTGATGAAATCCCAATTAGGGAGATGTTAAATCACGATTCATAGATAACTTATGTGTTAAGAGTCCAATAATGCTGGTCGTAAGGGGTCCTGTGCTAAGAATCCCACATCGAATATGTGATGGTCTGACTATGTATTTATATGTGGAGGCAATTCTCACCTCATAAGCCGGTTTTGTGGGGTTGTCTTAGACTCAATCACGATTTCTAATATTTCTAAAATGGTATTATAGCTTCTCCAAGGTCCATTGGGCCACCTGCTATCAGATTTCCGCAATCGGACCACCCACCATTTATGTCCACGAACCAAGCCCAATAGTGTTGGTCGTGAGGGGGTGTATTAAGATTCCCACATTGAATAGCTGATGTCTGACAATGTGTTTAGAAGTGGGGGCAATTTTCACCTCATAAGCCGAGGCAATCTTCACCTCATAAGCCGATTTTGTAAGGATGAGTTACGCCCCAAAATTTCAACATTATGCTAGAAAAACACATTCAATTGAAGGCGTTTCAATTGAAGGTGTGTTTGATGTACAACAATGATAAATATTAAATGAAGATTCATAGATAACTTTTTCTTGGACATACACTTTTTTGTTTATTACAAAGGGCTAGAAGTCAAGAAAAGATAATCACACCAAAATTAACTAACCGGGGAACATTTCTTCTCATAGACAACAACTACATTTTAGATTAAAGGTGTGTCTAATGTCCAACAATAATATGTCACTGTCAATTATATCAATCATAGATTAGTTCTTCATACACTATTACTAGAATATCATCCTACGATTAGTAAATAAGGATTAAATTGTATTGATTGATTTGATTAGAGTACATGGTCTTGAATTTATACTAGTTATGTTTCAAAATTTTAATTGTTGGGTGGTCCCTCCGGTCCTCAATTAGGCTCATATGTTGTTTGCCTTTGACTCATGTGTGTAATATTTGTGTGATAATATATACAGACGGTTTCTTTTTTCATTCTACTATTTTTTCACGCGCCCTTTTGAATTCTGAAAGTGCAGGGTGTGAAAACAGATTTTAGATGCAAGCACATAGAAGAAGATTTGGGTTCTCGTGATAAAAGTGTTCGGAAAATGTTATCCGTTTCGATTGAAATTTGAGTATGTTGTTTCGGAATACTCACATGGCATTTTTTAACTTATCAACCAAACTAGCTTTCGTAAATGATATACACAACAAAATGGACAAATTATAATAGTTGACTAGGCTTGTTTTAGTAAATTTCGAAGCATAGATAATACACTATACACATAACAAATTAATCAAACAATCAAGCCTTTATAAATCCTTACTATAATGATAAAGATAATTTTAAAAAATCAAATAGTAAAATGCACTTCGAATTAACCAAATGGTATACAACACTTTAAACATTTTAGTTTGGTGAGAATATTAATTGGTTTCATGAGGAATTTTCATGGCTGATTGGTATATCATTTCAAATGCACTTTGCATACATGACTCCAATCTTTGTTCATCTATGAAGCCTTTTTCTGTTTTGAAGGTAACTCTTAGAACTCCCATGTAGCTCATTATTGAAATGACAAGACTCTGCAAAACATAAAATAAATCAATGTAAGAATATCAAGGTTAGAGAGATAACAAGTAAGTTCGAACTCAACTTATAGTGGTATATATATTCCATGTAGCTACATATACCCCCAAAAACCCAAATATTTCTATACACACCCCCGCACATTAAAAAAAAAAAATTGAGCCCCCTACCAACATGGGTCTTAGGCTGTCGCACTCCTGACCTATGGCTTAGGGCCGGCAAATCATTTGAGATTAGTCAAAGAAGTTACACGCAGAGATACATATAAAGATAAGTCAAATAAGTTACACGCAGAGATATTAAGTTTATACAAAACAAAATAAATTTTATGTAGAATGATTAATGAAAATGGATGAGTATAACAATTCATGATACCTCAGGACCACCAGCTAAGGTGAAGTACAAGCCTTTCACAGGATGATTAGCCAAAGACATTTGTTGAACTGGTCCAACCAAATTGGTAACTACTGTACTTGACATTGTTATTGTCCTCCTAATATGTTGAGCTACTGCCTGCATACAACAACAATAACTAACTTCAATAATCTTTGTAGTTGGATTATAACATTCTAATCAAAAATATTTAATTACAGTTTTGATCCGCTATTTTACTCGCTCTTGAAATTTTTCCTCATTTTTAAAATCCATAGTTTTGGCCCTTCACTCGAGTTTCTCAATCAAGAATAAAAAAATGATGACATGACAAACTTTTAATGATGTGGCTTAAAACAGTGCACGAAAGTTTAAGGCCACATCAAATAAATAAAAAACATACCATATCTTTATTTATCTAAAATTCGGAGTGAAGTACCGAAAAATAAGATTTTAAAGAGGGGACCACAATTGCTTGTCAAAAAAGGTTACAATATACATGATTATCAAATGAATTTGGTTAGGTTTATGTCCTTTTAATCTTCTGTTTTCTTTTTCATAAATGAATTTACGCACTTAATTAAAAAAAAAAAGTGATTATCAAATGCAATTTGGAAAATGTATGTGTCTAACCTCTTGTCCTCTGAGTTTGCCTTCAATGTCCAAAAGTGTCCCTGTAAGAGCCACAGCTAAGGATTGTTTTTTCCTATTGATTATGTTATGTGTATCATAAATAAATTCTAGAGGGTTTGAAATTCTGTTCTCATTCAATTTTGGTATTGGTACATGCAAAAAGGAAAGTTTATTCCCCCAAGGACCCTTTGATTTTTTAGTATTGAGCATGTCATCAATTGATTGGTAACCTTCAACATTTCTTGTATTTAGTAATACTAATGCTGTTGAATTTGATGTCTTTGATTTTGAATCCATTTCTTGCATGTAAAGTCTTGTTCCATAGAACACAATTCCAGTCACAACATCGTTCATAGTCTGCAATTAATTACATAGAATTTCATGTAAGGAAATCAAGTTAATATATATGATGTCACTGAATAATTAAGAATACCACTTAGATTTTTACGTAAGTAAGGAGTAAATAGTCAATTTCTCCTCTGAAATTATAAGTTTCGTCAATTACCTTCTTGAAATTAACAAAACTTCTTATCTTAGTTTATAGGGGAACCTTATTAACCACAATTTTTTTTTTTTAAAGAGTTATTAACCACAAAATTGAATGGTGTAGATTTCACCACAAATTTTTATATATTTTTTTAAAAATTTAAAATATTAACCCAAAAAGTATGTACGTGTCGTAGTTTAGACATATCCTACCCAAAAAGTATGTATGTGTAGTTGACCCTACCCCACAACCCCCAAAAAAAAAAATAGTCTCATTGTTTCTTACCTATGTTCACACATGTATCGTGACAAAAAGATAAGACATTCTTATGGTTGATTTAAAAGATGAAAATCAAAAACAAATTTTCATTATCCAAAAATATTATTCCATTTTTTATTTTTTTTTTAGTTTTCGTTTTAAGGGTTGTTTATAATTTATACATCTAAAAAATTAATTGATTTTTTTATTTTTAATAGAATTATTTGTTTATTCATATAATATTTTTAACTATTTATTATTGTATTCAACTTGTTTATATCTGCAATAAATACTTAAGAGTATTATTGATAAAATAATAACAAATGTTTCACTAAATTTTAAAAACAAAGTAAATAAGGAAGAAAAAAATAATATAATAAGTGGCTAATCAAAAGGAAAAGAGGGGATATCATACCACTCCAAGCTTGGATTTGATGTCTTTGATATGATCAATAGAGAATGCAATATTTGAAATAGAAATAGGTTGAAAATCAGCTCCTTCATCTCCAGATCTTATAGGAGTTTTATCATCAACAATAATGCTACTCTTCAATACACTCCATCCAAAATCAGAGGCAGTATTAAAAACAGAAGACATAGTCCAAGAAAATTTTCTCCAAAAACTTTTATTATAAGGTTCTAATTTTGATGGTTTAAGAGAAGGAAAAGACAAAGGAAGAGATGGATCATCAGCACGTTGTAGACAAGAAAGAAGTGCACCCATTAGAGAATAACCATCTCCAAGTGCATGGTGAAGTTTGAATATTATTGTGCCTAATGAATTTTTTGTAGGGTAGTTTACTATGTGAACTTCCCATAATGGTTTCCCTTGAGGTAATGGCTCAATTGCTATGGTTGACAAATAATCTTGAAAAGATTTGTCATAGAATTCCACTTTTTTTCCTTTTGAAAATATTGGTTTTTTCACATGGTCTTTTAAGTTCACATCAACTTGCTTCCATCTTTTATCTTCATTTTTATCTTGTACCTGTTCACACATATTTGAACAATGCTAGTCAAGAAAAAAAACCATATAAATGATGGTGTTTAATATATTTTAACAAGAGTAAAATAAGATGTGATCGATATTTAAAAAACTAAACCGAATCGGACATTTCAACCGTTTGATGTGTGAACCGAAACGGTTTGTGGTTCGGTTTGAGCAATATTTAGATTTCATTTTCTTTTCATTCAAGTGGTTTAAAGCATTATGAAAAATGACTCAAAGATCTCACCGATTTGGATGCTAAGTTCAGTATTAGAAAAATGGATGCAATAAAAATACAACTACCGACAAAATTTCCTCTTTCCTAAAAAAAATCTACTAAGAAATTTGAAAGTGACAAATATATAGAAACAGAAAAATATTTAAATATGTATCCAATTTCGTATATAGATGTTTGAAATGAGCGAATTATAGACATTTTTTTTCATTAATAACTTTTCTCTGAAATTTTTATAATTTGTCGATAAATTACATGATTCTTGTAAGTATAACTCATATAAGTTGGAGAACTTAGTGTGCTCGCGCACATGCAAGTTTTTATCGTTGAAACTCACATTAAATACCAAGAAGTGGGAATTATAAGTTCGAAACCATGCCATGGTATATTGAAGTGGGAATTACAAGTTTGAAACCATGCCTCACTACTATATCAAATATTTCTACAATCTTTTAACATCAAGTTGTAATTGCGCAACAATTTATGTTAGTTTTACTATTAGGCTTATTGAAAACAAAAGAAAGCGCATATCAATGCAAAACATATGCTCTATAATCTATATAAACATATCTATAAAAAATGATAAATGGAAATTAGAGAGAGAAACTAACCATGATGGAAGAGAAACGAGGACTAATGGGAAGGAAAACATCTCTAAGAAGAGTAAAAGCTTGTAAATCATCAATGGAAACTTCAAATTCTAAAACTGCAATAATATATAAACATAGGGATGAGCTATTGAAATATTGTCCAATAGGACTAACTGGTTCTTGTAACTGCTCCTCTTTTTCGTATTCCATTTTGCAAAGAAAAATATCAATCAAACTTTAGGATATGATAGTTGGTGGGAGAATGAAATTGAATTATTGAATTTGAAGTATATATATAGGTAAATCAAATGTAGACAATTTGGAAAAACGATAGTGTGGACGAAAACACAAATGATCATGATAGATACATTAGCAAGAGACCAAAAAACCAAATACTGTGTTAGCAATAAATTGTAACAACTATGGTGTAATTTAATTACCTTAAATATTTAAAACCTATAGCTAGTTTTACTTCGATAAGATCGAGCAAAAGTGGCGGATCAACTATACAGGAATCACGAAAAAAATATAAATTAATTAATTAGGTGGCTGTCAAATAATTTTGAGCATGCAAACAAGTTAGTTGGATGTGACTTTTTCATTTTTTTAGTAAAAAATAATTTTATGTACTTCCAAATAATTAATAATATTTGCAAAGCCAAAATTTTAAATGTTGTGTTTCATATGACAACCATCATATTAAAAAAAGTATATATTTAGTGACAAAAATGTAGTATATAGTGAGCGGTTTAGAATGGTCACAAAATCGATACAAACATTAGATATTAATCTTAGAAAAATGTTACTGCTAACTTGAGTTTCATATAGTTTAGAATTTAATCTTTAATGTGTCCATTATAAAATAAACATTAGTCTTATTTTAATTGACAATAATTTAAAATAAAATCTTTAAAGTTACGAGGAAAATAATTTTTTAAATAAAAAAAAAAAGTCAAAATAAGCTCTTGCTTTTCACACATTTCGTATAGACTTAGTCATTTCATATGTAACGAATACTAAAGATGTATATTTCCAAAAGTGCTTCAATTCATATTGAAACATGCTATGGTCTAAACAACTGTTATGATTGGTTCAACTATCTCCACCGAAGTTATATTATTGCTGGCTAACTATACAACACCGAAAATTAATTAGAGAAAGCTGACCTTAGTATATACGTAGATTTTACATGATTTTTGTTTGTACCCTGCAGACATCATATAAAAACGACATATTTTGCACTTATAAATTCAACGATTTCATTGGTCGTTTTTTCCTTTTCAGATTAAAAAAATAAATAAATGATTTCATACTAGATTCAATAAAGATGAATGATAGAGTCGGCTTCAATAAAGATGTGTTTTTTGAAGGAAAAATAATTCTTGATGTTGAAAATTATGGATAAGGCTCATCATGTTTGGCGTGCCTAGTTGACACTTAAATTAAGCATTTTATCTAGGTTTTGTTTGCTAGTTTAGAGAGGATGGAAGATGAGGACTTTAGACGGTGAAAACTAAAAAATAAAGAAATTTTTCACATTTTTTCGAAAAGTATTCTCTAATCCTCTTAGACTTTTTGTATTCTTTCTCTAAGACTCATAGACATACCACTACGTACGGGACATTTTACATTCTGTTCATGTTACAAACAAATGATAACTCTCAGCATGCAGATTTACAAATAATCAGAATTATCAATCAAATTTATTACTCTCTCTTAGGGAGGATATATATATATATATATATATATATATATATATATATATATATATATATATATATATATATATATATATATATATATATATATATATATATATATATATCTTCAAATAAAGATATTATATCTTCAAAGCAAGTAGTCTCATTGTAACGATATTATATCTTCAAATAAAGAATTCAAAAATCATCGGGATGGTTAGTTCCATTGGATCTACATTCTTTTTAGAATGTTAAACCAATTTTTAAAATCCAGGATGAATAATAAGTGTGTGTATATATATATATATATCAATATGATGATATACCGAATAACATTCATCAAATATGTATGTGTACGTGAAGGTGAAAAAAAATGGGGAAAGGCGATGTGCAAGAAAAAGAAATATTGTTATAGGTATTTACCCATTAAAAATAAGTATTCAGAGTTATCGTATCCATTAGAGCTGTTCACGATGTAGTTTAATTCAATCTTGAATCCAAAAGTCATATGAACCGGAAGATAAAAATTATGCGGTTTGGTTTGGTTTGGTTCGGTTGATTTTTAAAATAAAATTTGAACCACACCAAATCAAACCAATAATGTGGTTTGAGTTGGATCGGTTAGTTCAGTTTTTTTTCAAAACAATACAATTTTTTGTTTGCAACATTAAAATCGAATTAAAAAGTTATAACACAACATATTTCTAGCAATATTTCGGACGATAATTTAATTCTTTTTTTGTTCAAATCATCACAAGTACCAATCTTCCTAGCATAACCAATTAGCCCTTGACCATTGGAATCTCGAATAAGGCCTCCACAAGTTACAAGGTCTAACGACTCCTTATAAGCTCCATCACAATTAAGTTTGACCCAATCTTCATGTGGTTTCTTCCAGCCAATGTAGACGGTGTTAAGATTTCTCGACTCTCCTATTAGGTGAGGACGCTTGTTCCTCTCAATGGCTCTAACCAACTCAAGAATCAGATGAATTGGATTAGTAGGCCGATGAAAATCTTCCTCAAAGATAAAAATAAAAAAACGTTTACAAAAAGTAATATTATTATGTAAGAAATGTAAATACAAGTGTACGGTTTATCGAAGTAGTAATAAAAAGAGTATAGTTTCGATAGAGAGTTGTTCAACTCAATCAAATTTTATGGGTGATTAGAGAAAAGTTCAATTGCAAAGTTTGGATTTTTAGAGATTTAAAATAACAATTAATAAAAAGCGCTTTGGGATTTACCGGTTCATCTAAATAACAAGCCCTTCACAAACAATCCCTAAACCATAATTTTATATTGGATTTACTTTCTAAGAAAAGTTTATCTTAAGCCTATCACATCTTCTTTCGGTTTCAGTGACTGTGTTCCTCTAGCAATCAAGCCTATTCTCATGGTTGATTGCTATTAGAATCCTTGAAGAACGAAACTTTATATGTCTCAAGGTTTGCTAGACTATTCTCATGTTTCGCAATCCTTGTCTAATTTCACATGTTCGTGATTGGCTTGGAGTATCTGTGGCTGATCCTATTGCTTTATCTGACCGTTTTCAACAGTTTATTTATCTATTAGGCGGGTCGCCAAAAAGGCGTTCCTTTATGCAGCTATTGTGGTTATTATGCGTTTGGGTTGTGTGGTCCGAAAGAAATAATAGGTTGCTTAAAAACAAGGTTAATAGCATCCACCAGTTGGTAGAAAAAGTAAAAATGCACTCGTACTTGTGGATGAAGGCAGCAAATGCGGTTTATGTGTTAGGTGTTCATAGTTGGCTTGCTTGCCCTCTTGATTATCTGGGCATATAATGTTGTTTTTGTTTGGTGTTGTCAGTTTGTAAACTCTGATTGCTTCTGTACACATACCTTATGCTGAGGATGCGATCTCGTTGTTATATATAATTTCATTTTTGCCTCTTAAAATAAATTATTTATGTAAATAAATCTCATACTAAGTTTGACAGGTAGTTTTGTTTCATATTAGGGTAAAAAATAGAAATTCCGCTAAATCCTAGTCCTAGTTTAAAAGAGTAAAAGCTATTCAAAGACAAAATTGTTGTCCTATTAGACCAAATGCCAATAATTTCTCTCTTGTTTGACTTAATTCCCTCTTGTTTGATCATTGCACATGGTGCTATCTTTCCAATATTGTGATTGGTCTATAGATATAGGCTATCGCACATCCATGTGCCTTAGTCCAACTTGGTAAATTGTTTTTTCTTTTAAAAAAGATATTTGTTGTTCACATTTTTCAAATAGATCTAATGTTAAAATAATAAATTAAATCTAAGAAAAACTAATCAAAAAACACCCCAATACTTGATCTTGTAAAAAAGATTTATTGCTTTGCTATATAAAAAATCAGAGAGATAATACAGTATAATATAAACTAAATACATCATTTATTTTATTAATTTAAAAAAAAAATTCTCTTATATTTAAGACCAAATATAGTATCAAATTTAAATTTGTAAAGCAGTAAATATTCTAACTAAAGAATTCTTTACTGTGTACCCTGTATTACTACAAAATTATTCCCTTATATTCTTATGAGATGAATCATGTGTGTTGATTGTTCATTGGAATGAATCCAGGTTTGGGAGTTTTCCAAATATCCTTGATTAGGTCCATTTAATTAAGTCATAGAGTCAAAAATGTTTGAAGCATAATTAGGGTGTGATCAACGGAGTAAGGAAAAAACTAACTCTGCAAGCACTGTCCTACATGAGCCTTATATACCTAACCACTTTTTCCCAGTACATCCTTAATATAGTTACTAAATTGAGAAATGATATCTATAAGACTATTTTTAACAATTTTTGTAACAATTTTTTCGCTAATATTAATATTATGTTTTTACTTTCTCTCTCTATTGCTATGGTTCTTATGTTAATACCACATTTTTTTCGTAAATTATGATTGTCGCATAAGTTATTATTGAAATGGTTGTTCAAATAACACAACTCTTATTTTTAATATGTCATAATTGATTCCCAAGCATAATTTCTTTTGGTTCATAGGTGATAGTAGAATCATTGTTTTATTTTTTGAAAAAACTTATTCTCTTCTATGTGGGAGGAAAAGGTTTTTCTTTTTTTACAAATGGCAGGAAAAATGTTTCTTTACTGGGTAAACTGTTGGTGTATTTTTTTTGGACTAGGTTTTGGTTAGATTTAAATTTATTTTTCTAACACAAGTAGCGTTTTGATTGAATAAAAAATAAATAAATAAATAAATCATTTACTAAGGTAGACGAAGGCACATGGATGTGCTATACTCTAGATAGCACCATGTGTGCATCATGGGACTTGAGTAGTCAAAGATAACAGCAATCTTGTCTTAGATTAGTTTAACATTTGATTAACAAACATTTTCTTAGATTATACTCTCCTTTCCTATATACTTGTTGTTTAAGGAAAAATATCTTGTTATTTACTTTGTAATTTTTAAATTTAATACACTATTTATTAGTATTTTGACAATGATACCCTTAAATATTTACCGTAAAGAAAATATTAAAAATAGTTATTGCAAAGAGA
This sequence comes from Medicago truncatula, assembly GCF_003473485.1. Taxonomy (NCBI): domain Eukaryota; kingdom Viridiplantae; phylum Streptophyta; class Magnoliopsida; order Fabales; family Fabaceae; genus Medicago; species Medicago truncatula. The sequence continues at coordinate 2,537,127 of NC_053048.1, read as the reverse complement.
GAAATAATAGTATGTAAGGGTCGAAATTCGAACTCTAAACTCTTCACTTCTGCACATTTATGAGTGTTGGACAACGACATGGGTCAAACACCTTGACACGCTTAATCTTAAAAGAGTTCACGTTTCATAGATCAATCATCAAAGACGTATATAGTGGAAGATGTCAGACACTGTTAGGACTTTACCCATGAGGAGACCGACCCAAAAGACTGATCCATTTGGTGGGAGAGCCTCATGACTTAAATATCACATCAAACACTTTTATGGCAAATGCTTTGTATAGCGAATTTTTTTTTTCCACGAATTCATCCGGACCGTTAGTTTAACTGCACACACACCACTACCTACATGAATGCCAGAAAAACCGGAAATAAAATGGAATCATGTTTAACTCAAATACACTATTCGTGGAATCTCGTGATGTATTTTTTCGCTTTATATAGCATGATTCCACTTTTATTTATCCGATGTGGAACTCCTAACATACTCCAACAGCATGGTAAACTAAAGCTGGCTAAAGTTTAAATTCTGGTTAAAAGAAATACTCATATTAAAGATAAACGTTAAATATGTGACATGTCCACACAAAAACAAAATCTTCTATGGTTCTGTCTTTAATGGCTTTGGTGATAGGAGCATGGACATATTTCTTCATTGCAATTATGTCAGTTGCAGCATCAAAATCATCACCACTACAACTAGAGAAAGAAGCACAAGCTCTTGTTAACAGTGGTTGGTGGAATGACTTCACCAACCATGCTCCAACTCGTTGTCAATGGCCAGGTATAACATGCAACAATGAAGGAAGCATTACAAACATTTCATTGCCACCTGAAATTCAATTAGGAGACAAGTTTGGTAAATTCCATTTCTCATCTTTCACAAACCTTGTTCACCTTAATTTAGCTTCACATGGAATCATTGGTAACATTCCATTTGAACTAGCTACTCTTTCCAAACTCATTTTTCTTGACGTTTCTTCTAATGATATTGAGGGTCATATACCATCAAATATTTGGAGTCTAAAAAATTTGATAACCCTTAACCTTTCTAGAAACAAGCTTAATGGTTCAATTCCATCTTCTATAGGTCAGTTGACTAAGTTGACTTTTTTACATCTTGATGCTAATATGTTTAGTGGGTCTATTCCTCTAGAGATAGGAAGGTTGCAAAATTTGATCCATTTGGATTTGAGTCATAATAGTTTTTTTGGTCTAATACCTATTGAGATTGGTTCATTGAAAAGTTTGAAGTATTTATCTCTTAGTATAAACAATTTGAGTGGCTCTATACCATTAGAAATAGGGAATTTGAACAACCTTCTATATCTTGATCTTAGTGATAACAATCTTGGTGGTGAATCACTTTCTTTTTTGTACAATTTGATAAATTTGATTGAGCTAAATTTGTCCAGAAATAATATTTCTTCTATCATGTCACATGAGCTTGTAAAATGGACACAATTGGAGCATATGAAAATTTCAGACAACAAATTTTTTGGTGTAATACCTTCTGAGATAAGAAAATTGTCCAAACTGTTGGTTCTAGACTTTTCTAGAAACATGTTTTATGGAGATATTCCAACTAGTCTTTCAAATTGCTCTAACTTGAAAGTGTTAAATTTGAGCCATAACAATATAACAGGAAGCATTCCCTCTCATATTGGTGAGCTTGTTAACCTTGATTTAATTGATCTAAGTCATAACTTATTAAGTGGTGAAATACCTTATCAACTTGGGAATGTGAAATACACAAGAGTATTGGATCTTAGTCATAATCACCTCATTGGTACCATTCCAAGTTCATTAGTATTGTTGAGGAACATTGACTTGTCCTATAATTCTCTTGAGGGTAAGATTCCTTCTAGTCTCCAAGATACTGTCGCGCCGAACGCGTTTATTGGAAATGAGTTTTTGTGCAACCAATTTAGATATTCAACTACTTGTTACTCCTCTCCTACCAAAACAAACACTAGACTCAAGACTCATATGAAGATTTTCATTCCACTCATATCTTTTCTTGCTCTTCTATGCTCTTTGTATGTGTTCCTATGTTGGTGTAAGGCTTGTAGTTTCATTTCAAGAACACAAACTACGAAGAATGGTGACTTTTTTTCAATATGGAACTATGATGGTAAAATTGCTTATGAAGATATAATTGAAGCAACAGAGAATTTTGACATCAAATATTGCATAGGCGTTGGTGGTTATGGTAGTGTTTATAAAGCAAATCTACCTAGTGGTAGAGTAGTGGCATTGAAGAAACTCCACAATTTAGAAGCTAATGAACCATTGATTAGAAAGATTTTCAAGAATGAGGTGAGAATGTTGACAAAGATAAGGCATAGAAATATTTTGAAGCTTTATGGTTTTTGCTTGCACAATAGATGCATGTTCTTGGTTTTGGAATATATGGAAAAGGGAAGCTTGTATTGTGTTCTACGCAATGATGTTGAAGCAGTGGAATTGGATTGGTGTAAAAGGGTTGAGATTGTGAAAGGAATTGCAAATAGCTTATCTTACCTTCATTATGATTGCGAGCCAGCAATTATTCACAGAGATGTGACTACCAAAAATGTTCTCTTGAACTCAGAAATGGAAGCTTGTCTTTCTGATTTTGGCATAGCTAGACTTCGAAATTCTAGTTCGTCGAACCGGACAGTCCTTGCAGGCACATATGGATATATTGCACCAGGTGATCTTTTTTATATGTTAATTGTTGGAAATTCCTTCTTAAATGTAGTCTGCCTTTGATTGCAGGAAATTAGGGCTGCCTTTTGTTGTAGCCTCCGAAACCTTTAACACATTGGAGTTGGACTGAGAGTAGGACCGATAAGAAAAGCATAAGTCGGACTGTTATATTGAGTCGAACTAAAAATATGAAATTGTGACTTACAGTTCAGCAACTGAACTAAACTAGTTCAATTCAGTTCAGTTCGTTAAAATATTCGTAGTGTTCAATTCTTTTCGGTGCAGTTCATTTCCGTTTTTGGTTTCTTAAATAGTCCTAATGTTCTATTTGGTCGTAGATTATCATTTGGTTGTCCTAATCACAAATTGAAAGCATTAGCACTTTTAGTTGAACAAATGGTGTAATCTAAATAGTGCTTACAAAGGATTGGTCTCTGCAGTTACGTGCAGATGATACCCGATTCACACCAAAAATGAATTCATCAGTCGTGATTTTGTAATTTGGTTTTGTACACAGAATTTTCTAAATTCTAAGACCAGTTGAATAAAGTTCAACTTCAATAATTCTTAATTAAATGGTGTTGGTTTTCTAACTTGATTCAGTTTTTTATGCAGAACTTGCTTATACTGACAGTGTCACAGAGAAATGTGATGTATACAGCTTTGGAGTGGTTGCTCTTGAAATTATAATGGGAAAGCATCCTGGAGAACTTGTTTCATCATTAAGATTTTCATCCACTAGGAACATTCTCCTTAAAGATTTAATAGACAAGAGACTAATAGCAACTATAAATCAACAATCTGCTCAGAGTTTAAGCCTTATAGCAACACTAGCCTTTGAATGTGTTCATTCTCAGCCAAGGTGTAGACCAACAATGCAAATAGTGTGTGACAAACTTGTCACAGGAAAGCCCTCACTAACTAAACCTTTTGAAGAAGTTTCAATAAGGATGATGTTAAATTAGGAGTTATAACTTATGTAGTACCAATACATAATATTGAAAGTGTGTTTGTTTTTCGACTTCTATTAAATAATGGTCACGGTCGAGGTCGCGTTAAGGATTTCTAGATTTTGGTGGTTATACGTTAAGGATTGTGATTGTCGCGGTGTAAATTAATCGTAACATAGCACAAATCTTGTTAAAATCATTTATACTATTTGATAATATGATATAACTTAATTTCTCATTGACTCTTCATAATTCCATAATGTATTTATGTTCATAATTTAATGAATCTGTTTCTAATAAAAATAAATTTAGTTCATAATTTAATGAATCTGTTTCTTATAAAAATCAAATTAATAGTGCTTTACCCCCTGTAATGTAGGTCATTTCCGGTTTTCCCCCTGTAAAATATTTTTTTTTTGATTCCGTCCTAGTAATTTAAAGGTTTTTTGGTTTTAGACCTTTATGAAAAAACTTGCCCCCCTGTAATTTCAGGAAATTTCGATTTACCCCCTGCAATTTGAGCAAATTTCGGTTTAGTCCCTGTCAATTTAAGAAAATTTCGGTTTAACCCCCCCGCCATATCATCGATTTTGTACAGTCAAAATTCATGAAGGTCCAAAATCAAGAATCTTCAAATTACAAGGACGGAATCCAAAAAGAAAATTTTACAAGGGGGAAAACCGGAAATGACCTATATTACAGGGGGTAGAACACTATTAACCCAAAAAAAAATGATACAATACATTTGTTCCCCATATTTGCCACATCCATAACGGCATTTTATCGCGGTGGTAACGGTGTTTTGTCGCATCCATTTCCGTGATTTCTGTTTATTATGTTCAAATAAAGAAAAATAGTAACGACCACCACCTATGTCTTTATGTCGGGGCTGTTTTCTCGATATGGGACCCGTTTTCAAAACCTTGCGACACAAATACACGTGGTTGTATTTGAGCACTTCCGTTTATTTAAATAGAAATGCTAACAAAAGTCCTTAGAGCACTTGATAAGAAAATTAAAGCGAAAATTTTATCTTAAAATTTGTTTAATCAACACATTGTAACATAAAAAAACAAGTGCCCAAAATTCTATTTTTGACTCCTTAACAAGTGCCCTAAGAGAACTTAAGGCACTTATTAGCGATACCCTTATTTAAATTATCAATGATGTCTATGTATAATTGTCTTATCTAGTGTTCGGATGTATGTTGGAATTCATAGATTATAACTAGTCTATAAAATATGATCTTGCAAAAATGCACTGATTAGTAAATTTAGAAGGAATCTTATGTCAACAACCACTTTTGTTGATAATTTGTGGGACAACTAAAATATAGAAAGAAATATAGGTATTCACACAAAATTCAAAACAATAGAGAGAGAAAATAAAAACACAATATGAGTATGTATGAGATAGAAAGTTGTAACAAAAATTGTCATAAAATAGTTGTTCAAATATCATTTGTCTTTTATTATTTCCTTATCTTTTTCAAGGTGTCAAATATGATTTGGAGGTACAATGAACATTATCCTATTGTAAATTGGGGAAACCCCGCTATCCTTCCTTACATAGACTCAGACTCGGTCCACACGGATACCAAACGCGCTACCAATACGGAGAGATAGAAACTCAATAATAAGTTGAAGAAAACATTAGTAATTAAATGTAACTATATATGTAGTTGATATCATAATACATCAACACTTATGAGATATCAGACACGCCTTTATTCTGAAGTGTAGGTGTTAGATAACCGATAGCTACTGAGATTTTGTTGAAAACTTAAAAAGCATATAATGCTTATAAGGTTTTTCTGGAGTCACGATTGTTGAAGGAAAATTAGGATGATTAACTGAATCAGGAAAAGCTTGACTTTCCAAACACAGCCCTGCATGAGCTTTATATACATATCCACTTTTACCCTTCACATCCTTAATATAATTACCAGTATAAAACTGCAAACCTGGGGCATTTGTGTAAAGCTCCAAAATTCTACCAGATTTCTTATCATGAACTTTTGCTGCAAGTTTAATCTTTTTTCCTTTTTCACCATCCAACACATAATTAATGTCATAACCCTTATGTTGAGCTAATTGGCTTATTCTGCTTCCTATAATTTGTGGCTTGAGAAAATCATAAGCAGTTCCTTTGACAGAAGCAAATTTTCCTGTAGGAATTAATTTGTCATCAACAATTGTTGTTTTGGAACCAAATATTTGTATCACTTCATTTAGAATGTTGCCACTATTTTGGCCTCCAATGTTCCAATAAGCATGGTTTGCTAAATTCACTGGTGTAGGCTTGTTTAGTGCTTTTGCTTTCATAATTATGACCAATTGATTTTTTCCAGTTAGAATGTAGCTCACTGTTGCTAGGAGATCACCAGGGAATCCTGAAATTCAAATGGATTAAGGCGTGCAGTCTCATGGAAATGTCCGTATAAGTACAACTAAGATGATAAAAGGATGCAGAAACATTTAATACGTTAGAGAACGGATTTGAATCCACAATTCTCCACTTCTCTGCATCAAGTGTGTGTGAGTGAAAAATTAAAAACATACAATTTAACCCCAAAAAAAATTGAAGCATACATTTTGACACATGCAAATGTCCATTTAAGCACAATTAAGATGGTAAATGGAAGTAGAGCAATAAAGTACATACACTCCTCGAATTAGACGTGTTCTGGTATTGGATACGCGTCGGTGTTCGACACCGACACATATGATCAAATTATTAGTGATGCCAGAGAGAGACAGTATATATGTTAGAGTGTGAGTTTGAATCCACATTTTTCCACTTCTCTAAGTTAAGTGTGATTGAGTGAAAAAAATTAATAGCATACATTTGACCCCCAAAAAAAGATAGAAGCATAACATTTACCTTCTTCACCATCAAAACTATGGTAAGTGAAGGTAACACTGGGACTAGGACCTTCTTTTTGATACCTTTTAACTTTCCAGATAACATCACTGAATCCTCTTGACCCACCTAATTAGCAAATGAGAAATTTTTTTATGGACATTATAATTATGGTATAAACAAATTATTTCCATAACCACAAAGTAAATATTAAACATACCATGAAGTGTATTGTTTCCTTCATTAGCAACTAATTTGTAATGCTTTCCATTTAGATTAAATTGAGCTCCTCCTATTCTGTTAGCAACCCGTCCAACAGTAGCTCCAAAGTATGTTGAATCATTCTGCATATAAAATGAGCATAATTGTTGTTGAAAGAATTGTTTCATATATATTTGCAAAATTGATTTTGAAAGAAATGAATTAATTTTATGAAATTAAAAGTGTTATCTTCAAAATGAAAATACTTGAATGCATGAAAATACTTGAATCCATTTTACGGGCAATAAGATATTTTATGTGTCCTTGCAACATCTCTAATGAGAGTACTTCCTCAAAAAAAAAACTCTAATGAGTGTATTTATGTGGGTTTTGTTAAAGAATGAACTTGTTCTTTTTTGTTCTACCTTAAAAAGAAATTTGATATGACAAAATGGATGCATGTTCAAGTATTTTAATTTAGATATGAATGTAAATATTCCATTTATACATGTTGAGTTTTTAACTTTAAATAGTATTCTTTATATTTTTAAGATTGACTATACAAATTCCAAAATTATTTTACTATGTTAATCTTTTTAACTAATGTTCCCAAGCATTTGCTAGTATTTTTCTTTCTTTTTTCTTTTTTTTTTTTATAAATGTTTGAATAAGTGTGCTAAAATCATATGTCATCAAACACCCAATATGTCTACAAGTCTTTTACATGTGAGCTAGCTAAAATCAAAAGTTTCTTTTCCATTCTTCAGTCTCATAATTATGTGAAACATGGCCTCAACCAAAAATATATATAAAAATGAAACATGCATAAAATGAATGATGCAACTACACTAATGTTATACTATGGACATCATTATACTATCGAGATCATTGCAACCCCAATATTCCCGGGGATCGCACAAGTCTTTTTTCTTTCTGCAGGATAGTGTGTTACCCAATTACAACCTACACTCATGTTCTTTTTAGGAAACCTCCACTCATCTTACCTATATTCTCCGGTTACTAATATAAACAAAAGTTTGATTTTTAGATTCATTCATTAAGCGATGTATATAGTCTATAATAAAGACTGCATACGTCATTTAATGAATGAATCTAAAAATCAAATTTTTGCTTATATTAGTGACCGGAGGGTGTATATATATTAATTAGCTATTAGCTATAATTAGTTGTCTCCTTAGTTAAAATTATACTCCCTCTGTTTCAAAATTATTGTCGTTTTAGGTGTTTACACACATATTAAGAAATGCAATGATTAAAAGAAAGAGAATGATTATTTTACCAAATTATCTTTATTAACTATTGGTTAGTTTTAAAAATAATATTTTGGAAGTAGTGTGCAGAGTATTAATTGGATGGTACAGTTGAAATTAAAAGAAAAAGATATTATTGCATTGAAAACTGAAAGTGACATTCATTTTGAAACAATTTTTTTTGGCTAAAGCGACACTCATTTTGAAACGGAGGAGTAAAATACTATCTAATCATAGATAATCAAAAGAAATTTTACTTAATTATTTAAAAATAATACTAGTTATTTTTTTTTATAAAAGAAAAAATTGTACTCAAATTATTATGAAAAATAATATTAAATTTAAAAGTTTTTTTAGAGGAAAAATATATTAAATTTCATTGTTTGTTAATTATATTTTTATAAGTGAAATAAAAAATGGGATATACTATACCAAGGTATTCACAAGGCTATTTCTAGACAATGGACCTTTTTCTCTTTTGTTCATAATAAAAAAGTTGGATAAATCAATACTTGTTTGAAATCTAGAAAATGAATTAATAATTTTAAATATGTATTAACATTTAAATCATGAAAAATATTACCTTTTTGTTTGGATATAAAATCAGTTTATAAATGAGTGTGACATATTATAACGTAGTGAATGCTTAAGTTGGGATATTGTCATATCGTTGGTTTTACTTTTAGAGTAGGGAGTTTGGCAAAATTACAATATATTGATTGATGTAATTGGTTGGAGTTTCTTTTTCAATCATTTAATGTAGTTTTTGGTTGCAAAGAAAGAATAATGGAAAGTATTGAATTTTCTATGTAGCCAACCAAGCATGACGAATAGGAAGTCAAACTGGAAAGAAGTTGTGATAAATGAAAATTAGGATACGCTAAAGTATCTATTTATATTCAAACCAGAACCTAATGGGGACCCTTTTTTCAAGATAAATATAAAACCTATCCTAATCAAATATACAAAATGTAACTATCAAAGTAAATAAAAAAATAATTATAGTATAATTTTTGAGTCAACATAAACCCTTTTTGAACTTTAAAAAAATTGAATACACTAATTTTTATATAGTATTTTGTATTTGATTCTAATAAATATCCTAAGAAAATTTGTTTACATTTGCCTAATATTTGATGGATATTTCATGCCTGTGGGGTATAGGAGGACTGGACTTTTGGAAGAGTTAGTACATGTGAAGGAAATTTGTCCACAAGCAACAAACTATATTCTCCTAGATTCTGGCTTTTAGCCAATAGAGTTGCAAAGAGCTTACTCATACTTTTAAGAGTGTGAGTTTAATTTTCGTTGTCAGAAAAAAACTTTGTTTATGGATAATACGTAAATAGTTAATATTAATAGGCGGATATTAACTTACGTATATTTGTCAGTATTCTATGAGCCTTGAGATTTCATTTACAAATTAAAAAAACCTAAATACAAAAGTTATGACATGTTTGTTTAATCTAAGTAATACTAATTAAATTGTTAGGAGATTTCCACATAAGTTAATCTTTGCACAAGAAAAGAAAGTAGAGAAAGTAGCAAGGTTTGAAAACACAATACATCTATGCAAGAGAATGGTTTGGAAAACACTACTAGATTAGATCACTCACAGTGTATTCCTTAATTGAGTCATATCCAAGAACAATATCAGCCAATTTTCCTAAACACAAATAAAATAGAAAACCAAACAAATTTAGAAACATATCATAAATGAAGCAACATTTGAGGAAGATTAATTTGAAGAGAAAAAATATTGGTCATACCATTTTTATCAGGAAGAACAAGAGACACAATTGATGCACCCCAATTGGTGACTTTCAAAGAAAGACCACCTTTCTTCAGCTCAAATATTCCTACCTTTTCTTTTTCATCAGAGCCATTGACAAATCCAAAAGCTACTATGAGTAGACATAGAAGAAGCACAAAGATCTTGGTCATTTTTTTTCTTGTGTGTAGTAGTAATTTGGAATCAAATAAAGAAGGGGTTATAGTATATTAATATATGTTGATGGATCATAAAAAAGGGAAATTGAGAGAAACAGTGGGAAAAAAATGTATGATTTATCTTCTATATTTTGAGCTTATTGTCAATGTTTATATGATATTGTGACTAGGTACTTAGCTGGCCAAAAACGGACTCGGCATATTAGGTGGTGATTCTTAATTGTCTTTATGTGGTCCCTCATGGTCTTACTCCTAAATCAATGAATTAATTTCCATTTTCAAGGGTTTAATTTTATATTAAAATTTTGACTAACATATGATATTTATAGATATCTAAAATCTGCTCATTGACATTATCATCATCACGTGGTTCCTGCGCAGGAATTTAATTATAGGAGTTAGCAAATCTTGTCTTGATTAATAATATTAAAAAATATTGATACACAGTTAATTCATTTGTAAAGTCTTGAATTTAAATTCTATTGTCAATATCATCATCTGTTTAGTCTATAAGTATATTGGTAAAAGTTCTTTAAGTCGGTTTGTTCTAAGTCTGGTGAATCCAAGGAGTTCAATTCACCTAAACTTTTTCTTATAAAAAAATAATATTAAAAGAGTTGTTTAATTTCAACATTAAAACCCATACACTTTTTTTAATGTCAAATATTAGTAGTTAGTTATTAAATTAATATTTAATCAATCATTTGAGTTAGAATTTATAACCTTCAACTCCTTATCTTTTAAGTTTAATAAGTTGAGCTACTCAAACCTCAAAAAATCAAGACATTTGTATGTAATATCATATATATTATCTCTATTTCTCTTTTGCTTTTACAACTTATACGTATTTCAAAATTATATTATATAATCAAAGGACACATTAAAATTTTGATATCAATACTCATCTTAAAAATGTTGGTTTAAATTTTTTAGGAGTGCTCTACCCTAACACCTTTACCCTCTCATCCCTGTCCTTTCGGCAGTGGTTTGTTAACAGATGGTTTACCATTTGCTCCCTTCTGCTTCAAAAAATTCTCTATAAAATCACAAAGTTTCAAATTTATGCAGTTTCTACTTGTATTCTATAGGGACTATTTGAGGACCAAAATTATTCTATTTCTGAAGAAAAAAAATTATAATATGAATTAGCTTACAAATTACAATATTATCGAGTACTAATTACCTTTAAAATTTAATTGGCATTAAACTTAAAAATTCCCCACTTTTTAAATATACACATTGAACAAAGTGACAACCAATGTTAACCACAAAGTGTAGTTTATAATTTTTATTAAAAAAACATGTAAATCGTAAACTATGTATTCAGGTGAAGAAATGAAAGTGTATTGTAGGTAACCGATGAAAATGGGATAGTGAATGATAATGCTAATTTGAAAATAAAATAAATTTGTGGGGTATATACTTATAAAAAAAATCAACGAAAAACTACAAAGCAATCAAACTTATATTGTGACTTGTGGTGGGGGGCGGAGAGATGTTGGGCCCAGTTTGATTAAGAAATGCATTCAAATATGTAGGAAAATTGCTCTTTAAGCCTCTAGAATTGCTCAAAAGCATCTTGAATTTTCAAAAACACCTTCAACGATAGTTAGTTGTCATTCACCGCCAAATGAAAATTCGAAGCCATCCGTCCCCAAGAACAATACTTTAAAATCATTCTTAAGAACGGTAGTTAGAATGTTATTGCTGAAAGATATGCAGTATTATAAAATCATAATACAAAACCAAGACACAAAACGACCTATCTAGATACAATCAACTAATAAATTTTCCAACAACAATTAATTTGCCATAATTCAACAGTACATCATCATTCATAACTCAACACTAATACACCCTAACTTAAAATTCAACAACAATACACCAAAGATTAAAAATCGACAATAATTAAACATTACGAAAAAATGTTTGCCACAATTTAAAATTACGTCAAATCTCTACTGATATGTGTACACTTGTAGTTCGAACGAACCAAAAGATATGGCATGTCATCGGGATAAGACATCGGAAAAACTTGAATTTTACATCACTTTCATCCATAAGAATCTTAGGATGGTAAACAATAGTTCATTTGAAATTATCATATGTAGATCTGTGTGGTAAATGAGCATCAACACCAGATGTGGTAAAATTTTCACCAACATGATGAAATAATATATTTTCTTGAGTCTTCAACTCATCAAAGTTGTCGGTCTTCTTCAAAGTTTAGCATTTGACATGATCTTCTACTTTATCCATATGAAACATGATTCACTTGAGAGAGGTAAATACAAGAGAAGATATCATAAAACAATGAAATGAAAGAAATGATAAAATGAAGTGTAGATTCTCTGACTACATAATATTATCCTCATAAATTGTCAGTGCACTATTTAAAGAGGAGGAGTCAATGTTGTCGTTTGTGAAAATGCTACTTGACACATTTCCTCCTTGATATGTAGTTTCATTTTCTAATCTACTTTTTCGATACGTTATTGAATATTATTATGCTGTTTCTTAAGGTTAAATGGGTGTAAAACCCCTTAGCAGTCCATATGTGCTGATTTTGACACACGTTTTGGAAAAAAGTTTTGAAATTTTGGATGAATGGGTGAAATTATAGGGTAGTAGGGTGGCGATAGATAAAGGTAACAAAACTGAGGTTTGTCAAATATATGATAACTTTGGAATGACTTGTAATTCTTGTTCAACAACGAACTATATTTAACTACTGTTGAAGGTATTTTCGTAATTTTGAGGGAATTGTGAGCAATCATAGGTACCTAAATAACAATTTTCATCTATAGTTGCTAGCATTGACTTCGTTGGACTTGCATTGAATTACATCTTTAAATTGCTAGTTGCACTCTTTGATTTATGTCACACTGGAAAATTAATATCTTATTTTTTTATGAAATGATCGGAGTTCATATAATATGGGCTTCTCAACAAAATTCTATTTGTGGACCTCTTACAAAAGGCTTAAAAGTCTCACTATTTTTAGTAAAAATATAAAAATTAATAATAAAAATAGAAAAGAAATAACTTATTTGGATTGATTTGATGATTTTGATTTTAAATCTTTATTGTGTCCCTTTCAAAATTTTATATTCGATTCTTCCTTATGTCAATTTTAATGGACTAATTGACTTCTTAAAAGCAGTAAATGTTCACATTTGAACCTTTTTTAAAGGTGAATACACAATTGACCTTGTTGTCGAAATCATTTTTGAACTTTTTTTTCCTTGAAGCAATTAAGTTTTGATATTTATGCTTTCTCACGAGAGTTATGCTAAAAACATTCTCTTTTGAACACTCTCTCCGATACTGACTCTCTTATTGGTTGCTAGAGAGAGTGTTGTCAACATTTTTTTTTTTTTTTGAGAGAGTATTGCTAGCATTCCTCTTCCCATGAATTATTAACATGTCATTTCTATATAGGAAGAAATCTTATTTGGTCATAACCCCAAATGAAAAATATGCGTGCATATATACACTAATGAAAGAAAAAAAAAATTGAAATAGAAATAACTTAGTGACATAATTTTTCATTATTTAACTCTTCTCTTTCAAAGGCCCTCAAGAAGGCTAATTAATTAATTCTTCTCTTTCAGCTGTTGCATTTTCAGAATTTTTTGACAAATTTTTTGTGTAGGTTCTACTGATCTGTATTTAAATTAGGGATATTACATATTATATGCAGGGGTCGGGGTTCGAACACTGGACACTCCACTTCTCCACAATTACATTATGTGAGCTTTAGCCACTAGATTACTTGACCAAAAAATAAAAATAGACTATAATAAAATCAACCGATACCAATGGTCAAGTATAACAAATCAAAAATTGGTTGCAACAACTAATGGGAAGTAATAGAACAAATAAAAAAACATAGACTACTTTATTCTTTTGATTGTAATTTTTGTCCAGCAGGTTATGTATTGATTATTGGTTGCTGCATTTCGAAAAATTGGTTTGCATAGATACCAATGGAAGTATCATGTTGATTTGTACACATTTGACACTCGTTTAATTCTTTTTTTCTTATCAAAACATTTCATACTATATAATTTGGGAGCTTCTACGGTACACTCGTAAAATGAGGTGTACCGGTACTCTTTCATCCCAAATTTATAAATTAATGATCAATTTTATGAAATAAATAGTTATTTGTCGGTATTTATATTTTAGAAAATATTATTTCATAAGAAAAATACATTAATCATTGTTTATAAGAATCATAGTAAATTTTTTACATATTATCGTATAAAATAATCAAAGTTCTCTATTATAATCGATAAAAATTCAATTTTATTTCGTTGACGCTTTTGGTGAATAAGAGTTTATAGTTATAATTATAAATGATAAAAAAATAATATTTTTCTTCAAAAAACAACTCATTTAACTATAAATTTAAGTGTTTGGTGTACCGGTACACTCAAATATGTTGGGTGTACCATAGAATTGGCCATATAATTTACATAAAACGGTTATTTTATTTCCGTTTTCAAGCATCATCCAATTAATGCTTTCTCATTTGCTTTTTTACATTTTTCCATTTTGGTGCTCTCAAGACATACATAGACCACATGCATCTCTGCATTTTCTTCCAACTCCAGCCTTACCATTTTGGCATCATCCCCAACAGCCATGCACAAGGAGCAACAAAATAGTACTACAATTTCTCTTGCTCCTTACTCTAAGTTTTGGCATCTTCACTCACACTTTAACCTAACTTAGGAGTATAAATATGAGCAATAAACTAGAGCAAAAGAGAAGGGGAAAATATTTTAGAAAGCTAAGGTCTTCAATTTTCAGTCTAAAACTACATCACACATCACAATACAGAAATACATAGTTTTTTAAGAGAGATTATAAGAAACCATATAGGAAGAATAAATGAGAATGAAGAAAATCAGCAAACCCTATTACCACCGCCTAAAACCCACCTCGAGCGACTCCCGCAATTGCAAAATGCTATCGCAACCACCACCGTCGCCAGTGCGCACAAATCGTGATTCTTCGTGCGCATCAGTCAAGGCTTCTCCATTGTAGGTTCCTTTCTTTCTTCTCTTTCATTTTTTTCCCTTTGCATTTCTCTTTATGCAACAACAACAATTCTCCTTTTTCTCATTTCAACTAGACTAAAAAATTATACTTTCTGATTTACTCATTGTTTTTTTTTTCTTTTCATTTGTTAATTTTATACTACCTCCGTCCCTAATTATAAGACCCTTTTGAGAATTTTTTTTGTCCCTTTTTCTAAGACCCTTTTGCTATTTCCAACTACATTAATTATTTCTTTACATACATGCCCCTATTTATTATACATCTTTTTATTCAATCAACAATAAATAACATGTTGAAAACATAAACGAACTCTCTCTCTTAAAAGATAAAATTGTAAATATAATAGTAATTACAAACATATTTAATACAAATATCCACTATCTTAATTCCCGTTATTTTTTTAAAAGGGTCCTATAATTACGGACGGAGGTAGTAATAACTAATGCGACCATCCGATTTTTCTATTACTATAACGTATAAAAATTTAGGAAATAACTAAATGTAACAAGAAGAAAAACAAAAAACCGCAACAATTGTTAGATTGATTGTTGCGTTTAATTATTTTTTGAGACACCTAATACAATGATTGAGAAGAAAATGATAATGTAGTTAGAAAAATGCAAATTCACATTTAATAGTCATTGTAAAATGACCACAATTGTTTGTGCAGATCAATCTGTAATGGCAAACATGATACAAACCAACATAAAAAATAATAAGTGATAAAATAAATTAAACGGTTTAATATCCATATAAAGATAGCAACTCAAGAAAATTTAACACTAAGAGAAATTCAAATGAAGAAACTTGAATAGTAAGAGAAATGCAAATATAAAAGAGAAGGGGGACAGTTTCGTTGAATCTTGTTAAAAAAATACTATTTTATTGAATCCATTATTGAATAATAGTCTTAACCCAGCAGACATGAACGGTAGAAAAGAAATTATCAAAAAAAATTTAGAGGTGAAAAGAAATTTTATGAAATCCAAAAAATTAGAACAATGTGAATGAAAATAAAGTAGAAGAATTTATATTGAAAATGAGAGAAAAGAGAAACTAAATCAACATACACTTACAAAATTCAAAAATCAGTAATGAGAATTCAGGAAAATTTGAATAAATTAAACTGATTCAGAATAACATATCAAGAGAGAGAGAATGAAAACAAAATCCTAACTTACATTCTTCACCTAGTTTCAATGGGGAGACCATGGCACTACGCTTGCCTATATGCTCCCTCTGCATTCCTTTATTTTTCTTCTGCATTCGCTTTCTCCCTATATCTCTTGGTTGGTTCCCATTTTCTTTATACATTTTGCCTTCATGCACCCACTTTTAAACCTCTCTAAATTTCAATATATCCCTGTTTTGCGCACAAAAACGATTTACTCTTGTTTTTTCATACGATTGTTATTGTTTCCTTAAATCAACAATGCAAGTTATGGTGGCTGTGGCCGTGTAAATACGAATACAGAAAGAGAAGAAATTAAAATTGGCAATTAACAAATTATAAGGATATATCATAATTCCAGTTCTCTACCATGCTTGTAAAATCTCAACATCAAATTTAGTATTAATTTGATGTTTAGATTTTACAAGTATAATATGGAAAAGGAATTATGTCTAGAATTATGTCACTCCCCTTTGTTAATTATCGGTTATAGTATTTTTCTCTTGTTCCTAAATTCAAGTTACACTCTTACACTATCGATAACTTGTAGTATTAATCAAAAGGAAAAGATTAAAAAAATTATAAAAAAATAATGAGCGTCAAAATTACATATTTCTACCTATATAATTTATGATTAAATATGTTTATAGTCCCTATAAATATAACGTATTTCATTTTTAAAGCTCTTGTGGATGATTGGGATTGTCTTAAAATGCTTGTAAGAAAAAAAAATCATTTAACTTTTAAATGTGCATATTTTTTAGCATGAATGTTGGTTGGTGATATACATTTTCATTTTAAGTCATTTTGTTTGCACTAAATTTTATGTAGGTAAATATTTATGAACGTCGATGTGGTATCTTATCAACATATGGATTGAAATACTCAAGAGCTTTTGCTAACATGTACAACGTTGGAATTTCTAAAGAGCAAATGATTGCAGCAACGTCTAAAGTTTGTCCTGAGAAAAAACATTTTTCTTAAATTTTCTCCTTAAGGATGTAATAAAAAATTTATAAATTGATAAAGTATTTTTGCGTCGATTCTAAATAATGTTATTTCCTTCTTATTTGTATTGGATAAATATTATTAAATTTATGATTTACTCTTGAGAGTGAATTTTGAGATACACTTTATTTGTAACAAAGGAGGTAACGAGGCCATTTTTTATAGTAGAATTGATAACATACATTTTCTCGTTCATAGCCGAGGTGAGGCTCATAGTCGAATTAATAGCCGAGGTGAGGCTCATAGTCGAATTAATCAAGAGTAGTGCTATTTCCAGCGACAAAAAATGTCCCGATCATTTCACGAAGCTTGTGCACCCTTGGATCTTGTTGGCCAAGTGGATAGATTCATAGTGATTATTTCAAGCAAATATTATTCGTATGAGGACCCTTTCTTAAGCAAGTTTCAATGGATATCAAGAGTAGCCTAAGAAAAAAGAACGGTTATCCACTACATAAGCTTCTAAATATAGAACTAAAACTTTCATTTCTAACATTATATAAAGCATGAGAGTTTACCATAACTCATATACCCAGCAATATGACTTCAACACAATAAAAACAATCTTGGTTTAATATTTGGCATTGGTGCTAAGGTCAAGTAATTTTTCTATTGAGATCTCTAGACCTTACCCATCCTTGTCTTACAAACCAAGAACAAAAAAAAAAAAAAAAAAGTTGTTGAAGCCTATACAAAACCTTCATTATCAAGATATATTCAGCTATTTGAATAATAATGGCTGCAATTGCAATGAAGATTAGCTTTATTTTGTTGGTTTTGGCCATAACTATTCCATGCCTTGAGGGTCGTATTGGTGAGTTTGATGATTACCTCAAAGCACAAGCTGAGATGGCTCGTCAAATTGCTTTCAAGTCCTATGTACCCAATCCTGAAAACATCACAACCGAGATCAATATTCACGTTCATTTGTACTTTCTATAACTTTTCTATTGTTATATTATCATCTATATTATTTATTTATATATTTATTCATCTTGATTAATCTTGTTCCATTCTGAAAGAATATGATATAATTTGTCTTTGTAATTAGGGCAATGGAAGCGGCAATGAAAGCAGAAGCACAATCAAATGACACAGGGAAGGAACTAATGAGCCAAAAATCACGTGGTAGAGGAGAATGAAATAAAACTAAATAATAAACTAAATTTACTTTATTACTTTCTGTATTGTTCCATTTATTTTGTTGTTGAAAGTGACTGTAGTCTTTAAGAAAATTTCTATTTCTATTTCTATCTCAGTTATAATCTCCATCTCTATTATAAACATTTGACTTCCTAAACTTTAAAAGTACACTTCACACTCTAATTTGCTAATCCTCATTAATGCTCTAATACATGTGAATATTTATAGGAAAATGATTGGTAGACCACTCATAATTTCATACCACCCATACACCCTCATATATTTGAGAGGAGAGAGATGGATGAAAAGGAAGAGAGACAAAGTGTTTGTGGGGTCTAGGCCACATGTCACATGTTTGTGTGGAGGTTTAAGTGTGTATGCCACCAATAGGTGTGCATGTATCACTACTCATATTTATATTCCTACAATACACAGAAAAATTTATAAATGGTAGTTTTTCAATTTTAAATTAATAGATGCCTAATTTTGAAATTATAACATTTCAAATTAAAAAAAATAAAAAAATAAGATTTATAAAAATTCTTTAACATTAAAAATGATTTTTTTTTTAGGGAATAATAATTATATGCTAGAATTAAAATTATTTAAAGTAAAAAAAATTATTTTTATATTATAATCAAAATCATCCAAAAGTCCTAGCTCAACTGACAAAATGCCAAAATTGTTAGGCCGGATGCCATGACCAGAGTTCGAACCCCGCTACCTCCACTTATGTGTGTGAGTTTATAATGACTTTGTCATTCCGTCTATCTACCAAAAAAAAAAAATCAAAGTCATTCAAATTTGAATGATTCAAGATATTCAGTAATAGCTATTACATCATTTAAAAAATTATAAAAAAAACATTCAAATTTCAAACTTCAAATGTGTTTAGATGTATTGAACCCTTCTTTTAAAATGGAAACAATTCAAATTTAATTTTGAACTTCAAGTCAAAATTCAAATTTCAACTTGATATTCCATTTGAAATTCAAATTCCAATGCTTAGTGAAATAGGTAATGAGAAATTCCAATGCCATTAAAAAAAATTAATTTCATTTAAATTGTTTTAAGGTATGACATTGATATTATTTTTGTAATTTTGAATAGAAATAATAATAATAATAATAATAATAATAATAATAATAATAATAATAATAATAATAATAATAATAATAATAATAATAAGTATGATTTATCGTTATAAACATTATTTTGATATGGGTTAATTAAGTTTTTAGTCCCTATAAATATTCACAGTTTTGTTTTTAGTCCCTAAAAAATAAAATCACAATTTTTAGTCCCTATAAAATTTTCCATCAGCATTTTTAGTCCCTATAAAATTTTTCCATCAGCATTTTAGTCCCTGTCAAAAATTTCCATCAACATTTTTTATCACTAAAATGCTTGAGGAAAATGTCACAGAGACTAAAAAGTGTGATTTTATTTTGTAGGGACTAAAAACAAAACTGTGAATATTTATAGGGACTAAAAACTTACTTAACCC
This sequence comes from Medicago truncatula, assembly GCF_003473485.1. Lineage (NCBI taxonomy): Eukaryota > Viridiplantae > Streptophyta > Magnoliopsida > Fabales > Fabaceae > Medicago > Medicago truncatula. Next base: position 2,517,304 of record NC_053048.1, on the reverse strand, counting down.
TTTTGATATTAAGTATATATACACACAATAATTACTGAATTTGTTTTACTATACATTTCTTATAAAAATATGAATCCTTATATTTCAATTTTTTTTGTAATTTAAAAAAAAAACAAAATAGAGAAGAAAAAAATTGTTTGCTTTAGAAGTTTATTAAAAAGGGTCATGGATGATATTCAATTTAAAGCCATGATGGTTCCTTAAAAAAAAAAAGTAAAGGCATGGTGGAATTAGCACAATGAGAGGTTACAAATTAAATAAAAAGATTTGTAAGGATTTTGTTATAAAGACACCTTTTTGGATGTGCTTGGTATAAAAAAAATAAAAATACTAAGATACCCTTGCAAAAATGTCTATATAAATGACATTTGAAAGAGCATTGCAGATCACATCTCTTCTACCATTTTAACTCGTTAATTGATTGATTTCTTCAATTGATGCAAGCTGAAGAATTCTGAGGTAATGCTCTGCCACAAATGTAGTGTTGTGTTTGATAAAGAAGCAACTAAAGGTCTCGAAGGTTCTATCCCAAAACCTAAGAAAAGAGGGAAATGGTATGGTGATCATAGACCTAAGTTTTCCTTTACAAAGAGTTATATTCCTTTGATCAATAACTCTTCCACCACCAACTATGTTAATCAAAGTGGTCAAGGAAAAGTTTTAGTCCCTTATGCACCCAACCAAAATTGGGTTCAGTCAACCCATAAGTATGTGCAACATGGGAAGAACAATGTGGTGAAAAGAAACACCAGTGTTGTGGATAACAATAAAAATCGTACTACCTTTGAGTTGAAGAAGTTTGCTTATAGCAACAACTACATGGGAAAGTATCCAATGACAAGAACATAACGGAGAAGGTTCCAGAGGTCTAAGAAAGGAGTTCCTACAAGCCTTGAAGATGGGACTGTTGATCCAAAGGGTGATCAGAGAATGATAGAATAAAAAAGAAGACCAGCAAAAAAGAGGTTGTCTTTTCCTGCTGAAGAAGATCCTAATGGGGATAATGAGTTAGGATCAGGGTTTACAAATTCTGAACCAGACTTCTATGTCATATAGAATTTGGTTTCCATTTTACCAGCTAAGTATGATATGATATCGGAAGTTGATGATTTAGAGGAAGAGTTCGATCCCAAATACACAAGGGAGTACAAACCCATGTGCTATTTTGTGAATAATGGCTCTGAAGATAATCGGAAATCCATATTTGAACAACCTGATGCTTTGATGAAGAGTCACCTCAAGCCTTTGTTCATCCAAAATAAAGTGGATGAGATTGGTGTTAACAAAGTGTTGGTCGACGGTGGTGCCGCTGTCAATCTGATGCCTCAATCCTTACTCAAAAGGATTGGTAAGACCGACAAAGATTTGAAGCCGCATAATGTGATTTTGTCGAATTATGAAGGAAAGGCTTGTAATTCACTTGATGCTCTTCAAGTAAGCTTAACAGTGGGAACTCTGGTTAGAACAACTTTGTTCATGGTGGTCCCATCGAAAACTAACTTCAAGTTGTTGTTGGGATAGGCGTTGTTCCCTCATCCATGCACCAAAGAATCTTGATTTGGAGAGAGGATGGTACGGTCAAAAATATTGAGGCTGACCAAAGCTATTTTCTTGCCGAAGTAAGTCAAATCACAAGGAAGACTTTTGACAAGAATCTAGAAAATATTGCTCCATGTTCATCTTCAAAACTTGATGATGGTAATCAAGAAGATGCAAGTTCTGTGAAACTCCATCCAACTCATGGTTTCATGTGGGAAAGGGAGACGTTCTACACGGAGTTTGATATGGAAGATATGAATTCCCTAACCTTAGGAAATGACAAAGATAATCATCACATCTAAGCAAGATGATTATAACTGGATCACGGTTGTTTAGCCGGAGTGTGAGATCAAAAAGGCCTTAGTGGCTGGTGTGTAGTAAGAGATGGTTAGGAGACCATTAATAAAGATACTATCGAAACACTTAAGCTCATGCTTAAGGAAATTTTGGTCAATTGGCCATAAAATTGGTTTGTATCTTTCATAAGAAATTGATATGGTTCCTTAATTGAAAATCAAATGGTGAAATTCGGCATTTGTTGCCTTGAAGATTCAAAAGTTTGGGTAAGAAACCATGAGTAGTGGGTGGTGTAACACCCTGTTTTCCCAACTTAAATTTCATAACATTTATTAGAGTATTCAACACATAAGCGGAATGCTACACTTCTTAAAATCATAAATAGAATAATTAACTAATTATCCTTCCAAAAATCATCAACATATTAGTTCCAAACTTCGCAGCGGATTTAGTTCAACATCATAAAATAGTCTTGGCACGTAGGCCTCATCAAAACATCTCATAAATTCAGTTAAACAACTTAATCATTTAAATTCATAAATCAAATATGTAAGGAATATAAAATAGCTACAAAAGATCCCATCACATTACGTATCAGAGCACCTAAACGACTTAATGAGGGATAGCCACTCACAACAGCAAACAACATCAACCTACTCTCGATCACCTGCAAGTTACTCATACGAAGAGCAACATTTCCAAGCAGAAGGGGTGAGATTTCACAAAACAGTAATATTAAACATATAATTCAACAATTATATTTAACAACATGAAAACATCATAATATCATCATAGATAATAATATATCACATATCACTTCATTAACAGTTCATATAAAGAATCACAACTTATCACCTTGGCAACTTAACAACTTTGACTCGACAATGCGACTTCAACTCGACTATGCAACTTAAACCTCTTATATGCATGTGGTACCAATCCAGGGCATCAAGCCCTCAACGTAATAAGTATTAATATACTTCCAGGGCATCAAGCCCTCAACTTAGTTGAGCTAAAGCTCCAGGGCATCAAGCCCCCAATGTAACGCCCTAGTTATTTATTTAATTATTTTATTATGTGGAGTATGTATATATATTATTATATATGATGTTTGGTGGTTTATGTGGAGTATATGCATATATTTGTATATATGTGATTGTTGGATGTTTTATGTGGTGTATTAATTTAGTATATGGTTTATTTAATAATAATTAAAATAAGTATGAAATGGTAATTATTTTGGAGTTTGGGAAATAATAGGAGTTATTAGAAGTTATGGGGAGTTAAGTATAATTAAAGGGAGTTACATTTTGGTGGGAGGTTAATACAGAGAAGTTAGAGTAGTTTTACGTAGAAGCAGTTTTTGGGAGAAAACAAGAGAAAGCCAAGAGCAAGAGAGAACCAAGGGCTGAGCATTGCTGTGCATTTCTTCTTCAATTTCTAAGGTAAGGGTGGGATTTACTTCATGATTATAGTTATTGAATTCTGATTTTGTGTTTAACAGAGTGTTGGTGAGAATTTGGGGAAAAGGGGTTTTTATGATAAAATGATGATTTTGAAGTTGTAAGCTTGACTTTGGGGTTAAAATTAGGTTCTGGTTGCGTAGAACACTTAACTATGTATCTGTAAACTGATTTGGGGAGTGATTGGGAGAAAAATGGGATTTTTGGGTAAAACCAGTTTTCTGCCCGTACAGAAGTTCATCGCTCGCCTCGCGAGTAGCTGTGCTCGCCATGGCGAGTGAGCAACTTCATAGCTCGCCTCGCGAGCAGTCCAACTCGCCATGGCGAGTAAGCCCAAATAAAACTTGATTTTTGAAAAGTTGTTATAAGGTGTTTTGGGGATGGTTTAAGGTACCTAGATGATAAAAAAGAGGAATGGTGGAAGTTTTAGGTTAAAAAGATGAATAGGGAACTTAGAAATGGAGTTTGAGTGAGAAAATGTCACTTTTTCCCGAGAGCACCTAATTTTCACTCGCCTCGAGTTCGCCTTGAACTCGCCACGGCGAGCTAGTGTTTTCCGTGAACTCGCCATGGCGAGCAGATGTGCTCGCGAGGCGAGCTGCTCAGTTCCTGATTGTTGAAATTGCTTGCTTGAATAATAATGGTTGATGTTGTTGTTTGAGCATGGGTATATATAATCATGCATTGTTTTGGTTGATTGGAGTGCCACATTACCGAATACTGATGATGGTTGATTGTATGCTATTTATTGAGTCATACATGTCATTTAAGTGGTGTCATATGGAGTTGCATTGCATGGTCAGTTGTATGTAGATATACACAGGTAGGTCCATTGCATATGCATAAAAATAGCGGTGAGGGCTTCGGTCCTGGAGTACTAGTTGCTCAACAGCGGTGAGGGCTTCGGTCCTGATGAATGCTTTAACCATTCAAAAGCGGTGAGGGCCTCGGTCCTGATTGGTACCACATGCATAATTGCATCTCATTAAGAAGTCTAAGATGGTGTCTTAGCAGTGGTCATGTCATTTGCATGAGTCTTGATGTAATGATGATGTTGATGTTTGATATACATTCTTATATATGTGTATTCATTGTGGTCTTGGTGTATTGTTGATGTTGATGATATTATATACATTGTATACTACTTGTTAAGTGGATGATTATGATGATGTTGTTGTGATTGTGAATAATTATAATATTTGCAAGTGAACATGTTGAAGTTATAGGGTGTTAGATTCATTTGATGATTTTAATATCTATATTTATTGTTGTGAATCTCACCCCTTCTGCTTGAAAATGTTGCCCTTCCTATGGGTAACTTGCAGGTGATCCTGAGTAGTCGGTGGTGGCTCAAGAGTCGTGTCTAGGGCTCTGATACGTGGGTTGGGAGTCATTTTATTATTTCATTGTTGTTTTCCCTTCCATGTATCAAATTTTGGAACTTGTTGATGTGCCCTTTCATTGGCTAACTTTTGTTGTTTAGGCTTAATGCCAAGATGTTGTTGGAGATTAAAATATTGTTGTTGCTATTGAAAATGCAAAACTTTCCGCTGCATTAATTTGAAGTTATGACTGTTGTTGAATTAAATAGTTTTATTTTCTATTTAAGAATTTCGATGTTGCGATGTAGCATGCCCGTTTGGTGTAATACTCTGATGTTTATATGCTATTTTATTCCTTTTGGGTAACGGGGTGTTACACCCAACGTGGTGAGCAAAGGCTCCAGGGCATCAAGCCCCCAACAATGAATGCTAATGCATGGACTCAACAACTCAACCTCTTAGAAACAACGACCTCTTATATAAATTCAATAATTTGGAACATCATCATCTTTCAACTTAGACCGACTCATGCAGCTTAGTTAATAAACAAACAACAACATAGGCAGTATGCAAAACAGCATGATATAATAATATCAAATGCAAATCAACAACATCTCAAATATTCATATATAATTCAAATAATACATATAAAATTATATCACATTATAAACAACATCAAATCATCTTATAACAGCTTCACAGATCATCATTGATATCATAAATAATCTTCATTACGACCCCAAGGTTCAACTCTCAACAACTCGTGTGACAAAGATCGCAAAATCCTAAACAAGCATTCTATAACTAGGCAACTCGCGAGGCGAGGGCCTCTACTCGCTATGGCGAGTTCAGGTGTAACACCCAAAAATCCATTCTTAAACTATTACAGGTTCAATCTCAATCTAAAATCTTTCCTAATCATTATTATGCATGTTCAGGCACTCAAAATCATCTAAATATCAACTTAAGGATCAAAACTACAAAATCAAGTTGACTCTCTGGTCACACTCGCTAGGCGAGTGAACTGCTCGCTATGGCGAGCTGCAGGGTATGACTCGCGAGGTGAGAAGAAGTTGCTCGCGAGGCGAGCGATGAAGTTCATCACTCGCTATGGCGAGGATCATCACTCGTGAGGCGAGCGATTAATGTTGGCTTGGGCAGAAGTGCAGTTTTCACGAAAATTCACCTATTCACATCGTTTTAAGCCTAACATTGATTCCTGTAATCATCTTATGACTTATCTAAGGTCTGTAAACAGTTTCTATGTCAATCTAACCGTTCTACATCAATTACTCCTCAATTTCTCTCTTTAACCCTAATTCTCCAACTTCTCTAATTCAATCATACACTTGTTAAATACAACTATCAGAATTATATAGATTAATAGAATTGAATGCTAGTCTCACCCTTACCTTAGCAATGAAAATCTCAGCTCTAAAGGTTCTCTTCTCTTGACTTTTTCTCCCTTTTCTCCAAAAACCGATCGTACGTACTCTTTTTCTAAACTAGGTCTCTCTTATTTATATCTCCTCTATCTATTTTATCTTATTCCTCTTTCTCCCCCAAAACTCTCTAAAATCTCAAAACAACCCCTCAACTCAATATTTATTTTATTTTCAAATCTTATTTTATTAAACAATAAAATAAGTCACAACTCCTCATAAATCACACAAATCATATAAATCATCTAAAATCACACAAATCATATAAATATATTCTAAATTAATTCCAAATTATTCTCAGGTCATATACATTTCCTTGCGTAAAAAAATTGAAAATGTTAATTTTTGAAGACTTAAAAAGATATTTAGAGTCTAAATTATTTATGATTGAAAATGTTAATTCAACTTTACACTTCTTCATCTTTCACTTAATTCATCAGGATAATAAGACATACGACTTTGACTTCACTTGTTCTTAGACTCATCTTGAGGATGCCTTATTATCCTAACAATGTTGTTACCTTTAAGTTAGGAAGCAAAGAAAAAGATGTAATACGATGCATATCTATAAAAGGTTATACAATTGCTAAGAGAGGTAGTTGATCCAAGGATGGAGTTGAGCCACAAAAATTGATTCTTACAATTAGTTTACATTTTGATGTTATTGATTGTTAATTGATTGTGCAATCAATTGTATTTCATATGCTTGTTATTTTAATAATAGTCATTTTATATGTTCTTTGTACTGAATTATGAAGAAACAACATATGAAAAACATCAGAAGGAACAAGAGAAGCCTAGAAGACTTTGGTAGAATATCTAAAGGAATGTCAACCAGAACTCAACGTCTTTAGAAGAAGGATGCCTCACAGAAGCTGAAAAGTGATCTCAACAGATTCTGTAGGACATCAAACACAGAAGTTGACTGGCATACTTGGATCCAAGGGACCCAGAATCCACATAAGCTTTTGTCTTATTTTGTGAGCTAACTCTATCATAGTATATGATAAATCAATTATTTTGTCTTCTTCTGTCTACGTTTGCAACCAAACAAAGGACCTCAAGAACAAAGAGAATGCAACAAATAATTCTATTTTCAGCAAAGGACTTTGCAATGGAATTATCCATATATCAAGCAAAGAACAACGTTCTTGATCAAAGCTTCTCAACAACTCTATTTGCACTGACACTCTTCTCCAACGTCTCTCAAATCACTGCATATATAAGAAGCTGAAGACATGAAGAAGAAGTAACAAGACTTTACTATTTTACTATGCCATTACTTTCTCAAATCAAATAGGGCAGATAACTCAAGATTTATTTCCAAGTTTATATCTTGGAAATCATAAGGAGTCTGTTCATTTGTTGAGTTTATCCTACCATTGTTAAATCAAGTGTAGGAACAAATTAACTTGTCTGCAGTTGTGGAAACATTTTAGAAAGTCTCTTGGAGTTTTCCTTGAGCATAAGTCTTTAAATAGAGTCCTAGATCAGGAAGGCTTAAGCAGTTGTGCTTAAGCATAGAAGTCTCTAGCAGCATTAATTGAGCAAAGAGAAGACTCTTGAAAGTGTCCTTGAGTAATTTATAATCATGTGTGATTATAGTGAAATCCTATGAAATTGCAAGGGGACTGGATTACTTCTGGATTGTAGGAGGAACCAGTATAAAATATCTTTGTGTCTGCTCTCTCTCTCTCTCTCTCTAAACCCCTTCTTGTGTTTTTCTCATATTTAGAGAATAGATACATGTTTTAGGAGAATGGTAAAGATTATCCCATAGACATTGGTAAGTTATTATTTTTGCTCAATTAATAATTATAAAACTTTTGATTAAGCAACCATGTTTTAAGTCTCACTTTTTTTATTAAGAGTTTTAAGTCTCAACTAGTGCTTTGTTGCCTATGGAGCATGCGCTGAAACCATTGTTGGGGAATATTTGGTTAGAATGCGACTCAACCTGTGCCTTGTTAGCGTTTAAGAACGCTTCGTTGGTTTTGATTTGTCTGAGGAACAAGTGACATAATTGTTTTCCGACAGGTTTTTAGGCGATTTCTTTACATATCTTCCGTTAGGGGAATGGTTGTGCCGATAGGCTAGCCAATCATGGCCATAGTATTAAGGGCGATTGGTGGTCTACTTCTCTTCCGAAATTTACTTGGGAACAATTCTTTTGCGAGCGCTTTAGTTTGCCAATGTATCGCTTTCATTAGTTTTTGTTTTCATTTGTTTTGTTTTGTTTTTGTGTTCGCATTGGCCTTGAGGGTCAGGTCTAGCCCCTCATATGAAAATTAGAATCAATTGTGCGTTTGTTTATCATGAAAATTATATATTTTATTTACAAAATTACCAAGAATACTAAAAATAAGGAAACACGATGATAAAGATTGAAATATTAGTTTTGTAACATATCCTCATCTGAAAATTCCCTATACCTTATTTGATTTTTCTATCATGTGCGAATTTGAACATATTAAAGAAATTTAAATCGGTATGCTTGTGTTGAAACTTGTGTATTTTATATTAAATAGATAACTTTTTAATAAATAATTGGTGTTTTTCAATGAAGAGTTACTACTCCCTCCGTCCCTTAATGTAAACTCCTTTTACATTTTTCACATTTCTTAACAAAAGTTGTCAGTGTAGTTAATTTGTCTGTTTTGTGTGTTAATATTACCAAATTGTCCTTTGTTTGTATGTGTATTAAATTTGACTTTTCAAATTTCAAGATAAGTTACTAGTATTAATTAAGGGTATGTTTAGGAAGAAAAAAAAATGTGTCTAGTAATTTGAAAAGCGATTTACATTTAGGGACAAAAATAAAATCAAATGGGTGCTTATATATAGGGACGGAGGGAGTACTTTACATGGAGGAATGCTAGCAACACACATTTTAACACACTATCTTTAATTGGTTAAAATTCACATGAATCCCACCAAATTATGTGGGTCCCTTATAAATTTGGTGGGATCCATGTGAATTTTAACCAATCAAAGAGAGTGTGTTGAAAAGTGTGTGTTAGTGTGTTGCTAACATTTCTCATTGCATATGTTAGACAAACCCTATCTTATTTTGTCTCGTCTAAAATCAATATTTTGGGCTGTGTATTAGAGATGAATACGGGAATTTTATCAAAGCTAAAACATTGTGGTCCAAACCCGTTTGCTATTCGGATGTAGGCAAAGCATTGGGTCTTTACCATGCTATTCAATGGGTGCGAGATTTAACACTTCTTCGAATGTAGATTTTGGTTTGGATGCCAAGAAAGTTGTGGATTATCTATACAATATATATAAAGAAAACTACCTCTTTCAACACGTTTGGGCCGAATTTTTCTTTCCAAAAATGCCCTCAATTTTCAATACAAATAACACATGTAACAAATATATAATAATAAATTTAAATATTAAAAAAATGTAAAAAACATGATATGAATATATATATATATATATATATATATATATATATATATATATATATATATATATATATATGTCTGTTTTTTTTTTCTTTATCATTTAAAATGTGTAACAAACTAAATAAGTATATTTAATTATTTATACTTAATTTTTTATTATCTCAATTATACCCTTAAACAACTTTTTCTATAATAAAAATTGTTGTTGGTGTTATTGAAACTAGCGAAAAGGCGGGCACATATTGCGCTAACGTTTGAAATTTATGAACGTTGTTTTTTTTTTTTTTTTTATGAAATTTTGATTTGGAATAAAACAAAAAAAAATATAAATGTTTGTTGCTTTCAAGTTATAAAAAATATAAATTTTGATTTTGAATAAAAAAAAAAATGTTTGACACCAACAACAATTTTATTATAGATCTTGTCAAAAAAAAAAAACAATTTTATTATAGATTTTTTTTAAGGTTTTATTTGGAATGATGAAAAAGTAAGTATAATATACTCATCTAGTTTGTTACACTTTTTAAACGATAAAGGAAAAAAACAAAAAAATATATATTCATATCGTGTTTGTTACATTTGTTTTAATATTAAAATTTATTATTATCTATTTTGTTACATGTGTTTTTGTATTGAAAATTGAGGGTATTTTTGGAAAGAAAAAATCTAACTCAAAAGTGATGAAAGAGGTAGTCTTCTTTATATATAGTATAGAGTATAGATAAATAATCATTTTTAATTTGGTTTGTTATAACTAGAAAACAACAATCATTTATATTTTTAGTTTTAATCAAAATCAAAATTTCATAAAAAAAACATAGTTCATAATTTTCAAAATTTAACGCAGTAAAAATAGCGAAAAGGCGGGCACGTGAGTGCCCGTCGTTTCGCTAGTTTCAATAATTATTTTGAAACTATAAGGTGGAGTTTAGAGCTATAAGGGATGAGTGTAGGAAGAATTGCAATGATTATTTTGAAAACTTTAAGGTGAAGTTTAGTCGGAGACAAGCGAATGTGGTCGCTCATATTCTTGCTCGAGAGCCCACTCCCTAACCAGTCCCTATGTTTTTGATGATGTCCCTTGTACCTCGACTTTGATTTTTAATGAAAAGCTATAAGCTATTTTGTCTATAAAAAAATCCCTATATCTTATTTTGTCTAAAATCAATATTTTGACCGTAACAAATTTGTGGATAGCAAGCAAGCAAAGAGGCGTTGAATGAGAACAACTAACTTCCCCAATATTTGGGAATGTTTCTCTTTATGATATGAATGAACTGTTTGACTTTGTTTTTTAAAAAAGAAAAAACAAAAAAAACTAATTTCTTCACTTAATCACTTATATTCTGTGATGTTTGTTACTGCACACACCTATTTAAGTCGCAACCTATCCAGTCAAAGTACAAACAAAAGAGTCGTCAACCTATATTCACCAAATGAAGCTCTGTGTGTGCTGCCAAATAATGGATTCAATTAATCAGTGGTAATCAAATCCTTTCTTTTACCTTTATACTATCTGTACTATTGTTTTAGCTTTTAATATTTTTTCGGTTCAAAATAAGAGAAAAAAAAACTCAATTAATGTATGTTTCTAATCTCACTATTTAGGTACATGATCAGAGACATCGACAAAGATCATCAGAGGTTTAAGAGAGTTGTTGTGATCACGATGAATTTATTCTTGGCATTGATTATGTTTGCTGCAATGAATATATCATCATATTTTGGTAAATTTATGGTACAACATAACATTGCTGTGATGCTCATAGTCCTTGCTGTTGTTTCGATTTTTCAAATAGCACTTAATATTGGAAGTACACTACATCGTGTCCCTAACCCTAACCCTAACCCTCTCAAAAACAACAACGAAAACACCATGGTAATCTTATACATTCTGGTGCTATCAAGTGTAATATCAAGCATAGAAGTGAGACTCGTTTCAAATACTGCCGCAGCGATTATCAATCTTATATTATGTCATATCACTCTTACAAGGTTTGTCACATTCAACAAGCAAGAGATACCACGTTTAATTCGCATATCTACGCTATGCACTTGGTCCGTTTACCTATATCTCACTCTAGGATTCTCTTTTTTTTGGCTTCTTGAATGGTACTGATGTTGGTTTGAATCAAATTTATTTATTCTATCATTGAATTTTTTATAAGAAAAAAAAAATCTAACTATTACTCTCTCCGTTCCTTTTTAAGTGTCATTTGAATGCGGATTTATCGTTTCTATTTAACCGTCGTTTTGATATTTTTCAGAGTACAATTTGTCAATTATACGCTTTGTCAATTACTCTTATCTTTTTCAATAAAACTTATTAATGCTATATATTTGGAAAACTAAAGTTTGTTTTATGAAACAAAGTTTGTTTCTTAATATCTTAACATTGACAATTGTTTGTTATGAGAAAGACAGAGTGTGAAAAAAAAAATAAGAATTTGTTGAAGAAAAAGATAATAACTAACAATTGTTTGTTACGAGAGAAAGATAACATTAAATTTATTGAAAAGAGAAAGTGTGTGAAAAAAATAGGAATATATTGGTACATTAAAATAAGGGTATAATAGGAAGTAAAGGTGCAAAAATAATTTGGTGTTAATATTCCAAAACGACATTTAAATAGGAGCGGATGAAGTATTTTATTTTTTATTTTTTTTGGTTTATCTTCCGAGCATAACTAATTCCCTATAAACAAGTGCTGGTCCACAAAACCACAAAACCTTGGTTTATCAACTGCTCGATCAAACTCGTCTGCGAGATAGTGCGAAGTGTTCCTTGATATGTTCCGGATCAACCTAGATCACGAAACCTTTCCTCTGAACCTATGTTCAGGCATGATAATGCTCCTCTGAATCAATATTTTGACCGTAACAAATTTGTGGATAGCAAGCAAGCAAAGTGGCGTTGAATGAGAACAACTATTTAAGTCGCAACCTATTCAGTCAAAGTACAAACAAAAGAGTCGTCAACCTATATTCACCAAATGAAGCTCTGTGTGTGCTGCCAAATAATGGATTCAATTAATCAGTGGTAATCAAATCCTTTCTTTTACCTTTATACTATTTGTACTATTGTTTTAGCTTTTAATATTTTTTCGGTTCAAAATAAGAGAAAAAAAAACTCAATTAATGTATATGTTTCTAATCTCACTATTTAGGTACATGATGAGAGACATCGACAAAGATCATCAGAGGTTTAAGAGAGTTGTTGTGATCACGATGAATTTATTCTTGGCATTGATTATGTTTGCTGCAATGAATATATCATCATATTTTGGTAAATTCATGGTACAACATAACATTGCTGTGATGCTCATAGTCCTTGCTGTTGTTTCGATTTTTCAAATAGCACTTAATATTGGAAGTACACTACATCGTGTCCCTAACCCTAACCCTAACCCTCACAAAAACAACAACAATAACAACACCATGGTAATCTTATACATTCTGCTGCTATCAAGTGTAATATCAAGCATAGAAGTGAGACTTGTTTCAAATACTGCCGCAGCGATTATCAATTTTATATTATGTCATATCACTCTTACAAGGTTTGTCACATTCAACAAGCAAGAGATACCACGTTTAATTTGGGCATTAATAGTATCGGCTTGGTTTGTTTTCCTACAACTCACTATAACATTCTTAACATTTTTATCATTGGATCAAGGGATGAAAACATTCTCATGGTTGGTTTGAATAAATTTATTTATTTTATCATGGAATTATTTATTTATTTCTTTAAAATTATTCAGCCTTTATAAAAAGTTATGCCTTCGTAATAATTGATATCTGTATGGAGATTATATTCTACTCTCTCTGTTCCTTTTTAGTGTCTTTTTTAGTGTGATTTTTTTTTTCTTCATAATTAACTGTCATTTTGGTATTTTTGGGTACGATTTGTCAATTATACCCTTTGTCAATTAAATTAATTAATGCTATCTATTTGGAAAACTAAAGTTTATTTATTAAACAAAGTTTGTTTCTTGTTATCCTAAAATTTAAACAAAGGATTATTCCAGACAATGGTACAATGGCAGAAATTCTATAAAATTAGAGTTATAAAATTCTATAAAAGAGTAGCAACTGTTAGAAATTTCAAGTGTGACTCTAGCAGAAATTTCAAGTGTGACTCTAACATTGATTGAAGTCATAGTTGAAGTCTTAACTTTAATTAAAGAAGTTGGAAGAAAGTTAATTTTTTCTTAATTTTTTTTTAGCAAGTTTTTTCTTCTTAACTTTTGATGGAATAATTTTTATATTGACTTAAAATAATTAAAAAGATGTGCACAATATTTAGAAAATTGACAATTGTTTGTTATGAGTGACGGAGAGGAATTTGTTGGAGAAAGAGATAATAACTGACAATTGTTTGTTACGAGAGAAAATAACATATTAAATTATTGGAAAGATAAAGGGTGTGGAAAACAATAAGAATTTAGTGGTAGATTAAAATGAGGATATAATAGGAAGAAAATGTGCAAAAATACACATCGCTATTTTGGTGTTAATTTCCTAAAAAGACACTTAAAAAGAAACGGAGGGAGTACTATATAACATTCCACTTATTATAATATAATAATAAAATCGTATTCCAGTAAAATTTTGCAACAATTGTTGCGTTCGACCCAAGGTACAACTGCCTTTTCCAGAAATCGCATCACACCTACCTAATATTGAGTCACTATTTTACTCCAGAGTAAAATAACCAATAACCAATCCGCCACCAAAATCGCAGCACGCCACCAAAATCTCGCTATGATTTTGAGCTTTCACATAATTACAATTTAAAGTCAAATTCAACATATCCAAATGATATGCATATGGATGGAGAATATAAGACTTCGAATGTAGCATTTTTTTTAAACGCCGGCTAAACAATTTATTAGAGCATTCCCAATGACAAGATGGTCTTGAGATTGGAATTACATAATCAATTTTAAATTATAAATTATGCAGAGCATAGAGTTACAATTTAAGGCAACAAACTATAAACAATTTAAGGCACAAACTATGACGCTTCGTCTTAGCATTGTAATTGATAATATGTGAATTATTCAATAAACGATCTTATTTATAGAGCTAATTGTGCTAACGAACTAAATAATTAACTCCTAACATCTAAGAAAATTATTTACTCTTATAATCACTGAAACCCTATTTATGTTTATGTCTTTATGCCTATTCATTCCATTGAATGACCAAAAAAGAGTTGATTCTGGTAGGAGACTCCAAATTGTTCAATCCTACATTTGATTTTATTATTTTTATATAAGGGAGGGGAAAAACAAACCCAATTTGTGTATCACTTGTGGGAAGAGGAGATATTACACTGATTAGATACATAAAGGGGATTTTCATTGGTTTTAAATTAGATGTTAAAGGCTCAATTTCACCCCTTGTTTTTCGAAATAATAGGTGTAATCATGTGTTATATTGCACTGAATTTTTCTAGAATTCACTTTGGTGTTTTGATAAAACACATGTAATTTCCAGGAATTCACTATATTAATTTCAAAGAATTCAGTCCGGTTTTTCTATATAACTAGAGTAAATGTGTATTATATTTGCCTGAATTTCATAGCATTCACACCGGTTTTCCTATACAACTGGTGTAAACTAACACATTTTTTTAATATAAGTTTTTCACACCGGTTTTCCTATACAACTGGTGTAAACTAACACATTTTTTTAATATAAGTTTTGTACATTAATCAATCCAAATTCTCCAAGTAATTTGCACCAGAAATTATACATTCAGTTCTTCAAGTAGTATATTATGAAGGTGAGAAAAAACACAACAAGGGAGGGGGGGCACTACAAGAAAACTGTGATTTAGCGTCGGCCGAAAACCCACTCTAAGAGGGTAAAAGCTGACGCTAAAAAATTCAAAGTTACTGGGTAGTGTCAGCTGTTTACACTCCAAGGCTATCTTAGAGTCGGTTACACCGAGTTTAAATCCGACTCTATATCGAGCCGAGACTAATATTTCCTACACCAGTAAAGTCAACCAAATCAAGTAGAGTGAGCCAAACCGACGCAAAATAATTTATTTAGAGTCGGACACACAAACTATAAAGTCAACATTTAAGTAGTCAACGAAATTTTATAGAGTCGGCCCGGCCGACGCTAAATGATTTACAATAAAAAAAAATCGTTTACTTTTTTCCCTCATTGTGCTAATGACAAGTTAACACATCAGAGCTAACACTATTATCCACCAATTGTAATAACATAAAATCAAATGTCTATTGGAGCACTTGGAAAGAGAATTTTTTATCACAATGTTTATCATAAAATCAATTGTTTACTTCATACACAATCATAATCATAAATCAAAGTTATCAAACAGCCAAAGAAAATTGCTTTGCCAAAAGGCTAGCTTGAATGATCACAATGAAACCACCTAAAGCAGGCTACATATCATAACTGAAACAACTACATTAACCTAACAGAAAGTTAAATATTGTACATAGTGAAGACAGATCGTATTGCATAAAGACACTAATCATATTGCATAAAGACAGAAATCTTAGAAATTGTCACACATGTAACTTGTAAGAATCCACATTTTCATTTGTTGTTTTCAATTTGCAGTATCCACACAGTCCTTGTAGTTTGTGTTTCATTGGAAAGAACAAAGATTAAAAGATAGGAATATAATTCACAAAACAGAACCTACCTTTGGTTCCAATTTGCAATGTATTAAGATTTTCTTTTTTACTTGCTTTCACCAGAGACCATGAAGAAAGCTTTTCTTTATTACTTGTTTTCCCCAACCTGAAATAATAACTGCAATTATTAGAATGAATTTTTAGCAAATATTAAAAGCAAATATGGAAAAGCATCCATTTATACTAGTTTTAGAAATATATGTATGTACAATATGTTAAGCATCATATTGTATATGTTTAAGTTACATGTATTTGTTCAAACCAGAACAATCAACTATCATACCTAAAGAAAAGACAAGTAATACCCAGCACACTATAGGCCCTGATAAAACCAGCACACTATAGGCCATAATACCCATTTAGACCATAATACCCAGCACACTATAGGCCATCATATATTTTTTTACAAAGAATTCTTCTCAGATTACCTATTTAGACCATAATACCCAGCACACTATAGGCCCTAATAAAACCACATAACAACTTATGTATCAAAGACAAGTAATAATCTTGTCTCATTTTAGAAAAGAATCTATAAGAGCTGATATGGGCAACAACAAAAACCAATTAATTATATACATGTGAGAGAAATAGGTAGCCACCTAACAAAATAACTACATACCGATTAACTAATATACAAAGTTTTTTCATGTCTGAAAAAATCAAGTGATAGACATAAATTAACTGATAAATCAACTAATAACGAAAGTGGCAACAGACTAAGTTATCCTTAAATAGAATGAACCCAAGGATTAGTATCTTAGTATGAAAGACACTTATAACAAGAGATTGTTGAAACATAACCATAACAACAAAAAGACTACATATGCAACTACACACGATATTGATGAGTGCACATAACCAGGGAAAGCAACAATAAACTAAGACCAGGAAAGCAACTAACAAAAGGAAAGAAAAAAAAAAACATGACCAGACAAATGCAATCAAGAGTTAATTAAAAATGCAAAGTTCTAGTTATATCAATCACATGAACAAGTGTGAAGAAATCAAGTATCTAAGTTAATTCCCAACATTACTATCAATTACAATGTCATTATAGAAATTTTACTAGTTACCAAAGAGCAAATGTGAAGAATAGTTATGCAAGGGTAATTATGAATAGTTATAGATATTATAGTGGAAACCAGCATCTACAGCTCTTACGGTGCATGGCTTAGACTCAGCCCTGTCATTCTATTGTAGGTGCAGGCTATTACAATATGCAACTATCACCAGAACTGAAATTAACTTAAGTGTAACTACAATGTGCCTATTTATGGCATGACCACAAATTGAGCATTGGAAAATTATCAAAGCGCGTTCGGCGGTATCTTAAAGGCTCCACTGATCATGGCCTTCTTTTACTGCCAGACCAGTCATCTCATTTACAGGTATTTTGAGATGCCAATTGGGCATCCAACCCTGATGACAGGTGCTCTAATTCAGGGTCTAGCACATACTTTGAAACTAGTTTATTTTCATGGTGGTCTAAAAAGCAGCAACAAGTTGCTCATTCAAGTCTTAAAACTGAGTATCAGAGACTAGCCACTGGAACAAGTGAAATAATTTGGATTCAGTCTCTTCTTACTGAATAGAATTACAGATTCGTGTTTCAGTTCCAATCAACTACTATGACAGTCAATGCATTGTCTCCTGGTGTCACAACTGTAACTCGTATACCAGCACATGAAGAGATATCACATATATCAAGCCTCTCTGATTAGGTGACACTTTGTTCACGGATTCTTCTGTTTTAGAGTCTAAATTAGTATTGATCTTTAATTATAAACGATGTCTTCAATCATTTATGAAATACTTTCATGTATAAGGGATGAATAAATGTAATTTTTTTTTCAAAAGAAAGAATTGAATACTCTCTTAAAAAACGAAACAACAAAAAAGTGTAGAGAACAAGAGAACTTACAAAAAAACGTAGTCCTCGCAAAGGGAACAGTCGCTGCCACACTACCAAAACACATTTCTGCAAAAATTGAACATGATCAATACGTGAAAAACCTAACCGAACCTAATCATGAATCAATAGAAACCAAATCGAAATTGAAACATAGTCAATCATGAAACATAAATGAATGGAAACCTAATTCAAACTGAAACCTAATCGATCTTGAATCATGAATTAACGGAAACATAATTAAACCTAAATCATGAAGGACTTGAATCTGGCAAAGGAAAACACAAATAGAAGGTGACAATGGTTGATGGCAATCGAAGATGACGACGAACACAGATCGAAGGTGACAAATGGAGATTCCATGGATTAGAGATGAGTGGAAGAAACTCTGAGTGGTTTCTACTCAGAAACGCTATTATCACTTTCGTGAGATGTAGAGACACGCTTCCAGATGTGGGTTTTCTTGAGGGAGTCGATGGTGAGAGTCATTCGCGATTATCACCATAGATCTAGTTTTTTCTTTTTTTTTTTGTCAAATGAGGAATTAGATATATGTTTATGTATATTCAGTTAATTCTTGCTATTGTTCTACTTACCGAGTCTTCACTCCTTTATATAGAGGTGTGAAAGAGACGTTGAATTGCCAGCACATTCAAAATAGAGTCGTTTGAAGTTTTTTAATCAATCACCAATGATCCTTTGTCTGATATGGTTATTGTCCTAAGAAGGATCAATTTCAAATGCATTCCTATTAAGAAGGAACATTGTTGCAGGCAGAGCTGTTTTTCTTGAATTGTGTTGCCTTTTGTTTTCTTTTTCTTCTAATTGAAAACACAAATCAGAAGCAGATTGAGTTCTACTTCTGAAGAAATGTTCATAACTAAATGCAGCGGATAAAAACAGAGAGAGAGAGAGAGAGAGAGAGAGAGAGAGAGAGAGAGAGAGAGAGAGAGAGAAGAAGAAGAAGAAAGACACAATCAATTTATACAGGTTCCTTCCACAAACCGGAAGTCAGCCTTGTCCCCCTTGCACTTCCAAGGAGAGTTCACTATGTAATATTTGATTACAATTGCTCACTACTAAACTTAGTAAGAGACTTCAAATGCTCAAGCACAACTGGAAGAGACTTCCTATGTTCCTGAACACAATCAAGAAACTTCTATTGCTCAAGCACAACTGCAAGAGACTTCTCAATTCAAACAGAATAACAAAATAAATGTTTGTGATTGAACATTTGATATACAATCAGTGGTGTTCACAATACAAATCATATACAGACTCTAAAGACTCGAATTTCTAAGATATAAGCTTTGATAAGAAATTCTAAGTGAACTTTGAATGCAGAACAATTTCAGCAGAGTTTCGGCTCAGTTAATTCTTGGTATTGTTCTACTGAAGCTCTGAGTCTTCACTCCTTTATATAGAGGTGTGAAAGAGACGTTGAGTTGCCAGCACATTCAAAATAGAGTCGTTTGAAGTTTTTAATCAATCACCAATGATCCTTTGCCTGATATGGTTATTGTCGTAAGAAGGATCAATTTCAAATGCATTCCTATTAAGAAGGAACATTGTTGCAGGCATAGCTGTTTTTCTTGTCTTGTAGCAAAGACAAAACAGAGCAGTGGAGGTAGTGGTTGTACACTTCGTACAAACGTACTATGTCAACGCTCTTTGAAGAATAAGCATTAAATACCTTCAAATCCTTCCAAAATAGCCGTTGCTATACTTTTTCAGTCTTCTGCAATCTTTAGACGAGTTTGAATCTGTTAAACAGCTTTTAAAGCTTTAAGTTGCATCTCCTGATGAACTACAACTTCTGGTGATTCTCAGCTTCTGATGACGTCATCACTTCAGGAGCACTTTATCTTCAGGAGCGCTTTATCTTCAGGAGCAGTTTTCTTCAGACGCTTTAAGCTTCCCTTTTTGTTGATGTATTAGCTCTTTATTTGTTCTTCCAAGACCTTTTTAAGATGTCAAATTTTTGTCTAAAGTTCTGCACACTTGAACAAATATTAGCATATCCAATTGACAATTTTTAATACTTTGTTATCATCAAAACTTTTAAGGGTTATCGTTAAACACATTTTGTTCCAACAATCTCCTCATTTTTTATGATGACAATCAATAGTATTTAAAATGTTCAATTGTTGTTAATCTAATTAACACGTTGTCTGTGAGGGTATGAGGTTTGTAAGCTCCCCCTGAGTCCAATAGTACTTTAAGGTGAAGTTTGTAAGCTTCCCCTGAGTTCTATTCATGTTAATTAAATTCATCATTAAAAACGCAATAATTCTCAGAATAAACTCACATTAAGAGACTGAGAGATTAGAAGATGGTCCTATTAATTTAATTTGATTAGAATTAAATTAATGGGGCTCAGAGCCTATAAATATTATACATCAACTCCCCCTTTTGTCATCAACAAAAAATATTAAATAGAGACAAAAGGAAAGAGATGAGAAAAAATATGAGAAATTCTGGAGAAAAATGCAGAAGGAATATATATATATATATATATATATATATCAGAGCAAAATAATGTTTTAACAAACACATCATACAAGAAGTTCAGAACATTCATTTCAATCAGAAGTAACTGGTCAATAAAACAAATTTAGAAGCAAAATAGAAAGTGCAGAAGTAAACAACTTAGGAAATAAAACTAAACAAGCTAATTAATGTGTGTAACTTGGGTTGGGCTTGTCTTTGTATCATTTCCATCATCCGTTGCATCATTTTCTGAGTTTCATCTGCCTTTCTGTTCATTTCCTTCTTGAATTCTTCAGTTGAGTTCTTGTATTCCAGCAATAAAAGCTTATGCTCTAACACTTCCTTCCTAAGCTTCTTGTTCTTAGCCTCAAGTTCTGCGTTCCTTTGCAGCAGGGCTAGCTCAGAAGATGCAGACTGTACATTAATCTTCTGCAGAAAAGCCAGATTCAGATCCTTAGGGTGCACTCATGTAGGAATGAAGTCTGTAGCATTCCTTTCTCTTATGGATAGTGGACTCTGCACCCAGGTTCTGAGAATATTCACTTCTTGCAAGTTATTGTTCACTCCCCTCAACCAGTCTTGAAGCTTCTGTTGAGCTATGTCTTTAGCATATGAGCAAGTCCTTTGAAGCTCACTCAAGATAAACTCAACTCTCTCCTTCAGCCAATTCCAGTTCTTCTGATAACTCTCCTTATTAAAGAGTTCATTCCTTGACTGAATTAGCTTAATCATTTCATGAAAGATGTTCTCACACACATCTGATAATATTGTAGAATCAAGGAATATGGTAGGTGGAGAAGATATCTTTTGTTGTTTGGTTGGAGGTCCGGCTTAATTGAGCACCTTGCACTCTCTCAAGGCCGGGTCTGGTTACAAACAATGGTGGATGGGTTGCAATGTATGCTTGGGATGGTAAAATCCAATGGTCAATATCAAATCTTATCAATACTACTCTTATTAGTGGTCCAGTTAGTGTAGCTAATGGTGTTCTGTTTGTTGCATCCACAACTAAAGATGGAACAATATATGCTATAAATACAAAAAATGGAGAAATTATATGGTCTTATGGAACTAGATTTGCTGTCTATGGTGGAGTCTCTATTAGTGATGGTTGCCTTTTGTGTGTAAGGTGTTGGAGATACAACAATGGAAACATGCATGGGAAACATGTTGGAGATACCATGCACTGCAATTTTCGTGAGACATTCGCGAGGAGCTTCCTCGTGACATATAGAATTTCTGAGTAAGTAATATTATTTATAATTTTATATTACCTCAAACAAAAATTACGTTTTTTTACTAATAAATTGTTATTTATTGTATTTCGACTCATTAACTTGTCTTTATTTATCATAGTAACATGTATTTTAATAAATGAAACTCGTTTTATCATAGAAATTAAATCAGTGAACATTCCTTAAGATGTTAGAATGTGAGTGATAAAATCCATGAAGATATCATCCAACAATTGAAGGGGAAGGGGAAGATAATTCAGCATTCTATAAGGCTTCTTGGTAGTATACTTGTGTTGATGGGAAGGGGAACATTCCTAAACCAAGGACTTCACATCTTTGGCCATACGAGGCCATGAAAAAGAAGCTGCCAAGCAAGCAAGCGTTCATTTGACACTCGAATGACCACCCATCAGTGTGTGGCATTAAACTCATTGAGAAGGTTCTGGCGTAAATTGTTCTCAAGAGGAGTGAATGTGACTCTTATAATAAAGAAAACCATGAAGTTGAGAGAAAGGACATCGTTCTATAGAAGATTGTCGAAACTTTTACACCAGAGCTTGTCATGTAGGACCGAAAGTCTAAAAGTTGTGAAGTTGGTCCAAAATAAAGGACTAACATGTAGTATTGGAACTATAATAGCTTCTAGAGAGGTTCATCAGTTTGAGAAAGGCCATCTGCAACAATGCTGGTACGTCCGAGTGTGCAAAATATTTCATAGTCAAAACCCAATAGTTCTGTTAACCATTTGTATTGCATTGGTGCTTGAAGAGTTTGTAAGAGTAACCCGTGAAGTCTTTATAGATCGGTGTAACTTTTCAAATGTAAACAAAGGAGGTAACGACGCCATTTTTTTTTTTATAGTCGAATTGATGACATACATTTCACGTTCATAGGCCGAGGAGAGGCTCATAGTCGAATTAATCAAACACATACTAACATAATACATTAATTATCATCCAAATCCAAACAAACACGTACAAGACACAATATTACATATTTCCCGAAATGATCGAGTCTAGAGAATTCAAGTAAATATATATATTTTTCGCAACACCATAAAATATGTGTAATTTTATGGTCATACATATACTATCACCAACCATAGTAATAGTATGGTTTACTTAGACACAAAAGGCATAAAGAGAAGTACCACCAGTAAGGCCTCCAATAACCGTTGCCAAACCCACAGTATAACCATTTCCAAGATATATGCAACCATTGTTAATTGAAATTCCACCATACACAGTTGCTCCAGTCTCATAAGACCACAAAATTTCACCAGTCTTACCATTTATTGCATAGATAGGTCCTTTCCTATTTGCAGATCCTGCAAAGACAATGCCATTAGCTACACTAACAGGACCATTAGCAGTAGCATTACTAGGGTTAGCTATGGCCCATAAGATCTTGCCACTACTTGCTTCCATTGCTACCCAACCTCCAGATGTTATTGTCTTGTTGGATGGTTTAAGAGTGAAATTTTTCGCATTTGAATTAGCAATGTTTGTATAAACTCTTTCTTTGTCTGTGGCTGCTCCCCATGTTCCACCTCCTGCAACTCCACCAGGTCCAGCTTCCTTAAAAAAAATATGCAAATGAAAGATTTTAGCAATACAATTTTTTTTTATAGCAAAATATTTTATCAATAGTTGTTAACACACACTTTTATTTTTTTTAAGAAGTAACAAATAATTTTCTCAATACTTATTTTAGTTGTAGGTGTGACCTGTTAAAAAAAAATTCAAAATAGTGCGGCCTATTAGGTTTAAAAGGCGTTAACATGTCAACTTAATCAACTACAAAAAAAAATGGTCATATGTGACTTATTTAGAGATCGATTTAGTTACCCAAAACAACAAATTGATCTCAAAATCGACTGTTGAGAATAGCAACTAGTGGATCTGCGACATTTTGCAAATCGGTCTCTAAATGAATCACAAAATCATTTATCGATTGATTTAAATAGCAACCCGATGTCCGTGAGCATAGCTCAATTGGTAGGACAATGCATTATTATATGCAGGGGCCGGGGTTCGAATCCCGGACACCCAACTTATTCACCTTATAAGGTGAATTCTAGACACTATGCTACCTGACAAAAAAAAATAAAAAAAAATAAATAGCGAACCGATCAATGTGGAGACTGAAATGATTTGTTACAATAATGGTGATATTAGTTAATTGATATAGAAAACGTTACCGTAGACCAAATGATGTCGCCATTGTGACGGTGCAAAGCCCAAGCGAAACCACTCTTTTGTACAGCAACAACAATATCTTGTTTAGTACCATTAACATCAATTGTGAGCATCATTGGTGCCTCTCCAAAATCAGCATCAGGGTTAGGTCCAGGAGGACAATTAGGTGTTGACAAATCATTACAAGCAAGGAACCAAACATCATATCCACCTAATTGATGGTACCATTTAATTTCACCATTGTACAAATCAAGTGCTAAGATTGAATTAGAATGATTTTCTGGTTCAACACATTGATCAGGTTGAGTTGGTCTTGTTAAATTTTTATTATTTTCTTCATCTTGACATTGACGTATGTGTAAAGGAGCAGAATACAAATTTCCAGTGGCAATGTATATATGGTTTCTTGATGCATCAATTGGTGGACTACTTCCCCATATAGCTCCACCAGAATATTCACCTCTTTTGCCATTGTTATCAGGTAACATATATGTTTTCCATAAAATGGCACCAGATTTAATATCTAGCTTTGAAAAACTTCCCCTAAAGGTGCAACATTCTTCAGCACTTTTGAGTTCTTCTAGTGAAGATGAACCAACATAATAAGCCCTGTGCAATTGATATTTTTATTAGATTTTTTTTTTTTTTTGAGAAATTTTTATTAGAAATAATTGTCAACATTAATGTTGAGAACAATTAAGAATTAGCTATCAAGATTAATTATTTATTTTTATATTCCTCAATCATATATCTAATTAGGTGGGAATAAGTCAAATCAGCCAACATTTCAGCAAAAAAAGTCAAACCAGCCTATATGAGTCTATAAATAGTTTTTTACTTAAAATAGAAACCGACAATTTAGTTGACTTCAATAAAAAAAGCCAAACTCACCAACGATAGGTGTTTCATTTTAATTGGCTTCCTTGTAGGGTTATGTGGTACTGAATTTTCAATCTTTCCCAATTTGATTAGTTATACACTTATACGGTTTATTATTTGGTCATTATCTTTTGCGTGAAAATCTTTTGCTGAAATAGCACTGCTTATAAAAAAGACAATGACAAGGTTTTTCTTTAGAAACTTATTTAGCTGTTTTCTTAAGGAGGCTAATAGATCATTTCACACTTCTAAAAAGCCACACCAATAAAAAGCTCAAACCTATATAAAGTAAACATATGGCAATTGGACATATTTGGGTCTTGAATTTTTTAATAGAGATTTATTTGCGAAGTCTAACTTGAACCAACTTATATTTGCTTTTATGTGTAAAATGTCATCAAACATAATCAAGGATAATTTTTAGTTGTACGATAATATTTTCTTCTTTGGCATAATTTGAACTCTAAACATTTAACTCGTTTGTGAAAAATAAATAAATCTTTAACTCCTTAACTAAATTAGGAATGGTTTGTAAAAAAAAAAAAATAGAAGTCTTGTATATTACCTATCATATTCTTATTTAGGTCACGTATGTATGACCTTTTTGAAGGTGTAATTAGACTTGTTTGTTTTAGCCATAAATTTTAAAAAGTCTTGATGTAATCAAATTGATTTTTATCGAAAATATTGACACCGCCTTAGCCTATAAAATAAGTCTTGTTTAACCTAAGTTAGTTTACAAACTTTTGTTGACGATTTGGCCTTTTTATTCTTTCTTAAACCTTGGACTACCGTGGAAAGGTGATCTTGATAATTTGAAGTTTGGTTAGAAGATAAGTAAAACATGATTAATAATTAATTCTCCTACGATTCAAACTCGATTTTTTCAAACGATTTTACTTCAACTGAATGCTTATTAACCACGTTAATCCGAAATGAAAATTAAGTGAAGAAGGAAAAATATACTAACCCTTTGTAATATGTACCAGACATAGTGACAACACCAGCATCATTGCTATCCAAACGAGTCTGCCAAATTAAATCACCAGTTGATCTATTCACAGCAATAACAACAGCTGGTCCATATATTCCCACAATCACAAGATCCTCATCAACTGCTATAGTTGGTGTTGCCCTAGCCACTGTCCAATTAACATTTGCAATAAAACCTATTGAATCTAGACCAGTTAATTTTGTCAAATTCTTTTTCCAAACAAGAGTTCCATCAATTTCTCTCACTGCAAATATTAAACCATTCCATGAAGGAAAATATATTGTTCCATTGAAAATTGCTGGTGTTGCAGTTATGTCTTTGCCTGCATTGAATTCCCACTTCAAAGTTAAGTTGCTAATTGTTTTAAGGTTGATTTTGTGTTCCTTGCTTGCATATCTTCTGTTGTATATGTCTCCACCATGGTTTAACCAATTTTGTTCCTTTTCTGTGTACTGAAATCACTCAACAAAATTAATTGTAGGCTACTCCACTTAATTACTGCAAAATTGTAATTAAATCTTCCCAAATAGAAGTTTTTCATTAATTTTGCAGAAATATTTTCTTAACACAAATTTTAACGTCAAACGTGGTATTAACATACAATTTAACTTCTTTTATTAATATTTTGTCTCTCTTCGGATGATAACGATTAGAAAAAAGGCCCTAACTCGGAGTTGTATACGGTGTCTGTGTCCAAATAACATCGATGTTTTGTAATTAATTACTATATAAGAAATACTCCAAGCCACTTCTAATGTAGGTTTCATTCCAGAAGGAAAATTTAGATATGCTTGAAATTTAGGGAGGAATTAGATCACTTGCTAAGAAGTTTAGTACAAAACTTGAATTGAATCTTCTATGTTGAATTTCATATGAACTTTGTTATTGACTATCTTATTCTAAATATTGAAAATAAATTTGATTTTAAAAAGAAAGCACAAAAACATAAATTTAACATGATATATATAGCCTGTTTGGATTAACTTATTTGAGATTTTCTACTAACAAAAATACTTCTAATATTGTGTGAGAGAGTGTTTATGCAAATAGCTTCTGACATGTCCACAAGTTATTGACATTGTCAGCTTATTTTTTTAAGCTCCCAAGGATATATATAGTTTATGAAAATAGCTCATAACTTATACACAAACACTTATATGAATTGTGTTTATCTATAAGCTCCTAATGATATTGTTTATCCAAGAAAGGCTACAAACTTTCACATAGAAATAGCAAGAGTGATAATAAATAGAAAGAGAAATAGAAGTATAAGCTTACATCATAGCGTTTTGAACATGTTAGTGAGCATAATAGGAACAAAGAAACAAGAAAGCAGGTTATTTGCTCGACTGTTGCCATGGTGTTAATCAGAATGTTATTCTACATATGTGTAACTGTGAAAGTGTGTATGTTTATATATATATATATATATATATATATATATATATATATATATATATATATATATATGTATGCGGAAATGCATATTTATTTTGTGATATACTACTCCCTACGTCTTCTTTAGCAGAAATGTTGTACTAAGACTATTTCTCAAAAATAACAATTCTAGCAAATTGACTTTTCTTTAAAAATTAATATATTTGCCATTATCTTAAAACACAATTAAAGTTTTAAAAATCACAACTAAAACATAAGAATAGTGATTGAGTGTGACCCACATGTATTAATTTTTTTTTAACAAAATTAGAAAGTCATGTCAACAAGTGTAAGTGCATACTGATATCAGTGCAGCGGGTTGCCCTTTAGTCAACAAGTGTAAGTGCATACCAAATGGTAGGACTCCTTCCCAGACCCTGTATATGCAGGAGCTTCAGTGTATCGGATTGTCCTTTACTTGATGATTAAGAGTACTTCAAGTTTCTATATTCTTCTAAATGTTTCTTAATTTAATTTCTATGTTAGTAGCTAAGTAATAATGTTCAATTCAAACTTTGCAACTTAAGTGGCAATCTTATCTCATCAGCCACATCTTACTTCAATCAGGATGTTATTCAAAATATGTGTAACTGTGAAAGTGGGTGTGTTTATATATATGAGGAAATGCATATTTATTTTGAGATATAATACTCCCTACGTCTTTAGCAGAAATGTTGTACTAAGACTATTTTATGGGGACATTGTACACAATAGAAAAAATTCAAGATTTTAATTTATTTTAAAATAAATTATTATAAAGATTTGACATGATATTGATTAATTGAAAGATAATTTATAATGCCTAACCAAATTCTAGGAGTACTATAATGTTCACCACTTTTAAAACTTCCAAAAACAAAAATATATTCTCTCAATTTGAAGTATCACAAGTTTTCTACTTAATGTTGCATCTTAACTATCAAACATAAAAGAGCGAATGAAAAATAAAAATATTAAAAAATGATGGATTGAATTCATGATTAAGATGCAACAATTGAGAAAAATTGAAACAACTTCAATTGAGAGAGTTCATTACCCCAAATACACTTTTAGCATTTTTCTTAAGTAAATAGTAAGATATTCGAAAATAATAATTATTATAGTAAAATTATAATCACATTGACACTTTTATATATCTTTTTGTTCTTTGTTCAGGCAGAGGATTATCTTTTCAATTGACGAAATGATAGCAATGAGATGATTCAACTTTCACTTATAACAATGATTTTCTTTTTGATTAGGCCATTATACTTCATAGGGGAAGAAGAAAAAAAAAAAAAATCTTAGTGGCGGCTAATCGGTAGTCAAATATCAATGTCTTGGGTCAAGTTGGGCATCCCTATTTTGATAATCCATACATTGAGAACGAAATAAAACTAAATAATATACTGAATTTACTTATTCCTTTATGGATTGTTCCATTTATTTTGTTGTTGAAAGTGACTGTAGCTTTAAAAAAAAAAAAAAACTTATTTATTAAAGGATAATGCTAACCATTGCTCTTGGAATATTGGTTGAAGTATTAAAATAAGTAAGTTTGCATCGAAAAGTGGTGTAATCATTCCTAAGAAAAAATAAATACTTGCATTTCTAAGACATAGTTTCTATTAATGGAATCCTTAATCATTACCCTTAAGGCACTGTTTAACAAGACCCTTAATTAAATGCCATAAAATAAAGGAGATTGATAGATTAGTAAATAGAAGAGAGAAGGAAAAAAATGTAAACGTCACATACAAAAGTCGTCCTTCAGGAAATTATAATGAGACAAAAACTTACATTTCTAGAAACATTAAGTAGAATTAGAAACATTCCTCATGCAAAGTCAACTTCACCAAAATATTGGGTAGAATTAGATATACATGATATATTCCACTTGTTTCTTATTATAAAAACTTAAAACAAAGTTTATGAGTATATAAAAAAATAGTTGTAGTAAATTAAAAAGGTTATATTTCTTTTACATATTTATCCCTATAATTATCCCGATTTTGACCTTCCAACAAACTTCAATTTTGAGTCAACTTCAACATATTATGTATCTGAGTAAATACGAATATAAGAAAAAGAAAAGACTAAAACCGATAATTAACAAAGGGGTCCCTTTCACCACCGACGAGCTTGTAAAATGTCAAAATCAAATGAAAATTAAATTTGATGTTGATATTTACAAGCACATTAGAGAGAAAAGGGAATTATAGATCAATCATTTGTTAATTGCCGATTTTAGTCTCCTTTTTCCACTATTCGTATTTACACAGCTTAACCACCATAACTTGCATTGTTGGTTTAAGGAAACAATAACAATTGTATGAAAAAACAAGAGTGGATCGTTTTGGTGCGTAAAATAGGGATATAGGGAAACTTAGAGAGGATTAAAAGCGGGTAGATGAAGGAAAAATGTAAAACAAAAATGGGAACCAAACAAGATATATAGGGAGAGAACGAATGCAGAACAAGAATAAAGGAAGGCAGAGGGAGTATATAGACAAGTGTAGTGCCATGGTCTCCCCATTGAAACTAGGTGAAGAAGGTAAGTTAGGATTTGGTTTTCATTCTCTCTCTTGTGATATGTTAAATTCTGAATCAGTTAAATTTATTCCAATTTTCCTGAATTCTCATTTTTTATTTTTGAATTTTGTATGTGTATGTTGATTTAGGTTTGGATACGATCTGAAACTGAAGTCTATGAAG
Source organism: Medicago truncatula (assembly GCF_003473485.1). Lineage (NCBI taxonomy): Eukaryota > Viridiplantae > Streptophyta > Magnoliopsida > Fabales > Fabaceae > Medicago > Medicago truncatula. Next base: position 2,487,307 of record NC_053048.1, on the reverse strand, counting down.
AGAATATTAAGATTGAAATTTAAAATAAGAGAATATGGTGCTGATTGACATTTTACAAGATATGATGCTGAAGTTTTTTTAGAGACAATGTTATCTCAAAGAGAAAAGAGCAAGTAAATGCTAATTTCACTAGGTAAGATTGATTTTGATTCCCTTCTAGTAGCTATTGAAATAACTTGTAACATGACTTGGTATTAAAGCTTTCACATCAACTTGTTTTGATTATGTGAACCATGCTGAATTTTGTCTTGCTTGATTTTATTGGTAGTCAAAGAATGTTGAATAAATTCTTAATTTTGATAGAAGGCGTGTTGTCATCTGAGACTGAGACACTAATGATTACATTCAATTATGTCATTTTTGTTTGTCAAAGTATTATTGATTACATTCAACTTATTAGATGCAAATTGCTACTTTCTTATTTTGATCAATGATGTTTGCTATTCAGGGGGCCATAGTGCTCACATTGTGTGCACGCCTTTTTTTATGCAGAAAAGTTATCGCACAGTAGGTGTGGCAGCGGGTGTGGTGTACTATGCAGTATTTGGAACAGTCGTAACCGACACTTATGGGACGACATTAAAGACAGCTGCAAAGTATATTCTGCAGACAGAGGCAATGTGCTTATGCAATAGTGAGGAATGATAATTCTGCAGACAGAGGCGCATAGCAGAAATAGCAGTCCTGCAACTCAGGCGAAATGGTTAAAGTCTGCAGCTAGTAAAGTGCAATGGGGATGCAACTTTCAGTGACTAATGTATTGGCCTTGGTATATGTCTTAGAGTTGAGAACAAGCAGTTTTTAAATGCTAAAATCAATAGGTATTCCGTAATATATCTCTAGCTAAACTCGTTTGCTAGGAATTACCTGCGAATTCGCTGTGAAAATGGGCGTAGCAGATCACATATTTTCTTGTCGTGTATTATGTTCAAAAAAGAAACGTTGGTTTGTAACATGGTGTTTGCTATAGTGTATGAAGATTATTTTATGGGACTCTACTACCTCCTGGAGTTGGACTCTCTCCCATTCAGATTTATCTCTCCAAACAATTGTGGTCAATTTACTATGACTATTTAATGTGAAATTGCAATTTTTTGACTACGTTATCATTTTCTTCTCAATCATTGTATTAGTTTCCAATAGGTGGATACTAAGGTAGGGCCTGTCTCTATGCAGAAAATCATTTTGTTTATTTATTACACATTTATGTAGGAACAATGTACTTTTGCTCAAAAAAAAAAAAGGAACAATGTACTTTTATATGAATTTCTCTTTTGTATATTTTACAACAACTGCAAACTCAAGAACATGATAATGAATGTCGATGAATTTAAGTCAATTATGAAATTTTGTGGTTTTTCCGGTTAAAGGTCAAAATGGCACTCAACCCAATAGAAAAACAAATGTTTTTTTTTTTAAGAAGTCAAATTAGCTACGGAAATTGGTAGAAAAACCGACATTGCAATAAAGTTTAGAGAATGTCAGCCCTATTTTAAGTTTAAAATAAATAAAGGTGACAAAAAATAAGAGCATTGCTAGTCTTTATAAATAGTGCAAGAATCACAAGGATGTGAACGTGGCATCTTTTACTTACTTTTATGACAAATACTAATAAAAAAACTAAATTCTTTTTTTTATTTTTTTGTAAAAAACCGTTTTGAAAGGAATACAAAGTCATGTTATGCGAACAAATATGATGCCATAACTCATATGAATAAGCATTTCTCAACAAATAATCAAAAGCAGCAATCAATCTAACAATTGTTGTGGCTTCGTCATTTTTCTTCTTGTAACATTTAGTTATTTCCTAAATTTTTATACGTTAGAGCAATAGAAAAAACGGATGGTCACACTAGTTACAATAAAAATTAACAAATGAAAATAAAATAAAAAAACAATGAGTAAATCCAAAAGTAGAACTTTCTAGTCTATTGTCTAGTTGAAATGAGAAAAAGGAGAAGTTGTTGTTGCATAAAGAGAATTCCAAAGGGAAAAAAATGAAAAAGAAGAAAGAAAGGTACCAACAATGGAGAAGCCTAGATGCACACGAAGTATCATGATTTGTGCGCACTGGTGATGCTGGTGGTTGCCATAGCAGTTTTCTATTGCAGGAGTCGCTCGAGGTGGGTTTCAAGCGGTGGTGATAGGGGTTGTTGATTTTTTTCATTCTCATTTACTCTTCCTATATTGTTTCTTATCATCTCTCTAAAAAAATAACTATGTATTTTTGTATTGTGATGTGTGATGTAGTTTTAGACTGAAAATTGAAGACTTTAGCTTTCAAAAATATTTTCCCCTTCTCTTTTGCTCTAGTTTATTGCTCGTATTTATACTCCTAAGTTAGGTTAAGGTGTGAGTGAAGATGCCAAAACTTAGAGTGAGGAGCAAGAGAAATTGTAGTACTATTTTGTTGCTCCTTGTGCATGGCCGTTGGGGATGGTGCCAAAATGGTAAGGCTGGAGTTGGAAGAAAATGCAGAGATCCATGTGGTCTATGTAATGTCTTGGGAGCACCAAAATGGAAAAAAGTAAAAAAGCAAATGGGAAAGCATTAATTGGATGATGCTTGAAGATGGAAATAAAATAACCGTTTTATGTAAATTATATAGTATGAAATGTTTTGGTAAAAATTTAAATTAAATTAAAAGAGTATCAAATGTGTACAAACCAATTGGTGAATTTACTAACCATTAGCATGATACACTAAATTAACATGGTAATTATATTAATAAAAAAAAAAAACATGATACTTCCATTGGTTAAGCAGCAAGTGCGTGAAGGTTGATTTTAAACTTTTCAGAATTATAGTCTATGTTAAATACAGATGAAAGAGAAGAATTAATTAGCCTCCTTGAGGGCCTTTGAAAGAGAAGAGTTAAATAATGAAAAATTATGTGACCAATAAGATTTGCTCCTTTATAGAATTGACATGTTAATAATTCATGAGAAAGCATAAATATCAAAACTTAATTCCTTCAAGGAAAAATAGTTCAAAAATTATATCCACAAGAAGGTTATTTGTGTGCATTTAATATTCACCATTAAAAAAGGTTCAAATCTGAACATTTGCTATAAAATCGACACCAGAAATAATCGAAAATAAGATCTTAAGAGAAGCACATTGAAGGTTGATAGATATTTGGCAAGTGTACCAATAACTATCGAAGTAGTAATAAATATCGTTCCACAAGGACTGTATTAATTCCAATTATAGCAAGTACGTTATTATTTTAGGATATGTAAAAGTTATTTTGATTGCCCTAGGCATATGAATTTTGTATAACAAAAGTAAATAAAGGTTGTTTGAAAAGATGATTAAAGAAGAATGATTAAGCCGATGAATCCCCTATTGTTCTATATGAGTAATTACCTCCCTTATTTACTAATTACTATTCATTCTTTACGACGAATTAACAAATTGGTTTTGATCAATCTCTTGAATCAAAACCCTTTCCTAAGTTATAACCTTTTAATCTCTTAAACCGATTGAATAACTGCGGAAGCGATAAAAGAACGTTAATTCATATGTCATGATTCTCAATTTCCTATCTCTAGGTTCCTATGTTGAATCAAACAGAATTAGTAATTCAGGATTAAAAACTAGGGTTAATAGTCATTCAATTCCTAATATCAATTCATATAATTCAAGAAGCTAGGGTTAATAGTCATAAAAGCAATTATATGAAAGCAATAAACACAAGTGATTCTGAATAAAGGCTGAATAATATTATTAAATAAGAGAGTATCAACCACTAAATCATATATTACAAAGGTTCATCATGGCTCAATCATACCGAGAGTTTAGCTACTCATGGTTTTACGATTATAAACATAATTAACAGTGAACATACATAATCAGGACCAACTATGAGTTGGTATGAGATTCAGGGCTTGTTCTTCGGTCTTCTGATGTCTTCTATGCTCAAAATCGCACTTCCCAATCGACCCCTAATCCTTGGCCGCATCTCGCCTTATATAGAAATATTTTTAGAGTTCCAAAAAGCCCATCATCGTGCCACGATACGATCCAATCATGGCACGATAGCATCATTAATCCTACGTGGCAGCAGACAAAACCTAGCATCGTGGCACATTGCATTTTGCTTCGTGCCGCGAAATTTCCAGTGCTGAACCTTTGTCCCACGTTCACTTATCGTGCCACGAACCAGCTTTATCGTGGCACGATTCTTAACTCTTAGGAATTTTTCATCTTTTTCTCAGTTTCGTCTTTTGAGCTCTTGTTCCTGTTTTGGTCTGATTTCACTATGATTTACAAATAGTTGACTCTTTTAATGTCCTAAAAACGACATAATCATAACTAAAAACTAGTGTTGATGCAACATCATCAAAGGTTCTAAGTCAAACCATTAGGTTAATCCAAGTTGGTTCTTTCTTTTCCATTTTTATTATTAATTCTCATATTTTAACTAAACATAGTGAGAATTTTAAGCCTTTTTTAAGAGCTCCACAAATCAAATTTTGTTGGGAGGCCCATATTAGATGAACTCATATCATTTCTTAAAAATAAACAGATTAATTTGACTAATGAAAGTGACATAAATCAAAGAGTGAAACTAGAAATTTAAAGAAATAATTCATCGCAAGTCCTAGGATTGCTCACATGTCCCTCAAAATTCAAAAAACACCTCAACGGTAGTTAAATATAGTTCGCTGCTGAACAAGAGTTACAAGCCCTTCTAGAGTTATCGTATATTTGAAAAACTTCAATTTTGTTACCCTTATCTATCGGCACACTACTACACTATATTTTCACCCATTCATCCAAAATTTCAAAACTTTTTTCCAAAATGTGTGTCAAATAATTACAGAAGGTCTCCTAAAGAGTGTTTATACACATTCAACATCAAGAAACAGGTATTACATCTTTTATGTTGTTTACATTGATTTTGTTACTTGATTTTTTTTTTTGGAGCTTGATGAACCAAACGGGAGTTAATAATCGTTCCTGGGAACAAGTTGTAACTCCTATTCCATTGAGTCCATCTTTATAATTTAGTTTTTGATCGTACCTGATCAGAAGGTGACTGCCGGTGCTTTAAATGTGGTGGTTTGAGTGGTGGTAGAATGCGTCAAGAGTGCTTCTTGGGATGGAGTGGGGTGTGTACCTATAGGCGCTCCGACGCTCAAGTTAGTAGAGATCAGAGAGTGAGAGTTTTAGAGGAAGAGATAGATTCTACATTGGGGTTTGCTATGAGTCCCCTATATATAGAGGTGGAGGGTTGCAGAGCCGTTGTAATGGCACACCAGGCTTTGGCGGTTACAAAATCGTGGGAATTGTAACCGCTAGAGATATTATTGCGGGAACGTGCAGAGAGACGTTGTGGTTCGTTTGAACCAGTCTTGCTTGCTCCGTGCACCCCCCTTGCGGGGAAGGGGTGTGTCGCAAGTAATGTTGCCAAACGTGGTATTTGAGCTTTGAATTGTATTGGGAATAAGTAAATAGGTCAAAGCTCCTTTTGGTTGGTCCAGAACAGTAGCCCCCCCAAGTCGTTGCTCTTGGCGAAGAGTGATGACTTAAGGGCGGGCATGTTTTCCTGCTCGTAAACGGTCAAAGAAGAGAAGTTTTCTCTTTAGCTTTTTGGGATGTGTGAGAACACCTCACATTTTGGAACCGTTTGTCTTGGACAGATACGATACTGAAGAGAATTGGACGAGCGTGTGTAGGAACGTGCTCGCTATTCCTCGAGCATTTTTGTTTTGTAGCCAGACAGGTTCGCCAGTTGAATGATTTGTGTTTGGCAGGTGAGTGCTCGATTGTTTCTTGGTTAGATGAAAAGATTCCCTCGTAAGGAAGTTTGGTCGATTGTCATTCCACAATTAATGCCCACGTCTCGAGGGAAAGGTTGAGGAGCCGTGGCCTTTGGTTTCTGAGTGACACGTGTAAAGGCTACTATGGTACTCGAGTACCTAGTGCCTAGGGTGTATTCTTAGTTTGTGTTTCCAAGGTGTCATCAGTACCGTTGGTTTGATCCTGATGTTTGAGGAACCGCTATTTTTAATCAGGGCCGCCCTTAGATGGATGATTTGATTTGATCTGGACCGTGGATAAGCCACTTGAGTGGAGAGTTGTATGCGAAGGGTTGTACTGGATTGCAGCTTCGTGGCCTTTAAAAGGTTTGTAAAGTGGGTATAAATAGTTCAAACGCTTGTTTGGAACATTTTTATCACTTCATATGTCAAAAACTCAGAGAATTTCCAAGAATTCTTTTAGAGACGAAGCATATTCGAACCTTCAACTTCTCACTTCAAGTCCAGTTTTCCATCCATCGTAACAGGTAATGCTTTGATGATTCTTTTTCCCTTTGTTTTTATGCTTGACTTCATTAGTTTCTCTCTGACAACTCTTGCCTAGAACAACTGTTCCCAACATGAACTATATTCCAGTGTATATGAATGGTTCGTATGAAGAGTTACAACTCTTGCTGAAGAGTTACTACTTTTGGTTCTAAAGTGATTCCATTATTTTAGAAATCACCAACAATCCCCCACCATTTTCAAAATACTAAATCTCATAAATCCGGAAATTCCATGCCTTCAAATAATGGCATCTCACGATTTGAATCATTACTTAATACAATTGTACCTAAGTTTTCCTATTTATAGATGTGGGAGGTATATTCTAGATACTACATTCTAGAATATGGGTTAATGGTGCTTTACCCTCCTGTAATATAGGTCATTTTTGGTTTTCCCCTCTGTAAAATATTTTTTTTTATTTACCCCCTGTAAAATATTTTTTGTTTGGAATACCCCCCTAATAGGTCATAAAAAACGAAAAAATTCTGCAAAAAAATAAAATAAAGTCGTTTTTTTATGACCTATTAGGGGGGTATTCCAAAAAAAATAAAATTAGAGGGGGTAAATAAAAAAAAAAAAATTTACTGGGGGAAAACAAAAAATGATCTATATTAGAGGGGGATAAAGCACCATTAACCCCTAGAATATTCATGACATTTTCTTATACAAATATAGTATTAGATTATTCTACTAAATACTCAAGTATTCTAGAAAGATCGACAAGTTTTTATTGTTACTAAACAATCAAGAGTGATTTTACATCTTTCTAATGTATTCTAGAAATATCTAGAAATGTGCGTCATATTTCTACAGTAATACATGACAAAATTATGTGATGGTAGTGATTTGATAGTTTATGACAGTTATTAGAGAAGGCAAGTGGTTGAGGAACAAATTTTGAGAGATGCAGACCATATTGATTCACATGAGGTAATTTTGTCTCTGACACTCATTTTTAGCACAAATCTGAATTACAAGTAATTCACAACCTTCGTTGCAAGTCTTTCAACAATAAAACTTCATACAAAGCACATTCACACAAGAGACAATTACAACAACAAAAGAAGAAAAGGCATTACGTGATTAGTTTCTATTATTACTTGATTGTGCAGGACATGTCCATTTGGTTGAGGAACAAATTTTGAGCTTAGGATATGGTTTAATGCTTTCAGCTATTTATGGAAAGGTTGTAAATTGATAACCTAAGGCATAAAAGTTTTTTATTTCATTGGAAAGCTTCTATCAAGGTTATTTATTTCAGAATAATTTTTCGTTATTGGAAACTTCGGTTTAAGTTATTAAGAGAAAGGTTGTCAATTGATAACTTAAGGCATATGAGTTGTTGTAACATGAAATTTGAAAAATGTTTTTGGAACTGTGCACCATCTTGGACATATTGCATAATCCAATACAACTGCAATGTTGGAGTAAAAATAACTAGCAGATAAGAAGACTGTATATAACAATTCAATTCATATAGGACACAATTCTATTTTTTGGTATATCAAAGGATGCTTTTTCCAACAACCTTAATGGCTTTTACATGCAAAGGAAACTCTTACAAAATGAAATTACAAGAACAGAAGGAAACTAAAACAAATAAGAACCATAAATAGGGAGAACTAATATGTTTATTGCTATGGACTCACAATACTATTTTAAGCCATAACATAAAAGCAACTCGTTAATGCCTCTCAAAAATCTTATTAAGCAAAATTATAACTGAAACGCTAAGGCAATCTCTACACCATGCAAATACCTGTGGAAAGTAAGTGCTTCCCAATGCAACTCCAGCAACAAGGCCGCCGCTATATCCAATCAGAACTACTGTCCAGTATAATTCAACGAAAGATTCTGAGTTGTCGTCATCATCATCATCATCAGAAGTAGAAGGCCCTGCATGATCTATACATTTCTTCAATAACTGATCCCCACACAAACCTTGGTTACCCTCAAATGAATCACCTTTGAATGTAGAAAACTGATTATGTTCTGGTATAGGACCTGTGAGATTGTTAAAAGACACATTTAAGTATTCCAAAAAGGTGATTTGTGCCAACTGTTGGGGTATTTTCCCTGAAAGACTGTTGAGAGAAAGATCTAGTGCTTCAAGGTTTGAAAGCTTCGCAATTGAAGATGGAATGCTGCCAATAAGATTGTTATTCGACAAGTTGAGCAAAACAAGACCCTTCAACTCACCTATGACTTGTGGTATTTCTCCACTGATTTTATTGCTTGAAATATCAATGGCTATTAAACTGTAAAATTTTTGAAGCTTTTCATAAACCCTGGCCAATCCTTTGTTTGACATTGTGAATGAATAAAACACATCTGTTGAGATAAGATATTGTCCTACATTGTTCCACATCAAGTAAGACTCGTACTGTAATTGACTTGCGTTGGAAGTATTCATTGCTTTCAAACTATGGATCATTTCTGTTGGAAAACTTCCAGAGAACTGATTGTGAGAAAGGTCAATGATGTGAAGCTTGGAAAATGTGCATGTCATATTGCCAGAGCACCTAATGTCTCCATGGAATTCATTGTTACTTAAAGACAATACCTTCAACTCAGGTAAATCTCCCAGCCAAAAAGGAAATGAATCATTGATATTATTGTAGCTAACATCAAAGAATTCTAGACTTCTGCTGTTTACCAATGCCCTTGGCAACTCACCAAGCAGATTGTTGTTGTTGAAATCAATCATCCGAAGGGAATTTCCTATCATGTATGTTTGAGGAATGAGGCCAGACAATTTATTCCATTTTAGATCCAGCCTTTCTAACAATTGGCTAAAGTTCCCCAGACATGAAGGAGTGCGGCCTCTTAAGTTGTTGAATGATAAATCAAGTTGCATGAGTGATTTGAGTTGCATATGGATGGGGATATTTCTCCTTTCAATGAATTATTGGAAAAAGATAAGATTTCTAGACTTGATTCTCTCCACAACCAATTGGGTAGCATTGTTATGTTGTTGTTTGACAAGATAAGAATTTCCAAATCACGGAGATCTCTTATAAATGATGGAATCTCAACTAAATTGCATGAATCCAATTCTAAGACTTGAAATTGAGAACCAGTCAAAAGGGGTAGAACTTTTCCCACTGTACAATGACAGTTTGTTGAATGCTAAATTCAGAACAACTAGCTTTTTGAGCTTCAGAAACATGTCAAGCTCTTGCTTTCCATGCAAAGAATTATGAGGTAGGTTCAAAATGACTAAATTTGTTAGGTTCATTATCCAAGATGGAATTTCACCCTTCATATTGCTATTTGCTGCACTTAATACTTCTAGTTGGGTGAGATTTGCAAAAGGTAATGGGATGTCACTGCCAATATTGACTGAGGATATTTCCAAGACATTTAATGATGAGAGCTTACCTACCCATGAGAAGGTTTCGATAGTAAATTTATTCGAACTAACTTCCAAGACAGTTAGTTTGGTAAGATTCATCAAGGATGCAGAAGGGTCGCCCCTAAATTTGTTATTTCTAAGGTATATCCTGATGAGCTGTGTGAGGTTACCAAGAGAAGAAGGAATATATCCAAAAAAATGGCAATCTGGAATTGATAGAATAACTAAAGAACTAAACTTTCCAATGGATACTGGCAGTGTACCATAGAAACCTGTCTGGCCAAGTAGTAAATAGGTGAGTGAACTAGATTGAAACTCAGGCAAACTACCATTGAGATTTGAATTATATCCCAAATCCAGAAGTTCCAAGTTTGGAAGATGAAATACTCCAACTGGAAACTCTCCATACAATTCAGAATTGTATAGAGACAGTGCTTTCAACGAAGTTAGATTTGTGAGTGTGTCTGGTAAAGTAGATGAAATAGTCACATAACTAAGAAAAAGGATCTCAATTTTTGTTGAGTTTTGAATTATGCTTCTGAGACTAGACAATTTGAGTTGCAACAAATTGGATGTACTACCTTTAGGACGTACTATAGCTCTGAAACCTAGATCAAGAGACAACAACTTGGACAACTGTGAAAATTGTTGTGGAATTTCTCCTGAAAATAAGCTAATAGAAAGGTTTAGATATTTTAGTTGTGAAAGCTCACCTATCTTGGACGGGATTTGAGAGTAATTGAAGTCGTTGTCAAAAAGATCAAGTAATCGAAGGTGTACAAGGCGAAAGAGACTGCTATTTGCATCCATTGTACCATAGAGTTGGCTGCTACTTAGATCAATATGGATCACATGATCAGTGTGCTCGTGGCATTTAATGCCATCCCATGAGCAGCAATCTGTGCTGGAATTCCATGAAGCTGTTTTCGGATAACTTAGAAGATTTGCTGAGGCTAAGTTATTAATGACAAAGCCTTGCTTTAATTGCAACAAAGCTTGGCTTTCATATTGATGACACTTTGGCTGAATTTGATGAAAACATGTAGTAAATGTGAAAGAGAAAATTGAATAAAGGAATATAAATTTTACTAACACCATTGTATTTTAATATTTTGAACTCAATGTTTTGGATGAAATGGTAGACACATACTAAGTGGTTCTTATACTAAAGGAATGGTTTAGGACTACATCACATGTCTATATCTTGTGTTATCCCAATGGAGTAGCTAACTTGATCAACTCCAAAAACAACTTTGTCTCCAGAAAGGTATTTGAAGTTTGGTTCATGCATTTTATACAAGACTTTGATGTAACATAATATGATCTCTAATCAAATTATGTGGCCAATCCAATACGCTCTGTCCATTCATGCTACTTGCATTTTATACATTCCAGAAAGGTCTATTTGATGGTTTATCATATAGTGAGTCTTTCTTCATTATCAACTATTTTCCACAAATTTCATTTTCTGTCGATTTATATTTTTTTATTCTATTCTCTCCAATAGCTCTGATATCATGCTACTTGCATTTTTGGAAAAAGAATTTAATATATTGACATAGTCAATTGTTCCTGTGCAATTTTTTCTTATTAGAGACAACGATTCGTTTTCTTATTTGGTTGTATGCATAAAAGTCAATCTAGAACTGACTATCCATGTAAAAGCTTGCACAATTTTATTTTTTTAAATTAACTATTTTACATATACAAATTATTAAAAAAAAATGCATTTTAGGCCTACAAAGTACAAATATTAGTTATCATATATATATATATATATATATATATATATATATATATATATATATATTTGTGAAAACTTCGGCCTTATCTTGATCTTATCAAAATGCAGTTTTATCTGTTATGGTGTAGAATCCTCTATTAAAATTATATAATAAAATAACTTGTAATGTCCTAATGTATACTTTTGGATAAATGAAAGATATTTTAGTAGTGAGGGCAACGTGAAAATAAACTAGAAAGAAATAATACGTTTTCTTTGTTTGAGAGATTGTTTTCTTTTTAGAGAATACAGTAATAAATAAATATACTAACATTAATATGTTTATAATTTTGAGACTTCTATAATAACATAAATTGAATTTAAAAAATTTATCTAAATTTTCTGAAACTCTCAGTGTAACACCCAATTTTCTATTTTCAATTAATTCAATACAGTTTAATAGGTGAAGTTTTGGCTAATATTATTATTGATGTTGTTTGTGCTTGAACGTTATTTTGTTGTTGAGAAAATAGAATATTGATGATGATTGTAAAGTAGTATGAGAATTTAAATGAAATGAAGAGAGGATTCAAAATAAAAAATATAGAGTCGAGGGTATAGAATATAAGTTCTAAATAAGTGGGGAAGGGGAGGAGTAAAAGAATAGTGAGTAGAGGAGAAGAAAATTGTAACAAGCGACTAATCTAGGGATGTCAATGGATATCCATGGGTACGGATAGTATGATACTCGTCTCCGTCCCGTTGGATAAATATGATATCCGCGTCTGCCCCTTATTGTAACATCCCAATTTGAGTATTAATAAATGACTTTGAATAAACTTTGTTTAAAAGTAACATTCACAAAAATATTTACATATACATAAATGACACCTTTAAAAATTACAATGGATAATTAGACCCTAAATTAGATTCTGATTCTGACGATATTTTGAAAATTTCATATACCTCAAAAAATAGAAATAAACATGGGGTGAGATATTAATTATCTCAGTGAGCCTCCTAGAGTGGGATAAAACACAATCTTGCCATTGAACAAGATTTTTAATTAAAAACATAAACATAATTAAGAACTTCATTTCAACAATGGATTAACCTCAAGATAGCATGAACTTAGGTAACTTCATTAATTAGGCTACCAAACGTGGGAAAACCTCCGATGACCTAACTTATTCTTAAACTTTATTATGGTAAGGTGGAGATAGATTTACTCCGATAAACGATGCCCGTTTATCCCTTCTTACACGTCCCGTCATAGACGGAGAATCCACCTAGCTAGGGTGAATCCTAATATTCCCACTCAACTTAACAATCGTATGCAATCATGAAACATTAACTTATTACGGAAAAGAAATGTCCAATTCACATAGAACTCATATTTAAGTCAATCATCATGCTTTCATGTGACATTCACCATTCAAGATCTTTTAGCAAGACAGAAAACATGAAAGCGTATATATATATATATTATACAACATAATTTTCTGTAAAACCATCTATCAATCAGAGCCATGAACGACATATAAATTGAAGTTAGAATTTTTCTGTAGATAACCAATACATATACAAAAACAGTGCATTTGGTCCCATAACCAAATTCAAAGTAATCTTAATCTTATCTTATCTTAATATATATAAATGTTAAACAGTGTTCTGGTAACCCTAATCCCGCCTATTTTTGAGGGGTTTAAAAAATCTTTATGAAAAAAAATCTCTGCAAGGAATCAAACCCACAACCTTATGCACTCAATAGTTGTTTTTGTGAATTGTGCTTCCACTACCTTATATCCAATACCAAACGCCTTTTTTAAAAACCCAATTAATCCCTTTTTCTTTCATTCCAAATTGAACGGTTTCCAAAATTGAACGTTTTCCCCCTTTTTTCTTCGATCTAAACCCAAAAGGCAGCGATTTTCATCCCTTTCTTCCCCTTTTCCTTCAATTTCTCTTCAAAAATGTGTTTGTGATGCAAATTTTGTCCATAACTTATAAATGGTATGATCAATAAACTAATTTTATTAATTTCTTTGTCTTACATTCTTCTTTTAGTGTGTTGTGAGAAGTAGGTTAAATATTTGGTTTGGAGTGTGTGCGTGTGTCGATGCACTGAAGTTGTGAGATGTTTGAGAGAAGTCTGTGTATTGTAACAATATTCGCATAGTCTTGTTTTATTATTGTCATTAGGCAAGAATCATAAAAAAAAAATTGTTGGTTTTAGAGTTTCCCTATATTTGAAACTGGCATACAAAAGTGTGTGATTAAATCATAAGCTAAGAAGTGCCTATAATCATTAATCACTGCACTATAATTAGAAACGCCACATTTACTACCATAGAGACTATCCACCACAGTTTTGGCATCGATCTCAAAGTCCATAATACCCAAGTGAAAATTGAACTTGTTGATTAAACTGTGTAATAGTTTGATATATATATATATATATATATATATATATATATATATATATATATGAAAGCTATGGTGACCCTCTCTAACTAGAAATGACTGGGATTGGTAGTTTCTATTCACTAACTAACAATGTTGAGTTGTATAACAAAACTTTGTTGAGTTGTCAGTTAGTTAACTTGGAGAATGTTGATGTTGATTTTACTTGTTTAGCAAGTTATCTGCACTGTTGATTTCTTTCCTTCATTTGTGTTAATTGATATATTATTCTTCAATAATCTGTAGTTTTTTTTTTTTGGTTAATAGTGTTTTACCCCCTTGTAATATAGGTCATTTCCGCTTTTCCCCCTTGTAAATTTTTCTTTTTGGATTCCATCCTTGTAATTTGAAGTTTTTTGGTTTTGGACCTTCATGAATTTTGACCGTACAAAATCGATAATATGTCAGGGGGGTAAACCGAAATTTTCTAAAATTAACAGGGGGTAAACCGAAATTTGCTCAAATTGCAGGGGGGGGGGGGGTAAACAGAATTTTTCTCAAATTACAGGGGGCAAAATTTTTCAAGAAGGTCTAAAATAAAAAATTCTTCAAATTACAAGGACAGAATTGAAAATAAATATTTTACAGGGGGAAAACCGGAAATGACCTATATTAAAGGGAGGTAAAGCACTATTAACCCTTTTTTTTTTATTCTTATAGTTGGTATCATTGAAATTCTTAATTATAAAAAGGGTTAACAGTGCTTTACCTCCTTGTAATATAGGACATTTTCGGTTTGCCCCCTGTAAAATTTTCTTTTTGGATTCCATCCTTGTAATTTGAAGTTTTTTGGTTTTGGACCTTCATGAATTTTGACGGTACAAAATCGATGATATGGCAGGGGGGTAAACCGAAATTTTCTCAAATTAATAGGGGGTAAATCGAAATTTTCTCAAATTAATAGAGGGTAAACCGAAATTTGCTCAAATTGCAGAGGGGTAAACCAAAATTTCCTCAAATTATAGGGGGCAAAATTTTTCATGAAGGTCTAAAACCAAAAAATCTTCAAACTACAAGGACGGAATCCAAAAAAAAATATTTTACAGGGGGAAAACCGAAAATGACCTGTATTATGGGGGTAGAGCACTATTAACTCTTGTAAAAACTGAATCATTAAATGCAAAGGAAATTATGTTAATCTTAGATACTAGAAAGGAAATTTTCTTTTTGGTCTAAGTTTCCGCACAACAACTTCTCTCTTTCACTTTTTTCCTCTTCCTACAATATATGTGCATTGAACTCCCGGTGATCGTTTCCAAATTCTTTTCCTTTCAATTTTAATGTTTAAGAGCAGTTCTTATTTTTCTTTAAGGAGCTTTGCTCGGATTCTCTATATTTTTCTAAAATTCACGGAAGAGGCATTCATTCTTAGCTTCTTGCATATGTTTTCTCATATTTGCGTCGTTGCAGTTTTAGTCTCAGTTCGGATTTCTGGAATCAGGTTCCATTGGTTGATCTTTTATCTACGGTGGGAGTTTGTGATTGATTTTGTCAAGGTTGTTTGGTGTCGCATTTCCTGGAAAATTCTACAATAGCGAATCAGATGTGTTGTGTGGTGTGGCTTTCGTTTCAATCAACGATCCATAGTGCCTCAAGCTTCAGTAGCAAAATTCTCATCGGATCATGTTCATCATGTATATAAATTATGATAAAGCCACTTGGAAGCCATAATGCAACTTATTGTTTTCTTACCTTTCATGTTCTATTTTATTATAACGATGCTTAAAACTTGGAAGCCAAGTTAAGATAACTCTTGGCTTTGAGAACACACATAACATAATATTAAGGAAATTTTAAACTATAATCAATAAATAAATAGCTAGCAACTTTTGTGTTGAAATGACACCACATCACCATAAAACGTTATAAAAAATATATCTCTTTTTTATTATATTGTGGTCAGATGATACATCGGTCAACAAATGTTATTTCCGTATCCTCCAAGTTTTTTGACAAAGATAGTTGAAATTGACTGATTCATGTTTACAAAAGCATAAAAACGATATATATATCAAAATAAAAATAAAAATAAAAATAAAAATTTTATAAACAATTTTAGAATATTCTTAGCATATATATCATAGAGAAGATAATGTTACGTTAGTGTATTTTACAATATTTGAATGTGAAATTTGAAGTCAAATATTTAGATTTGATTGCCTTTATTTATGTGAGTTATTAGAAGTCAAATGTTTAGATTTGATTGCCTTTTTTTATATATGAGTCATTATTTCAAAATCAATTTACTTAACAAACTTCTTGCTAATTGTCACATCATCTTCATGTTAAGTTTCATGTCTCCGCTAAAATTCACCATGACAAACATTGTCCTTTGTTTACTTTTGTTTTGTGTTCATGTGATATTAATTTTTGCTGCAAGCTCTGAATCAGATGTAAGATATAATTACTTCCCAAACTTTATTATTCCTTGAGTTTTTAATTTGAGGTTAATTAATTTGCTATGGTTAATTTCTTGTTAATTAGTGGATAAACCATGGTGGAGATTTGTTCAATAGAAGGTATGCATACAAGGAACAAAAGATAAATATAGAAACGGTACCTAAACTAAGTTTGAAGTGGAAATTCTATGCAAACAAAGATATTACAGCAACACCAACAATATACAATGGTACAATTTATTTTCCAAGCTGGAATGGTAACATATATGCAATTAAACAAGTTGATGGATCACTTGTTTGGAAGCAAAACTTGGAGAAATTGACAGGTTTAAATACAACTGGATTTATAATTAATGCAAATTGGACATTGGCTAGAGCAACTCCAACTGTGGCTGAAGATTTGTTGATTGTTGGAATTTATGGACCTGCTGTTGTTATTGGTCTTGAAAGGAGAACTGGTGAGCTTGTTTGGTTGACTCATTTGGATAATCACCCTGCAGGAGTTGTTACCATGTCTGGAACTTATTACAATGGGTTAGTAAATTACATTCTCTTGCTCAAGCCTCTTAATCTTCTTTCCAATGTTTTAAAAATCAGATTATATCAGTTGGTTCAATTGATTGAAATAAGAATCAGCTAGTTCGTCGGTTGGTTTGTTCTTGATTATATCGTAATCTAATTGAACCACAATTGAATTGGTTGAATCACAGTTGGTTCAACTAGTTTTTATTTTTATTTAATTTTTGTTACTTATTAACTTATATTTTTCTCCTCTAGTCAATGGCGTTTGTGGTTGAACAGACCAAACTACGACTAGGTCTTGTTGATTTGATCTTCGGTACAATTTTGAAAATACTACTACTTCATTAGTGTTTCTTCATTGCTGTTTACACTAATGAGGGAAAATTCCGTCAGTAACATTACTGACGCCAGTATTACTGAGGGATACAAATCTGCCACTAATGTGTGTTACTGAGGGTTTATTTCCCTCAATAAAAACCAAAATTCTTGTAGTGTTTAAAGGGAAGTCTCATTCATTGTCTTCGAGAGAAACTGCAAATCTTGTTTGGTCCTTATGTAGATTTTCTACCATCAAGTGGCTCGTGATTAATGCAATTTGTTTGTGATTTCGCCTTATTTTTAGAGATTGGAAACCAAGAAGAAAATAATTATGATGAATATTTATTTTTTTGGAGTATCATAAAACATTGAAAGATTTATCTAACCTCACCAATCAAGTATGGGGACTATCAAGTTTGGGGCTATCATTCATTCCTTCTTTCTTTTCGACCCGTTTATATCAAAGTATAATTATGCTAAACTTTCAATATATAGGAGTTACTATGTTGGAACATCTTCACTAGAAGAAGGTGCAACCATTAAAGATTGTTGCATATTTCGTGGAAGTCTTGTAAAACTTGATGCTCAAACCGGCGACATCTTATGGAAAACCTATATGTTACCGGATAACAACGGAAAGATAGGAGCATATGCTGGAGCTGCCATTTGGGGAAGTAGTCCTTCCATTGATGTTTATCGAAAACATGTCTATATTGCCACCGGAAATCTCTACTCTGCCCCAAAAAACGTACTTGAATGTCAAGAAAGACAAAATAATCAAACTACTCCTATTGAACAAGACAAGTGTGTTGAACCAGAAAATCACTCAAATTCAATCTTGGCCCTTGATTTGGACAGTGGTAATATCAAATGGTACAAACAATTAGGAGGATATGATGTATGGTTTGTTTCATGTAACAATGCTTCAATTTCTAATTGTCCACCTCAAGGTTCTATACCAGATGCAGATTTTGGAGAGGCACCAATGATGTTAACTACACATGTAAATGGAACAAAGAAAGATATTGTTGTTGCTGTTCAGAAAAGTGGATTTGCTTGGGCATTGGATCGCGACAATGGAACCCTTCTATGGTTTACGGTAATATACACTCTATTCGTTCCTTTTTAAATGATGTTTTTGTAGAACAAGATGAAACATAATTTCACTTAAGTAGAAAAAGATTATGGGAGAGAGAGAGAGAGAGAGAGTTTATGAATGGAAATCATACACTTCACTACTTTTTTTTTAGGGGTACACTTCACTTCTTTGTTTATTCACTTGTAATCATAACTCTAACTACCATAACAGAGAAAATCCTACAACAGTTGTTGCTTGCACAACAAGCAAACTTATTAGTTGACTAGTTTTGAATTAACTCCTAACATTTTTTTTTTTAAAATTGTTTATATTTATTTATCGTTTTTAAATGTTCAATACAATATTAACTATGATTTTGATATATTCATGACACCACCAACACCACCTTATGTTTTAGTTTTTGTTTGGATTTCAGTTGTGGTTAGTGTTGATCAATTATCATTTCAATTTATGCCACACCTTGTCGTTGGGGTCTCAACTACAATTAGCGTTGACCCAATAACATTTTTTGTTTAGTTTGAAGTTGTGACGTTTTCTAGTTCGAACTTCAGCCGCTACAAATGCTAGTGTAGTACGAAGTTTTTAGAGATCGAACTTCTGCAATAACTAATTTAATTATAAGCTCAAAATATTACAGGAAGCAGGGCCTGGTGGACTAGCCGGAGGTGGAACATTTGGTGCAGCAACTGATGAAAAACGAATATATACCAATATTGCAAATTCAGATGCCAAAATTTTCAAACTTTTACCATCAAATATGAATACAACATCAGGAGGATGGGTGGCAATGGATGCTAGCAATGGAACAATTCTATGGTCTACAGCTAACCCTAGCATTAATAGTACTGCTAGTGGCCCTGTTAGTGTGGCAAATGAAGTTGTTTTTGTTGGATCTACAGATAGATTGGGACACATTTATGCAATTAATGGAAGAAATGGACATATATTATGGTTCTATGAAACTGGAGCTAGTGTTTATGGGGGTATGTCAATTAGTAATGGATGTGTTTATGTAGGTCATGGATATAATGTCTCTTTAGGATTCTATTCTAACTATACTGGTGGAACCTCACTCTTTGCCTTTTGTGTCTAAAGATTTTATGAGGTGACTATATGAATGTATATAAATAAAATTGATGTGAGTGGGGTTTGGTCTAGATGTAAAAGATGTATGGCAATGATTTTATTTGAGGTGTGTAATAGTTATATTTTCTCTCCTTTTCTACATTTATGATATAGACATCTTCTCTCCTTTTCTATCTGTAACTGCATTGGGCCAATTTGCTATTCTTTTAATCTTTGCTTTTCTCTGTCATTGTTGTGATTGAAGTATGAATTATTTTAATTAACTACCTCTATAGAAAATAATAGTGACAATAATTCAACTACCTAATCATTTTCTTTACTTATCTAGTTATTATAGATAATTAGAAAGTATCTTCCTTTCGAAATGAGACATTAGTGCATGCTTGATACTTGCTATGACATTATGTTGCCAAGAAAATGAATGGACATGCTTGTGAGATGAAAGTAAAAAAGCTGCTTATTATAAAATAAGGTCCAGTAAATGCATCAACATAAATTCTACATAAATATATCAAGTCCAATACACCACAGACCAAGTTTATGCAGGTTTTATATCCATTCTGAGGGTGTATAGATAAGGTATTATTGTTACCTGTTAGTCTTTGAGCCACCTCTTGTATTTCACAACTATCATGACATAAATATTGTCTGTTAAATTGTTCAAGAACTTAAAATAAGTATGTCGCCAGGAACGGTTAAGTAGGATTGAGCAAATGATCCCCCAAAAGCCTATAAGAAAATCCAATTGCCATTCTTCAAAAGTAAATTATATAGCTTGAATTTGGAGGATTATTTTTTTTAAGACGTGGCAAGTTTTCTTGCGTGCAATATCGATAGTGTACATTTCATGTTTCTTGGTGTAACCCTAGGCACTAATACAAGAATATGTTCAATATGGTGCCCGGTAATTGAGAATGAAGAAGAGACTTTCATGTTGGAACAGTCGCCATTTATCAACTGGAGATAGATTGGTTTTATTAAATTCGGCTTGACGCTTGAGTAATAATCCACTATATTATGTTTCATTCTAGATGGCATCTAGGAAGACTATAGAAGAATTAATATTAGAAGGGATAATGAAGATCAACCAAATTGGTTAGCAAATCTTGTAAGAAGAAAATTAGTAGATGGAGAAAGTATCTTATATTGGGAAGATTTGTGGTAGAATGAGGTGTGTGTGTGTGTGTGTGAGTGGAGCTGGAATTGGTTGAGAGTTTTAGACCGTAAAGGGAGAATTAAAGGAGACGAATTGGTACTAAAACTCTTTGAAGTGCAGCCTCGGTTAGATGTTGTTTTGGATTTTAAAATTACGACAGAGCTTTGAAACTATTACCGGGGTGAGTCACGACCAGGTTGCTTTCTTTAAGACGTTTCGCGGCACTACCTAAATTGTGCAAGGTAGACTAGCAACCGCGCCGTCTCCAGGATAAAACAGCCCAGATTCTTTCTGTACGATTAAAGGCTGCACTGCCAGAAATCGCTCGAGAATAACACCTCAATATGGTTTCGAAAAACCACTCTAATATGGTACGCAGACCACTCGAGAAACCAAAGAAGGAGGAAGAAAAGAACGGTTCGTCAACACAAACCGAGGGAGATGAGAAGGGGAGAAAACCAGAGAAGAGGATTCGATTCTCGGTTTTGGAGTGAAGAATACTAATCCCGAGCTCTCTATTTATAGAGGGGATTTGACCTCGTTTCTCGTTTTCTCCGCCGACCCGGTTCGCGACCCACGACGTGGAAACGTGGTCTCTGCGTGCGGGAATCTCGGAGCAAAAAAATAAAAAATAATTTTTCATTTTTCTGAGCACCAAAATATATTTCTTTATAGCCCAAGCCCGGTCGGACGACGGCGTCGCCGCGCATGTGTCTTATATATAATTTTTGGCAAGCGCTCACTCCGTTCACAAAAGTGTGTACCCCAAGGGAACACCCTTGGAAGTGATATCCCATATATATAAACACTACTAGAGTGTGTGATCTACCCAATGTGGGACATAAAATTTTCAATTCACACTTTACACTAGTTTCTTCATCCTTGTGTTTACATTCCAAAGGCTCCACAAACCAACTAGTATACTCCAAGTTTTTTCCAATATACACTAGGGTTCCAACATTAGACGTACCGGATACATTTGAATGGAGCCAGCATGACGGCATAAATTTTACTGTCAAAGGATGCTATCAGTAGTTCGTAAACATGCAAATTTGTGGAAAACTTCAGCCATAAAGAATAGCTATGTTCGGTTGGAGTTTACTCCAAGAAAGATTACCAACTTGATTATTTATAAGTTTTATTTGTTGTTTGTTTTCTGACAAGTTTTATTTGTTGCTGGTTATAGAAATTTTTTTTTTTGTTAGTCTTATAGAAATGGTTGTAATTATATAGTATAAAGAAATTGATCTCAAATCTATTTCTATGACGTACTATTGCTATGTAGCTGCGGGAACATATTTTTAACAACTTTTTGCTATGAATAAGCTAGAGAGTGGCTACGAAAATTTTGTGGCCAACTATGAACCTTTGCTAGTAATTGGCTACGAATTAGCTTATATATACTTAACACTTTTTAAATCTTATTCAACAGTGATACTAAAACCATTTAGTAACATGGCATATACCTAACACTTATTCAAATGTTACTAATTCAAGAAAAGAATGTAACTTCCAGATTTTGTAAAATATTTAAAATGCTAGCATTTACCTAAATCTCATA
Organism: Medicago truncatula; assembly: GCF_003473485.1. Lineage (NCBI taxonomy): Eukaryota > Viridiplantae > Streptophyta > Magnoliopsida > Fabales > Fabaceae > Medicago > Medicago truncatula. Next base: position 2,465,308 of record NC_053048.1, on the reverse strand, counting down.
TGTTTTAGTCAATGAATTTGATTTGATGTAATGAGTTTTGAGTACCTCTTGTACTATAATTAACAAATCTTTTGTATGTAAAAAAATGGGCAAAAGAAACCGAAAGAAAGACAGAGTTCCATTAAAAGTTTAAAAGCCACCTTCCCACGTTTTGATCATGTTCATCATGTGTATAAATAAAATAAGAGGACTGCTAGGCGCAGTCGCTCAAACAGACGCCCTTAGATACTCGCTCCACTATTGGCCCAAGTCATTGTTATATATTAAAATGCTTCGCAACAGGCAACCGACTGGGTTGGTTTCATTTATTTTAATTTTAAAACAAACAATAAAAACAAAAAAGGCTATTTTCTTGACTTTTCATTACCACATTTCATGTTTTTCCAAAGTCCCAATTTGTTATCGTCAATTACAAGATTAGTGGCAAGACAACCTTCTTCGTCAAACTCATAAAAATGGTGGCAAGCAATAAACAAGTGATTCAATCCTCTACACTGTAGATGCGATGAAGGGACATGAATCTTCAAAAAATTGGTATAATGTCTGTGTCAAATTTAAGCAAATTTCTTCTGGATGGATGTTGGATATTTTGCAGGTGATATAAACATAAAGAGACAAGTAATCATTTTCAGAAAATCAAAGAACCTGAATTTTTTAATAGACAAAAAGAGCCCATATTTTTAATTTGTAAGGATGTTGTATGTGTTTGGATTGTTGAGATGTGTAGTTGTGTTTGGCACAGGAGAGTTGATTTTGGCTGTTCTCATAAATCAGATCTGGGCAAAAAGAAAGAAGAACATTATTCATGCATGCTAGATGTATTTTCTTTTCTTTTTAATTTGAAAAAAAAAATGGTGCGTGAAATTGAATAGAAACCAGCATAACCGGTTACCAAGTAATTGGGTTTAAAAAATTGATGATGTGGACCAATAATTGAGGAAGTGTTTGAAAGAGAATGTGAGAAAGAGTGTCCTTAGCATTCCTTATAAAATAATTGTCTAACTAAACGATAATAAGAAGGAAAAATATCAAATGAAGCCTGAAAAATGAAAAATGAAAACCAGTTAAGGCAACTTTTGGCTTTGAGATCACACGTAAAATTAAAAAACTCAAAACTAGAAGGGTCATGCTAACTTGTTGAAATTTAGGGTATAACTCAACCTTACAAAATCGGCTTGTGAGGTGAGGATTGCCTCCTCTATATAAACTCTTATCAAGAGTTTTATCTATCCGATGCAGGACTTGAGGTTTTTTCCAATACACCCCCCTAACGCCCAACACTCTTTGGGTTTGGTGCGTGAATAGGTTTAGGCACTCCAGAATTGCAACTTGACGTTATCCCTGCACAAACAGCTGACCCAAACTTTTGTCTTGTTGGACGTTTCCTTACAACAAGACCCATCTGTTCACATATGATGATGGAAAAAATAGAAACATTTTGGAGCCATGTTTGCACCGTCGAAATTCAAGAGATTGACCCAAATCTTTATATGCTCTAGTTCTTTCACACATAACCACCGGAGCACATTTGGTAGTTTTTTCTTGGTTCAACCTTGTTCTTGCCCGTTTAAAATTCAATACAGAAAGGTTAAGTAATCTTATAAAATAGCCACATAAAGGAGATTGACTGCATGCTCAAAAAGGGATATTGGAGATTGTTAAACCGAAACAAATGGGTAAAATATTCATCTAAGTTCTAACAAACTAATTAATAAAATTTGTCAAATAAAAACAAAAAGTCTAAGTTAGATTTTTTTAATTTTTTTGATGAAAAAGTATAAGTTAGTTATAAATCAATTATACAATTTCTTATTTCTATGCTAGTGACCGTTAGGTTAGTTATGCTAGTTACTAATAGTCACAACCTTTATTCTATCTACATATAGACCAATCTAACACTATATTTATTCATCACTACGTGTAATTATTCAGTCCATAACAGTTTTTCTAATACGCAAGATACATAACATTAGAGAAATTCAAATTCCGATGTCATACATCACCATAAAACATTATAATAAAAATATGATACATTGTTCAACAAAAGTTGTTTGGATAGGATAGTTATTAGTTAACAATTGAACTAATGATTGAACTTAAGTGGTTAATGAATTTATCTTAAGATGAATTGTTCAAGAGAATCTGGATTCGATTTTTCATGGAAACAATTTTCCGATTTTTCATGGACACAATTTTCGGCTGAACTTTACTATGATTAATATATGAAAAAGAAAAAATGATAGCTAACAATTGACTTATTCATTTTTATATATACCTATCTAGAAATGAAATACTTGATTTGATGTTGCTATTTTATCTTTCAATTATATTCTTCATTAAAATTATTTTAATTTCAATATTATCTTTTGTATGATAAAATTTAAATCTCTAATTAAAAATCTCTTAAATCTTTATAATATGAACAATTTTACTATAACAAAAACAATATAATTCAAATACCTATTTAATTGTGGTATATTCCAAAAAATCTATAACCAAACACAATAAAATAAGCATACTAACAAACTCAATAGAACAGCAGAGAAACGAACACGTTAATGTCTGCCTATTTGTGTTGACAAAATGTTAATGTCAGCCTTAATGATAGTAAATTAATACGAATACTGAATTTTCAACAAAAAAATATAAATACAAATTATATTTATGTTTGGTAAAAAACGATATTTATATCAAGATAAAAATGCAAAGATAATGTTACGTCAGTATTTTATAATATTAGAAATGTGAATTTGAAGTCAAATATCCATATCTGATTGCCCTTATTTATAGATGTATGTTATTTGAATAATCATTTTTTGAACAACTTATATGATAATCAAATATATACAAAGAAATGTAGGTATTGTTACGAAAATTAAAGCAATAGAGATTGAGTAAAAACATAATAAGAGCATGAGATAATTGTTTTCAAATTGTCACAAAATATTATTTCTCTATTTATATGAGTTATTTGTCACCGGAAAAAATTTGTGTGTATATAAATATATAGTCATTATTTGTAATCAATTTCCGAAGCAAACATCTTGCTAATTGTCACACCATCTTTAAGCTAAATTCCAAGTTACCGCAAAAATTCAGGATGATAAATACTATCCTTTGTTTGCTTTTGTTTTGTGTTCATGTGGTACTAGTTTTTGCTTCAAGCTTACAATCAGATGTAAGATATAGTTACTTCCCAAAATTTAATATTCCTTGAGTTATTTTTTATTTTTTTTAAGTTAAGTAACTCTAGATTTTGTAATAATCCAATAAGTTTGCTACTGATTAATTGCTTGTTAATTAGTGGATAAACCATGGTGGAGATTTATTCAATAGAAGGTATGCATACAATGAACACAAGATCAATCCAGAAACGGTTTCTAACCTAAGTTTGAAGTGGAAATTCAATGCAGGCAAAGATATTACAGCAACACCAACAATATACAATGGTACAATTTATTTTCCATGCTGGAATGGTAACATATATGCAATTAAACAAATTGATGGATCACTTGTTTGGAAGCAAAATTTGGAGGAATTGACAGGTTTAAATGCAACTGGAATTATCAAAGCTGTAAATTGGTCAGTGGCTAGAGCAACTCCAACTGTGGCTGAAGATTTATTGATTGTTGGAATTTATGGACCTGCTGTTGTTATTGGTCTTGAAAGGAGAACTGGTGAGCTTATTTGGTTGACCCATTTGGATAATCATCCTGCAGGAGTTATTACCATGTCTGGAACTTATTATAATGGGTTAGTATAATTCCATTCTCTTGATCTTCTTTCTAATATTTTAAAAATCAGATTTAGTCAACTGGTTGAACTAAGATCGGCTAATTTATCGATTGGTTTGATCTTGATTGTATCGTAATTTAATTGAACCCTAGTTGAATTGGTTGAACTGGCTAGTTTATTGATTGGGTTGATCTTGGTTATATCGTAATTTAATTGAACTGTAGTTGAATTGGATGAATCGGGTACTCTACCCCACAAATCAATCTTCTTGCTTATGATGTTAAGGTTGGAAGAGGGTTCAAGAACCGTACATAATTCGAGCAAGACCGTCCTTTTTTTTTCTAGCAAGAAACCATCTCCAAGAGGTAGATTTAACCTCATCTACAATCTCTTATACTTCCGAAGATTCTTAAGAGAAAATAATCATGTTCCTAACCTCCTATATATTTTCTAGGTCTTTTTTTCTCGCAAATATTTTCTAGGACTATTGCTATTATTATTTTATTTTTTTTGGTCAAGTAGTCTAATGGCTAGAGCTCACACAATTTAATTGTGGAGAAGTGGGGTGCTCGGGGTTTAAACCCCGGCCCCTGCATATAATATGCAATATCCCTACCAACTGAGCTAAGCTCACGGGGATTGCTATTAATTAGTATAACTATTAATACTATGTTTATAAAAATCACAAAAAATATAGAAAACTTGCTCTAATTGATAATCAATTAAACATGGTCTTGAATGCCATAGCTAACTTAATTATGAGCTTAAAACATTGCAGGAAGCAGGACCTAGTGGAGCAGCTGGAGGTGGAATATTTGGTGCATCAACAGATGAAAAAAGAGTTTATACAAACATTGCAAATTCAGATGCCAAAAATTTCAAGCTGTTACCAACAAATATGAATACAACATCTGGAGGATGGGTGGGAATGGATGCTATGAATGGAGAAATAATATGGACTACAGCTAACCCTAGCAATAATAGTGCTAATGGCCCTGTTAGTGTTGCAAATGAAGTTGTTTTTGCTGGTTCTATGGATAGATTAGGACACATTTATGCACTTAATGCTAAAAATGGAAAAATTGTATGGTCATATGAAACTGGAGCTAATGTTTATGGAGGTATGTCAATTAGTGATGGATGTATTTATGTTGGTCATGGATATAATGTGTCTCTCGGATATCCAAGGCGTATTGGTGGAACTTCACTCTTTGCCTTTTGTGTCTAAAGATTTTATGCAGTGACTAAATGAATGTGTAATAAAGTTGGAAGTTAGTGGGATAGTAGAGGTAAAAGATGTATATGGCTATAAAGTTGTATCTTATTAAGATTAAGATCTAATATGTCTATCAAATATCAAATAAAGATAAAGATATTGTTATTACTAGAATTTACAAATGTCATCCAGAAGTCGTAGCTCAACTGGCAAAATGTCGAAATTGTTAGGCCGGATGTCATGACCGGGGTTCGAATCCCGGTACCTCCACTTGTATGTGTGAGTTTATAATGACTTTGTCATTTCGTCTATCTACCAAAAAAAAAAAAAGAATTTACAAATGTCGTTTTCTAAGCATTCGATTTTTATTCAATATCTCTGTACAATCTTTTTTGGCATAAATACACAAATTTGATCTTATCCCTTAAATATATCATTTAATTTCTAATATATTTCTTATGCATTCTTATTTAATTTTTAAATAATTGGAATCAACAAATTTATTTTATTTTCCAAAAATTTACTTAATTTTTTTTATGTAGCACAGATCTCCCAACAAACTACACATATAAATTTTCATTATATCCAACAATTTTTCTCAAAATTATAAGTTTACTTTGCAAATTCTCAATGTTTTTTTCCTTTTTGTTTTTAAAACTATTTGACTTAATATCTCAACAAACCACGTATATTTCTTTTCCTGATCTACTAAGCATACCATTTCATTTCTAACTTTTTCAGAGTAAAAATTAATGTCTAATTCAATTTTAACATAATTTGTTCTTATGTACTATATCTACCTTTTAAATTTTGATTTAATTACTCTTATAGTCCCTTAACTATTTTTTTTTATAACTTTTGTCTCATAATTAATTTTTCATTCGTCTGAATCCCTTAAGTTCATCATTGTTATACAACTTGGTCCTTTTCACCAATAGATTAACCTAAAATGTCTAAAATGGAGCAACATTGTAGGTAATCCATCAAAAACCTCATTAATTTTTTTAATCTTAACTATTCAATCTATTCGTCATACAATAAAGCATTGGATATTGGAGGTTTATTGTATGTAATAATGCACTATCACAACCAATATTTATATTTCTTTCCATTTCTTCATCTTTCTCCTTCCACTTTTTTTATCAAGGTTAATAGTATTTTATCTCAACCAATGTTTGTTGTTGATGAAGATAAGAAGAAGAAAAGTAAACAAAAAAGGGAAGAAGATGAGTAAAAGTTTCAGCCAAAGAAGATTTTACTTGAGTTAATGTTTTTTTTAATAAAAGTAACAGAAGAGACCAAATTGTATACCAGAGATGAATTTAAGGGACTTAAACGGACCGAAAATTAATTATGGAATCAAAGTCAAAAAATAATTAAGGGATCAAAAGAGCCATTAAAACGGAAACATATTTGTTATTGATACTGTTCTAGACAGGCTAGAAAGCTTTTCGAACGCTGACACGTGGACAAGGAGTCCGCCGGATCAACGCACGTCACTTGGATGAACACCCTAACTTCGGTGCATGCCACCCCACCTGAGCATGCCTCCATACATCGGACACCGTACACGTGTCTCTCAACTGCCTCCTAATGAGACTCCGCACTTCACGGCGGCGATTATTCTTACGCACACCTATATAAAGGTGACTTAGCTTCACTCCCAAGATACGATTCACTTCTCCCACACTTTTCACACATTTCATCTCATTTCCCACACTAACTTGAGCGTTGGAGTGCTAATGTGCCTGCAGACACCTTTCGTCCCACCGTGAAGATTCATCGCCACTATACCAGAGCATTTTCCGCCACTGTTGCCTCCATCAATTTCTCACCCGATAGATCAAATACATTAAAAAGCACAAGATAAATAATTACTGGGACGGATCCAGACTTTAGGTAAAAAATATATGTGATAAAAAAAGTGTTTCATTGATAAGTATAAAAAATATGGAACACTTTTTTTTATCATTAATGCATAAAAAATATATGTGACGAATAGTTTTCATTGATTAATGTAAAAAAATGGACAGTTTGCCATCAATAAATAAATAAAAGTACAAGGCAGAATTTTTTTTGATAAATATTAAAAAAAAAAAAAAAAAATTCAGTAATGCATAAAAAAAACATGAGACAAACACTTAAACCACAAAATCAAATCCTTCCGCATGAGTCTCCCCCGACGAACCTCCAAACTCTCCTCCATAGTGATGTAGTTGGAATTTTCTTTTTGAGAGAGCAACTCTCTTTTTTCCGTTTTGCTTTAGCCTTGTACAAAAAAAAAAAAAAAAAAAAATCAAATCCACTAAAAAATTGTGAAGGCTAATCTTGACAATTTAGTGTACGTATATTCATAACCAAACTTTAAATACCATGTTCATTTCTTCCCTAAATAAAATACCATGTTCATTTCATTCAATTAGTTTGAGAGTCTCTAGCCATTCGCTTAAAAACATTCTTTAATTTTGATTTTACAACTTAAACATTATGTTACATTACCCCTAAAAAAATTATGTTACTTTTATTTAATTAATCAAATATATTTATTATTTATTCAATATTTTGCTAACACTTATCATAATGTTATTCAATCATTTGTTGAAAAACATTCTTTATGTTACATATTTGCCTAATTTTTTTTTTTATATAATATGAGAATGAGATTCGGTGCTATTACAACATGACATTGTAACATATCTTGGCTGTTAATCGATGGCTGAAAACAGTAGGACGTTGTAACAGATCTTGATCGTCTGATCTTCAATTGGTGGCTGAAATCTTTTTATCATATAAAATTGATTTCAAAATCTAAATCGTCTGGTCTCATCAAGAAACTGCATGTTTTTTACAGCAGGGTATCCGGATCCAAGCATACATAGGGTGCAAATAGTGATTACCCTAAACTTACCCAACATCCCATAGAAGTCCAAAACACTTAAACGACGCCGTATTGTAACAAAGCAGACAACCTCCTTTGTTTCATCAATGTTCGACAAAACACAGATTCAGTAACCAAACAACCTCAAAAAACCCGAAATGGGTTTTCTTAGAAAAGCATCAAAAACCTTAAAACAATCAAACTATGTTTCATTGTTATTCAATTTCAACCCTTTATCAAGTAGAATAACCCATGAACGATTTTCCATTACACGTGCACTTTTCTGTACACAGTCACGCCAAAACTACACCAAAGAAAAAGCCATTATAGATTTGAGTCAGTACCCACCAGAGCTTGTGAGAAATTTTTCAATCATTGCACATGTTGATCATGGAAAATCTACTCTTGCTGATCGGTTATTGGAGCTTACTGGTACTATTAAGAAAGGACTTGGGCAACCTCAGTATCTTGATAAATTGCAGGTTTTGTTTTTTCTTTTGATAATGAAGAATTTTTTATTTTTGTATCTGGGTATGGTTGTTTATAATGTTATATAAAATGGGTATTGTTCAAAATCATTGCTTTTTGTATGTTTGTGTGTATTGTGGATTACAAGGATGTGGGTGTGTTGTGGAAATATAATGAAAATTTTCATATTTTTTGGGATGTTTTACTCTATGAAGCACTAATACAAATACGAAGTTTGACATATAGACGCTGATAATAATTTGTAAAAATGGGAGTGATGGAATGAAAGTATTTGTGTCAGTGTTATATCAGCTGTACATTGATGTGTCGGACACTCATACTAACTTTCAATCCGAAGCATTGGTGGTGGAAGATAGGTTAAAGGGTTTGTTTGGATTGGTTATTTGAGCTTATATACAGGTATAATAAACACTTGTGAGACGGTTTGGAAGAGCTTATGAGTTTATGATGACATGTCCGTAAGTTTAAGTTGTTTTCAGTTTATTTCCATAAACCTTTTAGGATAGGTTAAGAAAACAGCTTATACTACCTCCGTCCGGAGTATATGTCAATGTGACATGTCGGTGTTGTCCATAAGAAATGAGTGTTGTTCAACAGTGTTGCTTTTCCATGTATGTGGTTCGGTTAACTAGGATGTGGAATGAGACAATGGATTGGTTTTGAAGAAAAAAAAATGTTGAAATTTTATTGGATGTTATACTCTATGAAACACAGACATAAACACTGACACACTACTAATAATTTGTATAAACTAAAATGATTGTATGAAAATGTGTTAGTGTCAGACATCAACATGTGTTGGACATTCGGACAAGTTTTCAATTTGAAGTATCAATGCTGGATAGGTATATTGTTATTTTCTTGTCTTTTTTGCCTGTCATACTTTCAGACACGTTTTCAATCTGAAGTATTAGTGTTAGATAGGTTATATTGTTATGTTTCTTGACTTCAACTGTGTCATTTTGTCAGACAATAAGTCATGTTTTCAATCTGAAGTATCAGTGCTAGATAGTTTATATTGTTATTTTTAAGTTACCAATATTTTCATATAAGTTTGCTTATTTGTTATGTTATGTGAAATTGGTATTGTATTGTTCAAAATTGTTGCTTTTTTCATGTGTGTTTTGGGTTAACTAGGATGTGGAATGGGACAATGCGTTTGTTTTGAAACAAAAATTAAATGAACAATGTTATGTTCTATGAAGGACCAACACAAATACAAACACTCGGCATGCGGACACCTATAATAACTTGTAAATCTGGAAGTGGTTGTATGAAGCTATATGTGTCGGTTTCAATGCGTCATGTCGGTGTTGTACATCAACATGTGTCTGACGCTTAGACACACTTTCAATATTAAGTATCAGTGGTAGATAGGTTATAGGGTTTGTTTGGATTGGTTACTTGAGGTTATTTATTGGTATAAATACTCGTGAGACTGTTTGGAAGAGCTTATGAAAAAGCAACTTACAATGACATGTCCATAAGCAGTTTTCAACGTGTTTTCATAAACTTTTTAGGATTAGGATAGATTATGAAAAGAGCTTATACTGCTGTTTGAGATAGCTTATGGAAAAAACTTACTACCTCCATCCCTAAATATAGGACCCGTTGAGGACATCATGCAATTTAAGAAAGTTGGTAGTAATATTAAATTTATTGACAATTTGTATAGTTTTACAAGTTTACCCTTTATGAGAGTGAATTAGTTGATGTTTGCATATAGAGTATTTATTACATATTCCAGAAAAGATGTAACATACTTAGGGGTATGCTGAGGAAAGAAATAATTTTAATGCACTTAGAAATTTGAAAAAGGTCTAATAAAAAGGGACAAAGAAAAAACTCAAGAGATCCTAAATTTAGGCACGGAGATAGCAGTTCATATAAAAACAATTTGACTTTTCTTTATCTTTTGTTATAGAAATAGCTTATACATAAACACTTATACGATAAGATTTATGCTATAAATGCCTAATTAAATTGTTTATCCAAACATGGCTATATTTTTATGTTTCTTGACGTTTATCTCATATGTTTCTTATTGGTGAATTTGGAACTTTGAAATGTTGTCTTAGGTCGAGAGAGAAAGGGGAATCACGGTTAAAGCGCAGACAGCAACAATGTTCTATAAGAATATCATAAATGGTGATGATTTTAAAGATGGAAAGGAGTCATCTAATTATTTGTTGAATCTTATTGACACACCTGGGCATGTAGATTTCAGTTATGAAGTGTCAAGGTCACTAGCTGCTTGTCAGGGCGTGCTTTTGGTTGTTGACGCTGCTCAAGGAGTGCAAGCGCAAACTGTTGCTAACTTTTACCTTGCCTTTGAATCTAACTTAGCAATTATACCTGTCATAAATAAGATAGATCAGCCGACTGCTGATCCCGACCGTGTTAAAGGCCAATTGAAATCGATGTTTGATCTTGACCCGAGTGATGCATTGCTAACATCGGCTAAAACTGGGGTGGGTCTTGAACATGTTCTTCCAGCAGTTATAGAGCGTATACCTCCGCCTCCTGGGAAGAGTGAATCTTCTTTACGTATGCTTTTGCTTGATTCATATTTTGATGAATATAGAGGGGTGATATGCCATGTTGCTGTCGTTGATGGTGCCCTGCGCAAGGGGGATAAGATTTCTTCGGCGGCCACGGGTAAATCATATGAAGCTATGGATATAGGCATCATGCATCCTGAACTTACGCCTACTGGAATCTTGTTTACTGGACAAGTTGGTTACGTTATAACCGGCATGCGGACAACCAAAGAGGCACGTATTGGAGATACAATTTACCATACTAAAAGCACTGTGGATGTGGAACCTCTTCCAGGTAAAGCAGCGATCTTTTACCTCCTGTCTTTGGAAATTTGTTTGTTAACATTTTTTAGTTGAAAACTTTTGATTACTTAGCATCTTCTTTCGTCTCAGATAGTTGGTTATGAGACGCTTTTTCTCTAATAATCTATACCTCATTATCTATTGACAAACATTTGTGAGACTGTTTGAGATAGCTTATGGAAACAACTTACAACACATCCAGAAGTTGTTTTCAGTTTTCACTTTTCAGCTTATAGCTCATATGAAAAAGTTTGATTTTATTTTATGTAGCTAATACATTAGCACTTTTATGGTAAGCGCTTATGCTATAAGTGTTTAATTAAGTTGTTTATCCAAACCTGACCTAAGTTTTTCAGAACTTTTAGAAAATGGACTTGCAGATAACGGAATAAGTTCATTTTATTGTTTGACAGTTATTGTTTTGGACTTTTGTATTCAAAAAATAAGTACCCTAAACAGTCAAACTTATATGGTATCTTACTTGTTGCTCTATCTTTTCCTGTATGAGAATATTATCCTTTATAACATCTATATGCATTTCCATGGCCGAATTTTCTTTAATTCTTAATAATTTAATATTTGTAGGCTTCAAAGCAGCAAAACATATGGTTTTTTCGGGTCTTTTTCCAGCTGATGGATCTGATTTTGAAGCACTCAGCCATGCAATAGAGAAGCTTACATGCAATGATGCCAGTGTCTCTGTCACTAAAGAAACTAGCACTGCTCTAGGTCTAGGGTTCAGGTTGGTATCAATCACTAAAAAAATGGAATGCTAATTTGGTTCTTTTAAAATTTCAAACATAGTTGGCTTCAAAAGTAATGGATTTTTTATGTTTCTTTTTTATATTCAATCAGGTGTGGATTTTTAGGCCTTCTGCACATGGATGTTTTTCATCAAAGGCTTGAACAGGTAACATCAATAATGCTTTGGAGTATCTGATAGACTGATATGATACACATCTAATGCGTTTGTGTGTGCAAATATAAAATTCATAAATCCTTTAGATTGTATTTTGAGATAGTTTTAAGCTTGCTTTTGTGTTATTGGGGAGGTCGAGTACTTCATGTACTTTATCGCATTAGTAGGTTTAGTACCACTTGTACTTGTTGCTATATATAATTGCAATTTAAAAAATTCAAACTCAAAACACACGTCTTAGACATGACGAACTAATATCTAGTTTCGGTTGGATGTTGTGTATTTGGATTTTAGAATAAAAATCTAACTTTTGGAAATTACAATTATGCAGCAAACATAATTGTGAAAGATGAAAATATACAGTAAAGCCAAGCCACACATATGTAACATCTGGTAGACTAAGTAGACATACGCTTAGAATGGAAACTATATTGATAATGGCATTTTGTGCCAAAGAAATTGATGAATCACCAACCATAGTGAACATCTTAAACTGTACCCTAAAGTTTCTGGGCTGTATCAGAATTGAACATTTTCAAAATATTGGATTATTCACCAATTAGTATTGGTTAAGTATTCAAAATATAAGTATCAAATATGTATACTTATTCATAGAATTTGGGTTCGGCCTCACTCAGTCCTTATAAACGCGGCTTGTAAGGTGAGGACTATCCACCACTTATAAATTTATTTTCATGCCATATCTCATCCAATGCGGAACTATAATATGCAACGAAAATATAGCATCATTGCTTCATAGCATACGATATCTTGTCCGGAAACAAAAGTATGACTTTATGCCAAGGGTGAAGGTATATTTTGCAAGATAACATACCTTCATAAAATCCGATCTGTATGTTTGCTTCATAGGCATTGCCCATGTAATTAACTTGAAATGGCCGACCTTTGTGTGTTCCCCCATTTTCAAGCACGGTGAGTCATTGACAAGAGCATGTTTGTGTAAACAGGAATATGGAGCTCATATCATCTCAACCGTTCCTACCGTGCCTTATATCTATGAGTATTCCGATGGAAGGTAGATACCAAAGTTGTATTCATCAGGCTAAGTTCGTCTGCGTTTACTAATATTCTAGGTTTTCTTTTCAGCAAATTAGAAGTTCAGAATCCTGCTGCACTACCGTCTAATCCCAAGCAACGAGTGGTAGCCTGTTGGGAACCCACAGTAATAGCTACTATAGTTATGCCTAGTGAGTAAGCTCTTGCACAACTCGAACAAAATAATAATTTATTTGCTTCTTTCAAAGCTGATATTCACTATCTTCATTAATTGTTTAATCTAAGGTATGTTGGACCTGTTATCACCCTTCTCTCTGAGCGTAGGGGTGAACAGTTGGAGTACTCGTTCATTGACAGGTAAGATTTTGGTTTGCCAAAGGTTCTATTTTATAATATATCAGTATCAATCAATGAATATTTATCATGACAAATGATGTATTTGTTGGATGTATTATGTTCCTTATGCAAGGTTATTAAAAAAGTCAACACAAACTTTGATTTTGTTCTAGTTTTGTCTGTGAATTTATCTCTTGTGTGGTTTTCAAACTCTTCAATTAACTTGTAGAATCACAAGTTTAGGACTCTAGGTATCAAAATTGAGTTAACTCTCTTAATGAACAATGTTGTTAAACAGCGACTATAGCAGCGTTATAGTGTAGTAGAATTTGAACATATCGTTATTGTTCTCTGATATGCTATTTAGTACAAAATATTGTCAAATAGCGGTTATAACGGTGCTATAGCATTGTTGGTAACAGAATTTGAACAAATCACTATTTTCCACGACCTGCAATTGACAACCCTAATAAAATTGGTTGTGTAAACATGGGTAGACTATAGAGACTTATATAGGATTGCAAGTTCAAGGACGATTGGACAAGTCTACCACATAATGGTTATTTTCCCGACATGCCTAAAATGATAGAGGTACACAAGACATTGCAGTGGACTCCATAGACGCATCTAAATTCAAACATGAACCCATCTGGAAAGGAGGTGAACAATATTATATTAAATCTCAATTTCCTACCTCATAGCTCTCAACATAGACGAAGTCGCAAACCAGAAAACATGTACAAAACCCATCGTTTGCAATGAATGCAACAGGCCAACAAGGGGAATGAACCAAAATATGATGAGTTGAAACCTAGCTCTATTTAATTGAATGTAGCTCCAACAAGGAGAATCCAGTCAATCCATCTTTCACTCTCTAGTAATTTTTCTTAGAATTTAGGTAGGTCCAAACTCAACTCAACAAGCTAGATCAGGTGTTGAGACTACTTTGGCCATATCTATAACCGATATTGGATCTCAAAACACCTCATGCTAGAGATTGGGCATTTGAAGTGTTGACAAATATTAGCGGCCCAATAATAGATTTAGAATAGGCTTTAATACCATATTAAATTTGCCGTTGGTTGAATCTAGCTGTCAATTTGTCCTTCAATGTAGTATGCTATATCGCTAAGTTAAAATTGTTAATATTTACTATGCACCTACACAACCCAATTGGGTTGACCTGGTGGTGCTCCTCTTAAGGTCTCAGGTTCAATTCTCCCCGGAGCCAATTTTGGTGAGTTAGTTTGGCTCTTCAAAAAAAAAATTGTTTAGATAGTAACTTGTTTTATCATTTTTATATAATGTATGCTTTTACGGCTTTATGAATTCAGTCTAAAGAATATTTCACAAGTTTACTTGGCCTCTCAAATTTGACAGAATTGAACTCTGGTCTAAAGCGTTGATCGTTTAATTTTTTTCTCTCCTGCAGTCAACGGGTTTTCATGAAGTATCGTCTTCCTTTGAGGGAAATTGTTATCGACTTTTATAATGAATTGAAGAGTATAACATCAGGCTATGCATCATTTGATTATGAGGATTCAGAGTAAGTATCCCTATCCTTTTGCCTCTCCATATAACCGCCTGCATGATTATTATTTTGCACCCGCTACTGTTTGCTTCAGTGTAAACCAGCTTTACACTAACATCCAATGAGAGACTACTCTTTTGCCTAGTCATCTAACTCTAACCAAACAGTAATTTATTCTGTTGTGCGTGGTTTGAATCAATGATCGGATTCATCAAGTTTTTTGTTAAAATTTGATACAATATATTTGGAATCGCATACTTTCAACCTTACAATGTATTTAATGGGTGCAATTACAGTTATCAACCATCTGATCTGGTGAAACTTGATATTCTCTTGAATGGTCAAGCAGTGGATGCAATGGCAACCATTGTTCATAACTCGAAATCATATCGTGTTGGGCGTGAATTGGTGGAGAAATTGAAGAAAGTCATAGACAGGTTATTTAGTTGAAGAAATTATTTTATTTTTTGTTCACACCTCTTCATATGTTTAAAATTCATCTGAGAAATCATCTAAATTTTGATCAGGCAAATGTTCGAGATAATCATACAAGCCGCCATTGGGTCAAAAATCATTGCAAGGGAGACGTAAGTGTCTTTTTAAAATACTGTGCTAATATGTCTGTTTGTAATGGTTGCTTTAAAACCTTTAAACTTTTGTATCAATGTCCTACCTTAGTCACGTAAATTCAGGAGAGAGAATTTGTATTGAAATTGTTTTACAAGTTTACTCTTTAGAAGAGAGAATTAGTTTATGTTTTCGTCATAATATTTATCAAGAGGGTCCTAGATTTCGAGACATGTAGTAATATTCTTCATCAAAATTGTGATTATTGTAGTCATTTTGTTTTCCAATAGGCTTTTGGTTGACGGGTTTTAAGGCCCTTAACAAATGCAATGCACTTCAGTTTAAGTAATTTATTAACATCCGTTACTCAACTCATCTGTTCGAACAAGCTAAAATTTTCCACATCTATTGCAGTGTTACAGCTATGAGAAAAAATGTTCTTGCCAAGTGTTACGGTGGTGATATTACTCGAAAGAAGAAGCTTTTGGAGAAGCAAAAGGAAGGGAAAAAGCGAATGAAACGTGTTGGTTCCGTTGATGTACCACAAGAAGCATTCCATGAACTATTGAAGGTTTCGTAGAAGACGTTTGAATAAAGTTGCACATTAGATTTTGGTAATTACTTCCTTTATTTTTAAAAAAAATCTCCAATAATGTTGATGTGCATCTACTAGTGAGTTTATCTATCTTTCGTTATGATATTGTGTAAGGAAGTAACTGAGTTTTCCGCATTTTCCATTTTGTTTCTGTTATGTAGGTTTTGTAAACTATTGTTCTCATAAAACTCAGTTGTGGAAGGAGAATGCCACATAAAACAATAAGAAGAAATGGTGAAAGCAATTTACTTTGCAGCTTTCATGGAAAACTAGTGTATCTTTTAAAATTTTCTTATTTATTAGTGAAGATGAAAAATTTTCTTACAATTTAATTCATTTTCTTTCATTTATTAATGTTCTATAATTGAAATTGAGCTTCAAGAGACTGATTTCATTATTATAGCAAAAAATTTGAGGTTGGAGAAATGAATTGTTGTCTTGTAGTTAATGTATCAGCCATGATCTTTTGTAATAAACATATACTTCATATTATTTTTATTTAGTCATTAGTATAAAGTGTGACAAAACCCTGGTAGACTTTAGAGTCTCAGACTTTTCAAAATTATTGTTTAGTGATACATAATTTCTTAGCATCAAGGGTCACATTTTATTATTTGATTGTGACTTGGCTACTTAAAAACTAATGTACTACATGTATAATGTTTAGCTTACATAAGAAAAATAAAGTGAAGTTATCATAATCTATGGTCAAATTTCATGAAGATCATTACACCATCATGCTATGTTAAATTAAGAATTTATTGCTTTTCTCTAGTTGATTACAACAATTAATTCTCCTCTTTCTTAAGTTGTGTGATATCACTCTTTCTCTATTTGAATACACTTTAATATTAAGTTAATTTATCTTATGGTTTACTAAATCTTGTGGGTCATGTTATATATTTGATGATATTCGTTCTTAAAATAACAGGGTTTCACATAAATTTTAATGAATAGTTGTTCCATTCATAAAAGATTCATTTAAGTTTTAGAGATTCAACTCTTCTATTTATTTTTTCTCTCTATAAAATAAACAAATAAATAAATAAAATATAAATAATAAACATATTAACTTCTCTCAATCTTCTATATATTTTGTATGGAATAAACAATACTATTTTAGCAACAAAACAATTAAATCTAAAAGAAACAATTTTTTATTCTATAAAGTTAGATTCAACGACTTTGTCGTGGCTACAACTGCGACAGAAGATTCAAACAACCTATGAGGAAATTAGATCCTCTACCACTGTTGTATGGTACAGCCAGCTGTTGTACCATATAACATCAGTGGAGGATCTGAATTCTATTTTGAGTTCAAAAGTGTTAATTATGTTTGTTCTTATCTAGATCAAAATTGTTGATATTGTTAACAATGGATGGAGGTTTACTAGCACTGCTCTTAGAAACAGAAAATGGCAATGAAGGTTGAAGAAGCATGAAATTTTTAGCCTGTGAACTTGTTGTTGGTGACAATCTTTTGAAGTATGAACCCTTCAAGCATCCCTTACCATTTTGATTCAACAAATTGTTTGAAACCATTTGAGGATACTCACCAAGTTTCAAATTCAACCCTGCACCTAAACCATTCTCTCTATTTTCTTCTTGCTTTCCACCATTGTTTGATCCTTGTCCTACAATCGACGAAACTGCAGCAGCTATAACTGAATGAAGACTTGGATCAGTGCTAATTGCTTTGCTTATTGTTTCAGCCAAAGCTTGTCTTGAAGGGGTTTGATAACTTGTCATGCAATTTTGATTTTGATAGAAATTTTCTTGGAAATGATTAAAAGGCCTAACTTGAGTTTTTTCAATATTAGGGTTTGTGTTATTGTTAATAAACCCTAATTTATTGTTACTATTGTTCCAAATGGATGATATTGGTGTGAAATTTGGTTGTTGTGTGGAACAAAAACTAAGATTATTTGGCGAAAATCTCGGAACATTTGAAGGTATGTTTGATGATGATAAGGATGAAGGAGAAGTTAGGTCAAGAGTGATTGTTGGAAACAAATTATTATGGTTTGGTGGAATGAAGAAATGTTGTTTTGGTGTTCTTGATTGTTCAAATTGGTGATGATTGAAATTTAGACCATTGATTTGTGTTGGTGAATTTCCAAAAGATGTGGAATTGTTGTGATGGATATTTTGATTTTGATGTGATGATGATGATGATGTTGATGAACCTGATACCATCATTGAAGCTGCAGCTGAAGTTGTGTATGCCATGGCTGATGCTGTTACTTGAAGAGGGTGATTGTGTGTTCCTTCATATGTTGTGATTAAGATGGACATGTCATCAGCACATCTTTGGACCTGAAATCATATAAAATTTTAGCGTGTTCTTACTCTACATCTTAGAAACAATAATGTCTACAATCTTTATACAATAATATATATAAGGTAAAAAAAAAAATTATTCTTATATGGTTCATTTTTTGCTTTCAAATATCGGTGTTTTCTACCCGCTTGCATAAGATTGTTTACCACCCACTTCACAAACTCTAAGGTCGAGTTTAATCGATGATAAAAAAAATGAAGTAGTTCACAACCTGTGGGGGATGTCACATTATCCGCTCATCTCATTACTTATTATCGTGTACCTCATTGTATTGAACAACCTATTATTAATGTAATGCTATAAGCATTTTTTTCCAAAAAAAAATTTATATATATATATATGTGGTTTTAGATTTGAACCGATATGTTTAATTGGCTGAATCAGAAACCGACAAGTTTGTTGGTTGGTTAAACTGTGATCAACCTTCGGTCACTTAAACTCGGATCAAACCACGATTGATTCAACTTCTTTTTTATATTTTTTTTATAGTTATTTATGATTCATCTGGTTCAACCATAGTTCAACTAATTAAACCAATTAAACTATAATCCAAAGGTCTCATTATTCGTTCTTCAACCTAGTTCTTAAAACATTAAGATAAATACAAAAAATATGGTTTGAGTCACTAATAGGAAGAGATTAAAGAAAGACTAAAATCCACGATTTTTTTTTCTCTTGTTAAATAAATAGAGACTAAAAATGAATAATTTTTTTAGAGACCATAAATTTAGTCAATTTGTTTATAGGAAGCAATGTATTTAAATTATGTAATGCATATATGTAATGTATATACCTGTTTCCTAACTGGGCAAGCTGGTGCAACTGTACAACGATAGTAAGCTCTTGGACATGGATTTCCTTTTGCTATCTTTTGTCCATATTTCCTCCATTGACATCCATCATTCATCTGTTTGAAAAACACACAAAAAGCTATTAGACAAGACAAAATTACAAAAAACTACTACTACAAGATAACTATATAAAGATTGTCAAAAAATAAAAATAAAAAATTAGAGACGATGTTTATACAATAATTGATTAAAATTTACTACTACATAAAACTTCTAAATAACGATGGAAATTAGAGACAAAAAAGAAAAAGAAAAATTGGTAACTAAATTTGGTGTTTCTAACACTTAGCGTCAAAATTAGAGACGAATATTACATGTTTTGTCTCTAAATTTTCGTCGCTATTTTAACTTTTTCTTATAGAAGTTACTCACAAATATCGACCGATTTTTATGATATAGTGACCAAATTAAATTTAAGTATTTCTAAATAATGTTTTTCTAGTAGTGAATATAAAATTTCCTAGAATACAAGACAGTAAATTTTTAGCAATAAGCAATGTTTCTTAAAAAAAAAAAAAATTTGCAATGTAAATAATTAGTTGATACTAACCGTGGGAGTATCACATTTAGCTCTCACAGAAACTCTGACTCTTTTAGCAGGCAATAGTTCTGAAATCTCATCATTTACATTTATCACTTTTGTTGATTTATTTGTTGAAAATATTGCTCCTTTTTCTTCAACTTCAACTTCCTTTGGTAATTCTTCTGAGCTATTCATTGGACTCAAATCAGATACTAACTCCATTGGAACCATATATTTAGAGTCTAATCCAAGACTTAGGTTAACTTCCATATCTTCTTTCTCTTTAGGTTTGTTAGGGTTTTCAATGTTTTTTGCATCTTTCTTATACTCATTTGGACTTCTTCCAAGGCAAAGTGACACAAACTCGGGTTCTTCATCGATTTCTTCGTGTGAATTAGTTGATGAATCTTCTATATCTTTCATAGAAACGTCTTTGTTAACGATGTCAAAGAAACGGAGTTGAAGGGAATTGTAATCTTTTTCAACTCGCGATAGCATCGTCTTCAATCTTTCGTTTTCTTCTTTCACCTCACCCATCTCCTCTTTAGAACATTTTGGTTTGTCTTCCTAGATTTCAAAACCATAGTAGTATTAATAAAATTTATGCGAATAAAACTTATTTACAACATCATACGGACAAAACTTACATATAGTATCATATGAACAAGATTATAACACGCACATGAAAAGCTAGAAGACATTATGTATGTTTAGAATGGCGTTGTATTTTCAAAATTGTGGCAAGAAATCATGTTGCCGTGAAAGCTAGGAAAGCTAGCTTCTCAATTTCCACGAAAGTTGCCCTTCGAGACGTGGGTTTGGCTTTCCCACCGCCAAACCAAACAGATCAATATAACTTTTAACTCCGTAAAAAGATTCATAAGGACAAAACTTAACTACAATACTATATGAACAAAACAATAACACACATGAATATTTTTAGACAATTATAACTTTATTTTAAAACTTTTATAGACATGTATGAATATTTACATTGAACTATGTCACCTACAAATAATCATGTGTCAAACTAGAGTGTAATTGCTCATCTTCTATTGATATGAAACACAAGCTACATATGCATAATCCTTATACATAACAAATCATCAAAGTAAAAATTTAAAAAAAAAAAAAACAATATTGCAAATAATACTATTCAAGAACAGTATAGATGTTTCAAGAGAAGAAAAAATTGTTGAGGATTAGGATTGGTGTGTACCTTTGTAACCTCTTGTTCAGTAGAGCAATCAACTTCAACAACTTCATGAATAATTGAAGTAACTCTTTTCTCTTCAATCTCTGAACTGCTAGGACTCGACATTTTTGACATAATCTCTCTTATTATTTTCTCAATATTGTTCAATCTCACATAATTAACCCCTTTATATATATAATCATAATACTCCTCTCTTATTTATTTATATTTTTGACAAGGCCATATAACTCTTTAATAAACCAATCAACTCTCATGAGCTAGACTTGGAATAAACAATGCAAAATCACCGATCCCAATGCTCATATAGTTCTCATTATGTAGCCAGCCATAACCTTCAAATGTCAACACCACTTGCTAAGCTAATTTTATGGAATTTTTTTTAATTATTTTTTGGTTAAATTAATAACATGATCTCCAAATCTAAGTCATTAATGAGGTTGAGTGGGCAAAGAAAAATTAATTTTGGCATATACAATTTGAGAGGGATCAGAATAGTATTTTTAATAAATTACCTTTATTAAGTATTGATATATTTATGATTAATATAAATGCAAAGTAAAATATATTGAATTGAGAATGACAGTAATATGAGATGTCTCGGGTTTAAGTCTCACTAGTGTTATTGGAGGAAGGTAAATATAAATTCTTATGTAAATCAGTAAATGTTCTTTGAACTATAAGATCTTCTCTATCTATCAAAAAAAATCTTCTCTATCTTGGACCGGAACTTCATCCCCTCATTCTAAATTTATATAATAAGAAGAAAAAAAGCTTGTGTAGTATTAATAATTTGATGGTATAATTAATAAAAATAATATAAGTAATATCACAATGAAAATTGAAATTGGTAATCATTTTGAGACATTTTTTTCCATAAATAATTCATTTACCATTGAGCGGAGGGAGTATGTAGTTCTAAATTTACGTTGTGGTTGCAGTTACGCTCCGAACCTTAATATTACAACACAACGCAGAAAATGTCGTTGCAGTTGTAATACTATTTACTGAGACCTCTAAAAAATTTATACTTAATCGACTTATAATTAGAGATAATTCTATTTAATATATTGATCGACATTAAATGTAAACACATCTTTCAGTTAGGAGTCGAACTTTAATTCACTACATGAAAGTCTAGCCTTTTCCACTATACTCAACCGGTTGATAAATGCTCCAATTTAAAACCTTGATTACTTATAATACTATATACTATATAATTTTTTTGACAAATATATACTTTATAGTTGAAACTTGGTACTGATGAGAGGACATCACATGGGTATATGCAATTAAAGTTGAAAGTAAGAAAATGTGAATGAATATTTGTGAATGGTGTAAGTTGGAACCTAATTTCATTGTCAAGTTTGCGGTCCATACGCTTGTTGTCAACTGTTGCTCTGCTGTTCACTGCTGCCATTGACCTCCTCATTTCCATGAATCTGCATATTGTCATCTAATGCATAATTTTAATATTTATAAATGGTGTTTTAAATCATCTATATACTAGGTGCATAAAAAAAATTATTATTTGTTAATTAGGTTGTTTTATTCTTAAATCGGATATTTTTTTGGTGCAACTACATCGAATAATCTTTAAACCATGTATAATCATAACGGGTTGCAAATTTCTCCATTAAAAGTTTTAACGGTGTAACATTATCAAGGTTGAATTCAAACCAATGATGGACTTATAATTAAGTTGGAAGAGAACCAAAACATATCATCCAAACAATGTTAGATTAATTATATTAAGTTTTATTTCAAGTTTTTCACATTAATTAAAAAGATGTTTATAAATGAAATAGTATAATAATTTTACAAAATTATTCTTATTAATTAATTAAATACTAGTAGTATTAATCATTGTCATAAAAGCATAGTGGATATAATTGAGTAATGTACATAATATTAATTTTGTGGTAGAGCTGAAATCAAGTCATTAACATTTAAGATATTAAATTTTGTAAAAAGAAATATTGAAGATATAAAATGACATTTATTTTAGAACACTTTTCTTTTGATAATGTGACAATTAATATCTGACGAAATGAGTATGCATCAACAATTGTGATAGTACTCTTTGCAATTTCGAATGAAAGAATAATCTTTGATGGTCTGCTTGTACTTCTTCTATTCTATCTCTTATATAAAAATATCATTTGATAATTTCACACATTTTAAGAAAAGTGGACATATATTTAGAGACGAGATTGAATATCCACAATTTTCTTCATTTCTTAACATTTAATATATGTGATTTTTTCCATTGACACTTGTACTCATAGAAAAAAAATATATATATATGATAATTGAGTTGGAAGATTAAAAATTATTGTGGGGTCTCGGAATATAGTCTTTAATAAACGGTGGTAAAAAACTTTATACATACAATACAACCAAATTATACAATTTAGGGTTTTTTTTAGAGAACAGTGAAATGTTATGACCTAGATACTAAGCCCAAGTAACATGAAATACTTGAATATAGTTCATCAAAGGATAAATTTCATTATTATGATTAGTAGTTTGTTAGATTGTGCTTGAGTCATTCTACTGGCTTGTTGAATTGGTTACCACACACCTAAGACTATAGTATCCGTGAATTAAATGGAATGTGTAGTTCTATAATATTATAAGTGACCGAATAATATTGAAAAAGGCTTTGTTCAATTTTCCATTATAGAATTTTACATGAAACCAACACACTAAACTATATTATAAATCTTGAGTCTTACGTGCATAATAAAAATAATACTATGCACCTCTCCCACCTCCTAAAAGAATAATCTTTAATTTGCAACACAACATAATTATTTACTATATACCGGCCAAGGCATTGAAGCTTGCATGTAAAATTTCAAACTTTGGAAACCCCTAAATATATTTCAATCATACATAGAGGCATATGTGACACTATTATATTAATGGATGTGCCTTTTGGAGGTCAAGTAATATTTACTTTTCAATTTTACCCATTCCATTTTGTAGTTTTGAATTTTTGTTAAAACGGTCTTCAAAACCTTCAACGGTCAACAAATACTATTGGGTAAAGGCTTTGCTTGTATTATAGCTTATGCTTCACTTAATATTTGTTAATTATTACAAACATATTTTAGTTGGTAATGATACAACTCAGATCTCATAAGTCACAAAAATGTACCTTTGAGAGTTATCTTTGAGCCTCGATGTTTTTTCGATCTATGAGAACAAACTCGATTAAATTTTTTATAATTAAATAAAAGGGTTAAATATGCTTTTGATCTCTATAAATATATAAATTTTTTGTTTTAGTCTTTGTAAAATTTTCCTTTAACTTTTAGTACCTATGAAATGTTCAATCACCACTTTTGGTCCCTATTTTTAAGTCGATTTATGTGTAGTATTTGTATTTTTTAACGAAATTGTGTAAATATTGTAACAATCTATCCCACCAAAAAAAATTAGAATTTGAAGAAAAAAAATATGAATTAAATATGAATTTTTAACCGTAAAAAATATAAAAAAATTATATTTAATTCATATTTTGTTAAAAAATTCTAATTTAGTTTGGGAGAGATTCTTAAAATATTATAAACTTTTCTGCAAAATTTTATTTAAAAATATGAATTCTACGCATGAGTTTATTTAAAAGAATGGATCAAAAGTAAAAATGGAAAACTTTTGGAAAACTAATAATTGAGAAGAAAAAAAATAGAGACATTAAAATGAAAAATTAGTATATTTACAGAGACAAAAACATATTTAACTTTAAATAAATACAAAATTGTTTGTTGTTTACTTCAATTCCACTTGTCTATGTATTTTTTTATTATTGCTAGCTAGGCTCTATAAGCTAACCTAACTCCTATTTTTCAAGACTTGTAATAATTATATACTTTAAACTTGACGTAGGAAGCCTTACAGATCACCAATATAATAATTAATACTTAGAAAACAATGATAAATATTTCACAAGCGACTTGAAAAGGAGACTTTGTAAATTGTATGATTGTCCAATTGTGTTACTTAATAGAAACCTAAAGATTTTCCTTCCATACTTAATTGTCTAGCTAGCGACTTTTAATGCCAAATTTAGTTTATTTTAGTGATGTAGGTCAATGGTTTGGATTAGCCTTTGAATTGAATCACTAGTTGATCTTGTGATGAGATCTACAAGTATAAATAATAATAGTGATTTAGGACGTGCCTATATTTTAATGAAACTCAAAATACCCCATGTTATTAAATGAGAGAATGTGAATAAGAATTGGTACTCTTTAGTCTCTTTTTTTCTTAGAATAATACTCTTTAGTCTTTACTAGGAGGTGAATTCAAAAAAATAGTCTTTACTAGGAGGTTTGTGGTAAGATTCTTTGTGAAAAATATAACCCTTTTGTTGGCCTCGGACATAATTAATGCCTTGACATACAGTAATATTACATGATACATGTGAATTCCATACGAATAAAATTTGTAACATGCACACTTGGCTCAATTAACCTAACTATTATTTAGGATTGTAGTTTACTATATATATGTTTTTTAAGGGTGCTATATGTTTCTTTCTAGTATAATTTTTTTACACAATATAACTTGCAATACAAGTTATATGGGTTTGAGAGAGAACTGAGAATTGAGGTTCTTTATTGTTGTATACTTATGATCAGATATGATAACAAAACTCATATTTATGGTTAACCGTTCGAACTAAACCCTGATTTGACGGATTCTCTCCATTTTGACTTGATTTGGGTATGAATTTGGTTATGATATTTAGAGAAGCAGCCAAATTATCCAGTCAATGAAATGTTAAAATGAACATACTGATGAATAATGTATTACAACATTGCTCTCGATACTTAAAAAAACTTCTTTTTTTATTGAAAAAAATGATTCATTGTGAAGACGATGATGGGGCAGGGATACCCACCCCATTGAGGACGGATGATTCAATAGGCTAATGAGTAAGTATATGGGAGTCAAAAATGAGGATGAGGAAGGTAAAATCCGTCTCCACCCCACCCCATCCCAATGACATCCCTACTTATGATTTTCATTAGCTATGGAATTTAGTGAACATCATATTTATATACAATCTATGTACATTACTTGTCATGCGAGTAATCATCCAAAACTAACTAACTTCCACAGAAGTAGTTAACAAGCTTAACAAACAATTTTAAACACTTTATTATAACAACTAACTTGAATTAAAACCTACCATCCTCCCTAAATTCAAGTTCTCTACATTCACCATTCCAATCATACTTCTTAATTTGATAAATATGTCAATCTTCATATATTTTGTAAAAAACATTAGCAAGATGTTTCTCTGTTGGACAATGTGTGACCTTAAGCATATTCTTATTCACTGTTAAAGTGAAATCTTGTTTATATGTGTTTGTTGAAGACAAAATTCTTATTTGATGTTTTAAATATTACAAACATATTAAATTTATCTTAAATTGTTATCTACTGATTTGTTTTGTGATTATTGTTTCGTGAGAATGATATGATCACATGAGCAAGTACATTTTGGTTTTACAAACCAAATAAAAGATGATCATCAAAAGACAAATCAGCAAAAAAAAAACGTAATTTGGCTTTACAAAAATATTGAAGTTTGAATCATTAAAATCAAAATCAAGTCATTCTTTTTGTCTCGCCAAAAAAGACATAAAACACTATGATTTGTGAGCTTTAATGGAAAGAATAACAAAAGTGATACATGGGTCGTTGCATTAAAATGAAATCAATAAAAATGGCTTGTTGCTTTTCGACCCATTGTGGAAAACAAAGAAGATTCATCAAGCAAATATCTCATGAAGATAAAATAACATGTGCAAATACATGACATCGTCAAAGACAATTAAAATGACATAAGACTCTCACTGAATCTTTGGATGATAATCAATCTTAAGTTGTTCATCAAAATCTCAAACATGAAATAATCACTAGAAAATTGCTTTTCTGACATAGAATACTTCCTATTGACACAAGTAAATGATGTTTTTACCCTCAGCGGCAGTTAACTGCCGTTAGGCTATGGGCCGGCAGTTAACAGCCGTTGAAAGCCAGTGGCAGTTAACTGTCGTTGTGTTTGTGATATATTCAAGTCAGTAGCCATAACCCAAACACTCACTCACTCCATCATTGTGACGAGCATGTTTTGGGAGCACAATATGTTCCAGTGGATCGATATGCGGGTAACGTTGCTGAGATCAACTGAAGATATCATCAACAGCTTGATTCCGCCAGAAGATCGTCATTAGTTAGGATAAGGTGCATTCCAACTACAACAATTGTCTTACCTCTGAAATGGGGTAATTCAAACTTGTCAAACGACCATGACTCAAGCATTTCGCCCAGCATTTCGCAACGATTATACAAGAATTCATCTAATCCTAAAAATTCTACCATAATTTCATAACAATTCTACAATTCTAACAATCTAAACAATTCTAACCTAAACCTAACAATTCAAACAACCTAAACTATCATAACATCATAAAATCAATAAACCTCTATAATCGCAATTTAATAAAAGAAAAACTAACAAATCAATCACAAAATAGCAATGTAATAGGTGAAGGTAAATCGACATAATCAGAATAAGCAGCGGAATAAAATTTCGATTTACTTTCCTTGGATCATTACGAATTGGAACTTGAACCAGTGATATGATTGTTACCTTAGAACGGTTGGTCTGAAAACGAACGGTGAAATCTGCGAACCGGAATCACGATCACAGCCAAGCAAATAGCAGAGCCTCTATCAAGTCCACACGAACAGTGCTCCTCCAAAACCTCGGTGCTAGCCAAGAAGACGGAAGTCAGAGAGCTTGGGTTTCTGCAAAAGAACGTAACCGCAAACTATTGCACTAGGGTTCTATTTATAGAACTCCTTATGTGCTTTGCAAGTCAAACTCGTTTTTGACTTCACTAAGCCCAATACGAGTTTAGTAAATATTGCTAAATCATTAGCATTATTTACTAAGCGCACCCTTTATATAAGTCGTACTTATACATATCTCTTTTGACTGCTCTTTGTGTGTGACCCTTTAGGTTCTAGTCACGTTGGCAATGATATTAAATCCATCATTTAATATCATAAACAATGAGCGGTATCTAGCAGCACATCATTGCTACCCAAGTGACAAGAATGTCAAGTGATCTGACGAAACCTTTCATGATAATACATATGTGTATAATTACTCCTTTGTCTCAATATCTTCATTGATCCCAAGGCATAGATAGTGTCACCCTTGTATAGATCAATGTTCATTTATCTTGATTCCGAAATGTACTATTTAACGAATAAGTCCAATATCTTATATTGACTTAGTTCAGCATGGCCATGCATATTTATAGTCATATTTCATCAAGAGGCCTAAAGATATATCTCCTGTTTATGAGGAGGGACAAATCCCATCTAGGACACTCATGACCCTCAGCATGATTCATCAAGTGCCCATCAACCAACGTTATTGTTATCCTTTTACAGACAACGTTAGAATGGCAACAAAGCACTTGAGTCCACATCTAGAGATCATAGTGGTTTCAGGTCTAAGAGCGATATACATTATTATCATTGTGAGAATATCTTATGACAATTTCATAACTTACTATGTAGTATTCTCACAGTGGGTCAATCCAATATAAATATTACTCCTAATATTTATATCTATGTATAGACTTGATATCTCATATCTATGACCCATGAGATGCGGTCATCAGTCTACATACATAATAGTCTCGACGCTTTATTATTATCCTTTTATTCATATTAAAGCTTTGACTACGGATTCATTTAAGAATAGCGTTCTATAAGATAATGTAATCTCATGATTAAGTCACACTTAATATATTATTACACGAACTATCTATTCTAAGGACTTTATTAACATTATCTAAATATAATAAAGAGTGTCATATATTATCCAATAATAAAAGTCATGATACATAAGATAGGTTTAACATAAACTATTGGCCTCTAGGGCTTACACCAACAATAGGATGGTAACAACTTACTTGATTTTGTGAGCGTAATTGACATTGAATCCGCAACAATTGGGAAAAATGGCACCTCTTGATCTTCAATCCGCAACAATGGAGTTTTGGAAACTCCTATGCTGTTCATATAACGGAAAGAAACGGCAGTTAACTGACGCTGAAAGCCAACGGTTGTTAACTGTCGGCGCATTGCCTAACGGCAGTTAACCGCCGCTTGGGATAAAAGTGTCATTTACTTGTGTCAATAGGAAGTATTCATTGTCAAAAAAGCAATTTTCTAATCACTAATCCGCAGGTTTTTTGCTCACATATAAGGACTATCAATAATGATACCAACATTGACTTAATTGGTCTTGCAAATACTGCATCTGTCAATAGTAAAAAAACATGAACTTGCCATGTTAACGACAATTGTAGATGTGCATGGATTAAATTCCTAGGACACAAGAATGAGTCAAATACAATATTTCCTACGTTTCACAAACAATTGCTAAGATGGCTATTTTTGGATAAACGCAAGTTGATTTTACAGCTTGGATGAACATGAAGGTATCATGATCTAAACAAGAATTATGAGAAAAATATGGAAGTCAAGAAGATTCTTACCAAACACTATAAGAATCATGTTACAAGCGTTGCTACGCACATGGAGAAGAGTATATGGTATTTTTTTTAAACTGATCAAAGGTTGTGTCATTCCCAAAGGTAGTTCTACAGATTAGGTATGTCGGGAACATAGAAGCAGGGGTGACCCTGAACATGGACGGAAGGAAGCGTCAGCTTAGGACATCATTTTTTAAGAGTGCCAAAATAGTTATTTTTACGATACAAGTTTATTGATTCGCTCAAGACAGCAAAATTTTTAGGTCTGGTTGCATAGAAATATTTAGTGTCGCGACAGTAAAAGAGAGAAGATAAAAAAAATTAACATGTACCTTGCAGATAAAAAAAATTATTCCATATTCATGATTCAATGTTCAAGTGCAAAATTTGTCCTTTCCAGTTTTTGGTATGTACATAATAACTGAAACAGCACCAAAGGAGATAAAAACCAAAAACACTATCTAAGACGAAGTTGCTAGAACAAAAAAACAACCAAATTTCTCTAAACAACATATGAAGAATAATGACAAGACAAGATTAATTCTCCATAGTCTTTGAGCTGCTGTACATTTTCACTATTACTTGTAAACTCTCAGGTTTCTCTCTTTCTTGAAGCCATTCATAATCTTTCTTTTCCTCTTCTGGTATGGATATTCCTTCAACTGAAATTTCAAAAAAGATTCATTGCATTTTAGGTTAGAGACATGACCATAAATAATGATTTATGCTATTTGAAAAATAGAATAATGGCATTTAGGATACATCATAATAAAGGCATGTTTGATGTCCGACACGTGTCTGACACCAACATGACACGCATTGATGTGATTTCTTTCAATAATTTTACTTTCTCAAATTATTATTGGTGTCGAGGGGTGAATGTCTATGTCAGTGCTTCATACACTGACACATTTTCAACCCTGAATCCTATAACCAAACTTCAACTATTTGATTAATCCAAGAGTCGAAGTTTGGCCAGAGTTGATGCAGCCAGTTAATTCATTTTACTGTAAATGTCAACTATGACAATGTATAAAAGGTGTATTCTTGTGTGACGTGATCATGCACATATGGTTTTAACCATCGAACGAAATATGAAATCTTATCCATTCATTAAGACTAGGTAAATATGTACCTGGAAAGTTGGAAAATGGGAAACTTCGATAGTATGCACAATGCCTTCCATCAGGATCAGAGTATGGAGGACCAAGAACATCTAAAACTGCACAAGCTGTTACTGCTGTAAAGCAATGCATGTTGCCGCCATCATCAGGATAAAGGATGGAAGGATTGCAAGGAGCAGTAAAATCAGCATCAACCTTGATTTTCGCCAATCTTTTCTCCGGAATCTGGGCTGGCACAATTTGAACATGCAAATTAATTTTCTATATTTACTAGTCCTGCAAATCTTCACAAAATGAAACTGTCCTCTATCTTTTACAATATTACAATGCATAGGAAGAAATGTCTAATATAAGTCACGGAATAAAAGCGCGTGATAAATATAACTTCCATACACTTTTGGTTCCTCAAAGTAAAATTGTAAGAAATCTTCTCTATATATAAATTTGGCAAATTGGGTGATATGGCAGATGCTCAAGTGATAAAGCGATTTGTCGATGTGATACTAACCAATTAGATTAAAAATGTGTATTATTCATATCATCAAATTATTTATATAAAAAAAAAAAAACTTGCTTAAATTTTTATTCCATTGATTAATTTGATGACATGGATAATATATGGATGAGTAATGCCACATCGGCAACTCACGTGTCATATCAATATCTCACTCACCATATCAATCAATTTCAATCTTTGTCTTGCTACTTGATTACCGACACGAAACAGAAAAATCGGAAACCTTCAAGTATGTTAAGATATTAAAATCCTTTTATTCTCTTATAAAAGTGAATACGCAATTTCATCGATTGACATAAGAAAATACTCACTTTGTGAGACATCAGCAGGCAGGTCACCGGCCCAATCATAAGATTTGATGTGCATAGTTCCAAATAGAAGCTTGCTAAAAACCGTCATTCCAGGGTGATTGTGAAGAGGAATAACTCCTGAAGGTGGCAAGCAAAATATTCCCATCTGCAACACATCAAAATATATAAATAAATAAATAAATAAAAATTTAGTCACTTTATAAACATGTTACATGTTGTAGTAAATGCATCCATAAACTAATTTATTAAATTACTATGTAATTAGATAAACTTAAACCAATTGTAAACAGAATTTGAAAGCAGTTTAGGTGGCAATCAATTATTTTGTTAATTCATTTTCAGGTCAACTAAAACAACAAAATATAGATTCAATATTTTTCTTACCACTTAATTTTACATCTTTTAAAAACAAATCTAGCATTTCTAGGAACTTCGATAATGCCAAAAAACTATCACAATTATTCACTGCATACTAACAAATCTTACATCTTCCTAAGCAATTTAAAACGAACATAAATGAAAACTGAAGATATTTTAAAAAAGTAAACGGGAGTTACCGAGAATTTTTCGCACTCATAAATGTGAAGGTAAGTAATTTTTGGAGTTCCACCATTGATATTGCTGAAATATGGCATGTCTGGTTTCAAGCCAAGGTCTTCTGGCTTTATTCCAGCTGCACAAACAGAAGCAACAGTTAAAATCTTAACTATCATGGCTTATAAAATTAAGTAAGTAATTATCGATCAAATAATTCTTGGAATTGTAAAGAGGAGTAAGGATCCTCTATATTTCTCAAAAGAAAAAGGAATTTTATTGCTATAGTTTTAGAAGTGTATAAAGAATGCGAATATATTTAGCAAATTGGCGACATTAATTAGAATTTATACACTACAATCTATAAAGAAAAAAATTATGAAAATCTTCTACAAATAGTATTAGTTTGGGTGACCACCGAAACACAATGTCAGATCATCTCATATAATGTGACACTCTTAATAATATCAAGCCTAATGGTTGACTATTTCATACTAGTTAAACACTTACTTCAAGCATTTATTAACCAACTACATGTGGCACTTTATCCCCAAAGGACATATAGTTAGGTGCATAAATAAATACAACCAAATCAAGCGGTCCAATAATAATGTGACACAAGGAGAACACAAAGAAGCACAAGTGCTGTAGATGGAAAAAATATTTCTAACCCTAACATGACTTTAGATATAGTACACATTTAAAAAAAAATAACTGATTTTGAGTCATTCAGAAGTACAACATCTCTAACAATTTGTACTGTCTAAGGTACATTTCTAAAAATAAGGATTTTTTAGTAGTGGCATTGAAAAGTAGCTCTAGTTGTACATACTTGAAATGCACTGATTAAATTGACAATGCTATATAGTGTTGACATCATGTAATGGTCAGAAAAATAAATGATTATGAGTACTTTTCTCATGGAAAAACAAGTAAATAATAAGAAGCACTCATAATTTGATGTGCTCTCAACACCTTATTATAGATAAATTAGTATAAAGGACATTTTTAATATAAATCAATTATTTATATCAATTGAAAACAACATTGTGATGATGTGCACTCAAAATGTATAAATGAGTTAAAAAGACATTATTAATATAAATAAATATATTTTACGCTGAATTAAAATTCACTTATTTCTTTGTACTAAAAAAACATGTATTTCTTTATTAAAAAATAAATGTATTACATCATCACACTCTTGCCCTAAACTATTAATTAAATTAAATAATTAAAGTAAGAAATGACACAAATCAGGTATCTATCTATCTTAGTCCTTCTGAGAATACAAAGTCCCATAAAAAATAAAATAATAAACCATCTCTGTCAAAAATAATAAAGGAAAACTCAACAAAATTCACATAAAAATCATGCACAATCCTTCATTACTAGTCTAAATTTTCAACGAAAATATGAAAGCACAGTTGCAAAAACCATTTAAAAAAGGGTAATGATTAAAAAGAAAAACAGGAAACCATAAAAAAAGATTATACCTAAAACTGAACGAAGCATTTCAATGTGTTGAGAAGAAGGAACGATTCCATGAGCAGCATTAGCAAAAACATGTTTACAAGCAAGAAACAGTTTCTGAACCGGCGTCATCTCCGTCCTGCGACGAAGATGCCGCCGGTTCTTCCTTGGTTTCATGTTATTGGTATTTGTCTCATCAAGTAATTCACATAACTCCCTCCCTTTTCTTTCAACCATGTTTCTCTCAATTCCCATTGAAACAGAGCAAAAATACAGAGCAAAAACAGAGTATAAAAACAGAGCAAAAAACAGACCCAGATAGGAAAAACGAATCAAAGAGAAGATTTTTGTAGAGGAATGGTTTTTGATATGAATCAAGAGTGTTGAGACTTGAATTTTGAGAAAAGGGTATGAAAGAAAACGGTGAAAAAGATTGAATGAAACAGAAAACAGAGGAAAACAGGGGAAGGTGATAAGAAAGAGATTCAAAGAGGTTTTTGAAGAGGTAAATGGAACATTGTAGAGAAGTGAAAGACAACAAAAGATGAAAGACAGAAAGAAAGACAAATATAAGAGAGAGAGAGAGAGAGAGAGAGAGAGGTGGTTTAAGGGAAGTGAAACTAAAAACCAGGGGCCATGTTTAGGATTTCAGTGGGCTGCTTGAAACAGCGGATAATACTTTCTATTAGGATGTTTTATTCCTACTTTTTTTTTTTCCATTTATTTTCTACTTTTTCTAGAATATAATAATTCCTACTTTTTTCTTGACTTTTTTTATAATATTATAAAAAAAAAGTTTGATTATATAGATCCACATGCAACTATAATAAAGGTTTGGACAAATTTTGTGTTGAATATAGGTAGGAGAGAATTATCCTCCCTCAAAATACATATTCAACTCAATTACTTCAGAAATGTCAATGCACAATTTTAACTGTTAATATCTTTAATTATCTAAAATAAAAAATTTTAAAAATTTAGTATTTTGAAAATATTTGTCGAGACAAATCAAACAACATCTTACTTGTTAATATTTGTATTTATACATTAGTTAAAAAGTATGTTCAAAATAAATCAGATGAATAGTACACATTGCAAATATTACACATCTATTTTAAAACGGAGGGAGTATCAACATAAATGAGAGTTTATGATAAAATTAATTATACACGTTGTTGAAAAAGAATAGTTTAGGATTATGATAATACTAGTTATATTGTCTTTGATTTTTTTTTTCCCCAATTCTTTGAAGTTGTGCCTTAATTTGATATTTTAGGATATAATACATATGGTGTTGTTCCTTAGCTTACTTCGTATTTTACTCACTAGTGTGTAATGCACGGGCGACAAGCTACTATTTTTTTTATTTTTTATTTATCAAATAAAATTATTTATTTCGTTTTTTTTTTCTTTCACATTTGCATGTGTTTTTGATGCCGCAATGACAAATATGTATCCTATATTTTTATGTTTATTAGTGCTAGATATATGTCTCATGTTTTTATGCATCTGTGAAAAATATATTTCCATTATTTTTATATTTGTCAACAAAAAAACTGCAACAAAATTAATTTGTTAAATAGGATGTCAAGACATTTCCAATGGGAAAAACTGCAACAAAATTAAATACGATGTCAAAACATTTAAAACGTCATAAATAAACGATTAAATGAAAGAAATATGGGATGTAAATAATGGTAGAAGTGGTGTGAACTTGTTTGCTTTTCCAAAGACAAGTTTGATCTTCGTTTGTTAATCTTTTTAAAACGACTTTAGAATTGAGGACGCTAGTTAACACATGTAAGAATTTAATTTTGAGCACAAGTTACACTTAGTAAGTAAAAGGTCATCCATCTAAGTCAACGATGTAAACATTATTTTCCTTATTACAAATTATTTCCTATCATTTATGAATATAAACTTTGAACTTTAATAAAAAAATGTATCTGACCTAGACTGGTTCGGTTCTAAACCGATCTGAACCAATCTAAATCGACCTTGTTTGATTGGGTTCTCGGTTTTTCATTTTGAGATCCAAGAAACCGATCAACCAAACCGATGCTAACTTCACTCCCCATTTTACTAATATTATCCTTCCTCGCACACACTTGTGCTTAGGTCGAAATTAGAGCCCAACATAAAATACTACTTAATATGTTCACTTTCTTCCGTTATCATCTCATCTCATCACTCAGACTCTATTTCATTTCTACTAAAAAAAGAAACCCTAGTCGTCAACCACATATATAACTTAAACCGACGTTCAACATCACTGCTGAGGTTAAACTTTTTTTTATTGAAAATGGATCCAAACTGAACTGTTACATCCGTATATATAGTTCAAAAAGAATAGTTTATGATTATGATAATAGTTCTATTGTCTTAATTTGATATTTTAGGGTATAATACACGTTGTCTTTTTCCTTAACTTATTTCGTATTTTACTCATTCAATCGAAAAATAAAAAAAAACTGCAACAAAATTAAATAGGATTTCAAGCATTTAAATCGTCATAAATCAATGATTGAATGAGAGAAGTTTGGGATGTAAATAACGGTAGAAGTTGTGTGATCACATGTGTAAACTTGTTCGCTTTTCTAAAAACAAGTTTGATCTTCGTTCGTTAATCTTTTTAAAACGACTATAGAATTCAGAGAGCTAGTTCACACGTGTAAAAATTCAATTTTGAACACAAGTTCTACTTGGTAAGTAAAAGGTCATCCATCTAAGTCAACAACGTAAACACTATTTCCTTATTTTAAATTATTTCCCATCATTTATGAATATAAATTTTCAACTTTAAATGAAAATTTGGGTGATGATTGTCTTATTCAAGTCGCGAATATTTAATCTTTTCCTGTAGAGTGTTAGCACTTAAGCTCACGAGGAGAGCTCAATCCAAATGACTAGTCTATTAGGTGGAAGAGTCTCATGACTTAAGTACCACATCAAGCTTTTTTATCTACTCGATGTGGGATTTCTACCACAGAGATAAAGGTCGAAAGAAAAAACTTGTTAACAAATTTTTAGAGAAGAGGATACAGATCATACTCACTGCACAACATGGTTCATACCTCGAGTATATACAAAAGTACTCATAATCATTATATATATAGTTGGGAATAGGCCAGGCCGACCTACAGGGGCCTACGGCTGGCCTGTTTTGGCCTGGACTGTTTAGTAGATAGGCCTAGGCTTAGGCTTTTTAGAAAGCCTGTTTAGTTAAATAGGCCAAACTTAGGCTTCAAAAAAAGACTGTTAAGCCTAATAGGCCGACCTATTAATACTTATTTATTAAAAAATATTTTTTTTATATTAAAATAATTGCATATGTTAAAAATATAAACATCTTTTTCTCTATCTATTAGTCCCTTAATAGGCTTTGTTGTTATAGGCTTTTATGTAGGCTTTAATCTAGTTGAAATTAACTTGTAGTGAAATAGGCTTTTAAGTAGGCTTTAAGACAAGTTTAACCTATTTAGTAGGCCAAATGAACTATTTGATGGCCTTAATGTGAAGTAGGCCTATAAGTAGACTTTCAGGCCAGTCTAGGCTTTTAAATAGGTCAGGCCAGACCTAGAACAACGGTCTATGATAGGCCATTGGCCAGGCTCAGACTTGTGATTTATTTCGTAGGCCAGATTCAGGCCTATCAAAGTCTGGTCTGGCCTGACCTATTCCCAACCCTAATTATATATTACTCCCTCCGGTCCTTATTATAAAAAGAAAACAAAAAAAACATCAAAACCAATGTAATCATTAACTATTACAACTTTTTAAACACTTTTACATGTATGCCCTTGTAGAGAACTGAGAAACATTAAATACATCTATTAATATTAAAAAAAAAAATACATTAAATGAAGAGTAGAAAAGTCTTTTAAACAATAACTACACCTTAAAAGTTATGATATTTTCTTATATATAGAATCAAAGTTTTTTTTTAAATTTTTCTTATAATAAGTTTTTTTTTTCTTATAATAAATTTTTCTTACATAAAAATATAGTCGATTTTGATTTTCATTCCTAGACAATAAAACACAATGTTTTCGTCTTACTAATTCTTTTTTTAGTTTTATTTTTTGCTTCCTAATGAACATAATTTTGACATATCATTAACATCTTTTAAACATTAAATAGAGATACATGTGTGTTGGACATAGTATATTTTCATAACTTGGGCACATTTTAAACTTAAATAGTCATAACTTTGACATTAATATAAGTATAAACAGTCCCTAAAAAAAATATAAGTATAAACAGATTACTATGACAAAAAATAATATATATTTTTTCGGAGGACGAAACATCCCATTTTATTTTTTGGGAATAAAATCATAATTTACTATATTTTTAAGGACGAAAAATTCATTTTACCTATTTTATATTTTCAAATGCAACTGAGATAATCGAAAACTTACACTAAAAAATTATAACAAGTCATGAGATGATGAAAAACAAAGGTTCATGATAACATGTACTCGTAAAGCACATCTTAAGGTTTCCATAACTAACAAATATTCATTGAAAAAAATTAATTTAACTTTTTAAAAAATAAATCGAGACAATTTTCAATATATAATTTATACTTTTGATACATTAACATGTGTCCTTAAGACATATGTTAGCATTTTCTAAACACAAAGGATAGGGGATAAAGGAAAGTGACGGAAATTCAAAATAGACAAATGACAAGTTGATCGCATGCGAGATTTTGAGATGATGCATTATTTTTATGTTTTATCACTTTCAATTTCTCAACAGTTAAGTTAATCCAACGACTTAGATTTGATTCATACGTCTATATATTGTGGTATTGTTTCAAAAAATATCTATAAGTTAAAAACAAAAAAGAAGTTATTCATCTAAAGGGGTTTTTTGTTTTTTTTACAAAGTTACCAATATAAACAATAAGGTGCAAATGCATTTGTGGGAGAGAGCACCGAGGATAATAACAAACATAGAAGAGAAAATCCTAACTTTGTTTGCACTATTATCATTTTCTATTAGATGTGACCCACACATTGCATGTGTTTATTTTTATTTGTATATTTATGTGTTTTATTATGCATTGAGTCTAATTATTTTGTAATATTAATGATATAATTAAGCACAATAACCGAGAAAATATATGAAATAAAATCAAAACGTTCCAAATATGTGAAATAAAAATTTAAGTGTTTTAGCACTTTTTGTTATTCTTGCATAGTTGTTGGCTTTTCTTGAAAGTTGCTATCGTTTGTTTTGATTGGATTGAAATGAATCATTGTCCTTGTAGAACTTGTATTTTGTAAATAGCAAAATATGTAATAAAGAATAGTTTAATATCAATTTGTAGTATATAGCCTTTTGTAGAACTTGATCTTTAAAATATTATTTGGAGGAATTAATATCTCATCGTAATCGTGTAGATCTAGAATCATTCTTTCAAAGATACGGGTTTGATGACAAATGTTTTGTAAAATTGATGGTAGATCTGCACTAGCCATATTTTAAAAGTTGAGATATATTTTAATTATGAAAAAATAGTCTTAGTTAGAAGTAAAAGACTTTTACAATTTGGAACCGTTTGGATTAGCTTATTTTACAGTTTATATAAAATAACTTATGCAAATAATTAAGTTTTTATGTACTTATTTATAAGTTTTTAAGGTAGTTTATGAAAAAAAATAATTTATGAAGATATAATTTTCGTTAGTTAGAACTTATAAATTAAAATAAAAATCTATCTATTTATATAAATTATTTTTCATAAGCTCAAAATAAGTTAAAACTAAACGGGGTCAAAATAAAATAAACTTTTACTTGTTCAGCAAGTATGTAAAGTTTCAATTGAATATAAAAAAATATGTTAGCCATCAAAATTAAAAACTTTAACAAATATTTACTAAAACGTGCATTAAATTGAAATGATATTATTCAGTATTAAAAACACATGTTTTTTTTTTTAACAAATATTAAAAAAAACATGTTGCAACGTATTTGGGTATGATGTTAGCTCAGAGACACACTACACAACGGAAAATG
Source organism: Medicago truncatula (assembly GCF_003473485.1). Lineage (NCBI taxonomy): Eukaryota > Viridiplantae > Streptophyta > Magnoliopsida > Fabales > Fabaceae > Medicago > Medicago truncatula. The sequence continues at coordinate 2,425,671 of NC_053048.1, read as the reverse complement.
ATTGGTTGATATGATAACAGAAAATTGCAATATTAACGAGAATGTTCCTATGTTGATTTGACGAGTTTAAAAAAACAATTCAAAATTATTTATACTTTACGTGAATGTGACAAACTGGTTGGTCAATTCATTTATTTTATTTTATTTTATTTTGTAACATCTCAGACTGCTTTCAGGATTGCCGACTGACCCCACAAATCAACACGAGTCTTTTCAGCGTGTTTTGTCCTCACTCACACGCTTACCGGGAAACTTCCCGGTAGGTCACCCATCCCAAAATTGCTCCAAATCAAGCACGCTTAACTGTGGAGTTCCTATGAAATGAGCTACCGAATAGAAGATGCATCTTGTTGATATAGGTAGTACCAAACAATTCTTATAAGCCTTCCTTCAACCATGCAGTCCCATACCTGCACGGTCTCAGGAACCCTCTCATTCCGGTGTGATTCGGTTCCTCTAGAAGCTGTCAGGAGCCGTTCATTGTCGTGCCTTGTGTGTAACACCCAACGAATAATACATTTATTCAAGAAATAGAGGCTACGCCACATTCAAAATTCAAAAACCAATAAACATGTATATAAACCTCAACAGTCGCAGCGGAATATAAACCAGAGTAAATCCAAGTATACATGTTATGAATCAATAAATTACATCAACATAGATACATCTCAAAAATCCCAGCAAACGGGTAATCTCCAAACATCACAAAATCCAAAGATAACCTAATCTAGACCGACACAACGAAGCCTAGATCAGAGCCGACTAAACATCTAAACACCGATATCGGAGAAGCTCCCAATATCCACCAAGCACAAAAACTCACCAAGCATCTAATCCTGCACAACGTCTACCCATCCATACAGATAGGCAGGCGGTCCATAACAGATCCACTGGGGTAAGTATTACATTATCATAATCCAAATAACATATAACATGAATATTTCAATTTAAACATCATGCACTTGATCAATAATAATATTCCCACATCAATACTTACATCAAACCCCAATATCTCACATCAATAATCACCAATCACATGTGTCATGAACAAATATCAATTCACAGTTATTCATACACAATCACCAATCATATACATCATGAACAATCACCAATCATAAGCCATGAACAATCATTAATCATATTTCATGAACAATCACCAATCACATGTATCAGGAACAAATATCAATTCACAAATATTCCTTCACAATCACCAATAACAAATATTCATGAATAGTCATTCATCTCATTTCATCACCAATCACATTTATCAAACAAGACTCATGTCATGATATGCACTTATTGACACATAAATGCATGTGGTACCAAATTTCCAAAAAGGTCGTCACCCAAATCCAGATCTCAAAAGATCTCTGCCAGGCCGAAGCCCTATAACGAATAAAACATCGTATCCAGATCTCAAAAGATCTCTGCTAGACCGAAGTCCAAAACTAGATCTCAAAAGATCTCTGCTAGGCCGGAGCCCAATAATGAATAAAACATCATTTCATCTCGACTATGATGCATGGACATGTATAAGGACTCGATAATGCGACAGCAATCACAATTTTCTCCACAATATATAGGACAACACCCAATTATATTGTTCATCTCCACAACATTTGCATTATCAAGAAAACATGCCCATACAAAAATAAATCATAGTATTCACCATCACACTCCAACATGATTATCAATAATCAACAACATCATTCAACATTAACTATATCATATAGCTTCACTATTCCAAACAATTCTCATATTCCAAGTAAGAGAACATACAACATCTCATGACAATTATCATATCCAACATATAACCATTCATCATACATCAACATGATTATCAATAATCAACAATGTTGTTCCACATCAACTATCACATATAGTTTCACCAATTCAAGCATTATCATATTCCAAGTAATAGGGAAAACAATATCTCATAATAAATATCATATCCAAAATATAATCACTCATTCATACAACTTCACTTAGTCATAAAAGAATGGTCACCACAATTCATAAGACAATTAGATCAAGAAACATTTCTGACCAAGACCGTGTCAAGTGACAAGCGGCCAACATTGACAATTCCCAAGACAAAACACCATAGCCAAGTTGAGAGTTCTCAAACAACCTTAACCAATCATGTATTCATGAATTTAAGTTGCCTCCGGACCATTAAACATTAATCCAAGAACAACTTAAGTTCGTATGAAAAACCCCATTTCATCACTTTTCACATTCCCACCCGAAATATTACCTTTTACATGATTAGAACAAATGGACTAAAACCAAATAAATAAACTCTAGGACCTCCACCATGTGTATACACAAGTCACATATGAGTGCAGTAGTGTATACATCAACGTTTCATAGGCCAACTCACTTAAATTCAAGTTTTGCAAAGATTCATATCATAAATGTTTCATTAAAGTCCAGAAAACACAAGGGCTCACTAAGCCATTAATACAAATCTATTTCTTCCATAAAAACATCCCTAGATGATTAGGATAAAGTCCCTACACTTAGGAAGAAGTTTGGAACCAATTGGAGCGAAGAAAATTGCATTTTTGAGGTTTTTGGTCAAACAGCATCGTGGCACGTTGGTTTCCCATCGTGGCACGATTTTTCCAGAATCAGACAGGCTGAAAACCTGGTCAAAATCGTGGCACGTTGGCCCTGAATCGTGGCACGATGGTGGTTTGACAGACAGCATCAGATTTTCAACTTCTACGTTTTCGCGCATAAAAATCAAACCGTTAATTCGTTTTCGATGCCGTTTTCGCCTACATGCTCCTAACACTTAGCACTATCATAATGCACAGAAAAATCCCAGTTTCAACAACCTCAAATTCATTTTACAAACCTCACACAAACACTCGTTTTCCAAATCGGTTAACAAATGAATTTTCAAACGAAACTCCCGTTTTCTTCCAAAACGACTCGACTAACGTAACCATAACATAAAAACAGAAATTCCATCAAGTTTAACTCATCCAACCACATAGACAACTCAGTCAACAACTTTGTATATCAAATTTCACTTTGGGTTCTTCACTTGAACATCTAGCACAACTTCACCAATACAAACAACTTATTTCATAAAATGGAATACTCATGATATCATTCAAGAACAACAACATATCTACTTCAACAACACTTCATGTAGACATGAATTCAACAACACAATATCCCAATCCAACAATTGAGCAAAACACATAAGTATCCATTTTCACCAAACTAACAACAACAACTTACTTCACAACAACAAAATTATGAATCATGCATACCCAAGCCATGAATTAGCATCCATAACATCACTTAACAACATCAACATCTATTGATCATGAAACATATCACAATTCATCAACAACCATGCATAATTCACCAATTGAGCATAATTTACAAACTATCCATTTTCATACATCATGAACTTGCAATTTCATCATCAACCATTCATTTAACATCAAATTAACATATCCAAACATATCTCTACAACATAAGCACGAATTTCAAAGATTGGGTACATGATAATCACTTATTCTCATAATCAATTATGCATAGAATCAAGAGAAAAAGAATTAACCAAATGATTATGATAAAAACTAACCGCCTTACCTTAGATAAAGATTAATCCCAACTTAGGCTTCACTTTAACTCCTAAGCTCACCCAATCTTGATTCCTCAAGCTCTTCTCTCCAAAACCCTTTTTTCTTCTCTTCACCCCTTTCTCTCTCTACCTCTCTCTAGAAATATCTTGTGAAAGTGAATGAATGAATTTCTCTAAGACAACCCTAGTGTTATCTCCACTAATGGGCTCAACCTAGTTTCTAGTGGGCTTAACCCATTTCTATCCATACCAAAATATTTCTACACTTCAAACGATATTTTAATTAATAACGGTAAAATGTCACTAACGGTAAAATCTCGACTTTCTCTAGTAACTTAATGAAATAACCACTCTCACTAAACACTAAAAGTAATTCTCACCCCAAACTATAATTTTACCTGTTCTCACAAAATTACCAAAATACCCTTCTAATACGAAAACCCATGAAAATGCACCCATGATGATTAATCACACACACAAACACATAAACACATAATAAAATAAATAAAATAAATCTAGATAAAAACCGGGCTGTTACATTGTGCACCGGCGACCACTCCCCGCCCTCGTCAGCCTTGGGTGTTACATGCCCACCAGCTTCCGCTTGGTTCGTCCCCGAACCACACCGTACTGGGAGAGGTCGGCTCTGATACCATTAGTAACATCCCAGACTGCTTTCAGGATTGCCGACTGTCCCCACAAATCAACACGAGTCTTCTCAGCGTGTTTTGTCCTCACTCACACGCTTACCGGGAAACTTCCCGGTAGGTCACTCATCCCAAAATTGCTCCAAGTCAAGCACGCTTAACTGTGGAGTTCTTATGAAATGAGCTATCGAAAAGAAGATGCATCTTGTTGATATAGGTAGTGCCAAACAATTCTTATAAGCCTTCTTTCAACCATGCAGTCCCACACCTGCACAGCCTCAGGAACCCTCTCATTCCGGTGTGATTCGGTTCCTCTAGAAGCTGTCAGGAGCCGCTCATTGTCGTGCCTTGTGCACCGGCGACCACTCCCCGCCCTCGTCATCCTTGAGTGTTACATGCCCACCAGCTTCCGCTTGGTTCGTCCCCGAACCACACCAATGTAACGACCCAAAATTTGAGAGATTAACTTATGAAATTCTTGGTAAAAAAAAAGAACATTTCTTTTAAAAATAATAATAAAAGTAATTGAAAACTCATTGACTTAAAAAAATTGAATAAATAAGTTTCTCTTGAATTTTCAGAATAGGAAATCAAAGTTGTTTTACATCAAAATATAAAATTCCTAAGAACAAGGCTTTCCGCCTTTCACTACCCAACGACACTTCCTAGCTGGTCATAACTTTGAACACTTGTGAGAAATCTCACCAAGGCGCATCAAAGGTCCACATATCTCGGAGCCTCCAACTGTAAGTCATTATCATTATCTGATTTTCAAATACGGAAAAGTGTTAGCTCCCAAACAAACAAATATACAAGTTATACATTTATTTAACATGTATTTAAAGACATGCAAATAGTACAAATATTAATATAAAGTACACAAAATGTCAACACCCAAAACAACAATGGACTCGACAAATGCACAACACCCTAAAGGTTAACCTATATGCGACACAAATGATCCGGATATCACCTCCTTATAGGGCAACAAAAGTTCTTCGTAGATATTTGTGGGCTTCAACCAATTATGAACACTCCACCGTGACTCCAACCAATTATGGACACCACATACCCCACGGGTCCCAACCAATTATGGGCACCAAAAGAAGACAACGAGCCTCAACCAATTATGAGCACTCAAAAGGAAACAATAAGCCCCAACCAATTATGGGCACTCAAGACTTCGGGTCCCAACCAATTATGAGCACCACGCGACAATGAATGTATGCATGCGACACCTGCTTATTAACTCCACAAAATAGACCACTCACAATGAGTATCCGACTTAATTAATCATTGTCTTAACCACCTGCTAGAGACATTGATTACACCGACAGTAACGCTGACTAACAAAATATGCAAGACCTCAATCCAAGCATGAAACAACAAGTTATACTCACAACCAATCAATACAAAATCAAGTTCACATAGTATGTAAGCATGATACAATACATAAACATGTTAAAAACATCACCCTTTTAAAAAAACAAGTAAATACATATATAAAATAAAAAATGGAGCGCCCTTTCCCTTACCTTAGCAATATAGCAGCTATTAATATTTCTACTCATGGTCTTTGCTCCACTGAATCTATACCTTCACAAAAAGTACTTACTAACTCAGTTTCCAACTCCTATTCATATTACTCCTAAATCCTACTCAAGGCTCGGTTAAAATAAGATTTACCAATAACTCCTGCTTAATTGTTTGGTTATTAAAATAGAATCTTTAGATTAGTAAACAAATATAAGCACCTGGTACAAGACAAATATAAGCACCTGGTACAAGTATAGTTACTACATTATATAAACGAATGCTAGGAATTAAATTCTAGAATCACTTCCACTAAAACTTATTTTTTTAAGCACTTAGATTAAAAGACTTCAATCATAATACTAGTAACACTTTCAATTAAAATCAAAAAGTTTGACTCAAAATTTACTCAAAGGTTTCATTCATGTAGTCAAAACAAACACACCGTAATGTCCTATTATTTAAGAAGCATCAAACTTGTTTTAACTAAAAACCTTTCATCGATTAATCATTCCAATAACCATTTTAACTCACCAAAGATAACTAGAATAATGGACTAATTTTATTCAAGGTTGCACTCATAAAAATATGTCCCGTTAAAATAGAATTCAATAAAAATATTTAGAGAATGGTTCAAGGATAAATAAGTGCTAAATGAAAATTGGAATAAAGCTTAGGAAAATAACACTGATTTCTTTTCTTTTCAAGAGTTAGGAGTTCCAATAGTCATGTCACGAATTTATTTTTATTCTATAGGGGAGAGTAATTAGTCTTGTTCTACTAGCATCGTTTACATATATATAACAATAAAAAGAAAGATTCTTACTTGATTATGATAATTTTCCTAAGGTTTGCTCTAATCTCTCTATTAACCCTTCATCCTTCTCCGCTATGGTTCTTCCTTTTCTCTCTATTCTTCAAAGTGTAGAATCAGCAAAGTGGTGACTAAATAGAAGAGAAGAGGTAACTGATTGTTATTATTAGTGAAATAACTCTCCCACTAACTCTCTTCCTAGATGAGTGGCACTATACTTGAGGAATGGTAGGTTACACGGTTTTTTTCTTTCTTTCTTATACACATTTCTTTTTCTCTACACTAGTTATTCTATTGTATACCTGTCCCATTTCCTGTTCTATACTATTGGCTGATCATTATACTTAATTAAATTAATACTAACATGAGATAAAGATGAGGAATTCCACACGTGCACACATAAAAATAGTAGGAATAAATAGTTAGTTATAGGGTACACTATTTAATAATTAATATAATGAATTTTGGCTATATACTTTGAAAGAAAAATACAAAATAATATTATCACTTAATAAATCACAAAGATAAATTATTTTAAAGTCAAATTAAGATAAAATAATTTAGAATAAAAATATGATAAAATACCATGATCTTACATATTTAACGAAATCTTTTCTTAGAGATTTAGTGAATTATTAACATATCCGACACTTGCATGCTTTAAAATGTTCGCCGGCACTTGCATTATTTAGAATGTTTGTATAATGAAGACTGTTTCTGCATAGAGCATTTCTATATAGTACCGAAAGCTTGCTTTTAACGAAATTAGACGACAATAGGAAAACATAGTGTTCTATTGATGGATATATTGATAATTACAACTTTAAATTATAACAATTCTCGCTATTATTGTAACAAACAACATTAGTGTTCTATATATTTGATGCATCCTTTTTATGACATATCGAGCGTTTGCATATCTCAAAATTTCGTATAAATCTGTATTCTTTTTCTTTCCTTTGGCTTTCTACCACTTTATACAAAACATATATGATTTAAGAGAGATAATGGTTTGAAAAGGTTCCTCTTTCTCTTCTCTCTTTTAGACTATGAAACTCAGATACTTCAAAACGAAGACGTACCCGTATCGGATACGTATTATATACTAATTTTCCACGGATATGTACTCATGAAGTATCAGAATTAATTAATTTAATTTTTAAAAAATATATTATCGGATACTTATATGATACTCCATATATACACAAGGATACTTATAAGATACTTCACATATATGTATCCTAGAAAAAGATAAAAGGTAAAAAAACGAGACAATGTTGTAAAAATTAAGGAGAGATATATATGATTCAATTTTAGATATGCATTAGTAGAATTGTTTCAAAAATTATACTTCTTGTGGATGAAGGTAATGAGGGAGAGAGATGATTCATTTAATCAACATTTGATAAAATTTGTGTTGAGTTCTTTTAATTATTCTTCTGTCGATATCCAAACATATGAAAATATAATATGATTTATAAGAAAAACTTTACATTTTTTATTTTTATTTTCATCACATGTATTATTTTTTAAAAATTGTGACTTTTATAATTAGATAATAATGAAGAGTAATCAATGTTTATTTTCTTCAAGTATTTTTACATACAAATATGTTTTGGTATAAAATTTTTGCTAACGTATCTTGACAGTATCGTAATTTAAAAAAATTCGCGTATCGGCGTACCCGTACCCATATCCGGGCTTCATAGCTTTTAGACTTTGCTCCAAATTTTTTGCAAAGAGATTTCTAAGAGTACCAAACATTAGAATTATCGATATGATAAACAGGACATTAAAGTTCAACAGAAAATTGAATCATACAGAACAACCCCTGGTTTACCGCTTTGCCGTGGGATACAACGGTGTTATGTGCCCGTTCTTTATTTTTGTATTAATTTTTTTATCAAATAATTTAGTGGTTAAAAATTCATCTTTAAAATGAGTAAGTGGAAAATCCAGGATTCAAATTTTGGCCCCAACATATAATGCAATTTTCCTACCAACAAGGTAAAAATATAAGGAGTTATGATGATATGGATAAATGTATAATTACTAGAATTGAGACACTTGATTCAAAACACTAACTGTTGTAACAAACTCTAAAAATATTTAAAAAATAAATGCAACAGACACTTAAAAAACCTCATAGAATAAAAGAAAACAACATCCATTCCATATTTATATTTACAAAAATATCACCTATTCACAGCTTGGTTACCCAACAAGGTAGCAGATTGTGCAAGTTTATATATCTTACTGAAATTACATTGAGAAATTGCCTCTTTATCAAATATAGCATCTGATAAAACAACTGCTGATGCTCCTCGCATAATATATTCCTCCATTGAATCTACAAACAATTAGAGGTAAATTATTCCAATGGTGTTAACTTAATCTGCTAATTAAAATGCATACTTGTGTCTATCAAACATGTATGGAAGAGTTTACGTTCTAATAATAAGCAGCAATCTTTGATAGCCTAAAAAGCAAAATCGATCCTGTGAAAACTGTTTTATCGTGCATCCGGCTACAAACCGTTAGATTAAGAGAGTAAAATTGTCTCTTTCTTAACTTAACGGTCTGTAATCGCCATCGGCTTGCTTTTTTATTTCTGATTCCAACGGTCTGAAGCCGACTACGTATGATCAAAGTCTAGATGGTCCAAAAAAAGAAAAATTTAAATAAGACCAACGTTGAGAATGAGAAATAATATGTTTGCAATCGGTAGCTGCGATGCACCTGTGTAATTGTTTATTTGTTTGTTTCTGTTTTTAATTTTCTATGCAATTGATAACACATTTTGATTATAGTAATATCTGAGAATTTTGGACATTTAAATTTCTCCTAACACCAAAAAAAACCTCCTATTATGTCATAGAGGGCATCGGAACTTAAAATCACTCAAATGTATATAACTCAATAGAAGAAAATGTGAAACTACCTATTGTTATTCCCTGAGAAGCAACCATAGAAACATGAGGAAAGGGCTTCTTTAGTGCTGCTATATACTGAAATCCACCAAGTGCTGAAACTGGATAAATCTATCACATGAAATAACAAGCTAACATATAATGCACTGTATATTAGTGTATAAATAAATCGGATAGTAAAAGACACAAGTGAATCTACATAATCAGACAGTTCTAAATATGCAAGCTAGGAGGTACTGTGCTAATCGAAGCAGAAATAGAACATGAAAAAATGAAGTAAGTCGTGTCTGTCAAATGAATGCATTTTGTCAGTATTTTTAACATTCTTCACCGCCGAGGTCATATCCCATTCAATGCAGAGTTGTAAAATTTAGCACCCGCATTAATTGCAGTTTTTGCAGGACTCGTTAGAAATTTAGCAAATTTAACTGCATTGCATAGCGGAATTTGAACAAATCACTTTGTTCCGCAATATGCTTAAGTACAAAATATTGTGAAATAGCGACGTTATACCACTTTTGCATTGCGGAACTTGGACAAACTGCTGTTTTCTGCAATACTCAATTGACAACACTGATTCAATGTGGCACTTAACAAACTCCGTCACACTCATAACTGGATACCATCTTAAAATTAGGTTTGACATTGCTCAATCGTACAAAACCAGCTAGCAAGGTGGGGGACACCTCCCATATATAAACAATTTTTCATGCCATATCGCATGTAACCGTTTAAGTATAGTCTATATACCCTAAACTCGTCAATTTGAGATCCGATTTGGGATTTTCTTTGGGAGGTATTGGGAAGAAATTGGAATGTAATAATATTGATATTGATTTTTATAGATACAGAAGAAAAGGTTTCGATTGATTTAAACATAAAAGAAAATAGAAAGGCCTACCTTGACCATTTTAGCACCTGCATCATATGCAGACAATATCTGCATTTGCAAACAATGATCATTATTAAACAGCGGTCTGTAGAAAGCAAATGGAAATTTCACATTTTATTACTCCAGTCTTGGACTATTCATATACGAAAATGGATTAGGATGGTAATAATGACTAATAATATGACATAATCAAAAATGAAAATGACGAGAATAAACTAAAATTAGGGAAATAAAATGAAATCAGAGATAATCAAATATGATTTCTCCTAATTCTTTTAGACAGTCAAATGCAATGGATTGAACATTTATATTGCAGGAATAAATCATGAAATCTGTTAACAGCTTGAACCTAAAAGTTGACACTTACTTCGGTTGGAGTCATTGTTCCGGGAATGTATAAAATGTCACCACCTTGAACATAATTCAAAATATCCTGATAAAGAAGTTAAACAAAGCTGCATATTGGTAAGACATCCTAGTATGGCCTCAAATACTGAAATTTGACAGTCAATAATCTCAAAATCCCATTTTAACAACAATAATAATTATAAAGTAAATGTAAATAAAATTTCAAACCTTAACATTTGCAGGACTCATTAGAAATTTAGCCCCGGCTTTAATTGCAGTTTTTGCATCCTCAATCCTGAGAACAGTTCCAACCTAAGGGCAGATATCTGTTGAGTTCAGACAATCGTTGAAAAGAAATGTAAATCTTCTATAATGTAAATGATAGATATTTGATCATCTATATGTTACGAAGACAATAACAACGACCAACGTCTTCTCTCACTCAGCATGTTGGGTACGTGTATCAATGAGCCATAACGTCCTGTTAAGCACCGACACAGATACCGAACACAACATTAGCCCGTCGACACCGGTAATAATTTGAGGGAATAGAATTATTGAATGTAACCACGTGTTTCAGTATCTGACACTGGGCACATTTTCAATCAGGTGTGTCGGTGCTGCATAATCATATTATTATCGCATTTAACGACAAACTATTTTTCAATTCTATATTCTTTTTAATGATTTGGCATATGGTTTTCCCTTGCATCGCTCGACCTCTAACTATTGTAATATCTTTAACATATTCTATCCTTCGTACTAATGCTTCTATAGATCTTCTTCACACATGTCCAAACACGTAAGACAAGATTCTACCATCTTTTCTACAATATAAGCAAAGCCACTACACTTTTCTCTTTAAGACTTTCATTCTTATCCCTATCTTATCTTATGTGACAACTCATTCGTTATAACATCAATATCTCTATCTCAAAGAAATCATGACAATTTTCAATAGGATTCTTGTGCAAGCTAGTAATATCTTGTAATTTGAATAGAGAAAATTACAATCTTATAATAATTTCACGTGTGTCGGAGATTCTAAATATCCAGAGTTACTTAAATTTTGGTTACATTATAGCATCGATAATTAGAACATTGAGTTAATCAGCGAGCATAACGATATCTTTTTCACGTTCATAAACTTCAGTTCGGTTCATTTGATATAACACTGATGAAATGTGAGAAATCAAAAAGAAACTTAAAGAATGAAATCATACCCCTAGAGTTATTCTAGGATGCTCCTTCACCAGCTGCTGTAGAACCTACACAGACAAGAAGCAGATTACGAAATTTAAACCTCAAAAACAAGAAAAGTGAGGAAGCAAATAAGGTTAGGTTCGGTTACCAACCTCAAAAACACCTGGGGTAGACATCACAATCTCCAACTACATGTGAAGAAAACAAAGATGTGGTTACAGATTTACACTGTCATTATAGACTAATTTTACACTCTCTTAGAGAATATCTAAGACAGAATGGAAGATGCACTGTCATTGTAGACTAATTTTACACTGACAACTAATGATTAGAGAATATCTAAGACAGAATGGAAGATGCACTGTCATTGTAGACTAATTTTACACTGACAACTAATGAGAATTCAATATTTTGCAGTTATATTAAGATGTGGTTACAAATTGGATTTATGTGGCAATATGGAGTTTTCATTGAATGTCAATGTAAAACTAATTTACGCCGATAGTGTATCACCATTAAACTCTATTTTGAAATGGCATAAGGATGACTAACTTTCTCTCGAGGTGGCTGAATAGCATCTGAAGCGATTCAACTATTAGTATTATACAAAACTGATCCATATAAATGTTGTTGAATTTTCTTTTATTATTAAAAATCATTAATAAGTCAAAATAAAAGAACATGAAAAGTAAACTTACAACTGAAATGCCACCTGCTATTGCAGCATTTGCAGCTTCCAATGCCACTTCTGCACTATATGTAAGTGACAAACAAAAAGTAAGCCAACATAAACAGATTTGGAAATTTTTTACCAACTGTAGTTGTGACTTTTCAAATTTTTCGTTTTACCCAAATGTTAGAATATCAGTTGTTATTGTTAATAATTTCTCCGTCACCAGAGTCCGAACCCAGTTCCTTTAACTCCTTATAACATGAAAAAGAATGTCCAAGTTCAGCAGAAAGGGAATGGACAAACACACACGCTCGCAGACATACACAAGGTAAAATACCCTTCTCATCATCAACATTCAGCAACGTATCATTGTATGTAACTACATGTATCATTGTCGAGTCGGCTACTCAAACACACTTTCAATCTACCTATGTAACACTGATAGTTTGGAAAAAATGAAAGTGATTGTCTATAACCACACACATGTCATTGTTGTGTCGACCACTCAACATACTTTCAATCGACCAATGTTACACCGATAATTCGATAGAAAGAAAAAAGTGATTGTATCTAACTGCATGTGTCATTGTCGTGTGATACACTCTAACACGCTTTCAATTTGAAATGTTGATACTATATTCAACCACAAAATTGCATCAAGTACTAATGAAATTCTACGCCCTCCCATCTTGCCCTGATCCCATAAATTGATTACGTGTTGACTAAAAACAAAATTCAGTCCCTCACAGTTTACTAGGAGAGAGAGATATAATACACTGACAATTTGGATATTATTTTTTCTAACTGGGCCATATGAAAATTATAAGGGACCAAATTAAGTTTTAAGTTCTACTTATCTAAAAAAGATTCATAAAAATGAGAAAGAGAAACGAAAATGAAAGTAAAGAAGAAAGTGGAAGGTGGGACCTATTGGCTCTGAGACAAGCAATGACACCAGAATTGTTGATTTGGCAGAGTGTTTTATCAACTGTGGTGGATACTGAAAGCTGAGGATGAGACTCTGAGGCTTTGCATGTAACCCTGCTGCTAGGAAGACGCATAGAAGAAGTTGAAGAAGACAACCATTGACATTGGTTCAAGGTTAAGGTTGTACTTGCAGAGGCCATTGTTTGTTGTAAGTGCAAAGGTTCTAGTTTTCTGAAAATACGACATGTGGGTTTAGTCGAAGATTTATCAAAGGCTTATCCTTTGCATGTCCCGAAATTTTACTCCAACGTGGAAACAACACGTAATAAAACCCTAAAAACAATAATAGTTGTGTGTTAACCATCTTATCTTAGTAGAGGATATTGTTACAAAACTGGTTTGTAAGGTGAGGATTGTCTCCTCTTTATAAACTCTTTCTCAAGAGTCTTATCTATCCGATGTGGGACTTGAATTTTTCCCAATATATATTGTGAGTTTTATTTATGTGTATAAACTAGGATAAAAAATGGAAAAAGCAACTTATTCTGATTGTGACTAGTTGCAATTTAAGCGTTGGAAAAATGTCATTTACTCTCTTAAACACTTGAGTGACCAATTTAATTTTTTAATGAATGATTTAGTGATCAATTTCACAGTGTAACAATTTGTAAGACTTGCGTTCAAAAAAATACAAACAAAAATAAAAAATTTCCTATCTAATTTGACCTATGAAGATGAGTTAGAACACTTCGTCGTCAGCATTGTTAACAACAAACGTGATTGATATGCTAAATTGATTGACATTAAAAAATTCAAAAACATGTTGATTATTTCAAATAATTCAAAGATAAAATAGATAAAGTTGATCGATGCGTGCAAATTCAAGGAAAAATAGTTTCAATTGATAAGGATAATACATGTAAGAAATTTGACCACCACAAAAAAGATAAAGTTGATCGATAAGTGCAAATTTGAAGAAAAAGTAGTTTATTTAGTCTCTCAAAATCCCTTCCCATAAAATATGCAAGAAGGTCCGGGTTCAAACCCCGGCCACAAAAAACAAAAAAAAAAAAAACAATACTTCTCCTACTCACGATTCCAACTGCAACAGTGGCACCTCATTGGAATCAACTTTCAATCGTTTTTACAGAAGCATAACTGAAAAGTGAAGAAGAAAAATACATCATATTTCAATTCCATTTTCATACTGAATATAACCTCATTCCTCAAAGTCTATAAAATTAGGATCCAAAACCCTTCTCAAATTTTCTTAATTCCAATTCCCTTTCACACATTTTATCAAACACATGGTGGGTCTCTTCCATAACACCAAAAAATGCACAAACTCTTTTTCTTCAACAACCTCAAAAACCATATCCACACTCCAAAACCAGCCTCATACATATTCAACAACCACTTCACAACACAATCCAAAAATCTCCCTAACATAGACACAATCACAACAATCATCAACAACCACCCATTCCCACAAAAGCCCTTACACCCAACACTCCTTCACTATTTCCCACCAACAACACCAATCCCATCTTCGTTAATTCAAAACATTCTTATACGCTTATTCGCTTCGCATTCCAATGGACTCAAAGCATTGGAGTTTTTCAATTTCACTATAAAAAACACTCACACCAACCCATGTGCAAGTTCACTTGAAATCACACTTCATATATTAACAAGAATGCGTTACTTCGATAAAGCTTGGAGCTTGTTGATACAAATTGCGAATACATACCCTGGTTTGCTTACATTGAAGGCAATGAATATAATGTTGGCGAAGATTGCTAAGTATAAATCTTTTGAGGAAACGCTTGATGGGTTTAGGAGGATGGAGGAGGAGGTTTTTGTTGGGAGGGAGTTTGGGAGTGATGAGTTTAATGTGTTGCTTAAAGTGTTTGCGACGCAGAGGCAAATGAAGGAGGCGAGGTCGGTTTTTGTTAGGTTTGTGGATAGGTTTAAGGCGGATACGAAGAGTATGAATATTTTGTTGTTAGGGTTTAAGGAAACGGGTGATGTTACGTCTGTTGAGTTGTTTTATCATGAGATGGTTAAGCGGGGGTTTAAGCCTGATAGTGTGAGTTTTGGTATTAGGATTGATGCTTATTGTAAGAAAGGGAGGTTTGGTGATGCTTTGAGGCTTTTGGAAGAGATGGAGAGTAGGAAGTTTGTTGTGTCGGTTGAAACGATAACTACGTTGATTCATGGAGCAGGGTTGGTTCAGAATCCGGGGAAGGCGTGGCAGTTGTTTAATGAGATTCCGTTGAGAAATTTGGTTGTTGATTCTGGTGTTTATAATGCGTTGATTACGACGTTGGTTAGAAATAGAGATGTTGTATCTGCGCTTTCGTTGATGGATGGGATGATTGAAAAGCAAATTTTGCCGGATGGTGTAACTTATCATACAATTTTCTTAGGATTGATGAAGTCAAGAGGGATTGAAGGTGTGTCTGAGCTTTATCAGAAAATGACTAAGAGGAAATTCGTTCCGAAAACAAGGACAGTTGTGGTGCTGATGAAATATTTTTGTCACAATAGCCGGCTTGATTTGAGTTTAAGTTTATGGAATTACCTTGTGGAGAAAGGACATTGTCCTCATGCTCATGCTTTAGATCTTTTGGTAACTGGGTTATGTTCAAGGGGTTTGGTGCAAGAAGCTTTTTCATGCTCGAAACAAACGTTAGAGAGAGGAAGATATATTAGTTCTACAGCATTTCTAATGCTGGAGAGGCTTTTGAAGCAATCGCGGGATGTCGACAAATTAAAGGAGCTTGATCAGATGATTAAGAAATTGCGAAGTGTCTTACCACCGTCTAGAGGACATGCTACTGGTATTTCTGACTCCAAGGTTATAATGTAGCATCTTTATAATTTCAAATATAAATTATGTTGCTGCCTGAATTTGGTGAATTTTTTTCCTGTATATTAACATGTGTAATTCTTTAAATTATGATTTAATGAATAGCTACTTTATTATACCCCCAAGTGACAACACTAACGCTATACCATTTTATCTAGCCATCTAAATATTTACGTTTATTTGGTTTGACCTAGTGATTTTGCATTCAATCTGTTCCATTAGGGCCTGTTTGGACTTTGGATTGCCAAATTTGAATTTATCTCTACGAATGAAGTACTTGTTTGGAAGAACTTATAGAAACAGCTTATGGCATGTGCATAATTTAGCTCATTCCCATAATCTCTTTCGGATAGCTTATAAAGCAGTTTGACTTTATTTTATCTTTTGTTACTGAAATAGTGTATACATAAGCCCTTATGCAATAAGCACTTGATTTAACTGTTTATCCAAACATACCAAATTAAGTTTTAGCCCAATGATATATAGTTCTTCTGCATAATCCTTGTGTCAGGGTAAAAGGGGATCTGTAATTGCAACCTAACTAGATCAGGGGGGTGGGATTAATTTCTTGCTTACTAGGTGAGAAGATATGGTATGGTGCTTGTGTTTTGGTGGAACCAAATGAAAAACTAAGGTTTTTGCAATATAATTTTTATTGATGCAACAATTTCCTCCTTTTGTTAACTTTGCATTGTAAAAATGAGTGACATTGAACAATGCCATTTATTTTGGTTCCAAGTGTTTGTTTAGTATAAGCAAATCATTTCAAGTATTTGACAATCAAAACCAGAACTACAACAGGATAAAAACACATCTAGATCAGTTTTTATGATATGATGCTACCGATACCAACTTAACTAGGTCGCTTACAACAAATGAGAGGATAAAACTAATTGTCAAGATAGAGAAGTCCCCTCGAATATAACAAAACTCGCTTTTAGTCCATTCAAACATTCAAAGTTGAAACATCATTTTAAAAGGGTTCTTGTCAAATGTTCTCTAGCTGTTGCCCATGCTTGAGTTCGTGTCTGGAATGTCAAAACTTCACTGTCAAGTAATGTCACATGTTTACCCTAAAATGTAACAGTCAAGTGCGGGATAATGAGTAAGATAATAACTATTTATAGTCCTAAAACATAAAACAAGTTTGAGGAATAATTCTAGCAACTTCATTTGGAAAGCCGAAAAGAATGGAAAGTACTCGGTTCGAAGTGTGTATAGACTTTGTGTTGAAGAGATTATTGACACGTCTTATCTTCGTCGACCGGGTGAGTGGTCAGCCATTTGGAAGTTAAAGGTCCCTCCGAAAGTGAAAAATTTGGTATGGCGTATGTGTCGTGGGTGCCTTCCAACTCGAATACGCTTGCAAGACAAAGGAGTCAATTGTCCTACAAATTGTGAGAGTTGCGATTCTGCAAATGAGGATATGGCAGACGTCATGTTTGTATGCCCTTTTGCGGTACAGGTTTGGCGCAGGAAATTAATGCTGCTGTCCTCACAGCAAACTCGGCAGCTGATGTTGTTTTTCAGTTGCTGCGTATGTTATTGGTTGAACTCAAGCAGCAGCTTGCAACCGTGTTTTGGAGTCTTTGGAAACGCAGGAATTTGCTGATTTGGGAGAACAAGAACGAGTCATGTGCAATGGTAGTAGATAGAGCACGTGTGCTGTTAGAAAGAAGATTGGCATTTTGCCAACATAACAGGTATGCAGTAGCAAGCATTTTCACATAATGAACAGCCCATGCTGAGAATAATTCAACCTTCAGATGATCATATTCATGGTGTGCCCTCTCTCAGGAAACTCAAATGTAATATTGATGCAAGTTTTTCCATCTCCCAAAACAGAACTGGAATTGGTTTGTGTAGAGACGGCGAAGGAAATTTTGTGCTAGCTAAAACCATGAATTTTGCAGTGGTTCATGCGGCTGACGTCAGAGAAGCCTTGGGTTTATATCATGCGTTAGAGTGGCTATGGGACATGCAACTGGATAATATTGACTTTGAAGTGGATTCCAGAACAACACAGTTGGCATTTTACGCGCGTAAAGATGATGTTTCTGAATTCGGTAATGTCATTACAGCATGTCGCGGCATTTTATCCACAAAGTTCACAAACTCTAGGGTGGAGTTTATTCAGAGACAAGCAGATGAGGTTGCTCATGTTTTCGTAGGAGAGGCCACATTAGTAGTTAGTCCCACCATTTATTATCATGTACCCCTCTGTATTGACAATCTTATTTTTAATGACAAGCTATAAGCATCTTTCCTTCAAAAAATAAAATAAAATGAATATAGCGAAAGTTATGAATCGGGATCCTCTACAGCCACCATTTGGTGTTTCAAATACAGTAGCTACTGTTAGATTTGGGTGAATTTTTTCCTATATACTAACACATGTAGTTCTTTAAATTTAAATTATGATTAAATTAAATGAATTATGTTTCTGAACATAATTTTTATTGAAGCAACAATTTTCTTCTTTCAATAAACTTACAGTGGACAAATAAAGGAGTGACATTGGACAATGCCATATATTTTGGTTTTAAGTGGTTATTTAGGAAAATAACTCATTTCAAGTATTTGACTAACAAAACCAGAACTATAACAGAATAAAAACAAACCTAGATCAGCTTTTATCATATGATGTTCCTCGCCATACCAACTCAACAAATGAGTGCATAAAACTAATTGTCTAGATAGAAAAGTCCCTCAAATATAACAAAACTCTTTTCACTCCATTCAAAGTTAAAACATCATTTTAAAAGGGTTCTTGTCAAATGTTCTCTAGCTGTAGCCCATGCTTGAGTTAGTGTCTGCAATATGAAAAGTTAAGTCAGGTCAAATGTTAAAGTAACATGATATGTTTAACCTAAAATATAACTGTCAAAACTGCGTGATAATGAGTATGATAATAACTATTTATTTTCCTTAAATGTAAAACAAGTTTGAGGAATAATTCTAGCAACCTCATGTTATATGGAAAATTTATGAACTGGATCTTCTACGGCTAAAGCATGGTGCTTCATTGGTCGTTGGTACCGTTAAATTTAGAGAGAATACCTAGAACTCGTGAAGCAGTGGCACATGCACGACACTGACACCTGGACACGGATCCTCTCCAGTGGGGTTTTCATTGGAGCCTGTCCACTGTGTATCCCAACCCTTCAATTGGTGTTGACTATAATGGCAGTACTAAATTAATGGTTGTGATTTCACTGTAGAAACTTTACAACCGGGAGAGGATCTACTTCCCCGATATCTAGACCCCGTTGATAATAATTTGAGAAAATAGAAGTTATGGTATGTAGTCACAAGTGTCAGTGCCGTGTCAGACACTCAACCACACTTTGAATCTGAAGTTTCAGTGCTACACAGCCTACAACTGCAGCACCGACTGTGGATGATTTAATTTCAGAAAGTTGTGTCTCTCCAGATGTTAACACACATTACAGAAATGAAGTTGACAGAAAGAATGTTGCAGAAAGATGCCAGGCTCCACAATCAAATGATTAACATGGAGCTGCCTCTGATAAGCTAAACTGGACAACTTCAGCTGATGGCAATCTGACGAACAAGCGAGCTTATTTACATCCTAAAGGCAACTTTCCTAAGCTTCCTTGGTGTAAAATAATATGGAAAAAAATGTATTCTCATGATAGGCTACCTACTGACGAAAATCTCCAAAAAAGAGGGTGCAGCTTAGCTTCGGTTTGCATTTTTTGCATGAATCAATCTGAGACATCTTCTCACCTTTTCCTGAACTGTCCTCTGTCTTTGAAAATCCGGAGCTGGCTCAGTGCAGTTACGGACCTAAACTTGGACCTCGACTGTTGGAATTCTCTTCTCCTTGGTGATCAGGATAGAGAGGGCCAAATGGTGCACCAGATTATGAGTGCTGCGGTTATCCAGGTCATCTGGACCCTTTGGGTTGAGAGAAATTCTAGGCTTTTTCAGGGAAAGAGCAAGTCTGTTGCCAGTCTCAAACAATATTATTGCAGAAGTTAAGTTGAGTTATAAGCTGATAGGTTGGAAGAGCAAAAACTCTATGACTGAATTCAAAATTCTTCACTTGTTTGGGCTTCAAATGAGGATCAGTCCAGCTGTTCAGGGCCGTGTTAAGATCAATCTTGATGGGTCTGCGTTTGGTGCCCCCTCATGTGGAGCAACTGGAGGTGTTTTTCGTAACTGGCAGACGCATTCTCTGGGGGGTTTTGCGCAAAATATCGGACATGCTACTTGTTTTAAGGCTGAACTTTGCGCAGCTATATTTGCCATTGAAAAATCCATAGAGTACAATCTAAGGGATATATGGTTAGAGACTGACTCCAAATTGGTTGTGAAGGCTTTTAGCTCAAGTGAGCATGTTCCTTGGCAGCTCCGGACTAGATGGAATAACTGTTTGGCTTTGGCGCAGAAAATTAAATGTGTTTGCACGCATATACATAGAGAAGGGAATGCAGGTGCGGACTCCTTGGCTAAAAATGGTAAGAGTTTGGCTTTGTTAACTTCACAGTGGTGGAGCTCCTCCCCCCTATTTTTCTTCTGCTCACTCTTTTTAGAGATAACACAGGACAACCATACACTAGGAACATCATGTAATTTTTGTTTGTAAAAGGTTCAGGCCTCGCCTGATTTTTTAATGCATTTATTTGTTTGATAAAAAAAAAAATGTTGCACTACCTGCTCAGACAAGGCGGAGTCGGAATCTATGGTGTGCGAGGTTACTTTTTCAGCAATAAGTGGTCCATTTGTTTCGAGTATCATCCTTCAAGGTAGGAAATTAGTTTTAAACAATGAATTGAACTGGTACGAAAGTAACAAAATGTGACTAAAATCATACACATACCCTCCATCAACAATCTCATCAAGGCATAACAGAATGAGATCCAAATTCTCAAGTGCCTCTCTTTTGTCAACATTATTCCTATAAATGATACAAAATATAATATATCAAATAGAAGCATGTTGAATAAAATTGCGTCCGTATTGACATCTAAATTTAAAATTCAATATTTTCATTATTGGACTAGAGATTGAACTGGCGAGACCTCCAAGTAATAGTTCAATTGGTTCAATCGGTTGAATCAACTGATAAATTTTTTACAGCCAAAATACCTCAACAGAAGGGTGATTGCATCAAAGAATCCTTGAAGAACTGAAGCTAAAACAATCTCATTTTCGTCATCGCTGCCGGTGACAAAGAAATGCAGGTCTTGTGCAAATTTGTAAATAATGATATTGTTCTCAAGTAATGTTATCTCAGCTGTAGATAATGCCAAACAACATATCAGCTACAAAATAACACACATAAAACATTAATGTCCATATGATACAATGGCCAAAACTTTCACAGTTCCTCATAGTGAGTGTCATGATAAAAATAAACAATATTCCGACTAAAAATTTTGCAGTTAATTTCATAGATTCATATTGGGACAGAATAATCAATCTTCTAGTTGGTTCAAATTTTAATCTGACAGTTTTTCATACCATCAGTGATTGGCAAAAAAGTTTTTTGGTCTCTTATGCAATAACTAGTAATACATATGGCTTGGTAGGAAACTATGAGTTTGTGATCTGTGTTAAACTCTGTAATTTATGTTTACCTTCTGTGCGAGCATTTGTCTTAATAGTCTTGGTGAACACAAACTTCTCAAAAGCTAGTTTTGAACTGTTTGTTGGCCAGTCATCTGAAAAATACTTGACTGCAACACGCTTTCCCTCGGAGTCTAAAAGAAGGATATTTTTTATCATAGGACATGAAACCTACAACAAAGGTGTGTCACATGATACTTGTGGCCAATAATACCTTAACGCAGATATTGATATCTCCCTCTTCCACCAGCTCTTTCTAAACATGCAAATCTCATAAACATAAAAAGCAAAATTCAAGCAAAAAACGAGGTACAGCGTAACATTTTTTTAGTTCGATAATGGTTTCGTCATGTTTAAACATTCAAGAAGCACTAGCCGCTTTCTCAAAGGTTTTTGGTAAAGTAGCATTGTTGTTGGCTGACCTGATGCTGAAAATGGGTTTAGTGGCTGATTTCGAGTGGGAGGATATTAAGAATCGATTGAGTGCTAGAGAAGGAGAGAATGTGACGAGGGTTAAAAGTAAGGGTTTAGCAGCACAATATTCATCTTCTTCCTTCCTTGTGAGACACACTCACGATTCACACAGCCATGAATTAATTTACGGCAGATGCTCAGTCAACCGCGATACTATTTCAATGAAAACCTTCGAGAAAGCTACTAGTGTTTCTCAAAATCAACCACTGAATTTATTTCCAACATCGATTCAGTCAAATGCGATGTCATTTTATTAGAAACCTTGGAGAAATATAAACTGTGACTGTAAGCCAATAAAATTGTATGACATACTACTCTTATTCTTGTATGATATTTTTGTTACCATCATGTTACAATATCAACACATGGTTATTACATTTGACAATACAAAGTTGCATATCAATGCTTCCCCAAATTGATGAAAACCAAGATGTAGATTTATAAATTGATGTTGGTATAGTTTACAAGAAAATACCAAGAATAAAATGTCATAAACAGATCTGAAATTGAATGCAAGAGAGAAGAATGTTATTTATATTTATAGGAATAAAGATTGACCTGGAACACATAATGGATGAATGAAAATATAATATAGATGCATTAGTAATAATCAGCTATACATTATGATTTGAATGCAATGAAGAGTATACCATAAGATATATGACATTAAAATGTTGACAACTTGAATGTAAAGAGAAAAGGAGAGACACATACATGAGATGCCATTTTGGTGAAACAGTGACTTTGGAGATGTATGTAACATGTAAATGTGACAAATGAGATATTCAATTTGGTTAAGACAAGGATGATTTGGTAAATAGAAATATTAATACCTTTGTCATAGCCAGAATCTGTGTTGTTCAAACTAACTAACTCTGAAAATTTCAAATGAATTTCTTTTTTCCAGTTTCTTATTTGATTTTTTCAAAATGTCTACCAACGTTAAACATCATATCTCATATCTAATCTAATAATTAATAACTCAAAGCTTAATTTACATATAATCCATGTAAGTTAAAACATGATCGGTTTGATTTTGTTTAGATTCAACTTTTTTATTTTATTTTTTATGATGAAAATAATCAAATCAAAGGATAAAAAGTTGTGTGTATGTTTTCTTTTTGGTTATTACCTTTTCATTTTTTTGGTTATGGTTGGTTATATCGTTATTGTGGTTTGGATTGAATAGATTGTTAAACACATTTAGTAATGACTAAAATTATAAATAGTCCACCAAAAATTTATA
The DNA here is from genome assembly GCF_003473485.1 of Medicago truncatula. Classification (NCBI taxonomy): domain Eukaryota; kingdom Viridiplantae; phylum Streptophyta; class Magnoliopsida; order Fabales; family Fabaceae; genus Medicago; species Medicago truncatula. The sequence continues at coordinate 2,401,910 of NC_053048.1, read as the reverse complement.
AATCTAAAACACAATTATTCATACAAATAAAATAAATCTTATGTTTATGTAAATGCTTGTATAATAATTATGCTTTAGTTTCTTTCTCAAAGTGAAAAACTAGCTCTTTTTTTTTTTTTTTTTTTTTTTTTTTTTTTTTTTATAAAGGAAAGGGACTAGATCATTTTATTAAACATAAAAAGATCAATACATGTAGGAATGTCATGGTAAACTTGAGAACTGGCATTATACATGACAATCTTCTCTGTTAGCAAAATCAACATGAGAATTGTAATTTTTTTTGCTATTGGTCAAGTGGTCGGTGGTCAAGTAAACACACATATGGTGAAGAAGAATGTTGTAACTCGAGTTTTAACTTGAGATTCCACATAAGACGTCCGCACAACCAAACCATTAAGTTGTAACAATAAGGATTGTAATAACTAGACTCAACTAACATTCGAGATTTTCTAATAATTAAATCATACTTAGAACTCAATTCTTTGATCAAATCTATAACATCAAGTAACGCCTTCACCACGCCAATAAAACACACAAAATAGGTTCTAACCACATAGTTTTCGCACCAACAAACATACCCAATTCATCTCTCAACATATACCAATTCCAACTTTATTAGAAAAATTGCTCTTCTCCCAACAAAAAACGCTCACTCCCATACAAACCGATCAAAATACCCGCGTGAGTTAACTTACGTTCAATATAACGAAGTATAACCTGTATGAGTTAACTCACACTGAGGTTATAACCTACATGAGTTAACTCATGCTGGGTTATAACCTATGTGATTTAACTCACTTGGGATGCACCAATGTAGCGAACGTGACTTAAGTCACGTTGGGTATAATACATGTGTGAGTTAACTCAGGCGGGGAATATTTTGGTCAGTTTGTATGAGAGTTAGAGCAATTTTCACTTTATTATTACGCATAGAAAATGATGGATCCACATTGCACTTCAAGTAATCATGGGGAGGGCGTGTCCACCTTCTCTAACCAAATGTTATACTTGATTTTGGAGTGAATCATCAACTTCGTCCTTGAATTTTTACTGGTCGTCCAAATTCATCCCTTAATTAAGAAAAATATCAATTTAGTCCTTGAATTTGTTAAATGTCAATCAAGTTAGTCCTTCTGTTCAAACGGAGCATTAACGGGGCTGACGTGGCCGTTAACCTCTCACATGTCAGACGCCACGTAGGCAGTGACTAATTTGGCCGATAATAACTAACATTTCAAAGGACTAAATTGATTGATTTGCAGAAAATGTTTTGGCTTTCTTCCCAAACGGCTCTTCTTCCCCAATTGTATAAAATTGTAACCCTAATTACACAATCTGCAATCTACACTCTAAAATCACCAAAATTTCCTCCAATAATAAGTAGTCCAGTTCTTCTCCAATTCAAAAAACTTCAAACCCTAATTTTTTCGTATTGAATCTGAAAGCCAAAATCCTCAAAATTTCTTGAAGCAAAACTATTGAAATTGAATCTAAAATGATGGGGGTGGGAATATGGGAAAAAAAATAGTTATGAAAGTCGAGCTTTATCTTCAAGCTCCAAGTTTAATGGTGATGTCAGAGTGCTCAAATGTTGGTGTCCTAGAATTTGTGTTGATAGAAAATCCAATACTTCAAAAAACCTAGGAAGGCCATTCTATGCTTGCCCTCTGCCAAAGTTCTATGCTTGCCCAGGAATTTGTGTTCTAGGTGTGTGTAAAGTTCTTATGAAAAAAGGTTGAAGATAATTCATTAATGTAACCTTTGTGTAATAATATTTTTATCAAATTAGTCCCTGAATTATTTCTCTATCTACCAAATAGATCCATACGTTATATTAAAAACCTATCAAATAAGTCCCTGAATTGTTTAATCAGATATCAAATTGATCCTTGAAGCATATATGTACAAAATTAAGTAAAAAAGTCAGAACACACAAATTGAAACTGAAATATTACATAGGCAAAAGTCATAGGTCATAAGTCATAAGTCTGAGAAATTACATAGGCAAAAGCAACCCAATTATGGGGCATTAACAAGTCATAAGTCTTAAATACGTGAGAATCGCCGGAGATGAAGATGATTTTGGAGAGGTGAGAATGGAGAAAGTTTTAGCGGGAAGGAGAAGGGTCAAAGACGTTTTTGATGTTTCTGATTGAAATGTGAGGAAGGAGGTATGGGTAATACAGGGGCAAAATTGGAATAACATAAAAAAATTAAAGTGAAAACTGAAATTTTTCCAGTATCCATCAAATTAGTCCTTGAACGCGTGGCTTTCTTTTTGCCACGTGTACAAGACAACACATCATGCAGGGTGACACGTCAGCATGGCTAATGGAGCACTTGGACGGAGGGACCTTTTTGATGGGCGTCTGACAAATTCAGGGACTAAGTTGATATTTCGCATAATTGAGGGATGAATTTGACCGACCCGTACTAATTCAAGGACATATTTGATGGTTCACTCCTTGTTTTTGACTTAATTCTCTATTTTTCATAAAAACGAGTTTTCTATTCCATATATCGACAAAAAGAAAAGTAGAATCTCTTCAATTATTCAGTTAATAATCAAATTTGAGTGATGTGATGTAACAAGTATTTTTATAACTACTTCAACGTAAGCACTTAATTTTAGTCTTATACCTAAAAGGATATAATACTACATATTTTTTTTTTTAATGAAGAGAATACTACTTTTTTTTTTAAATGAAGAGAATACTACTTAGTTTGAGTGATTGCGAAGCAAGAAAGTCCCTAACTTAATTGTTGAAACAATCGTAATCTTATGTGATTATAGTAAAACAATTCATTAAAAATGTAAGGGTTGGTCTAACCTCAGATTGTAGGGTGAATCAGGATAGTTTGATTGTGTTGTCTCTCTCTTTTCTCTCTAATTATCTATTGCTCAGTTTTTTTTGGTTAAAATTCTGAAAAAAAAATTCATAAAAAACCAACATAATTTAATCCCCTTCATGTGTTTTCTCACATTCCATGCCAATCTAGTTGAGATGTTCAAGTTTTTCTCTGTTGTGTTATTCACTCTTAGTTCACCCAAAAAAAAAAAATACTTTTCATTTAAACTATTGTAATTATAATTTTATCTTTATTATGTCATTATTTAAATCTTTATTAAAAAATGGATTAACTCATTGTAATAGGATCTATATTTTTAATGAGAGTAAGAACAATTTTATTACAATATAAATTATATGGTCAATATTTATTTAATTATGTGGTATATTATCCAAAGAAAAAATACAACTAAATGCAATAAAATAAACATATATTCATGATAAGATGCGTTGACTAATTAAACAAATTACTATATTTTTATGAAAAGAAATAAATATTATAACTTATAGTATATTAGTTTGTGTGTATATATAATTATTTTTTTGGTAGAAGTAACTAATAGTATATTAGTGAATATTGGTAGCTGATAAATATAAATAACAACAAATATTTTTTTTATTCATATTTAAATTTCTTCAAAAAATATTAATTAAAATGAGAAAAAAAATAACATAAGCTATCAAGCATATCACATTATTGTATTTTGTATTTTTAGTGGTGGGTATTATTATTTGATTTATATACATTATCAATATAAATCTTTTTCAACCAAACATCAAATAGTTAATGAACTTTCATTAAGATGAATCATTCATAAAATGACGTGTACTTTAAATGAAACAATTATTAACCATATTTTATTTATCTTTTGATTGAACTAAGAAATACCGGACTCCCTTCCCTTTAGTGCATGATATTTAACACAAAAAAATGCATAACATTATTTTACATATAAATCCAATCCAATTTTTGTGTATTGATATTTGTAGCGAAAGATATAACAAACCGAGTATAATTTGACTGAATACATTTAAAAAACAATAACCTAAAGAGTAAATTTTATATGGTTTATGCTAAAAATTAGTCACATCCAAATGATTATGCAATCAACGATATCGATTGATGGTTAAACCGTTGTGTTATCGCGATTTTCGGGTGTCAAGTCATAAATTAGGCTTGAACCTTTCAATCTTTGATATTCTCTATTTTTTCTTGGGAAGGGCAAAATTGAGAAAAAACCCTTAGATTCGAAGTTCGGGGGTCGTTTTCACTACGGGAAGGTGTTAGGCACCCGCGGTGACTATAGTACTCTATAGGAGCCGTTTTCTTAGTTTATGTCTACGCTTTATTTTTATTGCCTACTTAAAAAAGAAGTTTTATTTGAGTGAAGAATGGAGGGGAGAAAGTGTTTGAGGTTTTATTTTAGTGGACTTGGAGAGGTTTTGACCTCATGCCTACATACCCATTTAAGGGATCAAACTCCATGTAGTTCTCTCTCAAAAAATGTTTTTTGTGTGTTTGGTTGATTTTAGTTTTTGTTGGAAAATGGTTTTGAAGAAAAGGAAGAGGCCTTAAAGGCATAAGAGAAGGAAATGGTGAATGTTGGTTCAATTGTTTATTAAAAAAGTCTAAGTAGGAATTAGGATTCATTTGGATTTGTTTAAGAAAATAAAGGAAAAAATTCAATGGAGTTTTGACTCCAAGGTTTGTTCGGAAAAATTTGAATGATGGGATTGATTTATTATTTTTTTGAAGATTGGCATTTGTCTAAAAATCGCATTTCCTAAGCATACATCTAAACGGTAATCATGCAACGTGTGTGCGTGTCGGTGCTTGTGTCGGTGTACATCACTTATAGTGTCCATAGTCCTTTACATTGAGTCCTAGATACATGCTATGGTCTTGCAAGGAATTAAAAAAAAAAAAAAAAACTAACCTATCTAAAATTATTACAAACCCAATTGATATAGAAATGAATAAAAAAAGATGCTAAAACTATGGGATGAATGAAATGTGAGATGAAATGGTTAGTGTCATAAGGCATAAAAATAGTAGAAAGGTAAGCAAAATTGAATAGAATAGCAAGAGAGGAAAAAGTAATGAAATGAAATAAAGTGGCAAAATATACCTAAAATTGGTTATGACACTTAGACAATGCACATGACCTATAATCCCCTCATTATAGCAATGTTAAAGGGGTTTGATTTTGAGCTATAATGTGGGAACAAATAGGACATATTCAAGCCAAGAATCATGACACATTTTCAAAGGTATTTTGCACTTTATTTCTTGATAAAAACACACATTGCTTGCAAAACAAGAAAGACATGAAAATCTACATCCACAATCAGCAAGATATACACATGATCAGCAACATATTCATCATGAAATTACACACCAATCATCCACATCACATGCCAACATTTCATGAGAAAATATACCACAAAAATGCACAAACTTAGATCAAACACAAAATTAATCAAGAAAAATAACACACATATTTTTATCATTTTTTAAACCACTGAAAAATATCACAAAAGTATTAAAATGTGTTAAGAAACATATAACGAATTTTTTAGGAATTTTTATAAAAAAAATTGAGCAAACTGGGGGTTCAATCAGCAAGAAAACATGGTGTAAGCAGCACAAAAAGCAAAAAAACGTACAGAACCCTAGGCCCAAACCCAAAGCCCAACACCAGATCACAGGAAAGCACAGGGATCGTTGGATTGATCCAGGAGATGGAACCCTAGATCCAACGGTCTAGATTGAGGGAAAACGAACCAGAATTGGACCGGTCCGGTTCAGTTGGTTATAAAAGGGTTGGGGGACCGGTCCAGTTCGGTCTTCTTTCTCCTCTCTCTCTCTAACCTAAAACTAGTGAGAGAAGCTCTCACCTCTCTCCTCTCTTCCGGTTGTCTTCTCCGGTGAGCTTCACCGCTCCGGTGTGGTGGTTTGCCGGCCCAACAGGGCGGCGCCGCCGCACCGGAGATGAGAAACTCCTCCGTTTTCAAAATTTTTTTGCAGATTAAGACATCCTTTTTCGTTCTAAACAAGAATATGGCATTAGATTTTACATGCAAGGTCTGAATCGTTGTAGATCTGAAATTTTGTGTTATGGTTTTGAAAAAAATTTTAGGTTTGAAACTTTCTTGGCTCAAATCCTTTTTATCTTTCTCGATCTGTAACGATTCACTTGCGTTGATGCTTTTCGAGAAAGAAAGATGAAATTTACGTGTTTACCTCTGGTTTAGTTGGAGATTTCGAACTGGAGATCTTTGAGAAGCTTGAATTTTTGGTGCTGCTCGTTGATTTCTTGCTTTAAACCGAAAATAAATCGGTGCCGTTCCTTCTTCTTCTTCACCGGTCCAGATTCTGCTTCTCTTCTTCTTCTTCTCACTGATTCCTTCGTGATCGGTGCTGGAGTTTGCCAATGGCGAATTCGCACCTTGAATTGCGAAGGAAACCGATTCGATGATGAAGATTCAGTGATGAATCTCTGAGAATTGTGAAAGGTCTTGTTGATTCTCTGTTGATTTGCACTGATTTGTGATGTTTTGTGTTGATTTGTGTTGATTCTGGTGGAATTTGGAAACGGTTAGGGTTTGAGTGTTCTTGGTGTTCTTCGTGATTTCTGGAAATTGTTGAGTTTTGATCTTTGGGAGCAGAAAGAGAAAGTTGGAAAGTGTTTGTGAGTTGGCACTGATTGAATGGGTCTGTGTGGCACTGTGCACCTTTTATAGGCTGCCATGTGTGATCTTGGACCAATGAGGTGGTGACATCTGTTTGGGACCTTTTTGGCTCGGCCTTGGACTTGAAATGAATTTGGGACCTTTCTGCAAAATAAGAAACTTGAAGGACTAAACAGCAATATGAAAAAAGGACTAAAAAGTAATTTTAAGAATTTTTGGACTAAAATGCAATTTATAAACTGTTTGGGACTGAAATGCAATTAAAAAATAAAATTGGACTAAAATTGGCAATTTGAAAAAAACGTAAAGTGAAACCAAAAAATAAAATTAACAAAAGGACTAAAATGAACCAGCTACAAAAATGAGGTATTTTAAAATACCTCTCTGCCGAAATTTTGACAGGAAAAGACCAAAATGCCCCTAGGGACTAAACTGACTCAGATGCAATTTTTGAAATGATTTTTAAACAAAGACTCAACAATGATTTGTACAGACAAATTGAAACGGCTCAGAGGCAAACACAGGGACTAAAATGGGTTCCACTGCAGGAAATGACCAAAATACCCTTTTGTATGATTTTTTGAAATAAAATGCAAGAAAAGTAAAGCGACGTTTCAGAGAGTTCTTAAATGACTTGTAATGCAAGAAAAACACTTTGGATAGCTTTATGCAAGAAAATCATGATTGAACATACTTTGAGACAGAGACAGTAAAATATGCAGATGAAAAGAGAGTAAAGGTTCGGAGTAAAACAACAGCAAATTGACAAATATCAGTGGTAGAAAATAAATTTGAATGAGTATTTTTAGGTCCAAAATCAGGGTATAACAGCTGCCCCTATTTAAGTTTCTTTGTCCGGAGGGTCAAGAGACGGAGTCTTTGGCTTGACGGGACGAAGATACTTAAATATTAACATTCGCACTATGTTTGGACGTAAAAATACGTTTGTACATTTTCAATTATCATGAATGCCATGCAACATTTGGATTATGAGTGCGAGACAAACGAAAGCTGGAATTAACAAAAGATGTCGTATCCATTGCGGGATTGGTAGACATTGACAAGATAATAGATAACAGGGTAGATAGGAGACTAGGAACAAATTGACGGGTACAAGCTGCTCTTGGATTGAGCTGGGCACTTGACCTGGAATAAAAGCGGACAAACAGGTGCGAGTTGTTCTTGGATTCGAACTGGTCACTCGACCGGGGACATAGAAAAGGTAGACAGGTACGAGTTGTTCTTGATTCGAACTGGTCACTCGACTGAAAGCAAAGGCAAATAGACAGGTGCGAGCTTGTTCTTGGATGCGAACTGGTTACTCCACCGGGGACAAAGACAAAATAGACAGGCGCAAGCTGCTCTTGGATCGAGCTAGCCACTTGAGCGAACAGAAACAGATAGATGGGTACAAGCTGTTCTTGGACTTGAACTAGCCACTTGACCAAAATCATAGACACATAGACAGGTACGAGCTGTTCTTGGATTCGAACTGGTAACTCGACCGATAACATTGAAAAGTAAACGGGTACAAGTCGTTCTTGGATGCGAACTGGTAACTTGACCAAACAGAAACATATTGACAGGTACAAGCTGCTCTTGGATTGAGCTGGGCACTCGACCGATAACATAAGCAAATTGATAGGTACAAGCTGTTCTTGGACTTGAACTAGTCACTTGACCGAACAGAAACAAATTCACAGGGGATTGGTTTTTTTGACAAAATATAGGTTGAAATTGACTTGACGTCGATTTGATTTGAAAGGTAGAAATTGACCAATATTATTGGCTCACAAGGTTTTGACAGAGAACCTGACATGAGTATTGAATTGAGACTGATGTTGACATTGGAAATGCAATATGCATGGATGATATAACAGTTTCATTAAATGCATGGGCACGTAATATGCATGATTATGCATGTATGAATGCTTGTAATGCATGATTGTTGGCAGCTGGTAGACACAGTTTCGCAGAGACAGACAAGACATTGGAGTATTGGGCACGTAGTGGCTCGTGCTATATTACACATTCTTGGAAATCCTCTTTGGAGACGACGTCGTTGGGAGACGTGTCGGAACCATGGCTGAGGGCAGTAGCTATGCAACTTGCTGGGGATAGAATCTCGGGAGACTCTACTGGGAATAATGCCGGATGTATCGTGGACGTCGCATCTGTGGTCAATGCTTTTTGCATGTTATTTTCTCAATTTTCCATCATTCATTTTTTTGCATCCCATTTTTGCCTGGATCGCCCTTTCGGGTTTTCGATCCACCGGGGAAATCAATTCTTTTCAATGCCCCATTTTTGCCTGAACTGCCCTTTCGGGTTGTCAATCCAGCGGGGTGCTCATTTTTGCCTAAGCCGCCCTTCTGGGTTTTCAACTTAGCGAGCCTATTCATTTTCATGCATTTTCATTCTGTTTTTTCATTCTTGCCATTGACCACAGACTATCCTGGGGAAGAGCCTGCTTGTAACACATATTGAAATAGACATCAACATACACTCGCTCATGCATGTTTCATTTGAATGTACCCTGTTGCTCAGATTTGCTTTCAAAAATAGACAAAAACTTTTTCAATTTTCAAGATGTTTGTTTCAAGCATTGTCATTATCAAAATAGAAAGAAAATGTTTTTTGTACATAGCTTTGAAAGTAAAAAGGAAATAGAGTTTTAAACAAAAGCACAGGCTCAATTTGATGTATAAGAGTGGTGGTCAGCCGAAGGCGTGACTCCACGGATTTACAAAGCTTGGAAAATGGTAATTTTATTGGTTGGTGATACATTGAACACAGCAATCATTACATTTCCTGGAAACTTTGAATTCGCAAGCGTAGGAGCTTTTGATGAAGATGGTCATTAATAGCTGCAGATGCCCCAAGGGAATGGTGGTTGGCTAGATATAGTTACTTGCCTCTTGTTTCAATCTCATTTTTGCATGAACCGCCCTTCCGGGTTTTCGGTCCATCGAGACGCTCATTCTTGCCTGAGTTGTGTACAATCTCAGCGAGCTTTTTCATATATTTTTTGTCCCTTATTTTTGCCTGGACCGCCCTTTCAGGTTTTCGATCCACCGGGAAGCGTATTTTTGCCTAGGCCGCCCTTTCGGGTTTTCGACCTACCACGCTGTTCTTTTCATATTTCTAGGCAAAGTATTTCTTGACTATATCGGCATTCACTGGATTTGGAAGTTCTACACCATCCATGTGTGTAAGGATTAAAGCACCACCGGAGAAGGCCTTCTTGACAACATAAGGACCTTCATAGTTAGGCGTCCACTTGCCCCTTGGGTCGGGTTGCTGGCTCATCCTCCTTTTCAAAACAAGTTCTCCTACCTTGAATTCTCGAGGATGGACTTTCTTGTCAAAGGCAGTCTTCATTCTTGCTTGATATGACTGTCCACGAGCCATGGCATCCATACGTTTTTCCTCAATCAAATTCAACTGATCCTACCGGCTTTGGCACCATTCAGCCTCAGATAACTTTGCTTCCATGATCACACGGAGAGATGGGATCTCCACTTCCAAAGGAAGAACTGCTTCCATACCATATACAAGAGAGAAAGGGGTTGCCCCGGTTGAACTGCGCACTGTAGTACGGTAGCCATGCAGAGCATAGGGTAACATCTCATGCCAGTCCTTGTAAGTGGTTACCATCTTCTGGACAATTCTCTTGATATTCTTGTTGGCGGCCTCAACTGCACCATTCATCTGAGGTCTATAAGGAGAAGAGTTATGATGTTCAATTTTGAATTCTTCGCAAAGAGCTTGCACCACATTGTTGTTCAGGTTTGTACCATTGTCGGTAATAATCTTGCTGGGAACACCATATCGACATATGATGTTGTTCTTGATGAACTTAGCTACCACTTGCTTGGTCACATTGGTATAAGATGCTGCTTCAACCCACTTGGTGAAGTAGTCAATTGCCACTAAGATGAAACGATGACCATTTGAAGCCTTCGGTTCAATTCTTCCAATCATGTCGATGCCCCACATTGAGAACGGCCATGGGGATGAAATAACATTGAGAGCGTGCGGAGGCACATGAATCTTATCAGCATAGATTTGACATTTGTGGCACTTTCTGGCGTGCTGGTAGCAATCATGCTCCATGGCCATCCAGTAGTAACTTGCTCGTAACAATTTCCTTGACATAGTATGCCCTGTAGCATGGGTCCCGAAGGTACCGTCATGTACATCATGCATTAACTGCTCTGCTTCATGTTCATCAACACATCTTAACAATACCATGTCATAGTTTCTCTTGTACAGAATATCTCCATCTAACAGGAATCTACTGGCCAATCTTCTCAGGGTCTTCTTATCTTGTTTGGAAGCACCCGGTGGATACTCACGGCTCAGCAAGAACTATTTGATGTCGTAGTACCAGGGTTTATAGTCAACCACATTTTCACCAGCCTGATCGATCACATCCCCAATAGCAAACACATGTGAAGGTCTTTCAAGGCGTTGCACTTTGATTAATGGCACATAATTCCAATGGTTTACTCGAAACATGGAGGATAGAGTAGCAAGAGCATCAGCCATTTGGTTCTCATCACGAGGAATATGGTGCAGCTCAACCTTTGTAAAATATGTCAGCAAACGTCTCGCATAATCACGATAAGGAATCAACTTAGCATGGTGGGTCTCCCATTCACCCTTTATCTGATTGATGACGAGCGCAGAATCTCCATAGATGTCGAGGTGTTTGATTCTCATGTCAATTGCTTCCTCGATCCCAAAGATACATGCTTCATACTCAGCCATATTGTTTGTACATTCGAACAGAATTCGGGCGGTAAAAGGAATGTGATGCCCCTGTGGGGATACAATGACTGCCCCAATTCCTTTACCATAAGCATTGACAGCACCATCAAAGACTAAACCCCACTTGCTATTGGGATCTGGACCTTCATCAATCAACGGTTCTTCGCAGTCTTTTGATTTTAAATACATAATCTCTTCATCGGGGAAATCGAACTCAATTGGTTGGTAATCATCAAGAGGTTGGTAAGCAAGATGATCGGCAAGAATGCTACCTTTGATTGCCTTTTGAGTTTTGAACACAATATCATATTCAGACAAAAGCATCTGCCAGCGTGCAATCTTTCCAGTAACAGCAGCTTTCTCAAAGATATACTTTATCGGATCCATTCTGGATATCAACCAAGTTGTATGATTCACCAAATAATGACGCAGGCGTTTAGCGGCCCAGGCCAAAGCACAACAAGTCTTCTCAAGCATTGTATACCGAGTTTCACAATCGGTGAACTTCTTGCTTAGATAGTAGATAGCATGTTCTTTCTTTCTAGTCTCATCTTGTTGACCAAGTACGCATCCCATGGACTCATCAAATACTGCCAAATACATAATCAAAGGCCTTCCTTCCACGGGTGGGACAAGGATAGGTGGTTCCAGCAGGTAATTCTTGATGCTATCAAAAGCTTCTTGGCATTCATCATTCCATACAATAGGCTGATTCTTCCTCAGTAGCTTGAAGATCGGCCCGCAGGTTGCGGTCATGTGAGATATGAATCGGGAGATGTAATTCAAACGCCCGAGGAAACCTCTGACTTGCTTCTCGGTCTGTGGAGCTGGCATTTCTCGGATGGCCCGGACTTTATCAGGATCGACTTCAATGCCCTTTTGGCTGACAATGAAGCCTAATAACTTCCCGGATCTGACGCCGAATGTACATTTGTTGGGATTCAATCGAAGCTTGTATTTTCTTAACCTTTCAAACATCTTTGTCAAATATTCAACATGTTGCTCCTCATCTGTTGACTTTACAATCATGTCGTCCACATATACTTCGACTTCTTTGTGAATCATGTCATGAAACAGAGTAGTCATTCCTCTTTGGTAGGTAGCACCAGCATTTATTAGGCCGAACGGCATCACTTTGTAGCAGAAAGTACCCCATGGAGTGATAAAAGACGTCTTTTCTCTATCTTCAGGAGACATTTTGATCTGATTGTAACCGGAGAAACCATCCATGAAGGAGAACACCTTAGACTGAGCAGTATTATCAACAAGTACATCAATATGAGGTAATGGAAAGTTGTCTTTTGGACTAGCTTTGTTCAGGTCTCTGAAGTCAACACACATCCGGACTTTACCATCCTTCTTTGGCACAGGTACAATATTGGCAACCCATTCAGGGTACTCAACTGTCATGAGGAAACCCGCATCAATCTGTTTTTGAACCTCGCTCTTAATCTTGAGAGCCATATCTGGATGAGTCCTTCTCAATTTCTGCCTGACGGGAGGACATTCAGGCTTCGTGGGGATCCGATGCTCCACAATCTTAGGATCTAGACCTGGCATATCTTCATACGACCATGCAAAAATATCCGGATATTCCCGGAGGAGTTGGATGATCTTCTTTTTAACCCCTTCCTCTAGAGCAGCACCGATCTTGATCTCTCGCTTGTTCTCCTCGGTACCTATGTTGATAAGCTCAATCTCTTCCTGGTGAGGCTGAATGACTTTCTTTTTTTGCTCAAGTAACCGAGTGATCTCATATGGTATGTCATCACCTTCCTCATCTTCGGCCTCATACACTGGGAACTCAAAATTCGGAGGGAATGCAGGGTTACTGTGCCCAACGGGTTTATTATAGTTCAATCTGCGTAAAATGGTTGGATGATTTTAGAAAGAAGGTTTTTTATGCAGATTTTGAAATTAATAAGAAAATACAGATGTTTTGGTTTTTTCTGGCATTACCATTATTTCCAAGGAAAAAAGGCACTAAAAAAAGCAGTCGTGAAAGAAACGACAACTTTTTATTAATCAACGGCAATGCCGAAACAAACATGCCCTTACAGAAAATATCACTCTCGCTTTGGGCAGAGCGAGATGATTGTTATTTTGAAAAAACAAGATATTTAAGCAACAAGGTATATTACTCAGAAACATGCATGATTGAGGGAATGTCAATGGCATCCCAATCTCTCGCAATGCCTCCTGGTGTAACAAATACAGGCCTTGGGCCAAATCCAGTTGCTTCCTCTGTGATTGCGTTGACAAACCCAGCACTATAGAATGCCCCGGTGGAAATTCCTGAAGTTGGGGAAAAGCCAAGACCTTCCTTATGTTTGTTCTCACGAAGCTGTATTAACCTGCCCCAGCCGGCAGCTTGACCCTCTTGAACGGCTCTCTGTGCATCCTTCAAAGAAGCCATGTCAGTTCCATCCCTCTTAGGTTCCGTACCTTCGACAGTTAATCCTTGAAAAGCGGTCCCCTCTGCAGACCCTACCTCTATGCAAGAGAAAGATGATAGCTGGCTAACCAGGTATGCTTCCTCTCCATGAATGGTAACAAGCTTTCCACTTTTTGCAAATTTCAACTTTTGGTGCAAAGTAGAGGTCACTGCTCCCGCGTCGTGTATCCATGGTCTCCCCAAGAGACAGCTGTAAGAGGCATTAATATCCATGACCTGAAAGGTGATTAGAAAGGTTTCGGGGCCGATAGTTATGGGCAAGTCTACCTCCCCGAGAACACTCTTGCGGGTTCCATCAAAGGCTTTGACCAAAAAGGTGCTTCTCCTCAAAGGAGTTCCCCGGTAACTCAGCTGATCCAGCGTTGACTTGGGCATCACGTTCAAAGATGAGCCAGTGTCTACTAACACATTTGAGATCATGTCGGACTTGTAATTCACGGAGATATGCAAGGCCAGATTATGATGCTTTCCTGCTTCGGGCAACTCATCTTCACTGAACCACAGATTGCTGCAGGCGGTAATGTTTCCCACTATGCTACCAAAGTGATCCACAGTTACTTCATGATCCACATAAGCCTGCTGCAATACTTTCAAAAGGGTATCTCTGTGGGCAGCGGAACTCAGGAGTAGAGACAAAATGGATATCTTCGACGGAGTTTGCAACAGCTGATCCACAATCTTATAATCACTTCTTTTGATTAACCTCAAAATCTCGTCCAGATTAGAATCCTCTATAGATCGGCCTGGTTGGCTCGCATCCCTGTTAACGGGGGAAACATCAGTCGGGGTTGGCTTGTCAATGGGTGGCACGGTAGGCGTAGCTGCCTTCTTTTGAAACAATGGTGGACGGACTCTTCCGCTTCTTAGGGCTGCTGAAGTTCCTTCGGCGGTATTGTTCACCACAGCCAAGGACACCAGAGGCACTTCTACTCCGTTTTCAATTATGGTAGCATTATATTTGTACGGGATAGCCCTATCTGAAGTATACGGTACCGGTCCGGGCAACCTTATCACCAGAGGCTCAGCATTCTTCTTCAAAGGTATACTCTTGACAGGCGGATCGTGAAAAACTGGCACAATCACGCAGACATCACTAACAGTCAAAAAATTATCATTCATCAAGCTTTGGATGTCGTCTTGAACAGTATAGCAACCCAAAGGATTACGAAGGCATCCTAGGCACTTGGCATGATCATGGCTGAACAGAGAAGCTTTGCACAGCTTGATGTGTAGAGGCACCAGAGGAGTTGCGACGTTACGGACATCAAGTCTAGGAGCTTCCTCACATACTTCGATCATATTTACAGCGGCATGATTTGGAAGAGGATTGTCGAGGACATGTGGGACATTATTCTCAAAAGTCAGCTTTCCTTGATCAATGAGCTTCTTCACGATATACTTCAAAGCGTAGCATCCCTCGACATCATGACCTAGGGCGCCTTGATGAAAATCACATTTGAGATCGGACCTGAACCTTGGAGGCAACGGATCAGGTGGGGGCTTGCCCTGTCTGGTTGTACAATGCCCTCTATGGAGTAAAGTTGGAAGCAACTCAGCATACAACATCGGTATCGGAGGGAAAGTATGTCTAGCTTGCTGATTTTGTTGTTGTTGTTGAACCAGCAACTGTTGTTTTATCTGTTGAGCAATTGCATTAACGGATACTTGAGGTTGACCCGGTGGCAGAGGGTACTGATGATAAAATGGCGGAAAGAAAGGATGCTGAGAATACGGCACATATGGGTATGACGGAGGCATTTGGGCTGCATTGATAGGAGCAACAGTAGCCATGGATTGACCGGCTCCAGCTGACACCATCCCTACTTCCGTTTCTTTCTTCTTGTGGTGTCCATTACCATACCTCTTTGATGCATTCACAGAGGATTCAGCTTTCTCGAACACAATGATTCCATCCCTGACGGCTTCTTCCAGACGAGTTCCCATGGTGACCATCTCCGAAAAGTTATTCGGGGCAGCGATGATCATTCTCTCAACATAATCCTTCTTCAAGGTCTTTAAGAATGTCTGGGTCATTTCTTCTTCATCAAGAGCGGGAGTAATGCGGGCAGCTGCCCCCCTCCATCTCTGTGCGTATTCACGGAAGCTTTCCTCCTTCTTCTGAGAGAGAGATCTGAGGAATTCCCTGTTCGGCTTCAATCGGGTGTTAAACCCGTAGTGGCTCTTGAAAGCAGCGGCTAATTCATCAAAGGTATGGATGTCATTTTTGCTCAAACTAGTATACCACTCTGCAGCATCTTCCATCAAACTATCCTGGAAGCAGTGGATCATAAGGGAATCATTGTCTTTGTAATTGCCCATCTTTCGGACGTACTTGATGATGTGGTTCTGGGGACAAGTCAGCCCGTTGTATCGGTCGAAATCCGGGATTTTGAACTTCTTAGGGACATCCACCTTTGACACCAAGCAGAGATCTTGAGTTTTGAAAGAGTTCGCATTCCCTCGATGGGCTTTGATCTCATGACGGAGTTCTTTAGCAAGTTCCTCCATCATCTCTTCCATGGTTTTGGTTACGGGGATGCTTCCGTACGGTGTGTTGATGTTAACACCTTGAGGTAAGGCATGCACAAGAGGCTCGATGACAGCTGCCGTTGTTTGTGGCAAAGTAGCATTGATGGAGACAACATTTGTTGCAGGGATCAGAACATTGTTAGCAGGTGCCCGAAGTGCCCGCTGCAGTACTGGGAGTGAAGAACGGTGGAAGCCCATACGGAAACCCAGCTGGCATAGCAAAGCGAGCGTCTGCAGATGCGGTTGGGAGCACGCTTGTAGTCACCGGTATAGCTGTGGCTATAGGGATAGCCGTAGCTGATTGTTCTTGAGCGGCTAGCAGAGCAGTCATGACATCATTAGCTTTAGCCAATTCTTCCCTTAGAGTGGCTAACTCGGTACGGAGCTGAGCATTCTCTTCTTCCATGGCTGCCGAATTCTTCTTTCTGTAGAGTCTAGTCCGGTGTATTCTGTCTGATTCGTAAACTTTCCGAGCACGAGCCACCTTTCAATCTCTGTGGCAGAAGAACCAGGAGGCAGTGAGCACTTGTAAACCTTTTGTGGCTTGATGAATGATGCACATGATGCATGATATGTACAAATGCAAATGCAAAAGTTGTTTTTGGACATCGAAGGATTTTTTAGACAAATTAGGAGTTTTGTAAACAATATCTAAACAAACAAAGCAAAACGAAGCGTTTACAAGATGAATCCCTTTGAAATACTAAGCCAAGGGAAGACTTTTGAAATATAAACAAATAAAACTCTCAAGCATAGGAAGTAGTGGGATGATCCTCAGACTCAAACTCCGAATCCGAACCGCAATATCTAGCATAGAAGTTGCGTCGTCCTCTAGCTCTCTTGGAGTCCCGCATAAGTAGCTCATCCTTTTCTTCAAGTTCCCTTCGGACCTTAACCAATTCCTTCTTCAACATCAGGTTCTCATGAGTCTTCTGCTCATCCTTACCATCCAAAGTCATGATTAGATTCTCAGCCTCATTGTATCGGGCTTTCCACATTTGTTTCTCACGACTTTCCATGGCCAGATGCTCCTGATACATCTCCTGAGTTGTGGGAGGTAGAGGTAAAGGTATAGATGGAGCAGATGCAGCCACATGTCTCATAGCAGGGTATGGCATACCAATCTCTTCGGCTCGGTTTATTACCCACTGAGTATAGGCCTCATGAGCAATACCAGATCTCACACCCAAATGCTTCACACTCTTCCTGCGGACCTTAGACCAAGCCCTTGTGAAAGCCTCCCTTTGTCCGGTGGGGGCGTTCGAATAGTAGAAGAACTCTGGAGATGTAGCAAGATTGATGGGCTTTGTCTTCATAGGGAACCCAAACTGTCTCATAGCAAGCTCCGGATTGTAGTTGATCCCCCCACGGGTACCAAGAAGAGGTACATTGAGAAAGTCTCCACAACCAGTAATAATCTCCTTAACCTGAGCGGCGGGAGTGATCCAGACCACCTCGTTAGGAGAGAGAGCCATCATCCGCTGTGAGTAGGACCAATCCTCCGAGTTGTCATGGAAGGAGCTCAGAAGGTGAGAAATAAACCACCTATATATGAGAGGCACGCAGCAAAGGATATACCCACGACCTTTGAGAGTTCGGTCATGGATAGCATGGTACGTGTCAGCTAGCAAGGTAGGAACCGGATTCCTAGAATGGAAGATCTCATTAGCATTCATGTCCATAAAGTTGTCGAGATTCGGGAAGAGAATGAGCCCATAGATAAGCAATGCAAGAATAGCCTCGAGTGCGTCCTGACAAGTAGTTTTGAGATTAGCTTGCTCAAGTAGATACTTGGAAGTGAACCCTCGGATGTGAGACTTAGTAGTAAGATGCTTGGAGACATCAGAAGTCTTGAGATAGAGATCCTTGGCAATAACCAGAGGAGTAAGAGAAGCCCCGGGACCGGTGAAAGGCGTCTTCTCGGCTATAGGTGAATCCAATAAGTGGGAATAAGCCTCAAGAGTAGGGACCAACTGGAAATCCGGGAAAGTGAAGCAGCGGAAGCTCGGGTCATAGAATTGCACTAGAGTGTGCACGAGCTTCTCTTCAACATTAGTCCGGAGAATAGTAAGCAAACCACCATACCGGAGTCGGAAACCTGTTTGATTCTTCACCTTGAGTGCCAACTCTCTCAAACTAACCAAATCAACCTCCTTGAACTTGTAGGATTTAGTCTTCTTCATACCTGTAATGTTTACAAAGTTTTTAATTTGTCCAATCCTTCGACGAATGCATGAGAAAAAATTTATGCATGAATGCATGTATGCATGATTGTTTTTTCAATTACAGAGAAAACATGGAGGGTTGAGATTAAAGTCGAGGAGCCAAGGGCGGACACGGTGCCCGGTAAACTAAAGTTTAGGATAATAGTAACCGAGGTTCTAATCAAGTTCCCAAACTGCAACCTCTCTTACGTATATCATGGTAGCACGGGACAACGTCCGTTCCATGTTTATTCGCAAGAAGGTCTAGTTTGAGTGTAGTATCGCGTGACGACTAAAACTCGAGACAACACTCGGTTTAGCCACCGCACTACGTCCTAAAAAAGGCCAGGGATGGGTTTGGTAACTACGGTCCATAGCATCGTCGAACAATTGAAAGCAAAGTGTCTAAGCATGACAACACACGCCGACAATATTACTTCCAAAATGCCTCAGCTATGTGAGATTGATCGCATAACCCAATACACGAGGCAACCCTCGGATCGAATTGTCGATTATATCTCTACCTAATCATAAGTTCACTCAGCCCGGGTATAGGACTTTTGATATTCTCACCCCACACGTCGAATGAAAATAAACAAGTATTCACATATGTAAGCAATAAAACAAAGCGTAAATATAAACTAAGGAAACTAGGCGTGACCCGCTAAAAATGTCCCCAGTGAAGTCGCCATTTCTGTTATCGCGATTTTCGGGTGTCAAGTCATAAATTAGGCTTGAACCTTTCAATCTTTGATATTCTCTATTTTTTCTTGGGAAGGGCAAAATTGAGAAAAAACCCTTAGATTCGAAGTTCGGGGGTCGTTTTCACTACGGGAAAGTGTTAGGCACCCGCGGTGACTATAGTACTCTATAGGAGCCGTTTTCTTAGTTTATGTCTACGCTTTATTTTTATTGCCTACTTAAAAAAGAAGTTTTATTTGAGTGAAGAATGGAGGGGAGAAAGTGTTTGAGGTTTTATTTTAGTGGACTTGGAGAGGTTTTGACCTCATGCCTACATACCCATTTAAGGGATCAAACTCCATGTAGTTCTCTCTCAAAAAATGTTTTTTGTGTGTTTGGTTGATTTTAGTTTTTGTTGGAAAATGGTTTTGAAGAAAAGGAAGAGGCCTTAAAGGCATAAGAGAAGGAAATGGTGAATGTTGGTTCAATTGTTTATTAAAAAAGTCTAAGTAGGAATTAGGATTCATTTGGATTTGTTTAAGAAAATAAAGGAAAAAATTCAATGGAGTTTTGACTCCAAGGTTTGTTCGGAAAAATTTGAATGATGGGATTGATTTATTATTTTTTTGAAGATTGGCATTTGTCTAAAAATCGCATTTCCTAAGCATACATCTAAACGGTAATCATGCAACGTGTGTGCGTGTCGGTGCTTGTGTCGGTGTACATCACTTATAGTGTCCATAGTCCTTTACATTGAGTCCTAGATACATGCTATGGTCTTGCAAGGAATTAAAAAAAAAAAAAAAAACTAACCTATCTAAAATTATTACAAACCCAATTGATATAGAAATGAATAAAAAAAGATGCTAAAACTATGGGATGAATGAAATGTGAGATGAAATGGTTAGTGTCATAAGGCATAAAAATAGTAGAAAGGTAAGCAAAATTGAATAGAATAGCAAGAGAGGAAAAAGTAATGAAATGAAATAAAGTGGCAAAATATACCTAAAATTGGTTATGACACTTAGACAATGCACATGACCTATAATCCCCTCATTATAGCAATGTTAAAGGGGTTTGATTTTGAGCTATAATGTGGGAACAAATAGGACATATTCAAGCCAAGAATCATGACACATTTTCAAAGGTATTTTGCACTTTATTTCTTGATAAAAACACACATTGCTTGCAAAACAAGAAAGACATGAAAATCTACATCCACAATCAGCAAGATATACACATGATCAGCAACATATTCATCATGAAATTACACACCAATCATCCACATCACATGCCAACATTTCATGAGAAAATATACCACAAAAATGCACAAACTTAGATCAAACACAAAATTAATCAAGAAAAATAACACACATTTTTATCATTTTTTAAACCACTGAAAAATATCACAAAAGTATTAAAATGTGTTAAGAAACATATAACGAATTTTTTAGGAATTTTTATAAAAAAAAATTGAGCAAACTGGGGGTTCAATCAGCAAGAAAACATGGTGTAAGCAGCACAAAAAGCAAAAAAACGTACAGAACCCTAGGCCCAAACCCAAAGCCCAACACCAGATCACAGGAAAGCACAGGGATCGTTGGATTGATCCAGGAGATGGAACCCTAGATCCAACGGTCTAGATTGAGGGAAAACGAACCAGAATTGGACCGGTCCGGTTCAGTTGGTTATAAAAGGGTTGGGGGACCGGTCCAGTTCGGTCTTCTTTCTCCTCTCTCTCTCTCTAACCTAAAACTAGTGAGAGAAGCTCTCACCTCTCTCCTCTCTTCCGGTTGTCTTCTCCGGTGAGCTTCACCGCTCCGGTGTGGTGGTTTGCCGGCCCAACAGGGCGGCGCCGCCGCACCGGAGATGAGAAACTCCTCCGTTTTTAAATTTTTTTGCAGATTAAGACATCCTTTTTCGTTCTAAACAAGAATATGGCATTAGATTTTACATGCAAGGTCTGAATCGTTGTAGATCTGAAATTTTGTGTTATGGTTTTGAAAAAAAATTTAGGTTTGAAACTTTCTTGGCTCAAATCCTTTTTATCTTTCTCGATCTGTAACGATTCACTTGCGTTGATGCTTTTCGAGAAAGAAAGATGAAATTTACGTGTTTACCTCTGGTTTAGTTGGAGATTTCGAACTGGAGATCTTTGAGAAGCTTGAATTTTTGGTGCTGCTCGTTGATTTCTTGCTTTAAACCGAAAATAAATCGGTGCCGTTCCTTCTTCTTCTTCACCGGTCCAGATTCTGCTTCTCTTCTTCTTCTTCTCACTGATTCCTTCGTGATCGGTGCTGGAGTTTGCCAATGGCGAATTCGCACCTTGAATTGCGAAGGAAACCGATTCGATGATGAAGATTCAGTGATGAATCTCTGAGAATTGTGAAAGGTCTTGTTGATTCTCTGTTGATTTGCACTGATTTGTGATGTTTTGTGTTGATTTGTGTTGATTCTGGTGGAATTTGGAAACGGTTAGGGTTTGAGTGTTCTTGGTGTTCTTCGTGATTTCTGGAAATTGTTGAGTTTTGATCTTTGGGAGCAGAAAGAGAAAGTTGGAAAGTGTTTGTGAGTTGGCACTGATTGAATGGGTCTGTGTGGCACTGTGCACCTTTTATAGGCTGCCATGTGTGATCTTGGACCAATGAGGTGGTGACATCTGTTTGGGACCTTTTTGGCTCGGCCTTGGACTTGAAATGAATTTGGGACCTTTCTGCAAAATAAGAAACTTGAAGGACTAAACAGCAATATGAAAAAAGGACTAAAAAGTAATTTTAAGAATTTTTGGACTAAAATGCAATTTATAAACTGTTTGGGACTGAAATGCAATTAAAAAATAAAATTGGACTAAAATTGGCAATTTGAAAAAAACGTAAAGTGAAACCAAAAAATAAAATTAACAAAAGGACTAAAATGAACCAGCTACAAAAATGAGGTATTTTAAAATACCTCTCTGCCGAAATTTTGACAGGAAAAGACCAAAATGCCCCTAGGGACTAAACTGACTCAGATGCAATTTTTGAAATGATTTTTAAACAAAGACTCAACAATGATTTGTACAGACAAATTGAAACGGCTCAGAGGCAAACACAGGGACTAAAATGGGTTCCACTGCAGGAAATGACCAAAATACCCTTTTGTATGATTTTTTGAAATAAAATGCAAGAAAAGTAAAGCAACGTTTCAGAGAGTTCTTAAATGACTTGTAATGCAAGAAAAACACTTTGGATAGCTTTATGCAAGAAAATCATGATTGAACATACTTTGAGACAGAGACAGTAAAATATGCAGATGAAAAGAGAGTAAAGGTTCGGAGTAAAACAACAGCAAATTGACAAATATCAGTGGTAGAAAATAAATTTGAATGAGTATTTTTAGGTCCAAAATCAGGGTATAACACGTTGTAATCAACGTAAAATGAAAAAACATTTGATATGATGCGAACATTCAAATTAGTATAAGAAAAAATTCACAAAAATAAATAAAAATGCCCTTTTTTTTAAGGATAATAAAAATGCATCTGAAATTCGCAAGTTTAGCAAAATAAAATGAGAAAGGATAAAATGAGATGTTTATAATAAAAATGCCCTTTTTTTTCGTCTCTATCAATATATTAAATTTTAGTTTTCGTCCCTAAAAAATAAAATGAGATGTTTATATCCACACAAAAAACTTTTCGTTTTATTTTTGGTCCCTAATGGATATAGTTTTAACATGTTTTTGATATTTTTGAACATAATATGAATATATAAATGTTGAACATACTTTGAACATAAAATGACAATTAAGGATCAAAAACAAAAGAGTAAATTACACTCCCCTCCCCTCAAAGATGCTTGAATTACACTCCCCTTCCCTCTTAAGTTAAAATATACACTTTACTCCCTCAATATTTTTTTTTATGTTAAAATTTATACTCCCCTCCCTTATAAGATGCTTGAATTACAAACCTCTCCCTTAATAATTAAATATGCACTACACTTTTTTTTTTTGGTCTTAGATGAAGTGGTAATCCACTGAAAATAAACCCACACACAACTGTGAGGTCTTGGGTTCGAACCCGGGTCACAACGTCCGGCCTTGCAATTTCGGCATTTTCCAGTTGAGCTAGGACTTCTAGACAAATATGCACTACACTTTAATCAATTTGAACATAAATAAATATTCTTATAATATATATTAATTTTGAATCACCATTTAAGAAAAATTAATTCATTTCTTTATAGTTTAAATTTCAATGATAATTAAATTTAAATATATTGCTATTGATTTTATAAATTAGAGTATAAAATTAACTTTTAAATAATCATGCTTTAATGATTTTAGTAATTTTTCACATATTTTAATTTTATTTTGGGTTGTTTCATATTTTATAATAGAGTTTAAAACTACATGTTAATGAAATTGTGAATAAAAAATAGCGAAAAATATGTATTTAATTTTTTATTATATTAAAATAGACCCGCAATACTATTTTTTTTAAGTGTGTTAAATTATTATTTTTTTGCTAGATTATTAGAAATAATAAAAAAGAATATTGAAGGAGTAAAGTGTAGATTTTAACATAAGAGGGGAGGGGAATGTAATTCAAGCTTCTCTTAGGGGAGGGGAGTGAAATTTTTTCTAATATGATTTGAATAAGAGGAGAGGAGAGTGTATATTTTAACTTAAGAGGGGAGGGGAGTGTAATTCAAGCATCTTTGAAGGGAGGGGAGTGTAATTTACTCAAAACAAAATAATTTTTTTTTGTGAGGATAAAAACATTCAATTTAATTTTTTAAGGATTAAAATAAAAATTCGCTATATTTATAAAGACGAAAAACTTATTTAACCTATTAACCATAATAATAGAAAAATAATAACAAGAATTTAATAAAATTTCCATAAATTATTTTTTCCTGATTATTATTGTTGTGTCGTGTAGAAGAACTACAACCAGGCACTTTCATCATCATCTCCTCTCATTCTCTGAAGGAGGTGCTTCGTTCTCTACTTCCCGATCCATTTCCATAACCCGACCCGAATCCATCCAGATCCAATTTCCCACCATGTACGGATTCGAAGCTATGACCTTCAACATCCATGGCGGTTACCTTGAAGCAATCGTCAGAGGTCACCGCTCCGGTTTGTTAACCACCGCTGATTACAACAATCTCTGTCAATGTGAAACCCTTGATGATATCAAGATGCATCTCTCTGCTACTGAGTATGGTCCTTATCTCCAAAACGGTGCGTTTTTTCGTTTTTTCTTCGATTAATCAACGATCTCAATTTGTTATTGAAATTTTTGATCATTGATTAATTAAGTAATTGTTTAGTTAATCAGAAATGTTTCTGTTGTTTATGATTATGCGAAATCGCAGTATTTTGTTTTAATTGTGTAGATTTGGAATTTGAAATGCGTATGAATATTGAAATTTTGAGAATTTTGATAAAATTCGTTGTTTGATGTTGAATAGAGTGTAGAAAATTTAAGTGCTTAGTTAATCGGAAATGTTTATGATTATATGCGAAATCGTGATCTCAGTATCGTGGTGTTTTGAATGAAAAATTGTAGTAAAACTAAGTGCTTAGTTAATCGGAAATGTGTATGTTGTTTGTGATTATATGCGAAATCATGATCTATGAAACTCGAACGCTGACACCAACAAAATTTTGAGAAAATGACAACTTAAAATGTAATTCCATAAAAAAAAAAACTTAATGTAATTACGTGTGTTGGTGTTTGACAAATGACAGACACCGGTCACACTTTCCATCAAAAGTGTTGGTTCTATTGGGATCTTCTATAGAGATTACGATGTTTGGTTTAGTTGGTTGTAGATTTGAAATGCTAATGACTGAACTGAAGAATTGTTTCTAGAATTTTTTTATGAAATTTATTGTTTGATGTTAAAAAAGTGTAGCAAAATTAAGTTCTTAGTTAATGGAAAATGTTTCTGTTCTTTATGATTATGTGATATTTGTTTAAATTTTTGTAGATTTGAAATGCTAATAATCGAACTGAAGGATTAATTATCGAAATTTTGAGAAGTTTTTGATAAAATTCATTGTTTGATGTTAAAATTATGTGTAACAAAATTAAGTGCTTAGTTAATCAGAAATGTCTGTGTTGTTTATGATTATATGCAAAATCATGATGCAAAAACACCAGACACATTGACACATAAAATTTTGAGAAAATGACATAATTCAATGTAATCACACGTGTCAGGTGTCGGACACTGACATATGTCAGCCAGACATCGGGACATACCTTCGAGCAGAAGTGAGACTGTGATGTTGGTTTCAATTGTTTGTAGATTTTAAATGCTAATGACTGAACTAAAGGATTATTTCTAGAAATTTTCATAATTTTTTTTTTGACGTTAAATGAAGTGCAAAAAAAATAAATTAAGTGCTCACTTAATCAGAAATGTTTTTTTTTTCTTCATGATTATGCAAAATCACGATTTTTGTTTCAATTGTTTGTAGATTTGAAATGCTAGCTGAAGAATTATTTCTGGAAACTTTGAGAATTTTTTTATGAACTTTATTTTTTGTGTTGAAAAAGTATTAACAGAATTCAGTGCTTAGTTAATCAGATATGCTAACGACTGAAGAATTATTTATGCAAATTTTCAGAGGGTGATGCTATTAGTGTAGTAATTTTCTGTTGATAAATTCATTGTTTGATGTTAAAATTGTGTAACAAAAGTAACTGCTAAGGATCTCTAAGATATACACTTTTGATCGAAGGGGTGTTCGGTGTCTGACACATTAGTGTCTGACATGTAATTGTTGTTAATGATTATATTCAAAATCTTGTTCTATGAAAAGCATGGACACCAAAGATGACACGAACTCTGACAGATTAAATTTTGAGAAAATGACATAATTCAATGTAATCACATGTGATGTGTCGGACACTGACATGAAAACTTATATATATGTTTATTTTATTGTATTGTAATTTAGTGACTGTTATTTTAGATATTTGATCTACTTTGGATGAAGTCTATGATATTATTACCCCTTTATTGTGAACTTCAGTAAGATCTTGTTTGTTTTTGTTATTAGATTTGTGTAAAAGTTAACTGTTATTACTGCGGGTTTTGTTTAATTTTCTTTGTTGAATGAAGATTTTGATAAATTATTGATTCAACTTTCACCTTATTATTATTCTTATTGTATACTTGATGATGACATGTAGTACTTAAAATTATTGATTTTTACTGACGGATTACCTCTTGCAGAACCATCTCCATTGCATACCACAACAATTGTGGAGAAATGTACCCTTAAGCTGGTTGATGATTACAAGCACATGCTATGCCAAGCTACAGAACCCTTGTCAACATTTTTAGAATATATCACGTATGTGAACTTTGCTTGTCTGTTCGCTCTGTTAGTGTATTTACTTGAATATACAACAAATCTCTGTGATACCAGCTCTTCTTATTAAAAGTGTGTCTGGTGTCTGACACCATCATGTGTAGTTAATTACTTCCATTTTCTCAAATCATTACTGCTGTCGTTATTTCTGTATATGTGTCATATTTGGTGTCTCTGTCTGTAATTAAAACTGAAATTAATGTATTTTATTTTTTACTCTGCAGATATGGTCACATGATTGACAATGTTGTTTTGATTGTTACTGGCACCTTGCATGAGAGAGATGTCCAAGAACTTCTAGAAAAATGCCATCCACTGGGGATGTTTGACAGGTACCCTAATTTCTGTGCATTGTACAATATATTGATGTTGGCACATAGAATATTGATTTTACTTTTTTTTTTCCTTTTCCGGTGGGATTCTCCTTAGTATTGCCACTCTGGCAGTTGCTCAGAATATGAGGGAGCTTTACAGGCTTGTTCTTGTTGACACTCCTCTGGCTCCATACTTCTCGGAGTGCATTACATCTGAGGTAAACTGTCTTTCCAGAAAATATTTGTTTCCCTTTATTTTTTTTCAACATCAATCAGTTTGTTGTGTTGATTGTTGTAGAATTGTTGTTCTATTGCAAAATCTGAATTTATCTATGTCTACCCCATTTTTTATATAATATATACTGCGATAAAAAATGTAATGAAAAATCATCCAAAAATAAAAAGCAACTAGCTATTGGTTTGGTTCTCCTTTGGAAGACACTAATTTAACTGCCGTAGCTTCATATGTTTATATTCGATTAGTTTATTTCTTTGATGTATCTGCTCATGGCTCTTGTTTATTTCTAGGACTTGGATGACATGAACATTGAAATAATGAGGAACACTCTTTACAAGGCATACCTTGAAGATTTTTACAGATTTTGTCAGGTGAAGCCTCTTTGTGATTTCCAAGTCTCCTTTTTGTCAGCCATTTTTATTTGTATTCCCTTGTGATTTCCTCCTGACTTTCATCAACTTCAATGTTATTCCCAAACAGAAACTTGGTGGTGCTACTGCTGAGATAATGTCCGACCTTCTAGCTTTTGAGGCTGATAGAAGGGCTGTTAATATTACCATCAATAGGTAAATTACTAACCACTCTTTGTATAATCTTTTTGTTTATCTGGATATCCGCATAACTAGCATCTCATGGTTTCCGCTTTGTGCAGCATTGGTACTGAGCTTACTAGAGATGACCGTAGGAAATTGTACTCCAACTTCGGTTTGTTGTAAGCTCTAATCCTTCAGTTAAATATTTAAAAAAAAAAGAAAAAGAAAATCAATATACTTCTCTGCAACACTTCTTTTACTAATGGTTGACTTATTTTAAACAGCTATCCATATGGTCATGAGGAACTTGCTGTCTGTGAGGACATTGATCAGGTATGATTTGCATCTCGGTTGTGTGATATGTTAAGTTAATACATTTGTGAATGAACTGTGTTTTTCCTCTTTCAATTTGTATGCTTCTTGGGGACTTCTAGATTGTGTTTCTCAGGGTGGTAGATTTGTTGTTATTGTTATCCAAGTCAATGTAATATGCTGCAATTATATCATTTTTCTTATCTTTGATTTAAGTGTCCTACTTGCAGATGATTCTTGTTTTAGGTTTCTATGTCAAACTTACATTTAATTTTTTTGTGCCCTTTTGTTTTCTATTTGCGAGGCATATATGATTCGATTGCTTGCTACTTCATTTGTAATTTGTAGTTGCGTTCGGTTACCAATTTTGGGAGGGTCTTGTGTTGTTGAATCACCATAGTTGTTTGTAATATGCCACTTATTTCTAGTTGATTTCTTGTAGTTGTGCTTTTTGGGCCTTAATTCTCTTACATGGTTGCTCGTGTAGGTTCGTGCTGTCATGGAAAAATACCCTCCTTATCAATCTATCTTTGCGAAGTTATCGTATGGAGAGAGCCAGATGCTTGACAAGGCATTCTATGAGGAAGAGGTCAAGAGGCATTGCTTAGCATTTGAGCAACAGGTTTATTTTTTTAATAGTTCAGAATATCATAATATTAAGCTGGAAGGATATTGAATGGCTTAATTATAAATGTTTTTGTATAGTGTACGTATGTTTTATTCATTCACTAAGCCATCCTAATTTGTCTATATTTGCAGTTTCACTATGCTGTTTTCTTCGCATATATGAGGTTAAGGGAGCAGGAGATCAGAAATCTTATGTGGATTTCAGAATGTGTGGCTCAGAATCAAAAGTCGAGAGTTCATGACAGTGTTGTCTTCATATTTTAGTCTGATTACTCATTGTTATAGCTTGTATGTTCGTTTGGACTAATTGTTGTGTCTGCATTCTACACCCGAGTTGCGGATTATTAGAGACTAGAGAAGATTGTGATACAAATAAGTAAAATCTTCTGTAATATAGATGGGAGATCTTTTGTCAAATTTGATTAAGTTATGTTCAGATTTAAAAACACTTATATTGAATTTGTATGTTGTGAATTGTGATAATAAATTTTCTTATGAAATAAACTTTGATAGATTTGTTCAGGCATTGCTTTCTTAATGTCTTTCTTATATTATTTAGATTATTTGGGGGCAAAGCTTAGGAAGATTGCGATATTTTGTCAAAAGGGAAATATAGAACTATGCCATAAGCGAATTTCTTATCTCACCTTATTATTTGCCCCTCGCGTGCTCAACTGCAATTTGGTTTGTATCTTTCAAAAGCATAAAATACATTTAAAATCCCCCCATTTTTCGGATTTTAGAATCCCAAAATAGGGTGAGAGGTATTTATTGTAGGTGGGAAAAGAAACTGTCATACTACAGTCTCTTGCTTGATTAACTCTTTTTGAATCACCAAGAGTCTATTTGGGAGAATGGTGTGTTTGGAAAGAGAAAACTTTATACAAAATCCTTCGCATTTGAGAAAGTTCAAAAATTGCATTGGATGAGAGTTTTAGAGAATTTATGTTATTATAAAAGTCTCAAAATTAAGCATATTAATGTTAGTATATTTAATTTCTCTACGAACACAATCTCTCAAACAAAGAAAACGTAATACTCAACCTTCTCTCCAAACAATCAAACAGACCCCGATTCGTAGTAACAAATCTCAGCATTAGGACAGTACAATTTTCTTTCATTTTTCATAGTAAAAAATATTGTACATAAAAAATAGTTAATTTTTGAATAAATTTGAGCAAGCTCTTAATGGACAGTCAGTTCTAGATTTAAGTTTTATGCATACAACCAAATAATAAAAATGTTGAGTAAATGAAGGGAGAAAACAAATTGTTATGTCGGTACGAAATAAAATTGTTATGTAGGTGAGAACAATTGACTAAGTCAAAATATTAAATTGTTTTCCAAGAATGCAAGTAGCAAGAAAATCAGAGGAAATTGCCGAATCCAATAATAGAGACAAATGTCTAGAAAATAGAAAACAAAGTTTTTTTGGTTAATGATAATCATTTGTCTAGAAAATCATTTCCATTCCTTTAGACTTCAGTATTCAAAACATGTTTGTGTCTAGCATTTCATCCAAAACACACAGTTCAAAATATTCAAATACAATGGTGTTTGTATGGTCTCAAGTTTTGTTTGTAAAATTTCTTTTCCTTTATTCACTTTTCTCTTTCACATTTACTACATCTTTACCTCAAATTCAGCCAAAGTGTCATCAATATGAAAGCCATGCCTTGTTGCAATTTAAGGAAGGCTTTGTCATCAACAAGATTGCCTCTGATAAGCTTCTTGGTTATCCTAAAACAGCATCATGGAATTCCAGCACAGATTGCTGCTCATGGGATGGCATTAAATGTCACGAGCACACAGGTCATGTGATTCACATTGATCTAAGTAGCAGCCAACTCTACGGTAGAATGGATGCAAATAGCAGTCTCTTTCGCCTTGTGCATCTTCGAGTTCTTGATCTTTCTGACAATGACTTCAATTACTCTCAAATTCCATCCAAGATAGGTAAGCTTTCACAACTAAAATTTCTGAACCTTTCTCGTAGTTTATTTTCCGGAGAAATTCCACCACAAGTTTCACAGTTGTCCAAGTTGTTGTCTCTTGATCTAGTAGGCTTCATGGCTACAGACAATCTGCTGCAACTCAAATTATCCAGTCTCAAAAGCATAATTCAAAACTCAACAAAACTTGAGACCCTTTTTCTTAGTTATGTAACAATTTCATCTACTTTACCAGATACACTCGCAAATCTAACTTCATTGAAAAAACTAACTCTACACAATTCTGAATTGTATGGTGAATTTCCTGTTGGAGTATTTCATCTTCCAAACTTGGAATATCTGGATTTGAGATATAATCCAAATCTCAATGGAAGTTTACCCGAGTTTCAATCTAGTTCACTCACCAAGTTACTACTTGACAAGACAGGTTTCTATGGCACACTCCCAATATCCATTGGAAGGCTTGGTTCTTTAATCTCCCTATCAATTCCAGATTGCCATTTCTTTGGATATATTCCTTCTTCGCTTGCCAACCTCACACAGCTCACGGGGATAAACCTTAATAATAACAAATTCAAGGGCGACCCTTCCGCATCCTTGGCAAATCTTACCAAGCTAACCATCTTGAGTGTTGCTTTGAATGAATTTACTATCGAAACCATCTCGTGGGTAGGTAGGCTTTCATCATTAATTGGCTTGGACATATCATCAGTCAAAATTGGCAGTGACATTCCATTATCTTTTGCAAATCTCACCCAGCTACAATTTTTAAGTGCAAAAAATAGCAATATTAAGGGTGAAATTCCGTCTTGGATAATGAACCTAACAAATTTAGTTGTCTTGAACCTAGGCTTTAATTCTTTGCATGGAAAGCTAGAGCTTGACACATTTCTGAAGCTTAAAAAGCTACTTTTTCTAAATTTAGCATTCAACAAACTGTCATTGTATAGCGGAAAAAGTTCTTCCCATAGGACTGATTCTCAAATTCAAATCTTACAATTGGATTCATGCAATTTAGTTGAGATTCCAACATTTATAAGAGATATGGTTGATCTGGAATTTCTTATGTTGCCAAACAACAATATAACATCGATACCCAATTGGTTGTGGAAGAAAGAAAGTCTACAAGGCTTTGTTGTTAACCACAATTCATTGACAGGAGAAATAAACCCATCCATATGCAATCTCAAATCACTCACAGAACTTGATTTATCGTTCAACAACTTAAGCGGCAATGTTCCTTCATGTCTGGGGAACTTTAGCAAATCTTTGGAAAGTTTGGATCTAAAAGGGAATAAATTGTCTGGCCTCATTCCTCAAACATACATGATAGGAAATTCCCTTCAAAAGATTGATCTCAGTAACAACAATATTCACGGTCGGTTGCCAATGGCATTGATCAACAACAGAAGGCTAGAATTCTTTGATATTAGTTACAACAATATCAATGATTCATTTCCATTTTGGATGGGAGAATTACCCGAGTTGAAAGTATTGTCTTTAAGTAACAATAAATTTCATGGAGACATTAGGTGCTCTAGCAACATGACATGCACGTTTCCCAAGCTTCACATCATTGACCTTTCTCACAATGAGTTCTCTGGAAGTTTTCCATTAGAAATGATCCAAAGATGGAAAACAATGAAAACTACCAACATAAGTCAATTAGAGTACAGGTCTTACTGGAAATCGAACAATGCAGGACTATATTATACAATGGAAGATAAGTTTTATTCGTTCACAATGTCAAATAAAGGGCTGGCCATGGTTTACAATCACCTTCAGAATTTTTACCGCTTAATAGCCATTGATATTTCAAGCAACAAAATCAGTGGAGAGATACCACAAGTGATTGGCGAGTTGAAGGGTCTTGTTTTGCTCAACTTGTCAAATAACCACCTTATTGGCAGCATTCCATCTTCCTTAGGGAAGCTTTCGAACCTTGAAGCACTAGATCTTTCTCGCAACAGTCTTTCAGGAAAAATTCCCCAACAGTTGGCAGAAATCACCTTTTTGGCGTTCTTAAATGTGTCCTTTAACAATCTCACAGGTCCTATACCACAAAATAATCAGTTTTCTACATTCAAAAGTGATTCATTTGAGGGTAACCAAGGATTGTGTGGGGATCAGCTGTTGAAGAAGTGTAAAGATCATGCAAGACCTTCTACCTCTAATAATGACAATGACTCGGGATCTTTCTTTGAAATTGATTGGAAAATAGTGCTTATTGGGTATGGAGGAGGTCTTGTTGCTGGAGTGGCATTGGGAAACAGTTACTTTCTGCAGGTATTTGCATGGTATAGAGATCACGTTAGCGTTTCAGTTATAATTTTCCTTAATAAGATTTTTAAGAGACATTAAAGTTGTTATTATTTTATGGCTTAAAAGGGTGTTGTGAGTCCAAAACAATAAACATACTAGTCCTCCCTATTTATGTTTCTAATTTGTTTTAGTTTCCTTCTGTTCTTGTAATTGCATTCTGTAAGAGTTTCCTATGTATGTAAAAGCAATAAAGGTTGTTTGAAAGAGCGTGCTTTGATATAAATTTTCAATAAATTTGTGCAAGCTCTTACATGGACAGTCAGTTCTAGATTGAAGTCAATTAAATTGTTTTCCAAGAATGCAAGTAGCAAGAAAATCAGAGCAAATTGCTGAGTCAAATAATAGCCAAATGTCTAGAAAATAGAAAACAAAGTTTTTTTTGGTCAATGATAATCAAGTTCACTAGAAATCATTTTCATTTGTTATATGCAGTCCATTCCTATAGTATTCAAAACATGTTTGTGTCTAGCATTTCATCCAAAAGACCAATTTCAAAATATTCAAATACAATGGTGTTTGTGTGGTCTCATGTTTTGTTTGTAATTTTTTTTTTCCTTATTCACTTCTCTCTTTCACATTTACTACATGTTTACCTCAAATTCAGCCAAAATGTCATCAATATGAAAGCCATGCCTTGTTGCAATTTAAGGAAGGCTTTGTCATCAATAACTTAGCCTCTGATGATCTTCTTGGTTATCCTAAAACATCATCTTGGAATTCCAGCACAGATTGCTGCTCATGGGATGGCATTAAATGTCATAAGCACACAGATCATGTGATTCACATCAATCTTAGTAGCAGCCAACTCTATGGTACAATGGATGCAAATAGCAGTCTCTTTCGCCTTGTGCACCTTCGAGTTCTTGATCTATCTGATAATAACTTCAATTACTCTAAAATCCCTACCAAGATAGGTGAGCTTTCACAACTAAAATTTTTGAACCTTTCTCTTAACTTATTTTCTGGAGAAATTCCACGACAAGTTTCCCAGTTGTCCAAGTTGTTGTCTCTTGATCTAGGTTTCAGAGCTATAGTACGTCCTAAAGGTAGTACATCCAATTTGTTGCAACTCAAATTGTCTAGTCTCAGAAGCATAATTCAAAACTCAACAAAAATTGAGATCCTTTTTCTTAGTTTTGTAACTATTTCATCTACTTTACCAGACACACTCACGAATCTAACTTCATAAAAAAACTATCTCTTTACAATTCTGAATTGTATGGTGCATTTCCAGTTGGAGTATTTCATCTTCCAAACTTGGAACTTCTAGATTTGAGATATAATCCAAATCTCAATGGTAGATTGCCTGAGTTTGAGTCTAGTTCACTCACTGAATTAGCACTTGGTGGGACAGGTTTCTCTGGTACACTACCAGTATCCATTGGAAAGGTTAGTTCTTTAATTGTCCTAGGAATTCCAGATTGCCGTTTCTTTGGATTTATTCCTTCTTCGCTTGGAAACCTCACACAACTTGAGCAGATAAGCCTCAAAAATAACAAATTTAGGGGTGACCCTTCTGCATCCTTGGCAAATCTTACCAAGCTAAGCCTCTTGAATGTTGGTTTCAATGAATTTACTATTGAAACCTTCTCATGGGTAGATAAGCTTTCATCATTATTTGCCTTGGATATATCCCATTATCTTTCGCAAATCTCACGCAACTAGAAGTATTAAGTGCAACAAATAGCTATATAAAGGGTCAAATTCCATCTTGGTTAATGAATCTAACCAATTTAGCTTACTTGAACCTACACTCTAATTTTCTGCATGGAAAGCTTGAGCTTGACACGTTTCTGAATCTCAAAAAGCTAGTTTTTTTAGATTTATCATTTAACAAACTGTCATTGTTAAGTGGAAACAATTCATCCCATTTAACAAATTCTGGACTTCAAATATTACAGTTGGCTGAATGCAATTTAGTTGAGATTCCAACATTTATAAGAGATTTGGCTGAGATGGAATTTCTTACGTTGTCAAACAACAATATAACATCGCTACCTGAATGGTTGTGGAAAAAAGCAAGGCTAAAAAGCTTAGATGTTTCCCATAGTTCATTGACAGGAGAAATATCCCCATCCATATGCAATCTCAAATCACTCGTGATGCTTGATTTCACGTTCAACAACTTAGGTGGCAACATTCCTTCATGTCTAGGGAACTTTAGCCAACCTTTAGAAAGTCTGGATCTAAAAGGTAAACAGCAGAATTCTAGAATTCTTTGATGTTAGCTACAATAATATCAATGATTCATTTCCATTCTGGCTGGGAGATTTACCTGAGTTGAAGGTATTGTCTTTAGGTAACAATGAATTCCATGGAGACGTTAGGTGCTCTGGCAACATGACATGCACATTTTCCAAACTTCACATCATTGACCTTTCTCACAATCAGTTCTCTGGAAGTTTTCCAACAGAAATGATCCAAAGTTGGAAAGCAATGAATACTTTCAACGCAAGTCAATTACAGTACGAGTCTTACTCGACGTCGAACAATGAAGGACAATATTTTACGTCAACAGAAAAGTTTTATTCGCTCACAATGTCAAACAAAGGGGTGGCCATGGTTTACAATAACCTTCAAAAAATTTACAACTTAATAGCCATTGATATTTCAAGCAACAAAATCAGTGGAGAAATACCACAAGGCATAGGCGAGTTGAAGGGCCTTGTTTTGCTCAACTTCTCTAATAACCTCCTTATTGGCAGCATTCAATCTTCCTTAGGGAAGCTTTCAAACCTTGAAGCACTAGATCTTTCTGTCAACAGTCTTTCAGGGAAAATTCCCCAACAGTTGGCACAAATTACCTTTTTGCAGTTCTTAAATTTGTCCTTTAACAATCTCACAGGTCCTATACCACAAAATAATCAGTTTTCTACGTTCAAAGGTGATTCATTTGAGGGTAATCAAGGTCTGTGTGGGGATCAGTTGTTGAAGAAGTGTATAGATCATGGAGGTCCTTCTACCTCTGATGACGATGATGATGACGAGGATTCAGGATCATTGTTTGAATTTGATTGGAAAATAGTGCTTATTGGGTATGGAGGTGGTCTTGTTGCTGGAATGGCAGTGGGAAGCACTTTCTTTCTGCAAGTACTTAGTTGGCTTAAAAAAAAGGATCTTATGAGTTGAAATTCCTTGTGTTTTTGTTGTTGTTGTGCTTTCCTTTAGTAAGGCTTTGTTTGGGAGTTGAATTTTGAAGGGGAGGGGAAGGGAAGGAAAGGCTTATGGAGTGGTAACCCTTGTTTGCAAGTTTTAAAAAAACAAGGGAAAGGTTTTGGGGGGTTTTGAAGGGTTTAATTTGTCCAATTTTAAAGTTCCCCCAAATTGGAGGGTTTTGGGGGGTTAAACATACTAATTGACAATTTTGCCCTCTTAATAATTCAAAATTCCAATTTTAGACCTTACTAAAATTATTACAATCTTTTTTAAAAACAACTTATTCAAAACAACTTATTTATACAAAACAGCTTAATAGGACCTCATTTTCAAAAACAGCTTATTCAAAACAACTTATTTATGCAAAACAACTTATTACGACCTCATTTTCAAAAACAGCTTATTGAAAACAACTTATTTATACAAAACAGCTTAATAGGACCTCATTTTCAAAAACAGCTTATTCAAAACAACTTATTTATGCAAAACATCTTAATACGATCTCTTTTTCAAAAACAGCTTATTCAAAACTGCTTATTTATATAAAAAGCTTATTACGACCTCATTTTCAAAAACCGCTTATTCGAAACATCTTATTTATACAAAACAGCTTATTACGACCTCTTTTCCAAAAACAGCTTATTTACGCAAAACAGCTTAATACGATCTCTTTTTCAAAAACAGCTTATTTACGCAAAACAGCTTAATACGATCTCTTTTTCAAAAACAGCTTATTCAAAACAGCTTATTTATACAAAACAGCTTATTACGATATATTTTTTTTAAAAACAACATATTCAAAACAACTTATTTATGCAAAACAGCTTAATACGATATCTTTTTCAAAAACAGATTATTCAAAACAACTTATTTATACAAAACAGCTTATTACGACCTCATTTACAAAAACAGCTTATTTATGCAAAACACCTTAATAGACCTCATTTTCAAATACAGCTTATTCAAAACAGCTTATTTATGCAAAACAGCTTAATACGATCTCTTTTTCGAAAAACAGCTTATTCAAAACAGCTTATTTATGCAAAACAGCTTAATACGATCTCTTTTTCAAAAACAGCTTATTTATACAAAACAGCTTATTACGACCTCAATTTCAAAAATCGCTTATTTAAAACAACTTATTTATATAAAAAACAGCTTAATATGACTTCATTTTAAAAAATAGCTTATTCAAAACAACTTATTTATGCAAAACAACTTAATACGACCTCATTTTCAAAAACGGCTTATTTATGCAAAACAGCTTAATACGATCTCTTTTTCAAAAACAGCTTATTTATACAAAACAACTTATTACGACCTCAATTTCAAAAATCGCTTCTTTAAAACAACTTATTTATACAAAACAGCTTAATATCACTTCATTTTAAAAAATAGCTTATTCAAAACAGCTTATTTATGCAAAACAGCTTAATACGACCTCATTTTCAAAAACGGCTTATTCAAAACAGCTTATTTATGCAAAACAGCTTAATACGATCTCTTTTTCAAAAACAGCTTATTTATACAAAACAGCTTATTACGACCTCAATTTCAAAAATCGCTTATTTAAAACAACTTATTTATACAAAACAGCTTAATATGACTTCATTTTAAAAAATAGCTTATTCAAAACAACTTATTTATGCAAAACAGCTTAATACGATTTTTTTTCTTTCAAAAACAGCTTATTCAAAACAGCTTATTTATATAAAAACAGCTTATTACGACCTCATTTTCAAACTCCGCTTATTCAAAACAACTTATTTATACAAAACTGCTTATTATGACCTCATTTTCAAAATCTGCTTAGTCAAAAATCGCTTAATACAATCTATATTTCAAAAACAACTTATTCTAAACAGCTTACTTATCCAAAACAGCTTATTATCACCTATTTTCAAAAAACAGCTTATTCAAAACAACTTATTAATGCAAAACAACTTATTACGACATCTTTTCAAAAAACAGCTTATTCAAAATAACTTATTTTTACAAAAAAAGTTTTGAATAAATAAGTTGTTTTGAATAAGTTGTTTTTGAAAAAGAGATCATAATAAGTTGTTTTGCATAAATAAGTTTTTTTGAATAAGTTGTTTTTAAAAAAGAGATCGTAATAAGCGGTTTTGCATAAATAAGCTGTTTTGAATAAGTTATTTTTTGAAAAGAGGACATAATAAGTTGTTTTGCATAAATAAATTGTTTTGAATAAGAGGTTTTTGAAATGAGGTCGTTATAAACAGTTTTGTATAAATAAGTTGTTTTGAATAAGCGATTTTTGAAAATGAGGTCGTAATAAGCTGTTTTGTATAAATAAGTTGTTTCGAATAAGCGATTTTTGAAAATGATGTCGTATTAAGCTGTTTTGTATAAATAAATTGTTTTAAAGAAGCGATTTTTGAAATTGAGGTCGTAATAAGCTGTTTTGTATAAATAAGCTGTTTTTGAAAAAGAGATCGTATTAAGCTGTTTTGCATAAATAAGCTGTTTTGAATAAGCCGTTTTTGAAAATGAGGTCGTATTAAGCTGTTTTGCATAAATAAGTTGTTTTGAATAAGCTATTTTGTAAAATGAAGTCATATTAAGATGTTTTGTATAAATAAGTTGTTTTGAATAAGCGGTTTTTGAAAATGATGTCGTATTAAGCTATTTTGTACAAATAAGCTGTTTTGAATAAGCTGTTTTTGAAAAAGAGATCATATTAAGCTGTTTTGTATAAATAAGCTGTTTTTGAAAAAGAGGTCGTAATAAGCTGTTTTGTATAAATAAGTTGTTTTGAATAAGCGGTTTTTGAAAATGAGGTCGTAATAAGCTGTTTTATATAAATAAGCTATTTTGAATAAGCTGTTTTAGTAAAAGAGATTGTATTAAGCTGTTTTGCATAATAAGTTGTTTTGAATAAGCTGTTTTTGAAAATGAGGTCATATTAAGCTGTTTTGTATAAATAAGTTGTTTTGAATAAGCGATTTTTAAAAATGAGGTCATAATAAGCTGTTTTGTATAAATAAGCTGTTTTGAATAAGCTGTTTTTGAAAATGATGTCGTAATAAGCTGTTTTGTATAAATAAGTTGTTTTGAATAAGCGGTTTTTGAAAATGAGGTCGTAATAAGCTATTTTGTATAAATAAGCTGTTTTGAATAAGCTGTTTTTGAAAAAGAGATCGTATTAAGCTGTTTTGAATAAGTTGTTTTGTATAAATAAGCTGTTTTGAACAAGTTGTTTTTTGAAAAGAGGTCGTAATAAGCTGTTTTATATAGATAAACTATTTTGGATAAGTTGTTTTTGAATAAGAGATTGTATTAAGCTGTTTTGAATAAGCTGTTTTTCTGAAAAGAGGTCATAATAAGCTGTTTTGTATAAATTAGCTATTTTGAATAAGTTGTTTTTTAAAAAAAGATCTTAATAATTTGTTTTTCATAAGATAAGCTATTTTTAAAAAGAGGTCGTAATAAGTTGTTTTGTATAAGTAAGTTGTTTTTAAAAAGTGATTGTAATAAGTTTTTTTTTTTTTTTTTTTTTTTATAAATAAGTTGTTTTTTAAAATAGATCTTAATAATTTGTTTTTCATGCGATAAGTTGTTTTGAATAAATTAAAAGTTAAATTACGAAGTATAACAATATATTGATTTTAAGAGGAAAAAGGGTAAAATAGTAAAATTATAACATAAGTCCTCCATCTCCTTTCCTTGTTGGCTTTTTAACTCCCAAACAAGGGGAAGGTTTTCCCTCCTTTCTCCCTTCCCTCCCTTTCCTTCCCTTCCCCTCCTTAGCCTTTCCTTTCCTTCCCCTCAAAACTCGCAAACAAAGCCTAAGAGTATGCTTTGTATGTATACTAATTGTTGTTGGTATGAAATAAAGTAGTTTTGGTGATGCGGAAAAATGTGACCTGTTAGGTCTTTGGGCTGGTGGCATTGCAGAAAAAAAAAAGTGATTATATGATGTATACTATGGTAGCAAAATGAAGCATTTTTTATGGAAGTTGACTTTAGAGCAAAAAAAAACAACTTAAGTGACAAACAAATGCAATAATGGATAACTAATACAGACAAAGATGAATCTGCTTTTCAGATACCAAGAATACAAATGTTTAGTTATAATCAACTGCAATGTGAAACAAAATACAATTTAGCAACTTATATACCTTTGAATAAAGTAGTAAATAACCATTAAAATAAAAAATTAATCTTTGGTGCATGAACATGAGAAGAAGAAAAATAGGTAAATGGCTACCTGGTTTGAATCTGATAGTGATGAGAAATCAAACAAAGTAGATTGATCTCTTTAGGTTTACAATCAAAACTAGTTGAATTTGAAAGCAAAAGCGGAATTTGATGAGCAAGTATCCAACAATGTGTTCGACACAATGCAATTCAATGATGATGATTCTCGGTGATAAAAAACAACTGACAAGGGCTGGATTCAGATTGAGGTGACCGGTGAATTCTATCATTTGGAGAAAGATAAGGTGTGGACAAGCATCAATCACATCTCTTAAAACAAAACACCATAGAAGAGAAAGAACGAATGGAAAAATAGGTGGAAAAGGTTCATAAACTTTGAACAAGTGAGACTAATACCTTATGCAAAGTGTATCAACATTCTTCTCACAAAGAAGAAAAAGAATAGCATTGTTGATTACATGTTTAAATATCCACCCTGACAAGAGTGTTGGTTCGTCAAGCTCGAGATGTTAAACACGCGTTTCTTGGGAGACAACCCACAAGTCTAGTCTTTTAATTATTTCAAAAATTCAATCAATTTTTAAATTTCTACTGAGTCCTAGGTATATACATTATGATGACTTTTTGTAATGCTGATTTTGAAATTCGTTTTACCTTTTGAATTGCATCAGTTTCTTTTTAGTTCTTCCAATCCATTAAAAGTTTTTTTTTTGAAGAAGCAATCCAATAAAAGTTGATTTCAAAGCTCAAGTACTTGTTCCTAACACCAGGGCTGAAGTCAACCTTAGTTACGGATGTTTGAAAGCATTGTGATTGAGGGGAATGCAAAG
This sequence comes from Medicago truncatula, assembly GCF_003473485.1. Lineage (NCBI taxonomy): Eukaryota > Viridiplantae > Streptophyta > Magnoliopsida > Fabales > Fabaceae > Medicago > Medicago truncatula. Next base: position 2,360,886 of record NC_053048.1, on the reverse strand, counting down.
AAAGAGACATTCATCAAACTACATATCTTTTTTTTCTCTATTACCAAACTAGAAAGACTTTGAGCCTATATATATTGAACTTTTTTTAGCCTAGAAAGAGACCTTAGTTACGGCACATAGAATATTGATTTTACTTCTGTTTTTTCTTCTTTTCGGTGGGATTCTCCTCAGCATTGCAACTCTGGCAGTTGCTCAGAATATGCGGGAGCTTTACAGGCTGGTTCTTGTTGACACTCCTCTGGCTCCATACTTCTCTGAGTGCATTACATCAGAGGTAAATCATCTAACCCGAATTTCATCAACTTAAATTTTATTCACAAACAGAAACTTGGTGGTGCTACTGCTGAGATAATGTCCGACATTCTAGCTTTTGAGGCTGATTGAAGGGCTGTTAATATTACCATAACTAGGTAAAAATTACTAACCAGTCTTTGTATAATCTTTTTGTTTATCTGGACATCCACATAACTAGCATCTCATGGTTTCCGCTTTGTGCAGCATTGGTACTGAGCTTACCGAAGATGACCGTAGGAAATTGTACTCCAACTTCGGTTTGTTGTAAGCTCTAATCTTTCAGCTATATATTTTTAAAAAAAGAAAAATAAAATCAATATACTGCTTTTTGACACTTCTTTTACTAATGGTTGACTTATTTTAAACAGCTATCCATATGGTCATGAGGAACTTGCTGTCTGTGAGGACATTGATCAGCTATGATATGCATCTCAGTTGTGTGATATGTTAGGTTAATACATAGTTAGATAAACTGTGTTTTTCCTCTTTCAATTTGTATGCTTCTTTAGACCTTGTAGATTGTGTTTCTCAGGTTGGTAAATTTGTTGTTATTATTATCCAAGTCAGTGTAATATGCTACAACTATATTATTTTTCTTATTTTTGATTTAAGTGTTGTTATATGACCTTAACCTGTACTTCTAGAAGACTGACCTTAACATAAAGAAAAGACTTGTTAAATTTCAAAAGTATACATTAGGACTGTACAAATTTTTTTATTATATAATTTTAATGGATGATTCTAAACAATGACAGATAAAACTGCATTTTGACAAGATCAAGATAAAACTGAAGTTTTTACTACTGAACATATTATATAAAACTGAAGTTTTTTCAATTACGCATGCTTAACTTTTTAAAATTATATTCAATATTTTTGTGCAAGCTCTTAAATGGATACTCAGTTCTAGATTAAAGTTCTATGCATACAACCAAATAATAAAATGTTGAGATAATAAAATTCCACTGGAACAATTGACTAAGTCTAAATATTAAATTGTTTTCCAAAGATGCAAGTAGCAAGAAACTTAGAGGAAATTGCTGAGTCAAACAATCGAGACAAATGTACTGAAATTAGAAGGCAAAAACCATAAATGGACAGAAAATGAAATTTGTGGAAGATAAGAAAGCCTCACTACATGATAAAACATCAAATAGACCTTGTGTATTGGATTGGCCCACATAATTTGATTAGAGATTATATTATGTTACATCAAAGTCTTGTATTTTTGGAGTTGATCAAGTTAGCCTCTCCAATGGGCTGAGCCAAGATATAGACTTATGATGTTAGTCCTAAACCAAAATGCACGGTCAATGATAATCAAATTCACTACAAAACATTTTCATTTACTATAAGAATCACTTACTATGTGTCTAGCATTTCATCCAAAACATTCAGTTCAAAATATTAAAATATACAATGGTGTTTGTCAGGTCTCTTGCTTTGTTACTAAAATTTCTTTTCCTGTATTCACTTTTCACTTTCACATTTACTACATGTTTTCCTCAAATTCAGCCAAAGTGTCATCAATATGAAAGCCATGCCTTGTTGCAATTTAAGGAAGGCTTTGTCATCAATAACTTAGCCTCTGATGATCTTCTTGGTTATCCTAAAACATCATCTTGGAATTCCAGCACAGATTGTTGCTCATGGGATGGCATTAAATGTCATGAGCACACAGACCATGTGATTCACATTGATCTTAGTAGCAGCCAACTCTATGGTACAATGGATGCAAATAGCAGTCTCTTTCGCCTTGTGCACCTTCGAGTTCTTGATCTTTCTGACAATGACTTCAATTACTCTCAAATCCCATCCAAGATAGGTGAGCTTTCACAATTAAAACATCTGAACCTTTCCCTGAGCTTCTTTTCTGGAGAAATTCCACCACAAGTTTCACAGTTGTCCAAGTTGTTGTCTCTTGATCTAGGCTTCAGAGCTACAGACAATCTGCTGCAACTCAAATTATCCAGTCTCAAAAGCATAATTCAAAACTCAACAAAACTTGAGACCCTTCATCTTAGTCATGTAACAATTTCATCTACTTTACCAGATACACTCACAAATCTAACTTCGTTGAAAGCACTGTCTCTATACAATTCTGAATTGTATGGAGAGTTTCCAGTTGGAGTATTTCATCTTCCAAACTTGGAACTTCTGGATTTGAGATATAATCCAAATCTCAATGGTAGTTTGCCTGAGTTTCAGTCTAGTTCACTCACCAGGTTAGCACTTGATCATACAGGTTTCTCTGGTGCACTGCCAGTATCCATTGGAAAGCTTAATTCTTTAGTTATTCTATCAATTCCAGAATGCCATTTTTTTGGAAATATTCCTACTTCACTTGGCAACCTCACACAACTCAGGGGGATATACCTTGATAATAACAAATTTAGGGGTGACCCTTCTGCATCCTTGGCAAATATTACCCAACTAAGCATGTTGAGTGTTGCTTGGAATGAATTTACTATTGAGACCATCTCATGGGTCGGTAAGCTCTCATCATTAACTTCCTTGGATATATCCTCAGTCAATATTGGCAGTGACATCCCATTATCTTTTGCAAATCTCACCCAACTAGAACTTCTAGGTGCAACAAATAGCAATATAAAGGGTGAAATTCCATCATGGATAATGAATCTAGCAAATTTAGCTTACTTGAGCCTACGCTCTAATTTTTTGCATGGAAAGCTAGAGCTTGACACATTTCTGAACCTCAAAAAGCTAGTTTTTCTAGATTTATCATTCAACAAATTGTCATTGTATAGTGGAAAAAGTTCTTCCCATAGGACCGATTCTCAAATTCGAGTCTTACAATTGGCTTCATGCAATTTAGTTGAGATTCCAACATTTATAAGAGACATGCCTGATCTGGAATTTCTTATGTTGTCAAACAACAATATGACATTGCTGCCCAATTGGTTGTGGAAAAAAGCAAGTCTAATAAGCTTACTTGTTTCCCACAATTCATTGACAGGAGAAATACCCCCATCCATATGCAATCTCAAATCACTCGTGACTCTTGATTTATCGATCAACAACTTAAGCGGCAACATTCCTTCATGTCTGGGTAACTTTAGCCAATCTTTAGAAAATATAATGCTAAAAGGGAATAAATTGTCTGGCCTCATTCCTCAAACATACATGATAGGAAGTTCCCTTCAGATGATTGATTTCAACAACAACAATCTGCAGGGTGAAAGATTTACCCGAGTTGAAGGTATTGTCTTTAAGTAACAATGCATTCCATGGAGACATTAGGTGCTCTGGCAACATGACATGCACATTTCCCAAGCTTCACATCATTGACCTTTCTCACAATGAATTCTCTGGAAGTTTTCCATCAGAAATGATCCAAGGATGGAAAACAATGAAAACTACCAACACAAGTCAATTACAGTATGAATCTTACTCGACATTGAACAGTGCAGGACCAATTCATACAACACAAAATATGTTTTATACATTCACAATGTCAAACAAAGGGTTTGCAAGGGTTTATGAGAAGCTTCAAAATTTCTACAGCTTAATAGCCATTGATATTTCAAGCAACAAAATCAGTGGAGAGATACCACATGTTATAGGCGAGTTGAAGGGACTTGTTTTACTCAACTTGTCAAATAACCACCTTATTGGCAGCATACCATCTTCCTTAGGGAATCTTTCAAACCTTGAAGCACTAGATCTTTCTCTCAACAGTCTTTCAGGAAAAATTCCCCAACAGTTGGCAGAAATCACCTTTTTGGAGTACTTAAATGTGTCCTTTAACAATCTCACAGGTCCTATACCACAAAATAATCAGTTTTCTACATTCAAAGATGATTCATTTGAGGGTAACCAAGGTTTGTATGGGGATCAGTTGTTGAAGAAGTGTATAGATCATGGAGGGCCTTCTACTTCTGATGTTGATGATGACGACTCGGAATCTTTCTTTGAATTAGACTGGACTGTTCTTCTGATTGGATATGGCGGTGGACTTGTTGCTGGATTTGCATTGGGAAACACTTACTTTCCGCAGGTATTTGAATGGTGTAGAGATTACCTTGGCGTTTCATTTACATTATTTCTTAATAAGATTTTTAAGAGACATTAGTGAGTTGTTTTTATGTTATAGCTTAAAAGGGTCATATGAGTCCAAAGCAATAAACATATTAGTCCAATATTTAAAAAAAATTGAAAAACATTGTGATCTCTTGGGTTCTCTGCTACCCCTACCCCAAACATAAACATTGCTAGTTCTAACTGCAACCCTAAACTTGAAATTAAGCATAGAAAAAAAAAATAACATTGCCTAACTCCAACACGAAATTGGGTCAAAATCTCCTAAGGTCTCTAGGCTTGTTATGCAGTTTGTCACTGACCAAAATGATCTAACCTAAAGCTTAAGTTTTCCTTAACAAAGGCTGCAAGTTCAAAGGTTCTAAAAATGACAGTTGCATGGAACAATTGTATAAGTAGAAACAAATTGAATTTTTTTTTGGCTCAAACCTCACAAGCTAAGATTTTCCAGAAGTTGTAGCCACCTAATCATTCCAAACGCTGAATATCAATGCAAGGATCTTCCTCCTTATGAACTTTAGAAGTACTAATGGTGAAATGATTTTTACTAAACTAGTAAATTTGAAAAACAAGAAAATTCATTAATAATAAATAAGAACATTGCAGAACAGAAGATAGGAGAATACAACTGAAATCCAAATAAACACTTGCAACACCTAGTTTTAACTCAAAATCAAAATAAATTACTGAAAATAGAAAAGAAAATAAAAGATCGAAAATGGGCTAGACAATGTGCCCAGATTACATGAAATCCTCTGGTGGGGCAAGCGCCAAATTCTCATGATCCTCACCTCTGACCATGTAAAAGTCAGCCTGCAATTGTTTTTTTTCTCTCAGCTGCCTTGCCCCTCTACTAATGGATATCGGCTCTCATATTCTCTTCAATCCCAAACCTCTGTTAAGCATTTCCTCTACGAGGTCTCTAGCGGTGTTGGTTGGCTGCCTCCGTGAATCATTGAGAAAAGTAAAGAGGGTCAATGTATAGTTGAGAAGAAGCATCCTGAGCCTAGTTTTCCATCACATCGCATCACATACATATAATCTTCAAGAATAGGTGGGCGGGATGATTATGTGGAGCTTGTGAAATAGGATCCTCCTCCATCATCTGAGGTTTCTCCTCATGTGCCCTTTGATTTCGTCCTTCCTTCTTGCATGTACATTTCATAAACCAACATTGCTTTGTCATTTAATAGGCTCCTTTGAATTCACAAAAATATCATTTGCTTCTACTTGAACCTTCTCTTGTTCACAAAGCAGATTTATCAGACAGTTATGTCCCAGTGTAGTGTAGTATGTTTGGAATCCACGATTTCCTTAAAGTTTGAAGCAATTAACTCACCAGAACTAATCACTTCATTTTCATACAAGATTGATAGTAGTGTAAATACCTTCTTGAGTGGCATTTCAGATTTGAAACCCAGACACAAGATCATCCCAGCCATCAAAGTGTGGCAATTCATGTAGTGTTCTTCTTCTTTGAACATTAATAACCTCAGGAGCACGTAAACCCAACACTCTATTTATCTCAGGTGCCCTATATTCAATTTTCTTTTAACAGAAAAAAGAAATGAAGGGATGATTTGGTTGTGAGCATTAGCAAAGAACTCGAAAGAAGTGTCAAAGCAAAAATAAAAAATAAAAACTATTTTAGGACATCGGTATGAGTATCAGACACCGATGTGTGCTGGACACCGCGACACGGCTAATGCTAGAGATGTCCCTGCCTCATTGGTTGTAAATTAGTTGTAATTCAGATTTGAGTTACAAATGATGAGTGTCATAGAGTCCTATAAATATGAAACTCAAGTACGTCGATTTACCATTCTTTTCATTTAATACACAAAGTTACTTCATGTGCATCAATAAGGTCTACATCTCTCTCCTATGGTTATGACTTTCCTGTCCTATGTTTCTATATAAATGTTATCAAGAGAGTCTCAAATAGAAGGGCTTACGCCAATTGGGAAGGAATAGGAACAAATAAATACTCTCTCGTGTCCTTATTATAAGAAGAAAAACCAAAAAACATCTTAACCAATATAATTATTAATTAATGTAAGTTTTTTGAATATTTTTACAAATACAGCATCGTAAACAAATGTTAAGCATTAAATACACTCACTAATATTAAAAAGACAAACATTACCCTCTCAGTTATCCAAAAACAACATCTTGGAATTCAAGCATTAAATACACTCACTAACCACAATTCATTGACAGGAGAAATATCCCCATCCATATGCAATCTCAAATCACTCACACAACTTGATTTATCGTTCAACAACTTAAGCGGCAATGTTCCTTCATGTCTAGGGAACTTTAGCCAATATTTATAAAGTCTGGATCTAAAAGGGAATAAATTATCTGGCCTCATTCCTCAAACATACATGATAGGAAATTCCCTTCAACAGATTGATCTTAGCAACAACAATCTGCAGGGTCAGTTGCCAAGGGCTTTGGTCAACAATAGAAGGCTGGAATTCTTTGATGTTAGTTATAACAACATCAATGATTCATTTCCATTCTGGATGGGAGAGTTACCCGAGTTGAAGGTATTGTCTTTAAGTAACAATGAATTCCATGGAGACATTAGGTGCTCTGGCAACATGACATGCACATTTTCCATACTTCACATTCTTGACCTTTCTCACAATGATTTCTCTGGCAGTTTTCCAACAGAAATGATCCAAAGTTGGAAAGCAATGAATACTTCCAATGCAAGTCAGTTACAGTACCGAGTCTTACTTAAGATCGAACTATGCAGGAAAATATCATACGTTAGAAGAAAAGTTTTATTCTTTCACAATGTCAAACAAAGGACTGGCCAGGGTTTATGAGAAGCTTCAAAAATTTTACAGCTTGATAGCCATTGATATTTCAAGCAACAAAATCAGCGGAGAGATACCACAAATGATAGGCGAATTAAAGGGTCTTGTTTTGCTAAACTTGTCAAATAATATGCTTATTGGCAGCATTCCATCTTCCTTAGGGAAGCTTTCAAACCTTGAAGCACTAGATCTTTCTCTCAACAGTCTTTCAGGGAAAATTCCCCAACAGTTGGCACAAATCACCTTTTTGGAATACTTAAATGTGTCATTTAACAATCTTACAGGTCCTATACCACAAAATAATCAGTTTTCTACATTCAAAGGTGGGGATCAGCTGTTAAAGAAGTGTATAGATCCTGCAGGGCCTTCTACTTCTGATGATGATGATGACGACTCAAAATCTTTCATTGAATTATACTGGACAGTAGTTCTGATTGGATATGGCGGTGGACTTGTTGCTGGAGTGGCATTGGGAAACACTTACTTTCTGCAGGTATTTGCATGGTGTTGTGAATTCGTTGAGAAACACACCAATATAAACTTGATGTGTGGAGCAAATTAATACCAAGCAATCAAATCAAGTGGATAGCAATTAATCCAAACAAAAGTAAAACAGCAAGAGATAAAAGGAAGAAGAAGATGAACACAAGAATTTGTTTACCCAATTCGGTCTAATGATGACCTAGTCTGGGGGAGAGAGCAGCTCTCCGATCCACTATAATGATATGAGTTTCTTTACAAAGAGATATTGAGTTACAAGAATCAGTCTTCAAACCTAATTCTACCCAAGTCCCAGCCTCTTCCCGTGACCAAGAGACTCAATCCTAATAGTGTTTTGTCCAAGGTGAATCAACAACAATCCCAACCCTAGAGTTGTTGCCAAGAGAAAATCTCTATAAACCCTAGTTTGTATGTTGGCTTCTAAACCTTGTTTTTCAAGGCTTGTATTTATAGTGGAGAGTAACCCTTAAAAAACTGAAACAAATCTTGCTAAAAAATACGTTTTAAAAATATCTTCAGCGCGACCATCGTGCCACGATACGGAGCCATCGTGGTACGAAATTTCCAGAAACTTCCTCAGAATTTTGCTTCACCAATCGTGGCGCGATACTCCAGAATTCTGATTTTAAGTTAACTCTCACACATGGTATAGAGATTACCTTGGCGTTTCAGTTATAATTTTGCTTAATAAGATTTTTAAGAGACATAAGTGAGTGTTTTTTTGGGTCCAAACTCAATAAACATCTTAGTCTTCCATTTTATGTAAAAGCAATTATAATTGTAATTGCATATTGTAAGAGTTATCTTCTGTTCTTGTAATTGCATATTGTAAGAGTTTTCTTGTAATTGCATATTGTAAGAGTTTCCTTTGTATGGTTCTTATTTGTTTTAGTTTCCTTTTACCACAACTTATATGCCTTAAGTTATCAATTTACAGCCTTTCTTGAAGTAGCAAAAATATTTTCCAGTAATGAAAAAAAATTATGACATTCATGAAGGAGCAAAAGTATTTTCCATTGATGACTGAGAGAGGCAAAGTAGAACACAAAGAATATTGACTATAAGCAATTTAACCTAACAAAAACAAAATAGTTCTGCAATTAAATTGTGAAAATCGGAACGAAGAAGTCCTACTTAATCCTAATCAGTTTGATGAACATCCCTGAAAATTATTATCAATAATATATGCCTAGTATTTTATCTCAATGTTTCAGTTTAAAAGATTAAGATAGAATGGTGTTTCTGTGGTCTCTTGTTTTTTTAGTCCAGTTTCTTTTCCTTTACTCATTGTTCTCTTTCATAATTACTACATGTTTTTCCTTTAATTCAACCAAAGTGTCGTATAGATGAAGCCATACCTTGTTGCAATTTAAGGAAGACTTTATCTTTTTGAATCAATAAGGAAGACTTCATCATCTAGATAGGCTCCAAGAGTTTTGCACTACAATTGCAATTGATATTTCAAGGAAAAATAATCATGCAAGCTTTGCTCAACTAGAAAGCTCCATGAGATACCAAAAGTCATAGGCGACTTGAAAGGTTTCGTTTTGCTCAACTTCTCAAACAACTAACCTTGAAGCACTAGATCTTTCTCTCAACATTCGTTCAGGGTAGAACGGAAAGCAGTTCCGATTGGGTATGGCGGTGGACTTTTTGCTGGAGTTTCAAAGCAATAAACATCTAAGTCCTCTCTATTTGCTTTAGTTTCCTTTTGTTCTTATAATATTATGAACTAAAGGTTGTTTGAACACCAAAAACTCTATGTATTTATAGCAAGAGCATTCTTTGAATTATATTTTGGTATTTCAATGAGGTTTAATCTCAAAACCCAAAAAGTATAATTCTAGTGGCCTATAATTGAATTGTTATTTATAGTGTTCTTTTCCTGCTAGTTATTTTTACTCCAACATTGAAGTCATTCTAGATGATGCAATATTTAATCAATTTCTACATTAAATGTATAAGGATATCAAGAGAGTCTATAAGTGAAGGGATTAAGCCAATTAGGAAGAAAAAGAAACAAATAAATGACTGTCTCCTTTACTGATTAAAGGTGCTTAACTTCGGTCCAATTTAGTAATTGATATATGCCTCTGAATAAAGTAGTAAATAAAAAAGTAATCATCAATGCATAAACATAAGAAGAAGCAAAATGAGTAATGTGCCTAGCGGTCTGAATCCGATAGTGTTGAGAAATCAAACAAGGTAGATAGATCTCTTTAGGTTGCAGCCTAAAACAAATTGAATTTGAAAGAAAACGTGAAATTAAATTCATAAAATTGTGGCTAAACTAAGAATCCAAAAAATTTATATTGATATGTGAAACACTTGATTGACCCACTTTATTTTGATTCATAACTCACTTTGTTTGACCACAAGTTTTTCTACGGAGATTAGTTACTTGTAAACGACAGTGGAAACTTCGTACTGAACATATGGTAACCCAAAACCCTCTAACATTATGCTGAAATCTAATGGTAGAATATTTGCTTTAAAGAACAAAGAGATAAGCGTATTAACAGCGTTAGGATGACATCAAGATGCATGTCTCTTCTAGGATCCTTATCTCCATAACTTGGCATTTTTGTTTTTCGGATTAATTTGATCTCAATTTGTTCTCAACATTATCGTTTCTTGATTAATTGATTGTTTAATAATTATAAACATTTCCTAAATTATTTATTCAATTTTCAGTGTATTATTAGTACAAGGGTGTATACTCAATGATATGATGTAGTACCATCCAAAACCATTGTCAAGCATATGCCATGCCAAGCTACAGAACCGTTGTCAACATTTTTAGAATATATCATGTATCTGAACTTTGCATTTTCTGTTTGCTCTGTCAGTGTATTTACTAGAAGCACAAGTCTATGTAACACCAGAAACTTCAGATTTAAAACGTGTTTGGTGTCGGACATGCAGTTATATTTCATTCCTTTCATTTTCTCAAATCATTATTGTGTGTGTAAGAAAATCTGAAATGAATGTATTTTCATTTTTACTCTGCAGATATGGTCACATGATAGAATTGTTGTTCTATTGCAGAAACTGAAAATTATCTATATCTACCCTCTAATTATTATACAATATAGATTGTTTGTTGTAAGAAAAAAAGATTGTAATAAAAAAATGTAATGTAAAATTATCAAAAACTGAAAGGCACTGGAAGACAATACTTTGATATTATATGCAATGGCATCACTGACTTTAATAGTTTATAATTTCCGTTTTAACCTAATATGTTTATATGAAATTGGTTTATTTTTTTGATGTATGTGCTCATGGTTTTGGTTAATTTTCAGGACTTGGATGACATGAACATCAAAATAATGAGGAACACTCTTTACAAGGCATACCTTGAAGACTTTTACAGATTTTGTCAGGTGAAGTGTCCAACTCTCTTTTTTGTCAGGTGAAGTGTCCAACTCTCTTTTTTGTCAGCTATTTATTTGTATTCCCTTGTGATTTCCCCCTGACTTTCATCAACGTCTTCAATGTTATTCACAAACAGAAACTTGGTGGTGCTACTGCTGAGATAATGTCTGACCTTCTAGCTTTTGAGGCCGATAGGAGGGCTGTGAATATTACCATAACTTGCTGTCTGTGTTTTCCGTCTTTCAATTTGTGTTTCTTAGGGTGGTAGAGTTGTTTCTAAATTAGTAGCCATGTCAATGTAATATGTTGCAACTATATTATTCCTCTTATCCTTGGTTTAAGTTCTGTTGTATGACCTTAACCTCTCTTTGAAACTTTCATTTCATTTTTTGAGAACTTTCATCGATTGCCTGTTACTTCATTTGTATTTTTAGTTGCTTTTGGCTGCCAATTTCTTGCTGGCACCGGCCCTGAAATACTTGAGAATTATAATAGTTGTCCATAACATCAATTGATTTCTAGTTTATTTCTTTTAGTATTGCTTTTTGAGCCTTAATTCTCTTAAATGGTTGCTCGTGTAGGTTCGTGCTGTTATGGAAAAATGCCCTCCTTATCAATCCATCTTTGATAAGTTATCGTATGGAGAGAGTCAGATGCTTGACAAGGAAGGAAATCTATGAGGAGGAAGTCAAGAAGAATTGCTTAGCATTTGAGCAACAGGTTTGTTTTTTTAACAGTTCAGAATATCATAATATTAAGCTGGAAGGAAATTCATTTGCTTAATTATAAATGTTTTCGTATAGTGTTCTTATATCTTATTCATCACTAAGCCATCCTAATTTGACTATGTTTTCAGTTTCACTATGTTGTGTTCTTCGCCTATATGAGGTTAAGGGAGCAGGAGATCAGAAATCTTATGTGGATTTCAGAATGTGTGGCTCAGCATCAAAAGTCGAGAGTTCATGACAGTGTTGTATTTATATTTTAGTCTAATTACTCATTGTTATGGCTTGTACTAGACAGTCACTGGTTAGAAGATTGTGATACAAATAAATCTTATGCTGGTGAAATCTTCTGTAATATAGATGGGAGATCATTTGTCAAATTTGATTAAATTATGTTCAGATTTAAAAACGCTTATATTGAATTTGAATGTTGTGAATTGTGATATTTGTAATAAATTTTCATATGGAATAAACTTTGACAGATTGGTCTAAGCAAGTAGGTATTGCTTTCTTAATGTCTTTCAAAGGGCCAAGGAGTAGGAAGATTACCACATTTTTTCAGAGGGCAAATACAACTAGTGAACTATGCTATAGTCCTTGCATATACCACACTAGGGAGATATGCTAGAATTATTGGGATGCTATGCTACTTTTCTTTCACGTTGCCTTCACTACTAAGAAATTAATCTCCCATATTTTCACCAGAGAATACATTTTTTGTGTGTAAACTGGGTATCTTTCACGCGCGAAACTTCGAAGAAGACTAATCCTCCCCCAAATGGGAGGAAAACTCTCCCTAAAGTTTTTAACACTGCATGCCCAAACATAGCTAGATTCGAACCCAGGACCTTGATGAAGTTAGAATAGACTCGTGCCATCTAATCTAAGCATTTTTTAGTTCACCAGAGAATACATGGAATTGTACTAAAGATTTCTCATAATTTGAAACTTTGGTGATTATCTCTCAATGATGCATAACATCTCTCAATTATGCATTCCTTCAAAAAAATCTCTCAATGATGCATATTAGGGATTAAGAAATTTGTTGTGACAAAAATCTGATCCAACTAAATGTTTAGATTGGATCGATTTTTGGATATCCAATTTACAATTATAAAAAGGACAATGATATATGGTGCAAAACTTTTTGTGCGAAAAGTGACGAATGTGTGCAAGGGATGCACTATACTTGTACCTTTTTAATTTGAAGCTAATAACTTTACACCCAGTTTACGGAATACACGGGGTAGTTACGATCAAAATTATTTTTTTAATTAAAAATAATACTAAAATAGTTCCATTTAAAGGAATACATGGATGGATGGATGGAAACAAAACTAATGTTATAACTCTTCGTTGAATTTCGTTTAAGGTGTTTTGCACTAAAAAATCATTATCCTTATAAAATTTCATGTTGTTTTTGTTGTGAACGTGAAAACTTAACTCATTTCGTTGGAAATATCATTATCAACAATTAAGATGAAATCTCAAAGATAATAAAAGCAATTTAGTATTTAATGATGTAGCCTTCTTGGTAATGCATGGAAGGCTCCAATGCCTTAAAATTGATAGTCAGTTCTAGATTAAAGTTTTTATGCATACAACCAAATAATAAAATATTGAGTATATGAAAGGGAAAAACAAATTGTTGTCTAATACGAAATAAAATTGCACAGGAATAATTGACTAAGTCAAAATATTAAATTGTTTTCCAAAATTGCAAGTAGGAAGAAAATCAGAGGAAATTGCTGAGTCAAATAGAGACAAATGTACTGAAATTAGAAAGCGAAAACCATAAATGGACAGAAAATGAAATATGTGGAAGATAAAATGGTGTTTGTCAGGTCTCTTGTTTTGTTACTAAAATTTCTTTTCCTTTATTCACTTTTCTCTTTCACATTTACTACATGTTTTCCTCAAATTCATCCAAAGTGTCATGGTGATGAAAGCCATGCCTTGTTGCAATTTAAGGAAGGCTTTGTCATCAATAACTTAGCCCATGGTTCTCCAAAAATAGCATCTTGGAATTCCAGCACAGATTGCTGCTCATGGGATGGCATTAAATGTCATGAGCGCACAGATCATGTGATTCACGTCGATCTTAGGAGCAGCCAAATCTATGGTACAATGGATGCAAATAGCAGTCTCTTTCGCCTTGTGCACCTTCGAGTTCTTGATCTTTCTGACAATGACTTCAATTACTCTCAAATCCCATCCAAGATAGGCGAGCTTTCACAACTAAAATTTCTGAACCTTTCTCGTAGTTTATTTTCCGGAGAAATTCCACCACAAGTTTCACAGTTGTCTAAGTTGTTGTCTCTTGATCTAGGCTTCATGGCGACAGAAAATCTGCTGCAACTCAAATTGTCCATTCTCAAAAGCATAATTCAAAACTCAACAAAACTCGAGATCCTTTTTCTTAGTTTTGTGACTATTTCATCTACTTTACCAAACACACTCACAAATCTAACTTCGTTGAAAAAACTATCTCTTTACAATTCTGAGCTGTATGGCGAATTTCCAGTTGGAGTATTACATCTTCCAAACTTGAAAATTTTGGATTTGGGATATAATCCAAATCTCAATGGTAGTTTGCCTGAGTTTCAATCTAGTTCACTCACCAACTTACTACTTGACAAAACAGGTTTCTATGGCACACTCCCAGTATCCATTCGAAATCTTAGTTCTTTGATTATCCTATCAGTTCCACATTGCCATTTTTCTGGGTATATTCCTTCTTCAATTGGAAACCTCACACAACTCACGGAGATATACCTTAGAGATAACAAATTTAGGGGGGACCCCTCTACATCCTTGGCAAATCTTAACAAGCTAAGTGTCTTGGCTGTTGGTTTGAATGAATTTAATATCGAAACCATCCCATTATCTTTTGCAAATCTCACCCAGCTACACTATTTAGATGCAACAGATTGCAATATAAAGGGTCAAATTCCATCATGGATAATGAATCATTCCAATTTAGCATGCTTGAACCTACGCTCTAATTTTTTGCATGGAAAGCTAGAGCTTGACACGTTTCTGAAGCTCAGAAAGCTAGTTTTTCTAGATTTATCATTCAACAAACTGTCATTGTATAGTGGGAAAAGTTCTTCAAATATGACCGATTCTCGTATTCAAATCTTACAATTGGATTCATGCAATTTAGTTGAGATTCCAACATATATAAGATATCTGGATGATCTGGAATCTCTTATGTTGTCAAACAACAATATAACATCGCTACCCAATTGGTTGTGGAAGAAAGCAAGTCTAAAAAACTTAGATGTTTCTCAAAATTCATTGACAGGAGAAATATCCCCATCCATATGCAATCTCAAGTCACTCATGAGTCTTGTTATACCCTGATTTTGGACCTAAAAATACTCGTTCAAATTTCTTTTGTAACACTGATACTTGTCAGTTCTCTGTTATTTTACTCTGAATCTTTACTCTTTTTTTAAACATATTTTACTGCCTCTGTCTTTTCTGATGTTACAAGTCATTTAAGAACTCTCTGAAACGTCGCATCACTTTTCTTGCATTTTATTTCAAAAATCATACAAAAGGGTATTTTGGTCATTTCCTGCAGTGGAACCCATTTTAGTCCCTGTGTTTGCCTCTGAGTCTTTTCAACTTGTCTGTACAAATCATTGTTGAGTCTTTGTTTAAAAATCATTTCAAAAATTGCATCTGAGTCAGTTTGAGTCAGTTTAGTCTCTAGGGGCATTTTGGTCTTTTCCTATTAATATTTCGACAGGGAGGTATTTTAAAATACCTCATGTCAGTAATTGGTTCGTTTTAGTCCTTTTGTTGATTTTAATTTTAGTTTCACTTTACGTTTGTCAAAATTACTTTTTTTAGTTCAATTTTATTTTTAAATCACAATTTAGTCCAAAACCTTTTAATTTTCATTTTTTTTGTCCATTTTTAATTGCTGTCCAGTCCTTTTTTATTATTTTTTTTTGCAGAAAAGGTCCCAGGGGCATTTTTGTCCAGAATTTTCGCACACTTCAGTCCCAGTCCAGATGGCATTTTCTCATTGGCCCACAAATACACATGGCAGGCTATAAATAGATGGGTCAGATCCAAATAAAAAAAATCAGAATCAGTCACATCACAAAAACAGAAATTTCTTTCTCTCTCCAAAATCAGTTAGATCCAAAACAGAAAATCACCAAAAATTCTCCAAGAACACCAAGAAGAAATCTTCACAAAATCAACAAATCCGAACCGGATTCACTCAAAACCAACTCAAATCATCACAAAATCAACAAATCCGAACCGGAATCATTCAAAACCACCGCGAATCATCACACCAACACCAAATCCGTACCGGATTTTCGAGCAAAAGCGGCACCACCGGAGCAAATCCGCGCGCGCGCGGCGGAGAGAAGAGGAGGCTCGGATTTTTTTTCTCCGTTTCACGACGACGGTAACACTTTTTTCCCTCGTTTTCGCGCATATACACATGTGAAAAGTTTGTTACGAATCAAGATTTGTAGATCTAGGCTTGTACGTTCGGATTTTTGAAATTTTGAGGCCGGATTCGGACTCTAGAGCGAAAAGGATATCTAGATCCGTAAGTTTTTTTTTACAAAAAGAGTGAAAAAATTCCGAAAGTTCAAACGTAGATCTACGACGAATCTCTCACCCCTTTTTAAAACTAGCACCGGATTTGAGTAGAGGAGGAGGAAACGAAACTTTTGGTATAAAATTTAAAAAAAAAAAAAAAGAGAAAAATTCCGGCGCGGCGGCGCTAGGGTCGGCCGCCACCTCCCTCTTCATCGCCGGCACCGTGTTTCTAGAGAGAGGGGAGAGCTTCTCTCTCTAGAAGAAAGAAGAAAGAGAAAGGAAAGGAGGAAATGAAAAAAACCGGAATCAAATCACTTATATAGAACTCTGAACCGGTCCGGTTTATTTTCAGTTCTTCCCTTTCTTTCTCAACCTTCAGATTAATCCAACGCTTCCTGTGCTTCCAGATCTTTAGACTTGGGTTTGGGCCTTTCTTTGTCTTTTTTTGCTATTTTTTCTTGCTATCTGCACCATATTTCTTTGCTGTTTGAACCTCTGCATGCTTAAATTTTCTCTAAAAAATCTCCAAAAATTATCACATGTTTCTTGATGTATTTTCATGTTTTTTTTATACTTCTCAATGGTTTTAAAATGATAAAAAAAAGCATGTGATATTTCTTGGTTAATTAGTGTATTTAGACATAAATTTGTGCATTTTTTAGTAGTGTATTCCTCATGAAATGTTGACATGTGATATGAATTTTTGGGATGCAATTTTGTGATAAGTTTGTTGCTGATTACATGTTTAACTTGCTGCTTGTGTATCTCAATTTCATTTCCCTTCTTGTCTTGCAATTAGTATGCATTTTTACTAGTAAATAAAGTGCCAAAATATTTTGAAAGTGTGCCATAAACTTTAGCATCAAATATGTCCCATTTTTTTTTCCACATTATGGCACAAAGCAAGACTTCTAAAAATGCCATAATGAAGGGATTATGGGTCATACATATGCTAGAGCCTTATAACCATTTTCATGCACATTTTGTCACTTTATTAGTTTCTTTTATGTCTTTCCTCTTAATATTTTTTGTGCACTTCTTTTATTCTATGCTTTATTTTACTAATCATCTCACTTCTTTTGTTCCATTCATTTCATGAGTATTTCTCCATTTCACCACTATCTCCATTAGTTTGGTTTCTTCCCACTTTTATTTCTATGTCAAATGGCTTGTAATAATTTTAGTTTAGCTTTCTTTTAATTTTCGCAAGACCATAGAATGTATACTAGGACAAAATGTAACGGACTATGGATTATCTCTAATAATGTACACCGACACAAGCACCGACACTCGCACACACGTTGCATGATTATCGATTTAGGTGTATGTTTAGGAATTCGACGCCTAGTGAAATTTCTTCTTCGAAATAGGCTAAATTTTTTCAAACAAACTTTGGAGTCAAAACTCCAATGCCTTTTTGTGAAATAAAAATAAAGATCAAATTCGACATTTTTCTTCTATGCCTTACGGCTTCTCTCCTCCTCTTCAAAAATCATTTTTTAAATAAAATCAAACTCAACTATCTCTCCCTCCATTCTTGATAAACAACATTCCTTTCATAAATATAAAAAGTAAAGCATAGGCAAAATTAGAAAACGGTTCCTATAGGATACTATAGTCGCGACGGGTGCCTAACACCTTCCCGTAACGAAATCGACCCCCGAACCTAGAACTTTTTAAGGGTTTCTCTCCATTTACCTTTCCCCAAAAAAAATAGAGAACATCGAGGATTGAAAGGTTCAAGTCCAATCAATGGCTTGACACCCGAAATCGCGATAACAGAAATGGCGACTTCACTGGGGACTTTTTTTTCTTAGAGCGGGTCACACCTAGTTTTCTTTTTGCTTATGTTTTACTTTATTATTCATACATGTGAAAATTTTGTTTACTTTCATTTGACGTGTGGGGTGAGAATATCAAAAGTCCTATACCCGGGCTGAGTGAACTTATGTTTAGGTAGAGA
Source organism: Medicago truncatula (assembly GCF_003473485.1). Taxonomy (NCBI): domain Eukaryota; kingdom Viridiplantae; phylum Streptophyta; class Magnoliopsida; order Fabales; family Fabaceae; genus Medicago; species Medicago truncatula. The sequence continues at coordinate 2,342,566 of NC_053048.1, read as the reverse complement.
TATAATCGACAATTCGATCCGGGGGTTGCCTCGTGTATTGGATTATGCGATCAATCTCACATAGCTGAGGCATTTTGAAGGTGATATTGTCGGCGTGTGTTGTCATGCTTAGGCACTTCACTTTCAATTGTTCGACGAAGCTATGAACCGTAGTTACCAAACCCATCCTAGCCTTTTAGGACGTAGTGCGGTGGCTAAATTGAGTGTTGTCTCAAACTTTAGTCGTCACGCGATACTACACTCAAACTAGACCTTCTCACAAATAATCATGGAACGGGTGTCGTCCTGTACTACCATGATATATGTGAGAGAGGTTGCAGTTTGGGAACTGTGTTAGAACCTTGGTTACTACTATCCAAAGCCTTAGTTCACCGGACGCCGTGTCCATCCGTGGCCCTGTTACTTTGAATCTCAACCCACCTTGTTCTTTGTAACTAAACAACACAATCATGCATACATGCATTCATACATAAACATTTTTCATGCATTCATCGAAGGGCTTAAACAAATGGAAATTTTTGTAAATAATCACAGGTATGAAGAAGACTAAGTGCTACAAGTTCAAGGAAGTGGATTTGGTCAGTTTAAGAGAGTTGGCACTCAAGGTCAAGAGTCAAACAGGGTTCCGACTCCGGTATGGGGGATTGCTTACTTTGCTCCGAACCGATGTGGAAGAGAAGCTAGTGCACACTCTAGTGCAATTTTATGATCCGAGCTTCCGTTGCTTCACTTTCCCGGACTTCCAGTTGGTTCCTACTCTCGAGGCTTACTCCAATCTAGTGGGTTTACCTATAGCCGAGAAGACGCCTTTCACCGGTCCCGGGACTTCTCTTACTCCTCTGGTCATTGCCAAGGATCCCTATCTCAAGACTTCTGATGTCTCCAAGCATCTTACTACCAAGTCTCACATCCGAGGGTTCACTTCCAAGTATCTACTTGAGCAAGCTAATCTCGAAGCTACTTGTCAGGACGCACTCGAGGCTATTCTTGCATTGCTTATCTATGGGCTCATTCTCTTTCCGAATCTTGACAGCTTTGTGGATATGAACGCTATTGAGATCTTGTTAAATAATGTTTACAAAGTTTCTGATTTGTCTAAAAAACCCTTCGATGACAAAAAGAGTCATTTTTGCATTTGCATTTGTACATATCATGCATCATATGCATCATTCATCAATCACAAAAGCTTCCAAGTGCTCACTGCCTCCTGGTTCTTCTGCCGCAGTTCAAAAGGTGGCTCGTGCTCGAAAAATCTACGAACCTGACAGAATCCATCGGACTAGATTGTACAGAAAGAAGAATTTGGTAGCTATGGAAGAAGAAAATGTTCAGCTCCGTACCGAGTTAACTTCTCTGAGGGAAGAATTGGCTAAGGCCAATGACACCATGACTGCTCTGCTAGCCGCCCAGGAACAATCATCCACCGGTTCACCAACAACGACAGCAGCAACAAGCTAGACCTACCTTTCCTCTGATACCAATGATATATGCTGAGTTGCTCCCGACTCTACTTCTCAGAGGGCACTGCACAATCAGACAGGGGAAGCCTCCACCTGATCCGTTACCTCCCAGGTTCCGGTCTGACCTCAAATGTGATTTCCATCAAGGTGCTCTGGGTCATGATGTCGAAGGATGCTATGCTTTGAAATACATTGTGAAGAAGCTCATTAACCAAGGAAAGTTGACTTTTGAGAACAACGTCCCTCATGTCCTCGACAACCCTCTTCCAAATCACGCTGCTGTGAACATGATTGAGGTATATGAGGAAGCTCCCGGACTGGACGTCCGTAATGTTACAACTCCTCTGGTGCCACTACACATCAAATTATGCCAAGCCTCTCTGTTTGACCATGATCATGCCAGTTGCCCAGAATGCTTCCATAATCCTTGGGGTTGCTACGTTGTTCAGAATGACATCCAGAGCCTGATGAACGACAATTATCTAACTGTCAATGACATCCAAGAAGGACAAGCTGCTGGCTGGGGCAAGTTAATACAACTCCTTGAGAATAAGCACAAAGAGGGTCTCGGATATTCCCCAACTTCAGGAGTCTCCACAGGAACCTTCTACAGTGCTGGGTTTGTCAATGCAATTACTGAAAAGGCGACTGGATTTGATCATAGGCCTATGTTTGTTATACCAGGAGGCATTGCGAGAAATTGGGATGCCATCATCATTCCTTCAATCATGCATGTTTCCGAGTAATGTGTCTTGTTGCTTTAGTGCTTTTGTTTTTCAAAATAACAATCCTCTCGCTCTGCCCAAAGCGAGAGTGATATTTTCTGTAAGGGCATGTTTGTTTCGGCATTGCCGTTGATAAAAAAAAAAATTGTCGTTTCTTTCACGGCTGCTTTTTTTTAGTGCCTTTTTTCCTTGGAAATAATGGTAATGCCAGAAAAAACCAAAACATCTGTATTTTTCTTATTAATTTCAAAAATCTGCATAAAAAACCCCTTTCTAAAATCATCCAACCATTTTACGCAGATTAAACTATAATAAACCCGTTGGGCACAGTAACCCTGCATTCCCTCCGAATTTTGAATTCCCAGTGTATGAGGCCGAAGATGAGGAAGGTGATGACATACCATATGAGATCACTCGGTTACTTGAGCAAGAAAAGAAAGCCATTCAGCCTCACCAGGAAGAGATTGAGCTTATCAACATAGGTACCGAGGAAAACAAGCAAGAGATCAAGATCGGTGCTGCTCTAGAGGAAGGGGTTAAAAAGAAGATCATCCAACTCCTCCGGGAATATCCGGATATTTTTGCATGGTCGTATGAAGATATGCCAGGTCTAGATCCTATGATTGTGGAGCATCGGATCCCCACCAAGCCTGAATGTCCTCCCGTCAGGCAGAAATTGAGAAGGACTCATCTAGATATGGCTCTCAAGATTAAGAGCGAGGTTCAAAAACAAATTGATGCGGGTTTCCTCATGACAGTTGAGTACCCTGAATGGGTTGCCAATATTGTACCTGTGCCAAAGAAGGATGGTAAAGTCCGGATGTGTGTTGACTTCAGAGACCTGAACAAAGCTAGTCCAAAAGACAACTTTCCATTACCTCATATTGATGTGCTCGTTGATAATACTGCTCAGTCTAAGGTGTTCTCCTTCATGGATGGTTTCTCCGGTTACAATCAGATCAAAATGTCTCCTGAAGATAGGGAAAAGACGTCTTTTATCACTCCATGGGGTACTTTCTGCTATAAAGTGATGCCATTCGGCTTAATAAATGCTGGTGCCACCTACCAAAGAGGGATGACTACTCTGTTTCATGACATGATTCACAAAGAAGTCGAAGTATATGTGGACGACATGATTGTAAAGTCAACAGATGAGGAGCAACATGTTGAATATTTGACAAAGATGTTCGAAAGGTTGAGAAAATACAAGCTTCGATTGAATCCCAACAAATGTACATTCGGCGTCAGATCCGGGAAGTTATTAGGCTTCATTGTCAGCCAAAAAGGCATTGAAGTCGATCCTGATAAAGTCCGGGCCATCCGAGAAATGCCAGCTCCACATACCGAGAAGCAAGTCAGAGGTTTCCTCGGACGTTTGAATTACATCTCCCGATTCATATCTCACATGACCGCAACCTGCGGGCCGATCTTCAAGCTACTCAGAAAGAATCAACCTATTGTATGGAATGATGAATGTCAAGAAGCTTTTGATAGCATCAAGAATTACCTGCTGGAACCACCTATCCTTGTCCCACCCGTGGAAGGAAGACCTTTGATTATGTATTTGGCAGTATTTGATGAATCCATGGGATGCGTAATTGGTCAACAAGATGAGACTGGAAAGAAAGAACATGCTATCTACTATCTAAGCAAGAAGTTCACCGATTGTGAAACTCGGTATACAATGCTTGAGAAGACTTGTTGTGCTTTGGCCTGGGCCGCTAAACGCCTGCGTCATTATTTGGTGAATCATACAACTTGGTTGATATCCAGAATGGATCCGATAAAGTATATCTTTGAGAAAGCTGTTGTTACTGGGAAGATTGCACGCTGGCAGATGCTTTTGTCTGAATATGATATTGTGTTCAAAACTCAAAAGGCAATCAAAGGTAGCATTCTTGCCGATCATCTTGCCTACCAACCTCTTGATGATTACCAACCAATTGAGTTTGATTTCCCCGATGAAGAGATCATGTATTTGAAATCAAAAGACTGCGAAGAACCGTTGATTGGTGAAGGTCCAGATCCCAATAGCAAGTGGGGTTTAGTCTTTGATGGTGCTGTCAATGCTTATGGTAAAGGAATTGGGGCAATCATTGTATCCCCGCAAGGGCATCACATTCCTTTTACAGCCCGGATTCTGTTCGAATGTACAAACAACATGGCTGAATACGAAGCATGTATCTTTGGGATCGAGGAAGCAATTGACATGAGAATCAAACACCTCGACATCTATGGAGATTCTGCGCTCGTCATCAATCAGATAAAGGGTGAATGGGAGACCCACCATGCTAAGTTGATTCCTTATCGTGATTATGCTAGACGTTTGCTGACATATTTTACAAAGGTTGAGCTGCACCATATTCCTCGTGATGAGAACCAAATGGCTGATGCTCTTGCTACTCTATCCTCCATGTTCCGAGTAAACCATTGGAATGATGTGCCAATAATCAAAGTGCAACGCCTTGAAAGACCTTCACATGTGTTTGCTATTGGGGATGTGATCGATCAGGCTGGTGAAAATGTGGTTGACTATAAACCCTGGTACTACGACATCAAACAGTTCTTGCTGAGCCGTGAGTATCCGCCGGGTGCTTCCAAACAAGATAAGAAGACCCTGAGAAGATTGGCCAGTAGATTCCTGTTAGATGGAGATATTCTGTACAAGAGAAACTATGACATGGTATTGTTAAGATGTGTTGATGAACATGAAGCAGAGCAGTTAATGCATGATGTACATGACGGTACCTTCGGGACCCATGCTACAGGGCATACTATGTCAAGGAAGTTGTTACGAGCAGGTTACTACTGGATGACCATGGAGCATGATTGCTACCAGTATGCCAGAAAGTGCCACAAATGTCAAATCTATGCTGATAAGATTCATGTGCCTCCGCACGCTCTCAATGTTATTTCATCCCCATGGCCGTTTTCAATGTGGGGCATCGACATGATTGGAAGAATTGAACCGAAGGCTTCAAATGGTCATCGTTTCATCTTAGTGGCAATTGACTACTTCACCAAATGGGTTGAAGCAGCATCTTATACCAATGTGACCAAGCAAGTGGTAGCTAAGTTCATCAAGAACAACATCATCTGTCGATATGGTGTTCCCAGCAAGATTATTACCGACAATGGTACCAACCTGAACAACAATGTGGTGCAAGCTCTTTGTGAAGAATTCAAAATCGAGCATCATAACTCTTCTCCCTATAGACCTCAGATGAATGGTGCAGTTGAGGCCGCCAACAAGAATATCAAGAGGATTGTCCAGAAGATGGTAACCACTTACAAGGACTGGCATGAGATGTTACCCTATGCTCTGCATGGCTACCGTACTACTGTGCGCAGTTCAACTGGGGCAACCCCTTTCTCTCTTGTATATGGTATGGAAGCAGTTCTTCCTTTGGAAGTGGAGATCCCATCTCTCCGTGTGATCATGGAAGCAAAGTTATCTGAGGCTGAATGGTGCCAAAGCCGGTATGATCAGTTGAATTTGATTGAGGAAAAACGTATGGATGCCATGGCTCGTGGACAGTCATATCAAGCAAGAATGAAGACTGCTTTTGACAAGAAAGTCCATCCTCGAGAATTCAAGGTAGGGGAACTTGTATTGAAAAGGAGGGTAAGCCAGCAACCCGACCCAAGGGGCAAGTGGACGCCTAACTATGAAGGTCCTTATGTTGTCAAGAAGGCCTTCTCCGGTGGTGCTTTAATCCTTACACACATGGATGGTGTAGAACTTCCAAATCCAGTGAATGCCGATATAGTCAAGAAATACTTTGCCTAGAAATATGAAAAGAACAGCGTGGTAGGTCGAAAACCCGAAAGGGCGGCCTAGGCAAAAATGCGCTTTCCGGTGGATCGAAAACCCGAAAGGGCGATCCAGGCAAAAATAAGGGACAAAAAAAAAACAAATATGAAAAAGCTCGCTGAGATTGTACGCAACTCAGGCAAGAATAAGCGTCTCGATGAGCCGAAAACCCGAAAGGGCGGTTCATGCAAAAATGAGATTGAAACAAAAGGCAAGTAACTATATCTGGCAAATCACAAGCCCTGGAAAAATGAGTTGAAGGTATTATCTTTACGTAACAATGAATTTCATGGAGTCATTAGGTGCCCTGGAAACATGACATGCACATTTACAAAGCTTCATATCATTGACCTTTCTCACAATGATTTCTCTGGAAATTTTCCATCAGAAATGATCCTTAGATGGAAAGCAATGAAAACTTCCAACCCAAGTCAGTTACAATACGAGGAAAAGTTATTTTACTCGAGGTTGAACAATAGACATTATCATGTGACAACAAATAAGTTTCTTACTTTCACAATGTCAAGCAAAGGGATGGACAGGGTTTATGAGAAGCTTCAAGAGTTTTACAGCTTGATAGCCATTGATATTTCAAGCAACAAAATCAGTGGAGAAATACCACAAATCATAGACGAGTTGAAGGGTCTTGTTTTGCTCAACTTGTCGAATAACAATCTTATTGGCAGCATTCCATCTTCCTTAGGGAAGCTTTCAAACCTTGAAGCACTAGATCTTTCTCTCAACAGTCTTTCAGGGAAAATTCCCGAACAGTTGGCAGAAATCACCTTTTTGGAGTACTTAAATGTGTCCTTTAACAATCTCACAGGTCCTATACCACAAAATAATCAGTTTTCTACATTCAAAGGTGATTCATTTGAGGGTAACCAAGGTCTGTGTGGGGATCAGCTGTTAAAGAAGTGTATAGATCCTGCAGGGCCTTCTACTTCTGATGATGATGATGATGACGACTCAAAATCTTTCATTGAATTATACTGGACAGTAGTTCTGATTGGATATGGCGGTGGACTTGTTGCTGGAGTGGCATTGGGAAACACTTACTTTCTGCAGGTATTTGCATGGTATAGAGATTGCCTTAGCGTTTCAGTTATAATTTTGGTTAATAAGATTTTTAAGAGACATTAATGAGTTGTTTTTATGTTATGGTTTAAAAGGGTCTTGTGAGTCGAATGCAATAAAGATATTAGTCCTCTCTATTTATGTTCTTATTTGTTTTAGTTTCCTTCTGTTCTTGTAATTGCATATTGTAAGAGTTTCCTTTGTATGTAAAAGCAATAAAGGTTGTTCGAAAGAGCGTGCTTTGAATTGAATTGAATTTTTTTGAAAACTCGGTATCCGATCATGAATCGACTAATCCGAGGGACCAATCCCACCGCCCACTTGCGGGGGCCCCATTTAAAGCCAGAGCAAGCTCTGTATGGACTTAGCCCACCGAAATTGGCTCCAGAGGGAATCGAACCTGAGACCTCTGGAGGAGCAAACTCCAAGATCCCAAGCCAACCACTAGGCCAACCCCAAATGGGTGAATTGAATTGAATTGTTATATATAGTCTTCGTTTTCTGCTAGTTACTTTTACTCCAAAAGCAATAAAGATCATGCAATATTTAATTAATTTCTTCATTATATGAGGATTCTACCCTGCACCACCAAAAACGTTTTTCAAATCAAGAGTAAAACAAAAATGAAATAATTTGCATAAAAAATCAATTTCATGTTACCGCAACTTACATTGATGTAGAGGAGGATTGTGATGACATATTGGAAAGTTTCCCCATGCAAAGTGTCACAGACAGTGATAGAAGGGCTGTTAATATTACCATCAATAGGTAAAGTACTAAGCAGTCTTTGTATAATCTTTTTGTTTATCTGGATATCTGCATAACTGGCATCCATGGTTTCCACATTGTGCAGCATTGGAACTGAGCTTACCAGAGATGACCGTAGGAAGTTGTACTCTAACTTCGGTTTGTTGTAAGCTCTAATCCTTCAGTTAAATATTTTTAAAAAAAAGAAAAAGAAAATCAATATACTAATTTGTAATGCTTATTTTACTAATCACCAACTTATTTTTAACAGCTATTCATATGGTCATGAGGAGCTTGCTGTCTGTGAGGACATTGATCAGGTATGATTTGCATCTCAATTGTGTTAAACGTTTGGTTGTTGCATTGCTGATGTACAGTGTTTTCCCTCTTTCAATTTGTATGCTTCTTGGACCCTTCTAGATTGTGTTTCTTAGGGCAGTAGATTATTTATCGATTTTTTTTTATTAGTACCTAAGTCATTGTAATGTGCTGCAACTATATTATTCCTCTTATCCCTGGTTTAACTGCCGTTGCATGACCTTAAACCTGTACCACCTGGAGACTGCCCTACTTGTAGATGATTCTTGTTTGAGGGATCTCTTTGAAACTTTCATTTTATATTTTTGAGCACTTTCATTTTTACTTCATTTGCAATTTGAGTTGCTTTTGGCTACCAATTTCTTGTTGGTATCGGCCCTGAAATATTTGAGATTCATCATTGTTGTCTATAACATCCACTGATTTCTAGTTGATTTCTTTTAGTATTGCTTTTTTAGCCTTAATTCTTTTACATGGTTGCTCGCGTAGGTTCGTGCTGTTATGGAAAAATACCCTCATCAATCTATCTTTGCGAAGTTATCGTATGGGGAGAGCCAGATGCTTGACAAGGCATTCTATGAGGAGGAAGTCAAGAGGCATTGCTTAGCATTTGAGCAACAGGTTAATTTTTTTAACAGTTCAGAATATCATAATATTAAGCTGCAAGGATATTGACTGGCTTAATTATAAATGTTTTTGTATGGTGTACGTATGTTTTATTCATTCACTAAACCATCTTAATTTGTCTATATTTGCAGTTTCACTATGCTGTTTTCTTTGCATATATGAGGTTAAGGGAGCAGGAGATAAGAAATCTTATGTGGATTTCAGAATGTGTGGCTCAGAATCAAAAGTCGAGAGTTCATGACAGTGTTGTCTTTATATTTTAGTCTGATTACTCATTGTTATAGCTTGTATGTTCATTTGGACTAATTGTTGTGTCTGCATTCTACACCCGAGTTGCCGAACATTAGAGACTAGAGAAGATTGTGATACAAATAAGTAAAATCTTCTGTAATATAGATGGGAGATCTTTTGTCAAATTTGATTAAATTATGTTCAGATTTAAAAACACTTATATTGAATTTGTATGTTGTGAATTGTGATAATAAATTTTCTTATGAAATAAACTTTGATAGATTTGTTCAGGCATTACTTTCTTAATGTCTTTCTTATATTATTTAGAAGATTGGGGGCAAAGCTTAGGAAGATTGCCACATTTTGTCAAAAGGAAAATATAGAAGTATGCCATAAGTGAATTTCTTATCTCACCTTATTTGCCTCTTGCGTGCCCAACTGCATTTTGGATTGTATCTTTCAAAAGCATAAAATACATTTAAAATCCTCCCATTTTTTTGGATTTTAGAATCCCAAAATAGGGTGAGAGGTATTTATTGTAGGTGGGAAAAGAAACTGTCATACTATAGTCTCTTGCTTGATTAACTCTTTTTGCATCACCAAGAGTCTATTTGGGAGAATGTTGGGGTTTGGAAAGAGAAAACTTTGAACTGTTATTTTTCATGAGCAATACAAAATCCTTCGAATTTGAGAAAGTTCAAAAATTGCATTGGATGAGAGAATTTAGATAAATTTTCTAAATTCAATTTATGTTATTATAGAAGTCTCAAAATTTAAAACATATTAATGTTAGTATATTTAATTTATTATTCTCTACAAATAATCTCTCAAACAAAGAAAACGTAATATTTCTCAATAGTTTATTTTCTTCCCAACAAAACCTTCTCTCCAAACAATCAAACAGACCCCGAATCATAGTAAGAAATCTCAACATTAGGACGGTACAAATTTCATTCATTTTTCCAAGTATCTTTTCCCTAAAATGCGTTTTTTAATAAAAAATTTGTACATATAAAATAGTTAATTTTTCAATAAATTTGTGCAAGCTCTTGCATGGTTCTAGATTGAATTTTATGCATAAAACCAAATAATAAAATGGTGAGTATATGAAGGGAGAAAACAAATTGTTATGTCGGTATGAAATAAAATTGCACAAGAACAATTGACTAAGTCAATTAAATTGTTTTCCAAGAATGCAAGAAGCAAGAAAGTCATAGGAAATTGCTGAGTCAAACAATAGAGACAAATGTACTGAAATTAGAAAAGAAAAACCAAAAATGGACAGAAAATGAAATATGTGGAAGATAAGAAAGCCTCACTACATGATAAAACATCAAATAGACCTTCTGTATTGGATTGGCCACATATTTTGATTAAAGATCATATCATGTTACATCAAAGTCTTGTATAATATGCATTGGTTGTAGAATCTACGATAAGAGCCAAGATGCAAATACCTTCCTGGAATTTAAGGAAATAAAGGAGACAAAGTATTTTTGGAGTTGATCAAGTTAACCTCTCCAACGGGCTAAACCAAAATGCACGGTCAATGATAATCAAATTCACTACAAAACATTTTCATTTACTATAAGAATCACTTAGCATGTGTCTAGCTTTTCATCCAAAACATTCACTTCAAAATATTAAAATACAATGGTGTTTGTCAGGTCTCTTGTTTTGTTACTAAAATTTCTTTTCCTGTATTCACTTTTCACTTTCACATTTACTACATGTTTTCCTCAAATTCAGCCAAAGTGTCATCAATATGAAAGCCATGCCTTGTTGCAATTTAAGGAAGGCTTTGTCATCAATAACTTAGCCTCTGATAATCTTCTCGGTTATCCAAAAACAGCATCTTGGAACTCCAGCACAGATTGTTGTTCATGGGATGGCATTAAATGTCATGAGCACACAAATCAAGTGATTCACATTGATCTTAGTAGCAGCCAACTCTATGGTAAAATGGATGCAAATAGCAGTCTCTTTCGCCTTGTACACCTTCGAGTTCTTGATCTTTCTGACAATGACTTCAATTACTCTCCAATCCCGTCCAAGATAGGTCAGCTTTCACAATTAAAACATCTGAACCTTTCCCTTAGCTTATTTTCTGGAGAAATTCCACCACATGTTTCACAGTTGTCAAAGTTGTTGTCTCTTGATCTAGGCTACAGAGCTATAGTACATCCTAAAGGTAGTACATCCAATTTGTTGCAACTCAAATTGTCTAGTCTCAGAAGCATAATTCAAAACTCAACAAAAATTGAGATCCTTTTTCTTAGTTTTGTGACAATTTCATCTACTTTACCAGAGACACTCACAAATCTAACTTCGTTGAAAGCACTATCTCTATACAATTCTGAATTGTATGGAGCGTTTCCGGTTGGAGTATTTCATCTTCCAAACTTGGAACTTCTGGATTTGAGATATAATCCAAATCTCAATGGAAGTTTGCCTGAGTTTCAGTCTAGTTCACTCACCAGGTTAGGACTTGATCAAACAGGTTTCTATGGTACACTGCCAGTATCCATTGGGAAGCTTAGTTCTTTAATTCTTCTATCAATTTCAGATTGCCATTTTTTTGGATATATTCCTTCTTCGCTTGGCAACCTCACACAACTCATGGATATAGACCTTTCAAAAAACAAATTTAGGGGCAACCCTTCTGCATCCTTGGCAAATCTTACCCAACTAAGATTATTGGATATTAGTCACAATGAATTTACTATTGAGACATTCTCATGGGTAGGTAAGCTTTCATCATTAATTTCCTTGGAGATATCCTCAGTCAATATTGGCAGTGAGATCCCATTATCTTTTGCAAATCTCACTCAGCTAGTACTTTTAAGTGCAGAAAATAGCAATATAAAGGGTGAAATACCATCTTGGATTATGAACCTAACAAATTTAGTTGTCTTGGACCTACCCTTTAATTCTTTGCATGGAAAGCTAGAGCTTGACACGTTTCTGAAACTCAAAAAGCTAGCTGTTCTTAATTTATCATTCAACAAACTGTCATTGTACAGTGGAAAAAGGTCTTCCCATATGACCGATTCTCGAATTCAAAGCTTAGAATTGGATTCATGCAATTTAGTTGAGATTCCAACATTTATAAGAGATCTCGGTGAGCTGGAATATCTTGCGTTGGCATTAAACAATATAACATCGCTACCCAATTGGTTATGGGAAAAAGAAAGTCTACAAGGCTTAGTTGTTAACCAAAATTCATTGACAGGAGAAATAACCCCATTAATATGCAATCTCAAATCACTCACATATCTTGATTTAGCGTTCAACAACTTAAGCGGCAATGTTCCTTCATGTCTTGGAAACTTTAGCCAATCTTTACAAACACTAGCTCTAAAAGGGAACAAATTGTCTGGCCCCATTCCTCAAACATACATGATAGGAAATTCCCTTCAGCGGATTGATTTTAGCAACAACATTCTGCAGGGTCAGTTGCCAAGGGCATTGGTAAATAGCAGAAGCCTAGAGTTCTTTGATGTTAGTTATAACAATATCAATGATTCATTTCCATTATGGATGAAAGATTTACCCGAGTTGAAGGTATTGTCTTTAAGTAACAATGAATTTCATGGAGACATTAGGTGCTCTGACAACATGACATGCACATTTCCCAAACTTCACATCATTGACCTTTCTCACAATGAATTCTCTGGAAGTTTTCCATCAGAAATGATCCAAGGATGGAAAACAATGAAAACTACCAACACAAGTCAATTACAGTATGAATCTTACTCGACATCGAACAGTGCAGGACAAATTCGTACAACACAAAGTACGTTTTATACATTCACATTGTCAAACAAAGGGTTTTCAAGGGTTTATGAGAACCTTCAGAATTTCTACAGCTTAATAGCCATTGATATTTCAAGCAACAAAATCAGTGGAGAGATACCACAAGTGATAGGCGAGTTAAAGGGTCTTGTTTTGCTCAACTTGTCGAATAATATGCTTATTGGAAGCATACCATCTTCCTTAGGGAAGCTTTCAAAACTTGAAGCACTAGATCTTTCTCTCAACAGTCTTTCAGGAAAAATTCCCAAACAGTTGGCAGAAATCACCTTTTTGGAGTACTTAAATGTGTCCTTTAACAATCTCACAGGTCCTATACCACAAAATAATCAGTTTTCCACATTCAAAGATGATTCATTTGAGGGTAACCAAGGTCTGTGTGGGGATCAATTGGTGAAGAAGTGTATAGATCATGCAGGGCCTTCGACTTTTGATGATGATGATGATGACGACTCAGAATCATTCTTTGAATTATACTGGACAGTTGTTCTGATTGGATATGGCGGTGGACTTGTTGCTGGAGTTGCATTGGGAAACACTTACTTTCCGCAGGTATTTGAATGGTGTAGAGATTACCTTGGCGTTTCATTTACATTATTTCTTAATAAGATTTTTAAGAGACATTAGTGAGTTGTTTTTATGTTATAGCTTAAAAGGGTCATGTGAGTCCAAAGCAATAAACATATTAGTCCAATATTTGTCTTAGTTTCCTTCTGTTCTTGTAATTGCATTCTGTAAGAGTTTCCTTTCTATGTAAAAGCAATAAAGGTTGTTTGAAAGAGTGTGCTTTGAATTACATTTTGATATTTCAGTGAGGTTTAATCTGAACACCAAAAAGTAGAATTCTGTGTCCTATATGAATTGAATTTTTATATGTGTAGTCTTCTTTTTCTGCTAGTTATTTTTGCTCCAACATTGCAGTTGTAATAGATTATGCAATATTTATTTAATTTCTTCATTATATGTATAATGGAGGATTCTACCCTGCACCAATATCTCCAAGATGGTCCACGGTGCCAGAAAAGCTTTTCAAATCTCTATCAAAACAAAAATTAAATAATTTGCATCAAAAATCAATTTCATGTTACCACAATTTATATGCCTTACGTTATCAATTTACAACCTTTCTCTCAATTACTGTTGCACATCTAGTAGTAGTATTAAGGGATCCTTGCAACATCTCTAGAAAGCCACTGCTCTACCAATTCTTGCTTCCCATATTCAAGTTATTTAATTATGCCACGAATTCTCGTTAACTTTCAAATTTCAGGTTTGGTGCTTCTCCAAATGATGTCATGATGTACCTTATTTCACATTTTTGTGTAGCTTATTTAAAAAAAATTGAAAAACATTTTGTGATCTCTTGGGTTCTCTGCTACCCGTACCCCAAACTTAAACATTGCTAGTTCTAACTGCAACCCTAAACTTGAAATTAAGCATAGAAAAAAAAAATAACATTGCCTAACTCCAACACGAAATTGGGTCAAAATCTCCTAAGGTCTCTAGGCTTGTTATGCAGTTTGTCACCGGCCAAAATGATCTAACCTAACAAAGGCTGCAAGGACAAAGGTTCTAAAAATGACAGTTGCATGGAACAATTGTATAAGTAGAAACGAATTGAATTTTTTTTTGGCTCAAACTTCACAAGCTAAGATTTTCCAGAAGTTGTAGCCACCTAATCATTCCAAACGCTGAATATCAATGCAAGGATCTTCCTCCTTATGAACTTTAGAAGTACTAATGGTGAAATGATTTTTACTAAACTGGTAAATTTGAAAAACAAGAAAATTCATTAATAATAAATAAGAACATTGCAGAACAGAAGATAGGAGAATACAACTGAAATCCAAATAAACACTTGCAACACCTAGTTTTAACTCAAAATCAAAATAAATTACTGAAAATAGGAAAGAAAATAAAAGATAGACAATGTGCCTAGATTACATGAAATCCTCTGGTGGGCCAAGCGCCAAATTCTCATGATCCTCACCTCTGACCATGTTAAAGTCAGCCTGCAATTGTTTTTTTCTCTCAGCTGCCTTGCCCCTCTACTAATGGATATCGGCTCTCATATTCTCTTCAATCCCAAACCTCTGTTAAGCATTTCCTCTACGAGGTCTCTAGCGGTGTTGGTTGGCTGCCTCCGTGAATCATTGAGAAAAGTAAAGAGGGTCAATGTATAGTTGAGAAGAAGCATCCTGAGCCTAGTTTTCCATCACATCGCATCACATACATATAATCTTCAAGAATAGGTGGGCGGGATGATTATTTGGAGCTTGTGGAATAGGATCCTCCTCCATCATCTGAGGTTTCTCCTCATGTGCCCATTGATTTCGTCCTTGATGCCTCCTTCCTTGCATATACATTTCATAAACTAACATTGCTTTGTCATTTAATAGGCTCCTTTGAATTCACAAAAATATCATTTGCTTCTACATGAACCTTCTCTTGTTCACAAAGCAGATTTATCAGACAGTTATGTCCTAGTGTAGTATGTTTGGAATCCACGATTTCCTTAAAGTTTGAAGCAATTAACTCACCAGCACTAATCACTTCATTTTCATACAAGATTGATATATAGGAGTGTGTGAATAACTTCTTGAGTGGCATTTCAGATGCGCAACCCAGCCACAAGATCGTCCCAGCCGTCAAAGTTTGGCAATTCATGTAGTGTTCTTCTTCTTTGAACATTAATAACCTCAGGAGCACGTAAACCCAACACTCGATTTATCTCAGCTGCCCTATATATTCAATTTTCTTTCAACAGACAAAAGAAATGAAGGGATGATGATCTTGGTTGTGAGCATTAGCAAAGAACTTCAAAGAAATGGTTCTGTTCTGACTTTTGTCATGTATTACTTCCTAAACATAACACCAAAGAAATGTGTTTGCGGTTCGTCCAAGAAGAGTATAATGTGTGTTGATGCAAAATAATAATAATAATAATAATAATTTGGGAGACTTGTCTTAATTTGTTGGACACGTGTCGTGAGAGTGTCAGGCTCCTATGCAAGAAGTGTTGAAGCAAAAATAAAAAATAAAAACTATTTTAGGACATCGGTATGAGATTTCCGACATATGTTGTACGCGTTTCATATGAGTTGTGCAAGGTTCCATAGCATTCCGAATAACTCAATTTAAAAAAAAAAAAGGCTTAAATAATGCAATTTTACCCCCCCCCCCCCCCCATTTTGATTGAATCTGAATTTTACCTCCCTATTTTAAAACTCTGAATTTTACCCCTTCTATTTTGATTGAATCGGGATTTTGCCCCCCTTATTTTAAAACTCGGAATTTTACCCCCTCTATTTTACGTTTTTCATAATTTTACCCCCTATTTTAAAATAAAGAACCAAAAAATATTAGAAAAATAAAGAAACGATTAGAAAATAATAATTTGGTAAAAAAATATAAGGAAAACAAGAAAACACAAAAAAAAAAACTAAAAACTAGAAAAACAATGAAATTACAAGAAAAAATTCAATTAAGAATACATGAAAAAACTAATTTGCACCTCTAAATATTTGCTATTTTCATACTAGTTTTTTATTTTATTTTTAGAGATCATACTAGTTTTATGCTTTTTTTTTCTAGTATTTTTTATTCATTTTTTTTAGTATTTTTTTGGTTTTATTTTTTCATTAAAAAACATTTAATACAAAAAAATAATTATGTGGATAAAATAGGGGGAGGGAGCAAAATCCTGAAAAACATAAAATAGGGGGGTAAAATTCCGAGTTTTAAAATAGGGGAGGCAAAATCCAGAATCAATAAAAATAGAGGGGGTAAAATTTTGAAGTTTAAAATAAGGGGGGTAAAATTCAGATTCAATCAAAATAGGGGGGTAAAATTGCATTTAAACCTTAAAAAAATTTCAATTGAAACGCTTAAAATCACAATTGATGAGTCAGCGGTAGTTAACTGCAGCTAGGAGCCAACGATAGTTAAATGCTGCCGAATTTACCAACGGTAATTAACTACCGCTAGAAATAAATGCGTAACTTCCATGTGTTATTAGGAAATATTTGATGTCAGGAAAGCAACTTTCTCCCTTTTATGTGCTGCTCTTTATTCTTTCTTACGGGTCAACAAATAGTTTTCTATGCCAAAGTCCAATTCTCCTGCAATAATCCATTGTCCCCTCTTTGTGGTTGCACCTCCTTTTTATCTTATTCACACCAACCCATGACTCTCCTACTTGTAGTTGATTCTTGTTTTATAGATCTCTTTGAAACTTTTATTTCATGAGTGAGGATGTTACTTCATTTCTATTCACTACTAAAAAATCAAAAATTAGTGAGGGAAAACGTCAAATCTCTCTCTAATTCCGTCACTAAATTTTTCGATCAAATTTTTTTTGAGGAATTTCATTTTTTCCGTCACTAATTTCCCTCGCTGATTTTTCTTTTTCTAGTAGTGATTTTTAGTAGCTTTTGGCTACCAACTTCTTGCTGGTATCGGCCCTGAAATATATAAGAATCATAATATCGACCCTGTGTTATAGTTTCTTACTTGATTAGTGGTTGCATCCCCAAGGGTTTGTTTGGGAGAAGAAGAGAAGGATGAAGTGGAGAGAATGGTGGGCTTTGGAAGGAGAGAAATTTGAGCATTCATTTTTCTTAATTAATACAAAATCCTTTAAATAACTTTTTCAAATTCAATTTATGTTATTATAAGTTCATGCGCCCTGGGCCGGGAATACTAATTGCTTGTTTTTAAAGTTGTTTTAATGGAAAAATCTCAGTTCTCTTCTCTTAACCCATAAATAATGATGTACTATAAATAGAGATCACACACTCTTTTATTCATTCAAAACGCAACCGGTACAAGGCAATGGTCAACCATCAAAATTTCAAGGCAAATGATCTTTATCTTCCTCATGTTCTCTATAGGGTACGTTTTTCTATTGTTTTGTAATTACGTTAAACATGTAAGTTCAGATTATAACCTAAAAGGGGGGTGAATTAGCTTTATAGGATTATTGGTAATTTTTTGCAAGTTTAGCTTTCTAGATTATTTTTTTCGAAAACTTAATATGAATTATGAATGTGGAAAAATAAAAGAGTAAGGGAAGAAGAAAAGACACAATAGAATTATAATGGTTCCCTTGTAGGTACTCCACTCCCTTCACACCCCACGAAGGAATTCACTATGTTAGAATCTTTGTTACAAGCAATCTCACCCAAAGAGCACCTAACAATCTTTCTAACATAAACACAAGAAATAAACCATCTCTCTTGATTACAAACACAAACACAAAACACTTTTGGTGGACTATGAATCTTCCTGAATCAAAGAACATTTTATAACAATCACAAGATATCACCCCACTATCTTTAACAATAATTCCCACCAACAATTGATGAGAATGTTACAAATGAATTGAAGAATAAAATTGTATGGTTGTTTATCTTGATCAATATCGCTTCAACAATATGGACTTAGTGCTCAGAAAGCTTTTTAATAAATAAGTGTGGGCCAAATTTTCCAAACAATTAAAAGAAAGTTTGAATGCAAGTGATATTGAAATTCACATTGAGAGTTTGAAAGTTGTTGTTTTTTTAAATTGCTTTGATTTTCAATTAAATTTATAGAGGCAAAAAAGATGTTTATGAAGCAATACCATTTTTCAAAAAGTTTTACCAATGAATAGACACATATTTGAAATGGCACCTATTCATAAAAATAAGTATAAAAAGCATTTAACCAAAAGTATAAACAGCAGTGATGGCAGAAATACCCAGTTGATAGTTCCTGAAACTCAGCCAATTCTTTCTAGCATTGCAGCAGCTATAAAAAGTGTGGAAATTCTAAAAGAAAATTGGAGTGATTTAGCCTCTGATTCTGATGAGCAGTCTTTAGAGGGGTCACATGACCTAGATGATCTGTATACTCCATGTCTCTAAAAGGAAGAAGAAAAAGATTAGACAACAAGATAATAAAGGAAAAAACAATGAAGGTATGCAATATAGATTTGGTTAGCTGACAATGTCATAGTTGGCCTGCATTTCTTTGTTTCTTGTTGGCATAGCTAGGGATAGCCTTGGCATCCTTTATTGGGTCTTTCTGATATACTAATAAGGTTCAGGCCTCCTCCTATTTTGCAATTTAATTTTTCTTACTTTGATCAAAAAAAATTACTAATGTACGATTTGACACATTTGCCAACTTATACACCGTTAAGGTTTTGGCGTCGTTGCAAGGGATTGTTGATGTTTCGATAAGATAATCAGCAGAATTTATTTTGTGAATAACTAGGTTTTTGCGAAAAAGTTTTGAACGAGTGCCAAAACGCATTCATTGGTTAGATCTCCAACAACATGATTAATAAGAAAACAATCATGGAAAAAACCAATCACAACAAGGATTACTAATGATAGGCTCCCAAGGGAAGTGTAATGGTTGAGTGCTTGAGAGGTCTGAGAGTGTTTTTTGAGCAGAGAATTAGCAAGAGGAGTATATGCTGGGCTTTGGATGCTAGATTTAGAGCTAGTAACCACTCACAAGAAGGATTACTAATGACAGGAACCCAAGGGAGGTATCATGCTTGTACTCGATAGTAATGTACATGATTGTCTCATACGATATTATGTATCTTGTACGTTTGAGCTAGTATACTTATTAGATGTATAAGACTAATTAGCCAATGTATTCAAGCAAGAATTTCTATTGTAATTTTAATGTATTTAATACTTTATCTTTAACACCCATCTAAATATTCTAGACAATTCGGTTTCTTAATTCTTTTACTTCAAATAAATTTATCTAACTACTTGGTTGAACGAGTTACTACTTTATTACTTGAGTACGATTTGGTGCACTTATCAATCTATATAATAGATATTTAACAAGTGTACCAAAATTATCAAAGTAATAATTCAAAGTTTGTATCCATGAGGACTGTATTAATCTTAATTTAGCAATACAGTTAATAATTCGAATGTGTAAAATTTAGGGTTGCCCTAGGCAGTTGGTTTGATTGCATAAATAGTTTGAAAGCTGGTAAAAACTGTTATGAAAATATAGGAGATAGATGAATTAGTTCTTTCGAATCCTTTGATTTCGACTGTTTGGTAAACTGCATCTATTTTATATGAATATTTCTTTAGTTTTACGATGATTAACAAAAGTAACTCTGAGCAATCCCTTGAGTCGGAGTCCTCTTCTTGGATTACAATCTCTAATTCATTAGGTGATCTAATATTCCTCAAAGGTTTTCAAACCGTTAACCTAGTATCACAATTAAACGATCATCTATTCCTAGACTACCCCTGTTTATTTGAACAATCCAATTAGATTTAAGTTGAAAGTTATTGTCGGTAGGCATTCATACTCACAAATTCATGTTATATATGATCAGTATATAAAAAAAATTAAGAACAATTGAATTGAATAAGACTAGATTAATAATCTTATACATAGAGTTTCACAACCACATATTTCAAACAAGCCTACATCAAGATCATCTCCAGACGTAATCTCTAATGATTTAGCTATACATAATGAAAATTACAAATAACACAATCAAATGAAGCATTAAAATATACAAGGATCGACTATGAGTTTGGTGGAATGGCCACCTCTTCAGTCTTATACTCTCAAAATCGTGCTTCAGATCGCCAAAATTTAGAACCCTTGTTTTCGTAACAAGTTTCGGCTTAAATAGGCAAGGCATCAGCGCCCAAAATCGTGTCATGATTGGAGAAATCCTGTTACGATTGCCTTCATATCTCTAATAGATCCTTCTAGACGCTGTCAAAATCATGTCACGATTTTGCAATCATGTCACATTTTTTGCAACTGTGTCCCGATTTTATAGGCTCTGGCAAACTCCAACTTTTTGTAATTTCTTGCTTTTTGCACCTCCAGGCTGTCTAATAATGATATAAATTCAATAAAAACATCAAAATAACTAATAAAAACTTGTAATGACAACATGTCATCACCATACACCATCAAGTATTAGCCTAAAAAGAGTCATTAAAAGATCTCACATGTACACATCATTTATTTAATTTTTTTAAATAAAATTACCTATTAAGAACTCGAGAAAGTCTTCTATGGTCACAACACCAAATCAAAAAGATTTGAACACACTCACATAAAATGAAAAAAATTAAAAGAGAATGAAATTCAATGATATTAATTGATGTTACTAAATTAGTTTTGATTTAATTTTAGTTTATGTGAGTGTGTCAAAATCTCTTTGATTTTGGGGTTGCAACTATAATAGATTTTCTCTAAGAACTCAATAATTCAAATGGTAATAAAATAAAATAAAAATGTCTTAAATATGTTCACTAATGTATACTTTTTAATATGTGCGTTTAGAAAATAAATAATAGAAAATAAATAAAAAGGAATTGAAAAGAGCAAAAATCCAGTGAATTTGAAATGGTATGAACAACATTTATCCATATTTTTTTTTTAATCGTAAGAGTTGTTGGTTATTAATGAGAGAAAGTCGTTGTATAGTTAATAGAAAACTTCTCTTGTTTGGTTGGCGGAAAAAGGAACTTCTACGGTACACCTAATAAAATGAGGTGTACCGGTACTCTTGCTTTATAAATTGATAAATTAATGATTCTTTTATAAAATAAAAAGCTATTTATGAATGTTTATATTTTAGAAAACATCATCTCATAATAAGAAACATCATTCCATTGTTTATAAAAATATTAAATTTTTAAAATTTTTTATAAAAAATAATCAAT
Organism: Medicago truncatula; assembly: GCF_003473485.1. Lineage (NCBI taxonomy): Eukaryota > Viridiplantae > Streptophyta > Magnoliopsida > Fabales > Fabaceae > Medicago > Medicago truncatula. Next base: position 2,321,040 of record NC_053048.1, on the reverse strand, counting down.
ATTCTTTATTATAAGTAATAAAAATTCAGAAAAATTATATTTTATTTTGTCGACGCTTTTGGTAAATAATATTTAATTTTGATAAATGTCAATTACAGAAAATAATTACCTTTCTTCAAAAATCAACTCATTTAATTATTATTTTAACAAATTGGTGTATCGATATACTCAAATTTTTGAGTGTACCATAGAATTTGCCGGCAGAAAAATAGAAAAGAGAGACTCAAGATTAATGGGTCCCACACCTTTTACAAATCTCTCCTCATCAGCAAAGAAATAGAAAAGGGAAGCTTGTTTTTTTGTTATTACGTTTATACCCTTGATAAACACCCCTTTTTTAATACGATTGCAATGGACTTGGGCATCCATTTGTAACTTTATGTATTGAGTTTTTTTCTATATTATTTATTATTTATTTATATGTGCATGTAACTTCAATTTAAAGAAATCCCACCGGTGCTATTTTGTATAAAATCTAACATATATTAAAAGATACTAATAGAATCTAAAATACATTACTAGATAAATGTATTAATTAAATTGAAAAATAGTGTAATTGCATGAATTATTCCTTTTTTAAATTGTACTAATAAACAATAATAGTTTTTGATAAAAATAGAATTTAAACAATACACAATTGTATTAATTTTTATGTTCCAGTGTACTTTTGTCTTTTAAAAAATAATCACACTTTTTTCTCTTCTATTTCTCTCTTCTTTCTCTTATATCAAACAACTCATCAAATCTACTCTATTTCTCTCTTCCTATACTTTCTCTCACCAATTTCTCTCTTTACACTTTCTTCTTACAACCAAACACACCATAAGAGATAATTTATTATGAACGTGTTGAGAGTGCTGTTAGGGTTGGAATTTTTTCCAGCGATATTTTCACAATTGTCCAACAAAGTAAAGAGTTGTAGAGGTTTATAAAAATCATGCAAACACGAGCAAATTTTCCTCTTTTCACCTTCTTCAACGTGTTTGAATTAGATTAAAATTGTACAAACATGTTAGAGTATTTTAGGGTCACACACGTTTATTAGGTCTTGCAATTTTCTTTTCATCATGATGATTATTAAGACGATGATGATGACAAAACCTCGTTACGGTGTGTTTGAATTGAGGGTTTTGGAAAGAAAATGATGGGAAGACTTACTTTTATTTTTTTAAAATAAATTTAATGTTTTTGAAGTATTATATGATCAATTATTTATCATGTTGTTAATTCATTTTTTTAAAAATTATTTTATAATATCCGTAATTTAAAAAAGAAAAGTAAGTCTTTCTCTCCCTTCCCCTCTATTCAAACACACCCTTAATTGTTATTTTGGAATAAAAAGCAATAAATTTTGGAATCATTCAAAGTTGTTTATTGTATCCGTGTTTAATTAAACTTTTAATTATTGCATTTTATTTAATTTTAAGTAAATTTTTTGTAACCTTAATTTTGTTGCTACCAAGTACCAATATTCTAAACGTCATTTTTTTTTTTGAGGAAAACACGTCAAATTTTTTTTTTGAGAGAAAAAAAAACGTCAAATTTATTAAATATAAAAAAATGGACATTAAATAACTTAATGTTGGATATCATATACACCTTAAGTAACAAAAGGATAAATGTTTTGATAAACACCCAAAATCATTTAACACCTTACAAGAGAAAGAGATAATAGAGAGTAATGTGATAAATGTGATATATTGTTAATGTGATAGGAAGAGAGATAAAGAGAAAATGAGATAGTACCTCTGTCCCTAATTATAGGACTCTTTTGAGAGAAAGCGTTGTCTCTTTTTACAAGACATCTTTAGTATTTTCAAGTACATTAATTAATTTTTTACCAACACACCCTTATTTATTTTATATTTTTTTTCTTCATTCATCAGTAAATACTATGTTGAAAACATACACTAATCCTCTTTCTTAAAGGATATATAAATGTAAAAGCAATACTAATTACAGACAAATTTATTACGACTTTCAATGTTCTTAGTTCCAGTTATTTTTCTAAAAGGGTCCTATAATTAAGGACGAAGATAGTATTATATAAGTTTATGAAATTTATGGGTGTATAAATGTAAGAGTTGTGAAAGAAAATTATAAGATACCATGGTGTCTCAATAAATTTTTTGGTATGCTAAGTCAATAATTCAAACAGTAAAGCTAATGACTGAACTGAAGAATTATTTCTAGAAGTTTTGAGAAATTTTTCATAATATTTGGATGTTCAATAAAAATTAAGTGCTTAGTTAATCAAAAATGTTTTATTTTTTTAATGATCATACGAAATCACGATATTTATTTCAATTGTTTGTAGATTTGAAATGCCAATAACTGAAATGAAGGAAAATTTATCGAAATTTTGAGATGTTTTTGATGAAATTTATTGTTTGCTGTTGAAAAATTGTAACGAAATTAAATCCTTAGTTGATCAGAAATGTTTCTGTTATTTATGATTATATGCAAAATTGTGATCTATGAAGCATGGACACCTAACATGTGGACAGCCATAAATTCTTTAGAAAACAACACAACTCACATTTTTATAGAATCACTTGTGTCGGTGGTGTCAGATACTGACACACGTTTTATACACGCGACATGCCTTTGATCAGAAGTGTCAGGGTTAAATAATCATTATTATTTTATCAATTTTACATTGCTAAAAATTTTATATTAATATTTCTAATATAAAAAGTTTTGCCCCCTCAAAACGAAATTTCTGGATCCGTCACTAGTTACTTACATGTTTTTACTTAGAATAAAAATTATTGGTTATGTATTTACAAGTCATAATATGATTCAATTCACGATTTTAAAAAATAGATCTTGCAATTCACAAATTTAATCTCGATTTGATAATCATGCTTCCTAGTCATGAAAATTTAATGACGGTTGTTTTGGATATATGTTCTACCTTGGATTAATGATTGATTGAGTCTATGATTATATTACCCTATTATTGTAGACTTCAGTAAGATATCATTTGTTTTTGTTATTATATTTGTGTAAAAGTTAACTGTTATTACTGCAAGTTTTGTTCAATATTCTTTGTTGAATTAAGATTTAGAAGATTTTCATAAATTATTGTTTCAATTTTCAGCTTATTAGTATTCTTATTAATTCAAGGGTGTATACTTAATGATAACTTGTAGTACTTAAAATTATGGATTTCTACTGATGGATGACGACTTAATTATTGCAGAACCTTCTCCGTTGCATACAACAACAATTGTGGAGAAATGTACTCTTAAGCTGGTTGATGATTACAAGCACATGCTATGCCAAGCTACAGAACCCTTGTCAACCTTCTTAGAGTATATCACGTATGTGAACTTTTCATTTTCTGTTTGCTCTGTTATTGTATTTACTGAGCACACACAAGTTTATACAGCACTGTCACTTCAGATTGAAACCGTGTCTGGTGTCCGTCACTAGTCGTTAATTACCGGTGTTGATGTGCCAATACTCAATATCAATGTGGTTTCCAGTACCCGTGTCTGTAAGTAAAGCTGAAATGAATATATTTTCTTTTTTACTCTGCAGATATGGTCACATGATAGACAATGTTGTTTTGATTGTTACTGGCACCTTGCATGAGAGAGATGTCCAAGAACTTCTAGAAAAATGCCATCCACTGGGCATGTTTGACAGGTACCCTGATTTCTATGCCTTTTTTTTTTTGACGTCTTCTATGCATTTTGCAGCATATTGTTGTTGGTACATAGAATATTGATTTCATCTTTTGTTTCTCCCCGTGGCATTCTCCTCAGTATTGCCACTTTGGCTGTAGCTCAGAATATGAGGGAGCTTTACAGGCTGGTTCTTGTTGACACTCCTCTGGCTCCATACTTCTCTGAGTGCATTACATCAGAGGTAAATCATCTCCAGAATTATCGTTTCCCTTTTCTTTGGTTCAACTTCAATCAGTCTGCGTGTTGAATGCTGTAGTATAGTTTTATTGCATAAACCTGAAATTATCTATATCTACCCCTAATTTTCACCAAATAGACTGAAAAAAAATGTAATGTAAAACTATAAAAAAAATTGGAAGGCAAATAGCTCTTGGTTGCCATCCAGAAGACAATTTTCCTACTTTGATATTATAGGCATTAATTTGGATTATGCACATGCAATAGTACAATAGTACCAAAACTTTGATATTATAGGCATTAATTTCGTTGGCATAGCTTCATATGTTTATTTCTTTGATTTATGTGCTCATGGTTTTGGTTAATTTTCAGGACTTGGATGACATGAACATTGAAATAATGAGGAACACTCTTTACAAGGCATACCTTGAAGATTTTTACAGATTTTGTCAGGTGAAGCCTCTTTTTGATTTCCAAGTCTCTTTTTTGTCAGCTAGTTATTTGTATTCCCTTGTGATTTCCTCCTGACAGTCATCAATTTCAATGTTATTCCCAAACAGAAACTTGGTGGTGCTACTGCCGAGATAATGTCTGACCTTCTGGCTTTTGAGGCCGATAGAAGGGCTGTGAATATTACCATAAACAGGTAAATCACTAAGAAGGTTTTGTACAATCTTTTTGTTTATCTGGATATCTGCATAACTAGCATCCATGGTTTCCACGTTGTGCAGCATTGGAACTGAGCTTACCAGAGATGACCGTAGGAAGTTGTACTCTAACTTCGGTTTGTTGTAAGCTCTAATCCTTCAGATAAATATTTTTAAAAATAAGAAAAAGCAAATCAATATACTAATTTGTAATGCTTATTTTACTAATCACCAACTTATTTTTAACAGCTATCCATATGGTCATGAGGAGCTTGCTGTCTGTGAGGACATTGATCAGGTATGATTTGCATCTCAATTGTGTTAAACGTTTGGTTGTTGCATTGCTGATGTACAGTGTTTTCCCTCTTTCAATTTGTATGCTTCTTGGACCCTTCTAGATTGTGTTTCTTAGGGCAGTAGATTATTTATCGATTTTTTTTATTAGTACCTAAGTCATTGTAATGTGCTGCAACTATATTATTCCTCTTATCCCTGGTTTAATTGCCGTTGCATGACCTTAAACCTGTACCGCCAGGAGACTGCCCTACTTGTAGATGATTCTTGTTTGAGGGATCTCTTTGAAACTTTCATTTCATATTTTTGTGCACTTTCATTGTTACTTCATTTGCAATTTGAGTTGCTTTTGGCTACCAATTTCTTGTTGGTATCGCCCTGAAATATTTGAGATTCATCATTGTTGTCTATAACATCCACTGATTTCTAGTTGATTTCTTTTAGTATTGCTTTTTTAGCCTTAATTCTTTTACATGGTTGCTGTTGGATATTTGTATGTTGGCTTCTTTTTGCCTAAAACAAATATTCATATCGGATGTGGAACACAATGTTCTGACATCAAGGTCTGGCTGTGTGTTCTGCGCCTCGCCTTCTTTTACGCACGCGCCTGCGCTATTTAAGGAAGTCCACGCCAATCTATGATTGGTCAAACCTGCGTGTTTAAGGAGAAGATCAGAACAACTTTAAGTTCCTGAGATTGTGCAAGCTTCTTAGGAATATCTTTTAAGGTGATCATAATGTCCAATTAAATTTGCCAAGCCTGTTATGGTAAGTTTCCTTATTTGGACCTTTGACTTGTAACTGATCGCCCGATTGTTTCTGGAGCCCGTGATTCATGATGATCAGATCGCTTCAGTATAAGAGAAGAGGACTGCAAGACCTGAAGACCATTCAAGCCGTCACTAAGCAAATTAGAGTGTCTAGGGTTTTGAGTCATTTTTGTGAGCCTTTCGTGTGTCTTTTGATACATGTTAAGGACTGTCACTTGAGTTGTAATTGTGCACTACTCCAGAGCTTTTAAGCAAGGAGATAGGTAGTTGTAAGGCTGCACCAATGTTGTGAAACAAAGGTGTATGTTGTTATTGTGTTGGAAGGTAACTTCTATTGTGCTTTGATAATTGAATTGTAAATCACATGGTTTGTGATTAGAGAGATAAGGAAGTGGGATGGGATCTCAAGTCTAGGAGTTCTTAGGCTGAAATCATTACGGGTAGAGTCTAGGTCATCAAGTGCAAACGTGGTTTGTTGAGAGCTTTTTGAATACAATCTACTAGTGGATTTCCTTCATGGCTTGGTAGCCCCCAGAGTAGGTGACGTTGCACCGAACTGGGTTAACAAATTATTGTGTCTCCTTTCCTTTCTGTTTGTTTATGCTTTTGTTGTTTGATGTTAGTTTAATGTTTCAATCTTTTGTTAAACATCTGAATCTGTTTGATTAAGTGTTGCAACATCGTGTGAAACATCTTAAGCTAACGAAGCCAGAATTTCAATTGGCATCAGAGCAGGCACCCTGCCTGTTATTGGGTGAGATCTAGAGGAGTTCTATTCTGGCAATATGGAGAAAGTAGGAGGATTCGTTAACAGACCACCTCTGTTATATGAAACCAACTACGACTATTGGAAGTCTCGCATGAGTGCTTACCTAAAGTCTGTTGACAGCAAGACCTGGAAAGCCGTGTTGAGAGGTTGGGAACATCCTGTTGTTCTTGACAAGGATGACAACAAAACAACGGATCTGAAACCAGAAGAGGAATGGACTGCTCCTGAAGATGAATTGGCTCTTGCAAATTCGAAGGCGTTAAATGCTCTCTTTAATGGGGTAGACAAGAACATGTTCCGACTCATCAAAAAGTGTGATGTTGCCAAAGATGCTTGGGACATCCTCAGGACAACTCATGAAGGAACTTCTAAGGTAAAGAGCTCAAGAATCCAGCTCTTAACAACCAAATTTGAAAGTCTGAAAATGCAAGAGGATGAGACTATTCAAGACTACTACATGAATGTTTTAGACATTGCAAATTCATTTGATTCCCTTGGGGAAAAGCTGTCAGATGAGAAATTGGTAAGAAAGATTCTCAGATCTCCAAAGAGATTTTACATGAAGGTAACAGCCATTGAAGAAGCACAGGAGGTATCCAATATGCAAGTGGAAGAACTCATAGGTTCTCTTCAGAACTATGAGCTTGTTGTTGACAACAGAACTGAGAAGAAAGGAAAAGGCATTGCTTTCACAACAAGCACAGCTGATGATGTTGGAAAGGATGAAGATGCAGAAGAAGACAAGCTAACAGAAGATATGGCCATGCTTGGTAGACAATTCAACAGAGTTATGAAACAAGTCAACAACAAATTCAGAGGAAATGGGCGGAACTTCAGATTCAACACCGACAGGCAACAAGGGAATCCAAAATATGACAGAGGTGATGAAAAGAATAGTCAGTACAAAGGAGTACAATGCCATGAATGTGAAGGTTATGGGCATATCAGAACTGAATGTGCAACCTTTCTCAAGAAACAAAAGAATGGGATGATTGTGGCTTGATCTGATGATGAAGGTACAGATGGAGATGTTGATAGTGATGCGGCTAGACATGTCACTGCCATGACTGGAAGAGTGGAGCCATCTTATGATTCTGCTGATGAAGAGCTTATCTGTGAAGAAGTTATTCTTCCAAAATGTGATCAAGAAGGAACTAATGCTGTTTCTGCCAAATTCACTTCAGGGCATGAAGCAACTATTAATCAACTCTTACAAGAAAGAAGTAAGCATCTGTCCAAGATTACTGAACTGAACAATGAGGTAATTCTTCTTAAGTCCCAACTTGACCATGTTCTTAAACAAGTTAAGATGATGACTACTGGAACTGAAGTACTAGATAGGATGTTAAATAGTCAAATTGTAGGGAAACCTAATGGGATAGGATTCACTCATGAACACCTAAAGAAAGAACATCATAGCAATAGTCATTCCCAGGCCCTAGAACATTATCAGAAGAATAGAAATAAAAAACCTGTGAAGAAAATAATGTTTGTAACCTCCTCTAGTAAAGTATCAGTACCAGATAAGATGTTAGAACATTCAGTAGAACTTTCTATCTCTGAGTCAGTGAAAGAATCTTCCACCTTGAGATGTGATTTCTGTAACAGACCAGGACATAAAAAATCCTTCTGTTTTGATTTACCTGGTATACCTAAGCAATATCAACCTAGGTCTGCTTTGAAGAAAGAATGGATACCTAAGTGTGTATTTTGATAGTGGTTGTTCCCGTCACATGACTGGAGTTGAGAGCTTTCTGGAAAATGTTAGAACTTATGCAAAAAGCTGTGTTACATTTGGGGATGGTGCTAAAGGAAAAATTGTTGAGATTGGAGACTTAGTTAGAGAAGGGTCTCCTAGGCTGAGTAATGTCTTGTTGGTAAATGGTCTAACTGCAAATTTGATCAGCATCAGTCAATTGTGTGATCAAGGGCTAAGTGTAAATTTCAGTAAAACTGAATGTCAGGTCTTGGATGGAAAGGGAAAATTGAGCATGATGGGGACTAGATCAAAGGACAACTGCTACTTGTGGATGTCTCAAGAAAAGGCTCATTTGTCTTCTTGTCTGATAAGCAAAGATGAAGAAGTTAAACTGTGGCACCAAAAATTGGGACATGTGAATATGCAAGGGGTTAAGAAGGCCATATCTCATGATGCAATCAGAGGGTTACCCAAGCTGGACATCACTGAAAGAAGTATTTGTGGAGAATGTCAGATTGGTAAACAGATACGGGTGTCTCATCCAAGGTTGGAACATCAAGGTACCTCTAAGACTCTTGAACTTCTTCATATTGATTTAATGAGACAAATGCAAGTGGCCAGTATTGGTGGAAAGAGGTATGTTCTGGTGGTTGTTGATGACTTCTCAAGATTCACTTGGGTGAACTTCATTAGAGAAAAGTCAGATACTTTTGAATCTTTCAAGGAACTTTGCATTCAACTTCAAAGGGAGAAGAATAGAGGCATTGTCAGGATAAGAAGTGATCATGGGACTGAGTTTGAGAATTCCAGATTCCATGAATTCTGTGCAAAGGAAGGAATCAGACATGAGTTCTCATCCCCTATAACACCCCAACAGAATGGTGTGGTGGAAAGGAAAAACAGAACTCTACAAGAATCTGCTAGGGTCATGCTTCATGCTAAACATCTTCCCTACCATTTCTGGGCTGAAGCTATGAATACAGCTTGTCATGTTCACAACAGAGTCACTTTGAGAACTGGTACTACAACTACTCTGTATGAACTATGGAAGGAAAGAAAACTTACTGTTAAATACTTCCACATTTTTGGAAGCAAGTGCTACATTCTTGCTGATAAAGACTACAGAAAAAAGATGGATCCTAAGAGTGATGAAGGAATTTTTCTGGGATATTTTCAACAACAAAACTTAAGTGGTCATGGAATCCATTAATGTGGTAATTGATGATGGTGTCAAAGAAGAAATCTCTGAAGTTGTTCCTGATGTTGAAGCTGATCTTGAAACATCAACTCAAGAAAATGTTGTACCAGAGACTGAAGTTGAACCTGAAGCTACTTCTGTAGTTGCTGAGGTAGATCAGGCTGAAGCAAATAAGGGACCCTCAATCCGAGTACAGAAAAATCATCCTCAAGATCTGATTATTGGAGATCCAAATCAAGGAATCAGAACAAGAAGATCTAATGAAGTTGTTTCCAACTCCTGTTTTGTTTCCAAGTTTTAACCTAAGAATGTAAAAGAAGCTCTCACTGATGAATTCTGGATTGAAGCCATGCAAGAAGAGCTCAATCAGTTCAAGAGGAGTGAAGTATGGGAATTGGTGCCTAGGCCAAATGACATAAATGTCATTGGCACAAAATGGATATATAAGAACAAGTCTGATGAGAATGGGATCATCACAAGAAACAAGGCAAGACTGGTGGCCCAAGGTTATACACAGGTGGAACGGCTAGACTTTGATGAAACATTTGCTCCTGTTGCCAGGTTGGAATCCATAAGACTGCTTTTGGGGGTAGCTTGTATTCTGAAATTCAAGCTTTTTCAGATGGATGTTAAAAGTGCCTTCCTAAATGGCTATCTGCATGAAGAAGTGTTTGTTGAACAACCTAAAGGTTTCATTGATCCAAACTTTCCAGATCATGTCTACAAACTCAAGAAGGCCTTATATGGTTTAAAACAAGCTCCCAGAGCTTGGTATGAGAGACTCACAGAATTTCTGATCAATCAAGGATACAAGAAAGGTGGTACAGACAAGACCTTGTTTGTTAAGAAGGAACATGGAGGAGTCATGATAGCACAAATATATGTTGATGATATTGTGTTTGGAGGAATGTCGAACCAAATGGTTCAACATTTTGTTCAACAAATGCAATCTGAATTTGAAATGAGTCTGGTAGGAGAATTGACCTATTTTCTTGGCTTACAGATAAGACAGATGGAGGACACTATTTTCATCTCTCAAAGCAAGTATGCTAAGAATATTGTGAGGAAATTTGGACTGGATAATGCCAGTCATAAAAGAACTCCAACAGCCACTCATCTAAAGCTGTCAAAGGATGAAAATGGCGTAGCTGTTGATCAAAGTCTATACAGGAGTATGATAGGAAGTCTACTTTATCTTACAGCAAGCAGACCTGATATAACTTTTGCTGTGGGAGTTTGTGCAAGATATCAAGCAGAGCCCAAAATGAGCCATCTGGCTCAAGTCAAAAGAATTCTGAAATATGTCAATGGCACCACAGACTATGGTGTTCTGTATTCTCATAGTAACAACTCTCAATTGATTGGTTATTGTGATGCAGATTGGGCAGGTAGTGCAGATGACAGAAAAAGCACATCAGGAGGATGTTTCTTTCTTGGAAACAATCTGGTGTCCTGGTTTAGCAAGAAGCAAAACTCTGTGTCTCTCTCAACAGCAGAAGCTGAATATATTGCTGCAGAAAGTAGCTGTTCTCAGTTGGTGTGGATGAAGCAAATGTTGGAAGAATATGATGTATAACAAAGTGTTCTAACATTGTACTGTGATAATCTTAGTGCAATCAACATCTCCAAAAATCCTATTCAGCACAGCAGAACAAAGCATATTGACATCCGACATCACTTCATCAGGGATCTGGTTGAAGATAAGGTTGTAACTCTAGAGCATGTAGCCACTGAAGAACAATTGGCTGACATTTTCACCAAAGCTTTAGATGTCAAACAATTTGAGAATCTAAGGAGCAAGTTGGGTGTTTGCTTGCATAAGGAGCAGTAAGTGGTTCACTACTGGGTTACTGGGTATGGCATATTTTCTAGCTAAAAAGGGGGAGTAATAAAGTGGTCATACCTATGTAATATCCAGCTGTAAGGACAGATGCCAGCAGAAGCTACAAACCTTGGATGCACATGTTCAGGGGGAGTAAGGCTATTTAAGTAATCACTCAATGATTATTTAATTGAGGGGGAGTGATTATGTTCTGCAGTTGCTGTGTATGAAAATTTATTTTTTCCATTATGTGTGGATGCTTTTACGAATGTCTGAACATCAGTATATTCTGCATGTTCTATCAGGAAATTATTTTTCCTGTATATCCGCTGCTGCAATTCTCTGGTTTTCTATTTGGTATCTTATTCTCTCATCTACTGGATTCATATGGTGTTTTGTTTTTGAAAAATTATGAGAGTAGATTCAGAGATCATAATATAATTCTGAAGTCTTGAAGATTGTGATGTGATTGAAGTTTTATATGTATGGTACCTCTTAGTTTTCCAAGAGCTGTGTATTTTCTTCATGGATGTTTTATTTGTGTTTTTGATGATTGAAGAAAATTGTGCATGTGCTTATCTCTCCGGTTTGATTAGATTGGCATGAAGTTGTTTTAGCCAAAAATTTGCCAAAGGGGGAGATTGTTGGATATTTGTATGTTGGCTTCTTTTTGCCTAAAACAAATATTCATATCGGATGTGGAACACAATGTTCTGACATCAAGGCCTGGCTGTGTGTTCTGCGCCTCGCCTTCTTTTACGCACGCGCCTGCGCTATTTAAGGAAGTCCACGCCAATCTATGATTGGTCAAACCTGCGTGTTTAAGGAGAAGATCAGAACAACTTTAAGTTCCTGAGATTGTGCAAGCTTCTTAGGAATATCTTTTAAGGTGATCATAATGTCCAATTAAATTTGCCAAGCCTGTTATGGTAAGTTTCCTTATTTGGACCTTTGACTTGTAACTGATCGCCCGATTGTTTCTGGAGCCCGTGATTCATGATGATCAGATCGCTTCAGTATAAGAGAAGAGGACTGCAAGACCTGAAGACCATTCAAGCCGTCACTAAGCAAATTAGAGTGTCTAGGGTTTTGAGTCATTTTTGTGAGCCTTTCGTGTGTCTTTTGATACATGTTAAGGACTGTCACTTAAGTTGTAATTGTGCACTAGTCCAGAGCTTTTAAGCAAGGAGATAGGTAGTTGTAAGGCTGCACCAATGTTGTGAAACAAAGGTGTATGTTGTTATTGTGTTGGAAGGTAACTTCTATTGTGCTTTGATAATTGAATTGTAAATCACAGGGTCTGTGATTAGAGAGATAAGGAAGTGGGATGGGATCTCAAGTCTAGGAGTTCTTAGGCTGAAATCATTACGGGTAGAGTCTAGGTCATCAAGTGCAAACGTGGTTTGCTGAGAGCTTTTTGAATACGATCTACTAGTGGATTTCCTTCATGGCTTGGTAGCCCCCAGAGTAGGTGACGTTGCACCGAACTGGGTTAACAAATTATTGTGTCTCCTTTCCTTTCTGTTTGTTTATGCTTTTGTTGTTTGATGTTAGTTTAATGTTTCAATCTTTTGTTAAACATCTGAATCTGTTTGATTAAGTGTTGCAACATCGTGTGAAACATCTTAAGCTAACGAAGCCAGAATTTCAGTTGCTCGCGTAGGTTCGTGCTGTTATGGAAAAATACCCTCCTTATCAATCTATCTTTGCGAAGTTATCGTATGGGGAGAGCCAGATGCTTGACAAGGCATTCTATGAGGAGGAAGTCAAGAGGCATTGCTTAGCATTTGAGCAACAGGTTAATTTTTTTAACAGTTCAGAATATCATAATATTAAGTTGGAAGGATATTGACTGGCTTAATTATAAATGTTTTTGTATGGTGTACGTATGTTTTATTCATTCACTAAGCCATCCTAATTTGTCTATATTTGCAGTTTCACTATGCTGTTTTCTTCGCATATATGAGGTTAAGGGAGCAGGAGATAAGAAATCTTATGTGGATTTCAGAATGTGTGGCTCAGAATCAAAAGTCGAGACTTCATGACAGTGTTGTCTTTATATTTTAGTCTGATTACTCATTGTTATAGCTTGTATGTTCATTTGGACTAATTGTTGTGTCTGCATTCTACACCCAAGTTGCCGATCATTAGAGACTAGAGAAGATTGTGATACAAATAAGTAAAATCTTCTGTAATATAGATGGGAGATCTTTTGTCAAATTTGATTAAATTATGTTCAGATTTAAAAACACTTATATTGAATTTGTATGTTGTGAATTGTGATAATAAATTTTCTTATGAAATAAACTTTGATAGATTTGTTCAGGCATTACTTTCTTAATGTCTTTCTTATATTATTTAGAAGATTGGGGGCAAAGCTTAGGAAGATTGCCACATTTTGTCAAAAGGCAAATAGAGAACTATGCTATAAGTGAATTTCTTATCTCACCTTATTTGCCTCTCGCGTGCCCAACTGTATTTTGGATTGTATCTTTCAAAAGCATAAAATACGTTTAAAATCCTCCCATTTTTTCCGATTTTAGAATCCCAAAATAGGGTTGTTGTGAATTCGTTGAGAAACACACCAATAAAAAACTTGATGCGTGGAGCAAATTAATACCAAGTAATCAAAACAAGCGGGTAGCAAATAATCCAAACAAAAATAGCAAGAGATAAGGAGGAAGGAGAACACAAGAATTTGTTTACCCAGTTCGGTCTAATGATGACCTAGTCTGGGGGAGAGAGCAGCTTTCCGTTCCACTATAATGATATGAGTTTCTTTACAAAGAGATATTGAGTTACAAGAATCAGATATTGTAGGTGGGAAAAGAAACTGTCATACTATAGTCTCTTGCTTGATTAACTCTTTTTGCATCACCAAGAGTCTATTTGGGAGAATGGTGGGGTTTGGAAAGAGAAAACTTTGAGCTGTTGTTTTTCTTCAGTAATACAAAATCCTTCGAATTTGAGAAAGTTAAAAAAATTGCGTTGGATGAAAGTTTCAGAGAATTTAGATAAAAAATTTAAATTCAATTTATGTTATTATAGAAGTCTCAAAATTTAAAACATATTAATGTTAGTATATTTAATTTATTATTCTCTACAAACAATCTCTCAAACAAAGAAAACGAAATATTTCTCTCTAGTTTATTTTCTTCCCAACAAAACCTTCTCTCCAAACAATCAAACAGATCCCCGAATCATAGTAAGAAATCTCAACATCAGGACGGTACAAATTTCATTCATTTTTCCAAGTATCTTTTCCCTAAAATGCGTTTTTCAATAAAAAAATTTGTACATATAAAATAGTTAATTTTTCAATAAATTTGTGCATGCTCTTACATGGTTCTAGATTGAATTTCATGCATAAAACCAAATAATAAAATGGTGAGTATATGAAGGGAGAAAACAAATTGTTATGTCGGTATGAAATAAAATTGCACAGGAACAATTGACTAAGTCAATTAAATTGTTTTCCAAGAATGCAAGAAGCAAGAAAGTCATAGGAAATTGCTGAGTCAAACAATAGAGACAAATGTACTGAAATTAGAAAAGAAAAACCAAAAATGGACAGAAAATGAAATTTGTGGAAGATAAGAAAGCCTCACTACATGATAAAACATCAAATAGACTTGTGATGTTAGTCCTAAACCAAAATGCACGGTCAATGATAATCAAATTCACTATAAAACATTTTCATTTACTATAAGAATCACTTAGTATGTGTCTAGCATTTCATCCAAAACATTCACTTTATTCAGTTCAAAATATTAAAATACAATGGTGTTTGTCAGGTCTCTTGTTTTGTTAGTAAAATTTCTTTTTCTTTATTCACTCTTCTCTTTCGCATTTACTACATGTTTTCCTCAAATTCATCCAAAGTGTCATGGTGATGAAAGCCATGCCTTGTTGCAATTTAAGGAAGGCTTTGTCATCAATAACTTAGCCTCTGATGATCTTCTTGGTTATCCTAAAACATCATCTTGGAATTCCAGCACAGATTGTTGCTCATGGGATGCGTTAAATGTCATGAGCACACAGACCATGTGATTCACATTGATCTTAGTAGCAGCCAACTCTATGGTAGAATGGATGCAAATAGCAGTCTCTTTCGCCTTGTGCACCTTCGAGTTCTTGATCTTTCTGACAATGACTTCAATTACTCTCAAATCCCATCCAAGATAGGTGAGCTTTCACAATTAAAACATCTGAAACTTTCCCTGAGCTTCTTTTCTGGAGAAATTCCACCACAAGTTTCACAGTTGTCCAAGTTGTTGTCTCTTGATCTAGGCTTCAGAGCTACAGACAATCTGCTGCAACTCAAATTATCCAGTCTCAAAAGCATAATTCAAAACTCAACAAAACTTGAGACCCTTTATCTTAGTTCTGTAACAATTTCATCTAATTTACCAGATACACTCACAAATCTAACTTCATTGAAAGCACTGTCTCTATACAATTCTGAATTGTATGGTGAATTTCCTGTTGGAGTATTTCATCTTCCAAACTTGGAAGTTCTGGATTTGAGATCTAATCCAAATCTCAAAGGAAGTTTACCTGAGTTTCAGTCTAGTTCACTCACCAAGTTAGGACTTGATCAGACAGGTTTCTCTGGTACACTGCCAGTGTCTATTGGAAAGCTTACTTCTTTAGATACTCTAACAATTCCAGATTGCCATTTTTTTGGATATATTCCTTCTTCACTTGGCAACCTCACACAACTCATGCAGATAGACCTTAGAAATAACAAATTTAGGGGCGACCCTTCTGCATCCTTGGCCAATCTTACAAAACTAAGCGTCTTGGATGTTGCTTTGAATGAATTTACTATTGAGACCTTCTCATGGGTAGGTAAGCTCTCGTCATTAATTGCCTTGGATATATCCTCAGTCAAAATTGACAGTAACATCCATTATCTTTTGCAAATCTCACTCAGCTAGTACTTTTAAGTGCAGCAAATAGCAATATAAAGGGTGAAATTCCATCTTGGATTATGAACCTAACAAATTTAGTTGTCTTGAACCTACCCTTTAATTCTTTGCATGGAAAGCTAGAGTTAGACAAGTTTCTGAACCTCAAAAAGCTAGTCTTTCTTGATTTATCATTTAACAAACTGTCATTGTATAGTGGAAAAAGTTCATCTCGTATGACTGATTCTCTAATTCAAGATTTACGATTGGCTTCATGCAATTTTGTTGAGATTCCAACATTCATAAGTGATCTTAGTGATATGGAAACTCTTTTACTGTCAAACAACAATATAACTTCGCTACCCAAATGGTTGTGGAAAAAAGAAAGTCTACAAATCTTAGATGTTTCCAACAATTCATTGGTAGGAGAAATATCCCCATCCATATGCAATCTCAAATCACTCAGGAAACTTGATTTATCATTCAACAACTTAAGCGGCAATGTTCCTTCATGTCTAGGGAAGTTTAGCCAATATTTAGAAAGTCTGGATCTAAAAGGGAATAAATTATCTGGCCTCATTCCTCAAACATACATGATAGGAAATTCCCTTAAACAGATTGATCTTAGCAACAACAATCTGCAGGGTCAGTTGCCAAGGGCTTTGGTCAACAATAGAAGGCTGGAATTCTTTGATGTTAGTTATAACAACATCAATGATTCATTTCCATTCTGGATGGGAGAGTTACCGGAGTTGAAGGTATTGTCTTTAAGTAACAATGAATTCCATGGAGACATTAGGTGCTCTGGCAACATGACATGCACATTTTCCAAACTTCACATCATTGACCTTTCTCACAATGACTTCTCTGGCAGTTTTCCAACAGAAATGATCCAAAGTTGGAAAGCAATGAATACTTCCAATGCAAGTCAGTTACAGTACGAGTCTTACTTAAGATCGAAGTATGCACGACAATATCATATGTTAGAAAAAAAGTTTTATTCTTTCACTATGTCAAACAAAGGACTGGCCAGGGTTTATGTGAAGCTTCAAAAATTTTACAGCTTGATAGCCATTGATATTTCAAGCAACAAAATCAGCGGAGAGATACCACAAGTGATAGGCGAGTTGAAGGGTCTTGTTTTGCTCAACTTGTCAAATAACCACCTTATTGGAAGCATACCATCTTCCTTAGGGAAGCTTTCTAACCTTGAAGCGTTAGATCTTTCTGTCAACAGTCTTTCAGGGAAAATTCCCCAACAGTTGGCACAAATCACCTTTTTGGAATTCTTAAATGTGTCCTTTAACAATCTCACGGGTCCAATACCACAAAATAATCAGTTTTCTACGTTCAAAGGTGATTCATTTGAGGGTAACCAAGGTTTGTGTGGGGATCAGTTGGTGAAGAAGTGTATAGATCATGCAGGGCCTTCTACTTCCGATGTTGATGATGATGACGACTCGGATTCTTTCTTTGAGTTATACTGGACAGTAGTTCTGATTGGATATGGTGGTGGACTTGTTGCTGGAGTTGCATTGGGAAACAGTTACTTTCTGCAGGTATTTGCATGGTATAGAGATTGCCTTAGCGTTTCAGTTATAATTTTGCTTAATAAGATTTTTAAGAGACATTAGTGAGTTGTTTTTATGTTTCCAAAGCAATAAACATATCAGTTGGTTCTTATTTGTTTTAGTTTCCTTCTGTTCTTGTAATTGCATATTAAGAGTTTCCTTTGTATGTAAAAGCAATAAAGGTTGTTCGATAGAGCGTGCTTTGAATTGAATTGAATTGAATTGAATTCTTATATATAGTCTTCGTTTTCTGCTAGTTCTTTTTACTCCAAAAGCAATAAAGATTATGCAATATTTCATTAATTTCTTCATTATATGTATAATATAGGATTCTACCCTGCACCACCATGTCCATGATGGTGCACAGTACCAAAAACGTTTTTCAAATCTCCAGTAAAACAAAAATGAAATAATTTGCATCAAAAATCAATTTTATGTTACCTCAATTTGTATGCCTTTCGTTATCAATTTACAACCTTTCTCTTAATAACTTAAACCGAAGTTTCCAATAATGAAAAAATTATTCTGAAATAAATAACCTTGATAGTGTATTCATGAAGGAGCAAAAATATTTTCGATTGATGGTTAAAAGCGGCAAACCATATACTTACTGAGCTCAAAATTTGTTCCTCAAACACATGGACAAGTCCTGCATAATCAAGTTATGTATTTTCTTCTTTTGTTGATGTAATTGCCTCTAGTATGAATGTGATTTGTATGATGTTTTGTTGTTGAAAGACAAGCAACGAAGGTTGTGAATTACTTATAATTCAGATTTGTGTTAAAAATGAGTGTCAGAGACAAAGTTACCTCATGTGCATCAATATGATCTGCATCAAGAGAGTCTCAAAGTGAAGGGCTTAAGCCAATTGGGAAGGAATAGGAACAAATAAATAAGCTCTGGCAAAGGTTTGTTCTAGCCAGGGTTCAAAATGAGTTCTCCCGATCGATTCAACCTTGTCTCCCGATGAATTGGTATTCGTTTTTTACCACTTAAACTCTACCACTTGGTTTCTCTAATAACTGGCATAAACTATCAAATCACTACCATCACATAATTTTGTCATGTATTACTTCCTAAGGATATATACGGTTAGAAAGATACTCGTACTGTGACATAGTTTCCTATGTTGTTTAGCTGATTCAGTGATATAATCATTACTTTTTTCTTTAGATTCACATAGCATTGGACAAAAAGTTAGTATTAGACATAATGTGATAATAGATCTCTTCATCATTTTGGTCCAAAAACTATTACATTCTCTTCAATTTCGTTAATTTGTTTTTTAACTAATTTGAGATTGATTAATTGATCTAATCATTTACAATGAAGGAAACAATGCTAGGTGGAATAACTTCCATCCATGTGGCCAGGGCATGGAATAACTTCTAGTTTTATCGTGGATGCCTTTGACAATATTCCCAAGATAAGCTCTAGTTCCCAAATCCTTGCGATTCAACATTTTGATGAGCGTTTCATTATCGCTTTCAAATTCAACTCAGCGAAACTACAATCTATAGCCCATTTGCGCAGATTTATAGAGCACCATAGCTTCCGCCATGGTTGGATCTTCAAACTCTCGCATTCTCCAGGTAGCAGATGCCAACACCTCTCTGTTGCTGTCACGGTAGATTGCGCCCAAGCCCTAGGTGCCGCTGCGAGCTAGATTAGCATCTGTGAACATTAATATGCTATGTCTTATGCCATTACTCTAGTTGACTTGTTGCTCAAGAAATGATAGTTTTTATTTTCAAATGATGATTCTTGCTTTTTAGTCGAATTAAGGTTATAATTTGGAATGAAAAATCTCTTTTAAAGGGCTGATAACTTTGATTTCTGTATTAGAGACTTAGAGTAGAGTTATTTGGACATGCCACTGTTTGAGACTCTTGTGGTAGTATTTGTGATTAATCTTTAATAATTTTTTATTTTCTTTGGTATTAGACTGGTCATTTACACCATTAACATTTTCAGAAAAAAAATATTTCATCCAATCCTTGGCTTGCAACATGTATTTGACACTAGAAAGTAGTATCAAGGTAGTATTTGCAACATGTATTTATAGTTATCACAAAAAGTTGTTTAAAATTGGTTGTCAAAATATCATTCCTCTTTTTTTTAGTTCCAAAAACTCTCTCAATTACTGTTGCACATGTAGAAGTAGTATTAAGGTATCCTTGCAACACCTCTACAAGGCCACTGTTCTACCAATTCTTGCTTCCCATTCAAGTTATTTAAAAAATTGTTTTAACTCATTTGGACTCAAAATATTATGAGAGAAAATCGATGGTTGAGTCGTCTTATAATTTAGATTTTGTTAAAAAAACACGTAAAACAATTATTTTTTATTTTTATTTTTTTAAAAATTGAACAAAAACTAAAATACATCTTATTACCTTTATATGGATCTTCAAATTGTGTTTACTGTTTCTTATGGATTTAAAGGTAAACGTGTTCGAATTTGTTTATTTAAAAAAAAAAAAAAACTGAAGACAAATATTTAAATGCGATTTGAAGTCACAAAACGGCAGTTTTCGAATGCGTTATATATATATGTATGTGTGTGTATATATATATATATATTAACTTTTTTATTTTATCTCTAAACATTTAAAAAAAAAACTAAAAAACTGTTATAAATATTAATAGTGGATGTCCAAATAGCAAATGAGTTAATAGGCTATACTAATAGATGATTGGGCTTAGTCCATAAGCTATTATATTTCCCTATATTTCTCTATTCTCTCTTCCTCTCCTTCTCTCTATTATTGTTTCTATTTACTTAGTTTTATAACACGTTATCAACACGCTCTAATCAACTAAGAAGGTAAATAATTCTTCTTAATCCATTATAATAAGTTGTAATTTTGTTTCGATGATTATAGGTTATTGTTGCAATTCCATCAATTTGGAATCAATGCCTTATAGATACATATTATCGTTATTATGCAAATTATATACTGTTTGTTTATTTTTAATTAAACATTCATGCATCCCTGAAGGATTGCATAAAAGATTGATCACATCTATAATATAGTTGCCGAAGAACTATATTCAAAAGGGAACACATCTTTGAAGGATTGCTTAAAAACTTAAATTATTTTCGAATGAATTCCTCATGAATTCAAAGGTGTTGCATCCCTGAAGGATTGCTTAAAAAGTCAAATTGTTTTCCAATAAATTCCTGATGAATTCAAACGTGTCGCATCCCTGAAGAGTTGCTTAAAAACACAATTTTTTTTACTGAATTTCAGAAGAACTCAAAATTCTCAAATTTTGTTTAGAGTTTATTCTCTCTGAGTTTCAGAAGAACTCAAAAGTCTCAAATTTTGTTTAAATCTGTTGGTTTCTAAAAATTTAAAAGACCAACTTTTATTCTCAATGAATTCTTGAAAAATTCAATAGTGAGGCATCCTTGAAGGATTACTTGAAGAATAATTTTCAAAAATTATTGGTAATGAACATCTATGATATAGTTTTTGAAGAACTAAAATGAACATATTATTGAAAGCATCCTTGAAGGACTACTTAAGGAATGAATTATCTCAATCTTTATTTATGAAGATTTGTGGCATAGTTCCTTAATTTGCTCATTTTTCCTTTAGAACAATTTTTTTTATAAGATACATTATTCAATCCGTGCGAAGCACGGATTTGTAACTAGTTTTTAATAAAAATGTACATATAAATTATATTTTTTCAATTATGCATGCTTAACTTTTTAAAATTATATTCAATATTTTTGTGCAAGCTCTTAAGTGGATACTCAGTTCTAGATTAAAGTTCTATGCATACAACCAAATAATAAAATGTTGAGATAATAAAATTCCACTGGAACAATTGACTAAGTCTAAATATTAAATTGTTTTCCAAAGATGCAAGTAGCAAGAAACTTAGCGGAAATTGCTGAGTCAAACAATCGAGACAAATGTACTGAAATTAGAAGGCAAAAACCATAAATGGACAGAAAATGAAATTTGTGGAAGATAAGAAAGCCTCATTACATGGTAAAACATCAATAGACCTTGTGTATTGGATTGGCCACATAATTTGATTAGAGATTATATTATGTTACATCAAAGTCTTGTATAATATGCATTGGTCTGAAATAAATACAATAAAGATTAAATAAAATTGTAGAATCTACGATAAGATCCAAGATGCAAATACCTTCCTGGAATTTAAGGAAATAAAGGAGACAAAGTATTTTTGGAGTTGATCAAGTTAGCCTCTCCAATAGGCTAAGCCAAGATATAGAATTATGATGTTAGTCCTAAACCAAAATGCACGGTCAATGATAATCAAATTCACTAGAAAACATTTTCATTTACTATAAGAATTACTTAGTATGTGTCTAGCATTTCATCCAAAACATTCAGTTCAAAATATTAAAATACAATGGTGTTTGTCAGGTCTCTTGTTTTGTTACTAAAATTTCTTTTACTGCATTCACTTTTCTGTTTCACATTTACTACATGTTTTCCTCAAATTCAGCCAAAGTGTCATCAATATGAAAGCCATGCCTTGTTGCAATTTAAGGAAGGCTTTGTCATCAACAGGATTGCCTCTGATAAGCTTCTTGGTTTTCCTAAAACAGCATCTTGGAATTCCAGCACAGATTGTTGCTCATGGGATGGCATTAAATGTCATGAGCACACTGATCATGTGATTCATATTGATCTAAGTAGCAGCCAACTCTACGGTACAATGGATGCAAATAGCAGTCTCTTTCGCCTTGTGCACCTTCGAGTTCTTGATCTTTCCGACAATGACTTCAATTACTCTCAAATCCCATCCAAGATAGGTAAGCTTTCACAACTAAAATTTCTGAACCTTTCTCGTAGTTTATTTTCCGGAGAAATTCCACCACAAGTTTCACAGCTGTCCAAGTTGTTGTCTCTTGATCTAGGCTTCATGGCTACAGACAATCTGAATCTGCTGCAACTCAAATTATCCAGTCTCAAAAGCATAATTCAAAACTCAACAAAACTTGAGACCCTTTTTCTTAGTTATGTAACAATTTCATCTACTTTACCAGATACACTCGCAAATCTAACTTCATTGAAAAAACTATCTCTACACAATTCTGAATTGTATGGTGAATTTCCTGTTGGAGTATTTCATCTTCCAAACTTGGAATATCTGGATTTGAGATTTAATCTAAATCTCAATGGTAGTTTTCCCGAGTTTCAATCTAGTTCACTCACCAAGTTAGCACTTGATCAGACAGGTTTCTCTGGTACACTGCCAGTATCTATTGGAAAGCTTAGTTCTTTAGTTATTCTAACAATTCCAGATTGCCATTTTTTTGGATATATTCCTTCTTCACTTGGCAACCTCACACAACTCATGGGGATATACCTTAGAAATAACAAATTTAGGGGCGACCCTTCTGCATCCTTGGCGAATCTTACAAAACTAAGTGTTTTGGATATTAGTCGCAATGAATTTACTATTGAGACCTTCTCATGGGTAGGTAAGCTCTCATCATTAAATGTCTTGGACATATCCTCAGTCAATATTGGCAGTGACATCTCATTATCTTTTGCAAATCTCACCCAGCTACAATTTTTAGGTGCAACCGATTGCAATATAAAGGGTCAAATTCTACCATGGATAATGAATCTTGCCAATTTAGTTTACTTGAACCTAGCCTCTAATTTTTTGCATGGGAAGGTAGAGCTTGACACATTTCTGAACCTCAAAAACCTAGGTTTTCTAGATTTATCATATAACAAACTGTCATTGTATAGTGGAAAAAGTTCATCTCGTATGGCTGATTCTCTAATTAAATATTTAGTACTGGATTCATGCAATTTCGTTGAGATTCCAACATTTATAAGAGATCTGGCTAATCTGGAAATTCTTAGGTTGTCCAATAACAATATAACATCGATACCCAAATGGTTGTGGAAGAAAGAAAGTCTACACGGCTTAGCTGTTAACCACAATTCATTGAGAGGAGAAATATCCCCATCCATATGCAATCTCAAATCACTCACACAACTTGATTTATCGTTCAACAACTTAAGCGGCAATGTTCCTTCATGTCTAGGGAACTTTAGCCAATATTTAGAAAGTCTGGATCTAAAAGGGAATAAATTATCTGGCCTCATTCCTCAAACATACATGATAGGAAATTCCCTTCAACAGATAGATCTTAGCAACAACAATCTGCAGGGTCAGTTGCCAAGGGCTTTGGTCAACAATAGAAGGCTGGAATTCTTTGATGTTAGTTATAACAATATCAATGATTCATTTCCATTCTGGATGGGAGAGTTACCCGAGTTGAAGGTATTGTCTTTAACTAACAATGAATTCCATGGAGACATTAGGTGCTCTGGCAACATGACATGCACATTTTCCAAACTTCACATCATTGACCTTTCTCACAATGACTTCTCTGGCAGTTTTCCAACAGAAATGATCCAAAGTTGGAAAGCAATGAATACTTCCAACGCAAGTCAATTACAGTACGAGTCTTACTTCAGATCGAACTATGAAGGACAATATCACACGTTAGAAGAAAAGTTTTATTCTTTCACAATGTCAAACAAAGGACTGGCCAGGGTTTAT
Source organism: Medicago truncatula (assembly GCF_003473485.1). NCBI lineage: Eukaryota > Viridiplantae > Streptophyta > Magnoliopsida > Fabales > Fabaceae > Medicago > Medicago truncatula. Next base: position 2,296,911 of record NC_053048.1, on the reverse strand, counting down.
GAGAAGCTTCAAAAATTTTACAGCTTGATAGCCATTGATATTTCAAGCAACAAAATCAGCGGAGAGATACCACAAATGATAGGCGAGTTAAAGGGTCTTGTTTTGCTAAACTTGTCAAATAATATGCTTATTGGCAGCATTCCATCTTCCTTAGGGAAGCTTTCAAACCTTGAAGCACTAGATCTTTCTCTCAACAGTCTTTCAGGGAAAATTCCTCAACAGTTGGCTGAAATCACCTTTTTGGAGTTCTTAAATGTGTCATTTAACAATCTCACAGGTCCTATACCACAAAATAATCAGTTTTCTACATTCAAAGGTGATTCATTTGAGGGTAATCAAGGTCTGTGTGGGGATCAGTTGTTAAAGAAGTGTATAGATCATGCAGGGCCTTCTACCTCCGATGATGATGACGACTCAGAGTCTTTCTTTGAATTATACTGGACAGTTGTTCTGATTGGATATGGCGGTGGACTTGTTGCTGGAGTTTCATTGGGAAGCACTTTCTTTCCAGAGGTATTTGAATGGCTTAAAAGGATCTTTTGAGTTAAAAGCAAAAAACATATATTTCCTATGCATTAATGGTTTTCATTTGTTCAAATTTCATGTTGTTATTGTGATTGTCTTTAGTAAGAGTATGCTTTGTATGTATTTTAATTGTTGTTGGTATGAAATATTATTATGAAATAAAGCAAGTCCAGCCAATGAAATATTATTATGTATTTATGCTTTGTATGTTTTGGTGTTGTGTAACAAAGGTAATAAATGAATTGTAATCAAGCTAGAGTTAGATACAATTTTTTGTCAAAGTGTCATATAAATGAGACTTGTGTATCTCATTTACCGTCGATTTTTTTAATTAATATACAATTGTACCTCATGAGTATCCATATGGTCTTTATTTCTCCAAAGGATATTACTTCCCCCAAAATTTAAGTATTAGAGATATAAACAAGACAACCTATGTACAAAATATTGAATGCAAGTCTCTTTCTTGCAATTCTATGTTGCATCTGTTGGGATCAAAGTCAAATGAAATATTGTCAATACCATCATAGAAGATTCCTTCAAGTTCATCATCACTAGCTATTTGTTGTTGCTCTTTTGTAACGTCATCCTCAGATACATTTGAATTCTTTTCAAGTAATTCTCTAAACAACGAAGAGCGAAGGAGAAGGCTAAGTGCGGTCGGAGAAGTTGACTTGTTGCTCAAGCAAGCAATGGTAGTTTTTGTTTTCAAACGATGATTCTTGCTTTTCATTTGGAATGAAAAAGCTCTTTTGAAGGGCTAATAACTTTGACTCTTGTAATTCAGATTTGAGATTTATTAATTGATCAAATCATTTACAAAGAAGGAAACTATGCGAGTGGAATAACTTCTAGTTTTATCGCAGATGCCTTTGACTATATTCCCAATATAAGTTCTAGTTCCCAAATCCCTGTGATTCAACATTCTGATGAGCACTTCATTATCACTTTCAAATTCAATCGGCGAAAACAACAATCTATCGCCATTTGCGAAGATTTATAGAGCACCATAGCTTTCGCCGTGGTTGGATCTTCAAACCCTCGCATTAAGTAGCAGATGCCAACACCTTTCTGTTTCTGTCACAGTAGATTGCACCCAAGCGCCAGGTGCCACTGCAAACTAGATTAGCATCTGTTAACATTAATATGCTCTGTCTTATGCCATTACTCTCTATTAGAGTAGAGAGTTATTTGGAGATGCCACTGTTTGAGACTCTTGTGGTAGTATTTGTGATTAATTTTTAAAAAAAAAAAAAATTAATATTAGACTGGTCATTACCATTACCTTTTTCAGAATAAAAATGTCATCCAATCCTTGCAGCATATAATTGACACTACTTTTTTAGTTCCAAAAACTCTCTCAATTACTGTTGCACATCTAGAAATAAAAGTGTAGTGTATTAGTCCATAAGCCTTAGTTTTACGGACAAATATGCCGAAATTGTTAGGCCAAACATTGTGACCGAGATTCATGCCCCAACTCCTTCACTAGCGTGTGAGTTTTTCAATGTCTGTTGTCATTTGATATGTCTTCTGGAAAAAATAAAACGGCAGGGTATCATCAAATAAAGGAATTGGACCTTAAACTTGAATCATAGTTGGGAAAGTTAATATGCGAGATTCGAGCATTAAGCATACACATATTACGATGCAATAGAAGAAAGAATGAAAATAATAATAATAATAATAATAATAATAATAATAATAATAATAATAATAATATATGATTGCATTAAATAATATATTTGTTCGTGTCTTTGGTGTCTGCGCTTGTGTCACTACTTTATAGAACATGAACAATGAGTTGCAATTGAAACATGTATATATCATTATGGGATTTAAATTACACGTATGCTTTCAATGTATCGTGATTTTCATTTACATATCCTCGCATCAATTATATGTCCTTTTAACGAAAGTCATTATTTTATTGTCCAAAATTTAAGTATTGATATAAACAAGATATTGAATGCAAGTCTCTTTCTTGCAATTCTATGTTGCAGCTGTTGGGATCAAAGTCAAATGAAATATTGTCAATACCATCGTAGAAGATTCCTCCAAGTTCATCATCACTAGTTATTTGTTGTTGTTGTTGCTCTTTTGTAACTTCATCCTCAGATACATTTGATTTCTTTTCAAGTAATTCTCTAAACAACGAAGAGCGAAGGAGAAGGCTAAGCGCGGTTGGAGAAGTTGACTTGTTGCTCAAGAAATGATAGTTTTTGTTTTCAAATGATGATTCTTGCTTTTCAGTTGAATTCAGGTCATTTGGAATGAAAAAGCTCTTTTGAAGGGCTAATAACTTTGACTCTTGTAATAGAGTAGAGTTATTCGGGGGTGTTAATGTTCGAGACTCTTTTTGTAATATTTGTGATTCATGTTTTGCTTCTGTACTACTTTCTGGCTTTAACCATTTTATGTAGCTACTCAATTCAAAATTGGTTACAGCATGAATTCCTCTGTACTCAATTGGCGCTATATCTTAAGCACATGAAGCTTCATCTTGTGTACCTATATTGGTAAACAATAAGATATGTTATTGAGATTTTTATGAAAGATAGCTATATCTTTATTTTCTGTATGTGTATAATCATGTGAGTGCACCTTTTAGTCTTTTATTTTTGGTGAATCGTCGTTCTGATTCATAAGAAAAAAATTGGCGTAAAAAGGCTTTTAAATTCTTGAAATGGTAAGATACGTTAATTTTATCCTTAGTTTGCACAAAAGTAATTTTGTCCCTTAAATTGATTTCTAAATTACTGTTTCGCAAATTTTAGAGTATAGCTTGACCGACCATTATAATTTCAAAGACTAAAATGTCCATTTACTAAATAAAAAGTTGACAGTTACAGACTAGGCAGCCTGAGTTGATAGTTCTAAGGGACTGGACTATTGGTGAACTTATTTCTACTAAATTGAACACTTACAATTATTGTTCCATGTATTCTCTCAGTGACTTAAAATAAATACTTATTTTAATTTTTTAGTCATACCATGTTGGCATGTGAAAATTAAACTTACTATAGGTTCCAAGATAGAGATATTTGTTTCCAAAATATTCATCACGTGTTAGTGATTTATGTTGATCATAAATAATTTATAAGCCAATTATTGTTGCATATTCGGAGTATTTATTACCTTTCAGCACCCCTATACTTTGAGACACCTCTTTCTGCTCTTTCTGTAAAATCAATTTTATAAAAATGTCATTTACTAATCATATATAGGATTACTATGTCCCCACAAATTATAGTCAAAATCACAAAAACAGAAGTGATTAATTTGATATCTAACAGGAATTGGACCTCACATTTGAATCAAAGTTTGGAGAATTGATATCTAACAGCAATTCAATCATTCATTCGAGAATCATAGTTCTCTGCTCAAAACTAACAAACCTGCAATCATGAAGGGGGGAAAAAAAAGAGCCTAATTTGAGTTGTATATACAGAGTACTATAACAGAGAACAAAGAAAAAACGGACAAAAAGAGGAATATGCAACTGGTTTTTTCTTTTTTGAAGTATGTGCTCATGCTTTTGGTTAATTTTCAGGATTTGGATGACATGAACATCGAAATAATGAGGAACACTCTTTACAGATTTTTACAGATTTTGTTAGGTGAACGGTCCAACTCTCTTTTTTGTCAGCTATTTATTTGCACTCCCTTGTGATTTCCCCAACTTCAATGTTATTCGCAAACAGAAATTTGGTGGTGCTACTGCTGAGATAATGTCTGACCTTCTAGCTTTTGAGGCTGATAGAAGGGCTGTGAATATTACCATAAACAGGTAAATCACTAAGAAGGTTTTGTACAATGTTTTCGTTTATTTGGATACCTGCATAACTAGCATCCATGGTTTCCACGTTGTGCAGCATTGGAACTGAGCTTACCAGAGATGACCGTAGGAAGTTGTACTCTAACTTCGGTTTGTTGGAAGCTCTCATCCTTCACTTGAATATTTAAAAATAAATAAATCAATATACTACTTTGTAATGCTTATTTTACTAATGACCGACTTATTTTTTACAGCTACCGATATGGTCATGAGGAACTTGCTGTCTGTAAGGACATTGATCAGGTATGATATGCATCTAATGTGTTATATGTTTGATTGTTGCATTGGTGGATAGATGGTGTTTTCCCTCTTTCAATTTGTACGCTTCTTGGGCCCTTCTAGATTGTGTTTCTTGGTAGATTTGTTTTTTTATTAGTTCCGAAGTCAGTGTAATATGCTCCAACTATATTATTCCTCTTATCCCTGGTTTAAGTGCTGTTATATGACCTTAACCAGTACCGCTAGAAGACTGCCCTTCTTGGGCTCTTTGAAACTTTCATTTCATTTTTTTGAGCAGTTTCATCGATTGCCTGAGAATCATAATAGTTGTCTATAACATCCACTGATTTCTAGTTTATTTCTTTTAGTATGTTTTTTGAGCCTTAATTCTCTTACATGGAATAAACATTGATATATTGGTCTAGGCATTGTTTTTTTAATGTCTTTCTTCTATGGCCAAGGCTTAGGAAGATTGCCACATTTTGGGGAAGACAATCTCTAAAACAAAATGTATGATTTCTACTTGGTTTATTTTCTTTCCAATACCCAAAGCCCTCTCTCCAAATTATCAAAAAGACCCCGACTCATAGTAAGAAACTATAGCATACAAGCATTGGGATCCTACTTTTCACGTCTCATTACTAAAATATCTTCCATTTTTCCAAAAGTATTCCACACCACTACTAAAATATCTTCCATTAATATTTGTAGTCTTAAAATGTTAGTAAAAGAAATTGTAGTCCTAAAATGCATTTTTTTAATCAAATTATTTTACATATAAAACTAGTTAATTTTACAATACAGTAGCTTGTGTCATTCTAATTATGGAAATGCTTAACTTTATAAAGTGATTATTAATAATTTTGTGCAAGTTCTACATGGATAGTCAGTTCTAGATTGAATTTTATGCATACAACCAAATAATAAAATGTTGAGTATATGAAGGGAGAAAACAAATGGTTGTGTTTAATACGAAATGAATTGGACAGGAACAACTGACAGAAAATATTACTAAATTGTTTTCAAAAAATGCAAGTAGCAAAAAAATCAGAGCAAATTGCTGAGTCTAACAATAGAGACAAATTTACAGAAAATAGAAAGCAAAAGCAATGAATGGACATAAAGTGAAAATTGTGGAAGTCAAATGATAATGGACATTGCATCAAAGTCTTATATAAAATGCATGCGTCTGAAATTAATACAATAAAGATGAAATAAAATTGTAGAATCAACTATAAGACCCAAGATGCAAATATCTTTCTGGAATTTAAACAATAATGGAGACAAATTTTTTTTGGAGTTGATCAAGTTAGCCTCTCCAATGGGCTAAGCCAAGATATAGACTTGTGAGGTTAGTCCTAAACCAAAATGCCCGGTCAATGATAATCAAGTTCACTACAAAACATTTTTATTTGTTATATACACTCCATTCCTTTGCTATAAGAACCACTTAGTATGTGTCTAGCATTTCATTCAAAACTTTCAGCTCAAAATATTAAGATACAATATTGGTGTTTGTCTGGTCTCTTGTTTTGTTTGTAAAATTTCTTTTCCTTTATTCACTTTTCACTTTCACATTTACTACATGTTTTTCTTTAATTAAGCCAAAGTGTCATGATGATGAAAGCCATGCTTTCTTACAATTTAAGGAAGGCTTTAACATCAACAAGAAAGCCTCCGAGTACCCTCTCAGTTATCCTAAAGCAGCATCTTGGAATTCCAGCACAGATTGCTGCTCATGGGATGGTGTTGATATTGGCTTCAAATTTGTGGTCTGGAAGAACAGAGAAATCGTGACACGATTTTGGCATCGTGACACGATTTGAGGTGCCGTGAGCTAGTTTGCAGGACGCCAAATCGTGGCACGATCTTGGGAAATCGTGACACGATTCAGAAACTTGCTCGTTAAGTATCCTTGATAAGGACTGGTCATACCTTGGGTTGTACGCAAATCGTGACACGATCTGGAAATCGTGGCACGATTGCTTCAGAGGAAGGCTAGTATATATTGTGTTCTTGTGCAGATTTGAAAAGAGAGCTTGGAAGAGCTTAGAGAGAGAACTTGGATTACAAAGGAGGGAACCAAAGGGTTGAGTGTCTTTGTAGAGAGTGTCTCTTGGGTTGGGAAAAACATTGTAATCACCTTGGGTAGTGAGGAGTTCATTAGTTGGGGGAGGATCTAAAGCTTCCTCTAGTGTCTTCTCTTTTAGGGTTCATATTGTGAGAGTGGGGAAACAACATATGGGTAGAATCTAGGGCTTGTTCTTGTGTAAGCTTGAATGCTATTGTTTCTTGTAACCCTTTGTAACACTTTCATCATATTGGATTGGAGAGCTGCTCTCTCCCCCAGATTAGGCCATATTGGCTGAACTGGGTCAACAATCTTCTTGGTGTTTTGTTCTTCCTTTTATTGCTTATCTTGTTTTTTTTTGCTTTGGTATCTCTTTGTGTGGTTTTGCTCTAAACAAGTCTAGGGCGGTTTTTGTTGTTGTTTGCTTGGAAACCATTTGACTCATAGATTACCACTATCTCTTGCTCCACACATCTTTGTTTTTCATTGGTGTGAGTTTCAACCGGATTCACAACAGATGGCATTAAATGTCATCAGCACACAAATCAAGTGATTCACATTGATCTTAGTAGCAGTCAACTCTACGGTACATTGGTTGCAAATAGCAGTCTATTTCACCTTGTGCACCTTCAAGTTCTTGATCTTTCTGACAATGACTTCAATTACTCCAAAATCCCGTCTAAGATAGGTGAGCTTCCACGACTAAAATTTCTGAACCTTTCTCTTAGAGTGTGTTTGGATGGGGGAATATTTTGAGGGAAAGTAATGTTTTGAGGGAATTCAACTACTTCAAGGTGAATTTTATTGTTTGAACTCACCTCAAAGTAGTTGAATTCCCTCAAAACATTACATTCGCTCAAAACATTCCCCCATCCAAACACACTCTTAGCTTATTTTCTAGAGAAATTCCACCACAAGTTTCACAGTTGTTCATGTTGCTCTCTCTTGATCTTGGAGGCTTTAGAGCTGTAGTACATCCTAAAGGTAGTACATCCAATCTGTTGCAATTAAAATTGTCCAGCCTCAAAAGCATAATTCAAAACTCAACAAAACATGAAACTCTTCTACTTAGTTTTGTGACTATTTCATCTACTTTACCAGACACACTCACAAATCTAACTTCGTTGAAAAAACTATCTCTTTACAATTCTGAATTGTATGGTGAATTTCCTGTTGGAGTATTTCGTCTTCCAAACTTGGAACTTCTGGATTTGGGATATAATCAAAATCTCAATGGTAGTTTTCCTAATTTTCAATCTAGTTCACTCACCCAGTTACTACTTGATGATACGGGTTTCTATGGTGCACTGCCTGTATCCATTGGAAAGCTTAGTTCTTTAATTGTCCTAAAAATTCGAGATTGCCATTTTTTTGGATATATTCCTTCTTCACTTGGAAACCTCACACAACTCAAGGCGATATTCCTTAGAAATAACAAATTTAAGGGCTACCCTTCTGCATCCTTGGCAAATCTTACCAAGCTACGCACCTTGGAGGTTGCTTTGAATGAATTTACTATTGAAACCTTTTCATGGGTAGGTAGGCTTTCATCATTAACTGGATTGGATATATCATCAGTCAATATTGGCAGTGGAATCCCATTATCTTTTGCAAATCTCACGCTAGAAGTATTTATTGCAAGAAATAGCAGTATAATGGGTGAAATTCCATCTTGGATAATGAACCAAACAAATTTAGGTATCTTGAACCTAGCCTATAATTTTTTGCATGGAAAGCTAGAGCTTGACACTTTTTTGAAGTTCAAAAATCTAATAATTCTAAATTTATCATTCAACAAACTGTCATTGCATAGTGGAAATAGTTCATCTCGTATGATTGATTATGCAATTCAATCCTTAGTACTGGCTTCATGCAATTTAGTTGAGATTCCAACATTTATAAGAGATATGGCTGATCTGGACTTTCTTCGGTTGTCATTAAACAATATAACATCGCTACCCAATTGGTTGTGGAAGAAACAAAGTCTACATGGCTTGGTATAACCACAATTCATTGACCGGAGAAATATCCCCATCCATATGCAATCTCAATCACTATTGATTCTTGATTTATCGTTCAACAACTTAAGCGGTAATGTTCCTTCATGTCTGGGGAACTTTAGCCAATCTTTAGAAAATCTGGATCTAGGTGTGAACAAATTGTCTGGCCTCATTCCTCAAACATACATGATAGGAAATTATCTTCAGATGATTGATCTCAGTAACAACAATCTGCAGGGTGAGTTGCCAAGGGAATTGGTAAACAACAGAAGGCTAGAGTTCATCGATGTTAGTCATAACAATATCAATGATTCATTTCCATTCTGGCTGGGAGATTTACCGAGTTGAAGGTATTGTCTTTAAGTAACAATGAATTCCATGGAGACATTAGGTGTTCTGGCAACATAAAATGCACATTTTCCAAGCTTCACATCATTGACCCTTTCTCACAATGAGTTCTCTGGCAGTTTTCCAACAGAAATGATCCAAAGTTGGAAAGCAATGAATACTTCCAACACAAGTCAATTACAATACGAGTCTTACAAAAGTTTGAACAAAGAAGGACTATCTCTTACAAAAGAAGATAATTTCTATTCGTTCACAATGTCTAACAAAGGATTTTCAAGGGTTTATATCAAGCTTCAAAATTTGTACAATTTAATAGCCATTGATATTTCAAGCAACAAAATCAGTGGAGAGATACCGCAAGTGATAGAAGACTTGAAGGGTCTTGTTTTGCTCAACTTGTCAAATAACCTCCTTACTGGTAGCATACCATCATCCTTAGGGAAGCTTATAAACCTTGAAGCACTAGATCTTTCCCTCAACAGTCTTTCAGGGAAAGTTCCCTAACAGTTGACAGAAATCACCATTTTGGAGTTCTTAAATGTGTCCTTTAACAATCTCAGAGGTCCTATACCACAAAATAATCAGTTTTCTACATTCAAAGATGACTCGTTTGAGGGTAATCAAGATCTGTGTGGTGATCAGTTGTTAAAGAAGTGTATAGATCATGCAGGGCCTTCTACTTCTGATGATGACGACGACGACTCAGGATCATCGTTCTTTGAATTATATTGGACAGTAGTTCTGATTGGATATGGCGGTGGACTTGATGCTGGAGTGGCATTGGGAAACACTTACTTTCTCCAGGTATTTGCATGGTGTAGAGATTGCCTTAGCGTTTCAGTTATAATTTTGCTTAATAAGATTTTTAAGAGACATTAATGAGTTGTTTTTATGTTATAGTCCTCTCTATTTATGGTTCTTATTTGTTTCAGTTTTCTTCTGTTCTTGTAATTGCATATTGTAAGAGTTTCCTTTCTGTGTAAAAGCAATAAAGTTGTTTGAAAGAGCGTGCATTGAATTACATTTTGGTAATTCATTGAGGTATATATAGTCTTTTTTTTTGCTAGTTATTTTCACTTCAAAATTGAAGCTGTATTAGATTATGCAATATTTAATCAATTTCTTCATTATATGAGTTTCTTCACAGTTGTACAAATTATTGTCTCTAGCTAGGCTTAACAACTTCAAGAAAGCATCAAGTAGAAAGGATAATCTATTGGTAGCTCAACAATAATTGTCTATAGTCTTGTAGGTAGTTCAGTTAATCTATTGCAACTGAAATTTTCTAGTCTTGTAAAGCATAATTCAAAGCTCAACAAAACTTGAGATGCTTCAAAAAGTTATGTGACAATTTCATCTATTTTACGAGACACACTCAAAAATCTAATTTCTCTGCAAGCACCATCTATTGATAGGCTCCAAGAGTTTTGCACTGCAATTGCAATTAATATTTCAAGAAACAAAATCATGGAAGCTTTGCTCAACTAGAAAGGCTCCAAGAGATACCAAATGTCATAGGCGGCTTGAAAGATTTCGTTTTTCTCAACTTCTCAAGCAACTAACCTTGAAGCACTAGATCTTTCTCTCAACAGTTGTTCAGGGTGGAATGGAAAGCAGTTCCGATTGGGTATGGTGGTGGACTTTTTGCTGAATTTCAAAGAAATAATTTTCTAAGTCCTCTCTATTTATGGTTCTTATTTGTTTTAGTTTCCTTTTGTTCTTGTAATTGCATCTTCACCAATATGTTGTCCATGATGGTGCACAACTTATATGCCTTTGTTATCAATTTACAACCTTTCTCTTAATAACTCAAAACAAAATTTCCATTAATAACGAAAAAATTATTCTGAAATAAATAACCTTGTTATATAGTTTATTCATGAAGGAGCAAAACTATTTTCCACTGATTGCTGAAAGCAGCAACCCATAAACTGAGCTCAAAATTTGTTCCTGAAACGCATGAAAAAGTCCTGCACAATCAAGTAATTATTGAAACTAATCAAGTAATTTATTTTCTTATTTTGTTGTTGTAATTGCCTCTAGTATGACTGTGCTTTGTATGAAGTTTTGATGTTGAAAGACTTGCAACGAATGTTGTGAATTACTTGTAATTCAGATTTGAGATTTATTAATTGATCAAATCATTTACATAGAAGGAAACTATGCGAGTGGAATAACTTCTAGTTTTATCGCGGATGCCTTTGACTATATTCCCAATATAAGTTCTAGTTCCCAAATCCCTGTGATTCAACATTCTGATGAGCACTTCATTATCACTTTCAAATTCAATCGGCGAAAACAACAATCTATCGCCATTTGCGCAGATTTATAGAGCACCATAGCTTCCGCCGTGGTTGGATCTTCAAACCCTCGCATTAAGTAGCAGATGCCAACACCTTTCTGTTGCTGTCACAGTAGATTGCACCCAAGCGCCAGGTGCCACTGCGAGCTAGATTAGCATCTGTTAACATTAACATGCTCTGTCTTATGCCATTACTCTAGTTAACTTGGAATGAAAAATCTCTTTTAAAGGGCTGATGACTTTGATTCCTGTATTAGAGTAGAGAGTTATTTGGAGATGCCACTGTTTGAGACTCTTGTGGTAGTATTTGTGATTAATCTTTGAAAAAAAAAAATTGGTATTAGACTGGTCATTACCATTACCTTTTTCAGAATAAAAATGTCATCCAATCCTTGCAGCATATATTTGACACTACTTTTTTAGTTCCAAAAACTCTCTCAATTACTGTTGCACATCTAGAAATAAAAGTGTAGTGTATTAGTCCATAAGGCTTAGTTTTACGGACAAATATGCCGAAATTGTTAGGCCAAACATTGTGACCGAGATTCATGCCCCAACTCCTTCACTAGCGTGTGAGTTTTTCAATGTCTGTTGTCATTTGATATGTCTTCTGGAAAAAATAAAACGGCAGGGTATCATCAAATAAAGGAATTGGACCTTAAACTTGAATCATAGTTGGGAGAGTTAATATGCGAGATTCGAGCATTAAGCATACACATATTACGATGCAATAGAAGAAAGAATGAAAATAATAATAATAATAATAATAATAATAATAATAATAATAATAATATATGATTGCATTAAATAATATATTTGTTCGTGTCTTTGGTGTCTGCACTTGTGTCGCTACTTTATAGAACATGAACAATGAGTTGCAATTGAAACATGTATATATCATTATGGAATTTAAATTACACGTATGCTTTCAACATATCGTGATTTTCATTTACATATCCTCGCATCAATTATATGTCCTTTTAACGAAAGTCATTATTTTATTGTCCAAAATTTAAGTATTGATATAAACAAGATATTGAATGCAAGTCTCTTTCTTGCAATTCTATGTTGCAGCTGTTGGGATCAAAGTCAAATGAAATATTGTCAATACCATCATAGAAGATTCCTCCAAGTTCATCATCACTAGTTATTTGTTGTTGTTGTTGCTCTTTTGTAACTTCATCCTCAGATACATTTGAATTCTTTTCAAGTAATTCTCTAAACAACGAAGAGCGAAGGAGAAGGCTAAGCGCGGTTGGAGAAGTTGACTTGTTGCTCAAGAAATGATAGTTTTTGTTTTCAAATGATGATTCTTGCTTTTCAGTTGAATTCAGGTCATTTGGAATGAAAAAGCTCTTTTGAAGGGCTAATAACTTTGATTCTTGCAATAGAGTAGAGTTATTAGGGGGTGCTAATGTTCGAGACTCTTTTTGTAATATTTGTGATTCATGATTTTCTTCTGTAGTAGTTTCTGGCTTTAACCATTTTATGTAGCTACTCAATTCAAAATTGGTCACAGCATGAATTCCTCTGTACTCAATTGCAGCTATATCATAAGCACGTGCAGCTTCTTCTTGTGTACCTATATTGGTAAATAATAAGATATGTTACTGAAATTTTATAGAATGAAAGATAGCTATATCTTTATTTTAGTCATAACATGATGGCATGTTGAAATTAAACTTACTATAGGTTCCAAGATAGAGATATTTGTTTCCAAAAACTCTCCCTATCCTTGCTTCCCATCTACCATTATGATGGTGCCTGCAAAATATTCATCAAGTATTAATTAGTGATTTATGATGATCACAAACAATTCATAAGCCAATTATTGTTGAATATTAGAAGTATTATCACCTTGCAACACCTCTATACTTTGAGACACCTCTTGAAAAGCCACTGCTTTTTCTGTTAAATCAATTTTATAAAAATGTCATTTCCTCATGATAGGGTGACCTATGGCAGAATTTACACAAACATATATTAAGAAATTCTTATCTTCTAGTATTATTTAGTATTTACCTTCTTAATGTGGCCAAGTACTCCTCTTTGGTCATAGTATTCATTATCTCTATCTCTTTATCATAATCTGATATCTGTTGAAATTTTAAGGAGTGTTAAATGAATCAATCATTTGCATCTAGACCACACAAATTATATATTAGTATTTCATGGATTTGGATTGCCAACCGTCACAATCTCACGCATTCACGTAGTCAATACATTTATGGTCGTTGGCTCAAGATTGGACGATCTGAACCGTTCGATTTGGATTGATCAAACAACCGCTAATATACTGATTACGTGAACGCTTGAGATTGTTGATTGCAGTCGATCCGAATCCATTATTCATAGCTAGTTGCTAACTTACTATCATCATACCGGAAAATTAGTGAAAGTTGATGTTCCCCAATACTTAAGTGCAGCTAAATCATATGCTCTTGCAGCAGATTCTTCTTCATCATAAGCCCCTACAATATTTGAAACATATAACTTCTCATCTTATACTTAAATAAAATAATGAATTTATCGAAATGGCTTTAATATATAAGATACTCACCAAGGTAAACTTTTAGTTCCAATATCAAAATCCAGCCAAAATTCCAAATGGAAAGCATCATAAACATGAAGAAAAAAAATGTTAGAGTTGTTAACAAATGAAATGAGCAACAATATATTAACAGGGTTAATGCTAAAACATAAAGAAAGAAATTTTACCTTGCTTCCCTTTCTTCTTTTGTGTTGTGTTCCAAGAAAGCTTGTCCCACAAGTGAGCTTCAAATCGACCCGTCCATCTATGCCTATTTACAGTTCAACTGTGATTAGAAAAATAAGCACAAGTAATTCATAGCTGGACGGTTCAGATTTTGGTGTATATTCAAGTTTTTTAACCTGCTAACACCACGAAATCTTGAGCTTCTCTTTGAAGTGTTAGTTGTAGAATTTTCTCCAACTTGTTTCTGTGCCATCTTGTTAGCATCATCACCTATTTTTGGTACAATAGCATCTCTTCTTTGTCTCTTAACACGACGTGCTCCTTTTACCTCTTTTCCATCCATGGATCTTTGACTCTTTCCTAAACACATGACTTCGTTTTCTATCAACATTGCCATAAATTTCTTGTATTTATTTGATGTTGTTAATGTTAGGTAAGAAAGAGTTTGTTCCTAATTCTTCTCTACTTAGTACTGAACTTGATACAATGTGTGCAAGGTGTGTTATATAATAATTGTATGATGCATGGTTTTTTTGGTATTATTATGTTGTTTTGTATTTATTGTTACCAACAAAACTAAATGATTGAAGTTACAAACAAGGGTGACGATAATTTCATGGGGAATTTTGTGTAGCCAGCTCTAATTACAAAAGTATTTTATTTGCTTAATTAAGAACCACTTTCCCAAAGTGATAATGATGTCCCAAAAGTTAAGTCAAAACCCTACTTTTACTAGGTAATATGTGTATATTTAACAAATTTGCTAGTAATAGAAAAAATACGTAGTACCAAAAAAAATATATATATGCTATAAGTGGTAGATATTTACTGTGTCTCTAAATATAGAACAATTTTGGCTAGATCATAGGTATTGAATATGTATTAAACAACTGATGTCACAATTACACATACAAAAAATAGAACATGCAGAATTGTTTTTCGTTTATAGCGTCCGAGCTAACAGTTTCGACATTTTTACACTTAGTTAGCAATTGCGGCCATTATATCTTTGTATTTATTAACTATGCACAAATTTAATATGCCAAAAATTAGTAGAAACGAAAAAGTGAAAAGATTATCACTGATCACCTTCATTTATAATGATGTTTCTGCATGCTCAAAAGTTTATAAAAAAAAATAGGAAAATGGTATATGTTATATTATGATTTAATTGGATATATCTCTATGAAAAAATTTACACTCTTAGTGTGTATAAATTAATTCTTTAGTTTTCTAATTTAATAACAGGCAATAAAAGACAACATCAGTGCATATAATGAAGTTTTTTTTAATCTAGTTTTTTGGATTCATCTATTGGAGTTTGATTACCCTACGCTATCTATAATTTACGGTATTTCCTATGATAAATATGTGCATAAATTATTCATCCACAAGTCTATATATCACATATTTTATATAATTAAGAATATACTATAATGTGAAATATTTTATAATTATTATCTTATACTACTTACATTACGTAATAAACTTAACAACTCAATGTAAATTAACTTTATCGAATTAAATAATAATTTGAAACATTTTTTTATTAGAATAATGGAAAACTTTCATATTTAATAATATGCACTCAATTTACATCGTTGTCATTTGCATTTGGGCTTGAGACTTCTGGTTTAAGCAAAAGCAAATTTGCTTTCAACTTTTCCTCCCTGATAGAGTTTTTTTAAATTGTTTTAGCTAGGGTATCTAGTGGTTACACGGCTTGACTAAAGGGCCAGACAATACAAATTTATGATGCGCTTGATTTGCTAAAAAATAGTAAAGGACAACTTCAATTGTATAATGTTTGATTTGAAAAATTGTTTTTGGGACGGGACAAACTAGAGGCAAGGAACATAACAAAAATATAAATTTTTGTCCATCACTAAACCACAACAAAACATTTTGTCCCACGTAGAAGTTATAAAAAATACAAAAATAGTTTTTGTCCATAAAAAATTGTATAAGACCAAAACTTATGTAATACCATACGAGTTTATCATGTGTTGTTCTGCCTTGTGTTGTGTTGTTTTGTCTTGTGTTATTTTGTCTAATACATATTGTTTAGCAAGACAAATGCACCCTTAGAGTTTAGACCTCCAAGGGCGCAAGACCTTTAATGGAGCAGTAACTTTAGATATATTTGGTTTGCAGAATGTGCTTCAGTCTATGCTTTCTCACATGTCAGCTCCAATTATTTGTTCACTTGCTTGGACAAGAGTTCCCCCTCTGTTCCTCCAAAGAATTTTTCTTTTCCTGTCAATGCTGCCATGTTAAAAAGTGAAACTATTCTGAAAGTGAAAACTCTATGGGGAGATTTGGTGGAATATTCTACAGGGACTGCTCATGAAGTCTTGGAGGGTAGGAATGTTGGTTCAAACATACACCACTACATATATGAGATTTTGTAACATTTAAAAAATGTAAGTAAATAAAAAAAATGTTACTATTTAGGTTTGGTAACATTTGATTAATGTTAGGTAAAGTCCATATTACTAAATGATTTCAGTAACACTTAAAAATTGTTACCTGTTTTGCTACTAATTTGTAGCTACTTTGCAGTTAATATCTAGCAAACAATTTTAGGTTCAATTCTAACTAATTTTGTATCATATATGTTACTAAATAGTGGATACAAGTGTAGATCTTATTGCGCCTCGAACTTGTGCTTATTAACCATTGCCCCATTAAGCGCCTTGTTTGGATAAACCGCTTAATTCAGTGTTTTTCAGATAATTACTTATGTATAAGCTATTTCTTTACAAAAGATAAATTAAAGTCAAACTGATTTCAGATAAGCTATAAGCTTTTTACATAAGCTATCTAGAAAGCTTATGTAAGTAAGCTGAAAACAATTATTGAACATGACATGAGTTGATTACCTAAACTCTCTCAAAGAGTATCACAAATGTTTATGCTAGTAGATTGGTTCAAATAAGTCATTCCAAACAGGTCATAGAGATTAGAGAGAAGTCCTCTCTCATCCCTAACTCTCCCCAAATCTTAATTATCTCATAAGCAACTTAATTGAATTAAAGCACAAGAAATGTTCACTCATCTAGATATTCTTAACTTAAATCTATTAACATGAACTTTGTGTGATGGGACTCATAATTACAAAAACATGGACAAAACTGAGAATTGAAAAGTGTATTTTTTTCAATGAGGGGGTACGTTGTAAGTTGTAACATACCATCACTACGGTTCTTAGTCCTTCCAAGCATAAAATGAATATAACCAGCATCACCAAATCTCTTCTCATAAATATTAACAAGTTCTTCATTTCCAACCCAAAACTCCTGCACAATTCAAACATATCAAGAAAAACCAAACTTTTGATAATAAACATTTCAAGGTTTTTGATGTTTGTGCAACTGTGATTGAAGCCACATCAACCACATTAATTTAACTCAATTTCCACACTACAAAGCATCACTGCACAAAATTCTTTTTTAAAAGCTTTCACTATAGCATGCTGCTATTAGCTTTTAGCATAACTAATATCTTATTAAGTACATGATTGGATTAACGATGAAATTGACAATCACAGCGAGACACTGTAACTTTAACAAAAGTTACATTTTGAAGCTTCAACAAAATCTTGGTGCAACCACGATTTTCCATCCTCACCGTTAATCCAAACATACGCTGAATAGCCTAACTTCAATATATTTCATTAAAACACAACACAAACAAAAATTCCAAACCTGAAGACAAATAATGGAAGTCTCTCAAACAATAACAATCCAATATTCTCTGGTTCCTAGCTAACCAACATCCTCTATCCTCACTTTCACAGCAACTCTGGTCCTACTTCAACACCACCAATACATAAATCACAAAGACATTATGGTAAAAAACATTTTACCAAAAATATTAAAAACATTCATGTGTACAATGAGAATGGAACTTATTACCTCATAATCACTCACAACAATGTCAAAATAAGACCATCAGCTACCAAAGGCACAAAACACTATCACATTTAAATTCAAGATGTATGTATATCATAAAGTAGAATGAGAATTACCATTATTCAAACCATGAACTGCACCAAAAGGATAAGCAAATTGAACTCATACAAAGAGAACATTATTAGAATTTGATTTCAATAACACAAAATCAATAAAATTCAATCCCATGTTCTCATTAATGACTCTGATACAATATTAAGATCACTAAACACAAATTGAATCGAATTTCTTGCGAGAAACTCACGTAGGCAGTAGCACGGAAGTAATAGTTTATTCATCTCTTAACTAAATAAGCAAGAATCATGCGAGAGAAAAAGGAAGAAGAATAAGAGAGACTCACGAAGTTAGGTTTGCACTATTCTGATTGAAATTATAATCCATCAGAATGTTAGAGCCCTTTATAAGTAGGGATTGATGTAATTAGAACTCAAAATCAATTCTATAGTTGGAGATGCTTTAATTTAATTCTCTGTTTAATAAAGTTGTTTTTCTTATAATAAAAAAAAATCGATGAGAATGAGAGAGAGATTTGAGGAAGGAAAACTATTTCAAGTGAATTAAGAATCCTATCCAACAAAAGTTGCATGAAAAAAAAACATATAAATAAAAAGAAACAAAAATAATATTTATCAATTGATCAAATTTGGATCATTCCAATCCAATAATAACATTAATTGAAGATTTGCTCAAAAAAAAAAAACATTGGTTGAAGTTACTCCCAAAGATCAAAGTTGAAAAGGGATTAACATTCCCAATCATTTTGTCCTTGTTTATTTTCTTCATATATGAAGTACATTAATGAATATACTTTAGGTATTTATTTATTATTCTAGCATGGTCTACCCACAACACAATTGAGTGCCCCAGAAAAGCGGGTAAGCCTATTAGCCTGAGATCCATGCCTTGGTTTCATTAGGAACCCTTTCTTGAATGGAAGACTCTTGATGGGAGGACCAGATTGAATAAAGTTAGCACCATTCATGAAATGATCACCTTCTGATCTCCATTGCCATTTTGACCAAACAGCTTCTGGTGCATAATCTCTATGTGTAATTGTTTTTGCAGCATTGTTATGAGGAGCAATGAAACGGTTTCCTTGACTAAGAATTGTTGGGGCTGAGCTTCCACCAATGGCATACATGA
This sequence comes from Medicago truncatula, assembly GCF_003473485.1. NCBI lineage: Eukaryota > Viridiplantae > Streptophyta > Magnoliopsida > Fabales > Fabaceae > Medicago > Medicago truncatula. The sequence goes on along the minus strand of NC_053048.1, from coordinate 2,277,775 downwards.
TCCAATGTGTGTAATCATTGTTCAAAACATGGAAAAATCCCCATCTGCATCTTGGCATTCTTTGAATCAATCCTTGTCCGAAATGGTTGAATGCAACTGTGACTTGCATAATCTTGTCATCTTGATATGTATCACTAGCTCCAAACAACATCACCTAAAATATATAGATACAATATACATCGACCGAATTAGCAATGTAGTGTACGTGGTATAATATTCTAAACGAAAATGCTAACACGTGCCCTTAGGGCATTGATTAAGGAAAATGAATTATACTTACATCGTTATGTTTGGTCATGTGGCAATTTGAGATGGTGACTGCAGTAGAGCCTTGAATGACATCAACAAGACCATCCTCGCAATTAGATAAGGAAATATGATCAATCCAGATGTTTGATGAACCAAAGACAGAGATAGCATCACCATCACTCCTTGTTCTTACTCCGAGATGATCGAAAGAGTCTCTAATCAAACCACCATTCTTAGCTTTAATGTTCTTGATGCGAAGACCGTGAATGATGACATTGTTGACGAATTGCATGGTAATTCCAGCACCTTCCCTAATTTGCACATTGGCTCCACGACCGTCGATGGTCTTGTCGGATGAAACCATTAACTCTTGAGTCAATGTAATGACCATGTTACGTTGGAAAATAATCCAAAGTGGTCCCTTTTGAACGGCACCAAATCGGAGAGTTCCAGGTCTTGGGTTCACCAAATCGTTGTCGGAAGGATCTGTGACAACATAGATCCTTCCACCAAGTCCTCCTGTAGTCCTTCTACCGAATCCTTTTGCACATGTGGCTAACAGTTGACGGTTTTTGGCCCAATCATTTCTACACCTCCAACAACTGTCAATTGGATTGGTGGCCATACATCTTGCTCTACGACGTCCTTTACCACCACGTGATTTTTGGCTCATTAGTTCCCTCCTTGTGTCATTTGCTTCTGCTTTCATTGCCGCTTCCATTGCCCTAATTACAAAGACAAATTATATCATATTCTTTGAGAATGGAACAAGATTAATCAAGATGAATAAATAAATAAATAATATAGATGATAATATAACAATAGAAAAGTTATAGAAAGTACAAATGAACGTGAATATTGATCTCGGTTGTGATGTTTTCAGGATTGGGTACATAGGACTTGAAAGCAATTTGACGAGCCATCTCAGCTTGTGCTTTGAGGTAATCATCAAACTCACCAATACGACCCTCAAGGCATGGAATAGTTATGGCCAAAACCAACAAAATAAAGCTAATCTTCATTGCAATTGCAGCCATTATTATTCAAATAGCTGAATATATCTTGATAATGAAGGTTTTGTATAGGCTTCAACAACTTTTTTTTTTTTTTTTTGTTCTTGGTTTGTATGACAAGGATGGGTAAGGTCTTGAGATTTCAATAGAAAAATTACTTGACCTTAGCACCAATGCCAAATATTAAACCAAGATTGTTTTTATTGTGTTGAAGTCATATATTGCTGGGTATATGAGTTATGGTAAACTCTCATGCTTTATATAATGGTAGAAATGAAAGTTTTGGTTCTATATTTAGAACCTTATGTGGTGGATAACCGTTCTATTTTCTTAGGCTACTCTTGATCCATTGAAATTTGCTTAAGAAAGGGTCCTCATACAAATAATATTTGCTTGAAATAGCAATGGCTATGAATCTATCCACTTGGCCAGCAAATTCTCGTAATAGTTTTATAATAATAACTTCTTATGACTATTTCCTTTGGTTAAAATTTGCCAAATTTGGCCATACTGAAAAAGTCTCACATTCTAACCGTTATATACGGATAAACATGCTTTGTTAATTTGTTTTTTATTTGCTTCAAAATAATTTATATGTCTTTACTTGTCAATATTGTTTGTATTGAATTATATATGACAATTTTTTTTAGGGGTATATGACAATTTATTCACACATTATTGTGTGTTTCATGAGCCAAAATAATTCACATAGAATAATTTTAAAAAAAATTGAGTAGAAGTACTCGAGTGTAAACAAATAATAACCAAATACACCAATAAGCAAATTACATAAACTTCAAAGCAATGGGTTTTGGATCATTTGAACACAAATCTTCTAAGCCATAGTATATTATGTCCATGATGTGTCAGCTTATCGGTAAGACTTAAAGTTGTATTGTTATTTTAGTAGACAAAGTTCAAATCTACTTGAACATAGTTACAAAATTGTTTTCTTAGGGAAGTAACAAAATTGTTCTTACTACCATTTTGATTAATGATAATTTCATTTTTCCCAATTTTTGCAAAGTATAGTATATAATGTATATTATCATCAAATTAGGCAAAGTGCAACAACATAAATAGACATTAGGTATATGAGTTCGTGTTATTTATATGATGCTCAACGTCGACTTTTTTTGTTTAATATGAAACTTGTAGCTCACACTAACTAACAATAACTTCTCTCTCAAATGTAAGTTCATTCATTCATTTGGTATGCTTCTCTTCAAACGGAGGTTTTTTCATTTACATACACTTACACCTTCTTTATCAGTTGTCACTCTATCCACGGAAGATGATGTGTGACCATCATTGTCAAAAAGAATTTTGATGAAGGGAGTCGGTCCTATTTAAATAAATTATAAGCTTTGATACCATTGTCATGTCATGAGAAGAGACCAGTAGATCATCACATTGAAATAAGAGCAACCATAAAAAAATATAAAAAATTGACTCCATATCTTCTTCCAAAACCTTAATCCACTACGTACATAAGCCATTTCACTTAAATGTTGATCGATAATTATATCATGTGTTTCGTATTTGAGTTGCCTTTCAGATGCTACCTTTTTCGTTGGTCAAATAGTCTAATAGTTAAAAATTCATCTCTTAAGATGAATAAATGTGGTGTCTGAGATTTGAACTCAGCCTCTATATATTTAGCAATGTCCCTTCAACTTGTGCTAAGCTAACAAGACTTTGAGGTGCTACCTTTGTTAACATGCCCCTCCATAATGATGGTGGAATACCATGAGATGTTTTGGTGCCAAAAATGGTAATGTAATGTGACTATGCTTATGTAAACCAGCCGGCCGGTATTTAGATTGTTTGCGAGAATAAGTATATAAACAAAATAATAATTATTTTTTTAAAGAAATTGACTAAAAAAATATTAACTACATCTAAAAATGTAATTTGCTAATAAATTCATCCAACAATAAGTGAACGTGTGTTAAGTCTTTTTTAGTTAAAACAAGAGTATGAATTTGCATCAAAGTCGCTATAGACATATATATCTAGTTTGACAGCTCTGGAACTAAAAATCCTTTACAAACATACTCAAAAATTTATTAATAAAAGATAAAGAAATACAAAGAGTTGGGGGATGTGTCGTACCCAAGACAAAAGACAATAAGAACATAAAAAAGAGTTAAGGGAATCGAGAATTGGATATTCTAGGAGATCCCTAAAATCCCCATCGAATTTCCTCATCCATCGAATTTTTTCAAACCATAACATCCCCAGTCGGAGAGAATGAACGACAATGCAACACTCCTAATGCTTCAAAAGAGAAACTTAATGAGTAATGTTTGATATGATCACCCTTGTATCGAGTAGTGTGTTTGATATTCTGAATTTTGAACTTCATCTTCATTCGGTAACTCTTTGACACATTGGGTGTGAAACTTGTATTATCAGCAGCATTCTCTTTGGAATTTCTAGAGTCAAAAACTTATTGGGTAATTGCAAGATCTTTTTGAGCAACGCTACTTAAAATTGGATCTGTTGATGATACTTCCAACGATGTCTTTGAAACAATGCTCAATATCATTAGAAACATTACAACCTGATGCTCATGAATGTCATTCTCCGAACCAATGTCATCAACAACCACAAAATCCTAATTCTTCTCAACTACTATTTTTTTAGTAATAGGTTGAACCATAATAATAGGTTGAACCATAAATTATGACACATTAGAACCTCAATCTTTGTATTACTACTATTTTTTTAGTAGGTTTCTATAGTATACGTTGTCAATATCTTAGATAAAAAGTTCACATTCTATTCCAATAAATTACTCACATTATATTACTTTCAAGTATGCATGGAAATTATGCTTGAGACCAATTGAGACTACTTTGGTCAGAATCTATAACAGGACTCGTTTGGTTTGTGTGTCATAATCTATTATTAACATTCACCCCATCAGCCTATTTTTTAAATTTTTTAAAATTTAGGTCGAGGACTATCTCAAACCATCTTAGGTACGTGAACTCTAGAAAATAGGACGATGCTCAGGCTTTAAGAACACCAAATGTTTGGATAAAAGCATTCTAAAATCTAAGACACCAATCTAAATTCATAATGCATCTACCTAATCTTATCTACAATCTGCCTCTATGCTAAGTAAACACATCACCCTAGAAACCCGCATCTATAAGATAGCAATTGTGTACAACTTGAAGGAACCTAAAACTCAAGAACGGTCTAAAACTCAAAACATTGCCTCTATGCTAAGTAAACACATCACCCTAGTGGAGTAGTTAATGATTTTTGAGGATGTTACATCCCCTTCAACTTCAACTACTATCATAGATACTCAAGAACGGTCTAAAACTCAAAACATTGCTCCTCCTAAGGATGTTTTGAGCAACTCTTTTAGTTTTGCTTTACAAAATGTTTTAGATGCAATTCCTCAGGGCGCGTTACCTCAGTTAGCTATCCGTGTTTTGGACTTGCTTACCGATGTTGCACACGATGACGTGCACCCCCTTGAAGTGCATAGAACACAGCCGAAATCTCGGAACGACGGTGTTCCAAAGCTTCTTGTTGCTGCTGCTCTGCTTTTGACTTATGTAGAGCACGTAGACGTGCATGAGAATTTTGATGGTGCTACCTTGGATTCGGTTAGGGAGGTGAGCACTTCGCCGGTTCTGAACATTGCAGTGAACGAGGAAGTCACTACCTCTTCTAAAGACATGCCCTCGACCACAGTTGTGCATCCACACCATATTGCGATGCACACAGTCCCTACAACACTGGTAGATGGTTCAGTCACACAAGCCTATGCCATTAATTCAGTTTCAGACCCCTTCCCAACAACCTCTGCCTTTGCTGCATACTCGGTACCCGTAGACAGCAGCTTAGGCATGCAAATTGTGCTGACAGAGGATGCGGTCGCGGCCATTATGTCTAGCTCGGCTCCCATTGCAAGTTCATTAGCCACACATGAAGTTGGTATTGTGTGTATCATAGTAATCCAAGGATTCAACATGATATGGAGCTTTGGCAGCGGATCAAAGATTATTACAAGAGGAAAGTTGAAGCTCCTTTCACTCCGTATAGAACCTGTTCCACAGGAGATCCCTCACCATCTGCCCAATGAATTTCTTCTATTGGAATATTATAGGTGTGCAGATTATCTCCTCTCATATTTATCACGAAGGCAATTGTTGTGTTGACAGGTTGGCTAATATGGGGCATGCAGTACAAGGTTTAGTTTGGTTGACGACTTTACTTCCAGAATTGAACTTTGATTTCTTTCGGGATAGATGCGGTTTGCCTAATTACAGATGTCAGTTTGTTGGTTTTCTTTTCCTAATTCTTTCTTATTTTGAGGATTTGGTCTAGACCCCCCCCTTCTAATAATATTTTGAATTTTACGGCATAGGATGAAGGTTCATCGGGATGCCAACCTAGTTGGGATGTCGGTGCTACCTCTTCATGTATGTCCTTTCTCTTGGCTTATCCAAAAAAGAAATTATTATTAACTTAAGCTTTTAATTAATAGAGATCAAAGAGACTGATGTGCAATTTTTGTTAATAAGGTCACTAGTGGTGGGGAGCACCCACGACAATAACGAACTAATGATCTAAGATCACCAAGAAATTGGAACACCACATTTCCGTACAAAAAAAATAATTAAAGTATTAAATATATGTGTCACATATCTTAAATATATATCTAACATTTAGCATATTCATATTCAATATAAGACAAACCACATTTTATTCTTACATTGTCATTACAATTAACATAACATGTCCGATTTCTTGAGGGACAAAAAAAAAAAAAAAAACATAACATGTCTCATAGCTTCATCCAAAAAAGTCGGATATGAGGATTTAATTAATACATCAAAACCACTTCTTGTCTCTCACATAGTCAAACTAAAGCTCTGATATCACTTGTTAAAAAATCTCGTGGAAGTTATGGAAGCAACAATGAACTAATAATCAAAGATTACCAAAAGATCGATGGATCACATCTCCAAGCAAAATTTTGGATATATAATTTATGCTCTCTTATATATCCAAGTTTAACTCATTTATATAATAATTTTAATGTAATTACTCACACTCGAATCCAAAACATTGCCAACCGTAATGAAATAGGACATTGTGGATTGTGTACCTATTAAGCTTAGGAGCATTTTTTTGTCGAAAACTTTGTCTAGACAACAAGTTTTCTTGTCTGACAAATGTCCTTTAATCTTTGTTATGATCAGCTAAATAGAATCCCTCAATGTGACTATTGTAAGTAAACTTGCCTTGTTAGAAAAACAAAAAACACTACCTATTGTGCACTTTCAAAAGGTTATTGATTACACCAATTACATATAAATTAGACTTTATTTGACAAAGGTAAGAGACAAAGAATAAGCAAACCACAAAATTTAAGAATTAATACTGAAATTTCTTCAATATATTTGTTCGATTATAAACTATAATAAAGAAATTGGTTATCAACGCGCAACTTTGCTTTAATCCTAGAAAAATACTTAAATGGACACAAGATTTTCGACACAAATTTCGTACGCGTATATAAAAACACATATCATTTAATTATTCAAAAATTTCATATCAAGTATTTCTTCTCTCTTTCTTCCTTTTTTTTTCATTTTTCTGAGTATTCAAGTATTGTGTGCAAAATTTTGTGACCACACAAGAATTTCTCTTAATCTTGTTACTATCATTGGAATATAATATCTCTCATGGTTTGGTTTTAATATTCGTTTACAAACACAATCTAAAAAAAGAGATGATTGGTCTTTTATGGCAAAAAAATCACATTTTTGAAAGCAAATTCCCTACTTGAACACTTGTTTTCACACTTTTGACCAAAACTGGAAAGTATTCTTCTTCACACAGTTCTTTCCACAGTCCTTTGTTGCTTAACTCACAATCAACATATTCTTCCTTCACAGCATTGAAAAGTCTATTAATTTTCATTAGCAAAAAGGAAAAGAGAACTTAAACTAATTAATAAAGAAAAAATTAACGAAAGTATGTTTTAGCATATAATGTAGGCAAATTTTATGGTACATCCAATGAATTTGGGTGTATCGGTACACCAAGTCGTAAAATTAATAATAAATCAGTTGTTTTTTTGAAGAAAAATAATTATTTTCTATCATTGACAACTAAGATAATTAAATTTTATTTACCAAAAGCTTCGACGGAATAAAATTTAATTTTTAAGAATTTTTATTACTCATAACAATGAATATTAATTATTTTTTATGACAAAATGTAATTTTTTTAATATAATCCTTATAAACAATGAAATGATGGTTTTTCTTATGAAATGATGTTTTCTAAAATATAAATATTGATAAATACCTTTTTATTTCATTAAAGTGATCGTTAATTTATAAATTTTGTGCAACAAGAATACCTGTACACTCAAAATTGTGGATGTACCATAGAAGTTCCCTATAATGTAATATTTTTAAAATCAAACCGGAGATCAACCGATAAGACTTTTCGTCCATAGTTCAACCGCGTTGATAAATAAAAAATAACTCAAATTTAAAAAGAAAGAAAAGTTGTAACGATGAAAATCGATTGAACAACAAATATTAGTATTGTTGATATGTATGAACAAACGTATTAATTCATTTTCAATTCGATGAACCGACCAATTTGTTTTCTTAAAAGATAGATAGATATAATGACTAATGACTAAGATCTTGGTCGATATGATTACTGAAAATTATAATTTTAGTGGTCGAACGACTCCCACTTTGATTATGCGTATTCGACATCTTTTGAGTTTGAGTTAGACTGTCAAAATTAACCATACTTGGTGTGAAGACAACAGAAGTGCAAATTGGCTTGCTAATTTCAATAGATTTTTTAGATTTTCATATTTTGGAGACTCTCCCTAATGAACTTCAGAGTCATTTGTTTGATGATATTTCCTGAATTTCTTAGTTTTCTTTTTCTTTATGCTTTGTCCTCTTCTGTAAAAAAAATCTAATGACTAATGTCATAAAGTTTGCATATACCTGATTGAAGATCGTTACTACTTGTTCTTAAAGATTTGAGACAAAAGCTGACCCTACCAAAACTACGAACTTGAATTATTATTTTTCTCTGCATTAAAAAAGTGAATTATATAATGACTTATAATATTTTAAATGTTTGGGTCAGCATGTTGGTCTTAATCTAGCTTTGCTTTTGCTAAAGAAACCTACGTACCGAAAGAATGACAAGAAGAAAATTGGAATCAATCTTTTGTACCTGGCTCCTGTGGACTTTAATACATTCACTTTATTTATTGTTTATTAATAAACTCTTTTTCTTAATTATCACATAATTGTCGAATCATTACATATCCACCAAAACATCATAAGATTTTTGATTGCAAAGTGAAATAAAAAATTATGTGTAACAAGCATGCGGTTAATAGTTTAAATAAAGGGATTAAGAAAAAAAGAGAATAATGAAACTAATTTGATGTGCATGTTGAAAGATCCAAGATATAAGGGGAAAAGGAAAAGCTTAAATTAGCAATCAAATATTGCATATACAAACCTTTGTTTCTCTAGTTTAAGTGATTAGAGCTTAATTAGGGGTTGCTTATGGAAGAACACTAATTGTAACTTGAGTTCATATGAAATTTCCTTAGACAAAAAAGAAAATCTCAAGTTCTTTAATAAACACTATATGTTAATTTCATCCTAAACTATCGATGAGGTTGATAGTTCAATATGATACAAGGTTCTCTCACAATGTAATTTTTATCAATTAAATAATATCGCTTATTTGAATAAAAGAAAGCATATGAAAAATCTTATTAATTAAAGTGTATTCTATGCGTGAAATTGTCTTATATGGTCTACGACAGACCGATGTTTGAAAATCGTTTGAAACTAACAACAATCGGTGTCACTCTCTATAAGTATAGCTTATGGTATAAATCGTTCCCGCGAACTGAGAGTGTGACCCAATTGATGTTGTTGCCTCAAAATCGTTTTTATTGAATCAACATCAACGACATTATTGTCTAGTATTTTGAACTTCAATTTGAAAGTGGTGACATTAGTAATCAGGTGATACCATTGTTGGGTCATTAAAGGAGTCTGAGAGATACAAGTGGGTTGGACACCATATATTTACCCAAAACTTAGGTGACAGAGTTTATTGATCGTCTCTGTTATATATTGTTTAAAATTCACTTTTTCATTTAAAGTGAGACTTCTACCTCACACTTGTTACACGACAAATTAAAAAGTTAATTTAATCGTAGTCATTCATTATTCAACACTAAATTAAAAGTACCCTAAAAAGCATGCAAGACAGCTTCATAAACAGTAGATGACCCTAAATGTTTCAACATCTATCCACAACATGATTTCCTTAGCCAATGTTTATCATGTAATAACAACAACTGTCCCATTATATGTAACAATGATACTAGCCTATGTCTCAGTGAAATGGTTTAAGATCTTCACACAAGAACAATGTTCAGGAATAAACAAATTTGTTGCAAAATTCTCAATCCCTCTTTTATCATTTCAAGTCATTTCTTCCAACAATATCTACAAAATGAGCCTAAAACTAATGTTTTCTGATTTCATTCAGAAACTTCTTGCATTTGTTCTCTTAACAGCAATTATTAAGATTAGTGGTAAAGGTGGTTTGAAATGGATTATAACTGGTTTTTCATTATCAACACTTCCTAATACTTTGATTCTTGGAATTCCATTGTTAAAAGCAATGTATAAGGATGAAGCTATTGTCTTGTTAGCTCAGATTGTTTTCTTGCAAAGTATGATTTGGTACAATTTGCTTTTATTTCTTTATGAGTTTGATGCTGCCAAGAACATGCTATCTGCACCTCCATCACAAGACACAGGTACAAATAACAAACAAACAAGCAATTAAATCTTATCTTACAATGTATAAGGATTTTAATTAGTAAAAAGGTATTGCATCCGCTCTACAGCTGGATACGTAGGCATAATTGGCCGAACTCTGCAATCAAGTCTCCTGTGTTTTTTGTTTGCAATTTTCGTATGTGTTTATCAAATACTAATTCAAAAACATGTATCATTTTCACTTGTTTTTTTTTTATCAATGGCATTTGAGATTAGATATGGTTTGTATTCATTTTTATTAAATCATGTAAGAAATTATAACATATGCTTAAATTAATCTTGTTTCATCTAAATAAAGTAATCTAAACAATCAATGTAGGGCCAGAACTTACATTTTAACTGTCTCTTGTTTCCATGTGGTATTTTCTTTTTTACTTCATTTAGATACACATTGCATCTAAATTTATTGCTCAAATGATTTTTTTATGATAACTTATATCCTCGTTTTTTAGTAACATACAAGTTATGAATTACTATAAATTAACACCTTGATCTATGTTACATCACATTTATGCTTCATGGTAGTCTATATGGTAAAATATTTGGATTTTAATAGTGGTGCAAAGGGAAATGGTATCATTTCTATCTTCTTAACATAGTTTTAAATTGTGGTTTGCAAGTGCAATTATACTCGTAATATAAAGGTTTTAGAGGTCTCTGCAACGGTATTGTAACTGCAAATGTGGCTTCATTGGCTGCATTTTTCTGCAAATGCAATTTAGAACCATGCTTCTTACATTCAGTTCCTGATGTTTACTTAAAGGAGAATCGGAATCGGCGAGTGAAATACAATCAAAAAGAGAAGAAGATGAAGAACCTGTTGGAACAAAAAGAAAAATGAAGATCTTTCCCATTCTTGTCACAGTGGGGAAGAAGCTAATCAGAAATCCAAATACTTTTGCCTCTTTAATAGGCATCATTTGGTCAAGCATACAGTTCAGGTGATTATTATGTATGTATATATAGATTTAATTTCTATATCCAATTAGAACTCACCATCTAGATATTTGTGAGAGATATTTTAGAGAGTAACATCACAAACTGACGCAATGGTATGATTTGATTGAATGCATATGTAAAATGTTTTATACTGTTAGTCTATGACACTCCTAGGATCAGACGTATCCTGGTATCCGTCATCGATACGACACTGACACATATATATACACTAAATTATATGATATTCTCAAATTATTAGTGGTGTCGACGTGTAAGTATCCGTGTCGTGTCAGTATCCGTATCCGTGCTTCATAGCTGTTAGTTTATAGAAATTAATCTCTCTGGATATAATTTCCTAGTCACAAGGAGATCATAAGTAAGGTTATAAATAATAACATGTTGCAGGTGGGGGATACATATGCCTCAAGTGATTAATCATTCAATAGAACTGTTGTCCAATGGAGGTCTTGGTATGGCAATGTTCAGCTTAGGTATGTTTATATATAAATTATCCTTAGTTTCCTTTCTTGTTATAAATTATGAAAATAAGGATTTAAAATATATACATTGTCGATGTAAAATTAGTTTTATATTGACATTCAATAATAATATATTTTCATTAAATTAATTAAGTGTAAATAACAATATTCAAATTCTTATAGTTGCATTAAAAGGTCTTTTTGTGTGTTTATTGATGGATATTAATTTATCAGGTCTGTTTATGGCATCACAGTCAAGCATCATAGCATGTGGGCCAAGGAATACAGTGGTTGCAATTGGACTGAAAGTGTTGGTAGGACCTGCTCTAATGGCTTTGGCATCCATTGTCATTGGTTTAAGAAACACATTGTTTAAAGTTGCAATAGTTCAGGTGACATCTTTTCTTTAATTTTCTTTTCTGTACTACTTTTCAGATCATCTATTTAAGGGTATGTTAACTTATGCCTTTAAGGCACATGTTAAACAACTCAAAAAAAATAATTTTGCATTGAAAAATATAACATATCAACTTTTAAAAAGTTGAATGCACAATTTTTTATAAATGTATTTCTATAATAAGGTTCTTAACATGTGCCCTCAACCTTTGCCTTTATTTAAAGTTAGAGATTAAATAATATACATTGAGTCAAGAGAGATTTTAGTCCTTTAAATTTTAATGATAGATCAATTTAATCCTTTAAATTGAAAAAAAAAATTCCATCATTTTAGGGACTAAATTGTTATTTCATAAATTTGAAGGACTAAATTGATCAAGTTTTTTTTACAATTTCAAGGACTAAAATGTGTAATTTTACTCCTTAGAAATGGTTGGATTCAAGTGGTTGCAAGTTAAGGTTGAATCGATCAGAAGTGCAAGAGTTTGATCCTTGACTAAAATAATTCTTAACCAGATTTTACTTACCTTCTGGGCCAAACTTCAAATTACTAGAATTCATTTCTCCTTAAAATTTGAGAACTAAAACAAAAGGAAAGAAATGGGTTGCATGCAGTCACACATTTACGCAGTTGATAATCTCAGCCGTTGATTTTGATCTAACTACTAATATAATGAGATATATGCTCGCTAAACTTGTAATGTGGACCATTTGATCTTAATCGAACAATTTCCGATGTGTTGATTGTGTGACTGTTGGATGCCCTAAATATTAATATATGATATTTGCATGTGGCAGGCAGCTCTACCACAAGGAATTGTTCCTTTTGTTTTTGCTAAAGAATATAATGTCCATCCATCCATCTTAAGCACTGCGTAAGTAGTAATTTCAAAGCATCTTTCATAAACTTTTAATACATATATTTTACATTGTTTAAGATTTGATGCTGTTCTTGTTTCTTGTTAATAGGATCTTGTTAGGAATGCTCATTGCCTTGCCGGTGGAATTGGCTTTCTACTTCCTCTTAGCACTTTGAAGGGTTGTGTTAAATATATATGCTAGAAACAGTTATAAACAGTTACATTACATTGCTTGAAAATATAACACTTTACACAGTGAAGTATAAATAGTATTGATTAATGATAAGAAAATATGTTATCACCCTAAAAAATTTAGTGTTTTTTTAGAGGCACCCTAGAAATTAGTGTTGCTGTGTGTATACAAGTAAATGTATTATTGTAGCTTTATCTCAGTTTGATTATTAAATCGGTGGTTAAATTTGTTTTTGAGATCGAACCTGGGACCTCTATTTTAAACTCCGATAATGTTTCTTAATTCATCAACCGAATTATTTCCTTCGTTAGACTAGGGTTAAGATTGATAATCATAAGGTAAAATAGCAGCACATCAATAAAGGAGTTTAATAATTTTGTACCAAAAAAAAAAAAAAGGAGTTTAATCATTTATGAAATTAATAGAGATTATTACAAAAAAAGAATTAACTTACACGATAAGATTACTAGCACAAATAAAATTTTTATTTTAATCACAAATATCTTTTTCTAAGTAGAGGTTATAAATTAATGTTGAATTATTAATGTATTTTCCTTTAAAAGTATTAGACTTTTGTATAAGTTTTTTTTTATTAAATTTTATTAATTACGGATCTAAATTGTGTCCTATGCTACTAAGATTGCATATTCTCATATTGAATTCCTATGTATAAGTAGAGTGCTGACGAAAGAGAGTGTGTTCGAAGATGTTGTTTTGAGTTTGATCATGCTTCTCTATCAATTGAAACATGTCAATTGGCTTGAATTTTAAAAAAAAAATATTGGAACACATTTTCTTTCATCATACATAACTCATCTTATATGAATGAATTTCGATGTGAGAATTGACACAACTCATGCTCATTAGTAGAGTACATAACATGTTCTCTTCAAAAAAAAATAAGTTAAAAACCAATTTTCGTTGTGTAATCTCAATGTTCACAAGTTCCATAAACCCAAGGATCACAAGGTGATAATTAATTAGGAGATGTTATTTGTCTTAACTGTTTTGCATTTTATTTTTCTAATTTGTAGGTAATGTGTTGTTGTCTCGATTAGTATCCAAACTTGAATTATGCCATTTTGGAATGGTCATTTTGAAATGTAATGGAATTTGAATCATTATGCATACTTGAATGTATTTATCATTTTACTTGATGTAATAGTTCTGAATCCGTTCAGTTATGATGTTGGTAAAACTAAGCAAAAGTTAATTATTTATTTTTTAATTTCATTTCAGGTGTACTGATGTACATAATCGACCCAAACCAAAATATATCGTCGATTTAATCTGGCTTGGTTCAACTTTTGAAAAATATCAAAAATCAAACCGGTATAGATTTAATTGGTTTGAACATTTTTATTAATCAAAACCTAACCATACCGAATCGTTAAACCCCTCGGTTCTCCTTGGGCTTCAACCCTTGCTTACAAAAATAAAACTAAACTAAGTGGTGATTCGAAAAAAGAGTCCTTCCATGCATCTCTTGTAATTGAGAATTGAATAATTCAAAAATGGAAATAAAGAAAAAGAAAGGACGAAGAATCTCATGAGAAGAAAAAAGAAGACGTTAAGAGACACTCTAAGATCCTTTTTCTTACCTTCTCCCATTTCGAGTCAAGAGAATGAAGAGAATGGTACGATCCCACCTTCACCCTAGAATGAAAGAGGTGATCTCATAGTTCTTGGTCTGTGAAGATATGTTGTTAGGTGCTCCGTTTTTCTTTTTCTATTGAGGTCAAACCTAAACATGTGCTCGAGAGATAGTTGTCCATATACCGATAAGAGATGTATAAATTCTCGAGAGGAGAGGAGCCATGATGGTCCCCCTAGACCACCCGAATCCCACAAGTGAATAGAAAGTTGGATCTACAATGGATCTTACCTAAATCGCCCCATCTATCCTCGTGAAGAGAAGTTTGGTTTCAAACCCCGATTCAAACAGGAGAAGTACGTCATGCTAATGTGTCTTGGATGAATAAATTGACTCAATTATTCACATATTGGGTATTTACTATTTATGAAAGATAGTTTATTGACTCTCTAAGATAGTTTATGAAAGAGTTTGTAGCTTATATGAAAACAATTTGACATTATTTAATATTTTGGCATAGAAATAGCTTATACATAATAAGTGATTATGCTATAGGCACTTGTATGATAAGCACCTATGCTATAAGCACTTAATTAAGCTTTTTTATCCAAATAGAGCCTATAATATTTACTCTTAGGTTCTGTCCATCTATTTTTTATCTCTGAACTGCTAATTTTAGTTTTAAGATACGATATAGATTTCGAGTTAATTGAAAATATTCAAAAAATTTATTGTAATTTTACAACTAAAGGAAGTTGCAGGTTTTGTTTGAAAACAATTATGAACGAATAAATGAATTTAGAATTCAATATTGACAAATGCTAAAGAACCAATAGAATCTATACAATTATTAAGCACGAAGGTTACTTTTTGCAATGTGTTGAAGATGCATTGTTTCATCGGTTTCATACGTCTTTATCTCATCGTCTTCTCCAAGGGAGTGCGTTGTTGGAAGTAATTGAAACCAGCCATTGTTTTGGCTTGGATATTTAAAAGAAGTCACCATCACCAATGTTGCAGCAGATAGAATAGCACATAACACAATAAACAAAGAGAAAGGTGAGGGATCTTCATCACTGTCTTTCTTGTTTTCACCAATGTTCATCCGGAGGGTGAACAGGATATTCAGGAAGAAAGAACAAACACCATGCCCAAGAATTACCAAGATTGTCAAACACTTGAAGCCTGCAATTCCACGAGAGGCTCCAAATGTGGAGATGAAGGTGAATATTATGCTAAAACATACTTGTAGTGAGCCCAAGAATAGGTAGAAACAAATCTTGACGATATGATTCTCAAAATAGTTTCCTGATTCTTCATTTTTACACTTCAGCACGGTGTGTAACAGCCCGATTTTTAACTAGATTTATTTTAATTACTTTTATTATGTGTTTTATGTGTTTGTGTGTGATTAATCATCATTGGGTGCATTTTCATGGGTTTCCAAGTTAGAAGGGTATTTTAGTCATTTTCGACTTAAGGGTATTTTGGTCATTTTGTGAGAACAGGTAATATTATAATTTTTGGTGGGAATTACTTTTAGTGATTAGTGAGAATAGTTATTTTACTAAGTTCCTAGAATAAAATTAAGATCTTACCGTTTAGTGACCGTTAGTGACATTTTACCGTTATTAGTTAAATATCGTTTGGAGTGTAGAAATATTTGTGGTTTGAATATAAATGGGTTAAGCCCACTAGAAACTAGGTTAGGCTCATTAAGGGTTATACTTAATGAGTTGTCTTAGGATAATATCACTTCATTCATTTCATAAGATATTTTCTAGAGAGAGGTAGAGAGAGAAAGTGGGAGAAGAGAAGAGCAAGGGTTAGAGAGAAGAACTTGAAGAATTAAAAATTGGAGTGAACTTAGGAGCTAAATTGAAGCCTAAGTTGGAATTAATCTTTATCTAAGGTAAGGGGGTTAGTCTTTATCATAATCATTTAGTTAATTTTTTTTCTCTTGTTCTATGCATAATTGATTATGAGAATAAGTGATTATCATGAACCCAATCTTTGAAATTCGTGCTTATGTTGTAGATATATGTTTGAATATGTTAATTTGATGTTAAATGAATTGTTGATGATGAAATTGCAAGTTCATGATGTACGAAAATGGGTAGTTTGTAAATTATGCTCAATTGGTGAATTATGCATGATTGTTGATGAATTGTGATAAGTTTCATGATCAATAGATGTTGTCGTTGTTAAGTGATGTTATGGATGCTAATTCATGACTTGGGTATGCATGATTCATAATTTTGTTGTTGTGAAATAAGTTGTTGTTGTTGGTTTGATGAAAATGGATACTTATGTGTTTTGCTCAATTGTTGGATTTGGATATTGTGTTGTTGAATTATGGTTGAATTCATGTCTAAATGAAGTGTTGTTGAAGTAGATATGTTGTTGTTGTTGAATGATATCAGGGTATTCCATTTTATGAAATAAGTTGTTTGTATCAGTGAAGTTGTGCTAGATGTTCATGTGAAGAACCCAAAGTGGAATTTGATATACAAAGTTGTTGACTGAGTTGTCTATGTGGTTGGATGAGTTAAACTTGATGGAATTTCTGTTTTTATGTTGTGGTTATGATAGTCGAGTCGTTTTGGGAGAAAACGGGAATTTCGTTTGAAAATTTATTTGTTAACCGTTTTGGAAAATGAGTGTTTGTGTGAGGTTTGTAAAATGAATTTGAGGATGTTGAAACTTGACTTTTTCTGTACATTAAGATAGGGCTAAGTGTCATAAACAAGTAGGTGAAAACGGCATCGAAAACAGATTAACGGTTTGATTTTTATGCGCGAAAACGTAGAAGTTGAAAATCTGATGTTGTTTGTCAAACCACAATCGTCCCACGATTCGGGGCCAACGTGCCACGATTTTGACCAGGTTTTCATCCTGTCTGATCCTGGAAAAATCGTGCCACGATGTTGTTTGACCAAAAACCTCAAAAATGCAATTTTCTTCGCTCCAATTGGTTCCAAACTTCTTCCTAAGTGTAGGGACTTTATCCTAATCATCTAGGGATGTTTTTATGGAAGAAATAGCTTTGTATTAAGGGCTTAGTGAGTCCTTGTGTTTTCTTGACTTTAATGAAATATTTATGATATGAATCTTTGCAAAACTTGAATTTAAGAGAGTTGGCCTATGAAACGTTAATGTATACACTACTGCACTCATATGTGACTTATGTATATACATGGTTGAGGTCCTAAAGTTGATTTATTTGGTTTTAGTTCATTTGTTCTAATCATGTAAAAGGTGATATTTCGGGTGGGAATGTGAAAAGTTGTGAAATGGGGTTTTTCATACGAACTTAAGTTGTTCTTGGATTAATGTTTACTTGTCTGGAGGCAACTTAAATTCATGAATACATGATTGGTTAAGGTTGTTTGAGAACTCTCAACTTGTCTATGTTGTTTTGTCTTGGAAATTGTCAATGTTGGCCGTTTGCCACTTGACACGGTCTTTGGTCAAAAATGTTTCTTGAACTAATTGTCTTATGAATTGTGGTGACTATTCTTATATGGCTAAGTGAAGTTGTATGAATGAATGATTGTATGAGATATGATGATTATCATGAGATGTGTATACTATTTTACTTAGAATGTAAGAAATGTTGAGTTGGTGAAACTATATGTGATAGTTGATGTTGAATGGTTATATGTTGGATATGATATTTGTCATGAGATGTTGTATGTTCTCTTACTTGGAATATGATAATTGTTTAGAATGGTGAAACTATATGATATAGTTGATGTTCAATGACATTGTTGATTATTGATGATCATGTTGATGTGTGATGGTGAATACTATGATTTAATTGTGTATGGGCGTGTTTTCTTGATAATGCAAATGATGTGGAGATGAACAATATAATTGGGTGTTGTCCTATATATTGTGGAGAAAATTTGTGATTGTTGTCGCATTATCGAGTCTTGTTACATGTCCACGCATCATAGTCGTGTAGTTGTAAAAGGGTTGAGCTCTTTTACTTCGGAGATTATGTAAGTCGGGGGTGAACCCTTACATACGATGTGAGTTGTTCCATCGGAGGTGACGACCTTTTCGAGATTTGGTACCACATGCATTTTGTAACACCCCGTTACCCAAAAACAATAACATAGCATATATACATCAGAGTAATTCCACAAACGGGCATGCTACACGTCATTTCAAATTCTTAAATAGAAAATAAAACTACTTAATTCAACATCATTCATAACTTCAAAATCATGCAGCGGAAAGTTTTGCATTTCAATAACAACAACAACGGTTTAAGTCTCCAATAACATCTTGGCATTAAGCCTAAACAACAATAAGTCGACCAACAAAGGGCCACATCAACAAGTTCCAAAATTCGATACATGGAAAGGAAAACAACAATAATATAATATAATAATTCTCATCCCACGTATCAGAGCCCTAGACACGACTCTTGAGCCACCACCTACTACTCAGGATCACCTGCAAGTTACCCATAGGAAGGGCAACATTTTCAAGCAGAAGGGGTGAGATTCACAACAATAAATATAGATATTAAAATCATCAATTGAATCTAACACCCTAATCAACAACACAAAATCTTGTAAACATATATATGTATAAGTCACAAGCAACAACAACATCAACAATACACCATAATCCCAATGAATATATATATACATTTATAAACACATATTCAGCACCAACATCATCCATCAGATAATAACTGAAAACAACAACCAAGACTCATGCAAATGACATGACCGCTGCTAAGACACCATCTTAGACTTCTTAATGAAATGCATTATGCATGTGGTACCAATCGGGACCGAAGCCCTCGCCGCTTTTGAATGGTTAAAGCATTCATCAGGACCGAAGCCCTCACCGCTGTTGAGCAACTAGTACTCCAGGACCGAAGCTCTCACCGTTGTTTTATGCATATGGAATGGACCTACTTGTGTATATCTACATACAACTGACCATGCAATGCAACTCCATGTGACTCCAATTAATACAACATGTGTGGTTCAATAAATAAATCATACATCATAGTCATCAGCAATAACAACAACCAGCAATTCATCAATCCATAATAATGCACAATTAAATATAACTATGCTCAAATCCAACAACCTCAAACCACTACTAATCATACAAACAAGTTAGCACTCAGGAACTGTGCAACTCGCCTCGCGAGCACATCTGCTCGCCATGGCGAGTTCACAAAAACACTAGCTCGCCATGGCGAGTTCAAGGCAAACTCGAGGCGAGTGAAAATCAGGTGCTCTCGGGAAAAATGTCATTTTCTCACTCAAATCCAAATTCTAAGTTCCCTATTCATCTTTTTAATCTAAAACTTTCACCATTCCTCTTTATTATTATCTAGGTACCTTAAACCATCCCCAAAACATCTTATAACAACTTTTCAAAAATCAAGTTTTATTATGGGTTACTCGCCATGGCGAGTTGGACTGTTCGCGAGGCGAGTGATGATGTTGTTCACTCGCGAGGCGAGACATGAATGCTCGCGAGGCGAGCGATGAACATCAGTACGGCCAGAAAACTGGTCTTTCCCCAAAATCCCATTTTTCTTCCAATCACTCCCCAAATCAGTTTACAGATGCAAATTAACTTTCTGTATGTACTTAGAACCTATTTCTAACATCAAATTTACACTCACAACTCCAAAATCCACAATTTCAACATAAAACCCAAAATCCCCAATTTTCACCAAAACCTGTTAAACTCAAAATCAGAATTTAAAGTCTACACTATTGAAGTAAACCTCACCCTTACCTTAGAAATTGAAGAAGAAATGCACAGCAATGATCAACTCTTGGTTCTCTCTTGCTCTTCCCTCCTTTCTCCCAAAAACTGTCAGTTTCACGTAAAAGTGTTTCTGACTCTAACTTTCTATCTTAACTGTCTTCTCAACTCCCCTTTATTACACTTAACTCCTTTTAATTTCAAATAAATTCTATTAATTCCCCAAACACCAAAATAATTATTATTTCATACTTATTCTAATTATTATTAAATAAATCATATAATAAAATAATATACTACATAAATCACCCAAAAATCACATATATGACAATATATGCATATAAATACACCGCATAAATCACCAAACATCATATATAATAATATATATATACTCTACATAGTAAAATAATTAAATAAATAGCTAGGGCGTTACACATTTATGTGTCAATAAGTGCATATTATGACATGAGTCTTATTTGGAAATGTGATTGGAGATTGTGAATGAATATTTGTGAATTGATAATTGTTCATGAAATATGATTAATGATTGTTCATGGCTTATGATTGGTGATTGTTCATGATGTATATGATTGATGATTGTGTATGAATAACTGTGAATTGATATTTGTTCATGACACACGTGATTGATTGGTGATTATTGATGTGAGATATTGCGGTTTTGATCAAGTGCATGATGTTTAAATTGAAATATTCATGTTAACTGTTATTTGGATTATGATGATGTAATACTTACCCCAGTGGATCTGTGATGGACCGCCTGCCTGTCTCTGGATGGGTAGACGTTGTGCAGGATTAGTTGCTTGGTGAGTTCTTGTGCTTGGTGGATATCGGAAGCTTTCTCCGGTATCGGTGTTTATAGAGTCTAGGTTGGCTCTGATCTAGGCCTCTGTCGTAGTCTAGATCTTTTGTTTTGAATTATTTGTTATGATTGGAGATTTACCCGTATGTTGGGATTTTGAGATGCATCTATGTTGATGTAATTTATTGATTCATGACATGTATATGTTGATTACTCTGGTTTATATTCCACTGCGACTGTTGAGGTTTATATACATGTTTATTGGTTTTTGAATTTTGAATGTGGCGTAGCCTCTTTTTCTTGAATAAATGTATTATTCGCATGTTTAATTGCTTTAATAGAAATAGGAGCGTTACACGGTGCCAACGAAAAACATGTTAATCATACAAATCTTCATGAGCCTTAGAATGTGATTATCGCGAAGCTTATCCTTGCTTCTTATCCTTTCTTCACGGGGAGTCAAATTCTCTTCTGGAATTGCCATGGTTGAAGAATGCGGTTGGTTTGTAATGTGGAGCGGTGTGTGATGATATTGGGTTGAGGTTGTGATGTGAGAGATGGAGGTGTACACTTTTATAGAGAGAGTATTATGAGTTAGGTGTTGTAATATGAGAGTAATTGGATATATACCAACCTTTAGGATTTCTTACGTTGATTCTACAAAATAGTTCGGACAATATTTTTAATCTTGTCAAATCGGCCTTTCACACAGGTTTTTTTGATTCACCTTAGTGGTTTCAAAGAACATTTGAATGAAAATGATAATGGATCTTTTTAGTTTAATAAGAGATTTTGAGTTTGAATTCAACATTAAGTTTATGTTTGAATCAAGCATTGAGAATGCATCATTGATAAATTCTTCAAAAAAAGAGTTTTATCATTTATTACGACCCTACCAAATTTGAGGAATTGATTACTATAGTTGCATGCTCGGCTCACATAAAAAAACATTCGATAAAATATAAAATATGTAATTAGTATACATAATTTGTTTTACACGCATACAATCAAGTCAAGTTACGCAGACATTTTTTTTTTTATCAAGTAGCCTAATAGCTAGAGCTCACACAATTTAATTGTGAAGAAGTGGAGTGTCCGGGGTTCGAACGGATTTCGAACCCCGACCCCTGTATATAAAATGTGATATCCCTACCAATTGAGCTAAGCTCACGGAGATTTTTTTTTTTTTAGATATTTCAATAAAAATGAATAAAAATGATTTTTTTTAGTGGCCGGGGTTTGAACCCTGGATCTTACATATTTTCATGTATTATTCAACCAACTGAGTTAAGCTCACAAGGACAAAAATGATTTTATCTTCTGATTTAATTGATTGCATTGTAAAAAAAGTTTTTTTTATTGTTTATGCATAGAAATTAATTTTTAAAAAACTCAATAAAGAACAATTCTTAAAAACAAAAATATTTTCATAAAATTTAAAATTAATTCCTAACCTCCACTCATTTTATCATAGGAAAAAAAAAAAAATCCAAATCTAAAAATCAAAGAACGCGAAGATCAAAGGGTAGACTCATTTTCATATTTCGTGGGCAACAAAAAAAGTAAAATAAAAATTATTTTTCTTGTCCATAAAGAAAGGATAACAAAAAATAAATAAAACACAAAATAACTTCAAATGAAAAAATCACAGAATCTTCCTATATCAAACGGTGGAGATAATTTTCATTTTCTTGGGGAACAAAACAAGTAATAAAAAAAAAAAAATCTTGTCCAAAAAGAAAGGTTAGAAATAAATTAGGGTTCGGGTTTCATTCATTTCACTCACACTCGTTTCATCACACAAAACTCAGCTTCAAGAATCTTCGTTTCCACCGAATCTAGCTATGGCTGCTAAGGGTCCCGGTCTCTACACTGACATCGGCAAGAAAGCCAGAGGTAGCTTCTCTCTCTCAATCAATGGGTTTTTGTTGGATTTTTTTTATTTTCTTTTGGGTTTTTTTTTTTGGTTAATTGATGTTGTTTTGATGAAATCTGTAATGGGTTTTGTTTGTTTTGTTGAAAATTTTCGTTTTGTTTTGGGGGTTTTCTTTGATGAAATTTGTAATGGGTTGTATTTGTTTTTTTGAAATTTTGTTTCCGTCTATGTATGGTTAATCAATGTTCTTTTCATGAAATTTGAAATGGGTTTTGTTTGTTTTGTTGGAAATTTTCGATTTTTTCTTCATGTATGGTTAAGTCATGTTATTTTGATGAATTTTGTTATGGGTATTGTTGGAAAGCTTTGATTTTTTTGGGGGGTTTTTACTTTATGTATGGTTAATTGGTGTTGTTTGATAATTTTTTTTGATGGGTTTTGTTTGTTTTGTGTAGATCTGTTGTTCAAGGACTACAACAGTGACCAGAAGTTCACTGTTTCTACCTACTCACCCACTGGAGTTGTAAGTTGAATTTTTTATTTTTGTTTTTAAATTTTGTTTTTCAGTGTTTAGCTTGTAATTGGGTTTTCTTTGCTATTTGTATATGTTAATAGTAACAATAACGATGATGATGTTGGTAAAATCAAAGAGCTAGCTGAAGAAAACAGGATTGTTTAGTTTGTAGATTTATGTGTCTCCTCAGTTGCATTTTGATTATATGGTTTTTTAAAAGAATTCAAATAAGCATGCTATGTTGTTATTTGAAAATGAAAGAAATGGATTATGTTTCTGTTCCTTTGGTGTGTTTATGTGGTATTTTACTTTTTGATTGCAGTTTTTGTTTTTAGTTATTTGCTGAATGGATTGTAGTTTGAAATGAGCTCTGTTTTATCTAAATGTTATTTTAATTGGAAGATTTGTGTGCTTCCTCAGTGGCATTTTGATTGTATGTTTTTCTTTTGTTGAAAAGGATCAAAACAAGCATGTTATATTCTTTAAAATGGGAAATATGGCTTATGTTTGTGTTGTTTTTTGTGCTTTGCTGAGGTTTTCTCTACTTTTTGTTCTCATTTTTGTTTTTTACTCATTTGTTGAATAGATTGTAGTTTTTTTGTTCAGATAAAAAATGGATTGTAGTTTTGTATGTGACTATGTGCTACCTTTTCCCTAAATGTTTTTTTAGTTGCATGATGGAAATGAGATACTGGATGCAATTTAGTTTACGTCATTTTATTTTATTTTATAACCTAGTATAAACTAAACTTGGGTTATGTTATAACCATTTTTGGATTTTACAAGTAGATTTTCATGATTTGTTATATGTTTGTAATGTAAATGCAAAGTCTTGTTTGTGTATACTATTACTACTATCAAGTTTGTGTATTCTATATCTAATAGTAGATAGAGTGAGAACAGTGGCATCCAAGTAGAGTGTAGTTCAACGGATCAGGGCCAGCCCTAGGGTAAGGTCACTAAAGTCCTCGCTTTAGGCCTACGAACAAAAATTTATTTTTCATTTATTTTTTTTAAACCAAAAAGGTTTCAAATATCAAAATTTGCTTTATTTATTATTTGGCCGGCCCTGCAATGGATCCCCAGGTGCTCTGTTTTAGAGTGAGCTGGTGCTTGTGTGCTCTGCACATAGGAAGCTATGCTATTAAATTTTGCTCAAATATAGCTTGGCTTGCAGTACAAAATTGCAAGTTCAGGTCTTCATTTTTAGCTATAGTTTGTTGTTTTATTTATCATGTTTTAGTGCAGCCAACCTAGCCTTCACTCTAGGTTTTTCTATTTCATTTCATTTTCACGACCCCTCTGTTTTGAACGCATCTAACTTCCCCTTGGCCCGCCTGTCATTGTTGCACTTATAAAGTAGATTCTATTTGATTTCCCAGCAGTGTCCCCCCCCCCTGCCTACCATTTTGGCGCTGGGTTTTGCATTTGTATAGTGTCCCTGACGCCTTTTTGTGCCTCTTGTAATTTGCATTGATTTCCTTTCGCTTTTGGTGATTGATCTTTGTATCCCTCTTGATAGATTAACTTCTATAGAAAACACTGTCCTTTTTTGCATAATTTTCTGTGTTTGGCAATGCTTCATAGACATTTGTTATTGGTATATTAACTTTTATAGTACACTTTGACAAATTTAGTTGATAAACGCTCTGTAATTTTGACTTTGAACTCTGTTTATTGTCCACTTGTTGATGGAATAAGGTTTTAAGTTTATTGAGATTTTGGATGCATGTTTAATTGTTTTGGATTGTTATCGTATTTTCATTACAAACACTATCTTCATTGTAGTGGCCACACTGTATTCATATCACTTTTAAGTGTGGCTGCTCTGCCTTGTCTTCCTAACCTGTATCCCATACTTTGCAATAAGAATGTTTAGTTTGAAGTTTACGTAACGGATAAGTTTATGTAATGTATAAGTTGCATTACATGAGTTAAAACCTCTGTTTAGCAATAAATAATTTATGTCTTATACTCACTTTGTGTATTATGCTATAGGCTATCACATCATCTGGTACAAAGAAAGGTGAACTGTTTGTGGGCGATGTTAATACCCAGTTGAAGAACAAAAACTACACTGCTGATATCAAAGTAGACACAGAGTCTAATGTGAGTTTCGCATTATTGTTTTGATATTTATGATTTGCATGCCTCGTACAGAATTGTCAAACTAATTATTGTTATTGATTTTTATCTTACCACTCTTGGAATGTGTTTATTGGTTTAATCATTTTTTATGATTGCATGTAAAATTATTACCTTTGACATCTTGCCACACACACACACATATAAAAGTACTACTTAATTTGAAAACATCTTGTTTCTTTTGTTTCAACCGGTTTTTCCTTTACATGCTAAAACTAGACCGAAGGTCTTGTACTTTTAGCAGTTAAACTTAATTTTATCTCAAGTTATTCTGACTTATTTATGACCTCCATATTCCTATTATCTTTTCACTGAAGTGTGATAAATGCTTGTAAATTCCAGCTTTTCACAACTATCACTGTCACCGAACCTGCTCCTGGTGTGAAGGCTATCATAAGCTGCAAAGTTCCTGATCCAGCATCTGGGAAGGTAAGATAGTTAACCATTTTACATCATAAGTTTTCAAAACTAGTTATCTATATTGAAAATTTCATAGTTTGAGAAAACATTCTTATTAAAATTGTCTACATAGCAGATCTCTTCCTCTTACTCCATGGCTGTTAAATTGTTTGTTCTGTTTTATGGAACAGGTGGAACTACAATACTTGCATGACTATGCTGGAATAAGTGGCAACATTGGGTTGAAAGCAAACCCAGTTGTCAACTTATCTGGTGTTTTTGGAACTAATGCTCTTGCATTTGGTGGTGATATTTCTTATGATACCAAACTTAGGGAGCTAACAAAATCTAATGTTGGAGTGAGCTTTATCAAAGATGACTTGCTTGGAGCATTGACTCTGTGAGTAACTGTTGCTTCTCTGAGCTGGAGTATTTCCAGTTAACTTATTTTCATTTATTTCACTCAATAACATGAATGTTGGCCATTGCATATGATAGTTCTACTGTTCAAATTAATCTATTGACACAGCAGCTATAACAACACTTTAGCATAGCAGAATTCGAAATAATCTCTATTATTCCGCAACATGCTATCTAATGCGAAGTGTTGTCAAATAGAGGCTAATAGTACTGTAACATAGACGAGTTTTAACAAATTGCTATTTTCCACAATTGACAATAATGCGTGTTTAACCTAGGAGTTCTTTATCTTATTGTTTTTGTTAGATTCCCCCCATAAGTATACCTATTTTTGTACACACTGTTCAAACTCTTTCCAATGTTTTGTTTTTGTGTTGGATGATAGTATGGGTTGTTCCCTTAAGTATACCTGTTTTTGTACACACTGTTCAAACTCTTAACAATGTTTTATTTTTGTGTTGGATGCATTTTGATATGATTTGCTCGTGTGCAGGAATGAGAAAGGTGATGTGTTGAATGCTTCATACTATCATGTTATTAACCCCGTGACCAACACTGCTGTTGGTGTTGACATGGGTCACAGATTCTCAACTAGAGAGAACAACTTCACACTTGGTGTCCAACATGCATTGGATCCATTGACAACATTGAAGGGTCGCATCACCAACTCAGCCAAGGCAAGTGCCCTTATCCAGCACGAGTGGCGTCCTAAATCACTCATCACCATTTCTACTGAGCTAGACACCAAGGCCATTGAAAAGAGTGCTAAGGTTGGATTAAGTTTGGTTCTCAAACCCTGATAGTTTTGATCCATCTTGTCATGAAATTGAGGTAGGCTTTAGGAAGCACATAGTTTGTCAGTTTGATGTTGATTCTCTTCTTGGATAAGAAGTTTTCAAGGTGTTTTATTTGCAGTTGTGCAATTCAACCTTGTAGAAATAAAGTAGGTTTTTATGAACCAAATGTTACTCTTAAATGGCCAGAGGCTCAACAAGTCTCTTTTATTGAACCTAGAAATGATACTCTTTGAGTTTTGACAGCGAAATTTTAAATTTTCTTGTACGACTGGTAATTTTTTGCGATTAATACTTTTGTGAGCTTTTGAAGTGGAGTTTTATTTTCATTCCCAAGAATCATGTTTCTGTGAATCATATAAATGTGTGTGCTGTGTTTGAACCAAGGTTGGAAATGTTATACAATGTCCATTGAATTTTCTACTTGTATTCTGTCAAAGAAGTTATTTACTTCTGTTGGAATTTTAGATTCACATAATCTATAGAACTATTTGTTTGATGATCAAGTATTTACAAAACTATTTAATCAATTTCTTAGAACTTTTTCAAGTATAGAAGGAAAATGAACTGATAATATCAGTTTTTGTGATGTTTAGAAAACGAATTATTTTTTGTTTTGATTGTTCTGCCTGAAGACTATGGTTGAGAGTGGCCCCGGGGATTGGCTTTGATGGAAGAAAGAACTTGGATATATTGGAGAAGATGGTTGCTATTTTGGTTCCCCTATTTGCTCTTTATCCCAATAAACAAATTTCAGGAGTTATCTCCAGTAGCTTTCAAAAACACAATAAAAACTGTTTAGGAGTTATTTCTTGATCGGTTTACGTATTTTTGGAGCGTCAAAAGGACAACCATCATAAAAAAAAAAAAAAAAAAAGGAACAAAATTCATCTCTAGACAACAAGGAAGTGGAAATGAGGTGTTTTAGTCTATATATTTCTTCACAGAAGAGTTCAGTGTAATGGCACATGATGAGATTTTACACCTTTATTTATGTTTTTTTTACACGTGTAATTTTGCATGAAATCTTGACTAAATTCTGCTAAACTATGAAACCAAAACCAATTGGACCAGAGAGATTTCCTTGAGCTGTTGCAAGATACATACTTCACCGACCTTTCACAAGGCTTTCATAATGTTACTGACATGCAACTTGCGATGAGACTATCATC
Organism: Medicago truncatula; assembly: GCF_003473485.1. Taxonomy (NCBI): domain Eukaryota; kingdom Viridiplantae; phylum Streptophyta; class Magnoliopsida; order Fabales; family Fabaceae; genus Medicago; species Medicago truncatula. Next base: position 2,249,276 of record NC_053048.1, on the reverse strand, counting down.
AACTTAATGATGAAAACTGTATATAAACAAATAGTAGTTGAAACATGAAATTCTGCTACTCAGTCATAGTTACCAACTCTGGCTAGATAAAAGAGACGGTTGTTTTTCCGTACCTACCAACATCACTATCGAGGTGTATGCTATTGAGGTGTTCGGAAAACCTCTCTTATATATCCAACATTTAACTTATTTATAGTCGATATAGGATAAACAACTTACACTTGAAGACATCCTACGTGTCAAACAATTAACTTGACTTGGCAATTCAACTTTTTGGTTGAGCTGTATAGAATTGTCCAACAAGTTAATTATATGGTGCACAAGTGAGATAAGTCTTGTATCATGCGCAAATTAATTTTCAACATTCAATCAATAAATTTCACCATTAAAATAGATTAGATATGATGTGATTTATTGATTCAATGATGAAAAGGACCTTTATGCATGGTGCAAGAACATTTTACATATTAGACAAAGTCTTGTTTTGTTACCAAAATGAGACCATCAAACACCACAAAAAAAACGTAGTATTTGATTTTTTTTTCTTTACAAAACCAAATAGAATGTTAATTCAATGTAATCAACCACCAAATGACTTGACATTTAATATTTGAGTCAAAAGGAAATTTTTATTATTTACAATATAAATGTCAAAGCACATACTTTGGTAATGGAAAACTAAGTTTCACTTATATTTGTTCAAAAAGAAGTTTCACTTATATGAAAAGCTATTACCCAAACAACTTATTATTGTAATTCATTTTTAATAATCATAGCCTCAAACTTGCAATATTCAATACATGCCTCAGTAACATATAGATAACTTAACCATTTGGGTGTGCAAAATTGTGCTAATAAATAGGATTAAATCCAGAAATTTAAAGTCATTCAAAGCTAGGTCTAGGCTCTAGCATGTTTCTCTTACAAGTATAACATTTGATTACATTGATATAAGTATTTACTGATGAGTACATTGACCAACAAGTATGTAAATATCTATGAATAATAATAACATGAGCTAACACCACCACTTGTTTTCTTTACAAAAAATACACTCTGAAAAGGAAAGAAGCTCTATGAAATGGTGGAAAATGTATACAAATTCACAATAACAACATATATAACTTAATGATTTCTGTTCAGCTAATGGCTCAGTTGAGAAAACCAAATGAATAGAGAAGCGAATTAACAAGTGAAAATCACGATTCTTATCCATTTTTAGGTTTTGGTGACTTGATATAATGACGATACGGAGAACCATGTTGACCATTTGGACTTGACAAGATCCTCATAGGTTGACCCTTCTTTGATAAAGATGCTACCTGTGTTTGTGTGCCATTTTTAGAATTCGGCATCGACATTGTACGATCTACTCGCACAACTTGAAAGTGATATGACGCGATAGCCATATCTTTGAGGTTTTGCAAAGGCTTTAGAGCTTGAACAACTTCACTCATCATAGGTCTAGCTTTCGGATCACGGTTAAGGCATTGGGCAGCTAGTTGGGCGGATTTCTGTGCCCCTTTGACCGAGAAGTGACCTTCAAGACGAGGATCAATTATCTGGAATAACAATCTTCGTTCTCCAAGTACAGGTCTCGCCCACTCCACAAGATTGTGTTCACCGTTTGGTCTATTTTTATCAACAGCTCGCCGTCCGGTGAGCATTTCAAGTAGTACTACTCCAAAACTATAGACGTCGCTCTTTGATGTCAAATGACCTAACCAGAATCATCAGCTCAAGTCAAAACTAAAACTGATAGCGTGTAACAATGCAACAAATAAAAGTTTGAGTTGTAGAATGAAGGCAAATGAATCACTTTGTATCTAAAGAGTCAATGTATGAGCTTGTTTTTGTTTGAAAACAATGTTATGTTTTCATTAATAATTACAAAAATGTCACATTGTTTTCACTCCGACTTATATTACCAAAGCTTTGTACGTCAAAATTAAAACAATGCACAAATCTTCGGAAATAGGAAACAAAGTGACACTGTAATTAATTGGAACAGGATCGTTTCAATGTTTGGATTTGTTTTACTAGGGAAAGTTCTTCTAACTACTGCAACTAGGTTCACGAATGTATAAAACAATTTGCAATTTGCAAATATTTACCATTTATCATGTCAAGTCCTTATATGCAAACAAAACCTTAAATTTGTACAATGGAAAAAAGGCTTAAATTTATGACAGGCCATATAGAACTTATAACAAGCATAACTTTAGCTTAAAATCATATTAATGCAATAAAAGCAACCAGTTACATATTAAATATTGTATTCATAATATCATGACCTAGATGTCAATTTAAGCTAAGTTTAAAATTCGTGCAACAAAAAATCAAGAAAGCAAACTAACCAGTCATCACATATTCAGGAGCTGCATAACCATATGTTCCCATAACTCTTGTCGATATGTGTGTATTTTCCCCTTGAGGACCATCTTTGGCAAGTCCAAAATCCGATAGCTTTGCATTGTATTCCTAAAAAACGATTTTGCATTTTATGTTGTGAAGTTGGAGGAAGAACAGAAAATAATTAAAAAAACCTTTTGCCATAAGAACTCACGTACCGCATCTAATAGAATATTAGAAGTCTTGAAATCACGATAGATTATAGGTCTCTGAGCTTCTTCGTGGAGAAAATTTAGACCTTTTGCTGCACCAAGTGCAATTTTCATTCTGATTGACCAAGGAAGAGGCAACGACCCTTCTGCACAATTCATGGTTGTTACCAGAAAACAATAAATTTCCTCATGCGTGCATATCAATTTATAATAGATTAGTGCAAAGTAGAAAAAACAATGCATCTTAGGAAGAAATTCATTTAATTTTAGTTTTTGTTTTCTTGAAATATGGAAGCGTATGAACCCTATAACAACTGATTGAATTTGCTGTGGTCACAAATCCTATGCATTCACACAGAATATATCCGTGGCAGTTGGATCTATAGACTAGACAGTCCAGATTTTAAGCTCGGTATTTTAAAGTGTTAAAAAAAAGTTAAAATATGCTTTGCTAACTGTGTAAACGCATGAGATCGTGACTGCAGGCAATCTAAATCTGATAACAACCTAGGACCCTAAGAGTTAGTTGTGAATTAAATTCTGTATCAAAATCATGGTAGTGCATTGGATAGGGAATGCATCATTAATGTTTGTATCGAGGAAAGTGGTAGATACCTAGATACAGCAATAATCAAGCATATTTTCAACTTAACTTTATATCAAATGCAGTGTCATAAATTAAGTTTTAATGTGTGTCAAAAACCTTCAAATTTGCTGCAATGAAAAGGGATTGCATACACGCAAAATAAATATAGTAGTGAAGGCATGCAATAGAAGTAAAACAGGTTATCTTACTTCTGAAAAGATGGTTTTCCAAACTTCCACGCGGCATAAACTGATAAACCAATAATCTTTGATCATCTTCAATACAGAAGCCAATTAATTTGACCAAATTTGGGTGGACGATATCACCGAGAATGTTTAACTCAGCCTGAAAAGGGAAACAGATAAAAACTTAGAATAAGGAAATGTAAATGAAATTCATCGAAGGAAAAAATAAAGTCAAGAATAAGGGGTTTTAAGTCTCGTTCGTACAAGCCACTCTTTGTGACCTTGAAGTCCATCATGGTTGAGGGTCTTGACCGCGACGGTAAGTCCAGTACCTGGTTTCACTGGTGCAGTTCCATTCTCCTCAATCCAACCTTTGAATACACAACCGAATCCTCCCTCACCAAGAAGACTCTCGGGTCGGAAATTCCTAGTTGCCATCTTTAGCTCATTGAATGTGAACTTTCTCAAATCAGAAGAAACCTTCAACTCTTCGCTGAACATTGGAGTGGAAGGAATACTTTCTGCATTACTAGTTGTAGAGGATCCTGGAGGAGCACTTCTATCCTTTTTGCTTCTCTCATACGCAGATGCGTTTTCCACTAATAAAAAAAACTTATTATGGTCAATTAAGCGACTAAAGAAATTAAAAATATACTTAGATCAGATGATCCTGACATATGCTAGAAACAACTTATGACTTGTCCATCAACTGTCTTCAATTTATTTCCATAATCACTTCAAGATAACCGATAAAAACAATTTATAGTTTATAGTTAAACAATTTGATTTTATCTTTTGTTATAGAAATAAATTATACATAAGCATTTATACGATAAATGCTTATTCTATAAGCGATTATTGCTATTGCTAACACTTGTGAAGAGATTATGCAGCTAGCTATTGCTAACACTTGTGAAGAGATTATGCAGCTAGCAATGGTAATGCACAACAGATCATTGGTTTGTAACTCAATTGTTTTCAAACAAAACCTCCAACTTCCTTTAGTTGTAAAATTACAATAATTTTTTTTGAATATTTTCAATTAACTCGAAACCTATATCGTATCTTAAAACTAAAATTAGCAGTTCAGAGATAAAAAATAGATGGACAGAACCTAAGAGTAAATATCATAGGCTCTGTTTGGATAAAAAGCTTAATTAAGTGCTTATAGCATAGGTGCTTATCATACAAGTGCCTATAGCATAATCACTTATTATGTATAAGCTATTTCTATGCCAAAATATTAAATAATGTCAAATTGTTTTCATATAAGCTACAAACTCTTTCATAAACTATCTTAGAGAGCTTATGGAAATAAGCTGAAACTAACATGTAAACCTATGCTAGTTGTTGTTGTCACAACTGCTTATGCTAATAATTACCAGTAAGCTCAAATAAGCCAATCGAAACTGGTCTAAAAAGAAATCTTTCTAATTCTACGTAACATTACTATCAAACAGATTATTTCCAGAACTAAACAAACATGCATAAAAGAAAACAAAATTACCATTATGAGCACTTGTGGTACCACTTTTGGAACTATCAACCTTTAATCTTGAAGGTATACACTTTCCAAAGCAACTAAATTTAACACAACAACCAATTTCTTTCTCATCACAATCCTTCTTCATCTTTCCCTTTGACTTCCCTCCCACATCCAAACTCCCTGCTTGAATTGCATTATTCCTAAACCCCATCTTCCAAAAACTCTTAAATTTTTAATTTTTTTTACATATTCAAAATTTTACCATAAAGTTTCAAACTTTAGACTTGGATTATGAAATAAGACAAAAATAAAAAAACACCCACTTCAAGAAATCTCAATTCCAATAATTTAAGGCTGTGAAAACTATGATCATAACCATAAAAATTCAAAATTTAGAAAATGGTTATAAATAAAGACAAAAATAAAAAACACACCCTTCAAGAAACCTAAATAGCAATAATTGAAAGCTATAAAATTTAGAAATTTAGAAACATCATTAAAAAGAACAAAAACATCATAGTTTTGAATGAAACAACAAAAGGATCAACACAAGTACACAAAACAAAGACAAGCCAGTTGAGGAAATTGAGTCCAAAGGAGGTGTATGTGGGAAAGAGAGAGATTGAGTTTGCATTTGCATGTGAAAGAGAGGTTTTTTTCAACAACGGGCAGGACGGGCAGGCATGAAATGTGGAAGGAAGAAACCGGGCAGGACGGGCAAGAGAGAGAAAAGGACAGCCATAATGCCTTTGCTTTTCTGTGAGAAGAGCACTTGTTGTTGCTACTTTCTTCTTAATTGTTTGACTTTCATTTTTGCACTTTGAAGAAGATAATATTATTTTTATTTTTTGCTATTTAAAAATGAAATTATTAAATGAAAATCATGTGTTATATTATTTGATAAATTGATTGATATATGCATAGTTTTGCTAGCTACTTATCCTGTTTTACAATCTTCAATCTATCCATCCATAATAATGTTTTTTTTAAGAACCGAATTAAGTTTCCCACTTGTTTTTGAGTGGGAAATGAGTTTTTCACCTATTCAGATTATACAATCGAAACACAATATATTGGGATTTTAAAATCCAAAAACCCTATATAACAACACTTTTTTCTTTTCTTTTTTAGATTATAAAATCTCAGCATAAAGACTTAGTCTATTTGAGACAAGGATAGTGAGTTTAAGAATTATATTAACCATCATAACTCCTCTTCTTTTGTTCCCATTGAGTCCTAGTCGAAAATCCGATTTTCAGGCTATCTGATCGAATTATTCTGAAACTTGCTCAGAAAATCATAAACAAATCAAGGATCATGACTACTATAAAGGGGACTTCTTACGAGATTTCACCGCTCAATATCCGAAATTCCATCGTTTATACCCATTTTTTTTTCTTCATATTCTCAGAAAAATCTAAAAAGATTTGCATTTGCTTTATTTGATTTTTAGATTTTTCGGCGGTATTTTTATGATTTTATTTGACTTGTTTTTATCATTTATTAATCTTTTTTTATTGTTTTTAAAAACAAAGATCAAAACTGCTAAAATGGGACGGATTCCGATTATTGCTTATCGAGTTTGCAAATTTTGGATTTTATAATATGAAAATTACTACATAAAACATACATATTATATAATCTGAATCAAGAGTAGATTCATAAGAAAATAGGTCGCGTGAGAACTGATTTGTCGGGAAAAGTAATCGTCTAATCATAAATGTTAAACCTTTATCCATAGTCACATAATGTCATTGGGCCTTATTTGCGGTTGTGCTTTCTTACCATTGGACCGTGATACAAGATAAAAGGAAATTGCTCTTTAAGCATCTCTAAATGCTTACATGCACCTTCAATTACTAAAAAATACCTCCATTATATCCTATTTCCCGTTTGCTTGCAATCATGAGTTACAAATCAATACCTTTTTACCATATATCTGCACCAAGTCACTTGTTCCATCCATTCCTCCCAATGTTTCAATTTCTTTTTTAAAATAGTGTGTCTAAAATCATCAAATAAGGATGCTAAAGAGTTTTAACATTCATTTGTTGTGAAGCATGTGGATTTTTTTTGAACTTGTCACGACAAACCTATTTGGAGTTATGGACCAATTCTGGAAACAAGATTAGGTTCTAACTTGCAATCATGAGAGTGCATGTATTTTTTCCCTCCGTCATCCGTGCTTCATTAGTTGGCTTTATTATTTTATACTTTAGTGTTTTACTATTTATTTTTTATTTTTTTTTAGAGAATACTATGGTTTTTTATATACTTGTAGTGACGGTTGAACATCCGGTAAATGATTATGTAGAGTCTAAACTAAATGTTGTTGATTCTTCCGGTGAATTCAAACCATCTATTGTTGAAGCTTTGTTGTTGATTCTTCCAGTGAATTCAAACCATCTATTGTTGAAACTTATGTTGAATTGAAACCAAACATTTTAGAAGCTTTAGTTGATTTGAAACTAAAAGTTGATTTTAAAGATAACATTGTTGATTTCGGTGTTTCAAACTTTGGTGATAATGAAGTAGATACGGTGAAATACTTTTTCACATAAGAGAAATGAAAAGTTAGAGATGATATAATTGGTTGCGTAACACGCATCGAAGATCGGATTTACCTTTTATTAGAGTAATATCATCATGGTGGTGATAGAAAGCCGCTAATGTTAGTGTTGGGTTATGAAAAGGGTGATGAGTACAAATGAACCAAGAAGAAATCGAAACAAAAAAGAGACGAAGTCAAGGAAATGCTAATGTCTATTAAGGTTAGTGAGTTCTAATTCTATTTCAAATTTCATAATTGTAAGGGATTGCTATGTTCATTTCCTTGTGTAATGATTTCTCTTTCAAACACCTGGGTTATGGATGTTAAAATATATAAAATTCTATTAGTTTGTTCGAGTTAAGTTAGAATTTAGTTATTTTTGAGTAGTTAAATGGGTCTCATGTATACACATCATTTTTATTTTTTTTTAACAATCAAGAATAGAATTATATTAACAAACACAAGAATCTCAATAGCACAAGGCGTGCCACTGAAACTCCTCAAGAAACAACAGTTTGTACAACAAGAACAATCAATTAGCCTATACTGAAACATTGGAAAGGGTTTGACCACCACCTATCAATATCAAACGAAAAGGTGGCTTTTTTAGCTTTCAGCCAGCCAAAAGACAAGTATTTCACTTTGTCCAGCAACCTAGGCATAGGAGTACTAGAATTATTAAACAACATATTGTTACATTCAGTCCATAAAACTCAGGCACAAAGAAACCAAGTTAGCTGAAGAAAAGACTTTCTAGCCTTACTACCACATGTAGAATGAACAAACTAGACAAAATGATCAAACAAGACATTAGAGTCTGCTCCGAAAAAACCTATCCAATTGCGGACCATGGGCCATAAAGAAGCAAAAGTGGAGCAAGATAATAACAAGTGTTGCGCTGATTCTAAAGTACCGCAGCCAACAATGCACAAACCATCTTATGAAGAAATGACACCTCTATAGACCAAATTAAACTTAATTTATAATTTTTAGAGAAATGATATTTGAACAACCACTTTTTGACAACTTTTGTGACAACTTTCTCTCTCATACACACATTGTTCTTCTACTTTCTCTCTCTCTCTCTCTCTCTCTCTCTCTCTCTCTATTGCTTTGATATTTGTGCCACTACCTAAATTTCTTTGTATAATGTGGTTGTCCAACAAGTTGTCACATAAAATGGTTGTTCAAATAACATTGCTCAATTTTTTAATAGTAGTACTTAATAAGTACTCAATCCCTCTAACCCAGATCTCACACAAATTTCTTAAATGGAACCCGTTAATCAACTATCAATAATTTTATACCATTACATTTCAATTTTTTAATATTAAAAAAGTATGTGTCCCACTTAAGATTGAAGGTCTTAAGTAAAACCATGAGTCTTATAAGATCCCAACAATTTTTCTTCCCAACGGAGGTATCTAATAGGTACCAAGTCTTAAATGTTTAAAACTCCCCCATTATGGATGCTCTTATGGTATCATTTGTCATCTTTTCAATATGATTCCTTTTGAGAATTCTCTCTCATTTCCAAACTCTCAAGCTTCAAATTCAATGAATCAGATTTCTAAGAATTTCATAATTGATATACGTAGTGAACTCCTCCTTCAATCTCATTTTGTGAGAAGTGCCCAAAAATATGTATATCCGTGGTTTCAATTTTTAATCACTGCAACTCCTCATCCTTACATTATCGTTCTAACATGATCAACTTTCATATATGTGTCTGCACCAATGCAAGTTGAGTTGTTACTAATAAACTTCTTTATACATTCAATAATTTCTGACAAACAAAAGAACATCCATAATAGAATATGTATTTTGGATACTTAAATAGATCCTCTGTGTACTATGTACTAATCAATCATTTTAATTTTTTTTAATGTTATTATTTAATAAATACATCGTCTCTCCAATTTAACATCTCAAAAAATATTATTAAACAAATCTAACCAATATTTATATATCATTATACATTTTAACAAAACTTTTTTAGTTTAATATAAATGTTTCCATAACTAAAGTTCTCTATGAATACATACCTTTTCCTCTCCACATTAGAGGTGTCTACTAACATGGTGCTAAATAGGTGAAACGTACACCAATGCAAATGTGACCTAAACACTATTAATGAATATAATTTATGAATTATTTAATATTTGTCTTAAAGATTAAGTTGGTAAAGACTAAATATGTTGCCTCGATGTTTTTAGAGACTAGCAGCTTGTATATTTTTTTTCAAGGATTAAATTGAATGTGATTTTTGTAGTGACCAAAATGGATATTCATTTTAATGTATAATAACATATTGTTTGAAATATAAGTAATGTCTATTAAGAATAAGATAACATATTCCCTAAAAAAAAAAAGGAATAAGATAACATATCTCTGAGTATTTTTTTATTTTTTTACGAAGTATGTCTGATCAGTACTTAAATGGTCTTATAAGTGTGACCATGAAGATAATATCGCACAATACGATCACTAAATTAATTATTATGCTAACAACACAAATTTTAACCAATCAAATAGAATATGATGGAAAATGTATGTTAGAATGTGTGTTGCTAGCCTTTCTTATTTTCTATTATCTATAAAAAAAATGTAAAATCTCTCTATCAAATAAAATATAAAATAATACTCCATAGACTATTAGAATTTAGGGTTAAATATGTTTTTGGTCCCTATAAATATATAAACTTTTCATTTTAGTCCCTCTAAAATTTTCCTTCAACTTTTAGTCCCTATACAATTTTTCATTTTCACTTTTGGTCCCTCTTTTAAAGTAAACTCATATATAGAATTCATATTTTTGAATAAAAATTTGCAGAAAAATCCATAAAAAAAAAATTAGAATTTTTTAATAAAACATGAATTTAATATGAATTTTTACATATTTGATGGTTAAAAATTCATATTTAATTTATGTTTTGTTAAAAAATTATAATTTTTTTTATAATATTATACACATTTCTGCATAATTTCATTAAAAAAAAAATACAAAAATTAACTTAAAAATAGGGACCAAAAATAATGATTGAAAATTATATAGGGACTAAAAATTGAAGGAAAATTTTAGAGGGATTAAAATGAAAATTTGATATATTTATAGGGACCAAAAACATATTTAGCCCTAGAATTTAATACTCCCTCCGTCCCTATATATAAGACCCTTTTGCCAAAACCACGGGAATTAAGATAGTGGATATTTGTATTAAAGTTGTTTGTAATCACTGTTGTTTTTACAATTTTATCCTTTAAGAAAGAAGGTTAGTTTATGTTTTCAACATGTTATTTATTGTTGATTGAAGAAAAAGATGTATAATAAATAGGGGCATGTATGTAAAGAAATAATTAATGTAGTTGGAAATAACAAATGAGCCTTATAAAAAGGGATAAAAAAAATTCTTAAAAGGATCTTATAATTAAAGACGGAGTGAGTACTATTTATTTCACCAAAAAAGAAAGAATTTAATACAATTAATTCTAATTATAAGTCTAATTCTAATCTCATACATATACCCATAACGGTATGATAAATTGGACTAGAGTGTTAGGGGCATGAGCACTATCAATCATGAACAATATGACATGTTATTGTCATGTCACAAAAGTTTTGTTTTTCTCTAATGAAAAAAAAAATGTTTTCCTCCAATATATTTGTTAATATTTACAGTTTTGTGCAGGAGGATGGGACAACTCATAACTCGATGTCTCGATCAAATGCCAAATAGAAATTCTAAAAAATAAAATATAGTTGCATCAACTATGGAAACAATTTGTGAGCCAAACCGTGAAGGAAGAAGAGACAATGGAATCAATCATTTTCAGGGTAGCCGCTAGACCAATATCTAAAAAGTTGGATTTAGGTGACTTTGTTCTCGATTAATGTTCTATGATAAAAGATAAATGATATTTGTAAGATTATTTTTTAACAACTTTTGAAACAACCTATTTCTTATATTCATATGTGGTTTTTTTTTTCTTCCTCTCTCTATTGTTTTTAGAGCAATGATATTTTGACATCCATTTAAGGATAACTTAGTGACAACTTTGTTTTTCTCTCTTCTTATTGGTTAAAAACAATGCAGAGAGAAAAAAGAAGAGAGAATAAAAATATCTTATGAGTATGAAAGAAAAATTATCAAAAAATTGTTATAAAAGGGTTGTACAAATATCATTTCTCTTGTTTTTATCCAATAAAAAGAGTGGAAAAGTGGTTGTCACAAAAAATTGTCTAAAATTGAATGTACAAATATCACTCATCATAATGAAAATCTAAAAGTTGGATTGTTTTTTAAGAAGGCAAACAAACTAATATGTTGAAATTGATACAGCATAGATTGAACATGAGATCTTGAAAGAAAAATTAATCCAATATCATCAAAACAATCTAAGTGGGTTTTTAAAATCTATAGGGCTTATAAACACACACAAAGATACACTTTTCTTCCAAACATTAAATCAATTTTTAAAATTATTAAAAAAATGCCTTAATGTGTATGTGCTTAAACACTATAAATTTAGTTTTTTGACCATATAAAAATGGGTTAAATATTTTTTTTGGTCCTTATAAACATATTAACTTTTCGTTTTAGTCCCTCTAATTTTTTTTTTCAACTTTTAGTCCCTATAAAATTTTCAATCACTACTTTTGATCCCTAATTTATTTTTTGTATTTTTTAATGAAATTGTGCAGAAATATGTAAAATATTCTAAAAAAATTCCCATAAAAAAATACAATTTTTTAACAAAACAAAAATTAAATATGAATTTTTAACTGTAAAAAATACAAAAATTCATATTAAATTCATGTTTTGTTAAAAAAACCTATTTTTTTTTTTGAGAGATTCTTATAATACTATGAATTTTCTAAAAAATTTTAGTCAAAAATATGAATTCTAAATATGAGTTTACTTTAAATGAGGGACCAAAAGTAGAAATGAAAATTTTTTGAGGACTAAAAGTTGAATTTTTTTTTTGGAGGGACTAAAATGAAAAGTTGACATATTTATAGAGATCAAAAACATATTTAACCAATTTGATAATTCTTTTATATAAATTTTGATCTTATAATCTGTAGAAGATTTAACTTGGTCTATAAAAGATCGATACATCTTAATTGGTTCTTAATTATTATTATTATTATTATTTTCTGAAAAAAAAGGGTTTTGACTCTTAATTATACTTGTATCTATTAAAATTTTAGAAATTAACTATGGGTGTTATTTTTTTAACTTAGAATATTAATTACATAATTATTTTATTTTGATTCAATTAAATCTGAAAAAAGCATTTGAAACAAAAATAATAATTACAACGACTTTCAACTATCGTTTAAAACTAGAAATAATGTTAGAAATTTTCAAGCTTCAACAACTCATTTAGAATTACTAATTAAGCAGCACAACAACTTACAACAACTCATTTTCAAGGAAAACTGCAGGATCGGGGTCCCTTATAGCAGCTTTAAGTAAACCACGAGCATCATCAGATGAATATGGTGCCAAAACTTTCAACCCAGGGCATGAGCCATACCACACACTGCTCCACATCACAAACTAAGAAGCACACCTTTCCACAACCCAACCACATTCTTCAACCATGAAAATTCCAGAAGAGACTTTGATTCCACGTGAAGGAAGGATAAGAAGCAAGGACAAGCTTCGTGATGATCACATTCTAAGGCTTATGAAGATTTGTATGATTAATATGTTTTTCGTTGGCCTGAAGTGCAAAAACGAAGAATCACAAAACTATTTTGAGAATCAAAACGTCAAGATTTGCTTCTAGCTATTCTTGGGTTCATTACAGATATGTTTTAGCATAATAGTCACCTTCATCTCCACCTTTGGAGCGCCTAGAGGAATTGCAGGTATCAAAGGTTTAACGATCTTGGTAATTCTTGGGCATGGTGTTTGTTCTTTCTTCCTGAACATATTGTTCACCCTCCGCATGAACATTGGTCCTGAAAAGAAGAAAGATGGTGATGAAGATCCCTCACCTTTCTCTTGGTTTACTGTGTTCTGTGCTATTCTATCTGCAGCAACATTGGTGATGATGGCTTCTTTTAAATTCTCAAGCCAAAACAATGGCTGGTTTCAATTACTTCCAACAACGCATTCCCTTGGAGAAGACGATGAGATACACACGTACGAAACGAGACAATGCATCTTCAACACATTGCAAAAATAAACCTTTGAGCTTAATATTTGTATCTATTGGTTCTTTAGCATTTGCAAGTGTTGAATTCTGAAGTCATTTATTAATTTGATTTTTTATTACAGTATTGGTTCTTTAATTGATTGAATTAATTTAGGTCCACTCAAATGATTTAAAATCAATTTGATTTTTTTTTTATATAATTTCATATACTTAATTTAAATGACTTGTATAAGGTCCAATCTGCCTTTTCACACTTTCTAAGATCAACTGATTGGAATTTTTAGTGTATAGTAAAAATTAGCCGTTGTACTGGCTAATAAATATGATTGAAATATATTTTTAACTTTTAATGAAGATGCTAAGGGTAAAACTGAAGTAATTTATCAAAAATTATAAGCCCATGAGTTATCAGTTAGACATGATAGGCGATAGCTGCCAACGTAATTGTGTCTAAAAAATACGGGTATCTCGGAAGCCGGCTTAGACCGGGATAGCAGCCACAATTCAAAGGCCCAAACGCAAGGCAAACAAATTACCAGAATTTAATTTTCAGTCCTCAAGAGTATAGAACCCACACAAAAGTTAAATATATCTTGTTTTACTCTAGTAAATTTGGACAATATTATATGCTTGCATCACAATCTTTCAAACCAAAGCTTGACAGAATCAATGAGTAAAACCACTTTTTGTACGAGGTTGTGGTGGAAATTTTAGTAACATAAAGGGTTACCAAAGAACTAACACCAAGACATAAAAAATTTCAGTACTAATTAATTAATTTAGGCAGTTGCAGCCATAGGCACAGAAATAATGTTAGAAATCTTCAAGCTTCAACAACGCATTTAGAATTACTAATTAAGCAGCACAACAACTTACAATAACTCATTTTCAAGGAAAACTGCAGGATCGGGGTCCCTTATAGCAGCTTTAAGTAAACCACGAGCATCTTCAGATGAATATGGTGCCAAAACTTTAAACCCAGGGCATGAGCCATAACAAGATGCATAACACTGCATAAAAGCAAAGTTGTGTGGCACATGAATATAGACAAACACTGAAGTATATGTGCTCAATAGGTCATAACCAAAGTACATTTAATGAACATTATATTTTGAACAAATTACACCATGCAAACAGCTGCAATATAAATCCTTTTTTTACTAGGAATTATCAGTGAAACTTTGTACCAATCCTTATTTTAAATTGGTTTTAAATAATTTGTATTTGTTTATTTTATTTGATGGATCGATGCACTATTGGTAGGAACAATAAAATTTGTACCAATACACAAGCATTGGTATATAAATCTCAAAGCAATGACAAGATTAATGTTTATAAAATGTAAACATGAAAGGAGGGGCAGCGAGGCATGCTTTAAACCTCGCAAACCAGTGGCTGCAAAAGTAAAAATAAACGAGTAAGCGTATATGAGAAAAATAACCTCGGTGATGGGAGTGTCGAGAACCCTCTCAGGACCATACTTTTTCAAAAGTACCTTGGAAAGAAAAGAATCAGGACATTACTTGAAATAGAAAGGGGATTTTTGTTGACCCTTTGGTATGCTTTACTCTATGATGCACATATATTTATCTACTTAGGTGTGTCTTGGTGTCAGATATGTATTGTTTCAGACACGACACTGATACATATAATTACATTGATTTATGTCATTTTTTTACAAAATTATTAATATTGTGTCCAGTGTCCGTCTATGAGTTTGTGCTACATAGGCTATATATTATAATGCTGTACTTAAGATTTTACTCATTGATTCTCTTATTAATAATGCTCTCGTTTGGGTTTTTCTTACTTGTTTTTGCTTATTTCTGCAATAGCCGTTATTCCATGACATTAATGGTTGTCCTGGCAAGGTTTGAAGATATTAAATACCCCATCTAATTCATACGTACATTAATTTTATCTATGTTTTTGGGTCTTGCCATTTATTGTTAACTTCTGTTGTGTTTCTTGCTTCATGAAAGATTAAGGTTTTTTATTTTGAATTGGGACTGTTCATTTGAGAGTGCTTAATTCTTATTGATACAGGAAATTGTTGGCACATGATTGTATTTTAGACAAATTACTACCCTTTAGTTTTTAAGTGCTTAATGATTCCTTGCTATCGAGATAATTACATGCTAGTATGCTACGATCACTTATTTTACCCAACATATTTCACTTGACGGCTTGACTTTTGCCCTCTTCACCTCAATTACCCACATATTTATAATTTATGGGATTCAACCATTTCACACGTAATAAATAAAAAATGATGATTTTATCCAATTACTCATATTTACTATTGATGTATTTTAACTCACATGGATTGTTCTGTGATGTAAAGTTCGAATAATGAAGTGTGTTGATATCAAGGTTTAGGTATGAATGAATTTGTTTGATGGCTAGTCTATATTTTAATTTTAAATGAGGCCTCTACAAGTGGATAGTGAGATTGATATCTCATATTAGTCAATATTTTAGTTGGATATTGGGTTTTAAAAAAATATTATTGATCCTTCAAAAAAATATATTATTGATGTATTTTCATTATCATAAATTAAAGTGTAAAAAAGTGTACATTATTTTAATTAGAGAATATAATATAAAATAAATTGTTAAATTTGTATAGGAAATTAAGTTTTTTTTAAAAATGATTGGAAATTAAGTAACAATCATGTTACTTCAAATTTGGTTTAAAAATAATCATTTTAAAACAATTTTTTACCGATGATGTGGCTAGTGGTGGATGTAATTCGTCTCTCAATTTTGTTGATGATTTATATATTCGTGTCTGAAAATTTGTATCTCATTTGAGTTGTAGTTTTTTTTACTAGGCTTTTGCTCTCTTATTTCTTATTTAAAAAAAACTTAAATTATTTTTCATGTGTGAATTAGAATATATTTGAGAAGTTCATGTAGTGACGTTTGAAGTATAAAATGGCATGCCATATCACACTTTATATATGGAAATGGATTATCTACTATTAAGGCAATAAATTTAATATGACTTTCTTCCAATCTTTGCACATCTTTCTTTCATAAAATACACTAAAGTATGAAGAAGTGGAGAACTATGGTTCAAACATGCTTCCAATGCATCAAACATTTCCAAACTATCAACTTAGATATACTTAAGAGAGTGTGGCTTTGTAATTTCTTATATATGTAAACAAGTATTTGAAATTATAGTTATATTTTATCGCACACCATAAATCGGTGAGAGGATGGAATTCTCAAGGTTTTTTACCATATACTTTCTTTCTTAATCAAATATATAGTGCTTATACACACACAAAGATACACTTTTCTTCAAAACGTTAAATCAATTTTCTAAAATTATTAAAAAAAAAAAGTCCCTTAATGTGTATGTGCTTAAACACCGTAAATATGATCTTTTGACCATATAAAAATAACTCCTTCATATCTAAGTGCTTGTTTGGTTCAGATTCTTCTTAGTCTAAAAGCACATCTACAATCTCATAATTGAAAAAAGCAATTTCTTACAGGTTTGGTTCAACTTTACAAAAACAATTCTGGTTGAAGCTACAATTCCTACCTTTTGAGTTAACTAGAATCAATTCTCCATTAAATTTATATTTTGATTATTACAACCCATTATTTTCCTTTATTATCCTTTGTCAAATTTCCTTCTTTTTGGTTTGTATTTAATTTGACGAAGCAAATTTAATCAAAAAATTTAACGAACCAAATTAGCCCAAAAAATATTTATGGTCATGAGTTATCAAGTTTTGTATTTTTCTTTTCAGATTTACTGTATTTTTTCGTTTACTTTATATTTTATCATTTTTTGCAACCAACTCTATTATCATTTAGTAAAAAAATTTGTCAATTTTTTTGGGTTTAATGATCAAATTTCTTATTTTTTAAATTAATATATAGAAAAATTATTTATTTAAATTAAATATAATACATCTATATTTAGTATTGATCTACACATATATTCAACTATGTCCATTTATTTGTATTTAGCTATGTCCATTTTAGTAATTATACATTCAAAAGCAAGTTTGATCAAAACTATTCAAACAACATTTATTCTATTTAATCAATTCTACATTATTGTGTTTAAACATAAATCAATTCTATAAGAATCAATTATGTCAGAATCAATTATTTCCAAAGCTGAACCAAACACAAACTAAATATAAGATTTCATTGACTAGTTCATTAAAATTAAGAATTAAAGTGAAGCTTGCAAGTTAACTCCTCTTCTTGTTTACTCTATAAACACCACACCTCTCCACATCAGCTCCACAACCCAAAATCAAAAGGCACTCCACAACTTCCTTCCGCATCATGACGACGATTCCAGTAACTTCAGTCCCACGCGAATAACACATCAAAAGGATATGGGTTGCGATGATTCAATGGGGGAAAAATAGAGATATGAGAGGAGAATAGAGTGAAGTTACAATTGTTTTACAATTGTCTTCTCAAATGAAAAAAAAAAGAAGGAAAACTGTTGGTGAAAGCTTAACGAAGGTTTAGGTTAGCGTTGGGGTGATCGTGTGTACCACTGGCTTAGGTGTAGAATATTTAATCCACATGTTATATTATTATTAACCACAACTTTTTTTAAGGCAAAAATAAAATAAAACAAATTAATATCTACCAAAAAAAATCAAATTAATGAAGATTGACTCGGCTTTTCAAATTTTAAACCACAACTTTTTTTTGAAATTTTATTAAAAAAAAAAAGAAATAATACAATTGGCTTATATATATATATATATATATATATATATATATATATATATATATATATATATATATCACTTTCAACAACCACATGTTCTCTACGAATATCTTTCTAGGGTTTCTTCCACGAAAAGTTCGAAGGGTTTTCACGTACAACTTCAACAACCGTACTGTTTGTTGGAACAAAATGTGTTTCACAAAGAACCTTATTAAGTTTTGATGATAACAAGGTATTAAAAATTGTCAATTGGTTATTACTAATAATTGTTCAAGTGTACAGGACCAAAGGCTACTCAAGTTATTTCAATAGGTCTTGGAAGAACAATGGAAAGAAAAAGAAATTCTGAGCATCTGAAGAAAACTGCTCCTGAAGCTCAACTGCTCCTGAAGCTAAACTGCTCCTGAAGAGATGACGTCATCAGAAGCAGAAAGTCATCAGAAGCAAAAGTTTTCATCAGAAGCAATATTTTCATCAGAAGCAATATTTTCACCAGAAGCTACATTTGATCCTTTAATCAAACTGAAGATTCAAAGTAGCTGATTCTCAATTCAGTCTTATCAAAGAAGAACGAAGAATTGAAAGGGAGGTATCAACGGATATATGGATAGCACTGAGCTCTTGTCTCTCGTTAATAGAGTTGACAAAGTACAAGTGTACAACCACTACCTCCACTACTCTGTTTTCTGTCTACGCTACAAGACAAAACAACAGCCATGCCTGCAGAATTTGTACAACTCAAGATGGGAATGAATTTGAAGTTTATTCTTCAAAGGACTACACCCAAATCAGGCAAAGGATCACTGGTGGATAATCAAAGGATTTCAAACGACTCTTTAGACGTGCTGATTATCTCAACGTCTCTTTCACGCCTCTATATAAAGGAGTGAAGACTTGAAGATAAAATAGGAATATACGCAAGTTCAAAAGCGCCAAAACTCTGTCAATTTGATTCTAAAAAGCACACTGAATTTCTGCACTGATTTGATACATCTTAGAAATTCAAAGTCTAGAGTCTTTTCTGTATTGTATTGTGAACACCACTGATTGTATATCAAGTGTTCAATTCAAACTCAATTCTCTGTATTTTTGTTTGATTAGAAGTCTCTTGCCTGCGTGCTTGAGCATTAGAAGTCTCTTGCTTAGTGCTTGAGCATTGGAAGACTCTTGCGTGTGTGCTTGAGCATAGTTTTGTGAAGTCTCATACTTAGAAAGTATTGAGCAGTTGTAATCTTGTGATTATAGTGAAATCTCCTTGGAAGTGCAAGGGGGACTGGACTACTTCCGTGTTGTGGAAGGAACCAGGATAACTGCTTGTGTCTTTGTCTTTCTTTTCTCTGCTCTGTTCTTTCCGCTGCATATCTGATTCTGATCATTTCATCAGAAGCACTCTCACTCTGCTTCTGAAGTTTTATCAGAAGAAGAATTTTTTAGACAGAAAAAGAAAACACAATTCAACCCCCCCCCTTCTTGTGTTTTTCTCACCTTCAATTGGTATCAGAGCTTGCTCTGTTATCACAGCACTTAACCGTGTTACAGTTCAAGATCTATTAGAAAAACATGTCTGGAGATGAGGAATCAACTACTACAAAATACACAAGTGTCAAGCATGACTATGATACTGCTGACAAGAAAACAGACTCTGGAAAAGCTCCAAAGTTTAATGGAGATCCAGAAGAGTTTTCATGGTGGAAAACTAATATGTACAGCTTTATCATGGAATTGGATGAAGAGCTATGGGATATACTGGAAGATGGAGTTGATGATCTGGATTTGGATGAAGAAGGAGCTGCTATAGACAGAAGAATACATACTCCTGCTCAGAAGAAGCTTTATAAGAAACACCACAAGATAAGAGGAATCATTGTGGCTTCTATACCTCGCACCGAATACATGAAAATGAGTGACAAATCTACTGCGAAAGCTATGTTTGCTTCTCTTTGTGCAAACTTTGAAGGCAGCAAGAAAGTAAAAGAGGCTAAAGCTTTGATGCTAGTTCATCAGTATGAACTTTTCAGAATGAAGGATGATGAGAGTATAGAAGAAATGTACTCAAGATTTCAAACTTTAGTTTCTGGATTGCAGATACTGAAGAAAAGCTATGTTGCTTCTGATCATGTTAGTAAGATTTTGAGAAGCTTACCTTCAAGATGGAGACCCAAAGTAACTGCTATTGAGGAAGCTAAGGATCTAAATACTTTAAGTGTTGAAGATCTTGTTAGCTCACTCAAAGTGCATGAAATGAGTTTAAATGAGCATGAAACCTCTAAGAAGAGTAAATCCATTGCTTTACCATCTAAAGGAAAGACCTCAAAGTCTTCCAAAGCCTACAAAGCCAGTGAATCTGAAGAAGAATCACCTGATGGAGATTCTGATGAAGATCAATCTGTAAAGATGGCTATGCTGTCCAACAAGCTTGAGTATCTGGCAAGGAAGCAGAAGAAATTTTTGAGCAAGAGAGGTAGCTACAAGAACTTCAAGAAAGAAGATCAGAAGGGATGCTTCAATTGTAAGAAGCCTGGTCATTTCATTGCTGATTGCCCTGATCTTCAGAAGGAGAAGTTTAAAGGCAAATCCAAGAAATCAAGCTTCAACTCCAGTAAATTCAGAAAGCAAATCAAAAAGAGCTTGATGGCGACCTGGGAAGATTTGGATAGTGAATCTGGTTCTGATAAAGAAGAAGCTGATGATGATGCTAAGGCAGCCGTTGGGTTAGTGGCAACAGTATCATCAGAAGCAGTATCAGAAGCTGAATCAGATTCAGAAGATGAAAATGAGGTATATTCCAAAATCCCTAGACAAGAACTTGTTGATTCTCTAAAAGAACTTTTATCACTGTTTGAACACAGAACCAATGAGTTGACAGATTTAAAAGAAAAATATGTTGATTTGATGAAACAACAAAAATCAACTCTATTGGAACTGAAAGCTTCTGAAGAAGAACTCAAAGGGTTTAACCTCATATCAACAACATATGAAGATAGACTCAAGAGTCTTTGTCAGAAGCTACAAGAAAAATGTGATAAAGGTTCAGGCAATAAACATGAGATTGCCTTGGATGATTTTATTATGGCTGGAATAGACAGAAGCAAAGTTGCTTCTATGATCTACAGCACATACAAGAACAAAGGCAAAGGGATTGGATATTCTGAGGAGAAATCCAAAGAATACAGTCTCAAGAGCTACTGTGATTGTATCAAGGATGGATTGAAATCCACCTTTGTGCCTGAAGGTACAAATGCTATAACTGCTGTTCAGTCAAAACCTGAAGCTTCAGGTTCACAGGCTAAGATCACATCAAAGCCAGAGAATCTTAAGATCAAGGTAATGACAAAATCTGATCCTAAGAGTCAAAAGATTAAAATTCTGAAAAGATCAGAATCTGTTCATCAGAATCTGATTAAACCAGAATCTAAAATTCCAAAACAAAAGGATCAGAAGAACAAAGCAGCTACTGCTTCTGAGAAAACAATACCAAAAGGTGTCAAACCTAAAGTATTGAATGATCAGAAGCCACTCAGCATTCACCCTAAGGTACAAGGGAGGAAAATTAAAACCTCCAAAACTAACCCAAAAGGACCCATGAAGATATGGGTACCTAAATCTGAATTGGCCAAAAATGCAGGTGTGCTTAAGGGCAAGAGAGAAACAAAGGTCATGGTACCTAGACAGCGGATGTTCAAGGCACATGACTGGAGAGAAAGCTTTGTTCCTTACCCTTACAATGAAAGATGGAGGAGAAGTGAAGTTTGGTGGCAACCAAACTGGAAAGATCATTGGTACAGGTACTATTGGTAATTCCTCCATCTCAATTAATAATGTGTGGCTAGTAGATGGTCTGAAGCATAACCTATTGAGCATTAGTCAATTTTGTGACAATGGGTATGATGTAATGTTCAGTAAGACCAACTGCACACTAGTCAACAAGGATGACAAATCCATTACATTCAAGGGAAAGAGAGTTGAGAATGTCTATAAAATAAATTTCTCTGATCTGGCTGATCAGAAGGTAGTTTGCCTTCTGTCAATGAATGATAAAAAATGGGTATGGCATAAAAGGTTGGGACATGCTAATTGGAGATTAATTTCTAAAATTAGCAAGTTACAACTGGTCAAAGGATTGCCTAACATTGATTATCATTCAGATGCACTTTGTGGTGCATGTCAGAAAGGGAAAATTGTGAAAAGTTCTTTCAAATCTAAGGACATTATATCAACCTCCAGACCCTTAGAATTACTCCATATTGATCTTTTTGGTCCAGTTAACACTGCATCTTTATATGGAAGTAAATACGGATTAGTCATTGTTGATGATTACAGCAGATGGACCTGGGTAAAATTCATTAAAAGTAAAGACTATGCATGTGAAGTGTTTAGCAGCTTCTGCACTCAAATACAATCTGAAAAAGAATTGAAAATTTTGAAAGTCAGAAGTGATCATGGTGGAGAATTTGAAAATGAGCCATTTGAACTTTTTTGTGAAAAACATGGGATTCTCCATGAGTTTTCTTCTCCTAGAACTCCACAACAAAATGGGGTTGTAGAAAGAAAGAACAGAACCTTACAAGAAATGGCCAGAACCATGATCCATGAAAACAATTTAGCTAAACATTTTTGGGCAGAAGCAGTCAATACTTCAAGTTATATTCAAAATAGGATCTATATCAGACCTATGTTGGAGAAAACAGCATATGAACTCTTTAAAGGAAGAAGACCCAATATCTCTTACTTTCATCAGTTTGGATGTACTTGTTACATCTTAAACACTAAAGACTATCTGAAGAAATTTGATGCCAAGGCTCAAAGAGGAATCTTTTTAGGTTACTCTGAAAGGTCAAAGGCATACAGAGTGTATAATTCAGAAACACAATGTGTTGAAGAATCTATGCATGTAAAATTTGATGATAGAGAGCCTGGAAGTAAAACTTCAGAGCAAAGTGAAAGTAATGCAGGTACAACTGATTCTGAAGATGCATCAGAATCTGATCAACCTTCTGATTCTGAAAAGTATACAGAAGTTGAATCTTGTCCAGAAGCTGAAATCACTCCAGAAGCTGAGTCTAATTCAGAAGCAGAACCTAACCCAAAAGTACAGAATGAAAGTGCTTCTGAGGACTTTCAAGATAACACTCAGCAGGTTATTCAACCTAAATTCAAGCACAAATCTTCACATCCTGAGGAGTTAATCATTGGAAGCAAAGATAGTCCTAGAAGAACAAGATCACATTTTAGACAAGAAGAGTCTTTAATAGGACTGCTTTCAATAATTGAGCCTAAAACCGTTGAAGAAGCTCTCTCAGATGATGGATGGATATTAGCTATGCAAGAAGAGCTAAATCAATTCCAAAGGAATGATGTGTGGGATCTGGTACCCAAACCTTCTCAGAAGAACATTATTGGAACAAAATGGGTATTCAGAAACAAGCTGAATGAACAAGGAGAAGTAACCAGAAACAAAGCCAGACTTGTTGCTCAAGGCTACAGTCAACAAGAAGGCATTGATTACACTGAAACATTTGCTCCAGTTGCAAGATTGGAAGCAATCAGGTTACTTCTATCCTACGCAATTAATCATGGCATAATATTATATCAAATGGATGTCAAAAGTGCTTTTCTTAATGGTGTCATTGAAGAAGAAGTGTATGTTAAACAACCTCCTGGGTTTGAGGATCTTAAGCATCCTGACCATGTTTATAAACTTAAGAAATCACTATATGGCTTGAAACAAGCTCCCAGAGCTTGGTATGATAGACTAAGTAATTTCTTAATTAAAAATGATTTTGAAAGAGGACAAGTTGACACAACACTCTTCAGAAGGACTCTTAAGAAAGATATTTTGATTGTGCAAATATATGTTGATGATATAATATTTGGTTCTACTAATGCATCTCTTTGCAAAGAATTTTCTAAGTTAATGCAGGATGAATTTGAAATGAGTATGATGGGAGAATTGAAATTCTTTCTGGGAATTCAAATCAACCAAAGTAAAGAAGGAGTATATGTTCATCAAACAAAATATACAAAGGAGCTTCTGAAAAAGTTCAAGCTAGAAGATTGTAAAGTGATGAACACTCCAATGCATCCAACCTGCACCTTAAGCAAAGAAGATACTGGAACAGTAGTAGACCAGAAGCTATACAGAGGTATGATTGGTTCTCTGTTATACCTCACTGCATCTAGACCTGATATTTTATTCAGTGTATGCTTGTGTGCAAGATTTCAATCAGATCCTAGAGAATCTCATTTAACTGCAGTTAAGAGAATCTTCAGGTATCTGAAAGGAACAACTAATTTTGGACTCCTTTATAGGAAATCCCTAGATTATAAGTTGATTGGATTCTGTGATGCTGATTATGCTGGTGATAGGATTGAAAGAAAATCAACCAGTGGAAATTGTCAATTCCTGGGAGAGAATCTGATATCCTGGGCAAGCAAAAGACAAGCAACTATTGCTATGTCTACAGCAGAAGCAGAGTACATTTCAGCTGCAAGTTGTTGCACACAACTACTTTGGATGAAACATCAGTTGGAAGACTATCAGATCAATGCTAACAGTATTCCCATTTATTGTGATAATACTGCTGCTATTTGTTTGTCAAAGAATCCAATTCTACATTCAAGAGCCAAGCATATTGAAATCAAACACCATTTTATCAGAGACTATGTTCAAAAAGGAATTTTAGATATACAATTCATTGATACTGAACATCAATGGGCTGATATATTTACAAAACCTTTGTCTGTTGAAAGATTTGATTTTATTAAGAAAAATTTGAACATGCATTTTGTGTCTGATTGAAAAATTGCTCGCCTCTGAATAAGAAGTTTGGTTCTGAAGTTTATTCAGGAGCATTTTGGTTCATCAGAAGCTCTTAATTGAGGTTCTGAGGAAAATGTGCTTCTGAAGATGACGTCAGCACTAAAACTTCAGAAGTGTTATTCTTTGCTTCTGAATAGCTTGGTTAGTGGGAACGGTGGAAGTTACTTTATGTAACAGCTGTCTCATTACCCAAAAGGTAGTTTTCTGAAGAGTCTCTGACGTGGTTTATTTGTATTGGAGTATAACAAAAAGGGCAATGATGTTTTTATTCGCTTTTTGACGTACTTACACGCGCCCCCAATTTGTCATTAATGCTGTGTTTGTTTGTCCCCTCTGAATTACAAACGTTTTAATAAAAACACTAAGTCATTTCACACACTTCTCACTTCACAACAAACACTTTCTATTTTTTCTTTTCAACCCTCTGCGAACGTAAGCGCATTCTCTCATCCTCTCAAAAACTCTTTAGAACCCTAAAACCACTTCATATCAATGGCTTCTTCAAGTTCTGCATCTGGTTCATCATCAAACGAACAACAAGGAGAAGCTCCTGCTTATGAGATAAAGGGAAGAACCATGTCCTTGGAGGAATGGGAATTAAACATTCAATCAGAAAGTCCGGTGGATTTTGATTCTTTGGCCGCTCACGACTGTGACATTGGCAAGTACTACGAGAAACAAGGTCTGGGAAGGTACTTCAATCTTCTAAATGGACCAACTTATCAAACACTGGTTCGTCATTTCTGGGTTAGAGCCAGCATCTACGACAGGGAAGCCGCCAAGATTGAAGAAGATGAAAAAGTGCTTCTCAATCCTGAACTCAAAGGGAAGTCTAGAGCGGAAATGGGCTTGGAAACTTTCTCCAAAACCCAGATAAGATCAAGCATCATGGGAATCCGTGTCTGGATCACTGAGGACACTATTGCCTTTGTCATCAGAAGACCAGCAGAAGGAGAACATGAGGCTGGGATTTCAAAGCCAAAGGACAGCCCCTGGAATGCTATTGTTAACAAAACTCTCTACAACAAGGTAAAGGACTTTGCCTATGCTGACATGAACACCAAGACAAAGGTTATGTTGAAGATTCAGAACGAAAACCTACTACCAAAAGGTGGTGGTGGTGATCAGCCCTCTCTGGAACATAAAATCCTCTTACACTTTGTCATAAAGGGTGTAGAGGCAAATATTCCCAGATACATATTCAGACATATGGTTCATCAACTCAGAGAGAGTCAACTGAATAAAAGGTCTTGGGTACCCTATGGAAGACTACTCTCTGAGATTTTCCATCAGGGAGGAATTATTGAGATGCTGAAAGAAGCTCAGATCTTCACAGATGAACAGTTGGGAACTGTTAGAGGGAAGATTATCAATGGTGAGACTCTAAGGGCTATGCATCTGATTAAAGCAAAAGATGTGAAGAAGAGTCCTACTGACTTGAAACCTTCTGATGCAAAATCAGATCTTATCCCAGACTTTCCTCCCATCTGTAAACAAGATCCCTTGGAGGTTCAAAGGGCATATATCATGGATCACTACAAAACCTATAACCAGAAAATCAGCTTGAAGGATGTTCCTGACCAAATGTATGGTGGTGAGCTGCCTGTGGCCAAAAGCAGAAAATCTAAGAAGAAGCAGATCACCAAGGAAGAATACCTTGCTGAAAATGCTACTGAGGTGGGTGCTCAGAAGCATAAGAAAGCAAAGAAGGAAAAATCTGCTATGTCCACCATTCTTGAGGAAGTGGAGGATTTGGATGATGTCCCTCTTATCAAGAAAAGGACAAGGAGTACTCAAGAAACAGCAGAACAGCCTGCTTCTGAACAAACTGCTTCTGAACAAGCTGCTTCTGAAAAGCCTCCAAGTCCCAAAAGGAAAAGAGAAGCTGCTCTTCAGACCATCAAAAGGAAGAGGTCTAATTTAACAAGAAATCTGAAGACAGCTGAAGGAAGAAGGGAACAAATGATGGAAGAGCTGGAAGAGAACTGGGATGAAGACTCAAGCCCTAAGAAAGCAAAAAGGACTGCAACTTCTGAGCCCATAGTCATGCCCAGCTTCGAAATGACTGAAGAAATGAAGCAGTATACTAGGGAGGTTGCTGCATCCAAGATAGCCGAGAAGAAAAGGATGAAGATGTTGTATGAAGAAGAAAGGGATGAACGTCTCAAGGCTGCAGGGTATGTGCCTACTCCTGACATTGCTGCTTTATCATCAGAGTTAGAAACTGTTAAGTATGGAGCAACTCTGCTTTCTCAAGCCTTGAAGAATAAGCAAGCTTCAGGAGCAACTTCATCAGAACCAGCTTCAGAAGCTCCAGAAGCAGTTCATCCAGAAGCTCAGTCTTCAGGTAATCCATCTAACGCTCCAACTAATACTCAGATTCCATCTCTACCCTCTTCACCCTCTTCATCATCAACAGAATCAGATGACCAACCCCTTAGCCAACACATAGACAAGCTTCTAAAAACCAAACCTACCAAACTAACAGATTTAGGAACACTTGACTGGGAGCAAACTCAAATAGAATTTTCTAAGAATAGAATTAAATTGTGTGAGAAATTCAATTTGCCTCCTACTCATCCACTCTATCCAGATAATCCTGAACCTGTTAGTGTACAACAACCTCAACCCAACCCAGAACCTACAACAAACTCACCACATAACTCAACCACACAAAAAGCCTCTGAAGTAGCTTCAGATGCAACTACTTCAGAAACTCCCCAACACCAAGAACTCTCAACCCTTCACAACTTAGAAAAACATCTAGGTGGTGAAATGCAACCAACACCCACTAAGGCCTCTAAGACAGTTCCTGAAAAGACTGTCTTGGAAACCCAAACAGAAACCCAAACCATCTCTGAGCAAACTGTTCAGGAGCAAACTGCCTCTGAACAAGTTGCTCCTGACCAAACAACTTCTGACCAACATATACCTTCTGACCAAACAACAGAACAACAACAACAACCAGATTCACCCACTATAATAGACTTAACCCCTGACCAACCTTCCACATCAAATACAACTCAAACTGAACCTTCACCCATCCCTGACCATATCCTAGAGTCTGAGTATATAGAGGAACAACTGATCAGACTTAGTGATGAGATTCAGGCACTGATTCTTCGCAGAACAGTTCCTGTACCTCCTATTCACTATTATGATCAGTGGATGGATCTACAGAAAAGCTTTGATGAGCTGCTGGATCAGCTTAGAACTAAATGTGTGTCATCTCACTCTGCTATGCTGAAGAAGCTTTTGGATGATATGCATGAAGCAGCTAAGGAGAAAGAGCTGAATTTTGTGCCTCTGCTGGACATCACTCCTTTCTATCCAGAAGAAGAGTACATCACTAGGGCTGCTAGAATTCAGGCTGGATATAAAAGAAGAATGAGAGAAAAGGATGAGCTACTTCAGAAGAAGGATGATCAGATCAAGTATCTCTTAGAACAGTTGTATAAGCAAGCCCAACCTTAGTTGCACACCCAACTCTAGCTTGTTTTTACTTTTGTTCTGTGTAGTCTTATCTTTGTACCTTAACCTTCATTTATAAATATTATGTTCTATTTTTTTTAACTCTAATGATATTTATTGATTTTAATGTCATATGCTCTGATACTTCTTGCTCTGATACTTATTATGTTTTTATTTTGTTTTGCTCTGATACTCTTTCTTTTGTTTCTATTCTTTTTGTTGATGACAAAAGGGGGAGTAAATGTATAGTATTTTTAAGGCACTGAGCCCTACTATAACAACTTCTACATTTCTTTTAAATACTTCTGATTTGATTTTATAAGTATTTTATTGAAATTTAATTAATAAGAATAGAACTTAGGGGGAGCTTACAAACCTCACCTTAAAGATCTATTAGACTCAGGGGGAGCTTACAAACCTCTGTCCCAGTAGTCAACTTATTAATTAGATCAACAACAATTGAACATTTTAAATACTATTGTTTGTCATCATCAAAAAGGGGGAGATTGTTGGAACAAAATGTGTTTCACAAAGAACCTTATTAAGTTTTGATGATAACAAGGTATTAAAAATTGTCAATTGGTTATTACTAATAATTGTTCAAGTGTACAGGACCAAAGGCTACTCAAGTTATTTCAATAGGTCTTGGAAGAACAATGGAAAGAAAAAGAAATTCTGAGCATCTGAAGAAAACTGCTCCTGAAGCTCAACTGCTCCTGAAGCTAAACTGCTCCTGAAGAGATGACGTCATCAGAAGCAGAAAGTCATCAGAAGCAAAAGTTTTCATCAGAAGCAATATTTTCATCAGAAGCAATATTTTCACCAGAAGCTACATTTGATCCTTTAATCAAACTGAAGATTCAAAGTAGCTGATTCTCAATTCAGTCTTATCAAAGAAGAACGAAGAATTGAAAGGGAGGTATCAACGGATATATGGATAGCACTGAGCTCTTGTCTCTCGTTAATAGAGTTGACAAAGTACAAGTGTACAACCACTACCTCCACTACTCTGTTTTCTGTCTACGCTACAAGACAAAACAACAGCCATGCCTGCAGAATTTGTACAACTCAAGATGGGAATGAATTTGAAGTTTATTCTTCAAAGGACTACACCCAAATCAGGCAAAGGATCACTGGTGGATAATCAAAGGATTTCAAACGACTCTTTAGACGTGCTGATTATCTCAACGTCTCTTTCACGCCTCTATATAAAGGAGTGAAGACTTGAAGATAAAATAGGAATATACGCAAGTTCAAAAGCGCCAAAACTCTGTCAATTTGATTCTAAAAAGCACACTGAATTTCTGCACTGATTTGATACATCTTAGAAATTCAAAGTCTAGAGTCTTTTCTGTATTGTATTGTGAACACCACTGATTGTATATCAAGTGTTCAATTCAAACTCAATTCTCTGTATTTTTGTTTGATTAGAAGTCTCTTGCCTGCGTGCTTGAGCATTAGAAGTCTCTTGCTTAGTGCTTGAGCATTGGAAGACTCTTGCGTGTGTGCTTGAGCATAGTTTTGTGAAGTCTCATACTTAGAAAGTATTGAGCAGTTGTAATCTTGTGATTATAGTGAAATCTCCTTGGAAGTGCAAGGGGGACTGGACTACTTCCGTGTTGTGGAAGGAACCAGGATAACTGCTTGTGTCTTTGTCTTTCTTTTCTCTGCTCTGTTCTTTCCGCTGCATATCTGATTCTGATCATTTCATCAGAAGCACTCTCACTCTGCTTCTGAAGTTTTATCAGAAGAAGAATTTTTTAGACAGAAAAAGAAAACACAATTCAACCCCCCCCCCTTCTTGTGTTTTTCTCACCTTCACTGTTCTCATGAATATCCCTCCTCTGGTAATTCTCCATGACGAACTTATCGTCGAAGTCCTAACGTTCCTCGACGTAAAATCTCTAATGTTGATGAAGTGTGTTTGCAAGTCATGGAAAACCCTAATATCCCATCCCTACTTCGCCAAAATGCACCTTAAAAGCAATCTACACCAATGAGTCACCCCGCATTTCTCTCAAACATATCTAAAGGTTCGGGAGAATGTAGGGAATGCCTATCTCTCGCTTACTGGTGAGTAACTCACATTCTATCACCCTTACCGATCCTTACCACCAATTCTTTTACAAGGACGCTGGTAGGGTTGTTGGTTCATGCAATGGATTGGTCTGTATTCAAGATTGTTCTTTCACTGCTGAGTATCACAAACACTCGTTCTCTTTTTGGAATCCTTCCACAAGGACAAAATATGAAGCATTGGTGTCTTTTCGCAACTATCCCAAGCCCAAGAAAAATATTTGCAAGTTCGCGTTTGGTTATGATAATTCAACAGACACTTACAAGATTTTGTTGTTATGTTTGAAAAGGGATGGTGAGCTGATTACAACCGCCGTAAGAGTTTTTACTTTGGGTTATAATGATTGGAGAGAAATTGATTGTTTGCCTGTGGTAGTGGTGTGTCATCCTTTTGGTGGTAAGTATGTGAGAAATGGTGTTTATTTGAATAGTAGTATTAGTTGGTGTGTTCGTCACCGATATAATTGTCATTTGAAGAATCTTACAGTTGAACAACTTGTAATTATCTCACTTGATTTGGGGACAGAGAGATATACACAGTTGTTGCTCCCTCGATATTGTGATGAAGATCTACATGGTGTTCCAACTCTTTCTGTGTTGATGGATTGCCTCTATTTTTCTTATGATTTCAAGAAAACCCATTTTGTTCTTTGGCAAATGAAGGAATTTGGCGTTGAAGAATCTTGGACTCAATTGTTTAAAATTAGTTATATGAATCTTCTAGAAGATATTAAAATTCATGGGTTCAATAATGGTCCAACCTATTATCCTCCTCGATTGACTCCATTGTATTTTTCCGAGAATGGTGATACATTGATATTTGCAATCAATCCAACAGACCAAGCATTTCTCTATAATAGGAGAGATAATAGAGTAGAAAGAATTAAAAGTACCAATAGAATTTTGTGGTTCAGTGCCAAGGGATACGTTGAAAGCTTGGTATCGATTTCTTGAAGGTAAGTTTCTCTTCGATGATTTACTTGTTTGAATTTGTGTTAGTTTGTGTATGTATACAATATATTGTGTGATTATTTTCAAATCATGGTTTTATTTGATAATCATTTTGCCCTCAAGTTTAATTATTTGTTTTGTATTGAGTTTAAATATTGGCAACAATGCACTTTGATGTGTATGGGTACAATGGTATAAGTTTCTAAGCTGTTGCTATAACTAATAGTTCAATAGCATCCATTGCTAGAATGCACACATTATTTACAGCATAGATGTACCTATAGCAGCCTTTGCAATCCAACTGAACCAATTCAATTCCTAAATCCTATACACATGCACATATATGCTTGTAACTTATAGAGATTATAGATAATAAGAAGATATAGAAATTTGGATGTATATATCTTCCTTTAATTTGTCATTGTATAAAAGCTTTATGCAGGGTGCTATTCCAAGAGACATACTTAGGAGAATTGTTGGATCCTTTGTTTGAACATAGGGTTTGGAATTATACGGATGTCATCATGATCGAGTTTTATGATACATATTTTAATGGGAAATGATAGATACAGCGAGCGAACAACTGTATCAAGAAAATTTTAAGATAGTGTATTTGCTAACACATTTCCTTAATTACATACCATTACCTTCCTTGATTTCCGGCAAATAACAAATTTAATTGGCTGAGACATAAACTTTCTTGATAAATAAATTCTATTTTAATATTGGTTTTAAAATTTTGATCGGTCGTCGATGTCCCAAATGCATGAATGCGGGAGTCTGACGCAACTTAGTTTCCAATGGAAAGAGAGAGAAAACTAACATTTTTTTATGATAGAAAAAGAGTGTTATATAGTTGTAGGTTCTTGATTATGTGTAATGAATGGTTATTTAAGCCATGTCATATTATGTGTAATAACTGCTTAAAAAATAATACTTGTAACTAATGAACTTTGTTACTTGGGCCAAGCAGATCACCATAAGCTGAAGAAACTGTGTTTCATGGCTCCTCCCAAAAAGCAAAGGAACTGATCATATTCATACAGAGAGGTCCTTTTCCTTGTTTAGATCAAGCAATGATCCTTTTCATTTTTATTTTTATTTTTATTTTTTTTGCATGGATATTATATGATGTTTAAGGCATTTTACATTAAACATTTGCTTGGTACATGTTTCCTTCTTTACTATAAGTGTTGTTTATTGGAATCAAATTTTATTTTGATTTGGATATATTTACGTTGCTTTCTGATTCATTTTGTACACAAGTTGATGGCTCTTGCATTGCATTGTGCCAAACTAAAGTTGGTGCGAGTCGAATTTATGCAAGGTCTCGAGTTCAAAGGGAAGCAAAAATACATTGAAATAATTCCCTTGTGAAACCATTTTAAGTCCAAATGAGTTTTCAGTTACGTCAATCATATTGCTACACAAATCCAACCTTGTAGTTAATGAAGTCTCAATATTTACAATTCCAAGTGTTCAAGTAGCACTGAACTTTTCTATTTATAAGGTATGTTCAGTAAGCACACAAAAGTCGGTTAATTTAGTAAGTCTTAACCGTTGAGTTCACTTATTAGAATGGACTCCACTAATTTATCATTGTGTCAATCTCTTTCATAAATGGACAACAAATAAAGAAGATATTAAAAAAAAAACTTAAATTATTTTTCATGTTTGAATTAGAAGATATTTGAGAAGTTCATGTAGTGATCTTTGAAGGATAAATTGGCATGCCATATCACACTTTATATATGGAAATTGATTATCTATTAAGGCAATACATTTAGTGTGACTTTCTCCCATTCTTTGCGCATCTTTCTCTAATAAAATACACTAAAGTATGAAGAAGTGGAGAACGGTGGTTCAAACACACTTCCAATGCATCAAACATTTCTTAATTATCAACTTAAATGTACTTAAGAGAGTGTGATTTTGTAATTTCATACATATAGAAACGAGTATTTGAAATTATAATTATGTTTTATTGCACACCATATAGTTATGTTTTATTGCACACCATAAATCGGTGAGAAGATGGAATTCACAAGGTTTTCTACCATGTACTTTCTCTCTAGGATAGTCTTGTATGGTCAGGAAATCAAATCTACACTGCTTATACACATAAAGATACACTTTTCTTCCAGACATTAAATTAATTTTTTAAAATTATTATAAAAAAAAAGCCGTAATGTGTATGTGTTAAACACTATAAATTTGGTCTTTCGACCATATAAAAATGGGTTAAATATGTTTTTACTCCCAATAAACATATCAAATTTTTGTTTTAGTCCCTTTAAATTTTTTCTTCAACTTTTAGTCCATATATAATTTTCAATTACTACTTTTGATCCCTATTTTTAATTTATTTTTTGTATCTTTTAATGAAATTTGTGCAGAAGTGTGTAACATTTTCTAAAAAATTCAATTTTTTAACAAAACACAAATTAAATATGGATTTTTAACCGTAAAAAAAATACAAAAATTCATATAAAATTCTTGTTTTGTTAAAAAATTCTATTTTTTTTTGAGAGATTTTTATAATATTATGATGAATTTTCTGAAAATTTTATTTTAAAATATGAATTCTACATACGAGTTTACTTTAAATGAGGATCAAATGTAAAAATGAAAATTTTTTAGGGACTAAAAGTTGAAGAAATTTTTTAGAGGGACTAAAACGAAAAGTTGACATATTTATAGGGACAAAAAACATATTTAACCATATAAAAATAACTCCTTTACTTCATATCTAAATATAAAAATAAATTATTCAAAAACAAAATATACAATTAAGTTGAAGCCAGTAACTTAACTCCTCTCCTTATTTACTCTATAAACACCACACCTCTCCACATCATCTCCACAACCCAAAATCACACTGCACTCGACAACATCCTTCATGGCGACGATTCCGGTAACTTCACAACCCAAAATCACACCGCACTCCACAACATATCCTTCATGGCGACGATTCTCAATAACTTTTAGATCCACGCGAAAAATACATCAGAACCGACAAAGAGCGTAACGACCATCTGACGAAGCTTATGAAGATCTGTTTAATCAACCTGTTTCTCGTTGGGACGGTAATTAAACGCAGGAATGAGAGTGAGTCTCACACCTACTTTGAAAATCAAGATGTCCAACACTCTACTTCTTCTTAGTTCTTGGGTTCTTTACAGATTTGTTACAACTTAATCTTTACATTCATTTGCAACTATGGAGGTCCGAGAGGGGTTATAGGAATCAAAACCTTAACTATATGTGGGTTATTTTTAAGTTTCCAAACAAGAATAGTGGATGGTTTCCAATGTTTACAATGACACATTCTGTTGATGAAGAAGATGATACTCACACATACGCAACTGACGAGACGAGGCATCTTCAACATCTTGAAATAAACGATCTCACTGGTCAACTGTTAGTGGGTTTGTAATGATTCTTTGTTCATCAATTTGTCATGATTCTTTAGCTTTACTATGGAATATGTCAATTGCCGAAATTATTTATTTTACGGTATTCATTGAATTCATCTATTCATCATTGAATTTTACTATGGGATTTTACAGTATTAGTTGAATTCATTTATTCATCATTCAAATGTTGATAAATATTAAATTGAATTAATTTAGGTCCACTCAAATTATTTAAAATCAATTTGATGATTTTTTTTATATAAATTTTGATCATATAATCTGTAGAAGATTTAACTTGGTATATAGAAGATCAATACATCAATACATAAAGGGCAGAAATTCATCACAAACTATTGCAAAGCCTACCTCAGCACTGATTCCTTCCTTTGCTAGTGTCTCGGCAGCCTAAACAAAGTAAAAAAAAAAAAAAAGTTATTGCAAATGTGTGTTTGCTTGGTAGGACAGGAACATTGTTATCAAAATCGCAACTTAAATCCTAAAATCTTGGTTTTTGCAATTTTGTGTAGTTTCAACGACTCAAATTCATAGCAAAGTCTTAATAAGAGGCAAAATCCTATCAAAATCGTGAAATCCATTCAAAATCGCAGGATTTTGTTCATTTTTTTTATAAGGGTCAATTTTTGATCCGGTTCATAAATTGACCCGATTTGAATCCATGACCGGTTCAATAAATACCCAAAAGGCCAAAATTTTTTATTCTTTCACTTCCCCCACACTTCCTCAATAGTTACACGAGATTGTTCATTTTTCATCTAGTTCAAAAAGAGCTAAACTTAACCAGATTGCCTCCTTCCTTCAATCCATCATCCGTTTGCTTCAATCCATTATCGTCTGCATTTAGGATTTGCCTTTAAGTATTTTGTCTAGGTTATTTAGCATCATTATGACTACTAAAGAATATTTGCATCTAGGCTTTGAGTCATTTATGTATATGTATTTTGTGGACTTTGAACTTTAGTCATTTAT
This sequence comes from Medicago truncatula, assembly GCF_003473485.1. Classification (NCBI taxonomy): domain Eukaryota; kingdom Viridiplantae; phylum Streptophyta; class Magnoliopsida; order Fabales; family Fabaceae; genus Medicago; species Medicago truncatula. The sequence continues at coordinate 2,213,298 of NC_053048.1, read as the reverse complement.
GACTATATGCAATTTATAACATATATTTAGCATTATTTTTGTTTTGATAGAATCCTCGATTTTGATTGCAATTTTACGAGTCCCGACTTTGCTATCCTATATCGATTCTACTAAAGACCTTGAGTAATCCTTCGATTTTGATTACGATTTTACGAGTTCCAATTTTTCTAATCCCTTTCGACTTGAAGTAAAGTCCCGATTTTGATAACCTTGGACACAAAGAGGTTAGAGATTCTGACTTTACTTCAAATATATAAAACACAACGATCCAAAAAATTATAGTCCTCTTTTCTTCTTTTATTGTTTATTTAACATTTAAATGCAAGACAAACCAATATCCATCTTACATACTACTAGGTAAATGATAATAGTTTTGAACAAACAACAAATATCTAGAATACAAAACGATTTTAGGGTAAACAACCCTTTAGAGCAAAGCCAACCATTTTTGAGAAGGCTGTAATAGTCGCATCTTTCCCTTCTTTCTCAATCTGTTAAGCGAAAAGCATGAACTTGATGATAAGAATACTAAATTTCATAATGCGTGACACTAAAAAATACAAGAAAGGGGGGATCTCAAACACTACAGATAATAAAGTACCTTTGCTTTTCCGATGGGAAGGCAAAAACTGGAATCAAGAACTTCAGCAGAAACAAGGAATGACTCGCCATATCTACAGCACAGAAGTCATCAAACAAAATATCGTTTAAAACTAGAAATAATGTTAGAAATCTTCAAGCTTCAACAACTCATTTAGAATTACTAATTAAGCAGCACAACTTACAACAACTCATTTTCAAGGAAAACTACAGGATCAGGGTCCCTTATAGCAGCTTTAAGTAAACCACGAGCATCTTCTGAGAATTTATTGCATCTTGTCTGAATTAATCATCATTTGGAAACTCAGTAAAACAGAATTCCTAAGATGCCATCTAATAATCTTTGAGGGAAACCAACTTTTCACGACAAAACTTTATTCATCAAGAGCATGGCTTGCAAATTCCAAACAGAAAACCAAACACGTGGAAATCATGCGGTGCGAAAAGATGTAAAATTAAAATACTTAATTGCACACTGAATTTAAGAAAGAAAGGATGTAATCGAGATAAACGCTAACCTGCATGGAGAAGTTAAATGTCATAAACTCCAGAACAGGCTTTAGACCATAGTAAGCAGCACCAACTCCAATCCTAGTAAACCCAGCCTGCATTATATTTTGAACAAATTACACCATGCAAACAGCTGCAATATAAATCCTTTTTTTTTTATCAGGAATTATCAGTGAAACTTTTTTCATACAATGTCCACTCGTTGGTTGTAACTTCTAAGATGGAAATAAACCAACCACTCATGGTACCGAAAAATGTAACTAAAAAAGGAATATTAAAGTATCAATTTCAAACCGTTACTAGAGTTCAGAAGCAGGAAAAATTCTTTTCATGCTCAATAAGCATTTTTTTACAAAACAGAAGTTCGCATGAGGAAAACAACCCACCATGACACCTGACGCCATTGCATCTCATTACATTACAAAAATTTGAATTTGTTCATTTTATTAGATGGATGCACTGATGGTAGGAACAATAAAATTTGTACCAATCCACAAGCACTGGTATATAAACCTCAAATCAATGACAAGATTAATGTTTATAAAATGTAAACATGAAAGGAGGGGCAGCGAGGCCTTGTTTAAACCTCGCAAATAAGTGGCTGCAAAAGTAAAAATAATCGAGTAAGCGTAACGCAGTCAAAGCCACACGCGCGTATAACGTTTTTCCAAGAGCGTGTGCAACACACGAGCCAAACACATGGAGAACAAAACTGAACAATTTTCGCATCTTCGAACGTTCCGCATGAAGCATTAAATGCCAACTATTGCCACTAACTCAAAGTCGGGCGCCATCACTAGTGGACGGAATCAAAGCTTCCCAACGAAATACTTCAAGGGGCCACGACTAAACGTGTACAATAATATGCTTCCCTAAGGCTACACACTCAAAGGAGCACGCCAACCTGCGTGCGTCGTGCGACACTGGACCACACCTCCTTGCCGGGATCATGCTACATGTGTCCTTTCCCACTCCTAAATCACACGCCGCATAACCCGCAGACGGTTATGCCACGAGCGTGCCTATATAAAGGTGAACTTGCTTCACTCCCAATATACACAACACTCTTCACAACACTTCTTAGACTTTCTCTCTCAGTTCCATTACTGACTTGAGCGTCAGAGTACTAACGTGCTTGCAGGCACCTTTCGTTTCACCAAAGAGGACGCGTCGCCACCACACCGGAAGCCGTTACCCATCAGCAGAGCATTCTCTACAACCGCTGCGACTCAATTGTTTCCACCGTACATATCATTTTCCTTTTGATAATAGTTTGCACATGGAAGAAGGAATTGTTTCTATCTCCAAATTTGACTCAATTCTCTCTGGATTTTGATACCAAAGCATTTCTTCCTAGAAGAGGATATGATTGTATTCCCAATGCAATTCTTTTTCGAGCATAACATGAGCAAGAGACTTTTGCAATTCAATCCAAAGTAGGGACTATTACATTCTCTCCAATTTTAAAAGTAATTGAAAGACTAACTTGATGAACTTAATTAAAATAGTTCATAGATAACAAGCATTTCCCGAACACAACACAAGACTTACAGGTCCACACTCATATTCATTTTAAAAAATGAATTAATTGACAATAATGGTGTTAGCCAATATTTGTGAAAAGGGTATCATTTAATACTGTCAAGGGTTTGACCTAAAAAGATGACTTTATAAAAATCTATCGAAGATATATTTGCGGCGAGAATCGAAGACACTAATTCCTGTTCGATGGATAGAGAAGTCATCGAAGCATTATCATCTTTGTGGATAAGGTCAAGAAGATAGTAACGGCTATATTCGATATTCAAATCGAATGACTATGATTAGGTAGTTATAAGTCTATTTGTATAAATAGTAGTTTTTCTTAGGGAAAACGGGTCACAATTCAATCATACTCAAAATTTACACTCAATATTGTCCGTATGAAAGCGACAAACGAGTCACAAGTTGCAAAGTATGAACATGTGTACCAAATTTCGTTAAGTCTTTACAATTCCAATACATTTCTTTAAACATCTTTGCAATTTACTTAAGCATTTATAAGTATTTTCCTTTACTGTCATTTTCACTTAAATTCGATTGGATTCAACTGGGTTGGATTCGATTACTTGTTTTTATCAAAGTTCTTTAAGAACAAGTATCACGTTCGAAACGTATAATAAAAAGCACAATATGCTCTTAAGATTTACTGGTTGATCTTGCAAGTAAACATCTTTGAAACTAGCGATTGTTTACCAAATTTTAGTGTAAACAAATGGCACATTTCGATGCCGTGTTAGACACTACACATGTCTTACATAAGGTTGGTAAAATCAAGATTTTGCTTCAGGTCGAAAGAGAAGAGAAAAATCGACAATCGTAAAATCGCAATCAAAATCGAAGGATTTTACTCAATTATTTTTTAGAATCGATATAAGAAATCCTAAAATCGCAATCAAAATCGACGAATTTTGCATATTTTAGGATTCTACTATGGATTTGAGTCGTTGAAGGTGGAAAAAATCGCAAAAATAGCAATTTTAACCCCCTGATAACATATTTCACTTGATGGCTTGACGCTTTTTCCTTCTTCACCTTAATTTTTTATAATATTTATTGAATTAATCATTTTATTCAATAAATAAATAATGATGATTTTATCCAATTACTCATATTAACTATTGATGTATTTTTAACTCACATGGATTGTTCTGCAATGTAAAGTTCGAATAATGTAGTGTGTTGATATCAAGGTTTACTTACGGATTTTTTTTATGTCAATTTTGATGGTTACTTTATATTATAGCTTTAAATGAGGTCTCTACATATGGATGGTCGGAATGATATCTCGTATTATCCAATCTTTTAGTTGGATATTGGGTTTTAAAAAAATATTATTGATGTATTTTCATTATCATAAATGTAAAGTGTAAAAAAGTGTACATATATAATTCTAAATAGAGAATATAATTATAAAATAAATTGTTAAAGTTGTATAGGAAATTAAGTACTTTTTTTTAAAAAATTATTGGAAATTAAAAGTAATAATCATGGTGGGTGCTTCTCACATGCTCCTTCCTATTTTTTTTTAATTTATAAAATACCACATGTGGATTTCAAAAAAAAAACATTTATTCAAAAAATACATAGCTGTCAATTCTTTAAGTTATGTAGTGTGTCACGTAGGATTGACCAGATTAAAATTGAGATTTTGCAAAAGGGGCTAAACATAGATGGGGTCTTTGGCCATTTTTTTAATAGGGGGTGAAAATCGCTACTTTCGCAAATTTAGGGGGTCAAAAGTGTATTCGAGCCAATTATTTTTCATGTGTGAATTAGAAGATATTTGAGAAGTTCATGAAGTGATCTTTGAAAAATAAATTGGCATGCCATATTACACTTTATATATGGAAATGGATTATCTACTATTAAGGCAATGAATTTAATGTGACTTTCTCCCATTTTTTGCGCATCTCTCTCTCATAAAATACACTAAAGTATGAAGAAGTGGAAAACGGTGGTTCAAACATGCTTCCAATGCATCAAACATTTTCAAACTACCAACTTAGATGTACTTACAAGAGTGTGACTTTGTAATTTCTTACATATCGAAATAAGTATTTGAAATTATAGTTATGTTTTATCGCACACCATAAATCGGTGAGAGGATGGAATTCTCAAGGTTTTCTACCATGTACTTTCTCTCTAGGATATTCTTGTATGGTTGCCAAATCAAATCTATAGTGCTTATACGCACACAAAGATACACTTTTCTTCAAAACATTAAATCAATTTTTAATATTATTAAAAAAATGCCTTAATGTGTATGTGCTTAAACACTATAAATTTGGTCTTTTGACCATATAAAAATGGGTTAAATATGTTTTTGGTCTCTATAAATATACCAACTTTTCTTTTTAGTACCTCTAAAAATTTTCTTCAACTTTTAGTCCCTATAAAATTTTCAATCACTACTTTTGATCCCTATTTTTAACTTAATTGCTGTATTTTTTTAATGAAATTGTGCAGAAATGTGTAAAATATTCCAAAAAGAAATACAATTTTTTAACAAAACACATATTAAATATGAAATTTTAACCGGAAAATATACAAAAATTCATATTTTGTTAAAAAAATTTAATTTTGTTTGGAGAGATTCTTATAATATTATGAATTTTTCTAAAAAATTTATTAAAAAATATGAATTCTACATATGAGTTTACTTTAAATGAGGAACCAAAAGTAAAGATGGAAATTTTTTGAGGGACTAAAAGTTGAAGAAATTTTTTAGAGGGACTAAAATAAAAAATTAACATATTTATAGGGATCAAAAACATATTTAAACCCATAAAAATATGTCCTTACTTCATATCTAAATATGTCCCATTAAAATTTAGAATTAAAGTGTAACTAGCAAGTTAGTTACTCCTCTTTTTATTTACTCTATAAAAACCACACCTCTCCACATCACAACCCAAAATCACACCTCTCCGCAACCCAAATTCACACTACACTCCACAACATTCTTCAACCATTCCCTAAAAAAAAATTCTTCAATCATGGCGGTGATTCCAGTGACTTCAGTTCCACGCGAAGAACGTATCATAACCGGTTTTAAACAGTGTGACGACCATCTAACAAAGCTTATGAAAATTTGTTTAATCAACATGTTTCTCGTTGGGAAAGAAATCAAATGCAAGAATGAAAGTGAGTCTGAGAAAAAGAGGACTAAAATTCCACGTGAAGAACGTATCAGAAGCAGTGATAAACTACGTGACGATCATCTAGTGAGGCTTATGAAGATTTGTATAATATTATAATAAATTTTCTGAAATATGAATTCTACATACGAGTTTACTTTAAATGAGGACCAAAAGTAAAGATGAAAATTTTTTAGGGACTAAAAGTTGAATAAATTTTTTAGAGTGACTAAAACGAAAAGTTGACATATTTATAGGGACCAAAAATATATTTAACTCTATAAAAATAACTCCTTACTTCATATCTAAATATACAATTAAATTATTCAAAAACAAAATATACAATTAAATTGAAGCTAGCAACTTAACTTCTCTCCTTATTTACTCTATAAACACCACACCTCTCAACATCAGCTCCACAACCCAAAATCACACTGCACTCCACAACATCCTTCATGGCGACGATTCCAGTAACTTCACAATCCAAAATCACACTGCACGCCACAACATATCCTTCATGGTGACGATTCCCAGTAACTTTAGATCCACGAGAAGAATACATCAGAACCGACAAAGAGCGTAACGACCATCTACTTTGAAAATCAAGATGTCCAACTTTACTTCTTCTTGTTCTTGGGTTCTTTACAGATTTGTTACAACTTAATCTTTACATTCATTTACAACTATGGAGGTCCGAGAGGGGTTATAGGAATCAAAACCTTAACTATATGTGGGTTATTTTATTTAAGTTTCCAAACAAGAATAGTGGATGGTTTCCAATGTTTCCAATGGCACATTCCGTTTATGAAAAAGATATACTCACACATGACGAGACGAGGTGTCTTCAGCATCTTGAAAGAAACAGTCTCATTGGCCAATTGTTAGTGGGTTTGTAATGATTCTTTGTTCATCAATTTGTCATGATTCTTTAGCTTTACTATGGAATTTGCCAATCGCTGAATTTATTTATTTTACGGAATTCATTGAATTGATTTATTCATCATTCAATTTTACTATGTGATTTTACGGTATTAGTTGAATTCATTTATTTATCATTCAAATGTTTTTTTTTTAGGGAACATCATTCAAATGTTGATAAATATTAAATTGAATTAATTTAGGTCCACTCAAATTATTTAAAATAAATTTGATGATTTTTTTAATATAAATTTTGATCATATAATCTGTAGAAGATTTAACTTGGTATATAGAAGATCAATACATCAATACATGAAGGGCAGAAATTCATCACAAACTATTGCAAAGACTACGTCAGAACTGATTCCTTCCTTTGTTTTTGAAAATAACCCCTACTCACTATTGTGATGATTTGCATACGTGACAAATTATAACTGAACCAATTTTTTAGTTTTTGGTCCCTGCAAAATATTTTGTTTTTAAAAAAGGGACTATTTTCAAAAATAAAAATTTTGCAGGGACCAAAAACAAATTTTTTTACAGGGACTAAAACCAAAACGAAACATATTTGCAGGGACTAAAACCATATTTTAGCCATAACTTCTATGGTCATCTTCTTCCCTCTTCATCTTCACCTTCACCAATTAAACTTCCAACTTCACCTTCACCTTCTTCTGCTTTTCAACCCAAACTCGATCGTTTCTTCCAAACCCCACACAAACCATTCAAGCATAACAACAAGACCAAACAGAAGAACCAAACAAACGCATTAAGCTATCACAAACACAGCAAAACAAAACCTCTTTCTTCTTCAAAACAAGTTCCAAAAAACAACAACCTCGAACACATGAACCATTGCTCGAACGACTCCGACCCAGAACACTCGACAAGGTTGTCAGACAAGATCATCTCTTATCATCAAACTCAATTCTTCGTTAATCAATTCAACGCAAACGTCTACCTTCAATCCTCTAGTGGGGTCCACCGGGTACAAGTAAAACCACCATTGCAAAAGCCATTGTTAATTCATCTAGCTAGGAAAGTTAGAGTTAAAACAAATCAAACTACTGTTTTGTTTGTTGATGAAGTTCATAGGTTTAATAAATCTCAATAAGATTTATTTTTACCTGTTATTGAAGATGGTAGTATTGTTTTTTATGGTAATACTGTTTTGTTTGTTGATGAAGTTCATTGGTTTTGGTTCTTGTAATGCGTGTGTTGCTTGGAATGTAATGGAGATTGTTGATGTGAGTTATTACTAGATCATCCACCCGTGCTACCGCACGGGTCATGTATATTTAACAGCGTTATTTTAAGAGATTAATAATTCACAGATAATGTAAGACAACGCGATATAAACTTAATATTGTTAAAGGTACGATAAATGGACCTCATAAGGATCAATAATGCATAAAATGAGAAGTGGCTTTCTTAAAAGGGAATGACATGTAACTGATTTTATTTTTTTTTGAATCAGCAAATATTATTCTCGACAGGCTTGTGTAAGACACACTAACCCGCGGTAAAACCAAGAAAAACGAATACAAACTCGGCACCGTATATATACGGATCACCTTAACAACAACAAAAAAAAAAAACACCAAAGACCTTTAAATAACCAAAAAGAGGTGCCCCCTAAAGAACTACATCTTTCCACACAAAAAAATGAGGCTAAGGTATACATTAAATAGGACACCAGTGAGCTAAAAAAACATCATCTAGACCTATAAAACACAACACAAACGCATACCCCTGCCTCATGATTCACGAAAAGAAAAACAAAGGACAAAGGCTAGACATAAAACAAAAGTGCAGCACCCAAAAGCACAAACAACACTACGGTTCCTAATGACAGTAACCATAAACCTGCTACCTAAAAACCAGCAACCTCACGCAGCCAACCTTGAGGCACCAAAACAAACCTGCTGCCCCTCGAGGGCACACCGCAAAGGACAGAAACCACTTCGAAAAAGTCCACCAAAACTACCACTATTTTCTCAACAGACAATCGTTCGGGTTCCAACACCATTCGTAGTACAAACAATGGTAGATGCACTATATGCACACAAAGCAGACATAGAAACTGCAGCAGCGAAAACTCTTGCCCAAACCACAACAATGCAATGAAAGGCGTAGAAATAGTCATGAAAATCTTTGTCGATGCAATATTCCTCTACTAACCACCAAGAGGCTTACATATGAAAGATGAATAGAACAACATAAAGCAAAGGAAATTTTTAAAATGGGAATTCAAAATAGAACGATAGAGATGTAACCACAAACCTATTCATTATTGTATATCTTAGAATAGCAATATGAAAGTTGAAGTCACAATAAAATCTTTGTTGTATCATATAGTGTAGATGGATTCCAATCAAAGCTTCAAATCAACCACCAATGTGAAATGGGAAAATTACATTCTCAAGAACAATGAAACAAAACAACAATTAGAATTTCAATCAAATATTTTAAAATAACCAAATCAAATTCCAGCAAGCTTTGAAAACTAATTGTCATATTTAAATTCTGAACAGTCAAATTTTTATTATGTAATGATTTTTTCAAAAACTCAAAAGGCATAAATAGTAATAAAAAGAAATTGATTCCTACCATTACACCAAAGAGATAACATATCAGGTTGGTGTTGCATTCAAATATTGAAACAACCTCAAAACAGACTTGAATGAATCTCATTCACCCATACAATTTTTTAAAAAAGCCCTAGCAATCAAATGCCCCTAATTTGCTTGAACCACTTTCTTAATCAACTGGTTGTGTATGTTGTGTTGTAGTAGCTTGATTACAAAAAAAAGATTAAATATAAAATAAGAACTAAGAGTTATTACCTCTTTCAAAAAAAAAATTAAAAATAAACAAAACTCACCGCGATAAACAAAGCTCCAACAGACCCAAAAGCTTCCTTCATAACACCAAAGTACGTGTGGTTACACCGGCATGCGTAAAACGCATGAGAAAATCAACAGAAACTTCAGCGAGCACATCGATGATAAGAATCAAGGCGAAAGAAGGAAGCACGCCGAGAACTTTGAGAATCGCCGGAATTTAAATGATTCCGGAGCCGATTATGCTGGGGGCGACATTGAATACGGCGTCGATCAGAGACGGTTGCAGCGGAGACAAAACGACCAAAATTGATGCCGCCATGGATGATGGTGGTGATACGGAGGGTGATGGTTGTGATACGGGGGTAGGGGAAGAAGGTGAGGAAAGGAAGATGAAGAAGGAGAAGAAGAGGGAAGCATGGGGCTCTGTAGAGTTTGCATTGGTATTGAACAATAAATAAATAATGGAGAGGTGAGATAGTAACATCAGTTGTGTTGTTTCTCTGTATGCGCGTGTATCAATTTTCAAAGAGTGATTTGATCAACGGCTGATGTGCTAACCTCCCCTAATTATAATGATCTAACGGTCTGGATAGATTGGAGCCAAAAAAGTAGATTTAGGGTTTGGAAATTAGGGTAAGCATGTTTGCTAGGATTAGATATAAATGATTTTTTGTTTTAGGTATGAAGTTGGAAGATGAAGAGGAAAGGAGATGATTATAGAATTTATCATAAGTTATTAGTTCATGGTATGTCATGTGTGCTTTTTAAATTCAACCATTGATCTTCACCAAAAAAATAATAATTCAACCATTGATCATTAATCTTAACTGACACCTGGAAATGAGTTAGTAAACGGCGTAATATTTATGGGACCAAATTGAAACACTTTATAGTTAAGGAACCAAAGTAAAAACCAAAAATAAATTAAGAGACCAGATGATGTATTAAGCCTAAAAACTATCAAAAGCTTATTTTTCTCTGTTTAGTTCAGTTTATGCATCATTCCATTACCGATTAAAAGGGAATAAGGTCATATGAAAATGTTAATGGAGTCAATTACAACTTAAAGTCATTAAACACAATATTCATACACTTATAAGTGATAATGAATCAAAGTAATTTCGGGCCTTCAACTATCAAGAGGAGAAGAAAGCTCAAATTTTTAAAAGGAAAGAGCAAAACCCATGTTAATTTTTGTTTTGAAGAAAAAAATAAAAAATTAATTATCTATAACTATTAATAAAGGCAAAATACTAATTTGGTGTAGCCTATTTTTCTTCCTAATTTACCTCTGGTTATTTGTAAATATTCCATAAAAAATAAACCGTTGGAAGTAAAATTTTATTTTTTTAAGGAAGCTGATTATCATATTTGAAAATCAAAATGTAACTTCTTTCCTTTACAACCTTTTTGTCATTGACCTTTATTCCATTACAACCTTTCTTTACAATTTTCTCTTCTACCATATTTTCCGCGCACTACCATTTCTTTTCATTGATATTTTTAATCTTCCCATTAATTTTAAGTGGGTTTGTTTTTTACAGCAAAAAAGTGAAGAAAAATGGAAAGTTGCACCGACCCAGCATTGAAAAAAAGGGAAAGAGAGAGAGTTGGGGAAGGTGTTGTTGAAGAAGACAGGGTTTGGTTATGCTTAAAATTGATTATACCATACCATGATCACATAAAAAAGATGTTTTACCATTTATTATATTTGTTGTTCACATCTTTTTTATAATTAGTCGCACGGATTTTTGTGTTTGTCACTTTTATGTTCCCACACTACCACAACTAACGTACTTGCAAGAAATGCTTGCTTCCCTTTTGTTTCTTATTTCATGGTTTGTTTCTTTATATTCAATATGACTTTATTTTTATTTTTGTTGCATGTTCATGCCTGATTTTTATAGTCAAAACTAATTACTATCTATAATCTATAACATATTAGAAAAGTTTTGTTTAGAAAATTCCCTCAGCAATTATTATCGATTAACAACACACAATCTTCATCCTTCTGTGTAACTGTAACTAAACAAGCGGTTTCTAAAATTGTGATCTCATTGGCTTTCCCCACTCACAATTAAACTCATTGCCAAAAACGCTTCATCCTCTCCCACTGTATAGACAGCTGAAATGTATACAGTTATAGTAACTAGCAAAGTGCATGTGTGCGTGTGTGTGAGAGAGAGAATACTTGGATACTTGGATTTACATCTTAAATTGGACAAGGTTAAGAACATATGACCACGTGCCCGTCTATGAAGAGGAAGAGAAACATGTGTTACTGTCACTCCCATATTTAAATTGAAATACAAATTATAATTGTTCATGAAGAGGAAGAGAAACATGCGTTACTATAATGTTCACGTAAGAACATATGATACGGAGAAGTCCACTCCCATATTTAAATTTTCATCTACACTTTTTCATATAAATTTCTCATAATCTCACCTTTTCTGCCTGGGATGTCTACAGTTTCTAATTTTCCAAATTGCATCTTATAAACATGGAATGAGGGTTTGCCTAATTGTGTTTTGACTTTTGTAGTTTTTGAGGGTACAAAAACTGAATTATATTTCTTTTGTTCATATTAATTTCATACTAATTTTTACTCGATCCACAACACACATGCAGGAAATGGGCAATAGCACAACACATCCTATTCTTCAACATGAACTATGATGATGACATCATATTTACACATATCACATGAGAAAGATTCCTAGGTTTTATGTAATTTTGCTTGGTTTAATTGTTTTTATGTTCTTGGTAATAAGCGCAAGAGCAATATTGATTCATTGATGAATTCAAAGATACATCTAAATTTGGTTTTTCCGGTTCATCTTTTTTTTTTTTTTTAAATTTACATGTGTAGATGTCACAGTGTTGTTTCTAATGTATGTGTTTGTGCTTATAGCGAATATCCTATCACCATCTCATATATGTGGATGACTTTTAGGTTGAATTTCTCTCATATCATTGTCATCTACTATTTTTATCTCTCTAATAGTGACAATTTTTTTTCGTGTTTCCGCATGAAGCAGTCCACAAGTTCATGGAAGGGGATGAGTGGAGGTGCTGCCATCATCCAAGATAGACATAGAGGTTTCCTTATTGATTTCAATATATGCTAAAAGAACTGAAATGCACCAACTACCAAGGGTTTTTTGTTCAGTTTTTCATTGTACTTTTTATTTAATCTTCTTATTTTATTCTAACTAATATTTCAAAAACAAAATAATTGAGAGCGGTATATAAACATGAGAGTTATTAGGGTATCTTGAGGAATAGTTTGAAATAGTGAGATAACAAAAATAGGAAGAAATCAGGAATATCAACGGAGCATAACAACAATGTCTTTTAACAGGAAAATTGAGATTGAGGTACGTGGTGAAGGCAACACTGTGAAAGTCGCATAGAGTCGGTGTCGAACGTTGTTCTTTCACCTTCAAGATAGAGAAATGAAAAAAGGGGAAGGGTGGTGGTATCCTTGGCTGCCAGCGAAAAGGAGCAATGTGGTTGATTCAAAGACCAAGAAAGCATCATTAATTGTTAGTAAAATGGGTTATCAATTTGTTTATTCAATTTTTTTTCTCAATTCTATTTTTATATGCTTATTCCTCCTTTTGATTTTCTATTATAAGTTTTTACTCATTCATCAAAAAGAAATCATCTCATACCAATATCCTCAGCACCACGTCTAAATGGAGTTTCATATTCTTCAAATATATTGTTTGTATACTTCTATTTTTTGTTTCTATTTCATGTTTTTTTTTCTTACCATTTTTTCTTTGATTTTGTGTTTCATCTATGAGCTGGCTCAAAATTAAAGATGTAACCTATAGATTGGAACTAAAGATTAAATATATTTCACTAAGAAAGGATATATAATGTAAGGTGACCAACACGGTGCCGACAAAAGGACTGCCAGACTCACAATGGCTTTGCTGAGGGTGCAACCCCCTATTCTCACTCTTTTTTTTGTCTTTCTCACACATTTTTTAGTTTTCTTCTATTTGAAAAATTCCAATTTTTTATTTCCTTCTACATTTAGTAATTTTATCTTTTGTTATTTTATTTATTTTTTGCTTATAAATGGTATCATGATGATATTCTCATATTGGGTCAAGGCAGCAAATGGATGTCACCAAGGAACAAGGAAAAGGGATCGAAACTGGAAGATAGAGGTGCATAATCTATTAGCTGACTCACATAATTATATTTTTTTTGAATATTTACGCATAATTGTTTCTATCAAGTTAAGTGACTGATGCTGATTTAAATAAATTTTTCTTTCTGATTTTGTTGTTCATTTTGAATTAAAGGCCAGGTGATTAAGTTGATTTAACGATATAAGTTGAGAAAACTACTTCTTCAAATTCAATTACATGGAAGTAATTAGTATCTTGCAAAGTTTATACGGTTGGACATGTTATCATACATATAAAACTATATTATTACTGTTACACTTCAAGCGATGATCATAAAATTTTATCTACGTTTACTTACAAAATATATGCTTTTTACCGTCTTGCACAACAATATAATAAAAAATTTCAAACTAATCATAGAACTGAATAACCAAATTATTCCTTGACAAACTTAATTAGAATCAAATGATTTTATATAAAAAAAATGCCTCTAAATATTTCACTGAATAATTGATGAATCGAGAAAATGCTTGGTTGTTCGTGTAGCTAAGAAACCGAACAACGATATGAGAGATAGATCAATAGAACATTTGTTTTGTCGTGTCATGTGTGTGTGCGTTTGTGTGTGTCTGAGAGAGAGAGAGATAGAGAGAGAGAGAGAGAGAGGGAGGGAGAGAGAATGGAATCCTAGGATAGGAAAGGAGGGTACATGAATGAAATATTACTTAAGGTTTTCCTCTCTATGTTACATTGACTTTTTCAATCAAATATATCGCAAAGTATGAAAAGGTGATATGCCTAATGTGTAAACATTCTTTCACTCTTTTTAAAATGTCTTCGTCCTTTACAAGACTTATCAAAGTTTTGTTTTTATTTCTTCAATTGGTTTGGCTTAGATGTTCTAAATTTTATATTTTGTCATAGACTCAAATGACTTGAGAAATAATATAGAGCACATGTGTAATGATTTCTATAAATTGTTTTAACGATGGGAAAGATTTAATGTCTTCATCAAACATCCTCCATAGATAGATGTGTATGCATCTTAAAACTAAGTATATATTAAGTAACTTCATCTCAGAGAAGTGCATGAATTACATATCTTACATTTTTTATCAAACTTGATCCTTCTTTATTGATCAAGCTTGATCATTCTTGTAATTCTAATAATTTTCTCCAGGATATACCAAGAAACAATAAACCAACATCGATGTTCAAAAATATACTGTTTATGAGTTACATGCGTTAACGCAGTAGAAAGAGCGGACAGACGGGCACGGGACGCTAGTGCAAGATAATATCATTATATCGATTTATTATATCTTATTAAGGGTAGCTTTGTCTTTTCAAAATATCTAGTATTTATACCTTATTGTAGCCCTTTTTACTTTTGCCCGTATGAATGAAACCCTAGCCGTCTCTCTTGTTATTTACGACGAAACTCTATGATGTTAACATGATATCAAAGAGTAAGGTTGATTATATCTAATTGTTATGGTTCGGTTACTAAAATCTAGATTGAAAATTGAGTTGTGATCGGGTTGGATTTTGATTGTGTATTCTATGCCGATCGGTTTGGCGTTTTGATCAATTGCTTTTGGAGAGTACGACATTTTTCAATCTTTGTGGGTAGTGAAAGAAATGCGTGCGTTTTGGAAGATACTGTTTTCGATGGTTTGCAATTTGTGAAGGTAATAATTGTCTCTTGAATTCTTATTTGGTTTTGATTATTCTTATTGGCTGGTTAACAAACCCTAGTCAACTTTGGAATGCAAATAGCGTGTTTTTATTCAATTGTTTTGGTTGTCTCATAGTTTGTTTGAAATGCTTGGTGAAAAAGATGATTATTTTTATTGAAGTTATGTAATGAAATTTTTTTGAAAGGAAAAGTATGTGGAACTTCCGTTAAGACCACAGATAAAATGGATGAAGCAATAACTCAGTCAATGATAGAAAGAGTCCCAAGAGTCACAACGGCAGCTGATTTCAGGTATGCAGATAGAACAACAACTCTTGGTAGAATTGCTGTTTTGTAATGACCAACACTTGCATTTTTTTTTTCTTTTCCAATCATTCACCACATTCAATCAATCATTCATATGTCATAGAAAAATCAATTCATTCAATCATTTTCAAAATCAATTATAGCTAAAAATAGGCACAATCAAATCAATTCTTCCAAAATCATTCAAATGTCATATAATAATATGCAATATGCAAATGTCACGGCAATGTCATTAATTTACGGTATTAACAATAATGTCACGTATAAACTATAATTTGCAATCAATAAAATTCTAAAAAACAAGTGAACATAATACTACCCTCCTCCTTCTCCTTCGGGCAATTTGAAGCTTGATGGCGGGGTGCATCTCATCCTGCATTGTCCTCGGTAGACCGTGGTGGTACTTGTGTGATTCGCCATCACGCAACCACTCCTCCATTATGCAGTAGACGTTCTGTATGACCTGGAGTGTGTTGGGACGGACTTTTCCGTGGTCCTTCGCAATAGTTATCTCCTCCTTAGATAGCCTAGAAGGTGGTACCTCAATAACCTCCACATGTGGGATCATCAGAGAATGACACGGGAGAACCATTAAGTGTACCCCGCTTTAGTCCGTCAGGAGTTCTAAAACCAGTATGAGGTCTCTGTGGAGAGTTCCAACTGCCAGCCTTAATCTTCCTCCCGTGTGACGGTGTGAGACAGGCTTTAAAAAATGCGACGTCTAAGTCTGAAATACAGAAAAATAAAACAAAAAATAAACCGTTAAAAATATAAACATTTGAATAATTAAAAAATATAACATTTGAACTGGTAAAAATATAATAATTGAACATTTTAATAATTAAAAAATAATAATAAACTTACTTCAACGTCGCTCTAAAGCTCGCAAGCGATATGTCTACCGAATACGACATGCCAATAGAGGTCATTGTCTCCTTACCAAGTCTCTTCCTGTTTGGTCTGTCAGATATATCCACATAACATTAAACAATGAAAAAAAATCTATCAATCAAAAATTCATTGAGACATTTCATCAAACAAACGCTTGGAGTTCTACATAAACATTATCGGGTCATTGTGTTATTTCAATCTCTAAACTACCACATTTACACTCTAACTTAATCTAATCAACATTTACAGTACATCTTCTAAGTAATTTGATCATTAACTACCAAAAACACTTACAATTTCATTAACCATAAAAAAGTAACATTTCACAATTTTAAACAAAAAAAATCTAACATTTAAAATTAAAAATACCATTGCAGAAAGATCATGAACACATATTGGTTGGTCACACTTGTAAAAGAAGTAATAAATTATTTTTATATAATGATGTAAAGTTAGTGGGATCTATTTAAATACTTTTTATTGGAGTCATTGAATACTTAATATATACTTTTATTAAAAAATTATGGCTTAAATGCAATTTTACCCCCCCCCCCCCCCCCTATTTTGATTGAATCTGAATTTTACCCCCCCTATTTTAAAACTTGGAATTTTACCCCCTCTATTTTGATTGAATCAGAATTTTGCCCCCCTTATTTTGAAACTCGGAATTTTACCCCCTCTATTTTACGTTTTTCAGAATTTTACCCCCTATTTTAAAATAAAGAATCAAAAAATACTAGAAAAATAAATAAACGATTTGAAAATATTAATTTGGTAAAAAAAATAAGGAAAACAAGAAAACACAAAAAAAAAAAAAAAAATAGAATTTTTTTGTAATTACAAGAAAAAATTCAATTAAGAATACATGAAAAAACTAGTTTGCACCTCTAAATATTTTCTATTTTCATGTATTTTCATACTAATTTTTTATTTTATTTTTAGTGATCATACTAGTTTAATGCATTTTTTTCTAGTATTTTTTATTCATTTTTTTAAGTATTTTTTTGGTTTTATTTTTATTTTTTCATTAATAAACATATAATACAAATAATTAATTACGTGGATATAATAGGGGGAGGGGGTAAAATCCTGAAAAACATAAAATAGGGGGGGTAAAATTCCGAGTTTTAAAATAGGGGAGGCAAAATCCAGAATCAATAAAAATAGGGGGGGTAAAATTTTGAGTTTTTAAATAGGGGGGTAAAATTCAGATTCAATCAAAATAGGGGGGGTAAAATTGCATTTAAGCCAAAAATTATAAATAATTGATGTGTACTGGTCCATTTAAAAAGTCCCTCTTTATTAGTGAACTACCATTACCATTGTGAATGGTCTTGGTAATTGAATCTCCAATGGCTATGTAAGTTTTATTCCTAAGCTTGGTTTAATTTTCACCGAAAATGAAAAAATAAATCCATATCCTTGGTAATTGAATCTCCAACGGCTATGTAAGTTTTTTTTTTTTTTGAGAGACCAACGGCTATGTAAGTTAATTATCCCTAGGCTTGGTTTTCACCAAAACTGAAAAAATAAATCTTCTTCATTAGAAATTAAATCTCCAACGGCTATAATTCATAGAAAGTCAAATTTATATAAATTTATCAATCCGTTATAAATACCAAATTATTCGACCGTTGAGACCTGAAGTAGTCAATATAAAGAGAAATCTTCTTCATTCTCAATCTCTTCTCATCAGCTTCAATCTTATCTCTCTACACAAAAATAATTTTTTTTTTTTAAGGCTACACAAAAATATTATGATTATACGTTCAATTTAGTTATATGATTGATCAAAAGGCCTTAAGACCCATCGTTGCAGACCAAGTCATAGCCTCATAGGTATGTTAATGTAATTGCTTTATTCTTTTCATCTAATATTTTCTTGCCTTCAAATTTTGTTCAAAGAACTATATCTCTCACTTTACAGAATGGAAACATTTTCACAACTGGAATCTCAGATACATTTAATTTAAATCATAGCATAAGTTTTTATTTTGACTTTTGGGTTTTATCTGCAACTTTTTCAGGATCCATAATATTCTTGGTACTGTGGCAATAACTGAATAAGTGATTCCACCCTTGAGATTTATAAATGCATCCAAGACTGATGATTTCACAATAGAACACAAGGTATGTCTTTTTTGAATCATGTTATTAGTATTATATGCTATCGTACTGTCTTTTTGGATGGAAGTTTTTTTTTTTTTCGTGCACCATTAAAAAAAAATGCAAATTTACCTTACTGGAAAAAAAATACCAAATTTTTCCTACTTGTCGACAGCCCCCTGCTACATGAAAAAATACCTATTTTGGGTTGCATGGTGCATCCTGAAACAATGGCAAGTATAGTGTGAAAATTATGAATAAAAGTGAAATATTTATAGATAAGGAAATGGTTAAATATGTTTTTCGTCTCTATAAAATTGAGAACTTTTAAGTTTAATTATTATTTAATTTTAATAGGTTTTTTAATTCCTACAAAAAAGAATTACTTCTAATTTTAGTCGTTATTACAACAAAGTTCGTTTAATTATCCTTAAACTCTTAAATTTTTGAACGATATTTTTGAGACAAGTATAGAACACTATGAAAGGTCAATTTATTAAAATTTAGAATTTTTTAACATGAAACGAATGAAATATGTATTTTTTTTAAACGACAAAAGTTAAAGATAAAATTAACAAAATCTGGACGTAGAAATTAAATTTTGCGACAATTTTTTGCAGATGAACTTTTAGTAATGTTCTAAACACGTCTGTGAAAAATTGTTCAAAAACTCAAAAATTTAAGCATAAATGAAACAAATTTGAATTGAGGAGGGACTGATACTAAATGCAGAATTTTTTTTTAGACACTTAAAGAACTATTAAAATTAAGTAAGGATTAAACTTAAAAAATTCCAATTTTATAAGAACGAAAAATATATTTAACCCATAAGGAAATAATGTTACTTCCGAGATTTTAAAAGTGTTATTGAATATAACTTTAACTTGCAACAAGTTTTTTTGTCAAAAAAAAAAAAACTTGCAACAAGTTATAGCATAGTTAGAATTCTGTGGCATAGTTATAAATGAATAAGAAAAGCTAGAAAATATTCTCAACTTTCCATGCATTATAGGTATTGTTGCAACAAGCAGTGAAGCTAGAAATTTTTTCTTGAGGTGGCCACATATATAGTAAAATAAAATATTTTTTAAAATTAATAGTAAATTTTACCAATAAATGAAAAAAAAATCACAACAACTATTTCTTATATAAAATGTACTTTATAAACTACAATTAAAGCAACAAGAATGAATTATAATTTATTAATTACTTATTTTTTAGCTATCCAAAAAAAAAAACTTATTCAAAGGGTTAAATTTTTTTCTTACAATAATAAAAGGTTAATAAAACATCGTTTTCTTTCTTTTTTTTTTTCCAATTTAATCATAAATTAATAATACACAAAAAAAAAAAATTGAGTGGGTTGCGCCTATATGAAATTTGTTTGACTAATTGTAATAGTTTTTTGTTGTTCTCATATTTTCTTTGTTAAATTAAAGAATATAATTATTCTTTTTTTTGGGTGTTAATCCTCTGATATTTAGAACTTTGCTACTTCTAAAGTATATACACTTCAATGTTGTTAGGTTATTTTAACAATTTACCATGATACTTGACATAAAATACATCCCTTTCTCCCCAACTTAAACACAACAAAACTCTAATTGAATGTTCCCCTATCCTAAGGCAAGGGACAAAGTACAATAAAGTTAAGGGTTCAACAAAGTGAAATTATCAAAGTCCTAAAGTGAGTCACACATGAACTAGATTTTGAGCAATTTTGGGCAATTTCAATGAGCATTGTGCTTATGAATATTGACGGTTGATGTTTGAGAACTTGATTCATTTGACTTAAATTGGGGTAAAAAATACTCACTCTTCTCACGGGTAGGCTTTATGTGATCAAGTGTTTCAACTCAATTTCAAAAATGTCTTGATCCTTTCCATGCTTTCATACAATTCAAAACAATTATTAGATTTAACATTACAAAAACAAGTTAGACAATGAGTATTGGTCTCCGGCATATAATATCATAATTTGAAGCTACCTCACATTAAGGCTAAGTACTAAGTGGTTCAAGAACAATCATGTTTATAAGAAGAATTAGATGAGATACATTTTGTGCAAAATACTAATTTCAAATTCTAGTAAAGACCTAGAAAAACGGGAAATCAATACCTTGGATATTCGTTTTCTCTCAATTCATATCATTATCACACACCTGAGTTCAGAATTGCTCACTATTTGGCTCTTTCGAGCACTTCAACTTTGATGTTCATGAGCACTTTTCGTTTTAAGAGACATAAGGGATAAACTTTTTAGCAAGTGTACTAAAAATATATCAAAGTAATAAAATTAATGCTTAAATATGTATTTGATCCCTGCAAATAGGGGTCGCTTAAAATTTGGTCCTTGCATTCACTAATCCTTGCAAACAAACCCTGCAATTATTAATCATTTAAAAATTGGTCCTTCTACCCAGTTAATTACAGCCAGGTCATCTGTTTACTGACGTGGCGCTGTTTAATCGGTCTCCACTTGACAAGTCAGCCATCTGGGCATGGGAATGGACGAAAATGCCCCTATTCCGGTGAGGCCAACGTAAAATGACGAAACTACCCTCTAATCCTTCATTTTGTTGGTTGCTACGAATTGAGATTTCTAGGTGACGAAATTAGGGTTTCAATAGGGGATTACGGTTTCAAAACACGATTGAACTTGCTATCTCATACGAATCGAAAGAAATGAAGTTTTGTGACTCGTTTTCAATGGCGAATCCAATGGAGATCACAAAACTTCATTTCTTTCGATCCGTATGAGATAGCAAGTTTTTTTGACACATAAAATATGCTACTTTTGAGCACTTATCAATACATACACTCATTTATAAATATTTTTTCATCAAAATCTTGAAGGACTTGGACAAGTTTTTTTGTAAACTTCACAGATATGAAAGGAACACCAAGAAATACAACTTCAAAAATCTTAATTAAACTTTAGCTTTTGTTAAGAACTTCTTCCTTGGTTTCGTTCTTACTTTTGAACTGATTGCAATATCTTTACAATTTTCAAATAAAGTTATGTTCCTCTACAATGTTTACAATTCACTTTGATAGGCCCTTCGGAAAAATCCTACATTTTTGCATAAACATACAATGCATTATTTTGCATTCATAGTTTCTAGTTCGTGTCTCACACCGGTCTTTCCAATAAAAGGTCAATCCATCAGTCGACTTGCATCTACAACACTCGAGCAAATAAGAGAAAGAGAATGGATCATCTTGAACAAGAGAACCATAATCTTCGTCAAGAGGTGACAACCCTCCGGGCCGAAATGGAGATATTGTGGAACTTAGTATCTTTGATGACGGTTGCACAGAGTCACCTCTTGTCAGCACTCAAGCTCAGACGGTTGCTTCCACTACACCTATTTCAACAGTGTTCGCCAACACTCCTCAACATGCTATGCTGGAGGGTTATCTCTGGAGCACACCTTTAAGTTCTGGTGAAGTATTCCGTCCCGTTGTCTCTGAGGTTCAAGCTCCGTTTGTGCAACAGACGACGCCTATCCCTCAAACTGGCCTTCCATTCCCACAAGCTGCTATGACTTACTCATCACCTTTGACCCAGAATGATAAAGAATCCTTCAAAACATATTTCAAAGCATATGCCCAATGGTGGAGAGATTTCACTGCACAAATTCGTCCACATCTGGAAGAGAAAGAGTGGACCAAGATTTTCCTGAAGACTCTGGATCAGTTCTATTATGATAATATGGTTGCTAGTGCACCCAACAACTTCGCAGAGATGGTGACCATGAGTATGCATCTTGAAGAAGGGGTTCGTGAAGGACGTTTGGTCAAAGAAAATGTTCCCACCGATCGTTCCGAGGATGAAGACCAGGAAGTTAATATGGTGAAAAGGCATCCTTAACAACCCCAATTTCAACAATATCAACAAAAGTATTAACAACAGCCTCGACAACAGGCTCCAAGAATACAAATTGATTCGATTCCTATGAAGGCACCTCTTTCGGTGCCAGCTAGATTGTCAGCGTGGTACATGCCCGACCTCTTTTGTGTCTTCCATCAAGGGAAATCAGGTCACGATATTGAGCACTATTTTGCTTTTAAGAAAATAATTCTGAAGTTGATTCGAAAAAACCTCATGCCTTTCGAAGATTTTGAATATGAATATGGAAGTTACAGCTAGAATGTTTAGCTTCAATTGGTGGATTTTAGCCGTCAAAAGACCTCTGTCAGACATGACCAACTTGGGCCATCTCGGTTGTCAAAAGACCTCCGATCTGAAACATCTCTAAATCAAAGACTCGGAACGGTGGAGTTCAAAGTTGTTAGGAAGAATATAGGTTATTGTGTTCAACGTTCCTTTATAGTAACCATTTTTCAAACTTTTTAAAATCCGTGGAGCCACTCCATTGGCCACTCCATTTAATTTAATTTGAATTTTTGCCCATTTATTTGAAATTCTCTTTTATTCTATTTGCAAAATTTTATTCTATTTTTGATGTTAACACTTAAAGCAAAAAGCACTAAACAAGTTCACTTTCATCTCGGGTGGGACGAAATGATTTTTTTTTAAAAGCATAAAACAACAAACAAACATAAAATTTGAACCAAAGAGTTGTAGAAAGAAACATCAGCAACGACCCAATTGCAGCTAAACATTCCATGTGTCACACCACTAGGCACCATGATCTCGTAGCGGGTTAACTTGCATATTCATATTCAAAATCTTCGAGAGGCAGGAGGTTTTCTGGTATCAAATTCTGAACTATTTTCTTCAAAGAAAAACAGTGCTCAATATCGTGACATGATGCCCCTTGATGGAAGGCACAAAAGAGGTTGGGCCTGTACCGAGCTGACAATCTTGCTGGCACCGGAAGAGGTGCCTTGGTGTGGACCAAATTCCTTTCAAGCAATATTGGAAACAAATCTGCATACTTCATAGGAATCAGATCAATCTGTGTTCAGCCTGTTGTTGATATTGTTGAAATTGGGGTTGATAACCTGGATTTTGAACAACATTGGCGTCATGCATAACAACGACAACAGGGTGATAAGCCGGATACTGTTGTTGAGGTTGACTTTTCAGCATACTCACTTCATGGTCTTTGGTCTCGAAACCATCAATGAGAACACTTTCTTTAACAAAACTTCCTTCACGGACCCCTTCTTCAAGACGCATAACCACACCATCTCTGCAAAGTTGTTGGGTGCACTAGCAACCATATTCTCATAATTGAACTGATTCAGAGTCTTCAGGAAAATCTTGGTCTACTCTTTCTCGTCCAGAGGTGGACGAATTTGTGCAGCGAAATCTCTCCACCGTTGGGCATATGCTTTGACGGATTCTTTATCATTCTGAGTCATGGCCTGCAGTTCGTCTCTATCTGGGGCCAAGTACGAGTTGTAGTTGTATTGCTGGACGAAAGCCTCGCTCAAATCATTGAAATATCAGACTTGTCTAAACCCATATACCCCAATAATGCGGTACCAGTCAAGCTGTCTTGGAAATAGTGGATGAAGAGCTCATCATTATCAGCTTGATAAGACATCTTTCTTACGTACATCACCAGATGAATCTTAGGGAAAGTGTTCCCTTTGTATTTCTCAAAATCAGGGACTTTGAATTTGGGTGGTATCACAACATTGGAAACCAAGCAAAGATCGTAAGCATTTATTCCAAACAGTTCTTTCCTATGGAGAGCTTTCATCTCTCGTTGTATCTCATTATATTTTTCTTGCAAGTTATCAACTCTAACATATGATTTCACACTTTCGGCATGGAAGATAGGTCCATGGTTTTGCTGAGTTGTGGGAATGGAAGACCAGTTTGAGGGATTGGCGTCGTCTGCTTCACAAAAGGAGCTTGAACCTCAGAGACATCGGACATAATACTTCACCAAAACTTAAAGGTGTGTTCCGGAGATAATTCACAAGCATAACATGATAAGGAGTACTAGCGAACACTGTTGAAATCGGGGTAGTGGAAGCAACCTTCTAAGCTTGAGTGCTGACAATAGGAAGAGATAATGGCTGACTTTATGCAACCGTCGGCAAAGATAGTAAGTTCCTTTTTCTTTTAGAACTTTTTCATATCTTTTTGAAAAGCAAAAACAACATGTATATTTTCTTTGAACTTCTGAGTAAGAGAAGCATAGATCAACATCCGAGAACGTTTAAAGTCTGCAAGATAAACATGATCATCTGATGTGGGAAGACCTCGGTCAAAAAAAAAAAAAAAAAGGAAAAAAGAGAAGCTCGCTAAGTCGAAAACCTGAAAAGGCGGCTTAGGCAAAAATGAGCGTCCCGGTGGACTGAAAACCTGAAAGGGCGGTCGAGAAATAATATATTCTCGGTGGGCTGAAAACCCGAATAGGTGGTCCAGGAAAAAATTAGGGGAATACACAAAAAAATACATATTCCCGGAGGACTGAAAACCCAAAAGAGATTCAAAAAATAAAGAGAAAGACAAAATAAACAAACAAAGACATAGCATGTATCGGTAGCTGACAATTTTATTTCCTAATTGGTTTAATTAAGCTATCTTGGTACCGATAGGAGATACCAATCAGTTTGCTCCCCAGTGAAACTCTTTTATCCTCGATAGAGTTACATCCCTTTCTTTAAACGAACTCGATTATCCTTTTATTTTGTTCTATTAGGTCATCTTTTCCGTCTTTGCATTCATACTTATATCACAAATATTCATAGCATGTTATTCATAACATTACTTTCTTAAGCATTTTAAATTGGTCAAAAATGGCGTACTTGGTATTTAAAAGTTTCATCTTTTTAAATCCTTGTGACGGAGAAACTTAAATAGGGGCATCTGTCATACCCCATTTTCTGACCGTTTAAAAGAAAATTTCTCGTGTTTCAAAGGCGAAGAGTTTCGTCGTTTCAGACAAAATTTCGGCAGAGAGGTTACTTTGAAGCACCTCATTTTGGTTCCGAAGGGACAGTTCTAAGTTTTTTATTTTATTTTTTATGCTTTAATACAATTCAAACCAATTATCAGATATAACATAACAAAAACAAGTTAGACAATGATTATCGGTCTCCTGCATATAGTATAACAAATTGAAGCTATATCACGTTTAGGCTAAGTACTAAGTGGTTTAAGAGTAAACATGTTTATGAGAAGAACTGGATGAGATAAATTTTGTGCAAAGTACTAGTTTCAAATTTTTAGTGAGTACCTAGAAAAACATGAAACCAATACCTTGACTTTGCGCTTTCTCACAATTCATATCATCATCACACACCTGAGTTTGCTCAATATTTTGGCTCTTTCGAGCACTTCTACTTTGATGTTCATTAGCCATTTTCTTTTTAGGACACAAAAGCAAGATTTAACAAAAAAATTCTTCCAAAGCATATTAGTTAAAAACAAACAACAAGCTAAGTTATTTAAACCAAAGTAAACATAATTGATAGTACTGAAAGAAAATTATTGAGCACTTCAAACCGTGCTCAAAAGTAAAGAAATTGAAATTTGTTCCAACATAGAAATAAAGACATAAAGTAAACACACTAAGCAAAAGCATAAAGCATCACAAAAAACACAAAGAACTATGATCAATGGTCAGCATCATCATCCATCACATCATCAACACTGGTTGTCCTCTCTTCATCATCATTAGTGCCACCGTATGTACCACCCCCTCCAGAGTAAATTGTTCTGTCCCTAGGCCACATGCAAGACTGCAGAAATTGGTCAGGAGTTAGCGAAACCAAGAGAGCATCATAGATATGATGGTAGATTCTCTGGTTACTGCGGAAAATTGCAGCATGTTGATCCATCATGAGGTAGTCCCTCTGCTCGTCCCTCTGCTCCTGCTGATGTATCCAAGCAGAAAAGTCAAAAGGCCCTGGCTGCTGAGGAAGCTCCTGCTTTGGTGCACCCTCAAGAGGTATCTTTAGCTCTGGGTTAGGTGATGTAAGATTTTTACATGTCATAAGATCGTTTCCGCAGGGAGTTGTGTATTTCATAAGCATTTTCACAATATTTGTCACATTAAGTGCTTGGGTATAAATTGTTTGTTTGTGTAAAACTATTTTCCTATTCGACATAAAAGTAAAAGGAGAAGAGATAGGGATATTTCGCTTGCGGTCAGAGACATCTACCAAGCGTAACAGCTGCAATCTCTCGATCGATTAACGGATTCTAGCTTTTTAAACGATATTATCACAATCACTCGACAAATCATTAGTGTCCAAATGATATCGTTATTTCTATGGGATCATTTAAACATCGATTTTCTAAACATTTATACGATCACAAAGTCGATTGGATCGTTTAATCGACGATTTCCTAACCGATTAAATGACCCAAAAGCATTAAGTTCTAGAGTGATAACTTAAAATAGAGTGATAACTTAAGATAGATTGTTATTCTATTTCTAGATTCAAAAGTATGTGTCCATATCATTTCAAATCTCAATAAAGCAATAAAAGCAAGAATATTGAATAAATAGCTAGAACCATATATTAAATGATCAAAAGATTACATAATAGCTTGTTTAAATACCTCAAAACCACAATAGTAGATATAGCTACATATGTCTATGATAGCTTTTCAAAGGATGAAGAAGAATTGAAGATTCAATGACAAGATCCATGATGTCTTAACAAATCTTGGCTTGAATCTACTCCTAACTACATTGCTTTGTGTTTCTCTCTCTAAAAACCAGAAAAATGTAAAAAAAAAATAGTAATGGACAAGAAAATACCTCCCTTTCTCCCCAACTTAAGCACAACAAAACTCTAATTGAATGTTCTCCTACTCTAAGGCAAGGGACAAAGTACAAAAAGGTTAAGGGTTCAACAAACTAAAAATATCAAAGTTCTAAAGTGAGTCGAACATTAACTGGATTTTCATCAATTTTGGGCAATTTCAATGAGCATTGTGCTGATGAATATTGATAGTTCATGTTTGAGGACTTGATTCATTTGGCTCGGGTTGGGGTATCAAATACCCACTCTTCTCACGGGTAGGCTTTATATGGTCAAGTGTCTTACTCAATTTCAAAAAGTGCCTTAATCCTTTCCATGCTTTCGTACAATTCAAAACAATTATCGGATTTAACGTAACAAAAACAAGTTAGACATTGATTATTGGTCTCCAGCATATAGTATCAACAATTGAAGCTACTTCACATTTAGGCTAAGTACTACGTGGTTCAAGAGTAAACATGTTTATGAGACGAACTAAATGAGATAAATTTTGTGCAAAGTTCTAGTTTTAAAAATTTTAGTGAATGCCTAGAAAAACAGAAATCCAATACCTTGGCGTTGCGCTTTCTCACAATTCATCATTATCACTCACCTGATTATGCTCAATCTTTGACTCTTACGAGCACTTTAAACATTGGTGTTCATGAGCAATTTTCTTTTGAGAGACACAAGCAAGATTAGACAAAAATTATCCAAAGCACAATAGTTAAAAACAACAACAAGCTAAGTTATTAACCAAGGTAAATAAAACTAAAAGTACTGAAACAAAGTACCAAAATGACAATGAAAATTGTTCCAACATAAAAATAAAGAAAAGGTAAAAATGTCAAAGAGAAAGCAATAAGCATCACTAAAAACTCAAGAACTGTGCTCACTACCTCCTGCGCCATCATGCTCCATCACATCACCATCCACTCTGACTATCATATCATCATCTTCCGTTGCACCATAGTGCTCACTCCCTCCATAGAAAGTTGGTCTGTCCCCAGGCCACATGCAAGACGCCATGTATGACTGAGGTGTCAACATCTGGTATGCGGGGTCTAGGCGAGCATCATAAAGAGACTGATAGCCTTGGTGACTCCTGAAAAGCGCAGCGTTCTGGTCCATTATGAAATGATCCTGCTGCTCATGTTTCTGATATCTCTACTACTGCTGAGCAAAATAAGTAGAAAATGAAGAGAAATCAAATGATCATGGCTCTAGGTGTTGAGGTGGCTCCTGCTGAGGCATATCTGACTCTAGTATCTCGAGCTCTTGGTGCGGGATACTTGAGGTTGGGTCTGAAAGTCCCTCAGCCACTGTCTTTGCAAGACCCTTAAGAAATTTGTCATCCATAGATCCCACAAGGGTCTCACTAAAGGGTCCAACAATCTGCACACTTTGGCTTTGAACCAATCCCATAATGAACCCAAGAAAAGACAGCTTGGTGGCCTTATGTGTCAGACCACTCAAAGCCACATGCTTTAGCTCTCTGAAAATGATCCTAGCAACATTAACCTCCCCTCCTTTACAAATATGCCAAATAAGGTGGGTGACAGCCTTTGGGGTGGTGCTGACATGACTCTTGGGCCACACATTGTGCACCAAGAATTTGAAAAATGAAAGCCGGTTCAAAAGTCATGTCACCATATCTAGCCGTGGTTGTATCGTCCGATCTTCCTTTGTTATACCTCTTTCCAGGAAACAAGATGTCATTCACTATCTCATCATGGTCCCACTCCTTCTCCTCTTTTCGGCCGTACTCACATAAAGTATGGATTGTGGGGTCCTCGGGTGGTGGTAAAGTGAGAGGGTTGCCAAGGTAGGCATTGATGGTATCTCGGTCAAAAAGAATGGTATGTCACATAACATAGGTCGTGTACGAGAACTGGGCGTCCATGTCCATTTTATCACACTTGGGCATGGCATTTGCATAAAATTCCTTCACGATGTCTGGGTCGATTAGTGTGGGTGGACTTAAGAGCTTGTCCCACTTCCTATCGGTTAACATCTTGAGGAGGTCAGCATAAGGTCCTAAATGGTTAATTCTGAACACCTTGTCATGCCAAGTTCCCTTGGTTAACTTTATGATGACACGGTCTTGCCTCACCGTACCATCCGCAAACCAACGGTCAAGCCGAAGTGTCCAATCGAGATATTAAAAGAATTCTAGAGAAGACTGTGTCATCATTACGGAAAGATTGTCATTGAAGCTTGATGAAGCGTTGTGGGCCTATAGGACCGCCTTCAAAGCACCTACAGGCTTCACACCAGTCCAATTGCTGTATGGGAAGGTGTGCCACTAGCCGGTTGAATTGGAGCACAAAGCGTTTTGAGCGCTAAAGTTTTTGAACTTCGACTAAGAGCAAGCGGAAGAGAGGTGGAAACTTCAAATGCACGAGTTAGAGGAGATGAGGAGTCAAGCTTATTAATCCTCCAAGTTGTACAAAGAAAAATTGAAGCAATATCATTATAAGCGGATCATCAAGAGAAACTTCGAGCCGGGACAAATGGTACTTTTATTCAATTCAAGGTTGAGGTTGTTTCCGGGCAAGTTGAAATCGAAGTGCTTCGGTCCTTTCGTGATAAAAGAGGTTAAGCCTTATGGAGCGGTGGTGTTGGAAGATCCAACGACAAAAGTCAACTGGACCGTAAATGGGCAGAGATTGAAGCACTACTTTGGTGGTGAAGTTGATTGACACGACCTATGTGAAAGGACATACCATTCTTTTTGACTGAGATACCATCAATGCCTACCTTGGCAGCCCTCTCACTTTACCATTAAAGTAGTGCTTCAACCTCTGCCCATTTACTGTCCAGTTGGCTTTTGTCGTTGGATCTTCCAACACCACCGCGCCATAAGGCTTAACCTCTTTTATCACGAAAGGACCGGACCACTTCGATTTCAACTTGCCCGGAAACAACCTCAACCTTGAATTGAATAAAAGTACCATTTGTCCCAGCTCGAAGTTTCTCTTGATGATTCGTTTATCATGATATTGTTTCAATTTTTCTTTGTACAACTTGGAGGATTCATAAGCTTGATTCCTTATCTTCTCTAACTCGTGCATTCGAAGTTTCCCCCTCTCTCCCGCTTGCTCTTGGTCGAAGTTAAAAAACTTTAGCGCTCAAAATGCTTTGTGCTCCAATTCAACCGGCAAGTGGCACACCTTCCTATACAACAATTGAAATGGTGTGAAGCCTATAGGTGCTTTGAAGGCATAGGCCCACAATGCTTCATCAAGCTTCAATGACAATCTTTCTGTAATGATGACACGGTCTTCTCTAGAATTCTTTTAATATCTCGATTGGACACTTCGGATTGACCGTTGGTTTGCGGATGGTACGGTGAGGCAAGACCATGTCATTATAAAGTTAACCAAGGGAACTTGGCATGACAAGGTGTTCAGAATTAACCCTTTAGGACCTTATGCTGACCTCCTCAAGATGTTAACCGATAGGAAGTGGGACGAGCTCTTAAGTCCACCCACACTAATCGACCCGGACATCGTGAAGGAATTTAATGCAAATGTCGTGCCCGAGTGTGATAAAATGGACATGGATGCCCAGTTCTCGTACACGACCTATGTGAGGGGACAAACCATTCTTTTTGACCGGGATACCATTAATGCCTACCTTGGCAACCTCTCACTTTACCACCACCCGAGGACCCCACAATTCCTACTTTATGTGAGTACGATCGAAAAGATGAAGAGAAGGAGTGGGACCACGATGAGATTGTGAGGGACATCTTGTTTCCTGGAAAGCGGTATAACAAAGGAAGATTGGACGATACAACCATGGCTAGATTTGGTGACATGACTTTTGAAGCCGCTTTCATCTTCAAATTCTTGGTGCACAATGTGTGGCCCAAGAGTCATGTCAGCACCACCCCAAAGGCTGTCACCCCCCTTATTTGGCATATTTGTAAAGGAGGGGAGGTTGATGTTGCTAGGATCATTTTCAGAGAGCTAAAGCATGCGGCTTTGAGTGGTCTGACACATAAGGCCACCAAGCTGTCTTTTCTTGGGTTCATTATGGGATTGGTCCAAAGCCAAGGTGTGCAGATGACAAATTTGTTAAGGGTCTTGCAAAGACAGTGGCTGAGAGACTTTTAGATCCATCCTCTAGTATCCTGCACCAAGAGCCCGAGATACTAGAGTCAAATATGCCTCAGCAGGAGCCACCTCAGCACCTAGAGCCTAGATCATTTGATTTCTCTTCATTTTCTACTTATTTTGCTCAGCAGGAACAGAGATATCAGAGACAGGAGCAGCAGGATCATTTCATAATGGACCAGAACGCTGCGCTTTTCAGGAGTCACCAAGGCTATCAGTCTCTTTATAATGCTCGCCTAGACCCCGCATACCAGATGTTGACACCTCAGTCATATGTGGCGTCTTGCATGTGGCTTGGGGACAGGCCAACTTTCTATGGAGGGACTGAGCACTATGGTGCAACGGAAGATGATGATAGGACAGTCAATGTGGATGGTGATGTGATGGAGCAGGATGGCGCAGACCAGTGATCACAGTTCTTGAGTTTTTAGTGATGTTTATTGCTTTTACTTTGACATTTTTACTTTGTCTTTATTTTTATGTTGGAACAATTTTCATTGTCATTTTGGTACTTTGTTTCGGTACTTTTAGTTTTATTTACCTTGTTTAATAACTTAGCTTGTTGTTGTTTTTAACTGTCGTGCTTTGGATAATTTTTGTATAATCTTGCTTGTGTCTCTCAAAAGAAAATTGCTCATGAACACCAATGTTTAAAGTGCTCGTAAGAGTCAAAGATTGAGCATAATCAGGATTGAGCATAATCAAGTGAGTGATAATGATGAATTGTGAGAAAGCGCAAGGCCAAGGTATTGGTTTTCTGTGTTTCTAGGCATTCACCAAAATTTTTAAAACTAGTACTTTGCACAAAATTTATCTCTTTTAGTTCTTCTCATAAACATGTTTACTCTTGTACCACTTACGTAGTACTTACTGATGTAGTATTTTTGCATCAAACAATAGTAAGTATTTGTATCGTCTCCTCAGAGACTAGTGCGATATCGCGGACCGTTCAACACCAAATATCATTCTAAGTTAAAAGATAATTTGTTTGTTTGTTTTAGTAACTAAATTGCAAAAGATAAAGTTGAGATTAATAGGGCGTGAAACTTGTTAGGATTAGAGTTCCTTAATCAAGCGTCACACATAACCTAATGACCATACATGGATTCTAGATTTTCTTTGAGATTATCACGTATCCCTCGACAACACTATTCGTGTCCAAACAATATTGTGAAATCAATTGTATCATTCAATTGTCGATGTCTCAAACTATTGAATGATTCAAGAGTCGATCTTATCGTTCAATCGATGATTTCTCAATCTATTGAATGATAAGAAAGCTTTAGGTTTGGATACACAAGGTGATTATCAAAACATCGATTCCATGTCTAGAACCTATGTTTTGATAGATGATTATTCTAAACCTAGATTCAAAAGTATTTCTCAATCACAATTATATCAAAGATAAACATTAAAGTGCAAGAATAACATCAATATCAAATCAAATGCTAGAACCATATATTTATAGATCAAAAGATTACATGTTAAGCTAAGATCAAGTACCTCTAATCCCAACAAAGGAGATTTAGCTACTCATTGCCATGGAAGCCTTGCAAGAATGAATTGAAGAAGCAAGATTCATTACAACTTATGATTTCTCAACAAAAGATGAAGAATCCACTTTCTATCACTCTCACTTTATGAAGAACAAGCCCTATCTCTCTCTCTAGAAATATTATAACATGAAAAGTATGAAAAACTAAGATTAAAAACTGAAATGGTTGAGTGGTCTATTTATAGTATTCTGATTCTGCATGAACTCACCTCGTGAGCTCCTTCATTCGCCATGGCGAGTTGAGGTTCCTTCACCATTGGGTTTGTACTTTTCTCCATTTTCTTCTTTGGTTGATGTCTTGAGTTCAAATCGTGCGCAAATGGGTGAAGTAAGATAGATAAAGCGTAAAAGGGCAATAATCACTTATCTCTCGGCTTTTCCCTCAATAACTAAAAAAACAAATAACAAAAGTGCCTAAAATATATCATGAATTTAACACTTCCTAGCACTTATCAAACTCTCCCCAACTTAATTCTTTGTTTGTCCTCAAACAAAAGATTGAAAATCAAACAAGTTAATATGACAAGACACAAGTACAAAAGGTTTGAAAACATTTTCAGATGAATGATTCAAAGTGAATGCGCGGGTAAGTCTGAGTTTCCAATCAATCTAGGATTCTACCACAAATATGAAATGAGTCCTACGCACAAAGTTCATGTCAAATAGTTTAAGTCAATAAAACATTCATTCACGAACCACACCTAACACACTTTTTTTGTAAGTAGATAAACAATTGAAATCAAACGAGTGAGGGTTATGAACACACATCCGGCAATCAAGTTAACGTCCACATCAAGTTATATGTCCATCCAATTATCATTTCAAAAGGCATAAAAACATGGATCACAAGGTCTTTGAGGGTTGTAACTTGGCTAAGCTACAAAAGAATTGACATTTGTGGGACAATTGAATTCAAATGGCCAAGCATAAGGGAACATTCCTTCTATTTACATTCAAAAGACAAGTTTACTAAAATTCCCTAAACAAACCCTTGGTGTTTAAACATGATACTCCTTGATCTTGACAACTTATTCTATTTTTGGATTTTTCTTTCTTTTTCTTTTTCTTCTTTTCTTATTTTTATCATGTACACATTTTTCTTTTTCTTTTTGCATATACAAACAATGTTGTCTTGATCAAAATTTCTGATTACACCAATTTACTTGACAAATGATGAACATCTACCTTTTCTCCCCAACTTGAATAAAAACATACCCTATTTAATTGTTCCCTTAATCTATGGCAAAAGGGACAATAACAATGAAGGTTTTGGGTTCAACAATTAATGAACTGGATTTTGGAAAATTTAAGGCGAATTCATCAAGCATTGTGCTTATGAATTGACAATTCATCATCGAGGACCTTGCTTCATTTGGCTTAAGTGGGTTAACAAATACTCGCTCTTCTCACAAGGTAGGCTATTTGAGGTGAAGTATGTTTCTCTCATTAAACAAAATATGCCTTGATCATTTCCATGTCTTCACACAATTTAAAACAAATATTAGATTTAACATAAAATGACCGAGTTAAAACAATGAATGCCGATCTCCTTGCATATAGTACAAATATTTGAGGTTTCCTCACTTTTTGGCTAGTACTAAGTGGTTCACAAACAAACACATTATCTCGGAGAACTAGATGAACAGAAATTTGTGCAAAGTACTCGTTTCCTATTCAAGTAAAAACCTAAAAAAACCGAAAACTTTGTACCTTGGCTATGCGCTTTGTCACACTATCTATCATTACCGTTCATTTGAGATTCTGCTCAAGCTTTGGCTATCTTTCAAGCACTTTGAGATCTGAAGCTTTGAGCATTTTCTTTTCAAGCAAGAGTGATATCACTCATTAAGGGTGAGCTTTCAAGTTTATTCTCTTCCTCCTCAACTTTGCATGTCATCATCTGATCCATTTTGAGTTGAAGTAGCACTTGGAACTCTGTCTGGATCATCTCGGTCACTGCCTTCTTCATTTCCATCACCATTATCATCTTCAGCTACCTCATCATTACCTGCATAAAAACCACCCCCTCCATAAGGACCTGGCATGTCCTCAGGCCAATTCACATAAGCCTGGAAAGCTGGAGGTGTCATGTATTGCCCCATAACCTCCGGAGGGTACCCTGCTTGTTGCTGCATCAGATACTGGGATTGCTGGAAGTAGGTGTTTGCTTGGTTAGTGGCGGCCAGCATGTTCCAAGTGTGCATATTGCTTTGATGTTGACACTGGGCATAGCTTGCAAAGTCGAAGGCAGCGTGGATGGGGTCTGAAATGGTTCGGGCCCTGGGTGTGGGTGCGGTGCCTGAGAAGATGAGGCTTGTTTGCCTTTACCCTTATCCTTTTTTGTTTCACCCAAAATGTAGCGGGTGATGAAAGCATCATTGATTGGGTTTCTGATCTTCTCATGGACGCTAGTGGGTAGTCGCATGCCGGTATACTTGATGAGACCTATGATTAAACCGGGAAAAGAGAGACGAGCCTCTCTTTCACCTCTTCCTTGTAGTGTGATCATTCTGAGTTCCCATGCAATGGTCCGGGCAATATCTAGCTTGATGCCCTTGAGGATGTAGTAAATTAAAGGGCACACCTCGACAACACAGTCAGAAAGATGACTATTGGGCATGACATTATAGAGAATGAATTTTTGTATGATTTTGGTCTCATTTGTCATGATTTTGTACTGGGCCCGGTATTCTCTCCCGGCCTCGCTGATGTCATAGTTATAGCCTTCCAACAAGAGAAATCGTTTGATTTCTTCATGGAGAACCGAGAGGATAAAGTGGCCACGGTTTTGCTTATCATGAAAGTCATCAATGTCATCTGGGTGGTCTAACTCAAAAGGGTTGCCAAGGTAGGTGTTGATTGCCTCACGATCAAACCGGATAGTGCGACCCCTAACAAAAGTTTCAAAGGAAGTTTCAAAGGTGAATGGGTCAGTGTGTGGGTTTTCAGGGAGGGCATTGGCATTAAACTCACGCACCAACTCAGCATTAATATCGGTTAGGGGTTTGAGGAGTCGTTCCCACCCTTGATTGAGTAAAAGTTTGACGATTTCTTTAAAGGGTCCCTCAGGGTTTAGGTTAAACACTCGCTCGCACCACATGGATTGGTCAAGCAGTTCTATGTATCTGTCTTGATGGTATCGAGACCTAAATCTCTCCCTCTCAAACACTTGGTTTCGGGATGGGGGTCGAGGTGCGGATGGTTCGCCTTTCTTTCATTTTCCGGTATTTGTAGGTTTCTTTGGTGCCATCCCTGCAAA
This sequence comes from Medicago truncatula, assembly GCF_003473485.1. Classification (NCBI taxonomy): domain Eukaryota; kingdom Viridiplantae; phylum Streptophyta; class Magnoliopsida; order Fabales; family Fabaceae; genus Medicago; species Medicago truncatula. The sequence goes on along the minus strand of NC_053048.1, from coordinate 2,176,978 downwards.
ACAACCAGAAAGTCCATACACAAGACAAAATAAACAATTAAATGACGGTATGGAACAATAAAAAGCAATTTGGAGTGTCAGAGACTGGTTGCTAAAACAAAGTTGCAGGTTCTGTAACAACTCGCCTCGGGAGCAGTTTAACTCGCCATGGCGAGTTGCTATTAAATTTATGGGTTTCATAAGATCCTTCGCCTTGGCGAATGATGAGGCTCGCCTCGCGAGATGCCCAGAAATCTGCAAAATTCGACCCTTTTTCATAAGCCGTTCTCCCTGAAAACTCACACACTGACCCATTCACCTTTGAAACTTTTGTTAGGGGTCGCACTATCTGGTTTGACCGTGAGGCAATCAACACCTACCTTGGCAACCCTTTTGAGTTAGACCACCCAGATGACATTGATGACTTTCATGATAAGCAAAAACCTAGCCACTTTATCCTCCCGGTTCACCATGAAGAAATCAAACGATTTCTCTTGTTGGAAGGCTATAAATATGACATCAGTGAGGCCGGGAGAGAATACCGGGCCCAATACAAATTCAATACAAATGAGGCCAAAATCATACAAAAATTTATTCTTTACAATGTCATGCCCAATAGTCATCTTTCTGACTGTGTTGTCGAGGTGTGCCCTTTAATTTACTACATCCTCAAAGACATCAAGGTAGATATTGCCCGTACCATTGCTTGGGAACTCCGAATGGTCACACTGCAAGGAAGAGGTGAGAGAGAGGCCCGTCTCTCTTTTCCTGGTTTAATCATGGGTCTTATCAAAGATACCGGCATGCGCCTACCCACTAGTGTCCATGAGAATATCAGGAACCCAATCAATGATGCTTTCATCACCCGATACATTTTGGGTGAAACAAAAAAGGATAAGGGTAAAGGAAAACAAGCCTCATCTTCTCAGGCACCGCACCCACACCCAGGGCCCGAACCATTTCAGACCCCATCCACGGCTGCCTTCGACTTTGCAAGCTATGCCCAGTGGCAACATCAAAGCAATATGCACACTTGTAACATGTTGGCCGCCACTAATCGAGCAAACACCTACTTTCAGCAATCCCAGTATCTGATGCAGCAATAAGCAGGGTATCCTCCGGAGGTTATAGGGCAGTTCATGACACCTCCAGCTTTCCAGGCTTATGTGAATTGGCCTGAGGACATGCCAGGTCCTTATGGATGGGGTGGTTTTTATGCAGGTAATGATGAGGTAGCTGAAGATGATAATGGTGATGGAAATGAAGAAGGCAGTGACCGAGATGATCCCGACAGAGTTCCAAGTGCTACTTCAACTCAAAATGGATCAGATGATGACATGCAAAGTTGAGGAGGAAGAGAATAGACTTGAAAGCTCACCCTTAATGAGTGATATCTTTTAAGCTTTCAGTCAATTCTTTCCTTCTCCTTCATCTTTTAATTGCTTTCTTTTCAATTACTCTTGAACAATATTTGTTTCTGTTGTTATAGTTTCATTTCGCACAATGACATACTTTGTTTAATTATCAATTTGTTTAATTATTATGGTATTTTCGTATTCGTATCCGTATTGTTTAATGTTGTATTGTGTTGTTTAAAATAATATGTTTCGTATTTTTTTTGTGTTATTAAGTACTTCATGTAGTTTCATTTTGAAAATTATGGAAGTTTTGTTTTTGTATCACTCTTGCTTGAAAAGAAAATGCTCAAAGCTTCAGATCTCAAAGTGCTTGAAAGATAGCCAAAGCTTGAGCAGAATCTCAGATGAACGGTAATGATAGATAGTGTGACAAAGCGCATAGCCAAGGTACAAAGTTTTCGGTTTTTCTAGGTTTTTACTTGAATAGGAAACGAGTACTTTGAACAAATTTCAGTTCATCTAGTTCTCCGCGATAATGTGTTTGTTTGTGAACCACTTAGTACTAGCCAAAAAGTGAGGAAACCTCAAATATTTGTACTATATGCAAGGAGACCGACATTCATTGTTTTAACTCGATCATTTTATGTTAAATCTAATATTTGTTTTAAATTGTGTAGACATGGAAAGGATCAAGGCATATTTTGTTTATTGAGAGAAACATACTTGACCACAAATAGCCTACCTTGTGAGAAGAGCGAGTATTTGTTAACCCACTTGAGCCAAATGAAGCAAGGTCCTCAATTATGAACTGTCAATTCATAAGCACAATGCTTGATGAATTCGCCTTAAATTTTCCAAAAAACCAGTTCATTTTTGTTGCACTATCGGACCTTGATATGTTTTAATTGTTGAACCCTAAACCTTCATTGTTATTTGTCCCTTTTGCCACAGATTAAGCGAACATTCAAATAGGGTATGTTTTTATTCAAGTTGGGGAGAAAAGGTTGATGTTCATCATTTGTCAAGTAAATTGGTGTAATCAGAAATTTTGATCAAGACAGCATTGTTTGTATATGCAAAAAGAAAAAGAAAAATGTGTACATGATAAAAATAAGAAAAGAAGAAAAAGAAAGAAAAATCCAAAAATAGAATAAGTTGTCAAGATCAAGGAGTATCATGTTTAAACACCAAGGGTTTGTTTAGGGAATTTTAGTAAACTTGTCTTTTGAATTTAAATAGAAGGAATGTTCCCTTATGCTTAGCCATTTGAATTCAATTGCCCCACAAATGTCAATTCTTTTGTAGCCCAGCCAAGTTACAACCCTCAAAGACCTTTTGATCCATGTTTTTATGTCTTTTGAAATGATAATTGGATGGACATATAACTTGATGTGGACGTTAACTTGATTGCTGGATGTGTGTTCATAACCCTCACTCATTTGATTTCAATTGTTTATCTACTTACAAAAAAAGTGTGTTAGGTGTGGTTCGTGAATGAATGTTTTATTGACTTGAACTATTTGACATGAACTTTGTGCGTAGGACTCATTTCATACAAACAACAAATTATCGTTTAACTTATAATGATATTTGGTGTCGAACGGTCTGCGATATCGCACTAGTCCTTGAGGAGACGATACAAATACTTACAATTGTTTGATGCAAAAATACTACATCACTTACCGTAAATGTGAGGTAGCTTCCATTGTTGATACTATATGCTGGAGACCAATAATCATTGTCTAACTTGTTTTTGTTACGTTAAATCCGATAATTGTTTTGAATTGTACAAAAGCATGGAAAGGATCAAGGCACTGTTTGAAATTGAGTAAGACACTTGACCACATAAGGCCTACCCGTGAGAAGAGTGGGTATTTGATACCCCAATCAGAGCCAAATGAATCAAGTCCTCAAACATGAGCTGTCAATATTCATGAGCACCAAGTTTTTTATATTTCATGTCTTTAATTTTTAATACATTGTCTACTGTGATAATGACTAATAGAATTTCTAGTCTTGGGATTGTTGGAATAGTTTAATGACTGAATTCTATTCAAACCAAGTTTAGAACTTTATTTTATTTAAATTCTTTTTCTAATATAATCTGATTGTTTTTAAGTCTTATATCAAATATCAAACGAAGTACCGAAAGGTGAAGTTTGATTTTAGAACAAATGAGATTAGACAAGATAAACAAAACGTGAGAATAGTTTTGTGAGTCTTGATGGATCTCAATAATAATTGATCATGAGAATATGCTTGTCTTAAAAAGCTGAATTTAATATGGAATAAAGAAATAGATAGGGAATGTTTAAGATTTGGTATTATGATGAAACCAATGATCCGATGACGCTGTTTAATCTTAATTTTAAAACCAAGCAATTATAAAACCAACCAACGCAATATTTTTCTACTAATCAAAACTAAAATAAGATTGGTAATCATATAAACTTTATGGATTGATAACTTTTTACTATTCAATAAAACCGTATACTTCAAGATTCATATCACCTAGACACCTCCTCATCTCCTCCTCCCAATATAAGTTAGGAATTGGTATTTGCGTTTGCGACAAAAACATATATGTTGTGCTTACAAAGACCCTTTAGTTTTCCACGCTATAACATGTGGATGTTGGGGAAGCATTACAACTATATCATGCTAGTTGGATAACATAGATTTTACTCTCGATTCAAAGAATGTGGCGGACTATTTTCATTAACGCAACAAAGACATTACATAATTTGCAAGCATTTTGTATGATTGTGAACATAATTGTAATTTATTGTTTTAAGACTATTATGTCGAAGACAAACCAAAAAGGTCTCTCAAGTCTTAACAAATGTAGTCAAATGAATAGTTTAACTCTCTTCCATTTATAATAGTTAGAAAACTCAACTCCTTTTTTTCTCTTTCCAACATTCATTGTCATTTTCTCTTTCTTCCACCTAATAATTCAACACTTATTCAACTTTTACCCTCTTCAATAGATTTTCATACAACACTTTACCCCACCACTTTTTATTTCATATTCTTATTTAATTTTATATTTTTGTTTTTATGAATACATAAAATTACAATTATCAATTATAATTAAATTAAAATAATAAATAATTAACAATTTATTTTTTAGTTTTTTGTAAAAACAAAACTGATTTAAATAATTTATTTTTATTTTCTTAACTTAAAATGCAATACAATAAACTAAGCACGCGACACACAAATAACTTAAGATGCAAGACAACAAACTAAGCACACAACACACAAGTAACTTAATTAGTATGATACAAATCATCTTCAATCACGAAACATTCCAAACTTTGCCCATATGTCTTTCACTAGATCTGCTTGCAATTCATGATCAACATTTGAATTTCCCAATATTTTGTACATATAATTAAAACGGTTTCGACATTCAACTTCATCGCGCGGAGGATCGAATGATAAATGCTCATTACACACTCAACAATTCTACCTCAATATGTTTCGCCTTTCTAGTTTCTCCCGACAACACTGCTTGTTCCTTATTTAATCCACCCACTAATTAGCATCAAATTTTATTCAGTGTTCTATGTTGGTTGCTGGTTTTTCTTGCGATTAGGAGTTGAACCCACTGGATTTGGGGTGACTTCATTAGCATGTATCATACCACCAAGGGTTATTTGTGTTGAAAATTCGGGAAATTCAGGTGCACCAACCTCGAAAAATTTCCATTCCCCATTGGCATATAACCATTAAACGAGGGTGTTTGAGATGGATATCCCATCATAGGTATGTTTTGGAACAAAGGGTGACTTGTTGAAATTTGGTGCAAAACCAAAATTAGGTATGTTTTGAGGACGTTGGTTGGAAAATTGATTTCGATTTTGATAATTGTTGGGATTTTGGTAACTAAATGGATAATTAGAAGAATTCTGAGTGTTGAAATGATTATTATTGGGATCCATTTCACTAAAAAGAAGATTAACACTTCAAAAGAAAAACTAATAGAAAAATAATAATATTAAGATAGTGGAAAATTTTGGTTTTTTTTTTTGTGCCAAATTCAAATGAACCAAGTCTCTATTTATAGAAAAAAAAATCATGAATTTTGGCAAAAAAAAATCATTTGCAATGAAATAATTCAGTTCAAATAATTAAAATGAGATAAATCCAGCAAGCCAATCAGCAAGTGCCACGTGACAGCTCTTATCCACCACCACATTCTCTCTCCGCGTCCGGAGAAAGACCGGTCGCATCTGTCTGGCGCATGTAGTGCACTCTCCCTACAAACCACTTCTTTTGCGCCATATCATCTTCAGCTTGGCCCACCGTTGTCCCTTTCAACATGTTGAAAGCTTTAATCATCTCTCTTCCACCTCACTTGCATTCAACTTTCAACACAACATTGCAATGGTTTCAACTGTTGAAAAGCTGCTTCAACACCATCATTGTAAGTGGTCTTATGTTTATTGTACTGATATATATTTGCAAATTGATATCTAATAAAATACTATTACATGTTCCATCAGGAAAAAAAACATTGATTGCTAAAAACTACGCACAACAGAAGATGGTCTGACATGTGTTTATAAGTGGAGGCAATCGTCACAGCACAATCTAATTTTGTGGGGTTGTGTTAGGTGTAACGCTCCTATTTCTATTAAAACAATTAAACATGCGAATAATACATTTATTCAAGAAATAGAGGCTACGCCACATTCAAAATTCAAAAACCAATAGACATGTATATAAACCTCAATAGTTGCAGCAGAATATAAACCAGAGTAGTCCGAATATGTACATGTCTTGACGCAATAAATTACATCACATATATGCATCTCAAAAATCCCAAACAAACGGGTAATCTCCAACAAAACAGAATCCAAAAATAACCTAATCTAGACCGACACAACAAGCCTAGATCAGAGCCGACTCAACACCCGGAGAAAGCCCCCGATATCACCAAGCACTACTCCTGCACAACATCTACCCATCCATACAGACAGGTAGGCGGTTAAAACCACTAGGGGTAAGTATTACATTATCATAATCCAAATAGCAGTTAACATGAATATTTCAATTAAGATCATGCATTTAATCAATAAAAAAACACATTTCAATACTTACGTCGCACTCCAATATCTCACATCAATAACCACCAATCACATGTGTCATGGACAAATATCAATACACAATTATGCATACGTAATCACCAATCACGTTTCTAAATAAGACTCATGTCATGATATGCACTTATTGACACATAAATGCATGTGGTACCAAATCTCCAAAAGGTCGTCACCTTTGATGATAAAACACATCGTATGTAAGGGTTCACACCCACCTTACATAATCTCCGAAGTAAAAGAGTTCAACTCTTTTACAACTACAATCTCAACAAGACTATGATGCATGGACATGTAATAAGACTCGATAATGCGACAACAATTCAATTTTCTCCACAATATATAGGACAACACCCAATTATATTGTTCATCTCCACATCATTTGCATTATCAAGAAAACATGCTCATTCATAATTAAATCATAATATTCATCATTACACATCAACATTATTATCAATAATCAACAATGTCATTCAACATCAACTATCACATATAGTTTCACCAATTCAACATTCCTTACATTCTAGTAAGATAGCATACACATCTCATGATAAACATCATATCCAATATCAAGTTTGGAAAAGTTCCACGGCTCATAGAAAAAGTTATGATAAGTTTTCACAAAAATCCACATGACCCATGTTTAGTAATTTGATCATAACTAAAATTCTAAAATTCATTTGGACGTCAAACCAAAGCCATTAGAAAGATAACTTAATTACCTAAAACTTTCATGTTTACACCAAAATCCAATTCAAAGCGGAAAGGGGTGAAAAATAGTGAAATATGAAGGATCTGATTCACAAAAATTGTGTCACGTTTTTTTTTTTGAAATCGTGACACGTTTTTATGTCCAGAACCATTGAACGTTCTGCCAACAAATCGTGGCACGATTTTGACAATATCAAGTCCAAAAATCAGCTTTTCCAAAAGGTGCGTTTTTCACCATTTCGCCTACATACTCCTAACACTTGACTCTAAAATAATCTACAGAAATTCCACGTTTCAACCATCCCAAAAGTCATTTTCCAAAACCTCACATAAACACTTATTGGCGAAAACGCTTAAGCATCGACATTTCACACGAAAAACCCGTTTTCTCTCAAACGACTCAACTAACACAACCACAATATGAAAACAGAAATTCTCCTAGGTTCAATTCATCCAACAATAACAAAATTTCAATCAACAACCATATATATCAAAAGTTCATTTTGGTCCTTCACATGAACACTTAACTCAACTTCATCAATTTCACAAAACCACCAACAATAATCCATTTCTCAACAAAAAATTATGAATCATGCAAACCCAAGTCATGTATCATCATCAACAATATGACTAAACATCAACAACAACCATTGATCATAATTCATCAACAACCATACATAATTCACCAATTGAGCATAATTTACAAACTACCCATTTTATCATGAACTTGCAATTTCATCATGAACAATTCATTTAACATCAAATTAACATATTCAAACATATCTCTACCACATAAGCACGAATTTCAAAGATTGGGTTCATGATAATCACTTATTCTCATAATCAATTATGCATAGAACAAGAGAAAAAGAATTAACTAAATGATTATGATAAAAACTAACCTCCTTACCTTAATTATCTCCAACTATTAACTCTAGCTTCACTTTTGCTTCTATGATTCTTCAAACCCTTGAATTCTTCGAGTTCCTCTTCTCTCTAACCCTTGTTCTTCTCTTCTCTCACTTTCTCTCTCTACCTCTCTAGAAAATATCTTATGAAATGAATGAAGTGATATTTTCCTAAGACAACTCCTTAGGTATGACCCTTAATGGGCTTAACCTAGTTTCTAGTGGGCTTAATCCATTTCTATTCAAACCAAAATATTTCTACACTTCAAACGATATTTAACTAATAACGGTAAAATGTCACTAACGGTCACTAAACGGTAAAATCTCAATTTACTCTAGTAACTTAATGAAATAACTATTCTCACTAATCACTAAAAGTAATTCCCACCAAAAATTATAATTTTATCCGTTCTCACAAAATGACCAAAATACCCTTAAGTTTAAAAGACTAAAATACCCTTCTAACACGGAAACCCATGAAAATGCACCCAATGATGATTAATCACACACAAACACATATAAACAAATAATAAAAGTAATTAAAATAAATCTAGCTAAAAATCGGGCTGTTACATTAGGACCAACCACGATTTCTAAGATCCATTGAATCACCTGTTATCAGGTTTCCGCTATCAGCCACCTACCATTTATGTCAACGAACCATGCCCAATAGTGTTGGTCATGAAGAGGTGTGTTAAAGAGTCACACATCAAACAACATGTAGCCTTAACATGTGTTTATAAGTGGGGGCAATCACCTCGCCGATTTTGTGAGGTCATACCCACCCGTTATTTATGTCCACAAACTAAGTCCAATAATATTGATAATGAGGGATGTGTTAAAGAATCTCACTTCAGATAAAATATAACATGAACATATATTAGACTTCATCACGATTTCTAAGTTATCCTATGAGTTGTATTTACAAATTAAATTAAAGATATATTTAGCCTCGTTATAAAACAAGAAAATACATGTCATAAAGGCGTAGTAACCAAGCAAGCAAAGTCAACAACAACAACAACTCAAAAAATCAGCGCAAAGAGACAGCAATGGGATCATTTCTCTCTTCCTTAGTCGGCGGCGACTCCGCCACCGCCTCACAGTCATCAGAATCATCGGAGAACTCTTCCGTCAAGACTTTCCACTCATCTGCTCGCTGGCAACTTCACTTCAACGAACTCAAAGATTCTCCTCGTCTTGTAAACCTCTTTAGATCTCAATTTTCCCATTTTTTTTCTGATATTTTTTTTTTTAATCTGAATTGTTTTGATTTTTGTCTTTTGTGAAGGTGGTGATTGATTTCTCTGCTACATGGTGTGGACCTTGTAAAATGATGGAACCGATTCTTCAAGCTATGGCTAATGAATTCACTGATGTTGAATTCATCAAAATTGATGTTGATGAATTATCGGTAATATTTTTATTCCCAATTTGATGAACTATTCTGTTTTTTATTTCTGTGAATTTTTTAGCACCGACAATTCGGATAGAAGGTTTATCACACATGTAAGCATGCATCGAACACAACACTGACACATGTAGGTTTATCACACATGTCAGCATGCATCGAACATCGAACACAATACTGACACATGTGATCGCATTCATTATATTATTTGTTAAAATGGATGGAAACTAGTACATTTCTTTAGTTGGTTCTTAAGTAAAAAATACATTTTAACCGGCTATAATAAAATTTGAGTAGTTTAATTCAGAACCATACAAAAAAGCATTTAAGGAAATGCACCTAAGCTTTTTCCTTTTAAAACTTACTATTATCATGTCGATGTGTCCATTTTGGATCGTCAAGTAAGTAAAATATGGTCAAAAATTGATTCACTTGGAGTCAATGTGTCATTATTTGCATCAATGCTTTGTAGCATATTTACGTGTTTGTATTGTATCATAGCACAATACAAACACATGATTACATTCAATTATGTCAATTTTACAAATTATTATCGGTGTCGATGTGTCAATATAGGTGTTATTGCTTCTTCGCATATTTATAATGTTTTAATTTATGTGTGTGCTTTTTTTTGGGGGAATTATAGGATGTGGCGCAGGAGTTTAAGGTGCAGGCTATGCCAACGTTTCTGTTGTTGAAGAATGGGAAAGAGGTTGACAAGGTTGTTGGAGCAAAGAAGGATGAACTTAAAAACAAGGTTCAAAAGCACAAAGCTTAGTTATATTGATCTATCTTTTATTTTATTTTTCAATGATAAAGAAAAACTGGGTATAATCTTATCATGATGATGATGGTGATTATAAAGTTGTAAAATTTGAACTTGCTGGGTTGATTCACCAATATGATGTTGTTCATTTGATAATTTAGCAAAATTGATGTATTGAGTAAAAAACAGAAACAAAATTGATGTATTTTGCATGTTTAATCATATGATGGTACTGTGAATGTGATGTGGAATTGTCAATTGCAACTGTTTTGGAGTGTTTAGGCTGAAACCCTCTATCCTGTTTTGGAGTCTTCTTTGTCACTTGTTTGGGGGAAATTTCTCCATATAACTGAACTTTCTACATGTTTTAACCGATTCAAATTCATAATATGAATACCCACAAATATAAAATAGGGTGCGCTTCTTGCTTTTTTCGAATTTCGAATTATAGAATTCAAACGACCCCTAAAATAGTGAGAAATAGTTCGGATTATATAATTTGAACTGGATAAGCACAAATTCTGAATATGTTTGTAGCATTGATAGCCAGTTTAAGGACCATATTAATATTTTAACTCATCATTTTGTTTTAGGTCATTATTGGTTGTTCTCAATTCAAAATCTGATTTTCTGGCTACTTCATATGGGACTCCACCCTTAAAATTCAAAATCAATTGTTTAGGGCCATTTTTCTTTTTCTTTTTTTAATTTTTCATATTATATTCCTAGAAAAATCCAAAATAATTTGCATCAACTTTATTTGATTTTTACAATTTTTCGGTGGTATTTATATATTGTTTTGATTATATTTGACATGTTTTATCATTTTTTTTTACTTTGTTTCTTGTTTTTACTCTGTATTGGCTTAAATGCTGAAAGTACCAAACGAGAAAAATTGAAATGTGAGAAGTAAGTTTAACCACACGTCCTTGACCGAAGAAAAAAAAAAGGTTTAACCACACGTCTATAATACCACATATGATTTTGAGTACATAATCGGTCTGCATAAAAACCGTAATTTTCCCAAACTTTTCCATGTACATTAAGAATATGAAGAGCATTTTACAAGTTTACTATTTCCCATTAGAATGGGAGGCATGCTTATGAAAAGGCCAAAGATTTACTAGACGCTCGAGTACGCTTTTTGAGAAATAGCCGGAGAATCCTGCTGGTGTTGCTGGTGGAGGGAAGTCTTCTGCAGGCATAGCAAATGGACAAAACATCATCTCCATTTTTTCTAACGTGAGACATGAACCAATTTCTTGTAGCCTTTCAGGACCCATAATAGGAAGTGTGTGTTCCTGATGCAACGAAGCAGCTTCACTGTCATTCTTCTGCCAACCATAACAAACAGAAATAAGTTAATGAAAAGAAATTCAATACATAATCTGCATACTGATACATTCTTCACATGAAAAGTTGTCAAGAGAATGAAGTTATGTCAAGAGGATGAACTAAAATCCATTGCATATTGATATGTCCTATGAGCAGCATGTTTTCAGAAAAACAATGAAGAAATATCGTATAGCTTCAAAACATCTGGTGTAGAGCCCTTTGTTACAAATTATACAAAAGGGATTTTGATATTCAATTATTGTTTTTATCGAAAATAGAAGCTATTTTGTACTTGTTTACCATGATGAAAATCACTTTAATCAATAAACAGTGATTTTCAAGAGAATCTACTCAAAACATCTCATTTGAAGCAATTTAATTTTTATTTATTTTATTTTCAAATTCTTATTTTCTAAAAAATATGTTACAAACAGATGAAATCTCATAAAAGTAATTTATTTTTAAATTGGTGATATTTTTAACAACAGAAGTTGCAACATAAGTATCCTTCAAACCTAGGAAGGATAATTAAATGACTTTCACTCTTATTATACACACCATTGTAATGGCAAATGAATAGAGTTCAAATACACCATTATAGATCTCTTATTAGGCAACCCTAATAAACTGTATATCATAGTTAAGTATTTTTAGATTTACCTCCAGTGGTGATAAATCAGCCCCACGACTGAAGGTCAGCTCAATGCGGAACCTTTTCGGATCTTCTAAAGCCACCTAAAATTTGAAAGTCAAGTCATTTTTTCTCTAAAAAGAGCGTACTAGCATAAACTACAATATTCAATAAAAAAAAGCATACATTACAATAACACCTGACAATTCATTATGCCTTTGAAAACATTATAATCACTCACACTTAAAAGATTATTGCTTTGAATTGGGAAAAAAAATTAAAGTCATGTTTGGTTTAATAAGCACTTTCTGGCACTGGTTCAGTATTGCATCACAAATTAACGACAGGAATCAGAAGCAGAAGCAGAAGCATCAAAGTCACGGCAAACACGTCGAACAATCCTAATATGAAGCATGAATTTATCTGTATTTCTTTCCCGATAAAAAAAATAATAGGTCTGCACAAATCGTGATCTAAATAAATCTCATTCTACAAATCTTGCTCGCATAATTGTAGAATTATCTTTCTCCTCAAATTCTTTCTTTTTCATCCCCTTTCTTATGTGTTGGGTTTGGCCTGCCTACTACAAAACTGACTTGTAAGGTGGAAGACTAGAAGCATTTTTTTATGCCATATCACATTTAAAGGGTTTTAGATAAAGAGAGAAAATAAAGAACAAATACTGAGTCAGGAATATGGTTCCATACACTAACCTGTTATGAATTATACATACTATGATACGAATTGAAGTGGCTGTGGGTTCTCCTAATGACTAATAGCATCATTCCTATACCCCTTGTCGTCAGCACAGTTCGCCTAAACTGAACACTAAATTTCACGTAAAGAACTTGATTGTCTAACCTTTGGGGAAAAAATCATCAAGCTATCAATCCCAGCCAAAAGGTCTAAAATAACCAGCAAAAACACACCCCACCACACTAAGTCCTCACTAAGGCTTGAGATATATTCTGCCTTTTTGCCAACTAAACTTATTCAATCAAAAGCATAAACGGAATTAAAAGAACTAATATAGTGTTGAGCATTAAGGAATCACAACATAAAATTTACTAATGCCAACTAATGGTTAAATGTTGAATATTGCAGTAACTAATTAGATATGTTGATTGGACAAAATTGTAAAAAATACACTACCTCTGTGTTTTCAAACATCCTCAGCACAATGTAACTCATGTAGTCAAGCTCTTTTGTTTTGAATAGGCGCTCTAGAGCATTGTAGCAAACAAGACTATCTTCTTCTTGAAGAGATTCATCCATATTACAATAACGAAGAACATTCATGAGTGAATGAATATGTGATTCCTAACAACAAAAATAGTAAGTTAAGGAAATGCAAACCTTTTCTGCCAAAAATAAGAAAATTATTTATATCTCTACAATAGGGCCCAGCAAAGAATAAAAATTTTGGGAAAAACAGAAGAGATATATTCATGTAAAACATAGAAAATTATTTATATCTCTACAATAGGGCCCAGCAAAGAATAAAAATTTTGGGAAAAACAGAAGAGATATATTCATGTAAAACATTTTAGTTTGGGAAAAAAAACCACAAAACGTGTATTTGTGGTTATGTAATGAGAATCATTTCGTGATTATTGAATTAGCCAAATAGGAAATAGTTTTGCCAACAATTTACTAGGGAGAGAGGGGTTTACAAGTAAATTTCTTTCGAGGGTTTATAACTTAGAGCAACACAGCACTCACCGATGTGAAGTATAAGCGTGTTCGCACGTGGCGGTCAGGTGTCTTTACATTTGCATACCTGGCAGAGAATAACAATATTAGAATACAACATAATGTTCTACCAAAAAAAGAATACAACATAATGGACGGCATAAAATGAAGACAGGATATTTACTTTGGATCCAAACGATATTTGGTCTCTTTATCATCATCATCATCTTGGTCCATTGATATATCGTTCAAAGTGATGGATTTTCTTAGTTCACCATTCTTATTTAGATGTTTTGGTTTGGCATCTGTATTTTCCTTTTCAGTTTTTGGGAATGATGAATCGTGGTCTTGGTTGCTCTTTAACTCCGCAACACTAATGGCTTCCTCACGGGTATTCCTCAGATCAATCAAAAGTTTTCCCAATAATCGACGTGCGATCTGGATTGAGAAGGCACAAACAATTAAAACAAAGCATCAAATCAGAGTACAAGTGTGTTCATCAAACAATATCAACTGAAAGAAACTTAAAAATATAGTTAAAAATTTGAACTTACATAATATACAGGTATTAAGTGCTTGTTTCTTACTTATGCTATGTCATGTTTGGTGTCGGGAATCACAATTTCATTCCTTGCTTTATTAAACTGGATGTGTATTCCCGTGATGATTAGCAAATAAAAAGCTTCATTCTACAGAATGAAGAATAATGATTGTTCCCTCATACAGAGGTAAGAATGATGATATACTTTTATTAGATGGAATGGGTATTCCTATGTTTGTTTAATAAGTGTTAGTGCTTAGTCTTATGTATCAAACCATGACCACAATTCAAAGGTTTTACTTTTTATATTGTCTCCTTTCATAGCTATGAACCTAGGAAGAAGTGGTCATGTCATCTAGTAATTTTCATTTTCATTATTCTTACTATTAACCAACCATTTATAAATGGAAGACTGAACGTGAAATTATGCACAGACACAGAAAGGAAACTGTTAAAAGATTTGTAACATCGAAGGCAATTTGCAATACTCCTTACAGCAGGAAGTTACCTTTGAGCCAATCTTCAGCTTCTGACTGGGATTAATTCCGTATTCATTTGGTATTACACCATCAGCAAGTGCCTGCGATATGGAGGCGGTGCAACAAAGAAAGTGGACAAATAGAACTCATCAGTAAAGGTTATGTAATATATAGACAAATATCATGCTTTTCTGTTTTATTTCAAAATACTAAAAGGCAAACACTATTCATAATTTTATAAGAAATGTTTGTCTTGAACTGGTTCAATCAATTCTAGCTGAGCATGGATTTCCTAACGTAACATACCTGAGCAACTTTAAAAAGTTCGTCCAATCCTTCTAGATTAAGATGTGCATTGTGCAAGAGATCATACCTGTAACGTGCAAGTAAATGTGAAATTCTCATAAGAAAGGAATAAGAGAAGCTGACAATTTATTTTTTAAATTTGTAAAACGGAAGACTGAGTTAGGCATATCTGATATAGACATATAAATAAGATTTAGTTTCAAGTGTTTGGCAGATGATAACACCATAGGCAGGCAAATTTTCTACTGATCAACTGTAAGGGACTACTAAATCTTAATGCCCAGTCACAACTGAAATACTACATATTGGCTTGAGGCTCAAATAAAGCTGGAGAGAGGGCCAATGTAAAAAGAATAGACCTGGAGCAGAAAAAAATATACAGGAAAGTAGGATAAAAATTTTAAGAGACCAAGAGAGAGAGAGAGAGAGTATGAGAACAGGGGCTATAACTCAATATTTAATCATCATCATTTAATTAAAGCTGAGATGTTGTAAGTGGAAAAACCCTATTTTAACAGAAATGAAATCCACAAAAATTGGCCTGGTAGAACAGTCCAGTTGTTAACTTGCTCTTGGTTTTTTCATTCATTTACGTTTTACTATATGCTTTCAAATACTTTTGCAAGATCTGTCAAACGAGCTGAACTCTTGGTTCTCTAATATAAACAATATCCTAAAAGGGTCAGGGGAAAGAGAAAGATAAAATTATTTTTTAACAATGTTATAGCCATAAAGAAACAAAAGACTTAGCATCACATTACATCCCCTTGAAATCTGAAAACAGGTTCCCAGAAGCTGACATTCATTCAAACCTAAAAAAGAAATAACTTACTTGCATGAATCATAGACGTCGGGAATTTGGGTGATGTCAAAGCGCCTGTGCAAGTAACACACCAAGTGTCATCCACCACATTACACACACACAGCAACAAGAAAAACAAAGGCATAATGGCTATTACATGCATGACATAGGAATAGTATTCAGAAAGTTTTGTTAATAAATTGTCACTGGAAAAAGCTAACATGAAATAGAAACTAGAAATAATCGAAAGCATTGTAATTAATGGAATGAAAGTTAGAATGGCTTGGTGAAAAGATACTACAAGGTGAAAACTAAAGCATGCTCTATTGCAATGGCTTGACAAGAAGTAATTTAGATGAGGTAATATAATATTACATATTTGCGGAAAAATACACATCAAGCAATAAACATGAAGTGTCCATATGCAAATCCTAAGGGTTTCACATAAGTTTTGACTTCACAGTATCTAGTTTTAAAAAAAAAATCCCAACGTGACTGCTTTCCGTCAAGTATTTAAGTTAAGTTACTTCACATAATGTAACTAACTCCTTGGCCCTTTCTATTGTACTAATGGTACTTGAAGTAGCCTTTTGTCTCCTAATATCCAAAACAGAATAAAACCAAACAAGATCAAATCAACAATATTGGTAAATACTTACTCCTTCCGTTCATTATACAGGTCTCTTTCAAGCTTTTTCCACCGGGCATACATTAAGAGAAACCCTTCACTTCCACAAGGTAAGCCAGAAGCTATACGATCAACATCAATATTTGTCTTCCCAAGTGCTCTTGCTTGGTCATAAGGAGGAATAACATCATATAAGCTAGTTTCTGTCAGTTTCTCATTTTCATCCTTGGCAAGAATTCTTACTTGTTCAGTAACCTTCTTAATCAAACTTACCTATTCATAAGATACACAGGGGAAGTTGGATTTAAAAGAAAAATATTTAGTTGCATATTTACAAAAATGGTTTCATATTACATTATTTTAATAGTAAAGGCGTAGAAGTAAGAATTAGAAGGAAATAAATTTATCATGAATACAATATCCTGTGTGGATTAATAAACTCAGACAGCAGAAAAAAAACAGGTTTCCCGCAAGCAGAAGATGACATGATCTGAATAAATGATAAAAGATCACTGTGATCATGGAAAAGGAAAAGTAAACCCACCTTGCCAACATGAAATCTACTGAAATTTGGTTAAATCAACTTTTTTATAACAAATTTGTGACCTTCAAATATGTTTCAATATAAGACCAATTTATAAAAAACAATTGTCATAATAAGATTTCAAATTATATTATATTTGCCATAGGAGTTCCATTCTTTTTAAAAAAGAATGTTCACCTGTCTATTCACAAACCCTACAACTGGTGGCATGTTCATTCCCCCTTTTGTTCTAAATTGAACAGATTCTATGCATATCGAAGCCTCTTAACCTCTAATTTTATCAGTTTGCATGCTTAGAAGGCTTTAATATGCACTATTGTGTGTTTAAAACATAATGAATCAATTTTTTACTATTTTTCTATTGCTTTGCAGATACGAAGGGTTCCATGTAATGTGAGTGTCAGATGGATGAAAAACAATCCGGCACTAATCCCACATTTTTTTTTGACGAGACAAGTAACAGCACTCCACCAATGGATTTCATCATTGCAATTGTAGTTTATTGACATGCCACTTTATCAGCATTATGGGAACGGATATCTTATTTTGCAAAAATATATACCAATAAGTTCTTGCCCATTATTTGAAGTTACATTATTCAACAGCTTTCCACCTTTGTTCTATGAAGTGGCTATTTTGTGATAGGACGGGATTACTAAACTCCTTTAAAGTTAAGTTTTCTTGTTTATAAAATGTTGCTAGGATCACAAAGTAAATTAAAAATAGCATTTCAAGAACGAAAATTATTAATGTTAAGATAGGATCACAAAGTAGATAACAAAATAGCATTTCAAGAACAAAAATTATTAATGTTAGATATGACGTAACCAATAGAATATTTGATTGAGATGTTATCTCAACAATAGGAATTAAGACTTTCACGTTCTCATCATTCTTGTTAAATCGACACAACACAAAAGCTAAAATGAAGTTAAATACTCGAATCTCCATAAAGAATCAGACATCGGTCAACATATACCAAGTATATATCGACTTTCATAAGAGAGCCAGATTAATTACTTCAATTCAAAAAAGAGCATTTTATCCTCCCCTCTGAATCATGAAGAAAGAGGTCACATACATGATGCATATCAATATTTACGAAACATTACCAATTTGGGAAGCAATTCTGATGCATTGGGTGGCAATCCAGCTCCATCAACCATCCAAGAAAATTCTGGCGATTCATCACTATGAACAGTCTTTGAACTAGAAGTAATGATTTCATTCAGCCGAGCCTGCAGAATATTTGAGCATAAACCACTTTCAATTTACCATCACAATTGAAACTACATTATCAAAACATCACAAACCTTGGCTTCTTTCATTTCAATACTGGCATTGTCAAGCCCATCCAACATAGAGGAGTCCTTGCTAACCAGGGAAACCTGAGATCAAATTTCAGTTAAATTAAATCCAAAACAGAAAACAAGGTCAAATATATTATTCAAGGAAAAAAAGAAAAAAAAACAAACCAGAATTGGAGTTAGCTGCCCTTCAAGATCAAGAAGACCTTTGGCGAATGCGGCCGCGGACATCTGTCAACATATACAAAGGCATTGTCAGGAAGACCTTACAGATGACGCTGACAGATTGTGCCAATTGCAAGTAGAAACAAAATCTAGGTATCAAACAAATAAACTGCAAATAAACAACTTAGGCCTTATTTTGATAGTGGGAATGGGATGGTTAGAGAAATGTAGCCCATACCTGCACACGACCCTCATCAGAGCTGTAAATCTTAAGATCATGACGATATGTACTATGGAGGCGAAGCAGGCCTGTACCTTCTCCTGCAATTTTACAGAATTTGATTTCTCTTCTTTATACATATTTACAGTCCACTACCATGTCAGCATTATAATGAAAGAAGGATCATGCCTGAAACAATTATGGTAACTAAACCAAACAAGCCCTGATGCCGCAGTTATCCCAATATAGGTATATACGTGGGGGTATTCTTAGTGTTCAACTGGCATGCATTCTATTTCAGTAATTAACTTATTGTCCAAAACTGATTGAAAACAGTAAAACTATTTTGGTTTAAATAAGATTTTGGTCCCTGCAAATTAAAAAATTGTTGCTTTCAGTTCCTAACGTAATGCCATCTTGGGCCACATATGATGTCAGGGACTAAACCAAAAAAAAAACTAACACAAGGACTAAACCCAAAAAAAAGAAACTTACAGGGACTAAAACCAAAAAACACTATAATTACAGGGACGAAAGTCGTATATAAACCAACTACTTCAAATGCATGAAAATAATATTTTCACAATGCAAATAAATATTTTAAACTGCTAAAAATTGGCGTTGAACTCGGTAAAGATGCACAAAACATGCTTAAAAGCAATTAAACACTTGAACATGTTAACAAGCGGATTGTGCTTTTCAGGTAAGGGTGGACCGAAATTAATTATCTTAAGTATCGCCGGTTATGAACCAACTCATACAGTAGTTTTACATCATTGGTTTGAGAAATCTGATTCCTTTCCCACACATCATAATATGTTTTATAAGGACAAAAATGCACCATTTGTTTAGTTCAATTGAATGCCGTGGAAATGAGAGATGTGTTAGGAATGAAGACGACAACGTACAGCACATCTAACATCAACTCTACTAAAAGGTATAACAATTAAGTGAAGATCCACCCATGGTTATATATCTTTGAAAGTATGCATTCACGTATCCAGCATGCAGACTTGAAAGAAGGGTCTCAAATAATCAAATATTAAATTAGAAAATGTGAGATCACATGACGAAAATATGTTGTAATATGATGCAATGCTGTTTTAGTTAAAAATACAACCATTGCAGTAAAGTTTAGACGTACGGCTAAATGAAATTTTACTTGAGTTACCTGGATACATATTATTCCGAAAATATCTTCCAAGTTCTTCGGCCTGCAAAGTAAAAAACATAATCAACACAACTGAAAGAAAGTTATAAATAAGAACATAAATTTATCTTCAGCAATAATAGCAACAATACAATCAAACTCAAGCTGAGCAGAAATATTCTTTATTGTTACTAAACTTTACCTGCTTTCTGCCAGCATGTGTAAGAACACCACCATACTTGAGAACCATCAATGCTTCAACAGGTCGTTCTTCTTCACCTTCACCATTGCTTTTGGCCACTTTGATCCACTTTAGTGGCTTTAGTTGCACTTTTCTATATATGCCAGAGAAATGTCCTCCCTGATATTCAGAAGGGGAAAAAACCTATGAAATATCTCCAAAAAATTTATGATAAAAAACTACGAGGAAAAAAAACAAGAATAATGGCTATGAATAATTATTTGTTATTTGAAAGTACAGGCAGGAGCATTATCTTCCTCTTTCGGAATCAATCTGCCCAGCATGTCACGGCCAACAGGTTTTCCTAAAATTTTTGTTTACCAGACCAACTTTTCCTTTATCGAGATAAATGCACAGCAGAAACAAAACAAAAAAACCAATCCTTTTTATCACTAAATGGGATTGCTACATGGAACAAACAGTGCCATAGTGTAAATCAAGTATCAAAAAGGTCAATATTAAAACCAGTTAATTAGTACTAAATAAACTAATGAATAAAATAAAATAGTCAAGAGAATTAAAAACCTCTTCGAGAACAGCTTTAACTTGACGGAGCTTTTCACCATGCTCGCCTTCAGCCTCACTATCACTTTCTCGATCAGGTCTAAATAATACATACAGCTATAGTTAATTAAAAACTCTTTGCAAACCAAAATGGCAATGCATACAAGAACATCAAATCTAACTACGTGAACATTTCATAATCCTTTATATATATGGAAGGAAGCAGATAACTCAAAGAATCTGCAAATATTTCTGCATCTGTTTTTTCTTTTCATCATTTTCCTGTCCTGTTATAAGTGCTGTAAATTCATGCCTGCTACCCATTCAATATCGGTAAGAAAAAAAAAATGCAACTCAATGCAATGAAATTTAACTCTAATTTGGAAACTCCTTGTGAGGTCTTTCTTTTCTGTCTCCATTTATGGGAGAACATATATATTCTTCGCTGTAGATGCATTTCTCTTCTCTAATAAACTATTCTTTTTTCATGGGAAATGTAATTTCTGATTATTATTTTTTGTGTGAAGTATCCTCCCCTAAAGCCAGACCAGTAATAATCTTGTGAAATTAAGAGTGGATTCTATGTCAAGTTAATGCATAATTATTTTGAAGTTTATGAAGGGTCAATCACCTAGTACGTGGAACCAGCATGCGTGTGGCATCTAATAGATCTTGCAGTTGAACAGCACTTTTAAGTTTTGTCTGCAAACAAAAGCTCATTAGATCATGCAGAAAATGTAAAATAATATAGTAGCTCAAATAAAATTTTACCTCTGCTCTAGGTCGGCCTCCATTGTATTTTAACATTAGGTTCAGAAGCTTTTCCTCAGTAACTTTTAGCTTCACCTTTTGTTTGGGAGTTCTATCACCACTGCCAAAACACAAGAGTAAATAGGAAAGAACATAGCACTTAACAAATCAATGATAAGAAGGGAATAGAACATACTGACGAATAACAGCAATTACACAGCGTAGTTCCTCCGATTGTCCAAAAGTTCCAATAATACCACTACCCTGACGCGTAAGTCCCTCAGTGGGTTGGACCGGTTCATTTACTTTCCATGGTAAAATTGGCGGAATTGCTGAAGAAAGATGGGGTGCTTTTGCATCTAAGAACATCTTCCGCAGCACACAGGCAGCATCGTCATAATACCTTCAGAAGCATCAAGCAGAAAAAGAGATTTTCAGAAAAAGAAGCAAGTATTACGTGACAATTAGAATATAAATAATTCGTATATCCAAAAAAAATATGAATAAATAATGCATGTCAAATGTCTAGTAAAGTTGTCATAATGTCTCTTTCTTACTTTACATTCTGCAGTATGATAAAATGTATAAAACTCACAAGTATTACAATTTAAGTATTTTAAGTCCATCGTATAAAATAATAGGGAAATTGGGGGGGAGGGGGAAGGGGGGAGGGGATGATGGGATAATCCAATCAAGGTAGATACATAAAATGCAGCAAATTAGTACCAATTGTACTTACAGATATTCTTTTATTAAATTACCAACTTATATCCACAAAAATAACAAACACAAGGCAATCCGGAAAGCTCCAATTCACATTGACATTTCATAATATATCAGAAGGAGAAAATCTTAGCTAATTCTTTATTCATAAAAAGATAATGCACAATTTAGGAACAAGTCTGTCTAACTGCAAGAAATGTTAAATTTAACAAATTAGGGTGAGGTAATATAGTTCATAAAAATCAACACCCAATGCATACTGGTTTTCATGGAACATTTTTAATTTTTCAAATAGCATGCCATTCAGTCTTGTTGTCTTTTCCAACATATGTTATGGATAGGAATTAAGAATCAAATTAAATCCCCAACTCATGGGAAAAGAGTTTTAATTTTAAACGAAATGTGCTAATCAGCAGAAGCAAACTGAATAACTATTTGTGTAAGTGGAATCATGTTTCTAGTTTAAAATAAGTACTTCAAACAAATTAATTATAGAATGTTACTTGTGTGAATTTTTCACGAAGCTCCATCCATTCACATCACAAACATAGGAGCGTCCCTCACATCTCAAGAGATCAAACCCACAAACCTGCGAGAAACGATAATGGTCTAAGAAGAACAGACCTTGTTGTCATTTCACCAAAAAACACAACCATTTTTCAACCTCAATTAATTTTTTGAACAAGATTTCAATCTCATTTATTTTAGTGTTATGACATGCATATGAAGTTGCATGTGTGCAAATTGCAATGACAGATACGCATCCCAAGGAAGTTGAAGGAAATAGGGCATTTTAATGCCTTAAGATAAGAGCTTCAAAAAGTTAATGGCTTACACTAGAAAGGAATTAACATTACAAAAAGAAAATGGAACAGTATTTAGGACATGTTTGATTGTGTTTAGTTTTAGTTTATAAAAACCATTTTCTAAAATAGTTCTTTAAATTACCAGTTTGGGTTTTTTAGTTTTAAAAACAATAACAAATTTATAGAACAGTTTTACAAAACAACCTAATCAAACTAATTTTCATATTTTAATTTTTTTAAAACTAAAAACAGTTTTTGAAAAGAGAATTCAAGCAGTCCCTTACTGTTGTGTAGTATTAATTTTATTTTCGCCAAGTAGATTAGCTTCTCAAAATCATTTAAATATATTAAGAGCAGTAACAGTGGAAAGGAAAGTGAGAGAAAAATTGAGCGAAAAATTTAGAATGTGAGTGTTGAGTTCCTTATTTCATTGTATCATTCAAGTACATTGCTACGTTTATATTGAATAGGAAAATAACATAAATTCTAGAATAATGCAACTCCATAATCTTCTATGGATAGTTAACTGCCAACATATTTGATTAAGCTGAGCCAGCAAATCTAACTAACATCCTATTCCTAATTGGTTAGGCTGAGTGGCAGGCACAATAACACTATCTAACTGCCCATATGTGAATCAATACTCACAACACAAACACACACACACTCACATTTGTAAACAAAAGAGAAAGCTAAGATGTTCAATTAATAAAACCTTAAGCTGTTTGCTGCATACTGCCAGTTTCAAGTATAACTAGTAATATTTTGAAGGCTTAAACGCACTTTTGGCCCCCTAACAAAAAAAAAATGCAATTTTGACCCCCTAAACGTTGCAAAGTTGCTGAGAAGCCGCCACGTGTCCCAAAAAAGGGGCCATAATCGAAAAGAGCATATTTCCCTAAACATGGAGTCACTTTTGCCATTTTTTTTAATAGGGGGCCAAAATTGTTACGATGGCAAACATAGGGGGCCAAAAGTGCGTTTAAGCCTATTTTGAACATTCTTAATTCTTGCTATTTTACGACCTCCAAGTTAGCAAGTTGGATGGCTTAGGATTTTGGTTTTTTACAATTATCAAAAGGAATAAAAAGCAAGCCTTTCCTATGCCAGAAAAGATGCTTCAAAGGTGTCAATGGTGCCAAAGGCATGCACCACACTGAAGGGGCCGTTCCTACACCATCTTTTGGTACCTTCCCTTAGCACCTTATTGTTGACTATACTGCCTCTCACTTATTGTAACAGTTGGTTTACAACCACATAATCCCAGGACTTTGAAATGAGAATAAAAAACATTAAAAATCCCGCTACTTTTTTGGAAAAAAAAAAGGGCTGCAGCATTTTCACCAAAAAAAAAACGGAACAATGATAAAGCAAAATCATTTTATAAAAATAATATGAAAAGTTCAATGAATAGAATTTTGTTGAGATGGCTAATTGTCAGTATAGGGATTATAAAGCATATTTTTGAAAACCCAATGAATAGAACTTCGTTGAGATGGCTAATTGTCAGCAAAAGGATATAAAGCATATTTTTAAGAACTTCAACAAATGTCAATTAGAAGTGAAATAAGCTAAGAAATGAAAAAAGAATTGAGGCAATCACAGCACAGATCCATCGGTGACATTAGAAACAGAACTACAACTCTTAGAATTTTGGTTGGGCCTAACTCAACCTTATATAAGGTGAGGACTGCCCCCATTGTAAACTTATGTTCGGGCCTTATCTCATCCTATGTGGGACTCCTAATAACGACCATGGCAAAATTCGATAGCATTTGCGCAATAACAAACATCAATATTTGAATGTCTAACAACTCTAATGCTATTTTCTTTTTGAAAGGAACTCTTAACGCTATTATTCAGTGCATGCTACAAAAGTTTAATGCAAATGAACCAGTTTAATGCATATCAACCTAAATCTACAGACCAAGACAAGACAACCAACCAGTTACGTGATTGTTTCAAAAAATAATCACACAGAACAAAAAAATGTCACTTTATCTTATAAGTGTTCAACTATCACATTAACATAACATACCGATTGCCTGAATGCAATGCAAACCTCTCTTGCCATTTGTTTTTCAGCAGGAGTAAGTAACACTGGATACCTAACCTGCAAAACGTACAATAATCAGTAATTCCAGCCTGCTTTAGAATGGTGTCCATTCCTTCCCTAATTCATACAATAGCTATAACTATGATAACTATTAGGTGTTCACATGATTGTAGAAACATTTATTAAAGCCTAAAGATATGGAAAATTTAGGCAACCAAAGAAATAGGTTGCTACAGATTAGACATAAGGTTGTGGTACAAATGTACAATGAGAAACATGCAAGAAGGCAGGTTAGCAGGAGCGACATGCGAGAGAAAACAGAGAGATGATTTTGAAGAGAAGTAATCCAAGAATAGCGACTCTATACAGGGGGCTACTTGAAAGGAATCCCAAACCTTCATGTCTTGGAAATGGCAACTTAAAATAGAAAAGGTAGATCGATATTTAAAAGGAATCCTAAAGGTTGAATAACAACAAGAACCAAGGATTTTTCCCTATAGGTGGGGTCTGCCAAATTCAACTTGTATAGTGACTCAAATTCCACTTGCAAATTCTGTACTAAATGTACAAGCCTCGTGGTAGTAATCCATTACGCAATAGCAAGGACAAAACATAGATCATAAGAACTGAAACGAGTATATCAGGAAAGAGACTAAACTGTTTAGCATATTACTTACTTCCTTCCCATCAGGATTTCTCATAACAACACCATCAACTACAGGCGATTTCCTTGCCTCAGCATGAGCATATTCAGGGCCTACTGTATACACCTACAATCATTGGTTGAACTTTTCTAAAACAACTTGTGATGTCAAAAATTTTGGACAAACATGATACATGTCAGAAAACCCAAAGATATAATCATCAACACGCAGAAAAAAATCTCAAACTGCCAAACCTTAACATCTGTTCCTCCGGTTGGCATGAACTCCTCATAAATATAAGAACCTTCGCGCCTCACCCTTCTCACCTCTGGATGGAACTCACTAGACCTGTTGCCAACCTAAGATCATACAGTACCCAAAATAAACCAGATTGCTTAAAACTCTAAAAGAAAGGATAACATCAACTTAGACAGAAACTTAATGTAAATTTTGTTATACAAAAATGATAGTATCATGGATGTGATTCTTGGAAAATAAGATAATATCCTGATGTTATTCTAGAATATTTTGGTTTATCCCTTAGGATCAGTTTTGAATCTTACTGCATCTTATACTACTTTATAGGATTACCCCATATCTGACGTTTTCCTATCCATAATATTTGAAGTTCTTATCAAATTGTCTCTGCCTTTTTATCTGACGTTCTTACTATCCATTTATTACATAGGAAAGGGATGTCAAAATTGTTAGATATTACCCGTGCCAAATTATATCCACCAAATTGGGGAAGTGACATGTCACTGGAAAATTTACCTTCCTAAATAGTTCCTTCATGCCTCCACCAGCTGAACTGGGATAGTATATCATTATACTATGGTTATCACCTTCAAAAAACAAAATAAGGGTTACCCCATATTCAAGAAATTATCTTTGCAACTGGTTATACCTAATATATTTAATGGAAATCTAAAGATTCGAATGGAATTCTTGTGCTAAAACAACCAATATAATGTCCATTTCATAAATCAATTGCTTTTAATGCATATTATTAGATCACACCAAACTTTATTGCCATTGCTGACTGAATCAATCAAAGGGACGGGGTAAATAGTTCTAATCAGAAAGAAGAGAAAGAAAAAAAAAACTCACCATCAATAGGCTTCTCCACAAATGGCTTCCAGAAACGCATACCGTGAACCTCAACGAAATCTTCTTCCTCAATGAAGTAATCCAGCTGTTGGTATGGTACTTCTCTATTTACAAGGGCGTATCTTGGAACATGGATTCCAAACATTTCAAGACGCTTGAAACAAAAAATTGAACATTATTAAAACATATTATGTGTCAGAAAAGAAATAGCATAAAGCATTTTGGCTGTAATTGGCCATACATCACCAACCAACCAAACATACATATATATGATTCACAACACAAGCAGAATAGGTCTAGTGTATTGTTAATGCCAATTCCTCAAAAAGCAAAATGTGCAAGCCCATGATAGTGTGATGCCAAGTTAAAGTCAAATGCTCCCAAATGCCTAAGCTATATAAGGCAAAGATCCAAGATTGGCTTTATACCTCTAACAAATATTTAATTACATCAGCTTTTTAATTTAAAACTCTCAGTTGTATGAGTAAATATAGAAACAAACAAGCCATCTCCTAGTATACGGTTGCAGGAAAAAAAATGAAAGACTTAAAACAAATGAAAGATACAATGTTTATTCGTTAAACTGAAGTCCAAGATTAACTTAATGCAGCCGACACAGTGAAATCTCATGAAAACTGAAGAAACGGCAGTATCTAATTAAAAGAAAGGGATGATCTGATCCCTCCTACCTCATAGACTTTCCTTCGGTCATGAAGAAGGTGTTGTGGCTCCAGTTCATTTACTAGAAAAGGTCTGGATCACAGTGAACATGTTTCAGATTGATAATCATTCTCATCCAAAAATTGAAAGGAAGATGCAATGGAAAAAATTAACAAAACAGCATAGATCATAAAAAGAAAATATGTTTATGCATGTTGGAAATCAAGTAAACATCACCAGTGTTTGCAAGGAAGAGTTAAATATGCGCAAAATTTCAATATACATAATAGGTCTATGTCCCCTACTACGATACATAAAAATTACAAGGCCTGCCTACAACTACAAGAGATTAAAACCCTGATCCAAAAACATCCAACGCTCGCCGTGAAAGACTATGTGTCTAAGAATGAACAAACAACAAAGTTTATGACATATAACTCATTTTCCTCCCCCTTAATGCCTTGCTTCAAACCTAACCATTACTCCCGTACTTTTAACCCCCTTTGCCACATGGGTAAGATTGTTACAGCCCAAATCCCCATTATGTCCCTTACATTATGTTCCCATTCCTCCTAACATGCTTCAATAACTGCAAGTGGCTTAACACTCTAACAGGAACACTTAACAAGATTTATTTTAGGAGGCGGAGGATGAGAAACCATGCTGGAGAAAGGGGATGGGAAGAACAAAAAGAACATCCGGCCAAAATAGAAAATGCGGCAAAAGAAGTCCAATCACATACTCAGACTATGACCAAAGCACAAGCCAGAAGCCAAAAACAAAACCTTGTGTCTTAAAATATGAGTCCAAATAGACACCATCAAAAATAGGGATATTCTCTTCGGTCAAATACAGCAGCGGACAGTATAAACTAAATACTTCAATCAAATAATATCCTTTTTATTCTTGCCACATCTATTAAAAAAGGGGATATTCCCCTCAATCAAATAAAGAAGAGAACAACATAAACTGCATACTTCCAAGAGCCCAAAACTGTGAGAACATATCATGAGAAACGGCTCCAAGTTGAACAGAGTATGGACCTTTTCATCAACACATTGTACCAAACTCCTTTTATATACCAAGTAATCTTGATAAAAAAATTGTTACAGATATTGCTTCTAGAACTAGAAGTTGGTTATCAAGAAGCTAGAAAACAAGAATCCTCATATTCATTAGAATTTTCCCATCCTAGCTGTAAATGGCTATGACCCCAACAGTAATCCCAGAACATCTTATAGTTGCATAATCCAACACTTTGACAAGAATAGATGGTAGATAAGGTTTATAAATTTATGACATACAAATAAGTTAAAGTTTTTAGGTAAACAAGCTTACTTTCTCAAAGCAGCATATGCTTCCGCCTTTTCGAGGGGATATCCAGAGGAATGGAAAGCAATCAAACAATCAACTATTGGCCAGCTGAAAGAAAATGTTATTTGAACTTAGTATGCAAACAGGGTGACTCTAAACACCAAAAAGATGACAGAAACAAATATTTCAACTATAAAATACATGTCTTAAATGAAAAAATGATTCAGGCAACGTATTTGAAAATAAAATAAAAAACCGGTTTGATCCCTTGTTCTGATGCATTATTAGAAAAGAAGACAAGGAAGAAAATTGTTCCCCAAGAAAGCATATTTTCTTTATCTTCAATCCCTCCAAAAGTGGACAGATAGCAAAATTAAAGTCAAGTATTCAATTAAGTTATATGAACTTCCAAATTTATCTACACTGATGAAAATGAATTAACAAAAAATAACATAATATGGTAAGCTCTACAAATATAATACTTTTGCAATGTCATTTCCTTTTCTTTCCCTTCCAGTGTCCCCCAGTTATAGATATGTGAATTTCTCAACTTCCCATAAGTAAATATGTTGAACAAAGTAATTATTATCAGCATTGTTACCATTCTCTTATTTTCCATCTATCCTGTTAAGGATCTTTCTGATCAGTTAAAAATAGCTACTAATAATGGGATGATAAAAAACCAGCACAGAAGAAATAAATCCTTCGACTTGGAATTTTAACTTCTCACATGACATATAGATATTTCCTTTGCTTAAAGCAACCAATCCTTAGTGCCACCGAGTATGTAAATATGTCCTGAAAGACATGAGAATAACCAATATCTATCTATTGAAAGAGCTTGAGTACAGTCTATTATTTCAATCAATTTCTCAATGAAGAGAACAAAAAATTAACCATTACAAAACACTAAGAAGATTGTTGAAAGTTGGAACAGATATGGCTTTAAAAAGAGAAGTACAAAAAGACCAATATAGTTCTTCAAAATGCAGAGTCCAAACAAGTTCCAACTAATGATATCAACTATACCTCTCTATTGGTTCTTCAAGTATGACCTTGTCCCCGAAATGTGTAACCTGTATACAATATGAAGTTCAGATGAGACTAATGCAAAATGCAAAACCATAACAACTACATGAGAGAGTGAGAAATTAGCATCAAGTACATTTCAATGCATCACAGAAAAAAATGTTGCAAGTAGATTCATCAACAAAAACCTGTTTGGATTGGATTATTTAAACTTATCTACAAGCCACCGGAGGAGAGAGTCAAAATTTTACAAGGGTGTAACATATAAAGAAAAATAAAAAATATTTATGAATCTTGACTTGACAAATTTCGTTTTTGACAAAGTTCACCGCATAGTTACTATAGAGAATCAAATTGTCAAAATAAGATGAATAAATTCATCTATCGGTGATGATTTTTTGTCTTTCCTATTTCTATTAATTTTTTAGAAAAAAATACTTACTTGGGGTAGCTAAATCTACATTATTAGAGTAGCTAAATACTTAAGAACACTAACCAATAAAAATATTTAAAAATAAATAAGCGGGGCAGCCAAGGCCACCCCAAAGAAACAATACAATATACTCCTGCTACTAACGTAAGCAATTGTGAGACTATTTCAGAGCACTTATAAAAACAGCTTATGACATGTTCATAAGTTGTTTCCAGTTTGTTTTGGTAAACTCTACATGATAGCTTACGAAAAACAACTTATAACTTATAAAAATAGTTTGTTTACGTACCTCAAATTCACCAAATGCTTGTAACCTCTGAAGAATCTGCTCCATAGGAGCTGAAGAAACCTGCAAATGAAAAACAGAGCAACAGAATCATATACATTCATAACAACGCCTCTATGTTTTCAACTTAAAACTAAACCAGAAACCAAAGAATATAAAATCTGGATCCAACACTAAAAACCTAAGAAGCGCTGACACAGACACTCACGGACACCACAACATTGACACCGGACACATCAGTAATAATTTGAAGAATAAAAAAAATGAATTAGTTGAACTTAATCACATGTGTTGTTGCATACTGACACATGTGAGATACCGAACACATCTTTGATCAGATGTGTTAGTGCTTCAAAGCTAAAAAAGCTACGAAGCACTAAAGCTGGTCACGACACTGACACCAGTGGACGACAGTAATTATTTGAGAAAATGAATCAATTAATGTAATCACATATGTCAGTATATTCGTGTCAGTTTCAAATTAGATGTGTGTAGATGACACGACACACCTTTGATCAGAGGTGTCAGTGCTACAGAGTTAGTTAAAAACCATAACGAAGAAGAAAATAAAATGAAAAAGAGAGATTGAACCTCGAAGCCACATTTCACCTTCTTTTCCATCACACAGACTCCAATCTTCACTTTCGTCGGCGCAGCAACTTCTTCCTCCGCCGTCGCCATATTCCGATGAAAAAAACGGTTATTCGAGAAATGCGAAATGAGAAATCGTGAGAAC
The DNA here is from genome assembly GCF_003473485.1 of Medicago truncatula. Taxonomy (NCBI): domain Eukaryota; kingdom Viridiplantae; phylum Streptophyta; class Magnoliopsida; order Fabales; family Fabaceae; genus Medicago; species Medicago truncatula. Next base: position 2,145,645 of record NC_053048.1, on the reverse strand, counting down.
GTGGAAAATGGAAGAAGAGTGAAAAGAGAAAAAGTGGAGAAAGTATGAGTGATGAGTCGGTTAAAGTATTTATAGTGTGGAAAGAGAAATGAAAAGAGAGTACGGAGTTAAGAAAGTATAGTCACGAGTTTATGACTCACGAGAGTCACGCAAAAAAGATAGAGAAACCAGTAGTAGTTAGCCAAATTCATATCTATAGTGTTTGGTTTATAATCACTTTTTCGAATATAAATCTTCTTCTAAAAATAATTATTAATGAAACATAAACATCCACTTCTAAAAATAATTATTAAACATTTTTGTTTTATTTAATATATGTTTGTATTGCGTTGTGTTTGTCGAATTCACGGTGCATCACCATACTTTTGTAAAAGTTTGTGTAAAATCACGATGTAGTTTAACAAAATCATGGTGACTAACTTCTTGATTTTGGTAAATGAATCGAGATATCAAACTTGTAATTAGTTTAATCGAAATTTATGAGTTTGAATGTATTATTGAAAATGTTGAAGCAGAATTTTAAATAGAAGTTTATTAAATAAAACTCTTACCTTTTTTCAAGTAATTTAATAGTGAATTTGACCATTTAAATTAAATAACTGGAGAATTCGAAGTTTGAATATCGATCCCTACAAATTACAATGTCTCTACCAACTGGATTAGTGGTATAAAAATTAAAAACCAAATTAATTAAATTGATTTGAAAAATTCTTATTGGACCTAACAATTTTGATATTTTTACTAGTTGGGTTAAGAGTTATTATATATTATTCCTTTCTATTTAAAATCTTAAATAAAATCAAATATTTTTTCTCACAAATATTATTGTTTTGTCAATGAATGAATCATGCAATATTTATTTGTACTTTTTAACTAACATATTTAAATATATTAATATTTTTTAAAATAATTATGATACTTGATTTTTTTTATATTAGTTAAATTTAAAAAACATCAAACCAATGGATAATATTAAAAATAGATGGGATATTATAAATTTTTGACAAATGGATATGATAAATTATCATATCATTTTTAGTTAGTCAAAAAATATGTAAATTTTTAAGTTATTTGAATTTGATTTTATGATTGATGCATACGTCTCCAGACATAGGATTTGTTTGGGAGATTCTGGAATATGCAATGAAAAGTGGGATGGTAAACTTTTAGTGGAAGAAGATTGGTGGGAAAAGGTTCACAAGTTGAACTTGTAAAATAGGATTTTGTAAATTATATGCCTAAAGAAGAATCAAAACGGAACCCACTTTAGATTGTTGTGTTGCTGCTTTCTGTGTCACTATCATAATGTGACATCCTCATGATAATTTATATATTTCTACCATTATTATGAGGTGAATGACTTTTGGGTGATCTTGGAGCCAAAAGGATTTGCTTTTTAAGAAGAAAAAAATTGTATTTGAAAATCAAAATATAGATTCATTGTACAAGACATTATGTATTATTGACAGGTAAAAATGCTAAAATTAATAGGTCGGATGTTTTGATTGAGTTTTTAATTTTAAAATTATTTTATCGGCACTTGAATTCTTCATTTTATATGTGAGTTTTTAATGACCGTTTTTATTTCGTCTATCTAAAAATATACATGCATAAAAATCAAATGATGTCGTTTGAAATCAAAATAGCCAAAACTTTTATTTCAAATTATAATTTATCTTAAGAAAATTACAATAATAAGATGTTAATGTATTTTTTTCAGTTTAATCAGAGATTTTGAATTTGAATCCTTCGTAAAATAAAATCTGATATCTTTATATTTACAGGTAATTAGAGATTTTGAATTTGAATCCTTCTTAAAATGAAGTCTGATATCCTTAAATTTACGAATCATATCTGACTCGAATGAATGATTGCGTGTCAAAATAATATCTCTCAAAAAAGATTAGCTTTTACCGAAAATTAATTGGACAAATGGAATGTGCTATGTTGGGCACCTAAAGTGACATAACTTTGAGGTCCCCACGTGAAAAAGATATTGACCCAAGTGTTGTGTGTTTCTGCTGGTTTCTTTTGTTTTTCTTGGTCATCTTAGATTCACCTATGTTGTTGTTAAGTATAATTAGAATCTTGTACGTATTATTTTATTGAGGTTGTAATAAACAAATCATCTAGGATTCTGTTAACTAGGATTTTATGAATTTAAAAATGGATATTCTTTTCTCAGTTTTGTCGATATTATTCGTAGAATCTTCAATATTTAATTTAATTGTTCCACTGACGACGTACTTAATCAACCTTATCTATTTTACATCACTATATAAAGAAGAGTTTTACACAAACTTTAAAGCTTTTAAAATATGTGTATCTATCTCATAAGTGCGGCCGGTAACACCATCCACAACAAAAGATCCTAAAATTGGGTGCTTAAAGTAAATTCATATGTTCACAACATTTATTTTATCGTAATATTTAATAAGTATTAATTTTCTCCAACTTAACACCTTAAAAGAAATTATTAAATAGATCCCACAAATAATTTTATATTATTATATTTCAACAAAATTTATTTATTTTATTAAGATTTATTAACTGGGACCCATGAAAAATAAGAGAGAGAGGGTGATTCTATAGCCACTATTCTCCGTAGCCACCCATGTATTATACTTCACAATAGGGTGTCTATTTAATATAGTGCTAAATAGGTGAAGCACCCACCATTATGGATGGTCTAAGTAGCATCATAATATCACAATCGTAGTAAACTAAAATGAGTTTTTAAATTAGTTTCACGTGTATAAGTCATTTATTTATAACTTTTTAATAAAAGTATCAATTAAAGCCCAATAATTCTAATGATAATAAACTAAAAAGAGTCTTTAACTAAGTTCATTAATATGTATATTTGAAAAATAAATAAAAAGAAATTGAAAAGAGCAACAATCACATGAGTTTGATAAGGTACGATCAATTTTTATCTACTTTTTTTTCAATTTTAATCGTGTAACCTGTTAGTTGCTAAAGTGATAAAGGATTCTTATACAGTTGTCGATAACTAATAGATAACTACTTTTTTCTTTCTCCAATGAAAATCTTTAATCGGTTGAGGTTCTTATTAAGTAAATGACTCCTTATTATAGATGTTGTGAGATGTGTCTCGTAAAATCAATTTAGGCTTTTGTTTCTTTTATATATTAAATTTGAGTTTTTCTCTATATAGTCTTTCACATCCGACTATTATGTATGATGCAGGGGCGGCAAATCTATTCAAGGGCTAAGTGGGGCTAAAGCCCCACATGCCACTTCCATTTTTTTTTTTTGAGAATGCTAATCATTGCCCTTAGGGCATTTGATAAGGGATAAAAATAGAAATATAACATTAGAAAATGGTGAAAAATGATAAATTTAACTTTTTAAAAGTTAAAATGTTGTTGAAACAAATGTAAACATGCTACTTTTGACTTCTTTAACCATTGCCCTGATGGCAATGGTTAGCAAGACCCTTTTATATATATATATAGTTAACCATTGCTCGCTAAGCATAACTTTTGTGCTTATGGAACTGTCTTTGCTTTTCCTTCCAGGTGAAGTAAGCACCTTTGATCGCTAAGCACAACTCATGTGCTTAGCAAATCAATTTTGGCTTAGATCTTCTAGAATCATCTATTTAGACTCGCCTTCACTTTGGCATGCATGCTTAGCGAACAGTGGTTGTCTTCATATGTTTTGGTATACTCTGGCGTGTACGCTCGCCTTTAATTACTCCGCATTGGTACAATCATTGTCTTAAACCTATAAAAGTGTATAATAATTGGACGTAATAGCTTTCTTGAATACTATACTAATATAAACAATAATTGTATAGAATTGGGGGTTTTCTATGATTGATTTCTTGAAAAAACAAGTTGATAAGTGCTATAGAAAAAAACAATATTTTAACACTTATCAAATCTTCTTAACTTAAAACTTTGTTTGTCGTGAAACAAAAATTTTCAAATAGATACATTTGATTAAATGCAAGTAAATAATTTACAAGAATTTCAAGTGAATCAAATAAGTTTGAGATGCATAATTCAAATTGGATTGTACGAGCAAGTCTTATGTCTACCACTAAACTGGAACAAAGTCATGAACATAAAATTTGTTCAAGACACAAAGTTCAGGTCATACATCCCAGGTTGATAACACAATATATAATGAATCATGTCTAACACACTTCTTTATAAGTAGATAAGCATTAAAACAATTTATGCAGGAACTTGAACTCACATCAGACAATATTGATAACATTTTGATCAAGTTATGCATTCATCCAAGCATACTATTTTGAAAATATTCAAGCATAGATCACTGAGGTCTTTTAAGGGTTTGTATTGTTGCTAGGCTACCAAAAAAAAATGTCATATATAGGCAATTGAAACAAAGTGGCCTTAGTCCAGAGCATTCATATATTTCTCTTTTTAACACAAAACACATCTTCTCTTTTGATTTTTACATACCCTTGGGTGATAAACAATTAATACAAATTATTCATTTTTTCTCTTTTCTTTTTCTTTTCAATTTCAAAGGTTGTCAAGATAGTATTTGAGATTTTCAGATTTCCACCTTATTACTTGAAATAGTAGCAAACCTCCTTATCTCTCCTAACTTGAACAAAACCATATTTTAAATGATTGCTCCTATATCCTAAGTGAAGGAACACAATATCATGAAGGTTCAGGGTTTTATATTCATGAAAAATCATAATCTTCCTTATTGTTCAGCTCTGTAAGTGTATTTGCATAATCATTTCAACTGATTTCACTAAAAATCCTTGGATACTTTGTGAAGTATTGCATTCATTCACATATAATATAAAACATACAACTAAAACAACTAAAAAAATAATATACAAACTTATTAATATCTTAAAACATATTACTTAGTTATACATACTTAAGAACAAGATGCCATATGTTACATATGAGAATTTTACAAGTTAACACAAATTCAGCACAACATAAACATAGCTGATTAAATCATCATATAAATGATGCATTAACATGAAGGAACATATCAACTTATTCAGAAAAACATGAACACAAAAGTAAATATTAAAAACTAAACACGAAGCTCTAAAGAAGCATATGTTAAGCCTATTGATAAATCATGAAGCTCTAAAGAATGAAGCATGGAAGGTTGGAATGACAGAAGAAGTAGAAACTATTGAAAGGAACAATACATGGAAACTTAGGGTGTATAAGTCGAACAAATTATACTATTGAACTATGTAGTATAAATTATTAGCAAGTGTAAAAATAATGAGAGTGATGAAATAATAAGTTTTGGCAATGTTTGAGTGCAAATATGAGTTGTGTAACAAAATATTTATAGTGAAATATGAAAACAACATGTTGTTAAACAAATAGCCGTTTGGTCAATTAATTTTTTTGAACAAGCCGTTAAAAATAAACGGGGTAGGGAGTAATGGATCCTCATGATCTTAACTCAGTTGGTAGGAAGTATGATAATGCATAATATATGTATGTAAGGTTCGGGATTCAAACTCATAAAACTAAGAAAAATTGAAATTATTGCATGGTCAACTTATTGTATGGTCAACTATTTGAAATTATTGCATGGTCAACTATGATTTGAAAAAACATAGAGCTGAAATCTTGTCTCATAATGATCCAAAAACAAATATTTCAAACTAACGGTAGGAAAAAAAATTAATTCCAACGGGAACGACTATTATTATATGAATTCAATGCATGCTTTTTTTGAGCGAAAAAAAAAATCACTTTTCAATGCATGCTTTTTTATGGTAAAAATAATTATCACTTTTCATAAAAATTATGTCTTATCATGCGAAAGATATTTTCATTTAAAATCACTGTACATGAAAATCTTCGTGAATGTGTGACTTATTTTCATGAGAGTCTTTTAACCGCTTTCAAAAATTTTCTAATGAAGAAAGGTTATTTTAAAGACACTTGTTAAGGAAACCAAATGTATATGTTTGCATTGCATTCAACAATATTTTGATTATTAAAAAATTAAATTCATTATTTTTTACCATTTTTCAATACAATATTTCTCTTTTTATCCTTTTATCCAATGTCTCAAGAGCACTCTTTAGCATTTCCGATAAAAATAATAACAAAACTCAGGACTTGAAAGCTTGAATCTTCTTTTCCACTTTTTGCATTGTTGTTCTTCACTACTAGGAAAAGCAAAATTAGCGAGGGAAATTAGTGACGGAAAAAATAAAATCCCTCACATATTCTTTGGTCGCAAAATTTAGTGACGAAATTAGAGAGGGATTTCATGTTTTCCCTCACTAGATTTTCCTCACTAATTTTTGTTTTTTTAGTAGTGCTTGTAGGACTTCTTTTTGTCAATCATCAAAACTAAAATATTTCTCGCAAGACATATATGCACATTCTCTCCCCTTTTTGATGATGACAAACAACTCATGGAGGGATTTGCTCAATGAAGAGGTTAGACCAATAATACTCAAATACTAAAATATATGATAGAGATAAGCGCAAATTTAGTTCCTCCTCACTATATGCAAACAATGAAAATCCACTCCCTTTGATACATGCAAATCACATAACTCTCCCTCTTTTGGATTATTAAAAAGCAGGAAAGAAACAATCATGACAAAAGTCATATATTCAGGAAAATTCAAAGCAAAAGTAAAAAGAATTAAGTAAAAAGAGTAAACCATTTTTGCTTTTCGTAATAATAAGGAGAACTACTTTTTTTCTCTCTTTTCATGTGCTTTGGATAGCCTATATGATTATACCAACTTTTAGTTCTTGTTCTTCAAGCACAACTATAAAACAAAATCAATTTGAGAGTTACTTCGTCCACCATATGCTATTCTCACGCGCCCTGCAAAAATGACAAAAACACCTCTGGTTCGGATTATATAACCCGAAACCAGATTTTTAGCATTTTCATATTAAAATCCGAAATATTACGAACTGTAAATTCTTTGTTGTATTATTTTTTTATAAAAATGTTTAAGAAAAAGTAAGAAAAGAGGTGAAGTGAAGAATGCAGGAACTTGTTGAAGATTCAAGCCTATTTATAGTCTTAAACATGTCCTAGATCACAACTACAGTCAAAGGAAGCGTTTTTCTATGGTCCAATCGTCCAAAGCTGCATTAAACACTCCACAAACCGTCCAAACTTTTGATGAAACGCCACCGTCCAAAATAAACTGAGAGAATATTTTTGGATTATATAATCTGAACATAACAAGAATGTGTTTAAGAATGATGAAGATCTTCAAATTTATATATATATATATATATATATATATATATATATATATATATATATATATATATATATATATATATATATATATATATGTGTGTGTGTGTGTGTGTGTGTGTGTTTAAATGAACATCTTAAACGCAAAGTTCATCAGAGAGATATTTGACAACATGATGAAGATCTTCAGAATATATGTATCTATTATTTAAAATTCTCATCTTTAGTGTAAAGTTAAGGGGAGAGTTTTTTGACAGCATGATGAAGATCTTCGACATGCTAAAGATCTTCAACATATATCTATATATTATTTAAAACAGAATAAAACAACATAATTCAACAACATAAAACTAAACATAGATCTATAATGAATTTAACAACATAATTCATCAACATTAAACACGTAATAAAAACAATATAAAACACATATAATAAAATATAACGTAACAGATCACGTATCAGCTAAACTAATGTATTCGTCTGGTGTGTCCAGCAGTGTCCTGATCTCTTTATAGTTCATGGGTCGGATCAAAATTTTCTGAATTTGTTCAAAAGATCTTACCAACGAAGCGTCCAACTCGATCGGTCCTCTAGTATTGTAATGACCAAAGATCGAGAACATGGTTATCATGTTGTTGTCGTTCACGAACTTCATCTGGCTGAACCACACACTCCTGACTGAGTCGATCAATGGACGTCGATACTCAACACCGTCCACCCTCCGTGTGTCTCTGTGGTTGTGTTGGCGGTATATTTGATCCAGCTGACCCTTCAACCCAAAGAGGGTGACATTAGTGTGAATCCCAAATAGATGGGGGTGGTTTTCCCCCCGTTGTAGTAAACTGCAGCTAGCTTGGTTTTCGGATCAACGACGGAGTTTTCCATGGTTTTTTTTTGGTCCGGTTTACTGGTGATGAAAACAGGGACACCTATTTATAGAGGTTTCTGGGCGTCGTAGATCACATATTCTATTTTAGTTTTAACAATGTTGAATTTGTGTTGTTTTTAATGTACTCTACCAATTTAAATGAATACATATTATTTTAAAAAATAATTAAGATACGAATTAGTTTTCAAATTAACTATTAAATTGATTCTTATAGGTGGTGGGGTTGAAAAAAAGTATTATATGTCTGGGATGCTGACCATGGTGATACCGTCCAATTTACGAGATAAGGAGACACTATAAATCAAACTATTTAATGCCTTATTTCATTTTATTGCCATCATCTTAGAGTACAAAATCATAATTTTATGATCCACAACATTAGGAAAAAAGAAAAAAAATAATACAATTATTTGGTGCATGCATAAAAACTAAATGAGAACTCCGCGAGTATTCTAGCATAGAGTATATTGTACAATTCTTTATCTAGAGTATGAACTCCAAGTTCTCTTCACACTCTGCATACAATAGCCTTTACGACACCTAGCTATATAACCTTTCACTTGTTTACAATCTTTATCTGTTGTACAAGGACCAGAATTAGGTACAAAAGCAGAATCACATACTATTATGACAAGAAATATAAAAAGAAGTAAAATAATAACATAAATAAACTTCACATTTTTAGCCATATTATCCAATCTTTGCATGCAAAAAATAGGATATATTTGATCTATTTATAGTTTCATAAAGTTCATACTTTCATAAAAATAATTAAATAGTTAAGCATTTGTAAAAAATTTAAAACTTTTCATAAAATTAAAATAGTTGCTAAATGCCTCATAAGTATATCAATGTGTTGTGTTGTCCCTTACACACATGAAATTGATAATCATAAGAATTGAATATTATTTAACTTATAACTTTTCGTTACTTTGTTACGTTCCATCAAAAATATTTAATTAATTTTTTGACTTTACTTGATAGAAAAGGATTTTTAATTTTTTTTACTATGGTAAAATAATCTACGAATATAATACACCATTGGGGGTGAGAATATATTTATGTTCAATTAGAATGTATTGCAGGATCAATTTATTTTTTATTGAATAATTAAAAAAAATAATGAAAGACATTTGCTAAACATGTGTGTCCGAATTCGAAAGTTGTATTATATATGGGATTACAAAATTAATAGGATTATTTACATAAGGAATATGCTATGTGGTAGCACTAGAAACACTATTGTATTTACAGAGTCTAACTAGTGCAAATATACATGGTCTTAAGTAATAGTATATAAAAATCAAACCCATATGGATTAAGGTGATGTAGCTTTTTGCATGGTTTCAATTTGAAATCATGCACAAAATTAAATATTAAGATACTTAACACATTAAAAGATCTCAGGTGTCAAAGCTTAAAAAAAAGGTTTAATACATGCTTTGGTCCCTTAACTTATTTTTGGATTTCAATTTGGTCTCCTAACTTTAAACTGTCTCAATTTGGTCCCCTAAGTTTACTTCCGTTTACCCAAGTGGTCATTTCTGTTAGTATTTTTCAAAAAACGTTAACTTTGTCCATGTAGCCAACACGGACAAAGTTAACGTTTTTTGACAAAAACTAACAGAAAAGACCAGTTGGATAAACGGAGGTATACTTAGGGGACCAAATTGAGACAGTTTAAAGTTAGGGGACCAAATTGAAATTCAAGAATAAGTTAAGGAACCAAAGCATGTATTATGCCAAAAAAAATATAACAATGAGTCGGTTATGAATATTAGTTTGCAAAGATGTAGAGAGTTGCAACTTCGTATAGCTTTTTGGAGGCCAAAGTGGCCTTAGGGGGTTTTCAACACAACAATCATGGTTAACTTAGGGGTACTACTCTTTCGAGGTTTGCGATTTCCAAGTTAACCATGAACATTATTAAGGTTAGATCTCTATCATTTCCATCTTGCATGGAAGGGTTTAGTCTTTCTCATATGACAAGAAATCTAAATAGACATTCAATTATCCTTTCAAGATCTTTGAATCTTCTTGGCATAAAAACATATCTCATATTAAACAAGTAGTTCAATTCCCCTCCTCTGTCGAGCTTAGGGAATTTGATAATAAAGATAAAAGTGATCAAGTTTTACTTTAACTATTAGTTAATAAAACTTGTTTAAAAGAAGCATGAGTACGCAACTAACCAACCTATGCAAACATAATCATAACCTCATCATGTCTTAACCACACAGTATTTTAGCTCAAGATAAGATCAAACACAAAAATATAAATAAGATAAGAAATGGATGAAAACATAATCCAATATGAAAAGGAATGAGATTTTTGCATTACTCACTCACAATGTTCCTAAAACTCCAACTAAGTAAGAACTAGCTATCATGCTCTCCAATGAAATGGATGATGAGTAGAATATGGGTTCTGAGATCTTAAGTGGCTGCTAACCCTAGTTGGAAACGACCGCTTAAATTGGATGACAAATTTCAGACCCTTGTCACAACATTGTTGTCATACCCTAAATTTTGACCAAGGATCCCACGGACGCGTGTCGTTTGACTCTAGCCGATCTCATGATTCAGTGAAAATTTCGGCAGGGAGGTATTTTAAAATACCTCATTTTTTGCTCCGATTGCAGGCACTTTCCTCTCGTTTTATTTCATTATCTAATTTCCATCTTTTATTTTTAATTTTAAAGTTAGTTACTTTTTTTTTAATAGTTAATAAATGTTTATTTTCCAGTTTTTGTCCAATAAAGTTAATAAGTCCAAAAATTCCAACAAAGGGTCCCTTTTTTTCTTTTTTCATTTCTCCTCCGTACGCCTCGTGTTCAGCCAATTTCACAGGGTCAATTTTTTGTTTCCAAATCTGGGAACGCGGTAGTAACTTCTGCAAGTTATTTCCTTATTCAATCCAACCCTAATGCTATAAAAGCAAACCTGCAAAATACAGAAAAGACAGACAATTTTCCACAGCCGCAAACCGAGAAACCACAGAATCACCAATCAGTAGCCGCAATCATCAAACCCTAATTTTCTTTCTCTTTCAAAAAATTTCAAAATCAAACACTCAAATCCAAACCGATTTCAACCAACACTTTATTCAAACCGAATCTGTTCATAAGCACCTCAAATAAATCAAGTTTCGCACTTAAACATCACCTTTTCTTTTGAATCCGTCACTTACAAACTCGAATCCGAACCCACAACAATAAGAGTAACGGATCCGATTTAAACAAAGGTTCAATCGCTCCGTTTCAACAAGTATCAGAACCGAGTTTGATGAACAGAAGCGAATTCAAAGATTAGAGAAGAAGCAGATCGGAATCCGAGGTAAAAAAAGGTAGTATTTTATTTTCGTGTTGTTTGAATGTAGATCTAGAACGTGTTGTTGCTTTTCTTTGAAATCTAAGTCCGGATCTATCACCTATGCGAAAAAGGATATAATAATATGTAATTGTTTTTGAAAAAGGAGGGTTTTGAAAACTCCGGCACGGTGGTGCACCACCGGCCACCGCGCCGGAAAACTCATGAAAAGAAGAACAGAGAAGAGGGAGACGTGAGATTAGAGAAGTGAAGAGAGAGAAATGAATGAAGAAAGTGAAAGAAATGGGTCTTACACCCTATTTATATAACCTCGAACCGGGCGGGTCTAACCGACCCGCCCACGACCCGTTTCTGCTTAAGCCCAGTTGTTCCTTTTTAATTTCACTACAGTTTTATTAATTACACCTCTGTTTTTGCTTTCTGCACCCCTTTGCTGAAAGAAAATTATCTAAAAAACTTACAAAAATATTGTGTTTGTTTTAATTTTTATTTACTGTTTTTATTTTATAATTGCCATTTTTTTATTTACTTAGAATCATCTCATGCATATTTTAATTTCTTGTCATTTTATTGTCATTAATTTTTTTTTTTTTTTTAGTGTGTATAATTAGGAAATTGATGTAATTTATTTTGCGCATTTTTTTATTTCTTATTATATTTCTCTTGAGACCATAGAATGTATCTAGGAGGGTATGTAATAGTGTAGTAACACACGCACCGACACTATGCCGCTTTATTTACCGCTTATTTTATTTTTGCTCCGTTACGTTAGTTTTAAGGTTAGTCTAAAAAAAATCAAATATGCAAAACTCCCAAAATATTTTCTTAATAAACCTTGGTTTGTAACCCAAGTGTTTTCCTTTTTATTTTCTTAATCAAATGCTTAATTGAATTAATATTCATAATAGACTTGACTTCTTTGTAATTAAAATTTGACCAACCTCACCTTATTTTATCTCATGCCTTGAGGCCTCTTATCTCTTCTTAAAACTATTTTCAAAAATTAAAATCAACCTAACCCACCAAAGAAATTCTTTAGGTGAACTACATTGGTTTTGATCCCTTTTCTTTAAGGGTATGTAGGCATAGGATTTTTATCCTTCCAAATCAAGTAAAAATAACCAAAAACATACTTCTTCCCCCATTCTTTCACTTAGATTTTTTAGGTAATAAATTTCAAATAAGCAATGAATTTAGCACAAAGATAAATTAGGTAAGAGGTTCCTACGGGATACCGTAGACGCTTAGGGTGCTAGCACCTTCCCTTCGCGTAACCAACCCCCGAATCCAAAGTCTCGATGAGGGTTTTTACTCATTTTTTCCCTTCCCACGAATAAAAATCGAGAGTTCAAAGATTGACGATTCAAATCAATTAATGGTTTGATATCCGAAAATCACGAGCACAGAAATGGCGACTTCACTGGGGACTTAAATTCTACGCGGGTTAAACCCACCTTATTTTTATTTTATTTTGTGCTGTACTATTTGTTTATGCTTTGTGCATATTTGCTTGCATACCTTGTTACGTGAGTGGTGAGATAAGTCCTACACCCGGGCTTGAGTGAAGCATAAGATAGGACGGAGTACGATCATAGTGCCATACCAGGAGCGGTCCTGCGATATGTGTACACGTGATGTAACTCCACTCAACATAGGTCTTTCAAAAGTAATAATATGTCGTCATGAGCAGTCGTGATTGGCGTTATTATTTTTGAAGTCCGCTAAACGTTGAGGACCTTTAGATCACCCTTAACCCATCTTGGCTTTTTTTTTAGGACGTAGTGCGGTGGCTAAACCAAGAGCAGTCTTGACTTTGGTCGACACGCGATACTACACTCAAACTAGACTTACTTATGGATGTTATTGGACTAGGAGCGGTCCTATACACCGATATGTTCATAAGGGAAGTTGTAATTTGGGAACTTGGTAGAACCCGTGATACAGGTACAATTTGAAACCATAGTCCTTACCAAATGGCGTTGTCACCTTTTGACTCCAACATTGTGGACTTAACCTCATTATGTATTCTATGTACTTCAGCATAAGCATGCATCCATGCATTCATTCATAAATGTATTTTTTTTCATCCATTAAATTGTCGAAGGACTTAGACAAGCATTTTTTGTAAATATTGTAGATGGATTCTAAGACGAGGAGTATTAAGAAGTACACTTTCAAGAAACCGGATTTGACAAGGCTAAGGGAGTTAGCATCTCATGTGACTAATCCAAGAGATTTTCGAGAACGTCATGGGAGATTACTTGACCTCCTCAAAGTGAAGGTCGAAGATGGAATTTTAGAGACTTTGGTGCAGTTTTACGACCCAATTTGTCACTGCTTCACGTTTCCCGACTACCAGTTGGTCCCCACTCTTGAAGAATATTCCTTTTGGGTTGGCTTACCAGTATCCGAGGGAGAACCTTTCAACGGCCTTGAACCCAGCCCCAAAAATGCAACTATTGCAGAAGCCCTTCACCTCAAACCTTCTGACTTGGTTCATCCTCACTTCACCATTAAAAACAACCTCCAAGGCTTAACCGCCAAGTTCCTCTACCAAAAAGCCTCCGACTTTGTGAAAGCCAAAAAGACCAATGCCTTTGAATCTATTTTCACCTTACTCATATACGGCCTTTTCTTGTTTCCCAACATGGACAACTTTGTCGACCTCAACGCAATTAAGATTTTTCTAGCCAAGAACCCAGTTCCCACTTTACTTGCAAACACTTACCATTCTATTCACCACAGAAATATCCGAGAGGGTGGACTGATTGTTTGTTGTGCACCCCTGCTATACAGATGGTATGCTTCACATTTAACTAAGTCTGTCTTCTCCAAAGAGAACTCCGGGAAAGCTTCTTGGTCTGAGAGGATCATGCCTCTCACTCCAGCTGACATTGTGTGGGTCCATGCGGGTACTAACACCGCAGGAATTATTGGCAGTTGTGGAGAGTTTGAAAATGTGCCCCTTATCGGTACGTGTGGAGGAATTACTTACAACCCTACTCTTGCTATGCGTCAGTACGGATACCCTATGAAGGGGAGACCTGACAGTCTTTCTCTGTCCAATGAGTTTTATCTTAACAAAAATGATCATACAAATTTGAGGATGCGGTTTGTGCAAGCTTGGCACTCTATTCGTAAGTTTGATGGAATCCAATTGGGAAGAAAACAGAGCTTTGCACATGAATCGTATACACAGTGGGTGATTGATAGAGCTACAGCTTTTGGTATGCCTTATACCTTGCCAAGATTCTTATCTTCGACCGTTCCAGAAATACCTTTACCTCTACTCCCACAAACCAAGGAAGAGTACCAAGAGCGTTTAGCCGAAGCGGAACGTGAGATACATATGTGGAAAAGGGAGTGTCAGAAGAAGGATAAGGATTATGAGACTGTAATGGGCTTGCTGGAGCAAGAAGCCTATGATAGCCGACAGAAAGATGTGATAATCGCCAAGCTGAATGAAAGAATCAAGGAGAAGGATGCCGCCCTTGATCGAATTCCCGGGCGAAAGAAGAAGCGTATGGATCTCTTTGATGGTCCACATTCTGATTTTGAGGATTAGTCCGCTTCAGGAGCTTGAGAGTCTCAGTTTGTTTTTCATGTCTTTTTCTTAGTTTTTCTTTATGTATTTTGGAGTCTATCCCTTGACTCAGTTTGTTAAAAGGGAATTATTTGTGTTTTACTTTAAAGTCTATCTCTTGGCTTTGTTGTTAGAAAGGGAATTATCTTGTGATCAACTTTGTTTTTTAGTGAATTGTTTAGGTTGATATGTTTACAAAATTGCTTCTATAGGTCCTTCGATAAAAAAAATATATATATAAAAATTGCATATTCTGGCATATAGCATATCATGCATCATATTGCATTCATAAAAAGTGTCAAAGCCAAGTCTCATACTTTCCTCATTTCTGCCTCAGGAGAAAAGCAAAGGTGGCCCGGCGTATTCAGTACAAACCTACCCGTGTTCATCATACCCGAGCATACATCAAGAAGAAAATGGCAGCTGCTGAACAAACGAACAATGATCTTAGGGAGGAGGTTAGTAGCCTCAAAGAAGGTATGGAAAAGATAACTGCAATGATGATGGACATGATGGCCGCACAGGCACAAGCCTCTCAAGCAAAAATTGTTCAGACTGTTCAGGGAGATGTTGAAGTCTCTCAGCCTGCGGGTTCTACTGCAACTATTAGTACTACACAGCCCTTGGTGAATCAGTTTTCCTCTGGTGATATGACAAATATGTATAGTTCAGGGTTTCGTCCTACTGGCTCTCTTGGTTCTTCTATTCCTCCTCAGTATCATATGCCGCCAGGCTATCCGTGGGGCATGCCACTCGCAAATAATGAAGGTGTTCGTCATAATGCACCAGAAATGCAGTTCCCTTTTGGACATCAACAAACACCGTTTTATCAGTCCGGCCAGCCTTTTCCTCAGGCCACTATGACCTATGCTGGACCCCTCGTTCATGCTGGTCATCAAGAAGTAGAACAGGTTTATCACTCTAATAGTGTGGCTGGTGATGATAGGGTAGGAAACTTGGAAGAAAGGTTTGAGGCGGTGCACAAAGAGTTAAAGACTATCCGTGGTAAAGAAATGTTCAGTCAGAATGTGAATGACCTCTGCTTGGTTCCAGATGTGGTGATACCTCATAAGTTTAAAATGCCGATCTTTGAAAAGTACACAGGGGATACTTGCCCTGAGATGCACTTAGTCACATATGTCAGGAAGATGGTAGCTCACAAGAATAATGAGCCTCTGCTTATTCACTGTTTCCAGGACAGTTTGACTGGTCCCGCACACACATGGTATATGAATTTGAAGGGCATCACAACCTTTGAGGAATTGGCCAATGCTTTCATCCAACAGTACAAGTATAACTCTTATCTGGCACCTAACCGGAAAGAACTGCAATCTATGACTCAGGGTGATAAGGAATCTTTCAAGGAATACGCTCAACGCTTCATTCAAAAGTCTGCTCAAATCCGTCCGCCTCTGGATGAAAGAGAAGTGTCCGATCTATTCTATGAGACTCTGAGCCCTTTCTACTCAGAGAAGATGCTTGGTTGTGCCTCACAAAAGTTTACTGATATGGTAGATATGGGTGTGCGCATTGAAGATTGGGTCCGTAAGGGACGTGTGAGTAAAGATGGTGCTTCTTCAGGTGGTTCATCTAATGGTAATAGGAAGTTCGGAAATGGGTCCTCAAAGAAGAACGCTCAAGAGGTTGGTATGGTGGCCCATGGCGGATCCCAGCCTATATACCCTAGCTACCCGTATGTTGCTAACATTCCACCACCTACCCTAACTCCACAAAATCCAAACTATCAACTACAAAGGCCTCAAGCACCCCATCCATATTATCCACCACTATATCAACCACAACCTTATCAACCCCAACCGTTTTATCAACAACCATACTATCCCCCACCACCTCAACAACAACAGCCTCGCCCTCGAGCTCAACAACAACATACTCGCCCTCAAAGAAACCAATTTCCCCCTATCCCCATGACATATGAAGCCTTGTTACCTTCCTTGCTTGCCCGAGGTCTTGTTCAGACCCTACCACCTCCTCGTGTGCAGAACCCTTTACCCCCTTGGTTCCGTGCTGATCGAAATTGTGCCTTCCATCAAGGGGCACCAGGACACGACATTGAACACTGTTACCCCCTTAAAGAGGCAGTTCAAAAGTTGATTCACAACAAAGATTTATCCTTCACTGACCCGAACCCTGCTGCTCCAGACCATCCTCTGCCACCCCATGGGCCTACTGTTAACATGGTTGAAGATTATCAAGAAGGGGGTCTTGTCACTCGCTCTCAGGATATCAAAACTCCGTTGGTTCCATTACATGTGAAGATGTGTGAGGCAGCTATGTTTAGCCATAATCATAATAGTTGTGAGGTATGTTCTGTGGATCCCCGCGGTTGCGCGCAAGTTCAAGATGATGTGCAAGGGCTAATGGATCGGGAAGAGCTGGTTGTCACAAGGGAAGAGAAGAGTGTCTGTGTTGTAATCCCTGTGTTCAAGGATAGTGCGAAACCAATTGATGGTGTTACTCCGGTGTTCAAGGACAGTTCCAAGCCAGCTGTCGCTCCTCTGGTAATTTGTGTGCCGAGACCCAAGCCGTTTTTCTCTCAAAACGCCATGCCGTATAATTATGAACCTACAAGCATAGAGAATGGTAAAGAAATATCCTGGAGTCCCTCAACTTCCGTGAGTAACATTGCAGAGAATAGTCAAATTCTGAGAAGTGGACGCATCCTTCCGGCAGTTGTGCAAGCAAAGAAGAAAGCTCCGGTGATAGAGTCAGTGCCAATACCAGATCCTAGCAAGGGTAAGAGTATGGTTCAACCTGGTGAAACTGATAATGATGAGATTTTGAAGCTGATCAAGAAAAGTGATTATAAGATAGTGGATCAGTTATTGCAGACTCCATCAAAGATTTCTATCATGTCACTATTGACAAGCTCTGATGCTCATAGGGATGCATTGATGAAAGTGTTGAATCAAGCCTACGTAGACCATGATGTGACTTTGGGTCAATTTGGGAGCATTGTTGGAAATGTGACGGCATGCAACAATCTGAGTTTCAGTGATGAAGACCTCCCAGTGGAGGGGAAGAACCATAATATGGCCTTGCATATCTCTGTTATGTGCAAAACAGATTCTTTGTCCAATGTCTTGATAGATACCGGTTCTTCCCTCAATGTGATGGCAAAGACGACCTTTGATAAATTGACATATTCAGATGGATTCATTAGGCCTAGTTGTGTATCAGTAAGGGCATTTGATGGATCCAGGAAGACGGTATGGGGAGAAGTAGATTTACCTATCACTGTTGGGCCCCAAGAGTTTAAAGTTACATTCCAGATAATGGATATTCAAGCTTCCTACAGCTGTTTACTTGGTAGACCGTGGATTCATGAAGCCGGGGCAGTAACATCCACCCTTCATCAAAAGTTAAAGTTTGTGAGTCGTGGAAAACTTGTTACAGTAAGTGGGGAATCAGCTTTTTTGGTTAGCCATTTGTCGTCTTTTTCCTTCATTGGTGGTGAAAGTCCGGATGGAACGTCATTCCAAGGGCTTTCGGTCGAAAGCGGTACTACAAGAGGTGAAACATGCATGGCCTCTCTAAAGGATGCTCAGAGAGTAATTCAAGAAGGAAAAGCAGAAGGTTGGGGGAAGTTAGTACAGTTGCCTGAGAACAAGCGCAAGGAAGGTCTGGGTTTCTCCAGCAATAATCAAGTGATGTTCGACCCAACTAGAGGTACTTTTCACAGTGCTGGATTCATTAATGCGCCACCTGAAACTAATGCAATCTTGGAAGATCAATCAGAAGAGGTGGCACCTGACTTTGTGACTCCGGGTGGAAACTGCTGCAATTGGATTGCTGTTGACATCCCTTCTGCGATACCTCTTTCTAAGTAATGTGTTTGTCTTTTTTGTTGCTTTTTTAAGAAAACTCCTTTCGTCCTACCCCAGACGAAGGTGAAATCTTGTAGGGTTTGTTTTTGCTTTGAGTTTATTTTCAGTATTAATGAAAATTGTCGTTTCTGTCACGGCCGTTATTTTATTTTAGTGCTTTTTCTGGAAAAATGGTAATACAAAAAACCAAAAAACTTGTTCTCTTTTTCTTTTAAAAAAAAAATATCAATTTCAAAGGTCTGCATTCACTCTTTTGCTAAAAAATCAATCATGAATCATATGCAGACTGAACATACATGAGCCCGTTGAACATAGTGACCCTATGCTGCCTTCCAACTTTGAGTTCCCAGTTTACGAAGCTTGGGTAGAAGAGGATGAAGAGATTCCCGATGAGCTCCGATGGATGTTAGAGCAAGAAAGAAAAGCCTTTCAGCCTCACAAGGAAGAAATAGAGTTAATCAACCTGGGCACTGAGGATGATAAAAAAGAAATTAAGATTGGAGCGTCGTTGGAGGCGTCTGTCAAGAAAAAGATAATTGAGCTTCTCAGAGAGTATGATGATATATTTGCATGGTCCTACAAAGACATGCCGGGGTTAGACCATGATGTTGTGGAACACCGTTTGCCTTTGAAGCCCGAGTGTCCTCCAGTCAAGCAGAAGTTAAGAAGATCTCATCCAGATATGGCTCTCAAGATCAAAGAGGAAGTGCGAAAGCAAATTGATGCAGGTTTCTTGATTACCTCTGAATATCCTCAATGGTTGGCCAACATAGTGCCCGTTCCAAAGAAAGATGGTAAGGTCAGAATGTGTGTTGACTATCGGGATTTGAACAAAGCTAGTCCGAAGGATGATTTCCCTTTACCTCACATTGATGTATTGGTTGATAGTACTGCTAGATGCAAGGTATTCTCCTTCATGGATGGATTCTCCGGGTATAACCAGATCAAGATGGCTCCAGAAGATAGAGAAAAGACGTCGTTCATCACGCCTTGGGGCGCGTTCTGCTACTTAGTAATGCCGTTTGGGTTGATAAATGCTGGTGCCACTTACCAGAGAGGCATGACTAAAATATTCCATGATATGATACATAAAGAGATTGAAGTGTATGTGGATGACATGATCGTCAAATCAGGCACTGAAGAAGAACATGTTGAGTATTTGTCGAAGATGTTTCAACGGTTGAGAAAGTACAAACTCCGTTTGAATCCTAACAAGTGTACCTTCGGTGTTAGATCCGGCAAGCTCTTGGGTTTTATTGTCAGCCAGAAGGGTATTGAAGTGGATCCCGACAAAGTCAAAGCTATCAGGGAAATGCCTGCTCCAAAGACAGAGAAACAAGTTAGAGGTTTTCTAGGAAGACTGAACTACATCTCCAGATTCATCTCTCATATGACTGCCACATGTGGGCCGATATTCAAGTTACTCCGTAAAGATCAAGGGATTGTTTGGACGGAAGATTGCCAGAAAGCTTTTGACAGCATCAAAGGGTATTTGTTAGAACCTCCGATTCTTGTCCCTCCGGTCGAAGGGAGGCCTTTGATCATGTATTTGACTGTGTTAGAAGATTCTATGGGCTGTGTGTTGGGTCAACAAGACGAGACTGGAAAGAAAGAGCACACCATTTACTACTTGAGTAAGAAGTTTACTGATTGTGAGTCCCGATATTCTATGCTTGAGAAAACCTGTTGCGCTTTGGCATGGGCTGCTAAGCGTCTTCGTCACTATATGGTTAATCACACTACTTGGTTGATATCCAAAATGGATCCGATCAAGTACATTTTTGAGAAGCCGGCTTTAACAGGAAGAATTGCTCGTTGGCAGATGTTATTGTCCGAGTATGACATTGTCTACCGCACTCAGAAAGCCATCAAAGGTAGTATTCTTGCTGACCATTTAGCTCATCAACCAATTGAAGATTATCAGCCTATCAAGTTTGATTTCCCAGATGAAGAGATCATGTATTTGAAGATGAAAGATTGTGACGAACCATTGTTTGGTGAAGGTCCTGATCCAGACTCTAAGTGGGGTTTGATATTTGATGGGGCCGTTAATGTCTATGGTAATGGAATAGGGGCGGTTATCCTTACTCCAAAGGGTACTCACATTCCTTTCACTGCAAGACTCCGGTTTGATTGCACGAACAACATTGCAGAATATGAAGCTTGCATCATGGGTATTGAAGAAGCCATTGACTTGAGGATCAAAAATATTGACATATATGGAGATTCAGCTCTTGTGATTAACCAGATCAAAGGAAAATGGGAAACTCACCATGATGGTTTGGTACCTTACAGAGACTATGCAAGACGTTTGTTGACTTTCTTCAACAAGGTGGAACTGCACCACATTCCTCGGGATGAGAATCAAATGGCAGATGCCCTAGCTACTTTATCTTCAATGATCAAAGTGAATCATGGCAATGACGTGCCGCTGATCAGTGTCAAATTCCTTGATAGGCCTGCTTATGTGTTTGCAGCCGAAGCAGTTTTCGATGATAAGCCGTGGTTTCATGATATTAAGGTGTTTCTTCAAACTCAAGAGTACCCTCCTGGGGCATCCCGTAAAGATAAGAGAACTTTAAGAAGATTGTCTGGTAACTTCTTTCTAAGTGGAGATGTTTTGTACAAAAGGAACTTTGATTCAGTTTTGCTCCGATGTGTGGACCGACGAGAAGCAGATTTATTAATGCATGAGATACATGAAGGCTCATTTGGGACCCATTCTAGTGGATATTCAATGGCTAAGAAAGCATTGAGGGCAGGCTACTACTGGATAACAATGCATGCTGATTGCCATCACTATGCCAAGAAATGTCACAAGTGCCAGATTTATGCAGATAAGATTCATGTACCACCGTCTATGCTCAACGTTATCTCGTCTCCGTGGCCGTTCTCTATGTGGGGCATTGATATGATTGGTCGGATCGAACCAAAAGCTTCCAATGGACATCGTTTCATACTAGTGGCCATTGACTACTTCACCAAGTGGGTTGAAGCGGCTTCTTATGCCAATGTGACCAAGCAGGTGGTGGTCCGGTTTATCAAGAACAATATCATATGTCGCTATGGTGTCCCTAACAAGATTATCACGGATAATGGTACGAATTTGAACAATAAGATGATGAAGGAATTATGTGATGATTTCAAGATTGAGCATCATAACTCTTCTCCTTATAGACCCCAGATGAATGGTGCGGTCGAAGCTGCAAACAAGAATATCAAGAAAATTGTGCAGAAGATGGTGGTCACCTATAAGGACTGGCATGAGATGTTACCCTATGCTTTGTATGGTTACCGTACTTCAGTGCGTACTTCAACAGGGGCAACCCCTTTTTCCTTGGTGTATGGTACGGAAGCGATACTTCCTGTAGAAGTTGAAATCCCGTCTTTGAGAGTCTTGATGGAAGCTGAGTTGTCAGAGGCTGAATGGTATCAGAATAGGTACGATCAGTTGAATTTGATTGAGGAGAAGCGCATGGCTGCTTTGTGTCACGGACAACTATATCAGACAAGGATGAAACAAGCATTTGATAAGAAGGTTCGTCCCCGTGAATTTAAAGAAGGAGACCTAGTAGTCAAGAGTATCAAGTCTTTTCAACCAGACCCTAGGGGCAAGTGGACACCTAATTACGAAGGTCCCTATGTAGTGAAGAGAGCTTTCTCTGGTGGTGCTTTAATTCTTACAACCATGGATGGAGAGGATTTACCTCGTCCTGTGAATTCTGATGCAGTCAAGAAATACTTTGTCTAAATGTTTATAAAAGAACAGCTCGGTAGGTTGAAAACCCGAAAGGGCGGCCTAAACCAAAAATGAGCGTCTCGGTGGACTGAAAACCCGAAAGGGCGGTCCAGGCAAAAATTAGAGACAAAAAAAAAAAAAAAAAAAAAAAATATATATATATATATATATCCTGATAGATTGAAAACCCGCAAGGGCGATCTATGCAAAATTTAAGGATTATGACAAGTAACTGCATCAGATGAAGCATCACTCACTTGGGGCACCTAAGCCGTCAAAAGATCTTCGATATTGAAGCAATCGAAATAGTGGAATCCAAAGTTGGTAGGAAGTATGATGGTTATTGTGTTCAATGTACCTTCCCCATATTAATTACCATGTTCCAAACTTTGTGATCTGTGGTGCCATACCTTTGGTTGGTTACCATTTATTTTAAATCAATTTGAGCCCGTGCCTTTTATTTGAAGTTCCTATTTATTCTATGTGCAAGTTCTCTTCCATTTTTACTGTTAATACTTGAGGTAAAAACTTTGAAAATTCCTTTTAAAAAAAATCTTTATGTTTTCTTTTGGAAAAAGCAAAATTGACAAACATTTTATCTTTAATTCACGTATCGTAGAAACATGTGTCAATGTTCGATTCAAAAGCACGGGTATGGTCATTGCTAAAAAAATATAAAAAAAAAAAAAAAAAAAAAAAAAAGAAAAAAAATGAACTCGCTAAGTTGAAAACCCGAAAGGGCGGCTTAGGCAAAAAAGAGCATCCCGGTGGATTGAAAACCCGAAAGGGCAGTCCAGGCAAAAGTTAGGGATTTCAAAGTATACCAAAGGAAAAGCAATGACTATTTGAAGCATGAGCTTGTGAAAGTACTCCAGTTCAATCCAGAAATGGCGACTTCGTCTAGTGGTCTGACTATTGGTTCATTGCCCCATCAGTGTTTTGCTTAAAGGGTTGTGCCCTGATGAAGATTACCGGGTTGTTTGTACTATGGTACCGGGCCATTTCCGTTCTGGACCTGCCCAATCACCCCTCAAAAATCTTGCCATTGTATTGTCATATGTGTCTCATACATATTCATTCATTCATGCATAGATAGCACGCATACAAATATCATTCATGTATGGTTGCATTATTACCAGGTGTCTTATTTCAGTGTGTCCCGTAAAAAGTATCTTCCCCAATGTGTTTAATTCAAGGTTGTCACCAGTTAAAGCTTATTTCAAGTGGCAGGTCCCTCCGAGCAATCTTTGTGTCAATTCAGTTTAGCTCCCCAGTAACTTTTGTAAGCTATCCTCGTACTGGTAGCAGTTGACTTTTATTATGTTGGTCGTTACCCGAGTTGAGGTAACTGACGGTATTTATTTTTCGTATGTTGGTCGTTATCCGAGTTGAGGTAACTGACGGTATTTATTTTTCGTATGTTGGTCGTTACCCGTGTTGAGGTAACTGACGGTATTTCCTTTCCTTTTCGTAAGTTGGTCGTTATCCGAATTGAGGTAACTGACGGTTTTTCCTTTTCTTATCGTATGTTGGTCGTTACCCGAGTTGGGGTAACTGACGGTATTTCCTTTTCATAAGTTGGTCGTTATCCGAGTTGAGGTAACTGACGGTATTTATTTTTCGTATTTCGGTCGTTACCCGTGTTGAGGTAACTGACGGTATTTCCTTTTCATAAGTTGGTCGTTATCCGAGTTGAGGTAACTGACGGTATTTATTTTTCGTATTTCGGTCGTTACCCGTGTTGAGGTAACTGACGGTATTTCCTTTTTGTAAGTTGGTCGTTACCCGTGTTGAGGTAATCGACAGTATTTTCTTCCGTATGTCGGTCTTTACCTTAGTAAGGGTAATAGACAATTTTTCTCTCCGCATAATGGTAAATGGTTTTCCTCCCCAATAATATTTATCTGTATGTCCCCCAGTCAGTAGGTGTTCACTATCCTTGCATTCGTAAGTGCATCGTAAGTATTCATATTATTACAGTCATGAGCATGGCATTCTTAGCATTTCAATTGGTCAAAATTAGCGTACTTAATATTTAAGTCTCTCCCACCCATGGATTCTAAAGTTGATATTTGTAAATCCCTGTGACGGAGAAACTTAAATAGGGGCATCTGTCATACCCTAAATTTTGACCAAGGATCCCACGGACGCGTGTCGTTTGACTCTAGCCGATCTCATGATTCAGTGAAAATTTCGGCAGGGAGGTATTTTAAAATACCTCATTTTTTGCTCCGATTGCAGGCACTTTCCTCTCGTTTTATTTCATTATCTAATTTCCATCTTTTATTTTTAATTTTAAAGTTAGTTACTTTTTTTTTAATAGTTAATAAATGTTTATTTTCCAGTTTTTGTCCAATAAAGTTAATAAGTCCAAAAATTCCAACAAAGGGTCCCTTTTTTTCTTTTTTCATTTCTCCTCCGTACGCCTCGTGTTCAGCCAATTTCACAGGGTCAATTTTTTGTTTCCAAATCTGGGAACGCGGTAGTAACTTCTGCAAGTTATTTCCTTATTCAATCCAACCCTAATGCTATAAAAGCAAACCTGCAAAATACAGAAAAGACAGACAATTTTCCACAGCCGCAAACCGAGAAACCACAGAATCACCAATCAGTAGCCGCAATCATCAAACCCTAATTTTCTTTCTCTTTCAAAAAATTTCAAAATCAAACACTCAAATCCAAACCGATTTCAACCAACACTTTATTCAAACCGAATCTGTTCATAAGCACCTCAAATAAATCAAGTTTCGCACTTAAACATCACCTTTTCTTTTGAATCCGTCACTTACAAACTCGAATCCGAACCCACAACAATAAGAGTAACGGATCCGATTTAAACAAAGGTTCAATCGCTCCGTTTCAACAAGTATCAGAACCGAGTTTGATGAACAGAAGCGAATTCAAAGATTAGAGAAGAAGCAGATCGGAATCCGAGGTAAAAAAAGGTAGTATTTTATTTTCGTGTTGTTTGAATGTAGATCTAGAACGTGTTGTTGCTTTTCTTTGAAATCTAAGTCCGGATCTATCACCTATGCGAAAAAGGATATAATAATATGTAATTGTTTTTGAAAAAGGAGGGTTTTGAAAACTCCGGCACGGTGGTGCACCACCGGCCACCGCGCCGGAAAACTCATGAAAAGAAGAACAGAGAAGAGGGAGACGTGAGATTAGAGAAGTGAAGAGAGAGAAATGAATGAAGAAAGTGAAAGAAATGGGTCTTACACCCTATTTATATAACCTCGAACCGGGCGGGTCTAACCGACCCGCCCACGACCCGTTTCTGCTTAAGCCCAGTTGTTCCTTTTTAATTTCACTACAGTTTTATTAATTACACCTCTGTTTTTGCTTTCTGCACCCCTTTGCTGAAAGAAAATTATCTAAAAAACTTACAAAAATATTGTGTTTGTTTTAATTTTTTATTTACTGTTTTTATTTTATAATTGCCATTTTTTTATTTACTTAGAATCATCTCATGCATATTTTAATTTCTTGTCATTTTATTGTCATTAATTTTTTTTTTTTTTTTTAGTGTGTATAATTAGGAAATTGATGTAATTTATTTTGCGCATTTTTTTATTTCTTATTATATTTCTCTTGAGACCATAGAATGTATCTAGGAGGGTATGTAATAGTGTAGTAACACACGCACCGACACTATGCCGCTTTATTTACCGCTTATTTTATTTTTGCTCCGTTACGTTAGTTTTAAGGTTAGTCTAAAAAAAATCAAATATGCAAAACTCCCAAAATATTTTCTTAATAAACCTTGGTTTGTAACCCAAGTGTTTTCCTTTTTATTTTCTTAATCAAATGCTTAATTGAATTAATATTCATAATAGACTTGACTTCTTTGTAATTAAAATTTGACCAACCTCACCTTATTTTATCTCATGCCTTGAGGCCTCTTATCTCTTCTTAAAACTATTTTCAAAAATTAAAATCAACCTAACCCACCAAAGAAATTCTTTAGGTGAACTACATTGGTTTTGATCCCTTTTCTTTAAGGGTATGTAGGCATAGGATTTTTATCCTTCCAAATCAAGTAAAAATAACCAAAAACATACTTCTTCCCCCATTCTTTCACTTAGATTTTTTAGGTAATAAATTTCAAATAAGCAATGAATTTAGCACAAAGATAAATTAGGTAAGAGGTTCCTACGGGATACCGTAGACGCTTAGGGTGCTAGCACCTTCCCTTCGCGTAACCAACCCCCGAATCCAAAGTCTCGATGAGGGTTTTTACTCATTTTTTCCCTTCCCACGAATAAAAATCGAGAGTTCAAAGATTGACGATTCAAATCAATTAATGGTTTGATATCCGAAAATCACGAGCACAATTGTCGTTGTCCTTTTATATAGTACAAGTCTTGTCTCTATCCAAGTTATGCCCCTGTCACATTTGGAGCAAAAAATTCCTTATTTTTCATCATACTGACAATCATTGGTGACCCAACTACCTGTACTTGCAATCCTACAACGATGTTGTTTATACCTCCAGGGCTGCATCTTTGTACAACTTTGCAACAAACAAACAACCAACCCATAAAACCAACCATAATGAGCATAAATTGTCCAAATAACTAGATATCAACAAAATCTAAATAAATTCACCTCTAACACTTAGTACTAAAACTAAACCAAGAAAAGGCTTTCGTTGTAGATATGAGTAGAGAATAGTTGATGTTATATACAAGGGTTGTTAATAACAAACTTGACAGAATGTAACTTGTTTAGTCAGTATAATTTAACAAGTGAGAACATGCAATTTGTTTCATTAGGTACAATTTGACCATATACAATAAAGAGATAGGATAAAGTGATTCAAGGATTACAAAATAAGAACTGATGCTAAAGTGTACTATTTTATTAAAGGAAGATAATAATTTTGTCTTCTAGAGTTAAGATCATTGGCTTAGAATGACACTATTTTGGGATAAATATATAAGGGGCATTTCAAATTTTTCATCATAATATAGGATAGGTTAGACAATAATATAATGAGTAGTAGTAATTTATCTTTGTTCCACTACTTGCTCTTTTGTCATGTTATATTTTTTGTAGCAACTCTTCTATATTATTTACTTTTATTTCACATTCATTTTATTTTCATCAACACAATCCATTGCAAAGCCATTTTTTTAAAAATTATTTTTATTCTCATCGTTTTTCGGTTATGTTTTTTTTTTTTTTCTCTCTTCATGAAATATAGTAGTGAAGGGATTTCATTACCAACAGCTTTAGAAACAAGCACATATCCTCTGCCCCCTGCATTATGATTAAAACACATATAGATATTGAATTGTTGTGATACCTCTGGTAGTAACCGACAGAGGCCGATTAAGTGACGACATTCGAGTGTGACATCAGGTGGTTCCGATGACGGCATTGCTCAGACACTTCTGATTGAACGTGTGTCCTGGTGTCCGACACCAACACGACACCGACACTTGTGATTACATTGAATTATGTCATTTTTTCAAAATTTTATCCGTGTCGATGTGTCCGTATCAGTGTCGTGTCCGGTGTCCGTGTCTGTATCCGTGCTTCATGACCGATAATCACTAATGTTAAACGTCACGAAAGGATTGTCATTTAGAGAACCTTGATCATTATAAAAATATCCAATTGTAAGGCACTCTGTAGTGGAAATTGAAAGAGAAGGTATGGCTGTTTGGCTATCACCATATTCTTCTGATCATTTCTTAGGCTTAATACATGCTTTGGTCCCTTAACTTATTTTTGAATTTCATTTTGGTCCCTTAATTATAAAGTATCTCAATTTGGTCCCTTATCTTTACTACTGTCAATCATATTAGTCCTCTCCGTTAATTTTTTGAAAAATCTGTTAAACACTTTCCAGGAATTGGGATCAATGGCTGGATTTAAAAAACACACATGGTATACAATGGAGACACAAACATATGATAGCTTTTTATTGTCTTTCCATATTTTTCTAATTTCCTAAAAATAAAAATTAAAAATTACAACAATTCATCCTGCAGCAGCAGCACATACCCTCCTGCATCTTCTTCCTCATTCGCTCACTCTCTCTTCTTCAATGGCCATCCAATTCATGCAAAAACACCTACAAAAACTTCCTGACTCTATTCCTTCTTTGGTTGGATAATTAACAACCAAATCAAAAACATTATCCTCCGTTACCCTAACAACCAAATTCCAATTCAAACCCTTCAGAAGAAATTCAAAACGCTAGATCTTCAAGGTAAAGCCTTTAATTGGATTTCCAAATACCCTTCTTACTTCCAGTTTCAGAAAGATCATGTTCTTCTCACTAAACGAATGATTGAACTTGTTCATGAAGAACAATCCCTTAAAGATTCCCTGGAATCTGTTTTCGTTCAACGTCTCGCCAAATTGTTCATGCTTTCTTTGAATAATTGTTTGAATGCTATGAAGATCAATGAAATTAAGAATAGTTTAGGGTTTCCTGATGATTATTTGATTCAGATTGTGGCGAAATATCCGGATTTGTTTCGAATTAGGAATGAGAGTGGGAGGAGAAGTTCTACGGTCGTTGAGTTGATGAAATAGAACCCTGATTTTGCTGTTTCACGATAAAAATTATTGTAATTTTTTATTTTTTATTTTTAGGAAATTAAAAAAAAAATATGGAAAGACAATAAGAAGTTATTATATGTTTGTGTCTCCATTGTATACCATGTGTGTTTTTTAAATCCAGTCATTGATCCCAAATCCTGGAAATAATTTGATTGACGGAAGTAAAGATAAGGGACCAAATTGAGACATTTTATAATTAAGGGACCAAAATAAAATTCAAAAATAAGTTAAGGGACCAAAGCATGTATTAAGCCCATTTCTTATTATGAGACTTATTTTTTTAGTGGCTCGTAGTTTTTTATTCACTCCTATGTTTGAAGTCCAATGCATATTATTTTGAAGGTAAGAACGATATGCTTGGCATGAAGGCATTTGCTGACTAGGATTTTGAAGATTATACATACATGGAGGTACGTTGTAATGCCACGGCACATGCATTGGTATATGAACATTCGCCATGTGTGATAAGTTTGCATCTTTTTTGTTTTCTACAAATGCATTTTCGTCGCTAGAAGGAATACTATCCGTAGAGTTATTATTTTTGTTGTTCTGGTCATGGACGGTTATGTCATTCACCTGTGATTTCGTCGCGTTGTCGCTATCAAACAACAA
Source organism: Medicago truncatula (assembly GCF_003473485.1). Taxonomy (NCBI): domain Eukaryota; kingdom Viridiplantae; phylum Streptophyta; class Magnoliopsida; order Fabales; family Fabaceae; genus Medicago; species Medicago truncatula. The sequence goes on along the minus strand of NC_053048.1, from coordinate 2,115,839 downwards.
TGAATCAATGGACAACATAGGAGTCAATAATTCGATTCTTTCCACCACGTGGAACCCTAATTGGTTCACATCTCTGTTCTGATTATTTATGTTGTTGCGGTTGTTGTTGTTGATGTTGTCGATCTTAGCTGTCAACGCCGCCGTTCGAGCCGTCGTCGTATTGTATAATGCCGCCATTTGATCTGCAAGAGCTTTGGCGGCCGCAATTAAACCGTGAAATTCTACCATCGTAACCGGTTGATCTCCCATGACTGATCACGTTAGGAAAAGAACAGGAGATACGAGCTCTGACACCAACTAACGTAGTACGTAAGCGTATGCTAGCAAACACTAAACCTAGATTGAAAAGAAACAAGTTTGCAAACGACAAACTTGTGAAAATAAGGTTCCAGAATCAACATTGAGAAAAACTCTCTAAAATATTATTTTGAATAAAAGTTATCTGGGCTACATTGTTAAGCTTAAATATGGAAATAACAAACCATAATGGACCTAAAAACAACAAACTGAAAATATAACAAACAAATAATTAAATTAGGCTGAAATAATAAATACTACTAAGTTACTAATAAAACCCTCCTACATCACTAACTAAATCTTTTTAGGCTATGATTGTAAGATCAACCTCTATTTTATTTGTTGGATATTCATATAATTTAATGCCTTTACTCAGTTATTTTATGTTTGCTATTTAGTTTTATTGTCGTGCGTAAGATTTGTCTCCTCTGAAGCATAACCCTGATTTAGGCACTTATGTAGTGACATAGACTAATATTGATATTTATATATGACTAACCAGGAAGTAATTAATTATTAACTAGTGAAACAAACCAAAAGCGAGCGTATCCTAATAGTAAGTACTTTGGGATGTGACATACCTAATATTGATGAACATCTGTTGAAATCAAGTAGTAAGTAGTTAGTAATTAAGGAAACTATGACTTCACGACTTAAATCAGCCCAATAACTCCATTCTCTTTCCTTTGTAAGGTATACACTGATATGGCTTCCCGTTTCTAGAACTACTAAGAGAGAGTGTGTGTTATGTACTTCTAAGATCCATAAATGAGAGAACCTTCAGGAACACTGGCCATCATACCTTTGCAATTCTTGGAAATCTACCATAAGTTTATGTTTCAATTACCTTTGAGTGAGATAAACTGTATACGTAAAGATGATCGTGTGATCAATAAGTACAACTCAACAGGCGGAGGTATAGACCTTAATCGACCAAGATAGTATAAACCTTGCACGTAAGGATCACCGTGCGACCAGCAGGTGCAACTTGAGAAACTGATTAGGTTATCAGGTAACATTTTGCAATAAAATCAAGTAATTTGTTGTGTTGCAAACATATAAAAATTACTAATCTATGAACCCTTATCTTTTTTATTTATTATTTTGTTCTTAAATAAGTAACGCAAATTGTTTATATGAAACGACCATTTATATGGATACAATACCCTAGTTATCATTGTATTACTTAGTAAACGATTTGTCACACTTGCCTAATCCAACCATCAATGTCTTTTAAAGATATCAATTTGTTGTGTTGGCTCTTGCGCACTTAGAAAGGAATTCAATTCATAAAATTGATTATGATAAGAATTGAATATTATTTAACTTTAACTTTTCATTACTTTTTTCTTCACATTTGCAATTTAATAAAATTGATAATGTAATTCTTATGATTATCAATTTTATGATTTGAACTCCTTTCCTAGTGTGAACAAGGACCAATGCAACACATAGAAATACTTAAGAGGCATTTAGTATTATTATAATTTTATGAAGAGTTTTTAAAATTTTATAAATGCTTAAACTATTTTATGATTATGTGAGCATGAACTTTATACACTATAAATTGATCAAATCATATCATACTTTAGATGCAAAGAGTGAAAAAGATGTCTGAAACTTTGAAGTTTGTTTATGTTCTGATTCTATTTATTTCCATATTTCATGTTGTAATAGTATGTGATTCTATTTATTTCCCTGTTTCTCGTCCTTGTATAACTGATAAAGATTGTCCAAACATGAAACATTATAAAGCTAAATGTCGGAAAGGCTTTTGTATAAGTAGCAGGGTGAGATGAAAGAGTTCTTGCTCTAACCAAAGCATTGTACGGTATATTGTATGCTAGAATATTTGAGGAGCTTTCATTTGGTATTTGTGTATGCACCTAATAATTTTTTCTCCTATTTTTCAAGGACCTTAAAGTTATGATTTTATACTATGAGATAATTGCAATGCAATGAAATAAGTCATGAAATAAAATTATTTATAGATGTCTTCTTATGTCATAAATTAGAAGGTATTGCCATGATGTGCATTCCAAACATATAAAACTTTTTTTTTCTCTCAATCCAACCATCTAAAAAATCACTTTAATAGTTAAATTGAAAAATAATTTCTAGCTTACTTTTAAAAAAAATAGATATTTATTCATTCAAATTTTTAGACGATGATAATTTCGGAAAACGCATCAAATCATATCAATTAATAAAGTAGTAAGTTATCTTCTCCACACGAATTGTTGCTTTTGCAAAATTAAACTAAACTTGATTAAAAACAGTTAATGGGGGGATTTGCAAAGAGTTGTTTGTTGTTAAACATAAAAGTAAAAAAAGTAATGCTAAATTAGAATGATGATGGCGATTAGGATTCTTCGAATCTCCTCCCTCTCCTTGTTGGGTCAATCAAACTTCTAGTAACAACTACTATTTGACGTTTATGCTTATGACACCAATTAATATTTAGGTAAATAAAGATGATTTTTAAGAAAATCAGAATTTGAAAAAAAAAATATTCAATATAAACATCTATCATAAGTTCACTAATTATGTTTCCCTAAAAAAAAGTTCACTAATTATGTTTTATGTTGGCGGATTTCTTTGTATGTGTTGTCGAGAAAGAGGCGGACTCGATCAATGACTATTCGTTCGTTAGAACGAAAAGTCAAAATTTCTTTGGAGCAATGCCGCAATGGGCAAAACCTGGTCATTTTTCAAGAACAATAGCTAAGAGACCTCATACTACTACTTGAGTCTGAAACCGCAATAGCTAAGAGACCGCAATGGGCAAAATTTCTTATGACACCAATTAATATTTGGGTAAATATAGATGATTTTTAAGAAAATCAGAATTTTAAAAATAAAAAATATTCAAAATAAACATCTATCATAAGGTCACTAATTATGTTTTCCTAAAAAAAAGTTTACTAATTATGTTTTAGGTTGGCGGATTTCTTTGTATGTGTTGTCTGGAAAGAGGAGGATTCAATGACTATTCGTTCGTCAGAACGAAAAGTCAAAATTTCTTTGGAGAATTGCCGCAATATAATGGGCAAAACCTGGTCATTTTTTAAGAACAATAGCTAAGAGACCTCATACTACTACTTGGGTCTGAAACCTACGCTCCAAACAAGAAACAAAATAATTCTTTATAGTTGTCTTTTAAAAGAAATGATTTTCATTATGGAAAATAAACACACAATAGCTTCTGATTTTTTTTAAATCAATAAAAATTAAGTTTTAAATTGTTGATCAATATAATATTTTTAGTAAACATATATGTAAAAAATTGATTTACCTGATTTAGATATTTTTCCACGTAAGAATTACAAGAAAATTGATTTACCAGCAAGTGATTTTTTTGTACTCACAAATGCGAAATTTTACATACTCCGTAGTCAATATGCCTTGAAGAAAAAGGTTGCATTATCATTAAGCATAACCAAACTATATATGTTTGTTTTCCTTTTATTATATTAAATTTGTTTTCTGCTCATTTTGAAGCAAATGGAATAAGATTATCGAGCAGTTGGTGGACAAGAAAATCCCCAAATACAAAAAACGCTCTTGGCCTGTTAGTTTTAATGGTCAATTCAAGTTTGTTAGTGATGTAATCATATTTAGTAGGTTAATCACATTAGTTTTTAGTTTGTTATTTGATTACAAGTTTCCTAGAATTTAGCTTATGGTTGTTAGGGTTTGTTACTTTGCTTGTACTTCGAGCAACTTATCATAGTCATAGACTTGTATATAAGCCAAGTTAACATTGAACATTAACATTATTAAGGTTAGATCTCTACCATTTCCAAGGTCTTTATATCTTCTTAACATTAAAACATTTCTCATATTAAACAAGTAGTTCCGTTCCCCTCCTCTGTCAAGCTTAAGGAATTTGACAATAAAGATAAAAGTGATCAAGTTTTACTTTAAATATTAGAGTTAATAAAACTTGTTTAAAAGAAGCATGAGCACGCAATTAATCAACCTTATGCAAACATAATCATAACCTCATTGTGTCTTAAGCACAAAGTGTTTTAGCTCATGGTAAGCTCAAACACAAAAATATAAATAAGATAAGAAATGGAAGAAAACACAATGAAAAAGAATGAGATTTTTTGCATTACTCACTCACAAGGTTCCTAAAACCCCAACTAAGTAAGAGCGAGCTATCATGCTCTCCAATGAAATGAATGATGAGTAGAATATGGGTTCTGAGATCTTAAGTGGCTGCTAACCCTAGTTGGAAACCGCCGCTTAAACAAGATGACAAATTTCAGACACTTGTCAGAACATTGTCATCGTCCTTTTATATTACAAGTCTTGTCTCTATCCAAATTATGTCCTTTAGTAATTTTCCATGTGCATTCGTCCTTATTACATTTGGAATAAAAAATTCCTTATTTTTCATTGTACCGACAATCATCGGTGACCCAACAAACTTCATATCCATGCCTCATCAAGGATGTATCTGAAGGTGAGAGGAGGAGGGTTGAATTGTGTTAACTTTTTCTTCTTTTAAACCAAGTCCAGAGTCTTGTGCAACAGATTGAAAAGAGAAAGAGTAACAAGCAATTATCCTGGTTCCTTCCACAATTCGGAAGTAGTCCAGCCCCCCTTGCACTTCCAAGGAGATTTTCACTATAATCACATAAGATTACAATTTCTCAAGCACAGAAGCAAGAGACTTAAAATACTGAAGCACACAAGCAAGAGATTTCCTATGCTCAAGCACAAAAGCAACAGACTTCCTAAACAAACAAATTACAAAGAATAAGGTTGGTTGAACACTTGATATACAATCAGTGGTGTTCACAGTACAAAACAGTTCAGACTCTAAGACTTAAGAATTTTTAAGATATGAAAGTTGATAAGAAATGCTAAGTGTTTTGATGCACAATAATTTCAGCAGAGTTTTGGCACAAGTTAAAATGTTGTAGAGTCACAACTAATCTTCAAGTCACAACTAATCTTCAAGTCTTCATTCCTTTATATAGAGATATGAAAGAGATGTTGTAGAGGTGCCATTATATCAAAGAGTCGTTGTAGAAGCTTGATCAATCAACATTGATTTGTTGCTTGATATGGTTAATATCGTAGGAGAGAATAATTTGAAAACCATTCCATGATAGGGAATTAACCGTTTCATTCCAATAAAGACACAACTGTAACTTTTACTATGCGCATGAAATGTTGGAGTAGTGGAGGTAGTGGTTGTACAATTGCACCACTGACATTCACTGTTCTTTCTCTTTGTATAAGCATCTAAAGCCTTCTAATTCTTCAGAATATCCGTTGCTCTAGTCTTCTATTACTTATGCACATTTGTGTCTTCAAATATCCATAAAAACTAACTTTAGATTCTTCACTTCAGCTTCTGATGAATCTTTAGACTCTGGGTGAACTTCAGACTCTGACAGCCAGCTTCTTAATAGTCTTCAGACTCTGACTTTTTCAAATTCTGACTTGCAACTAAGCTTCTCTTGAAAATTCTTTTGCTCTCAATTGTTCTTTCAGAACCAATACTTTGTTTTAAGACTTATAAATTTTACTCTATGGTCCTGCACACTTGAACAAATATTAGCATATCCAATTGAACTTTTAATACCTAGTTATCATCAAAACTTAAAGGCATTGTTAAACTCATTTTGTTTCAAAAATACCCACGTTCATATATTCGTACTACTTATACTAGCAATCTTACAACGATGTTGTTTATGCCTCCGGGGCTGCATCTTTGTACAACTTTGCAACAAACACACAACCAACCCATAAAACCAACCATAATGAGCATAAATTATCCAAATGGATAATGATACAACGCACGACATGCTTTTTCGTGCATGTTGCACGACATGATTTTTTTCTTTTATTTAATGAAAAATCACAAACATGTATCTTCGAGTGATGTTGTGTACTACTACCCCATTTACGACAAATCAATTCTATGACATAATATATTTAAATAACTCTTCCATGGTTTACTGCTTTACACTTTAATTTTTACCCATTGGAAAACACATTTCTTTGGACTGTAGTAACACCCATGGTGACAATGATTATAGCAACAATGTTTAGACTATACTTACTTTTTGTTTTACCGTTTAGTTTGTTGTTTTATTTATGCTGACAGTTATGCAAGCCTAAAAAAAGAGCAAATTGGGTGTAGTTTGTGCTGGTCGTACAAATTCGTGGGGAAAGAGCGTCGTGCCCGCTCATTATTAAATTATGGGTATAAATCAAAAGTAATAACCAACATTTTTGCGGTTATCATCACTATGCCAAGAAGTTTTAATTTTAGTGATGCGTCAAATTGAATAATGACTTAAGAAGTAATATAGTGCCGTAGCAATAAGTACGGGGGACCAAATTTTGTTTTATTTTTTCAAGTCATCAAAAACTTTCAAAAAAGTATGCATTTTATCACCCTGATTTGTAATTTTTCACTGCATTATTCAACTTGATACAGCAAAAATAAGCTTTAAACTTAGTGTTAAAAGTTTCTTATGAAAATTTTAAAATTGAGGAATAATATTTCAAGATTTAGAAATTGGAGACTAAACTTGTGAATAACTAAAAATTAGACGAACACAAGTGCATCTAAACCAAAATATTAATATGAAAACTTAGTTGATAGGCCGGGAATTAATGTTGCAGCCATTAGAGAATCGACCGGTTGGACAATGAGTTGGATAATCAATTTCATAGGGAGGGGAATCACCACATGCAGTGGTAAGCTAAGAGTTGTTCCCATTGTGAACAAGAGAATTTACCAAACACAAAATGTTCTTGGCCTAGCTTCACCTCTAACACTTGGTACTAAAAACTAAACCAAGAAAAGGATTTCGTTGTAGATATGAGTAGAGAATAGTTGATGTTATATAGAAGGGTTGTTAATAACAAAGTTGACAGAATGTAATTTGTTTACTCAATATAATTTGACAATTAGTAACAACATGCAATTTGTTTCATTAAGTACAAGTTGACCATATACGATAAAGAGATATTATGAGATAGTAGTATAAAGTGATTCAAGGATTACAAAATAAGAACTGATGCAAAGTGTACTATTTTATTAAAGGAAGATAATAATTTTGTCTTCTAGAGTTAAGATCATTGGCTTAGAATGACACTATTTTGGGATAAATATATAAGGGGCATTTCAAATTTTTCATCATAATATAGGATAGGTTAGACAATAATATAATAAGTAGTAGTAATTTATCTTTGTTCCACAACTTGCTCTTTTGTCATTTTATATTTTTTGTAGCAACTCTTCTATCTTATTTACTTTTATTTCACATTCATTTTATTTTCATCAACACAAAAGGGATGACAATGGGTACCCAATGGGAAGGGTACTATGGTACCCATCCCCATACCCGCGTTTGTAAAAAATACTCGTACCCGGACCCGTACCATCGTGGGCAACAACTTTAGTGCCCTTCCCCATACCCTATGGGCACCTAAGTGCCCATACCCGCACCCATTACCCGCATTTTAACTATGAAAAGACAATAAAAAAAAACCCGCAATTGAAATAAAATTATGATCCAAAAAATTTCAAATCAACTCATAAAATAATATCAATCGTAGTATTTAGCCAAATAAAAAACAATATGCATCGTAGTATTTTGCCGGTACCCATCGGACTTGGATCCAATTGTCATTCCTTTAGAAGTATAAGATTCAAGAAATAGTTACCTAGAAGCAGAAGAGATGGATAACAAAAAGCAACGAAATGCAGGCATACGGAAGAGATTCAATGCAGCAGAAGACTAGGTTTAGGTTACCATAATAAGCAATTTTTAGGTTTAGGTTTAAGATTAAATAGTTAGGTAAATTAATTAATTAATATATAAATTATTTATTATATTATATAAATACATATGTGCGGGTTGCGGGGATGGGTAGTATAATGCCCATACCCGTATCCGTACCCTTTTAAGTTTGCGGGCAATTACCTGGACCCATGCTCATACCCATATATGAAAGCGGGGATTTACCCTATCCATTGCGGTTAATTTTTGCGGATACCCATCGGGCCTGGGTCTAATTGCCAAATCCATTACAAAGCCATTTTTTAAAAAATTATTTTTATTCTCATCGTTTTTCGGTTATGGTTTTTTTTTTTCTCTTCATGAAAGATAGTAGTGAAGGGATTTCATTACTAACAGCTTTAGAAACAAGCACATATCCTCTGCCCCCTGCATTATTATTAAAACACATATAGATATTGAATTGTTGTGATACCTCTGGTAGTAACCGACAAAGTCCGATTTAGTGACGACATTCGAGTGTGACATCAGGTGGTTCCGACGGCGGTCGATACTCGCTAAAGTTAAACGTCATGAGAGGATTTTCATTTAGAGAACCTTGATCATTATCAAAAAAATCCAATGGTAAGGCGCTATGTAGTGGAAATTGAAAGAGAAGGTATAGCTGTTTGGCCATCACCATATTCTTCTGATCCTTTCTTATTATGAGACTTATCTTTTTTAGTGGCTCGTAGTTTTTTATTCACTCCTATGTTTGAAGTCCAATGCATATTATTTTGTTTTCTACAAATGCATGCATTTTCGTCGATAGAAGGATTACTATCCGTAGAGCTATTAATCTTGTTGTTCTGGTCATGGGCAGTTATGTCATTCACCTGTGATTTCGTCGTGTTGTCCCTATCAAACAACAATGAATCAATGGACAATATAGTAGAGTCAATAATTTGATTGTTTCTACCACGTGGAAGCCTAATTGGTCCACATCTCTGTTCTGATTGTTTATGTTGTTGTTGTTGTTGATTTTGTCGATCTCAATTGTCAACGTCGTCAACGTCTCCGTTCGAGCCGTCATTGTTGTGGATAATGCCGCCATCTCATCTGCAAGAGCTTTGTCCGCCGCAATTAAATCGTGAAATTCTACCATCGTAAAAGAACAGGAGATACCTGCTCCGATACCAACTGACGTAGTACGGAAGCGTATGTTAGCAAACACTAAACCTTGATTGAAAAGAAACAAGTTTGCAAACGACAAACTTGTGAAAATAAGGTTCAAGAATCCACCAATTGAGGAAAACTCTCTAAAATATTATTGAATAAAAGTTATATGGGCTACATCTGTTAAGCTTAAATAGGGAGATAACAAACCATAATGGTCTTAAAAACAACAAACTGAAAATAAAACAAACAAATAATTAAATTAGGCTGAAATAATAAATACTACTAAATTACTAAAAAACCCTCCTCCTGCATCACTAAATAAATATTTTTAGGTTATGATTCTAAGATGAACCTCTATTTCTATTTGTTGGATATTCATATAATTTAATGCCTTTATTCAGTTATTTTATGTTTGCTATTGAGTTTTATTGTCGTGTGTAAGATTTGTCTCCTCTAAAGTATAACCCTGATTTAGGCACTTATGTAGTGACATGGACTAATATTGATATTTATATATGACTAACCAGAAAGTAATTAATTATTAACTAGTGAAACAAACCAAAAGCGAGCGTACCCTAATAGTAGAGCTGTCAAAACGGGCGGCCCGGCCGGGCCAAGGGCTTTTAAGGGCCGGGCTAAAAAGCCCGGTTTGAATATGGGCTGCAAAAAATGAGCCCGAGCCCGGCCCTATACGGGCTCCCGGGCTAACGGGCCGGCCCTGGCCTGTATTTTTTTCTTCCCTTTTCCATTCTTTTAAGTACGGAACATACATAAATATGCCGGGCTAACGGGCCAGCCCGAGCCCGTATCAGTCTCTCACACACACAGACCACAAAAAAAAAAAAAAAAACAGTTGTACTTTTTGCGGGCTTCCGGGCAGCCCGGAGCCAGGACGGGCTAGCCCTAACGGGCCAAGGGCTTTTACGGGCCGGGCTAAAAAGCCCTCTTCAATTTCGGGCTCCAATTATTCGGCCCAAGCCCTACATTTTATTCGGGCTTTCGGGCCGGCCCTTACGGCCCGGCCCATTTTGACAGCTCTACCTAATAGTAAGTACTTTGGGATGTGACATACCTAATATTGATGAACATCTGTTGAAATCAAGTAGTAAGTAGTTAGTAATTAAGGAAACTATGACTTCACGACTTAAATCAGCCCAATAACTCCGCTCTCTTTCCTTGGTAAGGTATACACTGATAGGGCTTCCTGTTTCTAGAACTACTAAGGGAGGGAGAGAGAGAGAGAGAGAGAGAGAGAGAGAGAGAGAGAGAGAGAGAGAGTGTGTGTGTGTGTTATGAACTTCTAAGATCCATAAATGAGAGAACCTTCAGGAACACTGGCCATCATACCTTTGGAATTCTAGGAAATCTACCATTTGTTTATGTTTCAATTACCCTTGAGTGAGATAAACCGCACACGTAAAGATGATCGTGTGATCAACACGTACAACTCAACAGGCGGAGGTATAGACCTTAATCGACCAAGATAGTATAAACCTTGCACATAAGTATCACCGTGCGACCAGCAGGTGCAACTTAACAAACTGATTAGGTTATCATGTCCCACGAACTCATTAAATAGTCCTTATATGAATTACCTCGAATAAGACTTGACTGTTACGTAAATCCAACAAATAAATAGAGGGGATTCAAAGAATCCTAATCGACTTTAACATTTTGTAATCAAAACAGGTAACTTGTTGTGTTGCAAACATATAAAAATTACTAATCTCTAAACCCTTATCTCTTTTATTTATTATTTTGTTCTAAAATAAGTAACACGAATTGTTTGTATGAAACGACAACTTATGTGGATACGATACTCTACTTATCATTGTATTACTTAGTGAACGATTTGTCACACTTGCCTAATCCAACCATCAACACCTCTTAAAGATATCAATTTGCTGTGTTGGCTCTTGCTTCAAATTATAAAATTGATTATGATAAGAATTGAATATTATTTAAATTATAACTTCTCATTACTTTTTTCTTCACATTTGCAATTTTATGATTTGAACTCCTTTCCTAGTGTGATCAAGGACCAATACAACACATAGATATACTTAAGAGACATTTACTATTATTTTAATTTTATGAAGAGTTTTTAAAATTTTATAAATGTTTAAACTATTTAATGATTATGAGATTATGAGAGCATGAATTTTATACACTATAAATAGATCAAATCATATCCTACATTAGATGCAAAGAGTGAAAAATATGGCTGAAACTCTGAAGTTTGTTTATGTTCTGATTCTATTTATTTCCATATTTCTCGTCGTAATAGGATGTGATTCTATTTATTACCCTATTTCACGTCCTTGTAAAACAGATAAAGATTGTCCAAACAGGAAGAATTATAAAGGTAAATGTCGGAAAGGCTTTTGTATGAGTAGCAGGTTGAGATGAAAGAGTTCTTGCTCTAACCAAAGAATTGTACAATATATTGTATGCTAGAATATTTGAGGAGCTTTCATTTGGTATTTGTGTAAGCACCTAATAATTTTTTCTCCTATTTTCAAGGACCTTAAAATTATGATTTTATACTATGAGATAATTGCAATGCAATGAAATAAGGCATGAAATAGAATTATTTATAGATGTCTTCTTATGTCATAAATTTAAAGGTATTGCCATGATCTGCATTTCAGACATATAAAACTTTTTTTTCTTTCAATCCAACCATCTAAAAATATCACTTTAATAGTTAAGTTGAAAAATAATTTGTAGCTTACTTTTAAAAAAAAAATAATATTTATTCATTCAAATTTTTAGACAATGATAATTTCGGAAAGCGCGTCAAATCATATCAATTAATAAAGTAGTAAGTTATCTTCTCCACATGAATTGTTGCTTTTGCAAGACAATTAAACTAAACTTGATTAAAAACAGGGGAGTTGCAAAGAGTTGTTATTGTTAAACATAAAAGTAAATAAAAGTACCGCTAAATTAGAATGATGATGGCGATTAGGATTCTTCGAATCTCCTCCCTCTCCTTGTTGGGTCAATCAAACTTCTAGTAACCACTACTATTTGACGTTTATGCTTATGACACCAATTAATATTTGGGTAAATAAATGATGATTTTTAAGAAAATCAGAATTTGAAAAATAAAAAATATTCAATATAAACATCTATTATAAGTTCACTAATTATGTTTCCCTAAAAAACTTAGTACTAAAACTAAACCAAGAAAAACAACAACAGGAACAAAACTTGAAGAGGGTGCCATTCAAATGAATTGAACCTTTTGAATTTAATTATAAGGTTGACTATATTAATTCTAAGGCATGTTTTAGATATGAGTAGAGAGTTCTCAATGTCTTTATATATAACATTTCTATTAACCATAACATGTTGATATAAATGTAATACAAATATATGTTGGTTTGAGTGGAATTGAGCCTGAATTTTTAAGTAAAGTCTCAAATTCATTAAAGGTGGTTAGCCAAATTTATTGGTAGAGAATAATTATTAGCTCCAAATAGAACAAAATAAATGTCTCTTTCTTAGTTCTTTCTAATTGGTTGATTTGACTGCTGAAAATTCAGGGTGACGTGGATATGAATGTTTTTTATGTCAACCAATCTAATTATTTGAGTTAGGACCCTGTTGTCTGTTGCACCTCCCTCCCTATTTCATATATGTTTTTTATCCCTGTAAATATATCAACTTTTCGTTTTAGTCCTTTTAAAAAATTTCTTCAATTTTTGATCCCTAATTTTTTTCATCTTCACTTTTAGTCCCTCCTTTACAGTAAACTCATATGTACAATTCATACTTTTGAATAAAATTTTGCAGAAAAATTCATAATATTATGAGAATCTCTCCCAAATAAAATTAGAATTTTTTAACAAAATATGAATTTAATATGAATTTTGTACAGTTAAAAATTTATATTTAATTTGTGTTTTGTTAAAAAAAAAAATTCTAATTTTTTTTTGGAAATATTTTTTTACAATATTCTACACATTTCTGCACAATTTCATTAAAAAAAAAAATACAAAAATTAACTTATTAATAGGGATCAAAAGTAGTGATTGAAAATTTTATAAAGAGTAAAAGTTGAAAGAAAATTTTAAAAGGATTAAAACAAAAAGTTGACATATTTATAGGAATAAAAAATATATTTAACCCTTATTATTTTTGGTACATTTAATTAAGAATTCATCCTATCCGTTTAGTTTTTATTTAGTGTTTAGTTAGTAACAAAACAATAAACACAAAGTGGACAATTAACTCGGTTGATCTAATTGAAAAGGCTAGACTCTTTCAATGTGATGAAGATTCGACTCCACGAGGGTGCATTTGATTTGCTAAAAAATGAAGGACAGTGCAGAACAACTCTAGTTGTTCAGTGTTTGATTTGTAAAACTGTTTCAGGTACAAGATAAACTGGAGGCAAGGGACAGGACAAAAACTCATATTTTTGTCCCTCACCAAACCACAACACAACTTTTTGTCCCACGTACAAGTTGTCTAAAATATCAAAATAACATTTTGTCCCTAAAAAAATCGTATAAAACAAAAAATTACTCAATGTCATAAAAAATTTATCATGTGCTGTTCTGCCTTGTGTTGTACTGTTCTATATTGTACTGTTATGTACAGTACATGCTGTTTTGCAAACCAAACACACATAAAAGGATAGTATTTATTGAGTGACATGAAATAGGTTTGCACATGATCTTATTCTTTTTTTTGGTAGATAGACGAAATGGCAAAGCCATTATAAACTCACACACACAAGTGGAGGTACCGGAGTTCGAACCCCGGTCATGGCATCCGGCCTAACAATATCGGCATTTTTGCCAGTTGAGCTAGGACTTCTAGATCACATGATCTTATTCTACAAATTCGTATATATATATATGCTAGATGCTTCATTTAATTACATCATTGTGGATTGCCAATGTTATTTAATTATCTCATACACAATCTATGCGAACCACCTTAATTTAGGCGTTATTTAAGCCTCAAATTTTGATGAGTTAGCTATGATTATTGCTCTGGTTCCGGATGGCAGATTGAAGAAGCAAAACTTTTTTGTGCTCAAGGTCAAAATGAAATGGCTATCAACCTTAGGATGTACATATCACCAAATATTATCAAAGTAATGAAGAGACTTCAGATGAACATCGTTTTGTTCGGTCAAAGCTTCTTCAATCAACATTTTCACCATAATGCAAATACACTCATGTGTAATTTTGTAGATGTGCTAACTATTTAGGACATTAATAAAAATAGTTGTAATTGAATTTTGATTTGTATCCAAATTAGATTTTTAGGAGTGTTTGTGGTGTCATGGTCATTGTTGACCGTTCATATAACTCCTGCAATTGCTTTTCAGCTTATGCGGAGGTTATATAACAGTCAACAGAGACATTTGACATTAAAGAAAACACAAAAAATCACATAATGTAACTGTTCAGATTTTGTTTTCCGGAAATGCTAACAATGTTGTAACCAAAAAAAAAGAAATGTTAACAATGTATTTCGAATTACATAATCCAGACCAGGGGTATTTGTGTCTTCTATGCAGGGCGCCCGACAACAGAGGAGGGCGAGAAAAGTAATAGTCAAGAACTTTTGTGGTACAGTTCAGACACACTATTTTAGCAAATGTCTCATATTATTTATGATCCAACGATAATTATTTATGATCCAATGATTAAATAAAAAAAAATGATACTAAGTGCATTCTACTTGTGCATAAATATGGTCTCTTTAATATCCTGTTTTTCCAACATAAAAAATTTAATTTAAATAATCAGAGTTTTCCACATAAACGGAATGTTACACTTCTTAAAATTCATAAATGGAATAAATAACAATTTATCCTTCATAAATCAATCAACATAAATATTCAAAACTTCGCAGCGGATTTAATTCAACAACATAAATAGTCTTGGCACGAAGGCCTCATCAAAACATCTCATAAAAATCCAATTAACAACTTAATCATATAAATTCATAATCAAATATGTAAGGAATAGAAAATAGCCACAAAAGTTCCCATCCCGTTACTAATCAGAGCACCTAAAGACACAGTGAGAGATAGCCACTCACGACAGCAATCAACAACTACTTATTCTCGATCACCTGCAAATTACTCATACGAAGAGCAACATTTCCAAGCAGAAGGGGTGAGATTTCACAAAACAATAATATTAAGCATATAATTCATCAATTATATTTAACAACATAACAACATCATAATCTCATCATAGATAATAATATAATCATATCATACTTCATTAACAACTCATGTATAGAACAAAACTTAACAACTCGACTCGACAATGTGACTTCAATTTGACTATGCAACTTAGACCTCTTAATCATGCATGTGGTACCAATCTAGGGCATTAAGCCCTCAACATATTAAGTATTAATATACTTCCAGGGCATCAAGCCCTCAACTTAATTGAGCTAAAGCTCTAGGGCATCAAGCCCCCAACAATGAATGAGTATGCATGGACTCAACAACTTACATCTTAGAAACATCGACCTCTTATATAAATTCAATAATTTGGAACAACATCTTTCAACTTAGACCGACTCATGCAGCTTAGTTAATAAACTAACAACAACATAGGCAGTATATAAAACAGCTCATGATATAACAATATCAATGCAAATGAACAACATCTCAAACATCATATATAATTCATGTAATGCATATACAAATATATCACATTATTAACAACATCAAATCATCTTAAAAAGCTTCACAGATCATCATTAATATCATATATAACCTCCATTCCTACCCTAAACAAGGTATTCTGAAACTGGGCAGCTCGCAAGGCGAGCCACTCTACTCGCTATGGCGAGTTCAAGAATTAGGCATTCGCCTTGGCAAACAAGAAACTAGGTGCTCTCGGGAATTTGACATTTTTCATCCAAAAATCCATTTTTAAACTTTCCCAGGTTCAATCTCAATCTAAAAACTTGCCTAATCATTATTATACATATTCAGGCACTAAAAAACATCTAGAGCTCGACTAAAGGATCAATTTACAAAATCATGGTCGACTCACTGGTCACACTCGCTATGGCGAGCTGCAAGGTGCAACTCGCGAGGCGAACAATGAAGATCACCACTCGCGAGGGCGAGGATCATCACTCGGGAGGCGAGCGATGAATGTTTGCTCTGGCATAATTGCAGTTTTCACGAAAATCCACCTAAAGGCATGGTTTTAAGCTTAACATTGATTCCAAATATCAAACTATGGATTATCTAAGGTCTGTAAACAGTTTCTACATCAATCTAACACTTTTTCATCAATTAATCATCAATTCCTCACTTTAACCTGATTCTCCAATTGTCTAAAACTAATCCTACACTTGTTAAATACAACTATCAGAATTACAGACTTAATAAGATTGAATGTTAGTCTCGTCCTTACCTTAAGAATTTGAAATCGCAGCCTCTTGTTGGTTCTTCTCTCTTCTCTTGACTTTTCTCCATTTTCTCCAAAATTGATCGTACGTTAAACTTTTCTAAACCTAGCTCTCACCTATTTATATCTATTCTATCTTATTTCCTCTTTCTTCCCCAAAACTCTCTAAAATCTCAAAACAACCCCTCATCTCAATATTTTTTTTTTTATTTTCAAATCTTATTTTATTAAACAATAAAATAAGTCACAACACCTCATTAAATCACATAAATCACTTAAATCACATAAATCATATAAATATATTCTAAACTCAACAAAATAATTAATTAATCAAAACAGACGTTACGGTCTCTATCCTAGTGGTTCATTATATCCGTAGATAATTTTATGATATTCAAAAAACTATTTTTTTCCCTTTATTATCACGAAAGGATAAAAAAGTTATGAACTTTATTATTTAAGATCCAATGATTAAATAAAAAAAATAAAATTGATCCTAAGTGCATTCTACTTGTGCATAAATATGGTCTCAATCTCAATGGTGCATTATATTTGTAGTTAATATTATGATATTCAAAAATATTTTTTCCCTTTATTATAACGAAAGGATAAAGTAATATCCGAAAAATTAGTCAAATAATATTCAATGCTTATGATTATCAAGTTTAATAGTTGAACTTCTTTCTAGGTGTGGAAAGAACAAACACAACCCACTTATATACTGAAGAGACATTTATTATTATAATTTTATGAAGGGTTTTAAAATTTTAAAAATATTCAAACATTTAATTATTTTTATTAGAGCATAAATTTTATACACTATATTTATATCAAATCTTATCCTATCTTTTAAATGCAAAGAACGAAAAATATGGCTGAAACTCTGAAGTTTGTTTATGTTTTGATTCTATTTATTTCATTGTTTCTTGTCTTAATAGTATGTGATTCTGCTTTTGTAGCAAATACTGAAACTTGTATAACAGATAAAGATTGTCCAAATGGGAGAAACTATATTGGTAGGTGTCGTAAAGGCCACTGCCAGCAGAGGCTAGTTAGATGAATGAGTTTCTGCTCTAGCAAAATAATTGCAGATTATACTTTATACTGGAATATTCGAGGAGCTGTCATTTGGTTTTTGTGCATGCACCGAATAATTGTATTTTTCTTTTTTCTTTTTGAAATTTTATGGACTTTGAAATCATGATTTTGTACTCTAAAATATTGACAATGAAATGAAATAAGACAGTGTATCCTTATCTCGTATATTTACTTCCGTCCCTCTTGATAATCAACTAATTTTAGGCACTTGATCATTTAATTAATGTCTTGGTGACCAACCATTATCGGTTTCTTTACGGTCACTTTATTTTTGAACTTTTTGTTCCCCACACAAACTCATACTACTTTTACTCTTAAAATTAAACTTTTGAGGGTTAATTTATCGTTGAAGTTAGAACGTGCTCCTTAAAATATCTACCTACACACTCACTCAAAGACTGCATTTTTTTGCTTTTTTCAAAGAGAGAATTTCACATTGAAACTGATACGGGTATAGCAAGAGCACTCAAAACACAAATTTTTTGTTTTCATGTACATAATCATCCTTAAACAACCTTTTGGAAGAAACTTATATATATTTTTTTTTTTTATATATCACATTACAAAACACAAAACAGACACGTTGCTTACACTTCACCATTCACTTACAAAACAAGCAAAAACTCAAATAAACGGGAATTCAAAAACAGGCATTTAAACTAGACACTTAAACTTAAACAAGACACTTTATTGACTCTCCCATATTTGGGCTAAGCATTGTAATCAATGACTTAAAAAGATAAAATTGCGAAAAAGGGAAAAATTCACATGATTTAATGTTGCTCATGTGGGTGCACCTATTGAATGTGGAATTTGTTGATTCTGGGACATCTCCTTTATGCAGCTTTTCTTTTATTATTCTGCAAAACAAAAACAAAAGAAATGACATTAACTCGTGGGTTGCCTCCCACACAGCGCTCTTTTAACATCATTAGCTTGACGATCAAAAGTTGAAGTAAAAAGAAAAAGAAAAATTTTAGCTAACCGGTACTAAAAAGTTGATCAATATTACTAACTCCCCGGCAGCGGCGCAAAAAAACTTGATGTGAATCCGCAAGCGCATGGTTCTATTGAAGTAGTAAGATATCGTTCAACATGGAGTTGTTGTAATTACCGATTTTCTTTCTAATTATGATTAGCTGAAAAGATCAAAGTTTAGAGGTTTAACAAAACGTTGGAATAAAATTCAGAATTTAAAAGTGGCTCGGGATTATTGTTCATCGTAATGACAAATTACTCACAATCCAAACCTATATTTTCCTCTTAAATTAAATTCGTTTCTAAAGACGAGTTTGTCTAATATATTTTATGGTTCCTTTCAGAATCCATGAGTGTGTTTCAATAAAAATCACGCCTATTCTCATGGTTGATTGTTATTGAAATCCTTTAAGAGCGAAACTTATTGCCTCAATACTTCATAAGACTATTCATTTGGGGTGTTCCCATCAAGTTTTGTGTCGTCTTGTCTAATTTCATTTGTTCCAATATCAAACTTCATCTTTCGATCCTTCGTTTGATATTTGAGATGATGAAATAACAACTATTAAACTTCACATTTCGGTCCTTTGTTTAATACTTGTTACTGAGTTTGAAAACAATGAAAATAGATTTAAATAAGATTAGGGTTCTAGGCTTGGTTTTATAGAAATTAACTCATTAGACTCATCCAAGAATCCCAATACCTAGAGATCTACTCACTCATGGTCATGGTAGATGAAGAAATTAAATTGACGGAATAGAAAGACATGGAAGTAGATTGCTGAATGTAAAAGTGCGGAATTGTAAAAAACAAGGAATTAAAGAACAAGAAAATAAAGCTTTGATCAATTTAAATCAATGGAAAACAACTGTCACAAATATTCCAAGATTGAAAGATGATTTACAAGTCTGATTGTCCTCTCTATACATAGCAAAAGCCAGCCTCTAGAAAGGTATGTTAGTTTATTCTTTTCATGTTTACATGTGGCCTTGTCGTCTTTTGCGATTGCTGGATTCTTGGCTCAAGAATTTTATTTGGAGTGGTAATACACACACGAAAAAGGTTTGTACAGTTTCTTGGAAGGTTTTGTGTCGACCTTGGTCCTCTGGGGTTCTTGATATCAAGCCTTCCCGTCTTATCAATGATTCATTTATGCTGAAATTGGCGTGGAACCTGATATCATCAAATTCTCAGTGGGCAGTTTTATGTGGGCAGTGTTTTCTTTGTAATGGGAAGCCCCGTTTATCTTATTTTAAATCCTTTGTATGGCCTGGTGTTAAGACGCATGTCGACATGGTACTATTAAATTCCAAGTGGATTGTTGGTTCCGGTAATGTTATTAACCTGTGGACGGATAATTGGTTGGGGGAGCCTCTTGCGGACTTGTTACCCATTGATCCGACTCTTCATGTTGGTTTTAACTCAAAGGTCGAAGACATTATTGTGGATGGTGGCTGGAGCATTCCAGATTGTTTGCGCCTTGTCCCCCATGTGGATGCCCTTGTGAACTCTATTATTTTGCCGGTTTCGCACCTCCTGGATACTTTGGCTTGGCTTCATTCTCCTTATGGTTCTCTTTCTGCTAAGCAAGCGTTCTCTTTTTTGCAGCAGGCTGCTCATGTGTTGGATTGGCCGAACTCGATTTGGAGGAATTGCGTCCCTCCTTCTCACTCTTTCATCTTCTAGCGTTTGTTTCATGGAAAGATGCCGACTGATGAGAACCTCCGCACTCGGGGTTTTGTTATAGTCTCAGTATGTTGCTTTTGTTTAATCACTGATGAAACCTCAGAGCATTTGTTCCTCAGGTGCCCCTTTGCTATTAGTCTTCGGAGTTGGCTTGGAAGTAAGTTGGATTGTACAATTGATAAATCATCTGTTCTAGCTTTGCTTTCCTGTATTCCGCTTGCTTACTCCTCTCAGGTCTTTGACATATTTGTTGTGGGGATTGTTCATACGCCACATATTATTTGGATTCTCCGTAACTCTATAAGGTTTTCTTCTGATATAGTGACCCTTCACGCCTCTCAGGTTCGATTGCATTCAGCCATTGCAATGAGTGGTAATCTGTCGTCTGGAAAATTTATTGCTTCTGATAGGCCTTTACTTGATTCTTTCTTTGTGGCAGCACACCAGAGACACGTGTCTAACATTATTACCGTTATTTGGAAAGCGCCTTCCCCTCCGTGGTTTAAGGTGAACACTGATGGCTCGGTTATTGGCAACCATGCTGCCTGTGTTGGATTGTTCAGGGACCATTTAGGCTCTTTGCTTGGCGCCTTCACCTGTAACCTCATCATTGATTTTGTTTTTAACTCAGAAGTTATGGGTTTTATTATTGCTTTAGAGTTTGCGGCTCTTAATGGGTGGACCCATCTCTGGTTGGAAAGTGATTCCACTAGTGCTCTTATGGTTTTTCATAACACCTCCTTGGTTCCGATTCTGATGCGTAATAGGTGGGCAATGCTCGTCACCGGAGTATCCGGGTCATTTCATCTCATACTTTCTGAGAGGGCAATTATTGTGCGGACAAGTTGGCAGCCATGGGGCATGCAGCTCACGACACTGTTTGTTTCACTACGTTACCTCATGAGGTGACTGCGGATTTTTTCGGGGATAGAGTAGGTCTACCCAATTACAGACTCCCTTAGTCTGTTGTTTCTTGTTTCCTTTTTCTTTTCTTTCTCGTTTTTTTTTTCTTTGAGGGTCTTGGCCTAGTCCCCCCTTTTGTATATGTTTCCCTTTTTTTTTTAATAATAGTTTGAGTTTGGCGGCATAGGATGGAGGTTCTCCGGGGTGCCAACCTAGTTGGGATGTCGAAGCTACCTTTTGATGCCTGTTCTCTCCCCTGGTTTATCCAAAAAAAAAAAGCCCCTAGAAAGGAAATACTTCCACAATATAAGGCACAACAATAGGTCATAAAAACAACCCAAATCGAAACATAAATTTGCACTAAATCAGCACATAAATATGAACCAAATCAGACTTGTAAAAACAAACAAATTTGAAGTACCAAAGTTCTAAAATGAAATTAAAAGACATAAAATTATACTAAAATAAACACTTAAAAACCACTTCAATTATGACTTATCAAGCTTCGGGAGAGAATCTATCTTCTCCATGATTTTCTAGGGTATGATTTTATCTTTAGTAATTTGTTTTCAATTACCATGTATAACTAAATCTTTTTAGGTTAGAGTTCTAAGATGAACTTCTGTATATTTTTGTTGGATATTTATTTAATTTAATATGTCGTTTATTTTATTTATTTATTCTCTTGTTCACTATTAAATTTTATTAGGAAGTAGTTTTATTTCTGCGAGAGGTGCAACCCTAGATTAGGTACTTAGGTTGTGACATGACCTAATATTGCTATCACTAACTGGATGCTTATATCTTCATATTTATATCCCTTTACTGATAACTATATGTCTAGGAAGTAAGTGATTATTAACTAGCCAAAGATACCATAGGAATTGTTTACCCTAGATGTAGGTACCCAATGACTAGAACCCATTGGGTCAGGTGGTGCCTTATCGAAGCTAGGATTTAACTAGTTAGTAATTAGAGAATCAAGCACCTAGTTGTCCGACTTAAAGCTATAACCTTAGAAGACCATTCTCTTGAAACTCTTAGTAAGGTAGACGTAGATTAGGGCTGCCCATTTGTAGAACTAGTAAGAAAGCGTAGAAAGAGAGTGCTATAAGTGTCCTAAGATTCATAGATGGGAAGACCTAAGGGAACCTTTACCTTCATTGCCTTCGGAAACACTCGAAAGCCAATATAAAGTTTATGTTTCAATTACCTTTGAATCAGCAAGACCCCGTTGTAATGATCACCGCGCGATCAGCAGGTGCTGTTAGCCATCGGAGGGATAAGCCTAATTAGGTACTAAGTGGCTAAAACCTATTGAGTCAGGTGGTTCCTTACCTAAGTAGGAACGTCCCAACAACCTCATCACTTGTATATTCTACCTAAGATAAATAAACCCGACATTTATATTACTTACTATCCAACAACATGTATACAGAAGGGATTCGAAGAATCCTAACTGTTCTGGACCGGTCAAAGACATGGACTTAATTGCTTAGGCTCATTAACAAACCAAGCCAAAATGATGCATTTGGCAAATTACTCGCAGCACACCCCTTCCCTGCGAGGGGGTGTCCGTAGCAACTAAGACCTGTTCAAACGAATAGTAACGTCTCTTTTCCCACGTTCCCATGAATATTTCACCGGCGGTTGCACCTCTTATGATTTGGTAACTGCCGGACAAACGTGTGCCATTACAACGGCTCTGCATTTACCCACCTCTATTAATAGGAGGCTCCTCGCAGCCTGTAACACCCCGTTTTCCCAATATAAAAATTTCATAAAAATAATCAGAGTTTTCCACGTAAACGGAATGTCACATTCTTTTCTTAAAATCATAAACTGAATAAATAACTATTTATCCTTTAAAATTCAATAACAAAATCTTTAATACTTCGCAGCGGAATATATTCAATAACTAAACAGTCTTTGGCACGAAGGCCTCTTCATAAATGTCTCATAAAAATCCACTCTAAAAACATAGTCATAAATCTTCAAAAACAATACGTAAGGAATAGAAAAGCAATAACAAAGTTCCCATCCCGTTACGTATCAGAGC
Source organism: Medicago truncatula (assembly GCF_003473485.1). NCBI lineage: Eukaryota > Viridiplantae > Streptophyta > Magnoliopsida > Fabales > Fabaceae > Medicago > Medicago truncatula. The sequence goes on along the minus strand of NC_053048.1, from coordinate 2,092,481 downwards.
ACCTAAAGACACACGTGACAGAATCGACTCACTTCACAGCTAAACTTGATTACTTGCAAGTTACTCATACGAATAGCAACATTTTCAAGCAGAAGGGGTGAGATTTCACAAAACAATAATATCAAGCATATAATTCAATAATTATATTTAACAACGTAAATAACTTCATTTATTAGTAATAATAATTCTTCATGTAATAACTCTTAATAGTTCAACCAACTTCTAATTATCATTTACTTCATATTCATCACATTATAAACATCATTATATAGCACATATTAACTAAATCGTAACATCATAGATCATCACATCATAGTTCATATACAACCTAACAACATCTTAATCATAATTCATATACAACATAACAACATCATTAATTCGTAATAACATTTCTCCACCAAACATCTCATTATCAATTCATGAATAAAAGACAACTTATCAACTTAACATAAACGTCATCAAGTACATTTAACAACTCATATATAACATCCTGTAATCATCAATCACTAATAACTTAAACAACACAATATAATCATCACTTTAATAATAATAATTATATACATCACATCATAAACACCATCTAATAATAATATAACAGCAACATATTCATCATCATATAGTAATATAACAACACATATTCATCATCATATAGTAATATAACAACAACATATCGTAATCATCACTTAATAATAATAATTATATACATCACAACATAAACATCATCTTACAACAACATAACATAATATTCACTTAATAACCTAAACAACACAATATAATCATCATCACATAATAACTTAGACCACACAACATAATCATCACTTTATGATAATAATCAATCACAACATAATCATCATAAACGACATCATAACATTATAATCAATATCATATACAACATCATAGCAACATAACAATATCATAATCAATATCTTAAACAACATAGCAACATCTTAGTCAACATCATATAATTCACATCATAAACATCGTATAACCTTCATAGGTACTTCTTTAACAACACATGGGTAGAAAACAACTCGACAACTCGTAGATGATAATTCATCGACAACTTAACAACTCATGGATGATAATTCATCAACAACGACTTTGACTCGACAGATGCGACAATGCAACTTAGACACTTATATGCATGTGGTACCAATCGTCATCATAAGTATTAATATACTTTAATCGTGCGGAGGACAAAGCTCCTATCGTGCGGAGGACAAAGCTCCTAATCATGGTGAGGACAAAGCTCAATGAATGCTAATGCATGGACGCTATCAACAAGACACTTTAATCAACTTATCACTTATACATCCAATAATTCGGAGTTCATCATCAACTTATTCATACTCATGCAACTTAGTTAAATAACAATTGCAGCATAATCAAATCACAACAAGCTTAATAACAATTCTTTTCAACAACATCTTGATCATTCAATAATATTTCGAGTAATGCATTTAATCATTAAATCACACTACAAACAACTTAGCAGTTCATAACAGCAACAGAAACAGCACAAGCAATTCACAACATATCAATATTAATGTGAAGCATCAACAACTTAAACATCATACATTTTCCACATAAGGCATATAAATATTTCACATAACCAACAACAACAACATAGGCGACACGTAAACATCTCAAGATATAACAATATCAAATGATAATCAACAACAACTTAAACATCATATATAATTCACATAATGCATATACAAATATATTACATTACTATCAACACTAAATCATATTATAATAGCTTCACAGATCATCAATAATATTATATTCAACCCACATTCCTACCCCAACACTAAATCATATTATTATACTCTTAAACACCTTAATTGAACTCGTAGAACTTCTAGTTTTGATGGTTGGTATTTGTCATACCCCAATTTTTGACCTAAGGCCCCACTGACACATGTCACTCGACTATGATCAATCTCTGATTTTTCAGTAAAAAAATTCGGCAGGGAGGTATTTTAAAATACCTCATTTTTTGATTCCGAGTCGGACCCTCTTTTATCTTTTTATTTTCTTTCCATCTTTTTATTAATTTTAATTTTAAGATTAGTTACTTTTTTTTTTATATTTAATAATTTTTATTTTTCATCTTTTAATTTTATTTTTCTTTAAATAATTTAGTTTAATTTATTTTTATTTTTATTTCGTATTAGATTTATTTTATTTATTTTTAATTAATTAGTGTAAAAAAAAAACAAAGTGTCAATAAGTCCAAAAATAAAATGTCCAAGGTCTAAAAAATTTTCAAGTCAAGTGTCAACTTTAACATTCCTTTTTCAAAATTCACCATAATTGTCCATCATTTCCATTAAACCAATTTTCCTTTCTTCATCAACCTTCTCACCTATAAATAGAGCTCTCATTCCACACAATTTCACACACCAACAGTTCTCTTGAGTTGTCAAAGAACTTTTCTCTCTTCTCCCTCTTTAGCTTGTGTTGACGAGCTATTCTTTTCTTCTCCCTCTTTTTTCTGTCCCTTCGGTAATTTTTGTCCCTTCGGTTGTCAATTTCTTTTATTTTCTTGCATTTTATTTCTTTTTAGCATTTTTGCATTTTTTTTATTTCTATTTAGCATTTTAATTATTGTTATTTATTTTCCAGCAATTAGAATGTATTTAGGTCCAATGTAAATATAAATGAGAAAGGTGTGTGGGTGTGTGTGTCCTTTTATTTCTTTACCGCCTTAGATGTCTCCAAAAATGCAAAAAAAAATAGATTAGGGATTTTGTGGTGATCCAACGTCACTACAAAAATCCACGCGCTTTTATTTTTATTGTTCCGTTAGTTTAATTTTTATTTAATATTCCAAAAAAACAACAAAAACATGCAAATAATCAAAATCACAAAAATATTTTCATAATAAACCTTGATCCAAATCAAGTGACCGCATTTTTATTTTCTTTTCTTAATCAAACTTCAATCAATTTAACTTTACTTTAAGTCTCTTTTTTCAATATTAAAAAACACAAACAAATACTCATTTGCCACTTGGCTTTTCATTTTAAAACCTTTTTCAAAACTAATAAAAAACACTCAACAGGTTCTAGTAGATAATTATTTTTATCACTTTAATTCCTTCTTTTCAAAAATAATAAGCAAGTTATAGCACATTAATTAAATAAAATCAAGAGGTTCTAGTAGAGTACTACGAATATTTAGGGTGCTAATACCTTCCCTAAATATAACCAACCCCCGAACCCTAAATCTCTCAATATGGGGTGTTTTGAACTTTTTTCCCCTTTTTCTTAAAAAATAAAATGTTCGGTCGTGAAATAATTAGTGAGTTAAAAGCTAATCAAATAGCCTTGATCTCCAAAAAAATGACGCGACAGTATTATCCCATAAGTTTTGGATTAACTTAGAAATGGTTATGCTGAATTTTCATAAGATTTCACTGTGACCTACGTGCAGTAATTTGACCATAACTCAAGTTATATAAATCGTTTTGACGTCAGACCAATGACATTAGAAAGCTAACATTCATACCTACAACTTCGTGTTTACACCTAAGACCAATTCGGTACCAATCAATACCAGTTTTTATTTCAAATTCGGACAAAGTTGTTCTGAAATTCATAAAAATTCACTAAGACCTCCTTGGAGTATTTTCATCATATCTCAAACACCAAAAATCATTTTCATGTCAAACCAAAGCCACTGGAAAGCTAACACAATTATCTACAACTTTCATGTTTACACCAAAGGCCAATTCAAAACAGAAACGTGTGAAAAAGACGCAAGAACGCGAAACAGGGAATGCTGTCAAAGTGAGCTCGCGAGGCGAGTAAGTGTACTCGCTGTGGCGAGTTGCGACAGACAAATCTACGGGAACAGATCAGTTTTTACTCCAAAAGCCCCAATTTCATCAACCCAAATCCCAAATTTGATAGGAAACTCAACCTATGTTTATTCTACAGCCTGAACTTCAATTCTTAACACAATTTCGATGGTTTCTACACTTTTCAATTCAAAAATCAATAATCAAAACCTAATCCCAATTATCCAACCTAAGAACAACAACATGTTAAATCACAAATTCAGAATCATAGGCTTAAGAAGATTGAATGTTAGTCCCACCCTTACCTTAGAATGTGAAAATCGCAGCTCTCTCTTGTCTTCTCCCTTCTATGGCTTTTTCTCTCTTTTCTCCAAAAACAGTCGTACATTATGTTTTTTTTCTAAACTAGGTCTCTCCTATTTATATAAATCCTCAACCTACTTATTTTATCTTATTCCACTTACACCACTAAACTCTCTAAATTCACGAAACAGCCCTTAACTAAATATTTTATTTTATTTTCAAATCTTATTTTATTAAACAATATAATAAGCTACCTAATAAATCATATAATCATATAAACAAACAACATATATATCTCTATAACATATATATATATTTCTACATCAAATAACATATATTTCTACAACAAATTATATATATTTCTATAACAGGTCATATATATTTCTACAACAGGTCATATATATTTCTATAACAAATCATATATATTTCTATAACAAATAACATTTATTTCTAAACCAAATAACATTTATATTTCTAAATCAAATAACATATATATATATATATATATATTTCTAAATAACATATATATATTTCTAAATCAAATAACATATATATTATACTAATAAATACCAACATATATCATAACAAAATATCACTCATCAAAATAAATCATAGAAATCACACAAATCATATAAGTATATTTTAAACTCATTAAAATAATCAAATAATTAGAGAGGTCGTTACACAGCCTCCAAGGTAGAATCCCTTTCACTCTAAAACCCCATTATGAACCTTTACTTACTTACTTGAGCGTTGGAGTGTCTGCAGGTACACTCCCCCCATTCGATCCAACGCTCACCGGAACACATTCACCACCATGAAACACTCCATTATACAAAGCACCTACAACCACATTCTGATCAGGTACGATCAGTGGCGCTGTCTGTGGGAAATAATAAGCTCTCCCCGTTTTTTACATACAAAAAACCAAAGCTTTACGTACAAAACCATGGCTGTCAACGGTGATGCACCACTTCTACAGAGCCTTGTCCAACGTCCTAACCATGATGGACAAACGACTTCTCCCTCTCCTTCTCATAGCCTCCGAAGAGGAACCACTGCTACGAGTGCCCACTTAGCTGTGCCGACGCAGGATCAACCACTCTTTGACCCTCTAAGGCCCGAGGAGATGGACGATAAATCGACGGAGTCACAAATCGGTCTCCTGCTCCGCATGGTTAAAAATCAAATAACGTTAGCCGAGGAGCAGAGTCGACGTATTTCCGAACTTGGACAATCAAAGAGGCAGCTGATCCACATTCGTGAGACTCCTTCCCCATTGCGTAACAGAAGGGGAAGGAGTCCCCGCCGTTCCAGATCTAGGTCTCCTAGACGCTCGGTCATCACGAGATCTCCTAGTCGCGGAAGGCGGTCAACCAGAAGGAGGTCACCAAGGCGCTCTCCACCTAGGCGGTCTCCTACAAGAAGATCTCCTCAAGCTCCGACGACAAACATGATAACCGAGGTCGATACACCTACGACCCCTTCACTCGCCACATCCGAGCGACTCCAATCCCCCATGGATTAGAGAAACCACCCCAGATGGACTCATATGACGGGACTTCAGACCTAGATGAGCACATCGAGAATATTGAGGTTGTCCTCAAGTACCGAGCATTACGAGGAGCAGTCAAATGTAATCTCTTCGGCACCACACTAATACGAAGAGCTATGACGTGATTTAAGAACTTAAGGAGAAAATCCATAGATTCATGGGGCTTCCTCTGTCACAAGTTCACCACTCACTTCACGGCTTCAAGGACCCATCCCAAAACAATGGCGTCCCTTGAAGCCATTGTTCAAGGAAAGAGTGAGCCTCTCCAAGACTACATCGAGAGGTTCAATAAAGAAGCTGTTTAGATATGAGGTGCCGATGAGAAAATGAAACGGTACCTCATCACCAGAGGTCTGCGCGAAGGCATAGAAATAAAGAAGGTTATCCGCCTCGATCGCTCGGAGAATTATAATCGACTCCTCGCGATCGTAAAAACATACATCCGGTACGAGGAGGAAGTCTACGCTAACAGCCTCAACAAGGCCAGGAAGGAGAAACCTGCTGCTGAGTCCTCCTAAAAGCCCTTCCATGACATAAAGAAGGAAGACAAAGTTGTCCGTGAAGGAAAAGGACCTGGCGGTCGCTTCACGGAATACACTTCCCTGACGATGTCCAGGGAGAACATTCTTGTTGAAATCTCCGTAGAAACTGACTCTATTCGGATTATACAATCCGAAAATCTCCCATGGTTTTCGGATTATGTAATACAAATTTATACGATATTGGGAAAAATTAAAGGAAGTTGCGCACCTTACGTGGGGTTAGGGACATTTCAGATTATACAATCGAAAACATGATTTTTTTTTTCATATGGTCAACATTGCACCGACAATTTGTGTGGTCCAGGACGCCCAGGGACCTCTATAAATAGGTGTCTCTGTGTTCATAACCAGAAACCACACAAAAAGAACCATGGAAAACTATGTCTTTGATTCAAACACCAAGCTACCTGCAGTTTACTGCAACGGGAGAAAACCACCCCATCTGTTCAGGATTCCCACTGATGTCACCCTCTTCGGGTTGAAGAGTCAGCTAAATCAAATCAACATCGAACTCAACTACAGAGACACACTGAGGGTGGATGGTGTTGAGTATCGACGTCCGTCGATCAACTCAGCCGAGAGTGTGCGGTTCAGCCGGATCAAACTCATGAACGACGACGACGTGAGAACCATGTTCTCCATCTTTGGTCAGTTCAATACTAGAGGGCCGATCTTGTTGGACGCTTCGTTGGTCAGATCTGTGGAACATATTCAACAAAGTTTGATTCGGCCAACGAACTACGAAGAGATCATTGCACTAATGAACGCACCAAACAAAGACATTAATTTAGATGATCCGTGACGATGTGTTATGTTTTATTTAATTATGTGTTTTGAGTTTTATTTAAGGGTTAATATATGTTTACCCCCTGTAATATTAGTGATTTTTGGTTTACCTCATGTAAAAAAATTTGTTTAGATTCCAACCTTGTAATTTGAAGATTTTTTGATTTTGGACCTTCATGGCATCAAATTTCAAAATTTAAGGTACTTTCGTCCCCTGAAATTTGAGAGAATTTCGTTACCCCCTGCCTTATCATCGATATTTCGTTTACCCCCTGTCATATCATCGATTTTGTACAGTCAAAATTCATGAAGGTCCAAAACCAAAAATCTTCAAATTACAGGGTGGGAATCTAAACAATTTTTTTACAGTGGGGTAAATCGGAAATCGCTAATATTACATGGGGTAAACATATATATATATATATATATATATATATATATATATTAACCCTAAATAATATATATTATCTAAATTTTCATTATGTTTTACTTTACGCTAAAGATGTTCATTTAAACGCTAAAATCATTCGAATTCAACTCAATTTTATAGGGTGTACGTAAGTGGAATTCGGATTACATAATCTGAATTCCTTCAGCATAGGATTCTTTTATATGGACCACAATGCACCGACAATTTATGTGGTCCACAACGTCTAGAGACCTCCTTAAATAAGTGTTTCAGGTTTTAATATTCATTTCCAGCAAAATCACACACAAACCCACGAAAGAAATCATGGAAAATTTTGTCATTGTGCTGAGGATCTTCCTCATGCGGTCGCAAATAGATTGCTCTCTATTTGACTGCATGATGAAGATCTTCAACATGCTGTCAAAAATATATAATCTTCTTGAAACACCTACATTGTCTTTCATCGTTATGTTGCATATCTGAATCCGAAAAGGTTTTTATGAACTCGATCTACTTGGCCTGCCGATATAAATATGTCAGTTGGCAGGCCAGCTAGATCGAGTTCAAAAACACCTCTTCGAACACCATCCTAGAATATTTTACTGTTTATGTTTGTTTTAAGCTGCTTACTTTTTTTTATCCATTTATTAATTATTTTCTATGTCATATTCCATGAAATCTCTCCAAAAAAATTCTCCAAATAGGCATTCTGGTGTTGTTTGGATTATATAAACCGGAATGTTTTTGTCATTTTCAGATTATATAATCCAAAAATTCTCAGTTGTTTTTTGGACGGTGGAATTTCACCATAGGTTTGGCCGGTTAGTGGAGCCATTAATGCATTTTTGGATGGTTAGCATCACAAACACGTTTTCATTGATTGTACTTATGACCTAGGTATTGTTTTAGGCTATATATAAGCTTGCATCTTGAACAAAGTCCTTCATTCTTCACTTCACCTCTTTTCTTACATTTTCTTAAAAAAAAAATATATTAGTTTTAGAGGAGTGTTTGTGGTGTCATGGTCATTGTTGACCGTTCATATAACCCCTGCAATTGCTTTTCAACTTATGCGGGGGTTATATAACAGTCAACAGAGACCTTTGATATAAAAGAAAACACAAAAAGTCACATATTGTAGCTATTCATAATTCTTTTTCCGAAAATGCTAACAATTTTGTTCGGATTACATAATGCAGACCAGGGGTATTTGTGTCCTTTTTCCAGGACGCACGAGAACAGAGGAGGGTGAGAAAAGTAATAGTCAATAACTTTTGTGGTACTATTCAAACACACTATTTTAGCAAATGTCTCATATTATTTGTGATTCAATGATTAAATAAAAAAAATAAGTTGATACTAAGTGCATTCTAGTTGTGCATAAATATGGTCTCAATCCCAATGGTGCAGTATACCCGTAGATAATTTTATGGTGTTCAAAAATATATTTTTTTCACTTTACTATCACGAAAGGATACAAAAGTTATGAACTTTATTATTTATGATCCAATGATTAAATAAAAAAAAATGATCCTAAGTGCATTCTAGTTGTGCATAAATATGGTCTCAATCCCAATGGTGCATTATATGTGTAGATAATTTTATGATATTCAAAAATATATTTTTTTCCCTTAATTATCACGAACGGATAAAAAAGTTATGAAGTTTTTTTTGAAGGATAAAGTAATATCCGAAAAGTTAGTTTAATAATATTCAATTGTTATGATTGTCAAGTTTAATATTTGAACTTCTTTCTATGTGTGGAAAGAACAAACACAACACACTTGTATACTCAAGAGATATTTATTATTATAATTTTATGAAGGGTTTTAAAATTTTAAAAATGCTCAAACTATTTTATTATTTTTATGAGAGCATAAATTTTATACACTATAAGTATATATCAAATATTATCCTTTTTTTAGATGCAAAGAACGAAAAATATGGCTGAAACTCTGAAGTTTGTTTATGTTTTAATTCTATTTATTTCATTATTTCTTGTCTTATTAGTGTGTGATTCTGCTTTTTTTCCCAAATTCTCAAATTTGTATAACAGATAAAGATTGTTCAAATGGGAGAAACTATATTGGTAGGTGTCGTAAAGGCCATTGCAAACAGAGTCCACTGAGATGAATGAGTTTATGCTGGAATAATTGTATTTTTATTTTTTCTTTTTCAAATTTTATGGACTTTGAAGTAATGATTTTGTACTCTAAAATATTGACAACGAAATGAAATAAAACAGTGTATCCTTATCTCGTATATTAGACGGTATCAACATGGCCTGAATTTCATATATATATATATATATATATATATATATATATATATATATATATATATATATCACACATTTTTCCCAACTCCACCACCCAAGAGAATAACTTTAATAGTTAAGTTAAAAATTAATTTTTATCTTACTCTTTTTTTCGGTGTGTGTATATATATTAATTAAGTAAAAATTATCCTTCATTTTCTAGACAATTTTAATGAACGGGATGTAACTGATCCCATCATGAAACACAAATTGAACAAAAAAAATAGTATATAGACCAGAAGGTGAAAATTTAAAAAACTGAGTCAATTCCTAATAAAAGTTTAAAAGAATCTAGTACTGCTGAAATGCATGTGCAAACTGAGGACTCTTCAACACAAAAATGTCGAGGATTTGCATTATTACATGTTGCGAATTCGATTTGAAATCACACCAATAACAACTTGATGTGTGGAGCAAGGGATAATCAAGCAACCAAAACAAAGTGTATGAAACAATTAAATACAAGCCAAAAGTAGAAAACAACAGTGAAAAGAACACAAAGAAGAGAAGAACACAAAAGAATTTGTTGACCCAGTTCGGTCCAAATTGACCTAGTATGGGGGAGAGAGCAGCCCTCCGATCCACTATATGATGAGTAACGTTACAAAAGAGAAATCAATGGGTTACAAGAATAAGTCTCCCGCCTAATTCTACTCAAAGTCCCAGCCTCTTCCCGTAAGCAAGAAACTCAATCCTAATAGTGTTTTCCAAGGTGAATCAACCCACAAACCCTAGTGTTTGTTCCCAAGAGACAAACTCTATACAAACCCTAGTTTTTTTGTTGCCTTTCTAAACCCTTGTTTCAGCCCCCTCTATCTCTCTCTCTCTCTCTCTCAAAGTTTGCTATGAAACAAGGTCTATATTTATAGTAAAAGTATAACTCATAAATTTGGAACAAATACCACACTGAAGATTCGTTTTTTTTTTCTCCTTCAGTGAAAGAATATCTGCATCAAAAATATAATATTCCCTTTCAAAATATATTTGCATCAAATCGTCCTTCATACGATACAAAAATATATTTATTGTCCATAAATATATTTTCAGCACAAAATATATTTGAAACAAATCTTTTATATTTTTAGCAACAATATTCTTCTTCCATCAAATTTTGAGTCATACTACAACATTACACAAGTTTGAATATTCCAAAGAGCTGTCCTTGATTGAAGAGCAATTCTGCATGTGCCAAGCATCACATATATCTTAAATTTTTCCTGAAAATAAGACATGATATTCATTTCACATGCTCTTCTGAAAACCCCAAACTTGCTGGTAAGCATGCACAGCTTTCATAAGCATGCTCATAGATGTCACAGTTGGTTTTTGCAGATAGGTGTACAACTTCACGAGCTTCCAACCTCTTTGCTAATGTTTTTAGTTGTATGATGAGAAGTTTATTGCTAGCAAGTAAAGCATCCTGAGTGTTTAGATTTACCTTTCTTACTTGGTCGCCTCTTCCTTGGTGTGTCCTCGATATTCATTCAGAGACATGTTATCAATCAATGCATGTACGTCGTCAGATGTCTTGATTTTCATTGTTCCTCCTCCATAAGCATCTAGTAACATCCGAGTATTTGGTTTTAATCCCGTAGTGAAGGCTTGCATGATATCCATTTCTGACAATTGTGACCAGGACACCTCTTCAACAGTAGCTTGAACCTCTCCCATGCATCAAAAAAGACTTCTCCTTCATGTTGCTTGATGCTGGAAATCTCCTTCTTCCGCGCCAAGTATTTTGCAATGGGGAAATACCTGTCCAAGAACTACCTCTTGAGCTGATCCCAAGTCTCGATAGATCCTCTTTGTAATGCATCGAGCCAATCCTTGCCCTTCCGGTTAGAGAATAACTACACAACCTATGTTGTTTCTCTGATTCTGATACCCCAGCTGGGTTGATTGTGCTGCAGGATTCCAGAAAGTGTGTCAAATGAGCGTTGCAATCTTCCGTCTCCTTACCTGAAAATTGGTTAGATTTCAAATTCATCATAACACTATTCTTGATGTCAAACATCATCGGGTTTGCTGGTTGGAAACCAAGTGATACTTCATCCAAGTTTTCAAGCTTCGCATAGTCTCCTAGGTTAATGCGACATTATTCTCTCATTTCTGACTCGTTTGATGAATAGTCTTGAATTGGGATTATTTCATGTTGTTTTGTCCTTTCCCTTGCAAGTCGGGCTGCTTTCTGAAGTGCTCGTTCAGTTTTGTCTATGCCTGGATCAAATTGCAGAATACATGTTTTGGTATTACACATAAAACAAAATACAAAAAGTTCTTAGTAGGACAGAGTCAATTGGAATAATATTTTTGGTATTATAATTTTATTTTATTTTAAACAGAAAAATAAAATGCGAAAAAATAAATGACTGGAAAAATAAAGATAGATAGAAATAAGTAATTTAAATTGCTTAGCCGAAAATATCAACAATCCTCGACAACGGCGCCAAAAACTTGATGGGTCGAATGGCAAGTGTACCAAATTGTACCAAGTAATAAAGTGATAAGTACAGTATCGTATCCACTGGGATTGTCCTTTCGTCCAAACAATTTGCGTTACTTATTTTTGTAAGTTTGACGATATAAAAATTAAGGGTTAGAGAGCTTGCAATTTTTATCTGTTTGAAACAGAGCAAGTTTACCTGTTTTGGTTGCAGAAAAGTAAGCAGCGGTTATGATTCTTCGAATCTCCCTATATATATTGTTGGATATTAAAAAACAGTAATGTCGTGTTTATTTATCTTAGGTGACAATACAAGTGATGAGGCCGTTGGGACGTTTCTAACCTAATCGATCGTCAATTTGCACGTGTTGACCGCACAGTGATCCTTACGTGCGAGGTCTTGCTATTTTAAAGGTAATTGAAACATAAAATTAAATTGTCGTTCTAGTTTTTTCCAAGGCAATGAAGGCCAAGGTTCCATTAGATCGGCCCATCTATGAATATTAGGACACTCATAGTACACCCTCTCTCACCTACTTAGTAGTTCTACAAACGGGCAGCCCTAATCTACGTTTACCTTACTAAGGGTTTAAGAGAATGATTCTATGAGGCTACAACTTATTTTCTTCAAGAAGATACTTGTTTCCTTAATTACTAATCAGTTACATCCTAGGTTCAACAGAGTTACTACTCAATTTTAGTAATGTCACCTCCTATGTACTTACTACAAGGGTCAACTCGCTTTCGGTATCTTTCGCTAATTTATAACTAATTACTTCCTAGACAGTTAGTTACTAGTATAAGGATATACATATCAAGATATAAGCATCCAGATAGTGATAGCAATATTAGGCCCTCTCACAACCTAAGTACCAAATCTAGGGTTGTACCTACACTACAAGAAAAACTGCATTTTACGACTTTTAAAATGGCTGATTGCGACTGTTAGAAGGGTCACAAATGCACAATTGCGGCTGTTCCCCAACAGTCGCGGATGTTGGGGTTGCAAGTGACTTTTGCGACCCTTCATAGAACAGCCGCTACTATATCTGCAACCCTTCAGAACTGTCGCAAAGTAGGTGGTTTAATTTAAATTTAATGGACTTGCGACCCTTCACAACAGTCGCAAATGTTGAGTTTTTTTAATTTTTTTTTTTTTGAATGGGGCAATTTTTGTTGACAATTTAAATTAATATATTAATAAATACTTACAATACATAAATATATAACTAAAAAATTCTAAATCCAATAAATATAATTCTTTTAATAGCAACAATCAAAACAAGAGATAAAGTACATGGTTTAAACATTCAAAAACCAAAACACTAGTGGTAATAAGTCATTGAAGGTGCATTACAATGCTATTCACAATAGTAGCTCCTGATCATAACTTGTGAGAAGCTTTTTCACATGATTATACCAGACAACAACATTTTGCCCATCCACTGTCACCCAGTCGACAACGGTTGATACCAGTTGCTCCCACTACTCATCAAGCTGTAGAGGAAGTTGCAATGTAAGAATAAAAACGGAAATTTTAATAGTTATCAACGAACACATAAGAATGCACCAAGAGATTGCATATCAAATTGAACAATTGTGATGAAGTTTTTTATATAGCAATATATGTAAATAAAACATGCTTAGCAGAAGTTGCATCAACTCGTTCCTGAATTTTCAGCACTGTTTTAAGGTATATCAATCTTATAACAATAACAACAGTAACTCACCAATCCCCTGACATATTTGCAAGCTTCCAAGCTCTGCTGAGTATTCAAAACACCAGTCTTGAGTTCAGGCAACCATTTTTCCGTGACAGCAAAACAAGATAAAAAAATACATTTTGTCAAAATACATTTTATAAGAAGCCAAGCTCTGCTGAGCATTCAAAATACATTTTATAAGATAAAAAATAATTAAATTAGTCTCTTGGCAGCAAAACAAGCATGTCATGATGGAATAGTTCATAGCAGGGTCATAAACAAGTACAAGCTCAATGTCTTCCTTGTGATAATCTCATTTTGTCATGATGATTTTGTATAGACGAACCTAACATTAATAAATCCAGAAAGATCAACCAATAAAAATGGCAATGCAAAACATGCTATCGTGCATAGAGTATGATCTCTAAATAATAAATAAAAAACAGTTTGACAAGCATTTCAAGGCTACAGGACACGATGCATATATGAAGAAGCCAAGTAAATAAGAATACCTGTTTGACTTGGTGTCGAGGCATGTCGTGTCTACGCTTATAATCTACGTTGATAACATTCTGCAGAAAAGCCTTATAACAAAAGTAAGTACCCCAAAATTAAGAATACTGCCAACACAAGAATTAGCCGTCACGGGACACTGAAGCCATACTTCTAAAGTGAAACTCAAGTACTACAAGAAATTTGCAATTTTGCGACACCAGATTTGCGACCCTTCAAAAATAACTGTCGTAATCTAACAACTGCGACAGTTATTGCGACCCTTTTGGGCAACAGCCGCATCATTTTTCACATTATTCACTTTTTTCCCTTAGCATATAGATTCCCCCTCAACGTTTTCCCCAAACGCGCGCCTACAACTCAAAATTTTCATTTTCCAAATCTCAAACCCTAAAATTTTCCCCCACTCCAAATCCAAAAATTTCATTCTCCAATAATCACAAACATTAGATTTGAGATTGCAAACAAACCCGATTTATCCCACCTTCCTCTCCTCCGACTGCCACCTCCGTCATGTCGTCCTCTCCTTCATCCCTCTCGTGTCTCGTCTCCACTCATCCAATCGACCTTTCTATAATCCATCAATTCCATTAATCTATCATAACCTTCTTTATATGACTATCAGTATCACATACATGGCACAAGTATAGTTTTTCCTAAATTGCGGTAGCACAAGACTATGACTATATTGTGATTTGGTTGAAGTGCTCAACTATGTTTTTGCCTAAATTGTCTGGTAGCACATTTTAATTCTGTCAAACTCACCATGAATCCATACATACTTTTGCCTTTTAGTTTAATCTGCCCTGCTGCTTTATTAACAGCTTAAATATGTGTTTCTAGACCAGCTTAAATGTGTTTCTAGACTAGTGTGAGGTGAATACTAGCTCAAGTTTTGTATCATTTATGAACTGAACTTATAATCCTAGATCAGTTTTGCTTGGTATTTTTTGTCCAACCTTGCGTGGCTTCTGAATTTGTTGTTGAATTTCCAGAAAGCCATGTTCAGAGTATAAGATGAAGGAGATTACTGGCAGTGGAATATTTGTAGCCAATGGAGAAGATGAGGCCTCAGAAGATGGCAGTGCCAACCCTTCAACAAATAAAATCGGAATTTGCATGTACGAGGTATTGCGTTTTTTTATAAAAAAGAAAACAGACTTCAAATTATTGTATCTATCAGGCTAGGATAGTTTTGCAATGGATTTATGCTAACTTGTATTTTATTTGTTTGTTGTTGAAAATTGAAGCAAGCTATTGCAGGCATCAGTCATATCTCCTTTGGCGAGGAGGAGTGTTTCACCCAAAAAGCATGCTTCATTGCATAATAGTCTATAGATGCTAAGTTTTAGTCATGGCTATTTTATTTGTTTGTTTTTGGAGAGATTAAACTATGTAATTTATCTATTGTTTTGATTGTTACTGTTGAAAGAATTATATGAATGGAATTTAGATATTTTTAGTTATATATATATATATATATTTCTGTATTTAAGTATTTATTAATATATTTATTTAATTGTCAATAAAAATTGCCCAATTTTTATTTTTATTTTTAAAATAAACCCTTGCGACGGTTGTGAAGGGTCGCAAGCCCATTAAATTAAATTATAGTTCCTACATTGCGACGGTTGTGAAGGGTCGCAAGTCCCTTCAATCTATGGGAATGCTCATAATTTAGCGTTTGCGACAGTTCTCTCAACTGTCGCAAATGACAGTTGCGACCCCAACATCCGCGACTGTTGGGGAACTGTCGCAAATGTACATTTGCGACCCTTCTAACCGTCGCCATCAGTCATTTTAAATGTCGCAAAATGCATTTTTTCTTGTAGTTAATGTTAAAGATGGGTATGGGTATGGCTCAATGGGATCAGCCTATCTCCTTGTCATGATCTCGAATATTGGCGGCACGACAAAAACCCCAAAACCTCCTAATCGTGATGCAGGAGTATACAGCCATAGACCAAAACAGAAAGGGAGCTCCAAGCAACAAAAGACAGCAAAAAAATACTACTATATAGCGCATACCCCTGCATGACAACCCAAAACCAACAAACGGAGGAACAAACCACCACTTCAACATAAACACAGTTGCTGCTACAGCAGTGCTGCCTAACCCATCTAGAAGCAGCCAACACCAGAAAATGACAGCAAAAGCCAAACAAAACCTACTAACATCCTAGGCACACCTTCTAGAACCGCAAAGCCACTACTGAAACATCACTGCACAGCAGACAAAACCGATACTCCCAAAGCTAAAAAAACAGTCTTGTAAATAGGTTGATTTGTTGATCAAGTAAAAGCTAAAAAAAACTTTAGTGCTTGACAGTGTAAAACTGTTTCAAAAAATAAGAATTCATAATGCTTCTTCTTTGTTAATCAAGTAAAAGCTAAAAAAAAAAAAATAAATACATTGTTTGACTGTGTCAAACTATTTCAACAAATAACTTAGAAAAGTTAAATAAACCCGGTAATGAATTTCAGAAACAAATCTAATTAATTTCAAAAGGGAATTTATAAATGAAACGAAAAAGATTTGTTTCTTGTTCCTTGTTTCACCAAGCTATCGTGTTCTGTCCTTTTTTTCTCCTAAATAAATAAAATCAATTATACTTTGTTTCTTTCATCACTATCATCATCCATATACATATATAGCCCACAAACCCTATTTCAACAAGTTTAGATTTTGATAAAACATCACCACTATACTACTAAAAGAAACCGAATCAAATTTTTCATTGTACCAAAAGAACCCAAACGTGTTATATGTATCCTCACAGGTTATGGCTACATAACTAACTTAAAACATGTTAACTTTCATTTTTCGCTGTACCAGAAGAACCCAAATCAAATTTTCTGAATCAAAAACTTAAAGCAAAGGTGAAGGATTACATAAATAAAAAAACCCAAATCAGAAACCCTAAAATTTTAAATCACAAATTAGCAGCAATAAAATCAATTTAGCAAAGTTGATTCACTAACCTTTCAGAGCAATAAAATCAACGGTGATGGATTGTGGACTGAGTGAGTTGGAATCTGACCAATATTGGGTGTGAGAAGAATCTGAATCAGCTATTGGACCGATTGTAGAACCGATTGGACCGATTCAAAGCTAGGTTAGGGTTTGGGAATGAGACAAAGGGGTGAGGAGCGATTGAGTGTCTAGGTTGGGAGTGTGAGAGCGATTGAGTTGGTTGCAGGCACGAACAGTTAGGGAGAGAGCGTAATGAAAGAGTTGGTGAAGCGATTGAGTGAGGAGCGATTGAGAGTTTGGGAAAAGAGGTGAGGAAGAAGAAGGGGTGAGGAGCGATTGAGAGCGTAATGAAATTTGGTGAAGATTGAGTCTGAGATTTGGGGGTTTTGGGGGAAACTGAGAAAGCGGGGGAATGAAATTTTGGGGATAGAGCGTAATGAAATTTGCAAGGCGCCTTTTAATTTTAACAAAAAAACCTGCGACAGTTGCTCCAAACAGTCGCAACAACTGTTGCAAATGTACATCTTGAGGCAATTATAAGCTAGGGGTCGCATATGAAGTGTCGCAATTTGCAGTTTTTCTTGTAGTGCTACTACATAAATAAATTAAGGAATTTTCTAATAAAACTTAATAGCGACCAGAAAATAAATAAAATAAAACGACATTATATTAAATAAATATTTAACAAAAATAAACAGAGGTTCATCTTAGAACTCTAACGTAAAAAGATTTAGTTATACATGGTAACTAAAAACAAATTACTAAAGATAAAAATATACCCTAGAAAATCAAGGAGAAGATAGAAACTCTCATGAAGCTCCAAAGTTGTCTTTCTCTTAAACTGCCACAAAAATTCTGAATGAGGAAGGCTAGTATTTATAGTGAGAGTTTCTAACTGGGTTTGGGCTAAAAACGCAGGCTAATCCTACTAAAACGCATAAAGTTACGCCCGCGCCCCTGACATTTAAAATGCCCAAGGTGCATCTAATGCAACTTTCTAGATGCCCAAGGCACATGCAATTTTCTAACTGGGTTCGTGAATTAATTCAAAAACCACCTAAAATTGCTATATTTCGGGAAAACTAGAATTATAAACTCAAATACAGAAAACGTTACAAAAGTTTCGAAATCATAAGCAATCGTTCTAATACTCCTTCTTTTTCCTGCTAAAGCCTACTGAAAATGACTGAAAAACATGCTAAGCAGAACGTAAGATGACCTGTCATCAAGGTGGAGCATGATGAATTGATGAACTCACAGTTGAAGGGAGTGATGCGTGCAAGTGTGATTTATATGTCCCATATCAGATAGAAAAGTGGAGGTTGAACACTTTATAAGTGAGAGGACCCATAAAACCATTGCCTTAAGGTTTTGGGTAAGAGTTTGGCGTCTCTTTCACTTGTGTGGTTGTTCTAACCTCGATGTGGACGGTCCCCGAGCTCACCAAGTGACCAAACAATTTCTATCTACCCTTTAAAATGGAAATGCAAATGATCGATCTACCCTTTTTTGAATCTACCATGACTAAAGTTTGTTTAGAGGATATAGGGGAGGGTTTAGTAAAGGTAGTTCTACAAATAAAGATTAATTTACTAGACTTGTTCTTTTCTTACATGTCTGTTGATCAAAAGTAAAAATAATACATCTACTTAATTAAAATATTCAATATTATATTGAGAACGATCTCAACATCAATTCTTCAAAAAAAAAATGATCTCAACATCAAACACTACTAGAAAACTCGCATTTAGCGATGGCCAGAAACCGTCGCAAAATGGCCTAAAATCCGTAGCAAACGACTTTCTGACGGATTTTGCGACGGCACCAAATTCCATCGTCAAAATGGGGGTCGGAAACATGTAGCGAGGGAAAATCAATTCCATCACTCTTTGCGGTGGTTTGTACTCGTCGCAAACTAAAATAATCCGTCGCTAATCCTTTCGTAATATGGATAATGGTAACCCAATTTTCCGTCACAAAGAAATTATTTTTTTCCTTAAAATTAGTTTAGGAAAACAAATTTGGAATATATAACAAAGTGATGAAAAATCACAGTATAAAATACATTAATATGATTGTACCAAAAAAAATATACATTAATATGATAAAATGCGATAAAAATCACATTAATATCTAATGAAAAACCTTTTTGGTGAATTGAACCACCACTTTTCCATAGAACTTTTTCCTCCTATTTACATGAAAATACAATAGATGAATAGTCATTTAAGTTTTACCTATAAATCCACTTTTTTTTTATAAATCAGTAATAATAATAACGAGCGAGTAAGTATTTAAATTTATAACTATTTGTAATCTAAAAATTAAGTCGATATTCTATCAATAAATTGAATATTCTATTTTCATAGTTTGTAAATCTAAAAAATGAATTTCTTTAAGAAAAAAAAAAAAGGTAATATTTATTCCGATATACTTTTTCCGGTTACTATATCGTAACCGAGGTTGATATCGAGGCAGATGTGAATGGCCTTGTGCAAAAGACTCCATGAATTTCTGGACCTGCACTCGGATCAATGCGAATCCTACTGTGATTGTTGTGACTACTCTCGAGCTAAACGTGACTCCTCCCCTCCTGTGCACGAATCAATTCCTCATTAGTCTTTAACCGCTCCTTGAGTTCCATGTTTGCTAAGAGTTCCTTTCAGAAATCCGTCTTTCATATTCATCCTACAAAATTAGAGTTCGCCTTAATTCTTACGTACAAAAATATGAACTTAAATTAATTACTACAATTACCTTAATTAAATTCATATATAAACTAACTAATAACAATTTAGACAAATTAAAACTAGCTTTTAATTAATAACTAAGTTTCAATTGTTTTATGTTTTATTCTCATGTTTCTATTGATTTATTATGTTTTATTGGCTCTGCTCTATCAGATATGTTCTTTAAAAATCGCTCTTTTCACTTTTGAATTTTTTTTTCTCCAACTACCGTTGACCCAAAATAGTTAACCACCGCCAGACACTATTAAAGTCAATTGAACAATTAAAAAAGTACCGACGAAAGTTGAAAAAAAGATCAATTTCAAAAACGAAAAGAGCAATTGTCGTGTTCTTTAGGCCTCCACATTGTTCACATGCCTTCCAAAAATTCAAAAAGGCTGCTATACATAACTATCAGAAGTTGTGTTTCAATGTTCTTGGAATTATATTTCCATTGGTAACCTAAATTATAACTTGCATATTTACTATGGCTACTGCAGGACACTACATCACCTATGTATTTTCTACTTCATTGCAAAAAAAAATTTCATAGGATGGTGCTCTTTTAAAGATGCTAGTTGGTGTCGATTAAGAGATTAAGAAAAGGGTGGTGCTCCACTGGAGAAGCTATAGTTAGTGCCAATCAGAAAAGAGGTTAAGATCTATAAAAAATGCTTTAGTGTTTTTTTTTTTTTTTTTATCAAGACAAATTAGATAATGCTTTAGATATACTACTAACTACTTTATACAATTTCTCTAGCAACTAAAATTACTATATATCACTGTTTATTAGAAAGATGTGGACTTGGAGTAGAGTGGGGAGATTGGATATTTGCAGGTATTTGAGATGTGGGAGCATGAATTGTAGACATTTGTGAACTTGGAGTATAGAGGAAAGGTGAGATAACTAAGCAATGGGCTGAGCGAAGTGAAGGATTTGGGAACCTGGTTGCTTCCTTCTTTACAGCCTCTATATGTTTTGTATCTTCCTCTTCCTAGTAGTTATAAATAATACAAAAGAAATAATTAGATCTGATAATCTAAATGTGAACATAATTGAAACAATGTTAAGTTAATTTAAATTAAATTTCAAATTACTTCAACTTCATTGAGTACCTTCTCTTTCTTTATTTTTTGGAGATCTGCTTTGTAATTTCGTAGTCTTTCAGCGCATGCTCGATTCTTCAGAAAGTTATAGTGTGTTGCTCAATTCTTCTTCAAGTTTCATAGATGAATCACACAATTACCTACATGTTTTATTATAAGATATTCAACTGTTATGGATTAAGTGCAAAAACCAAGCATATGCTTACTAGCCAAATCAAAGTATGATATGCACATTCAATATCATGATCCAATCCAATTGACCTATGAATTGCACGATTAAGTGTAAAAGATTTGTTTGCATATAACATTATATTAGATCTAATTGTTACATACTCATACTCTGGAAGCCTTACTACCAATAATGTTACCCTTATCCTATTCGACATCGAATTAACGAAATAGCTTAATGTTACCCTTATCCTATTAGACTTCAAATTAAACATTAATATTATTCTTTAGAAACTAAAGAATAATATCAAATCCTAAATTAATAATAATGCTACAAGAGAAACCTAAAATCTAAATTAGTTCATCGCTCCACTGACCTTGCAAACATCAAATAATTTTAACTAGAATCATACAATTATAATCTTATGCCAATAGGAAGCTAATGAGTCTCAAAACAAATTAGGATTAAAACTCAAACCAAATAAAAAAACAGAGATTAAAAAAACAGTGGCGATGAGGTTGTTTGAGAAGAGGAAGAATAAGTGCGTACGTATAGAGAGAGAAAAGAAAGTGAATATCTCTTTTCACTAATTATAATTATAATAACAAGGTTTAAATATACCTTTAGTCCTTGCACTTTCATCAGATGTTGGCATTGGTCTCTACACTTTTTTTTTGTTTGGAATTGATCCCTGCATTTTGTAAAAATATTGGTATTGGTCTCTCTATTAACTTTCTGTTAAAAAAAAACACAAAACTATTGGTATTGATCCCTGCACTTTGTAAAAATATTGGTATTGGTCCCTGCACTTTGTAAAAATATTGATATTTGTGCCACGTGGCGTGAAATGATTGGGCCACGTGGCACTTCGTTGGTTTTGTGTTTTTTTTTTTAACAGAAAGTTAACAGAGGGACCAATACCAATATTTTTACAAAGTGCAGGGACCAATGCCACACAAAAAAAAGTGCAGGGACCAATGCCAAAATCTGATAAAAGTGCAGGGACCAATGACACATTTAAACCTAATAATAATAAGGCAAATTCTACGTACACCCAATAATTTGAGTGTACCGGTACATTAAATTATTAAATTAATAATTAAACGAGTTGTTTTTTGAAGAAAAAGAACTATTTTCTATAATTGACAATTACAATAATTAAATCCTATTTACCAAAAGCGTCGACGAAATAAAATTTACTTTTTTCGAATTTTTGTTACATATAACAAAGAATATTGATTATTTTTTATAAGAAAATGTTGAAACTCTAATATAATTCGTATAAACGATGAAATGATGTTTTTCTTATAAAATGGTGTTTTCTAAAATATAAATATTGATAAATAACTCTTTATTTCTTAAAATGATAATTAAATTATAAATTTTTTGTAGTAGGAGTACCGATACACCTCAATTTATGAGGTGTATCGTAGAAGTCCCCAAATAATAATAATAATAATAATAATAATAATAATAATAATAATCCCCGTGAGTTTAGCTCAGTTGGTAGGGATATTGCATATTATATGCAGGAGCCGAGATTCCAACGAAAGTGGTCTTTGGTTCAAGTCTCGGCAAAGTTAATATTCTTTTACACTTTTGGAAAAATGCAAATAGCTTTGTGACGGAATACAAACTACTAAAAAAATTGGGAATAGAGACGGGCAATATCCGTCTCTAAAATGAAAAAAATCTGTCTCTATACGTCTTAGTGACGGAATCAGAGACGGAACAGGGTCTGTCGTTGTTTTTGTCGTCTCTAAACACTGTAGAGACAAAATTTCATTTTCCGTCTCTGATTAGAGACCGAATAAATCCGTCTCTAACAAATAGAATCCGTCACCCACACTTTTCTGAAAGCTAAGCAGAATCCGTCTCTGCAGAGACGGAAAATACCGTCTCCAATATAAATAATCCGTCTCTAAAATTTTGTCACAAAGGTTAAAATTTCCGTCTCTATTAATTAATATTCCGTCTCTGTCGTTGTTTTTGTCGTCTCTAAACACTGTAGAGACAAAATTTCATTTTCCGTCTCTGATTAGAGACCGAATAAATCCGTCTCTAACAAATAGAATCCGTCACCCACACTTTTCTGAAAGCTAAGCAGAATCCGTCTCTGCAGAGACGGAAAATACCGTCTCCAATATAAATAATCCGTCTCTAAAATTTTGTCACAAAGGTTAAAATTTCCGTCTCTATTAATTAATATTCCGTCTCAACAGAGACAAACGGAAATTCCGTCTCTAAATTTTATTTGTTAATTCCATATCTAAATTTTTTTTTAAATAAAATTATTTGACTCAATATTGTCACTGTTTAGTGCTAAAACAATGTTTAAAATATTTATTGTATTTGCTACATTTAACTCAAACTTTCAAGAATGTCAATAATATTTTGATACCCATCAAGTTAGGAGAATTCATAAAAACAAAATATCATCACAAAATATTAAAGGTAACTAAACTAAAGTTTATCATCAATCCACCTAGTAGTTACCAAGATAAGTTTACCATCAATCCACTTAGTAGTTACTAACATAAAGTTGTCTAAAATATAAAAGACCATGATATGTTTGATCTAACAAAAGATACCAAAATAAAAGCAACCAATTAAGCTAAAGTTCATCTATCTAGTTGTCACCATTATCACCTTCTCCTTTCGGCAGAATTGAAGTGTTCATATTAGGCACAATATTCCCAATCATTTGCTCCAAGCGCTCCATCTTTTGTTTTAGCGTTTCTTGTTCAAGATTTTTCTTTTCAAGTTCAGCGGTTAATGCTTCAATCTTAGCCTCCATAGCAGCAACTTTTTCAGAAGAAGGTACATCAGTAGAAATTGAGCGTGACGGTCTCAAAGATTCTTTGACAACAGCAGCTTGAGATCCTAATCCAAATATGCGCCCCTTCTTGTTAATGCCTCCAACAATTTCCATATAAATATCATTGTGAATTTCTTCAGTAGGTTGTTGACTACTAATCTCACCACTTTGAGAGTGTTTCTCAAACATTTGAGTTTGGTACATTTCCTGCAAAAAAGAGTTACTATTAGTAATATAATTTAGATATATGAAAGAGAAACAAAAATGTGAGTATACATACAGCTATCTTAGCTTGTGTTTCATTAAACCACCCATCTGGTTTCCCTTTTGGTCTATGAAGTTTGTCATAAATCTCAAACCATGTTGGTTCCCTATCCAATTCCACTCTCTAAAACATAACCAACAAACAACAAGTTAGTATGAACATTTTTACACTGTAATTTAAACAAAAAGAATCACTAACCATTTTTTTGTTATGCACTCTAGCAGATATGGATCCTCCACTATGCACATTGTGCCCAACTTTAGACTGCCTGTTTTGTTTATTAGTCAAAGAATTTTTTTGCCATTTCTCTTCTTTCCATTTAACCTCCAACTGTTTCAAGTTGTCTACACCAACCCATTCACCTTTATCTTCACCACTACGCACCTTGAACAAGGCATTTTTTAATGCCAAAGACCCCCTACTATTAAAGCTCTTTTTAATGTTAGCTTCATCATTTGCAAGCCACTTGAATTTAGCCTACAAACAAAAAAATGTCATGAAGCTACGTATTTGAAAAGGTAAATCAACTTTCAACCTAAGTAACAATGAAGCTTCATATTTAATATCATATAAATCAAATAGGTTAAAACAACATATATCACAAAAATACCTTAAAATCATTAAACCAAAGCAACGGTACTTCCTCATTTTGTTTTGCATCTTTCCAGCATGACCACGCCCCACCAAAATTTTCCTTGAAAATTTTTGTTATAGCACTCCTCACTACCTCTTCTGGATAAAAGCTGAAAGTGTAAGAAAAATAACTTGTAAGATGCAATTTAAAACATTATATATTTCTATAGAATTATAATATAAAATTAAAATTACTTATTTCCAAGTTCTGATCTTATCCAAATTCGTCCATCTGATCTATCCTTTGACCCCCATTTGATGTTATTTGGTGTGTAGGATGATGTATCTGTGTCTGGATTTGCTTGTGAATTGTTATCAACGGGAGGATCTTGTGGCATATCCATAGATGTTCTGTAACACCCCGTTACCCAAAAGCAATTAAATAGCATATAAACATCAGAGTAATCCCACAACGGGCATGCTACGCGTCATTACAATTTTTTTTTTAAATAGAAAATAAAACTATTTAAATCAAATCAACTTATTATAACTGAAAACATAGCAGCGGAATAGTTTTCAGAATCCATCTCATCATGAATATCCAACAAAAGTCTATGGCATTAAAGGCCTTAACATAATCCAACATCATAGTTTAAAGACAATAAAAGGCTCCACACCACAAGTTCCAAAATTTGATACATGGAAGGGAAAAGCAACAACAACAAAGATAATCAATATTCCCATCCCACGTATCAGAGCCCTAGACACGACAATGAGCCACCACCTACTACTCAGGATCACCTGCAAGTTACCCATAGGAAGGGCAACATTTTCAAGCAGAAGGGGTGAGATTCACAACAATAAATATAGATATTAAAATCATCAATTGAATCTAACACCCTATAACTTCAAATGTAACATTTTGTAAACATTCATAACTATTCACAAGATACAACCACATCATCATAATCATCTATTTAATAGGTATGTATACAATGTACATAACTTCAACAACATCAACAATACACCAAATCCACAATGAATACATATTTATATGAATGTATATCCAACATCAACATCAACCAGGTAATAACCGAAATAACAACCGAGACTCATGCAAATGACATGACCACTGCTAAGACACCATCTTAGACTTCTTAATGAAATGCAATTATGCATGTGGTACCAATCAGGACCGAAGCCCTCACCGCTTTTGAATGGTTAAAGCATTCATCAGGACCGAAGCCCTCACCGCTGTTGAGCAACTAGTACTCCAGGACCGAAGCCCTCACCGCTGTTTTATGCATATGCAATGGACCTACTTGTGTATATCTACATACAACTGACCATGCAATGCAACTCCATGTGACACCACTTAAACAACATGTATGATTCAATACTTTGCATACATTTCATTCATCATCAGTACTCATCAATTCAGCGATCAAATCAACCACAATAATACATAATTACATGAAACTATGCTCAACACAACAACATTAAGGTACTACCATTCATGCACGAAAATCAACATTCAGGAACTGAGTAGCTCGCCTCACGAGCACATCTGCTCGCCATGGCGAGTTCACAAAAACACTAGCTCGCCATGGCGAGTTCAAGGCGAACTCGAGGCGAGTGAAAATCAGGTACTCTCGGGAAAAAGTGACATTTTCTCACTCAAACTCCAATTCTAAGCTCCCTATTCATCTTTTTAACCTAAAACTTTCACCATTCATCTTTATTATCATCTAGGTACCTTAAACCATCCCCAAAACATCTTATAACAACTTTTCAAAATTTAAGTTTTGTCTGGGCTTACTCGCCATGGCGAGTTGGGCTGCTCGCGAGGCGAGCTATGAAGTTGCTCACTCGCCATGGCGAGCACAGCTACTCGCGAGGCGAGCGATGAACTTCTGTACGGGCAGAAATCTGGTTTTTCCCCAAAATCCCATTTTTCTTCCAATCACTCCCCAAATCAGTTTACAGATGCAAATTAACTTTCTGTATACACTTAGAACCTATTTCTAACATCAAATTCATGCTTACAACATCAAAACTCACAATTTCAACATAAAACCCAAAATCCCCAATTTTTACCAAAACCTGTTAAACTCAAAATCAGACTTTAAATTCTACACTATTGAAGTAAACCCCACCCTTACCTTAGAAATTGACGAAGAATGCACAACAAAATCAACTCTTGGTTCTTCCTTGGTTCTCTCTTGCTTTTCTCCCAAAACTGGTTCTACGTGAAACTGGTTTCTCACTTCTCTGTATTAACTTCCCACTAAAATGTAACTCCCTTCTATTTACACTTAACTCCCCATAAATTCTATTAACTACTATTATTTCCCAAACTCCAAAATAATTACCATTTCATACTTATTTTAATTATTATTAAATAAACCGTATAGTAAAATAATGTACCACATAGAACATCCAAAAATCACATATATATAAATACATGCATATACTCCACATAAAACACCAACATCATATATAATAATATATATATATATATATACTCCTCATAGTTTCAAATTAATTAAATAAATAACTAGGGCGTTACAACTCTCCCCAAATCACAGAATTTCGTCCTCGAAATCTTACCTCAAGCAAACAACTCCGGATACGACTCCCGCATCTTACTCTCCAGCTCCCAAGTCAAACTTTCACCAGTCGCTCCACCCCAAACGACTCTCACAAGAGGTATCTCTTTACCTCTCAAGGACTTCACCTTTCTGTCATCAATCCTCAATGGCATAGTCTCAACTGTCAGGTTGTCCCTAACCTGCACATCATCATCCCTCGGAATCACATGAGAAGGATCCGCAACATACTTTTGAAGCTGAGAAACATGAAACACATCGTGCAAGTTCGAAAGATGTGGTGGCAACCCAACTCTATATGCCACAGTACCAACTCTCTCTGAAATCTGATACGGACCAATGAACTTAGGAGTCAACTTCCTCGACTTCAAGGCACGTCCAACACCCGTCAAAGGAGTGACCCTCAGAAAAACATGATCACCCTCCTGAAACTCAAGATCCTTCCTTCGCTTGTCATGGTAACTCTTCTGTCGACTCTGCGAAGCTTTCATCTTTTCTCTTATCAACCTTACTTTCTCAGTAGTCTCATGAACCAAATCCGGTCCCAATACAACACTCTCACCCGACTCAAACCAGCATAAAGGAGTCCTACACCTCCGACCATACAAGGCTTCGAACGGTGCCATACCAATACTCGAGTGATAGCTGTTGTTATAAGTAAACTCAATCAAAGGCAAGTGATTGTCCCAAGCTCCACCTTGCTCAAGCACACACACTCTCAACAAATCTTCCAATGATTGAATTGTCCTCTCCGACTGACCATCTGTTTGAGGATGATAAGCCGAACTCAACTTCAATTTCGAACCCAAGGCGTCCTGTAAACTCTTCCAGAACCTAGAAGTGAACCTCGGATCTCTATCCGACACAATACTAGACGGAACACCATGAAGTTTCACCACACTGTGAATGTAAATCTCTGCTAACTGTGCTACCGGATAACTAATATTGATAGGAATGAAGTGTGCCGACTTCGTCAACCGGTCAACAACTACCCAAATAGCGTCATGCCCTCTCGGAGTGTTCGGTAGACTCGTCACAAAATCCATAGAGATACTGTCCCACTTCCACTCCGGTACATCTAACGGTGTCAACAACCCTGCAGGCTTCTGATGCTCAACCTTGGACTTCTGACAAATCAAACAGGCATAAACAAACTGAGCAACATCTCTTTTCAAACCGGACCACCAAAACAATTTCTTCAAATCATGGTACATTTTTGTAGCCCCTGGGTGTATACTCAACCTACTCTTGTGACTCTCCTCAAGAATCAACTTCTTCAACTCTTCATTGTCAGGAATACAAACTCTACCTCTGAACCTCAGCACACCCTGATCATCAACTTTGAAATCACTATCCTCAGTGTCATTACCAGAAGTCATCAAATCAACAAACTTCAAATCCTCTTTCTGAGCTTCTCGGATACTGTTCAAGAAGTCACTATCAATTTTCAACATTCCCAACTGTATACTCTGGGGTGACAATTCACAGACAAGACTCATATCTCTGAACTGTTCTAACAACTCAAACTCTTTCACCATCAAAGCAGACATGTGCAAAGTTTTCCTACTCAAAGCATCAGCAACCACATTGGCCTTACCACGATGGTAATTCAAACCAAAATCAAAATCCTTCAGTAACTCTAACCACCTCCTCTGCCTCATGTTCAGTTCCTTCTGGTCAAATAAATACTTGAAACTTTTATGATCACTGAACACCTCAAATCTGGAACCGTACAAATAATGCCTCCAAATTTTCAAGACAAAAACCACCGCAGCTAACTCCAGGTCATGTGTAGGATAATTCTTCTCATGAATACGCAACTGCCTAGAAGCATACGCTACTACCTTACCATCTTGCATCAGAACACCACCTAAGCCCAGCTTAGATGCATCACAGTACACAACAAACGGTTCTTCTGGTTTAGGCAAAATCAAAACAGGAGCAGTTGTCAACCTTCGCTTCAACTCATTGAAACTACTCTCACACTGAGCATCCCACACAGAAGACTTACCCTTACAGGTCAACTGTGTCAACGGAAGAGCCAACTTCGAAAACCCTTCTATGAACCTGCGGTAATAACCAGCCAAACCCAGAAAACTTCTGATCTCAGTTACCGACTTCGGAGTCTCCCATTGTGATACCGCATCAACCTTTGAAGAATCCACTGCAATACCACTACCAGAAATAATGTGACCCAGAAAACTTACTTCACTTAACCAGAACTCACATTTTGATAACTTAGCATACAATCTCTTTTCCTTCAACACTTGCAATACAATTCTCAGATGCTCAGCATGCTCCTCCTCATTCTTGGAATAGATTAAAATATCATCAATAAATACCACAACAAACTTATCCAGGAAAGCATGGAAAATTCGGTTCATGTACTCCATAAAAACACCAGGCGCATTAGTAACACCGAAAGACATCACTTTGTACTCGTAATGACCATAACGTGTCCTAAAGGCCGTCTTCTGCATATCTTCATCCTTCACCTTTATCTGATGATAACCAGACCTCAAATCAATCTTACTGAAAATCTTAGCACCAACCAACTGATCCATCAAGTCGTCAATTCTAGGAAGCGGATATCTGTTCTTGATCGTAACTTTGTTCAACTGACGGTAATCTATACACAATCTCATACTACCATCCTTCTTCTTTACCAACAACACCGGTGCTCCCCAAGGTGAAACACTGGGTCTTACAAACTTTTTATCTAACAGATCCTCCAACTGCTTCTTCAACTCAGCTAACTCAGAAGCTGACATACGGTACGGTGCCATCGACACCGGCTTAGTTCCTGGAACAAGATCAATTGAAAATTCAACCTCCCTCTCTGGTGGCACATCAGGAATCTCATCAGGGAATACTTCTGGAAATTCATTCACTACAGGTAAACCATCAATCACAGCTTGATTTTCTAACGACAATTGTGCCATTAGAGAATACATCAGGATACCATCACGTTCAAACTGTTTCATCTGTTTTGTAGACAGAAGCTCAACCTCACCTTCTTCTTCAGCAGAAGAGAAATGTACCGTCTTACTAAAGCAGTTGATATGAACTCGATTATACTCTAACCAATTCATACCAAAAATCACATCCATACCCGTCAACGGCAGACAAACTAAATCAATCACAAAATCTCTACCAAACATAGATATAGGACACCGCAG
This sequence comes from Medicago truncatula, assembly GCF_003473485.1. Taxonomy (NCBI): domain Eukaryota; kingdom Viridiplantae; phylum Streptophyta; class Magnoliopsida; order Fabales; family Fabaceae; genus Medicago; species Medicago truncatula. The sequence continues at coordinate 2,061,679 of NC_053048.1, read as the reverse complement.
ACAAACAAGAGAAGTGGTTACTGAACCCTTAGCTGGAGTTTCAACAACCATTTCTTCTTTCATATCAGATACATCCAAACCCAACTTATATGCACATTCAATAGCAATAAAACAATGAGTAGCACCAGTATCAATAATAGCAATTAAAGGAGTACTATTAAAGAAACAAGTACCTCTGATAAGTCGGTCCTCATTAGGAGTCTGCGTACCAGTCAAAGCAAACACCTTTCCACCAATTCTAGTCTTCTTCGGCTCAGGACACTGTGAACTGATATGGCCTTCCCCATTGCAATTGTAACAGACAATGTCCCCACGCTTGCATTCAGCTAAACTGTGACCCTTCTGACCACACCTGAAGCACTTCCTATCATCTCTTCCACAAACATTACTCTTGTGGCCTTTCTCACCACACTTGTAACAAACAATCTCAGCTGGAGCATCTCTCCTCTTGGGCCTCCTATCATCACCCATCTTCTGCTTTCCCTTGTCAGCAGGAGCACTGTAAGGCTTAGGACGATTCTGTTGTCCCTTACCCCTCCTCTCACTCATAATCTTATAATGAGCTTTGGTGTCTTCCTCATAAATTCTGCACCTGTTAACCAACTCAGAAAAGACTCTGATCTGTTGATACCCAATGGCTCTCTTGATGTCAGCCCTCAGCCCATTCTCAAACTTGATACACTTGGAGAACTCAGCCGTCTCCGCACTGTAATGAGGGTAGAATGTGGCAAGCTCCACAAACTTAGCAGCATACTCTGTGACAGACATGTCACCCTGTTTCAACTCCAGAAATTCAATCTCTTTCTTACCTCTGACATCCTCTGGAAAGTACCTGCCCAGAAACTCCTTCCTGAACATAGCCCAAGTTACTACATTACCATCCTGTTCCAGCACAGGCAACAGACTAATCCACCAATCATCAGCCTCTTCCGCTAACATGTGCGTCCCAAACCGCACCTTCTGAATCTCCGAACACTGCATGACCCTGAATATCCTTTCAATCTCCTTCAGCCACTTCTGAGCACCGTCAGGATCATACCTACCCTTGAAAGTTGGTGGATGATTCCTCAAGAAAGTCTCTAGCATCCTGGTTCCATCACCACCAGTCTCGACCTTAGGTTGCTGTTGAACAGCTTGAGCTACAGCCTCAAGCGCAGCAACTAAAGCAGCATCACTACTTCCAGTCATCTCGAGATTCTACACGACAAACAACAACTCAGAACAACAACAAAAAGCAACATTAAAGTTGACACTCTATCCTAGGTGGCTCAACAAGACTCTACTACTTGGCCGGACGGACCAACCTGCTTTGATACCAAATTGTAACACCCCGTTACCCAAAAGCAATTAAATAGCATATAAACATCAGAGTAATCCCACAACGGGCATGCTACGCGTCATTACAATTTTTTTTTTAAATAGAAAATAAAACTATTTAAATCAAATCAACTTATTATAACTGAAAACATAGCAGCGGAATAGTTTTCAGAATCCATCTCATCATGAATATCCAACAAAAGTCTATGGCATTAAAGGCCTTAACATAATCCAACATCATAGTTTAAAGACAATAAAAGGCTCCACACCACAAGTTCCAAAATTTGATACATGGAAGGGAAAAGCAACAACAACAAAGATAATCAATATTCCCATCCCACGTATCAGAGCCCTAGACACGACAATGAGCCACCACCTACTACTCAGGATCACCTGCAAGTTACCCATAGGAAGGGCAACATTTTCAAGCAGAAGGGGTGAGATTCACAACAATAAATATAGATATTAAAATCATCAATTGAATCTAACACCCTATAACTTCAAATGTAACATTTTGTAAACATTCATAACTATTCACAAGATACAACCACATCATCATAATCATCTATTTAATAGGTATGTATACAATGTACATAACTTCAACAACATCAACAATACACCAAATCCACAATGAATACATATTTATATGAATGTATATCCAACATCAACATCAACCAGGTAATAACCGAAATAACAACCGAGACTCATGCAAATGACATGACCACTGCTAAGACACCATCTTAGACTTCTTAATGAAATGCAATTATGCATGTGGTACCAATCAGGACCGAAGCCCTCACCGCTTTTGAATGGTTAAAGCATTCATCAGGACCGAAGCCCTCACCGCTGTTGAGCAACTAGTACTCCAGGACCGAAGCCCTCACCGCTGTTTTATGCATATGCAATGGACCTACTTGTGTATATCTACATACAACTGACCATGCAATGCAACTCCATGTGACTCCACTTAAACAACATGTATGATTCAATACTTTGCATACATTTCATTCATCATCAATACTCATCAATTCAGCGATCAAATCAACCACAATAATACATAATTACATGAAACTATGCTCAACACAACAACATTAAGGTACTACCATTCATGCACGAAAATCAACATTCAGGAACTGAGTAGCTCGCCTCGCGAGCACATCTGCTCGCCATGGCGAGTTCACAAAAACACTAGCTCGCCATGGCGAGTTCAAGGCGAACTCGAGGCGAGTGAAAATCAGGTACTCTCGGGAAAAAGTGACATTTTCTCACTCAAACTCCAATTCTAAGCTCCCTATTCATCTTTTTAACCTAAAACTTTCACCATTCATCTTTATTATCATCTAGGTACCTTAAACCATCCCCAAAACATCTTATAGATGCAAAATCCCATTTTTCTTCCAATCACTCCCCAAATCAGTTTACAGATGCAAATTAACTTTCTGTATACACTTAGAACCTATTTCTAACATCAAATTCATGCTTACAACATCAAAACTCACAATTTCAACATAAAACCCAAAATCCCCAATTTTTACCAAAACCTGTTAAACTCAAAATCAGACTTTAAATTCTACACTATTGAAGTAAACCCCACCCTTACCTTAGAAATTGACGAAGAATGCACAGCAAAATCAACTCTTGGTTCTTCCTTGGTTCTCTCTTGCTTTTCTCCCAAAACTGGTTCTACGTGAAACTGGTTTCTCACTTCTCTGTATTAACTTCCCACTAAAATGTAACTCCCTTCTATTTACACTTAACTCCCCATAAATTCTATTAACTACTATTATTTCCCAAACTCCAAAATAATTACCATTTCATACTTATTTTAATTATTATTAAATAAACCGTATAGTAAAATAATGTACCACATAGAACATCCAAAAATCACATATATATAAATACATGCATATACTCCACATAAAACACCAACATCATATATAATAATATATATATATACTCCTCATAGTTTCAAATTAATTAAATAAATAACTAGGGCGTTACATGTTCCACTTTGGGAATGAGATGGAAGATAGTTGTTATACCCTGTTTTTGGACCTAAAAATACTGGGCCCAATTTCATTTCAAACTTTGTCAATTATCAAATTTCAACTGCACAGTTCAAATTGTCTCTGCCTCGCAGTATTTTCAATCACAATTTTACCTATGTTTTTCTTGCATAAAACCTTTTGAAATGTCTTTACTTGTCTTGTAAGTCATTCAAAAGTGTCTCTGAATCATTACATTGCTTTTTCTACAGTTTATTTCAAAATTTGCAAAAAGTCATACAGAAGGGTATTTTGGTCATTTCCTGCAGTGGGACCCATTTTCATCCTTGTGACTGTCTCTGAGTCTTTTCAGATTGATTTTTAACATTTCATCAGTAAACCCTGCTAATTTCATTTCAAACTTGCGTCTGAGTCAGTGTCAAGTCAATTTGAGTCTGTTTAGGTCATTTTTTTAGCCCTAGGGGCATTTTGGTCATTTCACACAAAATTTTGGCATGGGGAGGTTACTTTGAAGTACCTCATTTAGGCCATTGGTTCGTTTTAGTCCGTTTTGTCAATTTTATTTTAGTTTCACTTTACGTTTTGTCAGATTGCCAATTTTATTCCAATTTTATTTTTATTTTACATTTTGGTCCCCAAGAGGTCCAAAATTGCGTGTCAGTCCAGAATTTTCTTTTTTTTACATTTCAGTCCTTTTTGTCAATTGCAGTTTAGTCCCTTTTTTTTTTAAAATTGCAAACAGGTCCCTCAAGTCAAAATTACAGGGCAGCGCCCCTTTCTCAGTCCAATGCCACATGTCAGCTTTCTAATGGTCCAATCACTCACACATGTCAGCTATAAAAACAACACAGTGTCAGATTCTCAGGATCAGATACACAATCATTGAAATCACCACAAACAGATTCTTTTTCTCTTTCCATTCAGTTACAGATCAAAACAGAAAAAGTCTCAAGAACAAAGAAAAACCCTAACTGTTTCCAGAACCAGATTCAGCAACAAATTCACCAATTCTCAGAGATTCACCGATGAATCTTCATCATTGAATTGATTCCCCTGCAATTCAAGGTACGAATTTCTCACCGGAGGCGAGAAACTCCAGCACCGATCACAGAGGAGAGGAAAAACGTGAGGAAACGCGAAGCCAGAACCAAATCGCAAAACACAGAGAAGAAAGAAGAAGAAGAACGCGAAGGACTGTGAAACCAGAACTGTGAAACCAGAGCCGTACAACCAGAAGCGCAAGGCCGGAACCACAAGCCAGAATCACAAGCACAAGCCAGAATCACAAGCACAAGCCAGAATCACAAGCACAAGCCAGAATCACAAGCCAGAACCGCAAAGCACAGTGGAAAGGTAACTTTCCGCGCTTTCCTTTTCCTTTTTCTTTGTTCTAAAAAAAAAAAAAGTTTTCCTCAAAGTTCAAGTTTAGATCTACTCCGATTCAAAGCTCTTTTGAAAAATCTAAGCTCGGATTCGAGTAGTACGTAAAAAAGGATGTTTGAAAACGTAAAATTTTTTTGAATCGGAGCAAGGAAAGTTTTCCGGCGGCGGCGCCGCCACCTTGAGGTGGCCGGCCACCGCGCCGGAGAAGCTAAGCGTGACCGGAGAAGACAACCGGATTCTAGAGAGAGGACAGACTCTCTCTCTCTAGAATCCAAAGTAGAGAGAAGTTTTTTTTGAGGATTTGGTGTTTTTTTTGTTGAAGTTCCTTTTATATACTCTTTTGTTCCCACGCGCGCGCGTACATGCTCTTGCTATGCTCCTTCATATTGTGAACCATCAGATCTGGATTGTTCCAAGATCTGATGGCTGTTGTGTATTTGATTTTGTTTCCTGTGTATGATCTTTTGTGTGGAGTATGTTGCATATTCTGTTTGAACCGTTAGATTGTTGATCTAACGGTCATTGTGCTTCCTGCAATTTTACACTATCTTTTATGCTTTTTTCTGGACCCTTTGATCTTTGATCAAATGGCTGTGATGTGATCTTGAGAGCTTGATCTGGACCTCTGGATTCATCCAACGGTCCAGATTAAATCCTGCTGAGTTTTTTTTTTAACTGCTTTTTAATTGCGTTTAAAATACCTTTTTTACACTTTCTTGGTGTTTTATGCTTCTAAAAAATTTTCTAAAAATATTTCCCTATCATTTTAATTTTTCCTCTAAGTATTAGAATTTATTTGCTTATTTTTTGCATTTATTTCCTTTACTTCGTTCTTTAATTTTTGCTCATTAAAATTCCATATATGTTCTTGATGCATTTTTACATATTGTGATTGATAAATTCTCATGTTTTTACCCCTTTTTATTGCATATTCATTTGGTGCATTTTTCATCATTTCCATTATATTTTTCCTTGTTTCACTAACATTTTGTTCCTTATGTGACTTCACTCATAGCATTTCACTATCTCCTCCACTTTCTTTAGCTTAGCATTTATTTTTGCAAATTTTAATTCATTTGGTGATGTAATTTGTTATCATTGGTTTGTAGCTTGGCAAAGGGGCCATAGAATGTATTTAGGCAATTTTTGTAATATGGACTATGGACACTATGGCGCACCGGCACGCACACACTCACCCTAGATGTATGCCTAGGATTGCATGTGTAGATGTATGGCTAGGATTGCATGGTTAGATGAATGCTTAGGTTTAAACACTTAGAGAAAATCCAATTTTTTCCAAAAAATATGCAAACAAGTTCGCTTCAAATATTTTTCATAAAAATGGAGTCAAAACTCCAACAATTTTTCACCTTTTATTTTCTTAATAAAATTCTCAAATAAATCTAATCATTTAGACTTTTTTGCAAAATCACTAAACAAACCCCCACTTTTTCATACTCTAATGCTCATGAAGCCTCTCAATCCTTTTCTTCAAAATCATTTTCAAAATTTAAAATCAAACAATTAAAACAAAAAAAACAATAAGTCTTTTTTAGCAAGAACTACGCCGGTTTTGATCCCGTAAAACGGTACGTAGGCAAGGGACTTTAACCCCTCCAAGCCGAAATAAAATCAAATTCTACTTCTTCTCACCCCCATTCTTAACTAATCACACCTTCTTTTTACAAATAAGCAATAAAACTAAAGCGTAGAAATCAACTTAGGAAAACGGCTCCTATAGAGGACTATAGTTACTCCGGGTGCCTAACACCTTCCCGTAGTAAAACCGACCCCCGAATTCGGAAACTCAAGGGTTTTTCTCCTTTTACCCTTCCCAAGAAAAAAGAGAGATATCAACGGTCGAAAGGTACAAGTCCAATTAATGGCTTGGCACCCAAAAACCATGATAACAGAAATGGCGACTTCACTGGGGACTCTTTTTAGCGGGTCGCGCCTAGTTTTCCTTAGTTTATATTTATGCTTTATTTTATTGCTTACATATGTGAATATTTGTTTACTTTCATTTGACGTGTGGGGTGAGAATATCAAAAGTCCTATACCCGGGCTGAGTGAACTTATGTTTAGGTAGAGATATAATCGACAATTCGATCCGGGGGTTGCCTCGTGTATTGGATTATGCGATCAATCTCACATAGCTGAGGCATTTTGAAGGTGATATTGTCGGCGTGTGTTGTCATGCTTAGGCACTTCACTTTCAATTGTTCGACGAAGCTATGAACCGTAGTTACCAAACCCATCCTAGCCTTTTTAAGACGTAGTGCGGTGGCTAAATTGAGTGTTGTCTCAAACTTTAGTCGTCACGCGATACTACACTCAAACTAGACCTTCTCACAAATAATCATGGAACGGGTGTCGTCCTGTACTACCATGATATATGTGAGAGAGGTTGCAGTTTGGGAACTGTGTTAGAACCTTGGTTACTACTATCCAAAGCCTTAGTTCACCGGACGCCGTGTCCAGCCGTAGCCTTGTTACTTTGAATCTCAACCCACCTTGTTCTTTAACAACACAATCATGCATACATACATTCATGCATAAACATTTTTCATGCATTCATCGAAGGGTTTAAACAAATGAGAATTTTTGTAAATAATCACAGGTATGAAGAAGACTAAGTGCTACAAGTTCAAGGAAGTGGATCTGGTTGGTTTGAGAGAGTTGGCACTCAAGGTCAAGAGTCAAACAGGGTTCCGACTCCGATATGGGGGATTGCTTACTTTGCTCCGAACCGATGTGGACGAGAAGCTAGTGCACACTCTAGTGCAATTTTATGATCCAAGCTTCCGTTGTTTCACTTTCCCGGACTTCCAGTTGGTTCCTACTCTCGAGGCTTACTCCAATCTAGTGGGTTTACCTATAGCCGAAAAGACGCCTTTCACCGGTCCCGGGACTTCTCTTACTCCTCTGGTTATTGCTAAGGATCTCTACCTCAAGACTTCCGACGTCTCCAACCATCTTATTACCAAGTCTCACATCCGGGGGTTCACTTCAAAGTATCTTCTTGATCAGGCTAATCTCGGTACTACTCGTCAGGATACACTCGAGGCTATCCTTGCTTTGCTTATCTACGGGCTCATCCTCTTTCCGAACCTCGACAACTTCGTGGACATGAATGCTATCGAGATCTTTCATTCCAAGAACCCGGTTCCTACTTTGCTAGCGGATACTTACCACGCCATCCATGACAGGACTCTCAAGGGCCGTGGGTATATTCTTTGCTGCACATCTCTTTTGTATAGGTGGTTTATTTCGCACCTTCCGGGTTCCTTCCATGACAACTCGGAGAACTGGTCCTACTCTCAGCGGATTATGGCCCTCACTCCTAATGAGGTCGTCTGGATCACTCCCGCCTCTCAAGTGAAGGAAATCATTATGGGTTGCGGAGACTTTCTCAATGTACCTCTTCTTGGTACCCGTGGAGGAATCAACTACAACCCCGAGCTTGCTATGAGACAGTTCGGTTTCCCTATGAAATCGAAGCCCATCAATCTTGCCACATCTCCAGAGTTCTTCTTCTACATGAATGCTCCCACCGGACAAAGGAAAGCTTTCATAGACGCTTGGTCCAAGGTTCGAAGGAAGAGTGTGAAGCATCTAGGTGTGAGATCCGGTGTCGCTCATGAGGCCTATACTCAGTGGGTGATAGATCGAGCTGAGGAGATTGGTATGCCTTATCCAGCTATGAGATATGTGTCTTCATCTACCCCATCTATGCCTCTACCTTTGCTCCCCGCGACTCAGGATATGTATCAGGAGCATCTAGCTATGGAGAGTCGTGAGAAGCAAGTGTGGAAAGCTCGGTACAATCAAGCTGAGAATCTAATCATGACTTTGGATGGTAGAGATGAGCAGAAGACTCATGAGAATCTGATGTTGAAGAAAGAACTAGCTAAAGCCCGGAGGGAGTTGGAAGAGAAAGACGAGCTGCTTATGAGGGATTCCAAGAGAGCTCGAGGACGACGAGATTTCTTTGACAGATACTGTGATTCAGATTCCGAGTCCGATGATCTTCCGACTACTTCCTATGCTTGAGAGCTCTATTTGTTTACCTTGTTGAAAATGTTGTGTAATTTTGTTTATTTGCAAGATTTCTAATTTGTTTTAAAATCCTTCGATGAAAAAAATAAGTCTTTTGCATTCGCATTTACATATCATGCATCATATGCATCATGCATTGGTCACAAAGGCTTCCAAGTGCTCACTATCTCCTGGTTCCTCTGCCGCAGTGTGAAAAGTGGCTCGTGCTCAGAGAGTTTACGAACCAGATAGAATTGATCGAACCAGAGAATACAGAAGAAAGAAAAGGGCTATGGAAGAAGAGAACGCTCAGCTTCGCACCGAGTTAGCCTCTCTAAAGGAGGAATTGGCTAAAGCTAATGACGTCATGACTGCTCTACTAGCTGCTCAAGAGCAATCAGCTACAGCTATCCCTACAACCACAGCTGCACCAGTAACTACAAGCGTGCTCCCTACCACTTCTGCAGACAACCGCTTTACTATGCCAGTGGGGTTTCCGTATGGGCTTCCACCGTTCTTCACTCCCGTTGCTACAGCAAGCACCTCGGGCACTGCTAACAATGTTCTGATCCCTGCAACAAATGCCGCCTCCATCATTGCTACTCTGCCACAAACAACAGTAGCTGTCACTGAGCCTCTGGTACATACTCTGCCTCAAGGTATTAACATCAACACACAGCACAGAAGCATCCCCGTAACCAAGACTATGGAAGAAATGATGGAGGAACTTGCTAAAGAACTCCGTCACGAGATCCAGGCCAATCGAGGGAATGCAGACTCTGTCAAAACTCAAGACCTTTGCTTAGTGTCAAAAGTGGATGTTCCTAAAATGTTCAAGATTCCGGACTTCGACCGGTACAACGGGCTAACTTGTCCTCAAAATCACATCATCAAATACGTCCGGAAGATGGGCAATTACAAAGACAATGATTCCCTTATGATCCACTGCTTTCAGGATAGTCTGATGGAGGATGCCGCAGAGTGGTATACTAGTTTGAGTAAGAATGACATCCATACCTTTGATGAGTTAGCCACCGCTTTTAAGAGCCATTATGGGTTTAACACTCGACTGAGGCCAAATAGGGAGTTTCTCAGGTCCCTATCTCAGAAGAAGGAGGAAAGTTTCCGTGAATATGCGCAAAGGTGGAGAGGGGCGGCTGCCCGTATCACTCCTGCTTTAGATGAGGAAGAAATGACCCAGACATTCTTAAAGACCTTGAAGAAAGATTATGTTGAGAGGATGATCATCGCTGCCCCGAACAACTTTTCGGAGATGGTCACTATGGGAACCCGTCTTGAGGAAGCAGTCAGGGATGGAATCATTGTGTTTGAGAAAGCTGAGTCTTCTACGAGTGCATCGAAAAGGTACGGTAATGGACACCACAAGAAGAAAGAAACGGAAGTGGGGATGGTGTCAGCTGGAGCCGGTCAATCAATGGCTACTGTTGCTCCTATCAATGCAGCTCAAATGCCTCCGTCATACCCATATATGCCGTATTCTCAGCATCCGTTCTTCCCACCGTTTTATCATCAGTACCCTTTGCCGCCGGGCCAGCCTCAAGTGCCCGTCAATGCGATTGCCCAACAGATGAAACAGCAGATGCCGGTTCAACAACAACAACAAAATCAGCAAGCTAGGCCTACTTTCCCTCCGATACCGATGTTATATGCTGAGTTGCTTCCAACTTTACTCCAGAGAGGGCATTGTACAACTAGACAGGGTAAGCCCCCACCTGATCCGTTGCCTCCAAGGTTCAGGTCTGATCTCAAATGCGACTTTCATCATGGTGCCCTAGGTCATGATGTCGAGGGGTGTTATGCTTTGAAGTATATCGTGAAGAAGCTCATCGATCAAGGGAAGCTGACTTTTGAGAATAATGTCCCACACGTCCTCGACAATCCTCTTCCAAATCATGCCGCTGTGAATATGATCGAAGTGTGTGAAGAAGCTCCGAGACTTGATGTCCGCAACGTCGCAACTCCTCTGGTACCTCTACACATCAAGCTGTGCAAAGCTTCTCTGTTTAATCATGATCATGCCAAGTGTCTGGGATGTCTCCGTGATCCTTTGGGTTGTTATACTGTTCAAGAAGACATCCAAAGCTTGATGAATGATAATCTTCTGACTGTCAGTGATGTTTGCGTGATTGTGCCGGTTTTTCACGATCCGCCTGTCAAGAGTACACCTTTGAAGAAGAATGCTGAGCCTTTGGTGATAAGGTTGCCAGGACCAATTCCTTATGTTTCGGATAAGGCTGTTCCATACAAATACAATGCTACTATGATAGAAAATGGAGTAGAGGTGCCTCTAGCCTCCTTTGCCACAGTAAGCAATATTGCCGAAGGGACTTCTGCAGCACTAAGAAGCGGGAAGGTTCGTCCGCCATTATTTCAGAAGAAGGTAGCTACGCCAATCACTCCACAAGTTGAAGAAGCGACTCCAACCGTTGTTTCACCCATTGCTACAGATATGAATCAGTCAGGCAAATCTATAGAAGATTCAAACTTAGATGAGATTCTGAGAATAATAAAGAGGAGCGACTACAAGATCGTTGATCAGTTGCTGCAGACTCCTTCGAAGATATCTGTCTTGTCATTACTCTTAAGCTCTGAGGCTCACAGGAATACTTTGTTGAAAGTGCTGGAACAGGCTTATGTTGACCACGAAGTCTCGGTAGATCGTTTCGGTGGCATAGTAGGAAATATTACTGCTTGTAACAACCTCTGGTTTAGTGAAGAAGAGTTGCCGGAAGTGGGAAAGGGTCACAATCTGGCTTTGCACATCTCGGTGAATTGTAAATCAGACATGATATCAAATGTGTTGGTGGATACCGGTTCCTCTCTCAATGTAATGCCCAAGACAACTCTAGATCAGTTGAGCTACCGTGGGACCCCTTTGAGAAGAAGTACTTTCTTGGTCAAAGCTTTTGACGGATCTCGAAAGAATGTGCTGGGAGAGATAGACTTGCCGATAACCATTGGCCCTGAGAATTTCTTGGTTACCTTCCAAGTGATGGACATTAATGCATCCTACAGTTGCCTGCTGGGAAGACCGTGGATACACGATGCAGGGTCTGCTGAAGGGACTGCTTTCCAAGGTTTGACCATTGAAGGTGCAGAGTCTAAGGAAGCTGGGGCTGCTATGGCTTCATTGAAGGATGCTCAGAGAGCCATCCAAGAAGGTCAGACTGCCGGCTGGGGCAAGATGATACAGCTCTGCGAGAACAAGCGTAAAGAAGGTCTCGGGTTCTCCCCGTCATCAAGGGTTTCCTCGGGAGTCTTCCACAGTGCAGGGTTTGTTAATGCTATCTCTGAAGAAGCCACTGGATCTGGTCTCAGGCCTGTATTTGTTACACCAGGAGGCATTGCGAGAGATTGGGATGCCATTGACATTCCTTCAATCATGCATGTTTCTGAGTAATGTGTCTTGTTGCTTTAATGCTTTGTTTTCAAAATAACAATCCTCTCGCTCTGCCCAAAGCGAGAGTGATATTTTCTGTAAGGGCATGTTTGTTTCGGCATTGCCGTTGATTAATAAAATTTTGTCGTTTCTTCCACGACTACTTTTTTTAGTGCTTTTTTTTTTTTTTTTTCTTGGAAACAATGGTAATGCCAGAAAAAAACCAAAACGTCTGTATTTTCTTATTAATTTCAAAAATCTGCATGAAAAAAAAAAAAAAAACTCTTTCTAAAATCATCCAATCATTATATGCAGGTTGAACCATAATAAACCCGTTGAACACAGTAATCCTACGGTTCCTCCAAGTTTTGGTTTCCCTGTGTATGAAGCCGAAGATGAGGAAGGTGATGATATACCATATGAGATTACTCGGTTACTTGAGCAAGAAAAGAAAGCCATTCAGCCTCACCAGGAAGAGATTGAGCTTATCAACATAGGTACCGAGGAAAACAAGCGAGAAATCAAGATTGGTGCTACTCTAGAGGAAGGGGTTAAACAGAAGATCATCCAACTCCTCCGGGAATATCCGGATATTTTTGCATGGTCCTATGAAGATATGCCAGGTCTAGACCCTATGATCGTGGAGCATCGGATCCCTACCAAGCTTGAATGTCCTCCCGTCAGGCAGAAATTGAGAAGGACTCATCCTGATATGGCTCTCAAAATCAAGAATGAAGTTCAAAAGCAGATTGATGCGGGTTTCCTCATGACAGTTGAGTATCCCGAATGGGTTGCCAATATTGTGCCTGTGCCAAAGAAGGATGGTAAAGTTCGGATGTGTGTTGACTTCAGAGACCTGAACAAAGCCAGCCCAAAAGACAACTTTCCATTACCTCATATTGATGTGCTTGTTGATAATACTGCTCAATCTAAGGTGTTCTCCTTCATGGACGGTTTTTCCGGTTATAATCAGATCAAGATGTCTCCTGAAGATAGAGAAAAGACATCTTTTATCACTCCATGGGGTACTTTCTGCTACAAAGTGATGCCATTCGGTCTAATTAATGCTGGTGCTACCTACCAAAGGGGAATGACTACTTTGTTTCATGACATGATTCACAAAGAAGTTGAGGTATATGTGGATGACATGATTGTGAAGTCAGCAGATGAGGAGCAGCATGTTGAATATTTAACAAAGATGTTTGAAAGGTTAAGAAAATACAAGCTGCGATTGAATCCCAATAAATGTACATTCGGTGTCAGGTCCGGAAAGTTATTAGGCTTCATTGTCAGCCAAAAGGGCATTGAAGTCGATCCTGATAAAGTCCGGGCCATCCGAGAAATGCCAGCTCCACAGACAGAGAAGCAAGTCAGAGGTTTCTTGGGACGTTTGAATTACATCTCCCGATTCATATCTCATATGACTGCAACCTGCGGGCCGATCTTCAAGCTACTTAGAAAGAACCAGCCTGTTGTATGGAATGATGAATGCCAAGAAGCTTTTGATAGCATCAAGAATTACCTGCTGGAACCACCTATCCTTGTCCCACCCGTGGAAGGAAGGCCTTTGATTATGTATTTGGCAGTGTTTGATGAATCCATGGGATGCGTGCTTGGTCAACAAGATGAAACTGGAAAGAAAGAGCATGCTATCTACTATCTAAGCAAGAAGTTCACCGATTGTGAAACTCGGTATACAATGCTCGAGAAGACTTGTTGTGCTTTAGCTTGGGCTGCCAAACGCCTGCGTCATTATTTGGTGAATCATACAACTTGGTTGATATCCAGAATGGATCCGATAAAGTATATCTTTGAGAAAGCTGCTGTCACTGGAAAGATTGCACGCTGGCAGATGCTTTTGTCAGAATATGATATTGTGTTCAAAACTCAAAAGGCAATCAAAGGTAGCATTCTTGCCGATCACCTTGCTTACCAACCTCTTGATGATTACCAACCAATTGAATTCGATTTCCCCGATGAAGAGATCATGTATTTGAAATCAAAAGACTGCGAAGAACCGTTGATTAATGAAGGTCCAGATCCCAATAGCAGGTGGGGTTTAGTCTTTGATGGTGCTGTCAATGCTTATGGTAAAGGAATTGGGGCAGTCATTGTATCCCCACAGGGGCATCACATTCCTTTTACCGCCAGAATCCTGTTCGAATGTACCAACAATATGGCTGAGTATGAAGCATGTATCTTTGGGATCGAGGAAGCAATTGACATGAGAATCAAACACCTCGACATCTATGGAGATTCTGCGCTCGTCATCAATCAGATAAAGGGTGAATGGGAGACCCACCATGCTAATTTGATTCCTTATCGTGATTATGCGAGACGTTTGCTGACGTATTTTACAAAGGTTGAGCTGCACCATATTCCTCGTGATGAGAACCAAATGGCTGATGCTCTTGCTACTCTATCCTCCATGTTTCGAGTAAACCATTGGAATGATGTGCCAATAATCAAAATGCAACGCCTTGAAAGACCTTCACATGTGTTTGCTATTGGGGATGTGATCGATCAGGCTGGTGAAAATGTGGTTGACTATAGACCCTGGTACTATGACATCAAGCAGTTCTTGCTAAGCCACGAATATCCGCCGGGTGCTTCCAAACAAGATAAGAAGACCCTGAGAAGATTGGCCAGTAGATTCCTGTTAGATGGAGATATTCTGTACAAGAGAAACTATGACATGGTATTGTTAAGATGTGTTGATGAACACGAAGCAGAGCAGTTAATGCATGATGTACATGACGGTACCTTCGGGACCCATGCTACAGGGCATACTATGTCAAGAAAGTTGCTACGGGCAGGTTACTACTGGATGGCCATGGAGCATGATTGCTACCAATACGCCAGAAAGTGCCACAAATGTCAAATCTATGCTGATAAGATTCATGTGCCTCCGCATGCTCTCAATGTTATTTCATCCCCATGGCCGTTCTCAATGTGGGGCATCGACATGATTGGAAGAATTGAACCGAAGGCTTCAAATGGTCATCGTTTCATCTTAGTGGCAATTGACTACTTCACCAAGTGGGTTGAAGCAGCATCTTATACCAATGTGACCAAGCAAGTGGTAGCTAAGTTCATCAAGAACAACATCATATGTCGATATGGTGTTCCCAGCAAGATTATTACCGACAATGGTACCAACCTGAACAACAATGTGGTGCAAGCTCTTTGTGAAGAATTCAAAATTGAGCACCATAACTCTTCTCCTTATAGACCTCAGATGAATGGTGCAGTTGAGGCCGCCAACAAGAATATCAAGAGAATTGTCCAGAAGATGGTAACCACTTACAAGGACTGGCATGAGATGTTACCCTATGCTCTGCATGGCTACCGTACTACTGTGCGCAGTTCAACAGGGGCAACCCCTTTCTCTCTTGTATATGGTATGGAAGCAGTTCTTCCTTTGGAAGTAGAGATCCCGTCTCTCCGTGTGATCATGGAAGCAAAGTTATCAGAGGCTGAATGGTGTCAAAGCCGATATGATCAGTTGAATTTGATTGAGGAAAAACGTATGGATGCCATGGCTCGCGGACAGTCATATCAAGCAAGAATGAAGACTGCTTTTGACAAGAAAGTCCATCCTCGAGAATTCAAGGTAGGGGAACTTGTATTGAAAAGGAGGGTAAGCCAGCAACCCGACCCAAGGGGCAAGTGGACGCCTAACTATGAAGGTCCTTATGTTGTCAAGAAGGCCTTCTCCGGTGGTGCTTTAATCCTTACACACATGGATGGTGTGGAACTTCCAAATCCAGTGAATGCCGATATAGTCAAGAAATACTTTGCCTAGAAATATGAAAAGAACAGCGTGGTAGGTCGAAAACCCGAAAGGGCGGCCTAGGCAAAAATGCGCTTCCCGGTGGATCGAAAACCCGAAAGGGCGGTCCAGGCAAAAATAAGGGACAAAAAAAAAACAAATATGAAAAGCTCGCTGAGATTGTACACAACTCAGGCAAGAATGAGCGTCTCGATGAGCCGAAAACCCGAAAGGGCGGTTCATGCAAAAATGAGATTGAAACAAAAGGCAAGTAACTATATCTGGCCAACCACCGTCCCCCTTGGGGCATTTGCAGCTGTTAATGACCATTTTCATCAGAAGTTTCTGTGCTTGTGAATTCAAAATTTCCAGGAAATGTAGTGATTACTGTGTTCAATGTACCACCAACCAATAAAATTACCATTTTCCAAGCTTTGTGAATCCGTGGAGTCATGCCTTTGGCTGACCACCACTCTTATACATCAATTTGAGCCTTTGCTTTTGTTTGAAAACTCTATTTTTTTTCTTCTACTTTCAAAGCTATATACAAAACATTTTCTTTCTATTTTGATAATGACAATGCTTGAAACAAACATTTTGAAAATTGAAAACTTTTTGTCTATTTTGAAAAGCAAACCTGAGCAACAGGGTACATTCAAATGAAACATGCATGAGTGAGAGTATGTTGATGTCTATTTCAATAGGTGTTACAAGAAGGTTCTCCTCCAGGATAGTCTGTGGTCAATGGCAAGAATGAAAAAACAGAATGAAAATGCATGAAAATGAAAAGGCTCGCTAAGTCGAAAACCCGAAAGGGCGGCTTAGGCAAAAATGAGCACCCCGCTGGATTGACAACCCGAAAGGGCAGTTCAGGCAAAAATGGGGCATTGAAAAGAACTTATTTCCCCGGTGGATCGAAAACTCGAAAGGGCGATCCAGGCAAAAATGGGATGCAAAAAATGAATGAATGAAATTGAGAATATAGCATGCAAAAAGCATTGACCACAGATGCAATGTCTACAACATACCCAGCACTGAAATGCCCAGCACAACGGCATTTTCCCCAGTCAGGTCTTCCAAGATTCTATCTCCAGCAAGTTGCATATCTACCTGCCCTCAGCTATGGTTCCGATACGTCTCCCAACGACGTCATCTCCATAGAGGATTTCCAAGAATGTGTAATATAGCACGAGCCACTACGTGCCCAATACTCTGATGTCTTGTCTTCCCCGTGAAGTCGTGCCTACAAACTGCCAACAATCATGCATTACAAGCATTCATACATGCATAATCATGCATATTGCGTACCAATGCATTTAATGAAACTGTTATATCATCCATGCATATCGCATTTCCAATGTCAACATCAGTCTCAATTTCTACCTCTCAAATCAAATCGACGTCAAGTCAATCTCAATCTATATTTTGTCAAACAAACTAATCCCCAGTGAATATGTTCCTGTTTGGTCAAGTGGCTAGTTCAAGTCCAAGAACAGCTTGTACCTATCAATTTGCTTATGTTATCGGTCGAGTGCCCAGCTCAATCCAAGAGCAGCTTGTACCTGTCAATATGTTTCCGTTTGGTCAAGTAGCTAGCTCAATCCAAGAGCAGCTTGTACCTGTCTATCTGTTTCTGTCCGGTGGAGTAACTAGTTCGCATCCAAGAACAAGCTCGCACCTGTTTATTTGCCTTGCTTTCAGTCGAGTAACCAGTTCGAATCCGTAAGAACAACTCGTACCTGCCAATTTTACATGTTTTCAGTCGAGTCACCAGTTCGAATCCGTAAGAACAACTCGTATTTGTCAATTTTCTCTTTTTTCCAGTCGGGTCACCAGTTCGAATCCATAAGAACAACTCGCACTTTCCAATATCCCCAAGTGAGTTACTAGTTCGAATCCATAAGAACAACTCATGTTTGTCCAGTAACCTCTATCCCCTGTGAAGTGACCAGTTCGAATCCATAAGAACAACTCGCAGTTGTCTGTTTGTTTCATCCCCGGTCAAGTGGCTAGTTTGAATCCAAGAACAGCTTGTACCTGTCCAACTTGTTTCTAGTTTCCCGTTACTCTGCTATTCACTATCTTTGTCAATGTCTACCAATCCCGCAATGGATACGACATATTTTGTTAATTCTAATCCCCATGGGGTCTTGCATCCATAATCCAAATGATGCATGGCATGCATATTATTTGAAAATGGGTAGGCGTATTTTTACGTCCAAACACAGTGCAAATGCTAATATTTAAGTATCTTCGTCCTGTCAAGCCAAAGACTCCGTCTCTTGACTCTCCAGACAAAGAAACTTAAATAGGGGCAGCTGTTATACCCTGTTTTTGGACCTAAAAATACTGGGCCCAATTTCATTTCAAACTTTGTCAATTATCAAATTTCAACTGCACAGTTCAAATTGTCTCTGCCTCGCAGTATTTTCAATCACAATTTTACCTATGTTTTTCTTGCATAAAACCTTTTGAAATGTCTTTACTTGTCTTGTAAGTCATTCAAAAGTGTCTCTGAATCATTACATTGCTTTTTCTACAGTTTATTTCAAAATTTGCAAAAAGTCATACAGAAGGGTATTTTGGTCATTTCCTGCAGTGGGACCCATTTTCATCCTTGTGACTGTCTCTGAGTCTTTTCAGATTGATTTTTAACATTTCATCAGTAAACCCTGCTAATTTCATTTCAAACTTGCGTCTGAGTCAGTGTCAAGTCAATTTGAGTCTGTTTAGGTCATTTTTTTAGCCCTAGGGGCATTTTGGTCATTTCACACAAAATTTTGGCATGGGGAGGTTACTTTGAAGTACCTCATTTAGGCCATTGGTTCGTTTTAGTCCGTTTTGTCAATTTTATTTTAGTTTCACTTTACGTTTTGTCAGATTGCCAATTTTATTCCAATTTTATTTTATTTTACATTTTGGTCCCCAAGAGGTCCAAAATTGCGTGTCAGTCCAGAATTTTCTTTTTTTACATTTCAGTCCTTTTTGTCAATTGCAGTTTAGTCCCTTTTTTTTTAAAAATTGCAAACAGGTCCCTCAAGTCAAAATTACAGGGCAGCGCCCCTTTCTCAGTCCAATGCCACATGTCAGCTTTCTAATGGTCCAATCACTCACACATGTCAGCTATAAAAACAACACAGTGTCAGATTCTCAGGATCAGATACACAATCATTGAAATCACCACAAACAGATTCTTTTTCTCTTTCCATTCAGTTACAGATCAAAACAGAAAAAGTCTCAAGAACAAAGAAAAACCTTAACTGTTTCCAGAACCAGATTCAGCAACAAATTCACCAATTCTCAGAGATTCACCGATGAATCTTCATCATTGAATTGATTCCCCTGCAATTCAAGGTACGAATTTCTCACCGGAGGCGAGAAACTCCAGCACCGATCACAGAGGAGAGGAAAAACGTGAGGAAACGCGAAGCCAGAACCAAATCGCAAAACACAGAGAAGAAAGAAGAAGAAGAACGCGAAGGACTGTGAAACCAGAACTGTGAAACCAGAGCCGTACAACCAGAAGCGCAAGGCCGGAACCACAAGCCAGAATCACAAGCACAAGCCAGAATCACAAGCACAAGCCAGAATCACAAGCACAAGCCAGAATCACAAGCCAGAACCGCAAAGCACAGTGGAAAGGTAACTTTCCGCGCTTTCCTTTTCCTTTTTCTTTGTTCTAAAAAAAAAAAAAGTTTTCCTCAAAGTTCAAGTTTAGATCTACTCCGATTCAAAGCTCTTTTGAAAAATCTAAGCTCGGATTCGAGTAGTACGTAAAAAAGGATGTTTGAAAACGTAAAAATTTTTTGAATCGGAGCAAGGAAAGTTTTCCGGCGGCGGCGCCGCCACCTTGAGGTGGCCGGCCACCGCGCCGGAGAAGCTAAGCGTGACCGGAGAAGACAACCGGATTCTAGAGAGAGGACAGACTCTCTCTCTCTAGAATCCAAAGTAGAGAGAAGTTTTTTTTGAGGATTTGGTGTTTTTTTTGTTGAAGTTCCTTTTATATACTCTTTTGTTCCCACGCGCGCGCGTACATGCTCTTGCTATGCTCCTTCATATTGTGAACCATCAGATCTGGATTGTTCCAAGATCTGATGGCTGTTGTGTATTTGATTTTGTTTCCTGTGTATGATCTTTTGTGTGGAGTATGTTGCATATTCTGTTTGAACCGTTAGATTGTTGATCTAACGGTCATTGTGCTTCCTGCAATTTTACACTATCTTTTATGCTTTTTTCTGGACCCTTTGATCTTTGATCAAATGGCTGTGATGTGATCTTGAGAGCTTGATCTGGACCTCTGGATTCATCCAACGGTCCAGATTAAATCCTGCTGAGTTTTTTTTTTAACTGCTTTTTAATTGCGTTTAAAATACCTTTTTTACACTTTCTTGGTGTTTTATGCTTCTAAAAAATTTTCTAAAAATATTTCCCTATCATTTTAATTTTTCCTCTAAGTATTAGAATTTATTTGCTTATTTTTTGCATTTATTTCCTTTACTTCGTTCTTTAATTTTTGCTCATTAAAATTCCATATATGTTCTTGATGCATTTTTACATATTGTGATTGATAAATTCTCATGTTTTTACCCCTTTTTATTGCATATTCATTTGGTGCATTTTTCATCATTTCCATTATATTTTTCCTTGTTTCACTAACATTTTGTTCCTTATGTGACTTCACTCATAGCATTTCACTATCTCCTCCACTTTCTTTAGCTTAGCATTTATTTTTGCAAATTTTAATTCATTTGGTGATGTAATTTGTTATCATTGGTTTGTAGCTTGGCAAAGGGGCCATAGAATGTATTTAGGCAATTTTTGTAATATGGACTATGGACACTATGGCGCACCGGCACGCACACACTCACCCTAGATGTATGCCTAGGATTGCATGTGTAGATGTATGGCTAGGATTGCATGGTTAGATGAATGCTTAGGTTTAAACACTTAGAGAAAATCCAATTTTTTCCAAAAAATATGCAAACAAGTTCGCTTCAAATATTTTTCATAAAAATGGAGTCAAAACTCCAACAATTTTTCACCTTTTATTTTCTTAATAAAATTCTCAAATAAATCTAATCATTTAGACTTTTTTGCAAAATCACTAAACAAACCCCCACTTTTTCATACTCTAATGCTCATGAAGCCTCTCAATCCTTTTCTTCAAAATCATTTTCAAAATTTAAAATCAAACAATTAAAACAAAAAAAACAATAAGTCTTTTTTAGCAAGAACTACGCCGGTTTTGATCCCGTAAAACGGTACGTAGGCAAGGGACTTTAACCCCTCCAAGCCGAAATAAAATCAAATTCTACTTCTTCTCACCCCCATTCTTAACTAATCACACCTTCTTTTTACAAATAAGCAATAAAACTAAAGCGTAGAAATCAACTTAGGAAAACGGCTCCTATAGAGGACTATAGTTACTCCGGGTGCCTAACACCTTCCCGTAGTAAAACCGACCCCCGAATTCGGAAACTCAAGGGTTTTTCTCCTTTTACCCTTCCCAAGAAAAAAGAGAGATATCAACGGTCGAAAGGTACAAGTCCAATTAATGGCTTGGCACCCAAAAACCATGATAACAATAGTTAGGGGTGGTTTGGCCATGAGAATGAGATGATGCAGGTGCATTATGTAAATATTGACATATGGTCTGTGTATGCCTTGTTTGGGAATGAAAATGAGATGGGAAAGAGATAGAGGTGTTTTGCAAAGGTTGAGATATTGTAGGTGCATGCCTAGTACGGGGAAGAGCGGATGGGGCAAATTGATTTGTTTTTTGTAATGATGGAGATATAAGTGGCGTAGTTTGGGGATGAGTAGATGTGATTGGTGTAGGTGTTTTTTTTAATGGTGGAGAAACGAGAGGTGTTAGGTTAGTTTGGGGATGAGCAGATGGGGTATGTGTTGGGTTAGTTTGGTGATGAGTAAATGTGGTTGATGTAGGGGTTTTTTCTAATTG
Source organism: Medicago truncatula (assembly GCF_003473485.1). Taxonomy (NCBI): domain Eukaryota; kingdom Viridiplantae; phylum Streptophyta; class Magnoliopsida; order Fabales; family Fabaceae; genus Medicago; species Medicago truncatula. The sequence goes on along the minus strand of NC_053048.1, from coordinate 2,039,801 downwards.
TGGTGAAATGAGTGGTGTTGGGTTAGGTTCAAGATGAGCAGACGAGGTTGGTGTAGATGTCGGGTTAGTTTCGGAAGATGAGATATGTTGACGAGTTGCAATTAATCCATTACCTCTTCCCCTGCCTCTGCTTGTACCTGACATCTATAAACAATACATAGAAATTTGAGTTGATTAGTCCTAGTAGAGTATATGGGCAGCACTCAAATTCAAACTCAATTTTAGAAAACTAAAGAGTTTGTGTGAGAGATTATCACTGACCAATGAAGGTTTTGATTTTGGAGAAGTGCATTCGTGAAGATCCTGAGAGAGACGATGCATATTGAGAGCCTTTATCACTCTATGATTCTCTGCAACTCTTTTGAGTCGATTCTTCTCATATGGTGGTGTCGTCATCGCTTCAAGTCCTTCACAAAAAGTCAACGTGGTTATATCATATAAAGATAAAGACAAATGAGAGTATCTAAGAAGCTAAAATGACACAATACACATGAAACAGGGAGAAGCCTTGGTCCCATAACATCATTACACTGTAAAGCACCGACACGACACAACACTAACACGTTGACAACTGATAATAATTTGAGAAAACAGGTTGACATCCATAATAATTTGAGATAATGACACAATTGAATGTAATCGTTCTGATATTTTGGACATGCAGTATAATTTTGTACAGACAACTACTAAATATAAATATGAAATTGGTAAAGAAAATGTTGAAGAATCTCACCGTATCTATTGAACTCAACGCACTAACCTTTTCTAATGTAGACAAATTCAACGCACCAATACGACACTAATACATGTCATTAAGTTCAAATAATTCATTTTTAGTGTGGGTGCCATGTCCGTTTTCAATGTTTGTGTCAGTGCTTCAAAGCTTATATTGAGTAACCTGAGACACATTAAAACAGGCAAGCACATACCTTTACTAATGTAAACAGCCTCAACAGACATAAGCTACAATTTTTTATTCACCTACCATAACAATGACAAATATAGGCTACACTGATTTGTTCTACCTTGCATAATAGTCTCAAATGATACTTAAACACTAACTATTTTTGTTTTTGACCAGCAAAAATATATTAAAACCCTTGATCCAAAACACAACGTGTGTTTAGAAAACAAGCTCGGTGAGAAAAAGTTATATTTTTTTTTTCAAATACCCATTATTAGAAACACAAAAACCCTATCACAAATCAACAAAAAGAAGTCACTACATAAACTCAATGAAGACCCAAACAATCAAAACAAAAAAAAAACGTAATCTATGTTTAAAGTTATCTTCAAAGAATACCCAAAAAAAAGAATCAAAAGGGAATTCCTAAAAAATTGTATATGAAACTAATGAAGTTCATTCAAAGGTGAAACAACAACAAAAGATAAAAATCCTCAAAAGATAAAATTCAGAGAAGAAATTTACCCCAGTTATCAGTTTCAATCGACAAAACCCTAACTTCCAAGTGAGAAAATCCTCAATTTGTGAGCTGTTAAACTTTGACAGGGATTTGTGAGCTAAAATATTAGCGATTCGAGAGAGGGGTTTGCGATAATTTTGAAAGAATTCTGAGAGAGAGAGGGGGGTTAGCAAAGATACGACGGTGACTGAATGGGTTAGGTGAAGAAGCTTAAAGTTGGAAAATGGAGTGAGTGGGAAAATGAAAATGAAAATGAAAATCAAAAGAGGGAAATGAAAAGATCTCTTCACGGTATGGATTTCATTTTAGCTGAATGGTTTTTTGTCAATTTTAGTCTAATTTTTTTTTTCCTTTTTCTTTTTTCCTTTATTTACCAAAAAATGGTTGTTGTCTTTTTTGTCTTTCTAACTAAAAATTTTGTTCCTCAAAAAAGAAAATTAAATAATTTTTTCTTAAATATACTAGGTTTAAATGTGTGTTTAGTCCCTTCACTTTTACTCAATTTTGGCTTTGGTCCCTGCACTTTTTTTGTTTGACATTGGTCTCTGCCTGTGAAGCCCTGATACTTCAAAATGGATGATGTACCGTATCCCCTGTGTATCCTGCCATATACCTGCCCGATACTTCCCGATACGTATCGGGAGAGTATCCAAATATTAAATTTATTTTTGAAAAAAATAATTTTTCAATACATTTCGATACGTCCCGATACGCACGGATACTTGTGTTTTTTATATTATTTTGATTTCTGTGCTTTTTTTTTTTTTGTAAAAAATAAGAAAAAAAAACATAAGAATAAAAATATTATATATATATATATATATATATATATATATATATATATATTTCATTTATCTTTCTTTGGTGCCGGTACGACCCACATCATACCACAGAAACAATTTCATCTTCCCCTTTTTAAAAAATTAGGGTTTCAACCTTTTCTTCCAAAATGGTCGCCTTCCACTTTGGATATAGTGCTTCTTTTTTGGATCGATATAGTATAGCATTAACAATATTCCTTTTGGATATAGTATAGCATTGATATAACACTGGTGGTGCTCTTTTTGGTATATTTTACGTATGTAATTGACTAATCACCACTCTATTAATCGTCAATATTATTTATATTTATGTTAATCTGCTACAAGTCTAGTTTCTTGTGTTTGTTAATATATTTGCATATTAAAAAAAGGTTATATATAATTATATTATACATTTAATTATATAATTTTTTTTATTAACGTATCCCCGCCGTATCGTATCTTGATTTTTGAAATTTTCCCGTATCAACGTATCGGTGCAGTACGTATCCGTATCGTATCAAGGCACGCCACGTGGCACACTAAAAGTAAAAAAAAAAAAATCAACTTTTTAACTTAAAAATATCATTAATCCCTACACTTTCAACATTTTTTTATATTAGTCCCTGCATTTTGGTGTTGGTCCCTGATATTTTATTTTTTTTAGTTGGCCAGCAATTAAACTTCATTTTTGGTATAAAAATAAATCATTAGAATGATCTACATTGCAATTACTACACATTTTACCCTAACAAAAGTTTATTTATTATATAAAAAGTAGTAGCGATAAAACTTTTTTTTTTTTTTTTATAAAGTTTATTATTTATTATATTTCTAAAGGGATAATTTGTCGGGTTAAGTTATTCTGAAGATTGTGATCGTCAAAATTCGAGTTCTGATTCGTTCTTAATCTTATTAGGTTTTATCCAACGGTAAGATTGATTTTATTTGATAATGTTATTAGTCGGTTTAGTCTGTTTTAGTCCACAGAGAAGCATATTTTCATATTGTCTAGGTTTTTGAAAGGATAGATTGACTATATTTCTAAAAATGATTTATTTTTTTTTTTTATTATAAATTCTGCCTCAATATTTCAAATGTTTAGTGGTAAAATAATGTTTAAGATATTCATTATGTTTATCTAACTATCAAAAATGTCACAATTATATTTTGAGAAACATCAAATTTGCAAAAGTGACATGAAAGTACACTCGTACAACAAAACATCACCACATAATATTAAAATACAAAGTTTATCATCAATTCATCCTGTTAAACAAAAGTAACCAAACTAAAGTTCATCCATCTCGTTGTTACCATTATCACCCTCTCTTTTCTGTTGAATTGAAGAGTTTATAATAGGCATGAAATTCCCCAACATTCGCTCCAAGCGCTCCATAATAGCCTACAAGCAAAAAAATATCATGAAGTTGTGTATTTTGAAAAGGACAATCAACTTTCATCCTAAGTAACAATGAAGCTTCATGTTTCATATCATATGAAGAAAATAGTATATCCCCTAAATAACTATATCTCCCTATTTATGTAACTGCCACTATTTGTAACAATTGTTTCAACCATTTGCCATTTCAACTTTTCAACTTAAGTAACAACAATATTGAAGGTTCATATTTCATATCATATAAAGAAAATAGGTTCAGAGAGAAACAATTGCAACTGGACCATATTTTACATGTAAATAACTATATTTTGCCATAGAAGGTAGGCGGCCAAAAACAACATATTGGCCACAACACAACAAACAGCCATTAAACAAAGTCAAAAAGACAGCTCATAGAGATAAAACTGTCTAGCAACACAACTAAAACTGTCAATAAATTACCTAGTCAGAATATGTTTCATCATCGTCGTCATCATCGTCATCATCTTCTTTGGCACTGTCTTCTACTTCAATATCTTTATCCCATTCAAAGGTAACCTCATCTAAGAAAGGACCATATGCTTCCTCAACTTCTCCAACTAAATCAACAAGACTTCCTTCAAGATTGTCATTTTCAATTGTCACGTGTGATTGTGTGATTGATTCATCTTGGTATGGAACTTCTTTCTCCGGCTTACTATCTTCTAAAGTTTGAATTGTGCTTCTCACCTTGGTCTTAATCACAGCCAACCAATCTTTTTTTCCTTCAGGATACTGTGTGAAGTATACTTGTTTTGCTTGTTGTGCAAATATAAATGGGTCATAATGTTTATATTTCCTAGATGCTCTAACTTCAACATTTCCATAACTATCTACCTTTTTACCTTGATTCAAAGTGGGATCAAACCAATCACATTTGAACAGAACCAACGTCTTTATTGGCCATCCAGTATAGTAAACTTCAACAATGTCAGTTAAGACACCATAGTAATCATTGTCAATTTCCCCATCTTCACCACCTTGAACAGATACGCCACAATTTGTTGTACTCATCCCATTACCATGATCTATGGTATTAAACTTGTATCCATTTACATAATACACTGACCATTTGTTGACTTTTCTCTTGGGCCCCCATGCCAAACTCCTCAAAAAGTTATCTTCAACATGGTTCTTTGAGACCTATTTTGAAAAGTTAGATTAGTTTCAATTAACAAGCAAAGTAAGTAGCATTAATGACACTAGGGAGATTCAATTCACCATACATATTCGCTGAACCAATTAGGAAATGATGTGGAGATTACTTTGTCAACTTCTGAGTCGGCTACACCAAGATCTTGAAGCATATCCGTATACATGCTACATTAAAATCACATGTTTAGAGATATTATATTTTTTCAAAGATATTGGTAAATGAAAGAAGTGTACACTTACGACAAAAATGGCTCAACTTCTGGACAATTTAGAAGAACATAGAGATGTGCAGCTTTCATTTCTTTGTCTTGTAGGAAGTAGGTTGTACATTTCCCAGAAGGACGCCCAAGATAATTAAAGATAGACAAAGGTTGTCTGATTGAACAACTTTCGCCTCCATCATCATTCCGTGGCACTCTTGTCCTTCTACAAGTAACATCAGGTGGATAATAGTAAGACGCAAACGTAGAGGCCTCCTCCACTAAGTACGCTTCACAAATAGAGCCCTCGACAGAAGATGAGTTTGTGACCTTATCTTTTAAGGTACGAATAAACCTAATAAAATAACTTGAAGACATTAATACAATTATGAGTGCATAGTGATTACTAAAATAGGACAAGTTTAAGTGACTAACATGAATAGTAACCATATAATTGGTTGAATCACATTTAATCAAAACTAAACAGACAAGTTTAAGTGACTACCATGAATAGTAAGCATAATGATCAAATTGGTTGAATCAACACATTAATCGAAACTAAACAGACAAGTTTAAGTGACTACCATGAAGAGTAAGCATAATGATCAAATTGAGAATGCTTTGTCCATTTCGTGGGAAAACGGAAAAAAAAACCAAATAACACCCTGTTCACAATTATTAGTGCATAGTGATTACTTAAAAAAAAAGAAAAAGAAGATAGATGGCCAACCTTTCAAAAGGATACATCCATCGATATTGCACGGGACCACCAACCCTAGCTTCATACGGTAAATGTATTGGAAGATGCTCCATAGAGTCGAAGAAACTAGGGGGAAATATTTGTTCTAACTTACACAAAATGATTGGGATATTTTTCTCCATTACATGTAAATTCTCCTTTTTTAGTATAGGCGAAGTAAGCTCTCGGAAGAATTGACTAAACTCTGTTAGGGTGTTCCAAATAGGGTCGGGTAGAGATCTGAATGCAATAGGAAGCAAGCGTTGCATGAACACGTGGCAGTCATGACTTTTCATTCCAAATAACTTTGCTTCCCGCAAGTCAACACATCTACATAAGGTAGATGCATACCCATCTGGTAGCTTTAGTTTTCTGACCCATTCACACACAGATAATCTTTGTTGTTTTGTTAATGTGTACTTTGCTTTTGGCTTCTTAAGCTTTCCCCCTCCAACATCTTGTAGCTCCAAATCTTTCCTTCTACAAATATCTGCCAAGTCCAATCTAGCATTAAAAGTGTCCTTTGTTTTTCCCTTGGTGTCCATAACAGTATACAAGATATTAAGAAATACATTTCTTTCAATATGCATGACATCTAGATTATGTGGGAGAAGATTTGTCTTCCAATATGGCAACTGCCAAAAGATGGTTTGTTTGGTCCAATTGTGGAGAAGTCCATACCCTGGAAAATCATCATATGGAGGTCCAATTATGCTCGGTAAATCCTTGACCCTTTCCCACATTTCTTCACCGGTCAACCTTTTTGGGGGCGATGATGTCTCATCTTTACTCTTCCTAAAAGCAGTCTTATTCCTCCTATAGCAATGATCAGGTGATAAGAATTGGCGATGACAGTCAAAAAAAGTTGTCTTGTGACTATGTTGAAGGGTAAATGCTTTCGTAGACTCCATACAAATAGGACATGCAAGCCTTCCCATTGTCATCCAACCCGACAACATCCCATATGCAGGAAAGTCATTAATTGTCCACAATAAACAAGCTTTCATGACAAAATTCTGTTGTAATGAGACATCATATGTCATCACACCAGAATTCCACAAAAGTTTAAGGTCGTCTATTAGTGGCTGCATATACACATCAATTCTCCCTTTTGGATTAGAAGGGCCCGGAATTAAAACAGTTAAGAATAAGAACTCTCTTTTCATGCACATCCAAGGTGGAAGATTGTAAGGAGTAATAACCACTGGCCAACATGAATATGTTCTACCTGTTTTATCAAATGGTGCAAATCCATCAGCACACAACCCCAACCTCACATTTCGAGGGTCCTTTGCAAATTCAGGATAGCTTTCATCAAAATGCTTCCAAGCTTCTCCATCAGCTGGATGAGATAAATATCCATCGTCTCTTGTAACATCATGATGCCACCTCATTTGGCTTGCAGTTTGCATTGAGGAATATAGTCTTTGAAGCCTTGGGATAATAGGGAAATACCACATCTTTTTTAAAGGAACATCTCTAATCATGCCATTTCTAGTGACACTTTTGTAACGGTTTTCGCCGCATATTTTACAATTACGGAGATTCTTATCTTCTGGATAGTAGTAAATCATACAACCATTTGGGCAGCAATGAATCTTTATGCAACCCAATCCAAGCTTTTCCACCGATTTCTTTGCACGATAGTAGTTTTTAGGCATTCGATTGTCATTTGGCAATGCTTTCCCCATAAACTCTACCCATTTATTAAAGCAATTCTGTGAGTTATTGAAGTCAGACTTTATACTTAATGCTTGTATTGCAGCTGACAGTTCTGAATAACTTTCACAACCGTGATACAAGGGAGCTTGTGCAGCTTTCAACATCTTAAAAAAACTTTCTGCTTGTGGGTCAGGATCCTCCCTTATTTGTTCTGGACAAGCAAACTCTTCTTGCTCAAGATAATAACCAAGAGATGGTCCAGCTGCATCCATTACCATTTGCTCAAAGTTATTGAAGTCTTCCCGTATCCCAATGCTTCCATAATAGGAGTTGTTTGAAACCACTGGCATAACCGAAGGCCTTTGTTCACCGTGGCTACTCCAGTAATAGTAATCCTCCTTAAACCCCTTCATACAAAGATGTTTCATGACATCGTCAACTGACTGAGGCTTTCTACACTTGCATATTTTACATGGGCATCTCAACTTTCCTACTTTTTTGAAATCATCTTGTGCACAAGCAAACTCAACAAACTCACAAACCCCGGCCAAAAACTCATCTGTAACTCTACTATTATCAGGACGCATCCTATTATCCATCCACTTGCGATGTTCAGGAATCTCCATTCTATATTGAAAAATTGGTAGCATGTTAGTTATAATAGTTAATAGATTTATGTGTTTTTATTTCTCATATTGATAATAGCTAGGGGATACAATAAAATAAAATAGAAAAGCATTCACATTCAAAAGTTCAATACGAACTGAACAAAATATTTAGTGCTAATTAATAACAAAAATCAAAAACATAAAACTGTAAAAAAAAAAAAAAAAAAAAAAAAAAGGTAGTAAATAGGATCATAATACTTAGTAGATAATTTCCAGCTTTCATAAAACAATAGTTCTGTCTAAGATTATTAGCATTTGGTTTCATCTTAATTTTAAGGTGAAAATCAGGTAATCCACATCCAGTAAAACATGGAAGTTGCAATCTAATAACAAATAAAATCTCATTTAAGGTTCATTACCTGTCTGAAAAGAACGACAGGCTCCGATGGCTCAGATCTGACAAGCTCCTCTATAGATTTTGTGTAATTGGAAATCAAATCTCTGAAATAGAAGAAAACAACATGTATTTAGAATCTATGAACATAACCAAACAGAAATATCTAATACAATTTTTACAGACCTTCGTTGATTTTTACAGAATCTATGAAAACATGAAGTTGTAAAATTACCACAAAGTAAAGGAATTATGAATAAACTGAAATTCATATAGGAAAAACATTACAATTCTTTTTTTGAACAGAGTATCTAAGAAACTAAAATGACATAAAACACATGAAACGGGGAGAAGCCTTGATCCCATAACACCATTACCCTGTACAACACAGACACGATACAACACTAACACGTTGACGCCGATAATAATTTAAGAAAATACGTTGACATCAATAATAATTTGAGAAAATGAAACAATTGAATGCAATCATTCTGAGATTTTGTACATACAGTATACTTTCGTTCAAACAACTTTAAAGAAAATGTTGAAGAATCTTAAGGTATCATCTAATGAACTCAACAATATAAATCCAATTAATAAACCTTAAAAATAATCAAAATACACATGAAAAAAAATTAAGATTTTAGAAACTTTCTCACCAATTTTTTACTCACGTGTAAACCCAATTTTTTTTTAACCAAAAAAAAACCTCAATTATTTTCACAACACTAATTTAGCAATTGGGTTTCACAACTCCAATTTAGATACAGTATTTTCTAATTCACATAAGAAATTTAGCAACAAAAAACATGAAGAAAAAAAAATTTGAAATTGATAAACATTAAATTACCTAATATTTTTTACAAAGAATCTCCAATTAGTATTTGGTTTGTCTTTGTAACCCAAAATTGGAATTAGGGTTTGAAATTGGGAATAAGAGAAATTGATGGAAGTGAACTGTTGGTAATTGAGGAGAAGGATGAATTGGGGTTGTTGATAACAGGGTTTGAAATTAAGAATAAGAAGAATTGATGGAGGGTGAGCTGTTGGAAGGAAGAAACATGGAGGTGAGAACAATCAAAGAGAAAAGGGGAGAAGAGAGAAGAACGTGAAAGTGAAAGTAGGAAGTGAAGTTTTTTTTTTTGTGAATTATTATTATCTTATATTATTATTATATTATATTATTAAATATTAAATAAAAAATAAAAAAAAGCATACCAGAGTTATGCTGGGCGGGCTCCTTAAAAAAAGTGGGCGGCTATCGAAATAAATTGGTTGGAAAAATGAAAAATTCGTCAGAGACGGAAAATTTCCGTCTCTATTAAAAGTTCGACTATTTCAATGACTAGTTGACCATTTGGAGACTGACACAGAGACGGATTTAAAGACGGAAAACCGTTGAGACGGAAATTTCCGTCTCTAAAACCGTAACAAAAAAATAAATTATAATTTTCGTCTCCTGCTCCTTTTTACCGTCTCTAATTCCGTCTCTGATAGAGACAAATCTAATTCCGTCTCTAAATTCCGTCGGTATTTCAACTTTTTCTAGTAGAAAGACATCACTAAGCGTTAAGGGAATTTGCGACGATATATGTGACGGAATCATTAGAGATGGTATAAAACCGTCTCTATCTCCCTCACTAAACATGGTCCACTCGAATTTCTGAGACAATTTGTGACGGATACATAGCGACGACCGCAACCCTCAAAATATCCGTCGCTGTAGACTAACCCTCACAAAATCCATCACAATTTGCGACGAAATTTATGCCCTCTCAAATTTCCGCCGCAAAAAGCAAATTTTCTAGTTGTGAAAAGTATCAGCATATTAATAGTACTTGATCATATCAGTAAGATCAAACTTGTTTTTGTCAACTTTTTTTTTTTTGGGGGAATTGTTTTTGTCAACTGTCAACCAATAACTTCAATCATTAAATTGCCAATACTACATAATCTTATTTACATGCAACCCTAAGACACCTCCTCAACCCTAAGATACTACATATCTTTGCATTAGAGAACACCTAGCAATGAAGGCAGGACAAAGTTCCAAGAAAAGCATTATAGAGCCCTCAAGCCTTGGAACATCAAGCAGATATAAATATTGTGTCAGTTTTGTCGAGCTGTAGGATATTAACACAGGGTTTGAGAATATTCTTGACAAAAAAATTACAGAAGATCATCAACAAGACAACTCCTCAAGTCCCTCATGTGAGTGTATATTTGAATATAAAATATTTATTGTATAAATTATTACTTTCTCCGTCCTATTTTAATCGAGTCATTTGCAAACAAATATTGTCTAAAAAAAAATTGATTCATTTCACTTTTCAATACAATAATTTTTTTTTTCAATTATAAATCTAATTAATATTACTTTCATTAATTACTCTCAATTCAATATATTCTACTTTGCATTTATGATAAGAAGAAATGCATCAATACTTGACAAGACACTCAAAACTATTTTTCTCCCTCTTCCACTTAAACATTTTTTCTTAATATGTGTGAAATCAACGAACGACTCAATTAAAATGGGATGGAGGAAGTAGTATATTATATATTAGTTACAGATAATTGAGGCTCAAGTTAGACATAGTTGATGTCCACGATACTTGGTGCCCAAAACAACATCATTGTACAAATACACATTACAACATAATGAAAGAATTGTTTTCCCCCAACTGTATCATTATGTTCCAAGTCCAAATTTCTATATTTAATCACCAATTCAAGCAGAACTTTCTTCACTTCGGAAAATCACGTAATAAAGAATTTTGTAAAATCCTTTATGAAACATTATATTCTCTCAAAGAGAATATTGGCACCAAGTTTTTCACCACCAAGAAGAATAAATCGAAACTTTTTAAATTGGGCATCTCTAATAGAGAATTTGTTGGTTGGGATTACGGGAAAAAAAGTGAGAGTGTAGTACTTGACACTTATAGAGAGCTTTTGTTGCGAGGAACAACAAAGGTTTTGGTTTGGGATGTGTCTATATCTTCTCTAAACTTGTGTCACGTGGCCAACAAGCCATATTTGCATGAAAGCTTTAGGTTCAAAGATCTTTAATTGTCCAATTTCTAGGGTTCTTGAAGATTGGCTTTTGTATGATTTCTTAGTATTGAAGAAATCTTTGCAATCATACATTGTAATCTTTATCAACATAGTGGAAGTCCGTGATAGACGTTTTCTATCATAAAGAGTGGATGTATCCTTAGCGATGATGAAAAAGGGAAATCACTATAAATCACGGTGTCTCTGTCCCTTATCTCTTTTACATTCTTTAGGAATTTTGATATACGAATGAATTAATTGAGTAATTACCAAGTTATGTTGAGAGTGGATGTTGAAATATGTTGATGAAGTCATGTGAAAAACATAACTCAGCATGTTTTATCTTGTCTAAATGGCTAAAAAATTTAGCTTCATCATGTCTTAAAAAAATGTGAATGCTTTTAAAGAAATGGTAAGTTGCACATTTAAGTGTTAAAATGAAGATTTAAAAGACTATGTTTTCTACGGACGTCGCTACACAACTTTAGCTTGCCTAGAGGAATTTGGGAAAAACAAATTAAAGTTTCCCCTCTGAGTTATATTTGCAAAATCTTACAACCACCACATTTACTCACATTGGAACACACACACCACTTTTCTTCCATTGTCATAAACTTACTTTTCATACTAGTCTTTGATGTAAACCATTTACTCACATCCAAATACTAGTCTTTGATCAGCCTTTTGAGCCCAAATTGCAGAATCTGTATCACTTATGCACTGTCACATTTTTTAAGCATACATTATGTGCTTACCGAAATTTCCCTGATGTCCAAATACAATTACAAAACTGAACAATCAACCAGATTTTGATTTTTCTTGAAAATAAAACCCCGAACCATCGTGATATTGTGTCCATTGTCTTACGATAGAGGAGCAATCAATTAAGATATAGTTTTATTCAAGATGGGGAGAAATAAGGAGCATACTTTCATCTCAAGTAACAAGGTGAAATTTCAAATACTATCTTGACAACATTTGAAAATGAAAAGAAAAAGGAAAGAGAAAAATTGAAAAACAAATGAAAAATAAAATATATAATAAGTTGTCAAGAATAGTTTTTATTACATAATTCTCATAATTATGTAATCTCATGCATAAAATAATTATGTAATACTATTTAGACACACGATTTTAGCAAATGTCTCACATTCTTTATGACCCAATGATTAAATTAAAAAAAAAACAAATTGATCCTAGGTAAAAGTTTTTCTTTTCCCTTTATTATCACGAAAGGTTAAAACACTGATGAAATTTATTTTAAAGGAAAGAGTACACGGGAAAGGACACATTTTATGGATATACTCAAGAGACATTTATTAAGTATTCTATTTTCTTGAGAACGCAAGTTTTATACACTATAAATATATCAATTCATATCCTATTTTTTAGATGCAAATAGCAAAAAATATGGCTGAAACTATGAAGTTTGTTTATGTTTTGATTCTATTTATTTCCATATTTCTTGTCATAATATTGTGTGATTCAGCTTATTTCCCAAATTCTCGTCCTTGTAAAACAGATAAAAATTGTGCACAAGTGAAAAATTATATTTCTAAGTGTCTTAAAGGCCTCTGCGTACAGGAAGAGTAAGATGAATGAGTTCTAGTTCTAGCAAAATAATTGTAGATTATACTTTATGCTAGAATATTCGAGAAGCTGTCATTTCGTTTTTGTGCATGCACCAAATAACTGTATTTTCTTTTTTCTTTTCCAAATTTTATGAACCATGATGTTATGATTTTGAACTATTAGATGTTGGCATCAAAATGAAATAAGGCGGAAAATTGTTTTATTTAGAGTGTATCCGTATCTTGTAAATTTGACGGTATCACCATGGCCTGGATTTCAGCTATATATTGATAGCAGGGAATAAATAAGCAAGAAAGATAAGAAATCAATGTATATATTGCATAAAAGATTCTAAGAATACATAATTAATACAAGTAAAAAAATTGTCGATTAATATCACATAAAGGAACATGTGCCAAGCTAAATTGTGATAAAAAGTAAAAAATCCCAAGAGTTTCCTTTTCTCATCAGATCCAAGATGGCATTCAGATTCTGACCCATCTCTTCTTACTTAGTAGCTTGAGCATCCATCTTCTGCTTCATAGCAGTCCTCTGAGCAGATAATTCTGTTTTAATTTATGTTATGATCTCTTATTTCAAAGCTTATAGCTCGAAGCATGCACACCAGAAGATGAGGATGGTTGAAGAACGACTTTAATGATTATCAGATGCTCTGGGAAAGCAGGACACACTCAGTCTTCTTTAGTAAAAGGAGGTGGATAATACACTACTCGTATTGCATCAACAATAGTAGAAGTCTACCAGATCCATCTTCGTCAGATAGTTGATAGGATCTTCATGATCCATTCCAATGAACGGATTTGCATGTAGAAATTGGATAACTCATGTCTTGATCTCAATCTGCCTCTGGTTATTTCCAGGTCCAGCAGATCGGGCATATTGTCTTGGACTGTTGTTGTTCATTACTGCAACTGACTATTCTTCAATTTTGGCCATGGTTGTTGTTTATTGTAATGACTTTCGTTAATTTCTGGATTTGCGTCAGTTTTTCCTTTCGGTCTGTTCGATCTTAGGATCGTAAAACAGTTGAATTTTCGATACTTTGCCTTGCATCAACAAATCCCAAAACAATTATACTAACAATTAGTAGCCAAGTGCATTATGAATATAAAATCTAAAATTAAGAAAAGAAAATAAAACAAAATATTCACAAACTTTGAAGGGTTCGCTAAGCACACTATTTATGCGTAGCGAATCGATCAGAAAAAGAAACTATATATATATATATATATATATATATATATATATATATATATATATATATAGGTTCTGTCTAATTCGCTAAGCAAAAAACTCATGATTAGTAAAAATTACATAACATAACCAAAACTCTGTTTTTACAAACTCAAAGTAAAAGTAGAAGTTGCCTTTGAGGATTACGCGTGACGTCTACCAGATCCATATCTTCGTCAGGTGGTTGATAGGATCTTCATGATCCATTACGATGAACAGATTTGCGTGGAGAAGTTGCATAACTCATGTCATGATATATATATATATATATATATATATATATATATATATATATATATATATATATATAGAGAGATTCTTTCTAATTGAATCATTTTCCCAATAAACCAAATTAACGTTCATATATATACAACTCATCTTCCTCCCTAAAGGGGAGTGGAGGTGGTTAAATAATGTTTATTTTCTTATTTTTTTTCTACTAAGGCAAAGGAAATTATATTAAGGGGATGATATTTAAACACCCTTACTTTTTTTTTAACACTTATTCAACATTTTATTTTCTCTTTATCTATCTTCATTTTTACAGAAAAAGAGAGTAAAAATATAATATAAATATGAGAGATATAATTATCCCAAAAACCAACACTGAATGGTACTACAAATATCATTTTTTAATCAATGGTTATGTTGTCTAATATGTATCATTTTAGAAACCAGGCTTCTTAAAGTCCATTTATTTAATCAGGAGGAAATCTAATATGAATATTCTCAAAAATTGTTTTGACATATATGCTCAAGCACCATGACAAATTATTAATCTAAGCAAGTCCATTATTTACATAGGCTATATTTCTGTATGGTGGATGATTTGATTGCAAATTTGTTGGGTTTCTCTCTAGGTTCTATAGAAGCTTCTTAGCATATCATATTCCTTCTGTAATTAAGTCTCTTAATTATGTAATCCTACGTATAAAATAACTTATGTCATACATGCTATCCAGATACATGATTTTAGCAAATGTCTCACATTCTTTATTCTTTACGATCCAATGATTAAATAAAAAATAATTCGATCCTACATACATTTTACTTGTGCATAAATATGGTATCATACCAACGGTACATTATATCTGAAGATAATTTTATGGTTGTCAAAAATATTTTTTTCCCTTTAGTGGTTTAGGATTTAGGAAAAAGTAATAAAAATTATTTTAAAGGAAAAAGTATACTGAAAAGTTAGTTAAATAAAATACAATTCTTATATTATCAAGTTTATTATTTGAACTTTTTCTAAGAGAGAAAAGGACAAACACGTTGATATATTCAAGAGACATTTATTAAGTATTTTAATTTTATGAAGGTTGTCAAAATTTTAAAAATGCTTTAACTATTAATTGCTTTTATGAGAGCATAAAATTTATACACTATAAATATATCAAATCTTAACTTACTTTTTAGATTCAAAGAGCGAAAATATGGTTGAAACTATATGAAGTTTTATTTATGTTTTTATTCTATTTATTTTTATATTTCATGTTATAATAGTATGTGACACATTTCAAACATATGACACATTTTACAAACTCCACCACATAAGAGAATCATTTTAACAGTTAAGTTAAAAATTAATTTTTATCTTACTCTTTTATCAATGGATTTTGTTAGAAGCCACCTACGAAAGAGTCTTTTAGCCATACACACCTCAAGGTGTGATTTCTACTTTTTAGTTATAACTTTGCTAAAAGACACCTTCATAAAAATTAATTGGTGTCTTTTAGCAAATGCTCATAGAATAACTTGGTAAAAGACACCTTCATATACAGTGAGATTCGATGGTTTCAATTGACGAACAAGAAACAAAATATGGGAGTAGTTAGTTTTGGATGGTTTCAATTGACAGACAAGAAACAAAATATGGGAGTAGTTGGTTCAAAATTGTTTTGAAAACCGAACCGACCGCTTTAACCGTGATCCGGAGGTGTAACCGGTTCGGTTGACATATTAGATCGGTCATGTAATCAAACCTGTGAGAACCGGCATGAACCGGAAAAACTCGCTTATATCCGACGAACTAGAGGTTTACTGAGCCGACCGTGTTTCTAGAAAATCAACTATTTTACATATTAAAAAAACTAAATTTGCACCTGGCAAGGATTGAGCACAGGTTTGGCAGCCTAACATACATTTTAACGCTAGAAGCCACCACACCAGGGTACTTGTTTGTGTAATTCTTTTTTTTTGGTCAGATTGTTTGTGTAATTCTATTAGTTGTTAATGATTATACATATCTTTAAAATTATTAAATGAAAAACATTATTCACTTAAGTTCACATTTTATCGTGTATTTTTTTTTCTAGAAAAAAGAAACTTGTAAGTGTCTGTATTTTTTTTGTTAAAGTGTTTCTAATTTATTATTATACTCATAATGAATATATATAAGAATTAATTTATTTGTTTGACAGGATAATATTGTCATAGTAGGTAGACTTAAATTTGAAGATCATATTCGAGAAATCATCTTAATTTATTTGAAAATATTTTTTCTTATCATTTATTAGTGTTATATTTTTTTTATAGCCCGAGTCATCCTATTTAATACAAAGATAAAAACTTTATGAAGACCGGGTATATGTCCGAGTCATCCGATTCTTACATGTGGTTTGACCAATGACCCTATCATTCAACCAATGACCCACTGACCCATTACTTTTACCGGTTCGATGACCGGTCTAGTTTTTAAATCTACGAGTTCAATACAAATTTGCAATTTCAATTTTTAATTGATAGGGAATTTCAATTTCATAAAATACAAACGAATCAAAATTTAGGGTCCGAAAACAATAACTTTAATGGAGGGATTTTATCAAATCCGTCTTGAATTTGCCCTTAATTTAATTTAATAAAGATCTAGATCAAAAGAATAAACAGAGTGCAAGTTTGAGATAGGATGCGAGTAACATCATAGTAGGGGCATTCTTGAGATTCTTTTATTAGATGTTGTAGAGGTTCCTTAGTCCCATCTCATGCGATGTATGCATATGTTTTAATGATTTTCTTTAAAGTTACTCTTGCTAATATGAATATTCTCAAGAATTGTTTTGACATATATGCTCAAGCACTAAGACAAATTATTAATCTAAGCAAGTCTACTATTTACACAGGCTCTATTTCTAAAAGATGGGAGCATTTGATTACAAAATTGTTGGGTTTCTCTCTAGGGTTTATAGAATAGAAGCTTCTTGGCATATCATATGCCTTTTTTAATTAATTCTCTAATTTATGTTGTCCCATGTA
This sequence comes from Medicago truncatula, assembly GCF_003473485.1. Taxonomy (NCBI): domain Eukaryota; kingdom Viridiplantae; phylum Streptophyta; class Magnoliopsida; order Fabales; family Fabaceae; genus Medicago; species Medicago truncatula. The sequence goes on along the minus strand of NC_053048.1, from coordinate 2,022,261 downwards.
TAAAAGAACTTTTGTGGTACTATTGCGACACATGATTTTAGCAAATGTCTCATATTATTTATGATCCAATGATTATTATTTATAATACAATGATTAAATAAAATAAATAAATTGGTCCTAAGTGCATTTTACTAGTGCATAAATATGGTCTGAATCCAATGATGAATTATATCCGTAGATCATTTTATGATATTCAAAAATATATTTTTTTTCCCTTTATTATCATGAAAGGATAAAAAAATTATGAACTTTATTATTTATGATCCAATGATTAAATAAAAATAAATAAATTGATCCTAAATGCATTCTACTTGTGCATAAATATGGTCTCAATCCCAATTGTACATTATATCCGTAGATAATTTTATGATATTCAAAAATATATATTTTTTTCTTTATTATCACGAAAGGATAAAAAAGTTATGAACTTTTTTTGAAGGATTCCAAAAAGTTAGTTAAATAATATTGAATTCTTATGATTATCAAGTTTAATATTTGAACTTCTTTCTAGATGTGGAAAGGACAAACACAACACACTTATATACTCAAAAGACATTTATCATTATAATTTTATGAAGGGTTTTAAAATTTAAAAATGCCTAATCTATTTAATTATTTTTATGGGAGCATAATTTTTATACACTATAAGTATATCAAAAGTTATCGTATTTTTTAGATGCAAAGAACGTAAAATATGGCTGAAACTGTGAAGTTTGTTTATGTTCTGATTCTATTTATTTCAATATTTCTTATCATAATAGTATGTGATTCTTCTTTTTTACCAAATTCTCGAACTTGTATAACAGATAAAGATTGTCCAAATGGGAGAAATTATATTGGTAGGTGTCGTAAAGGTCAATGCCAACAGAGCCCACTGAGATGAATGAGTTCCTGCTCTAGCAAAATAATTGAAGATTATACTTTATGCTGCAATATTTGAGGAGCTGTCATTTGGTTTTTTGTGCATGAACCAAATAATTAAATTTTCTTTTTTCTTTTTCAAATTTTATGGACTTTGAAATTATGATTTTGTACGTTTAAATGTTGACAACGAAATGAAATAATATAGTATATCCTTATCTCATATATTTGACTGTATCAACATGGCATGAATTTCATATACACACATTTTAAGTAAGATATGTAAAAGATTGAGATTTTATCATTCTCTAATAAATTTATTATCACATAAATACATTTTTGCAATGAAAAACAAACAAGAAACTTAATAAGAGAAAAGTATGTCATTGTATAAAAGTTTCCATTATATGTTTCTATGAGTATTGATTTAGGTGACATAAATTTAGTTAATGTTTTTCTTATGTTGCTGTTTGGTTTGATTTGGTTCGGTTGGTAAAATAAAAACCGCAAACCCAACCAAACCATGCGGTTCAGTAATAAAATGATTTGAATACATCCCAACCAAATAAGGTTTTTGCATTTTCAGTTTGGATTGGTTCTGTTTTCGGTTTTTCAATTGGATTGCTTCTGTTTTGAACACCCCAAGAAGTAACTGATCCCCGTCATCAAACACAAATTGAACAAAAAAAAAGAGGCTAAAATATGGTTTTCGTCCATGCAAATATGTCTCGTTTTGGTTTTAGTCCCTATAAAAAAAAATTGTAGAAAAAAGTTCCTGCAAAATGGGACTATATTTTAAAAAACAATATTTTGCATAGACTTTTTTCTACAAAATAGGTACAATCGTCATGTGTCACGCACGTAAAAGTGTCATATACTGAAAGAAACAAAGGGAGTATAAATTCGATAATAATGGGGGAGTATATACTTGGTTGCATTATTGTCCTTGGATTCCTAAGAACACACACAACCTTCAAGTTGCAGACATCAATGCTTAGCTATTTTTAGGATACATGGAAATAAGTACTCACTAATGACCTCATTTTAAAATCCAAATCCATGCTAAATTATACTCCATTCTGATTAAAAATATAAGAAAAAAATGTTAAACAAAATAGATATATTTGATTAAATTTTTTAATGGAATACATTAACTTTGTTCAACTTTTATTTATTTATTTTATATTTGGGACCATAATAATATGTACATTGAATTTGCTTTATTGACCGTTTGTTACACGTTTGTCATGCGTTCATCCACCACTTGTTAGAAATTAATGAAGCTGCCTTTGTTTCTTCTTTAACTTGTGTTTGATTCCTTTGTTTTATCTTTATCTTTCTCCTCTGAGGGTATTTAAGTTCCTTCGGATGCCAACCATTATATCTAAAGACTTTATAATTCTCTATGCATATTCAACATCTTATTTTCTCTTTATCTTTCTCTTCCTGCCACATAACTTATCTATAAAATTGGAACGATATAGAGAAGATTATCATGGCCCCTGCGCAAGGATGACACGCACAAGGGTTATATCATATCATTCTCTCTTATCTTTTAATCTTAACTTAATTGCACTTTTGGATCCCTATCTTTCCAACAGTTGCGGTTATGGACCCCTAACTAATTTAAATACAAAACAGCCCCCTATGTTTTGATTCTTTGGCAGTTTTGAACCCCCAGTCCAATGTTGACTCGGTCAACGCTGACGTGGCACCCTAAGCGAGGTGCCGCGTGTCAATTTTTTATTTTTTTTTGCCTTGGGGGGCCAAAACTACCAAAAATCAAAACATAGGGGGCTGTTTTGTATTTAAATTAGTTAGGGGTTCATAACCACAACTTTTGGAAAGATAGGGGTCCAAAAGTGCAATTAAGCCTTTAATCTTTTTAGGTGTATATACACTCATATAGGGGTATATCAAACATCTTACTGTAATTATGATGCAGGAGGTAGCCGTATGAGAGGTCCCTTGTGAGCTGTATGATTTTGAAAGAGCAAATTTGCAAAGAAACAAAGATAAAGTGTTATGAGCTAGTTATATTCTAGAAATGGAAAACATAGAGATTCTTTCCACTTTTTAAAGTTGTCCCTTTGTGTTGAAACTTCTTTTTTAATCATTCAAGATCAAGTACTTCTTCTTTTTCAAACCTTTGTTTTTAATTATTGAATAGTTGTAGGCTCCATGCTCTGTGTTTTTCAAGTGTATTGTGTTGTTTATATTTTGTGGTCATGTCTGTCTTGATTCAATAACCTGCCGAACTCAATTTAATATGCCGAACTCAATTATGTAACACTTTTGATTCTTTCCTTCAATGATGGTCCACAATCGCATAAAAGGATGGTCTTTTTTAATTTGTGCCTACTTTGTCAATGTTATGCTTTATTGAAAATAAAAAAGAAGATAAAGTTTGTATACTAGTAGTAGTAGTAACCATAGGAGAAAGGACGACTTATATTCTTTCCTTCTTGATTGATTTATTTTAGTATAACTATCATTGCTATTTTATAGTTGTTATAGATCATAAGCATTTGCATTGCCTCATGTTGTTTTGTGATTTCAGTGAGATTGTGGCCGTTGGATCGGTATGATTGAGTGTGGAGATTTTACGCGGATATAATTTGTAAACATGGAATGTGGTCTACTGCAAATGTCATGTACTTTGAAGTTATAGTGTTGTTTGATTTTTGCAGGGGCATGTGTTGTCACGTTTGCTGCATAAAGTACTGCATTTTTTTTTTGTTGCACATAATATTGGTAGGAAGTTTCTGTTTCATTTAACAATGACTAATCTCCGTTAAAAAACATGTGGAAGACATAAAATATGTCATCATTTTTCATCAATTATTTTCATACGTGAATTGAACCCTAATCACATATTTAAAAGGTCCAGGTCCCTTGCAACTTGGACCAAGAATATGTTGGTAATTATTGCATCCTTTTACTCTTCTTAATTTTATGCTTTCAATGTTGTTTTGTTTGGTGGTGACATTCAATGTTATTTAAACACAACCCCATCCACTTCACTTATTCATTCCACTTCTTTCATCTCAAACTTGTAACCTTCCACTAACTTCCGGTTTTCTTTCACTCATTCCCTTACTCACAAACAAAAATCTTAAATTGTTTTTTCTTCATTTCTTTTTCTCAATTATTTCTCATCCATCTCTTTCAACTCTATCATATTCATCTTCATCTATCATTTATCTCCCTCTCACCAATCTTACAAATATATTCCCATGTGATATATGCCACAATGTGAGAGACTCACATGGTCAAGTTATTTTGCTTCAACTTTTTTTCTCAAGTATGGAGGAGCCTCACGACAAGGAGAACACAACATCGTTGGAGGCAAGGTGTGCATTGACCGTCAAGGCTGTAACCTTGGGCATGGGTGGAATCGGTAAACAGGTAGTGAATATATCTCTGCATTTTGTTCATCACTTGCTCCTGCTTCCTCTTCTTAACTTGCTACATGTTTTTCTCTTCTCTTTATTGCATACATTTCTTTCCCTATCTTTTCCTTGATAAATTCCAGTTTTCACCTCCTCCTTAATTAATACTTTAGGTTAAATGTTGTTTCAGCATTTTTCCGACTAACACTAAACTAAAACTTAATGGAGAGAATTAATATGAAGATTGGACCCTAGGCTCCGATATTAATCCGCTATTTGTGTACTTTAGTGCAGAAGCACCACTAGATGGCTATGCTGATAATATAGGATTTATGAATGAAAACTCAGCCGCCTTTAAAGCCCTTCTTGTATACATAGAGGTATTTATTTCTGTTAATATTTTGTTTGTTTGTTCTTGTCCTGGCGTGTTGTGGTTTTGTGTTTAATTATATAGTTTGTGTGTGAATTTATATGCTTGAGTTTGGTGCTTTAATATCAAGAAAGATCTACCAAAAATTGTTTTACTATTAAAAACATACTAATTTTTTACTGTTAATGAGCTGCAAGAATCTGAGAGGTGTGAGAGGCTTGGTAAGTAATTTTTTGCTATGTTCAATTGTATCTCTGATAATTTTTTGTCCTAATTTTGATTTTGTATAGGAAATATCACTTTGGGATAAATAATCATAAATTTAAGGCTAAAAATCTGAGTTGGGACAAAATTTGTAACAAATATAATATTTAAAGGATTAAAAAGTTCGATTTTGACAAAATAGGGGGCCTGTTTTTTTTAGCATGATAAATAGAGGAATAAAAGAAAATATATTTAACATTTTTACAATCTAAACATCTGTTATTTTTTTACTATGGATTTTATTTATTTATATCATCAATTTCTCATTCGAATGTTGTATTTAATTTTAACATTTGCTATATTCTTAATAATTTCTCATCAGCATCGATACTATGGGAAATCAGTACCATTTGAATCAAGGGAGGAAACATTCAAGAATGCAAGCTCTATTGGGTATTTCAGCTCGGCACAGACACTTGAAGATTATGCGGAAGTGCTCATACATATTAAGAAAACACTAGACCTCTACCCGGGCAATAGTTGTAGAGTTATTTCTAATAATAGTTATACTTTTAAAAAATAGAGTTTGTTCATATATTCGTAAGAATGTCTATCCTATTTGCTGTGAGTTCAATATAAAAAGTGTGTGATGAACATATACGTTGTTTTTTGTATTATTCTTGGTAACTATAATTTTTTGAGGGGATAGTTGGTAATTTATAGAAGTGAATTAGAAAAGATGGAGAAAGAAAAGAAGAACCATCGATTAATAGATTTTATCGGATTGTGGTTATGTTTTTTTTTACAAATGGATTGTGATTATGTTTTGCTCAAATAAATTTCAATTTTTTTTTTATTTAAAATGAGCATATATATAAAGATGGTTAAAATGATGAAGAATGTGGGAGAAGGAGGTTATGTGGTTAAGTGGGAAGATTGTAGGTTATGGTGCTCAATTTTTTTTTTAATTTAATTAATAGAATCTATAGTATTGTGTTTAACTGGGATGAAGCAATTTTCATTTTCATTTATTTTTAATTTAATCAATAGAATTTACAGGATTATTTATTATATAAAATATAATATAATCATGATTACATTTCATTTTATCAATGTTAATTTGTTTTCTCTAATTTAATGGTTTCAGAAAAAATAAGTTACATGTAATATTTGTCATACTTTCAATTGATAAATATGTGAAGCAGAAGAGAGGTAGAATAGTTTAATTAAGGATAAAAGAAAAACAACGCAAAAGTTTTGAGGGAGAACCTGTAAGATTGATTATAGGTATAAATGATGATAATGAATTTGTGCACAAATTGCACCGTGTGATTTTGTGGTATATGAGGAAACCACTACTTATATTATGAAACTGAGAAACAAAGATTATTTTTCATTAAATTTAACAGTAGAGTACAAGAGTGTATATATACAATTTGAAATGTACTATCAATCTACTAAGATTGTACTGCATTACAGTTACTTGTACTGCAAGTATTAGGGAATTGTACTATACTATGATTACTTCTACTGTAAGTAACAGGTGTCTCTCCCTCATTAGTTGGAGTAAGCTCATGGTGTAATAATTTTTAGGGTTAAATATGTTTTTGGTCCCTATAAATATGTCAACTTTTTGTTTTAGTCCCTCTAAAATTTTCCTTCAACTTTTAGTCCCTATAAAATTTTCAATCACTACTTTTGGTCCCTATTTTTAATTTAATTTTTGTATTTTTTAATGAAATTGTGCAGAAATGTGTCAATTATTCTAAAAAAAAATTCTAAAAAATTTTAGAATTTTTTAACAAAACACAAATTAAATATGAATTTTTAACCGTAAAAAATATAAAAATTCATATTAAATTCATGTTTTGTTAAAAAATTCTAATTTTTTTTGGAAGTCATTCTTATAATATTTTGAATTTTTCTGAAAAATTTTATTAAAAAATATAAATTTTAAATATGATTTTACTTTAAAAGAGGGACCAAAAATGAAGATTGAAAATTTTATAGGGACTATAAGTTGCAGGAAAATTTTAGAGGGACTAAAACGAAAAGTTGGCATATTTATAGGGATCAAAAACATATTTAACCCTAATTTTTAATTCAATAATTTTTGGAACTACAAGTAATGAAACATTATTCAATACAAAAAAAAGAAAAAGGACACACATAGATATATTTGAGATATCTTAACAACATTTTTTTTTTTAACTTTTCTAACAACTTCTACAAATGAATTTCGATAATGTCTTTATTGAATTAGAAGACAGACAACTTAATTTGGTACCTTGTGTTGATATTGATTTAAGTGAGGATAATATATCTCCAGGGTGCTTTCCCATTAAAGTTTCAAGTGCCACTAAACCAAAGCTATATACATCACACTTTTCATTCACAACCATAGTACAGGCAAGCTCTACATTGATTAATTAATTCACCATGAGATATTAAAGGATCCAAATAAAATTATTTAAAACAATTGCTTTGTCTTTTTTTTTATTTTCACATAGATTTTGAAAAGGATGTGTATTTAATGTTTTTATTTTGTAATGAGTATTGGGTTAATGATGCTTTACCCCTGTAATATAGGTCATTTTTTATTTTCGCCTCTGTAAATTTTTTTTTTTTTGAATACCCCCCTAATAGGTCATAAAAAAACGAAAAAATTCTGAAAAAAAAATAAATAAAGTCGTTTTTTTATGACCTATTAGAGGGGTATTCCAAAAAAAAAATTTTTTACAGGGAGGTAAATAAAAAAAAAATTACAGGGGAGAAAACAAAAAATGACCTATATTACAGGGGTGTAAAACACCATTAACCCATGAGCATTCATCGGGTACTCTTTTTTGTATGAATTTGTCCAATTTTGACCTTTCATTTTAATAAAATATATAAATCTTTATAATCAACTCTAAAAATACTAGAATAAATAGTAGTTTAATTAGGAGTTTAGTTTTGAAAGCTAACTAATACGTTTAATAATTTAAAATAAAAGTTATATTTAAGGATGAGTTTTATTTCAAAGAGAGTAGGCATGACAATAAGATGGGATGAGGACGGGTTTTACCATTTCCATCCCCGATTCCCATATACTTATCCATTACCATACACATACCCAACATAGATTATCATATCCCCATCTCTGATGGGTTTGGGTATCCCCGCCCCACCCCTGTAGCAGTAGTGAATAATTTTTTTCATAATTTATTTTTTCTTGCCTCGGTAGCAATATTGTAATACATTATGCTGCAATATTCTCACTTTAAGATTTTCTTGATCGAATGATTTGGTTACTCCTTCAAATATCAGTGAAATTTTTTATAACATAGCACTTATCAATCATTTGGGGACGGATTTGGGTTTGAGTTAAGTGTGGGTATCTATATCCCTGTTACTCATCTCATACAAGTGGTTTGAAATCGGAAAAAATACAAACATATACCCAAACCCAGTTAAAGCGTGAAAAACCCATCAAATTCGAGTGGGTTCGGACGCATACTTGCGGGTATGGATTTTACTGTCACGTCAAAAAGAGAGCTTATATAGAGGCATATAGTTAGTCCTATATTGAAGGAGTCGAGTTGCTCCGAAGTCAGAAACAATAGCCTGCCACTCAGAGTTTAGCAAGATATTGCTACTAGATATATCTCTATGCACTATTGGAGGGGTGCAATCATGATGAAGATATGAGAGACCAAATGCAACCCCTTTAACAACATTAAGCCTTTTTCTCCAATTGAATTCCACGGCTTCTACTTCATCATACAAGACAGAGAACAAGCTACTTTCTCCATGTACTGATAAATCAAAAATATGATTCTTTTGTGCAAGCAGAATCCATAAAGCTTCACAATATGTCGGTGCTTTATTTCTGATAATATTCTCACTTCATTTTTAAAACTCTCATTAAAAGATGGAACCTCTACTTCATAGCCGTGAAGTTTCTTTAAGGCAACAACCTTGCCACATGGTAATTGTGCCTTGTAAACACTTCCATATGCACATGTTCCAATACAATATCTCATGTCAAAATCTTCTTTTGCTCTAATGATGTCATCATGTGCTACCTTTCCATTGTATTTCCATAGCTGTTCTTGATAGAATTATGACGAAACTTCAAGCATACTAGAAGTGATAAAGCTAGTATTAGAATATTAAGGATCGAAAGAACAATGAAAACACTTTGCCTGAATTTATTATTGTTTTTGCGAGGTGACAAAGGTTCGAATTGGTAAAATGAAATGTTTAAACATACATCCTTGTTGCACGTATTCATATTAGTACAATATGAAATGAGACTGTTCAAACAATTGTAGGAAATATCCACATAAGAGACATTACAGAGAGATTGGGGAACCATTCCAGTTAAATTATTATTGTTTAAAAGAAGTTGTTGAAAATGTCCAAGCTGAGAAAGGATTTTACCACTAAAAAAGTTGTGACTGAGGTCAATTGAAGTTTTGTAATATGTTAGTGGAAACATTTTGGAAGGAAGGGTACCAAGGAGTAAGTTATGGGAAATGTCAAGGTTTTCTAATTGAGAGAAATTTGTTAATGAAATTGAAAATGTTCCGTCGATGGAGTTGTTATTTAACAACAACACTTGTAATTTGGTTAATTGATCGAAGTTAGATGGGAGGGAAACGGTGAGAAAATTGTCAGAGATGTCAAGGTATACTAAATGAGTGAGATTTGTAAGGGAAATAGGCAAGATTCTATTGAGTTTGTTGTGAGATAAATCTAATGTAGTGAGATTTTTCAAGAACCCTAACTCAAAAGGAATGGAACCTCCAATGTTGTTGTTAGAAATGTCTAAATATTCTAATTGTTTAAGATTTCCTAGTGAAGAAGGTAGTTCACCATCAAGAGAATTCCATGACAAATGAAGAAGAGTTAGTTCAATTCCTGTGATGGAAATAGGAAAACTCTCATTAAAGAAGTTGTGAGATAGATCTAAGGTAGTAAGATTTTTAATGAATCCCAGCTGATGAGGAATAGAACCTTGAAGGTTGTTGTAAGAGATGTTTAAGTACTTTAATTGATTAAGGTTGCCTATAGAAAGAGGCAACTCACCTACAAGAGAATTATAGCATCAAACTTGTACTCTCACAAAATGGAATCTTCAAGTAACTGGACCTTCTCCATGTATGGATTCTTCAACAAACAGTGAAACCATCAAAGAGACAGTTGAAGCTTCAAACTGATATGTATATCAAATAAACTTATTAAATATGTATTTTATATGATATGCAATATTACATATTAATAATTTATTTCTATATGTAATAGACAGTTACTATATTTTAAGCTGTTAATAAAGGGTTGAGAAACCGACCCATAGATTATCGTATGTTATAGAAAGGTAGTTATAGGAAGTTACCAGTTTGTTCTATTTAAATGTTATAAAGCATTAATGAAGAAAATAAGAAACACTTCAGAAATGAATTCTATTCATTCTTAAATTGGAATAATTGTTACTACCACAATCACTATCCTATCATAAATCAAGGTAGAAGAAAGGAAAATCAATGAGGAAAGGAGCAGATACTATCACAAACAAGTTATAAAACGAGGAATGACGGAGACTATGTGTTGTTGGATTTTGGATTTTCAAACTGTTATATTTGTATTTCTAAAGTCTATTTTAACTTGGAATTTTTAGTCACATGTTGGTTTTGTAATTCTAAAATCCCTTGATGATAATAATAATAATAATAATTGAAATACCACCAAAGAAATTATCAGTTGAGTCATGATCACGTCCCTCCGTTGAAGACGTTTGGCAGCACTACCTGAAATTATGCATGGAAAATTATCAACCGCGTCTTCTCCAACATAAAACAACATAATTCACATGCAATTAACTACTTGTTTGCCGATGTTTTTTTGGTAAACAAATAAGACTAGTTTTAAATAATTACTTGCAGGATCAAACTAAAAATCCTAGGACATGTTGTGCAATGATTTTCTAGAAAATGTATAAATCTTCATCATATTCACAGTTTGCATTATGAACAAAATGAAGAAAAAGCGTTTTTTGAATAAAGATAACTGTAATATCGACAGAAATCAGAAGCATAAAACAAGTAAAAAACATATAGTTTGAATGCCGAAACTTAAAGAAATATAAATTGCATTGTATTGAATTAAAAGGTGGTTCACCAAATCATGTTACACAAATTCTGTGAATCTTTTCTCTAAACGTTGATACTTTGAGTTTTAAGAACTTTTGCATAAATGATTTGTGATCCAGTTTTTCTATGAAAAACTATTATATATACATAAAGAAAATAACTGCAAAACCAACGACTATAAATTAAATGACTTTGACAGAAATTGCTTGCTTCCCATGTGTATGAACAATTAATCCTGCCTCTTCAGAGATAAATCAGAACTTCAAAAGCTTCTTTAGTCGAAAACCAACCTTGTCGAAATCCTTTAGCTATCGAAAAACCGTTCCTTTTGAAATTAAACCACTTTTTTCTTTAGTCTTGAAAAAGTCTTGTAATCTTGCTCTCAAATCCCTGTTGAAACAAACACTTTGAAAATATAGGCTAACAAATTACTCCCCAAAAATGTTAATTTTGACGGAGAAAAATAAAGGAGAAAATAAACATTTTTTAATACATTACACTTTCAAGTAAAGATGACATCACTTTCTAATCATGTCTTATAATAGTGAGAGTGAGGTGTTTGTTGAAATGATGGTCAAGGTCTTATAATTATTGTCATATATTCATTTTTATCTGACTTTCTTCTTCTTGATTGGATGTATTAATAAGTATTTAGTTTCATTAACTAAAGAGTTGTACTTTTCTTGAATTCGAGCAATCTTGATAAATGAAGTATTATATAGTTCAAATTTTCAATAGAAGATGCAAATAATAGGAAGACGAAACATGGTGACTGATAAAGGCCTAGAAGCGATGGGATGGAAATGTGATTAACATTACTGCAACACATTGAAAGTGCTGATTAATCACAATATGAGCTTTCCAATGATAATTATTTTGTTGGCAAGCACAATTATTTTTAGTGTTAACTAATCAAAATTCAGTAGTGAATTATTCCAATGTATTGAAAATGGTAATGTATCATTTTACTTTTTGATCAAGTTCAATTATTTTATATCAAGTACTTGCGCGATCTTCCTTTTAATTCTAATAATTTTGTCGAAGACATATCAAGAAAAAGTAAAGCAATATTAAACAGAAACAGAGGAGTTTACTCTAGCTGAGCTTATAGCAGCTACCAACAATTTCTCACTACAGAACAACATGTAGTTCTGGAAGCTTTAGTGTTGTGTTTATAGTGGAAAATTAACCGACAGAATGTCACACGGTAGCAATCAAGAGAAACAGACTGCATTTGAATCACAGCTAGCTTTGCTGTTGTGTTTAGTTGAACTGTGTTTGTAGTTACTTGCATAAAAGAAAAAATTAAGGAGGGAAATTAGTGACAGATAAAATAAAATCCCTCACAAATTCCTTGGTCGCATAATTCAGTGACAGAATTAGAGAGGGATTTCATGTTTTCCCTCTCTAACTTTCCCTCACCAATTTTTGGTTTTTTAGCAGTGTTCAATGAAAAACAAAGAGAAAAGGGGGAAATGAAAAGATCAAACATTAATGAAATCCCAAAGATTCTCAAGTCGCAGAAAACTAAAAATCTTGTGCAAAAAACCAAAAACTAAAGCTTATAGGCTATAGCTGATATCATGAGACAATTACTAAATAAAAAGCATATAAGCTTATTTTGTCTATTGCCGGTTAAAATATGCATAGCGGTAAGACTACTTATTACTAGTTATTGCTAAAGTGCAAGGTTTGTAGTACAGGCTTGCCCTTGACATTAAGAAAAATGTAGAGCAAATAACATCAAATATCAAAAAAAAGTGAAAGCAAGACCTGCATGGCTGCATATTTTAATTTTAAGTATAAGAAATGATATTTGGACATCCATTTTGTGACAATTTTTGCTACAACTTTCTCTCTCATACTCACATGATTTTTTACTTTATCTCTCTAGTGCTTTGATTTTTGTGCAAATACTTATTCTTTCTTTACAAATTATATATGGTTGTCCCCATAAGTTGTCAATTAAAGGTTGTTCAAATAACACTCCTCATTAAGTATTAAGCAAGGTTTTTGTGACCAGTTTTCTAAACATACCATCAAGTATCACAATGAGATGAATCAACTCTTCCAACTTAGTTTTCAATCAAAACACTAAAAAAAATTTCGATAACTTGCATGACAAGTTCTTTTTATTTTGACAATAAAGTTGATTTGCTTCCCTAATTTATGGGGTTTTTGTGCTAACCAAATTATTTATCCTATAGTCTTTAGTAATTCTATTCAACACATTTCATTTATTCCTTAAAAAAAACACACATTTCATTTACTTGAAACCTTATGCATCCACCAACTACGTTACTAGAAAAATATTATGAACTTTTATCCACAATAAATAAGAACTATATTATTCCTTTATGTTTCGTGGGAGATATCAACACCAGTTTAGGAGTTTGTGAATATAGAGGGCATTATAGCCCTTCAAGATTTACTATGGAGGACTTTCATAGTTGAATTTATTACAACTCTGTCATTGATTTATCTACTGGGGGTGCACAATTTACATGGAGTAATGGCAAGGGTGGTTTAGCACACACCGAAAAGATATGATTTGATATGGTGATTTGTAACAGTAATTAGCTTAACTCAATAGATAATCAAAGAGAGAAACTAAGAGAGAATACACTATCTATGATATATATATTAAACAACTTTAGATGAGTTGAAACCCATTTGAGTTGGCCTGGTGGTAATGACGTGGGACCTAGGAGTGTGCTCCTCATTGTATCTTCTTGTATCGATACTGCAAATCCTTAATCTATTCCATAAAACAACAACAACGAGCATTACTAGTTCAGAATGACTAAACAACTATAAACACTAATTAAACTCCTAATTTCGTAAATAGTCACGGATTATATGTTATTGGTCAAGCAATCACTCTATTTTTAATGGATTATGGGGGCATAAATGCAATGTAATAACCTACAATTATGTCGGTTATCAATTGTCATCATATTATATATGTTGGGGTCGCTGTTCGAATCAAATTTTCCTAAAAAAAAAATCTTCGATAAATTAGAATATTTCCTAAACACCTCATAATATATATCAAATTGTTGTGTTGTCCCTTACACAATTGGAAAGGAGCTCAAATCATAAAATTTTAGTATTATTCTAATTTTATGAAGAGTTTTTAAAATTTTATAAATGTTTAAACAATTTAATGATTATGAGAGCCTACATTAGATTCAAAGAGTGAAAAATATGACTGAAACTCTGAAGTTTGTTTATATTTTGATTCTATTTATTTTCATATTTCTTGTCTTAATAGTATGTGATTCCGCTTTTATACAATTATCTAAGCCTTGTATAACAGATAAAGATTGTTCACCTATGAAAAATTATAAAGCTAGATGTCGGAAAGGCTATTGTGTAAGTCGCAGGATAAGATGAACTAGTTCTTTCTCTAACAAAAGAACTGTACAATATATTGTATGCTAGAATATTCGAGAAGTTGTCATTTAGTATTTGCATTGCACCAAATAATTGTATTTTTAAAGTTGTGATTTTATACTCTAAGATGATTGCAATGATATGAAATAAGACAGCAAATAATTTTATTTATAGATGTCTTTTTATCTCGTAAATTTGAAGGTATCCTCATGTAGAGCTGTCAAAAAGGGCAGCCCGGCCCTAAACGGGCCGGCCCTAGCGGGCTTCGGGCTTTAGAGGGCCGGGCCAAAAAGCCCGGTTGACAAAACGGGCTTGAAATATACTACCCGAGCCCGGCCCTACACGGGCCGTGGGCTAAACGGGCCGGCCCGTATTAAAAATTATATATTTTTTATTTTAAAAAAATACTATAAAACACTACTATAATTTTTTTATAAATAATATTTTTAATATTTTTAAATAATGTCTAGCACAAAAGTAAATTGTAAACATTTTCGTACAAACGTCGTAAACTAAAACGACGAGAAAAATGATTTTAAATAAATTAGATATGTTATGGTTATAGATATTTATATATTCGATCTTTAAAACTATAAATAACGAAATGAATAAATATGATTTTATATTACATTTATATTTGTGTTAATTCATTGAATTTTCACTTTTGTTTTTTACTTTGATAATCAACTAAGTAAATAATTATTCGAAAAATATATATAATTTATAGAATTTTTTTTTGTTATGCGGGCTAACGGGCTACCCGCGGCCCATTCGGGCTAGCCCTAACGGGTACCGGGCTTTTAAGGGCCGGGCTAAAAAGCCCTATTAAAATTCAGGCTCAATATTTTAGGCCCAAGCCCTATATTTATTCGGGATAAACGGCCCGGCCCATTTTGACAGCTCTGTCCTCATGATTTGCATTCCAGACATATCACTCCTTTTTTTCAACCCAACCACATCTTAATTTTAATTTTTATATATATATATATTTATTCATTCAACTTTGTAGATGATGACGAATTCAGCAAGTACATCAAATCGTTTCAATTAATAAATCACTAAGTTAACTTTTTCACATGAATAGTTGTTTTCGACACGACTATTAAACTAAAGGCTTAAAGGCACTTTTGATCCCTTATTTAAAAAAAAAAAAAAAAAAAACAAGAAATTTTGGTCATCTCATTTAAAATCCAACTTTTTTTTGTCCATATGAGCTTAGCTTAGTTAGTAAGAACAATGTATATTATATACAAGGTTCGGGGTTCAAACCCAAACAAAAAAAAAATAAAAAAAATCCAACTTTATGGTCCCCCACCAATTATGATGATGTGTTGTGCTCATTATCATGTGCGCCGACATAGCATAGCATGTATGAGTTGGAATTAACTTATTTCCATATCATTATTTTGGTTATCAATTGTTTTCTTCATTTTATAATACACTTAAATTTGTTTTCTGCTCATTTTGAAGCAAATGGAATAAGATTATGGAGCAGTTGGTGAACAAGAAAATCTCCAAAATACTACAAACGCTCTTGCCCTAGCTTCACCTATAGGGTTTTTTTTTGTTTTTTTTATCAAAGCTAGAAAAATTAAAATGCAAAGCAGGAGTAAGCCTAAACCTTATTACAACAAATAAGCAGGTCAACTATGACCATCTCACAATCTTAATTATTTAATCCTATGTATAAAAGAACTTACGTCATACTTACTATCCAGGCACACGATTTTAGCAAATGTCTCACAATCTTAATGATCCAACGATTAAATAAGAAAATAAATCGATCCTACATACATTTTACTTGTGCATAAATATGGTCTCATACCAACGGTACGATATATCCGTAGATAATTTGACGATGGTCAAAAATATATTTGTTGCGCTTTACTGTCACGAAAGGTTGAAAAAGTTATGAATTTTTTTATTTTTTTTTTGAAGAAAAAAGTACACCAACAAATTCAGTTAAATAAAATTAAATTCTTATATTATCAAGTTGAGTATTTGAACATCTTTCCGGGTGTGAAAAGGACAAAAACAGACTGATATACTCTAAGAGACATTTATTGTTATAATTCTACGAAGGGTTTTTAAAATTTAAAAAATGCCTAAACTATTTAATAATTTTTATGAGAGCATAAATTTTTTAATACACTATAAATATATCATAACTTATACTATTTTTTAGATGCAAAGAGTGAAAAATATGACTGAAACTCTGAAGTTTGTTTATATTTTGATTCTATTTATTTTCATATTTCTTGTCTTAATGGTATGTGATTCCGCTTTTATACAATTATCTAAGCCTTGTATATCAGATAAAGAATGTTCAATTGTGAAAAATTATAGAGCTAGATGTCGGAAAGGCTATTGTGTAAGACGCAGGATAAGATGAACTAGTTCTTTCTCTAACAAAAGAACTATACAATATATTGTATGCTAGAATATTCGAGAAGTTGTCATTTAGTATTTGCGTATGTACCAAATAATTGTATTTTGGAAAAAATATGTTTTTCATCCCTGTAATTATAGGCCGTTTGATTTTTCATCCCTGAACTTATTAATCCTTCCATTTTGCCCCTGTAATTACTAATTATTTGAAAGTTCGTCCCTCTTCCCGGATAATCACTGCCACGTCATCAAATTAGCAAAATGGCATGGGAATTGACAAAAATACCCCTGTCTTATTTTTAAAATTCTGAAAATTGTTTTTATAAATTAAAAAAATCTGAAAATAATTTTAAAACATAAAAAAGTTCTAAAAATATTTTGAAAATAACTTTTTCGAAAAAAAATGAAATAATTTTTCACATAATTTTAAAAAATATATAATCAGATTTTTTCGAAATTAATATTCTGATTTTAAAAAAAAATCAGATTTTTTAATAATTTTCGAAATTATATATTCTGATTTTAAAAAAAATATATAATTTTCCATTTTTTTTTTCATATTTCAAAAAATATATTTTTTAAAATTATATAATCGTAAATTTTTTCGAAATTATTATTATGATTTTTAAAAAAATCAGATTTTTTAATAATTTTCGAAATTATATATTCAGATTTTAAAAAATTATATAATTTTAATTTTTTTTCATATTTCAAAAAATTATATTTTTAAAATTTTTTTTATTTTTTAAAATTATTTTCAGATTTTTAAATTTTTAAAAATAAGCCAGAGGTATTTTTGTCAATTCCCATGCCATTTTGCTAATTTGATGACGTGGCAGTGATTATCCGAGAAGAGGGACGAACTTTCAAATGATTAGTAATTACAGGGGCAAAATGGAAGGATTAGTAAGTCCAGGGATGAAAAATCAAACGACCTATAATTACAGGGATGAAAAACATATTTAAGCCTTGTATTTTTAAAGTTGTGATTTTATACTCTAAGATGATTGCAATGATATGAAATAAGACAACAAATAATTTTATTTATAGATGTCTTTTTATCTCGTAAATTTGAAGGTATCCTCATGATTTGCATTCCAGACATATCACTCCTTTTTTTCAACCCAACCATCTAAAAAAATCAATATAATAGTTTAGTTGAAAATTAATTTTTATCTTACTTTTTATAAAAAAAATATATATATATTTATTCATTCAACTTTGTAGATGATGACGAATTCAGCAAGTACATCAAATCGTTTCAAGTAATAAATAACTAAGTTAACTTCTTCACATGAATAGTGTTTTCGACACGACTATTAAACTAAAGGCTTAAAGGCACTTTTGATCCCCTTATTTAAAAAAAAAAACAAAAAAAGAAATTTTGGTCCTCTCATTTAAAATCCAACTTTTTTTTGTCCATGTGAGCTTAGCTTAGTTAGTAAGAACAATGCATAATATATGCAAGGTTCGGGATTCAAACTCAGACAATTAAAAATAAAAAATCCAACTTTATGATCCCCTTATTACACAATTATTGAGTTTTCTTTGGTCCCCACCAATTATGATGATGTGTTGTGCTCATTATCATCTGGCGCCGACATAGCATGTATGAGTTGGAATTAACTTATTTCCATATCATTATTTTGGTTATCAATTTTTTTCTTTATTTTATAATACACTTAAATTTGTTTTCTGCTCATTTTGAAGCAAATGGAATAAGATTATGGAGCAGTTGGTGAACAAGAAAATCTCCAAATACTACAAACGCTCTTGCCCTAGCTTCACCTATAGGGTTTTTTTTTGTTTTTTTTTTTATCAAAGTTAGAAAAATTAAAATGCAAAGCAGGAGTAAGCCTGAACCTTATTACAACAAATAAGCAGGTCAACTATGACCATCTCACAAAAGGCCAATGCCTACATATAGCCTAGTGAGATGAATGAGTTTCTACTCTAGCAAAAGAATCGTAGATTATACTTTATGATTGAATATTCGAGGAGTTGTCATTGATTTTTATGCATGCACCAAATATTGTATTTTCTTTTTTCTTTTTCCAATTTTATGTACCTTGAAGTTATAATTTTGTACTCTAAGATGTTGGCAACAAAAGGCAATAAGGCGGAAAATTGTTTTATTTATAATGTATCCTTATCTAGTATATACATGGCCTCAATTTCAGATATATCACAGTATTTTCCCAACTCCACCACGAGAATCATTTCAATAATTAAGTTAAAAATTAATTTTTATCTTACTCTTTTAACTACAAAAGTAATAATCTTCTTACTAATCATTCACACAATATTAATTATGATTATGATTTCCTTCTTTTACCTAAAAAAATATTATTAATCATGTGAGGAGATTTTTAGTCCAACTTCCTCATTTTTCAACGCCTAACCTTACAATAGTCTACTGTTACCACCAATTGACAAATAAAATCATGTCTAAAAACATCTTCAACAAAACAAAAAAAAACATGTCTAACAAAATTAAATCTATGCCTTTTCAACTTCACGATTGAACTATACAAAAGATACTTCTAACTTTTCTTTGGTCAAGTAAATTTTTGTTTTCCAAACAATGTTTGTTAATTTTTGTAGTTTATTAAACTGCATAATTCTTTACAGCTTTACTCTCTTCTGGGGGTGCATGACTCAGTACTAAAATTAAACCAAGAAAAACATCAACAGGAACAAAACTTGAAGAGGGTGCCATTTAAGTGAATTGAACCTATTGAATTTGAGTATATTAATTCTAAGGCTCTATTTGTTTTTGTAGATATGAGTAGATAGTCCTCAATGTCTTTATATATAACATTTTCTATGCCATAACATGTTGATATAAATGTAATACAAATATTATGTTTGTTTGGGTGGAATTGAGCCTGAATCTTTTAAGTATAGTCTCAAATACGAGTATTTTAGATTAACAAACGTGGTTCCAAGGAATGAAGGAATTCATTAAAGGTGGTTAGCCTAATTTTCTGGCAGATAATAATTATTGGCAAAATGAATGGATACTTCAAACCAATAATATAATTTAACGAAGTTAGTATTTTCATTAGGCCACTCTTGGGTGCTTATTGAAGGTTTCAAGTCTTAGATCTAAAAATGTTGCAAAATCTTGTGAGGTTAAATGTTCCGTAACCAAGTTGCTTGGGCTCCAGTGGCAAGTAGCTTCTTCCAAGGACGTATCCGGGAAATACCGGGTTCGATTTCCAAGGAGAACAATGCTTGACCAGTGTACATGCCTCTACGCACGAGCCCCGGTCACATTATTGCATCAGTTATGGATGCGCATCGGTGCGTGCACCTTTACTTAGCTTTGAGTGACTTCAAGTAACACAAAGTGAACTCTAAATTTAGAACCTTGCTCTGATGCCGAAATGGCTAGGAAACCAATAGAAAATTCAATCTCTATTTCTTAAATGAGAAACTCACAATTTTATATATTTCAATGATAAGAATACATGTAGGAAGTGACCTTATTTGTAGTTATCCTACATGCCAGATTAAAGTTGAGTATCAATAATTAATGCATCAATGAATACATAATCTTCTTGTAGATATTGTACATGTCATACACAATGTGTTTAGAGTCAATAATAGGGTGGTGCAAGGGAAACACTAGCATACTAGGGTGGTGACAATAGATCTTAACCTTTATGCTATGTTACGTTGTCTAATATGTATCAATTCAGGAACAAAATTTTGTAGAGTCCATTTGTTTAGTTAGGAGGAAAGAAATACTAAATTCTTTCACAAAATAGCCAAGATTAAATGCACAAATAAATCTATCACTATTCATGAAGATGATCTAGTATATGATCCAGATGACTACATTCCTTACATTGTTGAGAACATTATGAATGCAATGCTTACTAATCTCCCTAGTAGTGAAGGTAAATCATGCAATTTTTTGATAAAATATATGGGGACATTGTGAGAACTAATGTCTTCAATGCAGTTTCTCACTTCTTTAAAATTAATAGGTTACTTCCTAACTACAATTCTAACAATGTGATTTTGATTCCTAAAAGTCTTGAAGCCACTAATATGGATAATTGAAGACCTATAACCTTGGCAAAATTCAAATTCAATATTTTCACACAATTGTTAGCCTATAGAGTTGCTTCTATCATGCCTAAAAGTATATATACTCACCAGAAGGGATTTAATCAAAGCAGAAACATTCGGAAGGCCTTTGACACATCAGATTGGAAATTTCTACTTGCTGAATTGCTTCAGTTTTGCTGATAAATTTTGCAACTAGATTAGTACTATTTTGCATGCCTCTAGGTTGTTAAACGTTAATACTGTTTTTTGTAAGAAGGTAAATTAGCTCATCCAAATTAACATCGAAGATAATCGAATCTGAGAGTTTAAGGAGGAGCACACTCCCAGATCCCAATCCAATACCACCACCAACCTAAGTGGATGGTTATTAATACCGGTTAAAGGTAAATTTGCTAGTTTTTTTCCCTGTTAAAGAGGGGTTAAGAAGCCAAGGAGGTCCTTAGTCCCCTCTCATGTGATTAGTGTATATGCATATGATTTAATGATTAGTTTTCTGTAAAGGTACTCTTGCTAATATGAATATTCTCAAGAATTGTTTTGACACATATGCTCAAGCACCATGACAAATTGTTTGATAAATGTTTAAATAAATTAATGATTATGAGAGGATGAACTTTATACACTATAAATAGATCAAATCTTATCCTACATTAGATTCAAAGAGTGAAAAATATGGCTGAAACTCTGGAGTTTGTTTATGTTTTAATTATATTTATTTTCATATTTCTTGTCTTAATACTATGTGATTGCACTTTTGTACCTTCTTCTCGTTCTTGTATAACAGAGATAAAGATTGTCCAAACGTGCAAAATTATAAAGGTAGATGTCGGAAAGGCTACTGTGTAAGTGAAAAGATAAGATGAACTAGTTCTTGCTCTAATAAAAGAATTGTACAATATATTATATGCTAGAATATTCGAGAGGTTGTCATTTAGTATTTGCGTATGCATCAAATAATTGTATTTTTAAAGTTGTGATTTTATACTCTAAGATGATTGCAATGATATGAAATAAGACAACAAATAATTTTATTTACAAATGTCTTCTTATCTTGTAAATTTGAAGGTTATCCTCATGATTTGCAATCCAGACATATCACTCCTTTTTTTCAACCCAACCATCTAAAAAAATCAATATAATAGTTTTGTTGAAAATTAATTTTTATCTTACATTTTATAAAAAATTAATATATTTATTTATTCATTCAAATTTGTAGATGATGTCGAATTCAACAAATATATCAAATCGTTTCAATTAATACATCATTTAGTTATCTTCTTCACATGAATAGTTCTTTTCGACACGACTATTAAACTAAAGGCTTAAAGGCACTTTTGATCCCCTTATTTAAAAAAAAAAAATGAATTTTTGATCCTCTCATTTAAAATCCTTGGAAAGGAGCTCAATAAATTAGAATATTTCCTAAACACCTCATAAATATATCAAATTGTTGTGTTGTCCCTTACACACTTGGAAAGGAGCTCAAATCATAAAATTGATTATGATTAAAATTGAATATTATTTAACTTATAACTTTTATTTACTTTTTTCTTCAATTTTATGGTTTGAACTCCTTTCTAAGAGTGAAAAGGACCAATACAAACACATAGATATATTTAAGAGGCATTTAGTATTATTCTAATTTTATGAAGAGTTTTTAAAATTTTATAAATGTTTAAACAATTTAATGATTATGAGAGCATGAACTTTATACACTATAAATAGATCAAATCTTATCCTACATTAGATTCAAAGAGTGAAAAATATAGCTGAAACTCTGAAGTTTATTTATATTTTGATTATATTTATTTTCATATTTCTTGTCTTAATAGTATGTGATTCCACTTTTATACATTTTTCTATTCCTTGTATAACAGATAAAGATTGTTCAATCCTGCAAAATTATAAAGCTAGATGTCGGAAAGGCTATTGTTTAAGACGCAGGATAAGATGAACTAGTTCTTTCTCTACCAAAAGAACTGTACAATATATTGTATGCTAGAATATTCGAGAAGTTGTCATTTAGTATTTGCGTATGCACCAAATAATTGTATTTTTAAAGTTGTGATTTTATACTCTAAGATGATTGCAATGATATGAAATAAGACAGCAGATATTTTTTTTATAGATGTCTTTTTATCTCGTAAATTTGAAGGTATCCTGATGATTTGCATTCTAGACATATCACTCCTTTTTTTTCAACCCAACCATCTAAAAAAATCAATATAATAGTTTGGTTGAAAATTAATTTTTATCTTACTTTTTGTAAAAAAAAAATATATATATATTTATTCATTCAACTTTGTAGATGATGACGAATTCAGCAAGTACATCAAATCGTTTCAATTAATAAATCACTAAGTTAACTTCTTCACATGAATAGTTGTTTTCGACACGACTATTAAACTAAAGGCTTAAACGCACTTTTGATCCCCTTATTTAAAAAAAAAAAAAACAAAAGAAATTTTGGTCCTCTCATTTAAAATCCAACTTTTTTTTGTCCATGTGAGCTTAGCTTAGTTAGTAAGAACAATGCATAATATATGTAAGGTTCGGGGTTCAAACTCAGACAATAAAAAAAATCCAACTTTATGGTCCCCTTGTTACACAATTATTGAGTTTTCTTTGGTCCCCCACCAATTATCAGGGCCGGCCCATAGCCCGTCGAGGCTGGGCGACGACACCGGGCCTCCAATTTTTTGGGGCCCAATTTTTTTTTTTATATGTAAGACATGAAAATAATGGTTATATATCTATTAAAAGTGGATTTTTTCAATTTGTATAGCTTGCTTTAGTGGCGTGGCCACTTTTTGTTGAGTGTGAGGTCATGTGTTCAAGACCCACCAAAGTGTGATTTCTAATATTTTTTTTTTAAATAACTTATTTAATTTTTTGGGGCCCTGAATTTATTTTTTTTGCATCCCTTATAAAATTAAAACCGGGCCTATGAATTTGTAAAGACGGCCCTGCCAATTATGATGATGTCTTGTGCTCATTATCATGTGGCGCCGATATAGCATGTATGAGTTGGAATTAACTTATTTCCATATCATTATTTTGGTTATAAATTTTTTTCTTCATTTTATAATACACTTAAATTTGTTTTCTGCTCATTTTGAAGCAAATGGAATAAGATTATGGAGCAGTTGGTGAACAAGAAAATCTCCAAATACTACAAACGCTCTTGCCCTAGCTTCACCTATAGGGTTAATAACACTTAGTACTAAAATTAAACCAAGAAAAACATCAACAGGGAACAAAACTTGAAGAGGGTGCCATTTAAGTGAATTGAACCTATTGAATTTGAGTATATTAATTCTAAGGCTCTATTTGTTTTTGTAGATATGAGTAGATAGTCCTCAATGTCTTTATATATAACATTTTCTATGCCATAACATGTTGATATAAATGTAATACAAATATTATGTTTGTTTGGGTGAAATTGAGCCTGAATCTTTTAAGTATAGTCTCAAATACGAGTATTTTAGATTAAAAAACGTGGTTCCGAGGAAAGAAGGAATCCATTAAAGGTGGTTAGCCTAATTTTCTGGCAGATAATAGTTATTGGCAAAATGAATGGATACTTCAAACCAATAATATAATTTAACGAAGTTAATATTTTCATTAGGCCACTCTTGGGGTGCTTATTGAAGGTTTCAAGTCTTAGATCCAAAAATGTTGCAAAATCTTGTGAGGTTAAATGTTCCGTTAACCAAGTTGTTTCGGCTCCAGTGGCAAGTAGCTAATTTCAAGGACGTATCCAGGGAATACTGGGTTCGATTCCCAGGGGGAAGAACGCTTGACTAGTGTGCATGCCTTTGCGCACGAGCCGGATTAGTCGCCCATCTTTAGTGGATCAGAAACTGGTGCGAAAGTAAAAAAAAAAAAAATGTTCCATTGATAGCATGGAATAAGCAACTAGCTAGAAATAGAACAAAATAAATGTCTCTTTCTTTCTAATCGGATGTTTTTGACCGTTGAAAATTCAGGGTGACATGGATGAATGCTTTTTATGTCAACCAATCTAATTGTTTGCATTCAGGAAGAATTGAATATTTGAGTTAGGACCCCGTTGCTATGATATATTGTTAATGTACCACATTATAAGTTGTTTGTACCTCCCTATTTCATTATTATTATTTGGGTACATTTATTTAAGAATTCACCCTGTCCTTTTTATTTATACTAATTAGTAATAAAACAATAATAATAAACACAAAGTGGACAATTAACTCGGTTGACCTAGCTGAAAGTAAGTTATAGAGTATAGACACAGACATTGTGGGAAACAGAAACACAAAAACCGAAGGATGCAAACAAATTCACAAAACCAAAAAATTCGATGTTAAAAAGTTGAATGCACATCTAATCTTAGTCAATCTATGATGTCAACGTTTGTTGAGGGGTGAGTTTTGAAGAAAAAGCCCACTATTGGAGCAGTTATGGATGCGCATCGGTGCGTGCACCTTTACTTAGCTTTGAGTGACTTCAAGTCACACAAACTGAACTCTAAATTTAGAACCTTGCTCTGATGCCGAAATGGCTAGGAAACTAATAGAAAATTCAATCTCTAATTCTTAAATGAGAAACTCACAATTTTATATATTTCAATGAATGATTATGTATTTTGAACTAAATACACCACAAAGATTCAGATTGATATTACCCAGTGATCCGATTTAGTACAAAGACAAATTATTTATAAAAATCGATAATACAATAGTTTATGTTAAACTTATCATATGTATCATGACTTTTATTATTCAATAAAATAAAGGATTTTTAATTATACTTGTTGTAAGATTAATAAAGTCTCTAGAATGGATAGTTCATATGATTGAACAATAAGTGTAACTTAATCATGAAATTACATTAACATAAAGAACACTATATTTAAAAGTACATGTAGTCAAGCTTTAGTCTAAATTCGTGTAATAGTAAAGCGTATAGACTATTATGTATGTAGACTGATGACTACCTTTCATGGGTTATGAATATGAAATATTAAGTCTATACACAGGTAGAAATATTATGAGCAATATTTATATTGGATTAACCCACCGTGAGAATACTACATAATATATATGTTATGAAAATGTCATAAGATATTCTCATAATGATAACGGTGTATACCACTCTTAGTCCTGAAACCACTATGATCCCTAGATGTGGAATCAAAAGTTTTATTGTCATTCGAATGTTGTCTGTAACAGGATAACCATAACGTTGGTTAATGGACATTTGATAAATCACGCTGAGGGACATGAGTGTCCTAGATGAGTTTATCCCTCCTTCGTAACATGAGATATATCTTTAGTCCTCTTAATGAAATATGATGGTAAAATTGCATGGTCATGCCGAATGAAGTTAATATGAGATATTTGACTTATTCGTTACTCAGTATATTTCGGGATCAAGAAATATAAATACCGAGCTATAGAAGGGTGACACAATATTTGCCTTGTGTTCGATATAGATATGAGGACAAAGGAGTATTTGTACACATGAACATTATCATGAAAAAGGTTTCGTCAGATCACTTGACATTCTTGTCATTTGAGTAGGCGTGATGTGTTGTTAGATACCGCTCACTATTTATAATATTAAATATAAGATTTAATAGTATTGCCAACGTTACATTAACATATAGGAACACACCCAATTGAACGGTAAAAAGGAGATATATAAGTAAAACTTATAAGATGGGGTGCTAAAAAATGACGCTAATTAGTTAGCGTAGGCTGATTGGTTAATGGGCTTATAAAAGCCCAAAGCCTAGTAGTGATTAATTGACTTGCAGAGCACACAAAGTTCTTTAAAGAAAATTTATCTTCTCCTCATAAACAACACTCCCTCTCATACAAACTGACCATAATACCTCCGGCGTGAGTTAACTCACACTTAGTTAGCTGAAGTATAACCTGTGTGAGTTAACTCACGCTGAGTTATAACCTATATGAGTTAACTCACGCTGGGGTTATAACCTACACGAGTTAACTCACAGTGGGGTTATAACCTACATCAGTTAACTAACCCTGGGTTATAACCTACGTGAGTTAACTCACACTAACTTAAGTCAGGTGGCAAGTGTGAGTTAAGTCACGTTGGGTGTAACACATGTGTGAGTTAACTCACGCGGGGGTATTTGGGGTAGTTCGGTTGCAAATGAGACAAACTTAATGGGAGAAGAACAATTTTCTTATATAAATAGAACCGTTGTGTTGAAGTCAGAGGTTACACGTTTTTGTAGAAACGCTAAAACCAAAAAACAAATTAACCCTAGTTCTCTCTGAACCTCTGATCACTTGGCTAGCACCAAGAACCAGAGGAGAACTATTCGTGTGGATGGGTGGAGGCACTGGTACGTTGCTTTGTTGTGATCGAAATCTTTTTATGCACTTCAAGGTAACAATTCCACCAATGATAATGTCAAATTTGTAATGATCAAAAGATAGGAAATCATTTTTTTTTTAAATTTCTACTGCCTTTAATGATCTCGATTTCCCTCCAAAAAGAACTTATGTGGTACTATTCAGACACACGGTTTTAGCAAATGTCTCATATTCTTTATGATCCAATGATTTAATATAAAATATAAATTGATCATATGTCCATTCTACTTGCGCATAAATATGGTCTCAACCCAAGGATGCATTATATCCGTAGATAATTTTACGATGGTAAAAAATATGTTTTTTTTCCTTTACTATCACGAAAGGATTAAAAAGTAATGATATTGTTTTTTAATGGTAAAGTACACTGAAAAGTTGGTTAAATAATATTCAATTCTATTGATTATCAAGTTTATTATTATTTGAAATGCTTTCTAGGTGTGTAAAGGACAAACAGAACACAGTGATATACAAAGAGACATTTATTATTGTAACTTTATGAAGGGTTTTTAAAATTTTAATAAATGCCAATTAACTATTTAATTATTTTTATGAGAGCATAAATTTAATACACTATAAAATATCAAATCTTATCATATTTTTTAGATACAAAGAGCGAAAAATATGACTGAAACTCTGAAGTTTGTTTATGTTTTAATTTTATTTATTTCAATATTTCTTGTCATAATAGTATGTGAATCTTCTTTTTTTCCAAGTTCTCCAGTTTGTAAAACAGATAAAGATTGTCCACAATTGAGAGGTTATACTGCTAGGTGTCGTAAAACCCAATGCCTACTAATCCCACGAGGATGAATGTGTTCCAGCTGATCTAGCAAAAGAATTGTAGATTCTACTTTATGCTGGAATATTCGAGGAACTGTCATTTGGTTTTCGTGCACGCACCAAATAATTGTATTTTCTTTTCTAAATTTTATGAACCTTGAAGTTATGATTTTGTACTCTAAGATGTTGGCAACGAAATGAAATAAGGTGGAAAATTGTTTTATATATATATATATATATAGGATCCTTATCTCGTAATATTTACGGTATCAACTCTGACATAAAATGTTGATTATGTTGTATGTATGTTGAATATTACAACTCTGACATGCAAATGTCGAGTAGAAAACGTACCAACATGCAGATACGTCTTAGGAATGAGTTGCATTTCCCCACATATATGTTGATGTATTAATGTTGATGTATTGTGAATGTTACGTGTGTTTCTTTAATTTTTTGAACCTGAGGAGTTATGATAATGATGATGTGTGAATGATGATGTATAATTTGATGAAGAATTTGAATATATTGTAAATGTTGACTAAAGATGCTATGTCTATTTATATATTATTCATGTGTCACAACTAAATGTTATGACATATATTCTCACCCCTTTGTTGTTGTTGCATTTATGGTGTATGTACTATTCGGGTACAGATACTCCAGACAGAGAGCTCTAGTTGCGGGACGCTTAGGAGGTGACGAAGGGGATTTACTTCCGTTGTTATTATTTAGTGATTTTTTGTAGTCGAAAAACTCGTGCTCTGATTTGTAACACTAGGGTTAGGGGCAAACATTGAATGTTTAATTCTATCAAGTTTAAGTCTTGTGAAATTTTATGTTATTTTCCACAAATAATGTTGAGGATCATATTCTTTTATTTATGAAATATTTTGAAGTATCCACCAATGCTGAAATATGATGCATTATTTATTTATTTATTGATAGACTAACGAGTATTGTGTAAAATCCTTTCATTTAAAGATATTATTGTTTTATGTAACCCAAAAAAAAAAAAGATATTGTTGTTTATTAAATCAACATCGAGAATTAGGGTGTTATAGATAACCTTAAACTTTTGGGAATTAGGATCACGACATCCAACCTTACAATTTTGATATTTGTCAGTTGAGTTAGGACTGTTAGACACACACATTTTTTATAGAACTATTTTTCCTTTAATTTAATCATTCATTTATTAGATAAAATATGACATGCATTGTTAGTGTAAACTAATTTTACATTAAGGTCCAATAAAAATATAATAGCTTGTGGCAGTTATATTTTAAAAAAAAAAAAAATGGTTGCAAAATAGACTTACATGGTAAGATGTTGTGTTGGTAAAAAAAAAGGAAATGGCAAGATAATGTGTTCACATAGGATGACAGTGTAAATATTGCATATCCATTAAACTTGTATTGTTATTATTAGGAAAATGAATTTGACAAATTATAAATTCTACACTATTTAACATTTGAAAGATTAATAAAATAAACCATATGTAATTAGATATATACTATATTGGCGTGTAATTAAATCACCATAGTTTACTGGTTAGGCTTTGTAAGCGTAACTCTGGGCGACACAAAAAGAAGGAAGCTATACTCTAGGCTGCATACTGTGCATTCTCGAAAAGACAATAAACACAATATAAAATCAGAAGCAAGTTACACTTAAAAAAGTGAGGAAGTCTCTTGATCGGGTACAAACTTAAAAACTCAGGGCGTGCAAATAGAAATAACATAAGATTATTGGTGTAAATTTCATAACTTCAGGGTGTGCAGGTGCACCCTCAGTCCTTACTAGACAAAGAGGTAAATGCGGCCACAAAGAAGAATGAGCTGCAAATTTTAGTCTAACATTAATAACAAGATTGAAGGATGATGAAGTTACTGCAAATTTTAGTCTATTTATTTCCAATCTTAGAGGATAGGAAAAAATAAATCTCTGTGAGCTTAGCTCAGCTGGTAGGGATATCGCATATTATATACCTAGGCCGAAGTTCGAACTCCGGTCACCCCACTTCGCCACAATTAAATTGTGTGAGCTCTAACCACTAATCTACTTGAAAGAAAAAAAAAAAAAAAAAAAAACAATGGCAACAATGTTGGGAATCCTATTACCTGTAATGAGGTTGGTGGGGTATTGCCAATTTCTGGTCATAATTTGATTCCAAAAGGTTACGTTTCAATCAAAAAACTATTATTTTTTTCAATAACTTGCATGACAAGTTCTTTTTATTTTGACAATAAAGGTGATTTGCTTCCTAATTTATGGGGTTTTTGTGCTAACCATATTATTTATCCTATTGTCATTAGTAATTCTATTCAACACATTTCATTTATTCCTTGAAAAAAAAACACATTTCATTTACTTGAAACCTTATGCATCCACCAATAACTACATTACTAGAAAAATATTATGGACTTTTATCCACAATAAATAAGAACTATATTATTCCTTCATGGGAGATATCAACACCAGTTTGAACTAATCACAACTGTCATAGATTCATTTATCTATTGTGGATGCACAATTTACTTGGAGTAATGGCAAGGGTGGTTTAGCACACACCGAAAAGAGATTTGATATGGTGATTTGTAACAGTAATTAGTTTAACTCAAGAAATAATCAAAAAGAGAAACTAAGAGAGAATCCACTATCTATGATATATATTAGACAACTTTAGATGAGTTGAAACTCACATGAGTTGGTCTGATGGTAATGGCTTGAGACCTGAAAATGTGCTCCTCCTCAAGGTCTCAAGTTTGATTACCTCCCGTACCAATTTGGATAGATTAATTTAACTTCTTCAAAACAACAACATTGTATCTTCTTGTATCAATACGCAAATCCTTAATCTAATCCATAAAACAACAACAACGAGCATTACTAGTTCATGCAATGTAATAACCTATGATTATGTTGGTTATCATTTGTCCTCATGAGCATAACTTTTTTTTAGTTGGTAAAGATATCACATTATATATGTCGGGGTCGGGGTTCGAACCTGATTCCCCACTTATTCATTTTATGTGTTAAATTTCTAACCACTAGACTACTTGACAAAAAAAAAAAAACACTTAAATAAATTAGAATATTTCCTAAACACCTCTTAAATATATCAAATTGTTGTCTTGTCCCTTGCACACTTGGAAAGGAGTTCAAATCATAAAATTTATTATGATTAGAATTTAATATTATTTAACTTATAACTTTTATTTACTTTTTTCTTCACATTCACAATTTAATAAAATTGATGATGTAATTCTTATTATTATCAATTTTATGATTTGAACTCCTTTCTAAGAGTGAAAAGGACCAATACAACACAGATATACTTAATGGGCATTTAGTATTATTCTAAGTTTCTGAAGAGATTTTTAAACAGTTTAATGATTATGAGAGCATGAACTTTATACACTATAAATAGAGCAAATCTTATCCTACATTAGATTCAAAGAGTGAAAAATATGGCTGAAACTCCGAAGTTTGTTTATGTTTTGATTATATTTATTTCCATATTTCTTGTCTTAATAGTATGTGATTCCACGTATTTACCTTCTACTCGTTCTTGTATAACAGATAAAGATTGTCCAAACGTGCAAAATTATATAGGTAGATGTCGGAAAGGCTTTTGTATAAGTAGCTGGGTGAGATGAACGAGTTTTTGCTCTAGCAAAAGAAATGTACAATATATTGTATGCTAGAATATCCGTGAAGCTGTCATTTAGTATTTGCGTATGTACCAAATAATTGTATTTTTAAAGTTATGATTTTATACTCTAAGATGATTGCAATGATATGAAATAAGACATCAAATAATTTTATTTATAGATGTCTTCTTATCTCATAAATTTGAAAGTATATATCGCCATGATTTGCATTCTAGACATATCACACTTTTTTTGAACCAAACCATCTAAAATAATCAATTTAATAGTTTAGTTGAAAATTAATTTTTATCTTACTTTTTATTAAAAATAAAAAATAAAAAAAAAAGCTATTTATTCATTCAAATTTGTAGATGATGACAAATTCAGCAAGTACATCAAATCGTTTCAATTAATAAATCACTAAGTTAAGACAAAAAAATCATAAAAGTAATTACATCAATGATGCTTACTGCAGTATGACAAGAAAATAGAGTTCGATTACAACTGCAGTTTTTTATTCTTGAGGTATTTGCAAGAAAACTCTCGCGCTATATAGCATTACTCTAATGAGAATCATAAGCTGGTAATAAACAACAATACAAAAATATATTGGTAAATCTTGAGTCCAAAGCAACACTTGATCTTCACTCAATACACATTTAACCGAATAGAATTATAAGTCTTGCACATTCAAACCCGGAGGAAGTGATTGCTTCAACTTATCAGTTTTCTCAGTATCAAACACGTAAAGTGTGCACAGATACTTGGAGCATCGAACCTTGAACATGACCACATCTTTGCTTCTCTTGATTTTCACTGAGTATGCATCCTTCCTCCTAGCAGTGAGTAGGAAGTCCTTAATCCCATTAATTTGCTTAGGCATTTTTTGTCTTCGCTGCTATTTCCTCTTCCTCCCAAAAAATCACAATCGGAACGCTCCTAATGCTTCTAATAGTTTATGTGAGCAAAGAAAGGTGTAGCATTTAGATGTAGCAACTGCAATAGCAGAGGAAGCAGCTAAGGATGCTATAATCAAACTTATCCTTGGAGCTTCATCTTCTAGTATATTTAAAAGTAAAAACATAAGCCTATGTCTGCGAAAATCTCAGTATGCACTCCAAGATATTGTACAGTTTAAAAATTGTCTATATGACTGTCAAACATGTATATTTAGGGAATCATTATTTGATATTGATTGATAAAACTAAATCGAAGTAACATAGTAATGAAACTAAATCCACCAAAAAAGTCATTAACAAAGTCAAAGTATCAAACAATAGCAAGATCTCATAATCTTCATTAACAAACACACTAACATTTCAATTCTAAAACCTAACATTACAAGTATTTAATTCAAAATTCAGAAAAATTCATCAAAATCACATAATTCGATTTAGTTTTATCAATCAATATCAAATAATTAATGTGCTCGCGATTTTCGGATATCAAACCATTAATTGATTTGAATCGTCAATCTTTGAACTCTCAATTTTTATTCTTGGGAAGGGAAAAAATGAGTAAAAACCCTTATCGAGACTTTGGATTCGGGGGTTGGTTTCGAATAGGGAAGGTGTTAAGCACCCTAAACGACTTCGGTACTCCGAAGGAACCGCTTACCTAGATTATCTTGTGCTAAACTACTTGTTTATTTGAAAAATTATTGCCTAATGTCTAAGTGAAAGAATGGAGGGAGAAGAAGTATGCTTTTGGTTATTTTTATTTGATTTGAAAGGACGAGTCCTCTGCCTACGTACCCTTTTTGGGAAAGGGATCAAAACCGACGTAGTTCCACTCAAGAATTTCTTTGGTGGGTTAGGTTGATTTTAAGATTTTTTTCGAAAATGGGTTTTAAGAAGAGAAAGAGGCCTCAAGGCATGAGATAAAGAAAACAAGTGAGATTGATTGATTTTAAATTTTGAAAATGATTGAAGTTGAATTAAAATTGATTGAGAATTTGATTAAGAAAATAAAGGAAAAAAGTTATTAAGAAAAAGATTTTTGAAGTTTTGCATATTTGATTTTTTTTTTGTGAAAAATGATTTTTTCTAAGCTAACGGTGAAAACTAACGTAACGTCGTAAAAAACTAACGGAAAGCGGTAAATAAAATGTGGTAGTGTCGGTGCATGTGTCGGTGCTTGTGTTACCTACATTATTACATCAATTCCTAAATACAACCCTAAGGCCTTTATGCCAAAATAAAATGCAAGAAATAAAATTACATCAATTCCCTATTTATACATACTAAGTCAATGACAAAATAAAATGATGAGAAAATTGAATATGCATGCTATGATTTAAGACAAAAATTAAATGGTTAGTAATCACAAGGAATATTATGATGAATGAGACATAAGAAATAATAAGCAAGAATTAAGATAATAAAAAATTTAAGATCATCATATAAGAAATAATAGAAAAAAAACAAATTAAAAGGAAAAAAAAAAAGGATGGATTTTTAACAATGATAGAAAATTAAAAATAGTGAGAAAAACATTTTTTGGAATTTTTTCTAAACGTAAAAATGTCAAAAAGAATAAAAAAACAGCATTTAAAAAGTAAAAACAATAACAAATAAAAATAATAAACAAATGCTCAGCAGGATTAATTCTGGACCATTGGATTAAATCAATGGTCCAAATTCAAACCTTGGTTTCATCATAGCCATAGGATCTAAGATCCAACAGTTGGATAAAAAAGAACATGGAATACTGCAAGCAAGGAACACGCATGTAATCTAAACAGAATCATCCTTGACCGTTAGATTAAAAATCAAACAGTCTAGATCTGAAGGTGTACTAAATATCACCATAGATTGCACATGCATGACCGTTGGATTAAAAAAAAGAAAGGATCTAAAGGTTCAGAATGAAAGGAAAGAGGAAACATATAGACCGGTCCGGTTCAAATGAACCTGACCGGTTCACACATGCCTATAAAAGTGATTGGGACCGGTTTTTTTCATATTTCCTCCTTTCTCCCTCTCTCTAAAACACTTTTACTCTCCCTTCTCTCTAGAAATGGCAGCGCCCATACTCCTTCTTCTCCGGCGAGGCAAGGTTTTCCGGCGCGGTGGCCGGTGGTGGCACCACCGCGCCGGAGTTCCAAAACTCCACCAAATTCAAAAAAAATTTCAGTTTTAAATATCCTTTTTCTTGCTAAACCCAAATCCGGTCTCAGAATTTCCAAAACAAACTCGTACAAGTCTAGATCTAGGAACAAAGATTCAAAAAAAGTGAGCAAAAAATACCTCTACTCTCTCTCTCCGGTTCGGTTTGGTTGCTCTCTCCCTTGTTCCGGTTCGGTTGCTCCGGTTCGTGCTTGCTTTCCCTCTGGTCCGATTCGTCTCTGTCTGTTTTGGTTCGGTTCTGATTTTCTAAACTTTGGTTTTGGATTGTGTTTGTTTGGAACTGATTTCGTGATTGTTGTTTGAGGTTATGTGAGGTTTGGATTTGTTGCTGTTAGTGATGAACAGCTTCGAATTTGAGCTTCTGGAATTTATCTGTTCTTCATGTTCATATGATGTTCATGATGAACTTTGTGAATTTTGTGTATTTGATTTGAAAAAGGAAAAAAAGAGAAAATGAAAGGTGTTTCTGATGGTGATTGGTGACTGCAGAACTGATTGGGGGACTGTGTGTACAGTGATTTTTTCTCTGACGCGTGAACAGTAATTTTCGGACCCATTTCCCAATGATTGACAGTGTTTAAATAGTGACGAATTAGGGTTGGCTCTGGTACAAACAAAAGACCAAAATGCCCCTGCAGCTGAGACTTGGAGAAAAAGATTTGACCAAAAAGATAAATAAATAAATAAAAAACAAAATGAATAAAAATAAAAATAAAAAAAAGAAAAGAAAAGAAAGAAAGAGGTCACGTGAGTGACTTCTTTTTGTTTTTTTCTAAAAAAATAAAAATAAAAAAGAATAAATAATAATAAACAAACTAGCCTAAAAAGAAAATAAAAAAGTCCCTTCGGAATCTGACATGAGGTACTTCAAAGTATCCTCCCTGCCGAAATTTCGATTGAAAAGATTAATAAAAAAAACGCCTTTTAAAATGCGATTAGCCATTTTAAAATGACTTGTCTGTTATGACTAAAAGGATTATAAAATGCGTTTATAAAAATGCAAATGGAGTGATTTTAAATGTTGTAAAAAAATGCAAGCGAGGACTTAAATGCAAGATGAAAGTTTTTAAATGATTAATGACGAAAAACACGAGTTTTAAAAAGGTAAAAAAACGAATAAAAGAGAATCTGAACTATTAAAAAATGTGGACAAAAAAGATTTCAAATGGTCCAAATTTGGGGTATGACAGATGCCCCTATTTAAGTTTCTTCGTCACGAAGGGTTTAAAAGGGGACCTTTTAAACCAAAGGGTCGAGAAGACTTAAATATATAAAAAAACGCCAATTTTGGACCGTTTGAAATGCCAGGGATGTGATGCTGATGAATGTGATAATATGACTGAATATGATGTAAGCATGAAGGTAAAGATGATGCAAAGACTGACTGGGAGACAAATGGATAGGTATCACTGGGGAAGGCAATGATAGGTAAGTATAAATGACATTGTTTCAAGGCGAAAGTAAAGACATGATTGGCCGACGAGTGGCGAAAGTAAAGGCGTGATTTGCCGACGAGTGGCGAAAGTAAAGGCGTGATTAGCCGACCAGTGGCGAAAGTAAAGACATGATTTAGCCGACGAGTGGCGAAAGTAAAGACATGATTGGGCCGACAAGTGACGAAAGTAAAGACATGATTGAGCCGACAAGTGGCGAAAGTAAAGACATGATTGGCCGACAAGTGGCGAAAGTAAAGACATGATTGGGCAACGAGTGGCGAAAGTAAAGACATGATTGGGCCGACAAGTGGCGAAAGTAAAGACATGATTGAGCCGACAAGTGGCGAAAGTAAAGACATGATTGGGCCGACAAGTGGCGAAAGTAAAGACATGATTGCGCCAACAAGTGGCGAAAGTAAAGACATGATTGGGCCGACAAGTGGCGAAAGTAAAGACATGATTGAGCCGACAAGTGGCGAAAGTAAAGACATGATTGGGCCGACAAGTGGCGAAAGTAAAGACATGATTGACCGACAAGTGGCGAAAGTAAAGACATGATTGCGCCGACAAGTGGCGAAAGTAAAGACATGATTGGCCGACGAGTGGCGAAAGTAAAGACATGATTTAGCCGACAAGTGGCGAAAGTAAAGACATGATTAGCCGACAAGTGGCGAAAGTAAAAACATGATTTAGCCGACGAATGGCGAAAGTAAAGACATGATTTAGCCGACGAATGGCGAAAGTAAAGACAAGACGGACCGACAGGGTTTGCTAACATCGTGGGATAACAAACACACGGTAAAAGATAATGGCAAGACGGACCATTAGCATTTGCTAAAAGCAAAGCCTCCGGTGAAAGTAAAGACAAGACGGACCGACAGGGTTTGCTAACATTGTGGGATAGCAAACACACGGTAAAAGATAAAGGCAAGACGGACCATTAGCATTTGTTAAAAGCAAAGCCTCCGGTGAAAATAAAGACAATGTAGAGCTTGGTATTAGTGAGGAGTAACTTGATAAGGGTAAAGCTTAGGGGAAAAAGAATTTGTATGAGGCTAAAGGGGAATGTATGTATGTATAGACTGATTACTGGTGAGACCTGCCACTTTGGAACATGTTTGATTTGATGACATTTTGGAGTTAGACACACTGGGTGTGGTATCTGAGGATAGTGAAGCAAAATATTGGGCAAAAATGCAACTATGTATGAATGATATTTATATGCGTGCTATGTATGCATGCATGAATGAATATGTATGAGACTCATATGACGGTGTAGTGGTAAGATTGTTGAGACAGGACTGGGCAGGTCTATAAGGAGAACGGCCCGGCATCACTGGACGAACACTCGCAACCTTCATTGGGGATAAAGCCACGGGGAATGAATCAACCATTGTTAGGGTACAGCCCTTAAACATACTGCTGGGGTAAGTCCTCACAAACCGGGGAAGAAGTCGCCATTTCACCAATGCAACACCGTATTGTCTTGTCTGAATAGTCATTGCTTTTTGTATATATTTTTTAAATCCCTAACTTTTGCCTGGACCGTCCTTTCGGATTTTGGATCCACCGGGGAGGTATTTTTTTTTTTTTTTTTTTTTTGCAATGACTACTGCTCCTTCGTTGAACCTGCTAGTTTCGGACCAACTGTTGACACATACTTCTGTATTTTCAAACTGTTCGATGGAGAACGTGCCATTTGAAATATTGTGGATTGGTGACATCTCTGGATCAGCCACACTAGTGATGACACTTTTAATGAGATACCATTGAAATAAGACACTGGATGGTAATGCAATTTATTTATAAATGATATTTGTATGCATGTTAGATGTGCATGAATGTTATATGCATGTATATGTATATGAATGAATGTATGAATATACGCATGAAACTTGTAGGACCGTATGACTGTATATAACAGGTGAAACTGACAAACAAGACTGGATAGGTAAGATAGGAGGTTGAACGACATCGCAGTACAAACACTCAGCAATCTTCATTGGAAATAAAATCACTGGCGATGAATCAAATTAATGTTGGGGTAAAGCACGATATCAAACCACTGGCAGGGGAAACAAACCATTAATCAGACCACTGAAGGGAGAATGCCCCATAATCAAACCACTTGAAGGGAAAATGCCCCATAATCAAACCGCTTGAAGGGATAATGACCCATTAATCAAACCACAAGCAGAAGTTGCCATTAATCAACCCACATGCAGAAATCGCCTTCAATCAAACCACTAGAGAGGTACCAACCCATGTTTTGGCAGAAGTCGCCATACATCAAACCATAGGCAGAAGTTGCCATTTGTAAACCAAAACCGAGTGCATTCTTCCATTTGACCCTCTTGCACTGTGATGTCTCTGTCTCTTTTTTTTTTATTTCATTTTTTTTTTTTTTTATATTTTTTTGAATCCCTAACTTTTGCCTGGACCGCCCTTTCGGGTTTTCAATCCACCGGGAACATGTTCTTTTTGTTTGTATGCCCCTAATTTTTGCCTGGACCGTCCTTTCGGGTTTTCAGTCCACCGGGACGCTCATTTTTGGCTTAAGCCGCCCTTTCGGGTTTTCGACTTAGCAAGCTTTTTACTTTTTTTTTTTGACAGAGGTCATCTCACAGCTTTTAGTCATGCCAACCTTGCAGAGTTTAACTGTCCTTGAGACGGATGTTGATGTATGTTTCACCTGCTCATAAGTTCAAAGAACATGTACTTGCTGTTTATGCTTTTCAAAAGACATGATAAAAGTTTTTTTTTTTTTTTTTTAAAAGATTTTTTTTGAATTTTTTTGCTTTAGGTATTAACATCAAAAATAGAAGAAAAATTTGCAAACAGAATAAATGAGAATTTTAAATAAATGGGCACAACCTCAAGTTAATGTAAATGGAATGGTGGCCTGCCAAGGCGTGGCTCCACAGATTTTAAAAGTTTGGAAAAATGGTAATTATATGGAAAAGGTACGTTGAACACAATAACCACTGTTTCCTCTACCAACTTTGAATTCCACTGTTTTGAGTCTTTGATTTGCAGACGCTTCAGATCGGAAGCCCTTTAACAGCTAAGATGCCCCAGATGAATCATATCTGATTTGATGCAATTACCTTGCCATGAGTCGGAGGTCTTTTGACGGCTGAAATGCCCCATATGAGTCATGTCCGACCAGATGCAGTTACTTTGTCATGATCCTTAACTTTTGCATAGATCGCCCTTGCGGGTTTCAACCTATCAGGATAATCATTTTTTTTATATGTCTCTAACTTTTGCATGGACCGCCCTTTCGGGTTTTCAGTCCATCGAGACGCTCTTTTTTTGCCTAAGCCGCCTTTTCCGGTTTGCGACTTATCGAGCTTTTTCATTTTAACAAAGTATTTCTTGACTGCATCGGTATACACAGGACATACAAGTTTAACCTCATGCTTTGTATTAGGCATTCATTGCTCCTGGAGTTTGTTTAAATCAGATAGCATAACTTTTGAGCACAATGCCACTCTCTTGACATTCATGGGGACGAGCCTTCTCTTGTTGAAAACATGCTTTTGATACAATTGTTCACGCCATACGGCAATAACACTTTTAAATTCAATCAAGTTTAGCTTTCATTGGAACTCCCGTTGATGGGACTTTGACCTTCATGTGAGGCATTGCCTTTATGTTGTATACTGAGGGATGGAGGGGGGGTTGCCCCTGCTGAAGTGTTTACTTGAAGTACAATATCCTTGCAAGGAAAATGGTGGCATCTCGTGCCAGTCTTTGTACATGAAAGTCCTCTTCTAGACAATCTCTTTTGATATTTGCAGCTTCGACGGCCAAGATGCCCCAGTAGGCGATAAATATCAGTGGAAGCTTCTTCATCATCCTCTTCTTCAACCTCGGATACAAGGAACTCAAAGTCGAGAGAGAGTACATGGTTTAAGTGTTCAACGGGTTTATTAATGCATGATTTGATTATTGACATAAACATTATGATTATGCAGATATGTGGAAATGATTAAAGAAACAGCTTTTTTTTGGTTTTTTTGTATTACCATTTTTCCAGAAAAAGCACAAAATAAAACAAAGTCGGGATCAAGACGACCTTTCACTAATGATGAAAATACATAAAGCAAAAATCCCTAAACAAATTCACTCTCGCCTCGGGTGGGACGAAAGGGTTTTTTTTTGAAAAACATAAAGCAACAAACAAACATACTAATTGAACAAAGGAGTAGTAGAAATAAACGTCAACAAATACCAAATTGCAACTAAACACTCCACAAGGTCCAAAGATCCGATAGAGGATTAACTTGCACATTCAGATCCAAACTCTTCGAAAGGTATGAGATCGTCTTCAATCAGTTTCTGGACCGCAATCTTCAAAGAAAAACAGCGCTCAACATCATGACCTTGTGCCCCTTGATGGAAAACACAAAAGAGATCAGGTCTCCATCGAGCCGGCAATATCTTCGGTATCGGAGGAGGTGGCCTGATTTGGACAAGGTTCCTCTCAAGCAAATAGGGAAGCAACTTTGCATATTTAATTGGGATTGGATCAAATTTCATTCTTGGAGCCTGTAGTCGAGGTTGTTGTTGATATTGTTGAAATTGGGACTGATAACCCAGATCTTGGACCGCGTTCATGATGGGCATAACAGCAGAAACAGAGAGAGGAGCCAGATATTGTTGTTGGCTTGGTTGAAACTGGGGTTGATAGCCCGGATCTTGAACATTGGTGATGGGTGTAACAGCAGCAACAGAGTGAGAAGCCAGATGTTGTTCTTCCTTCAAAGGATAGTACTGCTTAGTGTCATGATCTGGTGCCCCTTGATGGAAGGCACAATTGCGGTCAGGACGATACCCGGGAGGCAGCGTATTTGGCACATGAGGAGGTGACGGGGTTTGAACAAGGTTCGTCTTCAGCAAAATGGGAAGCAAATCCGCATATTTCACAGGAAACGGGTCGCACTGCGATGCTTTTTGGGCCTGATTTTGAGGTATAAGCGGTTGAGGAGACTGATTTTGAGGGATAAACCGCTGAGAACCCTGTTGTCGAGACCGTTTCATGCATATTGGCTGACATAGTGCCTGAGGCCTTTGTTGGACAAGCGGTGGATCCTTTGTAGCCATCAATGAAGATACAAGGCTAGTTAACTTCTCTACCTCAGCCCGAAGTGTTGTTATTTCTCCACGAAGCTCGTGGACCTCTTGCTCAAGTTGATCCATCTTTTGTGTTTGCACGAGTGTCTGCATATGTGAGCCGAACTTGGATGAAGACATCTGACCACTTTACTAATGAATTGACCCTTTTATGGAGAAGACACAGTGTGAGATACAGACTAGAAACTATGAATGCAAAATGATGCATGATATGCTTATGCAAAAATAGATTTTTTTTTTTATTATTATTTTTTTTTTTTTTTTTTTGAAGGACTTGTTAAAGTGAAATGTAAACATGGCAGAGGAACATGGTTTCATTTGAAAATTGTCAAGATATTTACAATAGGTTTCTTTTTCCAAAGGTAAGAACGAAACCAAGGAAGAAGTTCTTTAACATAAGCTAAAAGCTTAGTTAAGATTTTGGAAGTTGTATTTCTCGGTGTTCATTCTTACAAGGTCCATATCCGTGATGTTTACAAAAACTTGTCTAAGTCCTTCAAAAAAATTTTTTTGATGGAAAAGGTTGTTTATGAATGAATGCATGTATGCATGGTTATGCTAAGTGGATAGAATACATGGTGAGGGTAAGTTCCACAACGTTGGAGTCAATGGTAACAACGCCATTTGGTAAGGACTATGGTTTCAAATGTACCTGTATCACGGGTTCTACCAAGTTCCCAAAGTCTTTAACCACTTCCGAATATTTATCGGGTGACAGGAGTACTCCCATTCCAATTATATTCGTCGGAAAGTCTCATTTGGGTGTAGTATCGCGTATCAACTAATTCAAGAGTACTCTCGATTAGCCACCGCACTACGTTCCTAAAAGGCCAAGATGGGTTACAGGTGACTAAAGGTCCTCAACTTCAAAGGTCACTTGAAAATAGCATGCCAAACATGAGTACTCACGTTGACAACATATACTTCCAAGATCCCTCCGTTGAGTGGGGTTATCACATGTGCCAATACCGAAGAGTACTCTTGGCATGGAACTATGATTATACCACCGTCCTATCTTAAGTTTCCCTCAAGCTCGGGTGTAGAGCTTATCGCACCACTCACGTAATAAAGTAAACATGTAAGCAAATATTTACAAGATATAAACAAATAATAAAGCACAAAATAAAGAAAGTAAGGTGGGTTTAACCCGCATAGGACCTAAGTGTCCCCAGTGAAGTCGCCATTTCTGTGCTCGCGATTTTCGGATGTCAAACCATTAATTGATTTGAATCGTCGATCTTTGAACTCTCAATTTTTATTCTTGGGAAGGGAAAAAATGAGTAAAAACCCTTATCGAGACTTTGGATTCGGGGGTTGGTTTCGAATAGGGAAGGTGTTAAGCACCCTAAACGACTTCGGTACTCCGAAGGAACCGCTTACCTAGATTATCTTGTGCTAAACTACTTGTTTATTTGAAAAATTATTGCCTAATGTCTAAGTGAAAGAATGGAGGGAGAAGAAGTATGCTTTTGGTTATTTTTATTTGATTTGAAAGGACGAGTCCTCTGCCTACGTACCCTTTTTGGGAAAGGGATCAAAACCGACGTAGTTCCACTCAAGAATTTCTTTGGTGGGTTAGGTTGATTTTAAGATTTTTTTCGAAAATGGGTTTTAAGAAGAGAAAGAGGCCTCAAGGCATGAGATAAAGAAAACAAGTGAGGTTGATTGATTTTAAATTTTGAAAATGATTGAAGTTGAATTAAAATTGATTGAGAATTTGATTAAGAAAATAAAGGAAAAAAGTTATTAAGAAAAAGATTTTTGAAGTTTTGCATATTTGATTTTTTTTTTGTGAAAAATGATTTTTTCTAAGCTAACGGTGAAAACTAACGTAACGTCGTAAAAAACTAACGGAAAGCGGTAAATAAAATGTGGTAGTGTCGGTGCATGTGTCGGTGCTTGTGTTACCTACATTATTACATCAATTCCTAAATACAACCCTAAGGCCTTTATGCCAAAATAAAATGCAAGAAATAAAATTACATCAATTCCCTATTTATACATACTAAGTCAATGACAAAATAAAATGATGAGAAAATTGAATATGCATGCTATGATTTAAGACAAAAATTAAATGGTTAGTAATCACAAGGAATATTATGATGAATGAGACATAAGAAATAATAAGCAAGAATTAAGATAATAAAAAATTTAAGATCATCATATAAGAAATAATAGAAAAAAAACAAATTAAAAGGAAAAAAAAAAGGATGGATTTTTAACAATGATAGAAAATTAAAAATAGTGAGAAAAACATTTTTTGGAATTTTTTCTAAACGTAAAAATGTCAAAAAGAATAAAAAAACAGCATTTAAAAAGTAAAAACAATAACAAATAAAAATAATAAACAAATGCTCAGCAGGATTAATTCTGGACCATTGGATTAAATCAATGGTCCAAATTCAAACCTTGGTTTCATCATAGCCATAGGATCTAAGATCCAACAGTTGGATAAAAAAGAACATGGAATACTGCAAGCAAGGAACACGCATGTAATCTAAACAGAATCATCCTTGACCGTTAGATTAAAAATCAAACAGTCTAGATCTGAAGGTGTACTAAATATCACCATAGATTGCACATGCATGACCGTTGGATTAAAAAAAAGAAAGGATCTAAAGGTTCAGAATGAAAGGAAAGAGGAAACATATAGACCGGTCCGGTTCAAATGAACCTGACCGGTTCACACATGCCTATAAAAGTGATTGGGACCGGTTTTTTTCATATTTCCTCCTTTCTCCCTCTCTCTAAAACACTTTTACTCTCCCTTCTCTCTAGAAATGGCAGCGCCCATACTCCTTCTTCTCCGGCGAGGCAAGGTTTTCCGGCGCGGTGGCCGGTGGTGGCACCACCGCGCCGGAGTTCCAAAACTCCACCAAATTCAAAAAAAATTTCAGTTTTAAATATCCTTTTTCTTGCTAAACCCAAATCCGGTCTCAGAATTTCCAAAACAAACTCGTACAAGTCTAGATCTAGGAACAAAGATTCAAAAAAAGTGAGCAAAAAATACCTCTACTCTCTCTCTCCGGTTCGGTTTGGTTGC
The DNA here is from genome assembly GCF_003473485.1 of Medicago truncatula. NCBI lineage: Eukaryota > Viridiplantae > Streptophyta > Magnoliopsida > Fabales > Fabaceae > Medicago > Medicago truncatula. The sequence continues at coordinate 1,977,859 of NC_053048.1, read as the reverse complement.
TCTCTCCCTTGTTCCGGTTCGGTTGCTCCGGTTCGTGCTTGCTTTCCCTCTGGTCCGATTCGTCTCTGTCTGTTTTGGTTCGGTTCTGATTTTCTAAACTTTGGTTTTGGATTGTGTTTGTTTGGAACTGATTTCGTGATTGTTGTTTGAGGTTATGTGAGGTTTGGATTTGTTGCTGTTAGTGATGAACAGCTTCGAATTTGAGCTTCTGGAATTTATCTGTTCTTCATGTTCATATGATGTTCATGATGAACTTTGTGAATTTTGTGTATTTGATTTGAAAAAGGAAAAAAAGAGAAAATGAAAGGTGTTTCTGATGGTGATTGGTGACTGCAGAACTGATTGGGGGACTGTGTGTACAGTGATTTTTTCTCTGACGCGTGAACAGTAATTTTCGGACCCATTTCCCAATGATTGACAGTGTTTAAATAGTGACGAATTAGGGTTGGCTCTGGTACAAACAAAAGACCAAAATGCCCCTGCAGCTGAGACTTGGAGAAAAAGATTTGACCAAAAAGATAAATAAATAAATAAAAAACAAAATGAATAAAAATAAAAATAAAAAAAAAGAAAAGAAAAGAAAGAAAGAGGTCACGTGAGTGACTTCTTTTTGTTTTTTTCTAAAAAAAATAAAAATAAAAAAGAATAAATAATAATAAACAAACTAGCCTAAAAAGAAAATAAAAAAGTCCCTTCGGAATCTGACATGAGGTACTTCAAAGTATCCTCCCTGCCGAAATTTCGATTGAAAAGATTAATAAAAAAAACGCCTTTTAAAATGCGATTAGCCATTTTAAAATGACTTGTCTGTTATGACTAAAAGGATTATAAAATGCGTTTATAAAAATGCAAATGGAGTGATTTTAAATGTTGTAAAAAAATGCAAGCGAGGACTTAAATGCAAGATGAAAGTTTTTAAATGATTAATGACGAAAAACACGAGTTTTAAAAAGGTAAAAAAACGAATAAAAGAGAATCTGAACTATTAAAAAATGTGGACAAAAAAGATTTCAAATGGTCCAAATTTGGGGTATGACAATTAAGAAAATCAATGGCTGCCATTGTAGATGTATATTGAGAAAAAAGCTAGAGAAAATAATTAAGAAAATTTTATATATATATATATATATATATATATATATATATATATATATATATATATTATTGAGTCAACTCATGAATCAAACGAGTTGAACTATGTATAGCTTAAGTCAACTCATTTAGTTAACGAGCTTAATTTCCAGCTCATTTGGTTCATGAACCAAACTCAACGAGTTAATTGTCGAGTTGAGTTCCGAACTATATTCGAGTTGATTCGGTTCATTGTTAGCCATAGAGTGAATGAGAAATATAAAAAAAGATGGCTAAATTGCATTTTTGGTCCCTTAACTATTTAGGTAGTATCGCTTTGGTCCCTTAACTATTTAGGTAGTATCGCTTTTGGTCATTTCCATTAGTTTTAATTCAAAAACGTTAGGTTTTCTTCATCTTCTTCTTCTCTTTTTCATCTTCATATCATATTCATCAACCTTCAACAACAAGAATTCCAGAAAAATTCCAGAAGAAAATGAAAAATTAAAATGTTGAAACTAAGTTTAATCTATAGTAGAAGGTACTTTTTTAGGCTACTGTAGATGAGTTTTTATTTTTGATGCTCTTTAGTCTTTAATTTTGGTAGATAAACATCGTGAATCAAATTTGAGGAAGAAGAGAAGAAAAAACTAGCTAAAACATCGTGAACTAGTTTTCATAATAAACCAGATCGTAATCGGTTATGAACCGAACTCGGACTGGTTTCGAAAAAATAACCGGTTTTTACTTAAACAGGTTTTGCATATGAACCAAACCACAAAGTAGATTCAATCAGGTTTAACACATAGAGAAACTATTGACTCTATCAATGATGAAACAAGTGAGGGCAGTGCAATAGAGGAAAGAAAGATTATGAGAGGTACAAGTGAGGGCAGAGAAGAAAGATGAGAGGTACATGTGATGGGAGATCGGAGGTACATGTGGTATTTGACACTGCTGTTCTATTTTTTGGTGTACAAGTAGATTTCTACTTCTGATACACGCATATGATCTGCTTGCTCTCTGATTTTTTTTGTTGGCAGTTTCAAATTTTGACATAATTTGTGGCTTTTTTGCCCCCTAGTTTGTAGATGCTTTCTAGAGATGATGGTTAATCAATCCAATTTTTGTGATGGCGCGCGCATATATATATATATATATGAGAAATGATATTTGTACAACTATTTTAGTACAATTTTTGTACAACTTTCTCTCTCATATTCATATTATGTTCTTATTCTCTCTACCTTTTTTTTTTTTTCTCTCTCTCTCTCTCTTGTATTTTATCAATGAGAAAAGAGAACAACAAAAAAGTCTCAAAGGTTGTATCAAAATGGTTGTCAAAATATCACTATTAGATATACACACATCTATGTTATTGTTAATTGTTTAATAATTAGTAATTGTGAATCGATGCCTATTTATCGTCCAGTAATCGACATTTTAAGAATATTTGTCACAATATGGGTAATTACTTTGTGATTAGATACGCTAAAAAAATAGAATTGAAACAATATAAATAGCTAGGAAGTAACTACAAAATTACTAGGAACTTACGGCTTGAGTCTTACTTTAAAATGAGAATTGTTGTTGACACATTGCATAAGGTTGTGTCACACTAGTAATTTACTGAAATGCCCCTCGGCAGTTAAGTGCCGAATTATGGAATCGGCTGCAGTTAACTACCGAGGAAAACTAAAAACTTCGGCAGTTAACTGCCGAGGAAACCTCAACCCTTTTTTTTTTTTTTTGACAAAAACCATAAATTGTCATTAATAATATTTATTGATTTTGAATGTTTCAATCATTATTTTGGTACGTTTCAAACAATTGCAGTACTATACTTATGCGTATATATCTTAATAAGAATAGCATTTAAATCAGTGTAAAAATTAAGCATTTGGATATTGTTTTGCACATTAATTAAATACAAATAATAATAAAAAAATCGTTAAAATAATTGTGCACAACGATTTTTTTTAAGGTATAATATGTTGTTATATTTTCTACATTAAAATAATTGTGCGCAAAGATTTTTTTTTTATTTAAGTAATTTACAAAACAATATTCAAATGCTTAATTTTTACACTCATTGAAATGTTTTTTGAGGACTTAAGATATATAATGATTGAAAAAAAAAAGAATATCATTTAAATCTTGACCAAAAAAAAAAAAGTATAATACTACAATTGTTTGAAACGTACAAAATAATGATTGAAACATTCAAAATCAATAAACATTATTAATGACAATTTATAATTTTTGTCAAAAAAAAAATAGATTTGAGGTTTCCTCGGCAGTTAACTGCCAAAGTTTTCAGTTTTCCTTGGTAGTTAACTACAGCCAGTTCCATAATTCGGCAATTAACTGTCGAGGGACATTTCGGTAAATTACTAGTGTGACACAACTAATGCATATGTGACAACAGCAATTCTCCTTTAAAATTATGGTGTCAATATCCTAGCCAAATAGTTAGGAATCTAAAATTTTGATTACCATTTTGCTATGTATTAGTTTGAAAATAGCTAGAATTTTCAATATATTAGTTGCCAATTAGCTAGAAAATATTTTGCAAGGCAATTTGCCGCCCAATCCATGCTACGTCCAGTATGACAGCTAAATCACAACTAAAAGGTAGCTAAATGAGTTTTTCTAGCAATTGGCTGCGTGTTAGCTACATTTTTTTCATAGCAAATCGGTGATTTTCTTGTAGTGAATCGAATATGAGACATTATATTGAGGAAAAATACACTTCCAGATCCTAAACTAATACCACAAGATCTACCCAAGTGGGCGGTTTTAATACCGGTTAAAAGTAAATTTGCTAGTTTTTTCCCCTGTTAAAGAGGGGTTAAGAAAGGTGATCCCTTGTCCCATCTTAAGCTAGTGGAAGATGGTGATATTTTTTTAATAGAGGTCGTAGAGGTTCCTTAGTCCCCTCTCATGTGATGTGTATATGCATATGATTTAATGATTTTCTGTAAAGTTATACTTGCTAAAATGAATATTTTCAAGAATTGTTTTGACATATATGTTTAAGCACCATGGCAAATTATTAATCTAAGCAAGTCTACATTCTACACAGGCTCTTTTCCTCAAAGATGGGAGTATTTGATTGCAAATTTTTTGGGTTTCTCTCGAGGTTCTATAGAAGCTTCTTAGCATATCATATACCTTTTCTAATTAATTCTCTTAATTATGTTATCCCATGTATAAAAGAACTTCTTTTGGTACTATTCAGACACACAATTTTAGCAAAAGTCTCACATTTTTTATGATCCAATGTTTAAATAAAATAAATAAATTGATCCTACGTACATTCTACTTGTGCATGAATATGGTCTTAATCTCAACGGTGAATTATATCCCTAGATAATTTTACGATGGTCAAATTTTTTTCCCTTTACTATCATGAAAGGATAAAAAAGTAATGAACTTTTTTTTGAAGGATAAAGAACACCGAAAAGTTTGTAAAATAATATTTAGTTCTTATTATTTTTTTTTTTGAAGGGATTTAGTTCTTATTATTATCAAGTTTGTTATTTGAACTTCTTTCTAGGTGTGAAAGGGCAAACACAATAGGCTGATATACTCAAGAGACATTTATTATTATAATTTTATGAAGGGTTTTTTGAAATTTTAAAAATATGCCTAAACTATGTAATTATTTTTATGACAGCATAAATTTTATACACTATAAATATATCAAATCTTATCCTATTTTTTTAGATGCAAAGAGCGAAAAATATGGCCGAAACATTAAAGTTTGTTTATGTTCTGATTCTATTTATTTCCATACTTTTTGTCGTAATAGTATGTGATTCTAGTTATATACCTATTTCTCATCCTTGTACAACAGTGAAAGATTGTCCAGAAGTGAAAAATTATAAATCTAGATGTCTGAAAGGCTTGTGTATAAGTGGCAGATTGAGATGAACAAGTTCTTGCTCTAGCAAAAGAATTGTACAATATATTGTATGCTAGAATATTCGAGGTGCTGTCATTTGGTATTTGTCTAAGTTGTCTAAGCACCAAATAATTGTATTTACCCCCTATTTTCAAGGACCTTAAGTTATGATTTTATACTCTAAGATTATTGCAATGCAATAAAATAAGGCAGCAAATAATTTTATTTATAGATGTTCTCTTATCTCGTAAATTTGAAGGTATCACCATGATCTGTATTCCAGACAAATCAAACTTGTTGTCAACCCAACATCTAAAAAAATCACTTTAATAGTTTAGTTGAAAATTAATTTTTATCTTACTTTTTATAAACAAATAATAATATTTATTCATTCAAATTTGTAGATGACGACAAATTCGGTAAGTGTATCAAATTGTTTCAATTAAAAAATGAGTAAGTTATCTTCTCCACAATTTTTTTTGTTTTCGACACAACAATAACTAAACTTGATTAATAAAACAATTAATGGGGGGATTCGCAAAGAGTTGTTGTTAAGCATAAAAATTCGCAAAGAGTTGTTATTAAATATAAAAGTAACGCTGAATTAGAATGATGAGCGTGATTAGGATTTCTCAGATCTCCTTTCCGCTCCTTGATGGGGAAATCAAATTTCTAGTAAGAACTATTATTTGATGGGGAAATCAATATGAACATCTATCATAAGTTTACTAATTATGTTTTATGTTGGCAACTTCTTTGAATGTGTTGTCCGAAAAGACGAGGACTCAATTGTAGGAGGGTTTCTGTAGTAATTTTATATATCAGTCTAATTTTATTATTTGTTTGTTTTGTTTTCAGTTTGTTATTTTCATCCCATTAGGGTTTTGCTATTTCCCTATTTAAACTTAACAGTTGTAGCCAATGAGGCAACTTTAATTAATTCAATAATATTTTAGAGAGTTTTTCTCAATTTATGATGGATTCTGGAATCCTATTTTCGCAAGTTTGTTGCTTCCATACTTGTTTCTTTTCAACCTAGGTTTAGCGCTTGCTAGCCTACGCTTCCAACTGCGTCGATCGGTATTAGAGCCTGGTTTCTTCTGTTCTTTTCCTAACATGATCAGCCATGGAGAACAACCGGTGACTAAAACTGCGGCCACCAGAGCTATCAGATGATAGCGTTGACAGTTAAGGTTGACAACATCAACAACAACAACAAAAATCAAACAGGAGATGTGGATCAGTTAGGGTTCCACGTGGTAGAAACAATCGAATTATTGAGGATTCAAGTTTTTCAAAGGTGGAGAAAATTGATTTCGAAGAGAAAATGTCGAACCACTGAAAGAAGCTGTTGATTTAACTAGAACAGGCCAATTCAACTAAATCTATTAAAAAGGATCAGAAAGCAAGAAGTAAGGCAGCTATGGAAACAATTGATGTGATGTGGATCACTTTATTGAAGAAAATAATATATCCACGGTGAATTACAAAGCAAGATGTAAGGTAGCTATGGAAATAATTGATGTGGATCACTTCATTGAAAAAAAATCATATATAAGGGTTGAAAATCACAACAAGTTCAAAAGTAACAGCGAAGATTTCCCTACACTAGTTTGCACGGACCTGGCCGCTAGAGGTAAAACTGCTCGTATGGATGCAAAAGGGAAAGTAACTAGTTTAGTTACTAAAAAGGACTATAACTTGGCAACCAAAATAGAGGAGGCAATAGAAAAGGAGGAGAATTTGGAGGCTATCACACAAGAAAGTGTCCGAATAGAGGGAACTAGGCTGGAATATTCAATGCCTCACACTTATTGGGTTACTTGTATTTCTTATGTTGTATTAATTTATGGTGTTGGGAGGCATAGAATCGTGTGTGTGGGATATTCGCTGTGGAAGAGCATCTACTACATTCCTTGAATGGCATAATGGCAACTGCTATATTTTCCAAAGCTAACCATCTTTGCATTACACTCAATGGGATCCTGGAGGGTGGAGGGTGGTCTCTTGTTTATTGGAGTAGTCAATATACATGGGAAGCTCTTTATCAGAATGAGAACTCGAGGTCCAGTTCTTCATAGGCGGAGGAGACTGATGTAGGAGTTTCCTTAGTAATTTTCTATTTCAACCTAATTTTATTATTTGTTTGTTTTGTTTTTAGCTTGTTATTTTCGACCTATTAGGGTTTTGTTATTTCCCTATATAAGCTAACAGTTGTAGCCTAAGAGACAACTTTCATTAATTCAGTAATATTTTAGAGCGTTTTTTCTTCATTTATGGTGGATTAAATAAGCACTAAACCTAGGTTGAATAGAAACAAGTTTGCAAGCGACAAACTTTCATTAATTCAATAATATTTTAGAGCGTTTTTTCTTAACTTATGGTGGATTTCAGAACACTGTTTTCGCATGCAAACTTGTTTCTATTGAACCTAAGTTTAACGCTTGATAACGTACGCTTCCGACTGCATCATCAATGATTTCTTTCGAGCAAAAGTCAAAATTTCTTTCGAGCAATGCCGCAATGGGTAAAACCTGATCATTTTTCAAGGACAATAGTTCCAATCTAATTATATTGTTAATGTACCACGTTATAAGTTGTTTGCACCTCCCTATTTCATTATAATTTTTGGGTACATTTAATTAAGAATTCACCCTATCCTTTTTATTAGTACTTAGTTAGTAATAAAACCATTGGCGTATCCAGGACCCTGAGTCAGGGGTGCAAATTTTTTAATGTGACCAACGTTCCACTCCAATAGAGTGAACGAGAAATATATAAAAAAAAAAAACAGAAAGAAAAAAAAAATCATATTTATTGAGTGATCATGAAATAGGTTGGCACATGATCTTACTCTACGAATTTGTATACACTTGCAGGTTAAAACTTATATTATAACAATGGTTGTAAACTATTTATGTTCATAAACAAGTTGTTTTAGGGTGTTGAAGTCAAATGCAGCTCAAGGAAGGGCACAATTTCAGACAAGTTGAAATGAATGGGAAACAAGTTGTGACAGAATAGAATCATGTAATGTTAGTATACATGTATAATTTGTTATTCTAAACAAGGATTTTGTAATTCATCTACTGAAAGTAAGTTATAGACACAGACATTGTGGGAAACAGAAACACAAAAACCGAATGATGCAAACAAATTTACCAAAACCAAAAAATTCTGTTAAAACGTAGAATGCACATCTAACCTTAATCCATCTATGATGTCAACGTTTGCTGATGGTGAGTTTTGAAGTAAACAGCCCACTATTGCATCAGTTATGGATGCGCATCTGTGCACCTTTACTTTGAGTGACTTCAAGCCACACAAACTGAACTACGAATTTGGAACCTTCCACTAATGCCAAAATGGCTTAGAAACCAAGAGAGAATTCAATCTCTGATTCTTAAATGTGAAACTCACAATTTTTTAAATTTCAATGATGATAAATGAGAATACATGCAGGAAGTGGCCTTATTTGTAGCAATCATAATTCAAGGCCATGTTGCAGCTGAAATAGTATCAATAACTAATCCAACAATGTCTTCGAAGCAGTTTCTCACTTCTTTAAAATTTATAGGTTATTTCCTAACTATAATTCCAACAATGTGGTTTTGATTCCTAAAAGTCTTCAAGCCACTAACATGGAACATTGAAGACCTGTAACCTGGCAAAATTCAAATTCAATATTCTTACTCAATTCTTAGCCTATAATAGACTTGCTTATATCATACCTAAAAGTATATATACTCACTGGAGGGAATTTTACATTCGGAAGGCCTTTGACACATCAGATTGGAAATTTCTACTTGTTGAATTGCTTCAGTTTTAGTGATAAATTTTGCAACTAGATTAGTACTATTTTGCATCTCTAGGTTGTTAATATTTTTTTTTTTTTAAGAAGATAAATTAGCTCAACCAAATTGACATCGGGGAGAATCGAATCAGAGACTCTGGAGAGAAGTACACTCCTAGATCCCAAACCAATACTATCAGACCAACCCTAGTGGGTGGTTGTTAATACCGGTTAAATGTAAATTTGCTAGTTTTTTTCCCTGTTAAAGCGGGGTACAGAAAGGTGATCCCTTTTCCCATCTTAAGCTGGTGAAAGATGGTGAGATTTTTTTGATTAGAGGTCGTAGAGGTTCCTTAGTCCCCGCTCAAGTGATGTATGCATATGATTTAATGATTTTCTGTAAAGTTATACTTTCTAACATGAATATTTTCAAGAATTGTGTTAATATATATGCTCAAGCACCATGGCAAAGTATTAATCTAAGCAAGTCTACTATTTACACAAGCTCTTTTTCTCAAAGATGGGAGCATTTGATTGAAAACTAGATTGTTGACCCGTGCGTCGCACGGGTTTATTGTTAAGGGATTGACATATAAATAATAAAATGCAATATATAATTAGTAACGTTGAAAAAAACAACAGGTCATAATTCATAATAGACAAAATAAAACACTTTATAAAATATATAAAAGAAAATTTGGTAATTCTATCGATAGTTCGGTAAAAGAAATATGAAAATTTTAGTACATTGGCATGTAGTTCCATCACACATTGCAAAATACTTCCTCATATACGATGTTAGACGTCACATTGATATCTTCACCATCTTCATCAGTGATCAATATCTTTAGTCTTTCTCTGGATAAACTCTTGAAATAACAACATACAACTATCTGTGAGAAAATACAGGTGTTGGTAGATATACACCAACATATTTAAGCGACTGCCCTCGACTTTTGTTAATTGTCATTGCAAATGATACAGTCAAAGGAAATTGCCTTCGCTGAAACTTAAAGGGAATCCTGACATCTGAAGGCGATAGAGATAGCCTGGATACAAAAACCTGATCACCAACATTACTTCCGGAAATGACCCTCCCCTCAATGATGTATCTTCCCATCCTAGTGATAACTAATTTGGTTCCATCGCATAATCCATATCATGTAACTATATTTCTCAACAACATAATTGGCAGACCAACCTTTAACCTTAATTTGTGATTAGACAGTCCAAAAGCAGTGATGGTGTTGAGGAATTCGGGTGTATGAACATCGTCAATATTATCACCGTTTATGTTACGCTGAATAGGTGAATCATACCTTAAATAAACTTTCTCCTCACTTAGAACCATGTCCAGCATATAGTCATTGATCTTCTCGACTATGGAATTTTTTGTTGTCAATATAGCTCTATTTTGAAAGTTAGTTACGTCACTCATGCTCTACAAGATGTTAGGATACGTGCTTTCAACAATAGCAGGAAAACTACCAAAATTGGTGTAAACATCTCAAACTAAAGACAAAAAACGCAGAAAGGATATTTCAATTCTCAAAGAAATATGCATATCGATAAAATGCATGTTAAATTATAATACCAGTTAAGCAGTGGTATGAGACGAAGGTTGTAAGGTCACGTCCTTCCATTTGCAAATATCAAAATATATGATTATTCTGATGTCTGTGTAATTTACCATGGAAATTAGGGTAGCCGAGTTTGCATGCAAATTAGGGTAGTCTCTTTGTAAACATATTAAATAAGTGTACAACAACTTGTCAAAAAAAAGTCTAGAGAAACAACAGATATAAACAAACGATGACACAACATAATAGGAATGAAAAGCTCATCAGTGAGGAGAAATATTAGGGATTGCTGCATTTTAGAGGGAAATTATTAGGTTCTTTCAAAATAAAGAAAGAGGGAAATTATTTGGTTAAGTTGATGCAGACCTAACAAAATTAATAAATAAGGATAAGTAAGAGATATAGCCAGACGGGTCAACCGTTATTCCTTTCAAGAAAAATAAGTAAGAGATATAGCGAGACGGATTAACGGTTATTCCTTTCCAAAAAAAGTAGCATCTAATTAGGAACATAATTTTATTTTATTTTACTTTAGATAAACATTAAATGCTATAGTATGGAGGGAAAAATTAAGTTAAATATAACGAGACGGATTACATTTATAAGTAAGAGATTTGTGGATTTTTCTCTAGATTCTATAAAAGCTTCTTAGAATATCCTACGTTTTCTAATTAATTCTCTTAATTATTTAATCCTATGTATAAAAGAACTTACGTCATACGTACTATCCAGACACCCGATTTTAGCAAATGTCTCACAATCTTTATGATTCAACAATTAAATAAGAAATATATCGATCCTACATACATTTTACTTGTACATAAATATGGTCTCATACCAAATGTACATTATATCCGTAGATAATTTACGATGGTCAAAAATATATTTTTTTCCCTTTACTGTCACGAAAGGTCGAAAAAGTTATGATTTTTGTTTCCCTTTTCCCTTTATATTATGAAGTTGAGTATTTGAACTTCTTTCTCGGTGTGAAAAGGACAAAAACAACAGACTGATATACTCTAAGAGACATTTATTGTTATAATTTTATGAAGGGTTTTTAAAATTCTAAAAATGCCTAAACTATTTAATTATTTTTCTGAGAGCATAAATTTTAATACACTATAAATATATCATAACTTATACTATTTTTTAGATGCAAAGAGTGAAAAGAATATGGCTGAAAGTCCGAAGTTTGTTTACGTTTTGATTTTATTTATTTCAATATTTAATGCCATAATAGTATGTGATTTTGCCTTTTTACCAACTTCTCGAAATTGTATAACAAATAAAGATTGTCGACAAGTGAGAAATTATATTGCTAGGTGTCGTAAAGGCCAGTGCCTACAGAGCCCAGTGAGATGAATGAGTTTCTGATCTAGCAAAATAATCGTAGATTATACTTTTGATAGAATATTCGAGGAGTTGTCATTGGTTTTTAATGCATGCACCAAATATTGTATTTTCTCTTTTCTTTTTCCAATTTTATGTACCATGAAGTTATAATTTTGTACTCTAAGATGTTGGCAACAAAATGCAATAAGGCGCAAAATTGTTTTATTTATGATGTATCCTTATCTAGTATATTTGACGAAATCAACATGGCGTAAATTTCAGATATATCACAGTATTTTCCCAACTCCACCACCTAATAGAATCACTTTAATAATTAAAATTAATTTTTATCTTACTCTTTTTTTGGTGTATATATATATATATATATATATATATATATATATATATATATATATATATATATGAAGGATATATTGACTACAAAAGTGATAATCACTTGATCTCATCTAACTAATCATTCACACAATATTAATTAAGATTATGATTTCCTTCTTTTAACTAAAAAAATATTATTAATCATGTGAGGAGATTTTTAATCCAATCAACACCTAACCTTACAATAGTCTACAGTTACCACCAATTGACAAATTAAATCATGTCTAAAAACATCTTCAACAAAAAAAAAAAAATGTCTAACAAAATTAAATCTATGGCTTTTCAACTTCACGATTGAAATATACAAAAGATACTTCTAACTTTTTTTTGGTCAAGTAAACAATGAGTATTTGAAGGTTGATTTCTTTAGGGATATTTGTGGCTTACTTAACTACAGATTTCCATAATCTGTTTTTTGGTTGTTCTTGATTTCTTCTTATTTTTCCTTTTTGTTTTCTTTTGAGGGTTTTGGCCTAGTCCCCCCTCCTTTGTAATTATTTTCCCCCATTTTTTTAATAAAATTCTTGAGTTTGGCGGCATAGGATGAAGGTTTCTTGGAGTGTTAACCTAGTTGGGATGTCGATGTTGCCCCTTAATGTAAGTCCTCTCTCCTTGCTTATCAAGGAAAAAAAAAAAAAACTACACTCCAAATGATAAACAAACTAATTTTGTATAATTGTCTTTTTAAGAGAAATATTTTAGATTAAAAAACATGGTTGCAAGGAATTCATTAAAGGTGGTTAGCCAAATGTTCTGGCAGATAATAATTATTGGCAAAATGGATGGAAAATCGATGCGAAAGCAAAAAAAATAAATGTTCGGTTGATAGCATGGAATAAGCAACTAGCTAGAAATAGACCTAAATAAATGTCTCTTTCTTAGTTCTTTCTAATTGGATGTTTTTGACCGTTGAAAATTCAGGGTGACATGGATGAATGCTTTTTATGTCAACCAATCTAATTGTTTGCATTATGGAAGAATTCAATATTTGAGTTAGGACCCTGTTGCTATGCTATATTGTTAATGTACCACATTATAAGTTGTTTGTACCTCCCTATTTCATTATTATTTTTGGGTACATTTAATTAAGAATTCACCCTGTCCTTTATATTAGTACTAATTAGTAATAAAACAATAATAAACACAAAGTGGACAATTAACTCGGTTGACCTAGCTGAAAGTAAGTTATAGAGTATAGACACAGAAATTGTGGGAAACAGAATTCTATGTTAAAAAGTTGAATGAGTTTTGAAGCAAAAAGTCCACTATTCCATCAGCTATATGGATGCGCATCGGTGAATCTTTACTTTGAGTGAGTTCAAGTCACACAAACTGAACTCCAAATTTGGAACCTTGTTCTGATGCCAAAATAGCTAAGAAATCAAGAGAGAATTCAATCTCTAATTCTTAAATGAGAAACTCACAATTTTATATATTTCAATAATGAGAAATGAAAATACATGCAGGAAGTGACCTTATTTGTAGCAATCATAATTAAAGGTCATATTGCAGCTGAAATAGTATCAATAACTAATCCATCAATTAAAACATAATCTTGTAGAAATTTAAAATGTCAAACATAATGGCTTAGAGTCAATAATAGGGTGGTGCAAGCGAGACACTAGCATACTAGGGTGGTCGCCATACTATGCCATATTGTTATGTTGTCTAATTTGTATCATCTTAGGAACCATAATTTTAGAGTCCATTTAATTAATCAGGAGGAACGAATAACTACATTCTTTCACAAAATAGTCAAGTATGCACAAATAAAATTATTACAAGAGATTCAGGAAGATATATAATCTAGGGGATGATCCAGATGAAATTGAGAAATCGTTGTTAACATTTCTGAATGCATTTTTAAACAAGGAAAATTCTATGGTGAAGTTAACACTATAGCATCAAAAGTGTTGTAAGTAACACCCCACTGTTTGTACAGTGACATCAAAAGTTCACTCATAGTATCATCAATTCATCAGATTAATAAGAATACACTTAATCTAATTTTATCCTACCTTGTTTTAAGTGTAACACCCCACAAAGTGTAACACTGAAAACTATCACATGATCTCAACAACTCTATTTGCATGTTAAAGATGTCAACGATAAAATAGTACCTGTAAGTTCAAGATGTTGCAAGCATTACTAGATGAAATATTATTGATCATTAATTAGTAATCAACAATTTAAAAATGAATCAAACATTAAGATTAAAATTAACTTTTTTCAAAAAAATCAGTTTCATGACTGTACCGTAGGAGCTCCCTTTTAACAATAGTAACAATTGTATTGACAATGTATCATTGTTTATTACATTCTTAACATTGGTGACAACATTATGAACGCATTTTTTGACATCAATAGGGAAGGAGCACCAACTCTAAATGGTTTGGGAGCCCTATTCATTGAGAAATAAGGAGACATTGTAAGAACTAATGTCTTCAATGCAGTTTCTCACTTCTTTAAAATAGATAGTCAACTTCATAACTACAATATGGAACATTGTAGACCAATAACCTTGGTAAAATTCCTAAAAGTATATTGAAGCCACTAATATGGAACATTGTAGACCAATTGTTAGCCTATGGACTTGCTTCTATCATGCCTAAAAGTATATATACTCACTATAGCAGCCTATAAGGGATTTAATCAAAGCAGAAACATTGGTGATGGCATTTGTCTGACTTTTGAAGTTATCAGTTAACATGCATAATAAAAGTTCTAAAAATTTACATTCGGAAGGCCTTTGAGACATCAGATTGGAAATTTCTACTTGCTGAATTGCTTCAGTTTTGATGATAAATTTTGCCACAAGATTAGTACTATCTTGCATGCCTCTAGGTTGTTAATACCGGTTAAAGGTAAATTTGAAAGCTTTTTTCCCTATTAAAGAGGGGTTAAGAAAGGTGATCCCTTGTCCCATCTACCATTTTATATAGCCAAGGAGGTCCTTATTAGATGTATTCTTAAGCTAGTGGAAGAAGGTGAGCTTTTTTTGATTAGAGGTCGTAGACGTTCCTTGGTGCCCTCTCATGTGATGTATGCATATGATTCATTCTGTTGAGGAATAACTCAAAATTAGTGTGCTGGAAGTCTGAAATCGTGTCACGATTTTGTCACAATTTTGAGGCAGTGTCGGTGTGTTTTTGGAAGATCGTGACATGATTTTGACAAATCTAAAACACTATTTAAGCACTCTATGACCCATTTGTTGAAAAAGCTTGGTGAATCTCATGGAAATCAAAGGAGAGAACTTTTAGGGTGTTAGATACTAAAGGTTGAGGGTCTTTGGGTGAGGTTCAAAGCTTCAAGATGTGAATCTTGAAGAACCAAAAGAGGGGGCTCTTGGGAAAAGGGTTGGTGCCTTTTGGGGAGAGATTAATTGGATTGGAAAACACATGAGTGGGGAGTCATTTATGAGCAACTTGGGTTAGTCTTGTGAAACCAAAAGAGAAGATCCTTAGGAAATCAAAGCTAAGAGTTGGTTCTCTTTTGGGGGTTAGATTCTAGAGTTGGGAAACAATTGTAAACACCTTGGGAGAGTGAAAATCATTGAGTGTCTTATTCGTTGGTGAGATTGGGAAAAGGGTAGAAATTAGAGTTTGTTGAATATAATTTCTTGTAACCTTATTGTATCTCCTTGTAAAGAACTCGTTGATAGTAGATTGGAGAGATTAATCTCTCCCCTAGAGTAGGTCATTGTTGGACCGAACTGAGTAAACATTTCTTAGTGTTGTTATTTTTCCTCTACTCTCTTTATCTTGTTTATTCTTTGATTCCATTGTAGTTATTTTGGTTATTGGTTGCTATTGATACTTGCTACACAAATCTAAATTTCATTGATGTGAAGTTTGAATTTTGATCGAATTCGCAACAGATTTAATGATTTTCTGTAAAGGTACTCTTGCTAATATGAATATATATTCTCAAGAATTGTTATGACCTATATGCTCAAGTACCATGACAAATTGTTAATCTAAGCAAGTCTATTATTTACATAGCTCTATTTCTCAAAGATGGGAACATTTGATTGCAATTTTTTTGGGTTTCTCTCTAGGTTCTATAGAAGCTTCTTAGCATATCACATTCCTTTTCTAATTAATTCTCTCTATTATGTCATCCCATGTATAAAATAAATTTCGTGGTACTATTCAAACACACGATTTTAGCAAATGTCTCTGATTCTTTATGATCCAATGATTAAATAAAAATATAAATCGATCCTACATACATTCAAATTGTTGCATAAATATGGTCTTATACCAACGATGCATTATATCCGTAGATAATTTTACGATGGTTAAAAATATATTTTTCCCTTTAACGTCTCGAAAGGTTGAATAAGTAATGAATTTTTTTTTTGATGGAAAAAGTACACCGAAAAGTTAGTTAAATAAAATGAAATTCTTATAGTATCAAGTTTGTTATTTGAACTTCTTTCTAAGTGTAAAAAGGACAAACACAACGCATTGATATACTCAAGAGACATTTATTAAGTATTATAATTTTATGAAGGGTTTTTTAAATTTCCTAAACTATTAACTATTTTTATGAGAGCATAAATTTTATACACCAAAAATATATCAAATCTCATTCTATTTTTTAGATTGAAAAAGAGAGAAATATGGCTGAAACTTTGAACTTTGTTTATGTTTTGCTTCTAGTTATTTCCATATTTCTTGTCATAATAGTATGTGATTCTGCTTATTTAACAAACTCTCAACCTTGTATAACAGAAAAAGATTGTCCAAGAGTGAGAAAATATATTCCCAGGTGTCGTAAAGGCACCTGCCAATATAGCACACTGAGATGAATGAGTTCCTACTCTAGCAAAAGAATGGTAGACTATACTTTATGCTAGAATAATTGTATTTTCTTTTACACATAATAAAAGTTATTACCAAAGAGGCTTTAATTTTTTTTTCAGGCATAGCCAACAAACATCTAACTTAAAGCCGCAGAAGGTATTTGGCCTATATTATTATAATAAAACTACTTTTCTCTCAGAGTTCAATGTTCAGGCATGTAAAATTTTCAAAGCAACTTAAGAAGCAAATATAACATAGCAGCTTTACATGTGAGGGCTTACCTACGTCAACTAGATACCAAAATCTTCTTTATGTCGAAACTGAACTGCAGATCGCAAATCAAAATTCTCATTTGAAGGCTTACATACAACAACTCTACATGCCAAAATAGACTATAAACAAAAGTTTTCACATAGGAAATACATGCTTTTATTCACACTACTAAAAAATAAAAAATTAGTGAGGGAAAACGTGAAATCCCTCTCTAATTTCGTCACTAAATTTTGCGATCAAGAAATTTGTGAAGAGTTTCATTTTTTCCGTCACTAATTTCCCTCGCTGATTTTTCTTTTTTCTAATAGTGTCACTTTGGATATGGTTAATAATAACAAGTGTATATAGGACAATCATATATTAGTCCACATGAACAGAAACATAGAAATTTGCCAAACTTACACATTGATACAGCAGGTAGCATTAGAAATTTAACTTGGTCCACAAAACTACAGAAGCCACTTAATTTAACTCTTAGTTACTACATTGATATAGCATACATGCATAATTTTAACTTCATGACTTTGGTGGTTGTGTTTATCGTAAGATGTTAGCAATTTGGTATAATATAACCAATGAATCTCTCAAATAAAAATATGCTAAAATAGTGATAAATTGTGTAGAATAGAATGGTGAAATAAAATTTCAAATCTAGATTGATAGTCTAAATATCAATTATAAATGAGCAGATTATAAATTGATAGTCATCATTTTGCTGAGCATTGTAAAACAGCCTAATATAATATCTACCTCGTCAAAAAAAAAAAAAAACCTAATATAATATCTAATGACTAGAAGAAAAACCTTAGTAAATGGTAAAAGTATACTGTATACATATTAGATTAAGCTTTATATAGCAACCTCTCATCATCAATTAACCATATAAAGAGTACCAATAAAACCATTGGATTATTGCTATTATTGAATCAATCAGAGCGAACAACTAAAATAATTAACATTGGAAAGAAATTAAATTAAATCATCCCAATCTAAAATAAAAGGTAACTCCACTCAATATATTGTGTTTTGTCAGATTGTGACAGTTTGTGATGGATCGTATGACTTTGTGGATGAATAGTATGAGGAAGATTGTGTTTTGTCAGATTGGGTTTAGGGTTTGTGGGAAGTAAAGGTTAGGTTAAGAGGGAGATCGATGTTTTCCAAAAGTTTTGAGGAAAGTAAAGTTCTGGGTTCGTTTATAATAAGAAAAACATATTTATATATAGACTTTTTAATTAAAAGAGTAGGTGAATGATGATTAATGGAATAAAAAAATTAAAGATTTGGTTGGAGGGGATCAAACAGGCAACCCTCAATTACACACTAAATGATTTAACGACTCAGCTGGAACAGACATAATTGATATATAGTGCATTTTGTTAGTAAATAAACGCTATATTTTCATTATCTGTGATAGCGCTATTTAAGCTTGACCCATACATAGCGTTTTGTAAATAAAACGCAGCCTATGTACAATCGGGTAAGATTTATTATATTTAATATTTTTTTTCTGAATCTACGATAGCACTTTTAGAATAAAGCGCTATAAAATTAAAGTATCAGAAATAGCATTTTTTTGTAAAAGCGTTATTTGAAGCCTCCGTGTTTTGATTTATAGCGCTTTAGTGTTAAAAACACCGGTAATAAGACGTTGTATTTTCCCAATTTTGTAGTAGTGATACACTTGAGTATCAATAATTAATGCATCAATGAAAACATAATCTCGTAGATATTGAAAATATCAACCTTAATGGCTTATAGTCAATAATAGGGTGGTGCAAAGGAGACACTATCATACTAGGGTGGTCGCCATATTATGTTGTCTAATATGTATCATTTTAGGAACCAGACTTTTCAGAGTCCATTTGTTTAATCAGAAGGAAAGAAATACTACATTCTTTTACAAAATAGCCAAGATTAAATGCACAAATAAATCTATTACAAGTGATTCATGAAGATATTCTAGTGGATGATCTTGATCAAATTGAGAAACTCTTTGTTAATTTTTTTTTTTTTTGGTCAGGTAGCCTAGTGGCTAGAAATTCACTTTTAAAGTGAATAAGTGGGGTGTCCGGGGTTCGAACCCCGGCCCCTGCATATAATAATGCATTATCCCTGCCAACTGAGCTATGCTCACGGGGACACTCTTTGTTAATTTTTCTGAAGGCATTTTTAATAATAGGAACAATTGTATAAACAACGTATTATTGATGATTACATTCCTAACATTGTCCAAATATAGTATTCTTATTAGAGGTATTCTTAAGTTAGTGCAAGATGGTGAGCTTATTTTTATTAGAGTTCGTAGAGCTTCCTTGGTCCCCTCTCATGTGATGTATGCATATGATTTATAGATTTTTTGTAAAGGTACTCTTGCTTATATGAATATTCTCAAGAATTGTTTTGTTATATATGCTCAAGCACCATGACAATTATTAATATAAGCAAGTCTACTATTTACACAGGCTCTATTTCCCAGTATTTGATTGCAAATTTGTTGGGTTTCTCTCTAGGTTCTATAGAAGCTTTTTACCATATCATATGCCTTTCCTATTTAATTTTCGAAATCATGTTATCCCATGTATAAAAGAACTTCTACTATTCGGACACATGATTTTGACAAATGTCTCAGATTCTTTATGATCCGATGATTAAATTTAAAACAGAAAATATTGATCCTGCATACATTCTTTTTTTTTTTTTGGTAGATAGACGAAATGGCAAAGCCATTATAAAACTCACACATACAAGTGGAGGCACCGGGGTTCGAACCCCGATCATAGCATCTGGCCTAACAATTTCGGCATTTTGCCAGTTGAGCTAGGACTTCTGGATTATCCTGCATACATTCTACTTGTGCATAAATATGGTCTCATTATCAATGGTACATTATATTCATAGATAATTTTACGATGGTCAAAATATTTTTTTCCCTTTACTATCATGAAAGGATAAAAAAGTAATGAACCTTTTTTTAAGGATATAGTACACCGAAAAGTTAGCTACATAATATTCAATTCTTATGATTATCAAGTTTATTATTTGAACTTCTTTCTAGGTGTGGAAAGGACAAACACAACCCACTGATGTACTAAAGAGACTTAAGATTATAATTTATGAAGGGTTTTTAAAATTTTTGAAATACCTAAACTATTTAATTATTTTTATCAGAGCATAAATTTTGTACACTATAAATATATTAAATCTTATCCTATTTTTTAGATGTATAGAGTGAAAAATATGGCTGAAACTCAAGTTTGTTTATGTTTTGATTCTATTTATTTCAATATTTCTTGTCATAATAGTATGTGATTCTGCTTTTTTACCACGTTCTCAAACTTGTATAACAGACAAAGATTGTCTACAAGTGAGAAATTATATTTCTAGGTGTCGTAAAGGCATCTGCCACAAGCGCCGACGTAGATGAATGAGTTCCTGCTCTAGCAAAAGAATTGTAGATTATACTTTATGTTGGAAAATATTCGAGGAGCTGTAATTTGGTTTTTGTGAATGCATCAAATAATTGTATTTTCTGTTTTTCTTTTCCAAATTTTATGGACCTTGAAGTTATGATATTGTACTCCAAGATGTTGGCAAGGAAAAAATTAAATAAGAACGAATTTTTTTATATATATAGTTTTTCTTTATCTCGTATATTAGACGGTATCAACATGATCTGGATTTCAGATATATCACACATTTTTTCCAACTCCACCACCTAAATGAGTAACTTTAATAGTTAAGTTAATAATTAATTTTTATCTTACTCTTTTTTGGTGTGTCTATCTATCTATATATATATATATATATATATATATATATATATATATATATATATGTGTGTGAGTCTGGATCTGACACCAGGTGTAAGTCTTTAAACTTACATCAAATCTTAACAGTTTTAATTAATAAATCGTATGGTTATTATATAAATTGGATACTGGAACACGGCTCATTAATCTTTTCCCTTCCTCATCGTAGTCCAACAATGAAAGTTGTGATTTCGTTTACTGTGGCTTCAGATTCATTCTGTCACCAACAATCTCACATCTACCAGTCTTCGTGAGCTTAACTCAGCTGGTATGGAGAATGTATAATATATATAAGGTCCAGAGTTCGAACCCCAGCCCCCACCAAAAAAAAAAAAAAAACTCACATCTACCATAACTTTATATATATATATATATATATATATATATATATATAGGGATAGGATCAAATGACACCAAATCTTAACCATTAATCTACTTTAATCTGACGTTTCTTATCAAATCATTAAATGCTAACATGCTTGAACAAATAATCCAAATTTTAATTTTAGAAATAATTTATTCCTTCTTTTCTTGATTAATTACTTACCGTTTTCATTATATTTTGCCATTTGATTAATTTGAATAGGTAGATGATTGCCATTTGATTTCTCCTACTAATTTTTGTTTGGAGATTCTATTTTTTACTAATCTTTGTATCGGGTGTTCTAGCATTTGTGTTTTGCTTTCGCTTAATATATAGCATATGTTCTTTTTAATTTTTTAGTGCAGTCGTTCAATAATTATCTGTGGTGCTCTTTATAAATCAATTTCTTTGGGTTCATCTAAGAAAAATACAAATAAAAAAGGTTTCTAAAAAAAAAACAAGGATGACGGAGAATAGTGTAAAGAAATCATAATAATATCATAGAGAATTTTTGGTAAATAATTAATCAAGAGAAGAAGAAAAAATTGTTTTTAAAATTAAAATTTGGATCATTTGATCAAGCATGCGAGCATTTAATAAATTGATGATAGACGTTGGATTAAAGTTGAATTAATGGTTATTGTTTTGGTGTAGTCTATTTTACATCACTTTAATCCTCAATTTGTCATTACAAAAGTTGTAAAACTTAAACGTTCTTAAACTCACTTTTAAAATGTAAACAAAAAAAAAAACTCACTTTTAAAAATAAATTCACAAACTCACCGCAATTAATATTTTCGGTATTCAATGTCGTTTTTTCATCAAATCGACAACATCAATTTTTTTTTTTTAGAAAAATCATCACAACACAAATCATTTTCTTAAAATTAATCAACGACAACCTTTTCTACCCAAGAACTATGTGTGTAGCTATAAGTTCTTCATCGCATCGGAAGATATTTAGGAGAAAAAGACAACCCATGTCAAGCACAATAATAACAAAACTTTTCATTTAAAATTTGTATTTTAATTCACATTGAATAATAAGGAAAAAATAAATGTTTTAAAGGTAACATATCTTGCATAATTAATCATAGGTAACCATTTTTTAACGGAAGTTTTAAGGTGATAATACCTTCCATTCACATGATCGACTCCTGATCCCGAGATCTGATTTCAATGAGTATATTTTTGTTTTAAAGGTTTTTTTTCAACATTTTTCCTATCCCTTACTCTTTAATCTTACTCCCTCCGTCCCAAATTGTATGTCGCTTTGAAAAAAAAATTGTCTCAAATTATAAGTCCATTTACAATACCAATGAAATATTAATGTTATTTTTCTTATTATATCCTTAACTATTAATCACTCCCTCTTCTTTCAATTATTTCATTTATCTTTTCCATACCAATTACTAAGGATAATTTTTTAAAACAACTCATAATTTCTCTTCCCCACACAATATTAATTACATTTCTTAATACGTGTGAAATAGCCAAAACGTCATACAATTTGGGACGGAGGGAGTAATAGGTTTGCAACAATTAAACCTAGAAAATTCCCTCCAAATGATCCGCATTAACTACTAAGTGCTAACCCTAATTATATATTTCCTTCCAACACTTCTTCAATTTGAAATTCAAAAAATTTTGTTAAAAACCATGAGTTGCATTAAATTACATCTATTGTTATACCCCTTGGAAAATACACAACTCTTCAACCAAGCACACATCTTCAAAATAATTAATACATTGTATAAAATTTCTTATGTTATTAAATTCTATGATATATATATGCATATATGATATCCCTTCGCTTACTCTTTAATCTTATCTTATTAGATTTGCAACAATTAAACCTAGAAAATTCCCTTCAAATGATCCGCATTAATTGCTAATTGCTAACCCTAATTATATATTTCCTTCCAACACTTCTTCAATTTGAAATTCAAAAATTTTTGTTAGAAACCATGAATAGCATTAAATTACATCTATTGCTATACCCCTTGGGAAATACACAACTCTGCAACCAAACGCACATCTTCAAAATAATTAATACATTGTATAAGATTTCTTATGTTATTAAATTCTATGATATATGCATATATGATATCCCTTCTCTACTTGTTGGCTCTGTGTATCCTGATTCGACAGCAACCCGATACTCTTTGGATCGAAGGAGATTCTCCATGACCATGCTCCAATGATCATAGTCGCCGTCAAACTTTGGTATGGAGGCTGCGGCAAAGTTTGCTTCTGAACCCATCTCTCAGGTCACTGCTCTAGATACCAGAATGTTAGATGCAATAAAAACTATAGAGAAAGCAAGTAACAGATATGGGAATGACTTATTTTATTGAATATGAAAGTGCTGCAAAATAAATAGAAGCAAAACAAACGTGCTGTAACAAGCTACAGCCCACGTTCTAGCTAAAAATAAGAAAAACAAATTTTACTAAGAAACTTGACTAAATCAACTAACAAACAATGCTAAAAACTAGGACTCTTTTGACTAAGCCTTATCATGTGGGAAGTAAAGGTTTGGTTAAGAGGGAGATCGATGTTTTCCAAAAGTTTTGAGGAAAGTAAAGTTCTGGGTTTCGTTTTTTAAAGAATCTGACATTTATTAAAATCATGTGTCTGAATAGTAGAAGTTCTTTTATACATGGGATAACATGATTTCGAAAATTAAATAGGAAAGGCATATGATATGCTAAGAAGCCTCTATAGAACCTAGAGAGAAACCCAACAAATTTGCAATCAAATACTGGGAAATAGAGCCTGTGTAAATAGTAGACTTGCTTAGATTAATAATTGTCATGGTGCTTGAGCATATATAACAAAACATTTCTTGAGAATATTCATATAAAGCAAGAGTACCTTTACAAAAAATAAATAAATCATATGCATACATCACATGAGAGGGGACTAAGGAACCTCTACGAACTCTAATAAAAATAAGCTCACCATCTTGCACTAACTTAAGAATACCTCTAATAAGAATACTATATTTGGACAATGTTAGGAATGTAATCATCAATAATACGTTGTTTATACAATTGTTCCTATTATTAAAAATGCCTTCAGAAAAATTAACAAAGAGTTTCTCAATTTGATCAAGATCATCCACTAGAATATCTTCATGAATCACTTGTAATAGATTTATTTGTGCATTTAATCTTGGCTATTTTGTAAAAGAATGTAGTATTTCTTTCCTTCTGATTAAATTAAACAAATGGACTCTAAAAAGTCTGGTTACTAATATGATACATATTAGACAACATAATATGGCGACCACCCTAGTATGTCTCCTTTGCACCACCCTATTATTGACTATAAGCCATTAAGGTTGATATTTTCAATATCTACCAGATTATGTTTTCATTGATGCATTAATTATTGATACTCAAGTGTATCACTCCTGATCCGATGATTAAATTTAAAAAAGAAAATATAGATCCTGCATACATTCTACTTGTGCATAAATATGGTCTCATTACCAATGGTAAATTATATTCATAGATAATTTTACGATGGTCAAAATATTTTTTTCCCTTTACTATCATGAAAGGATAAAAAAGTAACGAACCTTTTTTTTGAAGGATATAGTACACCGAAAAGTTAGCAACATAATATTCAATTCTTATGATTATCAAGTTTATTATTTGAACTTCTTTCTAGGTGTGGAAAGGACAAACACAACCCACTAATGTACTAAAGGGACTTAAGATTATAATTTTATGAAGGGTTTTTAAAATTTTTGAAATACCTAAACTATTTAATTATTTTTATCAGAGCATAAATTTTGTACACCATAAATATATTAAATCTTATCCTATTTTTTAGATGCATAGAGCGAAAAATATGGCTGAAACTCTGAAGTTTGTTTATGTTTTGATTCTATTTATTTCAATATTTCTTGTTATAGTAGTATGTGATTCTGCTTTTTTACCACGTTCTCGAACTTGTATAACAGACAAAGATTGTCTACAAGTGAGAAATTATATTGCTAGGTGTCGTAAAGGCATCTGCCAACAGCGCCCACGTAGATGAATGAGTTCCTGCTCTAGCAAAAGAATTGTAGATTATACTTTATGTTGGAAAATATTCGAGGAGCTGTAATTTGGTTTTTGTGCATGCATCAAATAATTGTATTTTCTGTTTTTCTTTTCCAAATTTTATGGACCTTGAAGTTATGATATTGTACTCCAAGATGTTGGGAAGGAAAAAATTAAATAAGACGGAATTTTTATATTTATTTTATATATATTTTTGAAAAAAATAAAATGATATTCATTCATTTAAATCGAGAGATTACATTCTTCAACATCACTAAAAACGTAACGGATGAATCTACGAACAAACTCACAGCATCCAAGTTAATAGCATATAACGACATAATGCCTACAAAAATATATGACAAAATTAAACTCGCCTGGATATTCATTGTCTCCAGATCTGCAACGTTGACGCTCAAATCTTTGATTGAATAATCGATCTTTCAATATGAATCAAATGAACACCGGATGAAGACGGAAAATCAAACAACGCGGCACAAGACGACGAACAACAAATCACCACACTTAAATGATGAAATCACAAAGAAAAAAAACTTAGATCTATGTGATAATCACTTATTTAGATTGAAATAAAGATAAAAATATGAAGAGGGGTGATTTCAAGTCAAGAATTGATACAAAACCACCCTTCAATGAAGAAATTGTAAGAGAAAACTAGGGCCGATTTATCATTTATTTTATATTGTTTATCGTTTATCATGTAACTTTAGTTGTGGCAAATAAATTTTCTCAACAAGGGACCATAATTAAGAAGTTTACTAAATATGACTTAGGAATATGTAGGTTACTTGACAATTGTAGTCACAATGCCCCTCCCTTTCTATTCATTGCCCCCTCACAAGAAAAACCAAACTAGTTTTCTCACAATTGTTGTATAAACTGCAAAACAATGAGATGTTCTGTGCTTTTCTTTCACAGGACATTGTGATTGAAAATCTCAAGAACTCAATTGTATAATGTATGTGGAATTTATTGTTTGAATCGATTAATTACATCTATATATGGTATCATTTTAATAATGTTTTTTGACAAATCATTTTAATAATTGTTGGTAGGATGTGTATATATATAGAGAACATATCATATGAGAATGCATTATTTATATGAGAATGGTAAGAATAGTTATTAACCCTTAGATTAATTTTAGATGGCTGTGATTAAAAAGTAATATATAGGCATCCACTTATTCTATTATTTGATGTCTTCTCTTTCTGCCTCATGTCTCAGCAGCCTCACCATCGTTGTCGTTTAACTCAGCCATGTTGTCATCTCTCCCAAGCTTGTACCTCGTCGACTCACCCACGTCTCTCTCACTCTCGCATCTCTCTAACACCCGAGATTTGGTGACCGCAACAACAACAACGATGTTGAAGGAGCAACAAGGTGCGGTGAAACCAGATCTCCGATCTCGTTTTATTTGTTTGAAGGTGCGGTGGCCAACATAAGAGAGCAACGGCATGGCGGCGACATCAGATCCTGTTTCATGTTCTTCCTTCGCCTTGTTGTTTTTCAATTGTTTTAGTTTAGTTTTATTATATTTCTGTTTATATATATATAGGTTTTGCTAGAAGACACCTTCATGAAGGTGTCTTGTAGCAAGTTATTCTAAGAGCATCTGTTAAAAGATACCAACTAATTTTTATGAAGATGTATTTTAACAAAGTTATAACTAAAAAGTGGAAATCACACTTTAAGGTGTGAGTTGCCAAAAGACACCTTGATGGATGGCTTTCAGCAAAACCCCCCACACACACATATATATACACATAAATCAAATTAGTTCCGCAAAACTGCTTTTTACATGTATGATAGATTAATAATGATGAATGATTATGTATTTTGTACTAAATACACCACAAAGATTCAGATTGATATTACCGAGTGATCTGATTTAGTACAAAGACAAATTATTTATAAAAATCGATAATACAATAGTTTATGTTAAACTTATCATATGTATCATGACTTTTATTATTGAATAAAATAAAGGACTCTTAATTATACTTGTTGTAAGATTAATAAAGTCTATAGAATGGATAGTTCATGTGATTGAACAATAAGTGTAACTTAATCATGAAATTACATTAACATAAAGAACACTATATTTAAAAGTATATGTAGTCAAGCTTTAGTCTAAATTCGTGTAATAGTAAAGTGTATAGACTATTATGTATGTAGACTGATGACTACATTTCATGGGTTATGAATATGAAATATTAAGTCTATACACAGGTACAAATATTATGAGCAATATTTATATTGGATTAACCCACCGTGAGAATACTACATAATATGTTATGAAAATGTCATAAGATATTCTCATAATGATAACGGTTACCACTCTTAGTCCGGAAACCACTATGATCCCTAGATGTGGACTCAAAAGTTTTATTGTCATTCGAATGTTGTCTGTAACAGGATAACCATAACGTTGGTTAATGGACATTTGATAAATCATGCTGAGGGACATGAGTGTCCTAGATGAGTTTATTTCTCCTTCGTAACATGAGATATATCTTTAGTCCTCTTAATGAAATATGATTGTAAAATTGCATGATATGTCGAATGAAGTTAATATGAAATATTTGACTTATTCGTTACTCAGTATATTTTGGGATCAAGAAATATAAATACTGAGCTATAGAAGGGTGACACAATATTTGCCTTGTGTTCGATATAGATATGAGGACAAAGGAGTATTTGTACACATGAACATTATCATGGAAAAGGTTTCGTCATATCACTTGACATTCTTGTCATTTGAGTAGCTGTGATGTGTTGTTAGATACCGCTCACTATTTATAATATTAAATATAAAATTTAATAGTATTGCCAACGTTACATGAACATATAGGAACACACCCAATTGAACGGTCAAAAGGAGAAATATAAGTAAAACTTATAAGATGGGGTGCTAAAAAATGACGCTAACTAGTTAGCGTAGGCTCATTGGTTAATGGGCTTATAAAACCCCAAAGCCTAGTAGTGATTAATTGACTTGCAGAGCACACAAAGTTCTTTAAAGAAAATTTCTCTTCTCCTCATAAACAACACTCACTCTCATACAAACTGACCAAAATACCTCCGGCGTGAGTTAACTCACGCTCAGTTAGCTGAAGTATAACCTGCGTGAGTTAACTCACGCTGAGTTATAACATATATGAGTTAACTCACGCTGGGGTTATAACCTACACGAGTTAACTCACAGTGAGGTTATAACCTACATGAGTTAACTAACCCTGGGTTATAACCTACGTGAGTTAACTCACACTAACTTAAGTCAGGTGGCAAGAGTTAAGTCATGTTGGGTGTTACACATGCGTGAGTTAACTCACGCGGGGGTATTTGGGGTAGTTCAGTTGCGAATGAGACAAACTTAATGGGAGAAGAGCAATTTTCTTATATAAATAAAACCGTTGTGTTGAAGTCAGAGGTTACACGTTTTTGGAGAAACGCTAAAGCCAAAAAACAAATTAACCCTAGTTCTCTCTAAACCTCTGATCGTTTGGCTAGCACCAAGAACCAGAGGAGAACTATTCGTGTGGATGAGTGGAGGCACTTCTACGTTGCTTTATTGTGATCTCTAAACCACTAATTTGGTTATATCTGTAAACTTAAAAATATTTATTTCTCCTTATTATTTGCAAAGGAAAAAAAAAACTCATGTTTTCAAATGAATATATTTAGTTTTGATTATTATTTTGAATTAAAGGGAATTTAAATAAAGAGAAAAATATGAATATTTTCTTATTGTTCGTGGTCCCCTACTCCTACATAGTTTTTTTTATATAAAATGTTTATGTTGATTTAATTTTAAAGGAATGATTTTTTGTTGTGCAGAATTTTGATTATAAATATATACTACTTATTTGATGAAGGGAATATTGAGTGCAAAATGTTGATTGTGGAGGATTAGTGTAATAAATAAATTAAAATGGATTTTTGTGCAATCTTCACTACTAGGAAAAGCAAAAGTAGGGAGGGAAATTAGTGACGGAAAAAATAAAATTCTTCACCAATCCCTTGGTCACAAAATTACTGACGGAATTAGAGAGAGATTTCATGTTTTCCCTCACTAAATTTTCCTCACTAATTTTTGTTTTTTTATTAGTGCTTTAGTATTTTTAAGTTTGCATTTTTTAAAATTATATTTGCATCGTTGAACTAAAAATAAATTTAACATATTCACTATTTTTGAGAATTGTATAATGTTCAAATTAAAATTGGATTTGACGCTAAATTTTTTTATTCATATTTATTTAAGAAAAATTTGCAATGACCAACTTAAAAAAAGAAGCCATTGTTGTTGTCAATTTTTAGAGTCGGGCAATGAACAAATCAAAAGCGAATTGATGCTTTCACTACTTGTTTTTATTGAAATGTTTTCAACATTGAAATGACAAAATAAAAACAGGATTAAAGGGAGCCATCAATAATCTCTTAGATTTGAAGTTTGTGATGACCAAATCAAAAGAAGATTAAGCATAATCATCAATTTTAAGTTTTTAGACTTTTATAATGACCAAATCAATATTGGATTAGAGTATTCACTTATTCTATTAACATTGTTTGTAACACTTCCTTACTTGAAACTGAAACTTACATACATATATCCAATGTCTCTAAATTTACCACTACACAAAATTTTTGGAGTTAAATGTTTTTTTTTTTAGTGTCATATTTTAAAATGAAAATAAAAAATAAATTAAAATTAGAGATTTCTAAAATATAAAATAAATATACATATTAGTTGATGGGTTATTGAGGCTAGTTTTCAGTGAGAGAAGAAAGGAAAACTCAAATAGAAAGAAAGGAAGAGAAGATGTTAGAGAGAGAAAGAAAGGGGAGGAAAGTATGTGAAGAAAGCTTCTCACTTTCTTTCATTCTCATTCTCTTTCTCATTCTTATAGCTTGTCCATTATCATTTCTGTGTTGTTGTTCTTTGGTTTATGGAAATTAGAAAGTGTGGAGTTTTCACCGTGATTCAAATATATGAATTAAAATGGAGTAGTTGTGTGTTTCAGCTATGATTTATTGGTTCCTATAATTATACTCAAAAATTAAGTGAACTTTTCCTCAACCTAGCTACATGTATATTTGATCCAAGTCAACACAACTTTTTGATAGCCTTTGTCCTCCATAACATTTTTTTATAAACACTAAACAAACCTCCTAGTACACACTATCATGTGAAAGAAAAAACAGTTTGAGAATTGAGATAAACCTCCTAATCAAGCAAGCACGCATCTAGTACAACAACTAGCACATGGGTTCGAATGGTTTGGGTTTTGAAAAGCAAAAAAAAATTGTTATGGAGTCGATATAAATTGGGTTAAATATGTTTTTGGTTAATATAAATATTCAGAATTTCATTTTAACTTATAAAAATTAAAATTACATTATTTAATCCTTGTAGCATTTTCTTTTAACGTATTTAACGACAAAAATTTTGATCGATAAACAACTTTCTTGTACTATACTATTTTTTAGTCCCTCCTTTTTAAACAATATGCATTATTATATTTAATTATTTTATTTTATAAAAATAATAATTATAAAATTTTAGACACGGAAATTAAACATATTTTAATTTATTAAAAAAAAACAGATTTTAACAAAGTTTTAATTTAAAAAAAAACTGATTTTTAACACTATTTTAATAAATTGTTTTCCAACAATAGAACTTTTTAGTATAGTATTTTTTATGAAGCATTTTTATTTTCCTACGCTTTGATTAGTTTTAATTTATAAAAATAATAATTATAACATAATTATAATTTAAATATAAAACAGATTTTTAAATATAAAAACAGATTTTAATTTATTAAAAAACAGCATTAGGTTTAATAATCTGTTTTTATATTTAAATTATAATTATGTTATAATTTAAAAACTGGTTTTAATATGGCATTAACTAAACTAAAATATCTTTATAAAAACTAGGTATTAAAAATTTAAAAAAGAATAAAAAATTTTAATAACAGATTTAGTTTAACAAACAATTTAACTTTTAAAACAATATTCCCTAATTTTTTTATTTTAAAACAGTACCGAAATGTACACTTGCTTAAAATTAATTAAACTAGTCCTATTTTCTTTCCTATTTTTCTTTAAAACAATTAAAGTTTATTATTAAAAAAAATAGAATATATATAAGCAATTATTGTTTGACCATATTTCTTTTAACATTCTACTACAACATGCATATATTTCATTTTATCAGAAAAAAAAAAAAAAAAAAACAGCATGCAAATATTTCATTTCATCACAATAAATTAAAACAACATGCATATATATTTCATATGATCACAAAAAAAAAAACATGCATATATATAATTCATTTTATCACAACAAAAACATGCATTTCATTTTATCACAAAAAAAAACATGGATATATTTTGCAAATTCGAATAAAAAATTACTAACAATATTCATACATAATAATATGAGAAAAAAAATTATCATCATTACATTTAATTTATTTAAATTTTCGGAAAAAAAAAAAATTACCCAACAATCAACATATATTTTTATAACATATCATCAACATGCATGAATATCAGTTATAGTGTTATGAGGAAAGAAAAAAAAAAACTAACTTGTTGAAGCTTTACAAAAAAATATCTGCAATGCAATCCAAAAACAACAAGAGTTGGGGCAATAGCTGACCACAGGAGGCGACAAATAACACAACTGCAAATAGTATAGAAAATAAATAACATTAGTATGCACTAAAAATTAATATCATGATAAAAACTGATAAGAAATGAAGAATTTTTTACCAAATAAATGAAGTTTGACGAAGGTTTTGTGTTTTAGGTGAAGAAATTTTGTGAAGAAAATTTTGCTAAGTGTTGCTGGCTCAAAAAACCGGTGCATCTCTTATATAGGGAGGGAACAAAAACCAAGGCTTATGCGAGGGGCACTTCCCTGGCATAGATGGTCAAATCCTACTATAGGGTAGGCGCAGAGGAGGCACAGAACGGGAGGGAAAAAAGCGAGGGCGTGCTGCAATTTGTGAGGGGTTTAGCCCCTGGCAGGCCTGCAACGGACCAGCTTTCCCAGCGCCTTGTCAAGTCAACCGGAAAAAGGCTGACATTTGCGCATCCCTGGCAGAAGCCGTCGGTTTTCTCTGACACAGCAGAGATTCCTTCAGCTTTTGAATTTTCAAACTGGCGCCTAAACAAAAGTCACGCCATTTTACAAAAAACGAGGGGCAAAGTCCCTGTCTTTTATGCCAGCGGTTGTCCTTGGCATTTTCCCTGACAAATTTGCCAGGGGTTTTAAACCTTGACAAAATCCTTAATAAAAGGTCATTATTCTTGTAGTGTATATGCTCAAGCACCATGACAATTATTAATCTAAGCAAGTCTACTATTTACACAGGCTCTATTTCCCAGTATTTGATTGCAAATTTGTTGGGTTTCTCTCTAGGTTCTATAGAGGCTTTTTACCATATCATATGCCTTTCCTATTTAATTTTCGAAATCATGTTATCCCATGTATAAAAGAACTTCTACTATTCAGACACATGATTTAAATAAATGTCAGATTCTTTATGATCCGATAATTAAATTTAAAAAAGAAAATATAGATCCTGCATACATTCTACTTGTGCATAAATATGGTCTCATTACCAATGGTAAATTATATTCATAGATAATTTTACGATGGTCAAAATATTTTTTTCCCTTTACTATCATGAAAGGATAAAAAAGTAATGAACCTTTTTTTGAAGGATATAGAACACCGAAAAGTTAGCTACATAATATTCAATCTTATGATTATCAAATTTATTATTTGAACTTCTTTCTAGGTGTGGAAAGGACAAACACAACCCACTAATTTACTAAAGAGACTTAAGATTATAATTTTATGAAGGGTTTTTAAAATTTTTGAAATACCTAAACTATTTAATTATTTTTATCAGAGCATAAATTTTGTAGACTATAAATATATTAAATCTTATCCTATTTTTTAGATGCATAGAGCGAAAAATATGGCTAAAACTCTGAGGTTTGTTTATGTTTTGATTCTATTTATTTTAATATTTCTTGTCATAATAGTATGTGATTCTGCTTTTTTACCACGTTCTCGAACTTGTATAACAGACAAAGATTGTCTACAAGTGAGAAATTATATTGCTAGGTGTCGTAAAGGCATCTGCCAACAGCACCCACGTAGATGAATGAGTTTCTGCTCTAGCAAAAGAATTGTAGATTATACTTTATGTTAAAAAATATTCGAGGAGCTGTAATTTGGTTTTTGTACATGCACCAAATAATTGTATTTTCTATTTTTCTTTTCCAAATTTTATGGACCTTGAAGTTATGATATTGTACTCCAAGATGTTGGCAAGGAAAAAATTAAATAAGACGGAATTTTTATATATATATATATATATATATATATATATATATATATATATATATATATATATATATAGTTTATCTTTATCTCGTATATTAGACGGTATCAACATGATCTGAATTTCAGATATATCACACATTTTTTCCAACTCCACCATCTAAATGAGTAACTTTAATAGTTAAGTTAATAATTAATTTTTATCTTACTCTTTTTTGGTGTCTATATATATATATATATATATATATATATATATGGGTCTGGATTTGTTGACACCAGGTGTAAGTCTTTAAATTTACATCAAATCTTAACAGTTTTAATTAATAAATC
Source organism: Medicago truncatula (assembly GCF_003473485.1). Classification (NCBI taxonomy): domain Eukaryota; kingdom Viridiplantae; phylum Streptophyta; class Magnoliopsida; order Fabales; family Fabaceae; genus Medicago; species Medicago truncatula. Next base: position 1,943,747 of record NC_053048.1, on the reverse strand, counting down.
GTATGGTTATTATATAAATTGGATACTGGAATACGGCTCATTCTTTTCCCTTCCTCATCGTAGTTTTTTCTCCAACAATGAAAGTTGTGATTTCGTTTATTGTGGCTTCAGATTCATTCTGTCACCAACAATCTCACCTCTACCAGTCCTCGTGAGCTTAGCTCAGTTGGTATAGAAAATGTATAATATATGTAAAGTCCGGGGTTCGAACCCCGACCACCACAAAAAAAAAAAAAAAACTCACCTCTACCATAACTTTATATATATATATATATATATATATATATATATATATATATATATATATATATATATATGTGGGGATATTTTGACTCCAAGAGTAAGTGTAATATCTTACTCTAAATCTTGACCTTTAATTCCAATTTTGGTTAACGAATTAGATTAATTAATATGGTAGGCTTTAATTCCATTTTCTATTGTAGTCAACACTTATCACCACAAAGTAACAAAACAATAAATACATTTATTAGTGTCATATTTAAAAATGAAAATAAATTAATAAATTCAAATTAGAGATTTCTAAATTATAAAATAAACATACATATTAGTTAATGGGTTATTGAGGCTAGTTTTCAGTGAGAGAAGAAAGGAAAACTCAAATAGAAAGAAAGGAAGAGAAGATGTTAGAGAGAGAAAGAAAGGTGAGGAAAGTGTGTGAAGAAAGCTTCTCACTTTCTTTCATTCTCATTCTCTTTCTCATTCTTATAGCTTGTCCATTGTCATTTCTTTGTTGTTGTTCTTTGGTTTATGGAAATTAGAAAGTGTGGAGTTTTCACCGTGATTCAAATATATGAATTAAAATGGAGTAGTTGTGTGTTTCAGCTATGATTTATTGGTTCCTATAATTATACTCAAAAATTAAGTGAACTTTTTCCTCTTTATCCTCAACCTAGCTACATGTATATTTGATCCAAGTCAACACAACTTTTTCATAGCCTTTGTCCTCCATAACTTTTTTTGTATAAACACTAAACAAACCTCCTAGTACACACTATCATGTGAAAGAAAAAACAGTTTGAGAATTGAGATAAACATCCTAATCAAGCAAGCACGCATCTAGTACAACAACTAGCACATGGGTTCGAATGGTTTGGGTTGAAAAGAAAAAAAAATATTGTTATGGAGTCGACACAAATTGGGTTAAATATGTTTTTGGTTAATATAAATATTCAGAATTTCATTTTAACTCATAAAAACTAAAATTACATTATTTAATCCTTGTAGCATTTTCTTTTAACGTATTTAACAAAAAAAATTATTGACGAAATTTTTTATTGGAACTAAAACCGATGATGGAAAATATTACGAAGACTAAGAGGACTTTTGTAAAATATTATAAGGATTAAAAAATATGATTTAATTTATGGAACTAAAAACGAAACTCTTAATATTTATTGGATCAAAAATCTATTTAATCCAAACAAATATCATGAAAAGAAATAAAAAGAGAAAGAGAGGATACATAACATAATAGTAAAGGAGAGGTTCTCTTACTCAATTTTGAAAAATAAAATGAAAACATGGATGCACCCGGATGGAAATTACAGTTTTACTTATGGCATTCTAAACATGTTTATCTTTCCATTTTTTTATCAAATGTTTATCTTTTCATTGGTCATTGAATTTTATAAGTAATCTTTTTTTTTTTTGCGAACTCATTTGACAAGTAATTATCTGTCCATTAATTGACATATCTAATATTTTCTCAACTTTTAAATAAACTTGTAAATTGTTGTATTTTTCTTGTCAAATAGTCTAGTCGTTAGAAATCCACATCTTAAGACAGTCTTGTTATTAAAAATCAACATCTTAAAATGATGAATAAGTGGAGTGTTCAAGGTTTAAACTTCGACCCTTGCATATATTATACAATGTACTTACCAATTGAGGTAAACATATTTTTTTTTTTTTTACGTTCCAATTGAGTTAAACTTACATGAACAAATTCCCTCACCTCTTTGATTTGGCTTCTGATAGGTGGGTGATAGTGGAGGAGATGGAGAGTAGGGGGTGGGAGGAGGGGGTTCCGCTTGGGAGTGGAGGAGGCGCCTTCTTGCCTGGGAAGAGGAGTGCGTTACATAGTTTTCTATTTTCCGGCATGATTTTCTTTTGCAGGATCATATTTCTTACAGGTGGAGGAGGCTGCTCGATCCCATTAGTTTTAGCTATTGTTTTTAGCTATCATGACTGGTGGCAGAACCTTTTGTCTTTTATGGATGTTGGACTGTAATTTTCTTGTGTCTTCTATTTCATTACTTCAATGTTTGCTTTTTATGCACCAATGACTAGACTCTGCATTCTATTTTGGTGATTCTCTTTTACACATTTTGTGCAAGATGAATCACCAGTTCTTATTGACAAGAAAAAAATCTAATTTTAGCTTGTTCAAAAAAAAAACTTTAGTTCTTACTCACAAGAATATTGTGACCAAAAAGTAAATATCACTTTAAAATTAAGTTAAATATTTTACAAAACAAAGATATTCATTTTTTCAGTTAATAAATATAATAAAAAACCTACGTCTAATTAATTGATTGCAACTTTAATTATGTATTTTTTGAGTGAATATGGTATTTCATTCTTAAATTTGTGATCATTGATCAATCTTCTCCCTGAATTTTTTATAATGGTTAAACTCGTATGCACAGTTCATTAACATTGTGAAATGTTTGGAAAGAACCTATTACATGGATGTCCTAAAATTATATCTACTCACCAGAGGAGATTTATTCAAAGTAGAAACATCGGTGATGACATTGTCTGACATCTCAAGTTATCAATATGCTTCATAAAAGTTCTTTTTGTTGCAAATTTTCTCTCAAAATTAACATTTGAAAGGCCTTTGAGACATTAATTAGATTGAAAATTTTGACTTAAAAATGTTGAGTTGCTTTAGTTTTGATGATAAATTTTGCAACTAGATTAGTGTTATTTTGCATGCCTTTAGGAAAAGGTGATCACTACCTGTCCCATCTTCCCTTCTATATATTCAAGGAGGTCCTTATTAGAGTTACTGGTAAGCTAGTGGAAGATGGTGAGGTTTTTTTTATTAGAGGTCGTAGAGGTTCCTTATTCCCCTCTCATGTGATGTATGCATATAATTCAATGATTTTCTGTAAAGGTACTCTTGCTAATATGAATATTTTCAAGAATTTATTTGACATATATACTCAAGCATCATAAAAAATTATTAATCTAAGCAAGTCAACTATTTACCGAGGCTTTATTAGCATATGCTTTATTTCTCAAAGATAGGAGCATTTGATTGCAAATTTGATGGGTTTCTCTCTAGGTTCTATAAAAAATTCGTAGCATATCAAATTTCTTTTGTAATTATTTTTTTTTAATTGTGCGAGTAATATCCAAAATATAAATTATGAAAGTTGCAATGATTAAAAGAGACCTTTTAGAAAAGGAAAAAGATACATGGACCACTCTTTTGTTACACCCTTTTGTACCACTGCTGATGTGGCAATGGACATTTTAGAAATTTCATCTCACAACCACTCTCTTTTCATCTCCAAAGTCCAAACAGATCTCTCTCACTTCTCTCTATCTCACAACCACACTCCTTAACCACCACCACTCCCTCTTTCTTTCTCGTCGGCCACCACCATAACGGTGACCACGTATCTCTCTCAACTTCAGATACACCGACCTACCACACGTTGTGACTGTAAACCTCTGCAAAAAGGGTCTCTTTACATCTTTGTTTCTCTTCTCTCTTCCTTTTCTGTTTTTGTTGAGATAGAAAATGGCTTAGATTTTTTTTTTTTTTTTTTTGAAGAAAAGAAACTGGCTTAGATGTTGTTTCAAGATTTTGTAGAAATGAAGATTGATTCCAATTATTTATATTCAAGTGACTGAAATTACAACATTGTAATGTAAAATTGCTATTCTTGTTGACATTGGTAAAGACATTTCCAACATAAAAATCAACATACAACAAAGAGATCGGATTATAAAAAATAAAATGAAGAAGAAAACTGTGAAGAGAAGAAATCCCATGAAAATTGAATAAGTGCACATGCTTTTCTCTCTCCTCAAAATTGTCACTTTTTCCCTTTTTGTCGGTCAACCGCTAGATTAATCTAGCGGCTCAAAATTGCGCAGGATAAACAACATAATAGAAAAAAGTTGGAGGGGATTCGTTTCCCACTTTGTAAGAGTGTTTTATATATATTTTTGACATGTTGGAAGGTGTATAGGGATGGTATGCCACCTATGATGGTTTACCTATCACCACTCTTTAGAAAAATGGTGTAATGCTAGATCACTAAAGCATTGTAACTAATCTTGAACGAACTCTTCTAAAGAGTTGTTTATCTTCATTGAAAGGATATAAGTTTCTCTATAAATAGAGAAATTTTGGAGTCAGAAATTCATTCAGAAAAAAATATAGAATATCACATTGTTGTAAAGGAAATGTCCTACATTCTTTATGATCAAATGAAAACAAAAAAATAAATTGATCCTATGTCCATTATACGTGTGCATAAATATGTTCGCATTCCAATGGTGATCATGTCCGTAGATAATTTTACCATAGTACAACATATATTTTTTTTCTCTTTATTGTCAAGAAAGGTTAAAAAGTAAAGAACTTTTTTTTGAAGGAGAAAGTATAATGAAAAGCTATTAGTTAAATAATATTTAATTCTTATGGTTATCAAGTTTATTAATTGAACCTCTTTCTATGCGTGAAAAGGATAATCACAACACATTCATATACTCAAGAGGCATTTATAGTAAGTATATTGTAATATTATGAAGGGTTTTAAAATTTTAACAATGCATAAACTATGTAATTATTTGCATGAGATCATAAACTTTATAGACTATAAATATATTAAATCATATCCTATTTCTTAGATGCAAAGAGAGAGAGAGAAAAATATGGTTAAAACTTTGATGTTTGTTTATATTCTAATTCTATTTATTTGCATATTTCTTGTCATGATAGTATGTGATTCTGCTTATTTACCATTTTCTCGTTCTTGTATATCTGATAAAGATTGTCCACAAGTGAAAAATTTTAGTGCTAGGTGTCGTAAAGGCTACTGCCAATTTAGAGTAGTGAGATGAATGAATTCTTGCTCTAGAAAAAGAATTGCAATTTATAGTTTAGGCTAGAATATTAGAGGAGCTGCCATTAACCATTAAGTTTTTGTGCATGCACCAAATAATTGTATTTGTTTTTCAAGTTTAAGGCAAAAAATTGTTTTATTTATAGGGTATATTTATCTCGTAAATTTGACGGTATCACCATGGCTTGGATTTCATACATATTACACATTTTTTCCAACTCCACCACTTAAAAATTGGTATAGTATATTGAAAACATCACAAATTCAACATCGCTAAAGTTGAAATAAAAGAATTTGTTAACTTTTAGTATATTATTTATTCCTTACGCATGCAACAAATAGAATATGATTTGATCTCTTCATCTATACTATATATAAAGAGAAGAAAATATGGTTTTTGACTGACTTTTTCACTTCCAATTTTACCCTTAAATAATTTTGACTTAAGAATGTTATTTTGTGGGTGTCATTCAAAAAGATATATAAGAATTAATATTATTTGTTATATTGTTGTCGAATCCACAGAGACCAACTCTTGAGTACAGCTATCGGTTGTTTCTTTGTTTATCTAAGATTAATTCAAAAACAATTTGCTTCGCGAGGAAAAATAAAATAATAAATTTAATTTAATATTAACAAGGACGAGCCGGAATGTAGTTCTCGATGACCGTTGATACTCAAAAAACAATGCTTTTATAATAAAAACAATATAATTTTCTTCCCGCGAAAAAATTAAGTTAAAGATACCACTTACTCTAATGTAGGAGGTGTTAGAAATTGAACTTTGTAATTGTCCGCTTTCGCGTGGTACGAATTACAACTTCGAAGTCCTGTTATGAAAAATAATTAAGTCATACTTGAAAAAAGTAATTTTTAATAGAAAATCAATTTGAAGGTACTGTCGGCTTTCACGCGTCTGTTTCTGGATTTTAAACTAATAACCGCCAGCTTTCGCGTGCACGATTATAATTCTAAAATCTCCTTTTGTAAATACGAATTTTCTAAATAAATTTTAAAAAAATATTAATTTTCGAATTTTCTAGAGTCTAATGCTTTTCTTTTCTCACACTTTGGTGCAAAACAGTATCACGGTATTTCTACTTTCGTAGTAAACTTTTAATTTGAAAAACATAATTTTTGGATTAAAAGTATACTTCTGTTTCAATTATATAACATGCAATTTATAGAGTAGCATTTGTGTAACGATCCTCGCATTCCAGACCCTATGAAAACTACTCACACATGATGAAACAATAATCTATACCTATTTTTTATGAATTCATATTAAGAAATAGCAAAGAGAATAAAACCTGTTAATTTATGGATACTCGAAAGAAATTAAAAAGAGAATAGCCGCAACAGTAGCAAATCGAATGATTGGAATAGGATTGGAACAGCAATTGTTAATCGCAGCAACAAGGAAAGAAAATAAAATAAAAATAATATGAAATAAGCTGTTTTGCATAAGCTCAATCCAAACGGCCCATAATCAAATAATAATAAAAATTGAAGTTTTCAAGGTTATAACATTATACGGTAGCAAGAAAGGTGTTTGGTTTTTTTTTTTTTTTTTATGGCCTAATTTTAGAACTGAAAACTCCTAAAATCGTGAAGGAGATTTTTTTTTTGACAAAAAAATCGTGAAGGAGATGTGCACCAATAGTTGGATCATATAAAAAATTTAGACATAACAAGTACCTGTGACGCAAGGAAAACACCAGCACTAACCATTCAAGATACAATAATTGACTCTAAAACAAGTGGATATCAAACTATTTAGACAATGTATTTTGTGTGTTATCAAACTCCCCTACACTTGAACCATTGCTTGCCCTCAAGCAATTTAGCTTGCAAATGGAAAAATTAAATGCAACAACTGAACATAAAAGGACTCATGGAAGAATAACATAACAAATATTCATGCGTGGTTCCAAAGTTGAATCGGTCAAAGACTAATTCTCTAGGTACTAGAATCAACACCAAGGGTATTGTAACAACACAAACCGCATTTTGCGGACAAAAATCTCCCTCCTAGCATACTAACTTAAATCATCTCGTTGTATCTTAGTCTCACCAAGACTATGAGTATCTATATTATTGTCACACAAATCATAGGAAAACCGGTTAGCGTTTTTAACGCATATTTCATTTGAATTTGCACACTTTCTGCAGATATGCAGTTTTTGTATTTGATTTTTCAAGGTTTAACCATTATTAGTCACATTATTTATTTCTCTCTTATTTTTTATTTTTTTGTCAAGTAGTCTAATGACTTTTTTTAAGGAAGTAGCCTAATGGCTAGAATTCACCTTTTTCAAGCTGTTCGAGGTTCGAACACCGACCCCTGCATATAATAACGCATGTCATTGCCAACTGAGTTATGCTCACGGGGACCGCTTATATTCATCCACTAACCTACTTAATGTGTGATTATAGATGGTGTCCACTTTGTCAACTGAGTTATATGCTCACAAGGACCGCTTATATTCATCCACTAACTTACTTATTGTGTGATTATAGATGGTGTCCAACAAGATATAAACTACTTGAAGACTACTAAGAAATAAAAATTCAAGACTATAGCACAATGGCTATTTAAGTTAGGATCCATATTCGGGAGATTTTAGGTGGTGGAACAACACCGATTTTTTTTGAAATTTTACCCAGTATCCTTAACTCTTAACCTCTCTACCTCTGAAATCTATATACTTTCTAAGTGACACTACAAATCCTAAGCCTTTCAAAAAAAAATTATCCGATTCAAGAATTGGGAAATCTAACAACAAAAGCACAAACACATGCATTATTGACTCGATAGCACATCAAACACAATTATTTATCAGACTCGACAATTAAACTAAACAGTTAAGGTGGGAAATTCCTCCCCCAAACTTAAAACCTACATTGACCTCAATGTCAATAAACAAAAAAAATATGAGATCAATCGTCGTCAGAATCAGCACAGGGCGTGTACATACGCCTAATCATGAAATGGTTAGTATACTTTACATACTAAGCTGAAGAATCTCAAAGTCAAGTTTAGAGATTGGAAGAAACACATATTTGGTAATCTTCTCGGTTGACAACACTATGAATGCAATGTTCACTAATCTTCTCAGTTGTGAAGAAGTAAAGCAAGCAATTTTTGAAATGAATACACACTACTAGAAAAAGCAAAATTAACGAGGGAAATTAGTGACGGAAAAAATGAAATTCCTCACAAATTCCTTGGTCGCAAAATTTAGTGACGGAATTAGGGAGGGATTTTACGTTTTCCCTCACTAAATTTCCCTCAGTGCAATATTGGGACATTGTGAGAACTAATGTCTTCAATGCAATTTCTCAATTCTTCAAAAATGATTGGTTAATTCCTATCTACAATTCCAACAGTGTGGTTTTAATTCCTAAACGTCTTATAACCTTGGCCAAACTCAAATTCAATATTTTCACCCAATTATATATACTCAGCAAAGGAGATTTATTCTAAGCAGAAATATTGGTGATGACATTTGTCTGACATCTAAAGTTATCAATATGCTTAACCAAAGTTCTTTTTATTGCAAAATTTTTCTCAAAATAAACATTTGAAAAGCCTTTGACACATTAGATTGGAAATTTCTACTTAAAAGTGTTGATTTGCTTTGGTTTTAATGATAAATTTTACAAGTAGATTAGTACTATTTTGCATGCTTCTATATGTTGTGATTAAGAAAGGTGATCCCTTATCTTCTCTTTTGTATAGCCAAGGAGGTCCTTAATAGAACAATGAATATCCTCACGAATTTATTTGACTTATATGCTCAAGCATCATGACAAATTATTAATCTAAGCAAGTCTCATATTTACACATGTTCTATTTCTCAAAGATGGGAGCGTTTGATTGCAAATTTGTTGGGTTTCTCTCTATGTTTGGTAGAAAGCTTCTTAGCGTATCATATTCCTTTTGTAATTAATTAACTTAATTAAGTTATCCCGTGTATAAAAGAACTTTTGTGATGCTATTCAGACACACAATTTTAGCAAATATATGTCTCACGTTCTTTATGATCCAATGATTAAACAAAAAAATGAATTTATCCCACGTACATTCTACTTGTGCATAAATATGTATGTTCTCATCCCAATGGTGTGTTATTTTCGTAGATAATTTTACAATGGTAAAAAATATATTGTTTTCCCTTTACATTGAAAAGTTAGTTAAATAATATTCAATTCTTATTATTATCAAATTTATTATTTGAACTTCTTTCTTAATGTGAATAGGATAAATACAACACACTGATATGCTCAAGAGGCATTTATTAAATCCCTCTCTAATTCCTTCAGTAAATTTTGCAATCAAGGAATTTGTGAGGGATTTTATTTTTTCTTAACTAATTTCTCTTCCTAATTTTGCTTTTCATAGTAGTAAAATTCATAACTTCAAGGTCCATGAAATTTGAAAAACAATACAATTATTTGGTGCATGCACAAAAACTAAATGACAACTCCTCAAATATTCTGGCATAAAAGAAATTGCAATTCTTTTTCTAGAGCAGGAACTCATTCATCTCAGTTTGCTCGCTTGGCAGTAGCCTTTACGACACCTACCAATATAATTTTTCACACTTGGACAATCTTTATCTGTTATACAAATACGAGTAGTTGGTAAATAAGTAGAATCACATATTATTATGAAAAGAAATATGTAAATAAGTAGAATCAGATTATAAACGAACTTCGGAGTTTCAACCATATTTTTTCTCTCTTTACATCTAAAAAATAAGATATGATTTGATATATGTATAGTGTAATATGTTTATACTCTCATACAAGTAATTACATTTTTTTAAAATTTTAAAACCCTTCATAATATTAGAATACTTACAAAATGCCTCTTAAGTACATCAGTGTGTTATGTTTGTCATTTTCACACTTAGAAAAAAGTTCAACTAGTAAACTTGATAACCTTAAGAGTTAAATATTATTTAACTTGCTTTTCGCTATACTTTTTCCTTCAAAAAAAAGTTCATTTCATTTTTAACATTTTGTGACAATAAAGAGAAAAAATATATTTTGTACCATGGTAAAATTATCTAAGGATATATAATTCACCATTGGGATGAGAACCTATTTGTATACAAGTAGAATGCATGTGGGATCAAATTACATTTTTATTTAATCATTGGATCATAAAGAATGTTAGACATTTACTAAAACTGTGTGTCTAAATAGCATTACAAATGTTCTTTTATACATGTGATTACATAATTAATGTTTGAGTCTGCTGCAATAACTTGATCAAGTAGATGATGATGAACATGATGAAAAGTGGACATAAAATCTAAAGTGTGTGTGGAATACACTAACCTTTACATTTGATTCGCCTCCATCAGTGATGCCAACCGGATGCAAAAAGGAATACCAGCAAATCTCCTTCAAAATATTTTGGAATCCTTGACGTTTTGCATGTTCACACCAAATATATCGATCAATGATAGTTTACATAATAAAGATCTGTCAATTTCTCTCATGCATTTGAGAAAAGAAAGATTATTTAGTATTACTTTTGGCAGATCTTTGATTCAAAAGAATGTGATGTTCTATTTTTTTTGTTTAATGAATTTCTGCCTCCAAAATGTCTCTATTTATAGAGAAACTTATGTCCTTTTGATGAAGAAAGACAACTTTTTAGAAGAATTTGTTCATGAATGGTTACAATACTTGAATTATCAAGAATTACACCATTTACTAAAAGGTCTCTCTTAACCATTGCAACTTTTCAAATTTATATTTTAAAAATTACTCTCACAATTAATAAATTAATTACAAAAGGAATATGATATAAATACAATTATTTGGTTCACGCACAAAAACTAAATGACAACTCCTCAAATATTCTAGCATAAAAGAAATTGCAATTCTTTTTCTAGAGCAAGAACTCATTCATCTCAGTTTTCTCGCTTGGCAGTAGCTTTTACGACACCTACCAATATAATTTTTTACACTTGGACAATCTTTATATGTTCAACAAATACGAGTAGTTGGTAAATAAGTAGAATTACATATTATTATGAAAAGAAATATGGAAATAAGTAGAATCAGATTATAAACGAACTTTGGAGTTTCAAACATATTTTTTTCTCTCTTTACATCTTAAAAATAGGATATGATTTAACTTGCTTTTCACAATACTTTTTCCTTCAAAAAAAAAAGTTCATTTCACACTACTAGAAAACTCGGACTAAGCGACGGCCATTTTCTGTCGCAAAGTAGTCAAAAATCCATAGCAAACGACATTCTGACGGACACTACCAAAAAACTCAGATTTAGCGACGGCCCTTTTCCGTCGCCAATGATTAAAATTCGTAGCAAACGACATTGTGACGGGTTTTGCGACGCTCCGGAAATCCGTCGTAATAATGGGGGTCGGAAAAATTGACCGACGGAATATCAACTCCGTCACTCATTGCGGCGGCTCAGATACGGTCGCAAAGAACAAAATTCCGTCGCTAAGACTCCCACTTTATGGGTATATGTGACCCAGTTTTCCGTCACAAAATACCGACTTTAAATATATCCGTCACAAATTACTGAGGGAGGAAACCGTTGCAAATAACTGAGGGAATAATCCCGTCGCAAAATATCTGGGAATTTGATTAGCATCGCAGTGGTATCCGACGCAATACTGCAAAATAAAAATTTTGTGACTTTCCTATATTCCGTCACAAATAAGTTTTTTTTTTTTTTCCTTAAAATTAGTTTAGGAAATTTCTCAATTATTTCTCAAAACAATTTTGGAATATAAAACAAGGTGATGAAAAATCACAAGATAAAATACATTAATATGATAAAATATGATAAAAATCACATTAATATTTGATTAAAAACCTTTTTGATTGCGTTCACAAGAATCACACTACTTATCTTTTGCATCAAAATATATTGAAATAATTACTAAATAGTATTAGAACATTTACTTTAAACTAAAAGTTATAATCAAATTTTCAAAATAATATGATAAATAATCAAGTAGGTGGACACAGATGTTAATCCTAACTCGAACGATGAGGTTGATAAGGAGGTAGATGCGAATGGCCTTGTGTAAAAGACTCCATTAATTTCTGGAACTGCTCTCGGAGCAATCGTGAATCCTCCTGTGACTGTTGTGCCTGCTCTCGAGCTAAATGTGACTCCTCCTGTGATGCACGAATCAATTCCTCGTTAGTCTTCAACCGCTCCTTGAGTTCCATGTTTTCAGCTGACATTTTAGATATTGCAGTCCTCATATGCTCATATTCAGATGGTGAGATGCCATCAGATGACCTGGATGAAGAAGGCTTGTATTTTCCTGCCTCTGTCCCCAAACCATAAATACGTCCTTTCTTGTCGACTCCTCCAACTACGTCCAAGAAGATGAAGTTGTCTGACTGATGGTCATTAGACACATCATCCCCCTCTGTTTGTTGTGAGTTCCTTTCAAAAATCCGTCTTTCATATTCATCCTACAAAATTAGAGTTTGTCTTAATTCTTACGTACAAAAATATAAAATTAAATCAATTACTACAATTAAATTCATATACAAACCAACCAATAACAAGTTAAACAAATTAAAACTAGTTTTTAACTAATAACCATGTTATCATGACTTCTTTCCAAGTGAAGAAACATAAGATTATCATGTTCAGATGTCAGAACCTAATGAACAATAATAAGCATGCATAACATTAAAAATTATGGCACAAAAGCATGTAATATACAACAATATACATGATTAGATAACCAAAAACAATTATAGCACATGATGGCAGAGTTATAGTGTAGCAGCATGCATCAATACACATGAGAACAATTATAAATACTAATTTTAAAGTTTTTCTAATTACCTTGACTTGCCACCAACATCCCAAGTCCACAAAAGGATATAACTAATTCTAGATAATTTTCAATTGTTTTATGTTCATTTGACAAAGGGCTGGAAATGATAATATCATCGAATTGTAACTTACCGCAACCATTTGAGATTTGGAGGATACCCACTTTGATGGATCACCTTTCATTTTGTGTGTCTTTAGATACACTTCCCAACAACTTGGAGTCATGTTTGAGTCAGTTTTCTATAGTACAAAATAAATAGATTAGTATTATTATTAATTTAAATCACTATGCTTTACTGCAAATATAATTTGTTTACTTACTAATCTTTTAGAATGTTCAATTGTTGGAATTGACCCACAAGTGTGCAATGGACCATTAGAGGATCTTCTATTTCGCTTATTAACTGCTGCTTTGTCCTTCCATTTACTATCTTCCCAATTTTGTTCCAATTTTTCACGCAATAGAGCAGGGATCCATTCGCCTTTGTCCATTCCTCTTCGTACCCGATACATTGTATTTTGGTACCCATCAGATGCCTTATGATGATAAGTCTTCTTTATGTCTTGATCATGCTCAGGAAGCCACTTATATATCCTCTGCAATACAAGCAATGTAATTAATATAGGATAAACCGGACAACACGCTAGGAGCTTTGCTCTGGAACTTGTAACTCTTTTGTGAGTTATTAATATTCACCACTATTCTCTTGTTTCTATTGATTTATTCTGTTTTATTAGCTCTCTCTATCATATATGTTCATTAAAATTCGCTCTTTTCACTTTTGAAATTGTTTTTTCTCGAACTGTCGTTGACCCAGCAACAGTTAACCACCGCCGGACACTATTAAAGTCAGTTGAACAATTAGAAAAGTACCGACAATTAGAAAAGTACCGACGATTAGAAAAGTACCGACGACAGTTGAACAATTAGGGTTGTATATATGTTAATTGGTCTAACATTTCATTTTATAATTTTGATAAGAGACTAGTAACAGATTCCAATCCATACCCTCCAAAGTTGGGAGGGAGCCAAAAATGATGGTAGGCAGTGCGGTGGAATAGAATATATACCAGCAATTCCAAATAAAAAATGGACTAAGATAACTTCAACCGACAATTCCAAATAACAAATGGACTGAGCGACAAATCTAACAACGAGGACGATAAACATAAGTTGGAGGAAGAGAAGGACAGTACCTGAAACTCGTTATACCACAAGTCCGCAAGAGCCGTGTCATTTTTCATTAACTCTCCATAAGTTGCCCAAGTCCCTTGAAACAAACGTTTCATAATCTTTGTAATGTCACGTGGGGGCTTAACAGCAGGCTCAAACCTATAAAAATAAAATTAAACAAGTAGTAAAATACAAGGATACAAGTTATTATATAATTAAACGGAAAATTTTATAAAAAATCTTACGTTAACTGTGGTCCCGGACGGATCCATATACGCCTATCAGTAGGATCTGTACTCCCAGCTATCGGATACGAATCATCACGTGATGATGATGATGCATGTGGATCACCACCAGATACAACATCATATGGTCTATGTGTATTAGAAAGATGTGGTGGACTAGGAGTAGAGTGGGGAGATTGGATATTTGTAGGTATTTGAGATGTGGGAGCATGAATTGTAGACATTTGTGGACTTGGAGTAGAGAGTAAAGGTGGGAAATTTGTAAATGTTTGAGATATGGGATGATGTTTCGGTTGCCTTGTAGGTTGTGGAAGTTGGATATTTGAAGGTGTGTTAGATGTAAGATGATGTGTAGGTTTCCTTGTAGAGTGGGGTTCTTGGGTATTTGTAGGTATTTGAGAAGTGGGAGCATGGACAGTAGACATTTGTGGACTTGAAGTAGAGAGGAAAGGTGGGAAGTTTGTATGTGTTTAAGATATGGGATGATGTGTAGGTTGCTTTGTAAATAGGGATTTTTGGATATTTGAAGGTGTTTTAGATGTAAGATGATGTGTAGGTTTCATTGTAGAGTGGGGTTGTTGGGTATTTGTAGGTATTTGAGAAGTGGGAGCATGGACAGTAGACATTTGTGGACTTGAAGTAGAGAGGAAAGGTGGGAAGTTAGTATGTGTTTGAGATATGAGATGATGTGTAGTTTGCTTTGTAGATAGGGATTGTTGGGTGTCTGCAGGCCTAGATGCTTGTAATCTAGAAGAATGCGACAAAGTAGTTTTATGCTTACCTCCCTTATTTCCCTTAACTTTGTTGATGCTTATACCAGCACCTCTTCCACTGCCCCTTGTAATATCATTGTCTTCCATCTATCTATATACATATAAAACTAGGTAGTTAACTACTGTACATAAAAAAAAAAAGTTAAAATGCGCACAAAATTAGACATGGGCATAAACAAGTTAAAAGGCACAAAAAATTAAAACATAAGCACAATTAGCATTTTCCATTAATATGCATAAGAATCACACATAAGGATTTGTTGAAAAAATTTAATATTAGTCTGGAGAGTATATCACTTGATAATTTAATATCAAGTGTTAAGAACTTAAAGAAAACTAAGATTTTGCTTATGTCTCCTTCTTATAAAGATTAATCACGGAAATTTCAAATAAATTGGTCTCTCTGTAAAACTAATCATGGACACAGTTTTATGTCAAAGAACATAACCTAAAGCATAGTAAAAATACTATGAAAAAAAAAAGACCAACCATTCTCCCTAATTACTCATTAAAAACAAAAACAAAAGGGAAGGAGAAAAAAGAGTTTAAAAAAAAAAACTAAATTTGGACATTTATTAGTCTAGATTTTATTTGATTTTTCCTTTTTATAGCACTTAAAAATAATTTTAATTGGTTGACCGTGATTTATTTTTTTCACAGTCAGTATTCTAATTAAACTCAAAACAAAAACAAAATTATCTATCCAAAATCTGTTCTCCCTAATTAATAAAAAGGGGATTCAACTGTAAAAGACAGACCAAAAAATCTTCACTAACTAAAACATATAAATCTATAAAACAGCCCAAATCAAAACCTTAACATATAGGCATTCAAATTGTGCATACCCAATTCAGTTAGCATAGTTTACAACATAAAAACAAGAGAAGGAGAAAAAAGAGTTTGGAACCTGTTTGCAGCAGCCAAGTGAGATGAGCTAAGTGAGCAACGGCCCGAGCAAAGTGAAGGATTTAGGAACCTGTTTGCAGCAGCAAAGTAAGATTAGCGATAATTTGATCGAAGTGACCTGATGATTGAAGTTTTGGGAATTAGATTGATGAAGTGAAGATTTAGGGCAAATGAATTTGGAAATTAGAGAGGGGAAATTAGATTAGGAACCGATTGGGGGACCTGTTTGGGAGTTAGATTGATGAAGGATGAATGGATTTTGGTATGAGCGATTGCTGGTTGATGGGTGAATGAGGAAAAACTTTAGAGTTTTGTTATGTATCTGTTTGTTATAATAAGAATGAGCATGAACGATGCGAGGGAGAAAGTGGTGTTATGTTATTTATATAATAATAATACAAATAAATATAAATAATAATAATAATAATAATAATAATAATAATAGTAATAATAATAATAATAATAA
Organism: Medicago truncatula; assembly: GCF_003473485.1. NCBI lineage: Eukaryota > Viridiplantae > Streptophyta > Magnoliopsida > Fabales > Fabaceae > Medicago > Medicago truncatula. Next base: position 1,927,218 of record NC_053048.1, on the reverse strand, counting down.
TAATAATAATAATAATAATAATAATAATAATAATAATAATAATAATAATAATAATAATCTATCACAGTATATAATTGGGAGCAAGAATGTTCTATTGTTTGTGTTATTGAAAAGATAAAATAAATTATTATATATTTTTGAATAAAGAATTTTTATTATATTTGTTATTATTGTTTTTTGAATAAATTTTATATTTTTTATATTATTGTTAAAAGATTAACGTAATTTGTTACCTACAATAATGAAACCGTCGTATATGAAAAAATCCAAGTTTTTTTTTTTTTTTTTTTGAGGGATTTTATAACAAACTTTTGTTACATATAATAGTGAGAGTAGAAATTATATAAATAAGACTGTAATGTTGTTAAAAATTTAAGTGCAAATTAGAATAACAAATCTGATGGCAAAAATAAAAGACTCTATGAATATTCAAAAAGAAGAAAGAGTGGAAGATTCGTTTGAAAAAAGTGAAGGACAAAGAGAAATAGTTGAAGATTCATTTGACAAGATACAAGAAAAAATTTGCAACGAAGAAGGAGAAGTTTCATCAAGAGTTCTAATGGATCATGATTTAACCGAAGAAGAGTATCAATTTGAGTTGAAAAAGTTTCAAGATATGGTTGAAGCTGGGTTTAAAAAGATACAAGAAAAAAATGGCAACAAAGAAGAAAAAAAATTACCAAGAGTGCTAAAGGATTTTGATTTAAACGATGAAGCAGAATGCGAATTTGATTTGAACAAATTTCCAGAAGAAGGAGAAGAATCTTCCATCACGAGTTTCAACATGTGATTAGGAAGATGTTAAGAAAACTTCTTCCTAAATTTTATTGAAACCCATTTTATTTTGATTTTAGATTTGAAATAAAGAGTAACTTTGAATCAAAGTTTCAACTTTGAATCAATGACATTGTCTAGAGTCTAGTACAACATAAAAACATTTTATGTTTAGTATTGCAGTAGTTTATCTTCTTTTTGAGAATTACATATTGCTTGGCCATAACCTTGCTTTTCTATAGTTGGTGTAATTTACTTTTCTTCATTTAGCCTTAATTTTTTTTTACGTATTTTCCACCTCTTTGATTTAGGTTTGGTTTATTGTGTAAAGGAGCCTCTTTCGCTAATTTCTTGTCTACGTAGTTTTCTAAGAAGCTACTGAAAAAATGCTTATGATTTTAAGCATTTGTTAGGTTTTTCTTTTAGATGCTCTTTTTTTTTTTGTAAATATTTATCAAACTGGTACAACCAAGGTATTATTTTGTTTTAAAAAAGTAATCTTTTTTTATAAGAAACTGATATAAAAGTGATTATTTTGCTTTAAAAAGATATTTTTGTTCTTCGAAAATGGATACCAAACGAGGAGTTCAGTGAATAGGTAACAAGTTAAATTTACAGATTTCACTAAAATAAATAAACAAAGTACTAATCACTATTGATCTCAGAAACTTACCCAGCGCCACGATTCAGCAAGGCAGGACCTCCACCTCGACCGCCTCTAGGCCTGGAACATCCCAAACAAAAAAGTAAATAAGTGATTGAAGATTTCAACAGAATTTGAACCATTGGAGGAAAAAAATATATGATACTTGCTTCCTATTTTGATCTAGTAGTTTAGATATGGACATCAATTTTCACCATTCACAAATAAATATGTACTCCAGGGTGAAACTAAGTGTCCAAATAGACATTCCCTCAAACATGTTATGCTCTTACCTTAGTTTTGGGATACCACATGAATATGAATAGGGCAAGCTTCAATTCTCCATACATGGGCAACCTTCATATAAGTTCCGCCATTAATTTTTTGTACAAGTCTTATTGATCAAAATTGAACAATATACAAATAACTAAAAACTCAAGGACTCACCACCCAATAACTACATTAGAAAACTTTTCTAGTACTGTGAGAAAAACTACAATGATCCTGCAAATTAAGGATGAACAAACACATAAATCAAACAATGATTATTAACTCCATTCCAGCAACTAATACCTTATTAGGTGACAATAACTCTAATCCATCTTATTTGGCCTAACTACCTCTCAAGTCTCAACTCAGCTACTAACTGCCCATTTACCAAATAACTAACCTCTTAAATAACTACTTAACTAACAATAACAGACCTATCAAGCAGCCATTATGTGACATATTTTGCACCCCCTGCATCACTTGTTACTTATAAAACCAGCCCAGCCATTTGGCCTCTTTAAAACTTGGTAAAACCAAGGTATTGATTTTGGCTACTAAAAGTTGAAAATACAAACCACTTTCAGCACTGCAAATTTCCATACATCGGTAAAAACAACATTGTCAAACAATGTACCAGATTGAATAGGCTTACCATTTTTGAAGAATGCTTAGCATTCCTCCATTACAAAAAACTAACTAATAGGCTTCCCCTCCCTTCACATTGAATATTTTTTAAAATAGCTTCATAGAAAATATCCTATAACAATGCAATCGAAAACCAAACATAAACAAAAAAAATCAAATAGCCAAATCAATTATAAATAGAATAGAACGAAATCATAAAAAATGTTCCATCTATCTATCTGCCACCAATGATCCTCATTATGCATTATTTCTTCTCCAAAAACACCACAAAAAGGGAATTTCTACAACAGTGAATAACTGAAACTTAGAAACCTTTCCAAACATAACATGTAGCGAATTACACGATTTTAATACCAAGATAAAGTCACTTAAATGAGGTTAATGCCACTCGAATGAAAAATCTTCAGTAAAGAACGTTATATTCGTTTCTGCATTACTACCATCCCTCCTGCAACTTCATTATGGGACTAATTTTCTGGCATACCAAGAAACCATATAAAAATGCTAGCACAAATGCTATCTCTATCTATATATGCCCCCTTCAAAAGTATCCAAATCATGCAGCAAAAACAAAATGCACAGATGGACTGAAAAGTAAAAGTTACTAAAAATCAAACATTTTTATCATCGCACATAAATTGAAATTTAATTTGTGTATATTCACATATACACCCAGGAAAAGATACAAAACAAAACACTGAATCATGAAACTCGATGATAAAAACTAAAAAATTACTTCAGAAGTGTCGATTAAAAATACAAAACTCATAAAAACTATTGTCCTGCAGTCCTTGAGGTTGTCACCACTTTCTTGGAATACGCCTGTTAGCTCTAAAAATTTGATACACATACCTGAGCTATTTCTTCAGAAGTGTCGATCATTCGTGCTCTGTTTTCAAGTTTGTAACAACAGCATCAACATCCATATTTATACCTCATCTCAGATCCATTGCATTCATTCCAGCTGCTACTGATTTGCATCCTTCCGTAAATATTACTCGGATAAGAACTGTAGCACAAGTGGTTCCTGCCAAAATTTATACCACTCATTAGTCGGGAGACAAAATGTACAATATCAGCATGTCAAATGTGGCCGTATTTACATTTAATTTCTAACATATATACCGCGTCCTAGGAATAAAACAAATTTCTAAAAAAAGCATAAGATACTCCCTCCCTGCACATTTTTTTTTGGATTTACAATCCGAAAGTAAGACGCACGAGAAACTTGGATGTGATGAAAAATTCACAAATTCATTATCATAAAATTTGTTTAGAAGTGTCTCCAAAAATTCACAGATTCATTATCATAAAAATCTCTCTATAATAAAAGAAATTGAAAGAAAATGAAAAAAGGATCATGTGTCTCTAATCTGTTGCATGACAAAGGGAACTACAAAACCATTGGTATTCATGTTATTGTGAAGAAGTGTTTCATAAGGCACAAAATTCATCTCTTGTAAATATTCATAGCTATCATCATCATCATCATCATTAACCTTGTTAATTCCAGAAGTTCCTTCACCATCTTTTCCTCTACTATTACTCCCCATGATAAACACAAACCAAGATTTTTTATAGTGATAATCACCACAAGCGAGATAGATATAAGTATATGAATTCAAAATATAAAATTCAACCGATTCACTAACCTCTTTCTTAGCAGCCACAAGTTTCTTCTCTTCTTCAGAGCTTGTATCATCATCTTCATCGTTAGAATCGGAGCTATCTTTCTTACTCTTTTTTCAACAGCAACAGGCTTTGCATCCTATACAGTGGGGCATAAGTTAGAACATCAAAGCATTATAAATGAATACCTATGTGAGGAACAATGTATAGGTTCTCATAAAATTTAAAGAGCACTACATTTTCATCCTGTAATTTACATTTTCACCCATTTCCTATAATTGAGAGAAACATATTGGTATGAAAGGAAACATATTGCAATTCATTTGGTATTTTCAGAATAATCATCTATGTTGTTTAGAAACTATATACTATGGAATATTAATAGTACATGAATAGTGATATACCTGAAGTCTGGCGTGCCCATCATCGACTGCATTAATAGCTACCTTGAGAACCTGAATTGCGGTTTGGCTATTCCTGAGTATCCCCCTACACCATTTTATTGTTTCTTTCTCTAAATTTTCTAGATACATCAAATCAAAACATTATATTGACCATAAGTATGAGCTTGATTTATAAACATTGTAATTCTGCTAATATTTTTTCCTTTGCCACGTTTCCACAAACACCTTGTGGGTACTAAAGTTCAAATCTGACATAACTCTTTTTAATTCTTTACACCCTTCATTTAAGAGAGAAAAAAACAGTTACACACTAAATGATACAACCCAAATATCAGAACATGTCCAAACAGCTTAAAAATTCATACCTTAATCATTGATTCTTGCTTCTGTTTACATGTTCTCATTCCAAATAGCAGCAAAAACCACTTCTAATATCCCCTTGAAACCCTTTTTGATCATCCATAATCTTTGTACCAGCCCTAGTCTTAGAACAACTTAGTTTAGCTTAAATATCAACTTTTAGTTTATGCATCAACGTCCTTGATAAAGCCCTAGCTTTCTCTCAACCTTCCACTTCAACTACTTCCTTTAGAGAATGAATCACCCATAGTCAGTAGGCAGTACCCAAGCTCTTGCAGCAACCAAACAACACAACAAATCAGCCAGGCTTCACATGCAATGTTTTTGATGAGCTTAAACAATGAACTTTTCCAATTTTCTTTCTTAAAGAGGGTTCGACTGAGAGGAATAAAAGGGAGGGGAAGAAATTTAAAGTTGGATTCTAGTTTAGTTTGCCAATTAGAGTGTGAAGATGGGATTGAATGTTGATTTCTACTTGATTTGAGAAGAATTAGATAAATTGAGGTGAAGGATGGAGGAACACGTGAGGGAAGAAGAGAAAACAGAGGGAGAGGGAGGGTTTTCTTAGAAAGAGAAGTGAAGAACAAAGAGAAATGATATTTGTACAACCCTTTTGACAACTTTTGCACAACTTTCTCTTAGATACCGCTTTTTCTTTCTTCATTGTTTTTTGATCAATAAGAAGAGAAAAAAACAAGGTTGTCACCAAAGTTGTCATCAATTGGATGTACAAATATCACTACTCAAGAATGAAATGGGGAAAATTCTTTTAAAATCTATATGGGAAAGTCACTATTTACTAATTTACCAAAATACTTTCATCAGGGCAAAATAGTAAAAAAAAAAAAAAAATGGACAAGAATTGTCCTATATAGTTTAGTAAATTACCGATGGATAATTTATTACTAGTTTCATAAATTTAATTTTTTTAATTATTATTAATTTTTTATTTTACAAGTTAAACAGTACGTTTCAATAACTCTCTCATTTTTGCATTTTTCACATTTACCATCACAATCTAATTCAGATAAAAAAAGTATAAAGCATGATACTTGTACAATAATAATAAAGTGATATTGAAACATAAATTCACGAGTAAATTCACATTCACATTTTTCACATTCAATCCTTTAGAGCATCCATAATGGTAGTTCCTTAATAGAGACTCCTTAAATGGACCCCACGTTGCATGTCACTTATTTATAATATATTAATAAAAGTACTTATTAAAGACTCAATGACTCCAATGACAATACACTAATAAGGACTCAAATAAAAAGTACTTAAATATGCCCCACTAACTTTGCATCATTAAACAAAAGTAATTTATTAATTAAATTATAAATTACCTCATAATATTTAATTACAATCCTTAAAAAAATTATAAAATATTTATTTATTCGTATTAACTTAAATTTCTACCACATTTGATAATAATTTGATAATAATTTCAAAATGGAAAAATTAACATTATAAATTTTACATTGCTTGTTAAAAAATAATAAGAATAAAAGAAAGGTTGGGTGGGTAGAAAATGGTGCAAGTTGTCCAACTATTCCTATTTGTTTTTTCTTTTATTTTAATTTTTTTTTATAATAGTGGTGTAACGGATATAATTTTCTTTTTAAGGGTTTTTTATATACACATTTTTGAAGTTTTTTTTTTTGGTCGAACATTTTTGAAGTTTTAATCCCATATTTTAAAAACCAATTTTTTGATCCCTATATTAAGGAAGTCAACAATTTTTTTTGATCCCCCATAAATTTTGATGATGTCACATCCTGTTAATGACATGATGCTGGCCGTGTATTAATCAGGTATAAAAAATATTTTCCATGTCATTCTTATTCATTAATATTATTATTTATTTTATTTTTATATTATAAATTAATTAAAATAACTGCCTCCATCTTTTCCATCAACATTCAACACTAACACAAGATTAATTAGAATCCATCATCAGCACTCTTAAAACTCAACCCCCAAATGTGTATGTGGTTGTTGGTTGTTGAAGATGAAGATTTGTTGAAGAAATTTTTATAATGAATACTAATATTGTAATATATAAGTAAAATAAAAATATATTTTTCAAATCATTGTGCCAAGTAAGCGTCACATCAATGAAGATGTTGGGGTACCAAAAATATCCGTTTACTTTCTTAATAGAGGATCAAAATGTTGGTTTTTGAAATAAGGGTATTAAAACTTCAAAAATATGTAAATAAGAAGACAAAAAATACATTTAAGCTAAATTTAGATTTGAATAAAAAATAAGTAAAAATGAAGGAAAAAAATGCAAATTAGTGGGGTCATGTGTTTGTTAGTGGAAGAAAAGGAAAGATTTTCAACAAAAAAAAAAAAAACCTAAAATAACTTAGTACTAGTAAAACACAATTAAAAGAAATAACAAATGAGTCATGATGGCTTGGTGGTAAGTTTCCTTGGTTGCAGTTCCAAGGTCGCGGGTTCAAGTCTCATCTCATCTATAAATAAGTTTTAATTAAATCACATTTTTTCATCATTTAATAAAAAAAGGCGAAATTCTCTTTGAGACGGCATCCAAGGACGTCGCAAACCATTTAGGGAATCTGCGACGGAATATGTAACGGAATACTTATCGATGGAATAAAACCCTCGCTAAATCCCTCACAAAATTACGTAATGTCACATTTCTGAAGGAATTTATGACGGATATGTAGCGACGACAGAATCCCTCGTAAAATTCGTCGCTAATGACATCAAAAGAGTACTCATCACAAAATCCGTCAATGTTTGCGACGGAAATTAAATCCTCACAAAATTCCGTCGCTAAAACTGAATTTTCTAGTAGTGGGATTTTGCGACGCTGCAAATATCCGTCGTAATAATGGGTGTCGGAAAAATTGACCGACGAAATATCAACTCCGTCATTCATTGCGGCAGCTCGCATTTGGTCGGAAGCACCAAAACTCCGTCGCTAAACCTCTCACAGTATGGATATATGAAACCCAGTTTTCCATCACCAAATACCGACGTTAAAAATATCCGCCACAAATTACTAAGGGAAAAAACCGTTGCAAATAACTGAGAGAAATATCCCGTCGAAAAATATCTGGGAATTTGAATAGCGTCGCTATGATAATGACGCTGCACTCCAAGACAAAATTTTTGTGACTCATATTTTCCGTCACAAATAAGTTTTTTTTTTTTTTCCTTTAAAATTAGTTTAGGAAATTTCCCAATTATTTCTCAAAACACTTTTGGAATATAAAACAAGGTGATAAAAAATCACAAGATAAAATACATTAATATGATAAAATATAATAAAAATCACATTAATATTTGATGAAAAACGTTTTTGATTGCGTTCACAAGAATCACACTACTTATCTTTTGCATCAAAATATATTGAAATAATTACTAAATAGTATTAGAACATTTACTTTAAACTAAAAGTTATAATCAAATTTTCAAAATAATATGATAAATAATCAAGTAGGTGGACACATATGTTGATCCTAACTCGAAGAACGATGAGGTCGATAAAGAGGTAGATGAAAATGGCCTTGTGTAAAAGATTCCATAAATTTCTAGAACTGCTCTCGGAGCAATCACGAATCCTCCTGTGACTGTTGTGCCTGCTCTCGAGCTAAACGTGACTCCTCCTGTGATGCACGAATCAATTACTCGTTAGTCTTCAACCGCTCCTTGAGTTCCATGTTTTCAGCTGACATTTTAGATATTGCAGTCCTCATAGGCTTATATTCAGATGGTGAGATGCCGTCAGATGACCTGGATTAAGAAGGCTTGTATTTTCCTGCCTCTGTGCCCAAAGCATATATGTGTCCTTTCTTGTCGACTCCTCCAACTACGTCCAAGAAGATGAAGTTGTCTGACTGATGGTCATGAGACACATCATCCTCGTATGTTTGTTGTGAGTTCCTTTCAAAAATCCGTCTTTCATATTCATCCTTCAAAATTAGAGTTTATCTTAATTCTTATGTACAAAAATATGAAATTAAATTAATTACTACAATTAAATTCATATATAAACCAACCAATAACAAGTTAAACAAATTAAAACTAGCTTTTAACTAATAACCAAGTTAAACAAATTAGAACTAGCTTTTAACTAATAACCAAGTTATCATGACTTCTTTCCAAGTGAAGAAACATAAGATTATCATGTTCAGATGTCAGAACCTGATGAACAATAATAAGCATGCATAACATTAAAAATTATGGCACAAAAGCATGTAACATACAACAATATACATGATTAGATAACCAAAAACAATTATAGCACATGATGGCAGAGTTATAGTGTAGCAGCATGCATCAATACACATGAGGACAATTATAAATAGTAATTTTAAAGTTTATCCAATTACCTTGAATTTCCACCAGCATACCAAGTCCACAAAATGATATAACTAATTCTAGAAAATTTTCAATTGTTTTATGTTCATTTGACAAAGGGATGGAAATGATAATATCATCGAATTGTAACTTACCGCAACCATTTGAGATTTGCAGGATACCCACTTTTATGGATCACCTTTCATTTTGTGTGTCTTTAGATACAGTTCCCAACAACTTGGAGTCATGTTTGAGTCAGTTTTCTATAGTACAAAATAAATAGATTAGTATTATTATTAATTTAAATCACTATGCTTTACTGCAAATATAATTTGTTTACTTACTAATCTTTTAGAATGTTCAATTGTTGGAATTGGCACACAAGTGTGCAATGGACCATTGGAGGATCTTCTATTTCGCTTATTAACTGCTTCCTTGTTTTTCCATTTATTATCTTCCCAATTTTGTTCCAATTTTTCACGCAATACAGCAGGTATCCATTCGCCTTTGTCCATTTCGCTTCGTACCCGATACATTGTATTTTGGTACCCATCAGATGTCTTATGATGATAACTCTTCTTTATGTCTAGATCATGCTCATGAAGCCACTTATATATCCTCTACAATACAAGCAATGTAATTAATATAGGATAAACCGGACATCAAACTAGGAGCTTTGCTCTGGAACTTGTAACTCTTTTGTGAGTTATTAATATTCACCACTATTCTCTTGTTTCTATTGATTTATTCTATTTTATTAGCTCTGCTCTATCATATATGTTCATTAAAAATCACTCTTTTCACTTTTGAAATTGTTTTTTCTCCAACTGCCGTTGACCCAGCAACAGTTAACCACCGCCGGACACTATTAAAGTCAGTCGAACAACTAGAAAAGTACCGACGACAGTTGAAAAAAAGATCAATTTCAAAGACGAAAAGAGCAATTGTCGTGTTCTTTAGGCTTCCACATTGATCACATGCCTTCCTAAAATTCGAAAAAGCTGCTATACATAACTATCAGAAGTTGTGTTTCAATGTTCTTGAAATTATATTTCCATTGGTAGCCTAAATTATAACTTGCATGTTTATTATGGCTACTGCAGGACACTACATCAGCTATGTATTTTCTACTTCATTGCCAAAAAAAAAATATGATGGTGCTCGTTTGAAGATGTTATACATTTTCAAAAGTATATATATAAAATTTTATACAAGAACATCAGACCGAAAGAGTTCTTCAATGTATACATTAGAGTGAAAAATGTCTACTGTTTATAGATTCAGCAATTGCATTTCAATCATAATCAGATTACCATATAGGACAAAACATTGAAAGGTAAATGCATTATTCTCCAGTAGACCAACACAAACAAACAAATAAAGCCAAGAAGCAAATACAATTTTAATACCTAGCATGCAGAGACACAAGTAGATGACACATATCTTAACAGATTTTGGACTAAATTAACATTAACTCCTATATTGATGAAAAAATGAGAGCCAAAGAAATTGTGAAATCAAGAACTTTCACGTTAATTAATACCATCATGATCATCTAGTAATCTCAAAAGAAGTAGATTTTACAAATTTAAAATGGTACTCGTTACTTCAAAGTTCATAAAAAGACATTGTAAGTTCTTGATAACCCAATCAGAAAGCAAACACCAAATGTATAAAACATAATAGTTAATAGTGGAGTGTGGTGCCAGTGAGACACCTTGAAAGCATGTATACAACATGGGTGCAAAAGGACATGGACACATTGATAAACTGAATTCTAAAAAATTATAGCACATGACATGGCTATAGTATAGCATTTGAAAAGTAAGCATAAGTTATTTTAGACATATTAAAATGTTATTGTGTATCTACATTTGCAGTATTCTCATCTGTACTAGTATAAAAAGGCAAAACAAAAAAAATCATAAATTACGACTAGATGTCTGTGAACCTTCAAACACAACAGGATTCAATAAGATATGGCTACTGTTTCAAAGATTAATTGAAGTTTGACCGAAGAAGTTAGTAGTTATGATTCTATTGGGAGTTTGTCACAAAACTACGTAATGTCACATTTCTGATGGTAACTATAACTGTTATTTTGCGACGAGAGAAACCCTCACAAAACCCGTCGCTAATGACATCAAAAGAATATCCCTCACAAAATCCGTCAGAATTTGCGACAGAATTTACACCCTCGTAAATATCCGTCGCTAAAACCGAATTTTCTAGTAGTGTCATTTTTAACATTTTGTGACAATAAAGAGAGAAAATATATTTTGTACCATTCTCAAATTCCTACGGAATTACCAGCGGATTTTGGTGAATCTTCCGTAGAAAAATTGTCCTGCGGATTTTGCCAAGGATTTAGGTTCCAGCTAATACCTTTGTGGTCCAGCTTCATATTAATAAATTGTGGGTAATTGTTTCCTTAGAACGTCAAAAAAAAAAATTGTTTCCTTAGCATTTTAGAATCCGCAGGAAAGGTACATTTGCATGAAATGTTGCAAAATTCGTAGGAAACATTTGGTTAGTGTTTGAGGAAAGCCTATAGGAACCTTTATCAAGATAACACTTTCCACAGGGAAATCCGTAGGCAATGGATTTTAGCATTCCAAACTGATAAAAATATGAATTATAAAAGATACAATTTTTAAACATTCTAGCAATTAGAATAAATTAAATGTGGTTGACCAAAAAAAAAAGAATAAATTAAAGGGTTAATAGGGCTTTACCCCCTGTAATATAGGGCACTTTTGATTTTCCCCCTGTAAATTTTTTTTTTTAGATTCTATCCTTGTAAAATAAAGATTCTTCAAGATTGCCCCCTAAGCCCTGTGACTCAGCAGAATCTATGATGTGACATTTTTTTTATTTTTCAATTTTTGTTTGGATACCAAGTGTAAAAAATAATTTACATGTCATTTATAATTAAAAAAATAAAAAAATCTATTTTTTTTAAAAACGAAAAATATTTGAAAAATCAGAAAAAAAATACAAATTTTTTTTCAAAAAATTAAAAAATTGAAATTTTTATTTTTAAAATGAAGTTCCAGATTTTTTTTAAAATACTTCCTAATTCCATATTCTTTTTAAAAATCGAAAAAATTTCAGATATTTTTAAAAAAATTTAAAAATTCAGATTTTTAAAAATATTTAAGTTCCATATTTTTTTTAAATCAGAAAAAACATTCAGATTTTTTTTGATTTAATTTTTAAAATAAAAAAAATATTTTATATTTCAAAATCTTTATTTCAGAAATTTAATAAATTCTTTTTTGAAATTAAATAATTAGAAAAAAAATTCAAATATTTTTTACAAATTCAAAAAAATTAGATAATAATTTTTTTTTCGAATTTTATAATTTTAATTTAATTCGGATTTTTTTTGAAATTTAGTATAATTTTTTTGGAAAATTTGGAAATATATTAAGTTCAAGAATGGAAATGGTATACCATATGGATTTTCCTGTCATTGACGGGAAATATATTAAGTTAGCATTTATAAAAGAATTCAAAAAATTTATTCCTGAAATTTTACGAATTTCTTTTTTATTTAAAAAAATAAAAAAAAAATCTTTTTTTTTTTCTGAAATTAGGAAGTATTTTAAAAAAAAAATCTGGAACTTCATTTTAAAAATAAAAATTTCAATTTTTTTAATTTTTGGAAAAAGAATTTGTATTTTTTTTTTCTGATTTTAAAATAATTTTAGCTTTTTAAAAAAAAAATAGATTTTTTTTAATTATAAATGACATGTAAATTCTTTTTTACACTTGGCATCCAAAAAAAAAATGCCACACCATAGATTCTGCTAAGTCACAGGGCTCAGGGAGCAATCTTGAAGAATCTTTATTTTACAAAGACGGAATCTAAAAAAAAAAATTTACAAGGGGGAAAATCAAAAGTATCCTATATTACAGGGGGTAAAGCCCTATTAACCCTAAATTAAATGTGTAGAATAGAAGAATGTTTAACAATTGCACTCATCATACAACATAATAAGAGAATAAAGATACCCCAAGTGGGGAAAAAAAGATAATGACCAAGTGAGTAAAAAAGATACAAAGCAAATATAATTCCTCTCGATTTTCCTGCGGAATTACCAGCGGATTTTGGTTAATCTTCCGCATAAAAACTGTTTACTGCGGATTTTGCCAAGGTTTTAGGTTCACAGATAATACCTTTGTGGGTAATTGTTTATTTAATATTTTAGAATCCGCAGGAAAGGTATATTCGCATGAAATGTTACAAAATTTGCAGGAAACATTTGATCAATGTTTGAGGAATACCTACAGGAACCTTTATCAAGAGAACAATTTCCACATGTAAATCCGCAGGCAATGGATTTTAGCATTCCAAACTGATAAAAATATAAATTATATAAGATACAATTTTTAAACATTCCAGCAATTAGAATAAATTAAATGTGTAGAGTCGAAGAATGTTTAACAATTGCACTCATCATACAACATAATAAGAAGTTGAACAACGATCCTATGAAAACATTTACATAGCTCCTCTGCCATGCTACCTCAAACGATTTAGGACTTAAACTACCAATCAATACCAATAGGACCAAAGTAAAATATAAATGGTAAGCCACAAACAATTTTAACAGAAATTATTTCATAAATTACAAGGAATATAAAAAAACTGAAATTGGTTGCTACATCTTGTAAATGATTAAAATTACAGTAAAACAAAACTATTGCAATATCCACTTTAACATTGAAAGAATTAAAGAGAAAATTATTTTTATTAATTGTGAGAATAATATCCAAAATATAAATTATGAAAGTTGCAATGGTTAAAAGAGACCTGTTAGTAAAAGGGTGTAATGCTAGATCATTAAAGCATCGTAACTAATCTTGAACGAACTCTTTTAAAGAGTTGTTTATCTTTATCGAAAGGACACAAGTTTCTCTATAAATAGAGACATTTTGGAGTTAGAGATTCATTCAGAAAAAGATATAGAAATATCACATTCTTGTGAAGGAAATGTCCTACATTCTTTATGATCAAATGAAAATAAAAAAATAAATTGATCCTATGTCCATTCTACTTGGGCATAAATATGTTCACATTTCAATGATGAATTATGTCCGTTGATAATTTTACCATAGTACAACATATATATATTTTTCTCTTTATTGTCAAGAAAGGTTAAAAAGTAAAGAACTTTTTTTTAAGGAGAAAGTATAATGAAAAGCTATTAGTTAAATAATATTTTATTGTTATGGATCAAGTTTATTAATTGAACCTTTTTTCTAAGCGTGAAAAGGATAACCACAACACACTCATATATTCAATAGGCATTTGGTAAGTATTATAATATTATGAAGGGTTTTAAAATTTTAAAAATGCAGAAACTATGTAAATAAATTATTTGTATGAGACTATAAACTTTATAGACTATAAATATATCAAATCATATCTTATTTTTAAGATGCAAAGAGAGAAAAAATGGTTAAAACTTTGAAGTTTGTTTATATTCTAATTCTATTTATTTGCATATTTCTTGTTATGATAGTATGTGATTCTGCTTATTTACCACTTTCTCGTTCTTGTATAACTGATAAAGATTGTTCACGAGTGAAAAATTATAATGCTAGGTGTCGTAAAGGCTATTGCCAGTATCTTCAATACTGAGATGAATGAATTCTTGCTCTAGAAAAAGAATTGCAATTTATACATTATGCTAGAATATTAGAGGAGCTGCCATTAAGTTTTTGTGCATGCACCAAATAATTGTATTTCTTTTTCAAATTTAATGGACCTCGAAGTTATGATTATGCACTCTATGATGAAAATGAAATAAGAAAAAAATTGTTTTATTTATAGGGTATTTTTATCTCGTAAATTTGACAGTATCACCCCTTCTCCATGTATCTAAGCTTTTGAGGTAGCAGTTCTTTGCTGCTCTCCTTTTTGGTTTAAACAAAAAAACCACCTAAAAGAATCACTTTAATAGTTAAGTTGAAGATTAGTTTTTATCTAAGGGTCCGTTTGGTTCGGGGGTTTTGATGGGGAGGGGAGGGAATATTTTAAATTTATTGTGTTTGGTTCAATTTTTAGAAGGGGAGGGGAGGGAGAGGAAGGGGAGCAAAATCCCTTATAAGTTCATTTATTGCTCCCCCTCAAATTGGAGTTTTTTGGAGGGGAGAGGAGGGAAAGATAAATGATTTAATGCAATTTTAATTATATTGACATAATTATCCTCATATTCATTTTTAAATGACAAAATCGTCCTTATTTAAAATTTAAGTGTTTCAATATACTACTTATTACCCTTTTTCCTTAACATGCATATATCATCCTTTTTTTATTTTTTTTAAGTAGAACCACGTATTCTTTTCTTCTAATATTTTTTTTACGAGAATTTTTTTTTTGTACTAACGTTGTTCTCATTTTTTTATTTAATATTTTTTAATTGTATTATATATTAAAACATTATCAACAAATTTTGTGCGGTATTTTTTATAAATATATTTTATAAATCAGTTCTAACAATAATTTATTTATAAATATTTTTATATTTTCGTAGATTATTTTATAAATATATTTTATAAATCAGTGCTCTAATATTTATGAATACCCAATATCTTGTCAGAAGTTTTGTGTATGATTATTTATGGCGTTTACGGTTACTAAGTTTTCATGTTTAATTTTTTATGAAGTGGATAATTTAAAAATCGTGATACTATTTTAATATTATAGGGATAAAAAAGTAATTTAGTTTTAAAATCCCTCCCCTCCCCTTGTGAACCAAACATATATTTGATTAAAATCTCTCCCCTCCCCTTCCCTTCCATCATTTGAACCAAACATATATTTAATTGAAATATCTCCCCTTCCCTTCCCTCCCTTTCCCCCCCCTCCATTAAAACCCCTCCCCTCCCCTCCCCTTCGTTGAACCAAACGGACCCTAACTCTTTTTTCAAATTGGTATAGTATATTGAAAACATCACAGATTCAACATAGCTAAAGTTGAAATAAAAGAATTGTTAAGTTTTAGTATATTAATTATTCCTTACACATGCAACAAATAGAATATGATTTGATCACTTCATCTATACTATATATAAAGAGAAGATACATTGTTTTTGATTGACTTTTTCACTTTCGATTTTATCCTTAAATAAATTTGACTTTAAGAATTTTATTTTGTTGGTGTCATTCAAGAAAATAAGAATTAATATTATTCGTTATATTGTTGTCGAATCCACACAAACCAACTCTTAAGTACTGCTATCGGTTGTTTCTTTGTTTATCTAAGATTAATTCAAAAACTATTTGTTTCGCACGTAAAAATAAAATAATAAATTTAATATTAACAATGAGGAGCCGGAATGTTGTTCTCGTCGACCGATGATACTCAAAAAACAATGCTTTTATAATTAAACCAAGATAATTTTCTTTGCGGGAAAAATTAAGTTAAAGATACCGCTTACTTTATGTAGGAGGTTTTAGAAATTGAACTTTGTAATTGTCCGCTTTTGCATGGTACGAATTACAACTTCGAAGTCCTGTTTTGAAAAATAGTTAATTCATACTTGGAAAGAGTAATTTTTAGTAGAAAACCAATTTAAAGGTACTGTGCTTTCACGCGCTTGTTTCTGTATTTTAAACTAATAACCACCAGCTTTCGCGTGCACGATTATAATTCTAAAATCTCCTTTTCTAAATAAATTTTTTTTAAAATATTAATTTCCGAATTTTCTAAAGTCTAATGCTTTTTTTATTCACTATTTGGTGCAAATCAGTATCAAGGTTCTACTTTCGTAGTAAACTTTTAATTTAAAAAACATAATTTTTGGACTAAAAATATACATCTGTTTCAAATATATAACATGCAATTTATTAGAGTAGCATTTGTGTAACGATCCTCGCATTCCAGACCCTATGAAAACTACTCACACATGTTGAAACAATAATCTATACCTATTTTTTATGAATTCATATTAAGAAATAGCAAAGAGAATAAAACCTGTTAATTTATGGATAGTCGAAATTAAAAAGCGAATAGCCACAACAACAGCAAATCGAATGATTGGAATAGAATTGGAACAGCAGTTATTAATCGCAGCAACAGGGAAAGTTAATAAATAAAAATAATACGGAGTAAGTTGTTTTCCATAAGCTCAAAATCAGCTCAATCCAAACGAGCCCATAATCAAATAATAATCAAAATTGAAGCTCTCAAGGTTATAACATTATACGGTAGCAAAAAGGTACATAACTGAGTGTTTGGGTTTTTTTATAGCCTAATTTTGGAACGGAAAACTCCTTAAATCATGAAGGAGATGTGCACCAAAAGTTGGATCATATAAAAAATTTAGACACAACAAGTACCTGTGACGCAAGGAAAACCCCAGCAGTAACCATGCAAGACACAATAATTGACTCTAAAACAAATGGATATCAAGCTATTTAGACAATGTATTTTGTGTGTTATCAAAGTCCCCTACACTTGAACAATTGCTTGTCCTAAAGCAATTTAGCTTGCAAATGGAAAAAATTAAAGGTAGCAACTGAACATAAAAGGACTCATGGAAGAATAACATCACAAATACAAGGACTCGTGGAAGAATAACCCCACAAATACTAATGCGTGGTTCCAAAGTTGAATCGGTCAAAGATTAATTCTCTAGGTACTAGAATCAACACCAAGGGTATTGTAACAATACAAACCACATTTTGCCGACAAAACTCTCCCTCCTAGCATACTAACTTAAATCATCTCGTTGTATCTTAGTCTCTTACCCTTATCTTGTTCATCCTCTTTCATTCGAGATAGTCACACTAAGACCCTTGAGTATCTATATTATTGTCACATAAATCGTAGGAAAACCGGTTAGCGTTTTAGCATAGATGGATTTCTTATTTCTATTTTTCAAGGTTTAACCATAACTGATCCCATTATTTATTTTTCGCTTATATTCATCGACTAACCTACTTATTGTGTGACTATAGATGGTGTCCAACAAGATATAAACTACATGAGGACTACTAAGAAATAAAAATTCAAGACTATAGTACAATGTTTATTTAAGTTAGGATCCATATTCGGGATATTTAGGTGTTGGAACAACACCGATTTTTTTTTTGAAATTTTACCCGGTATCCTTAACCTCGCTACCTCTGAAATCTATATGCTTTCTAAGTGACACTATAAATTCTAAGCCTTTCAAAAAAAATATTTGATTCAAGAATTGGGAAATCTAACAACAAAAGCAAAAACACATGCATTATTGACTCGATAGCACATCAAACACAATTATTTATCAGACTCGACAATTAAACTAAGCAGTTAAAGTGGGAAATTCCTCCCCCGAACTTAAAACCTACATTGACCTCAATGTCAATAAACAAAAATATGAGATCAATCATCGTCAGAATCAGCACACAGGGTGTGTATATACGCTTAATCATGAAATAGTTAGTATATTTTACATATTACGCTGAAGAATCTCAAAGTCAAGCTTAGAGATTGGAGGAAACACATATTTGGGAATCTTCTCCGTTGACAACACTATGAATGCAGTGTTCACTAATCTTCTCAGTTGTGAAGAAGTAAAGCAAGCAATTTTTGACATGAATAGAGAAGGAGCACCAAGTCCAAATGGTTTAGGAGCCTTCTTCTTTGAGAAATATTAGGAGCCTTCAATGCAATTTCTCAATTCTTCAAAAATGATTGGTTAATTCCTATCTACAATTCCAACAATGTGGTTTTAATTCCTAAAAGTCTTATAACCTTGGCCAAATTCAAATTCAATATTTTCATCTAAAGTAGAAACATTAGTGATGACATTTGTCTGACATCTGAAGTTATCAATATGCTAAACCAAAGTTCTTTTCATTGCAAATTTTTCCTCAAAATTAACATTTGAAAAGCCTTTGATACATTAGATTGGAAATATCTACTTAAAAGTGCTGATTTGCTTTGGTTTTAATGATAATTTTTGCAACTAGATTAGTACTATTTTGCATGCTTCTATAGGTTGTGATTAAGAAAGGTGATCCCTTACCTTCTCTTATGTATAGCCAAGGAGGTCCTTAATTGAATAATTCTTAGTCCCCTCTCATGTGATGTACACATATGATTTAATAATCTATAGATAATAATAAAGCAAACTAAGTATTTTGACAAGTATGCCATTTGTCAGCAAATAAGAGTGATTACTTCTTTTAAAGTTTCTATTAGTAGAAATATTTCCTTAATTGTGTTTTAATTTTTTTTATTTATTAATTTGTTACTAATAATATTTAATGGTTATTTTGAATATTTCATTCTCTACAAATTCCAATAGCAAGAAGCAAAACTACGTAATGGTTTTCAACGTTTTCTTCTAATGGGACATGTGCTTTTCTTTTTCTTTATTGATTATTCTAGGTTTTCTTTGCTTCCACTACTAAAAAAACAAAAATTAGTGAGGGAAAATATGAAATTCCTCTCTAATTCCGTCACTAAATTTTGCGACCAAGAAATTTGTGAGGAATTTTATGTTTTCCGTCACAAATTTCCCTCCCTAATTTTGCTTTTCCTAGTAGTGTTCATATTCTCATATTTATCATAGCATTTGATTTTATTTCTAACTAAAAGTAATTGAGGAACAACGTAATCTGAATGAGCTTTATTTCAGGTAATGATTTTATTGATGCAAATGCAATCACTTTTCAGCTAGCAACGTGTCTCTTCAAGGGAATAAAATGGAATTGATTGTTACTAACACGTGTTGCCTTTTGTTACTGATTGCTCTCCATTTTCTCCTTTCAAAATTCAATCAAAGCATCAGACTTTCAATCATAAAAATGGTTTTTCTGTCTTTAGTAGTAATTAGTTAGTATACATCATAGATGAATTGAAACTATACTTCTTTTGTTTTATAAAATTTCATACCTTTTTTGGGTTTTAGTATTTGCTAAAATTCAAAGACACTAAATGGATATATTTTTGTTGTCATACTTTTGTGAAAGTTGAAGAACTGCTAGAAAAACCATGGGAAAATGTTAAGCTATGCGCATTGTACTTTTATATTTCTAATTATTTTGAATCTATTTACTTAGGGTTTGGTACGTATTAACCATAAGTAATGTGTTTATCAGTTTTCCTTTTGTGCTTTGGATTTGTAGTTTATCCATTTGGATATCTCTTGGCCTCTTAGAGTTCATTCTCCTTATTTACAATTTTTTGTCTTTTAAAATTGTTTTGATCTTTTTCAGTTGTCTCATCCATGTTAATCTTTTATACTTGGAAAATGCACAACTCTTGAGAGATTGTTAAAGGATTTTATTGTTACATTTGTTACTTGGGGATGTTTTCTGCAGGGCATCTTCTGGTTGCTCTAGCAATTTTCTGTTTTTTACTAGAATTTGCTATAACATGATTTTAGTGTTGTTTTATAAATCATGTTCTATGTTAGTCTGGTCAATTCACAATTATTGAAAAATATATATTGAGAATAGACTACTTATTAAAAAGGAAAATTTCAAAGTGGCCTTTAATACTATTTCCTTACATTTTTGCATCACTTTATTTTTTCCATTTCCATTTTGTTTGAAGAACACCCTCTCCATGGAAGTTGGATCAATTGACTCAACTACAAGTTAGAAGGGTGAAGCATCGAAAAAGTGACAATAAAGCAATGAAGAAAATGGAATCCAACATTAATATAGGGAATAAATATGTGAGAAAGGTAAATCATGTATATTTGATCCAAGCCAACACAACTTTTTGATAGCCTTTGTCATCATTCTTTTTTTTTTTTGGTATAAACCCTAAACCAACCTCCTAGTACACACTATCATGCGAACGAAAAAGCTTTAAGCAAGCACGCAGCTAGTACAAACACTAGCAGATGGGTCTGAACGGTTTTGAGTTGTGAAAAAAATTATTATTATTGCGTCAAAACAAACAGGGTTAAATATGTTTTTGATCCCAATAAATATTTAGAATTTTATTTTTAATTCCTATAAAATAATCACATTTTTATGTTCTCTTAACATTTTTCTTTAGCAATTTAAGAGACAAAATGTTGATGGAAAATTTACATGAACTAAAAATGATGATGAAAAATTGTACAAGGACTAAAGAAGAAGTTTTATTTTATCAGAAATAAAAACGAAATTCTGAATATTTATATCAACCTAAAACATATTTAACCCAAACAAATATAATGAAAAGGATTAAAAAGAGAAAGAGAGGATACATAACACAACAGTCAAGGAGAGGCTCTCTTACTCAATTTTGAAAATTAAAATGAAAATGAGGAATCATTCCCCATAAAGAGAATCATATTTCACAGACAATTTTTTAATTAAACTCACATCAAACACAAAGGATAAAACACAACGGGTGTGTCTATAAAGTTCGACTCCATTCCAGTTAGGTCTTGATTAGTTTTTATCACCGACACGTGCGAAATCCCACAAGTTGTAGTGTATATACTATGACCTAATGTGTTGATAAATTTTTTTGACCCTACATATGTTATATGTATGAAATCTAGGTCATGTTGATACCATCAAATTTATGAGATAAGGATACCCTATAAGTAAAATAATTTTCCGCCTTATTTTATTTTATTTTATAACCATCATCTTAGAGTACAAATCACAACGAAAAAAACAAAAATTAGTGAGGAAAAACATGAAATCTCTCTCTAATTCCTTCAGTAAATTTTAAGATCGAGGAATTTGTGAGGAATTTTATATTTTCCGTCACTAATTCTCCCTAATTTTGCTTTTCATAGTAGTGAAAATCAAAACTGCGAAGTCCATGAAATTTGAAAAGAAAAAATAAATACAATTATTTGTTGCATGCACAAAAACTTATTGACAACTCCTCGAATATTCTAGCATAAAAAAAAATTGCAATTCTTTTTCTCGAGCAAGAACTCCTTCATCTGTCTCTGTTCAATATGCAGAAGCCTTTACGACACCTACCAGTATAATTTTTCCAACTTGGACAATCTTTATCCGTTATACAAGTACGAGTAATTGGTATATATGTAGAATCACATATTATTATGAAAAGAAATATGGAAATAAGTAGAATCAGAATATAAACGAACTTCCGAGTTTCAACCATATTTTTTTTTTTCTCTCTTTACATCTAAAAAATAGGATATGATTTGATATATCTATAGGATATAAAGTTTTTACTCTCATACAAGTAATTACATAGTTTAAGCATTTTTAAAATTTTAAAACCCTTCATAATTATAAAATACTTACTAAATACCTCTTGAGTATATCAATGTATTGTGTTTATCATTTTCATTCTTAGAAAAAAGTTTAACTAGTAAACTTGATAAGCATAAGAATTAAATATTATTTAACTCTCTTTTCGCTATAATTTTTCCTCCAAAAAAAGTTAATTTCATTTTTATCATTTATTGACAATAAAGAGAAAAAATATATTTTGTACCATGGTAAAATTATCTAAGGATATAATTCACCATCGGGATGAGAACCTATTTATACACAAGTAGATGTATGTAGGATCAATTTACATTTTGATTTAATCATTGGATCATAATGAATGTTAGACATTTACTAAGAATGTGTGTCTAAATTAAATAGCATTACAAAAGTTCTTTTATACATGTGATTACATAATTAATCTTAGAACATGTGTTTGAGTCTACTGCAATAACTTGATTATGATGATGATGATGAATATGATGAAACGTGTACATAAATTTTAAATCGTGTGTGGAACACACTAACTTTTACGTTTGATTCGTCTCAATAAGTCATGCCAATCGAATGCAAAAAGGTATACCGCCAAATCTCCTTCAAAATACTTTGGAATATTCCTTGACATTTTGCACGTTCACACCTAATATATCGATCAATGATAGTTTATTTACAGAATAGAGATATGTTAATTTCTCTCATGCACTTGATAAAAGAAAGATTTATTTAGTATTACTTTTGGCAAATCTTTGATTCACAAGAATGTGATGTTCTGTATATTTTTTGAATGAATTTCTGCCTCCAAAGTGTCTCTAGTTTATCATGCTTTTCTCTGTCAATTTTTTCCTGGCGTTTCCTTGGTCTATAGTTGTATTTGTGATTTGGTGGTGGTGATGTGTGGGTACGTTGTGGTGACTCACAGGTTGGTCAGAGATGACGTTTGTTTGTGATGGTGGTGATAGTTGTGTTGCGAGATGGTTGGGGGAGGAAGTGTAGGTGTTGGTTTGAGTGGTCATTTATGGTAGCAGTAGTGGTGTGGTTTGAATGGGGTGGTCGTGGATAATCCGGACTCGGATCTATCGAAACTCACGGTGGACATAAGGTGATTTAGAGCAGGTGTGGACGTTGTTTAGGTATGTAGGTGATGGGAAGGTGGTTAGTGGTTAGCTCTTTGGTATTTCTGTTATAGGACGCCTCTATGTTGGGTCCTATTCGTCGACGCTAGCTCTTGTTTCAATTTGGTTGCTTTGTTTTTGGGGGTTTTTGAGCTGATCTTGTTTCCTTTTTTGACATGATTTTGGTTTACTCACTGCCCATCCTATCGAATGCCATACTGATTTGTGCTCTGGATTCTGGTGGGGCGATTATTTTTGCTTCGAGATCAGGAGCTAGTGTCTAACTACATATGGTTTGGCTGGTTATGGTGTCCTCTTCGATGGATCGGGGATATGAGGGTTACCTTACTAATTTTTCACTAGAGTCTGGTGGACCGATCGATTTTGATTCGAGATAGGGAGTCAAATCTTTGATTCAAGTTTTCTTTGGTCTATTATGGTGTTTCTTCTTCGGCGAATCGGGGGTATAAAGGTAGTGAAAGTCGAAGGAGTGATTGAATTGAACATTTTAGGTGTGGCTTAACCATGGGGAGGTGAAGAGGATGTTT
This sequence comes from Medicago truncatula, assembly GCF_003473485.1. Lineage (NCBI taxonomy): Eukaryota > Viridiplantae > Streptophyta > Magnoliopsida > Fabales > Fabaceae > Medicago > Medicago truncatula. The sequence goes on along the minus strand of NC_053048.1, from coordinate 1,903,291 downwards.
GATTGCGAGGACTTTTTTTTGGAGTGAGTAGCGGCGATGGGTATTTATGGATTTCGTTTCCAATGGTTGTTTGCGTTGGAGTTTGTTTTAGGTAGTGAAATTGGTTTTTGTGGTTATGGGGTTCATGGGTGTTGAAGGTAGGTCTTAAGTAGGTGATGTGTGTATTTCACATCTTTATTTTGAGTGTTCCGCTTGTATACGGCGCCTTTGTAGTCTCTGATTTACCGGTCTCAGGTCGTCTTCAACTGGGATCGAATTTTAAATAAATTTTGCGGTTAATTTTTTTTTTTTTTTACAAAGAAGCACATTAGTTCAGACATTCAAGTTATGCTCTACTCTAAGTCAAGGTCCAAAAAGAGTTTGTTTGTTGAAACATTTTAAAAAGTAGATTATGGTTCTTATTGATCAATTATATACTTTTTAAGATTCAAATATAATTCCATCTATCCCTTATCGTACGTTGACATGTCTTCCAAATGAAGCAAATCCATTTTATCAATTAAATTTCGATGTTGAGCAAAATAGCTAATTGATTCAATGACATACGACTTGATAGTTGAATATGAATGTAAACTAAACCCTCTATGCATTAGTATCTACACATGGCTTAAAACATATCCCTTAGATAAACATATGATGTTTCACACTTTCTAAATCAAATAATCATTTTTGGATTGCACGTCGGAAAAAGCATTAAGTATATAGCTAAACCAAAGATTACATTGAATAACAAATTATGTATAACCAGCTAGATCAACTGTGATACATTAATTGAAATCCTAGCTACATACATATAATTCCAAACACAAAAATATTAGTTACCCATAAGTAGAGTAACTAGCACGAAGAAGAAGTTTGAAGATGGAAACTCATCAACTAACTTGAATCCAAGCTCCAATGACTTCAAGTGGTGAATCACAATGTAACACCCCAATACTTTATACTTGTTCTTTTATAGAATTTTCTCAATTTGTAATTTAGTGTTCAATAATTTATTAAGAATTTAAGAAAAACCTTGACATTTTTCTACTTTGGTTAATTAATCAATTAGAACTTGAATTTTATCCCATGTACTTCATTTTTATTAATCAATTTGGTGTGACAAAAATATGATAATTATATCTTACATGATTTCTTTTATTCTAGTTTCTCTGTTGTGATATTTTTAATTGTGATTTGCTTTTGAATTATGTTAATTAGTCTTTATGTCTTCTTGGAAAGAATTAATTAGTCCTTATGTTGACATGGTCATCCATATAATAAACACGTTATATTTGCTTGCCTAGTTGCTCAATTAAATACGTTGCAAATGACATCCTAATATCTCGGATTTAGTGGTATAAGAAACAGTTTTAAAGTACCATTTCCTAAAAGGAAATGATTTTGGTGATTGTCACTCGTTACTCTATCTCTACTTCATAAAATTTGTGCAGTTTTAAAGTACTCTAATGTCTCATTCACCAACTTTTCCCCTCTTTTATCCAAAAACCAAAAATTTCAAATTTTCGGTGCAAAATCATGTCTTAAATCATTGAAGAAGGATTGTTAGAAAGTTTCTACACTCGTTTGACGTCGGTAGGTAATGCATCTTTTAACCCGTTTACAATGTTTTGATTTTTCTACCATATTTGTGTTTTCTGATAGCCAAGTTGTAACGACAATTAATTGCCACTAGGTGCCAACGATAGCTAACTAACGTTGGGCCAACAGTGGTTAACTGTCGTTGGTGCCCAATTTTGATTTTATTGGTGCTTTTTTCCTTCTTTTTTTGTATTTATTTATTGAAATAATTATTAATAATTTTTTAATATTTTATTCATTATTTATATTTATCGTTCAAAATGTGCTTGATGATGTTGTTGAGTCAAAACCAAGTAATGTAGACTTTCCGTTGAGTTGAGCTCGCCTAAGGTTGAAGCTTTCTTTGATGTGAAACCAAATATTGTTGATGCCTTCGTTGAAGTGAGACCTTATATTGAAGCTTTTGTTAATGTGAAATCTTCAGGTGTTTCCACGCTTCGTAACAACGAAGTAAACCCCACGCCATTATTTTTCACCTAAGATAGATGGAATGCATGAGATGATATGATTAATTGGGTTCATCGACAAATAACAAAGACGAGATTTACTATAGATATATATAGATGCAATCTCCAATAATCAATTTTATTTGTGTTGTGAAAGTAGTGATGAATATAAAAACCACCTAAGACGAAGAGGAAGACAAAACTGAAGCTTGAAGACAAGGGCTAAAGGAAATGTGGGTGTGAGTTTAGGTTGCGTAGTTAGACAAGAAAACAAATGAGTCGTAGTTGACTATTTTTAATGGAGTTCACAACTTTAAGATGTAGCCATGGTTATAGGATGTCACTTTATTGCAGGTAGATTAACTGAGAAAAACAAGATGAAAGTTGTTGACTTGACAAGGAGTTTTGGTGCAGCCTAGACATACTTTGATGAATTTGAAGGGTAAAAATCAAGAAAGTCTAAACAATATAAAACAAGTGTACAAAGCACGTCATATATAGATTCAAGATGTCAGGAAGAGATTACAAGGCAGAGATGCAACATCTGGCCACAAAATTGGAGAAGCATAAATATGTTTATTTCACTAGGACAAATTATGAGGCTACTACAGTTTAGGACATATTTTGAGCTCATCCCGAATCTACTAAGTAGTTTATTTGGTCATGCATTATCTATGTATTAGTTAAAAATACAATAAGGAAGTGGGTCATATCTATTTGTCATGCTCAACTCTCTTTGATTTATGTAAATTGTCTTTTGTTCCCAAGATGAATTTGTCATTGATTCATATAAATCAAACATATCAAAATATTTTACATTATTAATGAAAATCTTAAATTATTATTTTTATTTTTCAAAAATAATTAATTTGGCAAAATATGAAATTTCTTTCTCGCGTATAAATACTAAAGTCCAAGTTTGTATATGAAAATTGTGTATGTGTTCATACTTAAACCACGCAGGGGGTGAGTGGTTCACAACACACACAAAACCATGCATGGTTAAGCATACGACATGAAATCACTTTCTATATAATGATGAGCATCTTTTACGTCCCTATGTTGATTCCTTTTTCTTTTCTTTGGTCAAAGGAACTTCAAATATAATAAAGGGACCAAATTGATAACACACCACTTGCCCAACTATTCCTTAGAATGACAAAATTGACTTAGGCATGACTTTTTTCGACACATAGATCTTCTACTCCAGCTAATATATTGTCCTCAATATTTCTCAATATTGATTGATCATGCTTTCAAGAAGGAATATAAAGATTACTAACAATCATGATGAAGAGGTTATAACTTATAAGGTCGTTGCATTTATTTTGAGGAAGGAATATAAAGATTGGGATGATGAGAAGGTAATGAGTTTATCTCCCACATCCACCATAACACTACTACTGATACTTAAAAAAAGTGTGATGAATAAAAAAACTTGTGGGTTTATATAATGATGGCAAAATACCTTTTTTGATCATTTAAGTTTGACAAATATATCAGGTTAATTCTTTTAAGTTTTTTAAGTTTTAAATAGGTCTTTATTACTTTTTTAAGGACCTATTTAAAACATAAAAACTTAAAGATTGTTTTTAAAAAAGTGCATTAAATTACCCTTTTAAGGACCCTTCAAACAAGTACATTAAAATAACAATTTAAATGATCTATTTGAAACTTAAAAAAATTTAAAAGGGCATATATATGAAACTTAGAAAAACATAAAGAACATATTTCAAACTTAAAAAATTTAAAGGACAAATACCATATTTTTGTAAAACCTAAAGGACCAAAAGAGATATTTTTTCTATTATGGTTTAATTCACATACATCGCCGATATAATGATGTTTTACACCATCAATCAATCATAACTGTCAACTATAAAAATGGTTTGACTTTAATAATAACTACTTCTAAAACAACAGATATAAATGACGAGTTTAATTAATATACTTTATTATTGTACAATTATTTTACACATGCATGTCACATCAATTAAAAAATATAAAAACCGATGTGTTTTCATATTCTTTAATTGACACGACAACACGACATTTGATGCATGTGTTAAATAATTTTATACCGAAAGAGTATAAAAATTAAATCTTGTTCCTAATCGGCTACAAGACCCGACAAGCAATACCCAATAAAGACTGACCCATGACGACGACGAAACAAGCTAAGCTCTGTGCACCACACTGCATGAGAGCACATCTCAGATCTATCTGAGTCAACCAAGCCATCTTTAACCGTCTCCTGAAGAGGCCGCCGCATCTCATGGAGACGGTTATGCGCTTAGGCGCCTATATAAAAGTGACATAGTGCCACCCTCAAGGTATGATTCACTTTTACCCCCATTATGCACACATTCACCTCATTCTTATACTAACTTGAGCGTCGGAGTATTAACGTGCTTGCATACACAATTCTCCTCCACCGTGAAGACCACCGTCAAACATCAACCTCCACGGCAACGGAACACCAGTGTGTTCTTTTCTCAATCTTGATTGGATAAATCAAATTCTATAAATGATTATAATTTTTTGACAGCGACAACATATCAAAATTAAATTTTATATAATAACCAACCTTCTCAGGACCTGCATTTTTCTCGAAACAATTACTGAGATGATTAGTTAGTAATGAGTTCATATACGTGGTAAGCATAGCTACTTTTAAAAGCGCACACATATAAATGATTATAATTTGTTCATATATATATATATATATATATATATATATATATATATATATATATATATATATATATATATATATTAATATAAAACTTTTTACATCTAAATTAAACTTTACATATAAATTAAACCAACCTTCTCTGGACATGCATTTACCTCGAAACAGATACTTTGATTCTTTTTGTGAACTACACATATATGATGCATCAGATATTAAGAGATTATAAGAAAGTGATTGTAGGACATCATGTCACATGAGGATGACATTGGCCATATATTTGTGTATATCGCAATGTCATCCCTCCTGCGACAAGACATCCTCAACCTCTTTTATTTTCACTCTATATTTGTGATCTTCTTAAGGTCTTCTCTTTCTAAATACACTCCTTATTGCCATAAAATGTGTATATATATAGTTGAAGATGATGATGGCACAGTCTCCCCCTTTCTTAATCTTAACAATAATTGCCAAGAAAGTTAAATGCTGAAATGGTCGTGAAAATTCAAGTTGCAAAGAAAACATTGAATAAGAAATTATATTTTGTCAACGAGTTTAATACATATTTTTTGACACTATTGAGTTTTGTCTCAAATATAAACCAAATAGGCGGCTATTCATTGGTGTGAACACTTGTTTGTTCTATTAGTTGATTTTTCTCGATGCCACGTTAATTTCAGCGTTTTGGAGACCGTTATATAGGTCAACGAACAAAGAAAAATTCAAATAATGGTTTTCTGCTATAAAAATCTTATAAAACAAATATCAGCATTATCTTAATATTAATTTATGAGAAATGATATTTGTACAACTATTTTGCGACAACTTTTAAAACAATTATCTATTGTTTTTAATTATTTTCTATCTATTGTTTTAATTTTCGTATCAGTACATACATAATTTTGTATATCTTTGATTACCCATAAGATGTCATAAAGTAGTTGTTCAAATAACATACTTCTTAATTTAATAACTCATACATCAATAAAGATTTTTTTAACAAAAAGGCAATTATATATCACTTTATTACTTGGTAAATAATTTGGTACACTTGCCTAATCAACACATCAGTCGTGGTGGAAGTGTGGAATGTCTGGGATTTTAAAGAGAAATTGTCCAGGATGAGCAGTTTCTGAAAAAGACTTTCAGCAGTTTCTGAAAAAGACTTTGAGGCAAGTGCTAGCAATGTCTCCCTTGTTTTGGGAGATGATAATCTTATCTAGAAAATAAAGTGTGTCCTTATGGAGTTTCCTCTATACCATGCAAAAGGACTGGTTATTACTAGTCGATTTAGAACAACACACAGGCATTGGTTGGCAATGATGCAAGGTGTGTGATGACATATGTCGATGGCTGAAGAACTTCCTAAAAGCCAACATGGGAGTTGCACCATAATCTTTCGGCAAAGTTTCGACGTGAAGAAATTCTAAGAATGGTTCAATTTCAAGTGAAGAATACTGTTTATGGTGGAGATTGTGTTGGGGTGAGAGTGAGAGAAGTCAGTATGTAGTAAACAATTTCACATACTAATAATGATCTAGTTGTCGGTTTAGACAATGAACGTGATTTGTTTTTTTATTTATTTAGAATTTCCACATTATATTTTTGTGTTGTGATTGTGTTTATTTTTCTTTTTCAGCTCTGTTATTTTCAATAACAACTACTACATATATGCAATCCCCAAAATTAGCAAACTTAAAAAAAGAACTGTGAAATTGTCCAGCTTTTGAATTATAAAATTAAACCAATAGTTAGAATTATGTCTCTTAGTTATGTTTGTGGATCTTTTGAAAAAAGCATTTTGCTTTTTATAATGAATGAGTTTGAGATTAATTAATTTGTACAAAATTGAACTGTAAAATTTATACAACTTGACATGGACTACTAAACCAATTTCCAGAAACTCCACTTATTAGTAGTTTAACGGCTTGTACAGCTAAAACAACTTCCAAAAAACTAAACGAACAAGGTTAGTTTAATTTAATAGATAGAAACTCCTATCCTCGGCTACCAACTTAAAAAAATTAAAAGAAATATGTATAACAAAGTAAGGGTGTTCAAAATTGAATCAATCCAAAAGAAAAACCATAATTGAACCAATCTAAATCGAAATCGTAAAAATCGCATTTGGTTCGGATATATTCGGATCATTATTTTACTCAACCGCATAGTTTGGTTCAGTTTGCGGTTTTGATTTTACCAACCAAACGGAACCAAACCGCAATATAAAAAAAACACTAATTAAATATATATTATCTAGACCAATACTCATAGAAATTCAATGAAAATTTTAATAAAATGACATATTTTTTCTCTTGTTGAGTTTCTTCTTTGCTTTTTCTATCAAAAAGATATTTATGCACTACTTGAACTCCTAGAGAATGATTAAAACTTTAGCCTTTCTTATTTATTACGAAATAGGATTAGTTTTTGTCTACATTTTAATTTGATCTACGTTGTTGGGAACATTATTCATGGAAATAAAATTGTAATGTTGGATGAAATCTAAAACACTGTTGAAAATATGTTGTGTTTTAACTTTTATTTTTTTATGTTCGATTTGGATGGGGGAGGGGATAAAATTGTAGTGTTCGATTTTTTATTTTTTGAAAAAAAATCTAAATATTTTTCCTTGTTTTTTGGATTTAAAAAAAAAATTCCAGATATTTTAAAAATAAAATCTTATGTGAAAAGATTTTTTTACACGTGGCCAATTAAAAATGAAAAAAATGTCAAGTCAATGTCACATATTAGATTCTATTGAGTTGGTCGGGGGAGGGGAGTTTTCCGAAAGAAAAAAAAAATTGCGAGGACGAATTCCAAACCGAAAATTTCTTAGATGGATAAATCGAAAATGACCTATATTACAGGAGGGTAAATCACTATTAACCTTAAAAGAAATTCTGTGATACTATTCAGACAAACGATTTTAGCAAATGCCTCACATTTATTATGATCTCGTAATTAAATCAAAAAATAAATTGATCATGTAGATTCTACCTGTGCATAAATATGTTCTCATCCCAACGGTAAATTATATCCGTAGATAATTTTACCATGGTCCAAAATAATTATTTTCCCTTTGTTGTCACCAAAGGTTAAAAAATATAATGAACTTTTTTGAAGGAAAATGTATAGCGAAAAGTTAATTAGCTAAATAATATTCAGCTCTGGTGGAAAGGACAAACACAACACTTTGATATAATCAATAGGCATTTAGTAAATATTCTAATTTTATGAAGGGTGTTTTTAAAAATTTTAAAATTACTAAACCAAGTAATTATTTTTATGAGAGCATAAACTTTATACACTATAAATATATCAAATTATATTCTATTTTTCATATGCAAAGAGCGAAAAAAATGGTTGAAACTCTGAAGTTTATTTATGTTATGATTCTATTTGTTTCCATATTTCTTGTCATGATAGTATGTGATTTCTCTAATTTACATATTCATGTTCCTTGTCTAACAGATAAAGATTGTCCATGGGCGAAAAATTATGTTCTTAAGTGTCGTAAAGGCTACTGCGTGTTTTGAGAAGAATGAGTTCTGCCTTTAGAAAAAGAATCGTAAATTATATACTTTATGCTAGAATATTTTAGAAGCTGTCATTTGGTTTTTGTGCACGCATTAAAAAATTGTTTTTATTCCCACATTTCACGGGCCTTAAAGTTATGATTTTGTACTATAAGATGATGACAATGAAATGAAATATGGCAGAATATTATTTATTAAGATATCCTTATCACATAAATTTGACATTATCAACATGGCCTGGATTAAGATATATCACACATTTTTTCCATCTCCGCCACCTAAAAGAATCATTTTAACAGTTAAGTTGAAAATTAATTTTTATCTTACTCTTTTTCAAACTGGTATAGTATATTGAAAACATCATAAATTCAACATCGTTAAAGTTGAAATAAACTAATTTTTCAACTTTTCGTGTATGATTTAATCCTTAAGCATGCAACAAATATAATACAATTATTTGATATCTTTATGGTGTATAAAAAAGGTGTTAAGCACTCGAGAAAGAGTGAGTTTTAATTGTATTTACTAAAAAATGCATTGCTCTGGCGATATCATTACCGTTCTTCGTCACTTTCTCTAAACTAATCATAACCCACCACCGCCATACGTAATCAGCCTCCGATGACAATTGATGACATGTCATCTTACGTTATTCGTAGCATGTTTTTCAGTCATTTTAAGTAAGTTTTACATCCAGAATAGATGAGTATTAGATTAATTGCTTATTATTTTGGGATATTTGTATTATTTTCTATATTTGAGTATGTAATTCTATTCTTCCCGAAACATATAATTTTTAGGGTGGTTTGACGTCATTCACAAAGAAATCATGCAAATCAGCAGATCAAAACATCTGAAGATTTGTGAGGACTTTGGGAAGATGAAAGAATGAGGATTCAAGAAGCCTCATAATAATTTACAAAGAGAGAAATTATGTTCCCAAGTTCCAAGACATCTTATGTGGAAGAAAACACCCAAAAAGACAAAGAAATCGAAGTTCCAGGGCCAAAACAACACCCTCATGCATGCGCCTAGCACAAGCCTGGGCACATGAGGGAGGCGCCTATCAAATGGAAGTAGGCTCATGGCGGCCATAACACCACACACATGCGCCTTGCGCATGGCTATAGGCACCTAGTGCCCGTGCCTTGTGGGCAAAGACATTGTTTTTGGCTATTAGTTATTGTCTTAGTTGGCTAGGTTTATTTGCATGGTTGATTTTGTATTAAGTTTAAAGCTTAGTAAACTTTAGTTTGATGGATTGTGTTTACACATCGAATGTTTTGAGTTTATATTATCAAGTATGTTGTTCATTTTATTTTAGTTTGACAAACTCTTGATGCTTTTTGCTGATGCATCATGAGTTTGAAAGTAAGTGTTACATAATAGATTTTATGTTATTGGACTTTTTATGTTTCCAAATTAGTATTCGAGTCCATTAGGTATTATCATACATTATCTTACAGCCTTTGTTTTGATATGTCATGACTATGCTAATAGTATACTGATGAAACCCTTAGCATCTTTTTTAGCCTCCTTTATTATTTTATCTGATTCTCTACATTTTTTAAAGATTTACACAATCACAAAAGAGTAGGTATTAAAGAGAACATCAATTTCTAACACATCTCTTAGTATAATAATTTGTTGTACTGTTATGAATAAACTATACAAAGACAATAATAATATATTGGTTAAAAATAAACTAGCCAAATGAGATCGAATGACCCCATTGCCCCATATTATATCCGTCCCTACAAATGAGAATCTTTTGATGTGAGATTAAAGTGGTCAAACCTACAAGGTATGTGGAAGAAAGCAAAGTAACACCTTGATTAGACTATGGAAATAACACACTTAACAGCTTCTTACAAATTAAGAATAAACTTGATTACAATAAGCAGTGCTGTGACCAAGATCATGATTGATAAGGCCATTAATCTAATTCATGTGCTAGCATCCAATAAAAGAATGGTGCTAAGGTTCATTGGCTTCATGTATCTTGTTGAACCTGACATTATTTGCTCCACAATAAGTCTATTTGCCTTTTCAGATGGATGGAATGGATCCCAAAATACATACAAGTCTCTGTTAGGGCACAAGTTGGACAATGTTGTGCACACTCCAATGCCATTATAGGGTCCTTGCCCACAACAAGCTACTTTTGATGTAACAAATCCTACACAATTAATTCAACAACATAAATTAAATGTTACTAATCTATTTGTTACTTCAATAATGAGAAACTAGTTGTTGAAAATGAAAGTTGGCAATAGAGTCTAATATAAAGTATTAGTACCATAAGCTGTTGGATTAGTAACAAAGTCTTTGTGCATTTGTGCTGTATTTGCAGCAATGAAAATGTCACTGCCAAGTTTCCTATTGAGTCGTTGTAACATTTGTTCAAGTTGAGGGTTGTACAATGCTGCACCACGTTGTAGTTCCATAGAACATTCGCCATTTGTGCTACGTGTAGCGAGTTCTGCAGGAGCACAACCCAATGGTCCTGTTCCAGTGACTAGAACTCGCCGAGCGCCCAAATCATATAGCCTCTGCATTAAGTTTCATAAGAATTTATTAAGGACTCGTTTGTTACAATTTTTTCTTGAAAAACATATTTTTTTTCCTAAATATTATCACTTTAAAAAATAAATTATTGATGACATTTTTTTAAAAGGTGAATTTTACTGTGGTAAACAGACGCATTTTATAACTTATGGTTTTAAAATAAAACTCTAAATCTTCTTAAAAAAAATCTAAATGTTAAATATTAAAATCTTTGTTTTGATAAAAAAAAAAAAAAAAAAGGATCAAAACTTTTTTAAAAAAATGGAAATATTAATTTTTTTTTCGACTCCGTTATTTTTTTTAAAATTAATTTTCTTTACAGTAAACAAACATAACATAGGTTTTTTCAAATTATGTAATATCAAAATCACTTTTGTATTATATGCAAACAAACGGATCCAAATTTAACATTTTTTGCCAAGTAAGAATTGGAAAAAAAAATTGTATGTACGGTTTTACCTGCAAGTGCTTTCTGTACTCACAAATGAGAAACTTGACATAGTGTGGTAATGGATATTGGCGAGACCTTGAAGAAGAAGGTACAAGGTAATAGTTGTTTACAAAATCATTGCCTCCAACTGTCATAAGAAACAATGCTTTATTAACAAGTCTTCTAGTCCGCGAACCGCCGATTAAAGTCGTTAATCGTTGTTGATACTCTTCAAAGTAATCTAGTTGTGTATGCATTTTTACCACATTTATCTGCAAACAAAAGCTGCATTATCAAGGTTTACAGTGTCACATGTAATTTGGCCACTAACTTATAGCATGTATTATTATTTTTTTGTGGTGCCGGGGTTCGAACCTCGGAACTTGCATATATTATGATATGCATTGTCACTGCCAACTGAGCTAAGCTCACGAAAACTTATAACATGTATTATTTGAGTATGCATTATATGAACTAGTAAATGTAGCAGAGAGAGTGTGTCTGTGATTAAACTACTTACAAATTGAACTCCGGTATCATTAAGGATTCCAATTCCAGCTGAACCAAAATTGGCACCAATTAGAAGTTTACGTCCTTTTAATTCTGGGCTCAAATATGGTAAAGTAGACACAGTACCAAGTTGCTGACCTGAAAAAGCATAGTTTGTTATAAATGTGTTCTACTATTTGAAAAACAAAGATTTGATGTTACAATATCATTGTTTTTAGACATGATGAGGAAAAAAAAATAGATTTAAATGCACTTTTTTCGGATTTTTTACTTCCTATTCCAATTATTATTTTTAAGGAAAAAAAATTGGAATAGGAAGTCAAAATTTTAAAAAATATAATCTCTCAATTTTTAAAATTTCATAAAAAAAAGTCGCCCATAAATTTGGGGTCTATTTTTGTATCCAATTTTGTCATTTTATTTCCCATCTTGACAAAAAAAAAAAGTTTGAATATAAATAAAATGTAAAACGTTGTTTCTTGAAAACGAAACATCGTTTAAAATTATGTGACACTTCATCCAGCGATCGACCAACACATTATTTAGCTACACATCAACAAAAATAAGCCTCAAATTCAGTGTCTAGAGATATTTTTTAAAGATTTTAAAATGGGAAGCAACGTTTTTGGGATATTAAAGTTGGTGGTCTAAATTCATGAATCTGTATAAATTGGAAGGACAAAATTGAATTTAAGCAAAAAAAAATAAAAAAATATGCATGGAAACTTAGCTGATAAGATCAGGAATATTGAAGCCATTTGAAAAACGACCAGTTGGTTTACGAGTTGGATAATCAATTCCATAAGGAGGAGAATCAGCACGAGCAGTTGTAAGCAAATAATTGTTATTTCCATTATCAACAAGTGAATCTCCAAATACAAAAAAAGCTCTTCTCCTAGCTTCACCTTTAGGAACAATAACACCTAATATCAAAACTAAACTAAGAACTACCATTATATGAACAAAATTTGAAGATGGTGCCATTGAAATGAAGTTAATTTTTTGAATGTGAGTCTATGATTGAAGTGATGAATTCAAAGGCTTTTACTTTAGATATATATAAGTGGAAATTCATTGAAGTCTTTATATATACCTTTTTCTATACCATGTAGGTATAAATGTTGTAAATACTTGGTACTCCCTATGCTCTATGCTCACATTTATAAACAATTATTTTCTTTTTGGATTCATTAAATAATAATTGATGTATCTGAACTATATCATAGTCTAGATAGATCAATTATTCAATTAATTTTTTTTTTAAAAAAAAAAAACAATACTTTCTTATAAATGTGACTTGATGGAGTAGGTCACAAACACATTTGAAAAAAGATAGAAAGAGAAATTAATTAAAGTTACATTATTTCATAAGAAAAAACATCATTTCATTGTTTATAAGAATTATAGTAATTTTTTTACATATTATCATAAAAAATAATGAATGTTCTCGATTATGAGTGATAAAAATTCAAAAAATAATAATTTTATTTTGTTGACATTTTTGATGAATAAGATTTAGTTATTATAATTATAAATGATAAAAAATAATATTTTTCTTCAAAAAACAACTTATTTAACTATTAATTTAAAGAGTAGGTGTACCGGTACACTCAAATATATTGAGTGTACCATAGAATTTTCCGTTAAATATGGGTGTATTTTTTTTAAGTATTTGTGATCATGTAAAACTTTTTCTATAAATGTATCGCATGAGCCACTTTTGAGAATTTGAAATGCCCGCGCACATTAAGGTAGAGAACACATTAGCAATATTTAGAACCATATCGAACAGTTCAAATTTAATACATATTTTAAATACTTTTTAAAATTTATTGTACCGAACTTGATATTTAGAGTGTTTGATCTCAATCCAATGACCATTTATATGCAAGTTACATGAAGTTGTGAGTTTCATTACTAGTGCATGCATTCCAAATCCCACATTTGGGTGCTCTTCTATTGAACACTTTAAGTTTTTAGAACTAAACAAACGGCTAGTAACAAAATAAACGGCTTTCATAGCTCTTTCTAATTCGATGTCTGCCCTACGTTTGACCGTTGAATATGTAGGGTTATAAGATTAATGCTTTTTATGTCAACCTATCTAATTATGTGCAAACTCAAAGATTGGAAAGCTTATAATATTTGCTGACTAATTTTGCTAACCAATTTAATATTTGAGGTAGTCACAACCACAATAGTAACTAAACTTGAAGAGGGTGCCATTGAAAAGAAATGACCTTTTTGAATGTGACTATATGGTTGACTTGGTTAATTCAAAAGTTTCTGTACTATGTTCATTAAATATATATTCATAAAGATTACGTAGTTTTGGTTTCGGTGGAATTGAACTCGGTTACTTAAGTGAGATTTTGTGTTTGAGTCTTTTGAATAAAAAAATATGGTTGAGATGAGAAACTCACTAAAAGTAATGGATCAAATTTTCTGTTGGAAAGTATTAACATGGTTAATATGAGAAACTCACTAAAAACGATGGATCAAATTTTTTGTTGGAAATTATTTATTTGAAAAATCGTAAATACTTTCACATCAACAATATATAATTAAAAAATATGTATATTTGTAGTAATTAATCAAGCCACTTCTCTGGATACTCTTTATTGAAGGTTTTAAGTTTTATATCTTAAAAATGTGCAGGATGTTATGAGGTTCAATGCTATGAAGTTTAGTAAATATGACTTGGGAATTCGAAGGTTATTTGACAACTCTAGGACTCACACTGCCCCTCCCTTTCTCTTCATTGCCCCCTCACAAGAATTTAATACATAACAATAAAAAATCAGTAAGTAGAGGATTTTACTTTATTTTTGCATTAGTTTATGTCAATATTTGTTTATGTCAGTTTATTTCAGTATTGCATTAGTTTAATATTTATAATATACATGTTAATTTAGATAATTGTAATGCTCCTAGCAAAAGTTAGGGTCATAATCATATTAACTGCTAGAAAAATGCTTTTTTGACAATGAAATCTTCCTATTGACACAAGTAAAATACGTAAATGTCCTCGATGGCAGTTACAAACCGCTCAATGATACGCCGATAGTTAAAAGTCACTGGCACTCAGCAGTAGTTAACTGTCGTTCTAATGTATATGATATGAACGCAGAAACCTCCATTTTCTAGTTACAGTGTTACATGCAAAACATTTTCATTTTCAATCCAAAATCACCCAAACCTCATTTGCTCGAAAATCATCCTAATTTCTTCAAGTAAATCACAAGTAAGTCATCTTAATCCTATTTACATGCAATGTAGTTTGTTTAGGGTGCTAGTTTTCATAATTTTTATTCAAAATGTTAGTTTTAGATAGTTTTAGGTTAGGTTAGAAAATTAAAAATTAAGCATGATTTAGATGTTTTAAAGTATCATTTATGCTGGAATTGTTGTTTAGAGACAATGTAGGTACAATATAGCCCTTTAGATGTTCAAATAACACTAATTATGCTCCTAATTTAGAATGCACATAAAGTGTTTGATAAGTGAGGAAATCTTGCTTTTTTTGTGTAATTTTTTCCAAATATCTTCAATTTTATAAAGTATATATGTTATAATTATTATAAGCTTGGATTTTTTAAATTTTTTGGCAAGTTTGAAGAATAATATAATGTGGTACGTTATATAAATGTCTAAGTTGTTGAATGATTGTAAGTGTGGATTTGTATGAATGCCTAAGTTTAATTATTGATATGTTACATGTTACTTGCTTGAATTTTTATGCTATGGTCAAAGTCTTAAAAGTATATAGTTTTTAGGAAATGCCTAAATACATTATCCACGTATTTATGTTATTTTTAATTTGTTTTGTACAGATATGGCTGGGGAGGAGGATGCGTGGGAGCGGTGTATTAGAGAGGGTAGGGTGCGCAAAGGTAAAACTGCTATGTCAAATAGCGCTTGAAAGGAGATTGAGGTTGAAAACCCGTATGTTCCAAATACCTGGAGACGTAGGGACTTGAGGATAGGTGAAGGCGATGAGTCGGGTTCACATTCACAGATAGATTACTCCTCCAAGGTGGTTGATCCGACATCGGCGCATGATGAGGTTGTGTATGAGGAGGGTTTTGTTGGATATGATCGGATGGAGGAGGATAGAATGTTTTATCAACCGCAGGACGAGGCAGAGGATGAGGAAATGTCCCCAACGAAAATTAATTACAGTTCACTCTAAAATGGTCGTTCATTACCGTTCTCTCACCAACGGTAACTATTGAAGAATTTAGTGGGTAGTTGTAGATCATTAAATGCTTTCTTCAACTATGAATGCAGGTCAAACAAAGTTTTAGGCATCGTTTGGATAAACAGCTTATACAAATGCTTATAGCATAAGGGCTTATAACATTAGAGCTTACATTATAAGCTCTTATACTTGATAAGCTATTTAGGTTTGGATATGTACACTAAAAAGTAGTTACATAAATTGAAGTGTTTGGATGTGACATCACATAAGCAATTATCGAAATTTTAAATATTTTTAATTTAACAAAAAAATCAAAAAATCGAACCACAATTATCAAGATTTTTTTGATAAAAAATCAAGATGTAAAAAACAATATTATAATATATTAATTATAAATATATATAGTATAATCAATATTCGTCCTTAAAAAAATATCAATATTTATATAAGACAAAATTAACATTAGATAAGTATATAGTTACGTAAAAAAAAAATATTCATATAAGAAAAATATTAATATTCATTTTTATTTTGTTACGTAACAAAAAAATAATAAAAATCTTCCTTAAAAAAAAAATTATTTGTTACGTGTGTTAATTTAGTAAGATAAGTATATAACAATTTTGTTATATGCACCGCTAAAGATAACTAACATTATAATTAAAATATATGTTTTGAAAAAGTGGATCCAGAGAGAATCGAAGGAGGTTACATAAATTCATAAGCTTCTTGTTAAGCCGGAGGGTAAGCTGAAAATTTAGGCTTAATAAAATATCGTATAAGCAGCTTATGAAACTATGATAAGCTATTTTTATTTATTTACCCAAATACCTTTAAAAAGGCTTATGGGAGTAGATAAGCCCACATAAGCTCAAAATAAGTCAATCCAAACGTTAGTGTAATGAGGTAATTTAAGAAATGAAATAACACAGTGTGCATTGTATGTATACTTTATGCTCCAAGTGTTTGATGAAATGTGTCAAAGGATGTTTCATTGATTCTTTTATGTTGGTTGTTATGTAGATATATCAAACGAGGTTGGTAGGCTTATACTCTGTATGCCGACACAACACAACTATGCACACAAAGAAAATGCTACATTGAAGCTCCTTCTAAAAGGGACAACGTAGGCACAATGATGGGATATGAACCTCACAGAAGAACATATCGTTGATGGTTGAACTTACACCAGATGCATTTGAGCAGCAATACGAGGTTTATAATGACGACCAGCATTGTGCGCCATCACCGCCACCACATCACCCATCACCACACCACCAAGGCCCATCGCCACCTATGGATTTGGTGGCGGACCTTCTGATTAGTTAATACTGTCCAATATCTTGCATCACGTTGCCGGTAGAATTTGGGTGGGAGAAGTAATATTATTTTAGTCAAATTCAAGTATTTTTCTAATTTTTCTTTATTTAATTTTTATTTTTGTACTGTAGGGATGCAAAGGTGAACTCCGAGCCGACCCCATTTAGTAGGATAAGGCTTGACTGTTTTTGAACGTGAACTCTGATGCATCACACACAACAACAAGATAAGTGAGTTGCAACGCCCAACATCGCATCTGAATTGATTTTGGAATCCAATTCATTCTTCAATTTTTTCCCCACTTCTTGTGGATGAGACATTGTCTACCACTCAGTATCAAGTTCCAAGAAGGCGGAGGGGTTTCAGAAACTAAATGTTGCATTTTATTTTTATTTTGGTTTAATGTAAATGGTGAATTAATGAATGTTACTATGTAATTACCTAAAAAAAAATTCCCAAAACACATAACATTGAGTTTCTAACTTTGTGCAGCGTTTTTATTTGTAACTCACACTTAATTGTTGTTCTTGGCAATGATAATTAACTGCCGTTCCTGGAAACGCAAATTAAATACCGATTCCTAGCAAACGGTAATTAATTTCTGATGGGAGTATTTTAGGTAGTTCGAGATGCCTATGAGAACAACCATAAACACTTCAAATTCTCCTATATCTATATTCAGCGCATTATTGTATCTCTATCTCTCTTTCTATCACATTACAACATCTCACATCATCATCTCTCACTGCTTTCCCTCTCAAAATATATGAATGTACATCAAACATTTCCTTTATGAGAATGACACATATCTTACTTTTTAACATCCAAATTAATATAACATATTTGAATAATAGATGATTTCACAACAAATTGAGCTATATGAGAACATTTAGATCTACAAACACAATAAACTACCTATCAAAAGAAACAAATACACATTTCAACTCCTAATAATGTTACTAAATAGATGTTTCAACCACATTGTAACAATATATCTCCATCACAAAAGCATATTATTTTTCACACTCACAATGTAACCATTTTCCTTCACATCTTCCACAATTCCTACACTATCTTCCTTGTCTTCTTCTACTTCTTGTTCTTCCACCTTCTTCCTCTCAAGTGCTTGAATCAAATTCTTCAAACTAGTCTCGACATCTTCATTCACAGACTTAGGCATCAAATTCTCAGCAACATCAGCAGGTGTCATATTAATAACTTCCAACAAATCACCAATTTCATCAAACAAATAATGTGACTCAATATCCAAATAATTCTTAACAAGAACCTTAAAAGCTTCAAAACAACAATAAGATAACTCAACGTGTTTATCCATCCTTCCTGTCCTAATAAGAGCTGGATCAAGTTTCTCCACAAAATTCGTCGTGAAAATTATAATCCTCTCCCCTCCACACGCGGACCAAATTCCATCAATAAAATTCAATAAACCAGATAAAGTTACCTTACTATTTTTACTGTTATTTTCTTCTTCCTCTTTTTTCCTATGATAATAATCTTTTTGTTCCATGAATGAGTCTTCTTCATCATTTTTTTCATTTTTGTTAATCTTCCTTTGGCTAGTAAAATCAAGTGAACAATCAATATCTTCAACAACTATAATAGCTTTACTAGAAGTCTCAATTAACAACTTTCTTAACTCGGTATTATCCTTAACCGCGGTTAATTCAAGATCATAAACATCATAGTTCATGAAATTCGCCATAGCGGCTATCATAGTAGATTTACCTGTTCCTGGAGGACCATAAAGTAAATAACCGCGTTTCCAAGCCTTACCGATTTTTGCATAATAGTCCTTACCATTTCTAAACTTCAAAAGATCTTTAATAACTTCATCTTTTTTCTTCTTTTCCAAGGCAAGTGTCTCAAAAGTCGCAGGATGTTCAAAAACAATGTGACTCCATTTTGATTGTTTGTAACCATACCAACCACTACTTGGATTATTCGTATAAAGCTTCCTTTGCCGATTTCTCATCGCAATTTCTTTCCCTTCTTTCAAAACATGCTTGATGTAAGAAATTGTAATCAAATCTCTATGCTTTTTATGAAAAGTGAGTTTATAGTATCTCTTATAATTAGAGAAGGAAGAAAAACCATGTGATGAAGTTTCAATTTTGATTGCAGCCCACCAAAGCTTAACACCTTGAAATTCATCGGTGACTTCTTCATCATCATCAATGCTAAGAACCAATGGGTTTTGACTATCTTTTATGACTTCTGCTTTGAGTCTTTTGGCTAGTTGGGATGAGTTTTCACTTAGGTAGGTTTGTATGAAAGTGTATGCTTCACTTCTTTTGAGTCTTTCACCTGAGAATTCATGGAAAGTGATTTGAATGTAAGGGTAAAAAAGGGTTATTACTTTTTGTGAATAGATTTGAAGACTATCACGAAATGAAGATGGTAAAAAACGTTCAATTATGGCATACATGAACATTATGGTGGCTAGTATAGAGCCTAGTTGTGCCCATAGTTCACTCATACTTAGCTTTCTAGTACTACACTTTGAGTTATGTTGCTATGGACATGCATGGTACATGTTATATAGAGTAACTTTTTTGATGGAAAATCATACGGTCTTGTTAACAGGTGCTCTTTTATAAAAGATTTAAAAACGGAAACAGTACAATTGATAAATTTTATATTGAAAAAATTATTTTTTAACTTTTTAATGTATTTTTTTCTAAGTCAGGAGTAAGGACATGCATCAAAAGAAAGCAACGACATCTCAACTAGGTTGACGCCTCGAAGAAATTTCATCCTTTACCATCAAATTCAAATAAATTTTATTAAACCGCGTGGGGCGGGGGGGGGGATATACAAGAGGGTGGACTAGGCCAAAACCCTCAAAACATAAAGGAAAAAGCAAACAAAAACGTACACAGTCAACAAAAGCCGTCTAAGGAAACCGCGGGCCTTACAATAGAAGACATTCATTCAGCATTTGGAGAAGGATCCCCCAAAACGGGTTCGATACGACGGCTTTCCAACTTTTCAATGTGTTGAATATACAACTTCCAAAATAAAATTTACACTTTAAACTTCTTATCAAATAACCTAAAGGCACTTGTTAGCATTTTTCAAATTATAAACATAGCAGAAAACACTAATAGCTAGAATAATAACATGTTAATTATGAGTTTAGTAGAAAATTGAAATTTAATATCATTTTTAATTTTCTCAGAAAACCTGCTAGAGAACTGTATATTTGAAAACACTGCTAGCTGAAAACACTATCAGAAAACAATTTAAAATTCTATGAATACATTTTTTTTTTGTCATTCTCATCTAATAAAAATAATAACATCAATATTCAATCATCTTAAAGTTTTTCTAAAATAAATGACCTATAACATAAACATACATCCACACTAGCTACCAAAATAACCAAACCAAACATGACATTGTTTTTGCCCTAATATATAATTAAAAACAATATGACGAAAGTAAACCAACAATAATTTCAAAATAGTATAACTTGAATTAAATTCGATATAATATCAAAATAGTCTAAATTTTTCGAACAAAACAAATCCACCAATAAAATAAACTCACAGTAGGGAAAATTATTTTTTTTAAACTTCAACTTCTTCTTTTTTGACAAAATTTAAACTTCAACTTGACTAGTCTGAGTTCAAATTTCAACTTAATCCACCTATAAAATATTGTTAAATGAGTCGACTCGACTCGTTTAGTTCAACCTATTTTTTTATCTCTAATTTAAAATCGTAGTTATTTACTTTATTGGATGATTAATGAGTTGTGACATTTCATTTAATTTTAGTTTAAACATTTACTATAAAAATAAATAATATATATTTAAATTGCATTAAGATTCTAAATCATTTCCAAAATTTATTGTCGAATTTGTGTGCAAACGTAACTCTTTTAACATCTATCAATAAAATTTAGAGACATGTTTCATTTTTATATGGATGGAATATGTGGTGTGTGATGTGTGTTTTGCCTATAGGTGTTATATCACATGACAATCTGAGTTGAAGTGGAATTAATAAGTAAAGTTTTCCAAGAAGAATCCATTTGACAATGAGTGATGTTTGTCAAATCCAAACCACTTTCCTAGCTGGAATTTTTGTCAAGTCCAAACTACTTTTCTAGCTGGATTTCTGTCATGCACGATGGGAGCTTAAGGGACATGTTTGAATGTGTATGATCGTGGATGAATAATACACTACTTGTCCAAGTAATCAAAAAGCTAAGCCGACATTAATTGTCTTGCAACTTGCAACATAAAATCTAGTAAACTGAATCGTAATCCACCTTTAGATGATATGCTTCTAGATCCATTATACTTGTTTTTTCTTTGTTAAGTAGTTTAGTGATTAAAATTTCACATTTAAGATGAATAAGTGAGGAATCAGGATTCGAACTCCGACCTTACATATATAATACAATGTCTCTATTAGTTGAGTTATACTCACATGGATAATTTATCTATTTCTTTTGTACTTTTCGTACATGTTTTTTTATTTTATTTTATGTTATATGCATGCTTAGAGAATTCTTTATATTAATATTTGATGGATGGTCTTTAATACGCTTATGCTACAAAGTGTTGGTATGTGAATGAAGCAGGGGTAAGAGTTTTACATTTGATGAAAAGTGAATGTCGAGTACTATATAAGTGTGAAGATTCAAATATCTAATTTTTTGGCATAGGTAAGGATGTGATTTTCAACTCACTTGTGTTGTTTCGGTAAGGTCAATGTGATGCCTACTAATCATTCAATAGTGGCATTAAGGTCGATGACTTAACTAAAGAAGACCGACTCCGTGTATTGAAACTCTTCCATTGATTGAAGGGGAGCATACCCAAATGAATGGATGAACACATACATAATGCCTAGTTTTAGATTTAACATTTGGTATCTACTTGGGTGGTTGCTTAAAGGTCATTACCATTATTTCTTGGAGACCATCATGACAACACAAACGGATGAAAAGTTATATATACAAAGTGAAAATTCTTTCAAGTCTTTTTTTTTTTTTTTTGGCTTTTGCACCGGTTTTCGATCCATCAAAGATGGACGACTAGTCCGGCTCGTGCGTAGAGACATGCGCACTGGCCAAGCGTTGTTTCCCCTGGGAATCGAACCCGGTATTCCTCGGATACGTCCTTGGAAGGAGCTCCTTGCCACTGGAGCCCAAGCAACTTGATTAAATTCTTTCAAGTCTTATATGAGATGGAATTGTATTTTACAAGTTTAAATAATGACGATAGTGAGTGTTATGTACACTCTTTTACTAACACTCACTCTCTTATAAGGTGAAGTTCATATGAGTACTACACTTTGAAAATTGATCACATATAAAATGGTGAAACTTACATAGGTTTCATCCAATATAAAAAGTGAGTGTTAGATAGAATATTATAAGAAAAGTATTACTATCATTTCTCTAATTACGGGTTTTTTGAGATTTGAAACACATTTGACAATATATTTACGAGTTTTAACTAGAGACATCAGACCTACAGTAATGGATTCCTCTAATATTATTTGATTGATGGTCTTTAATACACTTATGTTACAAAGTGTTTGTAGGTGGATGAAGTAAGAGTAAGAGTTTCACATTAGATGGAAAATGAATGTCGAGTGGAGATTTAAATATCTAATTTCTTGGTTTAGGTAAGAATGTGATTTTCAATTCACTTGTGTTGTTTCTGTAGGATCAATGTGATGATCATCAACCTACTCATCATCAAACAATGGTATCAAGTTCAATGACTTAACTAAAGAAGATTAACTCCTTGTATTGAAACTCTTTCATTTGAGCATATCCAAATGAATAGATGAACATATACATAATACCTTGAAGTTTTTGGATTTCACATTTGGTATCAACCTATGTGGTTACTTGAAGGTCATTGTGATGATTTCTCGGAGACCCTCATGACCAACACAAATGGATGAAAAATTGTGTATACAAAGTGAAAAATCCTTTGAAGTCTTATATGAGATTAAAATGTGTTTTGCAAGTTTAAATAATTAAAATGTGTTATACAAGTTCACAGTGGCTTTCAATAAAAAGTATGATTAGATTCTTGACCAAAAAAAATGTATGATTAGATGTATATCCAAGTAAAATTTTAGTTATTGAAATTATATTATAAACTCTAATTAATCTAATAGTATGAGTTTCAAAACGCCCAATCAAATTATTTTCAGGATTAGCAAGTAGGAAAGTCCACCTCAAAAGCACTAAATTGGCCTAATAAAAAGTTCTAACAATGAATCTATATGAGGTTCACCTCCAACGCCATCCATATAAACTAAATCACCTTTGAAATAAACACTAACATGTTCCACCGTTCCTAGTATCATGAACACATTCAGATATAATTAGTGTGGTTGCTTATCTCGAATTCTGTTTCCGATAGAAACTTGATTTTATTCGATACAAATTCAACATAAAGAATAGAAACAATAAGGAGCGTATGACGTTGGAGCCACATAGTAAATAAGGGTTTTCTTCTCAAGTATGATCACCTCACTTATTCACTCTATTTGATAGCACCCCTAAGGAGTGTGCAACCAGTTGTAAGGATTATTAGCACTTGATGTAAAGAATACATCATCTTATTAGATGGTACATCCTTGTGATGTGTTGTTATATTCAACACACTTACTATTTAGCAGATCAAACATAATCTAAAAGTTAAATTCATTGTTTTTGATTCAACTTCCATTGATGTAACACAAACCCTTTTATTTCTTGAGCGCACGTGTGTTTGTGTACACACATATAAGAGTTTCTCCAATGAAGAACTCGTAAAATGAGTTTTTAAATGAAGGGTTAAATATATCTTTAGTCTCAGCACTTTCATCAGATTTTGGCATTAGTCCCTACATTTTTTTTTGTTTGGAATTGGTCTCTGTACTTTGTAAAAATATTGATATTGATCCCTGCACTTTGTAAAAATATATATATTGGTGCCACATGGCATGAAATGATTGGGCCACGTGACACTCCCTTAGTTTTGTGTTTTTTTTTAACAGAAAGTTTAACAGAGTGACCAATACCAATATTTTTACAAAGTGCAGGGATCAATGCCAAACAAAAAAAAGTGCATGGACCAATACCAAAATTTGATGAAAGTGCAGGGACCAATGACACATTTAAACCTTAAATGAATTGCATGTGTACAAGTCACCAATTTATAATCTATAAATATCAATTTTTAAAAACCTTTGAAGCCCACCAATACAACACTTCTAAAAATTTACTAAGTGAGTCCTATCAATAACTACACATCATTACATTTCAATAATAATTTTTATTTTTTCTATCAATAATCGTAAGTTGTTTTTTAAAAAATATATTTGTGGGACCCACACGTTATAGGAGATAAAGTATGCTTGCATAAACATTCTCTATCACACTTATTTTCAATTAAGCATGATTTGTAATCATTCTTCAATGGAGGTAGTTATTAAGCATCACATGCTACTAGGCAAAGAAGCTTTCATCGGAGATGGTCTAAAATTCTTCTTCTTAATAACTCATTATAAATATTAGGTTTTGTCAATCAAACCGTTGAATTAAAAATTCTTATTAAGTAGATAAACACTTTCAATTTTCATAAAATTTCAAAATTATTTGATGCTTCACCTAATAATAACTTCAAGTGAACAAATAATTAACTTTTAAAAATCCAAATTTTGTCAAAAAAAAAAAACTTTTAAAAATCCAAATAAATTTCTACTTTCCTATTACATATCTACAATTGTTGAACTTTTTCAATAAAAAGTTGGGAATTATTTTTTCTAAAAATTGTATGGAGTGTGATAAGTAAACATTCGAGTGCAATAAGTAAACAAAACATTTCAAAACCCAAAATCATAAAAACAAACGAGAAAACAAAAACTGTTACATAATAGAACCAAAATAAAAGAAGAAGAAAAAAAAAAACATAGTTCGAGGAATCCGAAGAAGAAGAAAAATGGCGGCTACAAACTCAGAATGTGATTCTAAGGTTTTTTTTTTTTTTGTTAATTACAATTTTTAAATTTTCTTCTTAAATTTTCTCTTATCAATTGATTGTTTTAAATTTTGTTTTCGCAGAAAAATGCAGAGAAACCAAATTTCGAAACATTTCAATTATTTTCCTCTTCCGTAGGTTCTGGTTTCGGAATATTTGATGATGTTTCACAAAATGTTAATGATATACCTCCACCTCCTTGTGTTGAAGTTCTTGTTTCTGAATCAGAGGTAATTTCTTGTATAATCTTTTTTTTTTTTTTTATTGTTAATGATTGTTTGAATTGAAATTATGTTGTTTTTGAAATATGGTTGATTTTTTTTTGGTTGGATTGTTGAAATTAGGTCCCTTTATTTGTTAAACATAATGCTGAGGAAGTCAATTTTGATGGGGTTACTTTGTTTAAGGTAAAGTTTGTTTCTTTTTGTTTTTCAAATTCTTATTCTCATGATACTAGAATAGAGTAAACCACCATTTTGAGTTCTGAAATTGTAAGTGTAAGTCAAAATGTTAAATTTTTCAAGTATCTTTTTAGAGATGCTGATGTGTAGCATTAAGTGACAACATGGCTTGTCGAATTTAGAAATCGTGGTTGGGCCCAACACAACCGCACAAAACTGGCTTGTGAGGTGAGGTTTTCCTCCACTTACAAACACATTGTCTAGAGCGTGGGCATAAATGGTGGGTGGCCCAACAACGGAAACCTGATAGCAGGTGGCCCAACAATCTTGGTGGAGGCAATGATATACCATCTTCGAAATCGTGGTTGGGCCTTGCACAACCCCACAAAACCTGCTTGTGAGGTGAGGATTGCCCCCACTAATAAACATTGTCAGACCATCTCTTATCCAATGTGAGACTCTTTAACTGTAGGCGTGATGTCACGTGGAACCCGTCGATGCCATGCCACACGAAATTCTAAACACAAGTTTCATACTGGTTAAAAACTTAAATTTTTATGAGTAGACTTCTCATTATTGCTAATTGGTTTTGGGTTCTGATGATGGAAGTCCAATACGCATAAAAATTTAAGTTTTAATCGGTATGAAACTTGTGTTTAGGGATATGTGTGACGTGGCATCCACATGGACAAGCCACAATGTCATTTAACATGACATATCATCACTTCTAACAGAACTACCTGACGGAGATAGCTTTTTGATAGATGCTAAACAATTTTGGGGAGCAATTTGATATTCCATATATGTGGGATCCCAAATTTCAAGACCTAAAATAGTTGTTTACTCTTCTATAATATAATGGGAATTATTATTACTTATTAGTTTAAATACCTAATTTTAGAACAATTTTAAAGACTGAATTGATTAATAGCTTAGTTTTATCACATTCTTGCAGGGACGGGTGAATACTCAACAAGTTTTTGGTTTATCCAACTTTGATTTAGTTCCTGGGAAATACGAAGGTGATGATATATTTTGCTACTCATTTCTATCTATGAAGCAAACACACTGAATATGAAACAAACACAAACTCAGAACAAAACAATGGTACATATTTGTAGACACCGATAGTAATTTTAGAAAGTGGAAGCAATTGAATCTAATAACATGTCTTTAGTACGAAATGTCAGTTCTACATAGATTTGTATTTGTTTGTTTACTCATTCATTTCAATATTGTTGATGACATATGAAGTACCAGCATAGACACGTATTCTGATAACAACACCATTACATTAACACACCTTTAGTCTACTCTATGGTACCGATGCTACGTAGTTGATGACTACTAAATCAGTTGCAACTTTGATTTCCTTTCATTTAGGAGGACTGAAGCTGTGGGAAGGTTCAAATGATCTAATTAAAGCCCTTCGTTCAGATATCAAAAGTGAGCTTATTTCATTTCGTGGGAAACAAGTATTAGAGGTGGGCATCACTTTCTTCAGGTGATTCTGTGATCTACTGTATTCATTATCTGTTTGATATAAAACTGTCTATTACTTGCTTAGTAGACTAACACAAACTCGCTTAGAAAAGCTTGTGTCATTTGATATACAATTGAATAAGAGGATATACTCTAAGCTAAGGTTTTTAGTTGATCTTCGTTAGCTCTCTAGAATAGCTTATACTAGTTTATATGGTAATAATTTGACTTTATTTCATCATTTGTTATAGAAATAGTTTATTCTTCTATCACAATATAATTTAGTTTCAAATATTTGATACAGGTGGGATGCGGTCATGGACTTCCAGGAATCTATGCTTTGCTTGAGGTGAAACTATGGTTCATTCGCTTTGCTTTGGTATCTTCAATTAAATTTGAAAAATGTAATGATGTGTTTACTATGGTTGATTAGGGGGCGGCTGTTGTTCATTTTCAAGATTTCAATGCCGAGGTCCTACGATGTCTCACAATTCCCAATGTAAATGCCAATGTTTCTGGAGGATCGCAACCATCGCCGTCTCGCTTGACAAATGACAAGGCAGAAGTTCGCTTTTTTGCTGGTGACTGGAGTGAAGTCGATAAACTGCTCCCTCATGTCGGTACAGATGCGAAACACAATGAAGGTTTTGGTTATGATTTTATTCTCATGGCGGAGACAGTTTACTCAATCAACAGTCTTCAAAATCTCTACAATCTAATCAAGAAGGTATGTTTTGATTATTGAGCCAGTCATTGCAAATTTGCAATGTGTGTAGAGTATATTTATGTTGTATGTATTAATATTGGTTTTCTTACATATTGAACTGTTTGATGCACAGTGCTTGCTACGTCCTCAAGGAGTTGTGTACATGGCTGCAAAGAAGTATTACTTTGGAGTGGGCGGAGGAACTCGGAGATTTCTGTCTGTGGTGGAAAAAGATGGTGAGATAGTATTGATATATGCAATAGGATTATAATTTTGAATCTTTGTACGTTATGTGTTTGGTAGCTGCATCATAAAAATGAAGTATTGCCTTTGATACGGGAACAATTTGCAATAGTTATAGTGATACTTCAATCTATTGATTTCAGTGTTGTCAAATAGTAGCTATAGCACTATAGTATTGCAGAATTTTAACAAACCACTATTGTTACGCGTTACGCAATTTAGTAAGTGTTGTCAAGTAACTGTTATAGCACTAAAGTATTGTAGAGTTTTAACCGACCAATATTGTTGTGCATTTCACAATTTAGTACAGAGTATTGTCAAATAGCGGCTATAGCATTGTAGCATAGCAGAAATTCACCATAACACTATTTTCCACGCGATTAACAACTTTGATTGGTTTCGTACTCTGCCATGCACATACACTGATATACGAAAAACACATTTGGAAGCTAAATCACAGATCCATGTAGTTATGCTGGGCAAACATTGTGAAATTTTTTTTGGTCTCATTATACAGTTTTAACTATCAAAGGTATGATGTAATCCTCACAGGATATTATTAGATATTTCTACCGCACTACCATTGTTTGACCGTATTATTTATCAATCTAGGCGAAGTTGCATTTTTTAAATCAAAATGGGTTAAGTAAGTATGTATGTGACTTCAATTTTTTCTTATGGAAGTCGTACATGGCTGATGGCATTGTCGGCTTCGCATTTTTTTTCTAATTTTTTGTTTTTAAATATATCGATGTTGCACATTCCATTTGCGACTTTAAGAAAGCTGTACTTGAGAATGGTGACATTATTACAGTGATCTATTTCTCTTCCCTACCATTTAGTACTTTAGTATATGCTAGTGTCATGTCATAACAGTGCTTTCTATGTGCAGGCATCTTGACTAGTAACATGGTTGCCGAAATCACAGATGGTTCGTCTAATGTGCGTGAAGTATGGAAGCTTTCATTCAAGTAGTGCTGGTGTTTTCCTCCACCGTTCACACCATCCCTCGTTTGTTTGCTCAAGTTTATGCATGCCTAAATGGAGGCTGTTGTAAGGGTGATGGTGGTTAACCCGAAATGATGGATCATTCATGTATTGTTGTGGAAATTGAACTATAAAGAATGGATAATATATTGTTTTTCTTTCTTTTGTCAATTGTATCTTCTAGTGGTTAATGCAAGAAAGAAAAAAAAACTATTAGCTTGTTTTTTGTAACATTAATGTTGACAATAGCATTGCTGGAGAACCTGTTACTACTAATCCCTAAGTAGATATGGTGTTGAGGAATCAAAGAATGATAATGAAAATGAGAGAACTAATAGAAAATCTTGATTGCATTCAGCTGTGGAACCATTCAATGTACCTGCTAAAAATAACCTAGCCTTGCTTAGTCTATTTAGCAAAATGGTCGGTCTATTTAGTCTTTTTTTGGTCAAGTATCCCGGTGGTGAAATTCACCTTTTTTAAGGTGTATAAGTTGGAGCTCGAACTCGGACCCCTGCATATAATATGCGATGTCCCTACAACTTGAGCTAAGCTAAAAGCCTTTTAAATTTAAAATGTCAGGCTTAGGCTGGTAAAAATGAGTAGTGATATATGTACATCAATTTCATGACAACCTTATGTTTCTCTTTTCTTATTGGTCAAAATCAATGAAGAGAGAAAAAGGAAGAGAGAGGAAAAGAACATCATGTGAGTATGAGAGAGAAAGTTGTCAAAAAGTTGTCGCAAAATAGTTGTACAAATATCATTTAAGCCATGCAAATAAATAGAGTTTTTTTTAGATGGTTTAAAGGAAAAGCTGAAACTCTTGAAGGGAAAGCTAAGGCAGTGGAAAAAAGAAGTGTTTGGGTTGGGTACTTAACTATTAATGATCAATGTTAAGGAAAAAAAATCAATTTTTTTCAATTAATGAAGATGGAATGTGCTTAGGTGTGGATGCTATTAAAGAATTGATCGAAGCTTATTTTTCAATATATAAATCAACAAACACAACAACAAGACGATAAATTATATAACACCGCATCAAGATGATCAACAACAGAACAATGTACTCAGATGACAACAAAAAAAAAAAAGTTCAGAAAAAACATGATTTATGTAGATACCACTTATTTACATTAAAAGAAAGGAACAAAGATACATATAGGAGAAATTTTAGGATAAAAATGTTCCAAAATCACTCCTCTTGATTGAGTGAAGAAAGAGAACTTAGAGAGAATGTGTAGTTTGTTTCTTAAAAAAAAAAAAATTAGAGTCGAATACAGTAACATTTAGTAAAATAGCACATTCCAACTTCCTTAACACGACAATTATAATTTGGACAATCACCGTCACTATTGCATTCACGATATGCTGTGGTATGAAACAAGAATAAAAATAATGTTATTAAAATGTTATAAGATATTGTGTATAAAGGAAAAAATGAAATTGAAAAAGATGAGGAAAGGGCCTTACCATTGGCCTTGATTACAACAATAAATAGTGAAAGAAAGATAATCATAGCATAAATAAACTTCAAAAGTTTAGTCATATGTTCCTTCATTTGCATGCAATACAACAAATTATTTTTTTACTTCTTTTATAGTGAAAAAACCCTCATACTCATCTTCAAATATAAAAATATATAAAAAAATAAATGTTACAAGAAACCCTTATGTAAAATTAAAATTAATTATTAAATATTTCGTATTTTTACATACGAGATATTTAATAATAATTTTAGTTTATCTCAATAGGTTGTGTTTTTCCCTTTCTCTCACCGAAGTGTTTAGTTTATCTTAGTAAGCATCTCATATAAAAATGTTGTTAGCAATCATAGTTAATTATTTCCATTTTTTTATCAGCTTTTCATTAATATTTGTATTTCTTTTTTAGCTTTACATGATGGACAAAAGGGAAACATACCCAAAGAACCATAATAGTTTTTAAACAATTGCAAAATTAGTTGTAGAAATAATATACAATTGAGCTGACCATATATTTATACTAAAATTAAAGTGAAGATGTTTTTGAGAAAATAAATAAATGTATCATAAAATCAAATTTAATATATGTCTATAAATAATTATCCTCTTGGCCAAAATTGCAACATAGGCGATTTGAGGTTTGATGAGATTTATTTCACTCGATGGAAGGTTAGTCAAGCATTATTACCTACTAACAAAGGTTAGTCCATTTCTTTTTGAATCTACTAAGAATATGGGGTCCTGAAGACATCAGACCTAGTTAAAACTTAATAGAACTAGACAATTAGACATTAAACCCTTACTCTCTCTTTATAGCACCACTATGCACAAAGAGTGATGATCAAGAAATTACATTTTCTGGAAGGCTCCACATATTGGACCTTGTAAATGGATCATGTCGATAAAAGGAAGATGTCAGCCGAGTGTGGGATGCCACGCATCCTCTCTACCAGGGAAAACCAACGTGGTACTCGAGCAAGACTAGGCATTGTAGGCATTGTCGTTTTTGCTAATAAAAATTGTTTTGTCAATAAGTACTCATCTAGTATAATTTTCACGACACAATCAATCAACATACATTTTATTTATGCTATTTTATCTCTTTAATTATCTTTCCGCATTTATCTTTTTTACTTCCATTTCTTAGTCTAGTAGCAAAACATTCAAAATAACCATACTTAACACTCTACGGGAGCAAATAAGGGATCCACAAATTAGGAACATAGCTCATTCCTCAACATTAAGCACTTTAAGAAAGGAAAACACAATCGAGAGAACTATCAACAAATACCTCAACTAAATATCTAATTTGACAACAAATTTGGCACATCAATAGAACAATATAACTTTTACCATTGAAAAACATAGTTCTTCGGATTAAGACTACATTTGACGTATGCACCTGAGATCTGAAAAGATTCGGACAAACCAAGACTGAACAAACATTCAATAAAAATACTCATCCAATATTAAATGCCAATAGCCGTTTACCGCAAGGTAAGAGAACATCAACAGAAGAGGAGTCAGGAGTACACATCATTGTTCACCCTTGTAGCAATGAGTGTTTTCCTTAGGAACATAAACATGAAAAGATTAGCAGTGAGAAAGTTAAACTTGCTCTAAAATAACAAGAGATTATACAACTTGGGTATATTCCAGTAATAATCAACACATAGACAAAAATAAAAAAGACCTAAACCAATATTCAAAAAGAATATACTAACTAATAGACACAAAATAATTATGATTGTGCGAAAAAATGGAAATACTATCAAAATTGATCAAAATTAGAGAATCCTTCACAACGTAAGAAAAAACTAATTGAAGGTCAAATACTGTGATTATATACTGTGATCAAGTGAAAAAACTGTGATTATATATTGTTTTTATTTTTTTTTAACAAATTTGATCATATATTGTTATACATGCATATAAATCATTCAATTCAAAATAACGCCTTCTTAAAAAACAAATACAAAATAAAGCCCTTCAAGAAAAAATACAAAATAACAAAAGAAAAATAGCGATGTTGGAGGATTTCTTTATTATTATTAGCGAAAAGACGGACACTCACGTGTCCGTCTTTCCGCTCTTTTAATTGCGTTAACGTTTGAAAATTATGAACGATATTTTTTTATGACATTTTGATTTTATTAATACTAAAAATATAAATGTTTGTTGCTTTCAAGTTATAACAAATCAAACTAACCATGATTATTTATTCTAATGACACTAACAATATAAAAAATATATATAATCTAAATTCTTTTTTTTAATGACACCAACAACAATTTTTATTAAAGAAAAAGTTTTTTAAGTTTATAATTGAGATAAGAAAACAACAAGTATAAATATACTAATCTAATCTGTTACACTTTTTAAATGATAAAGAGAAAAAACAGACATATATATATATAGACACACACACACATACACTAGGTTAGAGATTCGTCGTTGCCTGGGTTAGACATATTAAATAAGGTTGTGTGCGCGGACACGCATATAATGACATAGTCGGAAGCGTAGGATTAGCAAGTGCTAAACCTAGATAGAAAAATAACAAGTTTGCAAGCGACAAACATGCGAAAATAGGGTTCCAGAATCCATCAGAAATTGCGAAAACTCTCTAAAATATTATTTAATGAATAAAAGTTTCCTCTTAGGCTACAACTGTTAAGCTTAAATAGGGAAATAACAAAACCCTAATGAGCCGAAAATAACAAACTGAAACAAAAACATAAAATTACTAAAATTTGTTTAAAATAAAAATACTAATATAATTACTAAGAAAACCTTCCTACATGAGTCTCCTCCACCTCTGAAGAACTCGACCTCGAGTTCTCATTTTGATAAAGAGCTCTCTCCTTCAATGAACAAGAGGCCACCCGGATACCATTGTAGGAATTATAAAGCCTTCGTGGGAAGGAAAAAAGAATATCCAATGTCACCATAGTCAAATTTCATAGGGTAATCTTTGTTGTAACAAAACGGGCAACAATATTTCGAATTAGAGATTTTAAAATTGTAGTAATCATCCTTCAGTTTATTGTAATATTTGCGCTCATAGTATTCCAAATCATATTTATGGTATGTTATTACCAACTCTAATAACCGGAATTTATACTCCTTCCCAGTTCGGAGGAGATAATGATATTACTTATCAGGGAGGAGATAATGAGATGATGTTTACATGGGGTACACATAAGATTGCTATGGCTCGTGTTTTTCACTTTGATAAAAGCCCAAGAGAAAATAAGTCTAGTTTCTTGGTAATAACAGAACATGAAAAGGAACTTGATAATTCTGTTTAGGAAACTTAATGTTTATGTCTAGTGGTGAGCAAAGGGCTGATGAGTGTTCTGAAGAAGGAAGTTTCAATTCCATAACAAGTGATAGAGAACCTAGGAGATTTCAAAGAGTTGATTGAAGGTGAGCCATCAAACGATTTACCTCCCATGAGGGATACATGTTAGATGAAAAATGTTGTTGATAAACGCCGGAGAGTTAAATTTGTCAATGTGGCAAACATCTATGAATATCATGTAGATGAAGTTCTTTGTTAGAATGAGAACTCGGAGTCGAGTTTTTCAAAGTGGAGAAAACTGATGTATGAGGGTTTCTTTAGTATTATTATTTCAGCCTAATTTTAATAATTTATTTTATTTTCTATTTTGAATTTTCGGCCAATTAGAGTTTCTTTAGTATTTAAACACTTCAGTTGTAGTTAGACAGACGGTTTTTATTCATTCAATAATATTTTAAGAATTTTCTCAATTTCTGAAGCCTTAATATTTTTATAGGTTTGTTGCTTGCAAACTTATCTATCTTTTGCTTTCGACTACGTCAAATAGTACTTATATAAACATGGTGAAATTTGATGAGGTGAAAAGTTCAAAGAAAATGGATGGAAGAGAATAACAATAAGCACACCATTTGCCTATTTGACTCTACTAGGAGAAAATTTTTCACAATAAAAAATATAGGCGATGACTTAGGGTTCAAGTGTTATAGTGACACCTCTTTGATTTATTAAAAGAAATTGAAATTGAATGACCAATAATATATTTATATGAGATCCTTACTAAAATTAAGTGATCAATTCAATGAGTTAAAGGACAAATACAACGTATCAATGTGTTTAAGAGACGATTACAAATGGTTATAACTTTAAAAATGGTTTCTTACAATTCTATACATTCTAAAACAATACTTTATTGAAATAAATAGAGCATGGAGTTTTACATATTATATAAATTGATAATACAATTTTCTACTTACTACATGCAAATGAAAAAATGGCTATAATTCTTGAGTTTATTTATATTGTGGTCCTCTTTTTTTCTCCATGTCTCCTTGTAACCGATGCCTATAGTAAGCCAAATCTCTCATCATTTTAAAATATATTTTTTACCGTGTAAATTATTTTAATCATCTTCTAATAACATTATTTAATTTTATAGATATTACTTGTAATTCTGCCCTTGATTGTGCAAGTAATCGATGTATTTTACCTGGAATGCCGATATGCGTAACAAATAAATGTTTATGTGTTTAGCAGGTAATTAGTTAAAAATGATTCTATTACTTCTTAACTTATTATTCTTTTTTCATTTTATAATGAATATTGTTACCCTAATGATTTTACTTGCACTTTGAGTTTTATTTCTTTGACTTTTCAATTTATTTAGCAGGACAATCTTGCAGAGCAACATAAGATGAATGCTTGAGCCACAAAAACCTTTTTTCTAGTATATTGTCAAATATAAACAAAACAATGTTATTTCACTATATGTACCTTTATAATATAAATGCATGTATTGTATTCTTAGATTATATAAAATAATGTCACCACCAAAAACAAATGTCATCGCCACAAAAAAAAAATACATATTATATAAATAATGTGATTACACTAATTTTTTTAACGAATTATTTTATATAAGGCGGAATAAGTACAATTACTATACTTCTAACTCGAGATTTAGTACAAGGGATACTTGATCCAACCAAATAAACACCACACTGAAAAATATTAAGTGAGTGTATAATACATCGAATTAGTGAACCATTCATAATTTTTTTTTTTTTTTTGAAAAATGTGAACCATTCATAATATAAACAAGAGATCCATTTATTTTTTGGCAGAAACCATTTACAAGATTGATTTCTGGTTATTTCTATGCATGTATTAAGTTAAGGGAAGGTGAAAGTCATGTTTGATCAATTCCATGACAATGGAGCTCTCCCATGAGGGTTAAATTTTATTTTTTGGCCTTAATACCGGAAATGGACTCTCCTTTTGAACTAAGTGCTTTTCAATCTATCTCAATTTTGGGATGTTTAAATAAGTTGTTGGTAAAGTTGTTAACGTCAAGACCAGTGAAAGTAATGAACAGGGCCGTCTTAACAAATTCATAGACCCGGTTTTAATTTTATAAGGGATGCAAAAAAAAAAAAATCTGGGCCCCAAAAAAATAAATAAGTTATTTAAAAAAAAATATATTAAAAATCACACTTTTGTGGGTCTTGAACACATGACCTCACACTCATCAAAAAGTGGCCACGCCACTAAAGCAAGCTGTACAAATTAAATTAATTTGCTTTTAATAGATATATAACCATTATTTTCGTGGCTTACATATAAAAAAAAAAATTTGGGCCCCAAAAAGTTGGAGGCCCGGTGTCGTCGCCCAGCCTCGACGGGCTATGGGCCAGCCCTGGTAATGAATACAACAGTGTCCTTAAAGGAAGACAGTTGATGGATGGGCTCATGATGGTTGATGAATTTATAGATGAAGTTTTTGGAACAAAATTGATGTTATATAAATCCTCTAGAGTTTTGATGATAACAAAGTTTTGAAGAACAATTGGATAATTTAATATGTGTTCAAGTGTGCAGGATCATAAATAAAATTTAACAAGGAATGAACATGTATAAGAGCATTAGAAGCACAAGAGAAACTAAAAGACTATGGTTAAAGATCTAAAGAAAGGTCAATCAGAAGTCAATATGTTGGATCAGAAGAAAGGAAGTCGCTCAGAAGTTGAAAATCTGCATCAGACTTGGAAGACCATCAGACTCTGAGGAATATAGAATCATGAGGGACCCAGAAGACACGTCATATTTGTCCTCTTCTGTAGATGTCTCAATCAAGACTCTGATAGTACAATTTGTCCTCTTCTGACCACGTGTAAAAATAAACAAAGAACTTCAAGAACAAAGAGAATGAACGGATAATTCCCGTTGTAGTAAAGGAATTTCAAATGTCTAATCAACGACATTGTCCATATCCGACAATGGCTAAACATCCTTGATTTGAAACTTCTCTTCGACTCTTAATGTGCTGACACTTTTTCAACGACTCTCAAATTCTTTCCTATATAAGGAGCTGAAGACTTGAAGAACAATAACAAGAGACTCTGCTATTTTTACTGTGCCCTTACTATGTGAAATCAAAAAGTCCATAGAACACTTACTAATTTCTTATCAATGTTTGTATCTTAGAAATTCTAAGTTTAAGAGTCAGTTATGTACCTAATTGTTTACACCTCTAATTGTATATTAAGTCTAAGAACAAATACTTCATTTTTAATCTTTTAGAAGTTTCTTTCAATTTGTGATTGAGCATTTGAAAGTCTCTTGATTGTGTACTTCAGCATTGCAAGTCTATTGGTTGTGTCCTTGAGCATTTTGTAATTAGTTGTGATTATAGTGAATATCTCTTGGAAGTGCAATGGGACTGAATTACTCCTAAATTGTCGGAGGAACCAGTATAATTGCTTGTGTCCCCTCTCTCTCTCTCTCTCTCTCTCTCTCTCTCTCTATATATATATATATATATATATATATATATATATATATATATATATATATATATATATATATCCCTCTATCTCTCTCTTTATCTTTGTGTTTGATTATATCCATTGATATCAGACTCTATGTCAAACTCTAAACTCATCATACTCTGACCACTGCTTAAACACTTAGAAAAGTCAGAAAAGACCAACACAGATCAACCCTCTTCTTGTGTTTTTCTCACCTTCAGATGCGAGGAGGATGAAGTGGGGGAAAAACTACTTGATGTTAATTGTGAAATTTAATTAAACTTATGACCTGGTGGATTGGACTTTTTTGGACTATATGCTGGGAAGGTTTGGTTTTGGATTAAATGGATGAAGACTTGTATTTGTACAAATAATTTGTTAGTTTTGGTAATTGGTTGTCCTATAGGGGAAATCTCGACAAAGAGGCCTAAACAAGGAGACCCCCTTGCTACTTTATTATTTCTCTTGGTAGTGAAAAGTTTTGAGGGTCTCACGAAGTCAGCATGTAGGATGTACATGTTCAAAGGTTATGTGATGGGAGATGGGTGTATGAAGGTATCTCACTGTCAATATCGGGATGATACCTTGTGAATTGAGGAAGCAACTATTGAGAATTTGTGGGTAATGAAGGCTATTTTGAGAGCCTTTGAAATAACATCTGGATTAAAAGTAAATTTTGCGAAAAGATGTCTTATGCGTATAAATGGCAAATAATCATTATTAAAGATGGGGTCAGACTTCCTAAATTTCAGTCATAAAATGACCAATGGGAGCTAAGCATAAAAGGCTTTCAACGAGCGAACCAATGTTAGGGAAATAGTATGTTAGCTTGAGAGGTCGGGTAGTGCTCTTGAATGGAGTGTTAAACATTATTCTGATTTTCTTTATGTCACTGATGCATATATGATAACCGGTCGTTTTGTAGGTTATTATATTGCACTTATCCCCCATAATCGATAAGAAATTAAGTGATTGAATGGCCTATAACATCTAATCAGTGACCATTTATTAATTTATGGTTTTAAGTAGTTTTTAGTGTTCTTTAATCATTTTGAACTAGTATTGCTTATTATGGATGTTTTATGGAACATGATGAGGAAATGTATTGGAGATATATGCAGCTACAACATATAAAACAAGTTTGGCGATGTATGAAGATACAATGTTAGAATATGCAAAGAGTTATAGCGCGACAGATCATCTAGGATGGTCGTACAATAGTACGAACCCAAGGGACTATTGCTTATCATTGCTTAAGAGCTATGTTCTATGAGTTAGCCCCAATGATCGGTAGTACGAGGAATAAAGAATATGATTGTTACTGCAAGGATAAGTTAAGGACACCTCATGTGGGAAATGATCAATGGGTACAACTTGTAGTGGTTGACATTGTACTATAAACCGATAACCACATGTTAGTGCCAAGGGTCCAAAATTCTGCATAGTGAAATTAGTGCCCAAGTCCCGTCTAGGGTTAGCATCAACTAGAGTTTTCACTCCATCTCAACTTCTCCATGTGTGAGCATCGGTGCTAGTTCTTAGTGATTTATAGTTTGAATTACTTTGGTGATGCTTCAAACTCACCTCTATGCTTGTTTGAGTGTAATGTGTTCTTAACTCTTTATTATATATCAATTTCTCAATTTTATGTTTTCATTTCATCTTCGTCTTTGTGGTTAATCTCATCATGACCTAAACCCCTTCTTGTGGTTTAGACATGATGAAGTTATGATGTTCTTTGCTTAAGATTGAAAGAGCTATAACTTCGTATCTCTTTCAAACAAATTATTTTAATGAAAAATCTCTGAAAGTAAAACTTGATCACTTTTATTTTTAGGCTTAATTGTAGTTTTTGCCCCCTATGTTTCACAATCTTGCGATTTTGGCCTCCTATAAAAAACAATAACAAATCAGCCCCTTAAGTTCACCCCCTTTTTCACTTTTGTCCCCCTAGTCCAATTTTAACCCAATCAACGCACATGTGGCACTTCAAGGACGCCACATGTGTAATTTTTTTGATTAAAAAAAAAAGCCATTTGTGTATATTTTGAATTCAAAAAAGGAAAAAAAATGGACCACATGGTTTTTTTTTTATTAAAACGTTACACACGTGGTTTTTTTTTAATTAAAAATTACACTTGTGGTCAAAATTGGATCGGGGGGCCAAAAGTGCAAAAGGGGATAGACTTAAAGGATTTATTTGTTAGTTTTTTTTTATAGGCGGTCAAAATCACAAGATTATGAAACATAGGAGGCTAAAATTGCAATTAAGCCTTATTTTTAATGCCAAGTTCCCTGATACCGGCAAGTAATGAGAATGAAAAATGTTTATTTGATATGAGTTATATCCCTGAGCACCTTTGAACTTAAACAAGATACCAAGATCTTTCTAAGAGTCTTGTTGCATGTTACTTATTGTGATTGTATCGGAGTGACGGTTTTTCTCCCCATGCTTAACATAATGGCACTGCCAATATGCCCCCAAAGGCTCCCAAGTTATGAGTTATGTCATAAGTGATTCTTTGCTTAAACCACACTTTTACTTTTGAGAATTTCTAATTCATTTTAACTGTTTTTTAAACTGTTGTCTTTATTTTATTGTTCACACTTATGATTAATTATTTTATTTTCTTAAAAACAAGTAATTTATTGGAAAATGATAGGAAGCTATAGCTCCCCATTCTCTGTAAGATCTATTGTTGTGACTTTGTTGTATATTTTGGGGGTTATCAATAATCCAAACTTATGGTATATGATAGTGTCAGACACATCTTCCAGCTGGTGGTGAGATTTGGTCTCGTTGGAAAGAGTGGAAGCTTAGGGTAAGAATTGGTTTACTAAAGGAATTGAAATATAGATTGGAAATGGGAGAAACAAAGAAGGGTAATTTTCACTTAGTTAAATAATAACATTTTTTTTTGGTAAAATAGTTAAATAATGACATATTATGTGTTGGATATTATTTAATCATAAATAGTATTTGAATTATTAAAAATTGTTAAAAAATCATAAAACACCAACATCATTAAAAATGTTCATGTGAACTCCCACTAGTTACATACATTGGAATTTAACATCATGGGCAAAATTGTTGACGAAAAATCTTTTGAGAACTAAGATTTGAACAAAAAATTTATTGATGTTAAAATCGTATTTAACCTAAAAATACATACATTCTATAATATATACTAGCGAAAATACGGACACTCACGTACTGAGAGAAGTAATAATGTGAAAGAAGTAATAAGATTAACACCGGTTGATATATGAATAGTATTAAAGGCTTTAAAAGAAACGAAATTATTTTTGAACTTAACTATTAAATGCAGTAACAATTATTATAAATACATTTTCCAACTTTAGGATCCGAACACAAATAATTTGGACAACCATCGTCGGTATCACATTTACGAGATGCTGTGATATGAAACAAGAATATAGCAATATTAGTGTAAAAGAAAATAAAAAATTGTGTATTTAGACCATCAACATAGCACCTTAAATTAGGTGCTTAAATTAATTTCATGTGTTCAAATCATTCATTTTACGGTAATATTTAATAAACACCAATTTTCTCCAATCCAACACCTCAAAAGAAATTATTAAATTGATCCTACAAATAATTTTATATCATTACATTTCAACAAAATTTATTTATTTATTAAGATTTATTAAATATGACCCATGAAAAATGAAGAGAAAGAGGTGCCTATTTGTGGATGGTCTAAGGTTAATAAGAAGCTTAAAAAGGTGCTTACCATCGACATTTATTATAGCATTGAACAGTGAAAGAAAGAGGACCATAACATAAACCAAATTGAAAATTCCGGCCATATTTTTCCTCTTTTGTATGTAATAGAAACAAAATGTGTGTTTAACTAATTTATAATGTAAAAACCATCGTACATTGCTTACTTTTTTTTTTTTTTTTTTTTTAAAGAAATGCAACAAAATGTGTGGTTAATGATAGTTTTGGTGACGGTGGTGGTGTTTGTGGTGGCTAGTGGTGGTTTTTGGTGATGTTTAGTGATGGTTATGTTTTTTCCTTATTGTATGATGGTACAAGGGTTTTTGTTTGGCTTTTGCGGTTCTTTGGGAGGTGTGTGTTGGATGAAGGTGTTTGGGAGGGCTAATGGTGATGTTTGGGGTTTTATTCCCGACAGTTTTTCAAAGGTTGTTGGTTGTTGTGTAGATTTTTACGTTATTGTTCGGGGGTTGTGTACCAGTAGTGGTATGTAGGTGGTGGAAGTTGTTTTTGTGGCAGTTGTGACAATGTTTGAGGATTTTGGTACAACTTTTGTTTATGTTGTTTCGTTGATCGTGGTGATAACTTTGTTTTTGGTGTTTCTATTTATTGATTTCAGAGATAACTCTTTGATACGAGGCATTTCCTATAGGGTTGTTTGGATTTTTTTTCTTTGATGCACGAGTGTATATGGGTTTTCCATTGGGGGCTCCCCATCTATTCTTTGTATGTTGCTACTTACTCTTAGCTTAGCACTCCTTATGCTGGTTAAGATTCATTTGAATTTTAAGAAATTCCATTTTAGCTTTTAAAAAAAAAAAACATATTTTTTACTAAGAATGTTAAATTTTTATTTCATAAAATATCCTCACCTAATTTTCTTGTTGAAGTTGAATTTCGATCTGGTATTAAGTCTACCTTTTTTCACACTTCCAAATTTCGATTGATTTATAAATATGACACTTTATCACCCATACTATTGATGTTTTCCAAATTAAACTATAAACTGTTGTTAGTAAATATTACTCCGACCCTTTTAATTTTTGTTAGTTATACTTTTCTTTCTACCCAGTAATTTATGTTAATTGTTAATTTGTTAGTATATTTGCTAGAGGTGGAAATCAAACTCAAGATCACTCTCCCTACTCTGTAACTCTTTCACCAAACCAACTATATAACCCCTTATTTGTTAACTTTCATATCTTTAGCATTGAGCATTCTTATTTATCTGATAAGTGCAAAGCACATTATCTATTAAAATACATTAGTTATTTCCATGCAAGAAATGAGCTTTATTCTAGAAATTGAGTATGGATCATGCTGACGAGTAACGAAAGTTTATCTCTATGCTAACGAGTAATGGTACACTAAAATAGCAGAGTCTTGTTGATTTTCTTCAGATCTTCAGCTCCTTATATAGGTAGGGATTTGAGAGACGTTGGAGAAGAGTGTCAACACATTATGAGTCGTTGAGAAGCTTCAAATCAAGGACGTTGGGCCATTGACTAATATGGATAATTTCAATGAATGGTCATTTGAAATCCTTTGCTGAAACTGGAAGTACCCCTTCATTCTCTTTGTCCTTGAAGTTCTTTGTCTGTGTTTACACGTGGTCAGAAGAAGACAAAATTGTACTTAGATCCTTGATAGAGACATCTATAGAATATGTCAAATCTGATGTGGAGTATGGATCCCCCAGGATCTGCTGAGTCTACAGGACTTCCAAGTCTGATGGGGTCTTCTTGTTGGAACAAAATGTGTTTCACAAAGAACCTTATTAAGTTTTGATGATAACAAGGTATTAAAAATTGTCAATTGGTTATTACTAATAATTGTTCAAGTGTACAGGACCAAAGGCTACTCAAGTTATTTCAATAGGTCTTGGAAGAACAATGGAAAGAAAAAGAAATTCTGAGCATCTGAAGAAAACTGCTCCTGAAGCTAAACTGCTCCTGAAGAGATGACGTCATCAGAAGCAGAAAGTCATCAGAAGCAAAAGTTTTCATCAGAAGCAATATCTTCACCAGAAGCTACATTTGATCCTTTAATCAAACTGAAGATTCAAAGTAGCTGATTCTCAATTCAGTCTTATCAAAGAAGAACGAAGAATTGAAAGGGAGGTATCAACGGATATATGGATAGCACTGAGCTCTTGTCTCTCGTTAATAGAGTTGACAAAGTACAAGTGTACAACCACTACCTCCACTACTCTGTTTTCTGTCTACGCTACAAGACAAAACAACAGCCATGCCTGCAGAATTTGTACAACTCAAGATGGGAATGAATTTGAAGTTTATTCTTCAAAGGACTACACCCAAATCAGGCAAAGGATCACTGGTGGATAATCAAAGGATTTCAAACGACTCTTTAGACGTGCTGATTATCTCAACGTCTCTTTCACGCCTCTATATAAAGGAGTGAAGACTTGAAGATAAAATAGAGATATATAAGTTCAAAAGCGCCAAAACTCTGTCAATTTGATTCTACAAAGCACACTGAATTTCTGCACTGATTTGATACATCTTAGAAATTCAAAGTCTAGAGTCTTTTCTGTATTGTATTGTGAACACCACTGATTGTATATCAAGTGTTCAATTCAAACTCAATTCTCTGTATTTTTGTTTGATTAGAAGTCTCTTGCCTGCGTGCTTGAGCATTAGAAGTCTCTTGCTTAGTGCTTGAGCATTGGAAGACTCTTGCGTGTGTGCTTGAGCATAGTTTTGTGAAGTCTCATACTTAGAAAGTATTGAGCAGTTGTAATCTTGTGATTATAGTGAAATCTCCTTGGAAGTGCAAGGGGGACTGGACTACTTCCGTGTTGTGGAAGGAACCAGGATAACTGCTTGTGTCTTTGTCTTTCTTTTCTCTGCTCTGTTCTTTCCGCTGCATATCTGATTCTGATCATTTCATCAGAAGCACTCTCAAACTGCTTCTGAAGTTTTATCAGAAGAAGAATTTTTTAGACAGAAAAAGAAAACACAATTCAACCCCCCCCCTTCTTGTGTTTTTCTCACCTTCAATTGGTATCAGAGCTTGCTCTGTTATCACAGCACTTAACCGTGTTACAGTTCAAGATCTATTAGAAAAACATGTCTGGAGATGAGGAATCAACTACTACAAAATACACAAGTGTCAAGCATGACTATGATACTGCTGACAAGAAAACAGACTCTGGAAAAGCTCCAAAGTTTAATGGAGATCCAGAAGAGTTTTCATGGTGGAAAACTAATATGTACAGCTTTATCATGGGATTGGATGAAGAGCTATGGGATATACTGGAAGATGGAGTTGATGATCTGGATTTGGATGAAGAAGGAGCTGCTATAGACAGAAGAATACATACTCCTGCTCAGAAGAAGCTTTATAAGAAACACCACAAGATAAGAGGAATCATTGTGGCTTCTATACCTCGCACCGAATACATGAAAATGAGTGACAAATCTACTGCGAAAGCTATGTTTGCTTCTCTTTGTGCAAACTTTGAAGGCAGCAA
Organism: Medicago truncatula; assembly: GCF_003473485.1. Lineage (NCBI taxonomy): Eukaryota > Viridiplantae > Streptophyta > Magnoliopsida > Fabales > Fabaceae > Medicago > Medicago truncatula. The sequence goes on along the minus strand of NC_053048.1, from coordinate 1,858,618 downwards.
GAAAGTAAAAGAGGCTAAAGCTTTGATGCTAGTTCATCAGTATGAACTTTTCAGAATGAAGGATGATGAGAGTATAGAAGAAATGTACTCAAGATTTCAAACTTTAGTTTCTGGATTGCAGATACTGAAGAAAAGCTATGTTGCTTCTGATCATGTTAGTAAGATTTTGAGAAGCTTACCTTCAAGATGGAGACCCAAAGTAACTGCTATTGAGGAAGCTAAGGATCTAAATACTTTAAGTGTTGAAGATCTTGTTAGCTCACTCAAAGTGCATGAAATGAGTTTAAATGAGCATGAAACCTCTAAGAAGAGTAAATCCATTGCTTTACCATCTAAAGGAAAGACCTCAAAGTCTTCCAAAGCCTACAAAGCCAGTGAATCTGAAGAAGAATCACCTGATGGAGATTCTGATGAAGATCAATCTGTAAAGATGGCTATGCTGTCCAACAAGCTTGAGTATCTGGCAAGGAAGCAGAAGAAATTTTTGAGCAAGAGAGGTAGCTACAAGAACTTCAAGAAAGAAGATCAGAAGGGATGCTTCAATTGTAAGAAGCCTGGTCATTTCATTGCTGATTGCCCTGATCTTCAGAAGGAGAAGTTTAAAGGCAAATCCAAGAAATCAAGCTTCAACTCCAGTAAATTCAGAAAGCAAATCAAAAAGAGCTTGATGGCGACCTGGGAAGATTTGGATAGTGAATCTGGTTCTGATAAAGAAGAAGCTGATGATGATGCTAAGGCAGCCGTTGGGTTAGTGGCAACAGTATCATCAGAAGCAGTATCAGAAGCTGAATCAGATTCAGAAGATGAAAATGAGGTATATTCCAAAATCCCTAGACAAGAACTTGTTGATTCTCTAAAAGAACTTTTATCACTGTTTGAACACAGAACCAATGAGTTGACAGATTTAAAAGAAAAATATGTTGATTTGATGAAACAACAAAAATCAACTCTATTGGAACTGAAAGCTTCTGAAGAAGAACTCAAAGGGTTTAACCTCATATCAACAACATATGAAGATAGACTCAAGAGTCTTTGTCAGAAGCTACAAGAAAAATGTGATAAAGGTTCAGGCAATAAACATGAGATTGCCTTGGATGATTTTATTATGGCTGGAATAGACAGAAGCAAAGTTGCTTCTATGATCTACAGCACATACAAGAACAAAGGCAAAGGGATTGGATATTCTGAGGAGAAATCCAAAGAATACAGTCTCAAGAGCTACTGTGATTGTATCAAGGATGGATTGAAATCCACCTTTGTGCCTGAAGGTACAAATGCTATAACTGCTGTTCAGTCAAAACCTGAAGCTTCAGGTTCACAGGCTAAGATCACATCAAAGCCAGAGAATCTTAAGATCAAGGTAATGACAAAATCTGATCCTAAGAGTCAAAAGATTAAAATTCTGAAAAGATCAGAATCTGTTCATCAGAATCTGATTAAACCAGAATCTAAAATTCCAAAACAAAAGGATCAGAAGAACAAAGCAGCTACTGCTTCTGAGAAAACAATACCAAAAGGTGTCAAACCTAAAGTATTGAATGATCAGAAGCCACTCAGCATTCACCCTAAGGTACAAGGGAGGAAAAGTAAAACCTCCAAAACTAACCCAAAAGGACCCATGAAGATATGGGTACCTAAATCTGAATTGGCCAAAAATGCAGGTGTGCTTAAGGGCAAGAGAGAAACAAAGGTCATGGTACCTAGACAGCGGATGTTCAAGGCACATGACTGGAGAGAAAGCTTTGTTCCTTACCCTTACAATGAAAGATGGAGGAGAAGTGAAGTTTGGTGGCAACCAAACTGGAAAGATCATTGGTACAGGTACTATTGGTAATTCCTCCATCTCAATTAATAATGTGTGGCTAGTAGATGGTCTGAAGCATAACCTATTGAGCATTAGTCAATTTTGTGACAATGGGTATGATGTAACGTTCAGTAAGACCAACTGCACACTAGTCAACAAGGATGACAAATCCATTACATTCAAGGGAAAGAGAGTTGAGAATGTCTATAAAATAAATTTCTCTGATCTGGCTGATCAGAAGGTAGTTTGCCTTCTGTCAATGAATGATAAAAAATGGGTATGGCATAAAAGGTTGGGACATGCTAATTGGAGATTAATTTCTAAAATTAGCAAGTTACAACTGGTCAAAGGATTGCCTAACATTGATTATCATTCAGATGCACTTTGTGGTGCATGTCAGAAAGGGAAAATTGTAAAAAGTTCTTTCAAATCTAAGGACATTATATCAACCTCCAGACCCTTAGAATTACTCCATATTGATCTTTTTGGTCCAGTTAACACTGCATCTTTATATGGAAGTAAATATGGATTAGTCATTGTTGATGATTACAGCAGATGGACTTGGGTAAAATTCATTAAAAGTAAAGACTATGCATGTGAAGTGTTCAGCAGCTTCTGCATTCAAATACAATCTGAAAAAGAACTGAAAATTTTGAAAGTCAGAAGTGATCATGGTGGAGAATTTGAAAATGAGCCATTTGAATTTTTTTGTGAAAAACATGGGATTCTCCATGAGTTTTCTTCTCCTAGAACTCCACAACAAAATGGGGTTGTAGAAAGAAAGAACAGAACCTTACAAGAAATGGCCAGAACCATGATCCATGAAAACAATTTAGCTAAACATTTTTGGGCAGAAGCAGTCAATACTTCATGTTATATTCAAAATAGGATCTATATCAGACCTATGTTGGAGAAAACAGCATATGAACTCTTTAAAGGAAGAAGACCCAATATCTCTTACTTTCATCAGTTTGGATGTACTTGTTACATCTTAAACACTAAAGACTATCTGAAGAAATTTGATGCCAAGGCTCAAAGAGGAATCTTTTTAGGTTACTCTGAAAGGTCAAAGGCATACAGAGTGTATAATTCAGAAACACAATGTGTTGAAGAATCTATGCATGTAAAATTTGATGATAGAGAGCCTGGAAGTAAAACTTCAGAGCAAAGTGAAAGTAATGCAGGTACAACTGATTCTGAAGATGCATCAGAATCTGATCAACCTTCTGATTCTGAAAAGTATACAGAAGTTGAATCTTGTCCAGAAGCTGAAATCACTCCAGAAGCTGAGTCTAATTCAGAAGCAGAACCTAACCCAAAAGTACAGAATGAAAGTGCTTCTGAGGACTTTCAAGATAACACTCAGCAGGTTATTCAACCTAAATTCAAGCACAAATCTTCACATCCTGAGGAGTTAATCATTGGAAGCAAAGATAGTCCTAGAAGAACAAGATCACATTTTAGACAAGAAGAATCATTGATAGGACTGCTTTCAATAATTGAGCCTAAAACTGTTGAAGAAGCTCTCTCAGATGATGGATGGATATTAGCTATGCAAGAAGAGCTAAATCAATTCCAAAGGAATGACGTGTGGGATCTGGTACCCAAACCTTTTCAGAAGAACATTATTGGAACAAAATGGGTATTCAGAAACAAGCTGAATGAACAAGGAGAAGTAACCAGAAACAAAGCCAGACTTGTTGCTCAAGGCTACAGTCAACAAGAAGGCATTGATTACACTGAAACATTTGCTCCAGTTGCAAGATTGGAAGCAATCAGGTTACTTCTATCCTACGCAATTAATCATGGCATAATATTATATCAAATGGATGTCAAAAGTGCTTTTCTTAATGGAGTCATTGAAGAAGAAGTGTATGTTAAACAACCTCCTGGGTTTGAGGATCTTAAGCATCCTGACCATGTTTATAAACTTAAGAAATCACTATATGGCTTGAAACAAGCTCCCAGAGCTTGGTATGATAGACTAAGTAATTTCTTAATTAAAAATGATTTTGAAAGAGGACAAGTTGACACAACACTCTTCAGAAAGACTCTTAAGAAAGATATTTTGATTGTGCAAATATATGTTGATGATATAATATTTGGTTCTACTAATGCATCTCTTTGCAAAGAATTTTCTAAGTTAATGCAGGATGAATTTGAAATGAGTATGATGGGAGAATTGAAATTCTTTCTGGGAATTCAAATCAACCAAAGTAAAGAAGGAGTATATGTTCATCAAACAAAATATACAAAGGAGCTTCTGAAGAAGTTCAAGCTAGAAGACTGTAAAATGATGAACACTCCAATGCATCCAACCTGCACCTTAAGCAAAGAAGATACTGGAACAGTAGTAGACCAGAAGCTTTACAGAGGTATGATTGGTTCTCTGTTATACCTCACTGCATCTAGACCTGATATTTTATTCAGTGTATGCTTGTGTGCAAGATTTCAATCAGATCCTAGAGAATCTCATTTAACTGCAGTTAAGAGAATCTTCAGGTATCTGAAAGGAACAACTAATCTTGGACTCCTGTATAGGAAATCCCTAGATTATAAGTTGATTGGATTCTGTGATGCTGATTATGCTGGTGATAGGATTGAAAGAAAATCAACCAGTGGAAATTGTCAATTCCTGGGAGAGAATCTGATATCCTGGGCAAGCAAAAGACAAGCAACTATTGCTATGTCTACAGCAGAAGCAGAGTACATTTCAGCTGCAAGTTGTTGCACACAACTACTTTGGATGAAACATCAGTTGGAAGACTATCAGATCAATGCTAACAGTATTCCCATTTATTGTGATAATACTGCTGCTATTTGTTTGTCAAAGAATCCAATTCTACATTCAAGAGCCAAGCATATTGAAATCAAACACCATTTTATCAGAGACTATGTTCAAAAAGGAATTTTAGATATACAATTCATTGATACTGAACATCAATGAGCTGATATATTTACAAAACCTTTGTCTGTTGAAAGATTTGATTTTATTAAGAAAAATTTGAACATGCATTTTGTGTCTGATTGAAAAATTGCTCGCCTCTGAATAAGAAGTTTGGTTCTGAAGTTTATTCAGGAGCATTTTGGTTCATCAGAAGCTCTTAACTGAGGTTCTGAGGAAAATGTGCTTCTGAAGATGACGTCAGCACTAAAACTTCAGAAGTGTTATTCTTTGCTTCTGAATAGCTTGGTTAGTGGGAACGGTGGAAGTTACTTTATGTAACAGCTGTCTCATTACCCAAAAGGTAGTTTTCTGAAGAGTCTCTGACGTGGTCTATTTGTATTGGAGTATAACAAAAAGGGCAATGATGTTTTTATTCGCTTTTTGACGTACTTACACGCGCCCCCAATTTGTCATTAATGCTGTGTTTGTTTGTCCCCTCTGAATTACAAACGTTTTAATAAAAACACTAAGTCATTTCACACACTTCTCACTTCACAACAAACACTTTCTATTTTTTCTTTTCAACCCTCTGCGAACGTAAGCGCATTCTCTCATCCTCTCAAAAACTCTTTAGAACCCTAAAACCACTTCATATCAATGGCTTCTTCAAGTTCTGCATCTGGTTCATCATCAAACGAACAACAAGGAGAAGCTCCTGCTTATGAGATAAAGGGAAGAACCATGTCCTTGGAGGAATGGGAATTAAACATTCAATCAGAAAGTCCGGTGGATTTTGATTCTTTGGCCGCTCACGACTGTGACATTGGCAAGTACTACGAGAAACAAGGTCTGGGAAGGTACTTCAATCTTCTAAATGGACCAACTTATCAAACACTGGTTCGTCATTTCTGGGTTAGAGCCAGCATCTACGACAGGGAAGCCGCCAAGATTGAAGAAGATGAAAAAGTGCTTCTCAATCCTGAACTCAAAGGGAAGTCTAGAGCGGAAATGGGCTTGGAAACTTTCTCCAAAACCCAGATAAGATCAAGCATCATGGGAATCCGTGTCTGGATCACTGAGGACACTATTGCCTTTGTCATCAGAAGACCAGCAGAAGGAGAACATGAGGCTGGGATTTCAAAGCCAAAGGACAGCCCCTGGAATGCTATTGTTAACAAAACTCTCTACAACAAGGTAAAGGACTTTGCCTATGCTGACATGAACACCAAGACAAAGGTTATGTTGAAGATTCAGAACGAAAACCTACTACCAAAAGGTGGTGGTGGTGATCAGCCCTCTCTGGAACATAAAATCCTCTTACACTTTGTCATAAAGGGTGTAGAGGCAAATATTCCCAGATACATATTCAGACATATGGTTCATCAACTCAGAGAGAGTCAACTGAATAAAAGGTCTTGGGTACCCTATGGAAGACTACTCTCTGAGATTTTCCATCAGGGAGGAATTATTGAGATGCTGAAAGAAGCTCAGATCTTCACAGATGAACAGTTGGGAACTGTTAGAGGGAAGATTATCAATGGTGAGACTCTAAGGGCTATGCATCTGATTAAAGCAAAAGATGTGAAGAAGAGTCCTACTGACTTGAAACCTTCTGATGCAAAATCAGATCTTATCCCAGACTTTCCTCCCATCTGTAAACAAGATCCCTTGGAGGTTCAAAGGGCATATATCATGGATCACTACAAAACCTATAACCAGAAAATCAGCTTGAAGGATGTTCCTGACCAAATGTATGGTGGTGAGCTGCCTGTGGCCAAAAGCAGAAAATCTAAGAAGAAGCAGATCACCAAGGAAGAATACCTTGCTGAAAATGCTACTGAGGTGGGTGCTCAGAAGCATAAGAAAGCAAAGAAGGAAAAATCTGCTATGTCCACCATTCTTGAGGAAGTGGAGGATTTGGATGATGTCCCTCTTATCAAGAAAAGGACAAGGAGCACTCAAGAAACAGCAGAACAGCCTGCTTCTGAACAAGCTGCTTCTGAAAAGCCTCCAAGTCCCAAAAGGAAAAGAGAAGCTGCTCTTCAGACCATCAAAAGGAAGAGGTCTAATTTTACAAGAAATCTGAAGACAGCTGAAGGAAGAAGGGAACAAATGATGGAAGAACTGGAAGAGAACTGGGATGAAGACTCAAGCCCTAAGAAAGCAAAAAGGACTGCAACTTCTGAGCCCATAGTCATGCCCAGCTTCGAAATGACTGAAGAAATGAAGCAGTATACTAGGGAGGTTGCTGCATCCAAGATAGCCGAGAAGAAAAGGATGAAGATGTTGTATGAAGAAGAAAGGGATGAACGTCTCAAGGCTGCAGGGTATGTGCCTACTCCTGACATTGCTGCTTTAGCATCGGAGTTAGAAACTGTTAAGTATGGAGCAACTCTGCTTTCTCAAGCCTTGAAGAATAAGCAAGCTTCAGGAGCAACTTCATCAGAACCAGCTTCAGAAGCTCCAGAAGCAGTTCATCCAGAAGCTCAGTCTTCAGGTAATCCATCTAACGCTCCAACTAATACTCAGATTCCATCTCTACCCTCTTCACCCTCTTCATCATCAACAGAATCAGATGACCAACCCCTTAGCCAACACATAGACAAGCTTCTAAAAACCAAACCTACCAAACTAACAGATTTAGGAACACTTGACTGGGAGCAAACTCAAATAGAATTTTCTAAGAATAGAATTAAATTGTGTGAGAAATTCAATTTGCCTCCTACTCATCCACTCTATCCAGATAATCCTGAACCTGTTAGTGTACAACAACCTCAACCCAACCCAGAACCTACAACAAACTCACCACATAACTCAACCACACAAAAAGCCTCTGAAGTAGCTTCAGATGCAACTACTTCAGAAACTCCCCAACACCAAGAACTCTCAACCCTTCACAACTTAGAAAAACATCTAGGTGGTGAAATGCAACCAACACCCACTAAGGCCTCTAAGACAGTTCCTGAAAAGACTGTCTTGGAAACCCAAACAGAAACCCAAACCATCTCTGAGCAAACTGTTCAGGAGCAAACTGCCTCTGAACAAGTTGCTCCTGACCAAACAACTTCTGACCAACATATACCTTCTGACCAAACAACAGAACAACAACAACAACCAGATTCACCCACTATAATAGACTTAACCCCTGACCAACCTTCCACATCAAATACAACTCAAACTGAACCTTCACCCATCCCTGACCATATCCTAGAGTCTGAGTATATAGAGGAACAACTGATCAGACTTAGTGATGAGATTCAGGCACTGATTCTTCGCAGAACAGTTCCTGTACCTCCTATTCACTATTATGATCAGTGGATGGATCTACAGAAAAGCTTTGATGAGCTGCTGGATCAGCTTAGAACTAAATGTGTGTCATCTCACTCTGCTATGCTGAAGAAGCTTTTGGATGATATGCATGAAGCAGCTAAGGAGAAAGAGCTGAATTTTGTGCCTCTGCTGGACATCACTCCTTTCTATCCAGAAGAAGAGTACATCACTAGGGCTGCTAGAATTCAGGCTGGATATAAAAGAAGAATGAGAGAAAAGGATGAGCTACTTCAGAAGAAGGATGATCAGATCAAGTATCTCTTAGAACAGTTGTATAAGCAAGCCCAACCTTAGTTGCACACCCAACTCTAGCTTGTTTTTACTTTTGTTCTGTGTAGTCTTATCTTTGTACCTTAACCTTCATTTATAAATATTATGTTCTATTTTTTTTAACTCTAATGATATTTATTGATTTTAATGTCATATGCTCTGATACTTCTTGCTCTGATACTTATTATGTTTTTATTTTGTTTTGCTCTGATACTCTTTCTTTTGTTTCTATTCTTTTTGTTGATGACAAAAGGGGGAGTAAATGTATAGTATTTTTAAGGCACTGAGCCCTACTATAACAACTTCTACATTTCTTTTAAATACTTCTGATTTGATTTTATAAGTATTTTATTGAAATTTAATTAATAAGAATAGAACTTAGGGGGAGCTTACAAACCTCACCTTAAAGATCTATTAGACTCAGGGGGAGCTTACAAACCTCTGTCCCAGTAGTCAACTTATTAATTAGATCAACAACAATTGAACATTTTAAATACTATTGTTTGTCATCATCAAAAAGGGGGAGATTGTTGGAACAAAATGTGTTTCACAAAGAACCTTATTAAGTTTTGATGATAACAAGGTATTAAAAATTGTCAATTGGTTATTACTAATAATTGTTCAAGTGTACAGGACCAAAGGCTACTCAAGTTATTTCAATAGGTCTTGGAAGAACAATGGAAAGAAAAAGAAATTCTGAGCATCTGAAGAAAACTGCTCCTGAAGCTAAACTGCTCCTGAAGAGATGACGTCATCAGAAGCAGAAAGTCATCAGAAGCAAAAGTTTTCATCAGAAGCAATATCTTCACCAGAAGCTACATTTGATCCTTTAATCAAACTGAAGATTCAAAGTAGCTGATTCTCAATTCAGTCTTATCAAAGAAGAACGAAGAATTGAAAGGGAGGTATCAACGGATATATGGATAGCACTGAGCTCTTGTCTCTCGTTAATAGAGTTGACAAAGTACAAGTGTACAACCACTACCTCCACTACTCTGTTTTCTGTCTACGCTACAAGACAAAACAACAGCCATGCCTGCAGAATTTGTACAACTCAAGATGGGAATGAATTTGAAGTTTATTCTTCAAAGGACTACACCCAAATCAGGCAAAAGATCACTGGTGGATAATCAAAGGATTTCAAACGACTCTTTAGACGTGCTGATTATCTCAACGTCTCTTTCACGCCTCTATATAAAGGAGTGAAGACTTGAAGATAAAATAGAGATATATAAGTTCAAAAGCGCCAAAACTCTGTCAATTTGATTCTACAAAGCACACTGAATTTCTGCACTGATTTGATACATCTTAGAAATTCAAAGTCTAGAGTCTTTTCTGTATTGTATTGTGAACACCACTGATTGTATATCAAGTGTTCAATTCAAACTCAATTCTCTGTATTTTTGTTTGATTAGAAGTCTCTTGCCTGCGTGCTTGAGCATTAGAAGTCTCTTGCTTAGTGCTTGAGCATTGGAAGACTCTTGCGTGTGTGCTTGAGCATAGTTTTGTGAAGTCTCATACTTAGAAAGTATTGAGCAGTTGTAATCTTGTGATTATAGTGAAATCTCCTTGGAAGTGCAAGGGGGACTGGACTACTTCCGTGTTGTGGAAGGAACCAGGATAACTGCTTGTGTCTTTGTCTTTCTTTTCTCTGCTCTGTTCTTTCCGCTGCATATCTGATTCTGATCATTTCATCAGAAGCACTCTCAAACTGCTTCTGAAGTTTTATCAGAAGAAGAATTTTTTAGACAGAAAAAGAAAACACAATTCAACCCCCCCCCCTTCTTGTGTTTTTCTCACCTTCACTTCTGAGTATGATGATCTTCACAGAGTCTGATGAGTATATTCTTTAGCTTCTGAGAGGCGTTCTTTTCTTCTGATCCAACATATTAACTTCTGGTTGATCTTTCTTCAGATTTTCTACCATAGTCTAGTGCTTCTGATGCTCTTATATATGTTCAATACTTTGATGGATAAATTATATGATCCTGCACACTTGAACATAGATTAGCATATCCAATTATTATTCAATAATTTGTTATCATCAAAACCGTAAAGAAATTGTACAATCCAATTTTGTTCAAACAATGTCCCAATTTTTAATGATGACAAACACAAATATTTCAAAATATTGTTGTTAATCTAATTAACAGGTAGACTTCAGGGTCTGAGGTTTGTAAGCTCCCCTGAATTTGTGTTAGTCAATTAACATGTGGTTTGGAAGCTCTCCCTATGTCCTATCTAATTGTTCCTTAGGTGAGGCTTGTAAGCACTATTCACTAAAATGATTATAATATATTTAAAAAAGAGTTCTTAATAAACTATGAAACAGAAATAAAATGAAATCCTAATATTTTGAACTCAGCATCTAAACTTCCATTAATCCTTGAGTCCTATTTTCTCTTCTGCTTGTTCTTCTTAAGCTCTTCTAGAGCATCTTAAGACATAACTCAGTTTTCATCTTCTTGACAATAGTAGGAAAAGTAACTCCAAAAACCTTCACAACCTTGAATCTGACACTGGAAATGTTAGAGAGTGATATTAGACTGAAATGAATAATTTAGCTATTTAGTTTATAAGTATAAGAATGTTAGTTTGTCTTTCCTTTAAGTTGTTATTAGTTGGGCCTTTAAGTTAGGTATTTAGTCTTTAGGCCCGTTAGGGTTACTATGCATTATCACTCCTATATATAGTGTGTTTGACACACTATTCAAAGGAATCAAATGAATCAAAATATTATTTTATTTTCCTTTAGTTTATTTATCTTTTAATGTTCTTTACTGTTTTATTGCATTGTTTCTTTAATTTCCAGCAAAGTTGTTCCAGCTTCCTAACAGGAAATGTCACTTAGAGTGAGATCTTTAGTCCTGAAACTTCTTTCAGAGACATTCATCCATCCTTGTTTTGCGAACATGATCTTCATATTACACTCAGCCACAATGTATTTCTTGTGAATTTGGCTCCAGATTTTTATCTACACGTGAATCAGCCTTGTGTTTCTTAACAACAATATGGAGCAGGAGCACCAAGTTTTTGGTTTGTGTCTAGGTGATTTTGTTTGTTGTGAAAGTTTTCCTTAAAGATATAGTTGGGATTTGACAAGTGAAGGATTTGTAACACAAGGGATATTGTATTAGTTTCTTAGACATTTTTGGCTTATATTTCCCTTTTCAAATGTTGCAGTAACTCATCCAGTTTTGTTACAAATTGGAGTTCTTGGGATTCTATGAGTGCATTAAAGATGAGCACAATCTGAGTATTGATGCTTCACTCAATAGCCATCAACCATGCTCCTTTGCTTATTTTCTTATATGAATTTTTTAGCACAACTTGAGTATTGTTGCTTCATTTTGTAGTCGTCAAGACCTTCTAACATTCATTTTTTCTTCTTCTTAGCTTCTACATCGTGGTTAAGAATTTTCCCCTTTTGTTGGCATTATTGATGTTAGCTTCTGATAAGTGGTTAAGCCTTGAGTTGTGACTTCTTCTTAATGGTTAAGCATTTTTTATATGGTTTTCTTTTATCTTTGTAATCCAAACTCAAACTAAGAGTTCTTTTACCTTGAATTTGTGGGAGTCTGTTGAATTATAGGTAGTTATACTCATTTTAGAGTTAGTTAGGGTATGAATAAAAGGTGTTCATGTAACATTTTTCTATGAGTTTAGTCACTATATTAGTCACAGAGTTGACTCATTTGTATCTCTTTCATTTTTGTATATATCATTTCTACTATTATCAATACAATAACTTTGTAAGCTTTTACTCTCTATTTTTATGGATGTCATGTTTCTCAATATTATCCTATCAATAACATTTTTTTATAGTGGACTTGTTTCATCATGTCCATTGATATTATATACAATTTTTAAGTCATTGGATTCATTGTGTTCTCATTGAGACCAAGTTCATACGATTGATTAGGAAATTTAAGAAATTTGTAGGTTTGTTTAGGGAAGAAACTTGAATCTTAAAAATCCTATAACTTAATGTTTGATATTATTTCATTATAAATAGCATTTGAATTATTTAAAAATTGTTAATAAATCATAAAACATCAACATCATTAAAATGTTCATGTGGACTCCTATTAGCCACATATATTGGAATTTAACATCATGGGAAAAAGTGTGGACGAAAAATCTTTTGAGAAATTAGATTCGAATAACAAATTTATTGGAGTAAAAAACATATTTAATCTAGATAAATACATACATTCTATAATATTATATATTATAAATGTTAATATAGTCCCCGCTAGCATAACTCAGTTGGCAGGAACATGCATTATGATAAACAGGAGATTGGGGTTCGAACTACGGACATTCCACTTATTAATCTTGAAAAAAGTGAATTCTAACTACTTGATAAAAAAAATGTTAATGTATTAAAAATACATTGTTTTATTTGTGTTGGACGATATATAATCCAAAATTTGTTTTACGGCTAATGATTTGCATTGTTTTGTTCTTCTTACCCTATCAAAGAAATGAAAACATCATAGAAAATATAAATAATAATGTGAGAGAAGTAATAAGATTAACACCAGTTGATATATGAATAGTATCAAAGGCTTAAAAAGAAACAAAATTATTTTTGAACTTAACTATTAATGCAGTAACAAATATTATAAATACACTTTCCAACTTTAGGACCCGAACACATATAATCTGGACAATTATCGTCAGTGTTGCATTTTCCTTCAAAAAAAAATAAAAAATCGTCAGTGTCGCATTTACGAGATGTTGTGATATGAAACAAGTATAGAGCAATATTAGTATAAAAGAAAATGAAATGTTGAGTATAAGGTTAATAAGAAATTTAAAAAGGTGTTTACCATGGACGTTTGTTAGAACAATAAACAATGAAAGAAAGAGGACCATAGCACAAACCAAATTGAAAATTCCTGCCATATTTTACCTCTTTTGTATGTAATAAAATAAACATGTGTGTTTGACTTATTTATAATGTAAAAATCATCGTACACTGCTTAGGTTTTTTTATTTTATAAAGAATTGTCACTTGTTGGAAGAAACCATATGTAAAATTAAAATTATCATAACATGTCTTATAAATATTTCAATATGCCATAATTGACTCTTCATATTACTAAAGTGATCTAACATACCAATATTGTTGGAAATAAGTTTAGTCCATTTTTTTATTCAAAAAAAAAAAAGATTTAGTCCATTTTTTATGACTTTTCATGATAGCCAATGGAAAAATGACAAAAGAATAATAAAATAATTTTAAACAATTGATTAATAAGTTGTATGTTACGGGTGCTTCAGAGGTGATTGCTTTAATTGAGAAAAGAGTATGTTAGCTTGAGAGGTCGGGTAGTGCAATAGTACGAACCCATGATACCCTTAACAATGTCTTCAAGGTCCAAAGTTTATCCATCGTTGCTTCCCCAATACACAATGTATCATCGACATATTGGAAATACGACACCACGGTAAGTTCTACACAAAAGGAAAAGAAACAAAGTTAATGGGTCCCCTTGCTTTAATCCTCTTTTAATATTGATCTCCTATGTTGGACTCGCGTTTCTTAGAATATACATACTTCCACCAAAAACACACGCTCTTATCCAAGCTATCCATTTCTCAACAAAACCCACCCTTAAAATATATTCTAAAAAAATTAATTCCACCGAATTATATGCTTTTTAAAAGTCAACCTTTAAAATAAGACATTCCCAGTTGCTCTTCTTTGCTAAATCCAACACCTCATTCACAATTATGACACCATCCACCAAATGTCTCCGCTTAAGGAAAGCCATTTGAGATGCAGAAATAATTGAATTCATCACCTTTGATAATCTACCTTCCACCACCTTTGAGAGAAGTTTATACAAACTACCCAACAATGATATTGGTCTAAACTCCTATAAGGATAAGGGAGATTTTACTTTAAGAATCAAAGTCATAAAATAAGCCAATAAACTCTTTGACAACATCTTCCATAGAATTGATCAAAAAATATTCTCACTTCATACTTCATGATAGGTACCAAAATTCCTTAAAGAATGAAATTTTAAAATAATTCAGACTCAAACTTTTGTTTCCATCACTTTCCTTCACCACCAATTTTATTTCACTGAAAAAGATTTTGTAAAACTAAATTCAAACACTCCATTTATTGTGCTAATTACTACACGAAAAATATTTGAGCCATTTTTTCTTAAGTCTGAGGACAATTTCAATGTGTTTGTTTCTCCCACTTGTGCATTGTTTGTAATTTTGTGGCTTTATCAGTAACATTTTTGCGGATTCAACAAAAAAAAGTGATTCTCCTATCAATAACATTTTTTATCGTGGACTTGTTTCATCACGTCCATTGCTATTATATAGAGTTTTTAAGTCATTGGATTCCTTGTTTTCTTATATTGAGACCAATGCGATTGATTATGGAATTTAAGAAATTTGTATATATTTTTAGGGAAGAAACTTGAATCTTAAAAATCCTTTAGCTCAATGTTTGATATTATTTAATATAAATAGTATTTGAATTATTTAAAATTTTTAATAAATCATAAAACGTCAATGTCATTAAAAATGTTCATAGGCAAAAGTGTTGAGACTAAATCTTTTCTGAGAACTAAGATTCGAACAAAGAATTTGTTGGAGTTTTTTTTTTTTTTTTTTGAGGGAAGAATTTGTTGGAGTTAAAAGCATATTTAACCTAGATACATGCATTCTATAATATTATACATTATAAATGCTAATGTGTAAATATACATTATTTTATTGTGTTGAACGATATACAATATAAAAGTTGTTTTACGGCTAATGATTTGTGTTGTTTTGGTCTTCTTACCCTATCAAAGAAATGAAAAGATCAGAAAAAATATAAATGATAAATAATGTGAGAGAAGTAATAAGATTAATACCGGTTGATGTATGAATAGTATTAAAGGCTTCAAAAGAAGTGAAGCACTCAAGTTTTTTATTCAATAAACTTTGGATTAAAATAGTACAAATGAAGATAATGTAGTACAATTTGTGAGAGTGATTCTAATAATTTTTCTAGACACTTTTTTTCTAATCATTTCTTCCTTTTATAGAGGGTTCAAAGAATATTTTCTCTTAGCTTTATTTCCTTAATTGTTGGATCAATTGACACATGTCCATTTTCTCTAACAACTTTGTTGATTCCACTTTGATGACTTAGCTTTTCGTCTATTGTTATCATAACAATACAGTGACAATAATCATAAATACACTTTCCAACTGTAGGACGTGCACACAAATAATCTCGACAATCATCGTCAGTGTCGCATTTAACTGTCATATGAAATAAGTATAGAGCAATATTAATAGTATAAAAAGTAAATGAAATATTGTGTATAAGGTTAATATGAAATTTCAAAAAGTGCTTACCATCGCCGTTTGTTAGAATAATAAACAATGAAAGAAAGAGGACCATAACATAAATCAAATTGAAAATTCTAGCCATATTTTACCTTTTTTGTATGTAATAGAATAAAAATGTGTGTTTGACCAATTTATAATGTAAAAATTATTGTACACTGCTTACTTTTTTCTTTTTAAAGAATTGTCACTTGTTACACGAAACCATATGTAAAATTAAAATTATCAGAACATGTCCTGTAAATATTTCAATATGCCATGCTTGCCCCTTCATGTTACTAAAGTGATCCAACATACAAATATTGTTGGCAATAAGATTTAGTCCTTTTCTTTATATGACTTTTCATGATAGACATTGGAAAAATAACAAAAGAACATAATAGTTTTAAAACAATTGAATAACTAGTTGTAGAAATAATATATAATTGAGGCGATCAAAGTTGTCGCCCTAGTTTTTTTTTTTAGAGAAACTTCAACTTCTCTTTAAATTGTCTTCTTCTTTCACCCATCAAGGAATGGTGGTTTTACGTCATTTTTTAAATAAGAATCACCCTTTTGCATTTTTTTTCCCCTTTCTTTCGTTCTAAATATGTGATTTTCACACATATAAGGATTTTTCTTTTGTGTTTTTTTTCTTTTGATTTCGTCATCTTAGTGCGGTATTGTGTTGTTCGTCGTCTTGAGCTGCGTTATTTGATTCCAATCTAGTTGTGGTCTTCATTTAGTTCATATTGAAAAATTATCTTCAGTCAATCACAGATTCAATCAATGATTTGAACGTGAACGTTGCAGATCTGGAAGCATGAGTATTATTGTAATTTAGATTTTATCTATCAATTTGAATGAATGAATGTCGTTTTGTTTTTGTCAAAAAATACAATTGAGGCAACCGTTGATTTATACATGAATTAAAAAATTCGTAAATTATTTCTTGAATTTTTTTTGTTGAATACATTTCTTTAAAATTGTTGCATTGTGTGTTATTTAAAATGTTATTTGTAATTTCCATATATTTTTAACAAAAATAATAAATACAACACCCCAATAAAAAACAAAAAAATACACAAAATTTCTCATGTAACATATTTTTCAATAAGAATATAAAAAATTTATTTCATAAAATGTCCTTTCCTAATTTTTGTGTTCAAGTTTAATTTCGATCTGGTATTAAATCTATGTTTTATTTACACTTCAAAATTTCGATTGATTTATAGATATGACACTTTATTACCCAAGCTCTGATGTTTTCCAAATTAAACTATAAAATGTTGTTAGTGAATATTATTCCCACCCTTTTACTTTTTGTTAGTTGTGTTTTTCTGTCTACCCTATAATTTATGTTAATTGTTAATTTGTTAGTATATTTGCTAGTGGTGGGAATAAAACTCAAGATCAGTCTCAGCAATCTGTAACTCCTTCACCAAACCAACCTTATAATAATCCCTTATTTATTAAATTTCATATATGTAGCATTGAGCATTCTTATTTATCCGATAAATGCAAAGAAAATTATCTATTAAAATACATTAGTTGTTTCCATGCAAAAAATGAGATTTATGCTAAAAATTGATTATGGATGATGCTAACGAGTGTATATGGAACACTATGTTTTATTAACTAGTTTCATAGTAGCACCTGGTAGCATATTCTAATGATTATAACCATATGAAATTAAATTATGTTTCTTGTTTGGATATATGATTTACCATAGGATACAATATAGGAGAATATTTGGTACCTTAGAGTTTTATTGAGTAATGAGATGTCTCTTGGAGAAAAGTTGTTTCAAAGACAATATCTCACTATTAATGTATGTTGATGTTCTTAAGATAACAAACAAAAGAATAATTTGTCTAATAATTATGTGCTTAAGTGAGCAAGATATAATTGGTAACCATAGTACATCAGTGAGTATCTATTTTTGAGGAGGATGAATTAAAAGTATGTTTGGAATAATAAGGTATACAAGAACAATTGGATATGCTAATGTGTCTTCAAGTATGCAGGATCGTAGAATTAAATTATGACTCTTAAGTTAAGATCTAATCTTGAATATGAAGACTTTGAACTCATAAAGAAGCATTTGAAGCATATGAGAAGATGAAGACTTGGAATAAGATTTGAAGAAAGATCAACATGAATTCAAAGTTTGGATCATAAGAGGAATTTGGTTCATAATTATTTGAAGGTTATAAGCATTTTATGGATTGAAGACTCTAAAGAAGTAAAACATCTGAACGACACGTCAACATCAGAAGACTCTGACAGGTTCGGTCGTCTTCTGAATGAAAGTCACTATCAGACTCTAGATAATACAGTTTGTCAACTTCTGACCACATGCATATACAAACAAAGAAATTCAAGGACAAAAGGAATGAAACATATCATTCTAAAAGAAGAAAAGGAAATTTGAATGACTATTCAACGACATTGACCAAATCAAGCAATATTCCAACGTCTCTGACCAGGCTCTGATGACAGGTCATCTTACGTTATTCTTAGCATATTTTTCAGTCTATTTTAATAGGTTATACCAGTGTTGCAGTGACTTTTCGATATCAAGCTATTGGTTAGCGTTGACTCATAAATTTTAGACCCACCACCGAGCTTTTATTTTCAGTCTATTTTAAGTTTATGTACAACTTTTAGAAGACCACATATATAAGAAACTCAGATTGTCAATAATGGCCGTCATTTGTCACTGTCACGATTGATAAGGTATTAAGGTCATCAAATAAAATACAAAAAACCAAGCATCATGATATAGCGGAACACGATGTTACTTTGATTGATGACAAGAAGGATGATAGAAGCGTTGGTACTTGACGAGAAACACAGGAGTGAATAGCAGAGGTAGCCTCGATCATCAGCATGTTTAACAACATTGACGGCCATAGTTAGTACGATTGTTGAAGAAGCTGACCTGAAATGAAAAGATCAGATCCAGAAAACGTAAAACAGAGAAACAATTGCAGAAATTATTAAAGGCAAAACATTGGTTCTTACTATTCAAAACAACATTGATTCTTTTTACAAGAAGTGTTTTTATTTAAAATATGTAAGAAACTAAATGCAAATATCTTATAAGAGTCGGTATTTAAGCATTGAGTTTTAGAAGACTCAATTAGATAGTAGTCAACCACTTTCCATACAAGCACACTTTCTCTTTCCTCTCCTCTTCTCTCTTCGTAGTATATGAGGTATACAAGAGTATATGAGAACAAAGTGTGTCTATGTAACATTTGTTACATGTGTTATTTGTATTGAAAGTTGATGACATTTTTGGAAAGAGAAAACGTCAGTCCAAATGAACTTAAAGGGTTATTTTCTTTATATATGGTATAGATATAGACGTTGTTACAAACATTATGCGTGTGTTTGGTTATGTTGTGACGAGAATTGATTTTGATTAAATTGATTTTGATTAAAAGTGAGTTGAACCTAAATTGATTTATATTTGGATACCTTAACATAAAAGTGATTCTTATCAATTGATGATGTTTGAATAATTTGAATTAAAATTGATTTTGAGTGTGTAATTACCAAAAAGGGTTTCAATTCACATTAAAGT
The DNA here is from genome assembly GCF_003473485.1 of Medicago truncatula. NCBI lineage: Eukaryota > Viridiplantae > Streptophyta > Magnoliopsida > Fabales > Fabaceae > Medicago > Medicago truncatula. Next base: position 1,839,382 of record NC_053048.1, on the reverse strand, counting down.
TAGAGTTAATTTAACCCATTTAGAGTTGGCCTAGTGGTTGCCTTGGGTGTGTATGGACCAATCCCAAGGCAACCGCTAGGCCTCAAGTTCTCAAGTTCGATTCCCTTTTGTGTCAATTTCGGTGGGTAAGTCCATACAGAACTTTGCCTTGGCTTAGAACGGGGCCCCACAAGTGGGCGGTTGGATTGGTCCCCTCGGATTAGTCGGTACTTGAATCGGATACCGAATTTAAAAAAAAAAATTAGAGTTAATTTCTATTTTATATAATTATTTAAATTTATTCTGTATTATCAAATTTAATTACTTCTAGAAATAATTGTTTTGAAAATTATTTATAGATTTTTTTAGGGGAATTTTATAGATTATTAAATTATATATATTTTTTTTTGAAAAGATTAAATTATATATATATATATATATATATATATATATATATATATATATATATATAGACACATAATTGGTTGATATAAACGATTCCACGAAATCATAATAAGATAAAAATTGGTTTCGAAGCTCAACATTGAAAAAAACTGAAACTCACCGTAAATAAAATTGGTTTAGAAGCTCAATATTTGTAAGGTAATCGAAACTCAGCGACAAAATTAATCCGCTAACTCACAGCTATGATGACAATAAAATTGAATGTTCTTGAATGAATTTTCACGGTGACAGTAGAAGCAAGTACCAGCTTCCATGTCAATCGATTTTGAGGGCTAGAATTAATTTAAAAAATAATTACCCAAACACTTGTATTTTTTAACATACTCATGTTTACCTTTTCAAACTCACATATGAGGTTTACAAACGCCCAACCAAAAGAGTGTTATATTGTTAAAAAAAAATAAAAAAATATCATACACACATATAAACACTACATGGTATATATATTTTTTAAGAGTAAATATATCTTTAATTCCTATAAATTTTATAGTTTTTGTTGTTAGTACGTACAAATTTTTGGTCTTTTTTACTCCCAAAAATATTTTCAGTACTTTTCGTCCCTAAAATTTATTGCGGACTGCATCATCATCTCTAGGACTATTATACATTTTTTTAGGGTATTTGGTTCGTTCTGCGTTCTTTTTAGGACCATGTTCTTGCGATTGATTTGCAAAAAAATCCTAAATTTCGATGTTTAATATGATTTAAACTATTATCGTAAATGGATTTCAATGACAGGTCCACATCATTAATGTGTAATATAATCCGACGAAAATTGATGTTTCTATCTCTAACTCTAAGCTATACTTCTATGAACTCTCTTTAACCCTTTCTCCAACAACTGCTGCACCACCACCCTCAAATCCAAAGCCCTTCTTCTTCAATGTAACCTCCAATGGTGTGACAAGTTCTTCCTCGGCATCACCACCATCCCTCTTCTTGCCCCGCATTCCTCCGATCATGTTTTTTCAACCGTTGCAGATCTGGCTTGCATGAAGATTATGTTCCTAATTTGGATTGTTCTTCCTCCATCGGCCGATCCTTTCATACTTCGTTATGTCGCCGCTTGCAAGAACTATTTTTATTCATGTGGATTCAGTTCTTGTAGTGGTTTGTTCGTGTTTTGGGTTTGTAGATGTTTTCACTAGATCGAGTTTGGTTTAGTGAGTGTTCTACAATTCCAAGGTGCTTGTCTTTCACGTCGGGGGTTGAGGGCCAAATTCATCGCCATTGCCGCCAATTCTTCTATGTAAGTGGGTTGTTTTGTTTTCGTGGATATACAAATGTTTGGCTTGGTGTTATTATGTTTTTATTTTTTGCTTTTGATCAGAGATTTTGGCAATTTTCATATTTGAGGCCTTTCTATGTAGCTCCATTACTAAACCTGAAAGGGTATGTTTGAATACTAACATACTAAACTCATCCCTCGATCTTGGTTCTTACGCGTCTGATTGAAATTGGTTGTTGTCGGTGGCATGTACCCTTTGATTCTCTGATGTTCCGGCTCTGTTGAGATCTACAAGTCTTAAGGTGTCGAGCCTACCTCCACTCCAGTACCGGATTTTATCAGTCTCAGTCCTTGTGACTATTCGGATTGTTATGCTCGAAAGAGCTTTTATAATTGTTGCTTTGCTCAAGGAGTTGGTGCTTGGATCTTGATTCGTGTTGGCAGTCGATCCATTCGTTAGTTAAGCACATGAATTGCTCTTCACAAATGTTCACTTTTCATCTTTTTTGTTACCTGGTTTGACTCCCGTACGCCGGTTCGCTAGGTTGCGTTAGTTATAAGTGATTGTTTGTGAGGATAGTTTCGGGCTAGTCCACTAGGTTTGATTTTTCACTTTGTATTCTCATTTGGGTTGTACCTGAGTTACGTCTAATGTCCCCCACTCTCTGTATCTCTTTATTTTATATTTTTTTATATTATAATTTTACTTTTCCCTAAAATATATGTGTAATATAATAATAAAAATAAATAAATAAATAAATTGTTAATAAGGCTTAGAAGGCTTGCATGGACTTGAATTAGCCACATATATTGGGATTTAACACCATGGACCAAAAATATTGAGGAAAAAGCTTTTGTGGATTGAAGTGAAAGAAAAATATTTTTATGTTTTTATTTTTTGCTTTTGATCAGATATTTGGGTGATTTTCATATTTAAGGCCTTTTTGTGTGGCTCCATTATTAACCCCGAAAGGGCCTGTTTTGGTTTTATTAACCCGAAAGGGTCCGGTTGAACACTAACGTATTGGACTCATCCGTCGATTTAGGTTTTTACGCGTCTGATTGAAATTGGTTGTTGTTGGTATGTACCCTTTGATTCTCGGATGTTCCGGCTCTTTTGAGATCTGCAAGTCTTAAAGCGCCGAGCCTACCTACACTCCAATACCGGATTTTATCTATCTCAGTCCTTGTGACTATTCTCAGATTGTTATGCTCGAAAGAGCTTTTATACTTCCTGCTTTGCTCAGGGAGTTGGTACTATGATCTTGATTTGTGTTGGCGGTTGATCAATTCCCTAGTTAAGAACCTGGATTGCTCTTCACAAATGTTCACTTTTCATCTTTTTTGTAACATGGTTTGACTCCCGTACGCTGGTTTGCTGGTTTGCTTTCGTGATAAGTGAATATTTGTTAGGATAGTTTCGTGTTGGTCAATTAGGTTTGATTTTTTACTTTGTATTTTCATTTGGGTTGTACCTGAGACACGTCTGATGTCCCCGCACTCTCTGTATCTCTTTGTTTTTGTTTTTTTATTTATAATTTTACTTTTCCCTAAAAAGTATGGGTAATATAATAATAAAAATAAATAAATTGTTAATAAGACTTAAAAGGCTTGCATGAACTTCAAATTATCCACATAAATTGGGATTTAACATCATGGCCAAAAGTATTGACGAAAAATCTTCTGGTCGATTAAAGTGAAAAGAATAATTTATGTGAGTTACAAACATATTTAACTTCGATACATACATTCTATAATCTATAATTACTATATATAAAGAAAATATGTTTTAAAATATATGAGTTTGAACTGGATTTTTCATTACCTCTTTTATCCTTCATTTAAACTATTTTATTTACTATTTTATCCTTTCATAATATTATTTTAAAATTTTAATTAAAAAATTGAATCTCAATAAAATAGAAAACATTCCACTACAATAGGAACAATATTATCAATATTATATATCAAGTGGATAAAGATTTTGGGCTGTATTTTTTATAATTCCAATTATACCCTTAAATAAATTTTCCTATATTAATGTTTAATTTTGATGGTATTAAAAAAGATAAGTATTTATATTATTTGTTAAATTACTGTTGTTATTGAAAAATATAAACATAGTGTTTTGAGTTTGTTACATTTTTAAAGTTACAAATGTTTGTACTTATAATCTTGATCAAAATTAAAATTTCATATAAAATATCGTTCATAATTTACACGTACCGCAATAAAATGAACAGAAAGACGAGCACGTGAGTGCTGTCTTTTTTCTAGTATTTTATAATGCCAATGTGATAAGTTTACATTAATTTATTTGTATTACTCAATATATAATACAAAAGTTTTTTTACGACCAATGATTGTCATGTGTTGTTCTTCTTAACCTGGCATAAAAAAGTGAGATATATAATAAGATTAACACAAGTCTGACATAAAAATAAAATTATAGGCTTTACAAGAGATATAATCATTTTTTAACTTAACTATTAAATGCAGTAACAATCATTATCCATACACTTCCCAATTTTCGGAGAGGTACACAAATAATCTGGACAATCATCGTCAGTCTTGCAACTACGATATGCTATGATATGAAACAAGTATAAAGAAATGTTAATATAAAATATGATGAAATATTGTGTGAAAGGTAATTAAGAAATATGAAAATGGTGAGAAAATGGGGTTTACCATCGATATTGATTACAACTATAAGTAGTGAAAAAAATAAAACCATGACATAAACAAACTTTGAAATTCCAGGCATATTATTTCTTCTCTGTATGTAATATAAATAAATCATTTGTTTCTTTAATTTATAATGACAAAAACGTCATATTCTGCTTCCTTAAATTAATATATATATATATATATATATATATATATATATATATATCAGTTGTTACAAGAAACCATTCGTTAAATATAAATTTTTATAAAATGTCTCGCAAGTATTTCAATATGTCTCTTGACCCTTTACCCCACTAAAGTGATCTAGCATACAAATTTTGTTGCCAATAAGAGTTAGTCTATTTTTTTATCAACCTTTTATAATTAATATTTTTTATAAAACAACCTTTTAAGGTGGGGGGAAGGTTGTGTTGGGGTCAATTTGGTGGCGTAATTTGAACCAAATTAAATAGGGGGCGGGCTTTTCAGATGTCAGGTGGTTGAAAGATAATTTTTGTAAGAAGGTGGGGGATAGGTAGTTCACTTTGTTATGGGTGGATTTGTGGTTTGATAACGTTTCATTAGCAACGTCCTTTAGTATGTTGTTTGAGTTGGCAGAAAATAAGCTAGCCACAGTGGATATGTTTTTGTTAGGGTGGGAGGGAGATGGGAGAGGCGTGGAAGTGGAGGAGACTATTTGCGTGGGAGGAAGAGTTGGTTGGTGAGTGTGCGGATCGCTTTTCTTCTATTGTTTTTCAAGGTGGTGTGGCTGATAGGTGGGTGTGGAAACTTCATTCATCACAAAGCTATATGGTTAAACCTGCTTATTTTTATTTAACGATTGATGAGTGTAATCACACAGAAGGTTTTGATCATTTTTTGTGGCTAAAACGGTGCGGATCAAGGTGAATATTTTTGTTTGGCGTCTGTTTATGAATAGATTAGCTACCAAGGATAATCTGTGTAGGAGACGTGTGTTTGAGGCCTCCTAAAATTCTTGTTCGACATTATGTTGTGGCATGGAGGACAGGGATCACTTGTTTCATTAAATGTGATTACTATGGTCATCTTTGGATCCTGATTTTGGAATGGCTATGTAATGCTATGGTTTCTCAAGGTGATGTTATTTCTGATTTAAATCACTTTGGAGGTCTTGGAGGTTTACCATTATTTGGATTGCGGTTTTATTTGTTATCTAGAAAGATCGTAACAACGAGATTTTCCATAATAAGATGGTCGTTAAAAATGTTAAGTTTCAAACATATTTGTGGTTGAAAACGCATTTTATTTTGTTTGATTTCGACTACCTGTTTTGGAGGTTACAACCTTTATGTTGCCCGCAAGCTGTTGTGTAATGCTACTTCTTCTTTTTTTTATTGCCGTCTTGTTTGTAGCCTAACTATTGTGTAATTATAACTTCTTAGTTTTTTCAGGCACGTCTTGTGCTTGAGGAACTCTGTTGTTTTTCTTTAATATAATTTCGATTAGTTTCTTAAAAAAAAATTATGAGTTGTATTTATTTTGTAGCCTTTCATTGTTTCTTTTTGTTAGATATCATACCTAAATTTGAAATATCCTAAAATCAAATTTAATATCTATAAAATATGTTGTATTGCGTGTTAGTTGAAATTGTATATGTAAATTTAATATATTTTTAATGGTCCTTGTGAACTTAGCTCAGTTGGTATGGACAATTCCGGAGTTCAAACCCAGCCACCACAAAAAAAAAATTATATTTTTAACATAAAAATATTAAACCTTGTTATTGAAGAGTGAACCATGAAAACAATGAAAATAAGAATTTCTTTCTAAGCATCCTTTAGGTTAATACAAATATTACAATGAAGATCAGACATAAATTAATCGATACATTTTTCCACCCTGTACATTTTGTTAGCGTATTTTTCGAGTAAGGATGATCCTAACTCGTATTTTTGTGTGTGTATATATATACACACATAGAAATTAAGAAATTATTTATGAACCTTCGTGTGTTTGCATTTAAAATTCTTATATATTTGATAAGTTCAAAAAACCAAATTATCCAAAGTTATATATCTTTTGAATTTTGTTTTTAATATCTTTATCATTGTACCTACTTTTTAGTCTCAACAAATTGCAAAACAATACACATTAGTAGCAAAGTCCATGGCTTGCTAACATGTGTAATTACAAAGTACATTTCTGAAAAATTTAAATTTCGTGCACTAACGATTTTGAAATTTCATATGCAAGCAACCAGTGAAAAAAGAAAACTTCACCTACATGAATTGGAACTTGGAAGAACTGTGATTAAAAAATTCTAATTTTTTGGGTTAATATTTGCCTCTTTTTGATAGTGTGTGAGAAATCTTTGCCTCTTTTTCCTTTGTATCCTAGTATCTTAGTCTAAATCCTATCAATATATTTTTGCTTTAAAGAAAACATAGATACATACATTCAATAATATTTTATTGTATAAATGTCAATGTAACAAGTTTACATTAATTTATTTGTGTAGATAATATACGATACAAAAGTTGTTTTGTGCTATAATGACTTCATGTCATGTGTTACTCTTCTTACCCTATCATGTAAAGAAATCAAAATGTCAGACAAACATAAATAAAAATATGAGAAAAATTATAAGACTCACACAAGTATGACATACCAATAAATTAAATGCTTTCTTTCAAAAAATAATAATTTAAATGCTTGAAATGAAGAAAAACATTTTTTAACTTAACTGTTAAATGCAGTAACATTCAATATAAATACACCTCACAACATCAGGAGAGGAACAAAATTTTTCTGGACAATCAGTGTCTTTGTTGCAACCTCGAAAAGCTGTGACGTGAAACAAGTATAAAAGATGATGAAATATTGTGCATAAAATAAACAAGAAAATTTGAAAATGATGAGAAAAGGGTGCTTACAGTCACCGTTGGTTAGAACAAAAAACAATGCAAGAAAGAGGACCATAACATAAATAAACTTTAAATTTCTAGCCATATTTTCCATCGTTTGTTTGTAATAATAACAAAATCTTTGTAGGACTAATTTATAATGTTAAAAACACACACACACACATATATATTTATACACATCACTTGTTACAAAGAAACTATTTAATTATAAAATTAAAATTATTATAAAAATGTCTCGTATGTACGTCAATATGTCATACTTGACCCTTCAACTCATTGAATTGAGCTAACGTGCAAATATTGTTGACAATAAGATTGCTAGTCCATTTATTTTTCAACCTTTTATTAATATTTGTACTTTTTTTAGCCGTTTGTGATAGACAAGAGAAAAATATTAAAAGAACAATAATAGTTTGTTTTTTTTTTGGTACAATTTGCGGTGTATGCGAGGAAACTTCCAAAAAGTTTGGAACTTCCAAATAGTTTTTCTTTTGAAGGAAGGAACTTCCAAATAGTTATTTTTTACATTATATTGAAGTGGGTTTCAAGGTATAGTCTTTGGTTTTTAGATGGCTTGGTATCTCTATTATAAATCTTAAATATTTATTTTCTCAGCTCGAATCTCTAATTGGGGGTCGACGTCATGTATAAAATTACGTAATAATGTTCTATCATAAACCATACTTGTATTCCACTCATTCATCTCTAAAACTTTTCTAATAATTTTTTTGATAGATTTTTAAGACCTTCTCTACCTCTTTTGATCTGACCCATTAACCCCCCTCAATTTCTCACAAGTCACTTGTAATCCCTAAAAAACTCTGCTCGAATAGTAACTCCCAAATCTCTCGGGGAGTAAATCCCAATCACTCAAGTTCAAAATATACAACATGATACGCATATGTTACATACATAACAAATTCATTTCATTTGCATTTCAAACCCTTTCTTTCACTATTCTTCCTCTAAATTCTTTCTTTCAACTCATTTGTGAATAATTTATTTGTTTTGTATTGTCATGTTTATTGTTCTAGATATGGTTAACAACATTGGTAGGTTGAGACTCGATATGCCGCTTGCATATGTTTCTATGCAAAGAGTGTGCTACAACTAATTAATCTCCCTAAACGGGGATGTCGTAGAATGGTTAGGGACGATGCTCAAGCCTCACGTTCACAAGCTTTAAAGAAATATAAGTAGTATGATGGGCTGCATCACAATCTCCCACATAAGCCACCACCACGATACCCATCACCGATAACACAAGATCAACCACCAGCACCACCACCACATGATGTTGAGATAGGATTTGGTGGTGTGCATTCTGATATGTCGCTTTTGCCTAATTTTGACAAGCGCATTATAGCCAAAATATAAGTCCCCTAAAATATAACTTTTCGTTTCAGTCCCCCTAAACTTCTAGTCCCCAAAAAGTTTTCCTTCATCACTTTGGGTCCTAGATTTTAAGTCAACTTATGTTCATAACTAAAAATTTTGAATTTTTTTCACAATTTAGAATATTATAATAATCTTTCTAAAAAATATAACTTTTTAATAAAAACATGAAATAAATATTAATTTTTATGTTTTGGCGCTTAAAAATTCAAATTTATTTCATGTTTAGTTATAGAATTCTAACTTTTTGGGACATTTATGCAAAAACTGATTCAAAAATATGAATGGTACACATGACTTGACTTAAAAACAGTGACTAAAAGTAATCTAAGTAACCCCCACCCCTAAATTTCATGTAAAAACATAGTATTTATTAGTTCTTAATTAGGGCAATACGTTATTACTGTTTATTTCCATTTAATTTAGTAGGTCTTTGATGATAAATTACAAAAGACTGATGACTCAATTATAGGCAATTCGTTGGGAGAGAAAAGCCTTGTCAGAGAATTTCAAGGGTTTTTGGGCTAGAAGATTTGATGTGTGAAGTAGAAGCGAGCTAGGAGAGAAATTGAACAGAATGTCAAGATATCCAACATTGCGCAATTTGTTGGGCAAGCCAGAAGCAAAGTCAAAGCGAGGAGTTACATGGAGTTCCAAGGAAAAAACAAGAGGAGATTTGTTGGGAGAGCAACATTTCACCCAACGAAGTAAATATAATGTTAGTTACACTCATAGACTCGTTTTTAGAGAGAGAATAGACAATAGAGAAGGGAAGATAAAATCACCATTAGAGAGACCTGGAGGCTTCACTACTAGAAACTCTCGATTTTCCTGGGGGATTATCTGCTGATAATAGAGAAAGTTCCGCAGGAAACATGTTTCCTGCGGAATTTGCCATGGATTTAGGTTCCCATGTATAACCTTTGTGGGTAATTGTTTTCTGAGGATTTTAGTAACCACATAAAACTTTCCTGCGAAATTTCCTCAGGAAATGTGAAAATTATCCGCAAGAAATCTTTGGGCAGAATTGGATTAGTTTCCCTACCCGTGTATGTGGTACCTGAGAACTGACCGCAGGTAATTCCGGAGCAAACGCTGTAGGTTATTCCGCAGCATAATTGTATCGGCAGCAAAATCCTCAAGAATTTGGAGCATCTTGCAGGAAAATCCGCAGGAAAATCATATGAAAATATAGAAACATACTGGATTATAATCTTCCAATGAAAGCCAAATGGCATATTAAAAGTCCTTTTGAATTATTTGTTTGAAAAATAATTTATTAAAAGTTATCTTGAGAGTCAAATTTGGGACAGAGCAATAGCTATAAGCTTTTCTTTCTTATAAGCTACAACTTTTATTGAAAGTGAACACCAATCAACCATACAAATATTCCAAACTAGAAACAATACAATGTCTCAATTTGATAACCATTATCATAGAAAAAAAATTATAAACCATTTGATAAACATTTCAGATCTTATTACAACTTCAATATAATTGAATACAAGTATGCGCCCACCATTATAGAAAACTATAGGTTCTATTTAACCTAAGAAGTTAACCTTGGAAAGCGCAGAAGTTAACCTTCTTCTACTTCCATCAGCCTGCAACAATTGCCATAAAATTAGTTCTATTTAACCAAAACTAAGAAAATTGGACTTGAATGATATCTACAATGACTGCTAACAAAGATAGTAAGACACTTTCTGCACTCAGTTTTCAAGCACACAGAAGAAATTAGAAGAAACACAGTATTGATAAAATTGAGCTACTATTAAGAATGTTGTAAATCTAAATTTCATTTACCATAGGCCTCATTGCTTCTTACATCTCTGAAGCAGCGATTCAAGCAGAGACAAGATGGCCGTTCCATTGCTCACCAAGAAGATTGTGAAGAAGCGTGTCAAGAGGTTCATCAGGCCACAAAGTGACAGGAAAATATGTGTGAAGCAAAGCTGGCGCAGGCCAAAGGGTATTGATTCACAAGTTAGGAGAAAATTCAAGGGAGTTACTTTGATGCCCAACATTGGATACGGCTCAGACAAGAAGACCCGCCACTATTTGCCTAATGGATTCAAGAAGTTTGTCGTGCACAATGTCCAGGACCTGGAACCTTTGATGATGCACAACAGGACATACTGTGCTGAGATCGCACACAATGTGTCAACCAGGAAAAGGAAGGACATTGTTGAACGTGCAGCACAGTTGGATGTTGTTGTCACCAACAAGTTGGCCAGGCTACGCAGTCAAGAAGACGAGTGATTGCTTTTGCAATGTCAAATCATTTTTGCTTTTGTTGTTTATGGTATGAAGATGGCAGACAATTGTTCTCAGGATTGTTGTCTAATGGATTACTGTGTTTGAATCCCAGAGTTTTTTGTGTTGAATACTTGAGTTATAATTTGTTTAGAGTATTTTGGCACATTCAGATTAAAAAACAAAATTTCTAAACTATTAATGAGTTGCATAATTGCACACTACATATATACACCTGAGCAACCCTGATTGAATTATGAGCAGCACCTGCAGAAAAAGAGAAATCATAAACATCATTATAAAATGTTACTTTCCTTCCCGGAATAGCAATAATCTAAAAAATGAAACACAATAGGTGACAGCCACATAGAAAGATTCCCTAATTTTACTTTAAAAAAAAAAACATTTTAAAGAGTATTGTATCTATTTGTTATAGTTTGTTTTTTTAAAACCATGATCTACATAAATCTAAAAACATATTCAAATAAAAGATACTAAGAACAACCTTTAAAAAAACAAATTAGACTTTTTTATAGGGGAAAAAAATAAGTATCAAATAATATTTTTTTATACAACCCAACCCAAATCAAGTCGATGCGCAATAATTATTAATTGATTTAATAACAACTATTCCAAAATTCGTGGTCACTTATCTTGTGATATTTGTTACCAAACACATTATATAAGACATCATAAATTACCCCTCAAGCAATATTGATTAACCGGAAGCTCTCTCTACTATAGGAGAATAGAAGATCAACTAATCCAAGGTACATCGTCCCATTTAATTTATCCTCCTATAATTCCTTTTTGCTTTTAAATTTTTGCAATTCATAAAAACTACATACATATAAGTCTATACATCTCATTAACATATTCCTTGTTATAGCGATTGTGAAGATTGTGAAAAAAGCAAAAAAGAAGTGATTTATGTGATGGAAGAATCCGACAGAAGGTACTCAATCCCTTTAGTTTACCCTAACACAGTTCTACTATTCTTTTGGGCTTTAATTAATTTCTTGAAGCACATAAAAACTGATGAATATTTTGTTTTGTTTTGTTTTTTGAATGGGAAATAGATATATGGAGGTAGCAATGTGGTCAATTGGATCATTGTTTACATTGTTCATCTTCCCTCTAATAATCAATTCACCAAATGATCCAAAATATAAAGCGATCATGACCGCCTTGGTCGTCTTTCTTGTTTCCTGTTATCAATCAAGGCTTGTTTCCATTACCGTATCGCGCCCTATCGATCACAACATCTTTGGGATCTTATTCATACTTGGACTATCAAGTGCAATTTCAGTCATGGAAGTTAGTTTTGTATCATGGATTGCTGCTATGATCATTGCCATCTTTTATGGCATCATATTAGCATGGCTTGTCAAGTCTAACTGGAAAGTGATCTCTAATGAAGATATTGTATTAACAAAAGAAATCAAGAAATTCATAGCAGCTAGCTTTGAAGGAATGCTGATCTTATCCATAGGTTACATTTGTTCCATACCCATAAATTACATAATTAAACTCGTATGGTACTATATTTTATATTTTTCTCAGTAATGATGGATTTGATAACTCATCAAGGTTATCATGCCTGGTTTTTTCCTTTCCCTTGTTGTCGGTACTTTATTAATCTCTCTTTTATAGAACAATGGTTTTAGTTTGTGATGTAGGAGAGTTTCCTTGGTATTTTATTATTTTGATCCAATTTGATTATTTTTCTTTTTTGTTTTCTATTTTGTATTTTCGGCCCAGACAACTTTAATTCATTCAAGATTCTGGAACTCTATTTTCACAAGTTTGTCGCTTGCAAACTTGTTTCTTTTCAATTTAGGTTTAGCACAAGCCTCCGCTTCCGACTTCAGTTTGAATTGTGGCTATTTGAATATCAATAAAAAAAAAAATCAACTCGTACTAGAACAATGAAAGGTTCAAAGCACGTAGATTATCACAAATTCTAGCTGTTTTTTTTTGTTCTAAGTTAGAAAAATTCTGGGTAATTTTGACGTAATTTTGTATATACCCTAAGAATCATAGTAATTTATTCTCACAAATTTACCATCAAATTCACATGTTTATATATTTAAGTTATTAAGGTCATTTCTTTACACACACAAAAAAAATAAAACAAGTTATATAACTCATTCTGGTAGTGTATAGAAGAAGTGAAATACATAAACCAAGTGTGTTAGGGTTTTCTCTCCAATAGTGAGAACTGAGAAGTCTCTTTTTAGTGAGAAGTTAGTTTTTTTTTTTATTTACTCTTCCTGTATCTCTGCCAACCGTTCATCACTTTCTTCGATCGCTTAACAATTGAAGCTGAGGAGGAACTCGATATAATCACTGATGAAGAAGCCTAGCTGAAAACAACTCAGATTTCACCGGAAAAGGCTGGTGACACAACCTCACAATGGCTGCGCAACGAAGCACCCATGAGAATTTTTAGTGCAGCAGGAGCAGCTATTTCATTGGCACAAACTTTTGTAAATCCACACCTCTTATTTCCATCGAATTCCCAACACAGCACATTAATGATATTTTGGAGGAGGAAGTAATTGAAGGAGAATTGGATTCTGTAATTAAAAAACGCACAAGAATAGGATATGTATCATTACTTATTTTACATATGCAGGTTGCTCCATAATATGAGTTACACCCTTATAATTGCTCCCCGTTTTTCCTTAAAAAAAAAAATAATAATAATTACTCCATATTTGTTTTTAGATGTCATTGACTACGGATTCAGCGTTCTTATTTAACTGTCGTTATATTATTTTAATTTAAGGGTACGATTGGCACTTATAACCTTTCACAATTACTTTTATCTTTTTCAATCAAACTAATTAATATTATCTATTTAGAAAACTAAAGTTTGTTATTTTTAAATAAATTGTTTTTTTTAAACCGAGTTTTTTTATTTATTTTATGAAACAAAGTTAGTTTTTGTTATCTTCCACATTCAAATCTACGTCACATAGTGTGAATCTAATATTGGTTGAAATCACAGTTGAATAACTTTGATTAAATGAGTTGGAAGAAAGTTAAATTTTTCTTAACTTTTGATTAATGTGAAGTTGGGATTATTTTTATTTTGCTTTACAATTATTAAAAAATATGTGTACAATATTATTTTGATTATTTTTATTTACAATTATTAAAAATATTCGTACAACAATATAGTATTTATATTATTTAAATTAGGAAAGTATGACAAAATAAAAAAGAATTTGTTGAAGAAAAATAGAGTAACTAATAATTGTTTGTTATAAGAGAAAGATAACACTAAAATTATCAAAAAGAGAAAGTAAGTGCCAAAAAAAAATTATTGATGGATTAACATGAGGGTATAATAGAAAGAAAATGTGAAAAAATACACTTCCTTAAATTGGTGTTATTATTCCAAAACAACACTTAAAAAAGAACGGAGTGAGTATCCTATTTTTCACCGCGACTCCATCCACAACGGTGACTTTTATGATTTGACAAGTATTGTAGAAGAGTTTTCATTTAAAGTTAAGGTGATGCAAGAAGCATGCAAAACATTTTTTTAGGAATTGGGGTTGGTTCTACACAATCTCAAAAAATTGACTTTTGAGATAAAGACTACCTTACTTATAAAAATTTGTTCCAAGTCATTTCTAATTCAATGTGAGACTCTCTTTAACACACTTCATCACCCCAATGAATATTGAGTTTGGTGTATGGAAATAAATGGTGGGTGACCCGATAGCGGAAATTTAATAATTGATGAACCAACCGATCTTTGATATGAATCCGCAAGCGTATGGTTCTATCGAGTAGTAAAAGTATCGTTCCACAGAGAGTTATTGTAATTACCGATTTCGTTTTCAATGTTGATTAGCAGAAAAGATCAAGTTTAGAAGTCGAATAGTTTCTTGGTTAAAATTCAGATTATAAAAAGCGTATGGGGATTATTGGTTTGTCTTAATAACAAATCATAAACAATTTAAGCCTGTATTTTTATCTAATACAGCTTGTCTAAAGACAAGTTTCTCTAATATATTTTATGTTTCCTTTAAGAATCCACGAACGTATTGCAATAACAACCAACCCTATTTTCATGGTTGATTGTCATTGAAATCATTTAAGTGCGAAACTTATGGTCTCAAGGTTTACAAAGTTTTGCGCACCTTATCTAATCTCATTTGTTCTAATATCAATCTTCATCTTTCGATCCTTTGATTGATATTTGAAATATAACTTAAAAATGATGAGATAGATTAGAAAACGAATTTAAAAAAAAAAAATTAATAAATAGACTTGGCTTGAATAGGATTTAGTCATTAGACCCATCCAACAATCTCAAGACTAAAAGGTCTACTCACACATGTTCATTGTAGACAAAAAGTAATGATTAAAAGACATAGAATAATATTGCATAAAAGTAAATGGTTGAATGATAAATGGCATAATTGTAAACAGTAACCAGATCTTAATTTTGAATGACCCAAATATGAAGTTATTATGAGTAGCTTCTCAAAAAATATTTTCTTTAGAGAAGAGAAAATAATAGAGATATTTTTGAATAAGGATATCTATAAAAAAAATACAAACATTCCAATATTATCCTCGTATTTCCATATCACTTCTTTTCTCTAAAAAGAAAAAATCAAAATTTGTTTTTTTTGTCCAAAAAATCAGTCATTTTTTATTTCGTAACAAACAACAGCTCTGAATTATATCACTTATCTTGTTAAGTTAGTTACCACACACAGTATATAAGCCCTAATAGGTTAACCCTCAAGCAATATTGATTTACCCGGAAGCTCTCTCTAGATTGCAAAAAAAAAAAAATGGAAAATCAAGTACCTCTATTAAGGTACTTACTTCGTCCCATTTAATTTATCCTCCTATAATTCCTTTTTGCTTTTACACTTTTGCATTTCAGAAAAACTACATATAAGTTCTATGCATCTCATGAACATAATCCTTATGATAGGGATTGTGAAAAAGGCATGAATGAAGAATCTGATACAAGGTATACTCAATCCCTTTAATTTACCCTAACATACATTACTCAATTCTAACCTAATATATGTATATAATCTGTTCTTATGAACTTTTTTTTATTGCAAATAGATATAGAGACATAGCCATGAGCTCAATGACATTATTCTTGATATTGGTCATCTTCCCTATACTATACAATTTATCAGATGATCGTAATTTCATGGCAAAATATAACGTTGTCCTCACGGTCTTTGTCGTCCTTCTTGTTTCCTGTTTTCAAATAATGCTTGTTTCCATTACGCGATCACGCCCTATTGATAACAGCGTCTTTGGGATCTTATTCTTACTTGAACTATCAAGTGCAACTTCAATCGTAGAAGTTAGTTATTTATCATGGACTGCTGCTATCATCGTTGCGATATTTTGGGGCATCACATTAGCATGGCTTGTCAAGTCTAACTGGGAAGTGATCTCTAAGGAAGATATTGTATTCTCAGAAGAAATCAAGAAATTCATAGCAATTGTCTCAGAAGGAATCAAAAGATTCTTGGCAATTATCGTTGTTTTATACATAACTTGCACTTTTATCTTTTTCATAACTTGCACTATTAGAAGCATATTTGATTATTTTGATTTATAGATTGGAATTTTATTTATCTCAATAATTATTCGTTGTGCGGATTTGGTAATTCATCAAGTTTATCATGCTTGATTTTTTTTCTTTCCCTTGTTGTGAGTCCTTTATTAATCTTCTTTTATAGAACAATCGTTTTAGCTTGAATTGTCACTATTTGAATATCATAGAAAGAAAAGAAAAAAAACTCGTGCTAGAATAATGTAAGGTGCAAAGGCATAGATTATCAAATTCTAGCTGTGTTTTATTTTTTATTTTATTTTATTTTTGTTAAAAAAATTCTGACTACTTTTGACGTAATTTTGTCTATATCCTAAGAATCATCATAAAGTAATTCATTCTCATTAATTTACCATCATATTCAAACATTTATATATTTAAGTTACTGATGTCATATAAAACAATAGTCAGCCTAATTTTTTGTGAGAGACCCTCTGTCTTCTCTCTAAGTTTTCTTCCTCTTTCACTCATCGAGGAGGGGTGATTTTAGGTCAATTTTTGACCTAGAATCACCCGCTTCATCTTTTTTCCCTTTCTTTCAATCTAAATAAGTGATTTTCACATACATCAAGTTTTTCTTTCGTGATTTCGTCGTCTTAGTGCGACGTTGTGTTGTTCGTCGTCTTGTGCGGCATTGTTTGATTTCGCATCCTTTGTTGTACGATGTTCGTTTGGTTCGTATTGAAAGATCAGCTTCAGACAATCACAAATTCAATCAATGATTTTTGGTTTCATGCAGCACGCAACCTCATGATTCCCCCTTGTGGAAAGCTTTGGATATCCTTAAAAAACGAAATTAGTATGATAAATAAACGAAATAACTTCCTAAAAAAAAATAACTTCTTCTTTTCATTAAATCGTTGAACAATAATATCTAAATCACTTATTTTCTCTATAAAAAAAAAAAATCAAAAACATTTTTTTGTCCAAAAAATCTGTTATTTATTATTTCGTAACAAGCAACAGTTCTAACAAATATCTATCTATAGTATATAAATAACTCATTTCAGTTCTTTTGGATTGACTTTTTCTCTTTCCAAAAATGCACTCGATTTTCAATACCAATCACAATGTAACAAATAGATAAGAATGAATTTAAATATTAAAAAAAAATGTAACAAACACGATATGAATATATATATATATATATATATATATATATATATGTTCATTTTTTTTTCCCTTTATCATTTGACTAGCGAAAAGATGGACACTTTTTTATTGCGTTAACGTTTGTAAATTATTAATGGTATTTTTTTTATAAAATTTTGATTTGGATTAAAACTAAAAATATAAATGTTTGTTGCTTTCAAATTATAACAAATCAAATTAATCGTGATTATTTATTTCAATGACACCAACAATATAACAAACTAAATGAGTATATTTATACGTACTTTTCATTATTTCAATTATACCCTCAAACAATTTTTCCTATAATAAAGATTGTTGTTGATGTCATTAAAAAAGTTGTTGTTGTTGTTGATGGCATATGATGGAGGTATCTCAGACTGCCAACCTAGTTGGGATGTCGATGATGCTTCTTGATTCCTGTCTTCTCTCCTTGTTTATCAAAAAAAAAAAAATATATATATTATATTTTTTGTTATATCGTTAGTGTCACTGAAATAGATAATAATGGTTAGTTTGTTTTGTTATAACTTGAAAACAACAAACATTTGTATTTTTAGTTTTAGTTAAAATTAAAATTTTATAAAAAAAACACCGTTCATAAATTTTCAAACTCCAACGCAATAAAAAGACCGAAAATACGGACAGGTCTTTGATGAACCAACCGATCTTTGATATGAATCCGCAAGCGTATTATTCTATCGAGTCAAAGTTTAATTTATAGCGTGTCATAAAAATATTTTTAGGCCTAAACCTAACTTTTTCGAAAGCCTCATATAACATATTAGCTTATGTAAGAACATATTTCATATGAATTGATACTAGCTCCGATTCCAATTATACAAAAAAAAATGTAGTTTTTGGTTTCGATTAAAAGGAGAAAAACTAACTCATTTTAATTTAAGAATTGTTTTTTTCTTGATAAGAACTTTGACCAAGCCAGCCATGGGCCATTAGGTCTTATGTGTTATGTATGAGGTAGATAGGTAGTGAAATGATTAGAGTTGGCTAGTGACCCTAATATATAAGAAATTTTGGTAACGTAACTCCAATAGGTTTAATCTTGTAGAAAGAACTAAAAAGTTGTATACATCAACAAATATAATCATTAGCGTTTCTATTGCAATGTGGGTAATATCTTGAACCATTATTGTTACCGGAGAATGTTTACCACAACCATAAGCCTTTCCTAAATAAGATGCATTAAAGAGAAGATTAGATTCATCAATGGAGGATGAATATGGAAAAACATCATTACTGCTTTCTTCTTGAATAACATGTGAATAGACCTTGTTCATAGAAGGAAGAGGATCTATCAAAGGAACTTGACTCTTAACAACTGAAAAATTATCATTCAGACTAATAAGAAACTGAATAACGTGATCTTCCATGCGGTAATTGTGAGTAGCACGCATGGCTTCACAATGAAATTGGGGTAAACTGGTACAATAAGACAAGTAAGTGTGGCTATCTATGAAAATAAATCAAGCACTCAGACACAAATAATTAATGTAATTTAACAAAGATCAAATTATGTGGTTATTCAAATAATTTGATCTCTAATTGAAACAAACATTAATCTGATTTTACTTCCTAATCAAAGGGCTAATGCTAAAAACTATAAAGCATATAAATATCTCTGCATGGAACAACATTAAGAAAGATCCTCCAGGTTGTTCTTAGTGCATTGGTAAACAAACATTTTGTCTAATCTTAAGGTGAGAAATTGTATATTTCACATGTCTATTTCCAAATAGATTTACAGCAAAATTGGCTCCTAAGAGAAAAGTTTAATTCCTCGATAATCAACTTCATTTTGGAGGCTAATTAGTACAACATATAGTGAGTAATAAGCCAAAACTTTATGTTTCACAGCCAACCGTGATTATGAGGCTGCAGCAGATGATCTTTGAGTCTTCAATCCAAACAGATCATCAAATAGCATTGGCGCCATGGGAGGAAGATTTGCTGGTCGAGGAGCCATAAAGTTTACTATCTTTTCATGAACATTATACCTTCAATAACAAGTCATTCAAAAACTTTTTCAGTTCTTAAATGCAAGATATATATGACAATGGTAGAAAAAGGAAATGTGTTGAGATCATTTTGTACCTTATCTTACGACTTTTTGAGGCACGGCGATCAACAATTTTTCTTTTTTTGGTTTGCATTCTTTTCAAAGCATAGAATGCTTTCTCTGTTCAAATGAAATAGCCAAAAATGAGAAAATGGACTCTCATACATGCTAAAGATTCTTATTTCAAGAAAGGTAACTGACAATTAGATTATGGTGAAGAAAAACAGCACAGCTAAATTCTAGCCTTTGAAAATATTGAGCTGATAGTTTGAGAATGGTAGTAGAATGAGGAAATACTGGACAATTAAACAATCCAAGTGTTAAAAAGTGCTACCAACACTCATTCTAACATTATATTTTCAATATTCCTTTCTTATTGTGTGAAATTTATTTGGACCCCACAACTTTATGATGAAATTATTCTCGAAGTGGTGCAACCTACATGAACTTAACCAAATAAAAAATTTAGTGTTGAAAAGAGTGTTAGAGTGAGTGTTGGTAAAAGTCAACCAAAAAGAAATTGTTTACCTGATGATGAAGGATCAATTGTCTCAAAAAATTCTTTCAATAATTGCTGATAAAATTCAGAATCGTCCAGAAGTTCAGGATCACCGTCAGCATGTGTTTCCTGAGCACAATTAAATTCAAAGCTGTGATGTTCAAAACTGAAATGACAAAAAAAAAAAACAAGGAGTATAACGAGGGGACGTGTAAAGTGAAAAAAAGGACTTGACAATATCACAACATTCCAATGTTACAAGACAAACTCAAGTACCTATATTGTAATTTTAAGTTATTACAAAATTAAACACAAACTTTAGTAAATGTATAAGGCTTACTGATTCATTAGAGTTATCATTGACCTCGGCAACCTGGACACATAAGCCGGTAAGTGTCAATGACAAAGGGTTATAAATCAGCTTCTTGCTGTTTTGAAACAACTAAGATTAAAACTGACTTACTGATCCAAATATTTTAATAACTGATCTTCTCAGTTGCATCTGCTTGATCATTCTACTGGGATCTCTCATATAAGCAGCAACTTGATGGCTGATATCCTGCAACACGAAACAAATCAGGAGTAAAATAATTGGCTTGTCACATAGTAAAAATTCACAGTCCAGTCACAGAACTTTACCTGATTAAAAGCATGCAATTTTCCTTTAATTGCAGCCGCACCGGTTGTCACTTGTGTCATCCTCTGCCATTTGTTGATTGACTTGTCTCTGAAAGTTGCCATACTGCAAGATACAATTGTGAATAGCATCAGCCAAACAGACAGGTAAAAGGAACAGCATGTGTTTAAGATAGAAATGCAGCTAAAGTGCAAAAGCTGCGGCATGGATAAGTTTCAAGCATAATTGACACAATGATAAGGCTCATGAAACCTCTATAGCACCGAAACTTTTGATAGAAGCCCTATCTAGTGTCTGACACCAACACATGTGATTCCATTCAATTATGCCATTTTTTTTCAAATTATTACCGGTATCAGTGTCATATCCGGTGTCTGTGCTTCATAGCATGAAACAAAAGATAAAAGTATAAAAAAATGCAATATTTAAAGAAAATGAATGCCTATCACAAAATAGGGCAGTTAGAAGGTTATAAAAATACCTGTTGTGCATCCGAGAAATCTGTGACCACTCTTGATCAGGATTGTCATCCAAAATGTTAGAAATTTCTAAATCTTTTGATGACCTTTCTGAACCTTCATTAAAAAAAACGAAAATTGGTTACTTTGGAAGTTAAAAGTCACACATTAGAACTTCATCATCTCCAACACAAATCGATGTTCTCAACAAAGTTGTCTAAGAGTTCATTAAAACAAAGGAAATTTTGGTTACTTTTGAAGAGTAAAGTCACATTAGAACATTATCATATCCGGCAAAAATCAATGTTTTCAACAATGTTGTCTTAGAGTTATTAAAAGAAAGTTTATTAACTTTGGAATTTGAAAGTAACATTAGAGCAATATCATATCTAGCACAGATTGATGTTTTGAACAAAGGCAAGTTTGCATAGTGTTATTTCTGCGTGCCAACAGTCGATAAAACGAATGAAAATAGACGCAGAATTCATCATAGTTTGAGCTAATATTAGCTAGAGGCCTATATAAAGAACAGTTGGCCGGTTCTCGACCCCCGTACAACTAATATATGAAACATTAGGCCAACATGGACACTTGTCAGTCCTCTACTCACAATACAATTATTATATGAATCCTCACCTCAGCAGCATTTAAGGCATTGAGATTTGCGAAACGGACTTAAACTTGCAATATATCTAAAATGAATTAAAAGATTGCTTAAAGCTAGAAGAGTTTTGGTGGACTCTTCATGTTAGGTTTCATATTTCTCCATCTGCTTTCAATCACAGTAAAGAGAAATATTTGGGCCAAGAAAGGAAAATAATCTACCAATTGGACGAGCCCCTTCCTATAATGATTGTAAGGAAGTAAATAGTATAGATTAACCATATAGACAGACAGATAACCGTTCCTATAGTAGTTCTTTCCTGACAAAAAAACCATAATTTTCAACTTATGACAGGCTCATGACATACACCCAACTTTTCCTTCTCTCCATTATTGCGACCATTTTCAGCTAGAATAACAAATGAGCTCTACTCACCATACTTCATAGATAAATCTGGCCAAATAGTATGATATATCTATGACAAAAGAAACATGTCGACATCTCATGAAAATCTTCAAAATGGGTAAGTTGCTGTAAGCTTCAAGTACATGAAGCCAAAATAGAAGCAAAGTATAAATCCCTTCCACATTCCTAAAGCAACTGTGGTACGAGTATTACCATTGCTTACTCAGAATAATATATAGATAACTCTAAATAGTAACTACAAAGACATGGAAAAAATATACAGAACTCACCATTACTGGCTTGAGCAACTGATGGATTCTTTGCAATCAGAGCCTGGAACACGAAAAAAAGATCAATGAATAAAGTGTCTTTTACATATACAGAGAATCACTTACTAATAAATTAGAGGAGATTGAACATATTAATGTCAATAAAACAAAATACAGACTTCATAGTCTTCATACGACATGACATGGACCTGGTTTGAAGAGTTTCAGCTTATGGGAGCTTCTCATTTAGAATAAGTTTATGGTTCTTCACTTACAAAAAAAAAATTTATAAGGTTATAGATGTTAGGACTTAAATTAAAAGAGAGCTTTAGAAAAAATTGAAATGCAATAGTTCATTCAACTTGAACGAGAAGCTATTTTTAAAATAACTGTTATCGTACGATTATTATCATATTTATTAGAGATTCAGAAAAAATTGAGACACAATAGCTCATGCAATTTAGATGAGAAGCTATTTCTAAATGACTCAGTTATTGTAAGATTATTATCATGTTTATCATTTCAAAGGTGTTTGTTGAGAAGTTCATCCAAACTAGCTCAGAGAGAAACATAGAAATGAAACAGCATTCTTTTATTTAGATTTTGACACATCCACACCTCTTGAAGTTCCAATATAGAATCCAAAGTCTCCTTGGAAGAAGTTATCAAATCTTCATATGCGCCTCTAACTGTCTCGTCTGATTCACAAAATGATTCTTTTATTGATTCCTGCAGAAAATTAACCATGTTTGGCCATGACAATTAGATGGATAAAATAGTAAATCCCATTGAATCACAAAAATGGGAAAGGAAAATACCTGGGGTAGCCTATTTGAATTTGAGAATGGCTTCTGAAGTAAGAATCTAAGCTCAAGAATTTTGTACCAGAGGGCCTTCAGTCAAAACAAATTTTGATTATAAACTCGATTATTTTACGGAAATTATAAACTCGCAATAGAAACCACAAAATAACACTAAAGCAGCCATGAAAGCTACAATTGACAACATATATATATGAGTTAAAAATTCATAAACAGAAGATTAAATAAGTGACAAAAAATCTCCAAACATAAAAGTCTACTCCATAATGAAACAGAAAGCACACCTTCTGGCTTTTCACAGCTTGTCCTTTCAGGAGATCTTCATCTTTGTGATGTTTCAAGTTCTTCAAAGTGTTTCTGAGGTCAAAAAGATAAAATTCTCATATTTCAGAATCCACAAAAGTTCATAGATTAAGCGATGGAAATAGTTCAATAAGCTCACTAACTTATTTCCTTTATAGAAAGGACTAGAATAAAACAATTAGTAAGATGATTCATAAGCCGTCATGTTGATAGAATACCAGATTTCTTATATTAACATCGCATAGAGCCCCAGATATTGCAACATTCCGCATTAATAAGAGAGCAATATCTCGCAGATATTATGTAACGCACAATATTAACAGAAGCAAACAATCTCAGTCAAAAAATACATACTCCCTCCGTTTTCAATTATAAGCAAATTGACTTTTTAGACTCATTCAATTAATGATGTATGTGGTCTATAATATACTCCCTCCGTTTCAAAATGAGTGTCGCTTTAGCCAATTGCACACATATTAAGGAATGGAATAAAGTAGTCAAATGTCATAGCAATTTTACCAAATTATCCTAATCAACTATTGGTTTGTTTTTCATTAAAGAAAAAATAATACTTTGAAAGTAGTGTAACATAGTATTAATTGAAGGGTACAATTGAAAAGAAAAGGTTATTATTGCATTGGAAACTGAAAGTGACATTCATTTTGAAACAACTTTTTGGGCTAAAACGACACTCATTTTGAAACGGAGGGAGTAGATCACATACATCATTAATTGAATGAACCTAAAAGTCAAAATTTGCTTATAATTAACAACGGAGGGATTAAGACATTTTGGAACAACAACAACAATAATCAACTAAGTAGTTTTTGCTGATTAGATAGTCCAAGGGTATGATTCAATAAGAATATTAGATAGTACCTAGTTAGTAGCAGAAAAACAAACAGATTAACATATGCAGAGTATTTTAGTAAAAACATGTATTTAGTGCAGGTTAAACTTATCCTGAACACAAATAGAACCAGTAAAACAAATAAAATGTTAAACCAGAAACAAAGTCTTCAACTGAAACAAGTCCAAAATAAAGTAACCTAACTCTGAAACTCTGAATCTAGCAATAAAGGAAAACCGAGTAATAGAAAACTCCTTCTCCCACCATGACAGATTTCCTAGAAGCGGCTGGACCCATCGTGGTTCTATTTGTAAGCTATGAAGCACCGACATAAACATGCATGGACACTAGACACAACACTAATAGTGACACATTTATACACCGTTAATAGTTTAAGAAAATCGAATTGATTGAATTGAATATAACCATATCTCGGTGTCAAACACCCACACGTCAGCCAAACACCAAACCATCCCTTAATTTGAAGTATATGTGCTACATAGAATGTATGTAGGTCTGAAGCATGGATACTTGTAAAACAGTGAAGTACCCATACCAGGTACGGACCTTGTATTTGCAAATGCAACTATGAATATTGCAATCGCTATCTATGTATGAAGCACCAACACTTCACATTAAAAGCGTTTTTTATGTCTGACACATGTCGATGTCCGACACCAATACATGTGCTACATTCAATCACTTCCATTTTCATAAATTATTACGGTATCTACATGTCAGTGTGCAAGCAATGTCTGTGTCACTGTCGGTGTTTCAAAGCTAGTTAACGACAACAACAAAAACAAATCAGCCTTATCCCACTAAGTGGTGTCGACCATATGGATTAAAACAACCCCATAATTTTCTAGGATCTTCCTCTGGCTCTAGTGATTTGACTACCCTCCATCTGATCTACTCTCCTTACTACAAAATCCACAATTCTCCTATCTACATACCCAAACCACCTAAGCCTAGTTTCCACCATATTTTCTACTGTAGATGCTACCCAAACTCTCTCTCTCTCTAATGTTCTCATTTCTAATCTTACCCCACCTAGTCTTACTACACATCCAACGCAACATCCTCATCTCTGCTACACTTACTTATTTCCATGTGGGTTCTTTACAACCCAACACTTAGACTCTCATACAATACAACACTGTCAATCTTATAGCTAGCTAACAATATAAATGAAAATAACATCAACAATAAAAACAAAATCGTATGCATCGATTACAATCTTACAGCTCCTGTTCCTGATGATGAAGATCCTTATACTCTTTCTCAAGTTGTTCCATTTCATCATCTCTCCATCCATTTTCCTCTTGTCCATCATCTTCTTCTCCCTCATCCTCTCCATCTTCCTCCTTCTCCTCCTCCAACTCGCTATCATCATTAACCTACACCACAAAAATCAAAATTTAAAAAAAAAAAAAAAAAAAAAAAAAAAAAAAAAACGAAATAACAACAAAATTGGAACAGTGAATGAATTGCTACCTCGTCATAGGACATATCATCATCATCATCGTATTCATCTAAATCACTGTCACTTTTTTGCATATTTTTAGATTTTTTTGCAGAACTACTACCCATTTTTGTAAAACCTAAACTTAATTTTTTTTATGAATGAAAAAGGAAATTATACTCCTACCACAGTGTGGAGGTTCGGGGTTTAGGGGGGAAAAAGCGCTTATCAAAACAGAGAGGCGTGGCTGCAACGGAAGGGAGAGGGAGACAAGGGTTTTAGGAGTTTATACTGCTACTATTTTATTTTTTAATTTTTAAATTATTAAACGCTTTGTTGAAAAAAATTTTTTTTTTTTTTTTTTACGAAAGTTGAAAATACGTTGTGTTTTAACTTTTTAATTCGATTTTAATGTTAAAAACAAAAAAAATTATTATATCGAAGATAAACCTGTATCAACTCATTCAACCCAAATCGTATTCACCTTGAGCAGAACCAAAACCCTCACTCACACTTGACCTCCCTGATAACAACAGGAACAGTCTCCAATCCATATCTTCATTGTTGACTCTCTTAACAGATGAGTTCTAATCAAGTATTAATTTCTGAAAATTAGAAGTTAGGAACATACATATCCAATTGTATTAAGTTGTTATCGACCCATGGGTAGAAAGTAGAAATCTGGTGGGGAATCTTATTGCATATAAATTCTTAATTAGAGATTAGAAGGAATATACAAATTATACAGGTATATAATTTAAGTAAATTATATGTGGAATCAATTTAGGGGTTTCTGAACCATAAACATAATTCACACCTAATTAGATTGTGTGGGTTCTGGAAAGGGAATAACATATGGATATGAATCTCTATTTAGTAGTAAGCCTCTAGTTCAATAATATATATCCGGATGGTATTTCACGAACAGTGGATCTTCTTATAATTAACATGATTAAAGGATACTAGTTACTAGTCAGGTAACTAAGCAAATCAAGGATGATAATTAAAAGACAAATTGTTGTGAGGCATAAGGGCATCCCAAAACACATGGGATGTCTTAAGTATGTTCGATAAGTGCAGGTAAATGGGGCGTCATTTATGATTTATTAGTCTAACTTATCGGTTGGCAACCATCTAAGTACACTCATGCTCGGGTGGACTTTTGCAATACGCACATATAACTAAATGATGATAATACCTTAATGTAAAGGGTTGTGTTGATGGTCAAGTTCTCTTGTAGATATAAACTTTGTTATTCATACTCTTATGAATACATATGTATAATGATGAGATTATAGTATCTAGGTATTATCAAATAGTTAGTGAGAATTTTATATGCAAGAGCTTAATAATTATTGTCGATGAGGCGAGGTACAAGTATGATTTATTTATGAATTCACTGAGATGTATTCTCATTCCAATTAGTTTGCATGTTTACAGATAAGTGAACTGATAAATCCAAGGCGAAGGAGACTTGAGGAGTTGTTCGACGTGGCAGCCTTTCTCTTAGTTTCGTTTACTTTTATTCGTTAATACTTTGAAGTACGTGACTTGGTACTCCTTTGGATACTTCATGTAATAAGTACTATGTTTATTTGAGTTTTAAACTTTGAGTTTCAACCAATTGCTAGTATCTTAGCAGACATTTCTATATTATATTCTAGTTAATATTATGGAGTGTTACATTTCGAACTTCGAACTAGAATTTCGAACTTCATGTAGATGCGAGTTTTAGCTCTATGCCGCAGATCCAATAATGCAATTAATAATACTACCTCCGGTCCTATTTATAAGAGAAATTTAGGTCAACAAAAGTGAATGTATTTGGACTGAATTTTTAACTAGATACATCAACTTTTGTTGACCCAAAATTCTCTTATAAATAGGACCGGAGGGAGTATTAATTAGTTTTTTTCCCATCTTTTTAAAATACTCAATAATGGAGAAAGGATCCAAATTTCTTTCAGAATGAACAGCTCACCTTCCATATATCCATACCATATTAATAGTCATAAGATATTAATGGTCTCTATTGTCACCATCCCACACCAAATTGATAACCACTTAACATAATTTATTGCTCTTTATAAGCTTGTTTCTTTTGGACGTGGACTTATAAGCTTGTCTTTTTCTCATTCTTTATAAGTTCTTAAGCATCATGTTAGGAGTGGCAATTTTTCTATGGAAAGAAAGATCCTATTATCTCTTTTCCTACGGTTAAGGATTCAATTAAAGAATTAAAATAAAAAATATTTCAAAAATAAAAATGCATAAATTATGTGTGTGCAAAAAATCTGAATTTAGTGCCATAACTTATATCAAACAAAATATATTTTTTCGTTATTTTTTCTTTTAGAATCGTCCTAAATTTTCATTCAAAAAATTTGTATATCTATAACGAGAAATCTCATATATCACAAATTTGATGGGGGAAGGACTCGCGATTTCTTTGTAACAAATTAAAATTTCTTTCGCCCAAAAAACATATTTCGATGAACGGATGGTATTACTAACTTCAATATCTTGTTATGTTTTTACTTATGCCGTGTGATTCCATTTCTCTACACATTTATCAATTTCCATCTAAAAAACCTACCATTTGACATAAAATAAGTGGAAATTTACGCAAAAGTATAAAGAAATCAAGACACACATTACATATAATTCTTTTTAGCTTTTACATACAAAATTTGGTGAATATACAAACATGAAATGGTTGATTACTTAGCAGTTAATCAACAAAGAAGATTCTTTTCTCTACACCCCAACTCATTCAAGTATATAATAACGTATTGCCTTAGTCTTGTTATGGCCCAAAAACCTTTCTCAAATAATATTCCAAATAAAGATGGTAAAACTCAAACCACAACAAGGGCAATGATGTCATTAAAATAAAACGGTGCATAATTGTCAAAGAGACATCTTGAATTCTACCACATTGTATTAACCAAATAATGACCTTAAACTTTTGTAATAAATAAATAAAATAAACAATTTTTTTTATGCAAATCAGATATTTACACATGAAACCGTAGAGATTAATGTCTTGAATTCGATATAATCGTGTTAAATGAAAAAAAATTCATTAAAAGATTTAACATTACTTTTTGTTTAAAACTGAATTCAAATTCTAGTTTTCCAAAAAAAAAAAAATACATTACCTCCAAACATTTAAAAAACAAGGATCTGCTAACCGGTGCTTCCGGGGCACTGGTTAAGCATACCATAAAATGAATTATTATCATAAATGGAAAATGTTTTTAACTTTATTATCAATTAATTACACTATTTCAATGCATTAACTATTATATAATTTCATTTTTCATATCCTTAACCAGTGCCCCAGAAGCACCGGTTAGCATTTCCCAAAAAACAATTACTTTAAGACTACAACAACCTTAAACTTTTGTGAAGAGGAAAAAAAAGGACAATTACCTTAGACATTTAACCAAACAAAATTACCTTAAACTTTCCTAGTAAAAACAAACAATTACCTTAAATTTTTGTCCAGAAAAAAAAAAACAATTACCTTAAACATTTACTATGTTCCACATGTCTGTCCCTAATGTTAGACTTTCTCTCTCTTCTCAACCAAAGTTTCTTCTTTTCTTCCTTTTTCTTCATTTTCACACAAATTTCAAGAACACCCGTTTCACAAAATCTCAACTTTTCTTCATCAATGGCGGATCCAATCCCAATCACAAAACCCCATTTGCGGATCCAACCAAAACCAATCAAAAAAGGTAACTCTTGTTCAGATTTCATCATAAAGTTTCTATTTTTAGCAATTTTCATCATTGTTCTTCCACTTTTTCCTTCACAAGCTCCTGAATTTTTGAACCAACCCATACTCACCAAGTTATGGGAGCTTCTTCACCTTCTTTTCATTGGCATTGTTGTTGCTTATGGTCTTTTTAGTAGAAGAAATGCTGAATTAGAAACTAATGATAGTGATAATAATAGTGCTAATTATGTTTCTAAGTTTTTTCCTGCTTCAACTATTTTTGGTGATGAATGTGAAATTGAGAATTCATGTGGGTTTGATGAGAATAAGATGATGCATTGTTGGAATGATGGGTCTAACTCTAATGAGGGTGGTAATAGTAGTACTGCTGGTGTTTTTGATGAACAGTACAATACCGAAAAATTGTCGAATTCTGATGATAATTTTGGTTATTCAGTTGGTTTTGATGGTGGAAATGATGGAACTAATGTGGTTCAATCTTGGAATTCTGAGTATTTTTATAGTGAGTCTGTTGTTGTTGCTCAACCTTACTTTGGTAATGTTGAATGTGGTGAGGTTGTTGGTCATAAACCTCTTGGATTGCCGGTTCGAAGTTTGAAATTGGTTGAAAGAGAAGTGGATGGTGTTCGTAAATATTTCAATGAAAATGGAAGTGATTCGAGTTTAGGTTCAAGGCGTTCATCTAAGAGGTTAGATGTGATTGAAGATAGGGAATTTGGAGATATGGATCCTACCAATTTGGAGGAAAAGTTTAATGATGCTTCTGTTGGTGTTGGTGGAATTGCTTCACCTTCGCCTATCGACTGGAATTCGAGGTTTGGAAGGATTGAAAGGGAAAACGTTTATGGCAATGTTAATGGTCCATTGCAGTTTCGGCCTCTTTCGGTTGATGAGACTAAGTTTGAAGGACTTGGCACGTACTCTTCACAGTCTACAACATCTTTCTCTTCTAATGCTGGTATGTATTCTTCTTCGTTTGATTCGATTGCATCAGATAATATCAATATGTATTCCTCTTCGTTTGATTCGATTGCATCGGATAATATCAACACGGGTTTTCAAGAGGAAGAAATGAGACAGCAGAAGGAGGAATCCTATGTGCCTGCTTTGGAAAAGAAGAATTTTCGAGACAACAGTGTGAGACGGAGGAAGACTTCTTCGTTTGTGCCTGCTCGAGAAAATATGATTTTCGAAGAGGAAGGTATGGAACAAAGGATTCAAAGAAGAGATTCGGGGAAGAAGGTATCCGAGGGCCGATCTTTAAGAAACAGAAGAGTAGGTACTAAAGGGAAGCATGCTGCAAATTTAAGGCCAATGTCTGTTGATGAAACTCAATTTGTCGAATTGCTTAGTTCACAGTCTTTCCAGTCAACAGGATCTTTTTCTGCCAACGCGAGAATGTATTCTTCGATGGACTCAATTTCTTCAGACACTATAGACTTCCAAGAGGAAGTTGTGGAACAAAAAGAGACTTCCCCTTTGCATACTTCAGAAAATATGAATATCCAGGAGGAAGATATGCATACTTCGGAAAATATGAATTTCCAGGAGGAAGATATGGAGCACAATAACACTTCCTATGTGCATGCTTCAGAAAATGTCGGTTTCCAAGTGGAAGATTTGGGACAAAAGAAGACTTCATTTGTGCCTTTTTCTGAAGATATGAATTTCCATGAGGTGGATTTGGCGACGAAAATTTCTCAGGTATCTTCAGGAAATGAAACAATGGAACTTAGAGGGAAATATGCTGCTGTTTCTCATCCTTCGCATTTCAGGCCAATATCTGTTGATGAAACTCAACTTGAGTCACGTATTTCACGGTCTTTACAGTCTGTGGGATCTTTCTCATCTCACACGAGTAACACAAGTTTGCGTTCTTCCGTAGATTCTGTTTCATCAGAAAATATGAATCCGCTGCAGGAAGGTTTAGGGGAAAAGAAGAGCTTGCATGGATCTTCTTCCTCTTCTTCTTCGTCTTCTTCAAGTTCACCTTCATCTTCGGCTAGAAGGAATGCCGAAACTTCATTGCAGCCATTTGTTAGCTTGCTACACGATGACATGAAGAGTAATCTGAATGATGACTTCAAGAGTAAAAGTGGGACCGCAGGCGAGGATCCATCTGGGAACAAAGAGTCGGTGATGCATGGTTTGCATTCGGACTCAGACAGGCCAACAAGTCTAGCAAAAGCTCTGTCAAGGGGGAAATCAGTTAGAACAAGAAGAGCCAGTGGATTGCCTTCAGGGACGACGAAAGTTGATGAAACGTCTAGCAAGCAAACCGATGAAAAGGTTGTTGTAAAGAAGCAGAATAATGTTGATACAGCAATGAGAAAAGATAAAATGAGAAGTAGAGAACCAGATCTTCTATTCAAAGGGATCAGTAAGAAAACTCTTGATTGCTATTTTCCTAACCATGATGAGATTATGTTGCCGAGTCATCGTAAGAGAGATAAACCAGAACCATCCAAGAGTGAGTATAAGGAAGACTCGGACAACAAGCTTGAGAGCCTCCAGAGTAGCTCGGACGAAGATGTGGTGTCTGAACATGTCAATGATTCAGGATTGGATTCTGAGGTGGATAAGAAAGCTAGTGAATTTATCGCCAGGTTCAAAGCTCAAATTAGGCTTCAGAAAATTGGATCAATTGAAAGATCAAAAGGTCAAAAAATCTTTGGTGATAACAATGTTAGGTGACTTGTAAACTATATTGTTGTACTCTCCATTAGTTCATTTAACCAGATGAATATGAAGTTCATCAAGAGGTTTTTTCAATATCGTGTTTCATTGAGCTTTCTTCATTTTAGGAGATCCTGTTTATAGTTCAAATTCTGTTATTTTGTGGCAGCAGAACTTCCACTTGTTTATTTTCACATACAACTAATTGCTTTCTTGTGCCTCTTTTTCTTTCCCAAGTTAAATATTACCATCTTTATTTTCTGTCTTCTGTAACATAAATTGGTAAGAAGAATCTGGTTGCGATGTTTTTTTTCTAGATACAAGCTACAAAATGATAGGATCAATTGATATCAGGTGTCAAGGTTGAGACTTGAGTCTCGACACCAAATTGTATCCATCCATTTTATTTTATTTTTAGTATTAAAGGATTGAGGTTTACACGAATTCGAAGAAGCATTCTTAGTTAAGTATGTGTCCTTCAAGCTTAAAGCCATATTATAATGCAACTTAGTGGTGTCGCATACTGTCTATGCTTACTGCTATGCTGTGTTTATTCATTATTTCTTGACAGGATTGGCAAGGGTTGAATAAAATTATGTCATCGATATGATGCTCGAAAATATAAATGGAATGAAAGAAAAATGTTAGCATTCTCAGCAATGATATTTTTGTAGGTATAAAAACTGGTGCTGGAATTACTCTTGCATAAGTTGTGTCATTACTCATTTGTAGCCATAACATAAATAACAAACCATTCAATATGTCAACAGCTAACAATTAAATTCAACTCTATTAAACCTACATAACTGCTGTTATCACTCTAAGTTAAGATCATTATCATTAACTATGTATGAATGAATCAGGGAAAATTACTCTTGAGATCTTTTAGATTATTTAATTGCAACAAATTAGTCTTCTACTATTTTGTTATAACAAACTAATCCTCAGAAGAGTTGTTCAATCAGTTCCACTCATAAGTTTATTGTTCAACTTCCACTTTTGTTTTTCTTCATTTTTGTTATATTAAAATATGAATTTTCTTCTATTCTAATTAATTACTTTAAAATACTGATAACAGATAATCTTACATTATTTTTAACATATTTGTCAGTCATTTTTAGAACAATTACATATGGTTTTCGGGATATTTTGAAATATTTTCATTTCAAGTCATGTTATGTTAGTTTTCCCAAAACCAAACAGTTCTAGGGTGTTTTTGATGTAATTCAAGACAAAATCATGCAAATCGGCAAAGCAAAACATCTTATAAGGAGTTAGGAAGACAATGAATAAAGATTCAAGAGGCCTCTGGAGACATTACATGAAGGAGAAATCATTTTCCAAGCCGCACAATAAGTTCCATAGAAGAAAACATCAAAAAAGACGAAGAAACCGACTATTACATGCAGAAAATAGTGTTGAGCGCCCCCCGAGTGCGCAAAAATACACTCACACACCCCGGGTGTGATCCATGCGCCCCCGAGTGTGGTCTATGCGCCCCAGGATGTGTTGTAACCAGAAATAACTGATTTTTGCTACTTTTTGGTAGAAAAATCCATTTTTTCAACCCAAACCCACTTGAAAACAAACCTATAAATAAAAGTCCTCCCACAAATTCTAATTCATAACGAAATGGTTCAAGAGGAAGACAAGCACCAGAGCTTCAAGGAATGAGTCTCTCTCTTCATCCTTAGTCTCTAGGGTATGTTTTATTTTCCTTAATCTCTAGGTCATGTTTTATTTCTTTTGTAATTTGTCTTTAGTTATCATGAGTAACTAAACGTCTAAACCCCATTGGGTAGGGTGGGTTATAAGATGAACATTTATTTTATTTGTTGGATCTATTTAATTTAAGTCTTTTTTATCTCTCAAAAAAAAAAATTAAGTCTTTTTCTTCAATTATTTTATGTGTCCTATTTAATTTTATTATGCTAAATATTTAATGCTTTCACTCGAATTAGGGCATACTTGTGATAATGGTAACCAGTACTCAAATTAGGGAGGTGACATACCTAAGATAACAGTGAGTACTTACTCGAATTAGGAAGTACCTAAGATAATGATCGATAATCCACCCAATTAGTGAAATTACAATACCTAAGAAAACGGTGAATGAACTTAGGATTAGGAAAAAACCTAATTGACACAGCATAATAATTTTACCCTTTACATCCTTGGTAAGTGGCAAAGGAAACACGTGTTGACCCGGTTATTAGAACTATCAAGAGAGGGTGAGTTGATGAACTTCTAAGATTCATAAATGATGGAACCTTTAGGATAAATTTAGGAACTCTAATCTAAGTATTTGCTTCAATTACCTTTGAGAGAGAAAGATCCCACACTACATGCTAGTGAATGTGTACGAAACTACTCTAGGATTGACGAACAACCGTATAGTGCCTTAACCGACGTGTGAATCTGGTGCAACTCAACAGCTGGAGGGGATAAAACCCAACAAACTCATTGACTTGGATAAATACCATTTAACCAATCCCTGAATAGATTGATTGTTATTTAATTCCAACAAATAGATAGAGCGAATTTGAAGAATCTTAATCACCACTAAAATTATGCAGGCAAAAACTCAAGCTCACTACTTATCTCGTATTTAATAGTCGTCCTTCTTTATGTACTTTCTACACTTTATTTGGTCCCTATAAATATATCAACTTTTCGTTTTAGTCTCTCTAAAATTTTCCTTCAATTTTAGTCCCTAAAAAATTTTCCATCTTCACTTTTGGTCCCTCTTTTAAAGTAAACTCATATGTAGAATTCATATTTTTGAATCAAATTTTTCTGAAAAATTCATAATATTAATAATCTCTCCAAAAAAAAATTGAATTTTTTAACAAATAATGAATTTAATATGAATTTTTATATTATTTATGGTTAAAAATTCATATATAATTTATGTTTACTTAAAAAATTCTAATTTTTTTTTTTGGGAAATGTTTTTACAATATTCTACACATTTCTGTACAATTTCATTAAAAAAAATTAAAATTTACTTTAAAATAGGGATCAAAAGTAGTGATTCAAAATTTTATACGGACTAAAAGTTGAAGGAAAATTTTAGTGGGACTTAGAAGAAAAGTTGGTATATTTATAGGGACCAAAAACATATTTAACCCTATTTTTAAATAAAATTTTTCAGAAAATGTATAATATTATAAGGATCTCTCTCAAAAAAATTTAGAATTTTTTACCAAAACATGAATTAAATATGAATTTTTATATTGTTTTGTTAAAAAATTCTAATTTTTTTTGGATTACGATATTCCATACATTTTTGCACAATTTCATTAAAAAATACAAAAATTTACTTAAAAATAGGGACCAAAAGTAATGATTGAAAATTTTATATGGACTAAAAGTTGATGGAAAATTTTAGATGGACTAAAACGAAAAGTTAGTATATTTATAGGGACCAAAAACATATTTAACCCTTTTTTTAAACACGCATATGTTCCTTTTTTAGGTTTTTGTAAGAAACTAATTTAATATTCTATCTTAAACTACTTTTTTTATTTTTAGTTTCCAGACGAAATCAATTTCTCAAACTCACACACATAACTTAAAAGTCTTAGATTCACACAAGACGTTTTACAAATATTCCCCTGAAGTTTTGCACTTATGTGCAAAATGCCTCTCAAACTTAAAAATATATATTATTTTTTTCTTAAAAACAAACAATTAATAGTTAAATATTAAAGTTAACTATTAATTTTGTAGTTTGGAAAAACCACATACATATATACATCAAATTATTTTTAAAGTTACATGTGATTAATATATTACTGATGTCCTGCAACAACAGGTAACTAATACTGGTTTGACCTACAAATGCAAGTTATAAGACCAACACAAAAAAAATACACTACTCCTATGGTAGGAGACCTATTAAGGTCTCCCACCGGAAACGTGCCCTTGCTTTCATATACCTCTTTTTCTTTCTAAACTTAAATCTTACAATCTTTATTTTTGGTCTTCTGTAACATAATTTGTTAAGAATCTGATTGCGATGTTTTTTCTAGATACAAGCAACAAAATGATAGATATCAGATGTCAAGGTTGTATCCATCCATTTTTTTAGGATTAAGTGATTGAGGTTTTTTCATTAAAAAGATGAATTTGAAAAAGTATTATTAGTTAAGTATAATATAACAAAATAGTAGAAGACTAGTTTGTTACGATTAACATGATCAATTGATTATGATCTTGACAGAGATGACGTATAATATAACATCTTGCTGTATTATATTCTTGAAAGGCAGTTAGAACAAGAAGATATGTGATTTCCAAGGTAATAACCACATATTAATGATGTATGTAGCTCATATTATGATCTACATACATCATTAATTGAATAAACTTAAAAAATAAAATTTGCTTATATTTTAAAACGGAGGGAGTACTTGCTTCCGGAGGTGGGACAGATGTACCCATTATTACTCACCTTCTACTTTTATTTTTCTTCATTTTTGTTATATTAAAATATGAATTTCCTTCTATTCTAATTAATTACTTTAAAGTACTAATGACAAATCATCTTACATTATTTTTAACATATTTTCAGTCATTTTTAGAACAATTGCATTTGGTTTTTGAGATATGTTGAAATGTTTTTATTTCGAGTCATGTAATTATGGTTTTCCCGAAACGAAACTGTTCTAAGGTGTTTTTGATGTAATTTAAGACAAAATCATGCAATTCGGCAAAGCAAAGCATCTTATGAGGATTTAGGAAGACAACAAATGAAGTTTGAAGATGCCTCTGAAGACATTACATGAAGGAGAAATTATGTTCCATGTCCCAAAATAAGTTCATGGAAAAAAATCAAAAAGACGAAGAAATTGATGATTACATGCAGGAAATAGTGCTGACCGCCCCAGGTGTGCAAAAATATACTCATAACCCCTAGGTGTGCAAAAATATACTCATAACCCCCAGGTGTGATCCATGCTCCCCCGAGTGTGGTATGCGCACCGCAGGATGTGATGTTACAGGAAATAACTGATTTTTACTACTTTTTAATGGAAAACCCCAGTTTAATTTGCAAGCCAAACCCACTTAAAAATAAACCTACAAATAAACTCCTCTCACAATTTTTTATTCAGAACGAAATGGTTTGCGAGGAAGGAAAACATTAGAGCTTCAAGGAAGGAGTATCTCTCCTCATCCTTAGTCTCTAGGGTATGTTTTATTATCTTTAGTCTTTAAGGTATGCTTTATTTCTTTTGTAATTTGTTTTAGTTATCATGAGTAACTAAACCCCATTAGGTAGAATAGGTTCTAAGATGAACCTTTATTTTATTTGTTTGATCTATTTAACTTAAGTCTTTTTATTCAGTTATTTTATGAGTCTTATTTAATTTTGTTATGTTAAATATTTAATGCTTTCACTCGAATTAGAGCATACATGAGATAACGATAACTAATCACTCAAATTAAGGAGGTGACATACCTAAGATAACAGTGAATACTTACTCGAATTAGGAAGTACCTAAGATAATGAGGATAATCCACCCGAATTAATGAAATTGCAATACCTAAAAAAATGGTGAATAAACTTAGGATTAGGCAAAAATCTAATCGACATAGCATAATAATTTTACCCTTTACATCCTTTGTAAGTGGCAGAGGAAACAAGTGTTGACCCGATTATTAGAACCATCAAGAGAAGGTGAGTTGATGAACTTCTAACATTCGAAGATGATGGAACCTTTACGATAAATTTAGGAACTCTAATTTTAGTATATGCTTCAATTACTTCTAAGAGAGCAAGACCCCACACTTCAAACTAGTGAATGTGTACGGAACAACTCCAGGATTGACGACCAACCGTATAGTGCCTTAACGGACGTGTGAATCTGGTGCAACTCAACAGCTGGAGGGGATAAAACCCCACAAACTCATTGACTCAGATAGATACCATTTAACCAATCCCTGAATAGATGGACCGTTATTTAATTTCAACACCAAAAGATAGAGGGGATTTGAAAAATCCTAACTACCGCTAACATTTTGCAATCAAAAACTCAAGCTCACTACTTATCTTGTATTTTATAGTCATCCTTCTTTATGTGCTTTCTACACTTTATTTGTAGTAATTTGAGCAAATCATGTCCATTATTATTAAAAGTTATAAGTCTCACATAGGACATTTTTACGAGCTTTTGAGTCTTTATAAACTAATATGTAATATAAGTTAGAAAAAACGACTTTTGAAAATACAAGAGGTTGTGTTGCTCTTGATGATTTATCTTATATTCATATAACATAAGTTATCACTGTAGCACGAAAGCACGAGTCATGTGTTTTCCTGTTTCTTTTTTTATTTTTAGTTTGTAGACAAAATCAATATCTGAAATTCATACACACAACTTAAAAATCTTAGATTCACACCGGACTTTATAAATTATAACACATGAAAGAGTGATATAATTCTATATTTTACTCTTTCTTATTTTTCAAGCATGTGTATGTTCGATTTCCACATTTTTTAAAAACTAATTTAATATTTTATCCTAAACTAAAACACAAAAACTACTCTTTTTTTTTTTTTTTTGCGTTAATCCACTGGTTTCCAGTGGAAAGAGGCCTTGGTAATCCGGAGTTCGATCATGAGATAAAGATAGTCTGATCAATAATTATTCTACCTAGCAATCGAACTTGAGTTTCCTGAATAATTTAGTTCTTGGTGAAACTCATTAACAACTTGAGTTTAATTGCTTGTTAAAAAAAAAAACACTAAATGAATGTGGTACATGAATGAAGCCGTTTTTCTCTTAAACACTTTTGTTGGGCAATTTTAAAGAGAACTTCCACTTATTTATTTTAACATCCAACTAATTGCTTTCATGTACCTCTTTTTCTTTCTAAAGTTAAATTTTACAATCTTTATTTTTCGTTTTCTGTAACATAATTTGTTAAGATTCTGGTTACAATACTTTTCTGGATACAAGCGACATAATGATAGGATCAATTGATATCAGATGTCGCATACAACTTGAGTCTCAACACCAAATTGTATCCATCCATTTTATTTTTTTTAATATGAAGTCATTTAGGTTTATTCATTAAAGACAGAAATTTGAAAAAAGTATTCTTAGTTATGTCTCCCTCAAGCTTTAAGACATATCCCTCTGTTCCAGAAGCATAGTAAGTATGTATTGGATTGAAATATCTACATATATTGTATATTTCTTAGCAAATCTTCTAAGTAAAGAATATAATCAAATGAATAATAATGCAGGAAATATTTATTAATAGCTTGAGTTTTACTCCTCACTCAGTTCTCAAGTACTAATGCTCATTTGTCACCAAATATTTTTCTCATCTCTTCTGCTTTACTTCTGTAAACCTTTCCTTCTGCTTTTGCATCACTGATCTCAAAGCCTTGTCCAAAGATTCCATAGAAAACTTCTCATCATATTCATTTTTAGTTACTTTCACTCCCACAATTTTTTCTTCCAAAACTCTAGCAATCAAACCTTGTTCATTTTGCAAAAGCAACATAATAAGTGGACATTTAAGTCTCACCATTGTTGTAATTCCTTTCGTTACGGTATTCAAATGAAAAAGAAAAATTGCATAGTGGCCTTTTGTAAATTGCAATACTTAAACTCACTACTTATCTAGCATTTTACAGTCCTTTGTGTGCTTTCTACACTTTATTTCTAGTAGTTTGAGCAAATCATGTACATTCTTTGTGTGTTTTATATTTGATACTCATATAAATTATTATTTACGAAATATAACGAATAATTTAAAACTATGAGCAGTGCTAAAGGACACGACAATTTCCTGCCCACGAAACCACACGACCAATACGTGACTTCACTCCCTTTTTTATAATTAAGTTTTAATTAAAATAAATAAAAATATATTAAATCTATACCTATTAATAAAGGCAATACATCTATTTGGTGTAGCCTATTTTACTTTCCACTAATACCCTTGGTGGTTTTTGTTTTTTAGATTTACATAACTTCTTGCAACTTCTGAAAATGACAGTTTCATCTGCATTTGAAATGAATATATCACATATTTTCTTCCAATATTTGTCTTCTCTCCTTCCTTCTCTCACTATTCATTGATTATTTTTAGAGTAAAAAACTGTCAACAAAAACAATAGTAGAAACAACAACTCTCCTCCTTTCCATTCTCTTATAATTTGTTAATTTATTCTTGGTTTTAATATATTTTTCCTTCAATTCCCTTTTGTAGAGCAATCGAACATTAATACACATGCACATAGGATATTAACTACAAGAAGAAATAAGGTTTGTTTTTCATTCCAATATAATTATGTTTTCTTCTTTTCAGATTATATCCTTTTTTTATTAGATTCTAATTGGTATTTGCTTTGATACCAATATCAACGGGACATTTTAAACTGGCACATACATATAATTGCATACTCAACAAGATAGACAAAGGAAGATTTGAGAAGTATCACTTATGCATTGATGATTGATTGTTTGGACATTTCAAGGAAAAATTATGCATTGATGAAATATGCAATAAGATCGGACAAAATTATTTTACGATGCCCGTCTTCACTGTAAAATAAAAAATATTAATCGGTGCATTTTTAACAAAATATGCAATATATATGTATGATGAACACTTCAACTCTATACATTTGATAGAAAACCCCTCTTCTTTTTATTTGTTTCCTTTCCTTTCATTTATTTAATTTATTATGTTATTGTTTCCCACGTTAATGGATGGTGAAATATGCTCTGTTTGTTGAGGAATTTTCTAGGAGTATGTATACTTATAGTTTCTTGCACTTTTTTATTTATAAATTCTTCTAAACGAGTATGCATATGGTGGTTTAACCCTCATTATATAAAAATATTCCAAAAAGAAAAAACAAACATGTGAAATTCAAGTTGGTTACCATATTTCAAAATCATCATGTAACTTCTCTTCGACATGTAACTTCTCTTTGAATTGAAACACCGCTAAGATTAAGAAATGGGTAAGATAAGGAGATTAAAATTTGACATTTTTGTAACACGGAATTGCCATCGAAAAACATGGTTGTCGCATTGTAGCGCCGCAGAAGCAAATTGATTGTTGGAATATCCATCTTTCACCTAGGAGACGGTGGTTATTCGAGCGTTGCACCATTTTTGTGACAATGAATATTCATATTCACTCATGACTTCTCTCTATATCTTCTCTATGTTTGATGATTGTTTTTTTTTTTTCCGACATTTTTATTTGGTTTTATGTGTTTTCAACAATTCCATGGTAATGGATATATCTTTCTTTCCTTTTAAGTTGAAATCAAGGCGTTTGTGTTGCATGGATCAATGAATAATATTTGGGTCATATATAGCCATGTTGATTCTCATTTTGATAAATTGCAAAGGTGATACACTCTTTTCATTTTTTTTGAAAGGATGATACACCCTTTTGATATATGTAAGAGTTTATTGTAAATCAAATTTAATCAATAGAAAAGGAAGTAACAACGTAATTTGGTGTGACAAATAATTCATGATTTTTTATTTTATTTTTACAAATTGCATATGTTATGTTTTCCTTATTACCGTCCTAAATCATTCTTTGGTGATTTTTATGTATCTATAGTTATAACTTTGGCACTTGATTTAAAAATATATATTATGTTTCTTTTCTCTCTTCTACCTTTTAGTTGCCTTTAAGGAAAACTTACATAGAGTGAATTTAGATTGGTATTGTTGAGAGACTTTATTTTTGTGGGCAAGTATCTTTAAAAAAAAAAATTATTTATTGGTGAGAAATTATGATTGTGATTCAACATATTATTTTTTTTAGAAAGAAGGGCGTGTTTAGATGGAAGATTTATGAGAGGAATGCTTACTTTTACTTTTTAATTACAAACACTATAAAATATTTTTCACAAAATTGCTAAACTGATTTCTTGGCATAAAAAAACCACCGAAATGACTTTTTTCCAACCTTTTTGGTGGCTTTGATTAAAGTGTACTAAAGCGGAAACACAAGAAAAGGGATAAAAAAAAAGATTAGACAAATGCAATAAGAGATAGGGAAATTGGGTAAAGAGGGTGCTTTCTTTTAACCGACTTTGATTGGGTAAAGATTAGACAAATACAAAAAGGATTAAATGGTAATCAATAAAGGTTTACGTAAATTGTGTTAGCAGTAGGAAAGATTTAATGTCTTCGTGAAACCCACCCCCATATATTTTACTCATGTTTCATGCATATTCATCTTCCATAGAATGTATGATCTTCCATAGAATGGTGTTTCATGCACTAAAGCAACATTGATGTTGAAAAATACGTTTATGAGTTATATGCGTTAGTACAGTAGAAAGAGCGAACAGACGGGCACGGGAGTGCCCGTCTGGACGCTAGTAGCAATAAATGGAATACAAAGTCGTGCAAGTCACACGACAAAGCCTGTCGTGCATTTAAGCATTTCTGTAAAACTATCACTCCACTGAAGATTTAAGTTCTAAATGATTTTGAATTAAAAGACTGTAATGGTTGGTGTAATTAGGAAATGATATAAGCTATATGTTGAGTTTCATAGTGTTTTTCTCATATTTTAAAAGTTATATATCTCACATAGGATATTTTCTCGAGTGTTTGAGTATTTATACATTAATATGTTCTATAAAATAGAAAAAAGAAAGTGGTGAAATACAATTATTGTTTGCTGTGATGTTTTGTATTAAATTAATAAACATAAATTGTCATGGGATCAATGATTGTGTTTCCTTGTCTCTCTTAACTTTTTAAGAAAAAGAAACTAATTTAGTATTTTATCCTAAACTAAAACACAAAAACTACTATTTTTTATACGTTAATCCTTCTCCGGTTCTCAGCGGAAAGAGGTCTTAGTAATTTAGAGTTCAGTTGTGAGATAAAGATAGTCCAGTCAAGAATTGTTTTACGAATTGCAATCAAATTTTTTCGAATGATTCTTCTTTGGTGAAGCTCATTAACAACTTGAGTTCAATTGTTTAGTTAAAAAAAAAAAATTGAATGAATGTGGTGCATGAATGAAACCGTTTTTTTTTTAACACTTTCGTAGGGCAATTTCAAACAGAACTTCCACTTGTTTATTTTCACATCCAGCTAATTGCTTTCATGTACCTATTTTTCTTTCTAAATTTAAATTTTACAATCTTCATTTTTGGTCTTCTGTAACATAATTTGTTAAGAATCTGGTTGCGATGTTTTTTTTTAATTTTAATCGACGGAAAGATAGGATCAATTGATATCATGTATCACATACCGACTTGAGCCTCGACACCAAATTGTATCCATCCATTTTTTTTTAATATTATATGATTGAGGTTTATTCATTAAAAACACGAATTCGAAAAAGAATTCTTAGTTAAGTATGTCTCCTTCAAAATTTAAGCCATATCATAACGCAACTCATAAGTGTCGCATAACGTCTATGCTTACTGCGAAGAGCTACATCTTTGTTTTCATTTGACTAAGAAATTAAAAAAAAAAGCTTCAAATCCACTAAAAATTGAACAATATATGAATAAGATGCCAAGTTTAGATGATATTGGTGGTAAACAACAAGGTGCGAAGTCATATATGTGATACAACAGCCTCTGCATGA
The DNA here is from genome assembly GCF_003473485.1 of Medicago truncatula. Taxonomy (NCBI): domain Eukaryota; kingdom Viridiplantae; phylum Streptophyta; class Magnoliopsida; order Fabales; family Fabaceae; genus Medicago; species Medicago truncatula. The sequence goes on along the minus strand of NC_053048.1, from coordinate 1,795,328 downwards.
TCAAAGAGATTATCAACACGAGGAAGTTTGAGTCTATAAATTCTAACTAAGTTCGTAAATTTTGAGGTAGTTTAGAGAGGCATTTAATGTTTCTAGGTGTGGAAATGAAGGAAACTTTGTTACCCTTTTGAGCTGAGAGTTTGGAAAGCTTGAAGAATGGCGTTATGTGACCAAAAGCAAGTCATGGAAAAACAGCAATGGGAAGCTTGGTTTGTAAGGTAGAGTGTAGAGCCAAAATGTTTGTGAATAAGCGGTGGTTTTATGGTGTCAATGATAATACAATCTACTGTTCTTTATATGTAACATTATACTTTTATTTAGAAATATTACTCAATCATAATGTACATCCAAGATAATTGGAAATTTCGTTACTTTGTAGATCAATTTTTGATAAGAGTTAATCATGTTTAAAGTTGTAGTTAATAAAGTTTAGTGGATGATTAAGAAGTTGTGACATCAAATCTATTTATTAACCAAATTCATTAACATTTATGTTTACAAGAACAAATAAATTATTAAGCTATTATCTAGGACTCACACAACAACCTCTATATTGACGATACAAAAGTAACCGCATTTAAGAAAAGGAAGTGATGAAATAACGAGCATTATGAATATAGCGTCTCCCCTCAAGAGTATATGAACCTTTAAAATGTACGTGAGTATCATGTATGGGAGTCAGAAGCTAGCCCTAAGTACGGCCGGTTGGGATGAGCGACCGTCCAAGGCCATACCAACTATTGTTTATACATATAATTAGCGTCAAGCGATTAACATCTTTCTATTTTTAGTGACAAGCAACAGTACAATAAAATAATAAATAAGTGAAGGACAAAATTGAAAAAAAAAAGTTACACCAAAACATAATATATTTTATTATATAAAATCAAAATACAATAGGAATCAAGTTATCGTCGAGAGTATTATCAACAATAGCACACATGTTAAAACACACAATTGAAGCGTAGCAGCATGGTGCCAATAAAACGGGTGAAGTAATTTTTAACTTCCACCTTATTGAATAAACATTTTAATTCTGCTTGAATGGTATCAATAAAACGGATGAAGTATTTTTGATTTCCACCTCATAGAATAAACCATGATTTTATATTTAGATTTCTGCTTGTGATAATAAATTTGATCACAACATATCATATCTTCGATCGTTGTTGAGTTGAGAGAGAGGGAGTGGGGATTAAAGAATAGTTAAATCTTATGAATTGATTTATCGTTACCCATTAATAATAATAATAATAATAATAATAATAATAATAATAATAATAATAATAACAACAACAACAACAACAATAAGTTTTTAGATATTTTCTTTAAAAAATACATAATTATCTATCTACTTCTATATCTACATAATTTCAATTTATTTATAATAATGTATTTTTTATATAAAAAATAGTAATATAATATAAAATGTGATAAACCTAAAAAAAAAAAAAAAATACATACATAACTTAAACCTTAAAACATAATTTTTTTTAGTCCCTAGAAATATCTTAAATTTTATTTTTATAGAAATTTAACAATAAAGGTCCATCATATTCATTTCCTTCGTTTTTCCAAAACATAATAATATTCATATATTTCATTTTTAATTAAGACAACATTTTTCACGTACAACAAAAAATACTACACTAAAACATAATATTTTTTAAGAGGTCATAAAAAAATAATTGTTAAACAAGAAACTTTAAATGAAATGTTAAGACAATACAAAATAACCTCATTTAAAGAAAAGCAAGTGATGGAATGGCCGAGGAATATGGAAGTGTCATAAGAAAAATTTGAAAGTCGGCTCGAAGCACAGTTGTGATGAGTGATCCCCGATACATAAGGGGCCACGACTATGTTTTAGTAATACATACATGTAATTAGCGTCAAGACGAGAAATAGCGTGTCCATCTTTTCACTTTTATTGACAAGGAACGATAAAATAAAAAAATAATTAAGTCAAGAGGAAATTTGGAAGAATAATATTTTTTATATAAAATCAAAATAAGGTTTTTCATGTCTAATATTGGTTCCTATTGTGGTAGATATATGTAACTCCGTCTCCGTTGACAAGGACAATGCATAATATATGCAAGCTCTCGAGTTCAAACCCCAACTACAAAAAAAAAAAAGATATATGTAACTTCATCCATTCCTTTTTAAGTTTCGTTTGAGTACGAATATATTGTTCCTATTTAATTGTTGTTTTGATAGTTTATTTGTATAATTTATCAATTATATCATTTCTCAGTTATTCTTACTCTTTTTCAATAAAACTTATTAATTTTATTCGTTTAAAAAACTCTTTGTTTTTATTAACAATGTTTTCGGTTATCTGCAAATTTAAACATAATTTCGTTACCTATAATAATAGTTCCATAAATAGTTAAAATTCTATAATAAGATGAGCAACATTTAAATGAAATAAAAATGTTGATGGAAAAAAAAATGTGCAAGAAGAAAAAAGTTACTTTGTTGGAGAGAGGGAGTGAGAGTAACTAACAATTGTTTGTGATGAGGGATAGATAACACATTAAATTTATTGAAAAGAGAAAGTGTATGTAAAAATATAAGAATTTATTGGTGGATTAAAACAATGGTATAATAGGGAAAAAAATACCAAAATTCCACTTATTTAATTTGGTGTTACTATTCTAAAACGATACTTACAATGGAACGAATGGAGTTATAGTTAGATGAGTAAATATATTTTGCAATTTGTAAAATGTCTTTTATTTTACGCATTTATGCTAAAAGAAAAAAGCAAGAAAATAGAAAAGAATATATGAACACGAAAGAGAGAACTAATACATAATTAATAATTAATGATGTTGACGTTGCTCATATAATTTTAAAGTGGTAACTAATGAAATTTATAATGTCCCTTAAAAAATGTAATATATAATTTGTCCATAAAATAGTAAAATGTCACTAAATGTTTCAAAACAAAATGTTCCTAAATGTTATGTGATTATTTATAATAAATCAATTATTTTATAGATAGTAGATATGTAATACCCCCTTGACAAAATAGATACATAATACTTAAATATAAGAGGGGTTAAATTTTACAACCACGTTGTATTTCTAACTTATATTATATATATTCTCACATGACACACATAATTCAAAAGTCCTATTTAATACACGAAAAATGAGTGACATATTTGAAAGATATATTGATGGTTTGTGCATGTATTGATGACGGTGTTTGTGATTGAAATTGATGACTACAAAATTCATATTTAAAACATCAAGAACAAGAGAGACATGCATTTTTTTTTCTTCAAAATTTATTGATGATTCGTGCATGTATTGAATTTTGTTATTTGTGATTGAAATGTATGACTCTGAGAGTCATGTTTGTTTCATGAGAATGAGAGGAAATGAGTTGTCTATGATTTATCTAATATTCATAATTGAGTTTTTAAATTTAAAATTGATGATATATTAATTATATTTTATCTTTTCTTTAATTAATAAAACATACATTCATCAATGTTTTGTAGATTTCTAAAATATCTCCCTTAGTTTATTTTTTTTTTGAACAAATCAAAATGGAATTATATTACTCAAACACCAATGATCACCCTGCACAAGGAGTGCAAAGGGGAAGCATCAGGTAAAAATTTACAAAGTCATGATGCCAACAAAAGAGCACCACCCAACCAAACCCACCTAATTACAACATAACACCCATACAATGAATAGGGTGTTTCCACCAATCATGATAAGAATAATCAAAAGCCACCTGTTTAGACCTCAACCATAAAAAAGAATAACGTTTAACTATTTCTATAAGGTTGAAAAGTTCGGAACCGTTATTTTGAAAAACCCGATTATTCCTTTCCTTCCAAATCACCTAAATAGTGGCAAACCAAATAACCCTGAAGAAAGAAAAAGTGAGAAGTTGCATTCCAGCCATCTTAGTGAACTGGAGACAGTGATGTCGAAGTTCACCAGCAAATACGAAAGAAATACCTAACCAATTGCTTACAAGAGCCCACAAATAACCAGCCATTGAACAATGAAGAAAAAGATGCTCCGCTGACTCTGTTGTATCACACCCAAACACACAAAATGTGTCAGCCGAAGTTAGAACGCCCCGTTGCTCTAAGTTGTCCTTTGTTGGAATTCGGTTACGAAGTAAACGCCACACCAACAAAGAAACCTTTGAGGGAATATGCTTATGCCAAACATCATCAACACTAGACCTGTTCACCATAGCGCCATTGCTTGACAAAAAGGTGTAGACTCCCCTCACCGAGTAACCATGAATGGGATCTAACAGCCACCGCCATTTGTCATGAACAGTTTCCTGCAAAAAGATGTTAGATAATAACAGAGAACACTCCCTCAAAGAATCTCCCTTAGTTTATTGATTCAACCCTATTGGGAATCAATTTAGAATGTAATGACTAATATTTTAGTAGGATTTAGATGATATTATATTTCTTTTTTAAGATTAATCTGAGGGGACCAATCTCACCGTCTACTTACGGGAATCCATTTAAAGCCAGACTTAGCCCTTCAAAATTACCCATGGAGGATCGAACATGAGACATTTAGATGATATTGTTTCTAACCAATAAGGTGCAAAATCATAAATGATACAACCAGGAGTTGATATTTTCAAAAACAATGTTGATGGTTCTTAAAGATTATCATAGGCTTTCTTATGACATGGAACAGTGTGTAGTGAAATGTCCATCGTAGCCTCTGCATAATTAGAGAGATTATTAACATGAGGAAGTTTTAAGAGGCTTTTACAATTTCTAGGTGTGAAAATGAAGGAAACTTTGTTACCCTTTTGAGCTAAGAGTTTGGAAAGGTTGAAGAATGGTGTTATGTGACCTAAAGAAAGCAATAGAAAAACAACAATGTGAAACTTTGTTTGTTGATCTCCTATGGTTGTGATGATTTTCAAGGTAGAGAGTAACGGAAAAATGTTTGTGAACAAGTGGTGGTATATGGTGTCAATAATGACACAATCTATTGGATCTTTATATGTACATAACATTCTTTTTAGAAATGTTTATATTGAATATTTGGTATACTCAATGACGGAGTATCTCTAAGATCGTAGGAATTTTCATGATTTGAACATTAATTTAGACACGAAAATTTGACAACATTTTAAATGGTTAATGAAAGGTTGAATAACTCAACTAATTATCAATTGAATTTTTTTTATAAGTAACTTAGTGGTCAGAATTTCACATTTTAAGATGAATAAAAGGATATCTAAGGTTTGAATTTTGACTCTTGCATATTGCAATAACCATAGCAACTGAATTACGCTTTATTAACCACATATTTAAACACCATAACCATGATTTTCAGTGTTCATCTTATTCAAAATCATGGTTAATGAAGTGAAATTGATGATTAATGAGTTACATTGAAATAGTGTTGGAAAAAATTCTCACATCGAAGAATATGAAAAAATATGTAAAGACTTGACCATATAAATAAAGGTCTTGTGTGTTAATATTTCTTGCATCAATAGTTAGTGAGTTTTTTTATAGCTGGTATTACCTCTACTATTCAGTATATATGATAATCGATTATAGTGGAATTCTTTTCAATAACTCTACCCGAAAATTAGTCAACACATTGTTGGATACTACGTTAAATCTTATGTCATTTTTATTCTGTCTTTTACTATTATTGTCATTATTCTCGCATCCAATTATAACATAATCTAACAATTCATTAACTACGTGTGTGAGCTGTGTTACCATTGAATTTTTTTTGTGTACAAATTGATATTCAAATAAGATTTCTGATTATATTTAATTGCAGTTTTCTTTTCTACGGTTAAAAAAAAAGGGGGAGAAATGTTTCATTTCAATGCAACTATACAAAGTCTAACTCTCACACTCTTTTATACCTCCATTGTTGTGATTATACAAGAACAATATATAAATGGCTTAATTATTGAGCTACTATTGGACCCACACAACAACCTTTACATTGACAAGTGGGTGATTATTAGCAGCATGTGTTTAATCATGCTCAAAGTGTCGACAAACAACTTGTGATGATGAAGCATCCACTCATAAGTCATGACATACAAGATTGTCTGTTTCATGGTTAAATTCATTCTTTCTCAGAGTAATTTGTTGGTGTGATTCATATTTAAGATTGTTTTCCACGTGACATAGACATATTAAAATATGATGCAAATAAAGTGACAGCTTAGATGGTAAATTTGAACCTATTTGATTTTACAGGTGACACAAATATAATGCAGAAAATTATAACCCTCAAATGAACTGAAATTCTATTTTTTTAAAAGAACTAATGTTGAAATATAGTTAGTTATACTCATTTAGAGTTAGTCAGTGCGTTTCAGTCACTATATAAGTTACTAGTTGACTCTTTTGTATCTCTCTTTTCACTTTTATATCATTTCAACTATTATCAATACAATAACTTTCTCTCCATTTTCATGGATGTCATGTTTCTCAACAACTAACAAAAATATAAACATGAATTAGCTTATGGTACTGCTGAATTTAATATAAAAAAAATACATATGCTATCGAATATCACCAGATCTAACGCAAGTGGTTGGTGCGTGGATTGTGTGAGTGTTGTAAATCACGGTGTACTGAGTTCTTACCCTACAACAAAAATCAAGTCTAATGTCACTAAGTAAGTGAAATCGGTTAAATGGATCAAAGGACGCCACAATGTGTTATCATATAACTATATTTCTTTTCAACTCATTAATCTCCAGTTCTTTTTTAATAGACCTAAACACATCAAAAAGATTGAAGTATTCGACTTAACATTCACACAAGATGAATTTCCCCTTTTAATCAAGTTGTAAACAACATATACATCATGTATCATACACATGTTGGGGGAGAAGAGGAGCTCTTCATGGGAAAGATTATGCTTTCTGATAGTGCCATATACAAATTACAATCTAAACCAATTAATTGTTTTCTACATAGATTTTAAGAAACACCCTCCTCTCCCCCTGTGCTTGGAATAAATTGGTCAATATTTCATTAATATTTAATTGATAACTCATTGAGGTGGTTCCTCTGGAGCTTCATGATAAACAATACTCTCATCTGCAGTGGGGTCAGCATGATACTGACCATATATCGCATAAACACCGACCATAAGAATGCTTAGAATCACAAATCTCACCCATGCTTCATGATGTAACTGTAAACAGAAGTTCATAAAATAATCAACTTTAACCTCGTAAAATATATGGTATTATTTTGGCTAAAATTTCAAAACGAAGAGATGGTGGACGTACCTGGCCAAATAAGAACATGTTAAAGAAGATGCAAACATTTGGTACAATAGGAACTCCAGGGCAAGAAAACCCTACTGAATCCGCTGCATAAACCTAGATAGCAAAATGATAGAAACAGAACGTTATTAATGAGAGAAATCAACATCAAAAATCAAAATAGACGCGTATAAGTTACAAAAAGTTTAATGTTATTATGTCTGATAAGCATGTCAGAACTGGTCCTGAGATAACCTCAGTACTTAATCTTCTTCTCACGAAGCCATGCCGTACCGTCCTGCTCATGAAGTGATCACTTGTTTTCTTCCTGTTGTGAGATGTTTTCTGAACTTCCATATTAAATCAAATCAAAATATTTAGGGTCTTCGTCTTTTATTAATAAGATGACATTCGCTTTCTTAATTTTTTAAATAAATACTAATATTTTGTTAATCAATATATTAGACAATAGACATAAATGAATATTTGCAAATCAACGTAATTTTTGTTCAATTGGAATAATTATGTGAAGTACATTTAATTTAACTTCTTAATATTTCACAAAATAGCAGTGAAATACACAAAATACCAACCAAGAGACAATTGTAATGTATTTTCCCTCCTCTGCTGATGACAAGATTCAATTCAAACTAATTACAGTTATTCTAAACCTTGTCAATGAACAAAATAGGACATTAATTATTTACAGATTACAGGTCATTGGTACATTAAACTGATTTCTAATATCGCCATTTTGAATTTTGTAGTCCAGTCAATAGGTAGTTAAAAAATATATATAACACTGACCTGGCGGAAATGAAGAGCAAGAGAAGCACCAACTGCAACAATTATAGCCAGAATCACAAAGATAATTGAAGTTTCATAACGAAACAAGAGTCCCGCAGCAAATCCAGAAACAGCAACAGCAATGAGGCAAATTACACCTTCCCGCCGCTTAGCTGAAGACACTTCGATATTTGTCTTACCCTTCCAGCGAAGTACAACAACACATGCTGAGACAACTGAATAGCCGGTCTGAAATAAGTGAAAATATCAGGTGGGGAGCGTTATCTACGACTATTTACAAACACTATTCAACTATACTGTATATTTTAGTCAAAGTACAGCAATGTGGTATTATTTGCTAAATGGAATCCGAATGCATTAAACATGGTTAGATTCTATTGGAGCATCTGATGTAGAGTCAAATCATCAGATGGAATGAAGCCCATCTACAATACGGATATAGGAAATTCTTAAAATCTTAAAGTACGATATGACTTAGATACCCGAATATAAACAAATACACACACCCAAACACATTGACATTTCTAATTTCTCAATGATATATAACCATACTAACAGGAAATGATCACAATTTACAAAAAGACACTTATCATAACAAAAAAACATATGCACACTTTTAATAGGCACATATGTTACACTTTTCCATGCCCAAAGTATTTTTTCCCTATAATCATGTCAAAAAATATAAGTATTTCTAACTGGACTAACCCTACCAATGTCAGAATGTCGCAAAAAGCAACGTTGGACCTATTTAAAAGAAGTTTTGACTCGATTCAATTGCCAATTTTTATCTCGCACATGCTCATTATTGAAAAAGGTAAAGCTTTTTAGTATGGTTCATTAAGAGACAACTCTGATAATTCTATAAATCTACCATGATTTTAAGCCACCAATGTCCCACAACCTTGTATAAATCTACCATGATGTCAAGTGGGTCATGTGCATCTCCACTAATGTCCCACAACCTTGTATAAACATGGATACTTTATCAATTTTGAAGTATTTGGACTTCATAATTACTACTTAGTAGTACAAGATGAGATAGAACATATATGCATTTTGTTGACTACCATGATCTTAGAAATCGATTCTTACCAGCGTACCAACAGAAAGAATGTGCGACAGCATGCGCACGTTAAGCAGCCCAGCCATAATACTGGCAACACAGCCAACCCAAATCTGAGAATGAAGAGGGGTGTGGCGTTTGGGGTGAACTTTAGCAAATATTGCGGGTAGTAAACCATCCCTGCCAAGTCCAAGATATAGCCGAGACTGCTCATCAGAAAGAAAAAACCTGTCATGTATGTAAATTAGCACATGCCACCAGGCACATCAATCAATATTACAACGTGATTCACCTGAACATAGAGACCAACGAGGAGTGCTGTTGTAAGTCCAGCAATAGCACCAATGCTAATCAGAACAGAAACAAATTTTAGTCCCTTAGATTTAAATGCTTCAGCCAAAGGAGCTTCTTCTCCTAGAAGACTGTATGGAACCATTCCAGTAATCACCAAGCATACTCCAATGTACAATGCAATACATACCAAGAGGCTTCCAATTATGCCTATTGGCAAATCCCTCTGAAATGTCAAAAATAAGAAAGATAAAAAGAAAATATTAGTAGACGAATACATTATTGCAAGATAGTTTCTGTTACACGTCTGTTCAGTTAGACTATTAGATTCACAGATGGACTTAAAGTTAATTTATAACTACTATTTAAAATCCGAATATCTACTATTTACTTCTAATATAATTGATGTAAAAGTATCAACAATAGACTATGGCATCTGGAAGCAGATACAAAAATTCAAATAGAAACATCAGATAAACATTTCCTTCTAACATCATTATCATTCTCAACAGAAACATCAGATAACAGACATGACATTTAGAAAATTCATAAAGCCATGGAGCAATATCAAGACAATAAACCTGTGGCTTCTTAGATTCTTCAGCAGAATTGGCAACTGCATCAAATCCAACGTACGCAAAGAAGACTACAGTAGCTCCCGTAAAGACGGGTCTTATACCATTTGGAACAAACGGAGACCAGTTGGAAACATCAACCTCAAAAGCTCCAGCAAAGATGACAACAATAACAATGATTATCTGCAGAAGACAGTAAAATAACTAGTGATTCGTTTCTCACATGAAACCGCAGCATTAACACACTGCTCAATGTTAAATACTTTAGGTAAGATGGAAAGGAACCTTGGTCACTGTCATGAACGAATTCACAGCCGATGATTCTCTAACACCAAGACAGAGAATTAAAGTGAGAAGTATTAGTAGAATCGGAGCCAAGGCATTGATGGATAAGACGTTTCCGATGTTTAGACCATGTCCAATCCATTTTGGAATGTTATCTTTGAAAACAGGGAAGATCTCTAGAAATGTAACAATATAATTTGCTAAACTTCTTGCTATGCTAGCTGCCCCAATATGATAGTCAAGCATTAATTGTGAAAAAACAAGAAAAGCGGTAAGTTCATTGAAAGCCGTATATGTATATAGATACGCTCCTCCAACAACAGCAGGAAATCGAGAAGCTAGCTCAGCGTAACAGAGTGCATTTATAACACAGGATGCTCCAGCAAATATAAAACTTAACGTTACCGCTACATTACAGAATGAAACCAGAATAAGCCACAAAGTTTGGAACTGTAACAGCAAAATAACCATCACATGTCCATGATCATTATCTTAAACCAGACAGACATAGATAAATGCATAATTAAGATTGATTTTTCAAGATAACAATTAAGCATTGTTCATTATCACAACACATCAGATAACCTTTTAGCCTACACATCCTCCAATATAACTAAGATATCATAGTAATTAGACAAATGATAATATTATATGTCTGCAATAACTAACGCGAACTTAACTAAAGGCGTGTTTGGTGTCAAAAAAGTGTCAATGACACAATACTTAACTCACACATGTGTATTTAATTACTTCTATTTTCTCAAATTATTACCGTTATGAGTATCTATGTGTATGTTGTAGAGTTAACTTGCATTTAATCACTTCCATGTCGTATATGTGATTTATGGGGTATCAACTCAAATACTGGAAACAGCCTTACTGAAGAAAATTAAATATTCAATATCATATGCAAAACACAAAAATCGAAAGCATCCTAACTGTTTCTACTGAAGAACAAAGCTCCATTTTGAGCTGGTACCAGATGATACTTCATTTTATACAAATATCTCTGTTTAAGGCTTATTTGAATTAGATTAGCTTATTTGAGCTTATCTACTAACATAATCCCTTGTGACACTGTTTGAAAAGTTTAAGAAAACAGCTTACAACATCTCCATAAACTGTTTTCAGCTTATTTCCATAACCTCTCTAGAATAGCTTATATAAAAACGGTATAATTTATTTTATCTTTCGTTATAAAAACAGCTTAGACATAAGCAATTTATCAGCACTAATGTAATAAGCCATTAATTTTGTTTATCCAAGCAGAGCCTTAATAATTGAGCTTATCTACTTACATAAACACTTACAATACTATTCCGAATAACCGAAAACAAGTTATAACATATCCATATAAACTGTTTCCAGCTCATTTCCATAAAGTCTCCAAAATAGCTATAACTTATATAAAAAGAGCTTATACATAAGCACTTATATATGATAAACACTTGTTAATTGATAATTGAGTTACTCGGGTCTCAAAATCCAACAAAATAGATGTATCTGGTTTAAATTTTTAACCAGATACATCAATTATGTTCGACTTTCTTTTCTTCTTCTTATACTTTTAAGACCGGAGTAGTAGTAAATAAATTGAAAATTCTCAGCATACCAGGTCCAACGTCATGAGCAACGGTGCCGGTAACAACGAAGATACCGGCACCGATGGAAGCTCCGATTCCAAGAAGTATAAGGTCAAAAACACCAAGCCGACGGGAAAGACCATGTCCGGAATTATCGCGAGCTGTCTTCTCTGATGGAGAGATGACGCGTTTGGATCGGAGTGCCGATGACAAGAAACGTGAACAACACGTAGAAGATGATGAAGAAAATGAAGAAGAAGGAGAATTGCTACGAATTCCCATGGTTTTTCGTAGCAAATTGAATTATGAAGAAAGTTTTATTTGGATTCAGGTGAAGTTATTGCTATGAATATATTTTTTATTTCGATCTCAATTATAAACAAAAAATCATGATTAATAAAATAATTAATGTATTTGATCTCTAATATAGATCAAATACATTAATTATTTAATGAATTTAAAAGTTGAAATGTTTATAATTTAGAATGAGAAAAGGGATTTAATAAGTAGGAAAATAATGAACAAAATGTTATTTGTATTTTGATGAATAACATGGTTTTAATTAATTTACTTACTTTTTTTGTCAAAATTAAATTGACTTATTTACTTCTTTTTTTGAGTAAAAAATTAACTCATTTACTTGTTTTGTTTCAAAAAAATATTTGGTTTATTTACTTGCTTTTTTTAGCAAAATTTTGTTTTACCTATATGCCAAGATGTACAACAACCAACATGTTGGTTAGATACATTTACAATATTTTTTGGACTGATGTTTGAAGACACCTATCCATTCATTCGACATATCGAGTGGAACCCACGTCTATACATTTCAACACACTGTTATCTTATTTTTTATGAGTAGTGATATTTGAACAACTCTTTTGGTATAATTTTTGGGACAATCTTGTTGTGTTCTCTTTTTATTGGTCAAAAACAATAGAGAGAGAAAAATGAAAAAAGAGAATAAGAAGATAATGTGAGTATGAGAGAGAATATTGTACAAAAATTGTACAAAAATGATTGTACAGATATCATTTCTCTATTTTTATTTTATTTTTTATAGTGGAAATTTAAAGTAAAATGTAGAATTAGCGTGTGGGGGTGTCCATCAGACAATACCTAATTTTTAAGGTGGAGAAAAAATAGTATATTTTTATCAACAATTCTGCGATTAAGAAGTCTGTTCTAAATACCCCAAAAACATTTATTTGAATGTCAATACTAACGTGAATACATCTCTAATCAATGATATGTAAATGTCTTTCTTGGTTAGAGTTTATTGAGTTTTGAGGTCTCTTATAACCTTAATTGATTCTAGAACAAATTCACTTGAGCATTTTTATTTTTGGTCAAGTGTTCACTTGAGCATTTTGTTATAAAAAATATATCACCAAAAATAAAATAGAGAGGTAATAAAATGTAGGTACAAATTATGGTTGAGATTGGATTCAAGCACGCCCCACACTTCAATCACTATCAAACCCATCATACCTTTTTTGTTTTTAAATTAAGAGATAAATAAATATATTTGTGATCATTCTTATAAAATCATAAATATTTATAAGATTAAACATAAGATACTTTTACTTTTCTATAAGATTAAAGTATTATACTTTAATAAAATGTAAAATTACATATGAATAAAATCATTATAATAAATAAACTTTTCATATTGTGTGAGATACCGTCATTGAAAATGATATTAGTTGCGTGTTTGGTATCTCCGTTTGTGAGGTATCGAGCCTGCATTTTATAGGTCATGTCAAGTATGTGATAGCTAGCGTTGAGCGCATCACTTTCAACTAAAATATTGGATACATTTTTTTCTTCAAATAATCTAGTTGCTAAGAATTTACATATGTAAGGTGAATAAGGGAACAGGGATTCAACAAAAAAAAAAAGTGAGTCGTCTTGAGTTTGATAGATAAATTAAACTTACATGGACATATTGAATAGACTCTTAAAGAAGATGAATTGAAAATTTTATTTAATACTAATTTATTTTGGAAAACACTTTATACTAATATCTAATAGGACTATTTCTTTTCTATATATTCTATTATTTTGGAAATATTGTTACAAAAGTAAGAGTATATGACAAACTTGTAAATTATATTATGCTTAGAATTTATTTTTAAGAAACTAAAATGAAATATAATAAAATTGTCAATGCCTCATATCCAACACAATTGTGCTTGGAAATGAGACTAAAGTATCAACTTACAACAACCTAAAAATCAAATCATAAAACAAACAAAAAGCTCAAACTAGTGAACAAACCACACACAAATTGATTTACATTGACCGTTAATATCTTTTAAATTTTGCTTTTAATATCTATTTTTTAATCGGATTGCGTTTAATATCTAAAAGGTATATTATTCTTTACATTGACAAAATCGATTTACAAAACTAATATTATTTTTTCTTTTAAAAAAAAGTAATACTATTATTTTTATAGAAATATTGTGGATGTACCTAAGCAACATCTTTTTTTTTTTTTGAAGGAGTGTACCTAACCAACATGTTGCTTGCTGTACATCTTGAGATACATATATATCATTCTTATAAAAAAAATCTAACATAAAAATTATACTAATTTATTTTTATAACCATGTTATAATCATTTTGTCAAAAAAAAAAAAAAAACAAACATATAACTTATAAGCATGATGAAGTATGATTGTCCCAGGTTTTATTGGACATACAAGATGGATGTTCCCTCTCTCAATTAACTTTCTTGAGTAAAAATTCTGTTGAGTTAAAGTTAAAATTCTATACATACCAGGTCCGGAAGTGCGAGCAACGGTGCCGGTGACAACGAAGATACCGGCACCAATGGAAGCACCGATCCCGAGAAGTATAAGGTCAAATGGACCAAGCCGGCGGGTTAGACCACGTTTGGAATTGTCACGAGCTGCCTTCTCCGCTGGTGTGACAACGTGTTTGGATCGAAGCGCCGATGACCAGAAATGAGACCAACAAGATGATGAAGATGATGATGGAGGAGAAGAAGTGATATTCATCGCCATAGTTCTTTTTGCAGGAAATTGAATAGAATGAAGATGAAAATAAATAAATAAAATGCAAGAAGCTTTAGGATTTTGGTTTAGGTGAAGTTACAGTTATATGATATATATAGCCACCATACTGATGGATGAAGTAACGTAAATTGGAATCAAATCAAAATTATACTACTTTTTTTTTTTTTTTTGACTCAAAATTATACTACTAGTACTTAAGAAGAAACAAAATCAATGGTAATTAATTATTGTAGGCCGTAAAAATTAATGTAGATGTATGTATCTACCCAACCAAGTTGACTGTTATACATTTTGGCACATACACCATTTAGTCACTAATATAAGCAAAAATTCATTTTTTAGATACATTCATTTAATGATGTATATGGTCTTTATTATATGTCACATACATCATTAATTGAATGTATCTAAAAAATAAATTTTTACTTATATTAGTGACCGGAGGGTGTACTAAAATAATATTGACGAAAAACAAGTTGACTCAAATATTCCTTCAAAAAACAAGTTGACTCAAATACATCTAGAACTTTTTTTTATGAAAAACTCAAAGCATTTCATTAATCAAAATGTCTTTAATATAATTTGGTATTTCATATAATATAATAGCTGAAAATTAAGACCATTAACAATGGTGGGTGCTTCATCTATTCGGCACCACATTAAATAGGCACCCCCATTATGGAGTATAATACATGGGTGGCTACGGAGAATGGTGGTTATGGAAGCACCCTCTCTCTCTTCATTTTCCATGGGTCCTATTTAATAAATATTAATAAAATAAATAAATTTTGTTGAAATGTAATGATATAAAATTATTTGTGGGACCTATTTAATAATTTCTTTTAAGGTGCTGGATTGGAGAAAATTGATGCTTATTAAGTATGACGGTAAAATGAGTGATGTGGACATATGAATTTAATTTAAACACCCAATTTAAGGTGCTCTGTTGTGGATGGTATAAGTGATAATGTAGTTGTCTTAGTTAAAGTATAAGTTGCCTCATTTGTTTGTTTCCGCACAAACTTCAACTTAGAGTTTTTCATAATGATTGCTAAAAAGAGATTGACAACTTTATATAATATTTTTGAACTCAATCACATCATGTTTTGTGGATAAGAAATTATCACATCCTTCTCTGCGGACAATAAACCAAGAGTTTCTCATGTATGAACTTCACATATCATACTAAACCATTCAATTTTAGCTAAAACAAAAGCACATGTGTCATCTCTTATACAAATACCTATCCCAACCTTGTTTAAGTCCGTGGAAAAAGAGACGTCAGTATTGCATTTAAATTGGAGAAAGTCTTGGTTGGGCACAAACCTAACACTTCAATTTTGGGCACACACACAAAAGCAAGAAAAAGTTAATAGAAAATAAAATTATAATATATCAATTGATTTAACTAAATACTTTTTATTTAATTTTGTTAGTTTTATGTGAGTATGTGCCTAAAATTGAGGTGTTGGATATGTGCTCAAGCAAGACTTTCTTTTTAAATTGACCTACAATTGGTTTCTTTCACTTTAAATTATCAATGGTGTTTTGCACCCTTGAAGGCTATTGCTGATAGGATTTAGCTTCTCTCCAATCTCGTAAAAGAATTTCGAAGAGAACTTAAAATTGTAAATTATGGTGAACGCTTAACCGCCCTAGGTTTTTTTTTAGCATATTCTACATATATTATACAATGTTTTTAATAAATGAGTTAAACTCACGGAACTATTTTAAGCAAATTCTAAGGTTCAAATTATCTGTGAATTGAAAAATGTGGCTAAAAAAATGAGAGGTTAGGTGTTGTCGTACAAATAAAATTGTTAGAAAAAAGTTTGTAACAATGTATTGGTATTGAGGCACTTGTGAGGGAATTTTCAAAATTGTCTTGAAAAGTTGGAAATAATTATATTGTGTCAACGGAAATTAATTGACAATCCAAGTGGTTGTATTGTTGTTTGGTTCAAATTGTACGATTGTGGGTTCTAGTCTTTAGTTTTGCATTTCTTATGTTGTCATTTGGCATTCTTTATTTTCTTCGTTTGTTATTACTTTTTTAATGATAAAATTTTGGTTGTGGTTCCAAGAAGAAGAACCAGCCAAAACAACTACAAGTTGAGTCTAGCAAAGGATTCAAAGTATGTCGTTCACCTCGCTAATCCGTTGTGTGATATTGTTCTTTTTGCTTGTAAGCTGATCATTCTCTTTTGTTCTTATCGCTGCTTGTGTTTGTTTTCCCAGAAGGTTTTGGCTTTTGACCCCTCTCTCTTTGTTTTTGTTTTTCCTTTCTAAATATATGATTTGGGTGTTGTAGCAGGCAATCCCTCTGTCCCCTTGCTTAAAAAAAAATGATAAAATTCCAAAAAAAAAAACTTAAGATGGTAAGTCTTCTCGTAATTTTTTTTTTTTATCTTAAGTTTTTTTTTTTTTTTTTTAGCTTGGTGGCTAGAGAAATTCACCTTTAAAGGAAATAAGTGAGGTGTCTCTTAAAAATTGTTTGAGTGAAAGAACCTAATTAATTTACTAGATTCGTTTCAAAAAATTGTTTGATTTACATTTTACTTGCTTTTTTTTAGTAAAATTTTGATTTACCAAGGACTGATGTACAACAAAAAAAAAAAAAAAAAAATCTTAGTCTATATAAATGGAATTTATTTTTATTTTTGTTTCTTACTCATGAATACTACTCCAATTCATATTGGCCACTGGCCACACGTTTTCCTTTATTAGCCACAAGACAAACTGATTAAATGCTAATCAATTACCACACGTTTTCCTCTTTAAGTTACAAAAGAGATAGTAGCATTTCCTTCCCTTTCTTGTTCTTGACACACGAAAATAGCAACATTGAAGTAAGAATTTATTTCTCCAATAAAAAAAGGTGATTTATTTTAAAGAAATCACTATCACGAAAATAGCAACATTAAGAATCAATGGATGGATATTTTATTTTATGTTGACAATCCAATTTTCATGAGAAATCACTTAAGTAATTTAGAGTTTGTAAAAGATGTGATGTAGAGCGGTCTCCTGCTGCAGTACCTTAAACATATATTAAACGAAAGAAAATAGTGCAAAGTAGAGGAGGGACAAAACCAAAATCTTCCATAAGAGCAAAAGAGAACCAAAACAAATAGAAAGCAAAAAACAAACAAACTAGTGAGATGAACTACGGGAAGCACCCACCTTAAAACAAATTAGTAGGTAAGAAAAATTTCATCATCCCTAAATAAATAGTAAAATCTCATCAATAATTATTTCATTTAAAAATTAGGAGAATGTTAACCGGTGTTCTCGAGGCAGCTAAAAGAGGTAAGATTTTATTAAAAAGTTGTGTAATAATTAGTTAGTCAAAAGTAACAGTTTATATTTCCGAGACAATTTTTCTACTTTTGAATTCCTTGACCAATGCCCCCGAGACACTGGTTAACAAGACCCTAAAAATTAAACTTGAATCCCTCACCATTGGACATTTTTTAGAACGGTTCAATCACATTTTAAATAGCTTCAACCGATTTTAAAAGTCTAACGACACTTAACTGTCGTTAAAAAATTGAACAACGGTTAATTGTTGTCGGACCAGCGACGGTTAAAAAAAAGCAATTTAAAAATTGAAAAGAGTAATTTTAAAATATCTTCGCACAGTCCATATACTTTTTTAGCCTAACAAACTGGTTACCTGACCTGTATTAACATAAGAAAGAATACATTATTTTATTATATTTTTATAATTAGTCATTAGGCCACTAGATTGTTCAACCGACTGTAATAACTTTCAATTTTTTTTTATTTTTTATTTTTTTTTATAAATCTCGACTATGTCATAACTCTCGCTAACATGTTAGCATTTTCCTTTTTTAATTTCATACTTTCAATTAAGTAGAGAGTGTGTGCGAGTGCTGTAAATTTTAGTCAAGTAGATCATAATGAACGATAAATTCAATCCATATAAGACATAATAAGTGGCAAAACTCTTCCATAACTTCTTTAACACTCCTACATTTTTAAATTCAACAAATCCACTCAAAAAAATAACTATGAATACAAGTTTTACCTCTCAATATGATGGAAAAAACTTGACAATCGATTTCCCATCAACTCATATGACCATCCAAAATCCATTTTCGTTCAAGTTGTACCTCTCAAATAAAAATCGAGTAAACCATCAAACTTGTCTTTGAGAAACTTGTCTCTGAGATTATAAGTATTTCAAAAAGGTTCCTAACGCTATAAAATTGTCGAGTTAGTCCCTATATTCAACCACTTATTATAAATTAGGTTTTATATTTTAACAATTTACTATCAATTTAATCATATTATTTAGGGTTAAATATATTTTTGGTCCCTATAAATATACCAACTTTTCGTTTTAGTCCCTCTAAAATTTTCCTTCAACTTTTAGTCCCTATAAAATTTTCAATCACTACTTTTGGTCCCTATTTTTAAGTTAATTTTATTATTTTTTTTAATATTGTGAATATTGTAAAAAAAAATCATATTAAATTCATGTTTTGTTAAAAAATTCTAAATTTTTTTGGGAGGGATTTTTATAATATTATGAATTTTTCTGCAAAATTTTACTAAAATGTATGAATTCTACATATGAGTTTACTTTAAAGAAGGGACCAAAAGTGAAGATGAAAAAAAATTTAGGGACTAAATGTTGAAGGAAAATTTTAGAGGGACTAAAACGAAAAATTGATATATTTATAGGAACCAAAAACATATTTAACCTCTTACTAACAATTTAGTCCCCATCATACCCTCGAAAGAACTAATACAAGTAAAATTTGACAAAGACATCAACCTTTTCAAAGTGCTTACAAAGTCATGATGAAATAATATTTGATAGTGCTTACAAAGTCATGATCAAATTTGATAGATTACTCCAAATCATGTGAAACATAGCTAATATGATAACTCTATAATACTATATGATAACTAGAAAATTAAATCCTAAAAACAAACTCAACCAAAATTATAGCTCTTTTCACAACTAACTAACCTTCCAAAAAACCGTTACAAAAACCTAAACAAATCATATATATATAAACAAACCTTCCCTCACTTTTTTCAATCCTCTTTATCACTCACACTCACACTCACAGAAAAACCAAAAACTTCATACACAAGCAAAAGAAAAATCATTCAGAATTCAGAAAAAAAAATGGGTGATGTTCATATTCAAAATCATCAACAACAATCCATTTTGCTACAAAATTCTCACAAAAACAAACAACAAAGATCCATTATCATTCCATCATCTCCATCGTTTCTTGACCAACAAGAAACCGATTTTTTCTCAATGCTGCAACTCAACAGCACTTCTTCACCTCGCCACCGTCACAAAACCTCCACCAAACGTCGTTCAATGGCGTCATCTTCCTCCGAACGACGTGCCAAGAAGCATTCTTTTGACCAAGATGATCTCACCAACAATGGCTTCTCTGCCATTTCACTTCCTTTTAGTGTTTGTGGTAATGATCTTCGTCGCTGTGTCTCCACACCGGAGAAGACTACTGCACCGCCGGAGCAGTCCAATTTACCGGCGGTGAAAGAGGCTGGTTTGCCGCCTTTGGCTCTGAGTCTAAGGAGATCTTTGTCTGCTGATGTTTCTCAAGCTTTGGACACGCCTTTGCCGCCGAATCTAAGGAGATCTTTGTCTGCTGATGTTTCCCAAGCTTTGAACACTGAGGAAACTACTACAGTTGATTCATTGGTATGTTTGATTGTTATGGAAGATCTGTTTCTTTGTAAAAATTTGATCTTTTTTTGGATTTAGAATCATGGGTTTTCTGTGTTTTGTTGTTTTTTTTCTTGGAAAAAATTTGAGCTTTTTTGGATTTAGAATCATGGGTTTTGTTTATTTTATTTACATAAAAATATAATCTTTTTGGATTTTGAATCATGGGGTTTTTTTTTTTGTTTTTGTTGTTTCTTGGAAAAAATTTGATCTTTTTTTTTTATTTTGGAATCATGGCTTTTGTTTTCTTAATTGGAAAAAATTTGACCTTTTTTTACTTAGAATCATGGGTTTTCTTTGTTTTGTTTTGTTTCTTAGAAAAATTTGAACTTTTTTTGGATTTGGAATCATGGATTTTTTCTGTTATTTATGTGATTGCAGAGGCTAAAAAGGATGAAGGATCGTTTGAGAGAAATGCGACAATGGTGGGATGAACTAATGAATGAAGAGGAGGAAAAAGTAGAAGAACAGCAAGAAGAAGTAGAAGAACTAGAACAAAAAGAGGAATCTCCTGTTTCTGAAGAGGAAAAAGTTCTATCTCAGGTATATGTTTTGATCTTGGATTGTGATAATTGATGTTCTATTGTTATCTTCAATGTTTTTGGTCCTGCTTGTGATTTTGCTGCGAAATTTTATATTGCGTTAAAATGCAGCCGCAATGGCTTTTGTGATGCGGTTGCAGCGATGTTTAAACTCGTTGTATTGCAGTCACAATTGATAGCTTAGAACGTCACAAGTTTTGTTCATAAAGTGATAATCGGTTTTTCTTATTTACATATATATTCTAAACAATTGATGGATTAGAAACAGAATATATTTCTGTTCTGATTATAGAAAATTGCAAATAAGTGCGTGACTAATGCAGTTGTAATTGCAGTTACAAATTACAAAACCGCAATCTCCTGTTGCTGAAGAGTACAATGACTTACCTCAGGTACATGTCTTGATTTTGGACTGTGATTAATCTTCTATAGTTATCTTCAATGTATTTGGTCCTTTAATTGGTTTTAAATTGTGCTTGCGGGTCATAGATGCGTGTACGGTGTGAACTGTTATATTGCGGTAAAATGGGGGGGAAATTTAGCCGCTGTTGCGGTTGCAATGTCGTTTGTGGACTCTTATCCCACTAGCTTGCTGACTCATTTTAAAAGATAAATGTTATAGAAAAAAGCTCTTTTGAAGTGAGATAAAATTATGATGCATTTTGAACTAAATCAATGATAGACATAACCTTGATTGCTAAATTTAGAATCAATTCATTTTAATGGTTCCTACAATGTTATAACTGCAGTATTCACTACGTAGCTGTCATGTTTTGTTCAAGTGCGAATTACTATGTACTAATGTAGCTGCAATTGTGATTGTGATGTCGTTCTTGACGAATGCTAGATATTGCTCTTAGACTAATTGTTGTTTTATGATGAAACCATTTTCCTTTTTTTTGTAGGATGGATGTTGTGAAGATTTTGAAGAAGCTGTGAGTGTAGAGTGGGCTGAAAAATGCATAAGCCTTACTTTCAAGTGTCCATGTGGCAAGGGCTATGAGGTTCTTATATCAGCCAACAATTGTTATTACAAGTTGGTCTAGATGATATACTATGTTTGGTTCCTTTTCATTTAGGAATCACTTTTGTTTTATTCTTTTATAGTTTGGTGATTTTTCTTCTGTTTTCATATGTAGAATCAATATATAGTTGTATGTCCCTTACATTTGTATTGTAATAAATTTCTCCAAGGAAATGAATGGTATGCTTCATTTCTTTGTGAAAGTATGAATTTCCATTGGCTTAGTGAACTGGTGATGCAAACTACATATATGATAATGGTGGCATGTTTATTTTTCTCATTGTTTTATCCTCAAGCCTTTGATTTACTTGTATTTATCTGAATTGCATTGTCCATTTGCACGAGTCCAAAGATTTTGAACCTAACTTATTTTGCTACGCTTTAACTATTGTCACGCATTGAGCACACGCGTTTAAGAAGGATTAAGAAAAGAAGTGGAATCACAAATCATAACACAATAAAGATACTTAAAGTGTATGCAGCATGCTGTGATTTACTGTGTGGATTTTCATCTGAAGCTATTTTATGTAGGACTAGATTCTGACATTCTATAACTAGTAAATAGTAGCCAGAAGATTAAAAGAAGAAAACTGGAACCAAAGGGTGTAATTGTTACCATGCCACATTCAGTTCTTGTTATAGGGTCAAGGCTAAAAACTGAAATCATAACTGCATAAATAACTAACTAACGATTGCATTACAGTGCTTTCAAAAACTAACTGAAATCATGACAGAGTCGTTTTGTTTTATATATACCAACCTAGGCCAATAATTAAAGCATTCTATGATGCAACATATTACAGTTTGAATCTGAACTTGGCCTTTTATCACATGTGTAATTTGTTTAAAGATTATCTAAACTGTAAATTTTCCTCGCTAATAACTTCTTCTGTATAACACTGCCAAACGGGCTCACGTCGCAGCCCATAACTTATAAATAGATGGTTTTGTCCATACCAGTTGGATCCTTGGGCGATGATAACAAGTTTAATGTTGGATAGTGTTCAGAATATTGATCCTGTTGTGAGTATTCTTGAGTATGTCGCCGTTGCGGTTAGTTATGCTTAGTTAATTAAAACCAGCGCAACACTGTTGTTTGTGTGATTAAGAACATGAGTCATATGGCTTATGTATGTCTTTTGCTGTTTGTTGGAGATGCTCGAAGCACGGTAAGTAGTGGAATTTCGGTGGTTGAGTCTAAGGGAGGGTAGCAGTTGAGAAAGATAATTTGATCTGGTTTTGTATTTAAACTGCATAAAAACCATATTGATACTCATGAGTCATGAGGTAGCATTATATATCAATTGAAAAAGACGGTAAATGACTTGTACAAGTCACATATTTATAGGACTCTGACTCAAGTTTGTATCTAACTCTAGATGAATTACAACTAAGTTATTACCTTTGTTACAAGCATTTCAAATAACCTTTATACACACAAACAAAGCATATTCTTACTAGATGCAATCACAAGAACATATGAGATCCATAAATACAAAAGAAAGAGAGGACTTTTGCTTTGAATTCAGAAGATCCTATTAATCCATCCTAGTACTTGTGGGCTGAAAGTGATTCCCAATGCCACTCCTGCAACAAGACCACCTACATACCCAATCAGACTTACTTTCCAGTCAAATTCAAACAAAGATTCTGAGTCATCATGGTAACTATCAGAGGCAGAAGGTGGTGAAAAAGAAAGCCCTGCGTGATCATCTATGCACTTCTTCGACAGTTGATCCCCACACAAGCCTTGGTTGCCTTCAAATGAATTATCTTGAAATGTAGAGAACTGCTGATTCTGCGGTATAGGACCTGAGAGATTGTTGAAGGACACATTAAGGAACTCCAAAAAGGTAAGGTGTGTTAACTGTTGAGGAATCTTCCCCGACAGATTGTTGAAAGAAAGATCCAGTGCTTCAAGGTTTGAAAGCTTCCCTAAGGAAGATGGTATGTTGCCAGTAAGGATGTTATTTGACAAGTTGAGCAAAACAAGGCCCTTCAATTCGCCTATCGCTCTTGGTATCTCTCCACTTATTTGGTTGCTTGAAATATCAATGGCTATCATTTTATAAAACTCTTGAAGCCTCTCATAAACCATCACTAACCCTTTATTTGACATTGTGAACGAATAAGTGTTTGTTTCTGTCCAAGATTGTCCTTTCTGCTGGGTCCGGAAGAAAAGTCTCCACTGCTCGTACTGTAATTGACTTGTGTTGGAAGCTTTCATTGATTTCCAGCTCTGAATCATTTCTAAAGGCAAACTTCCAGAGAATTTATTGAAAGAAAGATCAATGATGTGAAGTTTGGAAAATGAGCATGTCATGTTTCCAATCCTAGGGCACTTTATTGGTCCATGAAATTCGTTGCCACGCAAAGCCAATACCTTCAACTCAGGTATAGTTCCCAGCCAGAATGGAAACAAATCTTTGATATTGTTATGGCTAACATCAAAGAACTCTAGCCTTCTGCAGTTAACCAATGCTCTTGGCAACTGACCCTGCAGATTATTGTTGCTGAGGTCAATCATCTGAAGGGAATTTTGAGTCATATATGTTTGAGGAATGAGACCAGATAATTTGTTTCCTTTTAGCATCAAAATTTCTAAAGAGTGGCTAAAGTTACCTAGACATGAAGGAACATTGCCGCTTAAATTGTTGAACGATAAATCAAGATGCATGAGTGATTTGAGATTGCATATGGACAAGGATATTTCTCCTGTCAATGAACCGTGGGAAACAGTTAAGCTTTGTAGACTTGTTTTTCTCCACAACCAACTAGGTAGTGAAGTTATACTGTTGTTTGACAGGATAATACATCCTAAATCACTAAGATCTCTTATAAATGTCGGAATCTCAACCAAATTGCATGAAGCCAGTTGTAAAACATGGATTCGAGAATCAGTTACGTTGGAAGAACTTTTTCCACCGAGCAAGGACAATTTGTTGAACGATAAATTTAGAAAAATTAACTTTTTGAACTTGAGAAACATGTCAAACTCTAGCTTTCCATGCAAGAAATTAGTGCTTAAGGAAATACTTTCAAGATTCTCAAGTCTAAAGAAAGACTTGGGGATTTCACCATGAAGGCTATTATGTTCAAGGTTCAAGTATGCTAAATCGGTTAGGTTCATTATCCAAGATGGAATTTCACCCCTTAAATTGCTATTTTCTGCGCGTAAATATTGTAGGTGGATGAGGTTTGCAAAAGATAATGGTATATCGCTGCCAATATTCACTTCAGATAGATCTAAGTAAGTGATCGATGACACCTTACCTATCCAAGAGATTTCCTTCATAGTAAATTCATTGAAACCTAGACACAAGTAGCTTAGTTCGGTGAGATTTGTTAGGGATGCAGAAGGGTCTCCTCTAAATTTGTTATATCCGAGTTTTATGAATGTGAGCTGTGTTAGGTTGCCAAGTGAAGAAGGAATAGGACCGAAAAAATTGCAATTTGAAATTGATAGTACTTTTAAAGAACCAACTTTTCCAATGGATGCTGGTATTGTACCATAGAAGCTAGTTGAATCAAGTCCTATTTGGGTGAGTGCATTAGGCTGAAACTCGGGCAACCTACCTTTGAGATTTTGGTTATCTCTCAAATCCAAATATCTCAATTTCGGTAGATGAAAAATTCCAACTGGAAATTCACCATACAATTCACAATTGTAAAGAGATAGTACTTTCAACGAAGTTAGATTTGAGAGTGTGTTCGGTAAAGTTGATGAAATAGTCACATAACTAAGATAAAGTATCTCGAGTTTTGTCAAGTTTTGAATGATGCTTCTGAGACTAGACAATTCGAGCTGCAACAAACCGGTTTCACCTCCTGAAATCGGTTCAGCAAAATTGTTGCCTAGATCAAGAGACAACAAGTTGGATAGTTTTGAAACTTGCGGTGGAATTTCTCCGAAAAGTTTGGTACGAGAAAGGTTTAAATATTTTATCTGCGAAAGCTCGCCTATCCTAGATGGGATTCGAGAGTATTTGAAATCATTATCTGCAAGATCAAGAACTCGAAGGTGCACAAGGCGAAACAGACTGTTATTAGCATGAATTTTACCATAGAGCATGCTGCTACTAAGATCAATGCTAACGACATGATTTGTGTTCTGATCACATCGAATTCCATCCCATGAACAACAGTTTATGGTTGAATTCCAAGATGAAATTTTAGGATAACTGAGAGAATTGTGAGAAGCAAA
Source organism: Medicago truncatula (assembly GCF_003473485.1). Lineage (NCBI taxonomy): Eukaryota > Viridiplantae > Streptophyta > Magnoliopsida > Fabales > Fabaceae > Medicago > Medicago truncatula. The sequence goes on along the minus strand of NC_053048.1, from coordinate 1,768,903 downwards.
CTTTCTAATTACAAAGCCTTCCTTAAATTGTAACAAGGCATGGCTTTCATCTTGATGACACTTTGGCTGAACTAAAGGAAAACATGTAAATGTGGAAAAGAACAAAGAATAAAGGAAAAGAAACTTTAAGAATAACATAAGAGACATCATTGTATGTTAATAATTTAAGGTGAAACATTCAGTTATAAAATACTAGACACATTAGGTGGTTTTTATACTAAAGGATTGGACTGCATGTATAGACATACCAAATCACACGGCATTGACATTTGAAACATGAAAATGTTTTCTAGTCAACATCATGATCATATACAAGACAGTGTAGACATGAGGTGGTGTGCACTTTGGTATACAAATCCCATGGTATTTAATCACTACTAAAAACTCTCTATGTTTCCTGAAGCGCATTTTCAAACGATATAAATTGTCCGAACGTGCACTTTTAGACGGTAGAGAATAATGGTTATTTTTTCTGGATGTGTACATTCGAATTCATGTTAGAGGTGAAGAAAATTCTTCTCTTTAATTAGTACTCCCTCCTGTCCCATATATATAAAAAAAAAAAATTAAAGTTTTTTTTTTTGTATAAGAGAAAATCTCATATTTTAAGATGCATTAATTGTTTCTTTCACACTTGTTAAGGATTAAAAAAAAAGTAATTTTTTTTTTTGAAGAATCAAAAGTAATTTTACATTAATATGAACATTATTTTTACTTTTGAAACAACGAGTACACGGCTTTTAAGATAATAGTACTACACTCAACTAAACTATTTAACATGTCATTTTAGAACACATGTTAATATTCTCCATGATAAAAATGCATTAAAAGTATCACCCGATTTTCAAAAACGTTAATCGTAAGGGTATATTTGAAAAAAAATCTCACACTATTTTTTTTTTTAATAAAAATAAATCACACACTCTTATTAAGTTGGGTTAAATATGTTTTTGGTCCCTATAAATATACCAATTTTTCGTTTTAGTCCCTCTAAAATTTTCCTTCAATTTTTAGTCCCTGTAAAATTTTCAATCACTACTTTTGGTCCCTATTTTAAATTTAATTTTAGTACTTTTTAATGAAATTGTACAAAAATGTGTAGAATATTTAAAAATCTTTCTTAAAAAAATTAGAATTTTTTAACCAAACATAAATTAAATATGAATTTTTAGTTAAAAAATTCTAAATTTTTTAAGAGAGATTCTTATAATATTATAAATTTTTCCGTAAAATTTTATATATGAGTTTACTTTAAAGAAGAGACCAAAAGTGAAGATGGAAAATTTTTAAGGGACTAAAAGTTGAAGGAAAATTTTAGAGAGACTAAAATGAAAAATTAGTATATTTATAAGGACCAAAAACATATTTAACCCTATTAAGTTTGATATCAATGCATTTCTATTAAGTAGGGGTATATATACTACTATTGTATCTTTCTATTATATAACAAACAATATAAAAACAAATTTTTCATTTCACATTTTTCTTTCTTCTCACACTCTCTCTTACAAAGTTATCTCTTCTCACTTTCTCTCCAAAGGTGTGGCCCTGAGGGTGGTCAAGAGAGGCGACAGTCCAGAGCACCATTTTTTTAGGAGCATCAAAATAATTATTTTTACTTGGTATAATACTATAGATATATTCTTTTAAATTGCTTTGATTATTCTATTGTAAGTATATTTTTAAAGAACCTTGATTATGAATGAGTTTTTTACAAAAAAAAAATGCAAGAAAAAAATACATTCAAATAATTAAAAGGGCATAACTTTATTAATTTGTTCAGGAGAGCAAAAATCTTATGATTGGCCCTTCTCTCCACAACCAATCACACCAAAAACAAAACTGTCCCTTTGTGGTTAACATTAAGAAAGGTTTTTCAACCATGGTTCTTTTTTTTTTTTTTTTTTTCAACCATGGTTCTTATAGTAGATTCTACAGCTTTCTGCTGTCTCCATCGTTTTATTTGTTCTCTTATATAATTTCAAAACACATGCATTTTATACAAGGACTTTAACCTAACAAGAAAGATATGATATCTTTCATTGACAAGGTATATTTGATGTTTTATCATTTAGTGAAGAATATTTTTTTTTAATCTAGTGGATAGAAATTCATCTTTAAGATGAATAAGTGAGATGTTCGAAGTTTGAACCTTAAATCAGCTAACTCACGTGAACAATAGAACTTCTTTATTATCATTCACAATTAATTACAGTGAATGAACTCTTTAGATTTTTAATGCAATTATAATTAAAAGGGTTAATAGGTCTTTACCCTTATAATATAGGTCATTTTCTGGTTTTCCCTCTGTAAAATTTTTATTTTGATTCATCCCCTGTAAAATATTTTTGTTTTGATTTACCCCCTAATATGCCAAACAAAAACCAATTTGATTTTATTTTTCAAGAAGTTTTTCGTTTTTGTTTGGCCTATTAGGGGGGTAAATCAAAACAAAAATATTTTACAGGGGTGTGAATCAAAATAAAAAATTTACAGGGGAAAACCGAAAATGATCTATATTACAAAGACCTATTAACCCTAATTAAAATGTTTCAATTACCCCTCTTTATATAATTTGCAATTCAATATCTTCCATTTTAAATTTAAGATAATTGTGAATGCATCAATATTTGATAAAAGCAAGTAAAATCATTTTTCTTTCTATTTCATTTATTCACTTTTTCAATTTATGTGAAATGGTCAAATGATGTTTCACTCTTTATAAGACGGAGGGAGTATATAATCTTAATTTTAGTCACGCACTTTTTTCGCCTTCACGTAGTCATAAATTTAGAAGTCGTTTGATCTTGATATGACAGATAGGAAAGACAAAAAAAAAACTGATTTAATTTTTATTATGTAATTCCTACAATACCAAAGTTAAATCTTAATTGTCACATTTTGATCCAACGATCATCAATATATTACGTGACTTTGTCAACTCCATTTCAAACCAACTTTATACTTCTTGTTGCAATCAATTTTAAGAGTTGGAATTTCAAAAATACTTTATCAGTCTCCAATGAATTCCAGACAATTGTCAATTCAAATTTTGTCGTATTCAATTTTAAAAACTCAATTTTCAAACTAGTTAAGAAAAATTTCAACACTTCAAACTAGTTCAATCTGAAATGATTATTTAAATGTTTGCAAAAAATTATTTAAAGTAATTCGAAAAAAGTTATGAGTTTGTTCATGTTCCTTCTTTCAAAAATATTCTAGTTCTTCTTTTAAGAGAATATATTTTTCTTTTTTTGCGAAGTTCTTAATGCAGTTTTCAAAAACTAATAACCTCTCCTGAAGAATATACCTTCCAACTGAATTTTCTTCACACACAAGAGTTAGGAATCAAGCCCTAACCAGTTGTTTAAGGGATCCAAGTAGCTTAGATCAATTCATTCCTTTGTTGTTAGAGTAACAAATTTATCTGAAATAACTGTTAGTTTTATAAGTAGTGCTATATCCAGCTAAGGATAAACACAACAAATGTCCCGAAACAACATGTCCAGGGGCGGATGCACATTGGTGCTATGTGGAGCTAAAGCTCCGCATGTTTTTTCCTTTTTTTTTGTTGTTATAATTGATAAAACACAAAAGAAGTGACTCGGTAAATAACTCTCTCTTTTTCCCTTTCCCCTGAATCCCGTAAAGTCATTTGTAGCTTTTGATGTGAAGAAATTATTGAGGATGACTGAGTTTTTTCAAATAATTGTATGGATGTGCCAGAAGTGGCGTTACGCACTCAACTTAAGAATTATGTTACAAATGTTCGATCTGACCCATAATTTGCTAATTAGTTGAAAGGACTTTCAGATCTTTGTGCAAAACTTATGGAAACAAATAAGTGCAACACATTTGCTATGGTTTATAAACTTTTGAAGTTGGTTTTGCTCATGCCAATAGCAACTGCAAGTATGTTGAACGTGTTTTTTCAGCTATAAAAGTTGTGAAGAGTAACATATGTAACAAAATTGGTGATCAGTGGATAAACGGCTGTCTTGTAACTTATATATAAAGAGATGTTCTATTAACAATTAACAATGATATCATTTTAACTCATTTTCAACAAATGGATAGGAGATGATTTACATTGTAATATATTAATTGTATCAAACAACGAGGTAAAGGGCGAATTGGTGTAACAATTTGTCGACTAAAAAAACATTTAGTTTTCATTATTATTTATTTGAAATTTTAGCTCCACATATACCTAAAGTCTCGATCCGTCTCTAAACATGTGTTGTGTTTGAATTGGTAGTCAAACTTTCAACTTCCTACTTTGTTGATTGAAAACATGGGAGGAAAATGGAAAGTTAAAGAGAGAATATGTGTTCACTAATTTTTGCATTACGCTAGTTTTATATATTGGGAAATTCTATGGTACATCCAACCATTTGAGTGTATTGGTACATCAAATCCTTAAATTAATAGTTAAATGAGTTATTTTTTGTAGGAAAAAATTATTTCTATCACCTATAATTATAATAACTAAATCTTATTTACCAAAAACGTCAACGCAATAAAATTTGATTTTTCTGAATACTTATTACTCATAATAGACTATTTTGATTATTTTTTACAGTAAAATGTAAAAAAAATTAGTATCATTTTTATAAAAAATGAAATGATGTTTTTTTCTTATAAAATGATATTTTCTAAAATATATGTCAACAAACACCTATTTTCTTCATAAAAAATGATAGTTAATTTAAAAAAATTGTAAATGAGAGTACCGGTATACCATAATTTACGGGTGTACGGTAGAAGTTTCCATATATATTTTCTTCCACCGGTCCTATATTATATATAAACAATGATTCTTTTTCCATATTTATTAAATAATTAATATATTTTGTTTATAATGTAGGCCATATACATAAGTTATTCAATAAACCTAAAAATATTATTTGTTTGCATATCACACTAGAGAGAACACTCTAATATTATTTATATCATAAGCGAAATGATGTATTTAAGTTATTCGATGGTAAAATAAATAGGGTAATTTTGTAAAAAAAAAATCATTAATACGTGTAAAATTTTATAAAGGATTTTATAATAAGAGACAACTCAAAAAAGGGTTCAGTAGGGATGGAGGGTTGTGGTAGAGTTACGTGTGACCCACCCTAAAAAAAAAACTATTTTTTATAGGAAAATTTACTAAAGTATCTCTAGCTTTTGTTTTGGTACAAAAAGTATATCTAGGTTTAAAAAGAAGGACAATGCTAAAAAGAAATATTACATTGTGGCCCCCGTCTCTATCAATATGTGTTACGATCACAAACTCAAATTTATTCAACTAAATAGTAAATAGAACATGTAGGAGGGTTTCATTAGTAATTTTATAAAATTTTAGCTCCATTTTTAATAATTTATATTTTATTCCCTCAAAAAAATTTATATATTTTTTTTTATATTTTGGATTTTCAGTCCATTAGGGTTTTGTTATTTCGCTATTTAATTTTAACAGTTGTAGCCTAAGAGACAACTTTTATTCATTAAATACTATTTTAGAGAATTTTCTCAATTTCTGATGGATTCCAGAACCCTATTTTCACAAATTTGTCGCCTTAAACTTGTTTCTTTCAATTTAGGTTTAGTGTTTAACCTACGTTTCTGACTGTGTCACTAATGAACATTTCATTTAGTAAGAACAACAACTTCAAACGATATGCTATTCAAACCAATTTCTTATTTGAATATTTCTTTAAAAAAAAGTATTTCTTAAAAGAATCATAGCAATAAAAACGTTAGACTATAAAAACCATTTGAAAAGAAACTATAAAAACTTTCTTTAAAATGACTTTTTCCAAATATATCAAGAAAAGTGGAATCATAAATCAAGGATAGTTAAAGTTAATGTGGCATGCTCTAATTTAGTGAGTCATATGGTTTATGTCTTTTGGTGTTTGTTTGATGAGATTTTGGTGGTTGAGTCTCAGAAAGGTTTAAGAAAGTCTTATGTTATGGCACTGAAAATAAGCAAATTTATGAAGAGTTCTAGAATCATTTCTACAACCTTCGTAATTAAAACTCAATTTTTAGGATCCATTAATGAAAATATATTAGCTGTTCCAAATTCTGGTTTTACTATACTCATGTAACATGTTCTTGTGATAGGTATCTTTATGTTGAAGCCTGCTTAAGTGTAATTATGGTGACAACGTATATGTTTTGTTATCTTTATATCTGTTATGTTCTTGTGATAGTTTGGTTAAGTTTTTTTTGTTTTGTTTTTATATGTAGCATTTGGTTGTCATTAGAATGAATGTATAATTGTATATATCACTTACATTTGTTTTGTAAATAAAATTTTATGTAATATCTCAACATTTTTTCAGGGAAATGAATGAAGGTATATTTTATTTATTTACTTTTCAAAAGGTGGAGAAAATATTGCATGAAATTGTCTACTAATTGTGACTAGTGAGTAATAAGTGAATAATAACTTGATCAAATTTTTGCTTTTTTTTAATTCTTTTTTCTTTTTTAAAAACTCATTATCCGACTCAAAGACCGACTAATCTTGAAGCCATATTACACATTTTTTTTCTTCTAATTAAAAACTAAAAACAATTTAAGGTTAAGACATGCATTGGTGATACAAATTACAAATCATGCATCTTTAACCTTAGTTTTTTTAATAGAATTTAACCTTAGTTTCTAATATTACTTATTTTATTTGTACAGTAAAATTCATAATGGGACTTGATAGCCCCTTTAAATTCATCCTTCTTCACCGTATTTTTAACCTAATTGTTTGCATTTATTTGCTCACGACATTCTTGAATCTATATGTCATAATTTAAATTTGTACTAGTTTCTTGAGATTTAGGGGTAAATCCTAACTCAAATTAGGTTATTACTCAAGATTTAAGTTATTGATTTTTTCCATCTTGGAGATTTTCATACTATATTATTTAAATATATTGGGCTCTTTATATAACTACAATGGTTATAAGAATTTTGACGACCTACTTTTATATATGGCTATTAGTTTTTCCACACTATTGGTTTCTCACGCGTCCTTTTTTTTTTTAATTTACCGTCTGTTCGAAAAATATAACTCGAACTACATTTCAGCATATATAATCTGAAATAAGTTGATCCTCGCAACACAAGAGATAGGTAAGGCATTTCTTTGATTTCTTACTTTTCGATCTGTGAATTTCTAAGAATCATGAGTTAAAGGTGAAAAACCAAAAGAAGAACAAAACAATAGGTTGAGAATCATGAAATTGAGACGTGAAAGATTTTCTAATAAGTGAAAGTTGCAATACAAATGATTTATATGGTCAAATTTTAAAGTTTTTTAGAGATGATGCTTGATATCACCAAAAATAGTTGAGAAAAGATGAAGACATGTTGAATTTTAGATGATTGAGGGATAGAGTTCTAGAAGGTTGTGACTTAAGTTTTTTCAATGTTCTAAGTCTGTAATGAGGGTTTTAACTCAGATTTATTGAGTAATACAGTTGAATGAGCTTTGAAATGAGTCAAAAATGGGTTCTAACTTAGAAATTCATGCAAAACTGAAAATCAATTGCCATAAATTGAGTCATGGGACTAATGAATAGATTCATGCAGGTCTATGGTTCCATAAATTGACAACATATGCATATGAATTTATTCACACGTACTCACTCTTTTATTGGGTTAAATCGTTGTAGGTCTACACTTTGGAAATAAAACTCATGCAAAGTGGTGAGACATACATCAATTTCATCCAAAGAAAAAGTGAATGACAGAGAGAGTGTTAAAAAATAGTGTTGCTAGCATTTCTCTTAATTGATTAAATATGATAAAAATGATGAAAAATAGGTTTTGTGGTTTTCACAATGCGATGTCGCCTTACTAGTGTATTGTTCTCTTGTTCAACACATATAATATTCATATATTTATCTTATCTATAACAAAAGAAAAAGAGAAACAATAACAAAATTCCATTAAAAATTATAAACTAAAATGACTAACGGTATATTTATGGGAGATCCTTGCTAAGATATAAAAATCAATTGAGTTAGCTAAATGGACAAAAACAATATCAATATGCTTAAGAGACATCTAGTAATGATTCTAATTACACAAAAGGTGCCTCAAAATTTCATATGTGTTGCAAAATATTTAATTCAAGTAAGTAGAGCATGAAATTGTTTATACTATATAAAGTGATAAAATTGTTTTCTATTTGTTATATGCGAATATAAAAAAATGACTAAAATTCTCAATTTTGTTTATGCTATGATAATTATACTTTCTCTATTTCTTCTTGTAACTAATATCCGAGGTAAGCATATTCTTCTCACCATTTTCATGTTTTTCTTCTTCAATTATACATAATATTTTGATAATTTTCATAAACCTCTTTTATTCTTATTTTAAATCGTAGCTCTTAATTGTACTACCGCCAGCCAATGTGTTAATAATCGTTGTTACCTTCATGGAAAGCCATCATGTTTGAATGGTCAATGTGCATGCGTTTAACAGTTAAGTAGAAAATAATTAATTATATTTAAGATTATGGTTTTATTTTTATATTATAGTAAATGTTGTTACTTTTATTACTACTCCCACACTTTTATTTATATTTATCATATATTTAAGTTTCTTTGACGGGATAAGAAACATAACGCAAGACAAATGCTTTAGTCTCAAATAATTATTTGTATCATATATTGTAAATCAAACAAAATAATGTGTTTTGACTACACTTTCCTTATATTATATGTGTTTTAAATAACATATAACATGTGTTGTATTTTCTATTGATTACAATCACAATGAAATGCTATATGATTAGTATTTCACACACATACATGTGTGTGTAAGTAAATGTTTTTTATAACAATATATTAAGTTGTGGATCCAGGACCTTAAGTCAAGAATGCAAAATATTAAACTTTCATAAATCATTATATTCATGTATATAAAAGTAATATACTCAAATAACTACATCATACTCAATTTCTAATGTACCAAAAATAGTTATATAAATGATATATGATTGTCCTTGAAAGAATTTCATGATCTGAAATCGTTGATTAACCGACTCATCATTACTATCCAACACATTAGTTTCAATATAAGTCACCAAATAATCATTCATACAATGTTCCCATTCAATTATGTTATATAGTTTTCATAATTTTTATAGCATAAAAAGATCATTCGACGATTGATATGGCCAAGGGAGAATTATTACTAACTTCAGAAGCTGATAAACAACTTGTGTTTCAGTTTCAACCAACTTTTTTAGAAGATCGTCAATTCCTTTCAAAGATGCAAATTCAATATTGTTCCGTATACCAATGATATAAGTCTTAAGTTCATTATCAAGTATCCCCAAACTAATTAGACAAAATTCTCACGCATAAAAATGTGCATTTTAAACTAGTTTTTTTGTTGCAGTTAAAACACACATAGAGCAAGTATACTATATCACAGAAGTAGAATAAAAGATTATTTTATTCACAAGGAATAATTAACAAGTATACAACTAATTAAGGTTATTTATTATTTAGACGAACAAGTAGTTGAATGGCTTCGGAAACTAAATAAAAAGTAATTAAGGTTTGATCATGCAATAATTCTAGTCTCAACTGTCTTATAGGTCCATCAACTAATTGCAGTACGATTGAAGATCAATTAAATTGATTATTGACATTCAAAGGTTTAATCATTCTTAATCATGTGATAAAATCAATAGAACAAACTTGATTGGAATAAAAACTGAAATTTAAATTAGAAATTAGAACATTACAAAGTCGCTTAACTTGCAATATCCACCTAAACTCTAGAAAAGTATTTAGCTATCAATGATCAAGAAGAACACTAAAATTGAAATAGAATTCGTGAAATTAAAGTAAAGAATAAACACAAAATATGACAGATTTTTGCTACAAGCTTTTCTTTTCTCTCTCTAATGCCTCTATGTAGCGTATCTTGTAGCCCAAAAAGTTGTCCAACCTTTATAGCCATGTTTTGCTACCTTTGAAGTATACAAATTCCCTCAAATTCTCATCAAATTGCAATTCTCCACTTGTGTTTTTGTTGCCACCTTTGTTCTCAATAAAAGCAAGAAAATACATTTTTACCCAAATTGTTTTCTTCAATTGTAAGCTTGTTGCACCACCTTCTTCATTCATTTTCTCTGTTTTCTGTTTTATGATTCTAATGTTCAGCAACTTGTTATTGAAACGTTTAGCTTCATTTTTAATTGACTAACTGCCTGAGTGGCCTTTTGTTCCTTTCTTATACGATATGACTAAAAGGCAAACACCGTGTTGACTATATTTGGGCCATTATGTGAATATTCCTCTTGGGCCTGTAGCATTTGTTTTGTTATTTAATCAAATAACCGTGTTTATCTGAGTAACAACATTAGTGAGAGAAGTGTATGTCTAGATGACTTTTTCACTTCTTTTTTTTTTTTTTTTTTTATATTCTACAAAATATAAAATAAAAACATGTAACTATCTAAATAGTAATAACACAAAATGTAAAAACTATACCCAAAATGTTAATATAAGTTATACAACTAAGTGGTTTATCATTTATCTTATCAAAAGAAGAGAACAAGATTGTTAGGCTCAAGCTAGCCATATAAACGAGCAACTAACTATTTGTCTCATTAAAACGGTTTTTTAGTTCCTAAAGTTACATGTCTATAATAGTCTAAAATAACTCAACGTCGCACTAAGATGACGAAAGCACAAAATAAAAAACTAAATAGACGGAAAATCACTTATTTAAATAAAATAGGAGAAAAACGATTCTGATGGATGATTTGGGGTGAAAAATTAGTCCTAAACAACCCATCTTTGGTGGATGGTGGAGAAGAAACTAGGATTTTAGATGATGGCTCATAAATAAAGATGTCAAATGGGCTGACCTGGCTCGATTCGCCTATGCATATAATTGGGTTGGGCCAGCCCGGCTCCACTGAAGAATAGGCTGTAAAACTTGAGCCTAGCCCTAGCATGGGCCAGTGCCTTGATGGGTCGGCCTGGCTTGTATTTCAATTTTTACAGTTATGAAATGTACAATCAAAAACTACTCTTTTTTCACAAACACACCAAAAGAATTAACAACACAAACAAACAGCTTGCAAAATAACTGCAATATCAAATATTATCCACACAAAATAGCTAGGGCATAAATATTCACCCAACATCACAAAATGCAACCGCTAGAGATAAACATTCACCCAACCTTACATAATGCAATCTTAAATAATAAAATATTATGAGTTTGACAATTCAAAATAGATTAATAAAAGAAATTATTGTGCATGAGAAGTGAGAACTTGGTTCAAAATGACAATTCAAAATAAGTCTAAGATTCAAAATTTTATGAGTCCATTAAGCACTTCAAAATGACTAAAAAGTGTATCTCTTGCTATAAGTCCCTTGATCACTTGGTTCTTCATACAAGTGTATCTCTTCTACTTCCACCACATATGCGATTCATAACACATGAAAACTGAGACCTCCATGACTAAATAGTAAGTAAATGCAAATTGCAAATAAAAGTGGAAGAATTATTAATAAGTAATAACAATTTACCATAAGGTCCAACCTCTTAGAAACCATGCAACAAATTATGTGTACAGATAAGAGCTTAAATAGTTTCAGGGAGTAAGCAATTCTTATACGACCTCTGATGCTAAATGTAGATTCAGAAGCCACCGTTGTGATTGGAATGCTTAAAATGTCGCAAGCAATTATAGCAACTTGCGGAAACCGGTCACTATTTACCATCCAATATTGAAGGACATCTACATCATCCAGAAGCCATTTTTCATCCAAATATATTTCAAGTTCACACTTGCCATCATTGGAAACCTTTTGTATATTTTCTTGATGGTATTCCTAAAATTGGATATGCAAAAACTATTCAAATTAAACTTGAATAGAAAATTAAAGTAATGTAATAATATAAATTAAATCACTATTACTAAAATAGTAGAGAAACCCTATCAAGAAACATCACTTGAAAATGAGTTAGACATGGAAAAATATTTCAAATTAGGAATAAATATAGAATTAAAATAATGTAATAATATAAATTAAATTACTAAAGCTTGCCTTCCAAAATGATGTCTAATTCAATGGTTGGCCTGATGATGAGTGAGATAGAGTGTTTCGAGATGAATTAACTAAAGACGAGTTTGATGCAACCATGTTATTTTTATATGTATTAAAGAGATTATACAAATTATCCTTTACTTGTTTTACCTTTTCTTCATAATTATTTGGATACAGTTTCTTGAAGCAAAATTTCACAAAGTCCATCTTTGATGTTGGGTCAAGAACATTTGCAAGTGAAAGAATGACATAATAATTTTTCCAATACATAGTAAACTTCTATTTCATCGATATTGCCATCTCTTTGATCACCACGTCTTGACTCTTCAAATTTAAATTCAATTCCATCTCTATGAGTGCAGCTTGCATGAAGTATAAGTTTAAGGTTGTGTAAGATGAACCAGAAATCAAATTTGTGACATTATAAAATGGAGCCAAGAAACTACACATATATGCTATTTCCCACTCTTAATGGTTGGACAAATTCTATAGTTCTTGTCATTGTAGCTCAAGTTAATGAATGCACGTCGATACCTAATAGCACTTTCAAGCATCATATATGTTGCATTCCATCTAGTAGACACATCCAACCTCAATAAACTACCTCTTACATTGTTTAGATGCACATCTTCAATACTTTTTCTATATGTCCTCAACCTCCTCTGAGGCCTTCACATACTTAACACTTCCTCGAATTTTATATAGAGCATCCCTTGTCACAACCAAACCAGCTTGAACTATGATATTCAATACATGTGCACAACAGCAGACATGAAAATACTAACCATTACATAACAATGCATCTTGCAAATTCAGCATTTCTATGGTTACCATGCTATCATTGTTAGATACTTTATCCAATGTGAGTAAAATATCTTACCATTTATCCCCCAATCCTTAAGAGCACCACGTACTTTTCGAGATAATTTCAACCTTGTATGTGCACTATCTAGGTGATAAAATGAAAGCAATTGTCATATAACCTTGTGTTGTTACCGTTGTCCATACATCAAAAGTCAGACAAATTCTACCTGGAATAGATGCTAACTCACACTTTAGCTTTTCCTTTTCAATTGAAAACACAGTCATACAATCATATTTTGTAGTGTTATTTGTAACCTCCAATTTTAAAGTTTTAATTATTGACCGTTAGCGAAAAATGTCGAGAATAATTTTGGAGAAATATGCAAAAAATTAATTATAAATCATTTGATAAACAAACTTCGTAGAACTCGTAAATTAGTATGCATCCGAAAAAAATCGTAAATGATTTAAATGCTCAAAATTGGGCATTTAGTAACTACTACCAAAATTAGAGTACTATATAGGCATTTTGTCTACTAATTTCCAAACTATCAACCGAATCTAATGAAGTGATACTTCAAAATGTTGAACTCCTCAGCTTCGATGTCATCGGTGGTCTTTGTCTTAATCTCTAAATTTGAAAACAACACTCTTATGAGATACGTAATCCCAGTGAATAATACACACAAGTTTAAAAACAAGTATTGTTCTCAGCCGGTGCGGTAACCAGAAAAATTGATCATGGTATCCGCTTTCTTTCTGAAATAGTCTTTAAAACATACATAATTAATACAAATAAATAATCAATATATAATTGTTATATGAGGCATTAGTTCATCTAATATGGGGTACAAGACCCATCTATATGGAGCACGTAGCTGATTCGGGTAAGTAACTATGGGGTATAAGACCCATCCATATGAAGCACAAAGTGGAGTACAAGACTCATCTATATGAAACACATAGCTCATCTAGGTAAGTAACTATAGGGTACCAGACCCATCCAAATAGAGCACATAGCTCATCTAGGCAAGTAATTGTGGTGTCAAAGACACATCTGTATGGAGCATAAAGCTCTTCTAAATACATTTAAAAATAGTAGAAATAATTTTCATTATAACAATTATCTTTATAAAACCACTTTGACAATAGAATATCTTCTTTTGGTCTGAAATAGCAGCAACTCTTCAATCGATATGTATATATTACTCCAGCCAAAAATATAAACGATCATTAAGAGAACATATGCATGAATATAAATCTAGTGGACGTAAATGTACATTAAACTGTCACAATTCCAAGACATCACAATAAAAAGTCTGAAACAAGAAATATTAACCTAGCTTTCTCATTTGCTTCTTCAAATTCCGATCTAATATCAACAATCTTATGTATAAGCCACTCTACAGTTCTTTCATTATTATTTATGCATAAAAATTTCCGTATGAATAACTCATTTATTGTATCTATTCCAATCTATAGATCAAAGCAACTATATGCATAGGCACCTATATAAATAATTTCAAAAAACCCCATCGATACATAAAAGTGCATTGACAATTAAGAAACTAAATAATTGAAATTCATAAAATTTGCAATTTTATAGTGTTAGGTTTTCATCAAATAAATCATTCAAATAAATTGTAATTCTTTTCAAAATCAATATACCATGGAAGAGTTAAATGGTGTGATTACTCACCTTTTAAATTAGAGTTGAATCTAAACTCAAATGTTGTTTGATTATTGTTCCTTTCCTGAGTTCTCTCTTCTATGTTTTTGTCCTTCCTTTGCTTGGCTTATGTTATTGGAGTTCATCCTTATATTTATATATATGTGTGTGGTATGTTTGTGTTTTCAAATCGATAGATTTTTTTTTTTCTTTCAAACTTTAGTAGAAACTAGCCATTATAATAGCAACTATAATATACGGTACACATATGGAAGCACCCTTATTTCTCTCAACAAATTTTCTACGCTCCTCTTAAGTATATCATTTGTAATGGTAGTTATATTGATTACTAATGTAAGAATGAATTATAGTAAGTCATTTGATCTAATTTAGATATATCAATCCCATCAATTTTAAATTTATAATTTATCATATTACTCTCTCAAATTTCTTTTATCATTATTATTATTATTATTTTGTTCTTAAATCTTGGGATGTTACCGTATTTCTCCTAATCGATACAAAATCAGGATTTAATACTTTGTTTGTTTCATTCATTCCATCATACTCAGTGAAACAAAAAGGAAGATCATACTTAATGTTAATAATGCTTTTAGAAAGTGAATTTATGCAAGCCGCAATGACAAATTTCCACTGCTTCAAAAATCTTATGTTATCATCCAACACCCCCACATCATGATTCTTTGAAATTTTTATGACATTTAGGAATATGACATTTTAAATGATTGGTGTTTCCAGATTAACATTTGATGAACCAACCCTTGTTGTATTAGTACATTTTTCTTCGGTGTTATTCCCATCAACAACAACAGGATGACCATCAAACATAACCAAATCATCATCCACCTCTTCATCAATAGTTTCCATAAATGAATCACTATTCATTGTTATCCATGACTTCAAATGCAATAAATAAAAATTAAGAAAAACCAAAACACATTCATGTTTCACTTGCTAAAATACGTAAGTAAATCATAAAATGAATAAAAAAATAAAATAAGGCAAAGAACATTTATGTAATAGTGTAATAACATAGAATGAAGCTTTATTGATTAATCCAAAAAATTTATCCCCT
The DNA here is from genome assembly GCF_003473485.1 of Medicago truncatula. Lineage (NCBI taxonomy): Eukaryota > Viridiplantae > Streptophyta > Magnoliopsida > Fabales > Fabaceae > Medicago > Medicago truncatula. The sequence continues at coordinate 1,753,248 of NC_053048.1, read as the reverse complement.
GTAATGATAGTGTAATATAATATGGTTATTTTGGTTGCGGAAATTTAGAAACTTATAATAACATGGTAAAAATAGGGTATACCCATATAATTTTAGTTGAAGGTTCTATATTATTTTGGGCATCTGGCGACCAATAATTAAAATAACGTTATGAATTTCATAAAGTTATCAATATATTTCTAAGTTCATCATCAATATTCATCAACTTTGTTGTATATCACAATACTTCATATCTTAAAACATTGATTCAATCTTACAAATATATACATCCATAAACACCAATTCATATTCAAGCACCTTAAGTAAATGATTTTTCCCTGAATATCAAGAAATATCCCACAAAAAATGCTTGTAGAAAAATGTTAGAAATAAAGAGAAACATATCCTAAATATGCTATCTCATAGATAAAAGTTATCTACTTTGTTTCTAAACATCAATTCGATGATATGCTTTTAAGTTTAGAGATGACATGGACTTCTGAAGCTAACGTGATAGTTTAGGTCATGTCTTCAATATAATTTATCCCTTTATAAATTAAAATTCAACTAGTATGATCACTAGTTTAAATGGGTTTTAGTTTGACCAAGTGGATTAAAATCAAGTTAATGGATCATTAGTTAAGGATTGGAATGAGATCAAATTATTTTAAACTAAATTTTCTTGCCAATCTTAACAAGTAATCAATTCAATTCAACACTTAATCTATTATACCATTACTAAACAAGTTAGATTAGATATCTAGTGTGTTAACTTATAGGAAATTGTTGTTACTCGATTAAAGCCACTCAAAAAATCTATTGACAATATTAAATCAAATTAGAATTATGATAGAAATTTCACGTGTGAACAATTGGATTTGATTATTCAATCTGCTTAGAAATTAAAGTTTTTTCACAATTGGTATAAAAATTATGACATTGTCTAATCATGCCTTTTACGGTGAGGATATCTTGTTATTTTGTAAATGTGCAAAGAAAAATGTTGAAGTTGTGAAACTTAAATTCAAAGTTATGGTGAAGCTTCTAGTCAATGTATTAGTCTGATAAAATGCAAAGAGTTTTTATAAGATTAATTATGAGTAACATGATATCCTTTTTGTATAATATCATTGTCTTGAACTTACGATCAATTCCCTTTGAGTAATTTGATTTTCCTATCTTCAAGGGTAAGCGTAAACTCATTCATATCAAGCTAATTATATGGAACAATTGTCTTCATCCTACTAGGAAGACATCTTTTTTGATTTATTAATTTTTTATATAAGGAATACTTGTACAAATAAATAGCTAATTTAACATTAGAAGTCATTGCTTTAATTGGTGGAATTTCTTTCCCTACTTTTTACTCGGGGAATTTAACATAAATAGACTTAAATTGTCTAATTTTAGGTTCAAATAATATGTTTAAACCTAAGTCTAGTATCCTATATTATGTTGTTATGTTTTTGTTAACTAATATTAATTGCTAAGTTAATTAGGAACACTTTACTCTATTGTATGACATTTGTAATGCCAATTCTTCTTCAAAAAAAATTCACCATAAATATCATACATGAATCTTAAATATGTTCATTCTACGATTATGTTTGTATGGCAAGATGGTTTGCAGTGATAAGGTATTTTTTTATTTGTTTAACATATTTAAACAAGTTCTACGATTATGTTGTTATTTGTATTGTTTTCAACACATTGTAAATTTATGTATGAATTTCAGTTTATTTCTTGTATATTTATCAAAGTTTCTTTTTTGTCTAATGAGATTGAGTTTCATATCGACAAATGAATTGCTACGTTGTTTGACTAGTGTAAGCAATACTTTTTACTCTCTCTAATTATTTTTTTCTTTCAACAGAGTTTATAAATAGAAAAAATGTTATATTAAATAAATACATGAACATTTAATATCTATAAATACCTCATGTTGATAAATTTATTTAAAACTCAGAGGGAATGTTCCTCACACAATTATTGAGAGGAGACAAGAAGTTAATCTATCGAAAATGGTGACAGCGGGACCTACTATCTACACCAACCTCAGCTTGATTACATGCCTGATGGAGATTGAAGTTGGAAAAAATATAAGAAAAAGGGTTTTGAATTCTGTTTTTTTTTTTTTTTTTTAGAAAATTCTTTTGTTTTAAATATTCCAACTTAAAATTTCATTATGAAAAACTTTTCTTGGAGTTAAATGTAAAATACACAGGTTCTTTATCAAAATATTTAACTTCATTTGATACCAAAAGAACAACGAGAAGTTCAACCATAAAGAACATGTGTCAAACAAAATGCAAATCAATATATATATATATACACACACACACACACACACACACACTTATATGACCATAATAAACCCCATGTCTTTGTACTAAAATAGAGATCTGATTTTAACGACCAAGTACAACATCACATGTAACACCTACGAAATGTACAACCCAACTATGAGGTACATCAACAAATGTTACAATAATACGTAGATGAGTTTTGGCTGGTACAATCACTCTATTGTCCAATTCTAATAAACATGATTGACCTAATTATAGATCATTTTCCAAAATCGTATAAGTTTCAAAAGTGAGTGAATAATGTTCATCAGAACTAATATAGTGTGTGTGTGTCTATATATATATATATATATATATATATATATATATATATATATATATATATATATAGAGAGAGAGAGAGAGAGAGAGAGAGAGAGAGGAGGGGGGAAGAGAATGACACAATATGTTTTTAATTGTTCAACATAAACACGATGACTAGTCCTATCAACCATATACAAAGTGACTTTACCGTTCACACGAGAGACTTCCTTCACTTTAACCCGAAATTATAGTACTCAAAGTATCCACCCCAATATTTCACGAAGCATCAATATTTTATAAGTTCATCACTCCTATCGCTTACTCCGGTTGTCTAACCATGATTGGTTACCCAACAATGATTATGACTTAGACTAGTTTACTATGGCTTCTCAAGTCCACGAGGTCCAATTGTTTAAAGTTTCTTCAAACTACCCCAAGTGTTTATAATTTATCCAAACTATTGAAAAGGGTTTTCAATATTGGACGGGGTCGTTTCTTGGATCATAAATTTTTAATTATATGTGTAGTGTAGGTGAAATAGGGGAGATATAGGTTTCTAAGAGAGAATTTAGAGAGAGATATTAGTTTTCTTTCGTTGGCTTACGTAAAAGTTGTAAAGAGAGAAGAAAGAATGGTGGTACCCACAATCTTTTTATTTCTCCTCGTACGCGAAGGAACGGAGGAGAAAGACAATATCTTTTTTATTTTCCAAATTTGCTTCATTTTTAATACATTCAATTTACAAAGTTTGCATAACAAAAATGGCCAAAGTAAAAATTGCGTTGCTTTTCGAAGAAGGACTGAAATCTGGTGAGAAGTTATAATACTAGTACTACATAGAGAATGTTTATTTTTTGATGAACAACAAAGTAAATATCTGAACCAACAATTGATTTTTTTATTTTGTAATTTTTTTGAGTGAATTAAAAAAGATGTGGTTTTATTCAAGAAAGTGGATTTATCACTTCGATTCATCTTAAATGAGTTAACTAATGATTTAACACATAAAGACCATTTTATAATATAATTATATAGTACCAAATAAATTTAATGAGAAGTTTTTATTGCTAGGGTATTTTAGTTCTTATATAGGGTTAATAGGTTTTTACCCCCCTGTAATATAGGTCACTTCCGGATTTACCATCTGTAAAATATTTTTTTTAATTTACCCCCTATAAATTTTTTTCAAAAATTTTGGTTTTTGTATGGCCTATTAAGAGGGTATTATGAAAAAAAAACTTTTATAGGGGGTAAATCAGAAAAATATTTTACAGGGGGTAAAACACCATTAACCCTATAAATAACCAACACTTCAATTTATTTCTCTCATTTTTTTATACCAAATAATGCATCGAATCACCTCTATTTCTCACATCTTTCTCTCTTCTATCACTCCCCCCCCCCCCCCCCCCCCCCTCTCTCTCTCTCTCTCTCTCTCATCTCTTTCTATCTTCTCGATTTCTTCTCATCATCAAACACATCATAAGAGAGGATAATAAATATAATATGAAGGTGAGAAAAACACAAGAATTGAGGTTGAATTATATTGGTTTTTTTTTTTTTTTGAAAATATTTTCTAAGTTAAAAACTGATTAGAGGATGCAAAAGACAAACATATAAAGAGGGAAGAGATTAACACAAATATTTATCTTGGTTCACCCCAAATCTGGGATTACGTCCAATCCCTTCACACTTGAGAGACTTTTCCACTATAATCACACAATATTATAATTTACTTAGACATACACGTATAAGATTTCATGCCTCTTATTGAGAACTTCTACAATCAAAGTTTACAAATAAATTGATTGGTGTTTACACTTCAGGCTCAGAGTGGTAAACTAAATTAAGCTAAATTGATTTCTAATCACTTAAGAATTTCTAGGATATAAAGTTTTTAACAATTTTTTCAAGTGTTTTTGTGCTTTAGATTCAAATAGAGTTTTTGCATAGTTTGAAAACATGTGAATCTCTTAGTTCTTTTAACGCTCTGGGTGCTTTTATAGGATAAATGACTAGAATCATTGTTGAAGAGATTGGCCAATGCATCACAAGCTTTCTTCACGTTTTAAATCTTTGCCTCTAAAGGATAATTATGTTGAATAACACTACAAAATTTCTTTGCCTCTAAGGCTTTGTACTTTTCTGCAACGTGGTCTTCATTTAATTTAGCAGAGAAAAAACGTACTACAAAACATAAAAAACGACGTTCCATGAGAAGAAGAAGAAATTGGTCATATAATCTTCAGAGAATTGACCATGATTTCACCCTTAAGAGCTAGCCTTCAAGTTAGAGCTTGTTTTTATGACTTGATGCATACTAAATTGACTTTTTGTTGACCATCAGAGTCTTGTCATCAAAATTTGTTTTGGGCTTTAGATTTTCTCTTTAGTTTTTAGACCACACTCTTTTAGAGTCGGAATTATATTCTATGAACATGCACACTTGAACAAACAATAGAATATCCAATTGTTCTTCTATACATTATTATCATCAAAATCTTAGTAGCATTATTCTAAAACTCACTTTGGTTCAACATAATCACATATAAATTCAAGAGTACTTACAACTACTCGATTGATTCACACATGATCTAAATTACTCTCACTTGAGAGGATTTCAAATAAGTTCTTAAATCACATCCTTGACTTTTTCTTGCTTTTCTCTATCAAGTAGAACACATCTTTTTATCTTTTGAAGGTGTAGCTGAGAGAAGACAAGGGCAAACACAATTTAGGTGTAGCTGAGTGAAGAGAATGCTACTGCTGAGAAAATAGACATGAGATAACAAAACAAATTTGGATAGAAAAAATTCGTTGGATATTCGTACAGATTGTACGATTCTCTACTTTTTTACCGTTGTTTTTATTTTTGTTTTTTTGTTTTTAGTTTTAATGTGATATCTTTAAGATGAATGGTTTTTAGAGATTCACATCCTTATACTTTAGAGGATCTTTTGGAATGAACACTTCATGCTTTTGAGATTTAATCTTCAGTTTAGTCTAGATGATTGCTTGATTTGTTTCATTGAGGATCATCCTGAGGATTGCTCAAGCAAAATGTTTGGTCTTCACTTTGTTGAGTTTAGGTTGTCCAGAAGATCGTCACGTCCAAACAATTTATCTCATTTCCTTGCGTGCTTATGATCTGAGGTTTGCTTAGGCACATACAATGATTTGGCTCATTCATGATTTTGCGTTGACCAAAGAACATGTTGCTTAGAGTGATCAACTTGTCTTGAGCTTGTAAACCACCTTCTTTATGTTCATACTCGGACGACTAATCTGCATATGATATTATGGATTCCTTGAATCTTCTATTAAACTTGTGTTTAGCTATCTTGTTTAGATTTGTTGAAAGGCTTGAATTCTGCACACTTGAAGCAATAATTAATAGACAAATTATTCCTTTGCAAATAGAACATTGGACAATGACGTTTATTTTCTTTGCTTGCTTTGTTATCATCAAAATCTAAGGTGAGTTATTGTAACCAGATCAAATTGGTTCTTACAAAGATTACTTTATGCCATCATCAAATTTTAATTATTATGTGGCCACCAATTTTATTTTATGTGTTGCTAAACAATAATGTACTGAGAGATGACCTACTTTTATAACATTTAGAACACCCCGACTTATCTTGAAGGCTTCTAAAAATAATTCTTAAGAGATCACTCATCTCATTTGTGCTTCAAGTTAAGTACACTTAAATATGAAGTGTTTGTGTTTTTGCTTTTCAAAAGAAGTTGTATATTATGGATATTGCTGATAATTCATGTAAGTCTTCATTCTTCACCATATAATATCATACATGCATAAACCCTAAATCAGTGACGTTTGGGTGTGAATTCAAATCATTTATTGACACTATCTAGATGGCTAACAATAACATCTCATTCAACATGCCTCATGCCTCAATGATTAGTCTTGTCAATTCAATTCAAGGTTTGTTTGATGCTACAAACTCTTATCATATTTCTCTTATTTTTATTTTGCCAATCTACTTAGCGTTTAGCACCGCTATACTCTAATGACATAATATGGATATAAAAAAAACTACTTATGACCCATATTGATACGATACTAGTTAATTCTAAAATTTTATAAATTTTATTTTATTGCATATTTGGTATATTTAATAAATACCAAATAAGTTTATTACATTAATATTTGGTCATACCATCAATTAAATCTAAATCCTTCATCTTTTTGACTCATAATTATATCATTCATCACTCTACTTTATGGGTTGAGATACCTTGTTTTAGTAGTATTAGCATCAACACACATTAACCTCGTGATAAAGATGAAAAACGTGAACTTGACATCTCGTGTCGTGGATTAAGCGAAGAATCTCATGTTATTTTTCGCATTTAACTATGAAGACAAATATTTTTCCCATGTTATTGATGCAAAATATGTACCAACTTTGTCAGTGTTTAATTCTTCCTGAAAAACCTAACTTATAGTGAGATCTCTCCCATCGTGCCATGGATCAAGGGAAGATCCCAAACCATTCCTTGCATTCAACAATAAAGACCAATCTATACTTTTTCTTGTCACCCCGTTACTGATGCAAAATATCGACAAACTTTGTCATTAAATTTTTGCTGAAAAACCTAACCACCCTTAATGGGATCTCCTCTCCCATGTCATGGATCAAGGGAAGGATCCCAGACGATTCTTTGTATTCAACAATAAAGACCAATATATACTTTGTCTTGTGACCCCGTGATTGATGCAAAATATCCGCCAAATTTTTTACTGTTTAATTTTTGTCGAGAAACCTAACTAACCACCTGCTCACAAAAAAACCCTAACTAACCACCTTTAGCAGGATCTCCTCTCCTGTGTCATGGATCACGAAAGAATCACAAACTATTCTCTGCATTCAACCATAACGACTAACATATAATGTATCCACCGACTTTATCATCGCCTAGTTTCTATCGAGAAATCTCACCAACCACATTTAATGGAATCTCTCCTCCCAACCACGTTTTTCCATCCACAAGACTCAAATCTAAAATATTGTTTAAAAGATCATATATCATTCAACTCGGACCGACCTAATGTTGATATTGCGTAGAAATACACAAAAATATGTATAGCAAAAAATATATATAGATACAAAATTGCTGATTTTATGAGCTGTAGTTTCATTCATATAGGTTTATTGTTCTCATTTTTCCCCATTCTCTCTTCTTCTTCGTCCCTAATGCTGTAATTCTCTATCTCTCTCTAGGTACATTCTCTTTCTCTCTCTACCCTTCATCAACCATATTCCTCATCTCAATCACCCCTTACCCCTTTCACTTCTTCGTTCGAAGCTTTTCCATTCATAACCTTGACCCTTTCTAGGGTCTAGGTTCAATTCTCTTCACCCTTTTCAACCAGCTTCGATTTTCACTACCCTTTTGTTCATTGATTTCATTGCAATTCGTTTTAAATGCATCTGATTTGCGGTTTCAACCATATAGCTTGAGCTCAAGGTTTGAGAAATAAAGACAATTTTTTTATTGGTTTTATGTGTTTTTAGCTTGATATAAATTGTGGGTTTTGTTTATTTTGTTGTATATTGAATTGGGTTGTTTTGTTTTCTTGATTCTTAGTAGTGTTTATTTGTGTTTAATTTGATTGATTTTGATGTATGATTAGGGTTTTTTAGGGTGACAGGGTTGTTCTATATTGAAGGGTTGTATGGTTTTTGGATTTGTGAATTTGAGGTTGTTTTGTTGGTGAATTCAGTGAATTGATTCAGTGGTATTGAGATTGTTTGTTTTTGTGTTTGAATGTGTAGGTGTTGAATTTGGTGTGACTCTTTTGAAATATGAGCCGTAGAGTGAGGAGGAAAGTGGCAAGAAAAGGCAAAGGAAATGCGGTTTCGAGTTGCCCGGAAATTCAAGACGAGGTAGCGGATTTGGAAGCGGGAGGAGTTGTTGATTGGAGGTGTTTGCCTGATGATACAGTAATTCAGCTATTGTCATGTTTGAGTTATCGCGATCGAGCTAGTTTATCAGCAACTTGTAAGACATGGAGGGTTCTCGGTAACTCTCCGTGTTTGTGGAGTTCTTTGGATCTTCGTTCGCACAAGTTTGATGCCAATGTTGCAGCTTCACTTGCTTCTAGATGCGTGCATCTTCAGAAGCTTAGGTTTCGTGGCGCGGATTCTGCTGATGCATTACTTTATCTTCGAGCTAAGAATTTATGCGAAATAAGTGGTGACGGTTGCAGGAAGATGACTGATGCAACTCTTGCTGTGGTTGTGGCACGGCATGAGTTACTTGAGAGTCTTGTGCTTGGACCAGATTTTTGTGATAAAGTCACTAGTGATGCTATACGAGCAATAGCTCATTGCTGTCCAAGTTTGATGAAACTCAGGCTCTCGGGCATTAGGGATGTGAATGCCGATGCTATTAATGCATTGGCTAACTATTGTCCAAAGTTGACCGATATCGGGTTCATCGACTGCCTGAGTGTTGACGAGCTTTCATTGGGAAATGTGCAATCGGTTCGTTTCCTTTCTGTTGCGGGGACACCAAATATGAAGTGGAGTGTGGTTACGAATCTTAAGCTTCCTAACCTGATTGGATTAGATGTTTCAAGAACTGATATCGGTCCGTCTGCTGTTTCAAGATTGTTATCCTCATCACCAAGTTTGAGGGTTTTGATTGCTTTGAATTGTCCTATCCTTGAAGAAGAGACTAGCTTTTCTGCTAGTAAATATAAGAACAAGTTGTTGATTTCCCTATCAACCGATATTTTTAAAGGACTAGCTTCTTTATTTTCTGATAATACAAATAGAGGAAAGAATGTGTTCTTGGACTGGAGGACTTCAAAGACTTACAATGATAAGGGCCTTGATGAAATCATACCTTGGCTTGAATGGATGCTATCCCATATACTTTTGCGTTCTGCTGAGAGCCCTCAACAGGGTGGTCTTGATAATTTTTGGGTTGAACAAGGCGCCTCCCTCTTGCTTAGTCTTATGCAGAGTTCTCAAGAGGATGTTCAGGAGAGGGCGGCCACAGGTCTTGCAACTTTTGTTGTAATTGATGATGAAAATGCTAGCATCGATTGTGGAAGGGCTGAAGCAGTTATGCGAGATGGTGGTATACGCCTCCTTCTTGGCCTTGCAAAATCATACAGGGAAGGGCTTCAGTCTGAGGCAGCTAAGGTATTCTCTCTTTCCATTTGTATCTGTCTGGTCCATCTGACCATTTCTAATAACTTTTACTTGTATATATTGTTGGAAAAACTGATACTTATTTGTTAGTATTCTCGATTATGAAGCATAGACACTTGACACGACACTGACACAGTGACACCGATGATTATTTTAAAAAATGGAATAATTGAATGTAAACTTGTGTCGGTGTCGTGTGAGATACCGGACACACCTCCAATTTGAAGTGTCGGGGCTAAATAGCTCTCAATAGCCAATGCCTTTTGCATGCATACCCATTGTGCAGTTTATGTTCACTGTGTGATGTCTTTGAATGTTTTGCTTACAAATCTGACCAAAGAAAAACCTTGACTGATGAATATCTGCTTTTGTATTCTCTGAACCTTCTCAATTTACAGGCTATTGCAAATTTGTCCGTGAATGCCAATGTAGCCAAGGCGGTTGCTGAAGAGGGCGGGATTGAGATCCTCGCTAGTTTGGCTAGGTCAATGAACAAACTGGTGGCTGAAGAGGCTGCTGGAGGATTATGGAATCTCTCTGTTGGAGAAGAGCACAAGGTTAGATTTTGTATCTGATTTGATTTTTCTTTTGAAATTTAATGCGTACGGTTTGAAGTAAAAGCTGAAGTGGCTTCCATCATAGGGTGCCATTGCAGAAGCTGGTGGAGTACAAGCTTTAGTGGATCTTATATTCAAGTGGTCCTCTACTGGAGATGGAGTATTGGTAAGTTTCTTCATTTTATGATTGTGATCGTGTTTAGTGCCTTTCTTGCTTCATATGTTCAACAATAGAAGTTGTTGTTTTACAATAATTTTGTTTTTTCAGGAACGTGCAGCCGGTGCATTGGCTAATTTGGCTGCTGATGACAAGTGCAGTACAGAGGTTGCGTTAGCAGGAGGTGTACATGCTCTAGTGATGCTCGCTCGTCACTGCAAATTCGAGGGAGTGCAAGAGCAGGTAGTAATACTCTCTATAATTTGGGTATCATCTATTTTTGTTACTAAAATCTTTGAAGCTACTTTATTAGGTTGATAATGTCTGCCAATTGAAGATTGGGACTCATATTAGTTGTTTTTATTCGTTAATGATAAGTAATTGTTATTTCCTTTTTGCGAGGGAGTCTTTTTATGGGACAGATATTGTAGAAATGGTTGAATTGATTTGTAGCTTCTATTCCTTGGAAGTTGTAAGGCTTAGAAATGCTCAAGTCCCTTTATTATTCTTATTCGATTTTTGGATTCATTCTATAACACGGCTATCCAATTCCGGTGGAGTTATTTTCTATCTTGTGTTTTCCTATCATTGAACTTTGCACATTTTACATTTGTGAAGGTATAATTTTTTTTTATGTGTGCGCGCGCGCGTGTTTATTTGTATTGAGAGAAAAGGGATTGTTTTCAACATTTCATTTAAATTTTGATGGAAATGTGGTCAACATTGTGGTCCATTCTGGTCATTGATCATCTCCGCATTTAGGAAATAAAATGCATGCCTTATTTGTGATCTACCTTAGCTAAGAGGTGCTTCTATTGTTCCTTAAACACTAGGCTGCTCGTGCATTAGCAAATTTAGCTGCTCATGGAGATAGCAACAGTAACAATGCTGCTGTTGGACAAGAAGCAGGTGCTCTCGAGGCTCTTGTTCAACTTACGCGTTCTGCCCATGAGGGTGTCAGGTAATCTTCTATTTGTTTTTTACATTTGTGTCGGTTTACTGCCCTATTACTTTCTTATGCCTTTATTGAGTATATAGGAATTAGATAGATACTAGAAAAGGGAGATAGAGGAAACATGTAGAAAATGTATTTTGCCAATGATGCTCTTAATAATTTGATACATAAAAACAAGGATCATAATATTTGTTCTTTGATGGCTTTCTTATTTGTTAATTGTGTTTAATATTCTGCCAAGGACCACTGCTGTTCCACAAGTGTTGTCACTTGTCAGATAGTCGTTATGGCATTGTAGCATAGTGGAATTTGAACAAACCGCTATTTTCCGTGATTCACAATTGACAACACTGGTTCAAGTGAGGAACAAATAAGTGAAAAGACTAAGGGACATTGCTGCTAGGTTTTGAGTCAAGTTGTCTCCCTGCGTGCACAATTGAAGTTTGTCACTAAGTCCATTGATATTAGAAATGTTATGAAAGTATCAAACCATTCATGTGGTTTCACCTAACAATACAATTGGTTATGACAATTGCTTAGAGTTGAATCCTTCTCACTCTCATTTTTATAAATAAAAAAGATTGACGCACAACCTTTGAATTAACCCCACTTCAAACCTAAAGCGTTCTTACATGTGGCGTGTGTTGTGAAATGTTAATAGGAGTATAACATCATTCATAGCTTATGCTTTTGAGATAGTTGGTTCTTGACAATTTTCCTTCCAGTGCTTCTCTTTGTCATGTACTCTTGTACCTGCAAAAATATTACATTTGTTCCTATGTTGATTTCACATTTTGTCATATTTCTATAGGCAAGAAGCTGCTGGTGCACTTTGGAATTTGTCATTTGACGATAGAAATCGAGAGGCCATTGCAGCAGCTGGTGGAGTTCAAGCTTTGGTATGTTTTGTGCTTTGCTTAGCTAACTTCTTTTTTCTTTGTAAAGTATATAAACTAATAAGTGTTCCCTCTAGTATATGAAAAGCGTCTCCTTAGTCCCTGCTATTAATATGTTAAGAGACTAACATGATGAATTTTCATATAGTTTAGGGATTTCTTATTTTTTATTTTTTTATATTTTAAAGACTAAATTGGAGAGAGAGTGATGCTTTAAGGACTAAATTGAAAGTTAATTCAAATTATTTATCTTTTTCCAAAATAAAATCAATCTTTTTATGGATCTCATGTAATTTGTTTACAATAGCATTTAACATTGTAGAGACTAAAATGTTCATATATTTATGATTTTACATGGTGGTTTATGTAGGTTACTCTTGCTCAATCCTGTTCTAATGCTTCCGCTGGTCTTCAAGAGAGGGCTGCTGGTGCGCTATGGGGATTGTCAGTTTCTGAAGCCAACAGGTACCTTACAGTTCCATTTATATTTCATTCCTTTCAATATTGCTCTTGTGAATCTTTATCGTTGAGACATTCTCTTAGAACTCTTTCATATATGGACTATTGGAGTAGCCAACCAGTCAACGGGAAAATATGATTAGGATCTTTGTAATGATCCTATATTTATTGGGAATTGCTCTATTGGCCCCCACATTGCTGGAAGAAGCCCCCCATATATCGGAAGATAATTTCCGATGGCACAAACGTATCGGATTCTATGTTCCGATAGGCCTTTTTCCAGCTTGAGCAATCATTATATTTATTTGTATTACTGCATTGAGCATTTAGGCCTATAAACAAGACTCCATTGTCTAGTTCAAACACACCGTTTCACCATATGTCTGTCAGCTGTCAAGGGCCTATGGCAGCAGCTGCCACCGTCTGCTGCCCCTTGTTCCAGTGACAATTTTTACAACTGATCTCACCACCAGAACTGGCATCTCCCAATCGAGTCCCATAATTACGCCGCCATCAAACCTTTAATGCACTTTCAAGTGCGACTTGAAGCTCTGGCTCGCAAAAAACTTTCCGAGCGTATGCCAGTGTGATTGAAGCCCTTTCCGCTGCTTCCAATGTGTCTGCGAATCAGAAAGGGTTATTGTTGTCATTCCCCCAATCTGCAAAGCTATACGGTCTCGTCTGATGTGGCATTGCTCCTGTCATTGTCGAGTACACTCTGCAGTAATGCCCCAGGTTCGAGCGAATCCTTCTCTTTGCTCCTTCCAACTTACAAGTCCATCATTGTCGGAAACTTCCAACCCGTGACTGTTCCTCCACGTACAACACACACTCGTGGATTCCCTTCCAACTCTACTGCCTTCTCCGGCCCTAACACCTACATTAGATCTTCCTATTGCACTCAGAAAAGGTATTTGGTCTACTCGTAATCCTTCTCTTCATTATGTCAATTTGAGCTATCATCGTCTGTCATCTATGCATTTTGCTTGTCTTTCTGCCCTCTCTTCTGTGTCTATTCCTAAATTGCAGGTGAAGCTCTTTTTGATCTTGGGTGGGGACAGGCTATGGTTGAAGAAATGTGGGACTTGGGATGTTAGTTGGTTTTCACAATTAAAGTTGGTCCTGACAAGACTAGTTGCTAAATGATATACACATGTATCTGGCTTGGATTATGGAGATACCTTTTTCCAAGTATCGAAAATGACATCTGTTCGCTTGTTCTTGTCCATGGCTGCTATTCGGCATTAGCTTCTTCATCAACTTGATATTAAGAATGCTTTCTTCCATTGGGATCTAATTGACGAAGTTTATATGGAGAAACATCTTAGATTTGTTGCTATAGGGGAGTCTACTAGGCTATTTTTCTGCTTACCCATGTTTCTATATGACCTTAAACAATCTCCTCGAGCATGATTTAGAAGATTTAGCAATGTTGTTTAGTAGTTTGGTGTGATTAAAAGTGAGTCAGATCACTCAGTTTCCTATTGCCATTCAACCATAGTTGGCATTTACTTTGTTCTGTATGTTGTTGTCATTATTGGCAGTGATCCATCATGGTATTGCTCAGATAAATCAACATATTTGTCACCATTTTCAGACAAAAGATCTTGGCAGACTAAAGCATTTGTTGGGGGATAGAGGTGGCAAAATCCAAGGACGGTCTTGTAATTTCACAGAAATTATTTCATTGACGTTCTAGAGGAAACAAGTTTGATGAATGCTAAACCTGCCGACACTGCTATGTATCCCAATGTCAAGCTTCTACCAAATCAAGGGGAGCCACTCTCAGATCCAGAAGGATATAGAAGATTAGCAGGCAATCTAAATTACCTCACTATCATTTGCCCATATATCTCCTTCGCTGTTAGTGTGGTAAGTCAATTTCTTAATTAACCTAATAAAGAACTTTGGGTTGTCGTTATTCACATTCTGAAGTGCATGAAGGAAGCTCAAAGAGAAGGTATCATTTATGAGAACCATGGTCATACTTGAGATGTGGGATAGGGATACTCATGTTGATTGGAAAAGCTCTCCTGCAGACAGGAGATCCAGTTTTGGATATTGTATACTCATTGGGGGGCAACCTCGTCTCTTGGAAAAGTAGGAAGCAGAATGTTGTTGCTAGATCGTGTGCCTAACAGAATAGCAACTCACATGACTCAAGCAGTTACTTTGGGAACTTAGATTTGGAGAGGTTACACAGGTTACTCTCATTTGTGATGATCAAGTTGCTTTGCATGTTGCCTAAGATTCAGTATTCCATGAGAGAACTAAGCATATTGAGATAGATTGTCATTTCATCAATGTGTAGAAATCACTAATTTTATTGGCTCAAATGATCAATTGACACATGTTTTCCCGAGTCCTTGAGGAGTTCTCGATAAACTATAGCTTGGTGCATATGATTTATCTGCTCCAGCATGATGGGGTGTTGAAAAAATGATTAGGATCTTTGATATTGTTCTAGTTAATGCTATATTATTTGCATTTATTGCATTAAGCCTACACAAAACAGACTTCATTGTGTAGTTCAAACACTCGGGTTCACCATATGCCTTAACATATCTGTAATCCAGTACCTAAAATCTATCAGAATAATTTTTTCACTTGAATAAAGAAACACCGCATGAAGGATTTTGGTTAGTTGCAAGCATGAAGTCTTTCAGTGATTCAATCAAGTTTGGATGCGCTATTGGAAAGAACAGTTGTTGACAACTTAAATGTAGCAGTGGAAACCATGACTTTATGCAGTTACTTTTATGGGAAGGGATAGTGATTGTTTTGTTTGGTTTATTGATAATGTTGGGCTATTGAGCAATTTAAAATGGTTCGTTTTCTATTATTATAAATACTAGAAAGTTTTAGCATTTCCAGAATCAATTTATGTGATTTTCATTTGTAGTTTTGCATTCTTATTGTTTTGAAATGGAAATGTAACTAAACTAGCAACCAATGAGGAAGAAAATACAAAGACTAAACCTATTACGAAATAGACAATTCTGGATGGAGTTCGAAGGAGAGCTAACTCTCGACTAAAGGTTATAGGTAATAGTCGAGACTCGTCTTATTCTACTTAAGTTCAGTTGTACTAGTGCTTTAGTTCGATCACATTTCCACAACCTAGTCTCTGTCAATGCTGAATGCTGCCCAAGTTTGATTAGATCAACTTATGATTGAACTTCGATTTTTGGGATATTATGTAAATAACTCAAGTACAAGCAAGTAAGAAGCTTTGCATGTCACCCCCAATCTAGTGTTTCAGTGGTGGAAAGACCAAAACATATAGACTATCATTTCATTGAGAAAAATATCCTATCAGGTAGAGGTTCCTATCAATTATCAACTAGCAGATGTCTTCACTAAATTGTGAGACGTTCCTTCTTGTGCAATAAATATAATTCACATGATCTATATGCTCCAAACTTGAAGGCAAGTGTTGTATGTGTAATTTGTCTTTTTTTCCAATATAGTGTTTAGGTTCATTGAATGCAATCATTTATATTAATATATATTTGTTGGAAATTCCGCCTTAATTGCGGTCCGCCCCTAGTTGCCTTAATTGCGGCCTTTGGTTAGCCTTCATTGCAGCCTCCAACACCTTCATTGTGTTGGCTTTGAGGGGTGGATTTAGTCCCACATCGGATAGATAGCACTCTTGAGAAGAGTTTATAAAAGAGGAGGCACTCCTCACCTTACAAGCCGGTTTTGTAAGGATGAGTTAGGCCCCAAATTTCAACATATTCTTGGTCTCTATTGTGAATTTACTCATGGTTTTCTTTTTCTCCTCTTGACAGCATCATAAATAGTTTCCAATCCAACTAAATGATTTTGCCAAAAACAGAGAAAAAAGAAGTAGATGGCCTTTTCTGGTCTTTACTTCTCAGTTTCTCTAATAAGCTAAATGATCTAGTTCATCGCACCTTTTGTATGTTATTTTTTTTCCCGCTTTCTTGTTTTCTAATACATCATTACTTTAATGGAAGATTTACAACATTTTATTTTTATTTGACTAATATATAGATTTGAGTTTGAACACCCAAGTGATAATTGACAATTTCATTCGAACATATATATTAACATTCATTTATGTTGGTCTTTGTTTGCTCAGCATTGCCATTGGACGAGAAGGAGGCGTTGCACCTCTGATTGCACTGGCACGATCCGAAGCGGAGGTAATTTATTTTCTTTATGTCCAATGCCTATATGTTTATTTGATCAACGTCAGCAAGCACATGACAATGCTGAAAAATTATCCCATTTCCGTCCGTGCATTGATTAGTTCATCGCTAGTCTTATTAGCAGTTTTTAATGTTGCTTTAGACTATAGTAGAGTAGTAGCTGTATGCCCTTATATTGGTGTGTTCTTCAAGCCTTTTTCTCTTTTGGGGTTGTGTATTAATAATAGTTGTTTATAACAAGTAGTTAAACAGACATAACTTAAAATTTCTGCTAACCACTAGGCTGTTGTTAGTATCTTCCTCATGCTTTTGAGAAAGCAACTTCTATAGGTTATGATAAAAATTTACTCGAGTTATTGCAGTTTCAGAAATTGTCCCCATATACACTAAACCCTTTCTAACTGTAAGCTGATAAAAAAAGTGTTATAAGTAGGGGCTATAGGTTGTGGAATTTGAACAAATCATTATTGTTCTGCGATGCGCTATTTAGTGAAAAATGTTGTCAAATGGTGACTATAGAGGCACTATATCACTTTTGCGTCGTGCAATTTGAACAAACCACTATTTTCCTTGATTTGTGAGTGATAATAACATGATCAAAAGAATATCACACTTGATGACATTGGTGGTATACATACAAGTATAACCATTATGCTAAAGCATGTCTTAGGGGCTGGTGCTGTTGTACTTTTCGTTGCATTAATAGGCTTCCATGCAGATACCTGGACATGCTTTGTTTCTTATTTTTTAATATATTTTAGCCTCCAATGGGTAATTCTGTGTATCCTAGTGTGCAATTTCTGGCATTCCAGTCACCTATATTTCTCGTCTAACAAGCATTTTACATTGTCTTATGTCTGTACATCGTTTTCCCATAATTTTTTTAGACATGTCAAATGCTGATTAAACTGAAACCACTTTCCGCTTTCAGGATGTTCATGAAACGGCTGCAGGAGCGCTATGGAATCTTGCTTTCAACCCTGGTAATGCTTTACGAATAGTGGAGGAAGGTGGAGTAGCTGCACTTGTTGAGCTCTGCTCTTCATCAGTGTCAAAAATGGCACGATTTATGGCGGCACTGGCTTTGGCTTACATGTTTGATGGGAGGTAATAATTTGATAAAAAACCTGCTTGTAACAAACTTAGGGTGCATTTACTTTTGGTGTTTCCTATGTTCATTGTTACTGATAAAATTAACATTAGAGAAGTCATACGGAAGTCTTTTTTCTTTTTTTTGAGAGGAAGTCTTATGGAAGTTTCTGAGAATGCATGTTAATAATAGATCGAATATTTTAAAAAAATTCTGAAAAGTTTCATAACAGTGTCTCCTGAAATGCATTCTCTCTAGTTAGCTTCCATTTTCTCCATCACAGTTAGAAATGGAATCCATAACCAAATGTTTATTCCAGCCACCCACATACAAAGTAAATATTGAAAATGTTGTTAGAGTAAACAGTCCCTTAAAGCCAAGTAGGCTTTAGTTTGACAGAGAGTGTTTGAATATAAGAAAATGATATTAAAATATCTTACAGTATTTCAAAGCAACTTAGATTATATATTTCCACACTTATTATAATTTATTTCCTTAATCAGCATTAGGAGTCTACTATTAGTATAAATAAGGATTAGTACTTTGTCTTCTGCAATAACATACAGCATTTCATTCACAAATATCAAATCTATACAGTTCTGAGAAGAAATAACTACTTTTTTCTCCCAGCTCCCATCAGTAAAATGAATATTGGAAGTGTTGGAAATTCCGCCTTAATCGCGGTTCGCCCCTAGTTGCCTAAATTGCGACCTTTGGTTAGCCTTCATTGCAGCCTCCAACACCTTCATTGCGTTGGCTTTGACGGGGTGGATTTAGTCCCACATCGGATAGATAAAACTCTTGAGAAGAGTTTATAAAGAGGAGGCACTCCTCACCTTACAAGCCGGTTTTGTAAGAATGAGTTAGGCCCCAAATTTCAACAGGAAGCAATTGAAAATTGTGAAATGCAGTGTTTAACCGATTAAACTTTATATGATAGACCACTTCACGCATATTATTTGAGTATCACGACGTGTTTTGCAGAATGGATGAATTTGCTTTAGTCGGCACCATGTCAGAGAGTGTTTCTAAGAGTGTGGGCTTGGATGGAGCCAGAAGAATGGCTCTGAAACACATTGAAGCATTCGTCCGTATGTTTTCTAATCAACAAGCATTTGCAGCTGCCGCTTCATCGTCAGCTCCTGCAGCACTAGCACAGGTTACTGAAAGTGCTCGCATTCTAGAAGCCGGACATCTGAGATGCAGGTTTGTCTTTCCTTCTAATGCCACTTAAAGTAGCTCTTATTATGAAGTTGTACCTTTCTAACTATGTAACTTTGTCACTGATACATGTGACATGATTACATTCAATTACTTTTAATTCTCAAATTACTACCAGTGTCGTGTCCAGTGTCACTCACTCATATTTAGTCATATTTTCTCATGATAGAAAGCCATTTACAGCAGCTGATATTTTTGGTATTCTAATTCTTGGTTTTGGCATAAAGAATATTCTGTTTTACATTTTCAATGCAATAGTCACGCCATTGACAATTTTGAGCAATCATCTTATTCTGAATCCGCACTTCATGAAAACTTAGACCAAGAAGTAAATACTTAGTAAGAAATGATATTAACCTATTCTTTAGTTTAACTTTTTTCTGTATCAGAATGCATCATTCAGCGGAAATGTTAGACTGATCACTCTCGTACATATCTAAATTCATGGGATTTCTTGTGCTCCTATAGTTCTTACTTTCATTGCTCTCACATTTTCCCTATCAACCTCACATCATTTTTTATTTCGAAGATAATTTACCTGATTTTATTTTCATTGTCCCTCAGTGGTGCTGAAGTTGGAAGATTTGTTACTATGCTAAGAAATCCATCGTCTATACTCAAAGCTTGTGCAGCATTTGCTCTTCTCCAGGTAACTATAGCAGCTGCTTGGTTTTCACTATACTAGGGTTTTAAATAAAGGTCTGCCATCACAATGAGGGTCACTGCGTGATGGTTTTGATATTTGCCGAAACCACAATGCGATCACATTTGAGGCTGTATCAGCACATTTGACCTCAATACTCCACAACGTGACCGAACCCATTATTTAAAACCCCGATCTATATTGAGTTTGAATTCTGACTTCACCATATGGTTTTTCTTTCTGTCATAGTTTACGATTCCTGGTGGACGACACGCTGTGCACCATGCCAGCCTGATGCAGAAAGCAGGTGCAGCAAGAGTTCTCCGCAGTGCAGCCGCTGCAGCAACTGCGCCTCTTGAAGCAAAAATCTTTGCCAGGATTGTTCTTCGTAATCTCGAGTATCACCATATAGAGCATGCTGTGTAGATCAAATGCATCTGTTGTTTAAACTGTTCATTTTCTAAAACCATATTGAACATTGTGAATCTGTGATATTTTTCACATGGACACAATTCACCAACTTGCCATAAGAACACTGCTCACTGATCTTTGTTGAAAGTGAAGCGAGTTATAAATTGACAAGGTGGTTCTCTTTATCTATGAACTTTTTTTTTTTTAGAACTTCTTAGTGAAGTGTTCTTATATGTTGAGATGTATTTCTAGCTCTTTTGTAACAATATTTTGATGTCAAGGCTAAACTAGACTTAGGCAAATTGGTATAAATTCTATGGCCTTGATGATTAATTTTTATGTATTATTTATGTACTATTATGAGTTTAGAGTTATTTTAAGAGATTTACTAAAGGTGTTTGGCTTACTTTAATTATGAATTACCCCATTTATTTGCAATATAATCTCAGTGGAATATGCATTTATAATATTGCTTTGATTTGGCTTTTCAATTCTAAGAGTTTAGCATAATCACGGGGTCAGTGTGATTTTGGCAAAAGTTACACTTTAGAGTTTTAACTCAATCACCGTGTCTTCGTGATTTCGTCGAACTTACAATGTCGTGATTTTGTCAAACGTAACGGCTTTCCAAATAGACAGCCTTTATTGATCAGATAAAACTAGAAGCAAGAAAAAAAAAATTAGAAGCAAGAAAATATTTTATTTTTCAATATTCTTTGGCATCTATTTGAGCACTGTGGAGGGTTGGGGGACAAGAAATTTATGATTAGTCCTTTGTAAATACATTGGTCATATGTAGAGGTTTATTTGTTGAATATTGTTGCAACTTTGCAAGCCAATTGGTTAACAAAAGATAGAATCACATTTGAGAGGTGCAGAAAAGAGATTTTAATTTTTTTTTTTTTTGAGGGAAGAAATTTAAAATATTGTTTCTTAAAAAACTATTATAGATATTGAATTTCATTAAATCAATTGTTAATTAACTTCATATTAAGATATAAAAAAAACGTCATATTAAGATCAAAGCACTATTTTTTACTCGGATCAAAGCATACACAATCTCATATAAACTCTAAATTTGCAGCTATACAATTTATCTCCTAAAAAAATGTATATAAATATTGTGTTTTTTTTCTTATTTCAAAAGATTGGATTTTATGTTTTTCTAATTAAATTTGATTCAAATCTTTTAAGTAAAGTATTGAGTTCAAACTTTTGTGAATGAAAAAATGTGGATGAAAGATTAGTGTTTCTACACAACACCTATATCATGTTTAACAAAAGAAATAGTCAAATCATGGTATTATGATAATGTTCAATTTCATCTTTTGAACAATCCTTATTGACAATTCATATGGTAGGTTAAGAAATGGAAATGGATTTCTTGTCACCGCAATTGGTAAATGATCTCAATTGTTGTTTGAGATTAGAAGTTAAAATTTTATGAACAATGTTAACTTGTGTTCTTACGATACAAGTTAAGAAATCATATGTAATATTAAAACAGAAATGCTTAATGGTCCGACTTGAATTGTCGTCAGATCCGCACGATGTTGTATTCTATTAGGACATTATTTTAAAATTTTGGATTTATTTTAATTAAAATTTAATTTAGAAATAGGAAGTGAAGCCACGTAATATGTGATGTGGTTCGTGAGTTCTTGATAGTCGTGCACTATATCAATGCTCATATATTAAAATTGTGTATTTAATGTCTTAAAAATTTAAACATT
The DNA here is from genome assembly GCF_003473485.1 of Medicago truncatula. Lineage (NCBI taxonomy): Eukaryota > Viridiplantae > Streptophyta > Magnoliopsida > Fabales > Fabaceae > Medicago > Medicago truncatula. The sequence goes on along the minus strand of NC_053048.1, from coordinate 1,731,173 downwards.
TATTTTTGAATTGCAAAACTTACCTTTTAATACAGAGTATCTAACCTTGGAGTTATTACACAGCAATTGAAGAAAGAAAAAAAATCATACTATGGAAAACATTACACTAATAAAAATATATATTACTAAGTATATATGTTAAATACGAGAGAAAATCAAAGCTTTTGTTCATTTTGTCACAAGTGATTTTTGGTGGAGGCAGAAGCATTTAGCCAAGTCTTTATGCAATGGCAAACAAGAGTGAAAGCAACTAATGAATCTTCTTAGCTCTGCTTGCTTTATTGTAGGTGGTGACTTCTCATATTGTTGTCTTCATCAATTACTGAATAATAAAAAACCATGAGCAATAGATTTGCAATTAAATATAGTAATCAACAAAAAACTATTTGAAATATAAATCATCCTAAATTGTGTTAGTGATAATCATGGCATTGTCTATGACTTTTATTGTATTTCAATGTAATTTTATTTAGACTCCTGCTTTATAAATTGCATTTCATAAATATTTTATTCATAAAAAAGCATCGAAATATCTATAAGTTTACCTAGTTTATCTAATTTATCAATAAAGTTTAGGTGGATTGTTGACAAAAAAAAAAGTTTAGGTGGATTGGATTTTAAAGACTAACCAAAGTCGGTGAAAGCCTCGAGATTTAGAATATATTAACAAATTCACTTATATAAGGATGAGAGTTTGAATTTGCTCCCGATGTGTAAGGATCCTGTTAGTGAGTAATATATAAGTGCATTTATTTTTTTCCTTAAAAAAAACAAATGCACTGACATATTTATTACTCACTAACATATATTACTCACTAACATGATCCTTACACATCGGCAACAAATTCAAACTCTGATTCTTATGAGATGTGAGTTGAATCTTTACCAACTGAAGCACCAGTTTGATACATTACCCTAAGAACAACTAACATTGGTACACAATAGTTGCAATATTTCTAACATTGTTTAGAAATATATGACATCTGAAACATTAAGTTACATTTTGTCAAAAAAATACATAAAATAAGCTTTAAGTTTCATCATCATTTAGACTATAGTTCCCACCTTTAAGTTTTCTGATCAAAACAAGAAACAAGGTTTCATTTATGCCCAATTACAAAATAATTTGAAAGAGCTAGGAATTAAATACTAACCTTAGGCCATTATGTTTTAATATTTGTAACATACTTGAGTAGCATGTCAACAACTTCTGTTGAGACCTTTGAACCTGATTGCTTTAAGTCTCCAATCTTAGTATCTGTCTCTTGATCAAGCCTTTTTACATTTAATCCAGAGCTCCCAGTTGTCTAAGGAAACTCTCAATCAATACCAAATAATTACACTGAATTATGTGATTTTTTAAAAAATTTAGTTGTGTCGGTGTCCGTGTCGTGTCCGATATCCGTGTCCATATCCGTACTTCATAGAGTGATAGTAATTTTTTTTTCCATATGCATTCAATCAAATCTCACCATATATACACATTTATGAAAATATTTTAGGATTTGTAACAACAAAATGTATGTATAAAAACATTTACTAAACATGCAAATAAAATCCATGTATAAATGTGTGTGCATATATACCTCTGTTAGTGACTTTTGATATTCTTCTTCCATGTGAGATCTGTATTGAGCTGCCTCCCTTTCAGCTTCATCTTTTGCTTGCTTCAACCTTTGAGTCCTCACTAACAATTTTTCATTCATTTCATAATATTAGTAAAAATTATGACAATTTTTTTTTGTTTAAATCTAATTCATTCTCACAAAATTAACTTATAAGGTGAAGAATGCATCCCACTTATGAACACTTGTTTAGACCATATATTTTATACAATGTCAGATCACGAACAGGCTCTCATGCTCGAGATTAGACAGTTTAAAAGTTACAGCATCAAAGTAGTTGGGTGTGGGGGACAATAAATCATAAATACACTCTTTATATCGTTTTGGAATATAGATTGGACCTATCTCAACCTCACAAAACTAACTTGTAAAGTGATAAATGTTTCACCTATAAACGTTTTCCAAACTGCATCTTATTTAATGTGTGACTCAACAGCGATTGGAGACGTATTCGGTGTCATACATGTGGCGGTATATGTGATCACATTTAGTTAATCGATTTTCTCGAACTAGTACAGTGTCAATGTGTCAGTGCCATATCTAATGTTAGTGTTTGTGTTGGTGCTTCATAGGTTCATACGACGAAGAGATGAGAATAAAAAACTTTGGATCTTACAATTTCTTGCATTTGAAACAATGTGTTGGGCTTCTTGTTCAGCAGTTAGAAGCATTTGAATGCCTCCTTGACCTTTAAAGGGATCCATTGGTAATAACTATAGATCAACAAAATCAACATTCATAGAAATCAGAAAATATGTATAGTTTGAAAGAAACATATAAATAACTTTCGTTAGCATTCAACATTTATAAAATGAGAAAATCAAAATAGTTTGAAGAAACATAACATCAATTTCTTACCAAAAGAAAGGAAATTTTTCGAAAATAAGGTGTTGGAGGAATATTGAAGAAATTTGATATCATTTGATGGAGAAATTGTTCACAAATATGAATTGTCCGAAAGTAGTGCAAATATAGTTTTGTTACATACCAAGTCAAACTGCGCACTTTGTGTGATGAGATTGGAAAATGATTTATTAGGACATAAAATATTATTATCAACAAAAAAGGAAAAAAGTTAGAATTTATCCCTAAAAAAAATGTTAGAATTTTAAAAGAATTAACTTTAAGGTCAGGTACAACCGATAATACCGACATTGTTAGGTTGAATATCTTTGATGGTGTCCTAGATTCAAAGACGACACTATAAATTTTGAAGGAAGCTACCATAAAAAAAACGAAGGAAGTTTTGATTGATTATTTTTACAAACATCCAAGATCGTCCCTCTGATTTTAAGTGTCATATAAATAATGAATTTGGTGCTCTATTTTTTTATGTGAAATGCTGATGAGTGTCTCTGGGACAATCTTAAATGACTTACTTAAATAATATGTTTTTATGAAAATTTGTATAACAATGCATTGAAAAATGAAATACTTAACTTTTTTTAAGAAATAATTTTTTATAAGTCACATATACGTATGGGTTCTTGGTGCCCCTTAAGTTTGATTTCCCTTCATCTTTCTCTTTATTTTTACCATCATCTTTCTTTGGTTGAACCACCTTCACATTTCGTATCACCTTCTCCGCCATATCTGGTACAATTTCCTTCGCATCTATCAACTAGTCTTAAAAACGACCGTGTTTTGAATTTGAACCAACTGGAAAAAATAGAAAATTAAAATAGTTATTGAGATAAAGCTATTCAAGTGAAAATTCAAACAAAATAAAAACGAAGAGGAACTCAATCATCACGAAAAAGAAAGACAAAAACGAATCAATTATGAATCATCTAGGATGAGTTTTGTTTTTGTGTCGTCATTGCGCATTGTATCGAAGAAGGTACTGAAATTTCTAACTTGTTTGGAGGATTTTTCTTCGGTTTTCTCTCATCGATTTTGTTGTTGTCGGGTTTCTTTTTCTCCTCGTTGTATTTGTTCTTCTTCGATAGTTTATTGGCGGCGACGTCTATTTTAGGTTGAAGGGAAACGAGCTCGACATTCTTCTTAGTGTTCTTCCAATTTATCACTCAACCTTAATTTCTTTTTCACATGTATGATCATGAAGGAAAGAAACTCTAAAAATGGAAGAATGCTGTGTTTTATTTTCTTGACACATTCTTCAAAATGTAAGCAATGTTTCAAAACGATAGAGAAGTATACATGTAACATGTGAGTCAGGAGATTGCTTTCCTAATATCTTACCTTTTCATTCATTTGAAAAGTTTGAAAAATGGTTTCTACATTAATATTAGTTTTGCTAAGTAAAAAAAAAAACTAATATAAATTTTTTGAAGTGTGATTATTTAGCAAAACAATATTCCTTAAGTTACTTTTTCAGTCACTTGCAAACCTTTTTGCTTGAAAAAAAGAGGTCTGCATTAATAGTTGTGTTAAGTAAAAATAGAAGTATAAAAAAAACTGCAAGTTTGGATATTTAAAAATACTATATTGCTTAAGTTACAAGCTATTCCATGCCAAGAATCAGGCCTATAAATCGTAAAACATTTTATGTTTTATTAATTAAAAGCATAGAAACAAAATAATTCTTTTCCTTAAAGAAAAATTAGAGATGCCATTAATTAATTCACCACCCTGTCATTATTTGGACATAAGTAGAATGGAGAGGATGATGATGCTCTAACACATACCCACATTAGTCTTAATTCACATGATTATAATCACAACCTTGTTGATGATTATAATTATATTGTTGTTGTTTGAAACCCTAGCACACTCCAAGGTCCCAAGCCAACATTACTTCACCATCCCAAGTGGGTTATGAAATGTGATTTGATTAGATTTATCGATCAAATACAAGTTTAGAGCGTTAAAAATTAACCAATAACCATGAACTCAAATATCTAAAAGTTAGAAAACCTGCAAAATATGATAGGATATGTTAAATTTTATATTTTACATATTTAAACAATTTCATCTTTATTATTTCAGGTGAAAATGCAAGAACTTAAAATAAATGAGGAAAATATTTCACATGTATAAGTAGTAATCATTTCATGTGAATTCTAAATTAATAATATATAATAATGAATTATCAACAATAGTTATCACTTATCAATGTCAATACAAGAAATATACATTCAAGCCCCAACGATTTTTGAAGGTTGGAATCAATATTCTTTCATTTGGTTCTTCAAATATGGCACTATATGATTATGGTCCTTCAAATATGGCACTATATAAGATTTCATGTCACTGTGAGAGATATCCAGATGATCTCCTGACACGTTAAAGAATTTAACTTTCCCAGCTTCATCTAATGCCCTTAAGCCAATCCAATCTTCAGTATAGAGTTTAGTCTGCATTCACAAAACAAAGCTTGCTTTTGACATCAAATGTCCAATTATGAAAAATGGTATATAAATAGCTTAAATATGTTTTTATGAATGTTCTATTTTTTCTTTAAATTTTAAATACATATATATTGAACAGAATTAAAATGTTGAGTATGAAACACTAACACAGACACCGAACACCGACATTTAGATACCGGTAATAATAAGAAAATAAATGTGATTGAACATAAGCATATCATCGATGTTGGACATCACACACGTCTTCAATCAGAAGTGTTATGCTATATAGGTTTTAATCCTAAGCATTCATGTGAAATGTTTAGACTAAAGATGAAAAGAAAAACAAATTAAATAAATAGAGACCAACTTCTGAAACAAATCATATTTCCAAGAGGTGAAAGCAAGAGAGAGAATTACACACAACACATGGCAATTTCTACCGTTAACCACTTTGATAGATGGTCCACCTTAGACTGGTACTTTAAAATAGTTTGAAGTTTCAAAGACGGCAAACATCACATTCAAAAAGTAGAAGTTCATGTTCTTTCTCGTCCTCACAATCAAGACGATGACTTGGTCGGTGTTGGTTTGTTGAAAACAAAGGAAAAATAATGCGTGCCTTAAAATTCAACTCATACTGCGTTTCTTTGTTTTTAACGAACTGACTCTGATCAAGTCACCGCCTCAGGAGTAAGAACGATGAGGACCATGAGCATCTACTTCTGAGGAGCGTTGTCGATTGTCATTAGAGGTTCAGATGGTTTTTAAGTACTGGTCCATCATATAACCCCCCTCAACAGATAGGAACAACACAAAATAAACTGCATATATGAAATGTTTATATTACCTGTTGTGGTGGTAAAACAGAATGTAAGGCTCCATCTGGATAAAAACCAAACCATGCTGTTTCTTTTGGTATTAAAATCGTATCATGGTCAAACTAGTTTCCATGCAGACAAACAGAGAAAGATAGATAAGTCATACTGACAAATATTTGTAAGTAGAAAGGTTTTAAATTAACAAGAGAGATCAGAAGACATTAAAATGCATAGTTCTTTTAACGCACCATAATAAGGACCAGGTTTTCTAAGCTAGCAAATCGTTTGCTGTAAGTGGAGTTCCTCTTATTGATGATTTCATTGTTAAGCTTTGGAAGGAACTTACACCCCTTAAGGTAGCCAGCAATATCCTGAGAAAAAAAAAGATTATTTTTTCTTTCATCTAACTTGTAGGTCATGTTCATAGTGAGTAAATTTCATAGAACAAAATGTCATTGATCAAATATAGTATACCATAATAGTTTACGAATGTGACAAATGCAATGAAACAGATATCTGACATGCCACTGATACTGATACGTCAACATCGGTAACAATTTGAAAATAAAAATGGAATTATTGAACGTGCCACATGTGTTCTATGTTGGTGTCCGACACCAATACGTGTTGGACACCGGACACATCTTCAATATGAAGTGTCTGTGCAACAAGCAATCAAACAAGTAAAAGGAAACCTATATTAAAGATACTTCAGTAAAATGAATGCAATTGACACAAGACAGGTCAAGACTGAATTGTGATGCAGTATATTCGCACGACAAACATCTCTCTGTGTGCATGGTTGAGATGTTTGAAGATTGAAAGAAATGTTGATGAAAATAACAACTAAAACATAGATACTTGAGAAAAGCATGATCATACTCACAATTGGCATTTTAACATAGCCAGTAGGAGCCAGAGAATTCTGCATCAACGCATTGGAAAAAGTCAGGGAAGTATGCCATTTTTTTAAGAAGGGATTTCAGAAGAAAAAATATTATCATCTCAATAAAATAAAAAGAGTACAAAGGAAAAGTTGAAACCTGGACTATGCTGCTGTAGACCCCAAATTTTATTACACTGTCGATAAGGGTGCATACTTTCTCAGACTGGAAAACAGAGAAAACAACTTGTGTGAATTATTAATATTTAACAGCTTAGTTATTAAAATTTTAAATGTTTTTACTCGATCAATAGATATTGCAAGTTAAACATTAGGGATTAAGACTTCATGACCTGTCATATGCATTAAAAAAATATTATAAGAAAAAAAAAGATAAATTTTGAAATTGGGTGTGTTTTACCTACCAGTTGTAGTGATACAAATTACAATCTTTATTATATGTTTATTAATTGAAATAGTATGATAAAATGATCAGATTTATCTGATACAAATTGTCACACACAAGAGAATGCAAAAACCCTGGAATCATAATTAAAAGTTCATAACATTAGGACAGGCTCCTATAGAGTAATGGTCACTCCATATAAATTTGTTCAGCAAACTCTTAAAGAAGAATGGAATTTTTATATCAGGCTCCTTAAGAAGAAAATAAAATAAATTGTGCCAACGGCTGAGCGAAAGATAAGAGATAATCATCATGAGCATTTGCAATATAACAACCTGCACAACTGGCAGCTAGGGCGAGGAACAGAATCAGCTGGAATGAAAGGAATGAGTGCAGCCAAGCAGGGATATAGGAGGGGTAAGTTAGTATTGAATGAGGAAGAAAGGGACTCGAGAGTGTGCAGGCCCCTTCAAGTGTCTGCGGTGTATCTATTTTCATTTCTAATTTTTTGAAGCGTTTTTCATCGGTTACAGATCTTCCTTAGATATGGATATCACCTTATAAGTACAAAGGACAAAATTCCGGTAAATGTTTTTATCAAATAATGCTCCATTTTCCTATCATTAATGAAGAAGGAAGATCTTTTCAGCTTAACGAAAAAGAAAGGAAGCGAGGTGACTGGATGGAGTATATTACAGGGAACCAACATGGGACTACTTTGGACAGAAAAAACATGAAATAAGTGGGTAAACTGTGATAAACTTCATTGCAGTGTTGTCAATTGTGTGTCACAGAAAATAGTGGTTTGTTCAAATGCTTCTGCACTACTCAGCCGCTATAGCCACTACTTGACAACACTATACTAAATATGTATATTGCAGAACAATAACTTGTTCAAATGCTCGTCTCACATTGTGTCATTGCATGGATACAAATTGTGACCAATCAAAACTTGAAATATTAGTCAACGTAGGTTGGTTGGTAAAGGTGTAACTAACAGTTCACAAGGTCGTGAGTTCCAATCCCACTACCAGTGTGAGAATCTTGTTAATGGGTAATCTATTAGTAACTCTGCAAGTGCTTTTTGAACTGTGACCATGAGGCTTGACCTGACTCTGGTGTCTTTAGGACCCAACTATCCTAATCTATTAGCAATGTGTATGAAAAAGTTAATAATATTGAAAGTTCCCTTTATTTATCAAATCAGACAACTTTGGTATTACACTTTCTATTCAATCAATTTTCCCAAAGAATGTTTCATTATTAGTCTTTGCACTTCAACATAGAAAGTCATCATCTAGTGGATCAAATTCATTTTTACCTCTTAACCTTAGAAAAAGAAAATAGAATATAGAAGAACGACATAGACTTTCTGGACACAGCAGTATAACAATCACATACCCCGCATAATGGAATAGAAGCCGTACCAGCATGTGGACCACCCAGGGATATAAAATTCTTTACCTGAATCACATGAAAAGGATACAAGTGAAATACACTACATAAAATATTGGTGTAAATAGAAAAAAGTACTAAGAGCAAAGAAAACTTAAAGGAAATAAAGTCTTACAAAAACTATGATCAAAATTATTCGGTTTTGGGTTTAGAGGAAGAAAACAAATACCCAGATTAATAAAATCATACTAATATGATGTGAATGATATGTTACAAAAGATAAGATGCCAATCCTTTTTTATATTAACATACAAGACTCCGAATTCTTTTTTTTTTTTTTTGGTCAAATAGCCTAGTGGCTAGAATTCACCATTTTCAAGGTGAATAAGTGGGGTGTCCAGGGTTCGAACCCTGGCCCCTGCATAAAACAATGCATATCCCTACCAACTGAGCTATGCTCACGGGGACACAAGACTTCTAATTTTAATTTATAGTAAACAAGTTAACGCTTACCGGAGGTCCGCCATCACAAAATTCAATAATCCCTCTACCAATCACGTTGCCCTGATAACCAAAAGAATTAATATGCTATTAAAATAGGAATTTTTTTATTGAAATGCATAAATAGTCAAACCCTAAGCTGACTAAGATTGAAATGCATGTATAGCAAAACCCCTAAGATGATATTTAGTTTAGTATTAAGCAGGTGTAATAGGGGAAAGGATTCCCATAAAGGCAAGGTGGCCTCAGGTAACAACCTTCGGCGCACGTGGCAACTGGGGAGTGTGGGAAGTTGTTAGGCCGACTTTTGATGGCAGGCCTATTATTAATGTGGAGGAGAGGAAATAGCATAATTGATTATAAAAGGAAAGCAATAGAAAAGGAGAAGGGGCATGATGAGTGTGAAGTGGGAACTCAGGGGCTGAGTACTGGGTGATTCCCATCTCAGAGGGGGTGCTCTCGTTGTTCACAGTATCATTTACTCTCTCTTTTGGAAGAAGATTTATCTCCATCCCTTTCTCATTTACTGTTTTCATAAACCTTTTGTATAGAGGACTCATCCTCTGAGTTTGTTATTAATATCATTTCACCGGTTTCAGTTTATCATATGGTTTGCTCCTCTTAGAAGCACGAGAGGGATTGGGATTTAAATGGGTGGAAATAATATTGTACGAGGAGTGCTAGCAACACACTCTCTAACACACATATCTTAACACACTCTCTTCAATTGGCTAAAATTCAAATGAGAACCACGTAATTTGGTGGAACCCGCATAAATTTCAACCAACAGAAGAGATTTTGTTGAGATGTGTACGGTAGAGAGTAAGTTCCTAACATTATTCATACTATACTTTCCTTTACTTGAGTAATCTGATCCTATCTCTATCATTTTATATAAAAAAATGCTGAGTAATACAATACTATAACACAGATTTGAACAAGCTGGAAAAAAAACTACCATAATTTTCTGGTTTTGATACCTCTATAACCCAATAGGGTGAACTGGTCTGGTCAAAGGTCCAGGTTACTAGTTATCGGCATAACCAGAAGAACCCAGTCTAGGTTTAACTTTGCCCATTAGATATATATTCATATATCTGTGCATTTAATCCATAAATAGTATTACATTATTGCATGCTACAAATGTTCTACAAACATATACAAGCAAAACAGATGAAATTTGGCATCATAAAGATCAATCTTTACAAAATTCTCAGACAAAATTGGACTTGATCCAAAAACATCAAAGTAAAAACCAACATAGTCTCACAACATTGATCGCAAAAAACAAAAATACTGTTGCTGCATTGCATAGTATAGATTTACCTGAGAAAGTCCAACAATGTTGTAACCTTGATTTAGTTCACTCATTTTCTTGACCTATAGATAGGAACAAACACTTCTTTAAAAACAAGTTATGCTTAACCATCAGGACAGCAAATTACCCAACAATTTCATCACCTTCTCACATGCAATAGCCGTCTGCAAGGATAGAGAGTAAATCAATTGTTACTCAAATTGTCAAACACCAAACTTCATTAAAACCAATGCACGTCATTCGAGAGTCACCTGTTTTAATAGGGGCTTGGTCCAAGAAGTCCACATTCCATTTCCAATTTCTCTACAGATAGACCAAGTAAAAATAACTAAATATGTGGAATCGTTACATCCCTAATGTAAATTATCAGGGTTAAAAGAAATTTATATCTATAACTGAGGTTATGAAAGAACAAAAATTGATATGCATATAAAAACCCTCTATCTCATTGATTTTCAGCCATATTGTGAAACATTTTGTGCAACTGCATCTACCTATAGGATAAGGAAATACAACCAAAAAGTGAAATAACACTAAACACATGAGATAATAAATATAACAAAGTTAAATAATAGCGTACAAGCAGTATCCTTGAGAACCAGACCAATCACTTAAAAGCTTAACAAAGTTTGTGACTCCTCCATTCTTGCATTGATCTCCAATACCTGACAGAACCAAACACAAAATCAGTATCTTATGGCTGGGTATTCACTAATTTTGCATAGATCAAGTGTTCTTGCTAAAACATGCATTCAAATCTGAATATCATACAACATTCCTTTTGCAGTAAAGACAAACAGTTGCAGGCATAACTCCTGTAAGGGTCCCCATGTTTTAGTATTTGTTATTCTGATTTTCCATAATTAATGCATCCTACTTGTCTATCAAATCTACCTTAACTAGGAATCCCTTTAAATAATAATTTTCATTCAATTATGTTGTTTCCTATTTTACCAAGCTTTTGGAATAAATATTCTAGATGATGTATCACTATTCTCCACCAAGTATAGTTATAAGAATAAGTTCTTCTCTTGAACAAAGTGAACCCCTCAAATTGGTTTTCCCTATCTTAATTTTCAAATTCCTAACATTCTTTGCAGAAACATAGGATTATCACAAGATATATCAAGAGCTGTAATGTTGGATGAACCATACAAAGGAAGTTTAAGTAATGATGGCTATTGACAAGGCATCCAAAACTATCTTGAAGCAATAATAGAAGCAAAGCTCCACAAGAAGATGGAGTAGCTAAAGACATTAGTATCTCAAACTGTTCTGACCATGTAAACTCAATAGCAAGAGAGTAACTTGAGCTCTAACTGGAAACGTAAACCAACAGGACAAGCACACAGTAACGATGCTCTTTTCTGCTAAGTACTTAAGCATGAATTTCATCGTTGTTAAGGTAGAGACCCTAATGAGATGGATGACTAGAGCTGAAGAAATGTTTTTGATTCCATCATACACCAGCAAGCATTGGGATTAATCAATTGCAAGTCCCCTCATGCCAACATGGTTTCAAAATAGTTCAACGGCCATGATTTGGGCTATGAAATCAAGTTTTTATGTCTCCATGGCCGCGATTGAGGATACATCAGCCCTGCAAATCTCCTCATTATCAGGGATTGCAACGCAACCGTGACTAAAATTTAAAACCTTGGGTCAATCCACCTCCACCTCAAAACTTATCAACCAACAACGATTGAGGAAGAAAAATAAACTAAAAACTAAGTTCCATAAGAAGATGGATGATCTAAAATTACTAGTAACACAAACTTTTCTTCTAACTATGCTCTCTTCTGTTATGTATATATCTCAAATTTCCTCGTTGCGAAGGTGGGGACCCTAATGAGATGAAACACTAGTGCTGAAACACTTTTTCTCTTCCATCATACACTATAAGCTTCTAAAGTAAAGCAAATGGTATTAGGCCCTGTTATGGTAAACAACTTATTTTGCAGCTAAGTGCTTATCATATAAGCCGTTTTTGTAACACATGATGATAAAATAAAGTCAAAACTGTTTTTGTATAATCCATAAGATAGAGAGCTTATGGAAATAAGGTGAAAAGTGAAAACAACTTATAAACATGTCATAAGTTGTTTACATAAGTTTTCCCAGACAGTGCCACAATTGCTTATGTCAGTAGATAAACTAAAATAATCCAATCCAAGCAGGCCTTTAATCTTGGTGGAGATGTGATGAAAATATATGATTTTTATGAGCATGTTTCATTGATTCATGCTTAAATGAATGAACTGCAAGTCTCATCAACTCAACCTAAAGCCCGCAACCACAATCTGGGTCGCAAAATCAAGGTTTTTCATGTCTCCAATACCGTAATTGAGGTCACACCTACCCCAATTTAACCACAGTTCTCCTTATTATCAAGGATAGTTCGTAACCGTAACCGTAATTCAATACCTTGGGTCTAGTCAACCCATTTCAACTAAATGATACAGCTCAAGTGGTTAATAAGTTCCACCTAAGAACAAATTATTCTGGAGGTTCAATTCGGGAACGGAACAATTTTTTGCCGGACTTTACTTACCAAATAAACTAAGCTAAAAAACTAAACTTTGAGTTAATCAAAAGCAATAATCGATGACCCAATATATAAAATTGAAACATTAAACTAATTAAAAAAGATTGCAACATAAACAAATAACTATGAACCATAAAAATGAGATAAATTGGTATTTTGATATAAATTAAAGAAAAACTCACCATGCAAGACGATGAAAGGAAGAGATTGAGTAACAGGGATGAGTACGAGAAAAAAGAACACAGCAACAACGTTAACAACTCGTTGTTGTTGTTGGTTACTTCCCATTTTCAAACCAAACCAACAACAACGAGTGAGCGATGAATCAAATAAGAATTTGAGGTAGGGATTCGAAATGAGAATTTTAAGATAACATTTGGGGAAAATTTGAAATTTCAAAAAGTTGTGGAACCAATTTTTAAGAGTGTTTGTTACGGATTAAAATAAAATTGATTTTTATATAAAATAATTTAGAGATTATAAGTCCGTTTGTTATAGTTTTTTTAAAAAAAAAATCACTTATTTTAAAAAAATAATCACTTTAAGAGTTTTGTATCCGTTTGTTACAATTTTTAAAAAAATTAAAATAAAAAAATCTAAAAACAGAGCTTCTCAAAAAATAGATTTTTTTTAAGAGGAGAGAGAAAATATTGAACTAATTTTGTAACAAAAAATCCCAATTATATAGTTGTATTAAAACAAACTAGATTATTTGTTTAAAAAGGTGATTTTTTTCACGGGAAACAAACGCAAAATAGATTATGATTTTTCATAAAATCTCTAAAATATAATCTTTAAATTATTTTATGTCAAAATCACTTTTATTTTAATCCGTAACAAACGGGTCCTATATCTTAGAGATTTTATGTAAAATCAGAATCTATTTTTTGAGAAGATGCTCTTAACAGCTTCTCATTTGAAGCTGTTTTTAGATTTTTTTTTAGATTCTGATTTTTTTAAAAAGTTGTAACAAGCGAATGCAAAACTCTTAAAAGTGATTTTTTTCTGAAAAAAAACTATAACAAATGGGTTCTAAATATAAAGGTTTCATGTTCGATTCGTTGATGCCAATTTCAGTGGACAAATACATGAAAATTACATATCTTCCTAATAACACATGGAAATTCCTAAACTGCCTTAAACGATAGTTAACTTCCGTTCAGCAATCCGGCAACAGTAACTACCACAAGTGTCAGCGGTAGTTAACTACTGCTGCGTTCGTTACATATTCAAGTCAGAAGCTAGCTACCAGACACTCTTTCATCACTCTTTCTCCCTAAAAATTTCAATTTTCACTCTCTCTCAAAAAAACTCTACCAAATCATCCAAAAAAATTTCACTAAATCACAAGTAAGTAATCACTTAGGCTATTGTCATAAATTTTACTCCATCCCTCCCATAATAACTGAGCTAATTGCAAAAGAAAATGTTTTCAAAATAACTAAGTCATTTCACTTTTCAATACTCCCTCCGTCCCAAATTGTATGTCACTTTAGAAAAAATATTTGTCCCAAATTGTATGTCACTTTACAATACCAATGAAACATTAATGTTATTTTTCCTATTATATCCTTAACTATTTATTACTCTTTCTTCTTTCAATTTTTTCATTTATCTTTCTCATATCATTTATTAAGGATAGTTTTGTAAAACAATTCATAATATCTCTTTCCCACACAGTATTAATTACATTTCTTAATATGTGTGAAATGCCCAAAACGTCATACAATTTGAGACGGAGGGAGTATAATATGAATCACTTTTTCCCTTTTATAACTCTAATTAATACTATTGTTCAAAAAAAAAAAACTCTAATTAATACTACTTTCCCAACTTTCAATTTAATATATTCCACTTTGCATTTATGATTATGAAGAATGCACCAATACTTAATAAAAGCACTTTAAATTATTTTTCTCTCTCTCTCTCTCTCTCTCTCTCTCTTTCATTTATACATTTTTCTTAATATGTGTGAAATGAGGAAATGGCTCGGTTAATTCGGGACGGAGGGAGTAGTTAGTATATATGTTTTATATGTTTAAATTTTAGTTGTAGTTTAATTTTTAAACGTTGATTTATTTTTTTAATAGAGTTATGTTGTAGATCTGAAATGCTAATAACAAATATTATGAATAGTTGTTATAATGGAGTTATATTGCTTAAATTTCTATTTTTTTCCGAACTTTATAAATTTTATAGGGTTATAGTTATGATTTTTAGAGTTTATGTATAATTTGCACTCCAGGTGTTTGATGAAATATTTGAATGAGTTTTTCATTGATTGTTTTTAATTTCTTATTGTGTAGATTTGAAGCAATGACCGATATGTTCGACGTTCATGCACAATTCAACGGCAGAGAACCTCAGAGATTGAAGGTTCGATGCCTTGGAGTAATGTTAAGAGGTCTCAAGGATCAATTGAATGAATTCAACCAAGGAGTCAATCCCGGAGACACAAGGAGGGTGGAATACGTTTGATATAAACGTTCAACACTCGACGAGGGGAGAATATCATTTAGTTGGGTGGAATTAACGAACGATGAAAACGTGAGGAGCATGTTTTGGGAGCACAACATGTTCAAGTGGATCGATATGCGTGTAACGTTGTTGAGATCAACTGAAGATATTATCAACAGTTTGATTCCGCCAGAAGATCGTGATTAGGTAGGGAATGCACCTTCCAACTACAACAATTGTCTTACCTTGAAATGGGAATTCAAACTTGTTAAACGACAGTTCCCAAGCTTTCACCCGACAGTTCTATTGTTCCATTCAAAAGATTAAATTCTTGTTAGGCTCGTTTAGATAAAAGTATTGAAGTGTCAAGGAATGCACCTCATTCTTTTGACACTCGAATACCATCATTTAAACCAAGCCTAACAAAAATTTAATCTTTTGAATGAAATAATAAAACTTCCGGGTGAATGCTTGAGAGCTGCTGTTTAGCCAGTTTGAATTTACCCCATTTCATAGGTAAGACAATTGTTGTAGTTTGAAGGTGCAACCCGAATGTAATGTAATGATAGGACATATTTAGGAACTTGTATTATTGAGAATCAGCTATATAAGTTATGATATCAAATTCCTTCATATAAGATGAGTGCAACAGAATGCACATCACTTTTTATGTGATGACCCGTCTTATATGAGGGAATTTGATATGATAACATATATAGTTGATTCTGCATAATACATGTCGTTTTGAATGGAACAATAATTTATTTATTCACGTTTCAAATTTATTTATTCATTATGCAATTTTTATTCGAATTCACGTTAGATTTAATTAGTCTTTATTCGAATACGCAATTTTTAATAGAAATTATTCAATACGCAACTTTAATCGAAATTATTCAAAACGTGATTTTATTCAAAGTACCATAATATCTAGCAAAATGTAGCACAATGCGCGCGACATATAAAAAACATAAAAAAAGATCCAAAACAATTAGGCATTACAATCCATTACATTCAATCATCTTCCTCGTCACACAAGTCAACTGGATTGTCCTCGCCAGTTCCTGGGGCACCTTCTTTTGGTTGAGGACCAAAATAACATGTCCTCCCGCTCCTCCTCAACCTCGTTTGATTGTACACCGGCACCTTCAAATCCTTCTTTTTTACGGAACCATCACATTCAATTATGTGCCATGTCATAGGCGATTTTTCTTTCTTCTTCTCATCACCCACCTTTTTTTTCAACTGAGCGTTACCCTGATTCTGATATGAGACATATCTACATAAAAAAATTGGCGATCAAAACCTAAACTAATCCTAACAATTCATAAAAAAAACCTAAACTAATCCTAACAATTCTACAACAATTCATAAAAAATCCTAAACTAATCCTAACAATTCAACAACAATTCATAAAACCCTAAACTAATCCTAACAATTCATAAAAAACCTAAACTAATCCTAACGATTCTACAACATTTCATAAAAAAACCTAAACTAATCCTAACAATTCAACAACAATTCATAAAAACCTAAACTAATCTTAAAAATTCTACCACAATTTTCTAAAAATTCTACAACAATATTAGATTCAACTCTAACCTAACATCAAATCATAAAATCATAAAATCAACAAAGCCTCTATAATCGAAATTTAATAAAAAATACTAACAATTCAATCACAAAAAACCAATGCAATATGATTCAAAACACTTACTTGATTTTGTGATTGAAATTGGCTTGGAATGGCTGAAAATCGCACCTAAGAATTCCAAAAACGCAACAATGGAGTTTTGGAAACTTCTAAGTCTGCTGTTCTTATAACAGATCAACGGTAGTTAACTGCCGCTGGAACCAGCGGAAGTTAGCTGTTGCCGGATTGCTGAACGGTAATTAACTACCATTGGAGGCTTTTTAGGAATTTTCATGTGTTATTAGGAAGATATGTATGTCAGAACAACAATTTTCAAAATACATACCTCTAGTTTTAAATGGGTCCCTGCAAGTTGGTGTTAGGATTGGACTCCTCGAATCGATCTTAAATCGGATACCGAATTTTCAATTAGCAAATTATACAGATCCCTAAATTGGCCTTGAATCGATCTTACATATAAAATATACGGATCCATTAGCAAATTATGAAGACCAATTGAAAACGTTTGAAAATTTAATTATGGGACCCAACTTTCAATTATTTTATTAATTTATACAGACCAATTTGTATTTTTTATTTATTTTAAATTACAGTTTAGTTTTCAAAATTTAGACAAATATTTTTATTTTAAATGCACCGAAGGGTCTTTTGCATTTCAAATATGAACAATCAATTTTTATTGTGCTACAAATCGATTATCCTTATTTGTATTATCAGTTTTTATCAAATTCAACCTATAAATTATTTTTTACATATCCAAAATCAATTTTAACACAAAAATAGAATCATTTCAAGATTATCTTCAACCAACACATAAATCACACAAATTAAATACTTTAACATAATCATGCACATTTAACATCAACGAACACATGTTAAAACACATCCATCCATCAATCATGTTTATGAAAATAATAAATAAGCAATGCATGATAAGAGATAATTTGATCACATAAAAACTTAACATAATTATGTTCTCCTCACAATCGTCTAGATACAATAACCGTGGACGTACAACATATATTAATCATGACATATTCTTATTTAATAAAGCTACCATAACTCAAACTTAGTTAATCGATTTCTATCAATTAATCCATCTAATTAGTTTGTTCATATAATTAACTTAATTTTATCATCTAACGTTCAATTGCATTTTAAATATCATGATAAGTAATTATTTTATCATCAATAAACTCTAAATTACGATTCATATAATCTTGAGGATCTTTTGTATTTCAAATATCAACAATCAATTTTTGTTATTCTACAAATCAATTATCCTTATTTGTTTTATCACTTTTTTATTTTTTTTTTATCAAATTTAACCTATAAATTGACGTTTGTAAAAGAAAACCTATAAATTGATTTTTACATATCCAAAGTAAATTTTCTTAAACGCAAAAAATAACTTCACATTACAACACATGTTATTAACAATATCAAGATTATCTTCAACCAACACATAAATCACACCAACTACATATTTTAACATAATCATGTATATTTAACATCAACAAACACATTAAAATGTATTCATCAATCAATATTTTTTTTAACCCCTTGAAAATTGAAACAAACATGCACCATATCAATAGTGGTAATGTCATTTGTCCATGGTGAGAAAATTAAACATTTTCCCACCCCTTAGAATTATGTTTTTCACATATAACTCATTTTTTGAATGTTCAACAAGATATGTAAGGGGTAAAAAAATTGTTCCCTAATATCAAATATGTCATGACTAAAAAAACAGACATTGAAATGTCTTTTTGCAGATAACATCTTCTCAGGTTTTTATATGAGATCATCTTTAGTAGACTTCCATCAACATGCATACGCGTACTTGATTGAAGCGGAAAATCATCAAGTAGGGCGTGAAGACGACTTCTTGCAGTACTCTTCACTTCTGGCGAGATTTGGTACGATACTTGTGATACTTGTACACCCCACGACAAACAACAATTTCCACACACAAAACAAAGAAAATCAAAGCAGCAATAGCAAGTGGACCCGGACGATGATGATGATGGCTGTGAGGAGTAGGCGGAGCAGCTTTTTTGTCTGCAACGATGAAAGTAACTTCAGCGTTGATCTCTAATCGAATCTCGAAGAGCATCATCAACGCAAATGAACAAACAACATTAGCAGAAACCATGAAAGAAGAGTACACTTGAATGTGATCGGGAACATCATCAAGAAGAATGAGATACAGTAACATTCCCAGAGAACAAGACCTGCTCCGCAATCATGAAAGCATGGAAGTAAATATTCACATCCGTGGATTGGAAGAACACGCGTCATTCGTTGCATGGTTTCTAAGTAATTATGGCACTGATAAAACCCAAATTTCCTAAACATAGAAGGAATATTTCTTTTAATTTGTTACAACGCTCTTATTTGTTTTATCTCTTTTAATCAAATACAACCTATAAATTGACTTCATAAATAAAACCTATAAATTGATTTCAACATATCCAAAATCAATTTTCCTAAACACAAAAACTTAACTTCACACAATCACACATGCTTATTAACAATTATTCACATCATATCAAGATTTTCTTCAACCAACACATAAATCACACACATATTTTAACATAATCATGCATATTTAACATCAACAAACACATATTAAAACATATTCATCAATCAATCATGTTTATCCAATTAATAAATAAACAACACATGATAATAGATAATGTGATCACATAAAAACATAAATAATTATATTGTCCTCACAATAGTCGTGGACGTCCAACATATATTAACCATGAAATATTCTTATTTAATAAAGATATCATCACCCAAACTTAATTAATCGAATTTCAATCGATTAATCCACCTACTTAGTTATGCTCATGTAATTAATTTAATTTTATCATCTAATCATTCAATTGTATTTCATTTTGCTCTTGCCTTATAATTTTTTTTAAAAATATTTCTAATTATGCTTCAACTTTTAATTTTTTAATGATTTTATACGAACTTGTTTAAAACATTATAAAATGTTCATCCGCAATAAGTTAGCTTAAAATTTCATTAATAGATCTAAATTTTCATTAGTTTTATCTTGAAATTTTTGGATTTTAAAAAATTCATATTTGATCTATTACATTTTTAAAAATTCTATTTTTTTATAAAAGAGATTATTACATTGTTCTTAACATGTAGGTAAGAAAATCATTTCAAAATATAAAAGTGAATATAATTAAGCAAATTTTAACTCAAAAGGGACCAACACATAATTAAACAAATTTCGTGTTTTGATGACACTAGGTCATATATCACTTTTGTTATAGTTTTTATGTAATTTTGGTTGAGTTCGGGTGATTTTGCATGAGATAGAAGCTTCAAATGACACATTTGATGTTGGCAAACAAATAAGAAATCGTGCTCCGATTTTACAGCAAATTTGAGACATTTTGTCTCGTAAAAAATCGTGCTCCGATGGAACCAAATCGGGCTACGATTTGGCAGACGCTCCAGCCAGGATATGACTTTAATGAAGCCATCGTGCTCCGATTTACAGCATCAGAGTACGATTTTGGCGTATCTGAGAATTTTCCTATAAAAGTGAAGTTGTTTTCTGAGCCAAGGGTTGGAAAATTTGGAGAAAGAAACTGACTTTTGGAGCTGGAGATCTGGAGAGAAGGTGTGAGACCATCGAAACTCATATTCAGTTACCAATTTCATGTAATGAATCCTTCTTTTACATTAGTTATTTGTGCTTTAGTCATGAGTAGCTAGATCCTTTGTGATTAGGTCAAGAGATGATTTTGTTCTAGCTTATGTTTATGTAACCTGCAACTCTTAATCTTTATGAATGTCATTCTAGTTTATTCAGTATAAATTGTTCTTAAAGCTTTTATGATTCTGACCCAATATAATTGATTTTAGAGTATATATGACTACTGACACTAGCGTTTAACTCTGACATATTTATACTGTTCAATCTAACGGACAATCTAGGGATGGAGCGTTGTTAGGTTGTGATACTTGAATTAACGGACTTAAAACCTTTGATGACTATAGGTTCACCTAAGGGATTAGGGAATTATAATCAGAAAAGAGGGCTTAGGATCAAGGGATTGACCTAAGCTATTTTGTTAATTTGTCGTAAACTTTATAGCGTTCGTAAACGTAAGAAACAGGTTGCTAATGAGCGATGAGCAGATGAATCGAATGACCTAGTCATCACTCCATATTATTTCTTAAACCAATTTTTCCTTAACCATTTTATTTTAACTTGCAAATTAAACCAATTGCCTCAGTGCACCCCCCATTTTACAAACATCCTTAATAATAACGTTACTACCGAGTAGAAGTTGAAACAGTCCCTGTGGAAACGAATCTTATAAATTTTATTACTTCGATATAAGTTAGTACACTTGCTAATTATCTATCAGGTTTTTGGCGCCGCTGCCGGGGACTGTTGAATCATTTCAGCTTGGAAATTTCGTTATTGTTTAGGATTTTTGTCATTTAATTTATTTGTCTATATTTTTAAAAAATTGAAAAAAAAATATTATTTATGCTCTTCATGTTTATCTCATTGTACTTTGCTGCTAAAAAGTTTATCCAAGTTTTGCAGCTATGATAAACAGGTTAGTAGACAGGTTACACCTTTATGACACAGAGGAGATTGTTACGTTGGAGTATGAAAATTATCTGCTTTCTTGGAAGATAAAACAATGGGACAATCAAATCTCAAGATTAAATGCGAGATGTGATCTTCATGAGGCGAATCATCAGGGTACAGATTGTGAAGGGCTGAAAGAGCTTATCAACTTCGATTACAATACTCAACTTCAAAATATTTTAGATGATTTCTTGATATTAAATCAAGTTCCATTTGAGAAATTTGAAATTCAGTGTGGTGATCTTGTTCAGAAAGCGAATGAGTGTGAGAAGCAGCTGGTTGAGATGGAGACTGAGTGTCATGTTGTGGTGGAAGAAAATGCACAAGTGAGGAGTGTTCGTCTCTATTTGAAGTCTCAACCAACAGGGTTGAAAGAAACCTTTTCCTTTGCAAAGGTATATCTATTCTTCTTTATGGTGGGATAGCTCAAATGTCAAAAGTTTAGCAGTTGGATCATGGGAGCATCTGCTACTTTGTATGAAGTTCATGGAATTCCTACCAAAGAAGAGGAATAAGAAAGATGGCATATTCTTTCTTTCATATCTGCCACCCTAACAGTGTTTGAGGCGTTAAGCTTAATGATGTAAAAGAAAGCACTTGATGGGAGACAACCCATTATATTTTCTAATTTCATTTATTTGGCTGGTATTTCTTTTCAAAAGTAAAATAAAATATGTGTGTGACTGCTGCTAGTGTTATGAATTATGTATTCCCCCATGTTTTGTAATTGCATCTGCACTTGTTTATTATTAATGAATTTGCTTTGTCTTGAGTTTTACCAGTCAGGTAGCATTTTTTTCATCAATGGTGTATCAAAAGTTCAAGGAGGTAGAGCTTGCATGAGGTTTCGTTGGTGAAGTGTACGACAGTGTGAATGTTTAGGTAACCACAACTTCCATAAACCTCAGCTAGTAAGTTCCAAAGCCAAATCTTTGTTTTACAATTTTCACAAATATGAGTGTTCCATGTTGATACTATTTCTGGGACTTGCAAATTTTCTTTATGTCAATTGGTTACATTGCTTACACACTAAGGCAAAGTGCTTGTACCTTGAGCTTTCGAAGCCTACCTGTTACATTGAATATTTCCATTTTTAAGCCAACTTTGAGCCAATAGGTTAGACCCCGTTGTTTCGGTGACAAACCATATTACAAGCCTAGAGACCTTAAGATTATTAACCCAAGTTTTGTTGGAGTTAGGCATTGTTATGTGTTTGCAAAAGTCTAAGTTTGGGGTTGCTCATGGGATAGCAACATCTTAAGTTTGGGGTGAGGGATATAGAGAACATGAGTAAATAGATCACATTATCTCAATTGAAAAAAAAAAAAAATTTCAATCAAGTTGATACAAAAAAAATAAAAAAAATCAATCAACTCAAAAAAAAATGTGTGTGTATACAGTTATGAAATGAATTGAGACAAAGACTTGTTAATTGAGTGATCCAGAACTTCTGATGTGTACTCTAGTTCTCAAATTTGAGCAAATCATTCCAGGTTGTGGTATTCCAGTTGCCGAAGTAAGTAGGAAATGCTTAACTCCAATTTGTTATTTTAAGCCTACTTCCCAAATAATCCCACCTGTAACCTTAGCCCCGTTACACCATGAAAGTCCTTAAAAGTGTGTATTGTGATGTAACTTTGATTGATGTTTAGAAGTTTTTCAAGTTTTGGTAATATAGTGATTAGTATGTCGACTTGTGTACCTTTTTATCCATGATATTTCGTGAAGTTGTGGAATGGATGTTCTGGCAAGCAAGTTAGCCCACTAACGCTAACAAGAAGATGAACTTTTGATATTACCATTGTTGAGGTAAATGCTATTTTTCTGTTAATTTTCATTTTAAAGTAAGTTCCTTGAGGACAAGTAACGATGCAAGTTTGGGGTTGTGATGACACTAGGTCATATATCACTTTTATTATAGTTTTTATGTAATTTTGGTTGAGTTCGGGTGATTTTGCATGAGATAGAAGCTTCAAATGACACATTTGATGTTGGCAAACAAATAAGAAATCGTGCTCCGATTTACAGCATCGTGCTCCGATTTTACAGCAAATTTGAGACATTTTGTCTCGTAAAAAATCGTGCTCCGATGGAACCAAATCGGGCTACGATTTGGCAGACGCTCCAGCCAGGATATGACTTTAATGAAGCCATCGTGCTCCGATTTACAGCATCGGAGTACGATTTTGGCGTATCTGAGAATTTTCCTATAAAAGTGAAGTTGTTTTCTGAGCCAAGGGTTGGAAAATTTGGAGAAAGAAACTGACTTTTGGAGCTGGAGATCTGGAGAGAAGGTGTGAGACCATCGAAACTCATATTCGGTTACCAATTTCATGTAATGAATCCTTCTTTTACATTAGTTATTTGTGCTTTAGTCATGAGTAGCTAGATCCTTTGTGATTAGGTCAAGAGATGATTTTGTTCTAGCTTATGTTTATGTAACCTGCAACTCTTAATCTTTATGAATGCCATTCTAGTTTATTCAGTATAAATTGTTCTTAAAGCTTTTATGATTCTGACCTAATATAATTGATTTTAGAGTATATATGACTACTGACACTAGCGTTTAACTCTGACATATTTATACTGTTCAATCTAACGGACAATCTAGGGATGGAGCGTTGTTAGGTTGTGATACTTGAATTAACGGACTTAAAACCTTTGATGACTATAGGTTCACCGAAGGGATTAAGGAATTATAATCAGAAAAGAGGGCTTAGGATCAAGGGATTGACCTAAGCTATTTTGTTAATTTGTCGTAAACTTTATAGCGTTCGTAAACGTAAGAAACAGGTTGCTAATGAGCGATGAGCAGATGAATCGAATGACCTAGTCATCACTCCATATTATTTCTTAAACTAATTTTTCCTTAACCATTTTATTTTAACTTGCAAATTAAACCAATTGCCTCAGTGCACCCCCCATTTTACAAACATCCTTAATAATAACGTTACTACCGAGTAGAAGTTGAAACAGTCCCTCTGGAAACGAATCTTATAAATTTTATTACTTCGATATAAGTTGGTACACTTGCTAATTATCTATCAAGTTTAATTATGCTTAAACTTTTAAAAGATTTGTTACATTTTCTTTTTGTTAGGCAAGGAGAGAGGACATGCATCAAGAGGAAACACCGACAATCCAACTAGGTTGACACCCCGAGAAACCTCAATCCTATGCCGCCAAACTCTAAAATTTTATTAAAAAAGGGGGAAAAGTATATACAAAAAGAGGGGGAGGGGGGGCTAGGCTAAAACCCTCAGAAGACAGAAAAAAATTGCTAAAGCAGACTACAGAGACCTAAGAAAACCTGTAGTTAGGCAAACCAACTCTATCACGAAAGAAATCCAAGTGCAGCTTCGTCTAATCTTGAACATTCCAATAGAGTAGATTCATTGTGAAGGAGGTTTTTTACCCTTTGCATGGGTGTTATACGAAGCGTTTCCTAACACTTGCTTTTTCACTGCCCGCTGTTGCTTCTTGGACAATACTTGCGTAAAACTTTCATCCGCCGTCCGTTGGTCATATTCACAAATACGAGCCCATAAATCCAAGTCTCTCTGGACATTTTTTGAGACCTGAACATCTTGGTGCTGAGCAGGAAAAATACGCACATGAGCAATATTATCATGTATAATCTGAACTTATGTTTTGTTACTCACATTTTTTGCTGTAATGTTCGGCCTTGTTTGAGTTTGTGCATTCCGTTCCAATTCCATAACATCAATAAACGGTGGCTGGGGTATTACTGCAGTCTTTACATCATGACTATCCTCCTGAGATTCAGTGATTTCCCCTAGGACATGGACTGATGTACTAGGTAACCGCTCCTTGTGAAATTCATATTCAACATTCTGTACCTCAGAAGTTACAGCCAAGGGCTCTTTGTCTGTCTGCTGGACCGTGTGCTCTATGTCAGTCTGCAGGACTGCAGGACCGTGTGCTCTTCCATTTGAAACTCCGGAGTGGACACATCAATTGGCCGTTCCTCCTCCTATCCGGTTGGGGCACCAGATTGTGATAGTAATTGAATAACATCAGGCCGCGGTATTGTATTGTCAGCTGCAACGTCATTGATCACCGGAGCTTCAAAAGCTTTAGATGAACCTATGCCGTCTGGATTATCTTTGGGCTTGCCATTTCTGATTCTGCTGTTTCTGTGGGACAATTTTTTTCTGTTTGTCAGTCACGTGAGTAACATTGGTGGGGTGCAGCCACCGACAATAGGTAATGTGATGTCCAATGTTTCTACAGTGGGTGCAAAATGCCGGCAATCTTTCATAAATAATTTCGATTGAAAAAGAAAAACCTTCCCTCTCAATCATTACCTCATGGAAAAGTTGTTTTGACAGGTCCATATCCACTAAAATACGGGCATAGTGTCCGAAGACTCGGTTTTGCGTGGCTGAGTCAATTAGTAGAGGAGTTCCAATTGCGCTCGCAATCTCCCTTAACGTAGTCCATCCAGTATTCTTGAGGCAGCTCAAGGAGTCTAATCCACACTTGTGCGTGTGTTTGACGTTGTGTACGCGCACTAAAATCCTTGGACCATTCAAACAGCCGAAGTAAACCCGGTTTAAGGTTCAGCGTACCTTTGGCCCAGACTGTTCGCAAATCATCATAGGAAGGAAATGAGACCTCAAAATATCCTTTGACCAGAGGTGTCATCTTCCATGATCCAATATTTGTCCATAGTTGTTGAAGCTTTGTCAGGACCCCTCGGTCCGTAGGGCTTGTCGCCTTTGTTAAGTACAAGTCTGCCGCGAAGGTTTAAGGTTTTGCATGCCAATCAAAAGCCATGGCAGGGCTCGTGAAAATGATGGTGCAAAACGACAGTGGAAGAGAAAAGATATGATATAAGTAATATCAATTACCTCCACCGTGAATGGTTTCAACGTGATTAGCAATTCAATGGAATATGATATAGTGATGAAACAAGCAAAATAGCACACATGATTGCATGAGAAAAAGCAATTCAAATATAATCAATTTATGGGTTGTGCTTTCACTAGAGAGGAAGAAAGTAATGGTGTGATTGAAAACATAATCAATTTATGTATTTTTAAAAAGATGAAATAATTAGAAGCATGCAAATAAATCCGGAGCCTTGGAAAATACTTATTTCAAAAGGCAAATAGAAGTTAAGATCCTCTCTATTTGTAATCTTCGCAATTTCTTCTTCAATGGTAGAAAAGTTATCCAAAATCATAGAAGAAAAATTAAGTGGATATGGTATTTCATTTAAAAGTATGCCCATATTATCACTAGTGTAAGTGAGTAAAAGTTTTAATGGTGAGGTTATTATCTTAAATAAGTGGCTATATGCAGCAACTTTTTATTTAGAATAAGTGGAAGATGCAAATATTGTTGTCGGTCCTTTATTATTTGTTGAATGAATATCTTAGAGGTTTTACATGTATGTCTTGTCAACTATGTGATTGTCTCATAGAATCAGATTGTTGTGAAGTGTGTAAATGTTTAATTAATGTTTCTTTTGAGTGATATTAAGATATTGGCATGTAACATATATTTACCTTATTTTTTTTGATAAGGCCAAGAGAAAGGTAGGGCATCCGAAAAAGTCTGAGAACATATATATATATATATATTTACCTTATAATAATACACATCTTATGAAAATACTTTATTCTCTA
This sequence comes from Medicago truncatula, assembly GCF_003473485.1. NCBI lineage: Eukaryota > Viridiplantae > Streptophyta > Magnoliopsida > Fabales > Fabaceae > Medicago > Medicago truncatula. The sequence goes on along the minus strand of NC_053048.1, from coordinate 1,703,961 downwards.
TAGACTTTGATATCACACATTTGTATACTTTAAATTGTCACATATATAGTCTTTAAAGAGATTAATTTGTATACATTAAAATTGTAATTTTAATTTTTTTTTTTTTATAAAAAAATGCAATCAAATCATACCATTTTTCTGTGCTAATACACAAAAAAAAAAAACTCTAAATTAAATTTTAAAGAAGTCAATTCGGGAAACAAGAGAATTATGACAACAACTTGTTGGTTCTTACCTATTTTCAAATAAAACCAAGTGAGCCAGTCTTGGCATTTTTAACAAATCACTCTCTATGGGTGAGAGGCCCCTCACAGATGTGACTCTCTTATGGTGATTATAAACATCATTCTATGGTTAAGACATGACCTCTATTCATTGTAAATTGTTGAGAGATTTGGAGGAATAAAATTGAAAAGATTTTTCATAAAGTTAGGTTCTTGGTATATAGGACATACCTTTCTACCGAATTTTAAATTAACACATAAAACATTGACATGAGGGTAAGTTGAATTATAAAACGTGAAGAGGATGTAAGTGCAAAATTTAAAATGTACGTGAGTCTTCCCTAAAAGAAAGACGAATAACTTGCAAGGGAATAGAGACCCTCTTCATTGTTTAAAGGAAAGGAGTTCTCCATTACTAAAAAATTTAATGTGTACAAACTCATTTCAGAATATACATACATATCACTTGTATTGTATATAATTAAGCTTTATACTCTTATATAAATGGTTAATCTCTTTGAAAAAAATCTAATTTAATTTTGGAGTTTTTATTTATTTTAATAATTAGAGTTTAAAATCTTATCATTCTTCTTTATAACAGTTTCAAATCTTATTTTTACAAATTATTATATTGGCAAAGACAAAACATTGTTTATATATATATTTTAATCGGATATCCTCTACACAACCGTAAAGATTATTCTCTCGAGTTAGGTATGACTATAATGGGTGGCAAAACTCTTCATCTAGAGATTTAACATTATCACGATCAATGCTAAATTTGAACTCAAGACATCTGATTAAGCTGGAAGAGAGCTCTTACCGTCCCATCGAAGCGGACTTGGGTTAAAGCACTACCAATATATTGTTTATGGAAAACAAAATCCGTATAAATAAAACAATTTATGAAAGGTTAAATAAGTATTAGGTCCCTGTAAATATATCAAATTTCACTTTTCATTCTAATAAAAAAAGTGGCATGTTTATGTACCTATAAAAAAAATTGACATGAATTTTAGGTTCATATATATATATATATATATATATATAACTATGATAAATACTTGTCTCGTACCTTTTTATGTATAAGTTACAAATATTTGTCTAATATTTTTTTTAATATATATCCTATGTTTTTTTTAATATTTATCAATTAATTTGTAGAGAAAGGAAATCTTGTGCAGATAAGTTAACTAGTATTGGTTTAACATTTTCTTCTATTGTTTGGTTCTATTCCCTCCCTGATAACATTAACCTATAAAAATAAACGAAATAGATTAGACTTATTTAACTTTAGATTTATGTCATTTTGAAAAAGATGTTAACCTAACTTGTCTATCTTTGTATTTCTCTTTTTTTGGTAAAAAGATGTTGACCTAGTTCCTCTTTTTTTGGTTACATGACCTAGTTCCTCTTGTCTTTCTTTGTATTTTCTTCTTTTTTGGTTAATGAATTTATGTTAGACTTGCTTGACTTTTGTTTAAAAATAAATAAATATTTATCACTAACGAATATTTTGTCATATTTTATCCCGTGTTTTTTTATGTATGTATGATAAATAGTCTCATGTTTTTTTCCCAGTGATATATATATATATGATAAAAACCTCATAAAAAACTATGATAAATTCTTTATTTTTATTAGAGAAACTATGCTTTGAGGATTGTCGATTTACCCCACAAACCAACATGAGTATTTTCCAGGAAACTTCGCAGGAGGTCACCCATCCCAAAATTGCTCCAAGCCAAATACACTTAACTATGGAGTTCTTATGGTATGGGCTTCAAAAAAGAAGATGCATCTTGTTGATATCGATAGTACCAAACAATTATAAGCCTTTCTTCAACCATGCAATCCCATATCTGCACGGCTTCAACATCCCTCTCATTCCAATGTGCAAGCTGCCAGGATCCGGACCATTCTCCGCTCTCATCAGCCTTGAGCGTTACATGTCCACCAAGCGGAGGCATTAGATTACCACCAGCTTTCGTTTGATTCGTTCCTGAACCTGTGAGTCTCACACCTTTTATGTTTTTTTTTTTTTTAATATTTACACAATATTTTCTAAATATTTACCAATTAATTAATTTATAGAGAAAGGAAATATTGTTCAGATAAGTTAACTAACATTGTCTTAACATTTTCTTCTTATGTTTGGTGATCTCTTCCCTCCATGATAACATTAACCTATAATACATAAGAAATAGGTTAGAATTACCTAACTTTAGATTTATGTCTTTTTGAAAATGATGTTGACCTATTTCCCCTTGTCTTTCTTTGTATTTCTCTTCATTTTTGGTAAAACGATGTTGACCTAGTTCCCTTGATCTTTCTTTGTAATTTTTTTCTTTTTTGGTTAATGAATTTAGGTTAGACTTGGCTAACTTTGTATTTCTTTGCATTTTGAATGACTTTTGTTTTTAAAAAATAATAATATTTATCATCACTAACGAATATTTTTTCACGTTTTTTTTGTATGATTTAGTGATTAATAGTTGTGCAATACTTTTATATTATATTTCATAGACAAATATTTGTCCCGTATTTTTTATGTATCAATGATAAATAATAGTCTCGTTTTTTTTTCTTCTTTTCCAATGAATATTGAATCTGTCCGTGTGAGCTTAACTCAGTTGGCAAAGACAATGCATGATATATGCAAGGTCTGGAGTTCGAACCCCAGACACAAATATATATATATATATATACACACACCAACAATAAATGTTTACCTCTTGTTTTTTTAGGTATCAACAAAAAATATTTGTCGAGCTTTTTAATTTTTTTTTGGTGAACAGTTTTTTTTTGCAATATTTATTAGTGACAAATATTTATCTCTTGCTTTTGTATATATCAGTTATAAATATTTGTCCCATGTTTTTTATGTATCGGTTACTAATATTTGTCTCATTTTATATATATATCAAGTAATAATACTTGACTTGTGCTTTTTTGCATGCATGTGTAGATCATTATAAATAATTTCTTCATACAAAAATAGGTCAAATTTAACAACGATCCTTAATTTTGTTACTTTTATCTTGAATTTTTGACCTATAAAAAAAATGTAAGTTTAATTAATCACATGTTAAAAATAAAATTCTGAAGGAACTTTTTATAACGTTTTAAAAATTTGAATGCAAAATATCATTCAATTTTTAATTCAATTTCTTAAAATATGAAAATAAAAAAACTTTGAAACCAAGTCTAAAGTAAATAGTGGATCCAAAAGCGATTAAAGTATTTTATTTTACACAACCTACTTGTCTATAAATAACAATGAAATGCTTGCCACCATATTAGCAATCTAGCATTTGTGTTCTCCTTCAATGGCATCAACAGAAGAACAATCAAAAGATGAGCAATTGGAAGCAATTGGAGAAGAGTGTAAGAATCTAATTCTCTCACTTCCTAAAGAATATGGGTTTGGAAATCAATATTTTTATTTTTTTCAAGGTTTTTGGACTACAGCAGCACAAATACAATCTATAATCTCTTTTCAAAACCACTTTCAAGCTAAGGATAGTGATGTGGTTGTTGCCACTGTTCCAAAATCAGGAACAACATGGTTGAAAGCCCTAACCTTTGCCATTATTAATCGCCATCATTTCTCTTCTTTACATAATCATCCATTGCTTACATCTAATCCTCATGAATTAGTTCCTTTCTTTGAGTTAAATATTTATACTGACATCTCTTGGCAATTTGCTAAACTTGACCTATTAAACATGATTGAACCAAGGATTTTTGGAACTCACATTCCTTTCCATTCTCTAGCCAAGTCTATTAAAGAGTCCAATTGTAAGATAATTTACATATGTAGGAACCCATTTGACACTTTTGTGTCTTATTGGAATTTCATGAACAAAATTGCATTAAATCAATCTTTACCTACATCAACTTTAGAGGATGATTTTGAAAAATATTGTGAGGGATTATGTCATGTTGGTCCATTTTGGGACCATATGTTGGGTTACTTGAAGGAGAGCAAAGCTAGACCAAACAAGATTTTATTCTTGAAATATGAAGATCTTAAAGAAGATATAAATTTTCATGTTAAAAGAATTGCAGAGTTTTTGGGTTGTCCTTTTACTCAAGAGGAAGAAAGTAATGGTGTGATTGAAAATATAATCAATTTATGTAGCTTTGAAAAGATGAAAGGATTGGAAGCAAATAAATCTGGAGTCTTGGGAAAGATTTATGACAAAAAGTACTTCTTTCGAAAGGGAGAAATAGGGGATTGGATTAATTATCTTTCTCCTTCAATGGTAGATAAGTTATCCAAAATCATAGAAGAAAAATTAAGTGGATCTGGTATTTCATTTAATGTATGCCCATAATTAATATAACTAGTGGAAGTGAGTAAATGTTTTAATGGTGAGGTTATTATCTTAAATAAGTTGCTAGATGCAACAACTTTTTATTTAGAATAAGTGGAAGAAGCAAATATTGTTGTTGGTCCTTTTTATTTGTTGAATTAATATCATAGAGGTTTTACCTGTCTTGTCAACTATGTGGCTGTCTCATAGAATCATATTGTTGTGAAGTGTGTGTAAAAGTTTAATCAATGTTTCTTTTGAGTGATCTTTAGTATTGGCATGTAATACGTTACCTCGTTTGCAAAATCATGTGATATATACTTTATAATAATACTCATCATATGAATCTTTGTCCTCTATAGTCTTTGGAATCACATGTTTGAATATATTTACTTTTATTTTTTAAGAAAAAGAAGGGTGCAGAGGGGTCATCTACTACAGAACCCTAATCATATATTAAAAGAAAGAAATACAAAGAGTGAGGGGAGAAAAAACCAAAACCCTCAAGAAAAAATAAAAGCGGAAAAAGGAAAAGAAAAAACAAAGAGAAAAACAAAAACAAAAAAAAACAAGAGAAAAGAGACCAGCTAAAGAGCTAGTGAAGCGAACAGCTAGAAGCACCCACCTTAAAACCTTTGCTCGCGTCACACTACTGCTTCTTTCTCTTCTTCTTTATTGGTTGGCCTGTGTCTCTTGTCAAATCAACAGTTTCTTCTTTTTCACCCATGTTAGCCTAGGAATTACTAAAAAAATACATAGTTTGTTGGGCCACGGAAGGAACAAGTCATAAAACTTGCATACATGAATAACACGTGCACTAAAGTTTAACAAGTTAGAGTTTGTCCCAGCTACAAAATTATCCGTTCCCAATTCTTGCTCAAAGTCATCGAGTGTATGATCATTATCGTAATCCATATCAGTCGCCTCATCACACCAAGGGCTAGTGATACACATACCAACATAAGAATTGCTCTATTGGTCCCCATTATGTATCTCAACCAGAGCTAAGGTGTCTTCCACTTGTGCAGCAAGCACAAGAAGAGTTTCAATAGAAATAGAATATGCCTCTTCCACAAACTTAAAAGTATCTCGTACATGCATCGTAGTTGTCATCTCTCTAGACCTTATAATATTAATAATAAGTGGATCCTCATCTACAACAATTTTGCTGCATCCTGATTGTTGCACAATAGCATCAATTATAGCAACCTCAGGCTGTCTATCCTGCTGAGGACAAGGGTGCGACATAGTATCAGATGCCTCACCCTTGTGAGCATTCTCTTTTTGTTTTTTTATCAACCTCCTTGGAGGCATTGTAATTGCTATGCAACCACTTACATTGACCAATAAAATGACCAATTGTTACATAATTCAAGAAGTCGTTCATAATGAATTTCAACATAAAAGGAAACCCCTTCACATTCAACCATAATCTCTTTAAAAATCCTTTTGGAAAGGTGAAGATCAACCAAGATCCTTGCAAAATGTCTCTAATAATCTTGAGGGTGATCTATCAATCTAATGCAGACTTGCACATGAGTTTGTTTATGATTGTGAATGCTAAAATTTGGAGACCATTTAGAGAGACGAATAATACATGGCTTGAGATTCCAAGAACCCGCTCCCAAGATTTTCTTCAAGTCTTCCATGGAAGAAAACTCAAAAATAAATAAAAAACCTTCCCCAACAGAATGATCTTCCATTTTCCGGTAGAGTCCATAATGCAAGTAATTTCTCATGTAGGTTACTTACAGAATTTGGTTTATCGCCTTTGCTCAAAAACAATCTTCCACGAAGATTATGTTGGCAACCTTCAAAGCCTTTCTCATATTCATCCTGTGAAATTTCTATACAAAGAGAGTCCCCTTTGATTGCAGACTTCAACAAATGTTGTTGTTAAATGTTGCAAGTACTCTTAACTGCTTGGGCAAAAGTGCGGTTGTTGCTTCCCACCAAATACACAACACACAGAATGAAACTCACAAAACAAGAAACTGAAACCTTGATGACCCAACACCAGTTCGAAAGAGTGAAACCGAAGCTTGAACGCTACCAACAGTACAACTTGAAAGTCAAATAGAAAGGAGCAAGAACACCTTACCCTTACCAAGAAATGAGAGAGAACCCATATCGTGTACCCAAAACGCCGAGAATCGAAGAGGGATACGACAGATCCGGAGGAAGATGGTAGCCAACCGTTGCCGGCGGCATCAAACCCTTAGAGGGTTACTGTTCATCGGTTTTGCTCTAATCAATCAGACAATCACACTGCTTCCTCCCTTCAACCTCTTGTATACTTTAAATTGTCACATATATAGTCTTTAAAGAGATTAATTTGTTTGCTTTAAAAAAAAAAAGATTAATTTGTATACACTAAAAGTGTATTTTTTTTACATATATATATATATCAGGCCCGTTTCTAAAGTTTTACGGGCCTTAGGCATAATATGAAAAAAGGGCCTTTACATAATGCATCATAATTTTTTTAGCTCATTGTTGTGTTTTTTTGCTTTTCATTTCGTTTTTTTATTTTGCTTTTCACTACAAAATAAAAATACCGTAGAAGTAGAGAAAAATAGCACATGTGAAGTATAATGAAATTTTAGCACCCTATTTTCAACTAAATAGAATTTGCTTTGTTACGAAAATTATCCCAATTTCTTGGATAATAAATATTGTCGATATTTTTAATATTAGTGAAGCACATTATTAGGAGCAAATGGCCCAAAAAATATCACCAATTTCTTTGATAATAAATTTTTTAGCATATTATCAAGAACAACCAAATTTTTTTATAGGAGGGTGTATATAGAAAATTTTGTGTTACATGGGATATATATAGCAAATCTCACTAAAAGGGCAAAAAATACTAACAGATGTCAGCCCATTCCCTTATCATGTTAAAGTTTGGGCCTTTCAAGAGAAGTTTTCTATATATACCTCCCAAAATCCAAATATTTCTATATACACCTCCTTACCTTAAATATTTCTATATAGGCCGCGAGTGCAACGGCCTAGGGCCCATGCCCATAGGGGCCAAAGTGTATATAGAAATATTTGGATTTTGGGGGGGTATATATAGAAAACTTTTCTTGAAAGGCCCAAACTTTGACATGATAAAGGACTGGGCTGACATCTGTTAGTATTTTTGGCCCTTTTAGTGAGATTTGCTATATATATCCCATGTAACACAAAATTTTCTATATACACCCTCCTATAAAAAAATTTGATTGTTCTTGATAATATGCTAAAAAATTTATTATCGAAGAAATTGGTGATATTTTTTGGGCCCTTTGCTCCTAATAATGTGCTTCACTGATATTAAAAATATCGACAATATTTATTATCCAAGAAATTGGGATAATTTTCGTAACAAAGCAAATTCTATTTAGTTGAAAATAGGGTGCTAAAATTTCATTATACTTCACATGTGCTATTTTTCTCTACTTCTACGGTATTTTTATTTTGTTTTGGTGTATATAAAAAAACATTTATTTTGTAGTGAAAACCAAAATAAAAAAACGAAATGAAAAGCAAAAAAACACAACAATGAGCAAAAAAATTATGATGCATTATGTAAAGGCCCTTTTTTCATATTATGCCTAAGGTCCGTAAAACTCTAGGAACGGGCCTGATATATATATATATGTAAAAAAAATACACTTTTAGTGTATACAAATTAATCTTTTTTTTTTAAAGCAAACAAATTAATCTCTTTAAAGACTATATATGTGACAATTTAAAGTATCAAAGAGGTTGAAGGGAGGAAGCAGTGCGATTGTCTGATTGATTAGAGCAAAACCGATGAGCAGTAACCCTCTAAGGGTTTGATGCCGCCGGCAACGGTTGGCTACCATCTTCCTCCGGATCTGTCGTATCCCTCTTCGATTCTCGGCGTTTTGGGTACACGATATGGGTTCTCTCTCATTTCTTGGTAAGGGTAAGGTGTTCTTGCTCCTTTCTATTTGACTTTCAAGTTGTACTGTTGGTAGTGTTCAAGCTTCGGTTTCACTCTTTCGAACTGGTGTTGGGTCATCAAGGTTTCAGTTTCTTGTTTTGTGAGTTTCGTTCTGTGTGTTGTGTATTTGGTGGGAAGCAACAACCGCACTTTTGCCCAAGCAGTTAAGAGTACTTGCAACATTTAACAACAACATTTGTTGAAGTCTGCAATCAAAGGGGACTCTCTTTGTATAGAAATTTCACAGGATGAATATGAGAAAGGCTTTGAAGGTTGCCAACATAATCTTCGTGGAAGATTGTTTTTGAGCAAAGGCGATAAACCAAATTCTGTAAGTAACCTACATGAGAAATTACTTGCATTATGGAAGCTATCGGAAAATGGAAGATCATTCTGTTGGGGAAAGGTTTTTTATTTATTTTGAGTTTTCTTCCATGGAAGACTTGAAGAAAATCTTGGGAGCGGGTTCTTGGAATCTCAAGCCATATATTATTCGTCTCTCTAAATGGTCTCCAAATTTTAGCATTCACAATCATAAACAAACTCATGTGCAAGTCTGCATTAGATTGATAGATCACCCTCAAGATTATTAGAGATATTTTGCAAGGATCTTGGTTTATCTTCACCTTTCCAAAAGGATTTTTAAAGAGATTATGGTTGAATGTGAAGGGGTTTCCTTTTATGTTGAAATTCATTATGAACGACTTCTTGAATTATGTAACAATTGGTCATTTTATTGGTCAATGTAAGTGGTTGCATAGCAATTACAATGCTTCCAAGGAGGTTGATAAAAAAACAAAAAGAGAATGCTCACAAGGGTGAGGCATTTGATACTATGTCGCACCCTTGTCCTCAGCAGGATAGACAGCCTGAGGTTGCTATAATTGATGCTATTGTGCAACAATCAAGATGCAGCAAAATTGTTGTAGATGAGGATCCACTTATTATTAATATTATAAGGTCTAGAGAGATGACAACTACGATGCATGTACGAGATACTTTTAAGTTTGTGGAAGAGGCATATTCTATTTCTATTGAAACTCTTCTTGTGCTTGCTGCACAAGTGGAAGACACCTTAGCTCTGGTTGAGATACATAATGGGGACCAATAGAGCAATTCTTATGTTGGTATGTGTATCACTAGCCCTTGGTGTGATGAGGCGACTGATATGGATTACGATAATGATCATACACTCGATGACTTTGAGCAAGAATTGGGAACGGATAATTATGTAGCTGGGACAAACTCTAACTTGTTAAACTTTAGTGCACGTGTTATTCATGTATGGAAGTTTTATGACTTGTTCCTTCCGTGGCCCAACAAACTATGTATTTTTTTAGTAATTCCTAGGCTAACATGGGTGAAAAAGAAGAAACTGTTGATTCGACAAGAGACACAGGCCAACCAATAAAGAAGAAGAGAAAGAAGCAGTAGTGTGACGCGAGCAAAGGTTTTAAGGTGGGTGCTTCTAGCTGTTCGCTTCACTAGCTCTTTAGCTGTTCGTTTCACTAGCTCTTTTAAGGTGGGTGATAAAGAAAAGTGAAGTCAATTCGAGAAAGAAGAGAATTATGACAACAACCTGTTGGTTCTTACCCATGCCCATAGGGGCCAAAGTGTATATAGAAATATTTGGATTTTGGGGGGGTATATATAGAAAACTTTTCTTGAAAGGCCCAAACTTTGACATGATAAAGGACTGGGCTGACATCTGTTAGTATTTTTGGCCCTTTTAGTGAGATTTGCTATATATATCCCATGTAACACAAAATTTTCTATATACACCCTCCTATAAAAAAATTTGATTGTTCTTGATAATATGCTAAAAAATTTATTATCGAAGAAATTGGTGATATTTTTTGGGCCCTTTGCTCCTAATAATGTGCTTCACTGATATTAAAAATATCGACAATATTTATTATCCAAGAAATTGGGATAATTTTCGTAACAAAGCAAATTCTATTTAGTTGAAAATAGGGTGCTAAAATTTCATTATACTTCACATGTGCTATTTTTCTCTACTTCTACGGTATTTTTATTTTGTTTTGGTGTATATAAAAAAACATTTATTTTGTAGTGAAAACCAAAATAAAAAAACGAAATGAAAAGCAAAAAAGCACAACAATGAGCAAAAAAATTATGATGCATTATGTAAAGGCCCTTTTTTCATATTATGCCTAAGGTCCGTAAAACTCTAGGAACGGGCCTGATATATATATATATGTAAAAAAAATACACTTTTAGTGTATACAAATTAATCTTTTTTTTTTTTTAAAGCAAACAAATTAATCTCTTTAAAGACTATATATGTGACAATTTAAAGTATCAAAGAGGTTGAAGGGAGGAAGCAGTGCGATTGTCTGATTGATTAGAGCAAAACCGATGAGCAGTAACCCTCTAAGGGTTTGATGCCGCCGGCAACGGTTGGCTACCATCTTCCTCCGGATCTGTCGTATCCCTCTTCGATTCTCGGCGTTTTGGGTACACGATATGGGTTCTCTCTCATTTCTTGGTAAGGGTAAGGTGTTCTTGCTCCTTTCTATTTGACTTTCAAGTTGTACTGTTGGTAGTGTTCAAGCTTCGGTTTCACTCTTTCGAACTGGTGTTGGGTCATCAAGGTTTCAGTTTCTTGTTTTGTGAGTTTCGTTCTGTGTGTTGTGTATTTGGTGGGAAGCAACAACCGCACTTTTGCCCAAGCAGTTAAGAGTACTTGCAACATTTAACAACAACATTTGTTGAAGTCTGCAATCAAAGGGGACTCTCTTTGTATAGAAATTTCACAGGATGAATATGAGAAAGGCTTTGAAGGTTGCCAACATAATCTTCGTGGAAGATTGTTTTTGAGCAAAGGCGATAAACCAAATTCTGTAAGTAACCTACATGAGAAATTACTTGCATTATGGAAGCTATCGGAAAATGGAAGATCATTCTGTTGGGGAAAGGTTTTTTATTTATTTTGAGTTTTCTTCCATGGAAGACTTGAAGAAAATCTTGGGAGCGGGTTCTTGGAATCTCAAGCCATATATTATTCGTCTCTCTAAATGGTCTCCAAATTTTAGCATTCACAATCATAAACAAACTCATGTGCAAGTCTGCATTAGATTGATAGATCACCCTCAAGATTATTAGAGACATTTTGCAAGGATCTTGGTTTATCTTCACCTTTCCAAAAGGATTTTTAAAGAGATTATGGTTGAATGTGAAGGGGTTTCCTTTTATGTTGAAATTCATTATGAACGACTTCTTGAATTATGTAACAATTGGTCATTTTATTGATCAATGTAAGTGGTTGCGTAGCAATTACAATGCTTCCAAGGAGGTTGATAAAAAAACAAAAAGAGAATGCTCACAAGGGTGAGGCATTTGATACTATGTCGCACCCTTGTCCTCAGCAGGATAGACAGCCTGAGGTTGCTATAATTGATGCTATTGTGCAACAATCAAGATGCAGCAAAATTGTTGTAGATGAGGATCCACTTATTATTAATATTATAAGGTCTAGAGAGATGACAACTACGATGCATGTACGAGATACTTTTAAGTTTGTGGAAGAGGCATATTCTATTTCTATTGAAACTCTTCTTGTGCTTGCTGCACAAGTGGAAGACACCTTAGCTCTGGTTGAGATACATAATGGGGACCAATAGAGCAATTCTTATGTTGGTATGTGTATCACTAGCCCTTGGTGTGATGAGGCGACTGATATGGATTACGATAATGATCATACACTCGATGACTTTGAGCAAGAATTGGGAACGGATAATTATGTAGCTGGGACAAACTCTAACTTGTTAAACTTTAGTGCACGTGTTATTCATGTATGGAAGTTTTATGACTTGTTCCTTCCGTGGCCCAACAAACTATGTATTTTTTTAGTAATTCCTAGGCTAACATGGGTGAAAAAGAAGAAACTGTTGATTCGACAAGAGACACAGGCCAACCAATAAAGAAGAAGAGAAAGAAGCAGTAGTGTGACGCGAGCAAAGGTTTTAAGGTGGGTGCTTCTAGCTGTTCGCTTCACTAGCTCTTTAGCTGTTCGTTTCACTAGCTCTTTTAAGGTGGGTGATAAAGAAAAGTGAAGTCAATTCGAGAAAGAAGAGAATTATGACAACAACCTGTTGGTTCTTACCCATTTTCAAATGAATCCAAGTGAGTCAGTCTTAGCATTTTCAACAAATCACTACCTATATGGTCATTACTCCACTGGTGCCATGACAAACATCATTCTATAGTTAAGACAAGAGACCTCTTTTTATTGTAACTTGTTGAGAGATTTTGAGGAATAAAAATGAAAAGTTTTTTCATAAAGTTAAGAAAGATATTTAGGCTTCAATTAATATTATTCTCTCTTATCATTCATCCATGGTTCATGCTCTTGATTCCTCTAACCACCATCTTATCAATCGATCTCTAGACACATAAAAACACTTGCATGAGGGTAAGATGAATTATAAAAGGTGAAGAGGATGTAAGTGCAAACTCTAAAATGTACGTGAGTCTGCCCTAAAAGAAAGACGAATAACTTGCAAAGGAAATGGAGTTCTCAATTACTAAAAAATTTAATGTGTAAAAACTCATTAAGAAAATCCAGACATATCACATGCATTCCATATAATTAAGCTCTATATTCATATATAAAAAGTTAAGCTCTTCAAAAAATCTAATTTAATTTTGGAGTTTTTATTTATTTAAATATAAATTATAGTTTAAAATCTTATCATTCTTTTTTATGTCAATTTCAAATGTTATTTGTACAAATTATTATATTGGCAAAAACAAAGCGCTATTTATAATGTTTTTTTTTTTGTGTGAACCGAGTATCCTCTACGCAGAACTGTAAAAATTAATTTCTCGAGTTGGGTATGACCCTAATGGGTGGCAAAACTCTTCCTTAAGATATTCAACACTATTTCATTCTCAAGGCTGAATTCGAATTTAGGACCTCTGATTAAGCTGAAAGAGTACCCTTACGATCCCATCGAAGTGGACTTGGGTTAAAGAACTACCGATATTATTTAGGAAACAAAAACAATCAGTATAAATAACACAATTTATGAAAGGTTAAATAAGTATTAGATCCCTATAAATATAACAAATTTTGATTTTAGTCCTAATAAAAAAAGAGTGGCATGTTTATGTCCCTGTAAAAAATTTCGGCATGAAATTTTAGCCCCTGTTAAATTTAATTTTTTTTAAGCTTAAACATCTTTTTGATCCCCTATCTTTTATTGCGAGATTTATATTGATCCTTTAATTTGATGAAATGGTAAGAAAGTCATTTCCATTCATTTTGTTAGACAAAGACAACACTTATGATACATGACGCTGATGTAGATACTCAATAAGATAGGCATGGAGAGTTGCAAAAATATATGATAGTAAAATAGAGAAAGAGATAAACAATGGGATTAGGGAAAAGAACGAGGTAGAATGGGAGAAGTAAGATGAAGGAAAAATAAAATCCCAAATAAAATATCATTGAAAATTAGAAATAGAAATCATCAATAAATGTACTTTTCTATAAAAAAAAAAAAACTCAATAAATGTAATAGCTTGTAAAAAAGATCAATAATAAATAATAAATATATAATACAAAAGTTCAGTGTTGGGTGATCTTGACTTCTCATCTTAGATCTACCCACTATGCTATTTTTGCTTTTCTTTTCTTAATTTCATTGGAATGATCATGCTCTATGCAATTCCATTCTTATACAGATGATGATGAACATTACCATTTATGCAGTTACTTTATTTATTACACAGCAATTGAGAGTTGTTAGAAAAAATGGCAAAACGGGACTAATAAAAGTGGTAGGTGATGTATTCCCTTTTTTAGAGGTTGATGTATTCCCTTTATCTACTTTTCTCTAGAACGATTCGTTTTAGGAGGAGGTCATTAACCACTTGAGCAGTTTGTTGATGTATTCCATTTATCTACCATTAAGTTATAGATGTTAACTATTTGGTTAGTACATTTAATCTCTATAAATAACAATGCAATGCTTGTTACTATACTAGCAATCTAGCATTTGTGTTCTCCTTCAATGGCATCAACAAATCTCACACATTCCACACAAGAACAATTAAAAGATGAGCAATTAGAAGCAGTTGGAGAAGAGTGTAAGAATCTAATTCTCTCACTTCCTAAAGAATATGGGTTTGGCAATCAATATTATTATTTTTTTCAAGGTTTTTGGACTACACCATCACAAATACAATCTATAATCTCTTTTCAAAATGATTTTCAAGCTAAAGATAGTGATGTTGTTATTGCCTCTATGCCAAAATCAGGAACAACATGGTTGAAAGCCCTAACCTTTGCAATTATTAATCGCCATCATTTTTCTTCCCTAGAGAATCATCCATTACTTAAAACTAATCCTCATGAATTAATACCTTTCTTTGAATTTCATATTTATGTTGATACCGTTTGTCAATTTCCTAAAGTTGATCTATTAAACATGATTGAACCAAGGCTTTTTGGAACTCATATTCCTTTTACTTCTCTAGCCAAGTCAATTAAAGAATCCAATTGTAAGATAATTTACATATGTAGAAACCCATTTGACACTTTTGTGTCTTATTGGAATTTCATGAACAAAATTGAATTAAATCAATCTTTAGAGGATGATTTTGAAAGATATTGTAAAGGGATATGTCATGTTGGTCCATTCTGGGACCATATGTTGGGTTACTTGAAGGAGAGCATAGCTAGACCAAACAAGATTTTATTCTTGCAATATGAAGATCTTAAAGAAGATATAAATTTTCATGTGAAAAGAATTGCAGAGTTTTTGGGTTGTCCTTTTACTCAAGAGGAGGAAAGTAATGGTGTGATTGAAAATATTATCAATTTATGTAGCTTTGAAACATTGAAAGAATTGGATGCAAATAAAAGTGGAGGTTTAGGATGGATTATTGAGAAAAAGTACTACTTTCGAAAGGCAGAAATAGGGGATTGGATTAATTATCTTTCTCCTTCAATGGTAGAGAAGCTGTCCAAAATCATAGAAGAAAAATTAAGTGGATCTGGTATTTCATTTAAAGTATGCCCATAATGCCAAATAATGTTGTATGTTATATGCAATTGGCAAGTGGGTAAATGTTTTATTTGTGAGGTTATTATTTTAAATAAGTGGCTATATGCACTAGGCTTGTATTTAGTGTAAATGCAAGACACAAATAATGTTGTAGCTCTTTTATTTTTATTTGTTAAATGAATTTTTTATATATATATATGTTAATATTATATTCTAGTATTAATTATTAATTAGTAGTAGTTTCGTGAAGTTATTAGTAGTTATTGAAAGATAGTTATTTATCGGCGTGTTATAGAGGTTCGACTTGATTGTTTTGTGTCAACCACATGTTATAGAGGTTCAACAACCCTTTGAAGTGGTGATGCCACCAAGTGATATCAATGAGAAATTGATTTCTCTACCAAAATCAATTCCTCCACACAAGCATTAAGAAATCCTTCGGTTATGTCTACAAGAATCATTGTCAGATTCATCAATGAAATTGACTCATGGCCTAACCAATCAATTTCATTAAATTTATGGGATACAATACCATACAATCCCATGAATATTTTATTTGTCCAATCATGTTATAAAAATATGTTATTTCTTTTTTAAGAGTCTGGAATCATAAATCTGTATACTTTAAATTTTCACGAATCATTTATTTTTTCAAGAGATTAATTTGCATATACACTAACCGTATAATTTTTTACATATAAATGAAACAAAAAATAAAATGTTAATTTGTGGCGGGGTGAGGTTTTACCTCTGAAAATTCAGTTACCGGGTGTTATGGAATGCAAAGTGTGTAAAAGATCTCATTTGTGATAGATGTGAAAGTAGTTACATGAGGTATTTATAGGCAGAATGTAAAGTACAATAAGCCTGTGTACAAGCTAAATCAACTAGAATTAAGAGAGTTAAACTAGTTAATTTGGGATGCAAGTAAACTAGGAGAACCATCTCTATTATGCTCTTCTTCCTCTAATAGTCCCCCACAAGCTGGATAATTGTAGATATTCAACATTCCCAGCTTGAATAATAAAGTAGATAATATAAGAGAAAATAAGAGAAAACAAAGGTAAAGTCGGCTCTAATTTTCTCTCTTCTAAGTCCCCACTCGCATACTCTAATGTTGTGTCCTCTCTTCTCTATTGTTAGACATTCAATTTTATGTCCTCTGTCACATAATTTAATGTTGTGCAGTACAATGACACAATCCAACACGCGCACATAATATTTTAGATTAGTATATGTTAGATTGAATTCTTAGTTCCTTCCTTAAATAATTTTTGTTTTCGTCCTATAATTACTTTTTTTTTTTGGTACAAAGAGAGGGTAAAACCCAAAAGAGAAAAAAGAAAAATTACGAAATTAAACGAATATTTTTAGGCATGCAAACTCTGGAAATATCCTCAAACGTAATACTTTGTAGCTCCCTTGGAGGGGTGTCTAAAATAATGGATGAAAAAGAAACTTGTGTAAGACTAAACGTAGCTAACCAATCTGCACTTCTGTTGCCTTCTTGCCAGGTGTGGTTGACATGAACTTGCCAGGGAAGATCAATGAGATCACGGATACGACGAATCAGGACAGGGGTAGATCCACTAAGCTTGTAGTTTCTTGTGACCATATCCACTAGTAGTTTGGAGTCACTTTCAACGATGAGTTATAGAAATCCCTGTCTTCTAGA
The DNA here is from genome assembly GCF_003473485.1 of Medicago truncatula. Lineage (NCBI taxonomy): Eukaryota > Viridiplantae > Streptophyta > Magnoliopsida > Fabales > Fabaceae > Medicago > Medicago truncatula. Next base: position 1,686,748 of record NC_053048.1, on the reverse strand, counting down.
TATCTTTAACCCCTCATAGGTGCCCCGCATCTTAGCATGAAAAACATCATAAGTAATAATCTTTCTAGCATAACCAGTTAGCCACTAACCATTGGAGTCTCGAATAAGGCCCCCCCACAACCTGCAAGGTCTAAAGACTCCTTATAAGCTCCATCACAATTAAGTTTGACCCAATCTTCACGTGGTTTCTTCTAGCCAATGTAGATAGTGTCAAGATGTCTCGACTCTCCTGCTAGGTGAGGACGCTCGCACCTATCAATTGCTCGAACCAACTCAAAGATCAGATGAATATGATTAATATGTCGATGAAAATCCTCCGTAAAGATACTTTTCTTTCTCCACCTCCAAATTTTCCAACACGTTACCATGAAGGTAGTTCGCCAGTTCTCTGTGTGAACTCCGTAACTTCGATGATTGAGGTTTTCGAAGATCCAATTCCTGCAATTCAAAGAAAATAAATTAGTAACTTGAATAGAAGCCACTAACATGACCCATACCTGGGTAGCATAAACACAATCTCTCAAGGCATGGATGAGTGTCTCATCGACATTCCCACACACAGGACAAATGGGTGATATCCCAACTCACCATCTACTCCGACGATAGTTGGTTAAGAGACGCTCATGAGCCGCAATCCACATAAAGATTTGGATTCTGTGAGGACCTTTCTAGTCCCATATCATATCCCAATCACCTTCAATGTGCTTAGAATTTCCATGTTGAAGGTCATAAGCACTTTTAACCGTGAAGTGGCGAGTACTAGTGCCTCTGCACCCCAAAACATCAAGACCATCACTATACATGGGCACTGGAAGAGGCAACACCTGATTAGCTGTATTGGGTAGAAGATGAGAGCGGATAAAGTTAATATTCCAGTTACCATCGACTATCAAAACATCTTTTGCAGTGATAGTTGTGTCGATTAACTGATGGGTAAGATCAGGTAAAAGAGGCGATCCACCGGGGGACCACTTGTCTAACTAGAAATTTATATGCCTACTAATGAGATAAAACCGCAAGTGCACGGTTCTACCGAAGTAGTAAAAATAGAGTATCGTTCCGACATGGAGTTGTTCAATTCAATTAACTTTAGTTGATGATTAGAAGAGGTTAAGTTGCAAAGTTGAGGTTTTCAAATGGTTGAAAGAAAATATTATAATAAAGGCTAAAATATGGTTTTGGTCCCTGCAAATATGCCTCGTTTTGGTTTTAGTCCCTGTAAAAAAAATTTGTTGTTTTTGGTCCCTGCAAAATATTTTGTTTTTGGAAATAGTCCCTGCAGGGACTATTTCCAAAAACAAAATATTTTGCAGGGACCTTTTTCAAAATCAAAAGATTTTGCAGGGACTATTTCTCTAATAAATAGTTAAGTCAATTATCACAAAAGTGGAGCTAGGGACCAAAACCAAAATGAGACATATTTGCAGGGACCAAAAACAACAAAAAAATTTTGCAGGGACTAAAACCAAAACGAGACATATTTGCAGGGACCAAAACCATATTTTAGCCTATAATAAAAAGAGCATTGGGATTATTGGTTCATCATAATGACAAATCCTTCACAAACCAAAACCTTAAACCTAGAACTTTATGTTAGACCTACTTTCTAAAGACAAGTTTCTCTTTAGCCTATCACATCTCCTTTCGGTCTCAGTGAGTGTGTTTCTCTAGCAACCATACCTATTTTCATGGTTGATTGTTATTGAAATCCTTGAAGTTCGAAACTTTATTGTCTCAAGGTTTGCTAGACTATTTTCATGTTTCGCAATCCTTGTCTATATTCACTTGTTCCAATATTAAAACTTCATCTTTCGATCATTCGATTAATACTAGTTATTGATTATAAGAACGGTGAAATAGATTAGAAAGTAAGGTTACATAAAATTAGGGTTTAAAGCTTGGTTTGATTAGGATTATGTCATTAGACTTATCCAACAATTCCAAGACAAGAAGAGTCTACTCACTCATGTTCATCGTAGACATAGAAAAGAAGAAGAAAAACATAAAGTAAATAACAAAGAAATAAAGAAAGAACTTTTATTAAGAAAGACAATTGTCACTTATTGAATTCCAAGAACAAAAGATGATTTGTTATGATAGCTAGTGTAACGCCCTAGTTGTTATTTTATTTATTTTTGATTTATTTGGAGACTCATATGTGGTTGTATATGATTTGTGGTGATTTATTTGGTGTGTGTATTTTATTATATAGTTTATTATTATAATAATTAGAATAAGTGGAAATTAATATTATTTTGGAAATTAGGGAGTTAATTAGAATTTATTAAAATTAAGGGGAGTTAATAGAATTGAAGGGAGTTAAGAAAGAGGTTAAGAAAGAAAGAAAAGAGTCAGAACGTTTTTACGTAAGAAAACTAAGCTTTTGGGAGAAAAGGGAGATGAAGAGCAAGAACAAGAGAGGAGAGCCTAGGAACCGATTTTGCTGTGCAATCTTTTTGCGATTCTAAGGTAAGGGTGAGGTTTACTCTCAATAGTATAGATTGAATTCTGATTTTGATTCTAACAAGAGGGTTTTGGTGAATTCGGGAAAATTAGGTTTGATTTTTGATTCTTGAATTGGAAAATGTTTAGAAACCAGATTAATGTACTTAGATTATGTTCCGGGCGATTTTAGGATTGCATAACATTACTGTAAACTGTTTTGGGGATTGAATTGGGAAAAATGGGGATTTTTGGTGAAGAAACTGTAAATTCACGATTTTGAAACTGATACATTTTGCGTGGCGAAATTTTGCCTTTTGCTCGCCATTGGTTCGCCATGGCGAAGCTGCCCAGAAAGTTTCCCAAGAACACTGCCTTAGTTCGCCATTCCTTCGCCTTTTGCTCGCCCCGGCGAAAGTGCCCAGTAGCTTTTCGCCTTTCGCTCGCCATGGCGAGAAGCCTTTTTGTTGAACTTCGCCTGGCGAGAATGGTAGTTCGCCTGGCGAAAGTGCCCAGAACTGAACTATAATTTTGGAGTTTTGTATATCCAGTTGAACGCACTGTTTGGTTGATTCTTTTGGCTGTGCTAATGATTAAGTATGACTATATTATTTACCAAGAACATGATTAACTATTGAGTGATGAATTATGCATGATCATACTCAAATAAATTATATGAAATGTTGGATTGATGGTAATGAATTGTTGTTGACTGAGATGTATGCTCTATTTAACTAAGTCATACATGTCATTGCATTGTAGAGTTGTAAGTCATATATACGTATATGTATGGTTGAGTTGTATGTAGATATACACAAGTGGGTTAGTTGCATAAGCATAAAAGTGGGAGAGCTTCGGCTCTGGAACGCCTTGTCGTTCAAAGTGGTGGAACACTATTTGCTCAAAGTGGTGTTAGTGGTGAGGACTTATGTCCTGAAAATGAATGCTTTAACCATTCTACAGCGGTGGGGGCTACGGTCCTGATTATGGTACCACATGCATGGGTGTTGTTAGAGGAGTCTTAGTGGAGTGGTGATGAGTGGCATGAGTCGCGGAGTTGGTTTTAACTACCATTTGTTGATGATATTGAAAATGATGATATTAATATAATGTTGATGAATTATTATGATAGGGTGTTAGATTCAATTGATGCATTCTTTATCTATATTATTGTTGTGAATCTCATCCCTTCTGCTTGAAAATGTTGCCCTTCTTATGGGTAACTTGCAGGTGATCCTGGGTAGTAGGTGGTGGCTCAAAGTGTCTAGGGCTCTGATACGTGGGATGAGATTTTATTGCTTAATTTCTTTCCTATGTATCAAATTTTGAATATTGCTGTTGTAGCCCTATTGATGTTGGATTTTATGATGTTAAGGCTTTCATGCCAAGAATTTATTATGGAGTTTAAAACAGTTATGGATTGTTGTTGGTGATAATATTCCGCTGCAGATTTTAATGATAAATTCGAAGGATGTTTAATTAAATAGATTTTCTTTTTATATTCTATTTAAGATGATTGATGTAAATGTGATATGACATGCTCGTTTAGGTTTTACTCTGATGTTGAATTATTATTATTTAATTGATTTTGGGAAACGGGGTGTTACAGCTAGCTACTCTATTTATAGTCTTATGTCGACTTAAAACTTAAGCAACTATTCACTGGAATGTTCCACAAGAAACCACGGGCTTTTAGGTCAAAATAGGTAGCTTTTCCATGAAGCAAAAGCAACAAAAGTGGGTCTGGGAGGTGGCACGGCCGTGTGGCTGGTGGCACGGGCCGTGCCAAGCTTCTGAATTGGGGAAATCATATTTTTGTCTTTAATCTTCGTATTTTCAACCCGAATCAGCTCTAAATCCTCTTTCTTTTGCTCCAAGACTCAATCTATCAAACATTCGTTCCTGAAATATATAATAATATGCAATTGAAGTAAAATAGTTCTACAAGAAAATAATATTTAAATAAAACAAACTTAAATCTAAATAAAACGAAATCAAATATTGTATCAAAACTACTAATTATTGACTCATCACTTACCATTGCCCAACTACCACACAACATGGTTTTGGAATTGGTCCCAAAAACCATCAAGAGCTCTCCATAAAGGAGGGAAGTCGTAGGGATGAGAACTAATATTGTTCCGAAGATCATTACTCCTTCCATACTTACCATATAAGACCTTACACCAGTGGTCCTCAAGTTTGTTGATCATGTTCCAAATAATTTTCATAGGAAAGGCTTCATTCATATTATATGAGTTTCTTATCCCGAGGCCCTCATCTTTCTTTGGTAAGCAACAAACATCGCAACAACCTAGATGAGGTTTACAATTCTGGTCAGTGTCCCCCTAAAGAAAAACCCTCTGAATTTTATACATCTCATCACAAAGAGTTTTGGGGATCTTAGCATATTGCATGTGATAGTACGATATATAGCTCAAAACGGATTTTGTCAGAGTAAGTCTATCGGCGAAGCTAAGACATTGATGCTTCCACCCACTTAACCTATTTTGAATCTTTTCAATGATGTGTTGAAACTTCCCTCTTGTAGTTCTACTAGGAGCGAAATTCGCCCCCATGTAGTGAAACTAGTATGCTACAAGATATTATCTTTGAGCAACTGGTCTGCATTTTTGGAGAAAAAAATTTGAGTTTTCTCATTGTTAATCCTCTAGTCTGATGCCTGACAAAACTGATAAAATAAATCACACAGTGAGCCTGCTCAATAGAAGCGTCTGCAAAAAGAAGATTGTCAGCAAAAAGAAGATGAGAAATTTGAGGGCCAAACTTACCTGCACGCATGGGTTTCCAGTAGTTAGCCTCCATTTGACCAGCTATGATATGTGAGAGTCTCTCCATGCAAATGACAAAAAGGTAAGGGGATAATGGGTCTCCTTGACGAATTCCTCTCGTAGGAGAGAAATTATCAGTCTTGTCTCCATTCCACAAAATTTTGAAAGATGGGGATGTAATGCAATGATGAATAATGCTAATGATTTTAGATGGAAACTTACACTCCGCCATTCAATTCTCAATAAAATTCCAATTTAGGTGATCATAAGCTTTTTCTAGATCAATCTTGATAGACATGAACATTCTTTTACCTTTCATCTTAGCCATGGAATGTACCATCTTCTGAGCCACAATGATATTATGGTGGATTGTTCGTCCTGAAATAAAGCTAGATTGATAAGGAGAAATGATTCCATCTAACAAAGGTTTGATTCTATTAACAATAACCTTAGTAATGATGTTATAAGTCCCATTACACAAAGCAATCAGAGAAGGGTTAGAACAAACCTGATTCACATACTTAAAAAGAGAATTTGCTATTGTACCCCAACATTGTTGGAAAAAAGGGTTGATAGCCATCTTCGTCAGGCGCCTTTTGGGGTCCCATATCAAAAAGAGCGTGCTTGAATTCATTGAAACTTGTTGGAGAACTCAACCCGCTCTGATCGGCCTCAAGATTCATAGGATAAGTATCCCAAGAAATCATTGGGTCTCGAGTAGGTTGCTCCTCTTTATATAAATTAATATAGAAATCTCGCACCATATGTTTTAGAGCTTTTGGCTCATCAACCCAATCCCCCACCTCATTGCGCAGGGAAAGAATTTTGTTTCTTCTTCTTCTGATAATGGTTTTAGAGTGATTATGCTTGGTATTACGGTCACCATCCGAAATCCATTTGCCTCTAGATTTTTGGAACCATAAACATTCTTCCTGATATAAGGTAATAACCTGTTGCTCTTGAAGCTCTTTTTCAAGCGTATCTAAAAACACACTATAACCATAACTATAACTATTCAGAATACCATTCAATCTAGCAAGTAATTCCCTTTTTCTTTTAAAAATATTACCAAAAGTATCATTATTCCACTCCTTCAGAAGGGGAGTGAGATTATGAAGTTGCAGCACCAAATTGTTATCCCTTCCCTAATTATCTATAAGGAACCGGTGGAAATCAGGATGAGTAGTCCAAACGGCCTCAAAACGAAAAGGGCCATTCATGCTAATGTTAGGTTCACCTTCTGTCAAAATCATAATGGGATGATGATCAGACTGCACACGAGGGAGAATGTAAGATCCCGGTATTTTATCATATTTTTATTCTAAATTATTTTATCTTAATTTGACTTTAAAATAATTTACCTTTGTGATTTATTGAATGATAATTTTATTTTGTATTTTTCTTTCAAAGTATATAGCCAAAATTCATTATATTAATTATTAAATAGTGTACCCAGTAACTATTTATTCCTACTATTTTTATGTGTGCACGTGTAGAATTCCTCATCTTTATCTCATGTTAGTATTAATTTAATTAAGTATAATGATCAGCCAATAGTATAGAACAAGAAATGGGACAGGTATACAATAGGATAACTAGTGTCGAGAAAAAGAAATGTGTATAAGAAAGAAATAAAAAAAAAACCGTGTAACCTACCATTCCTCAAGTATAGTGCCACTCATCTAGGAAGAGAGTTAGTGGGATAGTTATTTCATAATAACAACAATCAGTTACCTCTTCTCTTCTATTTAGTCACCACTTTGCTGATTCTACACTTTGAAGAATAGAGAGGAAAGGAAGAACCATAGCGGAGAAGGATGAAGGGCTAATAGAGAGATTAGAGCAAACCTTAGGAAAATTATCATAATCAAGTGTAGATTCAGTGGAGCAAAGACCATGAGTAGAAATATTAATAGCTGCTATATTGCTAAGGTAAGGAAAAGGGCGCTCCATTTTTTATTTTATATATGTATTTACTGGTTGTTTAAAGGATGATGTTTTTAACATGTTTATGTATTGTATCATGCTTACATACTATGTGAATTTGATTTTGTATTGCTTGGTTGTGAGTATAACTTGCCGTTCCTTGCCTGGTTTGTGGTCTTGCATATTTTGTTAGTCGGAGTTACTGTCGTGTAATCAATGTCTCTAGCAGGTGGTTAAGACAATGATTAATTTAGTCGGATACTCATTGTGAGTGGTCTATCTTGTGGAGTTAATAAGCAGGTGTCGCATGCATACATTCATGGTCGCGTGGTGCCCATAATTGGTTGGGACCCAAAGTCTTGAGTGCCCATAATTGGTTGGGGCTTATTGTTTCCTTTTGAGTGCTCATAATTGGTTGAGGCTCTTTGATTTCTTTTGGTGCCCATAATTGGTTGGGACCCGTGGGGTATGTGGTGTCCATAATTGGTTGGAGCTACGGTGGAGTGTTCATAATTGGTTGAAGCTCACAAATATCTACGAAGAAATTTTGTTGCCCTTTTAAGGGAGGTGATATCCGGATCATTTGTGTCGCATATAGGTCAACTTTAAGGTGTCGTTCATTTGTCGAGTCCACTAGTGTCTTGGGGTCTTGACATTTTGCGTAGTTTATATTATTATTTGTACTATTTGCTTGACTTTGTTAATTAAATGTATAACTTGTATATTTGTTGTTGTTTGGGAGTTGACCCTTTTTCCGTATTTGAAAATCAGATAATGATAATGACTTACAGTTGGAGGCTTAGAGTGATGTGGACCTTGGGTGCGCTTTAGCGAGAGTTCTCGCAAGCGTCCAAAGTTATGACCAGCTAGGGTGTGTCTTTGGGTAGTTAAAGGCCAAGGGCCTTACTCTTAAGAATTATATATTTTGATGTAAAACAATACTGATTTTTTATTTTAAAAAGTTCAAAGAAAAACTTATTTATTTATTACCTATTTTTACTTTGAAGTGAAGGAGTTTTAAGTTATTAGTATGATAAAAAAAAAATATGCACCATTTTTCATTAAGAATCGTATAAGTTAATTGTCTCAAATTTTTGGGTCGTTACAGAGAACCCTGCCAAACCCTTCCTGAAATCTCAACCTCCACTCGACATTACAGAGAAACCGATCAAGTGTCTTGAAGACCCTGTCTCTCCCATTCCACTTAGGCCCTCTTCAAGTAAATTTAGTAGGTGCAATAGTAACCTCCATCAACTTGCACTCTCGTTAATCTAACTATTGAAAGTAATATCCTTGTAGAATGCAACTTTATCTTCTTAGCAACAAGTCTTGAAGGAGACATAATTTTTCTTTTCCATCCTGTATGTGGTATTATTAGTTATGTGAGGGTCCCAATGAAGGAACCTTTTACGTTCAAAAACTTTATGTCCAATTAATCTTTAAACTTATGTAAGTTATTAGCTAGTGTGAATGCAAATAATTTATTATTTGTTAGAGATGTCAAGGTATTGTAACTCTGTGAGGTTTGTAAGGAATATAGGCAAGTTTATATTGAATCTATTGTTAGATAGATCTAATTTAGTGAGATTTTTCAAGAACCCCAACTCATGAGGAATGGAACCCCAACTAATCAGGATGACTGTAAATATATTGTGTGCTGCTAGGATGATTATCTTTGAAACAATTATTTTCTCTACAAAACTAGTTTAATAGAAGATTCTCAATTGTGAACGAATGTTAATTCAGTTTGCATGGAGTTGATTCATACCTTGCAAGAGCGTGAGTTCAACTCCTGTTATATGAGAAGCTCTTTGGTGGATAGTCAGTTAGTATGTACTAACCTTGGTGAGTCGCAACAACAACTCAAGAAGAATATGGATTCCAAGAACAAAACATCGAAAACATTACTTGAAATCCACGCTTTCTTTCTTCAAAACTATTTTCAAAAAAATCTCAACCCTCTCACCAAATTCATCTCTTCTTCCACTTCTCAAGGTCTTCCTTCTTCCAACATGCTTGCCATTTCTTCAACCACATGCCAACCCACCTCCGCTACAATTCAGGAGATCACGGTGTGTTGTGAATTCGATGAAAAATCACACCAATAACAACTTGATGTGTGGAGCAAGGGATAATTAAGCAACCAAAACAAAGCGTATGGAATAATTAAATACAAGCCAAAAGTAGAAAACAACGGCGAGAAGAACAAAAGAAGAAGAAGAACACAAGGAAATTTGTTGACCCAGTTCGGTCCAATCTGATCTAGTCTGGGGGAGAGAGCAGCCCTCCGATCCACTATTTGATGAGTAACGTTACAAAGAGAAATCAATGGGTTACAAGAATAGTCTCCCGCCTAATTCTACCCAAAGTCCCAATCTCTTCCCGTAACCAAGAGACTCCAATCCTAATAGTGTTTCTCTCTATCTCTATCTCTATCTCAAAGTTTGCTTTGATACAAGGTCTATATTTATAGTAAAAGTATAACTCATAAATTTGGAACAAATACCACACTGAAGATTCGTTTTTTTTTCTCCTTCAGTGAAAGAATATTTGCATCAAAAATATAATATTCCCTTTCAAAATATATTTGCATCAAATCGTTCTTCATACGATACAAAAATATATTTATTGTCCATAAATATATTTTCAGCACAATATATATTTGAAACAAATCTTTTATATTTTTAGCAACAATATTCTTCTTCCATCAAATTTTGAGTCATACTACAACACGGTGCAAACAACTTGATTGGAATTCAGTTCACTGTTTTGATCATTACGATAAAAGTGTATGATTGCAGAAGAGGAGTTCCTCTTGTATGTCCATGATTATTTTTTATCTTTTTTTTGGCTTTCGCACCGGTTTCCGATCCACCAAAGGTGGGCGACTAATCCGGCTCAAGCCTAGAGGCATGTGCACTGGCCAAGCGTTGTTCCCCCTGGAAATCGAACCAGGTATTCTCCGGGTACGTCCTTGGAAGGAGCTCCTTGTCATTGGAGTCCAAACAACTTGGTTTGAATGTCCATGATTCTGGCCAAACAGAACTAATTTCTGTTTGGTTATCGCTCTCGAAATCCTTGGCTCTTTTGCCTATAAGCAAGTTACTGGTGACTGATTAATGCCAATAGTTTGTTAGAAATTACATGTAAGTTATCCATAACTCACTGTTGTACTTTGTGTATGAGCAACTTCAGGGACCAAAATAGTAGTTTGGTTTACTCAAAAAATAATATCAAAGGACATACAATGACTAAATGGAGTATAAAAATGAAAACATTCATTCAGTTATTAAAGTAATAATCCCCTAGTACGTCAAGATTTTTGTGTGGAAATTGTAGATTTTGATTGAAGTAATTGCAATACCTTTATTTTTTAATTACATATTTACATTAACATAATAATTAATGGAACCAAAAGTAGTTCTATTTTATTCAAAATCAGAAAACATGAAGACATTTAAACATATATTTGAGATATCTGAACAACAAAATTTTACAGCATTTGTCAACATTGAATAATAACACACCCAAATTAATTCATTATGAAGTTTTTCTTTCAGGGGTTCCCAATATAAAATAATCCTTTCAGTTCTTGACTCATGAGTTGTTGCACTGAAATTTCACTCAAAGGAATGCTTAATGGTGTGAGCTCCGTGACAAAACTTTGTGACACACGTTTCATTGTTGGTCGAGAACGAGGATTGATATTTAAGCATGCAAATGCAACCACGGCAACATGAATTATGTCACGTATAACTACATCGTTATTTGGAAGTGGAAGACGCTGGTCTAATACTTGACATAGTTTGACACTTTGTGTCGAATTTGATTGAAGTGATGACAATATATCCTCAGGGTGCCTTCCAACTAAAGCTTCAAGTGCCACTACACCAAAACTATATACATCACACTTTTCATTCACAGCCATTGTATAAGCAAGCTCTGCATTGATAAAAAAAACATGAGTATTTAAAAGAATCAAAAGAAAATAATTGAAAATTACTATTTGGCATGAAAAACTAATTAACATGTATGTTACTTATGTGGATTATGAATATGCATGTTGTGCATCATATAAAAATGAAGAGAAAAAAACAGAACAAGAAAAGAAAAAATATCATATTGAAATTTACCAGGAGCTATATATCCAATAGTTCCAGCAACTATAGTTCGATTGGATGAATTATATTGAAGGAGTCGAGCTGTGCCAAAGTCACAAACACTAGCCTGCCACTCATAGTTTAGCAATATATTGCTACTAGATACATCTCTATGCATGATTGGAGCAGTGCAATCATGATGAAGATATGAAAGAGCAAATGCAACTCCTTTAATAGTGTTAACCCTTTTTCTCCACTTGAATTCCACGGCTTCTACATCATCATACAAGACAGAGAACAAGCTTCCTTTCTCCATGTATTGATAGATCAAAAACATGATTCTTTTGTGCAAGCAGAATCCATAAAGCTTCACAATATGTCGGTGCTTTATTTCTGATAATATTTTCACTTCATTTCTGAAACTCTCATCAAAAGATGGAACCTCTGCTTCATAGCCGTGAAGTTTCTTTAAGGCAACAACCTTGCCACTTGGTAATTGTGCCTTGTAAACACTTCCATATGCTCCTGTTCCAATGCAATATCTCATGTCGAAGTCTTCCGTTGCTCTAACGATGTCATCATATGCTATCTTCCCATCATAATTCCATATACAAAACATATCTCCATTCTTTGTTTTTGTTGAGTTTCCATCCAACTTGTTACGAAAATTATGATGAAGATTCAAGCATATGAGAAGTGAGAAGACTAGGACTAGAAGAATAAGGATCGGAAGAACAATGACAACAATGTGCTTTAATTTTTTATTTTTCTTGTGTATTGGCCAAGGATGGAATTGGTTAAAAGATATTACAGTGAGATTATTATTTTCCTTGTTACTTGGCTGAAGACAATTTGGAATGGGATCCTCCAAACAATTGTATGAAATGTCCACATAATAATAGAAATTACAGAGAGATTGGGGAATTGTTCCAGAGAGATTATTATTGCTTAAATTAAGTTTGTAATAAACATCTTCAATATGAGAAGGGATTTTACCACTAATGAGGTTGTGACTGAGGTCCATGGAAAGTAGATAATTATTAAATGGAAACCAATTGGAAGGAAGCGTACCGATGAGTAAATTATGGGAAATGTCAAGGTATTGTAATTGTGTAAGATTTGAAAGAAAAATAGGCAGGTTACCATTAAGTCTATTGTGAGATAGATCTAATGAAGAGAGATATTCCAAGAACCCCAACTCAAGAGGAATGGAACCTTGAATGTTGTTGTGAGAGATGTCTAACACCTGTAATTGTTTGAGATTTCCTAGGGAAGAAGGTATCTCACCTTTGAATCTATTGTTAGATAGATATAAGCAAGTGAGATTTTTTAGCAACCACAATTCAGGAGGGATGGAACCTTGAATAAAGTTAAAAGAGATGTTTAGGTAGTTTAATTGTCTAAGGTTTTCTATTGAAGGAGGTACCTGGCCTTTAAGAGAATTGGCAGACAAATCAAGATGAGTGAGCTTGGAGAGATTTTCTATTGAAGGAGGTAGCTTACCTACAAGAATATTGTTAGACAGATTAAGATGAGTGAGCTTTGAGAGATTTCCCAGTGAATGAGGTACCTGACTTTCAAGATAATTCCTAGATAGTTGAAGATGAGTGAGCTTGGAGAGAAGACAAATTTCTTTTAAAATTGTCTTTGGAAGATGATGTCCAATGACAACAAGACTTTCTAAATTGCGAAAAGTAGACAAGTTGAGTCTTTCAAATAGCACCGTCCCTGTATAGCGAGGCATCATATTGTCTATGTTGATTGCTTTTATGCTTCCTACTTCGTTGCAAGTTATATCAGGCCAATTACAACGATTAGATATATTGTAGTCAGGAACCATATTGTCTATGTTCACCCATCCACTATTCAATATAGCATTTGCTTCCATTTGAAGTTGATGAGATGTCACAGTAGCAGCAGATTGAATTCCCACAATCAAATCCCAAATAAGAAAAAAGAGCATCCATATTTTTGAACCAAAGAAATTTGAAACTAAATATTTGATCAAGTTCATACTCTTTTTCTTGAGATCTAATGAATGACCATTGAAAACCTTTATAATGATATTCTGTGACCTCGTCAATCACTCTCATTCTCATTCTCACACGCCAATTCATTACAGGAGAAAATGATTGCAAGCTTTGAATGAGGCATCATTATTGGTTGTGTGAGGGCCCCAATGAAGGAATTAGCATCTACCCCTCCATTTACGTTCAAATTTAACTCTGCACTGTTTAACTACTTTTTCCAATATAATTAGCTCAAATTATAAGCTATGAGACATACACAAGACACAACACTCACACGTTGATACAAATTAAATTTGAGGTTTTTTCTACATTACCCTCTTTTGTTTATAGGGTATTTATTCCTTTAAGATATCAATCAATCAAAATGTAATATACAAATGTAACATTAAATGTCAAATAAATTAGTCAATTTTTTCTATAAAAAAATCAAGTTTAATAAGGTAACTTTTAATTTGTATTTAATTATATTTATGTAAACAATCTTAATTAATTTACACTATAAGCTTGTAACAATTAAAATTTTACATCAAATTCAACCCATCATGGCAGTGTTTGATAACACGAATAAGATAGCTTATAGCTTGTTGGACTAGCTTATAAGCTTGTTTTGATATATATGGTTGTGTTTGATAACATAAAAAGCTAACTTATAGCTTGTTGGACTAGCTTATAAGCTAGTTTTGATAGAATGAGATGTGTTTGGTAACATAAAAAGCTAGCTTATAGCTTGTTGGACTAGCTTATAAGCTAGTTTTGATAGAATGAGATGTGTTTGGTAAAAAGCTTTTCTCACTAGCTTATAGCTTTTTTTAAGAAGCTAATATAAGTAGCTTTTGAGCTTATAATCTGTAGCTTTTTACATTTTATTACACTTTTAACCTTTAATATTATTTTTTATTAAAAAAACTACCCACGTAAAAGGGAAAAACTTCCCACGTAGTGCTTAATTTTTTTTTGCAGCAGTTTGTTTTACATTGGTTTATGATTAATGCTAAATCCCACGAAGGGATTTCTACGGGAAACACGAAATAGCAGTATTCCATATCAATTTTATTTTATTTTTTTTAAAAAAAAAATTAAATTAGTGTTCCTGTTGGTTGAAATATTGTTCTAGATTTGGTTTTTTTTTTACACGGTTACTTTCTATTAAATTCATATCTAAATATTTATTTGTTCCTTAAAAAAAATATCTATAAATATTTATCATTCTTTTTTTCTTTGAACATATTTACCAATATAAATCAAAGAAATAATTTTCCATAAAAATAATTTGAAATAAATTAAAATTATTAAGATAATTTCTTAGTTAAATTATTTATGGTTAAAAAAAGTAATTTTTTTTTATAAATTAAACATATATGTACTTTTAAGTCATTTTGTGTTTATTAGTAACTTCAAAAGCTAATTTTACCATGTAACCAAAAAACAAAAAAAAGCTAATTTTACCAAACACTTTAATTTAAATCAGCAAGCTTTTTCATACTTTATTTCAAGTAGCTTTTGAGCTTATACCTGGTAGTTTTTATATATTTCCTTCCAATTTTAACCCTATTAATTTAATTTAATTATTTTTTAATAAAACATGTTCATGGCTTAAAAAATAACGGCCAAGTCCATAGCTTATTTTTTAATAAAACAATTGCCACATTTTCTCCTTTGAAAAAAAACCACCATGCTTTATTGTATTTTTAATGAACGCTTTATATATATTTCTTAAAAGAAATGTTGTATATTTAACTATAACTAGCCTACGGTACGTTGTAAAATTTTATATATTCTTGCTTACATTTTTTTCCACTTTCCTCTTATTTTTGGGATTCATAAAAGTCGAGATCAATGAACTTTTGCCCTCTTTTGTACAAAAAAAAAATAAAAAATAAGCAGAGATCAAAATTGTCGGTGGAATTTTATTGGAGACTAAAACCAAAAGTTTGAATATTTATAGGGATTCAAAACATAGTTAACCATAAATTAAAATATTAAAAAATAAATACATTAGAAAAAAAAATATATATATATATATATATAACATGTCATTTTATGTCATTTATACTTATCAGCCACTTCAATATCTAATTTTACCTAACACTTCAATTTTAATAAACCATCTTTTCAGCTATAAACTATCAGTTATAAGACATCAGCTATAAGCTAGCTTTTCAGATTTCAGCTAGCTTATAGCTTATATTTACCAAACACACCCCACATACGTTCATAAATTTTGTTCCATTCCAAAACCTAGAACACACATAACGTGCAATTTCTTCTTCATTCTTATTCCCATCTTGATTGTTCAATTCTCTCATTCTAGAATTGCCGTCATTTCCAATTATCGTGAGAATCGTCGTTGTCCTTTAGATTCCAGACATTGTGAGAATCGGTGTTGTTTTCATAATCACATCAGGTATCGTGACTTGATTTTTCTTCTTGATTTGATTTTTCATTTTCATTTCTTTCTGACTACTATCGTGACTTGATTGCAACCGTTTCACACTTATAATGCGACAGTGGTGACTTTCAACTTTGGCATGAATTCCAATGATGCTTCCATTTTTATTTGAGTTTTGAGTTTGATTGAGTTGTTTGAGATTATATAAAATTGTATTTTATCACATATGTTTTGCGTTTGATTAAGATAAATGGATCTTCAATGCGTTGATTATTAATTTTATTTTTGGTACAATATTGATTATTAAATTTACTTTTGGAATTTGTTTTATTCAAATCATTATATTGTGTTGTTATATTGTTTTTGTTCCTGGTGTATTTTGTGTTGCCGAAATTAACATTTGTTGAGATTGTGAACACGGTGTGAGGTCGATTAAAGTTATGGAATAGAAGACAAAATGAAATAAATAAATAATATATAATGCTAATACAAACGTGAATTTCATAATTAAGGTGAATATTAATTCGTGGATATAACTTTTGGAAACAATGGCGATCTCGATCACGATGTCTGGAATCTAACGGATGGCAACGATTCTCACGATAATTGGAAACGGCGGCAGTTCTGAAACGAGAGAATTGAACAATCAAGATGAAAAGAAGAATGAAGAAGAAATTGCACGTTATGTGTGTTCTAGGTTTTGGAATGGAACAAAATTTATGAACGTATATGATGAGTTGAATTTGATGTGAAATTTTAATTGTTACAAGCCCTACAGTGTAAATTAATTAAGATTGTATACCTAAATATAATTAAATAAAATTTAAAGGGATAAATATGTTTTTGGTCGCTATAAATATACCAACTTTTCGTTTTAGTCCCTCTAAAATTCTCCTTTAACTTTTAGTCCCTATAAAATTTTCAGGCACTACTTTTAGTCCCTATTTTTAAGCTATTTTTTTTGTATTTTTTAATGAAATTGTGTAGAAATGTGCAGAATATTGTTAAAAAAATTCACAAAAAAAGTTGGAAATTTTTAATAAAACACAAATTTAATATGAATTTTTAACCAAAAAAAATGTAAAAATTTATATTAAATTCATGTTTTGTTAAAAATTTTTAATTCTTTTAGGGAGAGATTCTTATAATATTATGAATTTTTTCGAAAATTTTTTTATTCAAAAATATGAATTCTACATATGAGTTTACTTTAAAAGAGTGATCAAAAGTAATGATTGAAAATTTTATACGGACTAAAAGTTGAAGGAAAGTTTTAGAGGGACTAAAACGAAAAGTTTGTATATTTATAAGGACAAAAAACATATTTAACCCAAAATTAAAGTTACCTTATTAAAATTGATTTTTTTTTTATAGAAAATTTGACTCATTTATTTATCATTTAATGTTACATTTGTATATTACATTTTGATTGGTTGATATCTTGAAAGGGTAAATACCCTTAAACAAAAGAGGGTAATTTAGGCCTCACCAAAATTTGAGCAATGCATTTCTATTTCTAATATCGAATATAAACTATTTAAATTTGCTAGCCAAATTCACAACAAGATTTTGAATTCGCATTCTAGCGGTTCTATATGTTCTCTTTCCTCAGCTATGTATAATTATTGATTTGAACAAGTCTTCTTCAAAAATCCGCGTTTGCATGTTTAGTGGTGGACCTTAGCGGAGATGTCATAAATGTATTACATCAGAAACATAGTACAAAGGAAAAAATAACAAGAGCATCAACCAATGCCCATACACAATAAAGAGCTAAGCCACCATCTATAATAATCAAAGGATAAGTTAGGAATCTTTGCATTTAACCACCAAAACGAGAGGAGTTTAACACTATCAATAAGATGTAGGGTAGAAGCTGGTTTATCTGTAAAAAAATTGTTGTTTCTGTCATTCCAAATAATCCAAATACAAGCGCACCAAATCATTACAAGCCACACACGCTGAGATTTGGAGATCCCAACAATATGATCGAACTGCTGTAAATGATTAGACAAACTGTAACAATTCCTAACCAACGGTAAACATCAATCTAAAGGGCTCCATAAAAGGAACAATCCAAATAGGTGACCAGGATGGTAATTTGCTAACCACTTTGCCAAATTTCGATTATGTTAAATAATGTATATAAATAGTTAATTATATTCATACATTTTTAAA
The DNA here is from genome assembly GCF_003473485.1 of Medicago truncatula. Lineage (NCBI taxonomy): Eukaryota > Viridiplantae > Streptophyta > Magnoliopsida > Fabales > Fabaceae > Medicago > Medicago truncatula. Next base: position 1,668,891 of record NC_053048.1, on the reverse strand, counting down.
TTTGTTTTCACTCTTTCACAATATTCAAAATTATGTGAAGCTCCACCACCGAGAATATTAGCTTTGGAGAACTTTGCTTGTTTTTGTCTTATAGTTTGATTATGAGACATATATGGTTGCTTCAAACAGAAAGTTTCTTATTATTAAAATATATATATATATATATATATATATATATATATATATATATATATATATATATATATTCATTCACATCTGAAATGAACAAAAAGAAGCATACACATGTTAGTTGTTTATGAATTGGTTAACAACAATGTGACATTGTGTGAGTGTGACCACATTAAAGTGCTTTCTCAACTCAAAATGAGTTGCTTATTTTTCTCACATTGAAGCCCAAGACAATTAATAGTTCAGCTGATCCACAACTTGTTCTTACATGTTACAACAAATGTTATTTACAAAATAAATTACCTAGTTGTTTGGTTTACTCAAATATCAAGTGTGTCTTTTCTGAAGAGAAAAATAATAATATTAAAGGACATACATTGATAAATGGAGTATAAAAAAGAAAATATTCATTCAGTTATTAAAGTAATAATCACCAAGTACATCAAGATTTTTCTTGTTGAAATTGTAAACCTTGAGATTTTGATTGAAGCAATTGCAATACCTTTATCTTTTAATTCAATTAACATAATAATTGAAACAGAAGTAGTTCAATTTTATACAAAAACAGAAATGTGAATACATATATACTTATGTTTGATATATCAGAACAACAATATTTTGCAGCATTTTTCAAGAACTTTTGGGAAAGAAAAAAAAAAGACAATGTCTTTATTATTGAATAATAACGCACGTATTTTTTTCAAGGATTTCCAATATAAATTAATGCTCTGAGTTCTTCACTCATTAGTTGCTGCACGGAAATTTCACTCAAAGGAATGCTTAATGGTGTAAGCTCGGTGACAAAACTTTGTGACACACGTTTCATTGTTGGTCGAGAACGAGGATCAATAGTTAAGCATGCAAATGCAACTATGGCAACATGAATTATGTGACGTATAACTATCTCATTATTTGGAAGTGGAAGACGTTGGTCTAATACTTGACATAGTTTGAGACTTTGTGTCGATGATGATTGAAGTGATGACAATAAATCCCCAGGGTGCCTTCCAACTAAAGTTTCAAGTGCCACCACGCCAAAGCTATATACATCACACTTTTCATTCACCGCCATAGTATAGGCCAACTCTGCATTGATAAAATCACTATGAGTATTTAAAAGAATCCAAAGAAAATAGTTGAAAATAACTACTACTTAGCATCTTAGTAATTGTGGTTGGGCCTAACACAACCCTACAAAACCGGCTTGTAAGGTGAGGATTGCCCCCACTTATAAAAACATTGTTAGGCCATGTCCTGTCCGATGTGGGACTCTTAACACACACTCTCACGACCAGCACTATTGGGCTTGGTTCGTGGACATAAATGGTGGGTGGCCCGATAGCGGAAACCTGATAACAGGTGGCCCAATGGATCTTGGAGAGGCTCTGATACCATCTTAGAAATTGTGGTTAGGCCTAACACAACCCCACAAACCGGCTTGTAAGGTGAGGATTGCCCCCACTTATTAACACATTGTCAGGCCATGTCCTGTCCGATGTGGGACTCTTAACATAGCATGAAAAACTAACGAACATGTATGTTATTTATATGGATTATGAATATGCATGATGTGCATCATACAAAAATGAAGACAAAAACAAAACAAGCGAAAAATTATCAATGACTAATTTACCAGGAGCTATATATCCAATAGTTCCAGCAACTATAGTTCGATTTGATGAATCATATTGAAGGAGTCGGGATGTGCCAAAGTCACAAACACTAGCATGCCATTCAGAGTTTAGTAAGATATTGCTACTAGATACATCTCTATGCACTATTGGAGTAGTGCATTCATGATGAAGATATGAAAGAGCAAATGCAATTCCTTTAACAGTGTTAACCCTTGTTCTCCACTTGAATTCCACGGCTTCTACATCATCATACAAGACAGAGAACAGGCTTCCTTTCTCCATGTACTGATAGATCAAAAACATGATTCTTTTGTGCAAGCAGAATCCATAAAGCTTCACAATATGTCGGTGCTTTATTTCTGATAATATTCTCACTTCATTTTTGAAACTCTCATCAAAAGATGGAACCTCGGCTTCATAGCCGTGAAGTTTCTTTAAGGCAACAACCTTTCCACTTGGTAATTGTGCCCTGTAAACACTTCCATATGCTCCCGTTCCAATGCAATATCTCATGTCAAAGTCTTCTGTTGCTTTGATTATGTCATCATATGCTATCTTCCCATCATAATTCCATATACAAAACATATCTCCATTCTTTGTTTTTGTTATGTTTCCATGCAACTTATTAGTAGAATTATGATGATGTTTCAAGTATATGAGAAGTGAGAAGACTAGGACTAGAATAATAAGGATCGGAAGAACAATGACAACAATGTGCTTTAATTTATTATTTTTCTTGTGTGGTGACCAAGGCTGGAATTTGCTAAATGAACATACATCAGAATTTTCCCTTGTTGTTGTGTTAAGCTGAAGACAACTTGGAAAGGGACCCTCCAAACAATTGTATGAAATGTCCACATAATAGACATTACAGAGAGATTGGGGAATTGTGCCAGTGAGATTATTATTGCTTAAATTAAATCTGTAAATGTAGACAATATAAGAAGGGATTTCACCATTAATGAGGTTGTGACTGAGGTCCATGGAAGATATATAGTCACTAAATGGAAAAAATTTGGAAGGAAGCGTACCGATGAGTAAATTATGGGAAATGTCAAGGTATTCTAATTTTGTAAGATTTGAAAGAAAAATAGGCAGGTTTCCATTAAGTCTATTGTGAGATAGATCTAATGTATAGAGATTTTCCAAGAATCCCAATTCATGAGGAATGGAACCAAGGTTGTTGTGAGAGATGTCTAGCCCCCATAATTGTGTTAGATTTCCTATGGAAGAAGGTATCTCACCTTTGAATCTATTGTTAGATAGATTTAGTGTAATGAGATTTTTCAGGAACCCCAACTCAAAAGGAATATAACCTTCAAAGTAGTTGTTAGAGATGTTTAACATCTCTAATTGTTTGAGATTTTCTAGGGAAGAAGATATCTCACCTTTGAATCTATTGTATGATAGATCTAAGAAAGTGAGATTTTTTAGCAACCACAACTCAGGAGGTAGCTCACCTTTAAGATAATTGCCTGACAAATCAAGATGAGTGAGCTTAGAGAGATGACCAATTTCTTTTGGGATAGTCCCATGTAGTTCAACTGAGCTTACAACAAAGCTTTCTAAATTGTGGAAAGTAGAATAGTTGAAAGTAGACAAGTTAAGTGTTGCAAGTTGACTTCCCCAGGGTTCTATTTTGATTGCTTTTATGCTTCCAGCCTTGTTACAAAATATATCATACCAATTACAACGATCAGAGATATTAAAGAGTGGATCAGATGTGTTCCACCATCCACTCTTTATTATTGCATTTGCTTCCATTTGAAGTTTATGAGATGTCGTTTTGGCAGATTGAGTTCCCACAGTCAGACTGCAAATAAGAAGAAAGGCAATCATCATTTTTGGACCAAAGGAATTTGAAATTAAATATTTTCTCAAGTTCATATTTTTTTTCTTGAGATCTAATGAATGGTCACTCTCATTCTCACACACTAATTTGATTCATTTATAGGATAAGTCGGTATGTGTGAACATGGAAAACCGAAAGCAAAATTCCTAGAGAATGCACATTTATCTCCTTAAAAACAAGCTTTGATGGAGACATGCTTATTGATTCTTCTCAAGTATTATGTTTTATCCTAAATATATAATCTCTTTATTTAAATCCCGTAAAATAAAAAATAATTAATTATATTATTGAGTTTGTTAACAATTTGTATACTGTTAGTTATAGTACTCCATTTGCAATAAAACAAAGTTTTAGTGCTCCATTTGCCATGCTTATATTATGAAAAGAACTATATAGTTAATTAAAGGGTTAATAGGTCTTTACCCCCTGTAATATAGGTCACTTTTGGTTTTGCCTCCTGCAAAAAAAAAAATTTGGATTCGGTCCTTGTAAATTTTTTTTGTTTTGGAAAACCCCCCTAGACCAGCTGACTGTGCATTTTTGCTGATATGGCATATGCGTCAGCTTTTTCGGATGACGTGGCGCGCTGACCGTATAATTTTTTTTATTTTTATGGGGTACACGTGGCATTTATGATTTTTTTTAAAAATTATAAAAAATAAAAAAATTAATAAAAATGATTAAAAAAACGAAAATAATTATGGAAAAATAAATAAAATCTGGAAAATTTTAAAAAAACATGGACAAATTTAAAAATTCGAGTAAAATCTAGAAAATTTAATAAAAAAAATCTGGAAAAAAATTAATATATATCAAAATTTTCAAAAAAATTATTAAAAATATCTGAATTAAATTAAATTATAAAAAAATCGAAATTCTATAAAAAAAAACTTAATATATATAGAATTTCTATTCTTCATGATCTAATGTTATGTTTTTTTAATTATGAATATACTTTCCAATATTTTGATTTTCTGTATTGTTATACCCTGTTTTTGGACCTAAAAATACTGGGCCCAATTTCATTTCAAACTTTGTCAATTGTCAAATTTCAACTGCACAGTTCAAATTGTCTCTGCCTCGCAGTATTTTCAATCACAATTTTACCTATGTTTTTCTTGCATAAAACCTTTTGAAATGTCTTTACTTGTCTTGTAAGTCATTCAAAAGTGTCTCTGAATCATTACATTGCTTTTTCTACAGTTTATTTCAAAATTTGCAAAAAGTCATACAGAAGGGTATTTTGGTCATTTCCTGCAGTGGGACCCATTTTCATCCTTGTGACTGTCTCTGAGTCTTTTCAGATTATTTTTAAACATTTCATCAGTAAACTTTGTTAAAATTCATTTCAAACTTGCGTCTGAGTCAGTGTCAAGTCAATTTGATTCTGTTTAGGTCATTTTTAGCCCTAGGGGCATTTTGGTCATTTCACATAAAATTTTGGCATGGGGAGGTTACTTTGAAGTACCTCATTTAAGCCATTGGTTCGTTTTAGTCCTTTTGTCAATTTTACTTTGGGTTTCACTTTACGTTTTGTCAGTTTACGTTTTTTATCCAATTTTATTTTGTTTTTACCTTTTTGCATTTTGGTCCCCAAAAGGGTCCAAAATTGCATTTCAGTCCAGTTTCTTTTTCAATTCATATTTCAGTCCAGAATTTTTTTTATTTTACTTTTCAGTCCTTTCTTTGTAAATTTCATTTCAGTCCCTTAACTTTTTAATTTTGCAGAAAAGGCCCAATGTCAAATTTGCGTTTTTTTAGTCAGAATCCAGGTGGCGCAATTCAATTGGGTCAGAGGCAATACATGTCAGCTATAAATAGAGCCAAGTGTAAGATTCAATGCCATTAACTACACGCCAACTCAACAAACACAATCAAGTTTCTCTCTCCTTTCTGTTAAAGATCAAAAATCAGAAATTCTCAAGAACATGAAGAACACAAAACCCTAACCGTTTCCAGAAAGTCACAAATTCATCAAGTTTCAGTGTTTTTCGTATCAATTCTCAGAGATTCGTATGAATCTTCATCACTGAATTGATCGATTCTCTGCAATTCCAAACGCGAGCTCGCATCAAAGCAAGCTCAAGCGTTGATCACAGAGAGCCTCTCGCAAAAAAAATCAAAGAAGCAGGTTCAAACGTATAATCAGAGAAAGAATCGAAGAAGATGAAGAAATCAAGCCGGTGAAACCGATTTATTTTCGGTCCAGAAAGCAACCAGAAATCATCAAGGATCAATCGAAGTTTTCCAAAGAATTTCTTATCAAAAAGCTTCGAACAAATCTCAGGTAAAACTCAGATTTTCTTTGAAAAAGTGTTAATCATATTTCAAACCTGCATAAAAATCACGTAAACCAACAGATCTAGTTTCCAGAACATAAAGAACAGTTTGTAACCGTAAAATTCAAGTCTAGATCTATAAAGATCTAGACATTGCATGTAAAATCCAGTGCTAAAAACATAATTAGAAGAACAAAGCGAACAGGAAAGTGTAAAAAATTTGAAGTTCTGGAGATTTTGTTCGTCGGAACCCTAACTTCTCACCGGAGAAGATGAAGTTTCCGGCGGAATCTTCATCTTCTCCAGCCAACCACCACCGGAGAAGGGAGGAGAGAGGTGAGAGGAGAGAGAGAAGCTCTGAAACTTAGAGAGAGAAAGAGAGTTTACAAATGATTTAAACCGGTGCCATGCCTTATAAATAAGCTAGTGAACCAGACCGGTCCAAGACCGGTCCAATCCTGTTGATTCCAGGCCGTTTGATCTAGGGTTTCAGGATCCTGGATCAATCCTGTGGCTCCTGTGAATCCGGTTCTTTAGGGTTTTGGGTTGGGCCTTTGGTTTCTTTGGATCTTTACGTTTTGCTATTCCTGTGCTATTCACACCCCTATTTTTTTGCTACCTGCACCTATGTCTTGATTAAAATTGTGGTAAAATTCCTAGAAAAATTCATACATGTTTCTTGATATTTTCTTAGTGTTTTTATGACATTTTTGCACATTAAGGATCTATGAAATTTTGGTATAATTAATTCATAGCATTTTAATTCTCTTTGAATTATTTGTTATGGATTCTTCTTCACACATTTGTCCTTGATGTGAGAATATGTGATAAAAACTACTTGCTGTGTTAATATGAGAGATTTGTGCCTTTAATTTCATGTTGATTTGCTGTTTTGATTTGGTTCATAAGTTCTTGATTTTATGAACAATATATGCATATTTTGAAAGATATAAAATGCCAAGTTTATTCTAGAAAATATGGCATGAAACCATGCTTGCATGTTTCCAATAATTCCATGCTATAACTTGAGATAAAGAAAACTCTTTCAAAATTTGTTAAAGCATGAGAATTAGAGGCCAAGAATGCTTTAGGTTTCATACCTAAGTTTTTAGGGTTTAATGTCATTTTGTTAACTTTTTGTGCCATCTTGCATGCTTTTATTTCTTAGTACTTGTTATGTTTTTTTTTCTTTTCACTAACAAGTTTATTTCCATGTTTCATGCATCTCATTTAGTATTCCCTTTGCCTTCTTTAGCCTAGCATTTATTTTTGCAAGTTTTAATTCATTTAGAGATGTAATTTGTCATCATTATTTTGTAGCTTGGCAAAGGGGCCATAGAATGTATTTAGGCAATTTTTGTAATATGGACTATGGACACTATGACGCACCGACACGCACACACTCACCTTAGATGTATGCATAGGATTGTATGGTTAAATAAGCGTTTAGGTTTTAAACACTTAGAGAAAATCCATCTTTTTTCCAAAAAAAACAATTGAACTTCACTTCAAAAATTTTCATAGTAAATATGAAGTCAACACTTCATTTTTTTCCTTTCTTTTTTTCTTAAGAAAAATTCAATTCATCTTAATCATTTAGACTTTCTTTCTAATCACTAATCAAACCTCACTTTTTTGCTAAATCTAATGCTCATGAAGCCTCCCAATCTCCTTCTTCAAAACCTTTTTTTTCAAAACTTAAAATCAAACAATTAAAACAAAAAAAACAAGTTTCTTTAGCAAGAACTACGAACGGTTTTGATCCCGTAAAACGGTACGTAGGCAATGAGTCAAAACTCATCCAAGCCGAAATAAAATCAAATTCTACTTCTTCTCACCCCCCTTTCTTAACTAATCACACCTTCTTTTTTTACAAATAAGCAATAAAACTAAAGCGTAGAAATCAACTTAGGAAAGCGGTTCTTATGGAATACCATAATCGCTCCGGGTGCCTAACACCTTCCCGTAGCGAAAACGACCCCCGAATTCGGAAACTCAAGGGTTTTTCTCCTTTTACCCTTCCCAAGAAAAAAGAGAGATATCAACGGTCGAAAGGTACAAGTCCAATTAATGGCTTGGCACCCAAAAACCATGATAACAGAAATGGCGACTTCACTGGGGACTCTTTTTAGCGGGTCGCGCCTAGTTTTCCTTAGTTTATATTTACGCTTTATTTTATTGCTTACATATGTGAATATTTGTTTACTTTCATTCAACGTGTGGGGTGAGAATATCAAAAGTCCTAACCCGGGCTGAGTGAACTTATGTTTAGGTAGAGATATAATCGACAATTCGATCCGGGGGTTGCCTCGTGTATTGGATTATGCGATCAATCTCACATAGCTGAGGCATTTTGAAGGTGATATTGTCGGCGTGTGTTGTCATGCTTAGGCACTTCACTTTCAATTGTTCGACGAAGCTATGAACCGTAGTTACCAAACCCATCCTAGCCTTTTTAGGACGTAGTGCGGTGGCTAAATTGAGTGTTGTCTCAAACTTTAGTCGTCACGCGATACTACACTCAAACTAGACCTTCTCACAAATAATCATGGAACGGGTGTCGTCCTGTACTACCATGATATATGTGAGAGAGGTTGCAGTTTGGGAACTGTGTTAGAACCTTGGTTACTATTATCCAAAGCCTTAGTTCACCGGACGCCGTGTCCATCCGTGGCCCCGTTACTTTGAACCTCAACCCACATTGTAACTAAACAACGCAATCATGCATACATGCATTCATGCATAAACATTTTTCATGCATTCATCGAAGGGTTTAAACAAATGAGAATTTTTGTAAATAATCACAGGTATGAAGAAGACTAAGTGCTACAAGTTCAAGGAAGTGGATCTGGTTGGTTTGAGAGAGTTGGCACTCAAGGTCAAGAGTCAAACAGGGTTCCGACTCCGGTATGGGGGATTGCTTACTTTGCTCCGAACCGATGTGGATGAGAAGCTAGTGCACACTCTAGTGCAATTTTATGATCCGAGCTTCCGTTGCTTCACTTTCCCGGACTTCCAGTTGGTTCCTACTCTCGAGGCTTACTCCAATCTAGTGGGTTTACCTATAGCCGAGAAGACGCCTTTCACCGGTCCCGGGACTTCTCTTACTCCTCTGGTTATTGCTAAGGATCTCTACCTCAAGACTTCCGACGTCTCCAACCATCTTATTACCAAGTCTCACATCCGGGGGTTCACTTCAAAGTATCTTCTTGATCAGGCTAATCTCGGTACTACTCGTCAGGATACACTCGAGGCTATTCTTGCTTTGCTTATCTACGGGCTCATCCTCTTTCCGAACCTCGACAACTTCGTGGACATGAATGCTATCGAGATCTTTCATTCCAAGAACCCGGTTCCTACTTTGCTAGCGGATACCTACCACGCCATTCATGACAGGACTCTCAAGGGCCGTGGATATATTCTTTGCTGCACATCTCTTTTGTATAGGTGGTTTATTTCGCACCTTCCGAGTTCCTTCCATGACAACTCGGAGAACTGGTCCTACTCGCAGCGGATTATGGCCCTTACTCCTAATGAGGTCGTCTGGCTCACTCCTGCCGCTCAAGTGAAGGAAATCATTATGGGTTGCGGAGACTTTCTCAATGTACCTCTTCTTGGTACCCGTGGAGGAATCAACTACAACCCCGAGCTTGCTATGAGACAGTTCGGTTTCCCTATGAAATCGAAGCCCATCAATCTTGCCACATCTCCAGAGTTCTTCTTCTACATGAATGCTCCCACCGGACAAAGGAAAGCTTTCATAGACGCTTGGTCCAAGGTTCGAAGGAAGAGTGTGAAGCATCTAGGTGTGAGATCCGGTGTCGCTCATGAGGCCTATACTCAGTGGGTGATAGATCGAGCTGAGGAGATTGGTATGCCTTATCCAGCTATGAGATATGTGTCTTCATCTACCCCATCTATGCCTCTACCTTTGCTCCCCGCGACTCAGGATATGTATCAGGAGCATCTAGCTATGGAGAGTCGTGAGAAGCAAGTGTGGAAAGCTCGGTACAATCAAGCTGAGAATCTAATCATGACTTTGGATGGTAGAGATGAGCAGAAGACTCATGAGAATCTGATGTTGAAGAAAGAACTAGCTAAAGCCCGGAGGGAATTGGAAGAGAAAGACGAGCTGCTTATGAGGGATTCCAAGAGAGCTCGAGGACGACGAGATTTCTTTGACAGATACTGTGATTCAGATTCCGAGTCCGATGATCTTCCGACTACTTCCTATGCTTGAGAGCTCTATTTGTTTACCTTGTTGAAAATGTTGTGTAATTTTGTTTATTTGCAAGATTTCTAATTTGTTTTAAAGTCCTTCGATGAAAAAATAAGTCTTTTGCATTCGCATTTGCATATCATGCATCATATGCATCATGCATTGGTCACAAAGGCTTCCAAGTGCTCACTATCTCCTGGTTCCTCTGCCGCAGTGTGAAAAGTGGCTCGTGCTCAGAGAGTTTACGAACCAGATAGAATTGATCGAACCAGAGAATACAGAAGAAAGAAAAGGGCTATGGAAGAAGAGAACGCTCAGCTTCGCACCGAGTTAGCCTCTCTAAAGGAGGAATTGGCTAAAGCTAATGACGTCATGACTGCTCTACTAGCTGCTCAAGAGCAATCAGCTACAGCTATCCCTACAACCACAGCTGCACCAGTAACTACAAGCGTGCTCCCTACCACTTCTGCAGACAATCGCTTTACTATGCCAGTGGGGTTTCCGTATGGGCTTCCACCGTTCTTCACTCCCGTTGCTACAGCAAGCACCTCGGGCACTGCTAACAATGTTCTGATCCCTGCAACAAATGCCGCCTCCATCATTGCTACTTTGCCACAAACAACAGTAGCTGTCACTGAGCCTCTGGTACACACTCTGCCTCAAGGTATTAACATCAACACACAGCACAGAAGCATCCCCGTAACCAAGACTATGGAAGAGATGATGGAGGAACTTGCTAAAGAACTCCGTCACGAGATCCAGGCCAATCGAGGGAATGCAGACTCTGTCAAAACTCAAGACCTTTGCTTAGTGTCAAAAGTGGATGTTCCTAAAAAGTTCAAGATTCCGGACTTCGACCGGTACAACGGGCTAACTTGTCCTCAAAATCACATCATCAAATACGTCCGGAAGATGGGCAATTACAAAGACAATGATTCCCTTATGATCCACTGTTTTCAGGATAGTCTGATGGAGGATGCCGCAGAGTGGTATACTAGTTTGAGTAAGAATGACATCCATACCTTTGATGAGTTAGCCACCGCTTTCAAGAGCCATTATGGGTTTAACACTCGACTGAGGCCAAATAGGGAGTTTCTCAGGTCCCTATCTCAGAAGAAGGAGGAAAGTTTCCGTGAATATGCGCAAAGGTGGAGAGGGGCGGCTGCCCGTATCACTCCTGCTTTAGATGAGGAAGAAATGACCCAGACGTTCTTAAAGACGTTGAAGAAAGATTATGTTGAGAGGATGATCATCGCTGCCCCGAACAACTTTTCGGAGATGGTCACCATGGGAACCCGCCTTGAGGAAGCCGTCAGGGATGGGATCATTGTGTTTGAGAAAGCTGAATTCTCTGTGAGTGCATCGAAGAGATATGGTAATGGACACCACAAGAAGAAAGAAACGGAAGTGGGGATGGTGTCAGCTGGAGCCGGTCAATCAATGGCTACTGTTGCTCCTATCAATGCAGCTCAAATGCCTCCGTCATACCCATATATGTCGTATTCTCAGCATCCGTTCTTCCCACCGTTTTATCATCAGTACCCTTTGCCGCCGGGCCAGCCTCAAGTGCCCGTCAATGCAATTGCCCAACAGATAAAACAACAGATGCCGGTTCAACAACAACAACAAAATCAGCAAGCTAGGCCTACTTTCCCTCCGATACCGATGTTATATGCTGAGTTGCTTCCAACTTTACTCCAGAGAGGGCATTGTACAACTAGACAGGGTAAGCCTCCACCTGATCCGTTGCCTCCAAGGTTCAGGTCTGATCTCAAATGTGACTTTCATCAAGGTGCCCTGGGTCATGATGTCGAGGGGTGTTATGCTTTGAAGTATATCGTGAAGAAGCTCATCGATCAAGGGAAGCTGACTTTTGAAAATAATGTCCCACACGTCCTCGACAATCCTCTTCCAAATCATGCCGCTGTGAATATGATCGAAGTGTGTGAAGAAGCTCCTAGACTTGATGTCCGCAATGTTGCCACTCCTCTAGTGCCTCTGCACGTCAAGCTGTGCAAAGCCTCTCTGTTCAGCCATGATCATGCCAAGTGTCTAGGATGCCTTTGTAATCTCTTGGGTTGCCATACTGTTCAGGATGACATCCAAAGCCTGATGGATGATAATCTTCTGACTGTCAGTGATGTTTGCGTGGTCGTGCCAGTTTTTCACGATCCGCCTGTCAAGAGTGTACCTTTGAAGAAGAATGCTGAGCCTTTGGTGATAAGGTTGCCAGGACCCATTCCTTATGTTTCGGACAAGGCAGTGCCATACAAGTACAATGCTACTATGATAGAAAATGGAGTAGAGGTGCCTCTAGCCTCCTTTGCCACAGTAAGCAATATTGCCGAAGGGACTTCTGCAGCGCTAAGAAGCGGGAAAGTCCGTCCGCCGTTATTTCAGAAGAAAGTAGCTACGCCGACCATTCCACCAGTTGAAGAAACAATTCCAACCGTTGTTTCACCCATTGCTACAGATGTGAACCAGTCAGGTAAATCTATAGAGGATTCAAATTTAGATGAGATTCTGAGGATAATAAAGAGGAGCGACTACAAGATCGTTGATCAGTTGCTGCAGACTCCTTCGAAGATATCTGTCTTGTCATTACTCTTAAGCTCTGAGGCTCACAGGAATACCTTGTTGAAAGTGCTGGAGCAGGCTTATGTTGACCACGAAGTCTCGGTAGATCGTTTCGGTGGCATAGTGGGAAATATTACTGCTTGTAACAATCTCTGGTTTAGTGAAGAAGAGCTGCCGGAAGTGGGAAAGAGTCACAATTTGGCTTTGCACATCTCGGTGAATTGTAAATCAGATATGATATCAAATGTGTTGGTGGATACCGGTTCCTCTCTCAATGTAATGCCCAAGACAACTCTAGATCAGTTGAGCTACCATGGGACCCCGTTGAGGAGAAGTACTTTCTTGGTCAAAGCTTTTGATGGATCTCGAAAGAATGTGCTGGGAGAGATAGACTTGCCAATAACCATTGGCCCTGAGAATTTCTTGGTTACCTTCCAGGTGATGGACATTAATGCATCCTACAGTTGTCTGCTGGGAAGACCGTGGATACACGATGCAGGTGCGGTTACTTCCACCTTGCATCAGAAGTTGAAATTTGTGAAGAATGGAAAACTCGTTACAATCCATGGTGAAGAAGCATACTTAGTCAGCCAGTTGTCTTCCTTCTCTTGTGTTGAGGCAGGGTCTGCTGAAGGGACCGCTTTCCAAGGTTTGACCATTGAAGATGCAGAGCCTAAGAAAGCTGGGGCTGCTATGGCTTCATTGAAAGATGCTCAGAAGGTTATCCAGGAAGGTCAGACCGCCGGTTGGGGCAAGGTGATACAGCTCTGTGAGAACAAGCGTAAAGAAGGTCTCGGGTTCTCTCCGTCGTCAAGGGTTTCCTCAGGAGTCTTCCACAGTGCAGGGTTTGTTAATGCTATCTCTGAAGAAGCCACTGGATCTGGTCTCAGGCCTGTATTTGTTACACCAGGAGGCATTACGACAAATTGGGATGCCATTGACATTCCTTCAATCATGCATGTTTCTGAGTAATGTGTCTTGTTGCTTTAGTGCTTTGTTTTCAAAATAACAATCCTCTCGCTCTGCCCAAAGCGAGAGTGATATTTTCTGTAAGGGCATGTTTGTTTCGGCATTGCCGTTGATTAATAAAATTTTGTCGTTTCTTCCACGACTACTTTTTTAGTGCTTTTTCCCTTGGAAACAATGGTAATGCCAGAAAAAACCAAAACGTCTGTATTTTCTTATTAATTTCAAAAATCTGCATGAAAAAAAAAAACTCTTTCTAAAATCATCCAATCATTATATGCAGGTTAAACCATAATAAACCCGTTGAACACAGTAATCCTACGGTTCCTCCAAATTTTGATTTCCCTGTGTATGAAGCCGAAGATGAGGAAGGTGATGACATACCGTATGAGATCACTCGGTTACTTGAGCAAGAAAAGAAAGCCATTCAGTCTCACCAGGAAGAAATTGAGCTTATCAACATAGGTACCGAGGAAAACAAGCGAGAAATCAAGATTGGTGCTACTCTAGAGGAAGGGGTTAAACAGAAGATCATCCAGCTCCTCCGGGAATATCCGGATATTTTTGCATGGTCCTATGAAGATATGCCAGGTCTAGACCCTATGATCGTGGAGCATCGGATCCCTACCAAGCCTGAATGTCCTCCCGTCAGGCAGAAATTGAGAAGGACTCATCCTGATATGGCTCTCAAGATTAAGAGTGAAGTTCAAAAGCAGATTGATGCGGGTTTCCTCATGACAGTTGAGTACCCTGAATGGGTTGCTAACATTGTGCCTGTGCCAAAGAAGGATGGTAAAGTCCGGATGTGTGTTGACTTCAGAGACCTGAACAAGGCCAGTCCAAAAGACAACTTTCCATTACCTCATATTGATGTGCTTGTTGATAATACTGCTCAATCTAAGGTGTTCTCCTTCATGGACGGTTTTTCCGGTTATAATCAGATCAAAATGTCTCCTGAAGATAGAGAAAAGACATCTTTTATCACTCCATGGGGTACCTTCTGCTACAAAGTGATGCCGTTCGGCCTAATCAATGCTGGTGCTACCTATCAAAGGGGAATGACTACTCTGTTTCATGACATGATTCACAAAGAAGTCGAGGTATATGTGGACGACATGATTGTGAAGTCAACAGATGAGGAGCAGCATGTTGAATATTTAACAAAGATGTTTGAAAGGTTGAGAAAATACAAGCTGCGTTTGAATCCCAACAAATGTACATTCGGTGTCAGGTCCGGAAAGTTATTAGGCTTCATTGTCAGCCAAAAGGGCATTGAAGTCGACCCTGATAAAGTCCGGGCCATCCGAGAAATGCCAGCTCCACAGACAGAGAAGCAAGTCAGAGGTTTCCTCGGGCGTTTGAATTACATCTCCCGATTCATATCTCATATGACCGCAACCTGCGGGCCGATCTTCAAACTGCTTAGAAAGAACCAGCCTGTTGTATGGAATGATGAATGCCAAGAAGCTTTTGATAGCATCAAGAATTACCTGCTGGAACCACCTATCCTTGTCCCACCCGTGGAAGGAAGGCCGTTGATCATGTATTTGGCAGTATTTGATGAATCCATGGGATGCGTGCTTGGTCAACAAGATGAAACTGGAAAGAAAGAGCATGCTATCTACTATCTAAGCAAGAAGTTCACCGACTGTGAAACTCGGTATACAATGCTTGAGAAGACTTGTTGTGCTTTGGCCTGGGCCGCTAAACGCCTGCGTCATTATTTGGTGAATCATACAACTTGGTTGATATCCAGAATGGATCCGATAAAGTATATCTTTGAGAAAGCGGCCGTTACTGGGAAGATTGCACGCTGGCAGATGTTGTTGTCTGAATATGATATTGTGTTCAAAACTCAAAAGGCAATCAAAGGTAGCATTCTTGCAGATCATCTTGCTTACCAACCTCTTGACGATTACCAACCAATTGAATTCGACTTCCCTGATGAAGAGATCATGTATTTGAAATCCAAAGACTGCGAAGAACCGTTGATTAATGAAGGTCCAGATCCCAATAGCAAGTGGGGTTTAGTCTTTGATGGTGCTGTCAATGCTTATGGCAAAGGAATCGGGGCAGTCATTGTATCCCCGCAAGGGCATCACATTCCCTTTACCGCCCGAATCCTGTTCGAATGTACCAACAACATGGCTGAGTATGAAGCATGTATCTTCGGGATCGAGGAAGCAATTGACATGAGAATCAAACACCTCGACATCTATGGAGATTCTGCGCTCGTCATCAATCAGATAAAGGGTGAATGGGAGACCCACCATGCTAAATTGATTCCTTATCGTGATTATGCGAGGCGTTTGCTGACATATTTTACAAAGGTTGAGCTGCACCATATTCCTCGTGATGAGAACCAAATGGCTGATGCTCTTGCTACTCTATCTTCCATGTTTCGAGTAAACCATTGGAATGATATGCCAATAATCAAAGTGCAACGCCTTGAAAGACCTTCGCATGTGTTTGCTATTGGGGATGTGATCGATCAGGCTGGTGAAAATGTGGTTGACTATAGACCCTGGTACTATGACATCAAGCAGTTCTTGCTAAGCCACGAATATCCGCCGGGTGCTTCCAAACAAGATAAGAAGACCCTGAGAAGATTGGCCAGTAGATTCCTGTTAGATGGAGATATTCTGTACAAGAGAAACTATGACATGGTATTGTTAAGATGTGTTGATGAACACGAAGCAGAGCAGTTAATGCATGATGTACATGACGGTACCTTCGGGACCCATGCTACAGGGCATACTATGTCAAGAAAGTTGCTACGGGCAGGTTACTACTGGATGGCCATGGAGCATGATTGCTACCAATACGCCAGAAAGTGCCACAAATGTCAAATCTATGCTGATAAGATTCATGTGCCTCCGCATGCTCTCAATGTTATTTCATCCCCATGGCCGTTCTCAATGTGGGGCATCGACATGATTGGAAGAATTGAACCGAAGGCTTCAAATGGTCATCGTTTCATCTTAGTGGCAATTGACTACTTCACCAAGTGGGTTGAAGCAGCATCTTATACCAATGTGACCAAGCAAGTGGTAGCTAAGTTCATCAAGAACAACATCATATGTCGATATGGTGTTCCCAGCAAGATTATTACCGACAATGGTACCAACCTGAACAACAATGTGGTGCAAGCTCTTTGTGAAGAATTCAAAATTGAGCATCATAACTCTTCTCCCTATAGACCTCAGATGAATGGTGCAGTTGAGGCCGCCAACAAGAATATCAAGAGAATTGTCCAGAAGATGGTAACCACTTACAAGGACTGGCATGAGATGTTACCCTATGCTCTGCATGGCTACCGTACTACTGTGCGCAGTTCAACAGGGGCAACCCCTTTCTCTCTTGTATATGGTATGGAAGCAGTTCTTCCTTTGGAAGTAGAGATCCCGTCTCTCCGTGTGATCATGGAAGCAAAGTTATCAGAGGCTGAATGGTGTCAAAGCCGATATGATCAGTTGAATTTGATTGAGGAAAAACGTATGGATGCCATGGCTCGTGGACAGTCATATCAAGCAAGAATGAAGACTGCCTTTGACAAGAAAGTCCATCCTCGAGAATTCAAGGTAGGGGAACTTGTATTGAAAAGGAGGGTAAGCCAGCAACCCGACCCAAGGGGCAAGTGGACGCCTAACTATGAAGGTCCTTATGTTGTCAAGAAGGCCTTCTCCGGTGGTGCTTTAATCCTTACACACATGGATGGTGTGGAACTTCCAAATCCAGTGAATGCCGATATAGTCAAGAAATACTTTGCCTAGAAATATGAAAAGAACAGCGTGGTAGGTCGAAAACCCGAAAGGGCGGCCTAGGCAAAAATGCGCTTCCCGGTGGATCGAAAACCCGAAAGGGCGGTCCAGGCAAAAATAAGGGACAAAAAAAAAAACAAATATGAAAAGCTCGCTGAGATTGTACACAACTCAGGCAAGAATGAGCGTCTCGATGAGCCGAAAACCCGAAAGGGCGGTTCATGCAAAAATGAGATTGAAACAAAAGGCAAGTAACTATATCTGGCCAACCACCGTCCCCCTTGGGGCATTTGCAGCTGTTAATGACCATTTTCATCAGAAGTTTCTGTGCTTGTGAATTCAAAATTTCCAGGAAATGTAGTGATTACTGTGTTCAATGTACCACCAACCAATAAAATTACCATTTTCCAAGCTTTGTGAATCCGTGGAGTCATGCCTTTGGCTGACCACCACTCTTATACATCAATTTGAGCCTTTGCTTTTGTTTGAAAATTCTATTTTTTTTCTTCTACTTTCAAAGCTATATACAAAACATTTTCTTTCTATTTTGATAATGACAATGCTTGAAACAAACATTTTGAAAATTGAAAACTTTTTGTCTATTTTGAAAAGCAAACCTGAGCAACAGGGTACATTCAAATGAAACATGCATGAGTGAGAGTATGTTGATGTCTATTTCAATATGTGTTACAAGCAGGTTCTCCTCCAGGATAGTCTGTGGTCAATGGCAAGAATGAAAAAACAGAATGAAAATGCATGAAAATAAAAAGGCTCGCTAAGTCGAAAACCCGAAAGGGCGGCTTAGGCAAAAATGAGCACCCCGCTGGATTGACAACCCGAAAGGGCAGTTCAGGCAAAAATGGGGCATTGAATAGAATCTATTTCCCCGGTGGATCGAAAACTCGAAAGGGCGATCCAGGCAAAAATGGGATGCAAAAAATGATGAATGAAAATTGAGAAAATAACATGCAAAAAGCATTGACCACAGATGCGATGTCCACAACGTACCCAGTACTGAAATGCCCAGCACAACGGCGTTTTCCCCAGTAAAGTCTTCCAAGATTCTATCTCCAGCAAAGTTGCATAGCTACCTGCCCTCAGCCATGGTTCCGATACGTCTCCCAACGACGTCATCTTCAAAGAGGATTTCCAAGAATGTGTAATATAGCACGAGCCACTACGTGCCCAATATTCTGATGTCTTGTCTTCCCCATGAAGTCGTGCCTACAAAATGCCAACAGTCATGCATTACAAGCATTCATACATGCATAATCATGCATATTACGTACCCATGCATATTAATGAATCTGTTATATCATCCATGCATATTGCATTTCCAATGTCAACATCAGTCTCAATTCAATACTCATGTCAGGTTCTCTGTCAAAACCTTGTGAGCCAATAACATCAGTCTTAATTTTCACCTTTCAAACTAAATCGACGTCAAGTCAACCTCAATCTATATTGTGCCAACAAACCAATCCCCAGTGAATATGTTTCTGTTTGGTCAAGTGGCTAGTTCAAGCCCAAGAACAGCTTGTACCTATCAATTTGCGTATGTTATCGGTCGAGTGCCCAGTTCGAATCAAGAACAACTCGTACCTGCCAATTTTACATGTTTTCAGTCGAGTCACCAGTTCGAATCCGTAAGAACAACTCGTATTTGTCAATTTTCTCTTTTTTCCAGTCGGGTCACCAGTTCGAATCCATAAGAACAACTCGCACTTTCCAATATCCCCAAGTGAGTCACCAGTTCGAATCCATAAGAACAACTCATGTTTGTCCAGTAACCTCTATCCCCTGCGAAGTGACCAGTTCGAATCCATAAGAACAACTCGCAGTTGTCTGTTTGTTTCATCCCCGGTCAAGTGGCTAGTTTGAATCCAAGAACAGCTTGTACCTGTCCAACTTGTTTCTAGTTTCCCGTTACTCTGCTATTCACTATCTTTGTCAATGTCTACCAGTCCCGCAATGGATACGACATATTTTGTTGATTCCAACCCCCATGAGGTCTTGTATTCATAATCCAAATGATGCATGGCATGCATATTATTTGAATATGGGTAGGCGTATTTTTACGTCCAAACACAGTGCAAATGCTAATATTTAAGTATCTTCGTCCTGTCAAGCCAAAGACTCCGTCTCTTGACTCTCCAGACAAAGAAACTTAAATAGGGGCAGCTGTTATACCCTGTTTTTGGACCTAAAAATACTGGGCCCAATTTCATTTCAAACTTTGTCAATTGTCAAATTTCAACTGCACAGTTCAAATTGTCTCTGCCTCGCAGTATTTTCAATCACAATTTTACCTATGTTTTTCTTGCATAAAACCTTTTGAAATGTCTTTACTTGTCTTGTAAGTCATTCAAAAGTGTCTCTGAATCATTACATTGCTTTTTCTACAGTTTATTTCAAAATTTGCAAAAAGTCATACAGAAGGGTATTTTGGTCATTTCCTGCAGTGGGACCCATTTTCATCCTTGTGACTGTCTCTGAGTCTTTTCAGATTATTTTTAAACATTTCATCAGTAAACTTTGTTAAAATTCATTTCAAACTTGCGTCTGAGTCAGTGTCAAGTCAATTTGATTCTGTTTAGGTCATTTTTAGCCCTAGGGGCATTTTGGTCATTTCACATAAAATTTTGGCATGGGGAGGTTACTTTGAAGTACCTCATTTAAGCCATTGGTTCGTTTTAGTCCTTTTGTCAATTTTACTTTGGGTTTCACTTTACGTTTTGTCAGTTTACGTTTTTTATCCAATTTTATTTTGTTTTTACCTTTTTGCATTTTGGTCCCCAAAAGGGTCCAAAATTGCATTTCAGTCCAGTTTCTTTTTCAATTCATATTTCAGTCCAGAATTTTTTTTATTTTACTTTTCAGTCCTTTCTTTGTAAATTTCATTTCAGTCCCTTAACTTTTTAATTTTGCAGAAAAGGCCCAATGTCAAATTTGCGTTTTTTTAGTCAGAATCCAGGTGGCGCAATTCAATTGGGTCAGAGGCAATACATGTCAGCTATAAATAGAGCCAAGTGTAAGATTCAATGCCATTAACTACACGCCAACTCAACAAACACAATCAAGTTTCTCTCTCCTTTCTGTTAAAGATCAAAAATCAGAAATTCTCAAGAACATGAAGAACACAAAACCCTAACCGTTTCCAGAAAGTCACAAATTCATCAAGTTTCAGTGTTTTTCGTATCAATTCTCAGAGATTCGTATGAATCTTCATCACTGAATTGATCGATTCTCTGCAATTCCAAACGCGAGCTCGCATCAAAGCAAGCTCAAGCGTTGATCACAGAGAGCCTCTCGCAAAAAAAATCAAAGAAGCAGGTTCAAACGTATAATCAGAGAAAGAATCGAAGAAGATGAAGAAATCAAGCCGGTGAAACCGATTTATTTTCGGTCCAGAAAGCAACCAGAAATCATCAAGGATCAATCGAAGTTTTCCAAAGAATTTCTTATCAAAAAGCTTCGAACAAATCTCAGGTAAAACTCAGATTTTCTTTGAAAAAGTGTTAATCATATTTCAAACCTGCATAAAAATCACGTAAACCAACAGATCTAGTTTCCAGAACATAAAGAACAGTTTGTAACCGTAAAATTCAAGTCTAGATCTATAAAGATCTAGACATTGCATGTAAAATCCAGTGCTAAAAACATAATTAGAAGAACAAAGCGAACAGGAAAGTGTAAAAAATTTGAAGTTCTGGAGATTTTGTTCGTCGGAACCCTAACTTCTCACCGGAGAAGATGAAGTTTCCGGCGGAATCTTCATCTTCTCCAGCCAACCACCACCGGAGAAGGGAGGAGAGAGGTGAGAGGAGAGAGAGAAGCTCTGAAACTTAGAGAGAGAAAGAGAGTTTACAAATGATTTAAACCGGTGCCATGCCTTATAAATAAGCTAGTGAACCAGACCGGTCCAAGACCGGTCCAATCCTGTTGATTCCAGGCCGTTTGATCTAGGGTTTCAGGATCCTGGATCAATCCTGTGGCTCCTGTGAATCCGGTTCTTTAGGGTTTTGGGTTGGGCCTTTGGTTTCTTTGGATCTTTACGTTTTGCTATTCCTGTGCTATTCACACCCCTATTTTTTTGCTACCTGCACCTATGTCTTGATTAAAATTGTGGTAAAATTCCTAGAAAAATTCATACATGTTTCTTGATATTTTCTTAGTGTTTTTATGACATTTTTGCACATTAAGGATCTATGAAATTTTGGTATAATTAATTCATAGCATTTTAATTCTCTTTGAATTATTTGTTATGGATTCTTCTTCACACATTTGTCCTTGATGTGAGAATATGTGATAAAAACTACTTGCTGTGTTAATATGAGAGATTTGTGCCTTTAATTTCATGTTGATTTGCTGTTTTGATTTGGTTCATAAGTTCTTGATTTTATGAACAATATATGCATATTTTGAAAGATATAAAATGCCAAGTTTATTCTAGAAAATATGGCATGAAACCATGCTTGCATGTTTCCAATAATTCCATGCTATAACTTGAGATAAAGAAAACTCTTTCAAAATTTGTTAAAGCATGAGAATTAGAGGCCAAGAATGCTTTAGGTTTCATACCTAAGTTTTTAGGGTTTAATGTCATTTTGTTAACTTTTTGTGCCATCTTGCATGCTTTTATTTCTTAGTACTTGTTATGTTTTTTTTTCTTTTCACTAACAAGTTTATTTCCATGTTTCATGCATCTCATTTAGTATTCCCTTTGCCTTCTTTAGCCTAGCATTTATTTTTGCAAGTTTTAATTCATTTAGAGATGTAATTTGTCATCATTATTTTGTAGCTTGGCAAAGGGGCCATAGAATGTATTTAGGCAATTTTTGTAATATGGACTATGGACACTATGACGCACCGACACGCACACACTCACCTTAGATGTATGCATAGGATTGTATGGTTAAATAAGCGTTTAGGTTTTAAACACTTAGAGAAAATCCATCTTTTTTCCAAAAAAAACAATTGAACTTCACTTCAAAAATTTTCATAGTAAATATGAAGTCAACACTTCATTTTTTTCCTTTCTTTTTTTCTTAAGAAAAATTCAATTCATCTTAATCATTTAGACTTTCTTTCTAATCACTAATCAAACCTCACTTTTTTGCTAAATCTAATGCTCATGAAGCCTCCCAATCTCCTTCTTCAAAACCTTTTTTTCAAAACTTAAAATCAAACAATTAAAACAAAAAAAACAAGTTTCTTTAGCAAGAACTACGAACGGTTTTGATCCCGTAAAACGGTACGTAGGCAATGAGTCAAAACTCATCCAAGCCGAAATAAAATCAAATTCTACTTCTTCTCACCCCCCTTTCTTAACTAATCACACCTTCTTTTTTTACAAATAAGCAATAAAACTAAAGCGTAGAAATCAACTTAGGAAAGCGGTTCTTATGGAATACCATAATCGCTCCGGGTGCCTAACACCTTCCCGTAGCGAAAACGACCCCCGAATTCGGAAACTCAAGGGTTTTTCTCCTTTTACCCTTCCCAAGAAAAAAGAGAGATATCAACGGTCGAAAGGTACAAGTCCAATTAATGGCTTGGCACCCAAAAACCATGATAACATGTATTATTTTGATTTTCTGTATAAGAAATAAAAAAACAAACTTTTTAATTTCGAAAGAAAAATCTGAACTTTCATTTTTAATTCTATTCTTATTAGATTCATAAATTTTGAAATATTTTAAGTTGCTGAATTTTTTATTTTTTATAAAATAAAACTTCTTAATTTCAAAAAAAAAAAAGTATGAATTTTTTTTATTTTTCCAGAATTTTTAAATTTTTCCTCTATTGAAAATAAAATGGAAATATGAATTTTTTTGAAACATAATAATTTATCCAGATTTTATTTTATTAAATTATCTATATTTTTTTCATTTTATCAGATTTTTTAAATTATTCCAGAATTTTCTAGATTTTTTCATTTAACTGATTTTTATTAATTTTTCCATAATTATTTTCGTTTTTTTATTAATATTTTTATTTTTCTAGAATTTATTTCATTTTTTTATATTTTTTAAGAATTTATTTAAAAAAATAATCATTATGCCACGTGTACCCCATAAAAAAAAATTATACAGTAAGAGCGCCACGTCATCCAAAAAGGATGACGCAGCATGCCACATCAGCAAAAATGCACAGTCAGCTGGTTTAGGGGGGTTTTCCAAAACAAACAAATTTTACAAGGATCGAATCGAAAAAAAAAATTTTACAGGGGGCAAAACCAAAAGTGACCTATATTACAGGGGGGTAAAGGCCTATTAACTCTTAATTAAATATGGTATTGTATATGGAGATCTTGTTCTTAAAGTACTTGATGACAGGTCATCTTATGCTATTCTTAGCATGTTTTTCAGCCATTTTTCAGTAGGTTTTATCTGCAAAGTAGAGGAGTATTAGATTAATTGCATATGATTTCAAGACATTTGTATTGTTGTCTATATTTGAGTATGTAATTCTATTCTTCCCGAAATATAGCAATTTTAGGGTGTTCTTGATGTAATTCACGAAGAAATCAAGCAAATCAGGGAAAAGTAAGACATCCAAAGATTTATGTGGTCCTTGGGAAGATGAAGAATGAAGATTCAACATGCCTCAGAAGACTTTACAGAAGGAGGAATTATGTTCCCAAGTTCCAAGACATCTTACATTGAAGAAAACACCTATAAAAGCGAAGAAAACAGGAATTTCAGCACCAGAAGTTGTACTGAAGCGCCCAGGCGCACCGGAAGGGGAGCTACCTAGAAGCTGCACAAAAGCACCCAGGTGCATGCTAGGTGGCACCAGGCACCTAGACCTGAAAGGCACATGTGCCTGGCGCATGGTCTAGGGCGCTAGGCACCCTGTGACTTGCAAAAAGTCACTTTTAGTGATTTTTTCACTCATAGAAGCCCATGTTTTTAGCCCAAGTCAGGTGAAAAATTTCCCTATAAATAACGCCTTCCTAATTTATAATTTCTCGTTCAAAACTGTAGCAATTTAAGACGAAGGCGATTTTAAGAGCTTCAGAATGGGTTTTATCTTCTCTTTATCCTTCTAGGGTACGTTCATCTTTTTTTTATTTTGTCTTAGTTATCATGTGTAACTAGATATTTATAGGCTAGGATTCTAAGATGAACCTCTATTTGTTTTGTTGGATATTTATTTAATTTAATGTCGTTTATTTTAGTTTATTTTATGTTCTCTATTAAGTTTTATTATGATTTGTCTGTTTCAAAGGAGCGCAACCTTATATTAGGTACTTAGGTTGTGGTAGAGCCTAATATTGATGCTTATATCTTGATATTTATATATACCTATCTAGGAAGTAAGTAGTTAATAACTAGACAAAAGTTACTGAAAGCGAGTTTACCCTAGTAGTAAGTACTTTGCAGGTGACATTAGTAATATTAAGTAAAATATGTTGAACATAGGATGTAATTAGTTATTAATCAGGGAAACAAGTGTCTCTAGAGAGTGAACTATTCTCCTCGACTCCTTAGTAAGGTAATCACTGATAGGGCTTTCCGATTGTAGAACTACCAAGAGGAGAAGGAGAGTGTTCTATGAGTGTCCTAATATTCATAGATGGGAAGACCTTTAGGAACACTGGACTTCATTGCCATTGGAAAATTAGGAACGTCAATTTAAGTTTATGTTTTAGTTACCTTTGAATTAGACAGACCCCACACGTAAGGATCACTTATACAGTCTACATAAGACAACTAAACGCGAGATGAATGTTATTTAATTACAACAAAAGAGATATGGGGATTCAAAGATTCATATCCGCTGCTTACTTTTCTGCAACCAAGAGGTAACTTGCTCTGTTGCAAACAAATAAAAATTGCAATCTCTCTAACCCTAAATCTTTTATTTTATATCGTCAAAACAAAATAGGTAACGCGAATTGTTTGGATGAAACAACTATCTATGTAGATATGATACTCTAATTATCACTTTACTACTTAGTAAACGATTTGGTACATTTGCCTAATCCGACCATCAAGTTTTTGGTGCCGTTGCCGGAGATTGTTGATGTTTTCGACTAAGCAATTCAAAGTACTTATTTTTGTCTTCTATTTTTCTGTCGTTTAAATTTTAGTCGTTTATTTTTCCGCATTTTATTTTTCTGTTTGCATTTAGTTTATATTTATCCATCTTTACTACTAACCATTTTTCTCTTCTTTTCACATTTAGGAACTAACCCATTTTATTTTCTTAGTTATAGTTTAGGTTATACTTAGTTGCATTGCATTTTAGAGAGTCGTAGTAAAAATAACAATTTGTTATAATATCTATGTATAATATCTATGATCAAGTCACACAAACTCTTCTATCCACCAACCCAAACGAACAAAGGATGGTATGGTCCTTTTACCATAGTCCGCATCTGCAAAAATGATCGAGTGTTGACGTCTGGGATCACAATAGATGGTATGCGAAAGTCTCTACAAAGGAAATTATACACTTGCAAGATTATATAGAAGGATTGAGTACCAGAAATGAGGAACCTGATTCAAATGGGTTCAAGTGCATTTAGATAGACATATCCGCCAGGCGCAAGACGTAAAACACACGTTGAATAGGAGGCAACCTATTCCGTCAAGCTAGTAACTTAAAAGAAGCTCTAATTAGGAGGCAACCTATTGATCGTCGGGACTGAGACGTTAAACAAGCGCTGAATGGGAAGCAACCCATTGATTTACTTTTCTGCATTTTTATTTTTTGCTAAGCTGAGATTTTCTGACTAATCAATTTCATTTGTTTTTCGGTTACTAATACTCAAGTTTTATCTTATAAAATATTATTCTCTTGCATTTACATTTATAACATTTCCGTTTATGCTTTAGATTTGTTTACATTGGAGGCTAGTTTACCTTTGCATTCAAGAGCACGATACTTTCAGGGGCTTGCTACTGAAGGTACTTGTAGGATCACCATCTCTTTTCTGAATACATAACCAATGAGATTTAGAGCCAAATATTTCAAATCCATTCTATGTTGTTAGATACTTAAATTCTTTCTATTATGAGTGTTCCATATGAATTCTATTTTTGCTCAAATTTGTAGTCGTTCTTTACAGAAAATCGGTTAGGTTATATTATAAATGAGGCACTTTTTCTTTGGTACATTGAGTGTCATAATATTTATAGATGGGAAGACCTTCAAGAACATTGGCCTTCATTGCCCTTGGAAACCTAGGAACATCAATTTAAGTCTATGTTTCAATTACCTTTGGATTAACAAAATCCCGCACGTAAGGATCATCGTGTGATCAGCAGGTGCAGTTATCTATCCGAGGGATAGACCTAAATCAACGAAGATAGTATAGACCCCGCACGTAAGGATCAATGTGTGATCAATAGGTGCAGCTTGACAACCTTATGATATGTCATCCTACGTTATTCTTAGCATGTTTTCCAGTCTTTACCAGTAGGTTATACCAGCAAAATAGAGGAGCATTAGAGCAATTGTCTATGATTTCAGGACATTTGTAATGTTTTCTTTATTTGAGTATGTAATCAGAGTTATACAAACATATCAGTTTTATGGTGTTCTTGAAGTAATTCACGAAGAAATCATGCAAATCGGCAAATCAAGACATCCGAAGATTTACGTGATCCTTGGGAAGACGAAGATTCAAGATCCAAGATGCCTCAGAAGTTGTTACAGAGGGAGGAATTATGTTCCCAAGTTTCAAGACATCTTACATTGAAGAAAATATGTATTTCAGCACTGAATTTACACTAAAGCGCCCCGCGCATGGATGGCTAAGCCTAATGTTCCCGGGAGCATGGAAAAAGCGCCTAGCGCTTTCTGACTTGCAAAAAAAGTCACTTTTGTAACTTTTTCGCTCCTAGAAAGCCCATATTTTTAGCCCAAGTTAGGTCGAAGCTTTCCCTATAAACACTGCCTTCCTCATTCATAATTTCTCGTTCAGAACTAGAATAGTTCAAGAGGAAGGCGATTCTAGGAGTCAAGGAGCAGTTATATATTCTCTTATCTTTTCTATGGTATGTTTTATCTTTTTGTATCTCGTCTTTAGTTACCATGAGTAACTAAGAAGTTATAGAGTTCTAACAAGAACTTCTATTTATTTTTTTGGATAACTATTTAATAATATGTCGTTTATTTAGTTATTTTCTGTTTACTGTTTAGTTTTGTTAGTCTAGGTTTATTTATGTATTAGGCGCAACCCTAGATTAGAGACTTAGGTTGTGACAAGGCCTAACATTGTTTTTACTATATGGATGCTTATATCTTGATATTTATGTCCTTATACTAATAAATATCTATCTTGGAAGTAATTTGTTAATAATAAGCGAAAGATACCGAAAGCGAGTTGACCCTAGTAGTAAGAAACTTAAGAGGTGACATTACTAAGACTAAGTAAAATATGTTGAACCTAGGAGGTAACTAGTTAGAGACTAACGAAACAAGTGGTTTGCTTGAAGGAAATAAACTGATCCATAATAGAACCATCCTTCTTGACCCTTGTTTAGGCAGACGTTGTTGGGGCTGCTCATTTATAGAACTACCGAGAGGGATAGTGTGAGTTGAGATACCTAAGATTCATAGATGGACTAACCTAATAGAACTTTGGCACTTCATAGCCTTAGGGAAAATTGGAAGGCCAATTTAAGTCCATGCTTCCATTACCTTTGAATTAACAAGACCCCACATGTAAAGGTCACTGAGTGACCAACATGTGCAGTTAGCCATCAGAGGGATAGCCTTTAATAAACATGGAGAGTAAGACCCCACACGTAATGTGCGATCAACATGTGCAACTTGACGACCGATTATGGTATATACGTCTCACGACCTCATCACATAGATTGCTCACTTAGAATAAGTAGATGCGACATGTATGTTAATTTATTATCCTACAAATAAATAGGGGGCATTCAAAGAATCCTCTAACCACTATTACATTTTTGCAACCAAAAACTGGTAACTTACTCTGTTGCAGACATATAAATATTTTAAATCTCTTAACCCTTATCTTTTTATTTTATCGTCAACTTAAAATAAGTAACGCGATTTGTTTAGACGAAACAACAATCCCTGTGGATACGATACTCACTTATCACTTTATTACTTGGTAAATGATTGGTACACTTGCCTAATCCGACCATCACAATCGACTAGGTTAGAAAGTCCCAACAACCTTATCACTTGTATAGTCTACTTAAGATAACTAAACGCGATATGAATGTTATTTAATTCCAACAACCACGGCTTACTTTTCTACAACCAAATAGGTAACTTGCTTTTTGCAAAAAGATAAAAATTGCAATCTCTAACCTTTAACTCTTTTATTTTATATCGTCAAAACAAAATAAGTAACGCAAATTATTTGGACGAGACAAACATCTATATGAATACGATCCTCTATATATTAACGTGTCTAAATTTTAATTTTCATCAAACAAGATAAATTAGTATTAACATGGGATTTTTCGACAATATTAAATTATTGTCTTTTGTGGGTTAAGGAAAAAATATTGCACTTTTCTTACTCATTATGAGTGGCTGCGCCACCCTTTATCGTGTATGGGAAGCACTTTGTAATGCAAGTTTTTTCCCTTGTGTTGTTGGCTTGCCATATTGTTCGAATTTATAAGTGATCTCTCTTAGCATAGTTTATACCTTACAAATTGACGTGTATCGGTATTCTTAATTCATAAATTTATGAAATAACAATCATTTTTATGAAATAAAGAGCTATTTATTAATATTTATATTTTAGGAAACATCATTTCATTGTTTATAAGAATAATATTGATTTTTTAACATCTTCTCATAAAAAATAATCAATAATCTTTGTTATGAGTAGTAAAAATTTAAAAAAATTAAATTGTATTTCATCGATGCTTTCCGTAAATAAGATTTAATTATTATAATTGTCAATGATAAAAAATAATTCTTTTTCTTAAAAAAAAACAATTTATTTAATTATTAATTTAATGATTTGGTGTACAGATACATTCAAATTTTTGGGTGTACTATAGAGTTTTCCATTTAATTATTATCATTGTTAATGATAGAAAATAATTTGTTTTCTTAAAAAAGCAAATCATTTAATTATTAAATCAACGATTTGGTATATCGGTACACTCAATAATTCGGATGTACTACATAATTTGCCATTTTGCTATTTAAATTTCTTTAAAAAATGTTCTAAAACACTTATTAACAAGAACTTTATTTTTATGCAATCGATTTAAATGTTTTTCTACATGGGACTCTTAAATGTTAACCCACTTATTTCTTTTCTTTTTGAGCGGGACCCTTTATTTCTATGGACTTTTTTTAAAGCCCCTTTAAAAAGATGCATGTGTCTCCCAAGTCGACTATTGACTAAGTCGATTATATAAAAAGATAAAAATGCATGTGTCTACCAAGCATAGTTTTAAAAATCGGACCGGACCGGCCGGTTGAACCGGTCGGATCGGGAATCGAAAGGGCAAGCGGTTCGAGTCAGTTATCGGATCGGACATGCAATCAAACCGAAAAGAACCGGTGTAACTCGTCAAAACTCGGTAAAAATCGGTGACTCGCCGGTTTTTCAAAACCGGCCGAGTCAATGTGTCGTACAGTCCTAGCACCACTATGGCGTTGCAGAAACGAAGATTTTTTGCACAAACAAGAAAGAAAGAAGAAACACGCAGATAGAGTAGGTAAAGAAGAAGAAAAGCCACCGCTAAGAGATAAACAGGGAGAGCTGTGTGAAATGAATGCAAGAGCAAGATCGGTTTGAAAGGCGGCTGAGTGAGCATGTGACAATATTCACACAGATTCTTATATTTCAACACTAGAAACCCTTGATAATTAGAAAGACAAAGTGACATTTTTGCCCTTTGTTTTGTGGGCTTATATCATAAGAATTGTGATGCGGTCCAGCCAACTATTTTGAAAGTAATTTTGTTACAATTTTGAAACTGGCAAAATGCCGAAATTGTTAGGCCGGATGCTATGACCGGGGTTCGAACCCCGGTACCTCTACTTGTGTGTGAGTTTATAATAGCTTTGCCATTTCGTCTATCTACCAAAAAAAAAAAAAAAACAAAAGGTATATCATTCGGGTATATATTATAATTATAATTCTTTTTGACATAATTATCACTATCCCATATATTAAATTTTTCAATACATATATTATATCTTTTGTTTGGCATTACTTCTTAATGTTTTTTGTTCTTTTATTTATTATGTTTAATTGAATAACAATAATAATGAAAAATTACACATTAATTTTACCTAATCAAAGTTGTCTCTAAGATTTTTTTTATAGGTGTCACAATATTTTTTAAATGATTTAGAGACCGAGTCACTGGTTCAATAAATTTTAGTACCTATAAAAAATTATAGTGTCCGAGTCATAAGAACGAGTCATCCGATTTAATCCGATTCAGTCATGCGGTTCAATCAATGACTCAACGGTTCGACCATTGACTCATTGACCCAGTGCACCTGCTGAGTCGATGACCGAGCCGAGTTTTAAAACTATGCTACCAAGTTTCCTTTAGTGTATGCCAGCTTTTCTTCGTGGATTAACTTTAGAATATGTTTGCTTGCAGGAAGAAAATGCGAAGAGATAAAGAGATGAGAAAGCGTCGGTTAAATACAAATTATACATTTATTTTTTTGTTGTTTTAATTAAATTGGTATCATTTTTTTTTGACAAAAACAAAGTTAACTATTATCATTAATCAACCAATGTTCAATACAAGAAGGATAAGAATAAAAAATACGGTGACTAGCCCAAAAATAAGCCTCCTTAGCTAAACTATGAGCACCCCATGTTCGCTTGTCTCCTAACAAACTTCACATCGAAGTTGAAATGTAAAGATAACTGATAAATAATATTATAAACAATGGCATAGAATTTCGAATCACCATGGTCCGGAGACGATAGAGTTTGCATTAGTGTAGATGAGTTGGACTCCAATAGAACCCGATCTCATCTGTTCGCATCAGCAAAGTGAAGGGCCTCGAGTAAGGCTACTGCATCCCCCCTCAAAAACTATAATATTTGCCCTCTGCCATTTCGTTTGAGCCCGGATAAACTATCCGCTGGAGTCTCTAGCACAACACGCAAAAGATGTAATATGGTTATGGTCATGGAACGCAGCATCCACATTGCACTTCAACCACATCTCGCTCAGTTTCTCCCAAACTGAGTTGTTACGTTGCACTATACTTTGTTCGTGTTGTACAACCGATGGTGAGGGATGTTTATGAACCTCTTGCCATTGTTGCCAAGCATCTAGTGTCGTTCTCGCAATGCTCGTTGAAGTATGATGAGCGTCATTCCAAATGACATCATTTCGTGCAGCCCAAATTTGCCAAAGAAATAAAGCCACCTGACCAACAATGTCTCGGCTTTTTGAACGACATATATCAAAGACAAAGTCTACCAAACTTCTCACAGTTCAAACTCGCGGTTGGAACATAGTCGCAAGCCCTGCCCAATACAAACTCTCACGCGCCACCGTACAACCCACAAAAGCATGCCAATCATCCTCAACAACTGTTTCAGACAAAGGACATATCATCTCACATTGTACATGTCGTGATTGTAATCGAAGGAGCGTCGGAACACACTCTCTACAAATCCTCCATAGCAAGTTACGATTACAAGCTTTATGAGGGGAATTCACCTTCCAGATTTTATGTCATTCTCCTTCAACATGGAATCGATCAGTATGTAGCAACTCTGTCATAACTAGTTTATAACCAATCTTAATAGTATACCTCTCATTACGTTCCATCATCCACGTTATTCTTTCATTCTGAACTTCCACAAACAGAGGTGTGTCAAGAATATCAAATTGGTATCATTTAAATCAATATTTTAATTGTAAAAGTGAGTAGGATCATTAACATTTACTATAGACATACGACGTTTGTAGTATTTGGAGTTTTAAACATTTTTGAAGTATTAGATTACGGGTAGTCTATATTAGAATTTCTAAAATAAAAAAAGAAAACTTTGAAAGTGGATATTTTTTCTTTAGAGTGAAACTAATTTTAGTCCTTACGAAAAATTGCAAGATCCAAATTAATTATTGAGAAGAAGGAAAAGACAATTTTTAGTCTTTGAGGATAATAAGCCATAACAACTTAGTCTGCATTATTTAATTAGTACAAGTAGTTTAGTATGAGAGACATAATTAATAGAAATATTAGATGATGATAATCATAATCATAGCAAAAAAGTTTAAGAGTGTGTGTTGGATGAGGTAATTGAAATTTTTTAAAGAATTTAAAATTTTAGGCAATCATGATGTTTTTGAAGGGACTTATAATTAGAGACGAATATAATGTAAAAGAAAATGCACAATAATTATGATGTTTTTGTGAAAAATTAATTATACAATTGAAAATTTAAAAAAGGCCATGTTAAAAGCGACAAGATAAAAATATGAGAAGCTAATGCTATATTAAGGGGAAAATATAGTAAAATAAAAAAAATGTTAAAAAAATTTATTTTAGTAAAAAAAAAATTGTGGCATAAAGATGATATATATCTCATTCTCCATCAAGAAGAGATACTTTGGTACCAAAAAACCCGTGAGTAATGGGTGAAATTTGGTGACAAAAATAGTTCTTTCTTCCATTCTCAAACCATCATTGGAAGAAACAAGAATAGAATTCATAACCTTCAACTTCCCAATGGTTTATGGTCCTCAGATACAACTATTCTTCAAGAGGAGGCCCTAAAATATTTCAAAAACCTTTTATGTGGGAATCACCATCATCACCATAACCATGTCTTCAATGAATGTATCCACCCCACCCTAGAGGATGCCGACAGAAATACTCTCGCTAGCCCCATAACCAAGAAAGAAGTGACTGCCGCTCTTCACTCCATGAAACCCTACAAAGCCCCTGGTTCGGATGAGTTTCAATGTATCTTCTTTAAAAAATATTGGCACATTGTTGGAGATGACGTCTTCAACCTTGTTCACTCAGCCTTCCACACCGGCCATATTGACCCCTACATTTCTGACACTCTTATAGCCCTCATACCCAAGGCGGACCCTCCCACCACTTACAAAGACTTTCGCCCCATTAGCCTATGCAATATCATCTACAAAATCATCACCAAAGTCCTTGTTCATCGACTGAGACCTATTCTTAGCAATATTATTGGTCCCTATCAAAGCAGTTTTCTGCCTAGTAGGGGCGCTACTGACAACTCAATTGTTTTGAAGGAAATAACTCACTTCATGTGCGGGTCAAAGAAGAAAGATGGTTATGTGGCTTTCAAAATTGATCTGGAGAAAGCCTTTGATAATGTCAATTGGGGTTTTCTCCGTTATTGTCTTCAAGATTTTGGATTCCCAGATGCCACTATCAATCTCATCATGCATTGTGTTTCTTCTTCAACTTTCTCTATTCTCTAGAATAGAAACAAGTTGCCTCCCTTTCATCCTACTCATGGGCTCAGACAGGGTGATCCGCTCTCCCCTTACCTCTTTATTCTTTGCATGGAAAAGCTCTCCTCAGCCATCAACAACGCCGTCAGTCAAGGGAATTGGTATCCTATCCAAATTTCAAATCGGGGGCCTAAGCTATCTCACTTACTCTTCACAGACGACGTTCTCTTGTTTACTAAAGTTCGAAGCTCTCATCTTAGATTCATCAGAGATTTGTTCAATCGTTTCATCAAGGTTTCAGGGTTAAAAATTAATCTTCACAAGTCTAGAGCTTTTTATTCTTCAAGTACTCCTCATAGCAAAATCACCAATCTCACCTCTATATCTGGTATCCGAAGTACTACCTCTCTAGACAAGTATTTGACTTTCCCTCTTCTCAAAGGAAGTCCTAAAAGGAATGATTTTTTCTTCATCATTGAGAAAATGTAAACTAGATTAGCCTCTTGGAAGAACAAGCTTTTCAACAAACCGGATAGATTAGCCTTAGCTTCTTATGTTTTATCATCTATCCCTACTTATTACATGCAGATTAATTGGCTCCCCCAAAGCATCTGCGATAACATTGATCAAACAACCCGTAATTTCATATGGAGAGATTCTAACAATAGATGCATTCATTTGGTTGGTAGGGATAAAATAGCTAAACCAAAAATCATGGGTGGCTTGGGTATCCGTACAGCTAGAAGAATGAATATTTGTCTCCTTTGTAAATTGGTTTGGGACATGGTTCAACACTCCACCAAGCTATGAGTCCAACTTCTTACTGACAAATATTCAGCAGCCCCAAACTTTCTCCTCGCCACTAATCATCTGAGTTGCTCCTCCACCTAGGCATCCATTGTTCGCACAAAAAACTTGTTTTCCGCCGGCTATTCTTGGAGACATGGCAGCGGTGCCTCCTCCTTTTGGTTCATTAATTGGACCTCCACAGGTTACCTAGCCAACGCCGTCGCTTATGTCGACATTAATGACCTTCACCTCACTGTCAAGGATGTAATTAATTGTCCCACACCCCACACTAACATTCTTTACACCTCTCTTCCTACCGAGATTTCAAACAACATCAACAGTACCAATGTCACTTTCAATGATGCCATAGACGACACTTTTGTTTGGTATCACAACAAAAATGGAGTTTATACTGCTAAAAGCGGCTATGACTGGCTCCTCCTCTCCCACCCTGCCGCCAACACCACTGCAAACCCTCATGAATCTTGGACATGGATTTGGAATTTGCACCTCCCAGAAAAATATAAATTCCTTGTTTGGCTGGCCTGTCATGATGCCACTCCTACTCTATCTCTATTATCGTATATAAACATTGCCCAATCAGCCGTGTGTACCCGTTGCAACCAACAAGATGAGTCCTTTCTTCATTGTATTTGTGACTGTCCTCACTCCTCCAAGATTTTGCGCCACTTTGGTTTCAATTCGGATGCTTTCTTTGCGGAAACAAGCACCTATGTTTGGTTAAAAAATGGTCTCACATGTACTCAATGTTTTACCTTCTCAGCAGGTGTTTGGTGGGCTTGACGTCACCGCAATTTAATGTGTCTCAACAATAAGGAGTGGTCTCTTAATCGTCTTGCATTCAATATTCAGAACTCTATTGATGTTAACCACGCATCCTTCCTGCATAACTCTCTTTCTCACGCCACCGACACCGTGGTAAAATGGAGTTGCGACAACCACTCTTGTTATATTCTCAATGTTGACGGGAGTTGTCTTGGCAACCCTCAGCGTACTGGATTCCGCGGCCTCCTTAGGAACAGTGCGGGATTATTTATCTTTGGTTTCTTCGGGAACATTGCCAACGCGTCTGATATTCTTTTGGCCGAGCTCCACGCCATCATTCAAGGTCTGCGATTGGTTTCATATATGGGAATATCCTATTTCGTGTGCTACTCTAACTCTCTCCACTCTGTTAGCCTCATCAACGACCCTTCCATGAATTTCATGTCTATGCCACTCTCATTGAAGACATAAAGGACCTCATCATTACCAGCAAGACTTTTGTTTTTCACACTCTCCGTGAGGGAAATTATTGCGCAGATTTTTTTGCAAAGTTGGGAGCGGCTTCGGATTCTGTGTTGAAGATTCATGCCTCACCTCCTGATGGGATGATTCAGCTGATTAAAGATGATGCTTGAGGAACTCTCTTCCCAAGGAACTAGTTAGCCTCTGTTCTTTTTTCTTTTTTGTTTTCTCTGCTTTTCGTTTCTTTCCCCCTTGTAACCAAAAAAAAAAAATGATATATATATATATATATGAAAATTCTCCTCGTCAACTTCGTTTACCTAGATATCCTAAAAAAGAATTTTGTTCTCCTAGCTCCCTAAAAAAAAAAAAAAAAAAAGAATCAAAATAAGACTTTGTTTCCTAGCTAGCGTAAAAAACAATTCAACCATACCCATTTATCAACAAAATAAAATGGACCATACCTTAAATATTGACCCATAAATTTATGTGTAATGGTCTTTCCCCATTGGATACGTCTAGATATACATGCATATATCTCCTTCCCATTAGTTTCCTAGTGTCCGAGTTTTTCTTCCTCAACTTTAGTGTTTTTTCGTTTCTATACATGAAATTAAACGAGTAAGGATCTTGTTAACCAGAGTTTTTAGATATTGGTTAAAAAACATATGAATAGAGACTTTATTTTGAAAAGAGTTTCTAAACAGTGCATTGGAAATTGAAAATAATTGTATAATTTTTTTATGCAAACTTGTTTACGAGTATTTTAGTATTTTAAGTAATTTTTCAAGGAGACTCATAAACATTATTTTTTTTGTCAAATAGCCTGGTGGCTAGAGAAATTCACCTTAAAAACGAATAAGTGGGGTTAGGGGTGTTCGCGGTCCGGTTTGGATCGGTTTTGAGGTTAAAAATCAACCGATCCAAAATAAAAATCACGTGCGGTTCGGTTCGGTTTGGATGATTATGTTAAAAAAATCCGAACCGATCCGATCCAAATATATGCGGTTTAATTTGGATCGGTTTTTGGATATCCAAAGTGTAACATGTAATTTTTTTTTTAATATTAATATTACTCATACACAATAAAATAATAGGTTTGATACAAAATATGACACAAATTTATTAAAAAAGTTAACATTACACAATGAAAATGATTGATTATATTTGAAATAGATGTAGTAGTAATAATATAGATTAAATTAATGCAATATATAAGATTAAATACCAATAAGCAATATATTAGTGCAATATATAATACTAATAAAATAATAAATAAGTATAAAAATTTACTTTTGCGGTTCGGTTTGGTTCGGTTCGGTTTTGAAAACGCAATCCGAAATCCGATCCGATCATAGCGGTTTTTCCAAAACAACATCCAAACACATCCAAAAATATTCAGTTTTTTGCGGTTTTCGGTTTTTTTTGGATCAATTTGCGGTTTTATTTTGGATCGGTTTGGATTTGAACACCCCTAGGGTGTCTGGGGTTCGAACCCCAACCCCTGTACATATTGTGTATTATCCCTTACCAAATGAGTTAAGCTCATGGGGACAGACTCATTAACATTATCAAACATATAAAACACCATTTTCTTTGCAAATAATCTTTTTACTTTTAAGTGAAACTAATTTTATTCTTAAGAAAAACAATAAGTTCAAAATTATTGCTTGAGAAGAAAAAAACTTATTTTCAGTCTTTAAGGAAAATAAACGAGAACAACTTGGTCTCTTTTTCTTTTTTGATATATAGAACAACTTGGTCTTTACTTTATTCAAACTTTGTTTGGTTCATGAACAAAAATTAGAGAAAAGAAAATATAGTGAAAAGAAGTTAAAGTGAATGACAAATCTTATTATTATTTAGTAGTCTAATATGAGAGAAAATAAAAGAAAATGAAGGTAAAGTCGGTCCTAGTTTTCCCTCTCTATGTCATCTCTTTCATTTTCTTCATTGACAAGGTGGTTTTGAGGACATATTTTGATCCGAAATCACTCATCTTCATCTTTTTCTCCTTATTTCAATTTACATAAGTTATTGTCGCATAGATCTAATTATTTTTCTTTGTGATTTCATCGTCTAAATGTGGCGATATATTGTTCATTATTTTGTGCGACGTTGTTTGATTTCTCTTCTTATAATTGTGGTGTTCATTTGTTTTATATTGAAATATCAACTTTATTCAATTGATTTTTTTGATGAACCGGTCAACTGAAAGAAACTAAATACTACCTCCGTCCCTAATTATAGGGCCCTTTTGAAAAAATAACGGGAATTAAGATAGTGGATATTTGTATTAAATATGTTTGTAATTAGTATTGTTTTTACAATTTTATCCTTTAAGAGAGAGATGATTTATGTTTTCAACATGTTATTTATTGTTGATTGAAGAATAATATGTATATTTAATAGGGGCATGTATGTAAAGAAATAATTAATGTAGTTGGAAATAGCAAAGGAGTCTTATAAAAAGGGACACATTTTTTTTTTAAAAGGGTCTTATAATTAGGGACGGAGGTAGTATCATTGATTTCGTTTCTATCGGTTCATTTATAAAGAAAAAAACATAAAACCAAATCAAATTAATGTAAATTAATTGACTTTAACATTTTTTTTAATGATATGTTGCAGTCCCTAAGAGGAAGAAACTAAACGTTGTCAATGAGTCAACTTTAGTGTTTCGTTTCTAAACATGAAATTAAACGAATAAGGATTTTGCCGTGCTCTTAGGATATTGAATAAAAAGCCATTAATAAAAACTTTGTTACAAACTTAATTTTAATATTTTAATCAATATTTTAAGGGGATTCATTAACAATCTACAACATATACAACACCATTTTCTTTGCAAGTAATATTTTTACTCTTGAGTGAAACTAGTTTATTCTTAAGAAAAACTATAAGTTTCAAATTAGTGCTTGAGAAGAAGAAAAAAAACTTATTTTTAGTCTTTAAGGAAAATAAACGAGATCAACTTGGTCCCTTTTTCCTTTTTTATAGATAGAACAACTTAGTCTCTTGATAGTTAATCCCTTGGTTGATGAACAAAAGATATAGAAATGAAAATATAGTAAGAAGAAGATAAAGTGAATGACAAGTCTTATTATTATTTAGTGGTTTAATATGAGAGAAAATAAAGGGAAATGAAGGTAAAGTCAGACCTAGTTTAATATCTCTCTCGATCATCTTTTTCATTGACGAAGTAGTTATGGGTTAAATTTTGACATGAAATCACTCATCTTTATCTTTTGATTAAATTATACTTCATTTTATCCAGAAGTCCTAGCTCAACTGGTAAAATGCCGAAATTGTTAGGCCGGATGCCATGACCGGGGTTCGAACCCCGGTACCTCCACTTGTGTGTGTAAGTTTATAATGGCTTTACCATTTTGTCTATCTACCAAAAAAAAAAAATTATACTTCACTCTCTTTAAAAATGCTTAAATTACACTCCCCTCCCCTCTTATGTTAAAATATACACTCACCTCCCTTGCAAAGTAAACTTTATAATCCCCTCCCTTATAAGATGCTTGAATTACATCCTCCTCCCTTAATAATTAAATATGTTCTACACTTTAATCTATTTAACATAAATAAATATTTTTATGATATATTTTAATTTTGAACCACCATTTAAGAAAAATTAATTCATTTCTTTATAATTTAAATGTCAATGATAATTAAACTTAAATATTTTGTTATTGATTTTATAATTTAGAGTATAAAATTAACTTTTAAATAACTCTATTTTATTGTCTTTAGTAATTTTTTACATATTTTAATTTCATTTTGGGTTGTTTCATATTTTATAATAGGGTTTAAAACTACATGTTAATGAAATTGTGAATAAAAAATAACGAAAAATATGTATTCAATTTTTTATTATATTAAAATAAACCCGTAATACAATTTTTTTCGAAATGTGTTAGATTACTATTATTTTTGCTAGATTATTAGAAATAAAAAAAATATTGAGGGAGTAAAGTGTAGATTTT
This sequence comes from Medicago truncatula, assembly GCF_003473485.1. Classification (NCBI taxonomy): domain Eukaryota; kingdom Viridiplantae; phylum Streptophyta; class Magnoliopsida; order Fabales; family Fabaceae; genus Medicago; species Medicago truncatula. The sequence goes on along the minus strand of NC_053048.1, from coordinate 1,629,057 downwards.
AACATAAGAGGGGAGTGGAATGTAATTCAAGCTTCTCTTAGGGGACTTAGGGGAGGGGGTGAAACGTTTTCTAATATGTTTTGAATAAGAGGGGAGGGGATGTATATTTTAACATAAGAGGGGAGGGGAGTGTAATTCAAGCATTTTAGATGGGAAGGGAGTTTAATTTACTCTTATCTTTTTCGCTCTATTTCATTTTAAAGAAGTGATTTTCGTCTTTGTAATTTGAAGATTTTTTGGTTTTGGACCTTTATGGAAAATTTCGCCTCATGTAATCTGAGAAAATTTTGGTTTACCTGCCAATAATTTGAGAAAATTTCGGTTACCCCTTGTTAATTTAAGAAAATTTCGATTTACCCCCTGCCATATCATCGATGTTGTACAGACAAAGTTCTTGAAGGTCCAAAACTAGAAATCTTCAAATTACATGGACTAAAACTAAAAAAAAATTACATAGTGAAAAATTAGAAATAACCTATATTACAGAGTGTAAAACACTATTAGCATAAAAGATCAACTATTCAATCGATTTTTAGATTAACGCAACAACTGAAACAAACCAATTATCATCGATTTAATTTGTATCGGTACCAAACTCAAATGTTGCACTCCCTAAGAATAGAGAAATGAGGTGAAGGTGATGTAAATTTGGGAAGCAAAGTAACAGAGAAAAATGCAAAATTGAGGGGCAATCGTCAAAACATTGAGAACATTACTTGAAATACACGCTGAAATTTTTGAACACCCTGAAACGTTGAGTTATCTCTTTTGAACCACTCAATGCTTGCTTAGTCCTCTCATCTCTATTGTTGGAGATTCTATGTTGTGTCCTCTCTCATAATTTAATGTTGTGAAGTACAATGACACACTCCGACATATTCATAATGTTGTGCATATATCATTCAACTTGCTCCTCTCCATCTATTTTTTTGTCTTTCTTCATAACTTCAACTAAATTTTAAAGCCCATAAATATGAAAAATCATCTCTCACTTCTTCATCTTCAAACCCAGAATACAATTTTCTTAAAGAGAATAATTTTTACATAATGTAATAATGTACTTCCTTAAATAATATATCTTCAATAAATAAAAATAAAAGCATCCTTCAAGAAAGAGCATGATCCACATATTCACATAATGTAATAATGAACTCATTCTTGGTGCAGCAAAATATATACCAACTAAACCAGAATTTACACATTATGATTTTGATGTTGTAACTCTTGAAGAAATAAATAATCAAACTCTAAGGACCAAACTTCCTCCTTACCCTCCTTGTGTTCCTAGGGAAATGTGTCTTGGATGTTGAACATGGTTTAATAGAATGAGCATTAGGAACAGCATTCTCAGTGACCATGTCAGAGTCTGAAACTTGATCTCGAGAAATCGATTTCTTCTCTTCAACTGATTCATTGGATTTCTCCTCAACCTGAATCATTACATTACAAGAAAACAAGAACATTATAAATTTAATTTAAAATGGCAGCAATAATCCTATTACGCAGAGTAATTGGACAAAGTTTTTCATTCTAACATGCAACCTTAGTAGATGAACAAACGGGTCCATGATTAATAACATTATTGTTATCAACTCCAAAATTTAAGTAAAGGCACTGGTGTTGTCAAATAGCAGCTATAGCATTGCGAAATTTGAACAAATTGTTACTTTCCCACAGTACGCTATAACACTCTAGTGTAGAAGAATTTGAACAAATAACAATTTTCTGCGATCCACAATTAATAACACTTAAAAGTACACAACAAAGAATACAGATAACATGGCTGGGTTATGACCGGTCGAGAGTATTTTACTATACACGTGCATAAGAAAATTGTAAAATCACTCACCAAGACACCAATGACATTTTTTTGGGATAACAAAAACTGGATTATAAATGTTTTCTGGCATCTTAATTCCTGTGAATTTTGAACAACTTTCTTCATGGATAGAATGCATAATAGAAACTAAACAAAACCAAGAGCATATGGTGTAGGCAGTGGAAACTTATGCAATAAAAATGGAAAACACGAATGACATACAAATTGTTGAAATAACTTTCAAATAATAAAGCTTACATTTTCTCCCTGAACCTCAAACTGGTTCCTATTGGCAGATTCGATGGAAGGAGTTATCCCTTCTCGAGTTGATAATGCATTGTCAGTCATAAGTTGATCTTCCGCAAATAACTCAGATTTACCGGCAAAACTACCTGGAACTGGAATTTCTTTACCGGCAAAAGAAGCAGAATTATGGACAGAACGATTAAATCCATTAGACGGCCCAATTATGTTTGATTGAGTTGCAGAACAGAACTTTCCTGGATTTTCATTTTTCACGGTATCAATCCGAGTTTTCAAATTCTCGACTTGCGACAACAAAGCTTCAACATTTTCAATCATGTCAACGAAGGATTTATCATTATCTTTTTGATGATCTACAGATGACCACATATCGTTTAACTTGATCTCCCCAATATTATCAGCATTACCTTCTCATATCAATGAAACAGAACATAGGATTAAAAATTTAGAATCTCATGGAATGTAGAAACATATAGCAATTGATTAAAACCAGTTTGAAAAATGTTTATAATCATATACTCAATAAACACATGTAAGTAAAGATGAATATTCATGTAACTCTTGAACCTTGTTTGATTCACACTTTAACAGAGTCAAATCTTGTTAGTTAAATTAAAAAACATTATATTATGGCTACTTACCCACGACATCATCATGAAAACCTTCTACGGGACCATCATGAGCTTGGTTTTTATTCTCTGGACAGCAGAAGAGAGAGAAAAGATTAGGATCAAAGCAAAATACACTGGCAAAAGAAAATACTACAACAAACCAAGTAATTTCATACCATAGTACGAGAAAAAACAATGGTTAGACATATATGATGATAAATCACATTCTTCAGCTCTTTTCCTGTTCTTTCTCCACATTACTTTAGTCCTTTGAATTCCCTCAGATCTAGGTACTGACTTGACACCAAAATCATCTACTGCAAACTTCAAAAAATCAAACTGTTTTTGTTGATCGATAGCCGCAATCTCTTTTACGTATTTCTGTGCTTGAGAGTTGAGTTTCTTTATTTTCAACTCGATCCATTTAGAGCGCCACATTATAGGAAAGATGTACCTCCTCCAATGATCAGTTAACTTTTTCTTTCTGAATAGTTAAACAGAAATACCTTTAAACACTGACACAGATAGTTAACAGTGTAAAAGTTTAAACACAACTAGATGAAATCCTTATAAAAAAATACATAACAGCCAAAACAAGGTAATTTGAAAATACAAATATGACATTTATGATGTATCACAAACTTCAATCATGAGAACCTATGCACAGACACATACACCACTTATGTCCGAAATGTAGAACACTGACACGGATATATAGTATTAATAAATATAAAAGCATGATATATAAAAGATAAAAATGAGGTGAAATTTGATGATTCACATAGTCAGAAATATCCACAAGTTATGAATTACAGCAACGAAATCGTACAAAATAAGCAAAACACATCATAAAAAATGTGTCCCTTTCCAGCAGAACAATGTCCCGAACATGTTGGTGTGAAATAAAAAGAACATTTTATTTGGACGCCTAAATGAATTATCCGAACGTGTCGTACGGGTGTCAGTGTCCGAAACATGTGCACAGGACACACACAAAACAACTCATAACTGCAATCCAATCCAATGTACATTCCTTCTGTATGAGTTTAGTTCTTTTTTTGTTAGGTTTTTCAATTTTGATTTACTGCTTCTTAATATTGGCCAAAAAGTATGAATTGAAATCGAGTCAATAACAGTAATCTTTTATCACTTGAAAAAACCCGAGTTTGAATCCTGGCTGAAACAATCTTTGGCCATACTTACTTGCCTTCCGGATTATCAAAGACCCCTTTCCCTAAGAACCAGAGAGTTAAGACCACAAAAACAACAACCAAACCCTATAGTGGGGTCGACTACATCGATCAAATTACGCCGTAATGTTCTATCATAAACCATATTTTGATCCAACTCATTAATCTCTAGATCTTTCTTAATAGTTACTCTTATAGTTTTTCTAGGACTACCTCTGCCTCTAGCAATCTGACTATCCTCCATCTGATCTACTCTCCTTTCTACAACATCTACACGACTTCTCTCTACATGCTCAAACAACCTCGGAGTTATGCTCCAATCGGTGAAACCATATTTAAAAAGTAAAACAAACAAATAAATGCAAAAAATAAAAAACTAGATGAAGCAACCATGGTTAAACCTAGTTCAATCCTGGTTCAACTAGAGTAAGGTACAACCGAGCTCAAACCAACCAGCAAACTGCCCAGTTCCTACTTCCTAGTTCGGGCCAATAACTAAAACATTGAGAAACATACCTCAATAGAAGTGGCTGTCTCCACACCTTATGCCTCCGCTGCGATTCAACCTCCTCAGAATCACCGAATGCAGAATCAGAACTAGTGTCTGTATGACCAAAAGAACTAGAACTTGAACTCTCAGTAACAGTAAGATCCACACAATTATCTTCCACACCCTTGAAACCAGAATTCCCAATTATATTAACTTCCACATTCTCCTCATCTCTACAAGACAACGACGGAATCTCTTCAACCACATTTTGTTCTTTTTGTTCTGAAATTGCAACAGAAGATTCAATATTTGTTACATTATTCTCTTCTTTTCCAAGGTCACCTCCTTCTACTATCTTGTCAAGTTCCAATTCTGGGCCAGTTTTTTCACTCATTATCTGTTCAAAAACCATAGCTAAAACTTCATAATCGAAAAAAATCAATATAATCATAGACCCATATGAAGAAATTGCATGCAAACAATTATAAAATCATCAAAATCAAAACTTTCATACAAAAAATCATGAATACAATCAATGAAATAAAAGAAACAACTTCATGATTGAAAAATTGATTTCTCACAAACCCATACGAAGAAATCACATGCTATCAATTGTATAATCATCAAAATCAAAACTTTCACCAAAATCATGAATAACATCAAATAAACATTACATGTTTATGCAACAAAAATAATGCACAAATCAATGAAACAAAAGCAACACCTTCATGATCAAATAAAACAGCATAAACCCATGTGAAGAAATTGCATAAAATCATCAAAATTGTGCAAATTTCACATAAAAAAGTGAATAATAATAAACAAATAAAATAATTATGGAACAAAAATAATATAAAATATCATAAAATCGTGCGATACGATGAACAAAATTCAATTACCATAAAACCTTGAAACAAGGAAGAAGAAGAACATGGGAACAAAAAGAACACTTACAATTGAAAGCTGTCGCTACTCGATTGTGTTGTGAGCGACAGTGGTGAAATTCCCTTGCTGTAAAAAATGTAAAATATTCTATCTTTTGATATAAATTACTTTTGATAAATTATTATTTTTAAATTTTAAGTTTGATAAAAAAAAAATAATAATCGTTTTAAATTCTATCTTTTTCGTCAAGCAGCTTATTTGTTATAATTTCACCGGTTAAATTGAATTAACGAGAAATCCAGAATTCGAACATTGATTCTCGTGTGTATAATATAATGTTTCTATCAACTAAGTTATACTTACGAGTATTAAAATTCTAAAATGTATCATAGTATTGTGTAATAAATTATTTTATAACATATTTAATATACAATGTGGAAGTAAAAAGTTTTATTTTATAATGTAAAAGAGTTTTATAAAAGATGTAATTATTTAAATAAATTATTTGGTTCATATATATTGTCGATGTAAAGTGTAGTTTTATATAGTCACTACAATTGTGCGTAAATGAAACTCGCTTCATCTTTTTTTTTTTTTTTTTTTTTTTTTTTGCAAAATAGGGTGCTGCAAAAAGCTAGCAACCCACAAAGGATATATAAAAAGAGTAAAAGATACAAAGAAGAGGGAGGGGACCAAATCAAAAATTTAATAATTGTGTCATTATGAGTATAATTCAGTTGTTAGAGACAATTCAATAAAAAAATTTAAAAAAATATTAGAAAAAAGAGACAATGCCAATAATAGTGGGGTTTAAACATTAATTTATTGCTTATTCATTTTAAAGAGTGAAATTCTAACTACCAGACCATTTGATAAAAAAAATAAAATTAAAGGTATTGTCAATCAGTGTCTTTAGGAGAATGGTTAAGGAAATAAAAAAAAATGGTAAGTTTACATAAAATTCAACAATTTTTTAGTTTTTCAAAAATCAAATTTATCACTTTTCACCGTTTCTCAATACAATTTTTATAAATTTATCATCTTAACCAATGTCCTAAGTACATTAATTATTGTTAGTTTATCAATTACTAAAGTTTAGATGTATTAGCCTCTCTCCCACAAAGTCACTTCGTTGGCAAACTTGTTCTTATATCTCTAGGTAGCCCGTAGCCCTCAGGGTCAAGTTCCAAACTCAAAATCTTAAAAAGAGGTTCAATGATTTCTGCTCTTCTCAGTAAGTTTCGTTCTCATTTAGCTAAACTGATTAAAATACTTATGCGTTAGTTAACTAATGTATCTGTAAAATTAATTGACTTAATTTTTTTTTTACACATGCTTGACTTTACTCGCGCCGCATGAGTTAATTCACACAGGTGTTAACCTAATTTTTTAGGTCTGCAACAATTTAACCTAATTTTTTTTTCGCACATTTGCTTTATTAGGTTTGCAATTATTTAACCTAACAAATTTCATCTAAAGAAAATGAATTGCACCAATTTCATTCATATCCTCTTGTTTTTTTATTTTTATTTTGAAGAAAATATTTTCTACACTTATATGATGTTACACGCTTGTTCTAGAAACTATGAGCATATCAATGATCACGTTTGATACCTTCTATTTTATATATTTTTTTCACAATATTTTGTATACTTATTTAATACTAAAAAAATGGATCGCACCAATTTCATTTCTATCCTCTTGCCTTTTTTTTTTTTGACAATATTTTGTACACAATACTAGAAAAATTCATCGCACTAATTTAATGCCTTTTTTCTACCATAATTTCCATGTAAACTTGGTTATATATACCAAGCATTAACGTATTTCTCTAAAAAAAAATAAAAACTCCTAAACTGTATAAAAATTTCACACATAACACAAAAATCATATATTTTGATATTTAGAGCTTTACAAATGGAAAGACATGACCTTACAAATTATTTTTTTCACCGTTCCCAATTATATATTGCATTTTACTGTTCGTATGTCAATCCCTTTACAATAAACCCGAGCGGAGCACGGGTCAAAAATATAGTTTTTTATAAAACAGACAAGGTATGGATAAATATATTATTAATGACCATTTTTACAAATAATCCAATTTTTTTTTTTTTTTTGAATAAATACTACCTCCGGTCCTATTTATAAGAGAAATTTAGGTCAACAAAAGTGAATGTATTTGGACTGAATTTTTAACTAGATACATCAACTTTTGTTGACCCAAAATTCTCTTATAAATAGAACCGAAGGGAGTATAATCTAAAAATTTAAACTTCATTTTTTGATGTTATAATATCAAACTCTCACTGTTGAGATGACACCATGTATATAACTAAGTTTAAGATAAATTTTATAATTGATAATCAATTGTATTTATCAACTATGAATCAATTTTAATAAAATTAGTATATACCACACTTTCATGTATACTCCATCCGTTTATAAATATAAGCAAAATTTATTTTTTAGGTTCATTCAATTAATGAAGTATGTGATCCATATTATGAACCACATACATCATTAATTGAATGAACCTGAAAAGTAAAATTTGCGTATATTTAGAAACGGGTGGAGTATGTAATAATATAAGCTTTATTTTGAAGAAAACGTTATTTGTTAAAGTGATTTTAAGAATATTAACTATTTAAAAAAGATATTGTGACACCGGTCGTGGATCGAGATGCAGATGGTAACATGGTTTTAGTTGTGCATGAGAACACACACAACAATCCGAGAATATAACATGACATGAAATTATGGCGTCGTATTCGTGAATATGATGAAAAAGCAGCCGAGATGCCGCTCAATGAATGTCTTCTATTGGAATGCCCGTGGTTTTGGTGACTCGACACGGAAATTGCATAAAAAAAATTATTTGTTTCCTAAACCAGTGGTTTTTTTTTTTTGTTGAACCTATTCCCTCGCTTCAGGATACGGTTTGGTTCTCGGTGTTGCCTCCCGCTTCGCAGATTGAGTTCTTTACGGATCGTTGTGGTATGCTATGCCTAATTACAAGTTTCCTTAGGCAGTTGTTGTTGTCTGTTTATGTTTTTTTGTTGTCTGTTTTGAGGGTTTTTTTTGGCTTAGTACGCCCTCTTGTATATTTTTCCCCCTTTGTTTAATAAAACTTTATTTGAGATTAGCGGCAGAGGATGAGGGTTCTTCAAGGTGTCAACATAGTTGATATGTCATTGCTTCCCCTTGATGCATGTCTTTGCTCCTGGCTTAGAAAAAAAAGTTATAACAATTATTTAGTTATTACAACAACTAACAATATTTTTTTACAGCTTAAAAAAACCATATGTATTAATAACTCATTTAGGTTGGTCTGGTGACGTTGACTTGAAATCTTAGAGTGTGCTCTCAAAGTCTTAGCTTCAATTCTTCCTGATACCAATTTTAGTGGACTAGTTTGATTTCTAAAAAAAATAAACAATGTTTTTTTAATTGTAAAAGAGTTGTTAGTTTTTTTTTTTTTTTTTGCTTTATTTATCACTATATTTTTTTAACTTGAACATATAACATTCTAATCAATTGACGTTCAGTAAATAAATAACTAATAATTAACAATTTAATCATATATCTGTCCAAATTTTTCTTTTGATTTCCTATTCTCCTGTGCAACTTATTCTCCTGTTTTTAATTCTTTAACTCACTGGTTTTCCTCTCTCTTAATTTTCTTCCCAATTTATTTATATATATTTAATATATTGACTTCTCTCATTTCCCTAGAGTTTGCTCTTTGTCTTTTTTGGTTGCCACCGTGTTGTTGTGATGAATGGCATATAGTTTTGGTGTAGTGACACTTGAAACTTTAGTTGGAAGGAAACCTGGAGATATATTGTCATCACTTCAATCAACATCGACACAAAGTATCAAATTATGTCAAGTATTAGACCAACGTCTTCGACTTCCAAATAACGAAATAGTTATACGTGACATAATTCATGTTGCCGTGGTAGCATTTGCAAGTTTAAATCTCAATCCTCGTTCTCGACCAACAATGAAATGTGTATCACAATGTTTTGCCACTGAGCTGACACCGTTAAGCCTTCCTTTGAGTGAAATTTCAGTGCAGCAACTAATGAGTGAAGAACTCGAAGCATTATTTTATATTGGGACCCCTTGAAAGAAAAACTTCGGAATGAATTAAGTTGAGTGTGTCTTTATTCAATAATAAGACATTGCTCAGTTGGTAGGGATATTGCATATTATATGCAGGGGCCGGGGTTCGAACCCCGGACACCCCACTTCTCTACAATTAAATTGTGTGAGCTCTAACCACTAGGCTACTTGACAAAAAAAAAAAAGACATTGTTTTTTGAGAGAAGTAAAACTTTGTTGTTATGATATATCAAACATAAGTATATATGTATTCACATTTCTGTTTTTGTATAAAGTTAAACTACTTCTGTTTCAATTATTATGTTAATTGAATTAATTAAAAGATAAAGGTATTGCAATTGCTTCAATCAAAATCTCAAGGTTTACAAATTCAACAAAAAAAAAATTCTTGATGTACTTGGTGATTATTACTTCAATGTGTTAAACCAAACAACTATTCTCGTCCCTGAATTTGAATTATATATGCACTGAAGCATAACATAGTCAACTTATCAGAAGCATTGCCTTGTCATAAAGTGATTTTGACTTTCAAGCACAGAAATATTTAAAAGAGATTGCTGCTATATATTGATAAAAAAAAAAAAAAAAACAGTTTGATTTAAGAGTTACATAGATATTCATCTTTACTTTCATGTGTTTAGAGTATATGATTCTACATTCCACGAGATTCTAAATTTTTAATCCCACGTTCTGTTTCATTGATATGAAAAGGTAATGCTGATAATGTTGGGGATAATGATAAATTGTTCATTGACATGATTGAAAATGTTGAAGCGTTGTTGTCCCAAGTTGAAAATTTGAAAACTCGGATTGATACCGTGAAAAATGAAAATACAGGAAAGTTCTGTTCTGCAACTGAATCGAACATAATTGGGCCATCGAATGGATTTAATCGTTCTGTTCATAATTCTGCCTCTTTTGCCCGTAAAGAAATTCCAGTTCCCAGGTAGTTTTGCTGGTAAATCTGAGTTATATGCGAAAGATCAACTTATGACTGACAATGCATTATCAACTCGAGAAGGGATACTCCTTCCATCGTACCGTGGGAAAGTAACAATCTGTTCAAATTCCGCAATGCTATAGCTTCTATTTGACAACACTGGTACCTTTAATTTTTGGAGTTGATAACAATAATTTGATTAGTCATGTACCTGTTTGTTCATCTACTAAGGTTGCATGTTAGAATGAAAAACTTTTCCAATTACTCTGCGTAATAGGATTATTGCAGACATTGTAAATTTAGAATGTTGTCATTTTCTTGTAATGTTATTGTTGAGATTGTCTTCAAATTTGTGGTCTGGAAGAACAGGGAAATCGTGACACGATTTTGGTATCGTGACACGATTTCGGGTGCCGTGAGCTAGGTTGCAGGGGTGCAAAATCGTGACACGATTTGGGAAAATCGTGACACGATCGTGAAACTTGCTCGTTAAGTATCCTTGATAAGGACTGGTCGTTCCTTGGGACGGACGCAAATCGTGACACGATTGGGAAAATCGTGACACGATTGGAACAGAGGAAGACTAGTATTTATGTGTTCTTGTGCAGATTTGAAGGAGAGAGTTGGAAGAGAGAGAGACTTGGGGAATCAAAGGGGAAGCTCTAGGGTTTAGGGTTCTTTGATTAGAGTATCTCTTGGGTTGAAAACATGGGAAACACCTTGTAGAGAGAATCATTGAGTGTCTTGGTGAGATTGGGAAAAGGGTAGAAATTAGGGTTTGTTCATAGTGAACTTGTCAAGCTAATTTCTTGTAACCTTTTGTATCCCTTTTGTAAGAACTCATTTGATAGTGGATTGGAGAGTACAATCTCTCCTCCAGAGTAGGTCAAGTTTGGACCGAACTGGGTAACCAATCTCTTGGTGTATTTGTTTTCTTCTTCCCTCTCCTTGTTTATCTTGTGATTGTTGCTTTGTGTTTCACACTTGGTTCCTAGATTAGATCTAGGTGGTGTTTTATTGTTTCTTGCTTGCACAATATACTCTGTTCGGTGGTTACCACTCTCCGTCGCTCCACACATCATTATTCTTTGTATTGGTGTGGTTCGATCCGACCTTGGAGGCTCGGGGATTCACAACAATTGGCGCCCACCGTGGGGCAACGGTAGTGATTTGGTTTAGTTTGTACCATGGGTTCAAAGTGGGATATTGAGAAGTTCACCGGGCTTAACAATTTCGGGTTATGGAAGGTGAAGATGCAAGCGGTGTTGATTCAACAAAAGTGTGAGAAAGCTTTGAAGGGTGAAGGTGCGTTGCCGGTCACCATGTCACAAGAGGAGAAGACCGAGATGGTGGACAAGGCGAGGAGCGCCATTGTCTTGTGCCTTGGGGACAAAGTTTTGAGGGATGTCGCGAAGGAACCAACCGCGGCATCGATATGGTCTAAGTTGGAATCGTTGTATATGACCAAGTCGTTGGCTCATAGGCAATTCCTTAAGCAACAACTCTACTCATTCAAGATGGTGGAATCAAAGACCGTGATGGAGCAATTGGCGGAGTTCAACAAGATCCTCGACGATTTAGAGAACATTGAGGTGCAACTTGAGGACGAAGACAAGGCTATACTCTTGTTGTGCGCACTACCGAGGTCATTTGAATCCTTTAAGGATACCATGCTCTATGGCAAAGAAGGCACTGTCACCTTGGAAAAAGTTCAAGCGGCTTTAAGAACCAAGGAGTTGACCAAGTCCAAGGAATTGAGAGCGGATGAAAACAGTGAAGGCCTTAGTGTGTCAAAAGGAAATGGTGGAGGTAGGGGCAGCCGAGGAAGCTCAAAGAGCGGAAACAAGGATAAGTATAAGTGCTTTAAGTGTCACAAGTTGGGACACTTCAAGAGGGATTGTCCGGAGGAAGATGATAGCTCCGCGCAAGTTGTGTCCGAGGAGTATGGAGATGCGGGTGCTTTGATGGTGAGTTGTTGGGAGGAAGGTGAAGGTGAGGGGTCTCACCTTGGTATTGATTCCTTGTAGACGGTGTGGTTCGTCTGGAGAGACGTTAAACACTCAACGTCAGCCTGGAGAGGCGGTGGTGAGAATACTCGTGGTTAGTCTGGAGAGGCGGTGATAACAATACTCGTGATCAACCTTTGAGTATCCCTTTTGTAAGAACTCATTTGATAGTGGATTGGAGAGTACAATCTCTCCTCCAGAGTAGGTCAAGTTTGGACCGAACTGGGTAACCAATCTCTTGGTGTATTTGTTTTCTTCTTCCCTCTCCTTGTTTATCTTGTGATTGTTGCTTTGTGTTTCACACTTGGTTCCTAGATTAGATCTAGGTGGTGTTTTGTTGTTTCTTGCTTGCACAATATACTCTGTTCGGTGGTTACCACTCTCCGTCGCTCCACACATCATTATTCTTTGTATTGGTGTGGTTCGATCCGACCTTGGAGGCTCGGGGATTCACAACAGTTATTGTTCAAGTTGAAGAGAAATCCAATGAATCAGTTGAAGAGTAGAAATCCATTTCTCGAGATCAAGTTTCAGACTCTAACATGGTCACTGCGAATGCTGTTCCTAATGCTCATTCTATTAAACCATGTTCAACATCCAAGACACATTTCCCTAGGAACACAAGGAGGGTAAGGAGGAAGTTTGGTCCTTAGAGTTTGATTATTTATTTCTTCGAGAGTTACAACATCAAAATCATAATGTGTAAATTCTGGTTTAGTTGGTATATATTTTGCTGCACCAAGAAATGAGTTCATTATTACATTATGTGAATATGTGGATCATGCTCTTTCTTGAAGGATGCTTTTATTTTTATTTATTGAAGATATATTATTTAAGGAAGTACTGTTTCTTGATGTACTTGGGAGATTATTACTTCAATAACTGAAAATACTGAAGGTGAGAAAAACACAAGAAGGGGGGTTGAATTGTGTTTTCTTTTTCTTAGAAAAATCTTCTTCTGATATCACTTCAGAAGCTGTTTGAGAGTGCTTCTGATGTGATAATACTTCAGATGCAATTAAATTGCTTCTGATGTATTGTTCAGAATCTGATATGCAGCGGAGTAAAAACAGAGTAGATATGTCTCAGAATCAGAATCAGGGTAACGTTCAGGGTGATGCTATTTCGGGAGGACATACTATAGACTTATCTTATGCAGTGACATATATACGTAGAACAATACATTAATTAAAGGCTAAAATATGGTTTTAGTCCCTGCAAATATGCCTCGTTTTAATTTTAGTCCCTGTAAAAAAAAAATTGTTTTTGGTCCTTGCAAAATTTTTTGTTTTTGAAAATAGTCCCTGACCCCACTTTTGTGATGATTTGCATACGTGACACATTATAACTGAACCAATTTTATAATTTTTGGTCCCTGCAAAATATTTTGTTTTTAAAAAAGGTCCCTGCAAATTTTTTTATTTTTTTAAATAGTCCCAGGAGGGACTATTTTCATAAACAAAAAATTTTGCAGGGACCAAAAACAAAATGTTTTTTTAACAGGGATTAAAATCAAAACGAGGCATATTTGCAGGGACTAAAACTATATTTTAGCCTTAATTAAAATATCAAAATTGGCGTGTGAGAATGAGATTGACCAACGAGCATATGCTAGTAGTCACACAAACATTATAAAGGTTTTTTTATGGTCATTCATTAGATCTAAAACAAAAATTTATGAACTATAGAAAAAATATATAATTTCAAATTTCCTTGGTCCAAAAATGTTGATTGCCTTTCTTATTATTTGCAGTTTGATTGTGGGAACTCAATCCGCTGCCACTGTGACATCTCAACTTCAAATGGAAGCAAATGCTATATCGAATAGTGGATGGTGGAACACCTCTGATGCACGATTCAATATCTCTGATCGTTGTAATTGGCATGATATATGTTGCAACGATGATGGAAGCATAAAAGCTATCAACATAGACCCTTGGAGATCTCCACTTGCAACACCCAACTTGTCTACTCTCAACTATTCTACTTTTAACAATTTAGAAAGACTTGTTATAAGGTCAGCTGAACTAGAAGGGACTATGCCAAATGAAATTGGTCATCTCTCTAAGCTCACTTATCTTGATCTGTCTAACAATTATATTGAAGGTCAGGTACCTCATTCACTAGGAAATCTCTCCATGCTCACTCATCTTGATCTGTCTGGCATTTATCTTCTAGGTCCAGTACCTACTTCACTAGGACATCTCTCCAAGCTCACTCATCTTGATCTATCGCGCAATCATTTTGAAGGTCGGATACCTCCTTCACTAGGAAATCTCTCCAAGCTCACTCATCTTGATTTGTCTGCCAATTATCTTAAAGGCTAGGTACCTCCTTCAATAGAAAATCTTAGACAATTAAACTACCTAGACATCTCTTTTAACAATATTAATGGTTCCATCCCTCCTGAATTGTGGTTGCTAAAAAATCTCACTTTCTTAGGTCTATCTAACAATAGTTTCAAAGGTGAGATACCTTCTTCACTAGGAAATCTCAAACAATTACAGAAGCTAGACATCTCTCACAACTACATTGAAGGTTATATTCCTTTTGAGTTGCGGTTCCTCAAAAATCTAACTAGATTAGACATCTCTCACAACAACCTTAAAGGTTCCATTCCTCATGAGTTGGGGTTCTTGGAATATCTCTCTTCATTAGATCTATCTCACAATAGACTTAATGGTAACCTGCCTACTTTTCAAACATATCTTACTGATTATGTAATTTACGTAGACTTCCGTCACAACCTCATTAGTGGTCAAATCCCTTCTCATATTGGATTTTATTGGTCACTTAATTTAAGCAATAATAATCTCACTGGAACAATTCCCCAATCTCTCTGTAATTTATTCAATTATTATGTGGACATTTCATACAATTGTTTGGAGGGTCCCATTCCAAATTGTCTTGATCATATGGAAAATTCTGATGTATGTTCATTTAACAAATTCCAGCCTTGGTCACCACACAAGAAAAATAATAAATTAAAGCACATTGTTGTCATTGTTCTTCCGATCCTTATTATTCTAGTCATAGTCTTCTTACTTCTCATATGTTTAAATCGTCATCATCATTCTTCTGAGAAGTTGCATGGAAACTCAACAAAAACAAAGAATGGAGATATGTTTTGTATATGGAATTATGATGGGAAAATAGCATATGATGACATCATCAAAGCAACAGAAGACTTTGACATGAGATATTGCATTGGAACAGGAGCATATGGAAGTGTTTACAAGGCACAATTACCATGTGGCAAGGTTGTTGCCTTAAAGAAACTTCACGGCTATGAAGCTGAGGTTCCATCTTTTGATGAGAGTTTCAGAAATGAAGTGAGAATATTATCAGAAATAAAGCACAAACATATCGTGAAGCTTTATGGATTCTGCTTGCACAAAAGAATCATGTTTTTGATATATCAATACATGGAGAAAGGAAGCTTGTTCTCTGTCTTGTATGATGATGTGGAAGCTGTGGAATTCAATTGGAGAAAAAGGGTTAACACTGTTAAAGGAGTTGCATTTGCTCTATCTTATCTTCATCATGATTGCAATGCTCCAATAGTGCATAGAGATGTATCTAGTAGCAATATATTTGTTAACTCTGAGTGGCAGGCTAGTGTTTGTGACTTTGGCACAGCTCGACTCCTTCAATATGATTCATCCAATCGAACTATAGTTGCTGGAACTATTGGATATATTGCTCCTGGTAAATTATATTAATCTTTGATATTCTTTCTTTCTTATTTTGTTTTTTTCTTCTTCATTTCTGTATGATGCAAAACATGCATATTCATAGTCCCGACAAATAACATACAGTTGTACTTACAAAGTTGATTATAACAAATTATATAGTTGCTTATATGTGTGTATGTGGACTCTTTTTAAATACTCATTGTGATTTGATCAATGCAGAGCTTGCCTATACTATGGTTGTGAATGAAAAGTGTGATGCATATAGTTTTGGTGTTGTAGCACTTGAAACTTTAGTTGGAAGGCATCCTGGAGATTTACTGTCATCACTTCAGTCAACATCGACACGAAGTGTCAAACTATGTCAAGTATTAGACCAGCGTCTTCCACTTCCAAATAATGACATAGTTATACGTGACATAATTCATGTTGTCGTGGTTGCATTTGCATGCTTAAATATCAATCCTCATTCTCGACCAACAATGAAACGTGTGTCACAAAGTTTTGTCACTGAACTTACACCATTAAGCATTCCTTTGAGTGAAATTTCAGTGCAACAACTAATGAGTGAAGAACTCAATGCATTATTTTATATTGAGAACCCTTGAAAGAGAAACTTGAGTGTGTTATTATTCAATAATAAAGACGTTGTCTTTTTTT
Source organism: Medicago truncatula (assembly GCF_003473485.1). Taxonomy (NCBI): domain Eukaryota; kingdom Viridiplantae; phylum Streptophyta; class Magnoliopsida; order Fabales; family Fabaceae; genus Medicago; species Medicago truncatula. Next base: position 1,612,372 of record NC_053048.1, on the reverse strand, counting down.
TCTTTCCCAAAAGTTGTTGAAAAATGCTGTAAAACTTTGTTGTTCTGATAAATCAAACATAAGTATATATGTATTCACATTTTTGTTTGTGTATAAAATTGAATTAAAAGATAAAGGCATTCACTACAATTCAAATCATAGATTTGCTCCAATTCAAATCGTAGTTAATGCGCAGTTAAAGCGTAGCAGATTTGCTACCTTTTAGGTGTGATTTAGCTGTCATACTGGCTGTAGCATGGAATGGGCAGCAAATTACCTAGCAAAATATTACCTAGCCAATCGGTAACTAATATTTAGAAATTCCTAGCTATTTTCAAACTAATACCAAGCAAAATACTATTCAAAATTTAGGTTTCCTAACTATTTGGCTAAGATATTGACAGAATAATTTTAAAGTAAATCTCTAGAAGAAATTACGGTTCGATATGAGCTACCAAAATTGGGTACATTCGTTGAAAATTGTGGCGCTATATGAAGCAACGGTGATTGATGGATTAGTGGTAAATTGCCGCGCAATCAAAATGAATTGTGGCGCGACCCTGACACTGAAACCTATTACACAAAACTCAATTGTCAAATCAGAAGAGGGTTTGATTTCCTAAGGTTCTTTATAAATAATGTAGAGACTATGTTCTTATGATTTATTTTTCTCAAAGACTAAAAATTATCTTTTTCTTCTTCTCAAGAACTAAATTGGATCTTGCAGTTTTCTTTAAGGACTAAAATTAGTTTCACCCAAATAAAAAAAAATCCACTTTCAAAGAAAATTGCATTTAATTTGTGAGAAATTCTAATATGAACCACCTAATACTTTAATTTTTCTTTAAACTCCAACGACAAAAGATATCGTCTGTCAATAGTATATTTTAATGATTCTAATTATTTTTACAGATGTGCAGCTTGTTTGGTTATGGTTATGTTGTATTTGGGTCTTGTGGAATGAAAGAAATAATAGAATTTTCAAGAACAAGGAATGCACCATTCACCAACTGTTAGATAAAGTCAAGTTACACTCCTTTTGGTGAATGAAGACTACTAATATTAATGTTCATTTACATTCTCATTTGTGGTGATCCAGACTGGTTGTTTGTATGGGATTTGCTAATTTATTTTGTTGTTGTTTCCTTGCTACTTGATTGGTTGTATATTGGTAAAATTTTGAACTCCTTTCTCGCACACCTGTGCTTTTACGGAGTCACCTTTGATCGTAATATATTTCATTTTTTATTGTTAAATTTTTTTTATTTTTACAAATGAAATAATAAATTAAATGACATCGGTTTGATTAAAACAAGAAAAAATAAATATATAGATCGTATTGAACCGATATTAATTTTGTCACACTCTTTATCTCTTTCACTCTTCACACTTTCTTGATACATTCAAACATGACCCATTGACGAAGAAAAACACACACGCTAAAGGAAACTAATTAATGCAGAAAACTATGGATCTTTTAAGTCTAGACGTAACCAGTGGGGAAAAACTATTATATAAAATAATTCACTCACAAATAATAAGAGAAATGTGCGGAAACAGATGAATCTCTAGAGTCTAGATTTGTCATAAATATTTTTTTTTTTTATGATAAGTACTCCCTCCGTCCTAAAATATAAACAAAAATTGGTCAATAAAAGTTCACGTATTTTGTTTAAAATTTGTACTAGATATATCAAAAATATTGATTTATTTTTGCTTACATTTTGAGACGGAGGGAGTATGAAAATTCCCCTCGATAACATTGTTATATTTGCTTTTCTCATGTATTTTCACCCTGGAGTAAATATTTTCTGAAAAGGAGTCTGAACTAATATGGTTAAATTTGTTTAATAATAATACATTTACTCGTTTTGGTCCGAAAAAGGTAAAGGGGAATGTTAACATGATTAAAACATGTGATTTTATTTTGTAGGAATTAAAAATAAAATTTGAAATATTTTTTGATTAATGCTTTTTTTAACATTCGTTCTTTTATTGAATGAAATTCATATAAATATGAAGATTTTAAAAATAAGTGTTAAAATGAGTATTTAAAACGGAGTACCTATAACACTCCTTTAAAAATACTTATGAAAGCTTATGAAATAAAAATATTAAAATGGTAAAGGTAAACCACATTGAATCAAAAGTCGTTAATAAATTTCAGGTAAAGTCGAAATGTTTGAACCCCATATTATGGGAAATTGGAAGAAGAAGAAGAAAGATGTTGTTAATTCATAGAAAATTGGAGAAGAAAACATGGGTATATTGGTAACTATACTTTTCATTGAAAAGTTAAAAATTGTGAATCGCTTTTCACTGTCGCAGAAGCTTTGAATTTCAGCTTTAGCAGAACCGGCGTTTTGGATCTAAAACGTGGTTTCACATATCTACTTTTCCATCATCCAAACAACACAAAAAATTGGGAAACGACGTTTGGCAAAAGTAACCCACGTTTTGAGCCAAAAAAAGTGATGTCAAACACATACTTTATCTAAAGTAACATCTTATATTTCTAAGACAACATTTTTATTTGTAGATTCTTTAACCACTACTCTGAGAACACAGATAGCAAGACTCTTATTTGATTAGTTTCATGCTTTAGAACAAAAAGCATACTAAATTTGACCCATTGACTAATAAACTAATGCACAAAACTTTATAATTGACTAAGTCAATAGGCGACTTGGAAAACACACACACGTCTAGTCTCTAAACGTAACCAGGGGGGAATTAAAAACCTTTACATAGAAATAACGGGTCCCTCTCAAAAAAGAAAAGTAATATGTGAGTCGAATACTACATCCGTTCTTTTTTAAGTGTCACTTTAAGATATTTTATACAAACCAATATATTTAATAAATGTTACTACTTTTGATAGAACAATGCATATTTTTACTATAATAACCTTATTCATTTAATCACTAACTTCATACATTTCTCTCTGTAATAAATAAGTAAGGATAATATTGGTAAAACAATATTTAATGTTGCATTGAACTTCGAAAGTGACAGTTAAATAGGAACAAAAAATTTCTCCAAAAGAGACGATTAAAAAGGAACGGAGGGAGTAATAACATAAAAATAGATAAAGTTTACCGTATATTTTTTCAACATTTTGTCGGTGAAACTCATAATTCTAACCATTTATGTGTGATATTTTTTAAATTTGGGAAATAAACTAGTTTTACTCAATAAAAAAATGAAAATTAAAACGAATATTTTTTTTGAAGTAATTTAGTGGCTAAAGCTCACACAATTTAAATGTGAAAAAGTGAGGTATTAAGGGTACTTAAAAGAGTGTCCATTACACTTATATAAAATAATTATGAATGATTATGACAATGAAATTAAGTAAAATGCATTGAACTCAAAAGGATAATAAATTCAGGTAGGTTGAATTGTTTGAGATTGTTCTTGAACTTCATATTAGCCCACAATCCTTTTTTTCGATGAACAATGTTAACGATGAGAATTTTTATACTCATGATAAAATGAAATTTATGGCAAATTTTGTTATACTAAAATGAATTTTGATTTATCATATTTTTATAATTTTCCTATATTTGTCACTCAATATAGCATTACCATCTGATTTTTTTTTCTTGCCGCTTTTAATATGGCTTCTTTTATAAAAATATGGCTTCTTTTAAATTTTGAAATGTATTAATTATTTTTTCACAAAAACATCTCTAATTATTATACATATTCTTTTATACTCTTTTCGTCTCTGAATATATGTAACAAATGGAGTACTATAACTAACTATAAATACTAGATAAATCAATTCATCCTCCTAATTGATAAATTTATACATTATACAAACTGTTAAAAAATTCAATAATATAATTAATTTTTTTATTTTTCGGGACTTTGATAATGAGATATATTATATTTAGTATCGAAAATGATACTTGAGAAGAATTATTGAAGAGCTTAATTTGACATAAAGTTGATGAACGTAAATGGAGGGGTAGATGCTTCAAAGCTTGTTTTTCACGTCCGCACATAAATTGTTAAAAGCATAAAGTTGTTCAAAGCTTGTTTTTCTTATAAATCATAAATGAATGTAAGGTTTTTGATAGTCATTCAGTAGATCTCAAAAACAAAAACAAAATAATAGTTTCAATTTCTTTGGTCCAAAAATGTGGATTGCCTTTCTTACTATTTGCGGTTTGATTATCGGAACTCAGTCTTCTGCTACTGTGACATCTCAACTTCAAATGGAAGCAAATGCAATATTAAATAGTGGATGGTGGAACACGTCTGAAGCATGCTTCAACATCTCTGATCGTTGTACTTGGGATGATATATTTTGCAACGACGCTGGAAGCATAAAAGCAATCAAAATAGACTGGGGAAGCAAACTTGCAACACCCAACTTGTCTACTCTCAACTATTCTGCTTTTAACAATTTAGAAAGCCTTGTTATAAGTGGAAGTGACCTAGATGGGACTATTCCAAAAGAAATTGGTCACCTTTCCAAACTCACTCATCTTGATTTGTCTCACAATTATCTTAAAGGTCAGCTACCTCCTTCAATAGATAATCTTAGGCAATTAAATTACCTAGACATCTCTTTTAACTTTATTCAAGGTTCCATCCCTCCTGAACTGTGGTTGCTGAAAAATCTCACTTTCTTAGATCTATCTAACAATAGATTCAAAGGTGAGATACCTTCTTCACTAGGAAATCTAAAACAATTAGAAGACCTTGACATCTCTAGCAATTACATTCAAGGTTCCATTCCTCTTGAGTTAGTGTTCTTGAAAAATATCACTACATTAAATCTATCTCACAATAGACTCAATGGAAACTTGCCTATTTCTCTTACAAATCTCACAAAATTAGTATACATTGATATTGCATATAATTTTCTCACAGGTATCCTTCCACCTAACTTCGGTCAATTAAAAAAGTTGCAAGTGTTGATGTTAAAAAACAACTCCATCGGAGGAACCTTTCCAATTTCCTTAACAAATATCCCTCTATTAGAAACCCTTGACATTTCTCACAACTCACTCATTGGTTACCTTCCTTCCGATTTTTTTACATTGACAAATTACAAAACTTCCATTGACCTCAGTTACAACCTCATTAGTGGTGAAATCCCATCCATGATTGGAAATTTTCGACAACTTCTTTTAAGCCATAATAATCTCACTGGAACAATTCCCCATTCTATTTGTAATGTTAATTTTATAAACATTTCCCAAAATTATTTAAGGGGTCCCATTCCAAATTGTGTTGATCCTTATAGAGTAATAGGGAACAAGGATTTATGTAGCAACATTCCATACAAGAAAATATACTTCGAATTCCAAACTTGTCTACCTCCAAAGAAAAGTAATAAAGTAAAGCATTATGTTTTCATTGCTCTTCCTATCCTTATTATTCTAATCTTAGCCTTATCACTTATCATATGCTTCAAATTTCGTCATACCTCTGTTAAGAACAAGCATGCAATAACAACAACAACAACAACAACAACAAATGGGGATTTGTTTTGTGTATGGAACTATGACGGAAAAATAGCATTTGATGACATTATTAAAGCAACAGAAGACTTTGACATGAGATATTGCATTGGAACCGGAGCATATGGAAGTGTTTACAAGGCACAATTACCATGTGGCAAGGTTGTCGCCTTAAAGAAACTTCATGGCTATGAAGCAGACGTTCCATCTTTTGATGAGAGTTTCAGAAATGAAGTGAGAATATTGACAGAAATAAAGCACCGACATATTGTGAAGCTTCATGGATTCTGCTTGCACAAGAGAATCATGTTTTTGATCTATCAGTACATGGAGAGAGGAAGCTTGTTCACTGTCTTGTATGACGATGTAGAAGCTGTGGAATTCAATTGGAGAAAAAGGATTAGCACTGTTAAAGGAATTGCATTTGCTCTTTCATATCTTCATCATGATTGTACTGCTCCAATAGTGCATAGAGATGTATCTACTAGCAATATCTTGCTAAACTCTGAGTGGAAGGCTAGTGTCTCTGACTTTGGCACAGCTCGATTCCTTCAATATGATTCATCCAATCGAACTATAGTTGCTGGAACTATTGGATATATAGCTCCCGGTAAATTATTGATTGATATTATGTTCTTTCTTTTTCTACTTTTATTTTTCATTTGTGTATCATGAACAACATGCATATTCATATATAATCCACAAAAATAGCTTATTTGACCATTACTTTTTCAGGCTAAGTTCATAAAGCTGTACTGCTAACTTTCTCCATGTAAAATATTTATTTGAAAAGAGATTATCTTTAATTATTTTTAAATTTCTAAATATATATCTTTTTTAAATAAATTCTAACTAAACTACAATTTTAAATATATGTGTGTTTGTGTGCACCCTTTTAAACAGTCATAGTGATTTGATCAATGCAGAGCTTGCCTATACTATGGCTGTGAATGAGAAGTGTGATGTATATAGTTTTGGTGTAGTGGCACTTGAAACATTAGTTGGAAAGCACCCTGAGGATATATTGGCATCACTTCAATCTCCATCGACACAAAGTATCAAATTATGTCAAGTATTAGACCAACGTATTCCACTTCCAAATAATGAAATAGTTATACGTGACATAATTCAAGTTGCCGTGGTAGCATTTGCATGTTTAAATCTCAATCCTCGCTCTCGACCAACAATGAAATGTGTGTCAGAAAGTTTTGCTACTGAATTGACACCATTAAAAACTCTTTTGAGTGAAATTTCATTGCAGCAACTCTTGAGTCAAGAACTCAAAGCGTTATTTCATATTGTAAACCATTGAAAGAAAAACTTCGGAATTAATTAAGTTGAGTGTGTTATTATTATTATTATTCAATAAATACATTGTCTATTTTTTTTCCGAAAGTTGTTAATTTTAGCAATAGATAAATTTTATGTCAGATATGCTTCATAGGCCAACAAGGTGGGTGTTGCAGTATTGAAAAAGAAGCAAAAACAAAGAAGTAGAATAATTGAAGAAATAGCACCATGATCAAAATAAATTATGGTGCGATCTGATCTACAAAAATTGGGTGCATTTGACGAAAGTTGTGGCGCGATTATGTTTATCCTGAGTAGCTAATCACCTATTGGTTAGGTCTCTCATACTAAACTACTAAATAGTAATATGATTTTTTTAGCTTCTTTGCAAGATATTTTATTTCCTCTGCTTTTTCTTAAACAACCAATAAACTATAAATAAGTTTTTTTTTTTTTGAGCAAAAACTATAAATAAGTTGAAACTAAGTTGTTATGGTTAATTTTTCTCAAAAACTAAAAATTATATTTCTCTTCTTCTCAAGAACTAAATTTGATCTTTCATTTTTTCACGGGGACTGAAAATTAGTTTCACTCTAAAGAAAAAAAAAATCCACTTTCGATGAAAATTGCAATTTATTTATGAGAAATTCTAATATGATCTCTTGATTGTAAATGTTAATGGCCCTACTTTTTTTCAACAATTAAAATAGTAACTTCAATGATACCAGTTTAATTAGAACAACAAAAAAATAAATACATAGTTCGTATTGATCTAACATCGATTAAATCACCGACTTAATTGTAAATATGAGAATCATCATAAGTTTTTGGTTATGACTTATGCCAAATAACTCGCATTTATTTGATTAATTTTATACATCCTCTGTTCACTGTTATAGACAAAACTTTATTTTCTTAGATTCATTCACTAAATGATATATGCAGTCTATATTATAGACCACATGCATAATTATTTAATGAATTAAAAATATGAATTTTTGCTTCTATTGGATATATTTAGGAACAAAAAAGACACAAAAGTTGACCTCATTGACCAAGAAGAACTTACACGCGCTATAGAAAAATGCACAAAACTTTATAATTTATTAAATCAGTAGGTGACTTGCGAGATACATGCATCCCTAGACTCTAGAAGTAACGGGTGGGGGAAAACCCTGACATAGAAATAATGGGTCCCTTTCTAAAAAGAAAAGAAATATGTGGGTCAAGCGTATCTTGCATTCGTTCTTTTATTGGATAAAATTAATATGAATTTTACCATTTGAAATTTTATGTAGGACATATTTATAAATTGTAGTATACACATAAGTTTCGGTTAATAAAAGAATGAGTATTAAAAAAGTATTTGAAAAAGAATGTGGGCAACATTTTTTTATTTTTTTGGAATAGATAAAGATATTTTATATTTGAGATCGGAAATAATAGTGAAAAATGCTCTTTAAATTGCTAAAATTGGTCTCACGTACGTGAAAATTAACCATTTACCCACGGTCGTTTTAACTGCGCTTAAGTGCAGTTGAGAATGCAAGGCAATTCTGGTAGTTTTTATTATTTTTTGAAGAAATGGAAAAAAGAAGCAGAAAAATGCAAACGCGGCTTTTTCAAGTAGACTTCTTAAAATCAAAATCTTATTGTGAATTTGGTTAGCAAATTTAAATAGTTTATACTATTGGATATTAGAAATAGAAATGCATTGCTCAAATTTTCATATGTATCAATGTGTGAGTGTCGTATTTGGTGTATCTGTCAGAATTTCATAGCTTAAAATTTGTGGGATTGGGTAGAGCAATTTTGATAATTTCCAAAAATAAATTATTGCATTCACACTAGCTTAAAATTTGTCGTATTTGGAGTAATTTACATGAGTTTAAAGCTTAATTTGACATAAAGCCGTTCAACATAAATGGAGGGGAAGATGGTTCCTTTATTGGTACCCCACATAACCAATAATACCACAGACTGCATGGAAAAACAAAATCATGTCTTCTTCAAGACTTTTTGCTAAGGAGATAAAGTTATATTCTCGAGTGAATCATCAACTTCGTCCATGAATTTGCAAGTATCAGTCAAAATCGTCTTCAAATTTTGCAAAATATCAATTTTGTCCCTAAATTCGTAAATGTCAATCAATTTCGTCCTTCAAATTAACTGAGGTGTTAACGGAGCTGACATGGTTGTTAACCTCTCACATGGACTGCCATGTCAGACGCCACACAGGTAGGGATTTATATGGCCGATTGTAACCAACATTTTCAAGGACTAATTTGGCTGATTTACAGAAAATGTAAGAATGTCATCTTCCCCAAAGGTTATTTCTTCCCCAAATGTATAAAATTGAAACCCTAATTTTACAATCTTTAATCCACACTCTAAAATTCCCAAAATTCTTTCAATAATTAGTGGTAACGTTCTTCCCCGATTGAAATAACCTCAAACCCTAATTTTTTGATTGAATTCGAAATAAAAAAATCCCCAAAATTCCTTCAAACAAAACTGTTGTAATTGAATACGAAATGATGGGGGTGGGTGTATGGGCAAATATTGTTTAGAAAATTGATCTTCATGTTCAAGTCAAAGGAAAGTGGGAATGAAGTTGTTTGGAGGGTGAGGTTGATGGACAAAGTTTATACTTTAAGAATTTAGCTTAGGTTGATTAAGTTTTTGATAGTCATGGTTTGCTTGTTTGAGTTTGTGAACATGCTTCAGAATTGTACTAGACGTGTGTAATGTTGTAATGAAAAGAGGTTGAAGATAAATCTTCATGTAACCTTTATGTCAAAATATTTACATCAAATTAGTCCTTAAATTTTACGGTTATCCATCAAATCGATCCCTAGATTATGTTAAAAAACATCAAATCAGTCCTTGAAATTATATAACTAACTATCAGTTTGGTATTTGAAAGGCAAACTTTGCAGAACAAAATAGAAAACGTAGAAAACACAACTTGATCTTTGAAAACTAAAAACGAAAATAAAAAAAAGGGCCAAAAAAAATGGTGAAAACGAACAGGAGGAGAAGGTGAGATGGACATGAGACTTGCCTTAATCAAATACCGTTTCGTTTTTCAAAAACCTATTGTTGATCGCTGGCGATGATGATGATTTTGGAGAGGAGAAGGTGATGAAGATTTTAGCGGAAAGGAGAAATGTCAGGGACTTTTGATTGGTATGATTGAAATCTTAGAGGGGAAGGTAAGGATAAATCAGGGGTAAAAATGGAAAAGCAGAAAAAATTGCATTTGAAAAGTGAAAACTGAATTTTTTGCGTTTCCATCAATTTAGTCCTTGTACACGTGACTTCCTTTTTGACACGTATATAAGACAACACAACATGCAGGGAGCCAGCTCAGCATCACTAACGGACCTTTTGGACGGAGGGACCATTTTGATGGACGTGAGAGAAATTCAAGGACGCAATTGATATTTCGCAAAATTTGAAGACGATTTTGACTGATACTTATAAATTCAAAGACGAAGTATACGATTCACTCTTACATTCTCTAGGGATATTACTTTCAATTTTTCATGTTGATACATACTAGGCTTATCTTATGCAGTGACATATACGTAGCACAATTAATCAATCAAAACATCAAATTGTAAAGAATGAATTGACGCGGTTACACAACATTATAAAGGCTTTTGATAGTCATTCATTAGATCTGAAGAAAAAAAATAAAAATTAACTCGACAAAATATTTATTATATAATTTCTTTAGTCCAAAATATAAGGATTAGTAATCATAGGATGAAAATGAAAAAAAAAAAAATTATTTAAGGAACTCAGCATTCAAATTAAACGTATTCTAATCTAAAATATTATGTGCGTGTGTTAGATTGTGTCATTGTACTGCAAAACATTAAATTATGTGAGAGAGGACAAAACATATTGTGCAATCTTTTTTTAGAAAATACATAAATGTTCATTATATTCATAAGTTGTTTTATGAATAAGATGAAGAAAATTGTTTTTGTATGAAGATAACTGCCTCTCGATAGAGATAAGTAAAGGAAATGCAAGTAAAAGACTTAAAAGTTTAAACGCAGAAAATTAAAGAAAAGGTAAATTGCATTGCATTAATGTAAATGTGGTTCGACAAATCAGATTATATACATTTTGTATGACTCTTTTCTCTAGATGTTGGTACTTCAAGTGCTCGAATTCTATAAGTGATTTGCGACCCTTTATCCTAATGAAAAACTACTATTATACATAGAGAAAATAATTGCAGAAACTAAAACTGTCAAAAATTGCATGTCCTCGTCGAAAACTGCATGCCTTCTACGTGTCTGGACACTTGAAACTTGCTAAACCAGTTGCCTGTCAGTTTCCATCTTTTTGTCGAAAAATATTCAATGTCTGTCGAACTGTGGCTTCTGTCGAAAACTTTCAGTATCTGTCTAACTCGACAGATTCAATCATAGACTTAGAGAATTTTGCAGCTTTGAGCTTTCATTCTTCCTATCGAATATACACAAGATAAAACGCAGTCTAACAACTTTATCTTCTTTTCACTATTTATTTTCTTTTCTATATTTTTTATTCATGAACTAAACAAAATATGAACAAAATATTTTTTTGCATTTTTGTCCGTACGTATATGATTAAAACTCCAACAACAACATACATCATCTATCTATAGTAGATTTTAATGTTCCTGCTCACCTTTGCAATTTAAATATTGATTTAAATAATACCAATTTGATTAAAACTGCAAAAAATAAATCTATAGTTCATATTTAACCGACTTCAATTTAGTCACTTTATCGTCTCTTTTTCTCTTCCCACTTTCCTCGTAAAAGCAAACATATTCTAAAGTTAATCCATTGACGAAGAAAAGCTGGCACACACCAAAGGAAACTTGGTAGACACATGCATTTTTATTTTTCCGTTAAATATGATTTTGATCCCTGTAAAATTGGGATCTTATAAGTTTAGTCCTTACGTAATTTTAATAGTTCTTTTAGTCCTTATTTTTTTTTTCCTGCACTTAGTATTAATCCCTAGTCAATTCAAATTTGTTTGATTTATGCTTAAACTTTAAAGTTGTTGAACAATTTTTCCATACGTGTTAAGAACATTATTAAAAGTTACTTCACAAAAGCTTATCGTAAAATTTGATTTCTACATCCCGATTTTGTTACTTTCATCTTTAACTTTTGTCGTTTTAAAAAATTCATATTTAATTCGTTTCAAGTTAAAAAATTCAAAATCTTAGCAAATGAGTTTTTCATAGTGTTCTAAACTTGACTCAAAAATATCGTTCAAAAATTTAAAAGTTTAAGGATAATTAAACAAAATTTGTTTTAGCAAGGATTAAAATTCTAAGTAATTTTTATTTTGTATGGACTAAAAACTATTAAAATTAAGTAAGGACTAAACTTAGAAGTTTCTAATTTTATAAGGACCAAAATACATATTTAACTCTTTATTTTTTTGGAGAATGCTAATCAATCCCTAAAGGACATTGGTTAAACAAAAGTAAATCTTATTGAAAAGGTTGTATAATTATTACTTAATTAAAAATAACAACGTATATTTTCAAGACCAAATTTATATCTATAAATTCCTTAACTATTGTCCAATGGTTAGCAAAATCCTTATTTTTTTTTTCTATACAATTGACTTAGTCAATGGGCGACTTGGGAAACACATGCATCTTTTCTAAAAGGACTTTAAAAAAAGATCCATAGAAATAAAGAGTCACGCTTAAAAAGAAAAGAAATATGTGGGTCAACATTTAAGAGTCCCATGTAAAAAAACATTTAAAGTCGATTCTTACTATGACATTCTTTAAAGAGCAACATTTCCAAGCAGAAGGGGTGAGATTTCACAAAACAATAATATTAAACATATAATTCAACAATTATATTTAACAACATAACACATAATATTTCATCCTACATAATGATATAACAACAACCTGATCATCACTCTATAGTAACATGAACAACAACATATTCAACATAACTACATCTTAATCAATATAATAAACAACATATTCATATTTATCATCATGGTCACATTCACAAACAACATCATAATAACATCATAATCAACATCATGAAACATCATAAACAACACAACATCAAATAATCTTTCATCAACAACTCAAGGATAGAGAACGACTTAATCGACTATGACACAACTTCAACTTAACAATGCAACTTAGACCTCTTATTCATCTTAGACCCTCTTGACAAAAATGCAACTACAACCTCTTAATCATGCATGTGGTACCAATCATATTGAGCGTAAATAGGCTCCTAGAGCATCAAGCCCTCTCCCATCTCGTATTATGTATAAATATTCAAATTGTTAAAAAATTCAATAATATAATTATTATTTTTATTTTTTGGGACTTAGAGAAAGAGATTTTATATTTAGGATGCAAAATAATACGTAGATAAATAGATTTTATATTTAGGATCGAAAATAAGACTTGAGAAGAATTATTGAAGAGGTTAATTTGACATAAAGTTGTTGAACGTAAATGGAGGGGTAGATGCTTCCTTTATTTGGGCCCTCAAATATAACCAATAATCATATGTTCACACTTATTAGAATTATCTTATAAATGAATCAAATTAGCGTGTGACACATAAAGGTTTTTGATGGTCATTCATTAGATCCAAAAAAAAAATCAATTTCTTTGGTTCAAACATGTGGATGCTCTTTTTTCCTACTTGCGGTTTGATTGTCGGAACTCAATCTACTCCCACTGTGACATCTCAACTTCAAATGGAAGCAAATGCTATATTGAATAGTGGATGGTGGAATGTGTATGATGCACGCTTCATTATTCGTGATCGTTGTAATTGGAAAGCCATAACTTGCAACGAGGCTGGAAGCATAATAGCAATTGACATATCCAATGATGATTACGAAGAAGTTGCGTGGGGGAATGAATTTCAAACACGCAATTTGTCTAATCTCAACTTGTCCTGTTTTAACAATCTAGAAACACTTGTTATATGGTCAGTTAAACTACATGGGACTATCCCAAAAGAAATTGGTCATCTCTCTAAGCTCACTCATCTTGATTTGTCAGGCAATTATCTTAAAGGTGAGCTACCTCCTGAATTGTGGTTGCTAAAAAATCTCACTTTCTTATATCTATCTTACAATAGATTCAAAGGTGAGATACCTTCTTCATTAGGAAATCTAAAACAATTACAGGAGCTAGACATCTCTCACAACAACATTCAAGGTTCCATTCCTCTTGAGTTGGGGTTCTTGAAAAATCTCACTATATTAGATCTATCTTACAATAGATTCAAAGGTGAGATACCTTCTTCACTAGGAAATCTCAAACAGTTACAACAACTAAACATCTCTCACAACAACATTCAAGGTTCTATTCCTCATGAGCTGAGATTCTTGAAAATTCTCAGCACATTAGATCTATCTCACAATAGACTTAATGGAAACCTACCTATTTTTCTTTCAAATCTTACACAATTAGAATACCTTGACATTTCCCATAATTTCCTCATAGGTTCGCTTCCTTCCAATCGGTTTCCATATAATAATAATCTACTTTCCATGGACCTCAGTCACAACCTCATTAGTGGTCAAATCCCTTCTTATATTGACTACATTTACAACCTTAATTTAAGCAATAATAATCTCACTGGAACAATTCCCCAATCTCTCTGTGATGTCAATTATGTGGACATTTCATACAATTGTTTGGAGGGTCCCATTCCAAATTGTCCTGGTCTTTATACAACAAACAGCGAAAACTATGATGTATGTCCATTTAACCAATTCCAGCCTTGGTCACCACACAAGAAAAATAATAAATTAAAGCACATTGTTGTCATTGTTATTCCGATACTTATTATTCTAGTCATAGTCTTCTTACTTCTCGTATGTTTAAATCGTCATCATGATTCTTCTGAGAAGTTGCATGGAAACTCAACAAAAACAAAGAATGGAGATATGTTTTGTATATGGAATTATGATGGGAAGATAGCATATGATGACATCATCAAAGCAACAGAAGACTTCGACATGAGATATTGCATTGGAACCGGAGCATATGGAAGTGTTTACAAGGCACAATTACCATGTGGAAAGGTTGTTGCCTTAAAGAAACTTCACGGCTATGAAGCCGAGGTTCCATCTTTTGATGAGAGTTTCAGAAATGAAGTGAGAATATTATCAGAAATAAAGCACCGACATATTGTGAAGCTTTATGGATTTTGCTTGCACAAAAGAATCATGTTTTTGATCTATCAATACATGGAGAGAGGAAGCTTATTCTCTGTCTTGTATGATGATGTAGAAGCCGTGGAATTCAAGTGGAGGAAAAGGGTCAACACTGTTAAAGGAGTTGCATTTGCTCTTTCATATCTTCATCATGATTGCACTGCTCCAATAGTGCATAGAGATGTATCTACTAGCAATATCTTGCTAAACTCTGAGTGGCAGGCTAGTGTGTCTGACTTTGGCACAGCTCGACTCCTTCAATATGATTCATCCAATCGAACTATAGTTTCTGGAACTATTGGATATATAGCTCCTGGTAAATTAATCTTTGATATTCTTTCTTTCTTATTTTGTTTTTTTCTTCTTCATTTCTGTATGATGCAAAACATGCATATTATCATGGTCCCGACAAATAACATACACATTCATAAAACTGTACTACTAAATTGTTGAAACTACTATTTTTTGTACTTACAAAATTGATTATAACAAATTATATAGTTGCTTATTATGAAAGGTTAAAGTTAGACAAATCCATACACTTTGAATATTCATTAAATACACTGGCTTATATGTGTGTATGTGGACCCTTTTAAATACTCATAGTGATTTGATCATTTCAGAGCTTGCATATACTATGGCTGTGAATGAAAAGTGTGATGTATATAGTTTTGGTGTAGTGACACTTGAAACTTTAGTTGGAAGGCACCCTGGGGATTTATTGTCATCACTTCAATCAACATCGACAAGAAGTGTCAAACTACGTCAAGTATTAGACCAACGTCTTCCACTTCCAAATAATGACATAGTTATACGTGACATAATTCATGTTTCCCTGGTAGCATTTGCATGCTTAAATGGCAATCCTCGTTCTCGACCAACAATGAAACGTGTGTCACAAAGTTTTGTCACCGAGCTTACACCGTTTAGCATTCCTTTGAGTGAAATTTCAGTGGAGCAACTAATGAGTGAAGAACTCAAAGCATTATTTTATATTGGGAACTCTTGAAAGAAATACTTGAGTGTGTTATTATTCAATAATAAAGACATTGTATTTATTTTCTTTCCCAAAAGTTGTTGAAAAATTCTGTAAAACTTCGTTGTTCTGATATATCAAACATAAGTATATATGTATTCACATTTCTGTTTTTGTATAAATTGAACTGCTTCTGTTTCAATTATTATGTTAATTGAATTAAAATATAAAGGTATTGCAATTGCTTCAATCAAAATCTCAAGGTTTACAAATTCAACAAAAAAAAATTCTTGATGTACTTGGTGATTATTAATAGAAGCATTGCCTTATTAGTTATATAGGTAATTGTCTCGTGAGAAAAATAAGCAACTCATTTTGAGAAGAGTTGAGAAAATACTTTAAAGTGGTCACACTCACACAATGTCACATTGTTGTTAACATATTCATAAACAAATAACACGTGTCTGCTTCTTTTTGTTTATTTCAGATGTGAAAGAATACAATTTCTTATATTTTTTTTAATAATAAGAACCTTCTGTTTGAAGCAAGCATATATGTCTCATAATCAAACTATAACACAAAACACAAGCAAAGTTCTCCAAAGCTAATATTCTCGGTGGTGGTGCTTCAGATAATTTTGAATTTTGGGGAAGGGTGAAAACAAATTTAAAAATGTATAAATATAATAGATTATTTTTATACAATATCGAAATTGGTAAAGTGGTTAGCAAACTTACCATCCTTGGAATGTAGGGAGAAAAAATGGTTCGAATCCTGAATTTTGGCACATTACCTTCTAGAAAAATTTCAAGTGGAATGGAGTGGAATTGATGTGCAGTTTCAAGTGCAGGTGGATGAATCATGTTATTCACACTTGAGTGCAATGAGAGCAAAGACAACATCAGGAATGGCATTCTTATTCTGCTGTTCTTTTAGCTAATGTGTCTGCAAACATCTTTTCTCTGCCTTCCTCATTAGCTTCTTTCCATTGTTAGAATATTTCACTCAGAAAGCAATGGGACTCAAAACTCCCAAAATTTCACTCGTATTCAAAACTCCACTCCAGCGTTCCATTAAAAATGCTGCATAGAATGTTTGGCACTGCATAAAGGAGCATGAAACTAACAAGTCCAAATGTCCAATATAAACCACTCTTGTCAACAACAAATTCAAGAAAATATAATTTTGTTCTAACTACACTAAAGTGCTATAGCCACAATTTGGCAACAGTTGGTACAAAAAGTGTATTGCAGAATAATATCAATTTCTTTAAACCTTTAAATTCCACAACGCTATAGTGGTATGTCGCTGTTTGGCAACACTTAGGGCTAAATAATGTTGTCGATGGAAGAAGGCCAAAAACAATAAAAGAGTTTAGTGGTTGGGCGCTAGAATTAGCATTTGGAGTGAATCAATAAAAGACATATCATCCGGAGATCTTAAAAGATCAAATTTCTTCCCGCTTAACTTTTTTGTTTGCATACCTCCTTCCCACTCCTTCACTTTTTGGCGGCTGATGCATAGAAAGATGTCTATCGATGAGAATCTCCGGACCCGGGGTTGGGTAATTGTTTATGTCTGTCGTTTTTGCTTGAGTACGGATGAAACATCAGAACACTTATTTCTTCAGTGCCCCTTTGCAACTGAGCTTTGGACTTGGTTGGGTGGTAAGCTAAATTGCTTGATAGACTGCGCATCAATCTAATCTCTCCTATCTTGCATACCTGCTCATTGTTCTTCTCAAACCGCGGACATTTTTCTGGAAGCAGTCATTCATAAGGTTCATACTATCTGGCTGTCTATAAACACTATTTGGGTTTCTTATGATTCGGCTACCATTCATTCGTCAAAAGTGAGTATTTATTCCTTGATTGTAATGTCTGGTAATGCCTCAGTTGGAAAATGTTTGCCATCTGATTCAGCTTTTCTTGACTCTTTTGCGGTCTCTGCTCATTGTCGTACCATCGAAGAAATCATTCCGGTATTGTGGAAGGCTCCCTCCTCTCCTTGGTTGAAAGAAAATATTGATGGCTCCGTGATTGCAGGTCATGCGGCCTGTAGGGGGCTCTTTCAGGACTCCCTTGGTACTTTTCTTGGTGCGTTCTCTTGTAATATTAGTATTGCTTCGGTGTTTCATTCTGAAGTTCTTGACTTCATTTTTGCTATGGAGCATGCTGCACTTCGCGGGTGGCGGAATATGGTTGGAGAGTGACTCAACTAGCGCCTTTATGATTTTTTCGAATCCCTCCTTAGTCACGTTTTTGCTTTGGAACAGATGCCATAAAGCTCGTAGCCTTGGAGTTCAGATTATTCCCTCCCATATTTTTCGAGAAGGTAATTGTTGTGGTAACAGATTAGCGAATATGAGTCACACCATTCAGGGTTCTGTTTGGTTAGACACGCTTCCGACGGAGTTGCATATGGATTTCTTTCCTGACAGAGTCACTACAAGAAAACATGATTTTAGTTGGTCTGCCTAACTACAGGTTTCCTTAGTTTGCTCTAGTCTGTGTGCGCATTTTACTTTTTATTTTCTTAAATTTTAGAGTTTGGCGGCATAGGATGGAGGTTTCCCTAGGTGGCAACCTAGTTGGGATGTCGGTGTTTCCTCTTGATGTCTGTCCCTACTCCTTGCCTGGCAAAAAAAAATGTTTTTGTGAAAAAATAATTAATATATTTCAAAATTTAAAAGAAGCCATATTAAAAGCGGCAAGAAAAAAAAATCAGATACAATTTCATTTTAGTAAAAATATGATAAATCAAAATTCATTTTAGTAAAACAAAATTTTGCCATAAATTTCATTTTATCATGAGTATAAAAATTCTAATCGTTCACTTTGTTCATCGCTGAAAAGGATTGTGGGCTAAAATGAAGTTCAAGAACAATTCCAAACAATTCAACCTTACCTGAATTTATTATAATTTTTGAGTTCAATGCATTTTACATATACAATTTCATTGTCATAATAATTCATAATTATTTTTATATAAGTGTAATGTACTCGTTTAATTGGCATTTTTTTATTGAGTAAAACTAGTTTGTTAATTTCCCAAATTTTAAAAATATCACACATAAATTATGAGAATTATGAGTTTCATTGACAAAAAGAATTCATGTTAAAAAAAATGTAAAGTAAACTTGATCTATTTTTATGTAAGTAACTCTTAAATGTTGAACCACATAATACTTCTTTTTTTTTAATGCATATTACTTTTCTTTTTTGAGAGGGACCCGTTATTTTTATGTAAAGGTTTTTGAATTCTGCTCATTACCCAAACAGTATCGTTCATTCTCAAAGTAAATGTTCAAAATGCCCCTGCGCATGTTAACATGCGCTAGTGTATTTTTTACCTATGTTAAGTCACGCTACGTTACTTAACATACGCTGGTGTATTTTTTGACCAAAGTTAAGTCACATAGCGTGACTTAATTTGAACTAGTGTATGCTGAGCGTGAGTTAACTCGCGCCAATTGGCCGGTGCAGAACTGAAGAACAAACGTTTTTTTGGTCTGTGGTCAGTTTTTCAACATTCAATCCACACGTTTTTAACACTATTTTACACGTTTTTTGACCACATTAATGGTGTTTACAACCTATACTACCATTCCCACCTATAAATACCCCTCCATACTTCCCTAATTCCTCACACCATGTCACTTTCTCCCCCTCCTCACTCTCTCCCTCTATTTCTCTTCTTTCTTTCTTTTTCAATATTCTTTTTGGGGGCAAAAGTGATCAATCTTCGTCGGGGTAAAATAGTGAGAAGCCGACATGGAGAAGTGATCGACCATTGGGATAAGTTTAAATTTGGTTTTTTTTACTCCATAAACTTTTTACCGTGGGTAAAAAGATTCTTGTTGGGGTATAAAAAAACCAGATTTAAATTTACCCCAATGTTGGTGATGTATTTTCCCCAAGAAGGCTTCTCGCTATTTTATCCCAAGAATATTGATTACTTTTTACCCCAAAAGGGAGAAAATAAGTAGAATAAATTAGTGAATTGGAATAAATTATTGTATCAATTATTGTATTGTATGAATTCTATTAATAAAATGAGATATTGCTATATGCCTCAATTTTGTTCATTAATTTTTATTTTATATATTTTCTAATTTTGTATTTAATGAATAAATATTAATTTAGTTCATTTACCTTTATTTATATTTGTATTTATTTAATGAATAATATCAAATCAATATTTATTATAAGTGCATAAATAATTTAGAATAAAGTAAATAAACTAATTTAGAATAAAATTAATAAAATTGAGATTTGTGTGTAAGTTGTGTTTGAAAATGATGCCCACGGCAATATCAATAATGAGTGGTGTGCCCACGGCACTAGCAATTTCTCGTAGCGTCCTATCCATCCAGTACTCTTGTGGAAATTCCATCAAACGAATCCACACTTGAGCATGAGTATTCCTATGCTTATTCATTTTAAAATCTTTGGTCGATTCGAATAATCTTAGAACCCCGGGCTTGAGATTTAAGGTTGCTGAGGCCCACACCATGCGCAAATCAGTGTCACAGTGTCACTAGCAAATGTGAATTCAAAAAATCCCCTCCCTAGGGGCCTCATGCTCCATTCACCCGACGTCGGTCACTGCTTTTGTAACTTTAGGTGAATATCCTTGGTTGTGTAGGGCTTGTCTCCCTTGTTTAGGACCAATCTACCTCTTAGGTTATGCCTGCAAATCTCCAGTCCTCTTTCATAAATTTGTTGTGTAATTGTGATGCTAACAGACTCCCCTCTAATTAATGGTTTAGGCATGTTATCATTAGAGGAAGCCATTGGTACACTACAAGAAACATTGCATTTTGCCAGGGGCAAAATCCCTGAGAAAATGACAGAATCCCTAGGAAAAGGGACGTTTGTGAGGGCATTTGCCAGGGGCGGAAACCCTGGCAAAACAGCTCATCGCTAACATTTTGTGAGGGGTTACACCCCTGGTAAAAAAACTAGGGGCTAAACCCCTGGCATATGTCCTGGCTTTTTCCTTGTTTTAACCCCTGACATATTCCCTCACTTTTTTTGCTGCAACTGTGCAGTCTGCTCTGACTACTGACTGACGCGCTGACTGATGGGAGGTCAAATCAGATCAGTATTTACCAGGGTCTTGCGAGGGGGTTAGCCCCTGGCAAATGCTATATTATTATTATTTTAAAAAAGTTTTATTTATAAAACCGAATTTTTTATTAATTAATTAAATATTTTAATAATAATTTTAATTAATAAAATGTATTTAAATTAATAAAAAAATCAATTTTTTCTTTTAAAATTGTTTTTGAAATACAATTATTTGTTTAAAAAATCATTTTAATATATAAAATTTATTTTAAATAATAAAAATATAAAAAAATTGTTTTTGAAATATAAATTAAAGGTTTAATCTTACTAACATTGAAGTTCAATTTAATTCATGACATTCTCTCTGGATCATGAGGCCTCTCTCCTTTTCCCAAATCTCTCTACGACCACACAAATTGCAGATTGAATAGAACATGATTATTGGTAGCTGCAATTAATCTACCAACTTTGTGACAACACCGGCATCAACTTCTTTAAAAGTGTGCAGATCAAGCACCTCACCACAATGGACTTGACATAGATTCAAATTTGAAGATACATAAAAAATTTCATCTTGAAGGTTTTTGTTTAGACCTTTTCTCTTCTCTTGTTTCATTTATTTTTCAATTGATTCTCCTCCTGTCCATACTTTCAGTAGTTCTCTCATTAATATGACACCAAAATATGCTTCCTCTCAAATAAAATAAAATAAAAAGATTCAATTGTGGTTATCAATTATTATTGTTGCTGCTATTGTGTAAAAAGGAAACACTAAAGAACAAACAATAGTGATAAAAAAATTGATAAAAAAAATAGAGAGAACAAACAATATAAACACTATAAAAAAATTAGGGAAAGGGATTTTTAACTTCTATATATCAGGGAGAGAAGAGGAATTCGAAATAGGAGCCATCGGTGTTGACTTATCTGTTTACTCATAGTGACTTAGTGAGAGACATTATTTGCTCACCCACGGTAGCAAGAAAGTAGAAGTGTAGAAGGAAGTTGAAGAGTATTAGAATTTTTTCTAAGTATGGAACACTACAAATGAACACGGTTTGAAAATATATAGGGGAAAAATAACACAGGGGTAAACCGAGGGGCTACCCCTCGCATAAGACAGTCAAATCCTAGCTAGTTATAGGTGGCAGAACAGTCACAATTGTAGACCAAAAAGCGAGGGAATGGTGAACATTACCGAGGGGTTAACTCCTGGCAGGTCAGCTTTACCTGCTGTTGGTTCAGTAGCTTGTCAAGTCAGCTGGGAATCTGACCAGAAAGCTGTAGCATGTCAGCATTTTTGAATTTCAATTTCGCGGTATTTACAAAGCCAAGGATTATGTATTTTTGCGAGGGGCAAACCCCTGTATAATTACAAGTGGTCCCTACTTTCTTAATATCGTTTTGTGAGGGGTTTTCCTTGGCATTTTCCCTGGCAAATTTGCCAGGGGTTTCATGTCCCTGTCAAAATCCTTGGCAAATGTGCATTTTTCTTGTAGTGGTACGGCTGTCAGTGCTTGCGCAAAGGAGATACGTTGCACCGGTTTGGGAGGTGGAGGAGCCGTCATAGCTGTTGAGATTGGTGGAGCGGATGGCGTGGCCAGTTCGGCCTGCCAGTCAAAGGGCATGGCCACAACTGTGAGAAGATATGTGAGTGGAGTCGGGCATATATTTCTCGTTGTCACAAAACTTTGGGTTTTCACTTCTACCAGAACCATTACATTAAATCTATTCATAATAAAATTTTCATATCACCTAGGGCATTCTGTATTTTTAAATTGTTGTGAATCCGGTTAAAACTCACACCAATGAAAACAAAGATGTGTGGAGCAAAATATAGTGGTAATCAATGAGAAAAAAGTTTCCAAGCAACAACAACAAAACCAGCCCCAGTCTAGTGTAGAGCAACACCACAAAGAGAATACAAAGCAAACAAGACAAGCAAGAAAGAAAGAACAAACACACCAAGAAGATTGTTGACCCAGTTCAGCCAATATGGCCTAATCTGGGGGAGAGAGCAACTCTCCAATCCAATATGATGAAAGTGTTACAAAGGGTTACAAGAAACAATAGCTTGCAAGCTTACACAAGAAACAAGACCTAGATTCTACCCTTTGGTGTTTTCCCACTCTCACAATATGAACCCTAAAAGAGAAGACACTAGAGGAAGCTTTAGATCCTTCCAATGGTGAACTCCTCACTACCCAAGGTGATTACAATGTTTTTCCCAACCCAAGAGACACTCTCTACAAAGACACTCAACCCTTTGGTTCCCTCCTTTGTAATCCAAGTTTCTCTCTCTAAGCTCTTCCAAGCTCTCCCTCAAATCTGTACAAGAACACTATATATACTAGCCTTCCTCTGAAGCAATCGTGCCACGATTTCCAGATCGTGTCACGATTTGTGTATGTCCCAAGGTATAACCAGTCCTTATCAAGGATACTTAACGAGTAAGTTTCACAATCGTGTCACGATTTCCCAAGATCGTGTCACGATTTGGCACCCTGCAAACTAGCTCATGGCACCTCAAAATCATGTCACGATGCCAAATTCGTGTCACGATGCCAAATTCGTGTCACGATTTCTCTGTTCTTCCAGACCACAAATTTGAAGCCAAATATCAACATAAATAAAATGTAAACTTCATACATTGTTTTTCCTTTTTCAGTCTGCCATTGCAGAGATAAGCTGCTGGCAAGAAACTTCAACAATGCTTGAGTATGTTTCTTAACTCCATGCTTTATCATAGAAGCGGAGCCAGAATATTTAGATCGTGGGGGCATATAAGATATGGATTTGTCTCAATGAGTATTTTCAAAATATTATCTTTTTCTATAATTTTTGCTAATAGATGATTATAAGTATTAAAGAAAAAAATTGTGTATTGACATATGTGAAACATGCAACTAAGTCATTTAGGACGGACGAAGTAATAAAGTTTGCATTAAAAATTGAAAGGCTAGATTGCACAAGAGGTCCTTTAAGTTATTTAATTACAACAAGTTGGTTTTAAGTTTTTTCGTACCACTTACGCTCTTTAAGTTACTTAATTGTAACAAGTTGGTCCTTAAATTAAGTATTTTCCATACAACTTAGATCCTTTAAGTTATTTAATTGTAAATTTAAGCGTTGAAAAACTTAAATTTCTAAGATCTGAAATCTCTCAAATTGTTACGGTTAAATAACTTAAAAGACTAAGTGATACGGAAAAAAAAACTTAACAAACCAACTTGTTATAGTTAAATAACTTAAAGGACCTAAGAGGTACAAAAAAAATGTAAATGATCAACTTATTACAATTAAATAACTTAAAGAATTTATGATATAATTTAGCTAAATTGAAATTATCATTCAATTTGAAAAAATAAATTATTACAAATAATCACAAAATATATACTATGATCAATTGATCAATTTATCAATAAATAATAAATGAGATATTAAGTAATTGGAATAGCCTTTTTAAAAAAATAGTAATTGGAATAGATTCCTCTAAAAAAAAGTATTTGGACTAGTTTTAATTTGATACAGTGAGTTTTTTTTTTCTTCAACATTCAAATAATGAGGGCAGTTACTAAAAAAAACTAAAAAAAGGAGGGCAGTTAGTTGCACAACACAATACCACTATATACTTAAATGAAAATTTTGTGCAGGCACATGCCCACAGAGTGCTTGCTGTGGCTCCACCCCTGCTTTATCATATAATCAACATTTTCTCAGAGCCATCAGGTCTTTGGCTTTTGGGAAGTCTTTTTCAGTTAAGCTTTGCCTTTCTGATGATTATTGGTAGTTTTGCTTGTTATACTGCAGGAGTGCACGCTTCAAAATGCTATGGTTACTAATGTTATTCCAGTTAGGAATGAGCTAAGTATTTGGTTAGCATTATACTATGTATTTAGAAATATTTTTCAAAATTTTATGGTGTAGAGAGAAGACCTCTAGATGTTGTAGTACGAATAGTAGATCAGATAAAGGAGAGCCAGATCAAAAGAGGTAGAGGAAGACCTAAAAAAACTATAAGCAAAATTATTAGGAAAAATTTAGAGGTTAATGAGTTGGACCCAAATATGGTTTGGGATAGAACATTATGGTGTGTAGCCGACCCCACTTAGTGGGATTAGGCTTGGTTGTTGTTGTTTCAAAATTTTAGCTATGGTCGACCATAGTTATCATTTATATTTTATTAAAAAATTAGATATTGGCCAACAATAGTAATTGCCATTTGTCTTTCACGATTATGAAGCTTATTTCCTACTTCTTTCATTTGTGCAGAATTGGTAGCTTTGTACGCACTGCAATTATGCGATAACTATTTGCATCGTGTCCTTCTTGTACATCACATTGGATATCAATATGTCGCAAAGTGGTAAGCTTTCTATTTTAAAATGCATATTTTTCTACATTGGTCACTATGTCTAAAAGTTATACAACAACAAGACATGAAAACAAATACTTTTTAAGGAAGCAGTATTAGATCCATATGGTTTTTGACTCCAATAACACACAAAATTACAGATTTCAAGCTTCCACCGGCGCAGCTAATAGAGAGAAGTACCTCAGGTATAGGACTAGGATTTTTGCGTCAGAGTATGTATGTCTTAATTATGTAATTTAACTTTCGCTATAAATACATTGAACCTACAATTCCTACATGTTTATAAAAAATGATAGTATAGTCGCGAAACTAGCTCTTGAAAGTAAATATGTTGAAGATTGTGAAGCAAATAAATCCCTCTGTGTTATTGCTCTGAGATATTGCATTCGTTGTTTCCAAACTGTATTCAGTGATTCAAATATGCAGGTAAATTAATATATAAGAAATATCTCCCCATTGCTGTTACAGATGTTAAGGAACTTTGTCCATATTCTAATTAACTACGGTTGCTTACTTCTGTTATGCCACTACATGTAGGGTGTGATACGAGCTTCGGTGACAAATGATAAGAATCAAACAGAACAAATAGAATTCTATATTCTCTAAAGTCATGATTCAATTTTTTAATCCTAAAAGATGATCGTCATTACTGACTTGCTCTTATTATGATTACCTAAATGACCCAGCAGCCAAAATCGATGGTTCTAACATTAGTTTTAGTTGGCTACAAGTGTGTAAGGGAGGCTTCAACTGAGGTTTACTTTTTGAGGGTGGTTGTTGCTTTGATTAAGTATGGCATTGAGGAATTCCATTTGCAGGAGGTTAAAAGTTTAAACAAAGAGAAACTAATACATGCAAAGCTTGCATTTTCTCTTGAACAAATTATAGTAGTTGCGAAACTGGCTCTTGAAAGTAAATATGTTGAAGATTGAGATATTGCATTTGCTGTTTCCAAACTGTATTCAATGATTCGAATACGCAGGTAAATTAATATATAAGAAATATCTCAGCATTGTTGTTACAAATGTTTAGGAACTTTGTCCATATTCTGATTAACGACTGTTGCTTACTTCTGTTATGCCACTACATGTAGGGTGTGATACGAGCTTCTTTGACAAATGATACGAATCAAACAGAACATAAAGTACCAGTTTTGGATATTAAAATGCCAAAGCTAGAGGTAGGAAATGAAGAGAAACATCCCACACCTTCAGCTGTTGTGATGCAATCAGATGAGAATAACGAGGAAGAAGATGAATTCAGTGAAGATGATTGGGAAGCTTTTCAGTCTTGTCCTGTTCCGAAAAATGAAGGTGGATATGAATTAAAAAAAGAGCATTCTGACAAAGACAAAGATCTCCATGAGGATGTTTACATGACCGTCCCTCAAGGTGTTTCTACTTCAAAGCCTAACCAAGTTTGCAAGCTATCCAACTCTTTGAATGGTCTTAAACAGGCTAGTAGGAAATTGATATGAGAAACTCACCAATCTCCTCATCACTAATGGATATAAACAAGCAAATTCTGATGCTTCCTTGTTTATTAAGCAAGCTTCTGACAGTTTCACCATTCTTCTTGTTTATATTGATGACATAATTCTTGCTGGAAATTCTCTCACTGAGATTACTTTCATCAAGAATGTGTTGAATCAATTATTCAAAATCAAAGAAGTTGGTACCCTCAAATACTTTTTGGGACTTCAAGTTGCTCATTCCCACAGTGGCATTTCTTTATGTCAAAGAAAATATTGTTTGGATTTGCTGCATGATTCAGGTATCCTTGGTTCCAAACCTGTTACTACACCTTCTGATCCCTCCATCAAATTACACAATGATAATTCACCTCTCTTTACTGATGTTTCTGCATATAGAAGGTTAATAGGAAGATTGATTTATCTGAACACAACTAGACCTGACATTACTTTCATTACTCAACAACTCAGTCAATTTTTTAGAAAACCTACACAAACTCACTAAAATGCTCCTCTAAGGGTTCCCCAGGTCGTGGTGTTTTCTTTCCTAGAGATTCAGGTTTACATATTCAAGGTTACACTGATGCTGACTGGGCAGGATGTAAGGATACTAGACGTTCCATTTCAGGACATTGCTTCTTTCTTGATCAATCCCTTATTTCTTGGAGAACCAAAAAGAAATCTACTGTATCCAGATTTTCTTCTGATGTTGACTATAGAGCCATGGCATCTACTACATGTGAACTTCAATTGCTTCTCTATTTACTCAGGGATCTTCATGTTCACTGTGTTCAACTCCCTGTGTTGTACTGTGACAATTAAAGTGCTATGCACAATGCAGCTAAACCAGTATTTCGTGAGAGGACTTAACACCTTGAAATTGACTACCATATTGTGAGCGAAAAGTTGCAAGAAGGTCTCTTCAAGCTTCTACCAGTCACCACTCATGATCAACTTGCAGATTATGTTTACAAAATTCCTATTTCCACAACCTTTTAATCTTTTGCTATCCAATTTGGGATTGTTGGATATATACCAACCTCCACCTTGTGGGGGGTATTGCACAATGATAATTCAAGTAAAGCAAAGCACGAAGATAAGAAATATTGTATAAATATATTCCTTCTAATAGTACACTTAGCATATTGTATAAATACATTGATTGATGTAACCTCTATTCAATTTTAAGAATATTTCACATTTTCACACTTTCTTAATAACAGCCACCATTGTCGGTGCTGGAGCAGCAGTATTTTGATTATGAACAACAGGAACGTAAAAGGCTTCTACACCATTCAACCCTAAGTTTCTAACAATTTAGTTAAGACCGAATCTATAAATTACACATAATTGCATTCTGAACAAACAATTATATTCGTTTTGCATAATCCAAACACTTTCAACGAGCAAAGGTGAAAATCGCATTAGTTAGATTAAAGAAGTAAATAAAATTTGGTTGAAGCATTTTATCAAAAAGTAAGCAAGCATTCTACCATAAATTTTGGTTGAAGTTTTTTATCAAACAAAAAACAAGCATTGTACCATAAGGCACAACAACAGCAAAATCAAATAAAAAAAAACAACACAATACAAAAAATCATTTTATCCAGAAAAAACTAAAAATTAAAACAACTAAAAAAAAAAACACAACAACAATTTTGGAATGATCATTGATATTTTATTCAGGAAAGTTTTGTCGAATGAAATCAAAACAACTAAAAAATTCATGAAACCCAGAAAAAACGCATGCATTCAAACTAGATATTTTAAACGAAAGCAAAAAAGATAGAGATATGCACGAAGCCACGCTGGTGACTAGAGAGAAAACGGAAGACTTGAGTTTGCAAATCTATTTGCGGAGCTGCAATTTCAATTGTGAATGGGGAAACAAATTGATTTGAGGAGTTGTTGAAACCTTTGTGATTACTGATTGAGGTTTTCACAACCAGAAATTTGTAGAACTTGAATCAATTTGAGGTAGACGATTGTCGATTGAAAATGATCAATTTGTTGATGTATGGAGAGAAGAACCCTAACTTCATTTGTGATTTGGAAAGTGTGATGAGGGAGAGAAGTGATTTTTTGTGAAACTTTTTGTGTGAGGAGTAAGAAAAGAATAAAAAAAAATATTAACATTGTCTCAAAAAATGACGTTATGTATGTAATTGCCTCACTTGCTTCCGAGTATTGTAAACAACTTTACCGACTTACTACCAGGGTGGTACACTTTTTTAAAAATGTTTCAAAAATTGTTAAATAGTAACACTTTGTTTCTGTTACTTGTCTATGTTACTAAATATCATATATGTAGTAGTGTTCATACAGTTAATCCAAGGGCAGTAGTGCAACAATTCTGAAAATTGAGCAAGTATATCTCAGAAATTGGTTATATTAATCGATTGATGTTATTGGACTATCAAGAACCAGATTTTCAATAAAATTATTGATCTTGGTTGTACGGCTTAAATAATATCTTCCAAGCCTCATCTTGGTGGTTTATACATCCGTGGGCTGTCTCAAGAAAGAAGCAACGACTTTCAAGTTATTTATCATCTGCAGCAGACACTACTGGAATTCCCATGCGAGAAAAGCTTGAGAGCACTACTGGCATCTCGTCGCCTATCTTAAAGTCCCTCTCGCCATCTCCCTGCAATACAAAACAAGAATAGGTCAATATGGGAATTGGATGGCTCATGTTACATACAATTTAATGGTGGTGCGAAATAAATGTATCGATTTAAAAAGTTAAAGGAATTCTTTATGCTACAATCAAATTGATTATTTATAGCAAAGATGGAAATCATGAAAGCGAAACACTAAATTGTGTGGAAGCAACTTTTTGTGTGTGAATGATCAGCTATGAATATTTCTTGGTTCTTTCCCCTTCAATAATCTGAGAGCTTGATCCCTTTACCCAAATAATTTAATGCCCTTCTTTTCCTCTACATCTATATTTATAATACAAATAATAGTTACATAGAAGTTCTACGGATAACAGCTACTGCACTGCAAATGTAACAGTTACTATTAAATGCAAGGGTTAATATATGTTTACCCCAATAATAATATAATAATACAAGGGTATGTTTATTTCTTGTAAAAAAAAAAAATTCCAACCCAACAATTTGAAGATTCTTTGGTTTTCGACATTCATGAACTTTGATCGTACAAAATTGAGGATATGACAGAGATAAACCGAAATTCGCTCAAATCACATGAGGTGAAAATAATCCTAAATTTTAAAATTTGATCTCATAAAGGTCCAAAACCAATCTTTTGATTTCAAGGTTGAAATCTAAACAATTTTTTTATAGGAGGTAAACTAGAAACCGCTAATTTTACAAAGAAGTAAACATATATTAACCCTAAATATAATTTACTAATATTATATAATTTCTGCCCTTACGAGTCATATTACTAAAAAAAAAAAATCATAAGCAAAATTCTTAATGTTTGCAAAAGAGGTAAGGGACAAGGAAAACCGTACATATCAAAAAGAAAATGCCACTTATGAAACATAAAGATGACTCTACCTCAAAATGGTACATTCCTCAAACTCCACCCAAATCTAATACTAACCCATGTGCACAAATTTGATGAACTTTGGCATTAACTTTTGTTCCAAGTCTCAAATCTTTGGCATTAACTTTGGCATTAACTTTATTTTTTGAACAAGGCTCTTTGAAGTTTTTTAAATATAATGTCAGCAGATTTGTGATCTCCTAAGGCCGAAAGTGCGCAATACATCCTACAGCCATAAAGTAAAATCATAATGAGAAGGAAAATATTATAAGAAAGGGGGAAAATATTATAAGAAAGGGGGGAAATAGTATAAAGGTTAGAAGCCCACAAATAGCAGCTGAATGATTCGTAACCATCTCTACCATCTCCAGCAAATTCTCTCCAAACCAAATGAGCATTATTCAAATCTCTTGATTTGACACAACAACAGAGGAGACTGTGAAGACACAGGCTTGGAGGAACAAGGCCAAGCTCTTTTTTTATTAGATCCAACAAGTCCAATCCAAATTGCAAATGTGTGGACCCATATACCAAAATTGGATAATACACCTAAACATACATGAGACCAAATATATCATGCTTTATACACATAGAATATTAAACCAAAATTTAATTCTTATAATCGTGAGTCCTTATTCAAGTTATAAGGAAACAAAAACTTACTTCATCAAAAACAGAATTGCTCTTGTTCTCACCATGTTTGAAATAATCCATGAGTTGTTTAAACATTTCAATGGTAGAACTGCGAAATATACAATGAACATACACAAATGACAGAACAAAATAATAATTTAATATTGGGAAAAAATAATCATACCTTAAATTTTTGTTTTCAACTGAGAACTGGATAACTATCTTGCAACCTTGGACCCAATCTTCACCACTCAACTCCGTGAGTAGGAGAAGCGACCTCTCCAACTCGCCATGTAAGTTACATAACACATCCTTAGAGTGTACAATGATTGATGAGTTTTAAGGTTTAAAGTGGAAGGTATACAAATTAATAATAAACTAAAACCTTACCATCAGACATAGATTAGCTTTAGGGTTTAAAGTTTGTCCAGCTTTCTTGATTTCCTCCAACAAAACAAGTGCCTCGGACAATTTCCCATGTGATGCAAGAGATGAGACAAGCATGCTTTTAATTTCAATTAACCACTTCACTTGTATGCGTGGATCTAGAACAATCTGAAATGTTAAGGACAACATGCTATGTCCTTTACAAGGTCACTCCGAAAGAAACTGTAGAAAGACAGCATATATATTTACACATACCTGTTTTGCTTTCTCAAATTCATCGTAAGCTGCATATGCATGAATAAGGGCTACAAAAACTTCTTTTGAGAAGTGGATCCCAGATTGTTCCATCTCTTCATAATACTACAAGTAAATATTCTAATTAGCAACTCGATAATATATTGAAAGAAAACTTTTTACTACAATGATATCTTTTGAAAGCATACATTAAAAAAAAGGTAAAACTTACATCTTTCATCACTGCACCAAAATGTAACGAAAGGCTACAAATCTTTTTCTTGTACTCAAAATAGTACTCGCGATGGTGACTTAGGATGGAATAGATTTGATCAACCTTGATTTTCAATATAGCAAAAGGAATATAAAATGAACAATCAGATATTTGAAAAACAAGACAAATAAGAAAGAATGCTTCACTGAAATGTTAACCCATATTTACTTCATTATTTATGTCATTTCCCGAAATTACATAAATGGGAAAAGGGAATCATACATTTCATTACGTAAGTGTAAAAGTTTATGGGAAGCCTTGAAGCAACGGTAAAGTGGTTGTCACGAGACTGAAAGGTCACAAGTTCAAGTCTTATAAACAGCCTCTTGTGTATAAAAAAATAAAAAATAAAATTGTAAGACAGCGTACAAAACACCAAATGGCAGGACTCCTTCTTGGTCCCTATATATGCGGGAGCTTTAGTGCACCGGAAGTTATTTTTTTTTTATAATTGTAAAAGTATGTTCGGGCAGACTAACCCGAACCGGTTTACATGTCATAATTAAATCTTAGCATTTATCTTTTGGAGTTTTCTTTTATATGTCGTATCACATGGAAAACCCTCCCTTGAAAGCAAAGGGAAATAACCTAGCATTTAAATACTCTATCGAGCATCGCATGCTACATATTGCTTCTAATTCAATAGTTTAAAGACAATCTTACATGATATATTGTGCGAAGAAATACAACAACAACAACCAAGCCTTATCTCCCTAAGTGAGGTTGGCTACATGAATCAAATTACGTCATAGTGTTCTTTTACCATCTTTTTTACGATAGGTGCTACCTCAACTCTCTCTCTCTCTCTCTAATGGTGTCATTAATAATCCTATCACGTCTAGTCTTGTCACTCATGCAACGCAACATATTGTGCGAAGAAATGGATTAGAATATATTTAAAAGAGAAAAAAAACAGGGAAGCTGCTTTTCGTAAGATATATAGTACCTGAAAATCTAGATTAGTTTCTGAGCAAGTCTCTAATACAGATTGCATTACATGACTGGAGGGCATACAGAATGCTTCACACATTTTATCAACAACATAAATAGCTGCATCCACCTGAATAAGTTAAAAAGAAGATGAAATGCAGTTTTGAAAAATGAC
Organism: Medicago truncatula; assembly: GCF_003473485.1. NCBI lineage: Eukaryota > Viridiplantae > Streptophyta > Magnoliopsida > Fabales > Fabaceae > Medicago > Medicago truncatula. The sequence continues at coordinate 1,579,339 of NC_053048.1, read as the reverse complement.
AGTAACATAAAACAGAAAGAAGATAGAATTTGATCTAAAGGGAGCAAACGTCTTGTTATAGTTTTCCTTCTCATGGATGACTTTATGACAATTATCTATTTATGTGATAACCATAATATGAGAATGAATAAAGGAGAAAATTATACCTTGTTCTTACCACAACAATACAAAATTAGCTTTTCATACGTAGAGGATGAAGGTGAAATATTCATTAGATCATGCAAATTCTCAATCTCTTTTATGAGATGCTCAACCTTGAAATTACCAACAAACGATATAAGAAAATTTCTAAGAAAAAAAATTGTAATAAATGCATACACTGCAAAACATGTTTTATGATGGGATATGCTCAATTTTGGTTTTGAATTTTGTAAAATCGATTGAAAATTATAGTTAAGCATAATTGCCTCGCAGCATTATCTTATAAGTTCCTCACCTCTAAATTTGGAATGCTAACTGCATAACTAGCAATGAAGTTTGAAATATCATTATAATCTTCCCAATCATCATGATCTGCCATTAATATGAATACAAGGAACAAACCTATAAAAGGCAGTACTTTGAAAACTGAAATTCTAAAGGTAAGCAATCAAGAAACAGATCAAAAACACCGTAACATAATAATGGTACCTTCAGAATAATCCAATAGTAACTTTTCTGCCTCAGATTTCAACTGTAGCCTTCCTAATGATTTTAATATATTTGATATAGATTTTGAAGCAAACTCTGTAATGTTTGTATTTTTCGAAACATCCGAAATCTGTTCCTTGCGATCACTTTCACAAAGAGCCAAAAAGTAGTTTTCTGCAACAAGATTGAATACAAATAAGTTTTCATTAAAATTTTGTTGATGTTAACATAAGCATCTCGGATAAAAACAGATTAATCTACCTCGCAATTTAGATGTTCTTTTCCTATCTTCAATTGTAATATATTCACAAGCATCGCGGATCATCTCCTCGTCATTAACCCTTATCCACATCAGCATGTCATAATAACCCAATCGAGAAATTGAATTGTGATTATGATCTTTAATCAATTTAGAGAACATTTTAAATTCGTCAACAGCTCCCATGTCAATTATATACTTGAGAAGTGGACCGTATGTTTCTTCTTCTAGTTGAAACCTAAACACAACTGGCATTGACTGTAAAAGATGACGAATCAAATTCAATTGTTCTAGCAAAATGCATTTATCTCCAGTCGACCTAGCCTTCTCTATCAACAGTTTCACTAATCTATTAAAACCCGTAAACCCTATTGACGGACCATGCAAGTGAATCATACGAACAAGAGTGGTTAGCCCTAAGTTTTCTAAAAGAAATTGGAAACGTTTTTGCTCATCATGATCAATGGTATCCTCTCTAGAAATCCACGATCGTTTCCTCTCAATTGTTAGTTCCTCTTGTCTCATTGAAGCGTCGTCATGAAGCTTCTCAACCGGAGTTGCTTCATGGAGTTTGCGGGACAAGAGAATAGGGTTCCATGAAAATGATGTTTTGCGAATGTTGTGTAAATTTGAACAGAAATAATGGCTAAGAACCTGTAGTTTTTTTAGGGCAAAGGCACGCATCTTTGAGCTGCAACGATCGAGTTTGTGCTTGTGTTGAATTGGAAATTTATAGAAACTTGCATAGGTCTGGAGAGACCATAGAAAACACAGATTTTTTTTTTTTGAGTACTGCTGTTGCTAACAAAATCCAAGGAATGCACGCAGACTTGTCCAATTTTTTAGGAATAAAAAGAGGATTTTAACTTGTTTAACGGAAATAATAGTACATGTGGTGCATTTTCAATAGCTAAGCATTTTCAATATCATTTCACGGATTACATATGGTGCATTCAGAATCTACAATCTAAACAAATCCAACTTTCTCTATAAAATAGTACATGTGGGCCTAATTCAAATTTTACGTTTTTCCAATTTAAGATCTGGTGTGAATCAATAACTTATATTCTTTCAAAAACAAACAAAAAAGTCAATGACTTGATCTGGGCAACTTTTAATATCACACTAATTCAAACGTAATTTTGTTTTGATTTCATTAAATCAGCTACCAACAAAATAAAAAAAATGGTTGACAAAATCAAAAAGCAATAAACAAATCAAATTATATTAAACCAACAATCAGCTATCAAAAAACAAGGCTTAAATAAGAAAAGGAGAATGCTATAACCAGTTCCCCAAGGGCAATGGTTAAACATCCAAAACAAGTAAGTTTCCATGAAAAAATTGCGTAATCATTGTATCAAAAGTAACATTTTATAATTCCAAGAAAGACTTTCTATCTGTAGATTTCTTAACCATTGTCGTGAGGGCACTGATTAGCAAGACCTATAAGAAAAAGGTCCATGTAAGTTCGCATGTTTTTTGTTTTAGTCCATGTAAGTTTTTTTCTTTTTGCGAAACAGACCTTGTAATTACTTAACATTTTGTAAATCGTCATTGTCATCCGTGTTTCTATTACAAAAACGATGTGCTGGCTAAAGAAAGCTTATGTGGCACTTGGTGATATGGCATTAGTTGATCGTTGATGTTAGTACAGGGAACAAAACCAAAAAAACATTTTACACATTTTTACATAGGGACTAAATTAAGAAAAAAAAACGTAATCATCAATTTTGGAATTTAAAAAAAACATAAATCATCACAAACTCAAACATTTATACTCTCTATCAACGTAACTCCTATTTGATTTCTAACCCTATTCATGTAGTCTTCATCTTGTACTCTTCCTGGATTATATGAATCGATTTCTTTATTTATATTGATTTCTTCGTCACGCTCAATCATATATTTAAAGATAACATCACTATGATCTTTTGTTGTTTGATTTGTGAGAATGGTTGCATATCACATAAGATATGCCACCTTTTTTTCCCAAACTCCAATTGTTCTTTCAATGACATTTCTCAATGAAGAATGTGCATGGTTGATGAACATTTCATGCATCCCTTCTGCTTGACTACCATCTCTAAAATTAGGAATGTGATATCTTTCACCTTTATATGGTAAAAGGTACCCATGTTTGGATATCAAGGATCAACCAAATAATACTTTCCAAAAAATTATAAACTTTATTGGTAGCTTATGTGTAAAGTTAAATTTATAGACACGCATGTCTTAAAGTTTTTTATAAAATGAAATTATGTGTATCTTCAAGAGGATGTGGGAACATATTTTTCATTTCTTCAATCACATATAGCAAAATATGAGTATCATGTGCACTACCGGGCTAGCCAACAACAACAAAAGTGAAAAATATGTCTAAGACTAACATGACTTTTTGTGTTGGATATTTGATGACACTCTGTCATCCCTCTTTTGTTTGTCATTTTTTATGCATTTTTTTATGTTAAAAAGGACAGAAAGCAGGAAGCCCAAGAAACTGAAATTGGGCGCCGATTTCATGCCACAAAGGGTCAATTCCATTCGACATTTTTTGGCCGTCGATTTGGACAAATCGGGTGCTGATTTCGCAGGAGCGAGGAGCTGAAATTTGAATTAATGATGATTTCGGGGGCCAATTTTACCATTTTTGAGCCCCAATTGTCACTGTGACAGTATAAGCCAAACACTTTTTCTGAAGAAAGGTTAGAAATTTAATAGAGAAAAGGCCAATTTTGGAACTGACGAACTGGAGATCTGGTGGGAGACAATAAAAACTCATAGTCTCCTCCAATATGTATGAATCTTTTGGCAAAATATTGTTGTTGGGTTGGGTTTGTATGAAAATGAGGGGGTACATGATGAAGAGGAATGGTCTACATACAAGGGGTTTAGGAGGATGAAGAGGAATGAGTGGTGAAGAAAAATGAATTCGGAAATCATCCATGTTGTTTTTAGGAAAATTATGTGGGTGAAATCAAATTATAAAAAGGGTAAAATTGGTACATGATTTGTAAGGGTGAAGATTAAATGTAAGGGTATATGGTATAATTTCCTGATTAGGAATATGAAGTTTTTTTTTTTTTTAGGAAATTAGTTTTTGTTTTATCTTTAGGTATATAAGCAATGTGATAAGTAGAGTCGAAATTCACACATACGGCTACGTTTTGGACTATTAATTTTCCCACCCTACGCATGACTAGTGCGCCCTGTAAATTTTCCAAAATTGTCCTTGTGCAATTTGGATTTTATAATCCAAATTCATGTTTCTCTAATTCTTATTTTGTAATTCGAAATATTTTATAATCTCTCATATTTCAGCAGTTTTGAATTTTGATTTTGAGTTTGAATATGGTTATGTTACATGTATAATAAAAAACAAAAACAAAGTAAAAAATGTTAAAAACCTGTCAAATAAAATCATAAAAATATTAAAATACCACCAAAAAATTCTAAAAATCAAATAAAACTAATGCAAATTTTTTCGGATTTTTCTGAGAATATGAAAAATTAAAAAAAAATTAAAAATGGATCTAAACGATGGAATTTTAGATTTTGAGGAGCGGAGTCACATAGGAAGTCCCTTCTACGGGAATCTTGATCCTTGATTTTTTTTTTCTTTCTGTTTTTCTAGGAAAGTTTCGGAGCAATCCGATCAAGTAGTCCGAAAACCCTATTTTTTACTAAGAACAGCTAACAATAACCCAAAATAGAAGGATGAGAGTTAAGAAGATTAATATTGTCCATAAAATGATTATCGATGTTACAAACATGTTTATAATTTGTGCTGATACAGTTCGGATTATATAATCCGAACTGTTTTTCCCTTGCAAACGGGTGTTTAAGGGGTGTTCAATCCGGAAAAAAAATCAAGCACGCCCTATTTTTTTTAGGTTTTCGGATTACAAAATCCAAAAAAAAATCCAAAAACTCATTTTTTTCACCTTGTAAAAAGGAAAAACTGAATTCGTATTATGAAATCTGAATTGCTCAAGGGCAATTTTGGAAAATTTACAGGACGTGCTAGTAAGAAATACGGTGGAAAAAGTAATAGCCTACGTTTTGGGTGAATTTGTACAGCCTAAAATTGTTCTAAGCCTTACTTACTAACTTGTTTAAAATTTTATGCAAAAAGCTTCTTTTCTCACCACCACACCACCCCCCCCCCCCCCCCCCCCCCCCATTACAAAGTATGTTAATTTATAAAAGAACACTGCTTTTGCGGACACCGTATGTGACAATGGAGGTAATACATGAGACTTTCTATTTTGATGGTGAGGTAATACATGAGACTTGCAGCTGAGTAGAACTAAAAAAAAATATTAAAAGAGCCAAGTTAAATCACAAACCGTATTGAAATACAATGTCGGTGTGGTTTTTCGTGTTCATTTATCATTTTTCTTTTTAAATTATATTTTTTAATTGACTTTTAGATTTATCATTTCTCTTTTTAAATTATACTTTTTAATTGACTTTTGGGTTAGACAAAGAAACTCCCCTTATCTATACTTTATACTTTAAATAAAAAAATACAATCAAATTTATTAGGAGTAAATTGTTACTTGCTTGCCATGAAAAAACTTAGAATTAGTTTGTTAGAATTAGTTTGTTAGTTTTAAATCCTTGACGTTCAACATGCATATCATTAGCAACTTTTAGGTTGTTTTTTTTAAGGAAGCTACTTTTAGGTAGTTATAACCTATTATAAATTTTTCTTTTATTGTTTGAAAATGAAATATGCATTACTTTTATATAATGTGTTAGAATAATATAAATATTTGCTATATAAAAACTTAAAAGGAATGTTTGATTAGAAGAAACAACACCATAAACTCATTGGTAACTTGAACTAGAAGTAATAATTAGTCTATTACATAGTCAAAGTGGAAATATAGTCCCTAGTAGCACATAGAACATAATAACTAGATATTCGAGACATGTTATTCATCATTAACCCTATTTAGCTTATAACATACAATGTAACATTAAACAATATTCTCTTTCATTTCCACCACCACTACAGAAGGGAAATCTTGTTTATTGCCATCATCACAACCATGTTCTTGCTCCTCAGTTGAATTAGTTTCTACTTTATTCTTAGCATTCTTGTATATGAGGTATAAGATCATTTGAGAGACACCAAATAGAAATCCTAACACATTTGGCAGCTGGTATTATAGGAAAAAACAAAAGATCAATTAATTAGTTTAATTGCTATCAAGAATATACATCATAAAAGAAAAATTAATTTTTTTTTTGAACAAGTAAAAGAAAAATTAATTAATAGGATGAGTAAATTAAATATTTTATATACTCACCATAATGTAGTTATCCTTGTCAAAGAGACCATAGAAAAACCACATGGTGGCACAGAGAGTAAGAAATAATGATAAAGAAAATGGCATGTACTCAACACTTCTTGTTCTTATCACCTTCCTCTGCAATTCATGTACAAATTTTAAATTAAATCTCTTTTCATTTAATCAAAAACTCACATCAATAAAAATAATTTGCTTCACTGCTAGACAAAATTGGATTAGTCATGATGGTCAATATGTAGATTTCGTCCTTAAAAGTTAAATTAGTGACCGGTAATTAAAGACAGAAAAACATGAATTTTGTCTCCAACTTAGTTGTAAAGTGTTGAAGACATCAAAATGAGAGACCAATTTTATTTTTTTGTCTTTACTTTCTTTCGATAAGTCAACTTTTTCTATTAGTGCATGTAAAATTAAGATGGATTCTCTCCACAATCAGAAGTGATTGATTCTAAGGGTGTTACTCCATGTTCCTAAATAAAGGTCGTAGTTGATCATTTTACACATACCAATACATAATTTTTATCTTTACAAAATTATAGAATTTGATATTTCGAAATTATTCATTGAGACGAAATCGAATAACATCTTATATATTAATATTTGTCTTTATAAATTATTCAAAAATATGATCAGAATAGGTTATGTAAATAGTACACATGATCAAATTACGACATATTTAGAAACGAAGAGAAAATATAATATCGGCCCTTGAAAAGTATTAGATGTTACATATCTCAAAATTTCGTTTAAAGTATCAATCTTTTTTTTTTTTTTTTTTGTATGGCTTTATGAATATAGGATAGGGTTCTTTAACTGGGGGGAATTTGAGTTAGTAAAATTAAGTATATAAGATAAGATGAATGGTAAGAATTAGAGAAAGTACCATTATGCTTAAAGGAGCAGCAAAGACTGCAATGTTAAAAATGGCACAAATCAACCCAACAGCATGAACACGAAAGGAGGACTTCACCACAAAGAAGGTGATTATCATGGTCAAGCCAAATCCTCCTAGGTCAGCAACAAGTATAAAAACCAAAGTGGATATCTGCAATTCATCAAAACATTTATTAATTTCCGCACGTTATATATATAATCGTACTAACTCATGTTCTAGGTATATAAATCCAAAGAAAGATTAACACATACATGGATATCGAGCACGACACTCATGTTAATATATCAACATCGATAATAATTTGAAAGTTTGAAATTATTAAAAGTAACCACTTATATGAGTGTCAGTGTCAGGTCGGACACACTTTCATATAGATGTTGTGATTATGGTATTACGTACCTTAAGCTTCTTGGGAGCATATATGATGTACATGATTAAGTATGCAACTTCTATAACACATCCAATACAATTGATTGTGATAATCAAAATGGCATTGGTCTTAAGGAAGCCATAATATAGCAATAACAATGCACTAAGAAGTGCAACTACATATGGAATAGATTGATACCCTTCAGAAGATTTTTTCTTGTAAATCGAATAGAATGTTGGCCTGCAAGAGAGAGTAACATAGAGTTTATTTTTATTTGAAAAATATAAGAGATTTCTAGCATTTTAAGGTATAAGTAATATTAATATATTAAAAAAATTATATATTATTTCATTTGTTTGAGAGAGGACTTACAATGGTGCTAGGAACACCATGAATGAGACGATGTTACCTAGACACAAAAAAGGAAACATAGAGAATCAGAACCAGGATAATAGTAGACAAAACTGAAAGCTAGTACCATGATATATATATTAGTATAATACACTCATAATAATGTGATGAAAAACCATAATGTATTCACTAAAAATAAAAGAAAGAAAACGTTTGAGATTGTATGAAAAACTTTTCTAAAAAAGTATTTTTATATTCAACAATTTAGATGTTGCATATTATATGCAGGTGTTAGGGTTCGAACATCAGACACCACACTCTCCACATTTAATGTGTAATCTCTAGCTTCTAGATTACTTGATAAAAAAAAAACATTTCTAAACATCAAAGTTGAAAAAGGTGTGTAGTGAAAAGATTGGAGTAAGAGTGGAACTAAAAATTTAATTGAACATACCTAGAAGACCAAAGATCAAAACCATCTCATGATCAGAAAAGGAAAACATGTTTAGAGATAGAGAGGTGTTTCCTTGCTATGTCTTTGAGGAAGCTTTAAATTGACTTATGTGTGTGATATGAGTATATGAAAGTGTGTGCTTCAACCAAGCATGTTAGCTTCCATATATATAGTGGATGGATGATACTTTTAGGATTCCCCTAAAAAAAAATACTTCTAAGATTGTCCACTAGGACCACAAAATGCACCATTTTTTCTCTCATAGAACTCCCTCTTTTTAGAGCACTAATAATTTATCATCCAAAAAGCTTACCAAACCTAACACCAAAAATCATTGAGTAGGTCACTTCTAACATTTCGCCATCCAAATTGTGTCTAGCTTTTTCTCTTGTCAAACTTGTAAAACTTCTATTGATTTTAAGAGAAATAATGACTTAATTATCAGCCAAATACTTTATGTTTTAGGATTAAAGAAACCTTAAATATGTTCACTAGAAAAAGAAAAAAGAAACCTTAAATATTGGAAAAGTTGGTGTTATATCTAATGTAAATATGACACGACAAAGTTACAGTTTTGACCATGTCTTTTGGGAGCTTCTAATTACATTGATAAATTATAGGGTTTCAATTAAGAGGAACTTTTTTATTAATAAATTAATGATCATTTTTTTGAATTACTCAATTATTTATAAACATTTGTACTTTAAAATGATATAGGAGTGTATTATTTCACTGGTTATAAGCAATATATTAATTTCTAATTCTTTTTTCTTAAAAGATATTCAAGATTCACTATTGTAAGCAATAATAAAGTTAGAATATTTTGTACCCAAAAAAATAAAAAATAAAGTTAGAATATTTTAAATGCTATTTCGTTGATATTTTTGGTGAATTATATGTAGTTATTATAAATTTTTAAAGGATGTTACTTTTTATTAAATAGAAACTTGTTTAACTATTCTTCAAAAAAAAAAAAACTTGTTTAACTATTGATTCAAAGACAAATTGTACTTATACACGTTAAATCGACACGTGTACCATGGAAGTCCAAATAAATTTCTATGTCATAACAAAACACTTTCGACACACTAAAAAGATTCACATTGTTTAGAAATCAAACTAAAAACAATAGTTTATAAACATTCATACTCTTAAATTCGTCAATACCTCTTTCAACTAAAGAAAAAACCGTGAGAGAACACATACATACTCAGAATAGATGTTATATAAAAGAAAAAAACAACATATGCTGCATAGTTGAGTTTGGAACAAATTCTTTTTTAAGTGGTTTGTAACAATTTTTCTTTTAGTAAAGTATTTTAGTGGCAAGAAATTCACCTTTTAAGATGAATAAGAAAAAAAATTGGTTCGAATGTCGACTTATGCATACTGCAATGTCTGAACCAACTTAGTTGTGTTTATATGAAGGGGTTTGGAGCTTCTTTTTTTTTTTGGATCAAGTACGTAATCTAGTAGCTAATAAATCATCTTTTTAAAGTGAATAAGTGAGACGTTTAGGGTTTGAACTTCAAACTTTACATATAATATACATTGTCTCTGTCAACTAAGTTAAGCAAGTCGATAACGGTTTTGAACAATTTCTTTTTTTTTTTTTTGGTCAGTTAGCCTAGTGGCTAAAATTCACATTTTCAAGGTGAATAAGTGGGGTGTTCGGTGTTCGAACCTCAACCCCTACATATAACAATGCATGTCCCTGCCAACTGATTTATGCTCACAGGACGGTTTTGAACAATTTCTAAAGAGGGTGTAAATGAACATTATCTTATCATAAAGGACAATAAAATAATGACGCAATATGGACCGCATCCACTTTGTACAAGACGTTGTATTTGAGGCAAGTGTTCATGCATATGTGCTTTTTAAAATGCACCAACTTTTTCTTCATGTTTAAAGTTTTATTTGCTCATGATTAAAAACAAAAACTTCTCATGTGGATAAAAATCTCACCCGAAAATTATAGTTTTGACAAAAATTATTTTTATTTCAAAATAAAAACGCAAAAGGTAAAGGAGACAAGTCACTAATAGAAAAATGTTAAATTAACATTCAAAGTTACAAAATAAAGAGTAAAATTGATCTTCAATTTTGACTTCTTTAATTTAGTCCCTCAAATTTTATTTTTATTTTGACTTTTTAAGAGACAAATTTAATGACAAATTTTAGTTTTTTACGTTTAAAATTTGTCCCTAATTAAACTTTTTTAATCGTATAAGAAAAACAATAGAGATATACACAAGAAACTTTTAGACCCGTGCTTAATTAAAAGTGTAGATCATCACTTTTATATTCTGAAAGTTTATTTTTTTTTGTGAGTGATTACATAATGAAATGTAAATTTCCTTATCTTAAAATCTCTTTTAATTTCGATGTGATGCCAAAATGGGGTGAATATTTCTAAATGAAAAGAAATAGGCAAAATGGCACTTGGATATCTTGTCAAAATAGAAAGTATTAGCTTAGAGATTATGCTATACACTTGTTGCTAACATTATTTGTTGAGCAATTTTCTTTCGCGTTTTCAACTTTTCATAATAGATATAAAAAAAATATTTTGTGTCTATTAAAAATGATGATATTTTTGTACCAAAATAAAGGTGGATTCTAGGGTGAGAGCTCTATTAAGTTCCTCACCGGTGTACCGTTTAAATTGACCGTTAGATAAAAAAAGGATACATAATATCTTTAATGACAAACCACTGGATTATGCTTTTTCTCTCCCCCTTTACAGCCAGTCACTCTCCCTGCGGCTGCTCTTTTTCCATTCACTCGACACAGCCTACATTTATTTTCTCTCTTAAACTGATCTATTAAGCCTCTTTCACCCTATTCCTCTCATATTGAAAATGTTGGAAACAACCATAATAAAGGTTAGCATAGCAGGGATTTTGATTGTCTTAGCACTACCAACATAATTCATTGTATCCATGGTCACAAAACTTCACATTAAAATCAGTTTAAGATTGAAAATTTCTTTGTTTTTTTTTTAGAGAAGATTAAAAATTTCTTAAAATTCATTGTACCCATAACAAAATTTTAATACTTTGACAAGATATATTAAAAAAGAAGCCTACAAGACGGACGGGTAATGAAAGATGAGAGTGGTAAAACAAAATTTATTGAATCCAGTCACTTTTCAAGGGAAACAAACTGAAAGAGAATGAAGGATTAAATTTTTGTGATTTGGGAGAAGATGATGATTTGGAACCGGTGGTGGTTGCATGGAGCGTTAGAGAGAAAAAGCATAATCCTGTGTTATTTATGACTAAAGTTATCATGTACACTTTTTTCATCTAACGGCTAATTCAAATGGTACACCGGTGAGGGACTTAATAGAACCATCACCTTAGAATCTACCCCAAAATAAAAATGATGATATTATTACAACTATTTTTGAGAACTTTTGAAATAAGCCTTTCCATTTTTTTTGGGACAAAAATAACATATAATTACAAGATATTAAAAACATGATAAGAGTATGATAAAGATAGAAAGTTGTTTCAAAATGATTATACAAATATCATTATTTATCTTTTAATATTTGTAAAGTGTTGTGGCTGTTGAGCAAGAAAGTGATTTCGATTTAGGATTATATGCCATTATTACATTTTTTAGGCAAAATGACATAATTACTTGATTTTTAGAGATCTTGAGTTGAAATGAAAATTTTTAGGCAAAATTACACAATTAGTCCCTTAACTTAAATTTAGGTAACACTTTCGTCCTTTATCTTTTTTTGTAACGATTTAGTCCTTTATGTTATAAAATGACACTATTTTATCATTTTTTTTATGAGATTTTTTCAATGAAATTTGATTTTCTAGGTTAGTATGATGAAGATTTACGTTTGTCTATGAGTTTGATGAATTTTTTTTTAGAATTTTTGATTTTTTTTCATAAAAAGGATAATTATGTTGTTATTTTATAACATAAAGGACTAAATCGTTACAAAAAAAAATAAAGGACGAAAATATTACCTAAAATTAAGTTAAGGGACTAATTGTGTAATTTTGCCAATTTTTTAATAGACGAAGACAAATATACCTTGAAAAGAAAGTTGAAGAAATATAACCATATCATTGTCTTTTAATAAGCAAAAATTTATTAAGGGACTACAAGAGTGTACATGGCTATTACAAAGTACAAGTAGGCCTTACAAGCTCTCAAGGGACCCTATTTAGCAAGAACACCGATCCATATTTTAAAGTTAAATGTTTTCGTAACCTTTAATGTAACTTTAGTCCAAACTCGTATTTTTCTCCCAAAATGGTAATTTTTGGCCTAAAAATGGTGATTCTTGGGTTTACTAGTGGTATTTCCTCTTCAAATTAGTTGTCATACATAATCATTTCAATGGTAAAAAAATCTAGGTTGAGACCAACATTATCGCAAATGTGATTGATAATTGAGCGATAAAAAAATTTGATTTAAAAATGGAGAGATTTTTTCCTGGGGATACACAAATAGAAGATACTTATTGAAAAAAAATTACTTAAATTTTTACTTTTGTTTATTGAAAAAAAAGTACTTAAATTTTTACTTATTAGAATATACACAATTTTGAATATATAACTTTTACTTTTGTTTTATTAACATGTGTTCTAAGGACAGGAACATGTTAGTATTTTTCTATAATCAAAATTGGACTTAACTTGAAAACTAGGAAAATTGCTTTGGGATTCCATTTGTTTAGAAAAGGACAAAGAGGGTTTAAGGGTTAGAGGATGTTGGAGTTTAATTTAGCTTTAATGGAAAAACGGTGTTGGAGATTGCATGTAGGGTGGAGAGGTTTGTGGTATAGGGTATTGGCAGCAAGGTATGGTGAGGAAGATGGACGAATTTGTGAGGTTTGGATGGGTGCCTCTGCGTGGCTGAAAAGCATTTTGAGGTTAAGTGACGGGGTTGGAACGGGGATCAGAAGTTGGTTTGACGATAATATGAATAAGGTGGTGGGTGATGGTGCTAGTTCCTTTTATGGATAGACAAGTTTGATGACAGTAGCTGAGATATGTCAGTTAGGCTGGGGGAGGATAGAGAGGCATGGAAGTGCAGAGGCGGAGCCAAGTTTTAAAAGGTAATATGATTTAGCAAACAAGCTTACCTAATGGGTTTTTTTTAGAAGTGGAAAGGGTTTTTTTGCCATAAAAGACAAAGGTCCAACATACAAAATGACACAAATGCTAATAATGAGGGGACCATATTCTTAACCATGTGTAAATAGCATTATATAATAATATCATAATAATGGTAAAAAAAATTAGGGGAGGGAGGGGGGACCACGGCCACCCCTGGCCCCCATGGTCCCTCCGTCCTCGGGTTGCTAGGTCGTGCCAAAGGATACACTATCACTGTCGTTTATCACTACCTCATATCTTTTGGTGGGCATGCTTAAGTGGAGCGCATGGTTGATATTTGGCACAAAAAAAGTCTCATTCAAGGTCAAGTTGTTTGTTTGTCGTCTTCTCCGAAACCATATTCCAATAAGAGATAATCTAATCAGACGTTGTATTCTCTGGTCTACTAATAAAAATTGTGTAGGCGGTTGTGATATGGAAGAAACAGCGGCACATATGTTTTTATATTATCATCAGTTTGGTACTATGTGGTCTCTCATTTGAAAATCGATTGGGGTTACTTCTTTTGATCCTTTAGGTGTAACGGATCACTTGCTCCAATTTACTTAGCTTCGTGGCTCATCAAAGGTTTTTGGGTCTTTATGAAAGCTTATATGGTGTGCAATTGTTTTAGTAATTTGAAAAGAAAGAAACAATAAGATCTTTAATGTAATTGTTGATCATATGCACATATTGTTAGACAAAAGTAAGTTACTTTCCTTTGCATGGTTGAAAGCAGGAAATGTCATTTCTGCTTTTAACTATCATATTTCTGCTTTTAACTATCATATTTGGTAGCTTGATCCTTTGTCGTGCACATGTTGGACCATGCAGATGTTTTCTTGTTCTTTCATTCGTTTTTTATTTCGGTTGTTGACTTGTTGTAACTTTCCGCGTCTATTCTGGTACGTCTCGTGCTAGATAGACCGTTGTTTGAGTGTTAATATATTACATCTTTAGCTTCTTAAAAAAGGGTAAAAATGAAGAAGAAAAAAAAGTAAAATTGTAAACTCTTGCAAAGACCCTCCTCAAATTAGAGAAAAGGAAAAATTATCTATGAATTTGTTAAACGTAATATTATGAGCAAAAAAACTCTCCACCCCTCCCCAAAACTTAATACTTATGTGTATAATATCCCCTGAAAATTGATAATAATCAAGCAAATTAGTATATGTTCTCTACAATTTTTTTAATCTTTTGACTAAATTGAGGTGGTAGTTAATTCAAAGCGGTGATTCGCTTTGGAAGGAGTTTCTTGAGGGAAATTAATTACGGAAATCATATTTCCAAAGCAATTAATGGAAGAGTGTGGTGTGGCCTTACTACGCATCATGGTGGTGGAAGGATATAATGATGTTACTTAGAGATCGAATCCCGACTAGAAGTAAACTTGCCTTACGTAGGATAATTGATCCAAATGTTTTCGTGTGGTTGTGCATTTTGTGAGGAAGTGGTGGAGACTTCGAATGACCTTTTCTTGCATTGTCTGTGGCGGTTAAAGTTTGGCAAAAGATTGTGGGATTTCTTGGAATCAATTTTCTAACTCCACAAAATTTGTTTGTGCATATAGAGTGTTGGAGTGCAGAAGCGAGAGGAAAACAAGTGTGTAAGATTTTTTGGCTAGTTTGTCGCGCTATTATTTAGGTGATATGAAATGTGAGAAACAATAGGATATTCAATAATATTCAAGAGGAGGATGAATTGGTTTAGAATATCAAAGTGGTTTGCAATTAAATTGAGCATAAAATTTGGTCACACACATAAAAATACATATCATTAATTTATTAAAAATTCACATTTCATTCTTTTCTCTTCCTGCCTTTTATCATTTTTGCAAGTGGTCAAATTTTCTATCAAAAGTCATGTGACCGTTCAAGAGTTCTCCAACTTCTAATTTAAGTTGGAGTTTAGAATTTGTTTAATTAAATTAATGTACTTGAAAATATCAAATGAGTTTTTATAAAAGGAGACAAAAAAATTCAAAAAGGACATATTTAGGTAGTGTATAATTTGAATATTTTGACCTTTAAACTTCAAAAAAGTGTTCTGGGCTAACCATTGTTCTTTTCGCCACACGATCAAAACTTTTTGCTAAAAAATTAATGGATGCATTGCCTTTAATAATCCATAAGCACACAATGGTTAAGGATGATCGATTAACATTTGAGATGAAGTATTTTAACAACTGAAAATAATTGATAAAAGATCCTCAAAATAATTGAAATCAATAGATTTTTATTTTATATTAAATATAAAATAGATAAAAGATCCTGAAAATGTAAGGGTGAAAATAAACTTATTAATTTAATTAAATATCATATGTAAAATACTTATTAAATTTTATGTATATCTTTTTTTAGGGTGTGTATATATATAGGGGGCTGCTAACTTACACCCATCTAAAAACACTAAGGTGCAAGTTAGCAAGCTATACCCACATAAAATTATTAAGGTGCAAGTTAGCAACCTTCACTAATTTACACCCACTTTCATCATTCCAAATATTGTTTCGTTAAAAGTTTGTCTTTATTACATGTTTTGTACCTTAAACATGTCATTGTCTTTTTTGTTTCTTTTTTTAAGGATCTTTTTTAAGCTAGTTACAAAATTTCCCTTCTATTTAAAATTAATTAGAATATAAACAAAAGGGTGTTTTAGTAAATTACAAGTGGGTGCAGCTTGCTAACTTGCACCTTAGCGTTTTTAGGAGAGAGAGAGAGAGAGAGTTGCAATGTTTGGTTGAAAGCGCGGTTCCGCTTAAAGTTTCTCTTTTTGCTTGGTGTTTACTTCTTAACCACATCCCGACTAAAGAACCCTAGTTTAGGAAGGGAGTTATTAATAGCAACGGCCGTTTTTGCAGAGGACGATGTGACATGAATGAAGGCAAAGATCATTTATTTGTCGGATGTAATTTTTTACACCGGAGGGTGTAACATGAAATAGTAGGTCACGGTTTTCTTTATGAGCATTTTGGTGATTTAGATGGTTTTTCAAAAAGGGATTTGCTTTGAATGTTATTTGGCTTTCTACGATTCGGATCATTTGGAAAGAACACAATGGTCGTATTTTTCAGAATAAGGAGGAAAATTTACAAACTTTATATGAGAAAATTAAGCTTCAGTCTTATTGGTAATTGAAATCAAAATGCATTACCTTTATTTTCGATTACCATTAGTGGAGGCTTCATCCTCTACGATGCTTGTTGTTTGTCTCTTAAGTTATTTTCTATTCTTATTTTATGTTTTATACAAAATTTATATTGACTTTTTATTAACTCTTTGCAATCTTTTCTGCCACGGCTAGTGCTGGAAAAATGATCGTTAATGATATTCCATTTTTCCTTATTAATTAGAAGAAATAGTCACGTCAGGACGTCATGCTAACAAATACCAAGTACTACAAAGATACTTGTTAAAGATTTTAAAAAGGAAAAAATTACTAAAATTTATATAGAAAAAATATTATTTTTTAATATTTCAATAGGTTGAATGCATAATTTTCAAAATAAAATTTATATTTTGAGCTTCTTAATAAGTGCCATTAGAGAAAAATTGCATTTCCTATATTTAAATTACTAGAAAGATATTCTGTATAAAAGCTAAAACATATGATCAATCGAAATAAAGTTACTCACAAAAAAAAAGAAAAAACCAAAAAAATGGCATTGCTTGAATGTATATGGAACCTTGCTCTGGCCAACCCCATACGTGGCACCCATTGAGTGGATGTGATTCTTAAAATAGGTCAATTTTATATATTATCCGACCAATTACACAACTCTTCTTACTTTTGTTCAATTGCTTTTGTTTGTCTGGTAAACGTGGAAGAATGAGTGAGAATCATCACCAATCTAGGATAAAAAGAACTAGACTTATTCAGACCAGCATATACCATTTGATGAATCTTGACATGACAAACCATGCACGAGTCTTGATATGAGACTTATCATGCTACCAAAATTAACATGCCCACACCACCAATCTAGCCAATATGTGTACGTGTCTTTAAGGGTGCACTTGACACATTCAAATGGTCGGAATTCATTCATGATTCATCATAGCCATAGGCACACTTATCAAGGTAAAAGACAAAAGGCTAACAAAGATTTGTTCAATTGATTCCCTCAAAAAAAAACAAGAAGATTTGTTCAATTGATGAATTGAATATGGATCTCTTTTGGACTTAGGTCAAGCCCGATGAACCATGAAAACGGGTATCATTATTGATCTACTACGGATCATGATATGGAGAAAATTGCTTGCTCAC
Source organism: Medicago truncatula (assembly GCF_003473485.1). Lineage (NCBI taxonomy): Eukaryota > Viridiplantae > Streptophyta > Magnoliopsida > Fabales > Fabaceae > Medicago > Medicago truncatula. The sequence goes on along the minus strand of NC_053048.1, from coordinate 1,561,661 downwards.
TTTCAAATAAACTTTCGAAAATATATCTCATGTAATTTAAGTCGTGCATGTGTTAATTCAATGTGACTTACGTTACGTTCGCTATAAGAATACATCCTACGTGTGCTAACTCACGTAGGTTATAATTCAACGTGAGTTAACTCATGTAGGTTATAATCCTAGTGTGAGTTAACCCATGCAGGTTATACTTCAGCTTATCGAATGTGAGTTAACTCACATGGAGGGTATTTTGGTCGGTTTATATGGGAGTAAACGTTTTTTGTTGGGAGAAGAGCAATTTTCCGATATGGATATGTCATGGAGGCACACTCAAGTAAATTCGAAGATACAATCAGGATCATGTGATCATCATCACTCCAGGATTTGTCCATAGTTGTTTCAAAGGACAATTGTCTAATTAGGAATTATATTAAAAAAAACATCTCAATTCTCTTTCTATAAATGTTAACTTATGATGTATAGGTTTCAGTACACATTTTTTAAATCCTAAAACCTTTCACTCATGATCATTCACTGACTTGGTTGTGAGAGTACTCGTAGCTACACAAACCCTAATGTGGTGTATTTGTTGTCTCATATAAATGATAAGAGTTATGATGTGGCACATTAACTGAAAATGTGAGCCTATACATTATATGACGCCAACATATTAAAAATTATCTTGGTTATGAATTTAAGTATCTCCATGACTAATTTGATAGTAATTAATCACGACATAATTGTAATTTTGGACCAAAAAGAATCATAAGTTATCTTAAATTTAATAGAGAAATTTGAGCAACATTTTACAATTTTATGAATGTATTTGTTAGTTCTTGAACATTCTACTTTCATTGTGGTCCGTTCTCAGCCATCTAATTACGACATTTGTGTTGTCTTTACTGCAACCTCCAACATCTTCATTATGTTAGGTGTGAAGGCGTGAATTTAGTCCCACATTGTTCAGAGATATAGCCTATATGGTGCATATAAGGTTTGAACAGTCTTCATCTCATAAACTAGTTTTGTAATTTGAATTAGGCCTAAATTCTATAAATAGTTCACAAAAATAAGAGACTGTCTTTTTGGTGTGCTAAAGTATCGAACCTAAAACATTAAAATTGAAAAGTAGATTTTCAACCAAGTTAGAATTATCGGCAAAATAAGAGACCATCTTAATCAATGGCATAATTTTGGAGAAAAATATATCTTTCTTTTAAACTATGACTCAATTTAACCGAACTTTAATCCTCTACAACTAAATTAAGGTGCTATAATTGTAGTAATTGTTAGATTTTGAGAAAGAACCTACTGTAATAGTTTTCTCTTAAAACATAGTTGTCTTTACAATAGATGATCCAAACACCAATTCACCCAACCTTATCTTTTATCTACAAAAACAAAAAAGGATAATATCCGTTGGAGAAATGATATTTGAACAACCATTTTTTGATGACAAATTTCTCTTTCATACTTATATTATATTCTTACTTTATCTCTCTATTGTTTTGGTTTTCGTATCAATACCTACTTTTCTTTATAAATTTATGATTGTCCCAAAAGTTATCACCAAAATGGTTGTTCAAATAACATAACAATCTCTATCCGTTGGTAGTTAATAGTTAATGGAGTGACCTTAACTTTACGGCGTTAAGAAATGTTTGGTTGTTTTTAGCACAACGTAGGATGCACGTGTACGTTCACCATTGCATTGCTTTTGTAGCATCTTCCTACAACACCTTTTTCTTACTTGCTTTTGTATAATTTTCTTAAATCATATAAGAAAAAACAAAGGTATCAATAATGTATGTATATCTATACATTGTGACAGAAATTTAAAGTAGTGACATGAGATAATGTGTTATTGTTTTTTTGGGGAGGGGGGGGGTGTTATGCAATTTCAATGATAAGGTTATAGAAAAAAATATAAATGATTTACGAATTTTTTTAAAAACCTACTTTACAACATAATGAAATGTTTCATTTTAGAAGAACTTGCTATATTTGGATTAACTTTCTGGTTAGTACTATTTTTCTGAAAGAAATGCAAGTTGTATAAATACAATTAATGTGGTAAAATTTACCAACTAAATTGGAGACCTTCATGATTTTTAGTAAGAATTGATGTTAGTCATCAACCAATAGTACTGTGTGTTGGTTAATATAAGTGATTGTACTTGGTATGCACGTAGAATCTGGTGCACAATACAAATTTAATTCATTATTCAGTGACGGTTGTTAAATTATTTTCTTTTAAGTATGTTTATTTTTTTTTGTTAACCTTCTGATTCTCAAGAGAATGAGGTCATGGTAATCCGGAGTTCGATCATAAAGTATAACATGGCAAAAAATTGTTGCACTAAAGAATTAAAGTTGAATTCTCCTAAACGATTCGTCCTTTGAAAAAAAAAAAAGTACATTATAACTTCAACCCAACACCTTTAAAGAAAAAAATACAACGAGTTCTATAAACCAGTTACAACTCGTCAGTACTAAATTATCAGGCGCCGTTTATGGTAGGAGACTTGAATAGGTCTCCCACAGTAGGAGACATTAAAAAATACTGATTTTTTTTTTTTTTTTTAACAAAAATGACATGTGTTGCGGTTAGATTGACGAAAAACACTGATCTTACCATAATCCCTCTACACTAGATTTATTTATTTTTTCATTTGGTAGATCTAAGAGAGAGACGTGTACTGTAGCAACTCCATTGTTGTTGCTGCACTTTCTGTTGATTGTTATACCTCCAACACAATAAATTATCCTTCATCGATCTTCAACAGCAAATCGTTGTTTTTTTTCAACACCAAAACGTCTTTTTTTGTTCTTTTTATTCTATTTTCATTCGTAATTTTCCATTGACCAGCTTGTGTTCACATCTGAACTTAAACACCATCCCTCTCCAGATCTGAGTTCTGTAAGATTTTCCATTCCGATTTTGATTGTTTTGTTGTGTAACATTTGGTCTGGCGACGGATTTAATCACTTTCATCTGAGTTTAGTGATGAATATGTGAACTTTGGGTTGAATGAATTGAATAATTGAGAAATCAATATTTTCTGCAATTTTGTTTTCAGGTGAATTAGATTAAATGAAATTTGAGTTTAATGAATGTTGTTTTCTGCAACTGTGGGTTGAATGGATTGGATTAAGATTTCCAAAATTCGTCGTTGTTGTTGTGATTTTCCAGCGGCGGTGCATCGCGTTGTTGTTGTTGTTGGACGAGTAAGAGATATGGAGAGGGAAAGAGAAAGATGATGGAACATAGTGTAAAAATAATCTAATGTTTAAAGAGTATGATAATACTATGGTCTTCAAAAGTTTTCAAGCACATCCAATGGTTGACATCAATTTTGTAAAAAAAAAAAAAAAAAAAAAAAATCAAATCACCTATGATAGGAGACCCATTTAGGACATGTACCGTAGCCTGAGCCAAATTATCATAATGAGAGAGGGTACCTCTTATTATGTTGACAGATTTATGGTTGGTGAAGATAGAAGTTGATCTGAAATTGAAGGATCACTTGCCAACATTGTTACATAATTCTAAGAATACTAGTTACAAACCCGTGCGAAGCACGGGTTTAATAACATATTTTGTAAAATAATTGTTCTAAAGGAAAAATGAGCAAATTATGGAAAATAACTACATATTTTTACGAAATTCTTACCCTTTAATTACAAAGCTTCGATGCATTAGAAAAGTTTTGACAGCTTTTGATGCATTGAATATCGTGTTTTTTAAATTCTATATTATATGTTTGAATGAGTTATATTTTAAAAAAAATATTTATTGCTAAAATTTATCAGAATTTGAATTTGAGCCGCTGCTAAAACGATAAATTGTCAAATTCACAATATATAAGCTTTATGAATAGAGAACTCATCATGTTCAAATGAGGCTAGATTGGAGAAGGTGATCATACATTGAAGCAAGAAACAATTTTTGCTTCAATGTACAATTTTCTGTTAAAACAATAATATGATCAAATACTTCAAATTATAAAATCATCATAGAATGATGGTGCAAGGAAAAATTTAAAATGTTTACAACTGTAATCTTCAAGTGGAAGTTAAGCTTCTTGAAAAAAGAGTAGAAGATTAAGCAAACAGGAAAAAAAAGTTTGAGGCCTGTTGTGGAAATTGATTGCACATATGCACTCAGCTGAAACTTATTTGCTTCTCTCACAATGGACATCATGCCTAGCAACTCCCAGAAACCCCTAATCCTTAAATCCTACACACTAATTTGGTTCAATGCACATTTTACCCAGCAACTCCCTAAAACCATTAGCTGACCATGCATACACCTACACTTTCTTTCCACGCTTCCTCTCAAATAAAAATTATCAAGTAATATAGAAGAATATATTATATCAAACAAAGAGTCATGGTGAATTCCAAACAATTTGATTAAGAGAAAAGAAACAGGTGTCATTCAATTCAAAATTATAGTCATACATTGTAATATATACAATGGATTATACCAAAATTGCAACAAAATCATCAAAGAATGGTGATGCAAGGAAAAATCTAAAATGTATACAGCTTTAATCTTCAAGCAGAAGATTAAGCAGATTGGAAAAATCACCAAGTTCTTTGCTTTTGGATCCCTATAAATCATCAGAAGATGATTAAGCTCAGCCCAAATCTCCTTTTCCTTTTGCTCTATGATATCTCCTTCAACTATCTTCAATAGTTTTTCTGCACTTCAAATCTTGTTCAATTCACCTCATGGACATTAGGGTTCACAATAATTTGATTGGAACAATACCAAAAGATATTGGACGCATGAAGAATATGGAATCTCTTGACCTCTCTAGTAATAAGTTATTGGCTGTAGGGGTTCTTTTAAGTTTCATCAACTATTGCTTAACTTCACGCTCAATTATATCAATCGAATGCAATAGCTGCTTCTTCTGAGGAGTCAGAAGCTCTGATTCACCATCTTCAGCAGCAGGAAGTTTCGCAATGTCGATGATGATTTTTGGAACTTTACTTCCATAAGGTGTACTCAGCTTTATGCAGGATTTTGGTGATTTCTTGTGGACACGTGAAGAAGATCCAAAAGCAGCAGAGAATGAAGATGGATCAGAGAAAATGGTCAGCTGGTTAGCATGAACTGGTGTTCCAGTTTGCTCAATCTCCTCAGTTCCCAGTCTCTCCCTCCTTCTCTCAATCGCCTAAACACAATATTAACAACACTAAATTAATTCAAATTCAAACTAATCAGATAGAACTAAATATAAACACTCATCATCACATAACAAATCAACAAAACAACAGAATATTAACAACAATAACTTAATTCATAATGTAACTAACTTGTAAAACAAATTTAGACAATGTTTGTCTTATTGTGATAGAATTTAGATTTGTGAATACGATTAGTTAGTTTAGTTAGATCACAATGTAACTAACTTGTAACTATCTTAAACAATATTCAACTAATTTTAACAGATTATCTTTAGTCATCATGTTGAGTCACTACAAACTACGTAGAAACCTTGTATACTGAGCAATTTACCTGTGAAAACGCCTTGTATGCTATCGAGTATAACAGATATAGAAACCAGAAGAGCCAAGACAGTAACGTATTTAACAACCTCCGTATCACTACTGAAAATGTAGCCATAAACATGGCAGCATGCAAAGAGGGTTGCGCTCACTATACTTGTTTCAGTGAGTGCAAGTGACATAGCAACTAACACGGCAACACGTGCTTCAAATGGATTACCAGCTCCTAATTCATTTGAAACCCTTGTGCTATAAACCAATCAATTACTAAGATTTGACCCGTGCGACGCGGGTCTATTTGAAAATCACAAACAAACTTAATAAGTATAGAATATTATGATTAAAATTATCCTAATATGCATCCAACAACATTTAAAAACAAAAAGAATAGATGATATTGTTACATGATTACCATTTCTTTTCTTTTTTTGCTAATACATGTTTAACATTTCTAAAGATACTTTTAAATTAAAATAATATAGGATAAGTTCACTCAATCAAACTTATATCAAAGTAATATAGAATTTATTAGTTCATAAATTAGAATTTTATTAATATCTTCGAAACTCGGCATCGCATTGAGAATATTATACCTAGTTTCTATGAAGGGTTGTAGACATTCCACACTATCATTTGCCATAAGATCACATACAAAGTATTGAGTTTAGTACATAGGAACAACTCCAATGGAGCTACATTATCACATACTTAACACTCCGTAGTACATAACACATACAACTCAAGAAAGGCTAAAAGTCTTTTTTCGCGAGCTTTCTTATTCTAAACTCAAGAAAGGCTAAAAGTCTGTTTTTCACGAGCTTTCTTATACTAAAATAGAAGCCTCAATACACAAACAAAATTACACCATCAATCTCCTAAAGCTATCAAGCATCCAAACAATGATGAAAGAAATAGTAGCGTTTCAATGTTCCATCTTTCAATGTCGTCTTCAATTCTCATATTGTTGCAACCTCGTGCATACTATGTGAAACCCTACATATTTAAGTGAGTTTGGTGGAGTAAAAATGAAAATAAACCTTAGGTCTTATATTAGTTTAATTAATTAATGATATTAATATAATAATTTTTTTGTCACTTTGGCACTTTCACTGAACTAAGCTTAATGACTCAGATGTTCACTGAACCAAGTGCAGAAGAAATACCGCTACGTACCAGCTGCAAAAACCAGCTCTGAACTTTGCAGAAAATTACCTCAAACTTGCTCCAAATTAAGCATAAAATCACCTTGAACCAACTCTGAATTATGCAGAAAGAACACGTGCGTAAAACACCCGATTCAGTAGTAATAGGAAGATACCAAACCTACCAAACTACTACATTTAAACCCTCTATGGATTAATGCTTTCAATAAACATATGCAATTTAATTGTGACCAGATTCTAGTGATTTGCGGCCAGATTTAATTGCAAGACACGATATCATTCAAGCATATAAAATTTCATACCTTAATATCCCTTAAGCATCTCAAGCATCACCAATCAACTTCCCCTTAATCTTCTTTTCTACAAACCAATACCCAGAAGCATCTTAGAGTCATAACTTGTTCAAAGTTCAATTACAAAAGAAAAAAATCGAGTGCATCACCATCCAACGCTCGAATCAAAGCTGCATCAGTAGACAGCCTTGCTCCATTTGAATGCTTAGATTCATCAAACCAACGTACTTCCATGTGAACTACCTTTTCAAAACACATTTTCAGTAGAATCTACATGGAAAAATGAATATAGATCTGCAAGGCAAAGTAAAGGGCATCAGCAAGTATGAGTAAACACACTCAACTGCTCATAAAAGACAATTTCAAAACAATCTATTTAAGAAAAGATTCAAGGGACTCTGACAACATATACAAAAGCAAGAGTAAAAATCTTATGAGAGAAATGAACATCTAAAACACAGTTGAGAAGGATTTTTGTGACAGGAAATGAATGCTGTGAAAGATTGGCATACTATGGTATGAGTAGATTAGCATATTATCAAAACACATATTAATCCACAAGAAAAATGATGAGACCATAGAGTAAGGTAAAATCATTCATCTAAGGACATAATTCCTTTTTTAATAACGTATAATTGATAAATACTTAACTTTTCACTAAAAAAGCAAATTCTTTAACAGTCCATTAATACATAATTGAAAAAAGCAATTTCTTTAACAATCCATTGATACATAATTTTATGATACATTAATCTAATAGAATCTTTTGAAAATGCCTTCACCACCAAATAAAAGAGAGCAAACATATTTTCTGAATCATTGCAAGATTTTTCTATGTCATGATTTTTTGAAACTTCAAATAAGAGAGCAAGAATATTCTATGTATCAAATGACCTCACCATACAATAAAATTTACAACCAAACAGTATCAGCATCAATAATCTTCAGTGAAACACAAAATTAAGGCACAAAACTAATTCCAAATCAAATTAAACATAACCCTAATGAAATCCAACAATAATTTCACTATCTAAAGCAATATATTCTCCATTATCCAATAGCAACAACAGAGTAAAGTTAGTAAGAAAGGACTTAAAATTTACCAGTTATGAGGAAAAAAATTTAGGATCACTTATACCATAACATCCAAGCATAATAACTTCTATTCACCCAAACATGCATAATTAGTTTCAAAATCATTTATGTAGTAACTTAATTTCATAACTCAACCACTTTTCCCTGATAATTCCTTAAAGGTTCAAATCAAAGTTTTCATTTCATTATTCTCTAACCACATAACTTCTAAAAATTCAAAGCTTACTAAAAACTCACCTCAGATAACTTCCAATTGTTGTCACAAGCTCTTAACACCACTTCTCTATCCAAACCCTAACTTCAATCTTTCTCAAGAGAGGGAAAAGATAGAGAATCCAAGCTCTCCATAAGCTCCAAAGGTTCATAAAACATCCTTATAAGTTGGTTTAGTAAAGAAATGATGATTTTTGATGAATTGGGGAAAAAGGAAGAGGGAGGCGTGAGGTTAGAGAGAGGGAGGAGAGAAAAATCTGAAATTTTAGAGAGAGAAATGAGGAATGAAATGGAGGGAATGTTGTTAAATGACCATATATAGTCACCTCTTCTCCAATTTGTGATTTACCAAAATACCCCTAATAAGGGCAAAATTGTAAAAAAAACAGACATTAATTTTTCTAGATAGTATAGTAGATATTCATAGGAGGATTTTAGGAGAATAATATTAATGTTTAGAAATAGTAAAAGACGGTAGAGACATTTTATATGTTGAAGTGCAAGCTTCCAACCGTACTCTCCTCTACGTTTGGTGTATCTTATGACAAAAGTACAGGTGTAAGCACTCTGGAGAGCTAATTAATAGCTTATGAAATATCCACAAGTTATTCTCAACTTCTTGCAATAAACTACTAATGATAACTTATTAAAATAGCTTACAACCTATATGAAAGCATATTAAACATATTTTCTCTTGTTTCCTGCATTAGAAATTAATCTAATGTCAATCATTTACCATCACCATTTTCATGAGTTTATTCTATTTCTTTTACTGTCAAATCTATTTAGGGCAACATCAAAACAAGATGAGGACCTTGAGCTGATTCAAGTATCAAGATTTTTTTGTCCACAACTTGCTGGTGTTATGTTTTATGTCAATCAGAAATCAGAATAGATCAACATTCTTCAGAATAGAAATAAGAAAGCAACTTCCAAATCATAGACTTTGAAAGCGACTTTGGTGACGATCGAGTGATATCTCTAGTGTATGGAATGTGTTATATAGCAGAGATATCAATGTGTTCATCATTGAACTACATAAACAAAATAAGTTTATACAGTAGTTATTGAAATTAAGTTTATACAGTAGTTATTGAAATTCAAAATTTTAAATTTTTAAAATAGTGAGTTAATATATTTCTGAATGGATAAAGTACCAAAAGAAAAATAAAAGCAGATACATGAAAAATGATAGTATAAGTGGTACTGAGTGGAATAAGTTTTGTATATTAAGATACAACTGACAAGTTAAAAGATATCTTAACTCAAGTTTTGGAGAACTCACGGTTGCAACTTACAAATGATAAAAAAGATACAAAAGGTGATAGAAACTAGAATCCTGCCATATCATATTGTACCAAATCACCATCCCTCCCTTAACATCAAATACATGTAAATGTAAGTAAATTAAGATCACAAGTCAAGATTACAATTCATTTACTTACAGTTGCATTCTCCAAACATGGACCTTCATTATGCCTCTTCCCCATTCCAGAGCCTTCTACAGCGACCTCCTCACCGACATCATTAGCTATTGACTTTGACCTTGACTTGTTTCCTTCAAATTTCATCAAGGGTTTTCCAAACCATGCTCTAACACAAACTTAAGGCTAAAAATATTCTACTTCATGTAACAGAACAAATGGAACATAAAATACTTCTTTCTAGATGAGGGCAGCCGAGTTAAACCAAAAATATTAGGGCATAGTATCCTAGAGCATGAGCTGCTGTACTGCCAGTGCAATTAGCAACAATTAATGACTATTCTGTTCTGATCTGATAAAATAATTTAACAAAAAGGTCATTGTATGAAAATTACTTTTCAGCTTTCAAATCTATTGCCAAGTATACTTGGCTAAAGGCTGAAGTGTTGAATAGGTTTTTATTCTCCCAGATCCTAGATTTTGCTAACTAATTATTTTATTAACTGTGATTTTATGTTGTAGATTCTGTGACTGTCAATATAGGATGTGTGGTTTTAAGTTGACTGTCTTTATTTGAAAACCAAAACTCTGTTAGTCAAGTTGTCTCTGTTCTCTCAAATATTAGTTTTGCATTCCAAAACGTCGTCTATTTATTTTTATTTGTAGTCTAGCGGCCAAACTCATACACACCAACTGCAGAGAATCGGGGAATTGCCTGTTCGAATCCACATCCTATCATATCAAATGTCTCTTCCGCCTTTTACCATGAGTTGAACTTACATGATCTGTTTATTTGTGTTTATATGTTGTTACTAACTAGTCACTCTTCCAATTAGTGGTTCTTTCTAACATTTGCTAGTTATTTATTTGTGTGTAGTTTTTCTGTGTAACAGTGTGCGTATGGACATTTGACAACAGTGAAAGGTACTATCTAATCTAACTATGTTTTGGTTCAGCATCTGTAAGTCACATGCTAAAGCTTTGTATAGGACTATGAGGGTGGGTTATGCCATTAAGTAATCATGTAAAATAGTGTATATTGGAACAACTACAAACAAGGCTCAATTGTGTAATTATGTAAACACAGAATTTTCAAATCCTTATTGCATAAAAGTCAGAAACCTCTGAGCAAAAGTTTCATTAATATAAAGTGATATAAATACATCATCAAGATACCCCACAACGGCATACAATTTCACTCAAACTATTTTCCCTTTCCATCAATTGAGATTATACAGAGAGCAAAAATAGAGTGCAGGTTAAATACATATGACATTAAAAAGAGTCCACGCTTGTTATGAGAAAGCTTCAGCAAAAGAGAGCATGAAATAAGCCCATTCTTGCTGTTATGTATGCTGTATTTCTGTCCACTTCTTATTCTTATCAATGGTGGAGGGTAGATTATGGGAGTCAGCCAAAAACCCGCCATATACATATGTATCACCAACAATGTAGGAAACAAGGCAAAAATACGTATTGCGGCCTATGGTGGATGGCATAGTGTCCACCATGTCATGGTCCCAAGCAGCAATTTGACTTGACAACATTGTCACTGCCACTTAAATGGAATGATAAACAGTAAAGTAAATCAATAAACCATCAAATTTTGAGACAAACTATACCATTTTAAGATTTCAAAATTTCTAAAATTCCAATGGGGAGAGGTAGGTATATGTAAGTTACCTGAGAAGTTACACAATTTTTTTCCTTCATGACCTCAAAATGCTGATCTACAAGTTAATGCAATATTCAAGCTGAAGATCCGACAAATACTTCTTTAAACACAAGATCTTATTGTTCACAGTTCAGGTGCAGCCAGCATTAGAAAGCAAGTTGACTTTTTTCTGGTCTGAACCCCTCCTTTCCAAAAGCAACCTTGGTCTCTGATTAATCTGTAGTTAAGCTATGTAGGATCAACAAGGAGGCCGAAGCTCTCTTAGTACTTTTTATTCCCGTTATTTTGTGACTTTGATTTCAAAACGATTTTCCTTGTGTATCCTTGCAGACAAATCAGAAACAAGAGCATAATTATTGGTTTCATAGCATGCAGTCATAAATGCTGCTAATATTACACGATTAACATGAAGGTCCATGTCTAGTAACTTATTAAAGAACAGTGCAGCCATGCCTACTTTCTTCTCACTACAAAGCTTCCTGACCAAGGTGGTAGCCGTCCGGATCCAGAGTTTCTTTTCCAGCCTTTCTAGAATAACCATAGCAGATAAACAATCATCTACCTTACAATATTCATAAGCCAACGTTATCCTAGTAACTTCACATGGGACAAGTCCCTTTTCTATCATAGAGTCATACAAACTCCGAGCCTCATCACGCTTTGATTGTTTGCAAAGCCCGCTTATAATAGCGCCATACGTAATAGAATCCGGGGCACAGCCATGATCACTCAACCTATGGAAAAACTTCATAGCCAAAGTCAAATTTCCTTCTCTACAATAACCACATATCATTGATGTATAAGTTTTGTTTGTAGGAATAATTCCGATTCTCACAGCTTCCTCAAAAAACATCTCACTTTCTTTCATTCTATTTTCCCGACAGAAGACTGCAATCAATGTGGTGTATGAATGAATATCAGGTTGAATACCAATTTTTAACATCTTATTGAATAACGCCAATGCTTGCCTGATATTTTCCTGTTTACAATGTTCAGACATTAGAATATTATAGGTGAATTTATCAGGTTTCAGACCATTCTGAAAGCCATCCTCAAGCATTTTGTAAGCCTCTTGTACCCTTCCCCTTTTACAAAGGCCATTAACAATGGCATTATATGTACATAGATTAGGACTAAAACCTTCACTACTCATTAGATTCATCAAATCATATGCTCTTTCAAAATTTCCTGCTTTGCAATGCCCATCAATGAGAGTTGTGTAAGTGTTGGTGTTCGGTACTAATCCCTGCTCTTTCATTCGACTCAGTAGCATCTCTGCTCGGTTTAGTTTGTCCTCTCTACAATACCCGCTTATCATGGCAGTATATGTAAGAACATTTGGCTTGTGATTTTCGCTTCGAACAAGCTTAAGAAACAACCTAAACGCTTTCTCAGTCCATCCTTTCTTGCAAAGACCATCAATTAATGATGTATGAGTATACACATTAGGTTTCCAACCTTTACCAACCATCTCTTCCAACATTTCAAATGCTTGCTTTATGCTACCCCGTTTGCACAAACCTTCAATCATACAAGTGAAATTAATCAAATTAGGCTCCAAACCCATATCAACTAACCTACGAAAATACCATAATGCTCTGGTTGTGTAACCCTTTCCAGAGAATCTGCTAATTATTAACGTAAATGTTGCATTATCAACCACAAAACCCCTCTCAAGCATGACACTCAACCACTTATCAGCCTCCAAAATGTTGCCAATCTTACAATACATAACAACCATCACCCTATAGCTAATAGAATCTGGTTGAACCCCTCTCACGCACATTTCCTCAAACAACAACTCTGCATATTCAACCAAACCCATTTCACTCGTCACCTTGATAATCCAATTCAACGTCCTAGTATTCGGAACCAAACCCTGATTATGCATTTCAATAACCATCTCCACAGCCTCTTTCAACCTCCCAACCTCAGAAAAACTCTCCACCATACACCTCATAACTTCACAAGCTTTCTCCGAATTCCTATTCCCAATCAACGACATGGCACACACAATGTACAGTCTCATAAAATGTCGAAACTTAGGATACCCAATAGCCCAATGGAAGAAACTAAGAGTCACCATTGAACCAGCATCACTTGCAAGTGAAGCAACAACGGAAACAGCTTGTTCATGGGTTAAAAAATCAACCTCAATCCCAAAATGGAGTCTTTGAGATGAAACTCTCATGTGGGCATGTTGATTATAAGATTCACACACCAATGAACATACCCTTTGGACCATAGTTTGAGATATGGGTTGTAATTGTGTTGAAGAAGAATAATAACATAGTGATTTTCTTTTAAACGTGAAAATTGAGGTGAATCTACGTGAAAAGCCATGATTTTTTAGAATCACAAAGCACAACATGAAAAATGTGCAAAGTGTGGAAAATGATTCAATCAATGAGGGAAACTGAAATTGGAGAATTCATCAATTTAACCAATGAATAAGCTATTTAAATCCTCAATTGCATGAAATGAAAAGAAAAAAAGAGATTAGGGTTTGTTTATAAATCTAGGGGTTTTGCATAAGAGAAAACTGGGAAGAATAGAACGCACCAACAGTTGAAGAAAAAGGAGGAGGCGGTGGCAGATTGATAGGTGAGAGCTGGTTATTGTACGGTGGTCGATGGACGGAGCTCGCGGTGGCCTGAGGGTTGCGCCGGTAGGGTGTAGTGGTGGAAATGAGACTAAGAGTGTTCTGTGAAGAGATGGGTGAGTGTGTTGTGTTGTATTAGGCTCTGTTTGGTTTTGTAAAACAAAAAAAAACAAAAAAAAAAAGATATTTGTACAACCATTTTGTAACAACTTTTGTGACAACTTTCTCTCTCATACTCACATATGTTTTTACTTTATCTCTCTATTGCTTTGATTTTCGTGCCAAAATCTACTTCTTCTTTGTAAATTTATGGTTGTCAAATAAGTTGTCTATCAAATAGTTGTTCAAATAACACACCTCAAAAAAAAAAATGTTTCTTCTAAAGTTCTAATTTTCTTTCTAAAGTGAATAAGCGGCTGTCTAGATTTCGAATCCCGACATCAACTTGTATTATACAATGTTCATTTAAAATAGGGTTTTTTTTTTTTTTTTGTGGTGACCGAAATTCGAACATCGGACCTTACATATTTTAAAATAGGATCTTTTGACCGGTTGCTGCGGGACACTAATTAAGGAAACAAAAAAAGAGATATTTACATTGAAAACATCATTTTTTACACTTTTTTAAATTTTGACTACACAAGTTCTAAGACACTCATACTATATTTAGTTTTTTTAACTATTGTCTCAGAGACTCTGGTTAACATTTTTTTAAAATAAAACTAAGGGGGAGTGTATTGGATTAAGATTTTAAAAGATTTTTTTATTAAAAGTCTTGTGTATTCAATCAAGACTCTTTTCAACTTAAAAAAAAAAAAACGACCTTACTTGAACATGATCTATTCTATAGGATCGTACTACTGTGTCCTTGATTTCTAAGGAGACAGGAACATACGTCTGGTGGATGAACCATGACCGTGTGATCAGAGCATGATTAACGGCCAGGATGATGTGTGCATCATCTTCAGCTGTAGATGATCGTTCTTGGCCTAGTTCAACTGACTGAGATGGTCACACGGTTGTCTGACAGACTCAAAACAACCTTTTAAAAAAGTCACCAAAAAAAACTTAAAAAAAAAAAAAAAAAAACTTGTGCTATTCAATTAAGACTATTTGTCATTTAAAAAAAGTCTTGTGATATTCAATATAAACTTTTCATCATTTAAAAAAGTATTGTGGTATTCAAAATCGTTCAAATTTTAAAGCATTGTTTAATGAATTAGATTTTGATAGTTTTGTGGGATTTTCTGATAAAATTTTAGCATGAAAAAATCTTTTTTGAAAACGAGATTTCCTAGCATTGTTTTTTTCTTTTAAGATTTTACCATCTCTCTCCTCCATTCTCTCTTCTCTCCCTATCCCATCTCTCTTCTCTATCTCTCCTTTCTCTTTCTATCTCCCTCCTTTCTCTATCTTTCATGTATAAAATAAATAAATAAATAAAAGAGTATTTGTTGAGAATATTGCGAAGACAGTGTGTTATAATTGTTTTTTTCAATTAGTCTTTAAAATTCATAAAATTTTATGAAATCTTATAAAATATAAAATCATTTCAAATCTTTTTAAATCTTATGAAAAAATACATTGAAATCCAAATTGTAAACCTTGATAGTATTTTAAAATCAATGAAAGTTATTAAAATCACGCAAAGTCTTTTAAAATCCTCTAAAACTTACAAGATCGGCATCATTTAGTAGTATTAAGTTATGTTGATCAAATAAGGTCAAATGCATCTAAATGTCCTTTAAGTTTTTCGTTTTTCCCAAAGTCGTCCTTTAAGTTTCAAAAGTCCCGAAGTGGTCCTTTAAGTTTCAAAAGTCCCAAACAAGTCCTTTTAGTTTTTGAATCGTTTCAAACAAGTCATTTTAGAGAATGATGGTGATGATTCATATGATAGCAACAAAGAGCATTATCCACCATTTGTCATGCCTAAAAAGATGACTAATTTTAAGTGGGTGTTAGGAGCCAGATTTGGTAACAAAGATGAGTTCAAGGAAGCAATTACCAACTATGCTATCTACAATAGGACTTGTTTGAAACGATTCAAAAACTAAAAAGACTTGTTTGAGACCTTTGAAACTTAAAGGACCACTTTAGGAAAAATGAAAAACTTAAAAGACCTTTAGATACATTTGACCATCAAATAATGACAACTTCTAGTTTGTTTAAGGTAGATATTGTTTTAAATTGAGGGGTGATATTTGAAAAACAACCCAAAAAAGTTATCACTATGTTGTATACACAATTACACACCATAGCTTATAACCTCAACAAACCTCTCATTTATGGGGGCCTCATTTAAAGCCAAAGTAAAGCTTTGTATGGACTTGCCCATCGAAATTGGCATTAAAGGAAATCGAACCTGAGACCTTGAGATGAACAAACTCCAAGATTTCAAGTCAACCACTAGGCCAACCCCAAATGAGTTTATATATATATATATATATGGGGGCATATCACATGAGAATGACTAACTTATGTGAGAATGGTGAGAATAAATTGCAGCTATCGGATTAAAACACCACTTAAATGACTCATGTGCCAAACATGTGACCATTCTCTATTCCCCAATTCCTATTCTCTTCTCTCTCTCTCTCTCTCATTGTGTAAGATTAAAATCAATTCACATTTTTTGCAAATTTCATGAATTGAGTTTTTTGTTATAACTTTTTCAACTACTCCGCCTTCCACTACCAAGGGGGACATTGTCACCGCTTTCCCCTCCCTACCAGTTCCGCCGTCGTTTATTTCCCTCCTCCATCATCACTGCTCTCTTTTTTTCAGATTTATTAATTTGTTCTTTTCCAAAAAAAAAAACATAATAATTGAGAAAACAAATTTGTGTTGTAATTGGATTTATCAGTTGTGTTGAAGAATTTGAATGAATTTATTTTTGTTGTAATTAGATGAAGAAGATGTGTGATTTGGGAAAGAATTAGAGTCTGGAGGAGAACACGTGAATTAGAGGGATAATTTGGAATTAGGTGCAGCAACTCACTAATCTATCTTTTAATCTTAGCCATTCCTTTTTAATCTGATGGTTGTAATTTATTCTCACCATTCTCACATAAGTTAACCATTCTCATGTGATATGCCCCATATATATATATATAATGTTTTTTATGTTACGTCTTGTCCAAAAGAAAAATGTTACGATGCTTAGAGAATCTGAAGAGAGACTAGTTATGCTTAGAGATTTTGTCAAAAAAATTCACAAAATCTGAAGAATTTGCTAAGCAGACTAGTTATGCTTAAAGAATCGATCAGAGAAAGAAAGTATATACATAGGTTATGTCAGATTCACTAAGTACGAAAGCTTATGCTTAGAGAAAATCACAAAACAAAACTTGAACATATATATAAATCAGTTTTTCACAAACTCAGCTTAAACTAATTAAACGCAGCCCCCGACATCGCCGTCATTTTGATAAAGGTAGTTTATCGGTTGTTATTCTTCTAGAACAGTGGTAAGTATGTCAATTTCATCAAAAAAATAAAATATTGTATTCAAGGAGACCACGCTTAGCTAACTTGAGTTTATATCGACACATTTTCTGAACAATGTATTTATAAAGTGTTTTGGTGGTTTAAATCAATATAAACTTAATAAATTATATAGATAGATTTGTGTTAGGAATGAATTTCAAGAACTAACCTTGTATGGTTCCTCTTAATCGATTGTATACTTTTTATGCCTCAAATATAACTCCACCATTTCCTCAACGTACGTCTCCAAACTAATGTTAACGACATGAAATAACATATAAACAAATGGCTTCTGATGCTCGGTAGAAAAATAGCTGATTGTTTTTTTTGGCCTATGCTCGAAAAGTTATACATGAATATAGGCATACCCCTAATCTCTCAGGCGATAACACCTATACATAATCTAAACCATGTCCATTAGATAGCCAGCCTTATTAGGGATCTAACTAAATCAAAAGATCAACTGTGACACACTTCATCAGCAAGAAAGCATTTAAAAAAGGTTTATACTAAAATTATATTGAGAACGTAAATCATATACAATCATCAAGACTAAGAGTATTACGTATATTTCTAGATATTTACATCAAATCCCAACACAAAAGAAAATTTAGATAGCCATGTGTCGCATGACTAACATCAGGTATGTGTTGAATCTTGGAGTACCAAGCATCCTTGGCATTCCAATGGCTTCAACCACTCTCTTCCCATGTTCTCTCTATTCTATTTTGGGTTTACAATTGATTGAGTTTACAAATGACTTGCACTTCTATTTGTTGAGTTTCCGAAGTTGCAGATTCTCTAAGCACAAAAAGCTATGCTTAGTGAATGAGGTTTCTTCAAGGGAGAGAAAAGCCAACTTTCTTCATATATATTTTTTTCCATAAATCTCCTTTATGGAGAGTTAACCGCCTTTGCTCGCTTAGCACAATTCTTGTGCTTAATGAATCAACTTTATCTCCAATATTATAGAATCCTCTTCTTATGATTGCTTTCACTTCTTAATGAATCAACTTTATCTCCAGGCATCTTTATGATGCCCTGGCATAACTCCGGCATGTACGCTTGTCTTGGATTTCTCTGCATTGGTGCAATTATTGTTCTAAACCTATAAAACTGTATAGAAACTGGACATAATAGTTTTCTTGCATACTAAACTAATACAAATTAACAATATATGTATCACATTGGGGGGTTTTAATAACTGATTTCTTGCAAAACAAGTCGATAAGTGCTATGGAAAATAACAATATTTTAGCACTTACCACCAAATATAAACCCATGTTGGAAAAATGTTTATATATAGGGCTATGTGCGTAGTGAAATATTCATCAAGAACTTAACGGTCCATGGTCCAAGCCGCAGGCAAACTTTTCTAGCATCAAATAGAAGTCGCAAACCTTCTCCAAATTGTTCTTAGAGTATGTTTTATATTCACTTGGTTATTTACGTTCTTACCATGAGTAACTACACACCTATTAGTCAGAGATATAAGATTAACCTCTATTTATTTGTTGAAATTCATTAATGCAATTGATTTAATTTTAATTTCAGTTATATTAATTTTAATATGTTTCACCACTACAAAAAACATGATAATTCTGGCGGCTAAAACTGCCACTAAATACATAGATCGAGATTGGTGGTTATGATGTTTTCTTGAATGGTTAGACGTTGTAATTTTGTTTGTGAAAGGTTGGTTAGGTGCTACAATTTTGTTTCGGTTTGTAAGTTCATCTTGATCTCCTTATTTGATTCCTTTGCGATGGTTGTCAGGTTTGTTTGTTTTTGTTGCTTTGGTATTTGCTTTTAGGGTTTGGTTCAACAGATGGAAGAGGAGGGGAAGGAAAAGAGATGTTTTAGTTAAATATATGTTAGGTTCAAAAGTGGAAAGGGGAGAGATAGTGAGGGGTTTTAATTAAAAACATGTTTAGTTCACAAGAGGTGGACAGATATTTTAAAATAAAATTACCCTTTTTCCCTTAAAATTTTAGTAAGAATAATTTTGAGTTTTAACATAAATAATTTTGTCAATGTAATAATGACATTAATTTCACATTTTTCCTCCCCTACTAAAAATTGAACTAAACATGACAAATTAAAAATATCCCACCCCCTCCAGAAACCTCCAACCAAGCGGATCCTTATTCCCATTTTTTGTTAGTTCCACTGTGTGCTATTTTTGCTTTTCAAATTTATTAGCGATTGTATAGAGAATCTCTAAAAAAAGTAGTAATAAAAGGAGACTTATTTGAAATTTTCATTTGGTGGTAGTGTTTGTTATTTAGTTAATCACAATAGAATATTAGGATGGTCAAGGAAAAAGATGATTTCCTTCAATCTGTTAGTGTTCAATTCAATGGAGGGGGAATTACTCTTATTGGAGGTATGTAAGGAAGAATGTTTTGAAAGAAAAGAATATGTGGAGTTCTGTTGACGAAACAAAATATGCAAGATTTGCAAGGATGTGATGATCCATACTTGGATCAATAATTCACTGGCAAAATATGACATTGCTCAAGAGGTTTGGTATCATTTGAAATGTTTGTAAGGACAGTACGTCCAATTTTGTAAAATGATATAAGCTGAAAGTGATATTAGGGTTCTTTGTAATGTTTTCATTTCGAGTCATGTAATTATAGTTTTTCGGTAGCCAAGAAGTTCTTAGGTGTTTTTTATGTAATTTACTGCAATAGGCCTATGAAGGCATTACAAATTGGATAAATTATATTCGAACTCATCGGTAAAGGAAGGGTGAATCTAAATCTAGAATTCATGCCCCCCCTTTCAGATTCAATATGGTCAAAGAATTAGATGCATTGTGGGCAGATAGGATTGAGAAGTGTGCCTCCCCACCGTTAGCAGCAGGATTTTCTCTCGCTATATGGATAATATGATTCCCATGTACAAGGTCATCTTTAAAGAGATGGGGCTTTAACTTCCTTTCTCAGATTTTCAGAAAGAAGTCTTCAAAGTGGATGAAATTGGCTCCCTCTCAGTTGTATCCCAATTCATTTGGTTTCATTAGGGCCTTCGAGCTCGTTTGTGAGCATCTGGAGTTGACATCCCTTCTTCTATTTCGCACTTCAATTCACCGTTCTTCTCTATTCTTCGACTAACCCTTCTTCTCCCGTCTTCCTTGTTCTTCGATTCTCCCTTTATATATTTATAACTTAGGTCAAAGTGAAAGGGCCTAAAATAAAAATGTCATAACAATTTGATTTTTGTTTTAATCTTATTTATTTCGATGCATGCCATGTAAAAGTTTGATCCAAGCGGATATTAAAAAAATTCTATTGTCAATAGCAAGAAAATATGAGTGAATTTTTTTTAGAGGAATTAACATAAACTAGTGTTGTTTATTTTGAAATCGAGGAAATAGCAAGAAATATTTTTCAAGGAAACAAAATATAAAATATTTTTTCTCCATAAGCATAAGTCAGTTGATTTATATATTGTATTCTATCATTTTGAGCTGACTTTTACTACTCTATAGTGTGTGTGTATATCATTATGTTTGTTTATATAATTTTGATTACAATTTTGAAATTTATAAATATTAATGAAAAATTATTTGTACATCAATTTATCTACAAATTATTGTCAAAGCATATAATGAAATAATTTATCAACTCGACATATTTTGGTTTGCATGTATATAAAATTTAAATAAAATAACGATTATTGGTCTGTCATGGTGACAAACTCTTCTCAAATCAAAACTTAAATCTAGAACTTTATGTTAGACCTTCTTTCTAAAGACAAGTTTCTCTTTAGCCCATCACATCTCCTTTCGGTCTTGGTGAGTGTTTTTCTCTAGCAACCACGCATATTTTCATGGTTGATTGCTATTGAAATCCTTGAAGCTCGAAACTTTATTGTCTCAAGGTTTGCTAGACTATTTTCATGTTTTGTAATCCTTGTCTATATTCACTTCATATTTCGCAATCCTTGTCTATATTCACCTGTTTCAATATTCACTACACCATTTGGTGTCTCTGGCAACACATTTTTAGGCAACACGTAAAAATTGTTGCCTAAAAGTCGCTAAGGCAACGTTTTCTGACTGTTCCCAGAAATATTTTCACAACCTCTGGAAAACGTCCCCTAAAATAGATATATTTAAAAAATGTTCAATTACTCTTATGAAGATAAGATTTGGAAAACTACAAATTTCTTATGCATGTAAAGAAGAATACTGATTATAGGAAAAAAAAAGAACAAAATAACAACAAATTGAATGAATGTATGATGTTTAATTGATCCTCTATTCCTTGATATTTGTTTAAGGTTCTATGATGGTACTAATTGGATATGTCAATGCTAGTTGTAAGTTTCGCTCTTTAAGTTTACTTTTCTTATTATGTAAAAAAAATTATGATAGCATATTCATTTTTACATACTCTTCATGTTTCATCAAAGACATTATTTTGGTTGGGTCTTTAGGATGCTTTTTTATCGTGGAATCAAGCACGAACTTACGAGTTAAAGTTTCACTTTGGTTCTAATGTTGATAAATAAAGGATTGATCAAGTAAAGATTGCCACTTCCATGTTAATGATTATATTTTGTATGTACTTTGTTGTCAAAAGTTATTTTGTAGGCAATACTTGATGTAATATCTCGAATTATACTTGTTTGTAATGTATCACTATGTCATGTGGGATTGGAAATCTTTCCAACCTACAAATAAGTATGGCTTTAATAACTTTTATTATCATTCTTTATATCATGGTTTTGGTTTGGATAATGGTTGTCAAAAATATATTTGATCCGATGAGGAGTGTCTGATAATTGCCACTCTTTAAAATAAAAGTTACAATTTTAGTGTATAATTATATATATTTAAAAAAAAAAATTCTGCCAATAAGCTATGGGGACGGTTTGTAACTGTTGTCATTGTTTAATTCTAAGGCAACTCTTAAAAACGTCGCGTAACGTGTTCTTGGAAAATCGTCACCTTTTTCCCTTAGTTTAGGCGACGATTATGAATAATGTGCCCAAAGAGTGACAAAAAACGTCCCTTAGACTATAGGCGACGCTCGTATAGGAGACACCTGAAAAACGTCCCCTATACTCTTTGGCAACATTTTACGTAGTTCGGGCAACGTTTTTCAGGTGTTGTTAGAGAGAATAAATGGGGTAGTGATTAAAACTTCATCTTTCGATCCATCGCTTAATATTTGTGATGAATCAATAACAACTAATAAACTTCATCTTTCGATCCATTAATTAATATTTGTTATTGATTATAAGAACGGTGAAATATATTAGAAATTAGGTTGACATAAAATTAGGGTTCAAGGCTTGGTTTGATTAGGATTATGTCATTAAAATTATTCAACAATCTAAAGACAAGAAGATTCTACTCACTCACGTTCATTGTAGACATAGAAGAAAAGAAGAAGAAGAAGAACATAAAAAGTAAATAACAATAAAATAAAGGTGAACTTTTCTTCCAAGAACAAAAGATGGTTTTACAAACTAGTTGGCTGCTCTATTTATAGTCTAACATTGACTTGAGCCCCAAGAATTAAATCACTAAAGTGTTGCACAAAAAACCATGGGCTCTAGGTCAGAAATACTAAAATAGAAAGCTTTGTCGAAGAAGCAAAAGGGTAATATGGGGCGCGCCACTTGTTATATTTTTGTACAAGATCTTCTAATTCTTTGCACAAGATTTTTTTGTATGGGATCTTCATATTTTTGACATGAATCCTTGCACAAGATATTTTTGTATGAGATCTTCATACTTTTGGCATGAATAAGCTCCAATTCTCCTTTCTTTTGCTCCAAGACTCCATCTTTCAAATATTTGTTCCTAAAATAAAATAACTTGCAATTGAAGTAAAATAGTTCTATAAGGAAATACATATTAAATTTAATTAAAATAAACTTAAATATTATTAAATAAAAGACACTAACTAATGACTCATTATTGACTCATCAAGCCATAGCCAGAAGCACACATATGAGAATCATGATCAATAACGCCACGACGAAATAAGTTATCCTTTGTAGGTAACCTATCTCGAAATAGGCGCCAAACAAAAAGCACTACCTTCAATGAGATATCCTTATTCCACAGCGATGTCGACGCCACTGAAGATGTATCAAGATGCTGAATCGTCAAGAACTGGTAAGCACTACGAACAAAATAAACACGGGAATTCTCCAAAGACCAATGCCACATATCATCTTTGTTAACTTGCAGATTAACATTTTGAAGTAAAAGAGTAAGCTCCCCAATCTGCTCCTCCTCCCACGCAAACAACCTCTTCCTCCACCGTAAAAGAGTCTGCCCTTGGGACTTATTTATCGTAATAGCAAAACTTAATCTAATAGAAAACTTTTTTCTACTATGCACAAAAGGAAGGAAGTCCCGATCTCTCATTTGTTTTTAATTTAATTATGGGTATGAATGCTATTTTTTCAGCATTATTTTCTAATAGAATTTTCACATCCAACATATTTAGAAACAAACCACAACATAATAGTTTATGTCCCATTACACCTGTCATATCTATGGTCTATGTTTCCCAGCAACATTAAAATTCATGCATGCTTCAGCTAAAAAAAATTAAGGCCAAATACCTCTTTTGGTTATTTAAGTTTGATAGAAATATTAGGTTATAGTCCTTGAAGTTTTTTATGTTTCAAATAGGTCCTTATTACCCTTTTAAGGACCTATTTAAAAGCTAAAAACTTAAAAAACCTCAAATAAATTCATTAAATTAACAACTTAAAGGACCTGTTAGAAACTTAAAAAAAATTAAATGGCCTATTTAAAATTTAACAAATTTAAAGAACTACCCCGATATTTTTGTCAAACTTAAAAGATCAAAAAAAGTATTTTGCCAAAAATTAAATCCTATGAGATTTTAATTTTTTAACAATGCATGAATTTGAGATTTTTTTTAGACAAAAATCAAATATTTCAGTTATTTATCATTAAATTGTAGAACAACATATATGATTTTTTTGGGAAAAAATCCAATAGTGAAATTGAATTCATTAAACTTTTAAAAAATGGACAAATATCAATGTCCCAAATAGTATGAACTAGAGATTTTATATATGTTTGTGAAATAAACTAAATAAAATAAATATTAATGATTCCATGATAATTTCAAAATAAAGTATTTTTCGTTTTTTAAGATTTTATGATGATAATGATCGAGAACATGAATAAGTGAAATGAGAAACAAAAATTTGTTTTGGCAACATAATTCTATAATCAATGATAAAAGAATAAATATTGTATCTCACACATGTTAGTGGGACATACCTTTAAGAGGATGAATATGTTAAGAGTCACTATTTTACTCTCTAATTGCTCATTTGAAATTTTTTTATCTCAGTGTATGAATGATAATTTTCCTTTTCTTGATTATATTTATAGTGACATATACTTGATCATCTAGTTTGTTACACTTTTTTCTAAAGATAAAAGAAAATAATTGGACATATATTCATAGCGTGATTGTTGCACGATATATTGTGTGCTAACAAAAAAAAAATTGTGTTTGTTCCACTTTTTCAAATGATAAGGAAAAAAATCGAACATATACAATTTCTTACATTTTGTTTAAATATTTGAATTTACTATTATATATTTGTTATATGTGTTATTTATTATTTTGTATTGAAAGTTAGGGGTAATGTTGAAAGAGTTCAACGAGAGATGAATAATTTTCTAAAGACAACTGATTGATTTGGATTTGGATTTGGTGAAATACGGCCCAACCCAATTCAAGTGTAAACCTTGCCTATCGAAACCCTAATTCTTGTTGCTTTTAAAAGCTATTCGCTTCCAACCCTAACCCTGTCTGTCAACCTAATCATGAAGAACACCTTGCCGTCGTAACAGAATGTCTCAGCCGGAAACTTCAGCGGTGGAGGCTATGGAGGAGGAGGTAGATAGGATCAGCATTTTACCAGATGATATCCTAGTTCACATTCTCTCTCCTCTTCCCACCAAACAAGCCTTTGTGACTTCCGTTCTTTCAAAGAGATGGAAGAATCTATGGTGTCTCGTTCCAGCTCTCGAATTTGTCGGAACCAAAACGGTGACGGTATCCAAATACGTTGTTTCGCGACAAGCTGCTGGTAATCATTACATGCATAATTGGGAAAGAATATACCCTGAATTTCCTAATACTATCTTTACTAGAGAAACCCTTGTTATTCTTAAGCTCAGTGAACTTTTTATGGGTTCTGGGTTTTGTAATTATCTCATAAGATTACCCTCACTCAAAACCCTACATCTGAAAGACATTGAGTTTCAACAATATGGAGATCTTGATTGTCTTCTAGAGGGATGTCCAGTTCTTGAAGATCTTCAACTATATGATATATCCTATGTCTCTCTTCTCTTTTCCAACGCATGCCGCAAAACCTTAACAAAGTTGAATAGAGCAGATATTATTCAATGTGATTGCGGGGTTCGGATGAAAGCACTTTCAAATGTGGAGTTTCTACACATAAAACTATCCAAGGTATATATCATGATATGATGCATGCCATTGAAAATTAATATTGTCAATTTTTTGAAACTGAGTTTTTTTTTTTTAATGTAGGGTTATCTACATTACGTCTTCCCTGCATTCAATAATTTGACTCATTTGGTGCTCAACTATAGTCACAGTATAGATCTGCAGATGCTCCACGATTGCCCCAAGCTTCAAACTCTTGAACTTTATCAGGTTTGTTTCTTAATTTTAACAATTATATTTGATTTTTTTTCCTTCCTTTTCTTAACATACATGTATGTATCGTTTTATTTTGTCTGTATTATTGACAGAAGAACCGAGGCAGCATTAGGGGGGATGGAAGTTATGGTAAACAAGACTGGTCCGTTCCAAAATCTGTTCCATCTTGCCTTTTATTAAACCTTACAACTTGCACTTTGCGGGACATTGGATTTCCAGACTTCCGTCAGCACATTTTGTTAGCAAGATATATTCTGAACAACTCAGCAGTTTTAGAAACTATGTCAGTCGGGTGCTGCTGGAATCTGTCTAAAATAAAAGGAAAATTATTCTCAAGTTCAAGGGTGTCTGCAACATGTAAACTCTCGGTTTATTTGGAACAATATTATTAAGTAAGCAAGTAGTAGTTTCTCTATTCTCTCTGTTGTTTCATTAATTTTATATTTGAATTACTAGACACAAAGCAAGCACTTTAATCATTAGTGCTATTATTTACACCTTTTATTGTGTTACTGGCGTTATCGTCTAATTGTATCTCTTTTATGCAGAGCGCAAAAAGACCAAGAACTGAGCATCATACCCAGAAATTCAAAGGAAGTTAAATCTTTTAATGGCACTGGCATAACCCTGTAGTATGCTAAAACTCTGATCAGTGCTAACAGTCTCTTCTTTTTGGTGGTTAAGACTCTGTTTTATAATAAACTTATTTCTTTCCTAACTTTATATTATACGTAATTGTAAGTTTGTGTTTTGACCATTGCTTTTAAGATTCACAAAGTATTCGAAAATACTTATGTTATCCATTTATTTAACGCTACTAATATTACTGCATCGATGTTTTTGTTACAATTATGTGTATAAACTGAGTCAACTATGCGTACAACTACATAGACCATGTGAATCACTTAGAAATTACATTCATTATCTTCATTTAGCCAGTTTGAATCTGATGTAGTTAATAGCTCTTGGTTACCTCTATTAAAAAATCGAACATGAACAGTTGCATCATTGTGGAAGCCTTTGAGGGTCACAGAAAACATTTTTCTCGGAAGGCACATTGTGATTCATTAACCTTTGATCTAATGGTTTCCGTATATAATCGCATCATTCACCTTTTCAAATCATTTGTAACTATTATGTTACAGTTATTATCTAATGAATCAATTTCAGAGCCTTAATCTTTTTTACTCTTGATGCGGCTTTTGTCTTATGCAAGTAAGATTCATTGCATTATTTCAGCTTTAGAAATTTTAAGGCGTCTTCTGTTGGTGATTGACCAACTAGCCTCGGTTGAAAGACAAAATACTAATGTGTAATCATCCTTCTGAACCTGGATTCACTAAAAGAATTTCTCTCTTAAATATTCCAAACACATCACATCACTAAAACCTTAGAAACTTGTTTCTTTCTTGGTCAAGTGCTCCTTATACAATAATGTGAATGGTATGTGCACTTTTTATGGTTAATTTGATTCACGGAATTTAAGGTAATTTATTTTACTATATATCGTTTTATCACATCACATCCTTTGAAGTAATGTTTTAAAAAAAGGATTGAACTGGTTGGTTTAATCGAAAATCTTTAATCGAAAATCAGTCAACTTGTTATTTGATTTGATTCCAAAGTTTTGCTCTATCCCAAACTTTTGTTAGTGAGTGAGGATTGATCCCTCGACCTCCTTATAACGGCATTCATTTACTCCCACACCCTAAGCCAACAAGCAAATTGTATATTCCCTAGGTTAAATAGCCGTTAAATTCAACTTGCTGAAATTTACGACTCAAATAGCGTTAAACTAACTAGAAAATTTGCAAATTTTCGGTTTAATTGGGTGATTCAGTTTTTTTTTTTTTTTTTTTTTTTTTTGTGTGATTAAACCAATGTATCCGAGTGAACAACTACCAAAACTAATTCATCAAGATCACTAAGATTCATTTGAGTGGTTGATATCTTCCATCATATGTTTTTATACGCATCAGTTAGAGATTGAACCATAAACTAATAAAAATGAATAATATTGAGACAAGTTACCAAGTTTGAAATGAATAGAGAAAAATATGTTCTGTGACCCTCAAAGGCTCACTATATTAAGAAATCTGAGAGGGTTCACCGAAAACTTTGTTCTTTGTATTTTGATTGTTCAATAAATTTCAGATCTATCCATTTTACGAAAAGTGTTTTCCTTTGCGTAAAAAAATAGTATTTCCTTTATAAACACGTTGTGCTTGATCTTTACTACTAATTTTATATAAATATAACTTGGTATTTCCATACATGAATTGCAATATAAACATTTTTATGCCAGTCTAAAACATAAAGATTATAATTTTTATTGGCCTTAATTGATCATTTGGTCCCCTAACTTATTTGTTGTGTTTATTTTGGTTCCATAACTCTAAAAAATTATTTCCGGTCCCTCAAATATAACTTCGTTAGTCAAACACGTCCTTTCTATCAGATCTTTGTTTCTCCGGTTCGGTGTCACCTTGATTTCGCCAAATTCATCACCAACCCAAACATGTACTAAGTGGCCTTTAAAAAATTACAATTGTGACTGCTAACGATTGTGTCAGAGATATGGAGTCTTTGTCATGCTTTGTTGTTCACCGTTTTCCATAAATAATGTTTTTTTTTGGGGGATATGCAAGCTATCACAAAGTTTGTGTAAAGAACCATATGAACAACTTTCAGTTTTTGTAAAGAAACGAAGTGTTCTAACAACGGAGAAATAAGAAATCTAAACAAAATACTTAACTTAGCTATCTTTTTCTCCAACCAAGCTTTAAAACAACACACAATCCTTCCTTTGTAATCCTTATGTAAACTCACCTATAATTTCAAGTCTAAATCCTTTCCTTCCTTCCTTTTAAGGAGTGCATGCATGCTTGTTTTGTCTCTGATCGTGGCTTAGTGGGTGTTCAGAAGCTAAGAAGCAACAAGGATGTTGGAAGCTAGGGTTGGGTTTTGAGCTGGAATTAGGTACAGATATGAGTACGTATGTTTAGAGAAAGGCAAAGTTTGAAGCTATGTTTGGGTGTTAAGTTCGTATGGACAATTTCGTTTGTATCTTTTCCTGTGTAACCTGAAAGTAAATAATTCTTGGAGATTTAGATTCTTCATTCAATTCCCTTCAATTCGGATTTAAGATTTGTGTGATTCGGAATAGAAATGAATCCAGAAAACGCATTTGGAGTTTGGATTTTCATGCTGGAATTGGCTTACGGGTTTTGGCAAGGTTTTTGAGGAATAAGCTGTTTTGGAAAGATGAAGGCAGAAGTGATCATGGGAAACTAAGCTGAAGCGTCAATGAGGATTAGAGAATCCAGAAGTTATGTTAGAGGTGAGTTCCTATAGTTTAGAACCCACCTATGGGTGTTGTGTGAACTATGTGAGAAAACATTGATTTTATATGAATTATTATTGTTAATGAATTTTTCCCCCATGAATTCCATGTGAACCTTTTGTAGGAAATAGCTTATTTAAGATGAAAAACTGATTTTTCTACTCGGTGTAATCGGTTACACAAACTTCTTGTAGTTGAGAAGTGCATTTTCGCACAGTGTAACCGGTTCCAACCTTATGGTAACCGAATACATCCCTCGGCTCTTGTAAAAAATGCTTTAAAACTTCCAAATCTTGTACTTGCTGTTTCTAAAATGATCATGGGAATTGTTATATACTTTTGTAAAGATATTTTTAGGGCAAAACAACTATAAAACATGTGCATAACTTGTAATGTGATTCAAGAGTGTAATATGTTATAAAAAATGCATGATTTGGGTAGGAATCTAAACCTTAAGAATGGGGAAAGCTAGTAGAAGGTTTAACTTAGATAGCCCAAGCAGTTCATGTACTATGTACCTCAAAGCATATTAGGCACATGCATAGAATTTGATTTCAGAATGCATTAGATATGCATACAGTAAAGACTTATAAGTTAAGCATATGAAACGGAGCGGGGCAAACCTGGGTAACATTAGAACCCCAGTTAAAAGGTAAATCCTGAATGTTTCAATTATGCATACGTAAGTCACGTCCTTCAAGGCTCCAGGATACGCTGGATGGGATTTCCTAGAGAAATCTACGTGACGACAAGAGGAGTTCTGGTGATTAGCCTCAGATAGGAATTTTCACCAGATAGCAGTGGGATGGTGACCGGGGTTACTCCACTCGTGATCCATTTCGTAAAATCAACTCAGATAATAATGTTTGTTCAACACTAACCTTCTAACATTATATCAATAGTTTATGAATCAGAACATGTATATGCATACGCATCAGAACAGGTTTATAATAGCACACAGTTGACGATCCTAGTTTACCCCTGATCGTCCAGTTTACATGAATATGTTAGATAGTTCAGATAACGATCTTAGTATCTCATGATCGTTCAGGTATGTATAAACCCGAAATGGGTTGAGTATAGTCAGATGGCGATCATAGGTTTTCCCCCGAGATTGCCTAGAGCCTAGGATAGATGGAACTCACTGAGACATTCTGTCTCATCCCAATCCTTTTATTTATTTTACAGATTAGTAGGTTGCTTGTATCAAGAGGTGGTAGATATGCGGTCGAATGGATTATCGTCAAGAGCTCGTCTCGTACCAGATGAAGATATTCTATGTTTCCAAATGCTTATTAGATATATGTATTTGACGGTTGATATTTTTATCAGAGGTACGAAGAACACCTTATATTCGTGTATATATTCATTTGGTCGAAATTATGTTGTAATTTTAATGTATCTAGTAATAAGTTAACGCACATGCTATAATATTCTAGATAAATTTAGTATGGGTGTTACAACTAGTCTCCTCTTTTTGTTCGTTTAGACTTTGTTTTATTAGTATAAACTTATTTCTTGCTAACTTTCTATTATACCGATTTGTTAGTTTGTGTTTTGACCTTTGGTTTTTAATATTCAGTAAAGTTTGCAATATTCTTGTGTTGTCCATTTATTCCACATTATAAATCGCATTCTAATCCAATTAGCTGGGATTTCTACAGGGATTTTATACCATATGCGATTCACTTACGTATTACAATCATTATCTTCATTGAGCCAGTTGAGATCTGATGTAGATGAAAACTCTTGGTTACCTCTATCCGTGATTCAGAATGTCTTTTAGAAGGGTTGGTTCTCTACTCTTCTACAATCCGAATGTCCTTTCGTTAGCTAAAACCTTGGTACCAGCCTTGTTTCTGGTTCCTGTTGTATAATGCGACTAAGTATCATGTCCCCTTCCTGATTTGGTGATCGACTACTTTGTCTGCAATGCAGTATTTGAATGGAACAAAAACCGTTTCTATAATCTCCATTTCATAGTGGAGGGCCTGCATATTTGTTTCTAGGTCATTGAGTTTTGGCTTTTACATGCTCTTTTGATCCCTCATTGTTTAGGTTACACCTATGTTAACAAATTTGCTGCAAATGATTCTGTATAAAGTAATTTATTTTTTTATTTTTTTGGGTTCTTACTATTCGAACAAGTGTCATACCAATGTTGGACACCGCGACACGCCTACTCCAGGTTTCCATGTTTCATAGCTCGAAGTATGCAAATTGCAGAAACTAATAAACCAGAAATGCAATATGACAGAAACTGCTAAACCAAAATGCAGAAACTTATAAATTAGTAACAATTATGAAGAAAATGATTGGTTTTTAAGTACATGTAGATGGTTTTCTCGCGCGCTGGAAACAATACTGCATTCAGCAATCCATACAAAAACTTGGTTTGTTAATCTGCTTGTACACTCTATATCAAGGGAAATCGTCTACGCATTCTATCTTTGTGTTTTTTTTTTTTTAGATCGATGAAATATGTAAGAGTACTACTCGTGGAAAATAACTAGAATTCCACACTTTAATTTTTCTATATATATGCATAATTGCCATGTACATTTTTACATTTATTGAGTCATGAACCTTCAAAAAAAATTCATTTGTTTGTTTGAACTTACTTACTCTATTCCTATAGTATTCCATGCTCCTATTGAAAAACAATAATGTTTGGATATAAACATGAAGAGTTGCATTTTATGAACTTTTTTGCTTCCACTCCTTCATGTTTTTTATAACGTGGATATTGGAACCCTTTGAGGTTCACTAAAAGCATTTTATGTGCAGTATATAAAATGAAGAAAAGAATTTCAATTTGCCAACCGAAATTCTCTTACTTTATGGTTAATTTGATTCACCATATTTAAGATATGATTACTTTTTTTATCACGAATATTTTACTATTGTCTCAAGAACCATAGTTTAGATTTAGAACAATATCTCAACAAATTCCACAAAGTTGAAGGTGGTGGTTGACTTTTGCAATGGAATGTCACAAGAAAATATGGCATCTTTTACATGAATTGTGTTATTCTCTGCAGCTAGGAGATATGTATTTGACTTCAGTTAAAAATTATTTTGATTTTTATTTGATTGGTTATTAAAGAATCTATGCTATAGCTTATAGCTATTTTTATTTTTATTTTTTAGGAGAGCTTATAGCTATGTTTTAAGAGTCTATATCTCTTTTTGGTTACTTTAAGAGTCTATATCTAATTACATTCTTTCTAGTATTTGGATCATCTTAATTTTGAATTTGATATGATGGGATTATGAGACATATTATCTCAACATTTAAATTCATTGGATTTTTTCCCAAAAAAAAATTCATAGGGTTTTAAAAGTTAATAAAAAAAATCTTCAGAATCCATTGAGTTTTAATGGTGAGAGCTGTTTAAAAAAAAAAAAAAAAAGATT
Organism: Medicago truncatula; assembly: GCF_003473485.1. Lineage (NCBI taxonomy): Eukaryota > Viridiplantae > Streptophyta > Magnoliopsida > Fabales > Fabaceae > Medicago > Medicago truncatula. The sequence continues at coordinate 1,528,740 of NC_053048.1, read as the reverse complement.
TAATAGATATCATCAGCATAACTCTATTATGTCGGATTTAAACATGAGAGGATTCATTTCTTTCTTTCATTGTCTTTTTACATCAAATTGATTGAATCAATCTTACAATAAAAAATCCGTCGCTAATGACATTTAATTTAAACACAATCCCTCGCAAAATTGGTCCCAATTTGCGACGGTATTTCTAACCTCAGAAACTTCCGTCGTTAAAACCAAATTTTCTAGTAGTGAACCAATATATTTTCTACGTGCTTCAATTTGATTACATTATAGTCTCGTTTAATTAGACTTCCCCTTTTTTAAGATTATTTTTATCTATTAATACCTTTTTTTTTTTTAATTTTTTGTTTTGTATCCCCTTCAACCGTGGTAGACCTAATTAAATTAAGACTGGGTGGTCTCAACGATTTGATCGCTCATATGGTTTTTAACATTTCTTTAAAATCATGGCGAAGAATAATTTTTCCCTTGATACAAAAATTATATTGTCCTCTCATTTTTCCTGTCATTTCGTACAATATTGCATCACATATTTTAATATCACACAAACAAAATTATATAGATATTTACAAGGGCTCTTAAAATCAATGGAAACCCAACAAACCATATTCACCTAAAAAAAAATTACAACCCTAAGTGCGGTTCGATAATGGTTCAACTCAATTCAATTTGATTCAGCAAAACTAAAACTCAAATAGTATTAAATTGATCAACAACAATTTTATCTTTCTTAGCATTGTAACCAAAAAAAAAAATTGATCAACAATTTAGTAAACAGTTATGTCGTAAACACTTTTTCATATTCCATACCAAGACTATCTTTTCCATATTCCCTATATCCTAAATATGTCAACGGTAACAAGATTAATTCCAAGAATCAAAAGAGAAAACACATAACATCTAATCCAAAACAATACTATGCATACTAATGTTTTCGTAGTTCGAAGATTAATTAATAGAGAATCGTATCAGAAACACTTTTCACAATGGTATCAATAGAATTAGGAACAGACAAGTATACTATTCTTTTTTGGCTGTTCTATGGATGAGCTGAAAGGACAAACCCCTCATCACTATATATATATATATATATATATATATAAGCTCATTACAAACATTTTCCATCAGCTTACCATGCAAACAAATATGAATTGTACTAAACAAGATTCCATGTTTTGAAGTAATGGACAAGGAAAAATGTGTTTTGTGACCCTCAAAGGCTTCCACTACATTGTATTTCAAATCGATTTATTTTATACGAAGAAACATATAGTAGTGGTTGACCTGAGAGGGTTCATTGAAGACATTATTCTTTTATTTCGATTGTTTAATGAGTCGAATAAATTCAATTTATTTAAGAAATTAAAAATATTCTCTCTATTAACATATTTTGCTTGATCTTTACTACTAACTTATTCAAAGTGGCAATTTTCTAGCTAATTCATACATGAATTGCAATATAAACATTTTTATGGCACTCTAAAACACAAAGGTTATAATTTCTTCGTAATATGCAACTATGTTTCTCTCATCTTCCTTCTAGTGTCCTGTGTCTCAAGATGTGGTTTGTGAACATATCAAGCAAATTTGGTAACCATCTCAAATGCAATTTGGCCTAAGTGGTCAGAAATAATTGATCAACCCTAAAGTATGTCACCTTAACATCTCTTATTTATGATGATCTTTCCCATTTCTAACGTGAATTATTCATCTCTTTTATAGTAAATGTCGTTTAAGAGTATACTCATTTTTAAAAATAAAAAAAAAAAAAACTATTGAGTGTATTAATTTCTATGATAGAATGAATTCCTACTCTTGACCAAAAAAAAAAAAAAAGAATGAATTCCTACTAAAATGTTTTTATCCATAATATAATAATTGTATAATTTTATATTTTAAGTTCATCAATCTTTTTTTAACAAATCATCTTGTCATATATTCACCTTTATTTCTTGTAAGTACCTCATGGGTTCTAAATTGCGTTTCAGCTAGGAAGTAAAAGCGCCTAAGGTATATGATTTTTCCCCACACCATCATTCTAGGTCGGATAAGTGTTGTGAAATAGTAGTAGAATTCTTGTCCATTAAAAAGAGTTAGTTTTTTTTTCTATGTTTTATTCTATTGGCTTAATTGCACTTTTGCCCCTCTATCTTTCTAAAGGTTGCGATTTTGGACCCCTAACTAATTAAAATACAAAACAGCCCCCTATGTATTGGATCTTTGGCAGTTTTGGCCCCCAAGGCCAATTTTGACTTGGTCTTCGCTAATGTGGCAATTTAAAATAAATAAATATTTTTTAAATAGTAAAAAATAATTTTTTTAAAATAAAAAAAATAAAAAAAATCTTTTTTTTATTAAAAATATACTTTTTTAAATAATTAAAAATAAAAAAATTATTTTTTTCAAAAAAATTATTTTAATTACAAAAATAAAAAATACATGTGGCGTCCACGTGTGTGTCGACCAAGTCAAAATTGGCTTTGGGGGCCAAAACTACCAAAGATCCACTACATAGGGGGCTGTTTTGTATTTTAATTAGTTAGGGGGCCAAAATTGCAACTTTTTGAAAGATAGGTGGCCAAAAGTGCAATTAAGCCTATTCTATTTAATGATTTTATATAAGTTTGATTGAATATTGTGTTGATGGTTTTGAGAATTTGTTTATTAGATTTGACATGTTGATAACTATATATGATTCCAAAAATGATTTTTGGTTCATAAAATATTAGAGGTTGGTCGGTTGTATTTCATGGTCTTATTTTTGGATATTTTGTTGATGACATTGAGTCGCAAAACATATCATGAAGTCTTTGGACTACGGCCTTGCAGAGATCATTTAGTGGTTTAGTTTTATTGGGCTACGGTCTTGCAGAGACCATTTAGTGGTCTAGTTTTATTGGGCTACGGCCTTGCAGAGACCATTTAGTGGTCTAGTCTTTGGGACTACGGCCTTGCAGAGACCATTTAGTGGTCTAGTTTTATTGGTGATCCCATGTGGAACCGGAAATTGACCCTTACATTAATAAAATGTTGTAGGTATCAAAGATTGAAATATGAAGTTGATGTGTGATTGAAGTGTTGCGCAGGGACCAAAATGAGTTTTATAATTGTATTTGTAATTCAAAATATTTTTAGGTGTATTATAAAGTTGATTTGTATTTCTTAAAGAAATAAATGAATTGTCTCTACCTTTGAATTTCATTTTATTTTCAAGAACATTGTTTAAGTTGTTTTATTAAAAAAAGCAGTAAATGCATACTTTTTTGAAAATAATCTTCTTTCTTTTTGAAAGAGTAATTTTCTTTTAGTAATGTCTTGGATTAAAATTCGGGACGTTACAAGTATAGTCTTGTCAAAAAAGGGGAGCATTTACAAATGTTTTACTGATAGAGTTGAAAATACAATTTTAAAGGTGAGTTAACTTCTTAACAACCGAGTCAATCTTATTTAAAATATCCGTTATACTACAAGTGTTTTGTTACCTCTCCAACAAGCCGGCCCTAGTTTTCTCTCTCTAGGTTTTTTCTTCCAGATTCTTTGTTGAGGGGTGGTTTTGGGTCAATTCTTGACCTGAAATAACCAAACTTCATCTCTTTCTCTCTATTTCAATCTAAATAAGTGATTTTCACATAGATCTAGATTTTTTATTTGTGATTTCATCATCTAAGTGTGGTTGTTTGTTGTTCGTCGTATTGTGCGGCGTTGTTTGATTTCTCGTCTTCTTGCGGTGTTCATTTGATTCATATTGAAAGATCCATTATTCAATCAAAGATTTGGATGTCAACGTTGCAGATCCGGACCCTATGGATATTCCGATCACTTTAATTTTATCATATATTTTTGTAGGCATTATGCCGTTATATGCTATTAACTTGGATGTTGTGTTTGTTCGCAGATTCATCCTTTAGGTTTTCAGCGGTGTTGAATGATATAATATCTCGATTTGAATGAATGAATATCATTTTGTTTTTGTCAACAAAAGAAAAGAAAAAAAAACAACCGAGTCAATCTTCATTGTCAATTTTTTTTTTTTTTTGGTTACAAGGGCAAAAAGAAAGGCAGAAGAAAACAAAAGAGAAAGAAAACAGAAAGCCTAAGCTCTAGGAAAATAAGTTCATACTGCATCATTCCTTAGTAAAACAGGAAGGTCTTGAGGAGGGGATGGGTGGATGAGGTACTCATCATTAGACGAAGCTCCCAATTTTGCCATGAAATCAACGCATTGGTTTCCTTCACAGAGGTAATGGTGGACAGTGAAATTGTGCGTAACAAGGAGATCCCTTATATCTTGAATTAGGTACCGTTTGGCCAGGCTTTTTTTCGGTTTAAAAGCTATTTTAAAACAAAGTTAAAATAAATCTCTTTCAGAAAAAGGCTAGAGCTGTTTGGTTTCTTTATTTTTTTTTAGTTCTAAAGCTATTTTTGAGTTAAAAGCTGTTTGGCAAAATATTGTACAAAACTTTGAATTTATTATTTTTTGGTGGTGTCTGGGTTCGAACCTGGGACCTTGCATATATTTATGCATTGTCTATAAATAAAAAAACTTTGAATTCATTATGAATTAACATAATAAATAAAAAAATGTCTAAAATATTTTTTGAAGGGAAAAAATGTTTAAAATATAAAAGATATATTTTTACCAATACTATATTTACTCAATGACGTTTATTTTGTGTAACATGAATACAAATTTGTACAATATCTTTTCCAATTATACTTTATAACAAATTTTGTTATAAGAATACCATATTTTTAGTGTTGGTCAAAAAGATAAGAATTTATATTATATAATATTATATTTGTTACATTGCTGGTGTCATTGAAAAAGATATGTTTAGTTTTTTTAATAAGAAAAAAATATGCATAGTTTGTTACAATACAAATGTGTAAATTATATATAAGTATAATTTTTTTAGGCAACTACACTTGTACTTTTAATTAAAATCAAAATTTTATAAAAATAATTATACGCATTACACAACACTAACAAAAATTATACGCATTAGCATAACAAAAAAAAAAACAGAAAGAGAAACATAAAGTATGACTCTAAACGCTAACGTGTGTGTGTATTTTCGTGGTTGAAGAAAGGGAATAAAAATATTCGGTGTCATTCATTGACAGTGTGAATACAAATATTTGCGAGGTTGTGATGATCAAAAAATATTGAAATTAATATATAAGTGATAAAAAGATAATAAAATTCCTTAAAAAAATAGATAATAAACTTAAATGGAATCTCATTAAAAAATTAAATGGACCGGTTAAAAAAATAAAATAAAATAAAATGGAAGAAAAAAGCATATTGAAAAATAAAACAAAAGGTTGCCGGCGGTAGTTGAAGAGAGGTGCCTTTGAAATAAATTGGGGAGAAAGAGTTTTTTGAAGTAGCATTCAATAACTTTTGGTTAAAACTCAAATTAAAAATGTAGAAAAACTGAAAAAAAAAAAAAAAAAAGCAAGATCAAACGGTAAAACGGCATAGGAATGATATATTGATGCTTGACCCGTAACGAGGTTAATTGAGAGAATGGACACTCAAATTAAAATAAAGACGGTTAATTATTTCACTTGAATTCGTTAAAATTTGGCCCATCCCAATTCAACCCAATTCGTGAATACGCTAAACCCTATTTAAGCATAGGCTTGGGGCTACACAATAGAATCGTTGATGCTTCTAAACCCTATTAGCTTCCAACCCTAACCCTATTCTGTTACGACACAATTCCACCGTGAAGAACACCGCACTGCCGTAACAAAATGTCTAAGCCGCCAGAAACTTCAACGGAAGAAGTAGATAGGATAAGCAGTTTACCAGACGATATCCTAATTCAAATTCTCTCTTCTCTTCCCACCAAACAAGCCTTTCTCACTTCCATTCTTTCAAAGAGATGGAAGCATCTATGGTTTTTTGTTCCAGTTATTGACTTTACCAAAACCAAACACTCCGATTCACGCTTATTCGACAAATTCGTTGACTCCATCTTGTGCTTGCGAAAAGCTGCTGGTAATAATTCCATCCACAGTTTCATCTGGGACGATGAACACATATCGCATAATTGGGCAACAATAACCCCTAAATTGTCTAATACTATTCTTACTTGTACAACCCTTGTTGTTCTTAAGCTCAGTTATCTTTATATGGGTCCGGCATTTTGTTATTATCCCATAATATTACCTTCACTCAAAACCCTACATTTGAAAGACATTAAGTTTGATCGATATGGAGATCTTAAGTGTCTTCTAGGGTATTGTCCAGTTATTGAAGATCTTCAACTATATCATATATCCTATCTCACTTTTCTTGATCCCAACAGATGTTGTGAAACCTTAACAAAGTTGATTAGAGCAGATATTATTGAATGTAATTGCGATGTTCCGATGAAAGCACTTTCAAATGTGGAGTTTCTACGCATAAAACTATACAAGACTTTTAACTCTCCTACATTCCATAATTTGACTCATTTGGTGCTCAGCTACAGTTGGGGTATAGTTCAACGTGTGCTCTACCTTTGCCCTAAGCTTCAAAATATTGAATTTTATCAGGTTTGTTTCTTAATTTTAACAATCGTATTTGATTTTTTTATTTTCTTAAATGTATAGTTTTATTTTATCTGTATTATTAACAGAAGATACAAGGCAGCATTAGGGATCATGAGTTCGTATATGGTCAAAACTGGGTTCTTCCAAAATTTGTTCCACCATGCCTTTCACTAAGCCTTAAAACATGCTCTATGAGGGACTTTGGATTTGCAGGTCTTCAACATGAGCACACTATGTTAGCAACATATATTCTGAACAATTCATCAGTTTTAGAAACTATGTCAATTTGGTGCTTCAGAAAACGATCTGAGATAGAAAGAGAACTAACCTCATGTTCAAGGGCTTCTGCAACATGTAAATTTTCATTTTATTCGGAATATGTATGATAACGTAAGTAAGTAAGTAGTAATCTCTCTTTTGTTTCATTAGCTGCTAGTCTGTTACAAAGACATTGCTGGATTTGGTGGTTTGATGAACTATGTGTCGCTATGAAAGTCATTGTAAACTTTGTCGCAGTGCACTACAAATTAAGAAAAAATTAAATTGCAATTTCGATTACTGTTAACTGTGATGATATACTGCACTGAAAATTACAGGTTTTAAATTGCAATTTCAATTACTGTTTTGTTGTGATATCGTTGAGTATTACAATATAGTATATGGCTTATGCCTTATTATTACAATATAGTATGTTGTCGTCTAACTTTTTTTTGTTACTGATTTTTATTTTTTGGTTCTTACTTCTTACTATTCCTGCTGTTGGGTTTTGGCAACTCTTAATTTTTTGTTTTTCAAGCTTTCAACATCAAAGTTTTGTCTTTGAAACCAGTGATTTTGCTCTGTCCTGTTCTCAGTTAACATTAATGTTTTTTTATAAATATCACTAAAAGCATTTTTCTCTATTAAAAATATCAAATGTATAGATCTTACAAACTTGTTGATTATGTGCGGTGCGGTATATAACATGAACTTCAATTTGCCAAACAAAATTCCCTTACTTTATGGTTAATTTGATTCACCAAATTTAAGATATGACTGCTTTTTTTTTTTATCATGAATATTTAACTATTATGTCTCAAGAACAATATCTCAGCAAATTCCACAAAGTTGAAGGCAGTGCTTGACTTTTGTAATGGAATGTTACCAAAATAGGAAATATGGCATCTTTTGCATGAATTATTATTATTCTCTGCAGCTAGGAGATATGTATTTGACTTTAGTTAAAAATGATTTTGATTTGATTGGTTTTTGTAGAAGGCTAGTAGGAGATCTGCATGAGAATAATATGTAGGATAATTAAGAATCTATAGCTATGATTAAGAGCTTATATTTTTATTACATTCTTTCTTGCATTTGGATCATCTTAATTTTGAATTTGATATGAGGGGATTATGCATGGATTCTAAAACTTCGAATAAAAAAAAATATATATACATAATCCAATTATTTCTAATGGTGAGAGCCCTTTAAAAAAAAGGTTTAATATTTAGATCATCAGCATAACTCTATCATATGCTGGATTTAAACATGAGAGGATTCATTTCTTTCTTTCATTGTTCAATCTTCCAATAAAAATCTATAATGGCATAACATTTTTTACATTTCCTTTTCACAATGCAGCCTTCAAAAAACAATGTTGTAATAATCGGATCGATCAATTCAACTAGTTAAACTGGGAAAGAACCAATATATTTTCTATGTGGTTCAATCTGATTACATTAGTCTCGTTTAATTAGACTTCCCTTTTTTTTAATACCTTACTTTTTTTTGTATCCCCTTCAAGTGTTGTTGGCCTAATTAAATTAAGACTCGTTGGTCTCACCGATTTGATCTCTCATCTGGTTTTTAACATTGCTTTAAAATCTTGCACATGAATAATGTTTCCCTTAATACAAAATTTATATTGTCATGTCATTTTTCCTGTCATTTATTGCATCACATATTTTAAAATCACACAAACAAAATTATATAGATAATGGTTATAAATCATATTCACCTACAAAAGAAAATTACAACCACCATAAGTGCGGTTTTTTTTTTTTAACAATCAAAAATGGAACTTATATTAACAAGCCAAGGGTTCTCCCTAGTACAAGGTGTACCAAGGGGTCCCCAAAAAATTACAGATATACAAAGTCAATCAAGAGTTAGCCAAGACCCAAACAATCCAAGGGTCTTGACCACCACAAATCAGAACCAAAAACAAAAACGGCATGGCTAGCTTTTAACCACCACAAAGAATATCACTTGACCTTATCCAACAACTGATAATGGTTCAACTCAGTTCAATCTAATTCAGCAAAACTTAAACTCAAATAGTAAACAGTTATGTAGTAAACACTTTTTCATATTCCTTACCAAGACTCTATCTTTTCCATATTCCCTATATCCCAAATATGTCAACGGGTAAAAACCTAATTCTAAGAATCAAAGAAATTATATAGTAAAAGAAATTATTTATTCCTTTTTGGTTGTTCTATGGATGAGTTGAAAGGACAAACCCCTCATTACTATATATATACAAGCTCATTGCAAACATTTTTCATCAGCTTAGTGTGGAAACAAATATGAATTGTACTAAACAAGTTTCCATGTTTTGAAGTGGACAAAGAAAAATGTGTTTTGTGACCCTCAAAGGCTTCCACTACATTGTGTTTCAAATCGAATTATTTTATACGAAGAAACATATAGTAGTGGTTGACCTGAGAGGGTTCACTAAAGACTTTATTCTTGTATTCTGATTATTTAAAGAGTCAAATAAATCAATTTAATTTTAAGAAATGTTTTTTCTCTATAAACACATTGTACTTATTTTTTCTACTAATTTATTCAAAGCGGTAATTTTCTAGTTACTTCATACATGAATTGCAATATAAATTATTTTATGGCGCTCGAAAACATAGGTTATTATTTCATAATATACAACTATCTTTCTCTCATCTTCCTTCCAGTGAGACGTGTCTCAAGATGTGGTATATCAAGCAAATTTGGTAACCATCTCAGAGTTGGGCTAAGTGGTTAAGAAATTTATCAACCCTAAATTATGTCACCTCACATCTCTTATTTATGATGATCTTTCTCATTTTAAATTTCTAAAGAGAATTATTCATGTGTTTCATAATAAGTATCGTTTAAAATTATACTCATTTTTTAACAAAACTATTGAATGCATTATCTTGATAGAAAGAGAAATGAGGCATTTTGCATCAACCAAAACCATTGTTGTTTGAACACTTAGACATTGAAACATATGAAACGCAACTATGTTGCTGAAATGAATATTCTGATTGCATTATTACTTGTCTCAATTTATATTATGTAAAATTGATTCTGACTAAAAGTGAGTTGCAGGTAAAGTGGTTTATGTATGGATACATTCATGTAAACATGATTTGCTGTAAATTTGTGTTTTAGAATCAATTATAGAATCAAAAGCTATACATAATAACTTCAAGTAGAATTGCTTTTAGTATCCAAAATGTCAAACATAATTTTGTAAAGTTGGAGCAACTTTTGGCACTTGAAAAGCACTTCAAGGGCATTTAGAAACAATCATTCTAATTTAGAATTGAATATTTGAAATAATCATTCTAATTTCTTTATAAACAAAATGCAATTTTAGGAGATCTGGAAAATCATGCCCTATTTGTTAGGAGCAGTCTGCCTGTCTGGGTATGGAATGGACATGCCATCTTTGAGAGATGATTTGTGGAATTTTGAGCAGGCTTTGCAGCTCCAAGAGACCTAACCTAATCACAGCGCAAACCGCGTTATTGGAATTCATTCACCATCTTTGAGAGATCATTTCGATAAAAGTGCAAGTCCGATTGATGAGGCAACTCTGTCACTGATGATGATGCAAAAGATGAGTTTCTGTTTTATGTCCAATTGTCCATGATTCTGGCATAGGCCCCATTAAGTATAGTTTCTGTTTGGCTTGTTACTAATTGAAAAGTCTCAATTGATGAATGAAGATAAGCTAAGTTTTAACACTGAACTAACACATCAACTATACCTTATTTTCTTATAATTGAAACAAATTATGGACAAATTGCTTTAAGGATTGGTTTAAAGTGGTCATGCAACTCATTTTGCTTATGTTTCTCATTATGCAATTAAGAGTTAAGCTCAACTTAGTCTTACATGTAACAAACAAGTTCTTTAGAAAATGAATTAATTGCATAAAAAAAATTATGAGATTGATAAGTTCTATTTTAATGCTTAACTATAAAAAAAAAATTACTTATTGCGCTAATGCGTATAAATTACGAACAATAGTTTTATGAAATTTTGATTAAAATTAATTTGATTTTAATTTTTTTTTAGGGAAAAAAAATTAAAATCAAATTAATTTTAATCAAAATAGATAGTAGATATTTTTCATATTGTAACAAACTATACATAACTTCTTCAATGATACCAACAATATAACAAATATAATACTCAAATAATATAATAAATTCTTGGTCAAATATCACTTTTGGTCCTTTTAGTTTGACATAATTCCCAAGTTAGTCCTTTAGGTTTCGAAAGTTTCAATTAGGTCATTTTAGTTTGATAGAATTCCCAAGTTAGTCTTTTAAGTTTCAAATAGGTCCTTTTAGTTGATAAACTATTTCACTGTTACCCCTGCTGTCAGTATCCACATTTAACTGATGCTCATGTAGCCTTTTTAAAAGCTTCAAGATGTCAAAACGCTACGTAATGGTCACAAATGATCATTTATAGTGCTAGAAAACAGCTATTTACAACAACAAATGTCTTTTTACCATTATTAAACGACATTTATAGTGCTAAAATGATATTTGTGACCATTAAACATAACGTTTTGACACCGCAGAACTTTTAAAATGCAGCGTTTTGATCCAAGTTAACAATTTAACGACTACATCAACATCAATTAATTATTAACTAATAGCATGGGTAACAGTGAAATAGTTTATCCCCAACTAAAATGACCTATTTAAAACTTTGAAACTTTTGAAACTTAAAATACTAACTTGGGAATTCTGTCAAACTAAAAGGATCAAATGTGGTATTTGGCCTAAACTCTTTATCTTTTTGAATGACACCAATAAAATAACTTTCTTACGGTTAAATTTTCTTAAAGGTATAATTTAAAGGAGAAAAAGTCAACTCAAATCGATCGACTTTCTTCTTATATAATATAGGTAAAACCAACTAACAGAAGAGTTATTAATGAGCTCAAGTTAAGATAAACCATTTGGAAGAATCTAAGTTTATATTATAGTTAAAACAATATTCCTTCCCCATAGATATGGAGGGACAAGAAGAAGAAAAAAACACAAGTTTTATATTACAAAAAAGAGTATTTCATTCATAGTCATGTGGTAGCTATATGAAAGTGTGAGTCGTTAAGTCTCACATCACCTATAAATGGATAAAATATTAGATATATAAGAGAGGTGTCTAATACCTTGAGATTGTTGGTGCAGATGTGGTGTCCCTTCTTCTATAGTCCTATGTTAACATTGATAGGTTGCTCTCAACCCTCCCTCAGACTCCCCAACAAGTGGTATCGAAGCTCTGGTTCAACTTGGTGGGGAAGCGAGATGAATGTTGGTATTGGATCATTGTTTTAAGGGTGAGTGGTTAATTTCACACCGCTTATGGATGGACAAAACGTTGTATTTATCATAAATAAGTGATCCATATACATATATAATATCTAAAAGTTTGAGATGGAGATGTGATGTTTTCCTCTCTTGCGGTCCTAGACATTGATATGTTGCTCTCGGCATTACCATGAACTCTCCAACAAGTAATATCAAGCTCCGATTCAACTTGGTCGGGTAGCGGGGTGAATCATGCTATTGGATCATTGCTTCAAGTGTGAGTGCCTAATCGCACATCGTGATCCATATACATAATACCTTATAATTTTAGATGAAGATATGACTTTTCCACGTTTGATATAATGTGTATATAAATATGGTACAAATCAGTTTTCAAGAATACTATCGATCATGTCCACATTTTCTTTTAGAAAACAAAAAATTATGTCAACAATTTTATTTAATTTAGTAAGAAAAAATCATGTTAACAATTTCAAAAATTAAAATGTTTAGCCACAAGAATAGTTGTGTAAATCTGTCCCATAAGTCCTAATTCAACTGACAAAAATATCGAAATCGTTACGCCAGACGTCATGACCGGAGTTCGAACTCCGATAACTCCACTTTGTTGTAAGTTTATGATGGTCTTGCCATCTCGTCTATCTACTAAATAAAAATAGTTGTGTAAATGTAATAAATTGTTGGCAAGACAAAGAAGTTGAACAACCTTATTGATGAACAAAACACAAGGACCAAGGTGTCATATTCACGTGAGAAATTTCGTTGCAAGTACAGAACTAGTTGCAGAATCACATTCACCACAATAATCACTTACCCTTCTAAAGCACGAAGGGATTCTGAAATGTTATAGTTATCCATTATCACACGTACCCATCACTCCACCACCCCACATTTCCATTTATATGATTGAATCAAATTGAGGCAGTGCCTATCTTTATCATTGGGAATAATATTAATATCCACTGACTTTCCCAATATGTATAATGTAATAATCGAATTTCATTTTTCTTCTTGGAAAAGTTTAAGAGACAATATGCACTGGATTTGCAAAAAAAATAAAAATAAATATCTTGAACCTTCCCAAATAGACTTCTAATCTTTGAGATAAGACATGCACAAGAATAACTTCGTGAACACCCACCATCATGCAAAATATAGCTTCCAATAGAATAAGTCTCAATCTAAATATTTAACAAACACATTTTGAAATAGCAATTTCTAAACCCTTTGTTTTGATCCAAATTTCAACCATGACTACATTTCCAAATCCAGCATTGCGAGAATAACCTAACTTAAAATATCTCTACTTTAAAATATCTCCAACAAAATATTTATATAAAATAGTATTATTATGTAGTTTTATCATTATAAGTTTTATAATGCTGATAAATCACAAACATTCAGATGTGAATTTTAAGATTTGGATCCTCTTTTCATCAAAAAATAATAATAATAATTTGGATCATCAAGTTGCGAAAAAAAATTGAGAAGTTTATCCAGATGATTTCACCATTAAAACATATTAGACTCTCTTTAAAGTTTTTTTTTAAAATAAGAAAAACTAACCAGTCCATCTAAATTACTATCGGAAAAAATCGAACAGACGGAGCAACTCGTATATCTCAAGTCAATATCACCAGGACAATTATGATTAATTGACTAGTATAAAAAAAAAAAGGTCAAGGACATAGTATAAAATATTTATATTAACAGACTGTGTAAAACACATTTATAATGACAGTGGATATTGATTAAAATAAAAAGTTTCCCACAAACATACTTGTTACTAATTTAATTTGATATAAGATTAGGAAGAATAATATTGTATATGTAAGGTGAATTGCAGCTAGTGTCGGCGGGAAGAGAGTGATTGGTAAGATCAGTTTGTGGGACCCACTTGATGGCGTTAGTTGTTAGTTATTTTTACGTTGCATGCCTTGCCATACCGCACCGACCCTCTTTGTTTCGGATTTTGCTACAGCAAACGGTGTCGTATTCGTTTACTTGAGGATGGGTACTTTTGTCATTTTCTCTGTAAAACCTCGTGCTTTCATCGTCAGACGTGGCTATCTCCTTGCCGTTTTTTTCATGCTTTGAACTTTGATTTTATGCCATGGAAATTCATTAGTATATGCATCTTTTTTAAAAATCTGAATGATTTTTCATTTACAAATAAATTTTACATTCATTTTTAATCAAAGACACGAGCGGAGTTTAATTCTAGAATCTTTTGATCCAAGGCATATCTTTTGTATACTAAACCTAATATTTAAGTTCTCGTAAATTTAGCTCAGTTGATAAGGATAATGTATAATAGATGTAAGATAAGGGATTCAAACCCCGGTCGCCGGCCACCACAACAAAAAACCTAATATTGAAAGCTATAAATATGTATTTCTTTTTTTATGATGCATTAGCGTCTTTATATGTTTATTTTGTGTTGTTCAATTGTATTTTGTGTATATGTGAATTTTTTTTTTTAAAAGGCCAAAGGAAACAAATATATTAATAATCAAAATCAAGTCAATTCAACACATCGAAAAAAGCCTGATAAAGTAGTAGAGTATAAAAAATATCAAACTAGACTAGTTAGGTAACTGCAATTAAACAGTAGATCAGGTTCTGCCTCCATAATTGGTACTCAAAATCGAATAAAAAGTATTTCAACTTAAACCATCAAAAAGACTGAAGCTTCACCCTTTCATAGAGAGTTTGCAGATTTTTCTCCTTCCGCTGAAAAACACGACTGTTACATTCCTTCCAGATTACCCAAACGACAAAAAACCAATAACATCTATGAAGCATTAAACTCTATGCGAAAAACCCCTAAACTACCAAACTGATATATGTGCTCTTACACCCTGTCATTGGACGCAATATAGAAACTAAGCCAATTGAAAATATAATACCAAATTCTGCCCAAAAAATTACATTTAACAAAAATATGATCAATATCGTCCAGTTCGCCGCAATTCGCCGTGTAGCTTTGATCATTGTTAGGTATTAAGAGATGTGTATATACGTATTTAATTTGACTTTTCAAATTCAAAGGTAAATTAATTAAATTAGTTACGGTTTGAAGAAAAAATTTATCATATTTTTATTGGTATAGGTTTCGGTATGTTTGTTAAAAAAAAGGTTTGGGTATGTGCAATGGAATTTCAAGTCATTAGGTAACGATGTTTTTTTATTTTATTTTAAAGAATTAGGTAACGATGGTTAATGACCTAAGTTTCCCAATACTTGACAAAAATATAAAATTCCATTTATTGAGTCAGTTGGTTGTTTGATCTATAATGGATTGTAATGACAAATAACTTTCATATAGGGATCTGATTTGAAATATGACTGAGATTTTAGAATTAAAATATAATGCATTAATTTTTTTGACTTTGAAGTGTAAGAGGTTTTACATTTTCGACACATCCAACTAATCAAGTATACTACATTGTGAGTAGAGTTTAACTTTTTTCCTTAGAGGGTGTCGGGGTAAATGAAATATATTTTGCCATTAAAATAAATATTTTTAACCATTTTTTTAATGGTCGTGTAAAATTCAAACGGAACATCTATTTTAAGATAAAAAGACTATCAAATAGAATCACATCTAAGACGTCTATTATTTATTTACAAGAGGCTGATAAAGGTTTATCAAATATAGCTAGCTAATTGCAAAATATTGCTTAATATTATTCTTTCTTTGCACAACAACAACAAGTCGTGTTTAAGAAGACAAGATCACAAAATTCACAAATACGGTACACAAACGTAACAACAACATCAATTACAAATTCTATCTAAGAAGATAAGATCACAAAATTTACAAATATAAATCATAATCAGAAAAGGTAAGTAGCCTCATACATTGCTTTGAAGATTAGGACACGATCACAAACATGGTACACAAATGTAACAACAACATCAACAGTAAATCGTGTTTAAGAAGATAAGATCACAAAATTCACAAATACGAATCATAATAAGAAAAAAGACAATTAACCTCGTCACATTGCTTTGAAGAATAAGACACAATCCACGCTTCACACTATTCCATATTTCTCTCTCTAACCCATCTTCTCTAGTAGAGTAGTTAAAGAAATAACAATTGAGGGACATTTGTCTCTCAATCAATTCGGAAAAATGAATCACAATTGATGACTATCAATTGATACCTCGGATAATCTATAGCTTATATATTTTGTCAAGTAGTTTAATAGTTAGAAATTCATTTTTTAAAATGGCCAAGTGGGATCCCTTTATATATTTTACAATATTTTTATCAATTAGACTCACATTGACAATATAGTAATAATCCGTCCGTCATTATTTTTATCAATTAGAAATATAGCTCATATATTTTTATCAATTAGACCTCATTATTCTAGACTAGATATCAAGTAGACCCCACTAAATAATCCGTCAAATCCAAACCATGGTAAGAAAATATAGTAATAATTAATCAAAAAGTATATAACAATTCAAACGAATTTATCCAAATTCTTTCGGAAAAAAAAAAAACTATTTATTCCAAATTAGTTAATAATAATTCAAACTAAATTGGCTAATAAAAAATCTCTAGATTTCTGTTTCAAAAAAAAAAAAAAAATCTCTAGATTTCAAATTAAATTTTTATTCTTTTTTTGAAAGAATTCATTTTTATTCTCTTGTAACAAAAAAAAGACTAAATTTTTATCCCTTACAAAAAAAAAAAAAAAACAGACAAAAGTACGAAGAAGAAGAAAGTTCCTAAATCTCGTCGAAACATTTGTGTCTCTGTCATCGTTCGTGCATGAAATTTCGGTTCTTCTTTCTTACACAAAGGGTAACAACAAATTCAACACCGTGTTGAACAAGATAAATTCCCAAACAAGAATCCACAAAAAAGTGATTATCTTCAATTCAATTCATTGCATTCAAACAACAAGACACAATCCACCGTTTCCTTTTCCATTCCTTCTGCAATCTTTCTCTCTCTAACCCTTTTCTCTCTCTTCTTTATAACTCTTCAAATACCAATGACTCAATCTCACTTCTCATAACAATAACAAACCCATTTCAACATCTCATTCAATTTTCTTACAATGGAAGATTCAAATCCCAACAATTCACTTCAGAAACTTCATTGTTCTGTTAAGAATTACGATTGGGGTTTACCTGGTCAATTGTCACAGGTTGCTAAGCTTTCTGAGCTTAATTCTGGGTTTAAATTTGATCCAATGAAGCCTTATGCTGAACTTTGGATTGGTACCCATGATTCTGGTCCTTCTTTTCTTGTTTCTGATGATGATGGACAAAGGATTAGTCTTAAAGATTGGATTTTTGATAACCCTGATTTGTTGCTTGGTCATAAAGTTGTTAAGAAATGGGGTTCTGATCTACCTTTCTTGTTTAAGGTATGTGATTTTCATAACTATTGATTTTTTTTTAAAGTTTTTTGTTGATTACTATGTAATTGTTGTCAAACATTCATTGGTTCTTTTAATGTTTTTCGTTGATAATTAATCTGTGTCGGAGAACCTGTGTTTATGTCGGGGAAGTCTCCCATCCCAACCATGTTGTCTCTAGAAACCGGAGACCTTACTTAAGGGATTCGAGTTCAGTTTTGCTCAGACCAATGTGAAGTTGGATACCCTTTATTTATTTTTTGTTTAAATGGTTGTTTAGATTTTATGAAAAGGTTAAATTTTTGTGTTGTTTTCTATGTAGCACCGACACTTGAGGGTTGAAGGCGTCTCTGAGTGTCAGGTGCTGTTTAACACGTCCGTTGTTGGACACTGACATTTATGATTATATTTATGCGTGTCAATGTCGTGTTGAGTGTGTCTATGTCCATGCTTCATATGATGGGGGTGCTCCCTTAGTTTTTTTGTTTAAATGGGTGTTTAGTTTTACGAAAAAGGTTGAATTTTTGTATTGTTTTCTATGTAACACAGTACTTGAGATTGAAGGCGTGTCTGGTCTTGTCTGACAAGACTCTGATGTGTGTGATTATATTTAAATGTACCCTTCTCTCAAATTATTATGTGTTAATGTTGTGTCTGATGTCTATGCTTGTATCAATGCTTCATAGGATGTGTTGCCCTTTTGATTTTTATTTATTTTTGTTTAAAGGGGTGTATATATTTAATGAAAAGGTTGATTTTTTATGTTGTTTTCATGTATTAGGTGCTGTCTGTAGGGAAGGCTTTGTCTATTCAAGCTCACCCAGATAAGGAATTGGCTAGGATGCTGCATAAATTGCATCCTGATGTGTATAAAGATGGGAATCATAAACCTGAGATGGCTCTTGCAATGACAGATTTTGAGGCTCTTTGTGGATTTATCACTCTTAAGGTAGTATTTAATTATTCTGTGGATTTTTACTAATTTAATTTGTTTTTATTGTTATTTTGTTAGTATTATGAGAATAACTGAACTGGCTTTTGCTTTCATTGACTGTGTCAAGAAAGATTCATTGTTTATGTTTAAGACACTGATTGTGATTTGTTTTCTTTCTAATTTAACAATAGTTTTTGTGAATATGAGCCTTATTATAAGATGAAAATTAGGTGGTGTTATCTTAAATTTTCTGTTTTAAGTATTGTTATTGATGACAAGTTAGAGTTTGTTGATGATTTGATTTGTTAATTTTTAAAGTAACTTCTTTTATAAACTTTAAAATATTCAATACTCATTAGTGTGATTGGAACTGTCCATCTGTTAGGTATAATTCCTTAATGATGTGACTGAGTGAAACTTTTTTCTGTTCACTTTAATTTTATTCACATGTCAATTTCATTCTCTTTGTTGAGTTGAGAGGCCTTTTTCTGATGCAATACAACCTGTGATGTTCTAACCAACAATTAATAAAGAGTTACATGCTATGAAGCACGGACACTCCTCGGATTAGACGTGTCCTGGTGTCGGACACATGTCTTGTCCGACACGACACCGACACATATAATTACACCAAATGATGTGATTTTCTCAAATTATTAACGGTGTCGGCGTGTCAATGTCCGTGTCGTGTTCGGTGTCCGTGCCCGTATCCGTGCTTCATAGGTTACATGTGAAAAATTTGAAATGATAACCCTTTGGTGTTAATGAAGCAACTATTTGTTATAAAGTAAAATAGGTGGAAATTTAGTATATTTTTATTACAGATCTTTTTGTTTGGAACTGCCAAATTGAAGTTCTGCTGCTTTAGTTTGAGGTGTCTTTGAGAATAATTTTTTCTTCGGGGGATTGTGACATCCCTTGTTACTCTCTCTGTTCCTTTTTAGTTGTCGTTTTAATCACATTTACGTGTGCCATGAAAATAAATAATTTTTGTTACTTTTTTGATGAAACTATGTCTTCTTTATAATACCCTTAATTATTCTTATTGCATTCCGCATATCTATCTCTGCTATAAGTAGTTAAGGGTATTATTGAAAAAACAATAGTTAATGTTATATTGAAATCTAAAAACGCAAATAAATAGAAATATGATTTTTCTACCTAAACAACTGCTAAAAGGAACAGAGGGAAGTATTTTGTGCTACGCCTCTCTACATAATGTGTCTTTATTAAAAGGTGTAACTACGATCAGTTTAGATTTATGGATGTAGGGAATCAATTTAGTTAACTCAAAAGTTCAGATTTTGGTCTTGCCCATGGTTCATTTCTGTCATTCTCCAAGACGGGATTTTAATACTGCTTTTTTTCGATTGCATTGTCTTAGCTTGTATTAGAGTGTCTACTTGTTCAATCAAGAAAAAATGTTGCCTAAACAGTCTTTATTGGTCGAACAATTTCGAGTTTGACACAAATTTAACTATGTTTTTTTAAACATGTCCAAAATCTTACTTGTAGAATAAGGTTAGAGCTTACCTGTGGTATATGCAACCACCTTTTTACTGATTTATTGTAATGTGTTTTTGTTTTTTTCTATTTAGGAGCTTAAAGCTGTGATTCATACCGTTCCGGAAGTTGTCAACCTAGTTGGTGCTTCAAATGCAAATCTGGTGTTAGAAACTAGTGATCAGAATGAAGAGAAGGTTAAACCTGTTCTACAGGCAGTGTTCACTCATCTTATGTCAGCTAGTAAAGAGATAGTGACCGATGCAGTGAACAGATTGATAAATCGACTGCATGAGGAAAGTGAGGTTAGTTGATTACTTAATCTGTTTGGTTTTAATAGTTTGGCTTTGACGCGAAATCTATTCTTGTAGATTTATTCCTTCTTGTCTCCTAGAGTTAGTTCGATGTCTGTGAAATGAATGGCAATTTTTTTGTTGAGGATGTGATATACATGGTCTTAAGCCTTGTTTGGATAAACGACTTAATTATGCGCTTATAACTAAATGTTTATTATAGTTCTTATGTATAAGTTATTTCTATAACAAAAGATAAAATAAAAAAGTTAAATTATTTTCATATAAGCTATCAGCTGTTTTCATAAACTAAAATCAGTTGATAGATGTCATATGATGTTTCCATAAGCTCTCCTAAACAGTCTCACAAGTGCTTATGCCAGTAATGAATACCACTATTATGCCATCGATAGTTATCTCTTGTACTTCTGTTCCTCCATATTGTGTGTTGGGTAGATGGTATGTGGAAGCTTTAATATTCTCATTTTGCATCAGATGAGGCATTTGACAGAAAAGGAGCTGTTGGTGCTGCGGTTGGAAAATCAATACCCATCCGATATCGGTGTGATTGCAGCTTTCTTTCTGAACCATGTCAAACTCAATCCTGGTGAAGCATTGTTCCTTGGGGCGAACGAACCACATGCTTATCTATCTGGGGAATGTATTGAATGCATGGCAACTTCTGACAACGTTGTGCGAGCCGGCCTAACTCCCAAGTTCATAGATGTGCCGACTCTTTGTTCCATGCTCACATACAAGCAGGTAAATCACATCAGACTGTTTACCGCAACTTCTATAACATACATGATGCATTAATGGCCTTATTTGGAAATTTTGGATAAACAACTTAAGTTCTTATAGCATAAGTGCTTATCATATAAGTGTTTATGTATAAGTTATTTCCATAATGAAAAATAAAATAAAGTCAAATCTGAAAACAACGTATGGACATGTCAGTCTCACAAGTATTTATGTTTGTAGATAAGCTCAAATTAGTCTCACAAGTGTGTATGCATATGTAGATAAGCTCAAATAAGTCAATTCAAACGGACCCTAAAGTTCAATTATTAGATAGAAATTACCGTTGGAACTTATTTCAGTCGTACACCTGATACTATGCTAAGGCATGTGTCACTTTTTTCTTCCTTTGAATTTTATATTGGTCATGGATTCATCTTTATTGAGATTTGGTGCCTTTTGTTATGTTTTTTTGCATCTTAAGACTTCTCATGCCACATAGATTGCTTGGTTGGTTAGCTATTTGATTGCAACTTTGTGTGATATTAACTCAATTGTAGGCATGTGCATGCATAACCATATACTAGTTGGCATGCACATATTAATCATGGTTTCGAAATTTTGACGGAATACGCACGCGGTCTTTGAAATGAATCTTAATAGGTTGCTTGAATACGCGAAACTCGGTTTTAAACTCACTTTTTTATTCTTCTACTTTTTTACAGGGTTTTCCAGAGATTTTGCGGGGAGTGTCTATGAATCCATATGTAAATAAATATATCCCGCCATTTGAGGAATTCGAGATTGACCGTTGTATTCTCCCAAAAGGGCAAACAGTAGTGTTCCCGGCAGTTCCAGGTCCGTCCATCTTTTTGGTCACGGCCGGGGAAGGATCGATGAACACAGGATCACCCAAAGTTTATGAAATCACCGAAGGTGATGCTCTTTTCGCTCCTGCTTACACAGAGATTAGCGTCGCAAGTGAGTCCGAGTTGCATCTGTACAGAACAGGGATTAATAGCAAGTTTTTTGAAGACTCTTAAGCATTCTAAGGTTGAAGAGTTTGTGGAGGAAATAAAAAGGAATTCTTGGATTTGGTTTATGGAAAAGAGTACTTAGGTAGCTTAGGTAGTTTTCGAGATCTTTGGTGGGCAGAGTACTACTTGTACTTCATCTCGATTAGTGGGTTCAGTACCATTTGCACTTTTTTCCATGTTTGCGAATAAAATTATATATTGCTGCTAAAAGAAATAATAATCTTAAGTTAGCAAGTGTTTTAATTATTTTTATTTTTTATTATTTATTATTTTTGTCATATGAGAATAAAATAATAAAATTTCTGTGTAATACTATGTAATAGCAGAACTTTAGTGTAAATGTAACTGTAATAAGATCACAGAGGCTGAGAGAAAATTTCATTGTAGATGTATTCCTATTTGTAAATTTATTTATAAATAATATCAATAAGTGAAGTGTTTCCAAATATTGTGTTTAGACTGATTTTTGTTGAACTGTGGATTTAAACTTAAAAATTCTAAATAAAACATAGAATGTGAAGCTTGATACTATTTTGTCTCTCTGTATATAAGCACTTTTTTGAAGGAAAAAAATGTGTACCTAAATATGAATCTCATTTTAAATTACTAGATACATTCTTTTGTTTTCAAGCATATTTTAAATTCATAAAACTAGAAAGTGAATTGAAAGATGTAGACACATTATAAACATTTATAATATAAATAAATAGGAAAGAAAGTTTGATACATATTGGAAAGAGAGGTGTATATACATATTATTACGAGTGAAGACTCAATTTAGTCTCCGATAATTTTCGTATGATCCAGTGTAGTATCCGACAAAAAATTAATATCAAACTAGTTTTTGATATTTTATTGATGACAAATTAATCTATATGTAATAAATAATTAGTAGTAGAATAATTTAACCTTCATATAAAAATGATCGTGACTAATTTGGGTCTTTACTCTTAAATTATTACCGTCAGTATTATATTCTTTTTACTGGTATAAACCTTCAATATAGTAGTAATTTTTTTTGAGGGAATATATAATGTTTTTTTTTTAGGAGCTTCAATATAATTAATTTTTAAAACTAATGGAAATAATTATCATAATTTATTTTGGGTCAACCATGGAGAAAATAATTAAATACGACATTATGTAAAAGAAAAGAAAAGTTGGATTGCAATAGAAACAAGAAGACAAGGTCAACCAGCTAGAAATTCCAAAAGTAGTACATTAGATGTAATTAACAAGCTTGTATTAGTCAATGTCAAAGTAATATGCAAAAATAAACAATAGTGGTCACATAGAATATCACATTTCCTATTTGGACCCTCCACTGTTGCCTAAGTTTGAAGCTTGGTGAAACTTTTCAATCATTTGTAATGAGTTGAAGCAATCAATCACTGCTAACAAAATGAGAAAATTGAACCAAACATTTCCTCTGCTACTCTTTTTCTTCCTACTTGTGTAAACCCTTCAGCCATGAAAGAATAACTTCTGCACCTTTCTCCCATGAAGTGTCCAACATCATGTCATGAGCAAGTCCTTCAACAGATACTGGCGACACACCATAAAACTGTGCGGTTTCTCTGAGTCCCTCTGCATCCTATAAATCAACAAACGCAGAAAACTACCTTAGGTTAGAGCAAAAACTACAGAAACAAAATCAACGTCGCAGAAATATTGACAGCGAAGATAACTAGGTAAGAATAATTAGACAATATCATTGAAGAAAAAAAAAAAGCACGTCATTCTCATCCTTGGTTCGAGCGAAAGAAACAAAGTCATTCAATCATTATCAAACTGAATTCCTATCCGCGAGTATTCTAGGGAGCGCTTCCTACTTCTAATAGGTCATGAACTAGATCATAAAACAATATGTGACACCTAAATTTGACAACTTTTTACGTGGTTAGTGTAGTTCACACACATGGTGAATCATGTGCAAATTTAAGGTTAATGAAGTTCAGTAGATGGTTAATAAGTTGTGACACCCGATATATCTATTAACCGAATCTAGCGCTTAATTAACCACGTGTGCGAACTACGTGATCCATTTAAAAAGTTGTTGAATTTTGATTTCTCAAAATGATATTCAAATAACATTTTTGTCAGTTATTTATTTTTCACTCACCACCATTTCTGTTAGTTTTTTCACCATTTATAAGAAATAGAGCTTACCACAATGAAGTCATTGTTTGAACCCAAAACAAGAACTTCAACAGGGAGATTTGGCACCAAAGGAACTGGTAGGGAAGCATTCAACTTTCTTAAATCAAACAATGGCATCCGTGAACTTTCTTTCATTAGTTCTTGATATCTGAAATATTAAAAGAAAAGTACAGGCTCGGTGCCTTCAAAAAGCTTCAAAACCAACAAAAATAAAATTGAGGATGAAAAAAAACATATCATGGTCATATTATTGTCAACCACCAATCCATGACACCAAAACCTTCCATTCTAGCCTCGTATGCTAAATGTCTTCGATTCTTACTTTACATCATCTCCACAACACTGATAAGTTCTAGTTAAAACTGACAATTTTTTAGTGAATGACTGGGTTAATTTCCACAATTGACAGTTTAATTTCCATTCTTTCAATAAAAATTCTTAAAATTTGGGTTATACTTACTTTACCACTACAAAACTGATGTTTAAAGTGAGGGGTTTCCTCCCACTTATAAACATATTTTCAGACCAGATCATGTGGAACTGTCAACAGTCAACACTTCCCACCCAGGACTAGGTATCTTGAGCTTGACCCAAATGGCCAGATACCGGATCTTGAATAGACTCTGATACCATCTGAAAATTTGGGTTGGGTACTCACTCTACAAAACCGGCCTAACTAACTCAACTTACAAAGTCATTTCAGGGCATATCACATGGGACTCTCGACAAAAACCTAGTGACTATTGTCAATGTTTCACAAAGCAACATCTTTTTGAGTCAAATTGAAATAGGAAGTGATCATGAAAAGAATGATTCGAGGAAAACAAACCTTTTAACAACATGATCCTCCATTGTGGCTGAGAAAAATGTCTCCTTGCAAAGAGAGAGAGAGCTTTGAAAACCTTTTGCTGCCAAGCTGTAAGTCACCTGCCAAATAGTGGATTGAACACGTGCATATAAGAAGATGAATAAAGGAAGCGTCGCATTATACAGAAAATTCAATTTAATTTACCTTGAAGGCAGCAATTGGCTTCGAAATTAGATATCGCCAAACTAGTCCACTAATAAAAATAAAGAAAGTTTGTTAACCAGTGTAGTCATATTTAACAATTCTTTATCTTTCTCTATCTTGAAAAAAAAAAAAAAATAGTTAGTTACCTATTACCAGAAGGAGGTACAGAACAAACAAGGACAGCTCCTCTAAGCTCCGGGTATAAATTTTCTATTAGAGAATCAACCTCAAACAGAATTAGCATAACAAACCAGAAATGAAAACTCACATACATGTGTGTGCACGTGTGCGTGTGTTGTGAACAAAAGAGTGTATGTGTGTGTGGAATTCCACTCGTCCTGGTCCAGAGGCTGCAATTCCACAATATCTGCGATTTTGAACGCAATCACGTTTGGTCTCAAAAGAATCCAATTCTGCATGCACGTTAGATCATAGGGGACAAGTGAGATCGTCCCATCGTACGATCTCACGATCTAAATCGCGATCTTGACCACATTGGTCCAGCTTCTCACAAACTTGTACAATCAATGCCACAAAGATAGTCAACTCAATTATCGAAGAAATAAGGAAACGATCAACAATTCTGCCTTCATCAGACAGATAGACAAATAAGCACTCCAATAGAGAAATTATGGTTCCCTCATTATCAACAAGCTCCTACAGGTGATGAACTACTTCCGAGTTAAATCTGGTATAATGTAAGGGGTTTTCTTTTTCTATAGATTCTTTTGAATTAGATCAAAAGCAGTTGTCAAATTAGATACTCAACTCGAAGGGTGTGTGCGTACATGTGCGTATTTTTAAAGCAAGTACCCACATATAGAATCAGGTGTAAATGGTTCTCAACAATTAATCATTATAGGATATAGGAAACCAGAATCCTTTACTTCAACCAATTTTCAAACAAGCGAGTGCATGAATAAGCCAGAATCAGGAAGTACCTTTGAGTTTGTCATTTCCTAAATTGGAAATATAATACTGAATAATAAGTCCTCCAAATGAATGTCCGAGCAAGATGGGTGGCGATTGAATATTTCGATGAATAAAATCTGCAACATCTCTTGCATGTGTCTACTGCAGAACATGGTACAACCATAAGAGTATGTGAACATAACCTATAATAATGAAGTATGCATGTCAAAGTTATTCCACACATAAATTGAAAGTTATAGATGAATGATTCTAAACTAGTAAAGGGAGAGGAAGTTTACCTGAAGCGTACCAGCAACCGAATCTTCTGGTTCATCGCTTTCGCCCTGCACATGTGGAATACATGACAGAACAGTTTAAGATAATCAAATTATGAACACCATGAAATCACCAAAAGTACAACATCAAAATCACATGTTCAACAATGCAGATGACGATGATAGTGGTGCAGCAGCAATTCCAAGTATAAAATCTGTCCTAATGTGTTAGGGATGCGAGTAACCACAATCCCACAACACTAAACATTACAATACATTGAACACAAACATGGAGCCTATGGCATGACAATAACATATTCCCCTCCCCTAACTTTTTTCCTTCTAAAAAGTAATAATATACTTTAATTTTAGGTCCAACATAAGTTATTGTAATTTCTAAATAAACTCTTGTAAATAAATTAGTCATTGAAGTTGTAAGCATCAGTCAAAAATCAAAATAATCCCTAATTTTGCAAATTGGTAAATACATCCTTAACATTGTAACGCGTCAGTCAAAATGATCTCTCCTTTTAAAGGCTAAGATGGCACATTAAATGAACATGTGAACTTCTACGTGAATCTCACATCAATGTTACATTACCAGAAACTTACATATGATGTTAAACTCATGCATTTCATGTCAAGTCAACTCCAGACACATCAAATTGACGGATTTCATATACTGCAGTAGTGACTACTGATTATGTTTCCATACTTAAGGGAATAAATTGGAGAAAGAGTGGTTATTTTATGGACTGAATTGATGGCTTGTTCTTAAACTATTTTTACCTCATAAATTTCATATGCCACTTAAGTCTCTTGTAATGAAGAATGATCCATGCATCTTTATACAAGTATTTTTATATGTATATAATTTTTATTATAAATATTTTATTAACGCATCTAAATTGTATCGTATTCTGAATTAAAAAAAAATAATCACATATCCGTGTATCCACATCGCACCCACACCTACATTGTATACAGGTTTCATAGCTACATATTCATTTAACGTGTCATGACGTATCCTCTAACAACAGAAATAAAAAAATTGATCCTTTGAGAAATGTGTTACAATTTAAATGACATATTCACCAATTTATGAAATCAATCATAATATTTGAACACTCCAAATTCCCCTACATTTATTCAACACCTCACTTTATCTCTATCACTCTCTTCCTACCACATCATCAACCAATCACATCTATCACATCACTCTCGCTTATCTATTTCTTTCTCAAGGTGTATACGCTCATATGAGTGTACACCAAACATTATCCTTATAAAAAATTCATTTATATTTATTACGTTAAACAAACAATTTGGTCCCTGAATGTGTGTAGCATTCTCATTATAGTCCCTCAGGAGACATTTGAGTATGTGTTTGCAATTTCGATACATATGGTGTCTCACACATTCAATGACCAAATTAAACTGACTATTTTTTTGGTGTAAATCGGGTGTCCTTCGTGCGCGCAACTGCGGAGACTAATCTCTCAAGTCTTGTGGGACCCAAATGAACAAGAGACTCTCCTCAAGAGTTTTAACACTATTGCTTGTCCAATAATGGATTCGAACCCAACACCTTGGTTAAGCTATTAATTAATGCTCACAAATTTGAGCATCAATATGTTTATTAACTTATAATTATGAAGGAAAAAAAAAGTAGTTTAGAGAGAGAGAGAGAAAGAGTATAGAACCTGTGCAAGCAAAGAAAGAGCATAACAATCATAACCAGATTGAGAAAAGAAAGGAAACCAATGTTCAGCCCAACACCAAGCAGCATGATAACTTCCATGAACAAATACCAAAGGTGGTGAACACTGACTTTCACTTTCATTCTTCTTCTTCTTCTTCTGAACAATGACTTCCATGTTCAAACCAGAAGGAAGCTCATGGAAAATACGAGATTGCCCTTCCTTTAGATTGTAAGGAACACTCATCTTCTCCTTCTTCTGTAATGCTACTGTTACTGTCTTATTGTTGTAATTATGATTATAAGAAACTTTGAAAATTGAACACACAGAAAGACCCATTGTCATTGCCATTGCTCACTGTGTTGCTTCTTCTTCTTCCTCTTTTTGTTTTGTTTCTTAATCTTTTAACTTTGGCGCAACTGGTAAAGTTGTTGTTATGTGACTGGAAGGTCACGGATTCAAATCCTGGAAACAGTCTGTTGTGTAAAAAACAGGGTAATGCTGCATACACTACACCAATAATGATATGAAAAATTCAATTTATAAAATCTAATGAAATTAAGTTCCAAACATCAATAGTGTAATTTAATTTTACACATGTATCCGATCAAATTGTGATAAATAAATAGTTATTGATATATATTTTAGGTTCCTTAAAAAAAAAAAATTAGGTAACTTAAAAAGTGGTTGGATGCATGTGTGTGTGCAAATATTTTGCAGAGTGAGTGAGATTATAAAATCCAAACTCTAATTAATTATATTTTTTATATTATTAAAAATATTTTACTTTAAAAACAAAATAATATATTTGACTTTATTTGCATTAAATTCAACATGATTGCTCAATAAACCCTTCAAATTTGTTTAGCTGAAAAACCTAATCAAGGTTATATTATATGGGATCAAATTTAACACACAAAAATAGCCGATCAAAAATTAGGACCTGATGTGCAAAATTGAAGGGCTCTTGAGTCTCTAGGTCAAGAAGGTATACCACAAACCTGTTGCTTTTCTTCACTGTCTTTATATTTCATGTTCATGAATTTTTTGTTCAATTATTTGTGTTGTTGTTTGAACATCTCAATATTGTTGTTTTTCTATTAGTGGAAACTTGGACTGTGTCATTGTGGTTATTATTTGAAGATATTAACTGTTCGATGAAATGTCTCTGTGTATACTTGAGGATATTGGGTTGTCTTTAGTTAGAATTTGTTTGGATTGATTTATTTATTTGAGTTTACCTACCAGCACAGACACTTACAAGACTATTTGTGAGAACTTATGAAAATAGTTGATGACGTTTATTTTCATAAGCCCTCGAAGACAGCGTATAAAATTAGCTTCTAACTTATTTAAAACAGTTTGAATTTATTTTATCTTTTGTTATGAAAATAGCTTATACATAATCACTTATTCCATAAATTGTTTATTCAAAAAAGGGTCTTGGAGCTGTTTAGATTGACTTATTTGAGTCTCTCTATTGGTATAGACACTTATGAGATTGTTTAAGAGAGCTTATGAAAATAGTTTATGACAAGTCTATAAATTGTTTTCAATTTATTTTCATAAGCTCTCAAAAATAGCTTATATCTTATGTGTAAACATTAAATTTATTATATCTTTTGTTATTGAAATAGCTTGTACATTGCATATGCACTTATGCTATAAATGTTTAATTAAGCTGTTTATCCAAATAGACCCTTAATAGTTTATTCATTGGACTTAATTCCTTCATTTGTTTGTTTGGTTCTAGTGTTTCAGGAAACATACAAATCATAGAGTCAGCCTGTTCAATAGTAGTAGCTTTAAGTTTTCAGTAAGCACTACTGGTAAAAAAACAATTCTAATTTTACTATGAGTTTTTGCAATGTCATTGTCGTATCCAGTGTCTGTAACTGTGTCGGTGCTTCATAGATCCCCTCTCTTTCCCTTTAAACTCTTAAACAAAGCCACCTGTTTATATATGAGTAACATCTATCACTGCCACCTGTGGTTGCTTTTGATCTGTTTTGAAATATTTTTGAGCTAATAATATCCACTTTGTTATGTTGTCTATGATTAGTATCATCATCGTACATCAGTAATCAGTGTTGCTTTTAAACAATGTAGCACTTAATTGTCTTTTTTTCTTTCTCTAATTGTTCAAAATACAGAGATGGAAACAAAGTCATTTGATGCAGTGCTTCATAGACCTCAGGTGAATGCCACGTTTCGTCTTGGCGCAGAATCATATTCTGTTGAGGCAGCCAATGGTTCTTCATTATCAGAGCAACTAGTTAACATGAAAGAACATAGCATGTCCGTATTGAAGGATTTCATAACAAAGCATAATGTTCCTCAAGATGTTTCGGGTGAGTTGTTAGAAGATTTAGTAATGACTCCATACCACAACACCGTTTCTTTTCAACCACTGGTGGAGGAAACAACTATCTCAGTTCACAAGCCGCCACCGGAAATCTGTATTCCGTTTGATCTCGTGAAAGAAATCTTGTGTAGACTCCCAGTGAAATTCCTCCTACAATTCCGTTGCGTCTGTAAGTCGTGGAATTTTCTAATCTCAAATGATCCCAAATTCGCCAAAAAACACCTTCACATGATGTCAACAACCAAACACCACTACCTCCTCACAACCACATGGATCATCGCAAAAGAGTTAGAGGTAATGTCTTATCCATTCGATTCTCTTCAACTCGACTCAATTTTCACCTCCAATCCCACACAACTCGATTACTCTCCCATTATTCCAACATCCAACGATGGCCTCGTTGCTTCTTGCGACGGTCTCCTTTGTTTCGCCATTAATCAACGTCTCGCTGTTCTCTATAACCCTTGCATTAGAAAAATAAAGAAATTACCCTTTATTGATCTTCCACGAGTACAAGGTTCAACTGTATATGCTTTTGGATATGATCCTTTCATTGATAATTACAAGGTTGTTGCTGTTTTTTGGTATGGTTCTTATCACAGGGCTTACAAAACTCAAGTTGAAGTTCATACTTTGGCACCAACTCTTGGAGAAGGATTAAGGACTTCCCTTCTAATGTTCGTTTGGAACGACATGGAATATTCGTAAGTGGCACGGTTAATTGGTTGACATATTGTTATTTAAACGGTTTTAATGGGTTGCGTTCCATTGTTTCTCTTCATTTGGGGAAGGAATCTTATCAAGAGATACCGCAACCTCATTATGGAAATCTGAATAAGTTAACCTTGGGTGTGATGAGGGATTGCTTGTGCATTTTTTCTCGAGAAAGTCACCACTCTTCTACTGATGTTTGGCTTATGAAGGAATACGGAAATAAAGAGTCTTGGATTAAATTGATTCATCTTCCTTACTTTGGTGATTTTGGTTTTGCTTATACCAGGATAGTATATATTTCGGAGGACGACAACCGTGTGCTGCTTGTCTTTAGAGAGGATCGTAAATTGAAGTGGACTGTTTATGATTCAAAAAATGATACTATAAAGAATTTGAAGATTCAAGACTTGAGTTGGGTAGAATCAGAAGTCTATGTTGAAAGTTTGATATCACCTTGATTATAATATTAGGATGTAGATGATGTGCTACATCACTTGAGAATGAGATTCATTCCTAACTTTTATGTTTATTTTTTGTTTATCTTTATTTGATTTTATATTTGTTCCAAGTGTTGGCAACTTCATGTATCATTGTTAGTTGATTAATAGTGAGTAAAATTTGAAGCTTGAGAAATTGCTTTGTTATTTCCATTTTTGTGTAGTGTGTGTATACACAATCACTTATTAAATTAACATATTTTAATTTCTTGACCTTGACATAAAACTTATTGGAGCTTGCCTTCTCTGCAATGGGAATGTGTATTCTTATGCTTATCCTGATGGCCACAAAAAAATTATGGCATTAGTCAGTTCAAACTGAAAGGATGTCAATATTACAAGAAGCCCGATTCCAATTATTAGGACAAGAAAACAAAACACAAATGGAGCCTTGTCCGTTCGTAGTGCTTATAGGTATTGTATCGACCATTTTATGATTCGTCTTTGCTTAAAGTGGAAGGAAGATGGAAAATGATTTGGAGTTTGAAGGTTCTGCCGAAAATTAAAAATTTGTTGTGATGTGTGTGCAGAAACTGTTTACCAACGCAGATAAGATTGCAAGACAGAAGAATTCGATGTACTGCTGTGTGTGCTCTTTGTGATGATGGTTTAGAAGATGGATTGCATCTGTTTTTCTGCTATCCGAACAGCATTCGCTCCTAGCTAAAGAGCAGGTTCTGAATTGATATATGTCAGTCTGCAGCAGGCCGAGAAGGTGCTGCAATTTTCATTTTCCAATGTTTGCAGAATTGGGATAGCAGCTGTGGCCCTCATTGGACAACGCAAGTGTGGAGTCTGTAGCGACAGTGCAATAACTTAATCTGGAACAGTAACACAGAGACGCCAAACCAAACAATTTTACGGATAGAAGTATGATCCAGCTTTTTACTGATAATTGGAAGAAACCAGCTCCAAGCTGTTTCAAATGCAGCATCGATGCCTCTTTCTCAGCTCAAATTAATAGTGGGAATTGAAATTTGCATAAGAGATGATAACACAATTTTGTACATGTTAAAGTAGTACAACATAAGCACATTTTGATGCCCCTAAAGGAAGATTGGTGCTGCCAGATTAGATAAAAAAAACAATTCTTGAATAAGATATTCAACTCCAAGGATGTGTGCGCGCGTGCGCACACGTGTCTGTGTTTATAAAGCAACACCATTTATTTGGCCACATACATTCACTATGATGTTTACATGCAAGTTAATGTATGGTAACCAGAAATAGCATCTGGTGTAAATGATTCTAATTTCTAAATAATTAACCAATATATATGAATCCATAATCATCTAACTCGACCAATTTTGAAATCCAGAACCATAAAGTATACCTTTAAGTTTGCCATTTCCTAAATTATATTTGTCAAATCATTAAAAAATATTTGAGTTGAATCTTCATTTATTTAGAATTATACGTGATTTGTTGTTAATAGTGTAAACTTTTTACATCAAAAAAGTATCAAAATTAAACTCTTTCTAATTTTCAATTAAAGCAAATAAATCGAAAATTTTATAAATCAAAAACCATTTTATGCTAAGCTTTTTTTTGTCGGTAGACGAAGTGGTAAACACCATTGAAACTCACACACACTGCATTGTCTCGGGTTCACCCGAGTGAAGGCGTCTAACCTAACAATTTCAACATTGCCAGTTGAGCTAGGCTTCAGGGACTTATGCTAGGCTTTACTATTTGTACTAAATTACATTCTTAGAGTTATTATATTTTACACAAATTGTTTTTTGTTTTGTTTTGAAGCAATCAAACTAACATACAAAAATTGAAATCAAAAGGAATCAAATATAATACCTTAGATGAACACATTTAAAGGTTCATCACAAGCATCACTGTCACTGGACCAACTCATCAAAGTTTACTTATTCTTTCTTTATTCTAATAATTAATTTGAATGTTTTTTAAACATACGTATTTACACAAAATTACTTACTTATCTCTTTGTCACAAATGGTCATCAATTTAGAGGGGTTTGTATAAGTAAGTGTAGGAAGTACATATGGGGGGTATAAGAAAGATTTTACAAAATCCCTTTCAATTGAATATAAGGATATTGCCGCAAAACGGGAGCTAAATCCTGTCGTGTCGTTTAAGAGCTACTTCTTCCTTCACTCTTGTCTCTGAGTCAACAAGGTAAACCGCAAAACATTTCGAATTTCTTCACTGTTTCTATGTATGTTGTTGTTTCAATATATCAATATTGTTGTTTTTCTGTTTGAACCGTTCAATTAGTTGAAACTTGGAATGTGTTATTATTATTATTTGAAGATAGATATTAACTGTTTGATGAAATGTCTCTGTGTGTTTTGTTTGAGGAATTGTTAGGACTTGTTTGGATTGACTTATTTGAGCTTATCTACTGGCATAAGCACTTATGAGGCTGTTTGTGAGAGCTTATAGAAACATTACACCATGTCCATAAACTATTTTCAGCTTATTTTCGTTGATAGTTTATGAAACCATCTTACAACTTATATGAAAACATATTGACTTTATTATATCTTTTGTTATAGAAATAAATTATACATGAGTCAGGATCCGTTGACACCAGGTGGTGTCAACGAATCCGTTAACACCAAATCGTAGCCATTTATTATGTTTAATCCAAGCGTCCTAATTATTGTGAAATTAACTCACGTGAACCGTTCTCCACTTGATCCCCCCTAATCTGCACACTCACACCTTCTCCTTTGCGCTAACCACCAAATCTTGAAAGAACAACAATGAAAGCTTCTTTTTCTTATCAATTATCTCAAATCCTGCCACTCCTTATTCATATCCAACATAGACAACGCCAATTAATTTCTATGCACATCGATAATTGGCTACCACACAGTTTAATTCAAAGGGTTTTCTAATTTACTATAATCATAAAAATTGATTTTATATATTGATATAGCATGAATCCAAATATGTATTTGCTTTAACAATTCACAAGCCGATCAATTGATTTATGAACCCAATTCCTAGACTTATAATCCTGTCTCAATTTGCTTACGATTTCATGAGTTCTACATAAAAAATTGTCATTAATTTGCGATTAATATATGGAATTAACGAAAGGGAAATGAAGATTGCAGATGATGAATGAATTCTAACAATTGGATGTTTGGATCTAGTGGAGAAAAACAATTTGTTAGCTTTCAGGTAGAATTTAAATCTAGTGTGTCTTGTTAAATAGACACATACGTGAGTTAATTTTACAATAATCAGGACCCTTGGATTAAATGTATTAAATGGTTAAGATTTGGTGTCAACGAATTCGTTGACACCTGGTGTCAACGGATCCTATCTCATTATACATAAGTGCCTGTCTTATAATTACTGTGTTTGGTATGACGAATTGTGCTTAACTTTTAATTTTGTATGCTTGATTGAGGAAAGTTGAACTTTAGCTTAACATTTGGATAGTTGAGCTTCTAGATAAATAGTTAATTCTTTGGATTCAGGGTCTGTTTGGATTGACTTGTTTAAGTAAATTTTATCAACTACATAAACACTTGTGATACTGTTTGGGAGAGCATATAGAAGCAATTGTCACATGTCCATCTGCTTATATAAAATTTCCATAAACTCTCCATGATAGCTTCTGAAAACAACTTAACTCTCCATGCTAGCTTATGAAAACAACTTATTGCTTATATGAAAACAATTTGACTTTATTTTATCTTTTGTTATATAAATAGTTTATACATAAACCCGTATAGCTTAAGCTATAAGCGTTTAATTAAACTGTTTACATCCAAATAGGGCCTTAATTCCTTCATTTGCTAGTTTCTTCGATTCTTTATTGGTTCATTCATATGATTGTGTTTTTCAATTTTAGAAGCTTGTATGATTTTTATCTTCTTTCTGATCTAGTTCTGGTTTTACAGAATGCAGTCATAGATTCAGCCTTCTGAATTGTCGTAGCTTAAAGTTTTCAATAAGCAACTAATGAAAAAAATGATGAATTTTAATGTAACTATAAAAAAATTCGGAAGCCTTTTTTCATTGGCTGAGAAACTTCTATCTTTCTGACTTTGTCAGTTGAGAAGCCTCATGAGTTTGATGGCAATCCAAATTGTGCTGTTGTTGAACTTGATTTCGAGTTTTATAAGGGTTGTCTCAAGTGAAATACTTAGACTTTGTTTGGGAGTTAGGATGAGGCCTTTGAGGAAATAGGAGTAAGGAAAAGGAAAAATTTCACCTTATTTAGAATAGTATTTCTTTGAGAGGATGGAAAAATAATACTTATAACTTATATTTTCTTTGGTTTGAGAATATTATAAAGATATGAGAACGACTTGAAAATTTATTCAAAACCCTCCAAAGTCTGTCCATAGTGAGGACTATTTTCTGTTCCCCTTCCCTTTTCTCCTTAGTTTATCCTCAAAGTCTTCCCCTCCCTTCTCCTGCAACCTCTCAAACAGAGGTTTACAGAATGAGACCGGTTAGTTTTGATATACAGTGTTGTTGCTTTAGATTTGTTTTGAAATATTTTTCAGCTAATAAAACATGCACTTTATTTGGTTGCCTTTGATTAGTATCATCATACATCAATAATCAGTGCTACTTTTAAATAATGAAGCACTTAACTGTCTGTTTTGTTTCTTTAATTGTTCGAAATACACAGATGGAAACAGAATTATGTGACGCAGTGGTTCCCAGACCTCAAGTGAATGCCACATTTCGTCTCGGCACAGAGTCATATTCTGTTCAGGCAACCAAGGGTTCTTCATTATCAGAGCAACTGGTTAACATGAAAGAACAAAGCATGGCCGTATTGAAGGATTTCATAACAAAGCATAATATTCCTCAAGATGTTCCAGACGAGTCGTTAGAAGCTTCCTCAGAAGATGACGATGATGTTGCTATGAAAGCTCAAGTAAAGTCGAAGAAAACTAAGCTTACTTAGCTTTTGAAATATGTCTAAAATGTATGAGTGGTTTTATCTCTGTACTGTGTGATTCTACAATTAATTTTTAGTGAGTTTAATGAAGAGTTTAATGAATATTATTTGGTGGATGATAACACATAGCAATAACTTTTTGGAATTGTGATTGTGCCTTCAAGTTTATTTCCTTAGATGTTCTTCAGTTTAATTTCCATAGTTTTCATGATTCTTTTTGCACCTGAAGTAACATTGTAACCTTTTGAAATGGGATGAAAACTTAAGCATTATGCCCCGTTAAAATTCTGTAAAATTTAGGTATTGATCTTTGAAGCACAAATACTCTTCGGATTAGGTGTCTCTCGATGTTAGATACATATCGTGTCCGACATTGACACGACACCGAAACATATGATTACATTGATTTGTGTCATTTTTTCAAATTATTATTGGTACAGACGTGTTTGTGTTGTGTCTGGCCTTCATATGTACCGACATTATTTCAAATATTAAATGAGAAATCTGAATCTGAGGGACAAATAAATATAATTCTGAATCTGAAATCTGAATCATGCCTTTTTTCTCAACTTTATTATTATTCTATCAGACTGTATGTGACTAAGTCATTCAATCAAATCTTCTTTTCCAATGCTACATACACACAGATAAAAATGAATAGGGCTTAAACAAATTTGTCAATCACCTCTCATTTCTAAAAACCCTCTAATATACCTAGCATGTTTTCAGAAGGGTACTTCTGAACTCCAGACGGTTCATAATTAGTATTTTTCCAAATGTGAACATTCAAAGTCATGTTGCAAGTCGAGAAATGGAATGTGATTTGATCCTGTTTTCTGAATGTACATTCAAACTCGTGTTGCGGGTGGAGAAATGGGATGTCAATGTGATCCTGTTTAATGCTTCAATTTGGTATGATGCTCGATTACTGCACGAGAAATTCCTTCCATTTCTGATATCAAAAGAGACTGGGAAGCTAGCTTTGTTTGATTAGAAATATTTTGTCTATACGTTTTCTAATATTGGTATTACACTATCAACCTTGCTAATAGATACACTTTTGATAGAACAAACAACTAATATTTTGATTGAAGACCAAAAAATGTACCAATGAAATTACAAGTAACTTCAACTGAAACATGACTCGTCTTCCTAAATTCATCAAACAAAATACATGTTTCGGTGCCATCTATAAACCATGACCATCTTTTCTTGTAGTTTTGGTCATTGCTTTGGTGATGACATGAGTAAGGATCCCAATAGGACAAAAGAACAAGCAAAAGGAAACTGAATGCCGAGTTTCAATTTGATTCTTCAGTCCATCACGAAAAATATGCCTGCATTTTGAACCACAAATACTATCAGAGAAATAACTAAAGAATGAGAAAGAGCTGTGTTATTTTAACAGAAACTCGACAGCAAAAATCACCACGGTTTTGACTGTCATTAATCATGATATTAATCACGGTATCATGTGTATATGTGAACACAGATTATGGTTAATAGAATATCATGTGCATTCGAAAACCTGAAGATGGTGACGTAATTGGGATGATTAATGGATACCATGTATATTTGAACATCTAAAAACCATGGTTTATAACGTCCAAATTCAGGGTTAATTGCATTAACTGGATGATTAATGAGTTGTGACATCTACTTATATTCATTAACCAACCACATACCTTAACGGCATTAATCATCCAAATTGTTCTCGGTTTTTCGTTCGCAAATTTGTATCAAAATATCATTTATGAATGAAAAACCAGCAATAACGAGGAAAAATGGGTGACGTAGAATTCACAAAAGATACAACAGCACCTTGCAGCAAAAAGATCAACAACCAAAAGGTGAATCCAAGCAGAGGCTAAAGTCAACTCACTAGAGAACATTTTTCCTATGCTAGAAAGCTGCAAGGAGTATGCAAATATAAACGGTTATGAGTTTGAATAATAGAACTCTTTAAAGAAAGAAAACTTAACTTCGTTGATGAATGAATACACACCTCAGGTAGTAAGTATTTACTTGCGAAAATCAATCGAACTGTTTCAGGTGTCCAAGAAAGGCACAGCAAATAAGCGTATAGAACGCCGAGCACTACATATGGTAAACTACTTTCCATAGACTTTCTGGTCTATATTTTGTAATTTCAGAAAAATGAATTAGCATATCAGTATCATAACCAAATAATTGAAATGAAAAGGAATATCCGAATGGTTTTTTGTTAATGAACCTAAAAACTGAATACGAATTGTGAAACGAGATTACTAATCATAATTTTTCTCAAATGCAGAAAGAAACGTACCAGCTCGGATTTTGGAGCTAGAACCATAAGTGTGTAAAACGGGAGCACTGCGACTGTTCCCCATGTAAATACAGTGCTAGCAAGTTGAGATCCCATGAACCCTGCAACATTGAGGTAAAACGATGAATATTCAGAACAGATATAGACATATAGTCACGATCACCACCATGTATACAGAACAAGCAATTTAAACATAGATCATAATCAAGTTTTTTCAAGTACATTATAACGATCTATTCGATTCAATGGTGTCGACCTAAATGTATTTGTTCAAGGCTTTGAAAGTTACAATATGCAAAAGAATAAAAGAAAATTAGGAAACTCAAATAGCTGAGATCAGCAGCCACATGAATAATTGTAGAAAAGGGAATACATGCAAAAGGAGCAATGTTAACATCCATAACTTGTCTCCAAAAACTTACAAAGAGTAGAGCTCAGCAAAGACAAGACCCTGTTTGGATAAACAGCTTAGTTGACACTTATCGTATAAGTGCTTATGTCTAAACTATTTTAATAACAAAAGGTAAAATAAAGTTGAACTTTTTTCATATAATCTATAAGCTGTTTCAATAAACTATCTTGAATGGTAAAGTATCTGTAAGAAACACATTGCACCAATTCTAGATTACATGAAAAAGGATTACATGAAGCATGTATTTGACTTCTTTTTGGATGGCGAACCGATCTTGTAGCTTTTGGTTTTACAGCAATTCTGGACCCTCCTATGAAACTCCAATCTCCACTTAAACTGAATCTACTTCTCGAAATGTGTTCGGTAACACCATTACTCGTGATAGAGAAAGGAAAATTCAGCTTCACTTGCCCAACTGTCCTACAGAGTTTTATATCCTGCCGCCCCAAATGATGATAAATCAATAAGAAATAGAATAAAACTTCTTGAGTTCTGAAATACACCCTAGGTATAAATAAACTACATTGACTCAAAAAATGAAATAATTCAATGTAAGCACATATGCCGGTGTTGGACACCGACACATGTCAAACACCGGACAAATCTTCAATTTTAAGTGTCGGTGCTGCAAAGTTGGTTTGATGACACAAAAGTGCCAACTTTTTGAAATACAAAATCCTTTTTGTTTTGTTTTAAACAACCTAGCGACAAAACTCACACAAACTAAGTGCTAAAAAGTAGAGAATGAAGGGTTGAACCTGCACGACAATATATCAAATTTCTCTGCAACCTTTTACCATATGATGCGTACTTTCGCGACAATATACCAATATGCACTATAACATATCAAATGTCACTGACTCACTGCAACATTTTACCGTCTGAGTTATACTTACGCGGCAATTTAAACTCCCTTTTATTGCCTATGAAGCACTTACACAAACATGACAGTGACATCAATCTGCAGTGTCAATTCTACATATTTAATACCAACATGCACCTAACATCAGATCTATTACAAACTAAAAAAAAAGAAGCTCAAAGGCCCATTTCACATTAGTATGCATTGGTGATTCAAATCTATAACAGAAAACATTTTTCAAATTCAGATAAATTTATTCAAAGTTCAAAACTTTAAAGTTCAAACAGAAACCCCATTTGTGGAAAATTAAGAAAAGTACAAAAAAGACAAGAAAAATGCAGATAAGATTACAAAACAGGACAGCAAAACAAAACAAAACAAAGAAAGTGCTTTACCTTATTAAATGGTAATGGTGAATGAGAATAGCAAGAAGAGAAAGACATGATTGAAGAAGCAAAAGAAGTATGTAGTGAACAACAGATTCAGCAACAATGGCCACTTCTTCATATATGTATATGAAGCTGAAATTTGGTTGTGAAAAGAGAAAAAGTTAGCTAAAATTGGAAGTGATGCTTTTCAATCAATGGCCACTTTCCACTTGTTTTGTCTTTTCTAAACACTTTCTTGGTGTGATGCACCGAACACACATATTCATAATAATTTAAGAAATTAAATTTTACTTTTTTTGAAAGGAAGAAATTACATGCATATTGTATATATTTTTCATATGTACTTTCACATGTTGTTGTAATACAAGGGTGTGTTTGGTTCTATAGTGGGAATTAGGGTTGGGAATAGGCCAGGCCAGGCCAGGCTTTGATAGGCCTGAGCTTGGCCTACGAAAAATTTTGCAGGCCTGAGCCTGGCCTATGGTCTTTCATAGGCCTATTTTTTTGGCCTGGTCTGGTCTATTTAAAAGTCTGGCCTGGCCTGAAAGCCTATTTACAGGCCTACTTACTATTAAAGTCACTAAACATTCCATTTTAGCTACTTTTAAATAGGCTTAATAGGCCTCCAAGCCTATTTCAGTGTAGGACTTGTCTATCACTACTATAAGGCCTTAAAAGCCTATTTCACTATAAAGCTTTAAAGCCTATTAAAAAAGTCCACTATGAAGCCTAACATGCATAAATAGGCCGGCCTATTAGGCTTCATAGGCTTTTTTGATAGCCTAAGCCTGACCTATTTACTTAAATAGGCTTTTTAAAAAGCCTAAGCCTAGCCTTTTTAATAAACAGGCCAGGTCAGGCCAGGCTTAAACAGGCCAGGCCATAGGCCCCTGTAGGCCGGCCTGGCCTATTCCCAACCCTAGTGGGAATAGCTGATTTTGATAGAATTGATTTTGGTTAAAATTAATTAAAATGATTTATATTTGAACACATTCATGTAGTGAGTTGAATTGTAAATTTGCGTGTGAAAATCAATTCTAAAAACAAAATCTACAAATTATAACTTCAAATAGAATCAATTCTAAAGGCAAAATTAATTTTAGAGACAGAATCAATTATATTAGACACCAACCAAACAATTCTATTACACCTTAAAAAATATTTAGAATTTTTTGTTACAATATTTAGATCAATAAAGATTAATGTATTTGATTTAAAATGTATTATTTTATTTTATTTTACAAAATAGTGTATTAATTTTTGTTTAACCAATTTTATCTCTTAGATTACTTTTAATGGTGAATTCTATTAAACCTTAGTATTTCTAATGGTGAATTCTACTAAACATTATTGAGCAACATCAGCTTCCTCATTCATTTTTATTTTTTTTATTCCAATGATGTAACCTCAAAAATTTAAAACGGGTCCCACATCTAACCAAACATATTAATATTTTATTTGCTTTTTATTGCACTCTTTCGTCTTTTCACATTTTTGCTGTAGAAAAACGTTGAGAATGTGCAGGATGAGTTGCTTCAGTAGAGCACGGTGATTATAAGTCGTCACTTTAATAATTTTTTTGGCAAAATACTCCCCTTTTGAAATTACGTTGTGGCGTATATAGTCAATGAAGTTGCTCTTAGTAGCGAAGAATATTAGATATGATGTACACTTTTGATCTAAAATATATTATTTTTTTATTTGCCAGGAAACGAAATGACAAATATAAACACAATGTTTCATATTCAAATGATACGACCCTAAACCTATCATCAAACTCAAGTGAAAGTGTTCAGTTTAGGCTTACGAGTGGATTGCATTCTTTTAGATGGCTACGATTTTGACTCTTTATGTTTGTTACTCTTCACCATTGGCCACAACCTGAGCTGTGTTTGGTTTGGGATTTGGAGTGCGAAGCAGGTGATTTGTCGCGGTTTTCAATGGAGCATTGTAACTTGGGATAGGATACCAATATGGAATCACAATAATTAGTTAAACATTGACGAAGTAACTATCCCGACGACACAACTAAATGTTGTTAACATCATTTCACTGCGGACATGCTCATGCCAAACACAAAACAATGAAATCTGGTGATAGTAAATGATTGGTCGATAACAATGTGGCACGACACATTTTTCAAACACCTATGTTCTCCTCGGTTACATAGGACACACCAATTTGGAAATTTGAGCAAAATGGGGAATACACCGTCCGAAGTGCCTACATGATTTGTTTGCCAACTAGGACACACTTGCACAATAGAGGTGTTCCATGTCCTATTGTGTGTCTGGTATGCGAAGGGCATGAGGAAGACCCACGAGAAATTATACCCCAATGAAGCTTATTAATCCCAGCAGCTAAGAAATGAGTTTTTAATGGGTTTTTGATTTTGAATTTTCTTTGGGTCACAGGTTTCGATTTGCAGAAGAAGAGAGAAGGTTTTAGGAAGAAGAATGAAAATGGAGAAACTCAAGAAAGTCAATGAATCAGTAATTGACCGAGAGGAAAGAAGAACAAAAGCAATAATAACACATTAAAATGACAATTTTATCCTTGAATTTTGATTTGTTCAAAAAGCAAAAATGGATATTTTGGTCCAAGAGAAAAGGTGCACCTTGCTAAAATAGACCTTCATAAAAATGAGTGGGTCTATTGTAGTAGCAAACCCCTATATATATATATATATATATAAGTAGTGAAAAATGATATTTATACAATCATTATATGACAACTTTAGAACAACTCTCTGAGAAGTTTGTCCAATAAATAAATGATTGTCTCAAAAAATTTCCAATAAATAATTGTTCAAATACCATTTTATGACCCGTTGTTCTCTTGAAGTCGTCCCTGTGACACATAATGTTTTATTTAAGGCATTTCTGGAATACATGCGTTCTAAACGTTTTAAACCAGATAAAGATAGTTTTGTTGGGCTAGTAACTTTGCTTTGTGCTAAAGGTAGAATCGATGAAGCAGTTAGTGCGTATCATGATGTTGTTATGAAGTATCCTTACAGTGACTTTCGCCTTGATAATGACTGAGCTTATAAATTCTGGTATGACTGATGAGGCTGTCACTGTTTTAAGATTGTCTAGAAGTCGGAGAACTCAAATGGTCTGGCTTCCCTCGTCTGCTAAAACTCGGAGATCCTACAAAAGGTTATACGGATGCTAAGATGAGCCATAGAAATCGTGATATAGAGCTTTTGGAGTTTTCTTTAACTAGCTTACATTTATGGAAATTACGTGCATACTGTTCTTTAGTTAATGGTGGTGCTGTTTTGTACGGATACACGGAAAATACTGCTCAAAACCGTTTCAACCAACACATCTTAAATGACGCAGTTTATCATAAGTTACGTGAAGAACCGGTAGAACAGTAGCTAAGTCTTCTCCTATATTTGTTTCTACATTTTATTTCAAGTAAATAATTACTCAAAAAAAAAAAAGGCAATCCGGTGAACTAAAGATTCTGCATACGCAGGGTCCGGGAAGGGGTCCCACCATTTGCTGTATTGTACACAGCCTTACCTTGTTTTTTACACAAGAGGCTATTTCCAGGACTTGAATTCTTTATATTTTGATGTGTCGTCTTTTGTATGAGGTACCAACTGAGACGAGTCTATTGATGTGTGTCGTCTTTTTAAATTCTTTATATTTTGATGTTACTAGTTGTTGATTTTTTTTGCAATGGATTATTGTTTCATATGCTTGTTAACTGTTATGAGCATTATAACAATTCTACTTACTGTATATGTATTTTTTATTTTGGTGTTAACCCTCCGGTTTCTACGGAAAGGGGGCCTAAGTATTCCGAAGTTCGGTCAGGAAGTAAGTAAAATCTGGCCAAAAATTATATTTCTAGGAAGGACATAGTTTAGCTACGGAATTTCTTCAACTTCTGTAATTTGGAAGCTGGCTTTCTGCTTTGAATTTAATGCCTGAGTTGAGATATTTGAGTTTAATATCTGCCAATACATGCCAAACTTGTTAAAGTTTAATTGAAAGCAAAGTTGCAAAACTATCTGTGTTTAAATTTATTTTCATTCCCACATTCTTCATTTGATTTTTCTGTTGCTATTACATCAATACACATGTTGAACTATTATAAGGTTCTACTTGAAAAGTACACAACATACAATTTCAACAATACTTTGCTATACCACTCTCAAATTACTTAGTTACATAAAGTTTCTTTTCGTAATCATTTTGAATCATTTGCTAATTAACAAAAAAAAAAAAAAAAATGTCTATAGACGATGTGAAAAATACCATATAAAATTTTCACACACAAGTTTGAGATTATGAGTTTAAATCCAAATAAAGATGTTCAGTCTAGC
The DNA here is from genome assembly GCF_003473485.1 of Medicago truncatula. NCBI lineage: Eukaryota > Viridiplantae > Streptophyta > Magnoliopsida > Fabales > Fabaceae > Medicago > Medicago truncatula. The sequence goes on along the minus strand of NC_053048.1, from coordinate 1,483,860 downwards.
AATATTAACATTAACAATTGAGTTAGACTTTATGAATACGTTGAAACTTTTTTTTGAAGTACAATAAAATATAGGTATTGACATAATTTCAAATATTATCCGAGAAATCCGAATATGAGTGATGAATAGAATTTTGGACGAACTGTTACACTCTCAGCCTATTACACTTTCAGCCTTGCTAATAGATACACTTGAGATAGAACAAACAACTAATTAAGTAATATTTTATTGAAGACCAAAAAATGTACCACCAATGAAATTACAAGCAACTTCATCTCAAACATGAATTTTGTCAAATTCGTAATCTTCAAACAAAATACTTGTTTCCTTTTGGGGAAGGAGGTGTTATCTATAAACCAGGACCCTCTTTTCTTGTAGTTTTGGTCATTTCTTTGGTGACATACGGCTGAGATACACTATTTTTTTGAAAGAAAAATTGTAATTCAGAAAACATGATAAACTTTATCTTTTCATTTTTTTCTTTTCTTTTTGTACTTCATTTCACTACATCAACTTCTTGAACTTGAATGTTTGATCTAAACTGGAGAAAACATTTCATTCAGATACATCTTTCTACATAATGTTTGTCACAAGGACTCTTATCGAATGAATTGAATGCATATGGGATGAATAACTCCTTAAGGACAGTCGTATTTTGTGTAACTGATTATTATTAATATTATATTTGATTCTTTAACAAATAGGTTAGGGACACTTGTTAGTATTTTTCTTATTATTATATTGGTTTGATTTAGTAATATCAATGAACAAAATTCAAATCCCCTCAAAAATAGTTATAAAATAGTCATGGGTCACTTTATTAAATAATAATGCTCCATTCCTCAATTTTATTTTATTAAAAAAAAAACTTATATACAAACAATAGAAACTTTTCTTTTCTCCATGCCAAGAACAATCTCAATATTCATAGGATACGATACACAGAAAATAAATTATTTAGAAGATGAATGTTTCGAACTGTGCTCATCAAGCCATAAAATGATATCACTAAAAACTTGTATTATCATTTCATCAGGTTCACCCTCAAGAAGAGAATGGTAAGCATCCTTGTAAAGTTTAAGCTTCTTGTCTGAGCTGCTAGCTTTCTCATAAAATGTTTTGCTCACTGAGGGATCAGTCACAATATCAGCCTCCCCATGAAGGATTAGCAATGGCAAAGATACCTATAATCATCAAAAACCATTACATATCAACCTTAACAGAAATCACAGTCTTCAATATTGCATGGTTGTCAAACTGAGATTCAAATAGTAAATTAGAAGACCTATTTTCAGAGTCATGAATTGAATCTTGTTACGAATCGTAAGATACATTGCTAATAAAAGTATGACATTTTTAAGCACAAAAATAATTGAAGATTTAAGTCAGAAAGCAAGTAGAAAAAGAAAAACGGATGACTATGCAAAGCTGACAAAAAGTGGGCAATTACACAAGTTTAGATAGTGATTCGTTAGAATGAATCGAAATTCATCATAGTGAATCTGAATTCAAATGAGATGTATGTTTAAAAATAGACACTAGAGATTCGCATCTATTGGATTTAGTTTTGCATCGAATCAAGATACGATATAACTCACATGTATCGTCAACCATAAATGCATTGCAAAACAATCCAAGGAGAAGAGAAGAAAACTTGATTATGCAGATGCAGTTTATTTAGACATTTAACAAGTTGAATTCGAAAGATAGGAACATACTTCTTCCAATCTCTTTTCTATTTCTTGAGTAGTTTTAAGCATCTCGACGGCTGTCCACAACCGCGGTTTATCTTTGTAAGCAACAACATTATAGGCAGTCTGCACACAGATACCAGAAAAGTTTGATTATTCACTAATACAGTAATTGCTGAGAAAGAACTGAGTGTAAAAATTTGAAGTGAAAAACAATAATTGCTTTTGGTTCTTATTGTTTTTTAGTCCTTGAAATATGTTTAGATATTGGAATTGATCTCGGTAACATGTACATTTGATTTTAGTCCCTCCAATACAGACAACATCAGGACTAAATTGAATATACACAGATTGATTCCAACATGAACAAATTTTACGAGACTAAAACAAAGCAATGACCAAAAGTAAGACGTGGTATATTTGAAAGGATTAAAAACAAAAATAAATTTACAGGAACTAAAAGTAAAAATGATATATTTGTAAGATTCGAAAATTTTAAATTATCAAACAAAAACAATATTCTATTGGATTAAGACACACAAACCATTTCTCTCTTCTTCAAATCTCTAAAAGCTGCCTCTGCTAAATTCTTCTGCGGAACTAACTTTTGCTTTGGTAGAACATTAGCTATACCAATGAGTATCTGAGCTAGCAACCATGGAGGAGCCATGTCATCTGCAATCTACATAGATAGAGTGTCTGGTTAAAAAAGATCATAGAAAATCTTACAAAAACACCTAACATTATATTTTTCAGAAAAAAAAAAGTACTTTACACATCGGTGCAACAAAAATGGCACCATCCCATGCCTTAGGTTGTTTAAGGTGCATCTTTAAAGCAACAGCTCCTCCCATGGATTGTCCAAAGAGGAAGCTTGGAAGAGATTGCAATTCTGGATTTTCTGCTATTGAATGAAGCAAACCTTTTGTAAGTATATAGTTTTGAATCAAAATTCAAAACTCCAGTTTTATTAACGTGTATGCAATGTAGTGACAATTAAATACAGAAATAAAATCAAAGAAACTAAACAATGCATTTCATTGTTTATATCCAAAGGAAAGTAAATATACACAACACAAAATACACTTCCATGTGAAAGCAACAGTTCAAGTTTTCTAGAAAGAACTCTTAAAATTTGGGTTGAGCCTAACTTAACCATACAAAATCGGCATGCAGAGTAAGGGATGCCTCAGACATATAAACGCATTTTGAAACCATATGTCATCTTATATGGGACTCTTAACACAGACACCCAATTGATCTTGAATAGACTATGATACTATCTTAATTTGGATTAAAATTTAATCAACCATGTAAACCGGCATGTAAGGTGAAGGATGCCTCTCCCTTATATACTAGTGATGAAACTTATAAGATGACAGTTGGAAGTTTTCTTCATCAGAAATTTAACTCAGTTGAGACTGATAATGAGAAGAGTCCAGCAGTAATTCCAAGAAATTCTATTTTGCACAATTCTAAGTGACAAATCCAGTTCACCAACTTCCTAAGTTGAAAGGTACATAGGTATATCAATCAAATGAAGAATAGTAAGATGGTAAAAATTCAGTCTGATTTATTCCATTCCGTAAGCTAAAAAAGCTACTCATGTTCAATGTTTCAATTTTCAAGGGTTTGCGGGTACAATAATAAGGTAATCAATCAATGTTTGATATAGCTTGCAAAATATGACAAAGGTCCCTATGAATGCTACAAGATAAGAAAAGCAACTCCTAAGCCAGATAATAACTACAAGAAGAACAAAAGCTTTGTATCCAACCATAACAGGGATGCAACCATGCCCCCACCCTGTACTGTACAGCATTATTTGGTCATCTCTAATAGAATCGGTATGCTAATCAGCCAAACCCGGTGCAGATGTACTGAAGGTTGGGCCGAAAGAATGAACTGAGAAACCATCGATTCTCTCTAGAAGCGATGCAAGAACGTATTCTCTTATCTAAGCTTCTTCCCTGTGCATTCGCTCCCCCCGTCGTAGATGGTTCAGCCACGTCCGGTGCCACGAAATGATTGAAAAAATAAAGGAAAAAATGCACATTACAGGTGAAAGGTAGATGTTCATTGGCGAATAAAGAGAATGCAAGCTATGAAAAAATGGATTTCAATCATTTTCTTAGCCGGAATTCACCCTCAATCTCTTTCTGACACAGGGCTGAGTTCTCTAGAAGCGAAATAATGACCCTCGCAGGGTTGATGAACCTGCCTTTTTTGCTGGCGTTGGATGAAAGACCTGGCAGCGAAAAGCCCAATATTCCTGCTGACTAGCTTCTCGCAAACTATGCTACGCTCCGTTTGCTGGCTTACTTCTCACTGTAATTCACATTCACTGGCTTAAGAGCTAATGAATGCAGAGCGACAGTTGGTCCTGACTCTAACAGTTAAGTAAACCACCTCTGAATGCTTGTGCATTCATCGAAGATAAATCAGTAAAGCAGGACAGGAACAGTAAACACGAGAAGATAGTTTAGCCCATCGACCTTGTGGTAAGGAATCTGAATAAGAGGCCCTATTATCCATATGGCCTGAGACATAAGGCTCGTCAGGGAGCTAATTCCTTCCATATATAAGGACCACCCCTACCCTATTTAGGTATCTACCGTTCCCTACTCTTTACTATTGATATTATACAGACAACGAGTTTGACATAGGAAAGGTACCTCCCCTCAGATCGGCACCACCACACCACCACCACAGAGGTAATCTATTCGGAAGATCCACCTCCCCTGAGGTCAACTCATGTTTTCAGACGAGAACACACCCTACTGAAAAATTCCACTTTACTTTTTATTTGACACTCTCAAAGCATTTGTGTTTTGAACCTTTGATGTTGTAGTTTTAGTTGTATCATCTGGCCTAAGAGCCCTGTTTAACATAACTCTCCTTTATAACCAAAATTAGGTGCATTCCCGTAAGTGTTTTTTGTGTTGTTCTTCACTTGAAATATTTATAACTTACCCATGATTTCCTCAAATCTATAATTTTCTCAAAATTTGTTATAACCACAAAAAAGTAAATTTTAAGTGAAGAACAACACGAAAAGTACCTAAGGAAACACACCTAAGTTGTGCACTTTTAATAATTATTCTACATGAATCTTTGTATGATGCAGCATAACTTCATCATAAACTACTTTCGGAGCAAAAACTGGTACAAGATATATCATCAAAAGGAAATATTCATCAGGACTACATTCCTTAACTTCATGCCTTAAGTACTCATGCCACCATGGTACACTATTATACTCTCCTTCCTGACAAGAAACTAATTCTACCACAGTAGATTTGTAGTATTCAATTTCAATTTTCAACATGGTGTTGACTACGTTCAAGACACAGTTCTATGCGAGTTTAGGTACCTTTGATCTTGGAGTAAATCTCGATGACATCATCAACTAAAGAATCGAAACTAGGAATATAGCAATGAAGACCTTCTGAAAGACCAAATCCTGGATAATCCATAGCAAAAACTCCATATCCATCACATGCCAATTTTCTAGCTATTCCTGCAAATAAGTTTCACAATATGATCGAGTCAGTAATCGACAATGTAACTTATCTAGTAAAACAAAGCAACCAGAACTTAACACCAGCTACTACATACCTTCAAAGAAAAAGGTGGAAGTATCTCCATAACCATGACAGTAAAACACAGCTGCTTTCGGCCTGGCAGTTTCAGGAAACCAGCTCTTGTAGAAGATTTCTATGCCCTTTGAGTTCACCTCGTATGACTGTTGTGAAGTATGAAGTAATGCAAATACAGAAAGGAGGAAAAGGTATTAGCATAGCACAAATCGACATTTTAAACACAAATACATTTTATAAAAATCATTGCAGACGAGAGACTTTCATACCTCCTTCATTTTAAGTCCATCGCATTGAGTCTGCAAAGCATAAAGGAACACTTAGAGGAAGTAAAAACTTTGGAAATCAATTCACTTTTCAAAAAAAATACAAGTGGAAATTTAAGAGGCACATTCTAAGAGGTGAATGAATATATCCCGACTATTTGAGATCTCAACTATCATGAAGAGAGGTGGGACAATTTATGACACATCCATGAATGAAAACCACTTCTCGGATGGGGAGGGGCACCTGGGAAGAGTTGAAACATACTCATTCCTCAATCATGTTCTAGAGATGACTATAGTGCACGTTATCACTTGTAGTGAGACGAGTGTTTTTATTATCTGTTGTAACTCAAGTGTGGTACTGAGGTTAACAGAGTGGTATACAATTTGGGGTGAGTTACAATCTTGTAATCTAACTTTAAATAGTGAATGTACTTGTTGCGTTGTTTCGGTGGATGCAGACTAGAGATTCCAAACCATGTAAATTCCTGTGTTTTTATGTTAACATTGTTCTGTGTGTTATCGGTAGATTTTTTAGCAGTCTTGCCTCATTGAATTTATTAATGGTTGACACCATCCTATTCTATGAACTATCTATCAACTTGAAATCTCAAAGTCAATGGGCCTTTAAGAAAACCTAACCACATCTCAACTACCATGAACTACACCAATTAACTACCACAGAACAATAAGATTTTAAATATTGAAACTGAAACTTAGATACATTCAAATAACATAGATATTGTTTTGATCTTAACACTCCGGTTCTCAGATAAAGGGATCCTGATAATCTAAAGTTCGGCCCGGAGATAAGTAAGTCCGGCCAAAATACTATGAAATTTTAAATAAACAAATGAAATTAAAATGAACAACATAAAACAAATTAAGGCCCGATTGGATTGCTTACTTTTGAGCTTATGAAAAATAGTTCATGCAAATAAATAAGCTTTTATGTTAATTCATAAGTTCTTACTTACAAAAAGTGTATCCTCATATGCCTATGAAGCATGGACACTCCTCAGATTAGGTGTGTCCCGATGTCGGACATGTCGTGTCGGACACCGATACTTATAATTACACTGAATTATGTGAGTTTCTCAAATTATTAGCGATATCAGCGTGTCAGTGTCCGTGCTTCATAGTCATATGTTGTTTTTTCATAAGCTTAAAAATAAGTCAATCCAACCAGGTCCTTAGTGTATTTCTTTCTGGTAGTGTTAAATTATAAGCATGTTATATAGAAACATAGATACTACCTTAAAGAGTATGTGATCAATTCCAAGCTGAACATCCTTAAAGGCTTCACGAGCTTGTCTTCTAGCAGAAACATGATCCATATTAGCATCCAAAATCTTTTGCAATTCATTGTCAACTCCTGGAAACCTAGTAGCCATAGCCAATGTCTTTACCTCTCTCTCCTCAGCAACAAAAACGTGAATTCTACAATCTTGGATTATTCAGCCTAAAGGGTCATAAAAGCAATTCAAACTCACACACCCCACATGAAAAAGGAACAAAATTTAAGTAAATGAAACAGAGAATAGTAAAAAAAAAAAAAAAAAAAAGGATTTTTTTGGTCAAAGTACCTTGGGGATGAAAACGGAAAAGGTTTGAAATTCTGAAAGGCATAGCCATATATGCTATGCTTGTTGGTCAAAGTACCTTGGGGATGAGCGGAAATGGAATAATCAAAGATTTTAAACGTCACGTATTTTGAGTTTTTTGTTTTTTAGTCAACTCAAGTGTTTTGATTTTTCATATACAGTGTACTTCAAAATAGATGACGCACCGTATATCCTGCACCGATACCTGCTCGATACTTCCGGATACGTATCAGAAGCGTATCTGAATATTAAATTGTAAATTTTATTTTTTTTAAAAATAATTATCTGATACTTCCCGATACGTATCAGGAGAGTATCCGATCATTATCCTACACATGTATCTGCCCCGATACTTCCCAATTAATGTTAATTAAAATAACTTAACTCTTAAGTATTGATGTGTTATTTTTTGAATATAGTGTTTCTTTTTTAGATCGATATAGTATAACACTAACAATGTTCCTTTTGGATATAGTATAACACTGATGATGCTCTTTTTGGGATATATTGTGTATGTAATTGACTAATAATCACTATCTTAATCGTCAATATTATTTATATTTATTTGATGTACTACGAGCCTATGACATATAAGTCATTCTTACTGCCACTCTACAGAACCGTACATGAGATTTTCACCTCATACGACTCCTCGTTCAATTCTTTTAAAGTAAGAAGTGATTGGATCCTTTTCCTCGTTCGATAATCTCCACTCCTTTCCGAAAAATAGCGAGAATTAAATGTTAATTTACACTCACCTAAAAATACTAAGATATAAATTACTAAGCTACAGCTATTTGTTTTTTTTTTTTTACCAAAGAGTTCATTTGTCACCATTCAAATCAACTTTAAATTGAAAGGTAATTTTGTAAGTTTTATTTAATTAACTTAAAAATAACAAAACTAATTAAAACATCAAGTAACCGTTTCCTTAAAAAGGTGGTTTCCTATTATTTTTTTTAGTATTGCTAAATGGTGCGAAATATTTTCGCACAAATTACATGAAGCCACAATTAAAAGCAGGTTACTTATAATACTCTGGAAAAACATTTTCAGTCTATTGATGGAGCAAGGGCTTGCTTGTATCTCAACTCTCAAGAACTAAAATATAACGGTAACTCGGTGTTATATCATTGCACCTTCAAGAGTAATCATGATGGCTCTTAAGGTTTAAATTATTTTATATTTATTTTAACTTCAAAATAATAATAATAATAATAATAATAAGAGTTAAATATATTTTTAGTCTGTATAAAATCACGAGCTTTCAAAAAAAAAAATATCATGAGCTTTCAAGTTTATTGTGGTGGTTAGGGTTCGAATCTCAGACCTTGCATATATCATGCATTGTCCATACCAACTGAGTTAAACTCACGAGGACAGATGACATGAGCTTTCAAGTTTAATCCTTCAAAAAAAATTATTAATTTTTAGTTCCTATTTATACTTTATGGGGACAATATTGAGGACTAAAAATATCCATTCCTATAAAAAAAGTTTTTAAAATAGAGACTATTCGTAAAATTGCGATATTGTGGAGGACTAAAGTTCTTGTAAAAAATTCCCATTAGCTTAACTCAGTTGGTTGGGATATTGCATATTATATGCAGGGGCCGGGGTTCGAATCCCGGACACCCCACTTCTCCACATTTATATGTGTGAGCTATGACCACTACGTTACTTCACAAAAAAAAAAAAATCTTGTAAAAAAAAAATGGAGGACAAAAGTCATCTTTAAAAATTTATAGGGATTAATTTAAAAACTTGTAATTTTGTAAAGACTAAAAAAATTTATTCTTAATAATTATAATAATATTAACAATAATTTTTGACAGGATAGATTGTGGATTTGTAAAAAAAAAAAAGACTTTTAATTGTGCCTTTCGTGTGATATGTGCGAAAATACTTCGCACCATTCCACATTTTCTTTTTTCTTTTTCTCTTTCCCTAACTCCAACTCCATTACTGTGACAAAAAAAAAAAATATATACCCTACTCGGGAAAAATGACGTTAAAAAAAACCTTATCATAGTATTTTTTTTTTAGGGATGTATTAATTACCAAATTAAGTGTTCACGTGAGCTTAGCTCAGTTGGTAAGGACAATGCATAATATATATGCACGGTCCAGGGTTCGAATCCCGGACACCACAAAAAAAAAATTACAAAATTAAGTATTTAATGAATTTTTTTTTGCTCTTTTTAAAAAAAAAAATAAACAAAAAAGACAATGATATGCTTAAAGTACAAAACATGCAATAGAGACAAACTTTTAAGGAAACAATATTTGGAATTGTGAAAAGTGAGTGTAAATTAGTGAGGTGGGTGTAAACAATCTGAACAAAATTCATAAAAATGAGTTTAAATAATCAAGTGGATGTATGTTGTTAACTTATTACACTTTAATGATATTGGGTGGGTATAGCTTACTAAATTACTACATCTTTGTGTTTTTAGGTGGGTATAAATTAGCATTAGTATACATTAATTTTACTTTTAGAAATGATACTACTTAAAAGATATAAATTTGGAGCTTTGGATTTCAGAATTGGTTTTAACATTTAAATGTAAGAAAATGCTAACAAATGTTATTAGGAGATTGTTTAAGCATTTAAAAGTAGTAATTTTTATATTAAAAATTGTGTAGTTATGATTTTTAAATGCGTTTGATTTGTAGTTCCAAGATAAAATTTCTTTTTATGAATACCTTAAGCAATCCCCTTAAACACTTGTTAACAAAACCCTTAAATTTATTGTTCAACTCCTTATATTTTGATGCCCTAAGGACATTTATTAGCATTTTTCTTATTTTTAAAATCTTCTTCAAATTATTGTGATGAATAATATATTAACTGAAACGCCTGGTATTTCGTATATAAAAAACTAAGATTATTTTGTTTTTATAATCTTCTTCAAATTAAAAAAACAATATAAAATCTTCTTCAAATTAAAAAAACAATATAAATCATTTTAGACTCTCAATCAAAACATTTCATTTTCTTAAGGAGCTAAAATGAAAATATATTAGATGAAACTTCAGGTATTTTCAGCACGAAATGCAAAAATAAAACCTGAAAAGAAAGTAAAGAGTTACATCAAAAGTCTTAGGAGTAGCAAAAAATATAAAAAGAGGCAAAGACACAATTGATGTGATCCGCTTTCAGCAACTAAAACAAGTTTGCCTTTTGCTGAAAAACCTGAATATTTATTTCACGTCAAATGACCAAGACACATGAAAGACAAATCATATGATGAACTGAGTGGATTATTTTTTTTTGGAAAACCACCTAAAATTCCAAATTAAAGTAAATGGTCTGTCACATGAGTCGGGTGCACCGTGATTAAACCAAGCCAGCTTGAAACACCATAACTGATTTTCTCAAAAAAGTCCCAAGATAGAAAAAGACATCAGTTCTCTGATTGCCACAACCACTCACACAAAGCTTCACATTAGGTTGAAGAACTTGCCTCTGATTAAATTGCATGTCGTATGGATGCGGTTACGAAGCAGACACCAAGCGAAAAAACTGACCTTCAGGGGACACTCCTTATTCCAAATAATGTTTGTGTGATCAGTTAAAGAGTTGTTATCCGTCGAAAGCATCTAGTTATAAACTTGTAACATTCCATTTTTTTTCGAAACATGTAAATGCCAAAGCCACCTATTAGGTTCGTTAACCTGCAAAACAATATTATTTAAAAACTTGTAGCACTCCCTCGCCTGCTCTTCCTCCCTTTTCTAATAACCTTCACCTCCACTTTCAAGCATCACCATCCTTCCCCCACCCAAAAGAATACATCCCAGGCAGTGTCTCCATTTTATTATCAGCTAGATTAAAAGACGACTAAATCTACTCATCAAAATCGCACCATCAAGCCATGGATCCACTAAAATAAAGTATGAGCACTATCTCCCACCTCATGCCTAAGGTTATCATCAAACCAACGACCAACTCCCAAACCAGCCCCCACCTCTAATATTATTCAAATTATTCCACCAAACTAAACCACCTCTTCCCCCATCAACGACACTCCCTCCTACCTCATCATATCTAGCGACTAAAACTTTATACCACAAACTCTTAGTCTCCACCTTTAACCTCCAACACCATTTATCAAGTAACGCCAAATTAAATCCCCTTATCCGTCAGAGCCTTGAAGAAGGAAAGAAAATAGACCAGAAGAGAGGACAAGACAAACATCAGAAGAACCAATCGATCATCCAAAGAAAGATTTCTACTCTTCGAACCTGATAATATTGTTTTAATTCGATCAAGCATAGGACACCAAACGTTCAAGTTACGTGAGTCTCCACCAATAAGAATCTCCAAGTAAACAAAAGGTAAACGACCCATTTTACAATTCAGAATGTAGGCAGCCTCTATCAACTAAGAATCAAGAACGTTGACACCTACTAGCATACTCTTGTGAAAATTAACTTTGAGACTCAAGGGCGCCTCAAAAAGGTGAAGCAAAGCTTTTAAAGCTCTAATATTAGCCCAACTTTTAACACCAACTAACAAAGTATTATCAGCAAATTAAAGATGAGAAATAGCTAGAGACATTATCTTATTCTCCAACCTTAAATCCGGTAAAAAGTCCAGCCTTCACTAAAGCATTTATCATCACATTGAGATCCTCAGCAGCTATTAAGAAGAGGAAAGGAGAGAGTGAATCACCTTATCTCATGCCTCTTTCAAATTTGAATTCGTTAGATCAAATCCCTTACTTCATATATTTAAGTTTAAAGGCATCGAGATAAGTTGCCATCTATCATATCATATGATATTATATCATATCATAGGAGCAATAATTCACAAACAATTGAACCAAATAGTAATCCATGACTATCACCTAGAATAAGTCCTAAACAGAGTTACAAACAGAATGGACTACACAATATTTATCAGCCATAGACCAGATTCAGACAAAGTATTGGGATTCTCGTAGATTTCAAGAAAAGTTGTTTTGTTTTATGCTATTTGGATTGGATTCATTAAGCCTTTACAAATCATTACTCTCAAAATGCAAGTTGCAAAATGAGAGTTCAGAAATATCTAGATCAAAAAGCTATAGTTTCATTTCATTTCATTTCATTTGTGTTCACTTATCTTTGCTAGACCTACAAATATATCTGTGGTCATAGATAAAGGGATGTCAATTTGGTAAAGTGATGTAGATTATAGCTTCATGGCAAAGTTTTCCACTAAAAAAAAAGGCTCATGTTAAAATAAGTGATTAGAGTCTCACATTGAAATAAATTGTGATGTGATATTGGTATTATGAAGCACCGACATAGATACATACACTAAACACAGACACATAAACATCGAACATAAATTAAGAAAGTGAAAGTGAAGGATTGTAATTATATGTGCCGTGTCGGTATTAGACACCAACGATGTCGCAGAACAAGGAAAACTACATAGATAATGGATTCTTTTAAGTAACTTGGGAATTAAGTAACCATTTCATTCATTAACTCTTAATCTTATACATCCCATTTTTCAAATCCAAAAACAGAAATATAAAAACACAGAAGGAAAACATTTCCCTGAAAAAGAAATGGAAATTAAAAGCAAAACATAAATGGGAAGAAGAAAAAAGTTCTTCCAAATTCCAGTGCAATGAACTTAGTAAACATCAGGTGTGTGTGCAATGAAACTGATGCATTGAACTTGACGAACATTGTCGAATCCGATGATACGGACAAAGGCAGTAGGGTAAGCAGCAACAACTTCATCAAGCTCCTTCAACACTTGAGAAGCATCAGTTGCTCCAAACAAAGGCAACTTCCACATTGTCCAGTAACGTCCGTCATAGTATCCTGGTGAACTGTGGTTCTCACGGTACACAAATCCTTTCTGCAAGTAGATTAACCATGACAAACCGATTAACCATTTAAGTTTAAAACTATATATATGTTCATTGAAAAGGCATTGAAAATAAATTAAAACTAGACCTCGGTCTCGAATTCCAAGCAAGCAACCCATCCCTTCCTTATAAGGTATTCAACTTCTTTCGCCAATTGTTCTCTGGTCAATGGTGGAAGATATGAAAGAGTCTCAAACTTCTTCTTGCCAATAGGAGGCCACACCTATATAGTAGTAATGTACAAAAGATTAAGTAAATGGCTTAACAAAATTGTGCATGGCCAATGACTGTATTAATGTTGTTTAAATTTAAATAACTTTAATGTTAAAAACATGAAATCATTTCAACTAAAATACTATGAACTAATAATGTACAAAGTTTTACACATTCGTCCAATCATATCTTACAAGATGATATATTTATTGAAATATATAAACTTTATCAAAGTGGTATGTTATGATTTAAGGTTATTTACACATACCAATCAAATTTATAAACTTTGTAATTTTTGATGAAATTATTTTGCTTTTTCTAATAATATTTTTAATGATTTGCTATCTCATTTCACATATTGCCCTTTTTGTAACAAATAGTTAAAAATGTTACTAACAAATAAATAGTAATTAGTGTTACATTAAACTTTAAAAACAACAAATAAACAATAACAAAATTTTCTAAAAAAAGTTATAATTAAATAGAAACAAAGGAGTATAGTATATGATTAGATAACATGAGAGTACGCTTTCACTAAATATACGTTGTTCTCATTCTCAAGTAGAACAATTTCTATGAGATAAAATTTTCAAAAAAAGCTTAAACATATTTTAATTGGAAAACTTGAACTAAAAGTTATTTCAAACTAGACTTAGTATTTCTCACCTGCATGCAGTTTACTCTTCCACCATTGCTTGTAATGGAGGTAATGTCTTTGTTGACCTTTGTAATTGGGAAGCCAGCCATGGACTTGAGTCCGACGAATGGAGCCACCGCACCGGATTGTACCGGAGAGGCACGGTTAACTGTAGTGATAGCTGAAGAGGAGATCATAGAGGAAGCCATTGTTCTATAATTGAGTTGCACAGCTAGTACTGAAACTAGCTATTTATATAATGTTTTGAAATTGGTTTCTGATTAATTATACCAATGGTTTTGGATTGTGAAAATGATAAACATTCCATATTAACCACATGAGATTGGAAAAAAAATTGTATACTGGCCTTATCATAATGCACCACTATGTGAATGCCACATGGATGATGTCCTACTAATCTTATCTTCACTTGTGAAGAACATAAATGTGTGATGGTTGTTATGTTGATATTTTTATAAAAAAATGTAAATTGAAATAATTTTCTATTGTATGCATGTTGGCCTCATGGAGTTTTGTCACTATTGATCCCTCCATAAATATCTTTATCATGGATGGTACCTTTGTGGAGACTTTGGCTCCATTCATATAGTGCTAAACATGAGAAAATTATACAATCATGAAGAAAAATAATACTAATACAGTTATGTTAGTAACACATACTTCTTTTGTTTGAAATTTAGGAATTCCGCCATTTTTACGTGGAACCTACGTGATTTAGTAAAATCCATTTGAATTTCAATTAGAAGAGTGTGTTGCTATCTAAAAATATAAACGCCATTAACATCCTAATCATAGGCATAGGATAGAAATTTTTGTAGGGGATGACCAGAAGGAAAAAAAAACTAGTTGCATCGTGCGATTCATGTAAGAATGTTGAGAGTTCTACGTTAGATGTGATATGACCTAAAAAATGTTTATAAATAGAATGTATCCCTACCTTCGAAGTCAGTTTTGTGAGATTTAATTAGACTAATCCAATTTCAAAATTCTTAGAAGGATCATGTTTATACAAAATTGGTTTTATATTCCTGCAACAAAAAAAAAATATTGGATTGATAAGTAATAAGTAATAAATTGATAATGATTGAGAAGTCCATTAGAAATGAAGATATTTACAACTTCTTCCTTTTCCTATATTTTATTTCCCAAGTTAGACTAACTTAATATGTGAAAGAAGGGTCGTCCTGAGATTTTGGTGGCCTATATAAATCAATGAAATGTTGCACTAATAATCATCTTTAGCTGCAAAATAATTAATAATTCGTTCATAATCAAGATTCTTTAAACAATTTTTTTATAGAAATTAAAGCAATATTGCTTAATCTATTAGTGACCCTAACCTTACTTTCATCATAGGGTTGCAAAATGGTAAAAGAAATCATTTGTGCCAAAAAAAAAAGCTGTTTCTTAGGGTAACATCTCTTTTGAATCAATGAAATCATTTGGACTTCAAGTTATTGCAAGAATATTTAGGGGATATGCTGATTGTGCTCAAAATTACACTTCTATTAGATATAGCTTGTTTGTGCCTCTTTAGGGTAACATCTCTTTTGTATCATTTTCTTGTACTCCTTAGAATATTTCCACTTTTTTTTTTGATTCCTTAGAATATTTCCACTTTATCCATGAATAAAATCATCATTGCAGAGTACCGTACATTGTTTAAGTCAAATTTTTAGCTAGGGTTTTATCTGATGTGAAGAAAATAAAATGTTATTCATGTCACGGTCAATTTTGATGTGTTTTGTCCGCTCATAAAAGGAGGAATTAGCTGCAATAGAGTAAACGGATTGGCTGTCACGGTATAAAATAAAGATTGCAAAATGAAAGATAAATGGAGCGCAAATAGTGAAAGCTAAGGCCGAATATTTAGCGTATAAAGATGACTTTGAGACTGTGGATTGCTTTTTGGAGCGCCAACGATGTGTCAAGTAGCTAAATGAATCGTCTTATACGTTTCCTTATCCTAATGTAGTCTTCTTCACAAGAAATTATTTATTCTCATATTCATTTTATAAACTCAATTTTTATATTTTCATAATTGTATTATATACTTTTCATAGTTGATGTTCAAGTTTTTTTGTAAAGATGTACTGATTGTGCATAAAGTTGATAAAGATTGAAAAAAGTTGTGGAAATAAAATCCTCTTTCCATAAATGTTGCTATCAAAAAGTGGTCCAATATTTTAGTGAAACCTTAAAGGCCTCTAATTTGCTAAATAATCAACCAAATAGTAATCCATGAGGCCTCATATTTGTAGTTCAAGAAAAAATATTTATTTTTGTGGTAAGAGAGCTTCATCAAGTCCAATCTTACTTGCATTTATGTTGAATTACCAATATGATTTGAAAATTACATAAAGAAAAGTGAATAAATGTCTAAAACAAAAAGGCTATACTGGACTCTAATTTGTGTTTAGTTACATTTGCAGCTTTGCTAGGTCTGCAAATAAATATGTTGTCGAGTGATTAAGAATATGTTCTTCAAAATTGTAAACAACGGTCCAAATAGTCTCTAAATTGTACAAATCGGCAAATGATCTCTGATGTGGAAGGCTATGATCTGATGCGCTAAACGAACATGTGGTCATCCAGGTGGAATGCTACATGCTCAATGAACGCGCCACATCATAGTATCTCGAGGAATAAACTAACAGTGAGACCATTCTGATTGATGTGTTACAGTTTATGGATTTATTTGTCAAATAGCATATTTCAGGGACTATTTTGACAAAAATGCTCACGATTAGGGACCAATTCATCTATTTACTCATTTTGTTGCCAAGGGTAAAGATATCTCAATTAGGTAAAGTTCAGTAGCTTCAATGAAAAAGAAGCATAGGTGCAGTTTAGCACTTTAAGATTACATAACCTCATAGACTACTTGCTCCACAGTTAAGATTAAGAAACAAACAAATTTACGATATAAAAAGAATAGATAATACTAATTTGAGAATGAATAAAAGTACCATTTCATTAATTAACTCTTATCCATCTATTTGCATTTCAAAATCCGAAAGCAAACACGGAAGAAACACTGGAGACATTTCCTTTAAAAAGAAAAGGAAATTACAAACAGAACAAATGGAGAGAAAAAAAATGTTCCTCCAATGGCAGATAGTAAACTCTCAAATTTAGTAAACATCAGGTGTGTGTGCAATGAAACTGATGCATTGAACTTGACGAACGTTGTCGAATCCGATGATACGGACAAAGGCATTAGGGTAAGCAACAACAACTTCATCAAGCTCCTTCAACACTTGAGAAGCATCAGTTGCTCCAAACAAAGGCAACTTCCACATTGTCCAGTAACGTCCGTCATAGTATCCTGGTGAACTGTGGTTCTCACGGTACACAAATCCTTTCTGCAAGTAGATTAACCATGACAAACCGATTAACCATCTAAGTTCAAAACTATATATATGTTCGTTGAAAAGGCATTGAAAATAAATTAAAACTAGACCTCGGTCTCGAATTCCAAGCAAGCAACCCATCCCTTCCTTATAAGGTATTCAACTTCTTTCGCCAATTGTTCTCTGGTCAATGGTGGAAGGTATGAAAGAGTCTCAAACTTCTTCTTGCCAATAGGAGGCCACACCTAAAATTGAAATTTTTTTTGAATCCTTTAGTGTTATTCAAGTAACCTTCTAGTACCAAAATATGCAACATATACGTTTTTAAATCTAATGAAAAAAGACATGCAAAAGCATTAATATAATAAATTGAGATCATAACAAGGATCTCTCAATTTTGTAGTATAAGTGAATAATAAAGAGTAACATGTCATATGGAAATAAGCTGAAAATATTTTATGAGCATAAATTGTTTTCATAAGCTCTCTCAAGTAGTCTCATAAGTTCAATGTCATTAGATAAACTAAAATAACTCAATCCAAACAAGTTAAGAAGTTGATACAAAGCAAGGTATATTGTTTTCTCACCTGCATGCAGTTTACTCTTCCACCATTGCTTGTAATGGAAGTAATGTCTTTGTTAACCTTTGTAACTGGGAAGCCAGCCATGGACTTGAGTCCGACGAATGGAGCCACCGCACCGGATTGTACCGAAGAGGCACGGTTAACTGTAGTCACAGCTGAAGAGGACATCATAGAGGAAGCCATGTTTTTCTCCCTTACTTTGTTCACTAGTAAGATATACTTCTGCTTGAATTGCAAAGCCTATACTCAAACTTGCTTTATATAATGTTTTTATTTTTCTATTTCCAATATTATGGTCTTATAAATTGTGGTAATGCTTCATAATACCATTTTGTGAATATGATAAACTTTGCTGCCATATCAACCACACAGGAATGGAAAGTTTTGTGCTAGCCTTATCATTAGCCACCAATATGAAATTGCCACGTGTAGTTTTGTGACTATTAATGCCTCCACAAATATCAATCATCTATGGTACTTTTTTCAGGCATTGGCTCCTTACGGGGTGATCAATAAGGCCATTATTTTTCTCACGCTATTTGGTTATTGCACCCTATTTTTTTTCTTCTCAAAATACTTTTCGTTCAAATTTTATTAATCAGACCAACGTTTAGGATTATATAATCCAAACAATATAAAAATTGTTAGAAGACAAAACATTTTAGAGATGTTTGTGTAGGTCTCAGTTAAACATACGTTTCAGATTATATAATTTGAAACTCCTTAAAATAATTTGGCTTATATAATCTGAAAAGTGTCAAACACTCCAAAAGGGTCAATTGTGATGTAAAAAAACGCATATTTCGGATTATATAATCTGAAATGTCATAAAACTGTTACAATTATATAATCTGAAAGGTATCATAACAATAATAGTCTGTTTTCACTCTGATACATACAAATTATATAATCCTTTGATATAAACATGCACTCGTGAATAAATAAATAAAATATTGTAATGAAAAAGATAAGAAACAACACCATTTTCAAACATAAAATTAAAAACAAAATATTTGTAGGATACAATCCCTACCACGCCTACAACGATAGACCCGCCCTCCATGAACCTCCTGCTAAATTGATTCTAAACTCGCCTGTTTAGCGGTCCTTCTCTCCATATATCATTTATCATTATGTATAGCACAAATAAAGTTTCAATTGATTCTCTTCTTCATATACATAGTATCCTTATTGACAACATGTATAAGATTAATCAATTTCGATTCTAGTTCAAAATCATTTGTTGTGGTTTTTAATTATTTTTACGCTTAAATGCGCTTTTGCCTCCCTAACTTTGCACTAGTTGCGATTTTGTCTCCTTATTAAGAAAAAACACATTCCAATCCTTTAGGTTTTCCCCTTTTACAATTTTTAATTTTGATCATTCAAAATCAAACATTCAAGACGGTAGAAAGTCAAAAAACAAGTCTCAAGTCGTATTCTTTGCCCTATAAATTTGAAACTTGCTAAACAAAAACACCCACTTGTTTTTACTGTCATGAATGGTTGGGTTTGAATGATCAAAATTGAAAGTTGCAAAAAGGGAAAAGTTAGGGGGCTGAAATGTGTTTTTTTTTTTTTATAGGGAGCCAAGATCGCAACTAGTGCAAAGTTAGGGGGCAAAAAGGGTCTCCAAGTCTTATTTGTATTATTGTATTTTCCATAGGCTATACATTAAAAATATATATATATATATATATATATATTTCTTGGCTTTTTTTCCTCAATATACTAGCCAAAAAAACAAGGTTTTGTTCATAAAGAAAGCAACTGGAACTGGAAAAAATAAATTTTCCATCTACTTAGGTACTTAATTCCTCTATGAAATCATCCACTCTGATAAAATTCAAGTTTATAAGGGTCTTGACCTTTCACCAATAAGGTATCAGAGGATGAACATTGTTCAATTCCACATCACATATTAGACGTCACCAATAATTCTGAATATGATTTCATTGTGATTGATTTTTGAAACAACAATAATATTTCAATGTAACAACAATAACATTTTGAACAAAGTTCAATGATTGGGTCATCAACTAATATTTCAATGTAAGAACATTACCCTCCTACAATAATGGTTAGGTGTCCATTTTCAGCTATAAATATAGAGCTTCAGACATGTGTTTGCAAAAATCATTAACAGGGAAATCATATTTGGATCATTGATGATGCATAATAACATGTGATGTGAAATCGAACAACATTCAAATTGTGGTACCAAGCTGGTGTTAAGTCAAGATCTTAATAAATTTGAATTTTATTAAAATTGAAGATTTCATAGAAGAAATTAGTACCTAAGTAGATGAAAAGTATAGTTTTTCCAGTGTTAGTTGCACCCGTTATGAACATAACCTTCTTCTTTTCAGCTAGTGAGGAGGAAGCCAACGCCGTGAGATTTTGTTGATGTAAAATCTGAAGAAAAAAAAATAAAAAATCAATTCAAGACTACAATAAATAATTTTAAAATAAAAATCGAAATGCATTAACTAAGAAGAGGGTTGATTGAAACTCTGTTGTAAAATGAGAACTTCATTTTTGAATTGGAAATTGCTTAATATCGTGAGACCATACATCCCGATTGTCTCACGAAGCTATTTTATTGCCCACCTACCCTTGTATTCCGTCAAAGTGCATGCTTAAAACTTTATCTCTTATCGGGACATATAGCACTTCTCTTTTGCTTAAAACTTTATTATGGTTTGAGATGAATATGACCTCAATGTGCTATATATACTTCTATCGAGAAAACGTTGAATAAGGTTTTGTTTGACTGAGTTGTATAAAATTAATGTAAAAGCAAAAGTATTATGTTTTTTTGGTCAAAATAAAAAAGTATTACGTCTTTCTAGAGAGTATTTTAGAGAAAAAAAAATCCATAAATAATTGTTACCTATTATTATACATGTAATTACACCCTATTTTTCTCTTATTTTTCAGGTTAAAAATGGGTTGTTGGTGCAATTACAAACTTAATGGTGAGTCAAAAATGTGTTTCAAAGGACTTTTATCAGCCATTAATGCTGGTAAAAACCATTGAAAACGTGTTTCTTGTGGTGCAGACCACCGTCCAAAAGAAACTGACACAGTTCAGATTATATAATCCAAAAACTTCCCATGGTTTCCGGATTATATAATCCGAATTTTTAGGATACTGGGCAAAATTAAAGGAAACTGCCCACCTTCTGTGGGGTGAGGGACATTTCGAATTATACAATCTGAAACATGATTTTTTTTCATGTGGTCCACATTGCACCGACAATTTCTATGGTCCAGGACGCCCATGGACCTCTATAAATAGGTGTCTCTGTGTTCATAACCAGAAACTACACACACAAAAAAACCATGGAAAACTCTGTCTTTGATCCGAACACCAAGCTAGCCGTAGTTTACTACAACGAGGGGAAACCATCCCATTTGTTCAAGATTCCCACTGATCTCACCCTCTCCGGGTTGAAGAGTCGGCTGAATCAAATTAACCTCAAACTCAACTACAAAGACACACGGAGGGTGGATGATAAGTGCTAGAAAGTTGTAATTTAAGTGATATATTTTAGGCACTTTTGTTACTTGTTTTGCAAGTTATTAAGGGAAAAGCCGAGAAATAAGTGATTATTGCCCTTTTACGCTTTATCTATCTTACTTCACCCATTTGTGCAGGATTCGAACTCAAGACATCAAGCAAAGAGAAGAAAATCGAGAAAAGTACAAAAAGGCAGAAAAAGGAGATCACTCGCCTCCAACTCGCCATGGCAAGCAGCAAAGGCGAGCAATTCCAGAATGCAACAAAGATCACACGCCACCAACTCGCAATGGCGAGTAGAAGGCTAGCTTACTCGCCATAGCGAATGGAAGGACTCGCGAGGCGAGTAAGGGCGGTTTAGCCTCTAAATGCTGACGTGGCACAAACCCAATGGGGAAGAAACTTCAACTCGCCATGGCGAATGAAGCAGCTCGCGAGGCGAGTGAAGGCAGACTCAGAATTCTATAAATAGCCCACTCAACCATTTCAGAGGGATATAGTTTTTACATAGTTTTTCACTTAGTTTCTCTCTGTGTTTTCACTTGTAATATTCTTAGAGAGAGAGAGAGATAGGGCTTGTGCTTTATAGAGTGAGAGTGATAGAGAGTGGATTCTTCATCCTTTGTTGAGACATCACAAGTTGTAATGAATCTTGCTTCTTCAATTCATTCTTGCAAGGCTTCCATGACAATGAGTAGCTAAATCTCCTTTGTTGGGATTAGAGGTACTTGATCATAGTTTAACATGTAATCGTTTGATCTATAAATATATGGTTCTAGCATTTGATTTGATATTGATGTTATTCTTGCACTTTAATCTTTATCTTTGATTTAATTGTGATTGAGAAATACTTTTGAATCTAGGTTTAGAATAACCATCTATCAAAACATAGGTTCTAGACATGGAATCGACGTTTTGATAATCACCTTGAGTATCCAAACCTAAAGCTTTCTTATCATTTAAATAGATTGAGAAATCATCAATTGAACGATAAGATCGACTCTTGAATCATTCAATAGTTTGAGACATCAACCATTGAATGATACAATTGATTTCACAATATTGTTTGGACACGAATGGTGTTGTCGAGGGATACGTGATAATATCAAAGACAAGCTAGAATCCATGTATGCTCATTAGGTTACGTGCGACGCTCGATCAAGGAACTCTAATCCTAACAAGTTTTACGCCCTATTAATCTCAATTGTATCATTTGCAATTCAGTTACTAAAACAAACAATCAACTATCGTTTAACTTGAAATGATATTTGGTGTCGAACGGTCCGCGATATCGCACTAGTCCCTGAGGAGACGATATAAATACTTACAATTGTTTGATGCAAAAATACTACATCAAAATGGCGCCGCTGCCGGGGACTGGCGTTTAGATATCGTAGACATCGCGACTATTTTATCATTTTAAGCATCAGTAAATACTCTGTAAATATATTTTCTTTTGTATAGTTATTGGTACTAACCCCTCTTTGCATACAAAGAAAAATTTCTTGTTAGTTATATCCGTTTCAGATTCTCTACATAAATGCAATCATGGCTGATCATGGTTATAACAACTTCTACACTCCATTGGAGTATGAATCATATCAACAGTATCAACAACATCCCTATGAAGATGAACGAATATCAAAGATGGAAAATACTTTGAATATCTTCATGCAGCAATCCATGATAAACATGCAGGATACCAATCAGAGATTGAAGAATCTATCCTTGCAGATGGAAATAATGCAAGAACAAATCATGGATATTCAAGCCAACATTCAATCCACTCACAGAAAACAAGAAAATAATTCAAATACATTTGTGGAAGTCGGAAAGATTGTTGAAGAAGGTGTTGATGATACCGAGGAAGACATAATACTAGAAGAATGTAGCACAATGAAAATGGTGGAAGAATTAGAGCCACTACATCCAGAAGAATTTCCTCAAGAACGGCCATATACTGAAGAGGCCGAAACTGTTGAAAATGAAGAAGTGATGGAGGTGACAGAGAAAGAGGATCGGATACTAATCAAGGAAGAATCAATGGAAGGAAAGGGGAAGAAAGTGAACAAGTTGGAGATTGATCGGATCATAGATGAGATTTGTGCCTTGTTCAATAAACCAAAGTTAGGGAGGATATGGACTCCACATCAATTATACTTCAAATTCATGGAATTCCTCCCAACACGCAGGATTACAAAAGATGATGTGTTGTCCGTTTCATTTTGGCCACCCTAACGAAAAAGGCGTCGAGCTAACGACGATAAACAAGCGCTTGTTGGGAGGCAACCCAACTTTGTAAGTTATTTATTTTTATAATGCATACTAGGTGTAGGAGTCATGTGCATACCAAAACCATTCACAAATCAGAAGCCAAAAGAAAGCAAAGTCTGAACTGTCATTACTCGCGAGGCGAGTAAAACTAGTCGCCATGGCGAGTAAAACTGTCCTTTGACTTCGTTGACCACCAAATTGCTCGCCACGGCGAATACATATGCTCGCGAGGCGAATGGCAGCAGTTCTGACAGTTTCAGTTTTCAAAGCCACTAACTCCCTCATTAATCTCTCTTAACCACCCTTTACCAACTTTAATTCATCATTTTCGGTTTTGCATTTCTCTCTCATCAACCACACAAATTTTTTCTTCCTTCTCTCAAACCCTAACACCTCAACACTACCCTTTTTCCAATTTATCAAGTCAATCCAAGTCAAGCTTATTGCATACTCATTTCTGCACTTAGATTACTTCTGATTCAGGTTTGTATTCACTTTGTTGCCATTCATTTCAAATTTTCATGCAAAAAAAAAAAAAAACCCTAGGGTAGTAGATAGTGTAATGTTCTTCAAACTGATACCCACATGACTGAGATGAAACATAATCATGCCCAAATTCGTGGTTGTTCTGATTCCAATCCACATTTTTGTTAACCCTTTTGTAAAAATTAAAAATAAAATTAAAATTAGGGTTTTTGTGGTATAATTCGACATTCAACTCAAAAGCATGATTTAGTTCATCTCTTTGTCATTATCAGGGTCGGAATTACTATATTTAGGGTTAAGAATGTTGAAACTGAAAGAAATTTTGAAAAAGGGTCGATTTTTGTCATTTTCTGGGCAACTCGCCATGGCGAGCTTCATCATTCGCCAAGGCGAGTGAGCAATCTGAAACCCAGAAAATTTCAACTACTCGCCATGGCGAGTGCACCGGCTCGCGAGGCGAGTGGTAACAGAACATGCAATATTTTTTGTTCCATACTGATATTTAATTGTCTGTTTGGTGTTTGTGGAATTCCTGGTTGTGTTTGCAGGTATGGCTCCAAAGAAACCCGTTAACACTGGTAAACGCAAGAAAGGAGAAACATCCGCAACCCGACCCCCACCTAGAAACCAAGCCTTTGAGAGGGAGAGATTTAGGTCTCGCTACCATCAAGATAGATATATTGAACTGCTTGACCAATCCATGTGGTGTGAGAGGGTCTTTAACCTTAATCCCGAGGGACCCTATAAAGAAATTGCCAAACTTTTACTCGATCAAGGATGGGAACGACTCCTTCAACCCATAACAGATATTAATGCCGAGTTAGTGCGTGAGTTTTATGCCAATGCCCTACCTGAAAATCCACACACTGACCCATTTACATTCGAAACTTTTGTGAGGGGTCGAACTATCCGGTTTGACCGTGAGGCAATAAATACATACCTTGGCAATCCCTTTGAGTTAGCCTACCCAGACGACCTTGATGACTTTCATGAGAAGCAAAACCTTGGCCACTTTATCCTCCCGGGCCCCCATGAAGAAATCAAACGATTTCTCTTGTTGGGAGACTATAACTATGACATCAGTGATGCAGGGAGAGAGTATCGGGCCCAATACAAATTCATGACCAATGAGGCCAAAATTATCCAAAAATTCATTCTTTATAATGTCAGGCCCAATAGTCATCTGTCTGATTGTGTTGTCGAGGTGTGTCCTTTAATCTACTACATCCTCAAGGGGATCAAGGTAGATATTGCCCGGACCATTGCTTGGGAACTCCGAATGGTCACCCTGCAAGGAAGAGGTGAAAGAGAAGCTCGTCTCTTTTTTCCCGGTTTAATCATGGGACTCATTAAAGATACCGGCATGCGCCTACCAACCAGTGTCCATGAGAAGATCCGGAACCCGATCAATGATGCTTTCATCACCCGATACATCATGGGTGAAACAAAGAAGGATAAAAGCAAACAAGCATCATCTTCTGGGGCACCTCCACCACGACCTCAACCATCATCTGAACCACAACCCCACTTTCCACCACATCTAGACCCACACACTGCTGCTTTTGACTTTTCAAGCTTCGCTCAATGGCAATACCAGTGCCATACCCATACATGGAACATGCTGGACGCAACCAACCGTGCTAATACATATCTTCAGCAGTCTCAGTATGTGATGCAGCAGCAGGCTGGGTACCCACCGGAGGTGATGTCACAATTCATGACACCAGAGGCTTTTCAAGCTCATGTTTCTTGGCCTGAGGGCAGGCCAGATCCTTACGGAGGGGGTGGATCATCGTTCGGGACGCTTTCTGACGATATATTGATGGGAGATTCTGACAGAGACGATCCAGACAGAGTCCCAAGTGCAACTGGTGGTTCAGATGATGATGACATGCAGGGTTGAGGAGGAAGAGAAGAGACGTGAAAGTTCACCTTTATTGAGTGACATTTTATAAGCTTTCAGTCGATTCTTTCCCTTCTCTTTCATTTCCTTTATTTGCTTTCGATTCCAGCTGCTTTGACAAATATTTGCTTCTGTTGTTTTATTTGGCACAATGACTCACTTTGTTTAGTTAACATTTTGTTTAATTATTTTGGTATTTTCGTATTCATATCCGTATTGTTTAATGTGGTATTGTGTTGTTAAAATAATATGTTTAGTAATTTAATTTTTGTGTTATCAAGTACTTTCTTTTGAAAATTGTGGAAGTTTCTTTAGTTTATCACTCTTGCTTATTGAAAAGAAAATGCTCAAAGCTTCAAATTTCAAAGCGCTTGAAAGATAGCCAAAACTTGAGCAAAATTCTCAGATGATTGATAATAACAGATGGTTTGTGATAAAGCGCAAAGCCAAGGTACAAGTTTCCAGTTTTTCTAGGTTTTACTTGAATAGGAAATGAGTACTTTGCACAAATTTCAGTTCATCTAGTTCTCCGCGATAATGTGTTTGTTTGTGAACCACTTAGTACTAGCCAAAAAGTGAGGAAACCTCAAATGTTTGTACTATATGCAAGGAGACCGGCATTCATTGTTTTAACTCGATCATTTTATGTTAAATCTAATATTTGTTTTAAATTGTGTAAATACATGGAAAGGATCAAGGCATATTTTGTTTAATGAGAGAAACATACTTGACCACAAATAGCCTACCTTGTGAGAAGAGCGAGTATTTGTTAACCCACTTGAGCCAAATGAAGCAAGGTCCTCAATTATGAACTGTCAATTCATAAGCACAATGCTTGATGAATTCGCCCTATATTTTTCAAAATCCAGTTCATTTTTGTTGCACTATCGGACCTTGATATGTTTTAATTGTTGAACCCTAAACCTTCATTGTTATTTGTCCCCTTTTGCCATAGATTAAGGGAACATTCAAATAGGGTATGTTTTTATTCAAGTTGGGGAGAAAAAGGTAGATGTCATCATTTGTCAAGTGAATTGGTGTAATCAGAAATCTTGATCAAGACAACGTTGTTTGTATATAAAAAAAGAAAGAAAAAGAAAAATGTGTACATGATAAAAATGAGAAAAGAAGAAAAAGAAAAAGAAAGAAAAATCCAAAAATAGAATAAGTTGTCAAGATCAAGGAGTATCATGTTTTAACACCAAGGGTTTGTTAGGGAATTCTAGTAAATTTGTCTTTTGAATGTGAATAGAAGGAATGTTCCCTTATGCTTGGCCATTTGAATTCAATTGACCCACAAATGTCCTTTCTTTTGTAGCCAAGCCAAATTACAACCCTAAAAGACCTTTTGATCCATGTTTTTATGCTTTTTGAAATGATAATTGGATGGACATATAACTTGATTTGGATGTTAACTTGATGGCCGGATGTGTGTTCATAACCCTCACTCATTTGATTTCAATTGAATATCTACTTACAAAGAAGTGTGTTAGGTGTGGTTCGTGAATAAATATTTTATTGACTTGAACTATTTGACATGAACTTTGTGCATAGGACTCATTTCATATTTGTGGTAGAATTCCAGATTAGTTGGAAACTCAGACTTGCCCGCGCATTCACTTTGAATCATTCATCTGAAAATGTTTTCAAACCTTTTGTACTTGTGTCTTGTCATATTAACTTGTTTGATTTTCAATCTTTTGTTTGAGGACAAACAAAGAGTTAAGTTGGGGAGAGTTTGATAAGTGCTAGAAAGTTGTAATTTAAGTGATATATTTTAGGCACTTTTGTTACTTGTTTTGCAAGTTATTAAGGGAAAAGCCGAGAAATAAGTGATTATTGCCCTTTTACGCTTTATCTATCTTACTTCACCCATTTGTGCAGGATTCGAACTCAAGACATCAAGCAAAGAGAAGAAAATCGAGAAAAGTACAAAAAGGCAGAAAAAGGAGATCACTCGCCTCCAACTCGCCATGGCAAGCAGCAAAGGCGAGCAATTCCAGAATGCAACAAAGATCACACGCCACCAACTCGCAATGGCGAGTAGAAGGCTAGCTTACTCGCCATAGCGAATGGAAGGACTCGCGAGGCGAGTAAGGGCGGTTTAGCCTCTAAATGCTGACGTGGTACAAACCCAATGGGGAAGAAACTTCAACTCGCCATGGCGAATGAAGCAGCTCGCGAGGCGAGTGAAGGCAGACTCAGAATTCTATAAATAGCCCACTCAACCATTTCAGAGGGATATAGTTTTTACATAGTTTTTCACTTAGTTTCTCTCTGTGTTTTCACTTGTAATATTCTTAGAGAGAGAGAGAGATAGGGCTTGTGCTTTATAGAGTGAGAGTGATAGAGAGTGGATTCTTCATCCTTTGTTGAGACATCACAAGTTGTAATGAATCTTGCTTCTTCAATTCATTCTTGCAAGGCTTCCATGACAATGAGTAGCTAAATCTCCTTTGTTGGGATTAGAGGTACTTGATCATAGTTTAACATGTAATCGTTTGATCTATAAATATATGGTTCTAGCATTTGATTTGATATTGATGTTATTCTTGCACTTTAATCTTTATCTTTGATTTAATTGTGATTGAGAAATACTTTTGAATCTAGGTTTAGAATAACCATCTATCAAAACATAGGTTCTAGACATGGAATCGACGTTTTGATAATCACCTTGAGTATCCAAACCTAAAGCTTTCTTATCATTTAAATAGATTGAGAAATCATCAATTGAACGATAAGATCGACTCTTGAATCATTCAATAGTTTGAGACATCAACCATTGAATGATACAATTGATTTCACAATATTGTTTGGACACGAATGGTGTTGTCGAGGGATACGTGATAATATCAAAGACAAGCTAGAATCCATGTATGCTCATTAGGTTACGTGCGACGCTCGATCAAGGAACTCTAATCCTAACAAGTTTTACGCCCTATTAATCTCAATTGTATCATTTGCAATTCAGTTACTAAAACAAACAATCAACTATCGTTTAACTTGAAATGATATTTGGTGTCGAACGGTCCGCGATATCGCACTAGTCCCTGAGGAGACGATATAAATACTTACAATTGTTTGATGCAAAAATACTACATCAGTGGATGATGTAGAGTATCGATGTCCATCGACCGACTTAGCCGGGAGTGTGTAGTTCAGCAGGATGAAGCTCAAAAAAGATGACGAGGTGAGAACCATGTTCTCGATCTTTGGTCAGTACAGTACTAGAGGACCAATCAAGTTGGATGCTTCGTTGGTTAGATTTGTTTAACATATTCAACAAATTTTGATCCGGCCCAGGAACTACGAAGAGATCAGGGAACTAATTAATGGATGCACCAGACGAAGACATTAGTTTAAATGATCTATGATGATGTACTATTTTTTATTTAGTTACGTGTTTTATGTTTTATTTAATTACGTGTAAGTTATATTTTGTTCAACTAAGATGTTTTATTATGTTTTAAATAATATATATATTATCTAAATTTTCATTATGTGTTACTTTACGTCAAATATGTTTAGTTAAATGCTAAAATAATCCGAATTCAAATCAATTTTATAGGCTGTAAGTGCAATTCAAATTACATAATCCGAATTCCTTCAGATAGGATTCTTTTGTATGAATCACAATGCACCGACAGTTTCTATGGTCCAAAATGTCCAGAGACCTGTATAAATAAGTATTTCCGGTTTTCATCTTCATTTCCAACCAAACACACAAACACACCAAAGAAAACCATGCAAATTTTTGTCATTAAACATATGATCTTTCTCTCACGATCACAAATAGATAGCTCTCTATTTGACTGCGTGATGAAGATCTTCAGCATGCTGTCAAAATTACAACCAAACACACCAAAGAAACCATGAATTTTTTGTCATTGCGCCGAGGATCTACCTAATGTTGTCTCAAATAGATAGCTCTTTATTTGACATCATTATGTAGATCTTCAGCATGTTGTCAAAAATATATAGATAGATACAAAGATGTTGCTCTCTATTTGAATACCAAGAGGTTGCTATGAGCTAGATTGTTCTGCCTATGCGATATAAATATCTCAATTGGAAAGGCAGCCGGATCTAACTCAAAACTATCCTCTGGAAACACCTTGTCTTTCAACGTTATGTTGCAGATTAGAATCCGAAAAGGTTTTTATGAGCTCGATCCAGTTGGCCTTCCGATAGAAATATGTCAGTTGGCAGGCCAGCTAGATCGAGTTCAAAAGCACCACTTAGAACACTATCCTAAAATATTTTGTTGTTTATGTTGTTTTCTACTGCTTACTTGTTTTTTTTATCCATTTATTAATTATTTTATGTCATATTCCAAAAAATCTCTCTAAAAAAAACCCTCCAAATAGGCATTCTGATGTTGTTCGAATTATATAATCTGGAATCTTTTTGTCATTTTCAGATTATATAATTCGAAAACCCTCAGTTTCTTTTGGACGGTGGCGTTTCACCAAAGGTTTGGCTGGTTAGTGGAGCCATTAATGCATTTTTGGATGGTTAGCACCACAAACACGTTTTCATTGACTGTACTTATGACATATGACTTATTTTAGGCTATAAATAGGCTTCCATCTTCAACAAATTTCTTCATTCTTCACTTCACCCAACAATTGCTTTGCAGCTTATGCGGGGGTTATATAACGGTCAACAGAGACCTTTGACTTCAAAGAAAACACCAAAAATCACATTTTGAAATTGACCGGATTTTGTAAACCGAAAAACTCCAACGATCTGGTTCAGATTATATAATCAGGACCAAAGGTATCTCTGTCTTTTTAGCAGGGCGTGCTAGAATAGAGTGTTGGTCTATATGGCTAATTAGTTTTTAAGCTGGGGGGGGGGGGGGGGGGAGGGGGGAGTTTTTCCGGAGTTAATAAAAAGGGAGTTTAACGAAATTGACTATTGAAATCGTGCGGAAACAATCACAACAATTTACAAAAAGATAAATCTATGTGAGATACGATTTTATCTAGAATTCAGAGATTCATGATACAAATATTATATACAATCAAACTTTAATAAACCTTGAACAATATACAAAACATTTAGACAATTTCAAACCAAACCTATATGGACAGAATTGCTAAGCTATCAATTGAAAACACAATGCATATGAAACTGAAGAATTGAATAGATGTTGCAATCAATTGATCTAAGCAAATTAGGTAAAACCTAATTCAATGAATTAGATTATCTTTTGATGAAAAACAACTTAGATCAACACTAGCAATTATCCTAACAACTATTCAATTAATCACATGCAATAGTAAAAAGTAAAGGTGATAGGGGAAGAGAGATAACACCAATATTTTTATTGTAGTTTGCTCTTTCTTGTCATCTCTAGAGCTACGTCTACTCTTCTTGATGAAGTACGCCTTCACCAAGGTCATCCACTATGTAACAAATGTTAAATACAATGTGTTTACAAGAGTTCCTTGAAATTAAACCTAATTCTTCAACCCCTATGCAAACATTCTCCCAAACTTCAAATAACCTTTGAATTTGGTGCTCCTTGAATCTTTGAATCCTTGAATACCCGTGCACCCCTTCGAACTCTTCAGTTGAGCCTTCAATGCTACGTCTGGTAAGCGAATCCCCTTGGACTTCAAGAACGGTTAGAAAGACCCCCAAGTCGTTTGGAGGTGGAATGAGATTATTCACTTCACTTTAAAACCTTGATTAAGCCCAATCAATTTTCTTGAAAGAACAAACTTACAATCCCTACTAGTACCCTAACAAATCAATGCAACTCAAAGAACAAATGATTCTAAGAAAAAGTGTTTAATCTTGAAGAATTTATGTGCAAAGAGTTTTTGAGGCCTAGAGAGAATAGTTGCAAATGATTCAATAAATTGAGAGATATGAAGGGAAGACTCTATATAGAGAAAAGTGACAAGACAAAATTTTCGCACAAAATCAACATGGTGAATCGATTCACTAAATGAGTGAATCGATTCAGATAGCAAAAGACAACCCAAGAACGCATGAAGGATGAAACGATTCAATGCATAAGTGAATCGATTTAAGTGAGTCAAGGATGAAGAATGATATGATTCAACCTTCAAATGAATTGATTGAGTGTAATTGATAGTGATGAATCGATTCAATATGCCAAAAGATGAACAATGACACTTTTGCACAAGACGCAAGTAAATCCTAGATCAAGACACATAGATGATGGATGCTATAACATGCTAGCCATAAGGCAATTATTAAAACGATAAACTAAGCTAAAGAACATCATCAAAAACATATAAAGTAAATCTGATTAGGCTTCACAGAGGAGGGTGGTAAAAGTAATAGTCTAGTTTTAAAAGAGTTTTGGATTTGTTAGTGTTTTGGACCGGCCAAACACCTAAGGCCCAATTGCTTAGGCCCAATAACAATTACAACCCAAATACTGCATTTGGTACTATTACTCGCAACACTCTCCTTCCCCGCGAGGGAGTACTCGGAGCAACAGAGACCGGTTCAAACGAACTGTAACGTCTCTTTCCCATGTTTCCGCGAATCTCTCCCCGACGATTACACTTCCTATAATTTCGTAACCGCCGGACACGCGTGGGTCTTACAACGGCTCTGCTAACACTCACATTGTACTTGGATCAATATCCAATGCTAGCGCTGCTGTTAAAGGATGTAATGTAATACAACCAATAATGATTAGTTATATCTTAATGATATCTTATTTTAAATATATTTAAATTTACATTTATAATCTTCTAAGGATATATACATATTATTCTCAACAGGTCCTCTCTTTTATTTTGGATGTCAATGTAAGTTGAGAAAATGTTCCCTTCATAATCATTAAAATTATTATCATCCTGCATTTTTATTTCACAGCAAAATTATTATAATCAGTTCATAATCAAGTATTTAAAAAAAATTATTTTATATAAAATCAAACCAAGACTGTTTAATCTGTTTGTGCCCCTAACCTTTACCATGCAAACTTTATTATAGGATTAAAAAATGGTAAAAGAAATCATTAAGTGTCCCGAAAAAGATGGGACTTGTGCAGTCACAATCTTGTATATGATCATTTAGCATTTTCAGCTTGGGAAATGATCAACTATGAAAATAAGCAGTAGATGAAACAACTTCGATTGAGGCCTTTTCCCTAACAAGACGGTCAATTTCGATGTGTTTTGTTCGTTCATAGAGGGAAGAATTGGATGCGATGTAGTGAGCAGACCGGCCATCAACGGTATAATAAAGATTGGAAAATGAAAAGTAAATGGGAATCATACTGAAGGTATGTAAGCCATTGCAAACAGTAGAAGGTAAGAGGCCTGATATTTAGCGTCTGAAGATGATTTTCAGACCACGAATGGCTTTGAGACTTTTTGGAATGCAATGGTAAAAGTTTGCCTAATAACCTCATAAAAACAATAGATAATATTAATTTGAGAATCAATAGAAGTGCCATTTCATTTATCAACTCTTATCCATCCATTTGCATTTTAAAATCCGAAAGGTAAAACTGAAAAACACAGTACGACATTTCCTTAAAAAAATAAAAGGAAATTACAAACAGAACAAATAGAGCGAAAAAAATGTTCCTCCAATGGTAGCCAAGAGTGATTTAACACTCAAATTTAGTAAACTTCAGGTGTGTGTGCAATGAAACTGATGCATTGAACTTGACGAACGTTGTCGAATCCGATGATACGGACAAAGGCATTAGGGTAAGCAACAACAACTTCATCAAGCTCCTTCAACACTTGAGAAGCATCAGTTGCTCCAAACAAAGGCAACTTCCACATTGTCCAGTAACGTCCGTCATAGTATCCTGGTGAACTGTGGTTCTCACGGTACACAAATCCTTTCTGCAAGTAAGCAAGTAGAAGTCAAAACAAACATATGTTAACCATCAAAACTCAAATGGATTTTAAATAAAGGTCCGTGACCACGATCAGGGTCGCGACATAACGGTTTTTGATGTTATTGAAACCGCAGTTCGACAGCAATTGAGGCCACATCGGCCACACACAAATTAAAAGGGTTTTAAATACAAATTTGTGACTGTGACCTTGGCCGTGACAAAACAACGATTATAAATATTGAGAAGATATTGCAAGTAATATTAGACCTCGGTCTCAAATTCCAAGCAAGCAACCCATCCCTTCCTTATAAGGTATTCAACTTCTTTCGCCAATTGTTCTCTGGTCAATGGTGGAAGATATGAAAGAGTCTCAAACTTCTTCTTGCCAATAGGAGGCCACACCTAAAATTGCACAAAATGGTTAACAAACTTGTGTGCATTTTTCAACGAATCTCTAAATATGTAAAAGTTATTTTTATGACAAAAGATAAATTAAAGTCAAACTTTTTTCATATAGTCTATAACCTGTTTTCATAAACTATCTTGAAGGGCTTATGAAAATATAAGATGAAAACAGTTTACGGACATGTCATAAATTGTTTCGATTATGCTAATAACAAACTCAAATAAACTAAAATAGTAGGCATGTTTTTTCTCACCTGCATGCAGTTTACTCTTCCGCCATTGCTTGTAATGGAGGTAATGTCTTTGTTGACCTTTGTAATTGGGAAGCCAGCCATGGACTTGAGTCCGACGAATGGAGCCACCGCACCGGATTGTACCGAAGAGGCACGGTTAACTGTAGTCACAGCTGAAGAGGACATCATAGAGGAAGCCATGTTTTTCTCCCTTAGTTCACTAGTAAGATATACTTCTGCTTGAATTGCAAAACCTATACTCAAACTTATATATATACTATTTTTAATTTTCTATTTCCAATATTATGGTCTTATAAATTGTGGTAATGCTTCATAATACCATTTTGTTGGTTGTGAATATGATAAACTTTGCTGCCATATCAACCACACAGGAATGGAAATTTTTGTGCTAGCCTTATCATTAGCCACCAATATGAAATTGCCACGTGTAGTTTTGTGACTATTAATGCCTCCACAAATATCAATCATGTATGGTACTTTTTTCAGGCTCTGGCTCCTTACTGGGGCAATCAATATTAGCCATTACTTTTTCCACCCTATTTGGTTCTTGAGCGCCCTATTTTTTTTCTCAAAATACCTTAGGTTCGGATTATATAATCCAATCAGTATAAAAACTATTGGAAGACAAAGCACCCTAGAGATGTTTGTGTAGGTCTCAGTTAAACATACGTTTTGGATTATATAATCCGAAACTTCTTAAAATAATTTGGCTTAAATAATCCGAAAAGTGTCAAACACCCCACAACCCACAAGAGGCATATTTTAGATTATATAATCCGAATTGTTTTATGACATTTCATATTATATAATCTGAAAGGTATCATAACAAAAACAGAGTTTTTTTCACTCTGATACATACAGATTATATAATCTTTTGATATAAACATGCATTCGTGAATAAATAAATAAATACTATAATGAAAATGATCAAAAACAACACAATTTCAAACATAAAATTAAAAACAAATTATCCATATGTTACAAACACCCAATATTCAAACATAAAATAAAAAAATCAAATTTGTTCAAAATACTACAACAACATCATAAAACTATTGGGTAGCCCTAGAACCTCAGCCACCCCTACGACACCCAAGATGATAAACCCGCCCTCCATGAATCTCCAAAATTGATTCCAAATTTGCATATTCAGCCGTCCCTCTCTCCATATATCATAAATCATTATATATAGCACAAATAAAGTTTCAATTGATTCTCTTCTTCATATAACTAGTATCCTTATTGACAACATGTATAAGATTAATCCATTTCGATTCTAGTCCAAAATCATTTGTTGTAGTTTTTAATTATTTTTATTATTGTCATTTCCTTAGGTTATACATAAAAAAAAAAAAAAAAAACATGGTTTTTTGTTCCTCAATACTAGCTGAAAAGAATAAGGTTTTGTTCATAATGGAAGCAACTGGAATTGGAAAAAATAAATTTACCATCTACTTAGATACTCGATTCCTCTATGAAATCATCAACTCAGATAAAATTTAAGTCTATAAGGATCTTGACTTGTCACAAACAAGGTATCTGAATATAAACATTGTTCGATTCCACATCACATATTAGGTATCACCAATAATTCTGATTATGATTTTACTGTGCTTGATTTTTGAAAACACATGTTTGAAGCTTTATATTTCAGAGTTGAAAATTGTTACCTAGACATTATTATAGGAGGGAAAATTCTCACTTATAAATATTAGTTGATGATGCAATTATTACATTTTGTTTAAAGATTTAATGTTGTTTCATTTGGCTAGATGTTTATTTGCCTATTTTGTTTCAATACGTAGACAAAAGAGTTTATCAAGTGGTCGAGGCAGGTCTTGTGTACAAGATTAGAGATTTTTCCTTTTCAATCTCAAAATAACAATCAAGCTTAGGAATCCAATTTTTCCTTTTCTCTAATTTCATCCACAATCTCTGCCTCAACCATTTGGTCTCCTCTTTTGTATAAATATTAAATCAAACGAGGCAAAGAAGCATCAAGCTAAATAAAACAACAATATTATTTTGAACAAAATTCAATGATTGGGTAATCAACTAATATTTCAATGTAAGAATGTGACCCTCTTACAATAATGGTTAGGTGTCAATTTTCACCTATAAATATAGAGTTTCAAGCATGTGTTTGCAAAAAATTAATCACAATGAAATCATATCAGGATCATTGATGATGCATAACGTGATGTGAAAATCGAACAACGTTCAGATTTTGGTACTAAGTTGGTGTCAAGTCAAGATCTTTATAAATTTGAATTTTATTTGAATTGATGATTTCATAGAGGAAATGAGTACCTAAGTAGATGAAAAGTATAGTTTTTCCGATGTATGTTGCACCCATTACGAACATAACCTTCTTCTTTTCAGCTAGCGACGAGGAAGCGAACGCCATGAGATTTTTTTGATGTATAATCTGAAGAAAAAAAAACATAAAAAATTAATACAAGACTACAACAAATAATTTTGAACTACAATCGAAATACATTAACTAAGAGGGTTGATTGAAACTCTTCTGTAGTGTGAGAACTTCATTTTTTTAGTAATATATTATTTAATTGAATGTTTTGTTTGAGATGAATATGACCTCCATTGTGCTATATATATACCTCTCTCAAGGAAACATGCAATAAATTTTTGTTTGACTCAATCGTATAAAATTAATGTAAATAATTAGTATTATGATTTTTCCGATCAAAATAAAAAAAAAATTACGTTTTTCTAGAAAGTACGGTCAAAATAAAAAAATAAAAAAAAAGTATTACGTTTATCTAGAAAGTAGTTAGGAAAAAATTCCATAAATAAATTGTTATCTTTTTTTAATAACATGTAATTACAACCTTTTCTTTCTCTCTTTTTTCCGGGTGAAAAATATGTTGTTGGTGCAATTATAACCTTATATATAAATTCCTTTAAAAAAAACCTCGTATATAATTATCTATGTGACACCCTAAACCCCAAATACAAAATAAATTTATTCATTAGTTTTAAGAATTTCAATTTTAGAGGAACTAAATGCAAAATTTTATGCAATCAAAAATTTATTTAAGCCCTATTTTATTTTTTCTTAAAAGATTGGCTAAGGACCCTTTTTTCCTTTTGCTTTAAGATATCAAAAAGATATATATATATATATATATATATATATATAGCATTTTCTTTGCCATCGAAAATCATGATGTTTCTTTCCTTCCAAATCGATCAAAAAGTCGCAAACCAAATCAAGAACATAAATGACCGACGTGATTCAACGGATCAACAATATTCAACGGATCGACCAAATGAACTCCAAGACAATTTCGAACAAGTTTCCAAATAGAACCAAACATTATGCAACCTAAATATAAAAGTTGGGTTGTTTCCTCCTTACCGCAAACACTAACACATAATTGAGACTCATGAGGTATGATCTCGCGACAAAATAAATTCCCCTTTGTTGATAATCTATTCTGAAATAGTCGCCAAGCAAACACTGAGACCTTCAACGTGAACTCCTTTCTCCACAATAAGTCTGATGGAATGAAAGTGTGGAGGGAGTTCGCGTCAGTCAGAATACGGTATGCATTGACGCAGTCGGAAGCGGAGGCTAGCAAGCGTTAAACCTAGATTGAAAAGAAACAAGTTTGCAAGCGATAAACTTGTTAAAATAGGGTTCCGGAATCCACCAGAAATTGAGAAAACTCTATAAAATATTATTGAATTAATAAAAGTTGTCTCTTAGGCTACAACTATTAAGCTTAAATAGGAAAATAACAAAACCCTAATGGGCCAAAAATAACAAACTGAAAACAAAACAAACAAATGATAAAATTAGGTTGAAATACTATGGAAACTCTTGTGCATGAGTCTCCTCCACCTCTGAAGAACTCGAGCCCGAGTTCTTATTCTGATAAAGAGCTTCCCATGAATGTTGACTCCTCCAATGAACAAAGCGACCACCCTCCACGATCCCATTGAATGAAATTCAAAGAAGTTATGTCCAAACTAGTAGTATGAACTGTTCCAGCATCAAAACTATTTCCATTTCTCATCCCATTAGAGTTTTGTGCTTTGATTAGGATATACATTTTGATCTTTGGTGAACTCTGGTTTGGTGACATTCATAACGCTCAGATTCTTTGGCAGAAGCAAAATATTATTTTCCAAAATATCAGGTGCATAGGTGATGGGTACACGACCACGCTTAATGGGAAACCCATCAGCTTCCATGCTTTTGAAAACTTCAAGTGGTGTTTGAATCACATCAGAGGTAACATATTCCGAAGCATCAAATATTGACCATCATCTATTTCACGAATAACCATTATGGCACTTATCGAGCTTCCATTTTCTCCACTATTTCACAGTCAATACTCTGGGAATCATCTTCCTTAAATTTCACCCCCTTTCATTCTTGCAATATTGACTCCTAATCCCATTGTTGAATTGTGATTCGGAACTGAAAACAGAGCTTGCATTTTAGTAATAGCTTGAATACATCGCGATGCTCCAACATCATGCCTTCTAACCAAGTGAACGCGAACAACAGCTTGCAACTTCACTACATTCTTACTCTTTAGAAGTGCTCTCCGAACTAAATATCCTCTAATTGAAGCCTGGATGATTATCGCAGCAGATTCTGGAGGATTAACATCCATCGTACTCTCAATTTCGGTGATAATTATTTCTGGCATCTCTGAGCATGCATCGGAGGATAACCGCGGCTTCTTATTAGAGAAATATGTTGTACAAATCTTCTCATTGGTGGATTCCTTAATGTATTCTTCCATTGTGGCAACAAAACTATCAACAACATTCACGTTCGCTAGCTGACACTTAGTTACATTCATACCAAGCGACTTCTGATCAACGACACTCAAATTAACTGGCTTACCGCTAGCAATACCGACACCAAGTGGCTATCACTAGCAATATTAACATCAAGTGGCTTATTTTTATCAACATTAACATTATGATACCTTAGAATGTATGTTATCAAAACTGAATGTTTGGCAATATCTTTAACCGTCTTACGCAAGTTACCTGCAATTCTAAAAGCATGTCTCAAAAGGTCGGTCAAGGAATCCTTGTTGTAACAAAACGGACAACGATATATCGAATCGGAGATTTTAAACTCGTAATGATCATCCTTCAACTTGTTCAGATTCACGAGTTGTTGGAACAAAATGTGTTTTACAATGAACCTTAATGAGTTTTGATGATAACAAGGTATTAAAAATTGTCAATTGGTTATTACTAATTATTGTTCAAGTATACAGGACCAAATGCTAGTCAAGTAATTTCAATAGGTCTTGGAAGAACAATGGAAAGCAAAGGAATTCATAGCATCTGAAGAAAACTGCGTCTGAAGCTTGAAGTGCTCCTGAAGCTGAAGTGCATCTGAAGTGATGACGTCATCAGAAGCAGAAGCTCATCAGAAGCAAGGTTTTCATCAGAAGCGATATCATCACCAGAAGCTACATTTTATCCGTAAATTCAAACTGAAGATCCAAAGTAGATGTTTCTCATTTCAACATTATCTAAGAAGAACGAAGAATTGAAAGGGAGGTATCAACGGTCATTTGGATAGCACTGAGTATTTGTCCTTCGTTAACAGAGTTGACAAAGTACAAGTGTACAACCACTACCTCCACTACTCTGTTTTGTCCACGCTACAAGACAAGACAACAGCTATGCCTGCAGAATTTGTGCCTTCAAGATGGGAATGAATTTGAAGCTAATTCTTCAAAGGACTACACCCAAATCAGGCAAAGGATTACTGGTGAATGATCAAAGGATTCCAAACGACTCTTTAGACGTGCAAATCATCTCAACGTCTCTTTCACACCTCTATATAAAGGAGTGAAGACTTGAAGATTGTAGATAGAGATACACAAGTTAAAAAGTGCCAAAACTCTGTCAATTTGATTCTACAAAAGCACACTGAATTTCTGCACTGATTTGATACATCTTAGAAATTCAAAAGTCTAGAGTCTTTAACGTATTGTATTGTGAACACCACTGATTGTATATCAAGTGTTCAAGTCAAACTTATTTCATTGTATTTTTGTTTGATAAGAAGCCTCTTGCCTGCGTGCTTGAGCATTAGAAGACTCTTGCTTAGTGCTTGAGCATTGGAAGACTCTTGCGTGTGTGCTTGAGCATTTTTGAGAAGTCTCATACTTAGAGAGTATTGAGCATTTGTAATCTTTGTGATTATAGTGAAATCTCCTTGGAAGTGCAAGGGGGACTGGATTACTTCCATTTTGTGGAAGGAACCAGGATAACTGCTTGTGTCTTGCTTTTCTTTTCTCTGCTTTGATCTTTTCCGCTGCATATCTGATTCTGATCATTTCATCAGAAGCATTCACAAACTGCTTCTGAAGTTTTATCAGAAGAAGTATTTTTTAGAGAGAAAAAGAAAACACAATTCAACCCCCCCTTCTTGTGTTTTTTCTCACCTTCACGAGTATGTTCTAATTTTCGATACATAACAATAATATGGTTGTTATTACGAACCCTAATAACCGGAATTGATCCTCCTCCTCTGTTCGGATCATTTCTGTTGTTGTTACTGTTTTTTATCTCGTCAACCTTAGCTATCAACGTTGCCATCTGATCTGATAGTGCTTTGATGGCCGCAGTTAAAATCACGACCTGTTGATCTCTCATGGTTGGATTAAATTTAATTAGATGGAAACTTTAATTAAAAAGAAGAATGGTTGCGGCAATCATATACTACCTCCGGTCTTATTTATCAGAAAAAGTTAACTTTTTAGATTCATTCAATAATTGATGTACCTAGTTCAGAAATAGACCAAATACATCAACTATTCAATGAATCAAAAAAGTAAATTGTTTCTTATATATAGGACCGGAGGAGGTAGATTATAAGGGCACGACATAATGTTGAATTTCTAACCATGCAAATTCAATTCAAACAGCCACCAGCAAAATATGATACACAACAGCCAGCAATTCGATTGAAAAAAGAAAGTAATATGTAGCAGCACTTGAAATAAATGGACTTTGGATGAAGTTAATAACTTGAACGACAATTGAAATAGGGAATGGAAATTTAGAGGGACGACAACTTTAATTGAAAAGAAGGGAATGATAAAGAAGACTAAACTTTCCATTTAATTTTGATCACCTATAGGGC
Organism: Medicago truncatula; assembly: GCF_003473485.1. Lineage (NCBI taxonomy): Eukaryota > Viridiplantae > Streptophyta > Magnoliopsida > Fabales > Fabaceae > Medicago > Medicago truncatula. The sequence continues at coordinate 1,442,175 of NC_053048.1, read as the reverse complement.
CGTCCCTATGAAATAGAAGGCTCGGCTCTCTATTTAAAATAGATCCCCAATAAAATAAAAACGTAATTTTTTTGTGTAGCTAAGCTTTATTAAAAAATCAGAATCAGAAGAGCTTGTAAACATGAAACGAAATACAAAAAAATTAAGTGAAAGAGAGGTAGAATTTACAAACGGTGTCATTTGAATATGTCAATTATCCGTTGTGGGAAAGGGGAAAACGAATGGTTTATGTGAAAAAGAAATGATTGTTGTGATTCTTTCTATGAAATAACTTTTCAAATTGACTGATTAAGTCATTATACCAATTGGTAGTGGTTTGATAGTACCAAATTTATGTCCAGATAGGAGAACTAAAGTCTAGAAGAAACTCAAACGTGTAAAGAAGTAACATATATATTTTTATATTTAAGTGGGGTGGGTATTAGAGTTAATTTTTTCGGAGGCCCATAGATTTTGGAGGCCCGGCTTGATTGAGCACCTTGCACTCCCTCAAGGCCTGCCCGGCCTATGGCTGATCATGTTAGGAAAAGAACAGGAGAAACCTGCTCTGATACCAACTGACTAGTACGGAAGGATAGGCTAGCAAGCGCTAAACCTAGATTGAAAGGAACAAGTTTGTAAGCGATGAACTTGTGAAAATAGGGTTCCATAATCCACCAAAAATTGAGAAAAACTCTCTAAAATATTATTGAATGAATAAAAGTTGCCTCTTTGGCCTACAATGTTAAAGCTTAACTAGGGAAATAACAAAACCCTAATGGGCAAAAAAAAAACTGAAAACAAAACAACCAATAATAAAATTAGATTGAAATAATAAAATACTATGGAAACCCTCCTACATCATGCACCATTGACCGAATACCCACCAATTGGATCAGGACCCCAAGACCAAACATCATGAACATCACCCTACAAAGAAACAGTCAGCAGTAACACCCTACACTCATCTACCATCTCCTCCTCTCACGCTCATAATTTTCTCTTCCACTTCCAAGCCTCCCCTCCCTCACCCCACCCTAACGAAAATATTTGAGCGATAGGCGAGTCTTTATTTTCTGATAAATCAAATAAACGATGAAACTTGTCCCGAAGAGGAACATCACCCACCCACATATCCAACCAAAACAAAGCGGTGGCACCATTACCAACCTTAATGCGCAAATTATCAGTGAACCAGCATCCTTCACCCGCACCTACGCCATCACGGATGCCTGCTACCTCCCTCCACCACACTCATCCATCCCTACCACCCTCCTCCAACCTCCCCCAACAACCCCGTACCTCTCAACCAAGACTTTAAACCAGAGACCCTTTCAATTCACCGCCAGCCTCCAACACTACTTACCCAACAACGTTAAATTAAACTCTCTGATTCTCATAACCTCCAAAACACCAACTTCCATGTCCAAACAAATGGAAAAGAAAAATTTCTACTTTTCCAACTTGACAGGTGGGACTTAATACGATTAGCCATCGGTTCCCAAATATTCAATCGACGAGAATCTCCATCAATAGGGAGGCCCACATACAAAACAAACAATGTTGTAACCTTACAATTCAAAACCGCCGCAACTTTAGCTAACCAAGACCCACCAATGTTTATGCCAACTAACTCACTTTTGTGGAAATTAACCTTTAAACCAGACCTCGCTGCAAAAAGATGAAGGGTGACATGCATAGCTCGAACATTAGCCCAACTTCTTTCCCCCAAAATCAAAGTTATCATCCGTAAACTGAGGGTTATAAATAGTTAATGGCCGACCCCCTACTTTGTAATCACTAAAAATATTATTAGTATTAACAATAGACTCCATCATCACATGAAACCCCTCAACCACCAGAAGGAACAAGAAAGGTGAAAGGGGATCTCCCTGTCGCAGACCTCTAGCTAAAGTGAATTTCTCAGTGGGACTACCATTCAATAAAACAGTCGCAGTAGCAGTCCCAACACATTTTTTCATTCATTTCCTCCAAATAGTCGGAAACAACATCGTAACCATAATATCATCCAAATATTTCCAATCAACTGAATTGTATGCTTTCTTAAAGTCGACTTTAAATAAAAGCAATTCTTTTTTCAATTTTTTAGATTCATCAACTACCTAATTAGCAACCAGAATACCATCTAAAATTTGTATTCCTTTAATAAATGCTAAGGGCACTTTTTTGCTTTCCTCTTGTTCAAAAACTTTTTTGCTTTCCTTAAAAAAAGGACACTTTTTTGCTATTGTCCACATGTCAAAACAAATCAAGTTTTTATGGATGTATTAGTACAGAAATTCAAACATTGACCGCGGATTAGTAAGAAACCAAACATCCCCTAATTCGAACATAAAACTAAGAATACTTGCAAGCATCTATGAAGGAGATGAATCATAGTCCTCTTAAACAATGAATTGATTCGGTTTTGGCAAAATCGAAAATCCACTATGAGATAGAAATAGCTAAAACACTGAAATAATATAATGGGTGCCTTTGATTTGCTAAAAAATAAAGGATAGGACAAAACAACTTCAGTTGTCCAGTGTTTGATTTGTAAAATTGTTTCATGTACAGGACAAACTGGAGGCAAGGGACATGACAAAAGCTGATATTTTTGTCCCTCATCAAACCACATCACAACTTTTTGTCTCACGTACAGGTTGTCAAAAATACAAAAATAGCATTTCGTACCCAAAAATTGTATAAAACAAAAAATTATTCAATGCCATAAAAATTTGTCATGTGTTGTTCTACCTTCTGATGTGTTGTTCTATCTTATATTGTTATGTCCAGTACTTGCGTTTGGTTCCTATTTAAAATATCTCTCTATATGGGAATTCGGGTCAGACATAGAGGAGGACCTGAAATATGTTAGTTATCCCAGCAACAATGAATTACATGAGTAAATGACCCAATACTTGCAGTGAATCCGGTGTTTTAAAAACCCGAACCGGTAGTCGATTCGGCCAAAACACTGGGTCATTAGGTCAATGGTTGGATCAATTGGTCATTGATCGGACCGCATAACTATTAACCCAATCTTTATAAAAAAATATGATGATATAAATTTCATAATATAAAAGTTAAATAAACTTTTTTTATAAAAAAATTAATAAAATTTCACACATTTAAAAAACACAAAAACTTCATAATCTTCGTCATTATTTTCTTTTTGATTCACATGTATATTTTGTACCATATACTCTGAAGTCCAGATACTTCAAAATGGATGATGAACATTATCCCCTGTGTATCTTGCACTGATACATGCTTGATACTTCTCGATACGTATCAGGAGAGTATCCGAATATGAAATTTTATTTTTTTAAAAAAACAATTATGCGATACTTTTCAGATACATCTGGGATAAGAGCGATAGGAGGTGGAAAACTGATATGTGCGGGCTACCTGATGTTTCTATCATATTTGGTATATATGTAATTGACTAAGTAATGATGTTTTCTATTTAGGATATATCACATATGTAATTGACTAATTTTCGCTTTCTTTATTATTAATATTAGTTACATTTATATTTCTATTGTTGTTGTCGTCTCTTTCATCTCTCTTTGTTTGTTTGAGAACGATGAAATTGTTGATTGTTGTGTGAAGGCAATTTCATTGTTGTGCCTTATCCTTTTTCTATTTTGTTTGGTCTGGGTTTTGCACCAATTTTTTTGCTTTTGAGTTTTAGTCCATATTTTGTGTTTTGAGTTTTAATATGTAGTTTAAATTTAATTTTTTATTGAAGTATATCCAAGCCGTATTGTATCTTATATTTTAAAATTTTCCCGTATCGGTGTCGAATCGTATCATGTATCTGGGCTTCATAGACCATATAATAAAATTATAACTTATTTAAAATATTATTGCATCATATTTTCTAATATATATGTTGCTTTCAACTAATTACCGAATATATATCAAATCATATTCACATTAACAAGAAAAACTAATTGAAAAATATATTTTATAATTATCAAATAAATATGTGAGATTTTATTTTTTTAAGAATATGAGAGATATTCATATCATATAGTAATAAATGTATTAAACATGTAACATAAACGCTTCTTTTTCAAATAATGACAATCGAGTAGGTATTGGCATATATATTAGAGACGAGGAAGGCGCCAATATGTATTCAATGTCTTTGGCCTCATCAAGAATGTTCAACTTTCCTAATCATCCATTCCATCCTTTCGTCCGTTCTCTTATGCAAGCTAACCTTGGAACTCTAATTTCTAGGGACTCCAATTCTTGCCTATCACATTTTCATTCCATCAATGTTTCACGCCCACATCAACATCAACTGCCGTATTCTTTTTTCTTCTAGGAACTCCAATATTTGTTTCTCTAGCATGTAAATTAATCTTGGAACAAGATAGTACCTCCAATGGCTATTGTGCTTTACCAATAAGTGAACCACTAAAACACAAACCAACTTACAAAAGGATTATTTTGTCCTATTTATACGTATGATGAAGGAAGGCTGGTTATATATATACTTTTGTTGTAGTTTCCATGCTTGCTCTCCATTACTATCTTCATCACTTTTTGTTATTTGCTCTCCAACTGCCGCGTTTTGTTTTGCATGTGTTATCTCTAAAGAGTTATCCACGGAGAAGTTGATGTTCTTGAAGGGTCTATATTGTGAAGAAAGTAACGATTGAATTTTTTTTGGCAAAGAAGCTTAAATGTGTTAGCATTTAAGGCTTGAATTATAATGTATATTGGATGATGAATGCTTCTAAAATAGATAACTTATGTTCATTCATAGTTGGTTTGTTTATTATGGAGTATGTTTATGGGATAGGATTTGGCTATCTATTGGTTATAAAACTACAATTGATTTTTCCGTCTCCATTAATTGTTTGTATTAAAAGTACATTTGTGCTTGCTATTTCCTAGCTAACTTTGATGCGAACAAAAAAGAGTCGAAATGAAAGTTGATTGTGCTGTTTTAGTGATGTGTTTATAACATGTGTCAAAATACAAAGGTGTTGTTCATTTTATTATTTTTTATAGAGCATAATCAGGTTCAAATCTATGGTTAAAATCAGTGTTAATTGTTAAATCATTGGCTTTAACAACATGTCGTTCGATCTTTTAAACTGTTGTTATTATTCTTAATATTAGGCACATATTGTGCTATGAGTATATATATATATATATATATTTTTTTAGGAATGTGCTGTGAGTATTAGAATGAATTTTGAAATTCTTCTTATTTTTGTGTGTGTATAGTATATACTTCAGATGAAACTTTATCAAACAAATTGATACAGCCAAGTGATAAGTTGGAACGATAAAGTGTTATGCAATATTCCATGAGGATCCGGTACGGTTTGCGGGTGGGTCATGCAAGTAGAAGATTTCCTTCTAACCATTGTACATTATTGTGTGAGAACCTTATTGCTTGAAGGAATAAGAAGTAAAGTGTAGTTGATTGATCAATCGTTGAGGAAAAATATAGAGTTATGGCACTAGGAATTTGTGAGCTATTATGGATGAAACAAGTGTTGGAATATATATTTGAAGATACAATGTGAAGTTCAATTGGAGTTTTGGTTCGACAAAAATTGGGGTATGATTTTGGATAACATTCCCTTGCATCGATCGTGTATGAATTGGAAAATTGGGGCACAATTTTGGAAAGGGAAATGTTAACAAGTGTCCCTGAGACACTCTTTAAGGACTATAAGTAGTATGTATTTATAAAAAAGTGTGTAATCAATGCATTGGAAATCGAAACATTTAACTTTTTTAAAAAATAATTACTAATTTTGGAATGCTTAAAGAGTGTCCCGGGGACACTTGTAACAAGACCCTTTTGGAAAACACATCAAAGGAGAGTTTTGCGAGCAACTTGAGTGAGTCTTGGAAAACCAAAAGAGAATATTTTTGGGAAATCAAAGGATATGGATTGGTTCTCTTTTGGGGGGTTAGATTCTAGAGTTGAAAAACAATTGGGAAACACCTTTGGTGAGTGAAATCATTGAGTCTCTTGTTCATGGAATGAGATTGGGAAAAAGGTAGAAATTAGGTTTTGTCTTGGAGAACTTGTTGAAGCGAATTTCTTGTAACCCTTTTTTGTATCTCTTTGTAAGGAACTTGATCTCTTTCCCAAAGTAGGTCAATGATAGACCGAACTAGGTAAACGGTTGTTTGGCGTTGCTCTTTTTCTCTATTCTCTTTATCTTGTTTCTTCTTTTGTTCGATTGTGGTTTTGCTTTACACTTAGTTTTTAGATTAGATCTAAAATTGTTGTTGTTGCTTGTGGTTATTAGTTTACATTGATACTTCACCACAAATCTAAATTTCATTGGTGTAAGATTTGAAGTTACCGAATTCACAACAGAACTGACAACTACAGCTTATGTTCCTTTTGGGCATCAACAGACAAATGTGTTAACAAAGAGTTTTCTGTCCGACAGAATGATTCAACCTTTTTACTTGCAAGCTTGGAATAATTTATATCCACTCACTAAGTTGAGAAGGAGTGTTATAAATAAGGGTCTTGTTAACCAGTGCTTCTTGGGCATTGGTTAAGGAATCCATGAATAGAAATTTTGTCTTGGAAACATAAGGTCTCACTTTTGACTAAATAACGATTACATTACTTTTTTTGTGAAAACTTTCTTGTTTTGGATGCTTAACCATTGCCTCTGGGGGCACGGTTTAGCATTGCCCTATAAATAAATAGCAAACTCTGAATAGTAAAATCTGGTTTTTGGCTCTTGTATCATTTTGATTTACTCTTTTAAATATTTTCACCAATGCAGAGAGCCTTACATTTTTTCAGCTAAGGTATTATCAAATGTGAAGAACTTAAAATGTTATTCATGATGGAAGTTATAGAATAGGAAATACAAACATGATTGAAAAGCCAAACAAAAGGATTATCTACTAACAGATGAAGACTGGACAATTAAAGGGCGTAGGGTCAATAGGTTTTGTGAGCAAGTCTACCACTTGATCGACTGCGGAAATAGGCAGTAAGATCACGCAACAACTTTGGTTGAAACTTTTTCCCTAAAATTATGACGGTCAATTTCGATGTATTTTGTCCATTCATAAAAGTTCGAATTGGCTGCAATATAGTGAGTAAATTGGCTGTCATTCAGAAGGTAAAAGCGAAGACCTAGTATTTAGCGTATGAAAATAACTTTGAGACCGTGGATTGCTTTTTGGAGCGTCAACGATATGCAGTTCATAATTTCTGCTCAAAAAAGTTTCTTGTAAAGATGTACTGATTGTGCATAATTTTGGTGAAAATGAGAAAGAATTATCTGGAAATGTAATTTATCTTTCTTTAATATCATACTGTTGGTTCCTTTGTTAGTTAAAATTTCAAGTTCAAGACATTACAAGGTAAGCAACATATCCTACTAATTTCAGAATGAATAAAAGTACCATTTCATTTATTAACTCTTATCCATACATTTGCATTTGAAATCCGAAAGCGTAAATCGAAAAACAACGAAAAATGTTCTTCCAGTGGCAGCAGAGAGTGATTAAATACTCAAACTTAGTAAACTTCAGGTGTGTGTGCAATGAAACTGATGCATTGAACTTGACGAACGTTGTCGAATCCGATGATACGGACAAAGGCATTAGGGTAAGCAACAACAACTTCATCAAGCTCCTTCAACACTTGAGAAGCATCAGTTGCTCCAAACAAAGGCAACTTCCACATTGTCCAGTAACGTCCGTCATAGTATCCTGGTGAACTGTGGTTCTCACGGTACACAAATCCTTTCTGCAAGTAGATTAACCATGACAAACCAATTAACCATCTAAATTCAAAACTATATATATGTTCATTGAAAAGGCATTGAAAATAAATTAAAACTAGACCTCGGTCTCGAATTCCAAGCAAGCAACCCATCCCTTCCTTATAAGGTATTCAACTTCTTTGGCCAATTGTTCTCTGGTCAATGGTGGAAGGTATGAAAGTGTCTCAAACTTCTTCTTGCCAATAGGAGGCCACACCTAAAATTGAACAAAAGGGTTAACAAACTTGTGTGCATTTCTCAATGAATCTATAAGCTATTTTCATATAATCTATAAGCTGTTTTCATAAACTATCCTACTATCCTGAAGAGCTTATGAAAATATAAGATGAAAACAGTTTACAGACATGTCATAAATTGTTTCCATTATGCTAATAATAAACTAAAATAGTAGGCCTATTATTTTTCTCACCTGCATGCAGTTTACTCTTCCACCATTGCTTGTAATAGAGGTAATGTCCTTGTTGACCTTTGTAACTGGGAAGCCAGCCATGGACTTGAGTCCAACGAATGGAGCCACCGCGCCGGATTGTACCGAAGAGGCGCGGTTAACTGTAGTCATAGCTGAAGAGGAAATCATAGAGGAAGCCATTTTTTTTCTCCCTTACTTAGTTCACTAGTAATGTAAGATATACTTCTGCTTGAATTTCAAAGCCTATACTCAAACTTGCTATATATAATGTCTTTATTTTTGTATTTCCAATATTATGGTTCTAAAAATTGTGGTAACTGGTTGCTGCATAATACAATTTTGTTTGATTGTGAAAATGATAAACATTGCAGCCATTAACCACACAACAAGATTGGAAATTTTTGTGGTGCCTTATCTTTAGCCACCAATATGAAATTGCCACGTGTAGTTGTGTGACTATTAATGCTTCCATAAATATAAACCACTTGACCAAAAAACTAAAAATATCAATCGTGTATGGTACTAGTTTTTTTTTCAGGCTTTGGCTCCTCATAGGGATAAAGAATAAGTGTATCATATTTATAGCAATCGGTTTGTGTATACATTTATTTGTAGAAAATGTCAAGACTCACAAATCGATGATGAGTTGTATTACTTTGACAAACAAATTTGACATCAATTAGATGGTTAACATGGTTCAAATATGTGGTTAGTTTTTTGGGTGTAACAAACTGCAAAGATGTGGTTAATTATATTTGGTAGCAATCTATTAATCATTAAATGAATACAATTAGCCATCATTTTTAAGTGTTTAAATACACATATACTACACATAATTAATCATCCAAATTATGTTAAAATATACACGGTTTTCTAATGGTAACCAAAAAAACTCATTTGGGGTTGACCTTGTGGTTAATTTGTGATCTTGGAATTTGTTTCTCTCAAAGTTTCACGTTCGATCCCCCCTTGATGTCAGTTTCGGTGGACAAAGTCATATCGAGTAAGACATTTCCTTCCTTCAAAGCTAGTTTTCTGATTATAACATTGAATTAGAACAATTTAATTTTAATTTCTAAGTAGGAACGTGAGCATATAGTGGTTGTATAGGTCCAGAAAAAATGCAATAAAATTACAACTTCATTCTTTTCCTTTATTTTATTTCCTAGGTTATCAAAGGTGGAATATGAAAAGTAAGAAGAACTTAATAGTGGAGGTAGGGTTTCCCTTGAGATTTTGGATGCTCTATATGATCTGAGATTTTTTTTTTCTTTTCTTCGTAATCATTTAAATTTATCATCTTTGCATTTATATCTGCAAAATTATTGATCATCCATCACTTCACAATCAACATTCTTAGAAAAATGCAGCAAACACCCCAGAAGGGGAAATTGTGGTGTAAAAAAACGCATATTTAAGATTATATAATCTGAATGTCATAAAAATGTTCGAATTATATAATCCGAAAGGTATTAGAATAGAAATAGAGTTTGTTTTCACTCTAATACATACAGATTACATAATCATTTGATATAAACATGCATTTGTGAATAAATAAAATATTATAATGAAAAGATAAGAAACAACACAATTTTCAAAAATAATATTAAAAACAAAATATTTGTAGGATACAAAACAAATATTTAAACATCAAATTAAAAACATCAAATTTGTTCAAAATACTATTACAAGACCATAAAACTACGGGATAGTCCTAAGACCTCTACCACGCCTACAACGATAAACCCGCCCTCCATGAACCTTCTGCAAAATTGATTCCAAACTCGCCTATAGTGGTCCCTCTCTCCATATATCATACATCATTATACATAGCACAAATAAAGTTTCAATTGATTCTCTTCTTCATATACATAGTATCCTTATTGACAACATGCATAAGATTAATCCATTTCAATTCTAGTTCAAAATCATTTGTTGTATATTTAAATTATTTTTAGACTTAAACGCACTTTTGCCTCCCTAACTTTACATTAGTTGCAATTATGTCCCCTTATTAAAAAAAAACACATTTGAGTCCCTTAAGTTTTCCCTTTTTACAACTTTTAATTTTGATCATTAAAAATCAACCATTCAAGATGGTAGAAGGTCAAGATCGCCTGAAACTTGCTAAACAAAATACCCCGCTTATTTTTATTGTCCTAAATGGTTGAGTTTGAATGATCAAAATTGAAAGTTGCAAAAAGGGGGAAACTTAGGGGACTGAAATGTGTTTTTTTTTTAATAGGGGGTCAAGATTGCAACTAGTTTAAAGTTAGGGGGTCAAAAGTGTGTCTAAGCCTTATTTGTATTATTGTCTTTTCCTTAGGTTATACATAAAAAATAAAATAAAATAAATCTTGTCTTTTTTTTCCTCAATATACTAGCCGAAAAGAACAAGGTTTTGTTCATAACGAAAGCAATTGGAATTGGAAAAAATAATTTTTTTCATCTACCTAAGTACTTGATTCCTCTTTGAAATCATCAACTCAGATAAAATTCAAGTCTATACGGGTCTTGACCTTTCGCCAACAAGGTATTAGAGTATGAACATTGTTCGATTCGACATCACATATTAGGCGTCAGCAATAATTAGGATTATGATTTCATTGTGATTGATTTTTGAAACAACAATAACATTTTGAACAAAATTCAATGATTGGGTCATCAACTAATATTTCAATGTAAGAACGTGACCCTCCTACAATAATGGTTAGATGTCCATTTTTCAGCTATGAATATAGAGTTTCAGGCATGTGTTTGCAAAAATTAATCATAGGGAAATCATATATGTATCATTGATGATGCATAATATGTGATGTGAAATCGAACAACGTTCAAATTATGGTACCAAGTTGGTGTCAAGTCAAGATCTTAATAAATTTGAATTTTATTTGAATTGATGGTTTCATAGTGGAAATGAGTACCTAAGTAGATGAAAAGTATAGTTTTTCAAGTGTTAATTGTACCCGTTATGAACATAACCTTCTTCTTTTCAGCTAGTGAGGAGGAAGCGAACGCCGTGAGATTTTTTGATGTAAAACCTGAAGAAAAAAAATTAAAAATCAATTCAAGACTACAACAAATAATTTTGAACTAAAATCGAAATGCATTAATCGAGAAAAGGGTTGATTGAAACTCTATCGTAGAGTGAGACCTCCATTTTTGAATTGGAAATTGCTTAGTATCACGAGACCATACATCGTGATTGTCTCACAACGATATTTCATTGGCCACCCACCCTTGTATTTCGCCAAAATGCATGCTTAGAACTTTATCTCTTATCGGGACATATAGCACTACTCTTTTGCTTAAAACTATTATTGTTTGAGATGAATATGACCTCAATTGTGCTATATATACATCTATCGAGAAAACATGGAATAAATTTTTGTTTGACTCAATCGTATAAAATAAATGTAAATAAAAAGTATTATTTTTTTTCGGTCAAAATTAAAAAGTATTTCGTTTTTCTAGAGAGTATTTTTCAAAAAATTCCATAAATAATCGTTACCTATCATCTATCTATCTATCTTCTATACTATCTTGAATTCTAAACTTCGATTAACCTTAGACTTCTATTGTTCCTGTGTGGCATCTCTAAAAAATCTCCTCATCCTTTCTTAAAAATTTGCCACTTTTCATATTCTTATTCTCTCAAATTTATCAGTTATGTACAACCTCCATTATATGAATTTAATATATAATGATAATAACCTCCGAGAGAACTCTATCATTTTTAATCACTAAAGAGGAGGTTGTTATATCCCTGAATTCCATGAAGCCTTATAAGGCGCCGGGTCCATATGATTTCCAATGCATTTTCTTCAAACAATATTGGCATATAGTTGGGGACGATATTTTTAGTCTTGTCAAATCGGCCTTCCACCACTTATAAACATTTTAAACTGATCAGCCTCTGCACTATTGTCTACAAGATTATCACTAAAGTCTTACTCCATCTTTTAAGACCGATTCTTGATATTATTATTGGTCTCTACCAAAGCAACTTTCTTCCAGGCAGAAGCACTTCTGACAATGCCATTGTTTTGCAGGAAATCTTTTATTTTATGAGAAGGTCTAAAATAAAAAGGTTCTGCTGCTTTCAAACTTGATCTTGAGAAATCTTTTGATATTTTCAACTGGGACTTCCTCAAGAGTACTCTTCAAGATTTCAGTTTCTCTACTATCACAACCAATCTTATCATGCATTGCGTTGCCTCCTCCACTTTCTCTATCCTCTCGAATGGGAAAAAGATGTCTCCCTTCAAGCCTACTCATGGCCTCATACAAGGTGATCCACTCTCACCATATCTTTTCATTCTTTGTATGGAAAAACACTCAATTTCCATCAACAACGTTGTCCTCCGAGGAAACTGGGAACCCATCCACATCACCAACTTAGGGCCGAAGTTGTCCCATCTTCTTTTTGCGGACGGCGACCTCCTTTTTTCTAAGGCAAGAAATTCTCAGCTAAGAGTCTTTTCTAATTTATTTGACCGCTTTAGTCATGCTTCAGGATTGAAAATTAATTTGTCCAAGTCTAGAGCTTTCTATTTCTCAAACATTCCTCAAGTTAAGATTAACAAGCTGACATCTATTTCAGGAATTAGAAGCACTATTTCTCCTGATAAGTATTTAGGCTTCTCTATTCTGAAAGGAAGGGTGAAAAGGAATAATTTCTATTTTATTATTGAGAAAATGCAAACAAGATTGGTATCCTGGAATAATAGATTGTTGAATAAACCTGATAGATTAACTCTTCTTTCTTCTATTATTTCCTCCATTCCATCTTATTACATGCAGATTAGTTGGTTTCCTCAATCCATTTGTGAAAACATTGATCAAACAACTAGAAATTTCATTTAGAGAAGTACAAATGATAAAAGCATTCATTTAGTAGGTTGGAAAAAGATTTCTCGTCCTAAATCTCTTGGTGGCCTTGGAATCAGATCAGCTAGGGAGGCGAATACTTGCCTTTTAGGAAAGCTAGTGTTGGACGTGATTCAATCTTCTGGCAAACCTCCTCTCAAGCAACTGATAGCCCCAACGGCTCTCCCACTTCGTCCTCCATCATCAAAGCTAAAAATGTTCTTAAAGCATGATATGTCTGGCGTGCTGAGTCTGGGTCTTCATCCTTTTGGTTTAGTCAATGGACAACTCTTGGAATTCTTGGGTCTCTTGTTCCTTATATAGATATTCATGACATTCAGCTTACGGTTAAATATGTTCTCTCGGCTAATGATCCTCACACGCATATTCTCTATACCCAGTCATCTCATACGACCTCTGACCACATAAATCACATCCACGCCAATTTCAATTATACCGTGGAAGATACTTACATTTGGAACAACCAAAAGAATGGCACTTATTCTCCCTTAAAAATGGTTGTATAGGTCCATAAAAAATGCAATAAAATTACAACTTCATTCTTTTCCTTTATTTTTTTTTCCAAAGTTATGAAAGGTGGACTATGATAAGTAAGAAGAACTTAATAGTGGAAGTAGGGTTGTCCTTGAGATTTTGGATGCTCTATATGATCCGAGAAATTTTTTTCTTCGAAATCATTTAAATTTATCATCTTTGCATTTATATCTGCAAAATTATTGATCATCCATCACTTCACAATCAACATTCTTAGAAAAAATGCCAGTAAAAAGAGAGATCACTTGATTGGAAAATCACCTCTCAACTTTGTGGTACTCGGTTCGATACTAGCATCTCTCGAAACATTCTTAAAAAAAAATTAGAAATTAAAGCAGGACAACTTAATTTAATCGATTACTGTCCCCAACCTTTACATACAACGTCTTTTATCATAGGACTAAAAAATTAATAAGAGATTATTGGTGCCCTTAAAAAATAGGTGCATGTCGTCGCACCATCTGAACTTGCTCAAGACCATTACCGGATAGACGTTACCTTGAAGTTTTAAGTCTTGTTTATTAGGTTATATTAATTTCTGATCTATTTATCTTCAGCATTATTTATAATCTTCAAGAATCTCTCACTTTTTCTAGGATTTATTGAAAAATTAAAACATGTACACTTCTATAAGTTATAGCTGGTTTTGGCTCTTAGTATCATTTCCTTTTACTTTTTGAAATATGTCCACTTTACTCATGAATAAAATCACCAATATAGAATGCCTTGCATTGTTTAAGCTAAAGTTTTAGCTAAGGTATTATTGTTGTGGATTAATTCAACTACAAAGTAGTAGTTAGTTACAACTAGTTTGTTAGAGAAGTTGGTGGTTAGTAACTAACAAGTTGGTTTGTATTTGTTAGTTTACTTGTGATTCAAGTAATTAGAAAAGTCTTTAAATACTTGTAATTGTATCCCATGTATTCATTCATTCAGTTTTCATAATCAATATAATTCACTCATAGTGTTTCTTTCAAATTTAGTCCCTTCATTTAGTTCCTAGGAGTGCAAGAAACACATCTTGCACTAACAATTTAGTCCCTTCATTTAGTTACTAATATATGAGTATTGTATATTTAGAACTTTCAGGTAGGCAAGTAGACAATTAAAGTGGGTAGGTTCAAGATGTTTTGTGAGCAGGTCTGCCACTTGATCGACTGCGGAAATAGGCAGTCGACATTGCAAAAACTGCGGTTGAAACTTTTTCCATAACAATGTGACGGTCAATTTCAATGTATTTTTTCCATTCGTAAAAGATGGAATTGGCTGCCATATAGTGAGTGAATTGGCTGTTACTGCATGAGGAAGATTAGAAAATAAAAAATAAATGGAAATCATGCTGAAGGTATGCAAGGAATTGCAATTCCCAACCAGTAAAAGCTAAGGCCTAAAATTTAGCGTATGAAGATGAGTTTGAGACCGCGGATTGCTTTTTGGAGCGCCAGCGATATTCAGTTCATAATTTCTGTCAAAAATATTTCTTGCAAAGATGTACTGATTGTGCATAATTTTGGTAAAGATGAGAATGAATTAGGTGGAAATGCAATTTTTTTTTCTTTAATATCATACTATTAGTTCCTTTGTTATTTAAAGTTTCAAGTTCAAGCCATTACAAGGAAAACAACATATACTACTAACTTGAGAATGAAAAAGGTACCATTTCATTTATTAACTCTTATCCATACATTTGCATTTTGAAATCCGAAAGCGAAAACCAAAAAACAAAGGAAGACATTACAATCAGAACAAATTGAGAGAAAAAGATGTTCTTCCAATGGCAGCTGAGAGTGATTTAACACTCAAATTTAGTAGACCGCAGGTGTGTGTGCAATGAAACTGATGCATTGAACTTGACGAACGTTGTCGAATCCGATGATACGGACAAAGGCATTAGGGTAAGCAACAACAACTTCATCAAGCTCCTTCAACACTTGAGAAGCATCAGTTGCTCCAAACAAAGGCAACTTCCACATTGTCCAGTAACGTCCGTCATAATATCCTGGTGAACTGTGGTTCTCACGGTACACAAATCCTTTCTGCAAGTAGATTAACCATGACAAACCGATTAACCATCTAAGTTCAAAACTATATATATGTTCGTTGAAAAGGCATTGAAAATAAATTAAAACTAGACCTCGGTCTCGAATTCCAAGCAAGCAACCCATCCCTTCCTTATAAGGTATTCAACTTCTTTCGCCAATTGTTCTCTGGTCAATGGTGGAAGATATGAAAGAGTCTCAAACTTCTTCTTGCCAATAGGAGGCCACACCTAAAATTGAAAAAAAAGGGTCAACAAACTTGTGTACTTTTGCCAACAAATCTATAAGTGCTTATGAATAAGTTATTTCTATAACAATTGACAAAAGAAAGTCAAACTTTTTTCACATAATCTATAAGCTGTTTTCATAAACTATCCTGAAGAGCTTATGAAAATATAAGAAGAAAACAGTTTACGGGCATGTCATAAATTGTTTCCATTATGCTAATAATATACTCAAATAAACTAAAATAGTAGGCATGTTTTTTCTCACCTGCATGCAGTTTACTCTTCCGCCATTGCTTGTAATGGAGGTAATGTCTTTGTTGACCTTTGTAACTGGGAAGCCAGCCATGGACTTAAGTCCAACGAATGGAGCTACCGCGCCGGATTGTACCGAAGAGACGCGGTTAACTGTAGTCACAGCTGAAGAGGACATCATAGAGGAAGCCATTTTTTTCTTAGTTCACAAGTAAAACACACTTCTACTTGAATTGCAAAGCTTCTACTAAAACTTGCTATATATAATGGTTTTTATTTTTCTATTTCCAATATTATGGTCTTAATATTGTGGTAATTGGCTACTGCCTAATACCAACTTGTTAGATTTTGAAAATGATAATCATTGAACCTATATTAACCACACAAGAATGGAAATTTGTGTGTTAGCCTTATCATTATAAACCAATAGGACAGTGCCATGTGGATTTTGCCCCACAAATCTTATCTCCTCCTAAGAAATGTGTAAATGTGTGATGGTGGTCATGTAGATATTTTGGTCATCCTTGAAAGTTCCACTGTAGTATGTTGGCCTCGTGGAATTTTGTGACTATTACTTTACAAAATATTTATCATGTATGGGTAACATTTGTTCCTGTCCAAGCTTTTGGATTCTCAGGGAGGAAAAATATTAGTAAGAAAAAAAAATATCAATAAAATGAACCCTTTCAACTGACAGTCTCTTATCCGTTTTGTTGGGTAGTTGAGAATGTGCCTACTGCCTCCTATTCACAATTAGATGAGAAATTTCCAAGTAAATAGCAAAATATAAGGCATGTGAAGCCATACATAGTTGAAAATGAAATCATCTCCCATTAACACGTATTTTCATATAGACACATGAAATAAAATAAAGTAAAAAATATTAAATAATAGGTCAAATAATACTACGTTTGGTCTTTTAGTTTGACATAATTTCTAAGTTAGTCTTTTAAGTTTCAAAAGTTTTAAATAAATCATTTTAGTTTGACAGAATTTCCAACTTATAAGTCCTTTAAGTTTCAAAAGTTTCAAATAGGTCATTTTAGTTGATAAACCATTTCACCGTTACCCCAATTGTCAGTTAATAATTATATTATGTTGATGTAGTCGTTAAGTTGTTGACTTTGATCAAAACGCTGCCTTTTAAAAGTTTCAGAGTGTCAAAACGTTACGTTTAATGATCACTCTAGCAATATAAATGTCGTTTAATAGTGCTAGAAAGACATTTATTGTTTTAAATAGCTGTCTTTCTAGCACTACAAATGATCATTTGTGACCATTAAACGTAACGTTATGACACCCTGGAGCTTTTAAAAGGCAACATTTTGATCCAAGTCAATAATTTAACGACTACATCAGCATCAGTTAAACGGAGACTGACAGCAGGGGTAACGGTGAAATTGTAACGCCCACTTTCGTTTAATCGTTTATTTAATCGAGTTTAGGAGATTATATTATAATTATATAATATATGCATGATTTTGGTATGTTTTGATGATTTGATCGATGACGTGATAAGTTATGAGTTTTGGAAGATTTGATAAGGATATGAGAATTATTTTATTGTTAAATAAAATAAGGATTTGAAAATAATATAAAATATTTAGTTGAGGGCTGTTTTGATATTTTAGATAGTTTTGGGGGAGAAAGTGAGATAAGATAAGTAATTAAGAAGAGGTATATAAAGGTTAGACCTAGTTTTAGAAAAACATTGTACGTACGACTGTTTTGGAGAAAAAGGGAGAAAAAGCCAAGTCTAGAGAAACCAAGGAAGAGTGCTGCGATTTTCTTCAAACAAGGTAAGGGTGAGACTAATAATTCAATAACGTTGATTGCTGTAATTCTGATGATTAATTGACAAAGTTGGGATTGATTTAGAAAAGTTTTGGAATTAGGTCAAAACCCTAAAAATTGATGATCAAACGGTAAAACTTGTTTAGGTTGATGTAGAGACCATCCTTTAACCTTAGAACATGTTTAGGATGGATTATGGAATCAAAATTAGGCTTTGAACCATGTTGTTTGATGGATTTTCGAGAAAACCCGTAGTCTGCCTGTGCTTATGTTCATCGCTCGCCACGGCGAGTGATGATCCTCGCCTCGCGAGTGATGACCTTCATCGCTCGCCACGCGAGCCCTTTCCCTTCGCCTCGCGAGTTGTTTGGTGCAACTCGCCATGGCGAGCAACCCTTCCTCGCCTCGCGAGCTTAGGCAGAGAGCATGTCATACTTTGTGTTTCGACCTTTTTAGTTGGACTTTGAGTGCCTGAACATGCCTAGTATTTATTAGGAATGAATGTAGGATCAGAGGGAACCCAGAACAAGTTTATTTTGGGAGTTGAGTGGTACTCGCCATGGCGAGTGAGAACTCTCGCCTCGCGAGTTAGCCCAGAATGTAGTTTGTTGAGTGTAGTGCGATCTGTGTCGCACGTTTTGACCAAGAGTGAACCCCTAATTGGTAACGAAACCTAATGATGAAGTCTAATGCAATCTGTAAAGCCTTTAAGACATGTTGTAATTAATTGAACATGATTATTGTATTGTGCAATTGTGTAAGATATGAAGTTTAATTATGATGCAAATGAATTGCTATTGATATAATGATATCATTCTGTTATGTAACTTGATTATGCTGTTGCTGCTGTTATTTAACTAAGTGCATGATGATTGTATGTAATGAATAAGATGACATTTAGCTCCAAATTATTGGATGCATGTTGATTACGATGATTACGTGTTTTGTTGTTAAGAGTTCATGCATAGCATATCATTGAGCTTAGTCCTCACCACGTTTATTAGGAGCTTTGTCCTCCGCACGTTTTATAGGAGCTTTGTCCTCCGCACGATTAAAGTATATTAATACTTATGATGACGATTGGTACCACATGCATATAAGGAGTCTAAGAGCATTGTCACATTGTCATGATTAAGATGCCTTGTTGATGATGATTGAATACGTGATTACGTGATAAGTGTTTATCAATTATGTGATTTTGTTCATGATAATTGGATATATGATTATGTTATAACTGTTTAGCAATTATGCAATGTTATTTAAGGAATGATTATGATGTTAATTTATGATTCGCAATTACATTGATTAATGTTATTTGATTATGAAATCTCACCCCTTCTGCTTGAAAATGTTGCCCTTCGTATGGGTAACTTGCAGGTGATCGTGCTTAGTGTGCAGTTTGCTTTCGTGAGTTGGCCTTGCCTTCACTGTGTCGTCTAGGTCGCTCTGATACGTAACGGGATGGGGTTTAATGTTATACATGCTTCATTCTCTTACGTGACTATCATGTTTATGTTTTATGATGTTGAACAATTATTATGTTTTGTTAAGTTGATTTAACTCATTTGAGATATTTTGACGGGGCCTACGTGCTAAACTGATTTATGACTTCTGAACTAATATTCCGCTGCTATATTAAGATATTTTGTGAAGGTTAAATTATTATTTAACTGTTTTTGGATTACGTTACTATGTGATATCCCATTTATGGTTTTTACTCTGATAAATGTTTAAGAAATTTGTATATTGGGAAAACGGGGTGTTACAGAAATAGTTTATCAACTAAAAGAACTTGAAACTTTTGAAACTTAAAGGACTAACTTGGAAATTATGTCAAACTAAAAGGATTTAATTGAAACTTTCGAAACTTAAAGCACTAACTTAAGAATTCTGTCAAACTAAAAGGATCAAAAGTGAAATTTGGCCTAAATAATACTCTTTCAATTTTGTTTTAAAATAAATGTCGGCATAAAATTTTTCAAGTAGATTAAGAAAATCTATAATTAAATTAAACAATGTTGCAATTTTACATTATATTCCTTAAAAGTATTGATTGTTAAGGGTGATTTGTCGCAACGATAAAGTTGTTATCATGTAGCTTAAAGACCATGAGTTCAAGGTCGTGGAAACATCATTTTGTGTAAAATAAAGTAAGGTTGCGTACAATACATTAAATAGTGTGACCTTTTATCCTTAAAGTATTGGTTGTTAGTCATTTCCATGTATATATACCGAGTAGAATGGCTTGAAAGTAGTGCAAGTAATTTTAATTTAGAAGTAGAATTGGAAAAAAGACAATCACATGGTAAAAGTAAAACAACACTTACTTTTTTTTTAAATCGGGTATCATCTGCGTGCGGCGCAATTGCGGAGATCGATCATTCGAGTTTTGTGGGACTCAAATAGCCGACAAACCCTCCTTAATTAAATAATTATTTTAGAACGGGAGAGTATTATTATTAAATAATATTATTTTGAAGTGTCCATTAAAAAAATCTCAACCAGGCCATGTAGGGGAACGAACTAATGGGGCTCAATATCATTCATTTATAACTTGTGAACAAACTTATGTGTTGAAAATGCGAAAACAATAATTTTGAACCCTAAAACAACGTTCATATTACATTGGATAACAATAGAAACAACAGGAATTAAGAACTATTAGAAAAATATTGAACAGTTGAGCTAATGAAAGGTTAACTGGCCTGTAAAAAACTAGAATATATTTGCTTTATTGTATTATACTCAATGCTCATGTTGATGACATGTTTGCAACTTTGAAGTATTACCCATTCGGTCCTGATTGATTTGATTTGTTGCTCTTCAGTATTATTTATAACTCGAAGCAGCATTTTTGTTCTCAGCTTTTCTAGCATTGTTGATACAAAACCTAAATGTAGTTAGTTACCTTTAGCCATCTTCAAGAAGTTGTTTTTTGTGATCTTAATTCGAAGGTATGGTTTTTGAAATTACCACACAACTTAAAGGTGTGGTTTTTGAAGTTATACATGTGTTATAACGGGATGTAAGAATAATGATAATAATAGTAAAAGATAGAATAAAAAACGACACAAGATTGAACGTAGTATCCAACAACATTCTTACTAATCTACATGCAGAGTCATTGAAAAAAATTACACTATAATCGATGATTACATATACTGAATAGTAGAAGTAATATCAGCAATAGCAAGACTCGTTAACTATTAACTATTGGTGAAATACTAACACACAAGATCTTTATTTATATGATCAAGTCTTACATATTTCTTCTTATTCTTCGATGTGAGACTTTTTCTAACACTAATTCAAGACATATTTCAACAAATCTCCACCTTGACTTGAATCCTCTCCGAATAATCAGATGCACCAGATGTACTCGAATTACCAGATGTGCCAAATGCATTACATTGAATGCTCATATGGGCCTGCTCTGCCTCAGGCCTTGCCCCTCTGAGGGCAATCAACGACTTCTATCATTGAACTAGTTCAAACAATGTTGAAACTCACTCTGCGGAACCAGCTTGGTAAACTTATCGGCTGGATTGTCTGATGTATCCACTTTGTTTACCTTGATCATCTTCTTAGTTGTCAGAAAATGGTAATTCACATCAATGTGTTTTGTCCTCTCAATATGTGTGATTGCAAACCTAACATGATGTCTCACAATCAGCATCTACAAATATCTTTACTCGTGTTCCTTACAATGAGTAGTCACAATAGTCCATCAATGTATCAAAATTTCAAATAGTCTTTTATTACGCACTCTGTTAGTCAAAATAGTCTATGACGCTAAAATAATCTCTCAATACTCACAATAATTTTTCCCATATAGAAACTTAATTGACAATAAGCAAGTACATACAAATGCTGATATGACATTAAATAAGTATATTGAAGGACTGATGTGACAATATTAATGAAGTATTTTAATATCAAAGATTATTTATTAAATAAGTGCACAATCAATAGGGGTGGCAAAACAGGCCCAACCCGCCGGACCGATCTGTTTCGCCCGCTATTTTTGGTGGGCCGAGTCGAAATTTTGAACTCGCTTTTCTACTATAGATGTAGGAGTGGGAAATTACTTCACTCCATAAATAGTGTCAAAAGTAAACAACATTTAGGCTGTTTGGTAAAAACAGCGGATAGCTGATAAGCTAGCTTATAGCTTATAGCTTATAGCTGATGACTGATAGCTGATAGCTTATAGCTGATGACTGATAGCTGATAAGCTAATTGAACTGTTTGGTAAAACTAGTGTTTCATCTAGCTGATAAACGTAAAATGACATAAAAGGACATTCATAATAAAATTTATATCAATTGATATTTAAAATATTTTCTTTACAAAAAATTAGAATACTTAAAATTTAGTAATTCTAATTTATTATTTTAATATATATATATATATATATATATATATATATATTATATGTATGTATATATTTTATATACTATTGTTAAATTAATTATTTTCCACTGAAATTTTATTTTAAACTTATATTCATTTAAGTCTTAGCTAACAAAGAAATCTAAGAATAAAATATGTTTCTTTTTTTCAAGAAAAATAAAATATGTTGCTATCTATCCATATTAAATTATAAATCTAAGAATAAATTATAAACTATAAACTATAAAAAAAATGTTAAATTTAACTAACAATGTATATATATGTTTCAAAAAAAAAAATGTCCCTTAAAAAGAAGCGAAACAATATATGTTTTTTCTTTTGTAAGAAAAATGCGTAACGGTATATGTATTATTAGACAATATATATAAAAACAGCACAAAAAAAAATGATTAAAGAAAAAGCACAATAGAAACAATATTATATAAAAGCACGTAACAAAATATAACCGCAACGTTAAAAAAAATATATAAACGTAACGTTTATTTAAAAAAATATAAACTTAACGTCATTAAAAAAAATATAAATGTAACATTACTTCAAAAAAAATATATAAATGTGACATCTTTCATATATATAAGGGGACTTCTACGGTACACCACATAAATTGAGATGTACCGGTACTCCTACTCCAAAAATTTATAATTTAAGGATTATTTTATGAAATAAAGAGTTATTTATCGATATTTATATTTTAGAAAACATCATTTTATAAGAAAAAACATTATTTCATTGTTTATAAGAATTATATTAAATTTTCAACATTTTCTCATAAAAAATAATCAATATTCTTTGTTATAGGTAATAAAAATTCAAAAAAAGTAAATTTTATTTCTTCAACGCTTTTGGTAAATACGATTTAATTATTGTAATTGTCAATGATAGAAAACAATTATTTTTCTTCAAAAAAAAACAACTCGTTTAATTATTGATTTAATAATTTGGTGTACCGGTACACTCAAATTGTTGGGTGTACCATAGAATTTGCCTATATATAAACGTAACATTTAATAAATTATAAAGGGGTATAAATGGGTTTTAGATAAATCAATAAGGATAAAAATGGAAGAAAACATGATAAGCTATAAGCTATAAGCTCAAACGCTACTTGAAGTAGCTTCTGAAAAATAGCTTATAAGCTTCTGAAATAAGCTATAAGCTCGTTGTAAAAAAGCGTTACCAAACAGAGCTTTTTTTGTCAGACGAGCTTATAAGCTATAAGCTATAAGCTCTTTTTTTGGTGTTACCAAACACTCCCTTTAACAAATTCCATTTACACTGAGCGGGTTCAACAAGTGCGGGAAATGAAGAAAAGTAGCGAAAATTGTAAGCGCAATATTGATTCATTTTCCCGCTTCATATATAAATAATCGCTTTTTTCTTCACCTTCTTCTCTCTTCTCCTAACAAAAAATAAGCGCTTATTCTCTCATTCACCTTAACAATGCCTCAAAAACGCGTTCGCAAATCTTCCAATCAAGACGACGTTGTTCCTCATTCTTCTAAACGGAAGAAAGCTAAACAATCTCCAGTTGAAGAAGAACTGGTTTCGCTTCTTCCTTCTAGAAGAAAGAAATCGAAGCAATCTTCGGTTAACTCCGATGATGCATGTTTCGTCGGAGAACCTATTCCGGCTGATGAAGCACAAAAGAAATGGCCTCACCGGTACACCAAGAACGAGTGAGTTATTTTGATTTTTTTTTTTTTTGATTTTTTTTTTTTTTGTTGTGTTAATGCAAGATTTGAAATTTACTGCTATATGAATTATGATTGTGTTTTGTAGTGAATTGAGTGAGGGTGAAAGTTTGAAGGCGAAGTTTCACTATCATGAAGCGAAGGTTGATGGGATTTTATATAAGCTGGAGGATAATGCTTATGTCAAGGTTTCTATTTTATTTTATTAAATGTTGATAAATTTGTGCTTTTGTTTTATTTTACTTTATTTCATGTTGAAATTTTGGTGTTTTAGGGTTTATTTCTTTGATTGCATGTTGAAAATTGTGTATTATGTTATTTTGTTTGATTTTATGTTCAAAATTTTGTTTTTTAGGGTTTATTTCTTCTTGTTGGAAATTAAATTTTTCTTTGACATGATTTCTTGCTTAAAATTGTGTGTTTTATGGTTCATTTCTTGTGGAATATTTGGTTTTTATGGTTTATTTCTCTGATTCAATGTTGAAAACTGTGTTTTTATTTTATATATGATTTCATGTTGAAGAATGTGTTTTAGGGTTCATTTCTTTATGTTATGTTAAAACATTTTATTTATTGATTTCAATTCATTTGAGTTTTGATCTTACTGTGTTGATGTGATGAATGTTGTTTAGGGGGAGGAAGGAAAGGAGGATTACATTGCTAGGATTGTGGAGATGTTTGAAACTCCTGATGAAGAACAATATTTTACTGCCCAATGGTTTTACAGAGCCGAAGACACAGTAAAGATTGAATTGTAACTCTTTCGTGTTTTGGTTTGTTTAGCTGTTTAGGGTTATTGTTGATTTTGGTGATTTGAATGTGTGTGCAGGTGATTAAGGACCATGGGAATCTGGTTGACAAAAAGAGGATTTTCATATCTGATGTAAAAGATGAAAATCCTTTAGATTGTTTAGTTAGGAAAGTTAACATTGTACAAATTTCTCCTGATGTAAGTGCTTCATGTAGTTCTTTTGTTGTATAATTGCATTATAATGTTCAGAGTTTTGAAATATGTTGATTTTATACACTACAGGCTGCAAAAAAGAAGAAAATTCCTCCTTGTGAATTCTATTTTGACATGAAGTACACTGTGCCATATTTAACGTTCTCAAATGTTGGCAATGGTATGATTTCATAATTTAATTATGATGATTTGTTTAAGTTTCTTGCATGTAACTTTGCTAAACTTTTTTTTATGTTGATTGTGGTTTACCCTGATTGATACATCACCTGCCAAAATAGAAAGTGAGACTTCAACACTTTCAAGTGAATCTGGGTACAATGTCCATGCAGCTGATAAAAATGCGGTTAAAGAAAAATCAAGTCAAATTAAAGAATGTAATAGGCCTGAGTGGACTTTACTGGATTTGTATTCTGGGTGTGGAGCTATGTCCACTGGCCTTTGCTTTGGAGCATCTATTTCTGGCATTAAGCTTGTCACGGTATTTAGACTAATTTGCATAATGTTTCTTTGGTTCATTTTAACTTTGCTTGTACAGAATATCTTTACTAATTTTATAATGTTGTTTTTGACTTCAAGAGATGGGCCGTGGATATAAATGACCATGCATGTGAGAGTCTCAAGCTGAATCATCCAGAAACTCATGTACGTTTTGGTGTTATTCTGTAGTTAACTACTAGTCATTGTAACTTTTTTCACAGTTCATTATTATTCTTATTAACATGCATATATTGCTTTCCAAAATGTCAAATTCAGGTGAGGAATGAACCCACAGAAGACTTTTTAAGTCTGCTGAAAGAGTGGGCTAAACTCTGTGAGAAATTTGTGCTAAATGGAGCAGAAAGCACAGATTCTGATTTGAATGCTGGTGAAGAAGCTGGTGAAGAAGCTGATGGTGAAGCTACAAATAATTCACCTGACTCTGAGGTATTTGAGGTTGAAAGACTACTCTCTATTTGCTATGGCGATCCCAACGAAGATGAAAAACCAGGACTATATTTCAGAGTAGGTTTTCTTGCCTTATAACTTTATCTTATGCAATTAATTTTTCAGCTAGTGGTCATTATTTTTTATGCTATAAATTTATAATCTTTCAGGTGCAGTGGAAGGGTTACGATTCCAGTTATGATACATGGGAGCCCATTGAGGGCTTGAGGTATATTCCAATTATCAAGATATTGATTATTGTTCCTCAAACATTGCTTCACTTAAGATTTGCTGTTAATTTAGGCTTATAGTTAATTGTATGCTAGATTCCAACTGTGATTATTGTTTAACAGCGAGTGTAAAGATGCTATGAAAGATTTTGTCATAAATGGATATAAGGAAAAGATATTGCCTCTTCCTGTAAGTCTCACCACTCCTCATTATTGACTTGTACTCAACCGCTTCTTTCACCTCTAATGGTTTATCAACTCTCTGTTATTCATTAAAATTATCTGCACTACTTTATGCTTGTCCAGGGCCAAGCCGATTTTATTTGTGGTGGGCCACCTTGTCAAGGTGTTAGTGGTTTCAATCGCTTCAGGAACAAAAACGCTCCATTGGATGATGAAAAAAATAAGCAATTAATTGTTTACATGGACATTATCAATTTCTTGAAGCCTAAGTATGTTCTGATGGAGAATGTTGTTGACATCTTGAAATTTGCCGGAGGATTTCTGGGGCGTTATGCTGTAGGCCGTCTAGTGGCAATGAATTACCAAGCTCGTATGGGAATGATGGCTGCAGGGTCATATGGCCTCCCTCAATTTCGGATGCGTGTTTTTCTTTGGGGAGCTCTAACTACTGAAGTAAGGCTGTTGCTTAGTACTAGATTTTTAATTTGTTGTGTTATTTAAGTTACTCTCTAAATGTTTTAAAATGGAAGGCTAATGATTTATCGACTTTTCTGTTTGTAGAAATTACCCTCGTATCCGTTACCAACTCATGAGGTTGAATCCAGATCCGTCATCCCTATTGAGTTTGAAGTAAGAAATGATAGAAATAGAGATGTTTGTGCCCTTTTCTTAGATAAGGAACCCATGTTGTGATTGTAAAGTTCTAATCAATGTGATCTGGGTACTTTCATAATGCAGGCAATAACAGTTGCATATTCCACTAATGAAAAGTGTCAGCTGGCCAAGGCATTATACCTTGGGGACACAATTGATGATCTCCCACCGGTATGTTGTTTTTGCTCACAGATACATTCTTAATATAGTTTGTTTGATTCTTATAAAATTTTGATTCCATTTCTTTCCTTGGTTTTCTTCTATCAAACAGGTTGAAAATGATAATAGCGATGATGAAAAGAGCTACGGGACTACTCCTCGTACTGATTTTCAAAAATATATCAGATTAAAGAGAAGTGGTATGTTTTGTATTGATTTGAGTTTTGAATTATTCTTGGTTGTTTTCTTTTTTGGTACTCTGTCATTGCAATGAAAGATGTCAGCGGTTTTTTTATGAATGAATGTTTCATATTTCAATGTGTTTAAATTAAATATCAAGCTCACTTAGAGTAAGATTCATACAATCTCTATTTATCAGCTAAAATGTACTGGCCGCATTTTGTCTTACTCTGGTCTTTTTTATAACTAGGATTGTGTATGTGGTCATTGCATGTTGTTACATGTCACGTGGTTAGAAAATTTGTCTTGCTTCCTTCATCATTAACCTGAACTGGTTTTGAATCTTATGTTTTCTACTCCAGAGATGGTGAATTATTTGGCTGACTCTCAAAGTGCACCAAGTGGTATGCTGTATGATCATAGGCCTTTGAAATTAAATACCGATGACTATGAGAGAGTTTGCCACATTCCAAAGGAGAAGGTTCCCTATCTTTAATTGATATTATGTACTGTTATTTTATCTTTGTTGCTCCATGTAAATTCTAATTGTGCTTGCTTGCCTTTTTAGGGGGCAAACTTCAGGGACCTCAAGGGTGTTCTTGTTAAAGAAAATAAGGTGGAATGGGACCCGTCTTTTAAAAGAGTGTATCTAAAATCTGGGAAGCCCTTGGTACTAATCCTGTCTTGTCTTAGGGACACATTTATTTTGAAGTTATTTCTTTGTTGACCACAACCTTTTTTTTCCACATAGGTTCCAGATTATGCTATGACATTTGTTCGCGGGACCTCCTCTAAGTATGTATATATGTACATCAATTTTTTGTCATCATATTTTATGTTTATTTCATCTATATCAAAGTTCTTATGTATCTGCTGAATACAACAGGCCATTTGGTCGACTTTGGTGGGACGAAATTGTGTCCACGGTTGTAACAAGGGCCGAGCCTCATAATCAGGTTGTTATTTGAAGTTGTGTACATTATATTTTGTAAAACTAATGCCACTTATGTTATCCTCCCATTGCAAAACCTCTTTAAAACAATGTTGTATTTGAGAAATGTTATCAACCTTAGGATGAGCATGCTAGCATTTTTTCAATTAAACTCATCTGACCATGTTCTTTGTTTGGACTTGTTATATAAGTGGAAGTACTTATTTCGATCGTTTTCTTTTTCATTTATGATTATGCATTTTCTCAATCCTAAGTTATTTCATTTCTAGGCTCTTCTCCATCCAGACCAAGACAGAGTTCTTAGCATTCGAGAGAATGCAAGGCTACAAGGATTTCCAGACTGCTATAAGCTTTGTGGCCCTGTCAAACAGAGGTATGTGTTCGAACTGGTATCTTATCTGGAGTTAATTAATGAAGGATATAAACAGAATTTTGATGTTAGAAAACTTCTGTAGAATTGTATACACAAAGTTCATATATTTATGATTTAAGATAATACACACAATATTTTATGACATGAAGTTTAAAGACAAGGACGGCTGAATGTTCAGTCTTCCTTCCATTTTGAAATTGGAATATGTTCCTTCCAATTCCTTAACCAAAAACTGATTAACCTATTATAATTAACTTCCATATTTATTACTAAATTGCACAACAATTGCTCAATAACTCTTCTTAGGGATCAGTCCAGAATTTTTAGGTGTAATATTTCTTATTGGACTAATAATATGGTTAGAAAGATTGCTAAATGTAGAAGACTAAAGTAGTTATAGTTTGAGTTTAGTCAGTAACATTTTCTATCTTTGTATAACTTTTTGTCTTCTTTCCATTATTATGTATAGCATGGCACTCAATAGTTCCATCTTTAATGTGCAGGTACATGCAAGTTGGAAACGCAGTTGCTGTTCCTGTTGCCCTTGCCCTTGGATACACATTAGGTTTGGCAATTCTAGGACACTCCGATGACGGTCCTTTGACAACTCTCCCCTTTAAGTACCCTAGTTGTCTAGCCCGTCCTTTAGATGTAGTTAATGATGATGGTTCAAGTTGATCTTGTCCTCATTAATCCATGTCTTTTCAACCGTTATCTTGTTTTCATTTTCATTTTTGTTTTCATTTTTAAGCCAATAATATTCAGGGCCTGGAATTGTATGAATGAATGTTCCTACAACTGATGATTATGCAAGATTCTGGAAACATAAAATATGGCAAATGGAAATGTTTAAAAACTATGATTGATTTACTGACACTTAATTTGATCAGTTATTTGTATGTAAACTTTTATTCATATCATGTTCTCATCAATTCCTATACTATTTGTCTTGTTAAATTGAAAGTATTAAGTTTGGTTTAGGAAAACAAAACACAAGCTCATATTTTTACGTCAGGCCTTGCCTTTGTATTACAGCTTCATATGTTAAAATTAGGAAATTATGACATAACCTTGTATGCGTTTTTGCGCATAGTTTTGCTAAGTTTGTCTTAATGTTTGTCCCAAAAACTTTGGTTCCACAGAAAACCAAAAAACAAATACATAATTTATCTTTTGTATCCTGATCTAAGTTTATCTGTCTCAATTATTTGTTTAGGATAAACCATCAAATTAGTTTCTATATTTATAAGTTATTTTCAAATTGATTTCCAACTCTATTAATATTTTAAATCAATCCCTATTTTTATTTTAGTGAAAGTGCGCCTCAATCTTAAATGACCTAAGATTAAAACGAACGAGTACCTGTTAACCCATTGGGTCTAACATTAGTAAAAAAGAACAATTTGGTCGTCTAATTTTTTTATTTTTTTTTTAACTAGGTATTCAATTCAAAGATTGACTAATCCGAGAGGACGGAGGCCCCGTTCTAAGGCAGGACTTGTCCACCAAAATTGGCATTAGAGTGGGTCTAACATTTTATTAGTCTACCTTTTTTGAAAGAAATTTTATTAGTCTACCTATGAATTAATGTACAATTATGAATATTGAAAATGAAAATATTCATAATTTTCTCAAATACTATCATAAATAAATATTGAAAATATACGTTACTTCCACAAGTGAGTAGGGGTGTTCAAAATCGAACCAACCCAATAGAAAAACCACAAATCAAACCAATCCAAATCAAAACCGCAAAAAACCGCACTTGGTTTGGATGAATTCAGATGACTTTTGCACTAAACCGCGCGGTTTGCAGTTTGCATCTCAAAAATCGAACCAAACCGTAAGAATAACTTTTTTTGGTTCTTAAATGTTATTTTGGTTATGATGTTATTTTGAATAGATAACTTTTATTGGTATTGTAAATTGTAATGTTATTTTGGAGCTTCAAGGTCTTTTTTTGGATATTTAAAATTGTTGAGTACTGAAATGTTATGCTATAAGGATATCTAAAATTGTTTGGTACTGAAATGTTATTTTTGGATGATGGAGCTATCCATGTAACTTTGGTGGTATGTTCTGCGAGTTTATGACACTGGTAATACATGACATATTAAAGCAGAAATTGAAAATAAAAGTTTAGGATCTATGCAATTCATGTATAATTGTATAGTCATATTTTATCATGTAAACAACAAAATAAAATGTCCTATGTTTATTTTGTAATAAGTTGGCAATATTAGAGTTAATGTAATATTTTTTTAACTTGCGATAAACCGCACCAACCGAACTAATCCAAGCCGCATTGATTTGGTTTGGTTTGGAGGACTTTTTAAAAATCAACCGAACCAAACCAAACCAGGTGCTTTTTTATCTCGTAGTTGGATGACTTTTATGCTCAAAACCGAACCAAACTGCAACGCGAACACCCTACAAGTGAGAACTTCTCTATGTTTTTGAACGTCACCACCGTTCCCCCGCACACGGCGATCCGCTTCTCCTGCACCACCGCAAGCTTCAAGCTGATCTTCGCTCAGATCGAAGTTGTTTTCTCACGCTTAATATTGTGGTCTCCTACGCTCTGATTCGTGAGTTTCATGATTCTAATTTATGAGTTTTAGGTTTTAGATTCTTTTCATTCTTATTCTACTGAATTTGATTATGAATTTCTTATTTTTTATGATTTTTTTTGGCTATGAAGCACAAACATCGGACATGACACGGACACATACACCTCCACACCAATAATAATTTGAAAAAAATGACATAATTCAATGTATTTATATGTGTTGGAGTGTCTGAGTCGGACATGATAGTATCCGACAAAGGACACGCTTAATCTGAGGAGTATCGGTGCTTCGTATGTGTTGGAGTGTCTGAGTTGGACACGATAGTATCCGACACAGGATAATCTGAGGAGTATATGTGCTTCATAGATTTTTTGAATGACAAATGTTGGTTGTTATATGAATATTTACTTATTCGTTCAGGATTGAACCTAGAACCTCTAACTCACAATGAACTTCACTTGTGAGTTTCATGATTCTAATTTGTGAGTTGTAGGTTTTAGATCAGATCACGAGCTTTTCATTCGAGGAAATCGGAAATTCATTTCTTATAGAAAATTGATAAACACTTGAAATTAGTAAAGAAAGTTAAATCTGGAGTTTCAAGCACTTTTTTGTTGATCACATCTTGAATTTTGAAATGCAGATGGAGGAAGATCGAATCAGCTCATTGTCAGATGAAATCATATGTCACATTCTCTCATTTCTCGAAACAGAAGATGCTTTTACCACAAGCCTCCTTTCAAAAAGATGGAATCCCCTCTGGCTCTTAGTTCCCACTCTTGATCTTCATGAATACCGCATGTTCCCACATTATTCTGTATCACTGTTTCCAAAGTTGGTATTTGCAGCCATTTTCAAACGAAGTGTGAACCAACCCATCAAAAAGTTGTGCCTAAGTGTAGGGAGTTACGATTCCCATCATCTTGAAAAAGTTTCTCTGTTGGACTATGATATTGAGTCATGGTTAACCGGTGCAGCAGAACGTAAATTGGTGCATCTTGAATTCGATTTTATCATTGACCATTATTTGCCGCCTTGCATTTTTAGTTTTAGAAACCTTGTGGTTCTCAAATTGAAAGACTTAACCATATCTACCGCTTCTCATGTTGACTTTCCCTTGCTCAAAACCCTACATTTATACCACGTTGATTTTGATCATCGTTGGTTTGTTTTTAAACTTTTTAGTGGTTGTCCAGTACTTGAGGATTTTGAAGCTGAAATTTTATATATTTACGCTAGCATAAACATGTCAACTTCCCCTGATCGAGTGCTTGAATGTTTACCCAAGTTGGTTAGGGCAAAACTTTCAGACATATCTGAAGATTTTCCTTTGGAACCCTTTTGTAGTGTTGAATCGCTTTACTTGAAAGAGGTAAATTATGTGCTTAATTAATTTGTTATTTATTTCTAATTTAACTGTATAATGTAAATGTGAAAATTTTACTCTGACTTCTAACAATGAATCTTTCTTCATGTTCTAGGTGGAGTACTATGATGGTTTGTTTCCTACTTTTAATAATTTGACCCAACTGGTGCTTATTTCTTTGGATAGTTGGCAATCCTTAGTCGACGTTCTCAACCATTGCCCTAAGCTTCAAAGGCTTGAACTTGATCAGGTTTGTTAATTTTTATATGATTTATCTTTTTATAGCACACTACTAGAAATTGGGTTGACCCTAACTCAACCCTACAAAGGATAAGGTGAGAAATTTCCTCGTCTCACTCAGTGTCTAAACACACATCTTTATGTTTTTTGTGTGCATCATTAACAGGTCAACGCACTCGAGGACGTAAGGGCTGGAGAATGTGACTTAGAAAATTGGGTGGACCGAGATTTTGTTCCGCAGTGCCTTTCATTACACCTTACAACTTGCAATATTTTCAACTACTACGGTGGTCAAGAAGGTGAGCTTCTGCTAGCAAGGTATATCTTGAAGAATGCGAGAGTTTTACAAACCATGACAATATGGAATATATGTTTCAAAATAAAAGGAAAACTATGCTCATGCCCAAGAGCCTCTGCAACATGTAAACTTGCCATTTATGATGCTCCAATGTACTCCCGTCGTCCCTTAATATAAGTGGCTTCTCGGTACTTGTCATTTTATTTGCTTCCAACTTGCAACCGCTAGAATTAGTGGCTTGAACTAAAATTTTAATGGTCATAGAAAAGTATCTAGTATTTGCTTACCTATTTTTATTTGTTTACGATGTCATTACCACATTGATCCATTTTGCAACTAATTTGTGTGCTATTAGCCTATTAGTGTTAGGTTCTGATTGCATGTATCTGTGTCTCAACCAAATTTGACTTAAAACATTAATTTCTTTAATGAAATAGTATTGTATTTAATGTTAACTAATATGGATTATAAGCAATCAAGAATAGTTGAGAGATTATTTCTCATTACACAACTAGAGGTCAAAGTAGTGGATTTGTGTGTTTGGAAAGAGATGGTAGGGTGGAAAAAAGTTTGAATTGGAAGTCGAACTGGGGAAGGGAATTTTTCCTTTGGAAAATGAGTTTTTAGTTTCAGGTTAGAGAGTGATAAAGGGAATTGGACTGGAGAAGGAAACTTGGAATAGGAACACACAAACTCACCTTCAGTAGTTAAAAAATTGGACAAAGAAAAGGAACTGAGACAGGTGTTTTAGGGAAGCTATGACCAGGGTTTAGGAACTCAAAGTCGGAGCACACATACCCTCCACATGAGGTTGAGGACGAGTGAAGTAAGACATATTTTCATGAAAGAAAAGAGCTCGAGCAACTTCAAATAAATGATCATTTTTTTAATTTTGCGAAACCATTTTTTTGACGGATGTCAACATGTGTAAATTCATGAATGATGCTCTTTTTACTGATAAAGTTGGAAATGTTATGATTGACATGTTATTTACCATTGTGTCGACATATTATTTTAATATCTTTCCCAAATTGTGCCTGTGTCATGTTATAAAATTGAATAAACAATTGTGATGCTTTTGATTTATTGTTTTTCAAGAAAATTCAAGTTACTTGAAAACAATCATCAATAAAGGAAACAAACAATCTCACACAAGAAATACTAGAACATGGAATGGTCGCCAAACATCAGAATGAATAAGACATTCGGATCAATTCGGAGAAAAAGTACTTTGGTTATACTTCGAAAAATGACAGATATCACACTTAAAATACCGAATAGTTGGTTTAATGGATGTGGTAAATTGAATCTTGGCTACATGAATGTTGTCATATGATGGAGTAAATTGTTGGACAGTCGCAAATGACAAGAACTAGGTGGTAAAATGGGTCTTGGTCGTAATGTTGTAGAAGTGCCTTTTCTTAGTATAGTGTAACTATGATAGGTTGGACTTTGGATTTGTACTGATATACTTTTGATCGGATCTTGGATTCTTCATCTTGTTTTAACACATGATTGAGTTTCCACTTCAATTCTTCATCTTTGTTTTAACATATGAACGAGTTTCCACTTCATTCCTTCATAGAAGATTGGAAGAGTGTGTGCTAACGATGTTGAGTTTGATACCTAGAAATGAAACATCTAAATTATTAAAAAAAAAATTAAAAATTTAGGTATTAATGTATATACATTCTAAAATTATAAAAATTTAGGTTTAACTTTGGTTTTTTTGCGTAGTATACTCACATGGATTGTTGAACTACAAAAATGTCAATTGTTCATCTTTCTCTAACGGATCATGTTCATGAACTAAATAAAGAGTAAAGTTAGTAAAAAAAAAAATGACAAAAAAGAGTGAAGTTAGTGTTATCGACCATAAATTAATAAATCAAAAGTGGGTATTGCAAATATATCGTAAGATGTTCCGAAATTGGGCCATGGTTGGCTTATTCTTCAGGGAACATGGTTTGTTCAAATGGCCTGTTTTCTTCAACTTTTGTTGCTGAAGGGTGTAATTTACATCAAGTTAGTATAGGTAATTATAGTTTGATCAATCATTGGTTTAGTTGTTGCCACATTGAACTTACTATGTAGAAATAAAGGGTAGAATATTTTCATTTGAAAGTGTTGAGTATGACTCATGTACTTTGATAAGTGGGCAGCCATTCTGTAATCCTAAGTACTGCATAATGGAAGAAAAAAATATACAGCAGTTACGTTGCTGCAATTAGCCGAGACGTGCCAACATAGGAACAATACAGTGTCTCAGTTAGATAACTATATGACAGAAGAATAGCCAAAATAATTCTACACTAAAATCCTCAAGGTGTTCGCTCAAGTGGTTGAGTCGGAACATCCAAAACAGTTTGAAATTGAAGCCTATTCTAAGTACAGGCATAACTTACTAACTACTGCCACTGTAGATTACATTCAATCACTGAAATTATTAATGATGTTTATGTGTCAGCTTCATGATCAGTGTGTGTTTCATAGCTCCTGAACTATGATTTGTAAGCTAGTAAAAACTAAATTGGATAAATTTTTCAGCACAAAACAGCTGTGAAAAGAGAGGAATCGATCTCAAACATGTATGTCTGGCAATGAATTTGACAAATCGCAACGTGCGACCGTAATTTCAGCAAAAGCTACACTTATGGACTTCAACAAAATCACGGTGTCCCTTTGATTTCATCAAACTCGTCGTCATTTCAAACATACATAGTGTTTTTCAAGAGACAAAATCCAGTTTTGAAAACAAGTAATCAAACATGCCTGAAACTTAAATATACGAATCAGTTATCAAGATATCAGATCTACCAAAGATTAAAGGTGTTGCTTGATTAGTTATAGTATTTCTCAAATCTTAATGTTCACCACCATTCTGAATGAAGACAAACTCTACAGCCTACACATATTCATGACCACTTCAAAGTTCAATCTGAACATAAAATCTGTGGGCTTCTGATTCAATATTATTTTCCAAGTTCTAACTTCATCAAGCATTGATTTTGAGCATTTAACTAAACCCCAAAAAAAAAAAAAAAAATCATTTGATTCCTATCCCTGTTTCTGAAATGTAAGGCAATCACCGAACTTAGGACTTATGTATCCCTTTAAAACCCATAAAACCTAGTTCATTACTCCCATGACATAAGTAATTAAGTATATATGAGAAGCACCTCACAATGTTTGTCCTTTAATTTCCATGACAATAGCAATTTGACATTCGAGACAATGTATACACCCAGTCACAACAATAAGGAGGTCCAGAGTTCTAATTTTGACAATTAACATAACTTACTAACAACTAATATTTGTCAAATAAAAAAAAAACAGGTCCACAGAATACAATGCCTCATTGCTTGCTACAAACAAAGGTCACTTCAAATGATGGTAGAAGAATGGTAGCAGTGTTGTCTGGTATAGATTCCAGATCATAGCAGTATACTCACATTAAGCAAAGAGAAAATGTACACTAGATTTTAGAGGGAAATTGCATACGGTAATACAATTATCTTGTTTTCAGTATAAAAATGATACTTCTTTTGGGGCCACATTATGTTTAGGAATACAATGAAGTGCTTACTAACCTTATGACTATGACTGTAGGCTAAAAACTCCTAAATATATAAATTTCTCAAAGAAAAACCTTTTCAATAGACAATGACCAGTTTTCAGACCAAGTAATCAAATACTATGTAACATCGACACTTCAAATTAAAATTGTGTCAAAATACAGCAACACACACCGATACATGTGGTTACTTTCAATCAATTCTATTTTCTCAGATTATCATGTGACAATATCAGTAACTTGTTCAGTGTCAGTGCACCATATATCAAACATGCCTAGAACCTAAATACACAAATCAGTTATCAAGATATTAGATATACCTATTTCCGAATAGTAAAGGCAATGCTTGATTAGTTCATCTCAAATCTCAATCTTCATCATCATAATCATGCTGCATTGTGACAAACTCTACCACCTGCAAAACAACTCATGACCACTTCATCGTTCTAACCTATAAAAAACGACACAAACACGCAGACAACAATAATAATAACTTAATATAATAAAATGATTGAATTGAATATATCCACATGTGTCGGTGTCGTGTCAGAGACACACCTCCAATCAGTTGTCGGTGCCATATAGTTTCAAACTCAACAAAAGATCTATAAGCTTCACTATTATTCTTCAAATTCGCTTCATCAAGCATTGGTACAAAGCTTGAAAATAAACAGCAACAATTATTTCCACTTGCAAAACTAATCAAACTCAACAGAGCAAATAACCTAAATTATCATCAATTCACGATTGCAAATTCACGCATTATCCTTCAAAATACATAAAACAAAATCCAAACTAAAATTTAACAAACATTAAAGTTCCAAATTACACAATCAAGCAATATTCTGCCACGAAATCGCCGTTTTCCTTTTATTCCTATTCATCCAAACATCACTATTCTTCTTCCAATTCCTAATCTCCAATTTCTCACCATCCCCTTTCACACCAAAAAACTCCGGTCTCGACGCTGCCACCGCAATCCTCGGTAACCCTAACGCCGACGAAACCGATTCACTTTCATCTCCCTTCCCCGAAAACGCCGACAGAAACACCTTCCCTGAACTACTTCCAGCGTGGATTTGTGGAAGCAACGAATTCAAACCAAACACACCACGAATTTCGCCGTTTGATGCAGGATCGTGTTTGAGGAATCTGGAGGATGATGATGCGGTGGATACTGCGGCGGCAGTGGCGGTGGTTGTGGTGCGTTGTGGAGGTGGATTGATACCGTTGAGCCAACGAACGAGAGCGATACGAGATGAACGGTTAGGATCGTATTCGATGCGTTCGACGATACCGACGGAAGAAGAAGTGTTGCGCTTGAGATCGATGACTCGATGTAAACGTTTATGGCCGCCGCCGCGGTGGAAGGAGGTGATGCGGCCGTAACAGTTACGGCCGGCGGTTTTTCCGGCGCCGAATGTGAATTGTCTCAGTGATCTCTTCACTCCTCCTGACATTTTTTTTTTTGGATGGTGTAGTTAGGGCTCGTTGTTCCTTTTTGCCGAAAGAAAACGATTTTTTATTTTTTATTTTGCTTTTCTTTTTTAATTTTAGAATAATAAATATTTCTTTTTTCTAAAAAGTAATAAATATATTTGAATTCTATGAAAATACTTTTGAGAAAATGGGGCATGCACATTATCGATTTGAACTCAAGCAATGATGTATAGTCTAACAATATGGTTATATCGATATCGTAAAGGGGTTAGATCTTACCAAAAAAAAAAATGGTACAAGATCTTACAAATTTATATTGGACTAACATGTTTTTTCAAGGAATTGGACAATCAATATAATATGTGTTTATATGATTGCGTGATGATTTTTCAATTAAATGTCATTGTAAAACTAGTTTACATAGTATTATTTTATTTCCTAAAAAAATTGAATAATTTATATATGGGTAGATAAGATATTTTGGTCTTGTATTTATAATCATTGTTCAATTTAATCTTTAAAATAGCACAATATTTTATGAATTTGTTCAATATCAGTCAATTTTATCTCATCGTAAATTTTAGACTTATATATATGATAAAGT
This sequence comes from Medicago truncatula, assembly GCF_003473485.1. Taxonomy (NCBI): domain Eukaryota; kingdom Viridiplantae; phylum Streptophyta; class Magnoliopsida; order Fabales; family Fabaceae; genus Medicago; species Medicago truncatula. Next base: position 1,403,434 of record NC_053048.1, on the reverse strand, counting down.
GTAAACGTAGATAGAATTTTAGGAAAGTTAACTAGAAAGTTTGTGCAACAAGGAACTTCACGATTAAGAAATTGAAGAGTTTGAAGAACACAATAAGAAATATGTAAAGATAAATGATTTCAAAATGCTCTTCTCCCAACAAAATTCACTCGCGTCCAACTGATTTTACTATTATACCCCTACATGAGTTAACTCACGCTGCGTGAGTTAACTCACACACGTTATAAGGCTCTACTTGACTTAAGTCACGCAGCGTGACTTAAGCCATATAACACAACAACAGACACACAACCCCTCACTTTCAAAACGTTATCAAATACGATTTTTCACACCATCTTTGTGTTTGCAAGGATGAGCTTTGGCGCACTTCAGGAACCTCATTCCAAGGAATCGCAATGATGAGTACAACCCTACTCTTGCCCCTGCTTATGGATCAATGGAAACCTATCAGGGGCTTTTCTGATCCCAGACTCTATAGAGATGTCATTGATTCGTTGGACCATTCTCATGTCAGGTCGTACGAGAGACGACGAGACATTACACCCTTTCAGGACATATGTTGGTACTCCGGATGGATCATGGCCTGCAGAGACAAGAGGGTCCGTCACTTGCCAGAACGGGATTTTAGGCAGTATGGGTATGTCCAAATTGTTCACATGCCTCCTACAGACATTGGGCCTCTGGCGCCAGGGGAGGTGGTTACGGCCTTCATGGAGTTTGCTCTACATGTCCTCAGCCAACAGGAGAGGGGTGATCTGGTTTCGGATAACGAGCCGCGGTGCCATTCTAGGGTGTGCATGATATGGTTCTGTACAATATCACATCCTATTGTGAACCCCCCTGTGGCCATTCCTGACTACACAACTGATTCCCATCCTCATTTTGTCCCTCCCTACGAGGAGGTTCTTGTTGAGCAGCAGTGGGCCAGACATCCTCCCGACCCATATCAGATCATCAGCAACATCAGAGCCAGAGTGGACAGTGCAACGGGGCATCCTGATCTGTTTCGTAATCCATATGAGGTTCTTCGTTTGATGCAGGGCATACAGTCCCGGTGGAGCATGTTGTAGCAGATGTCGGCTCCGCGGAGGAGGAGTGGGAGTCCACGGGATAGAGCATTTTGACTTTTGTAGTTTTTTATGACATTTTGTCGGATTTGGATGTAATCTTATTACATTTGCACTTTTTGGCGTTTTTATGACATTTTTCGTTATTTTATTCCGTTATTTTTCGTATTTTAATTATGAGTGAATGCTTAATTAAATGAATGCTTGAATGAATGATGAAAAATGTAAGCAATTGACTGAATGAATGTATGAAGGAATAAAAAAATTAGGAAAAATAGAGGTCTTTGTCAGTTCTAACTTGTTGCACAGACTGAGCGTGAGTTAACTCAAGCATGTGTTAATTGTTGCGTGAGTCAACGCACGCAGTGTTTTACACTTGCGTGACTTAAGTCACGCTGCTTCACTTAACTAACACAGAAATTTACACCTGTGTTAGTTAACTAACGCAGGTGTATTTTGATCGGTTTGATTGGATGGGAGCAAAACTTGTTGAAAAAAGAAGAATTCTTGCAATAATAGCATAATCAAACTCATACTTTAAGCACTTGACATCCAATTGTATAGTCACCTTGATGCATAACTTCAAGGTTTTTTCTTTAGAGGAATTTCGAGGTTATTTTTTGGTCTTTTTCTTTATGCTCATTTGTTTTATCTTTTAAATCATCCAAATTGAAACTAATATTGATAGCTTTTTTAGAGAATTAACTCAATTAAAAGGTTTTTTAGAGAATTAATTCTTATAAAAGTTTACCTCTACAAAAATTGAAACTGGAGTTTACTTAGGCGATATTTTTTTTACGAAAAGGCGGAAGAAAAAAAATTAAATGGCTTTTGACCATGAGAAAAAAGATGAACACATATACAATTAGACAAACCTTAAAAAAAAATAAAAAATTGAGGGAACAAACCTTAAAATTTAAAATGCTTATAAAGATATTTTGTTCATTATTCACTTACGGGGTATGTGCACCGCAGCATGAGTTAAACCACATTTTTTGAGTAATTATCAACTTCTTGTCAATTGAGTTAATCTTGACTAATGTTATATTTAAACTATATATATGGGGTTTGCTAGAACACACCCATCCACTGATTTTTATGTGGGAGTGTTTTAGCAAAGCTACATCTTAACGTGCATTTAACTACTTTTTAGTTATTCACTTGCTAAAATACTCCTTCTAAAAAATAAGTGGGTGTATTTAACTACTTTTCGACGTCAGACTTTTCATGCTACTTTGTTTCTTTGGAGAAATACTTGGGTGTCATAGTTTTTTTGGTGACATAAATTCATTTTAGATGTGTTGTTATTAAGGGAGAGGGCAGCGATGAACGGCGGTGGATGAAGGTTGACAATGAAAGGAGGCGGAGATGATGGAATGCTGAAGAAGGAAACAACGGAAGAGGGGAGACATTTTTGTTTTGTTGGTTTTTTTTATTATTAAACAAATATTTTAATTTCAACCCTTAGATTTTTTTGCCACATGTCACACATCCATTGCCTAAATGGAGTAAATGGAGCATTAGGTAAGTGGATGATAATTAACTATGACAAATTGGTAGTAAATCATTGGTTACCCGTGTACTCCCTCTGTCCCTATATCTAAGCCCCCATTTTATTTTATTTTTGTCCCTAAATGTAAACCCCCTTTCAAATTACTAGATGAATTTATTATTTTTTCCTAAACATACCCCTAATTAATACTACTAACTTGTCTTGAAATATGAAAAGTCAAATTTAATACACATACAAACAAATGACAATTTGATAAGATTAACACACAAAACAGACACATTAATTACACTGATAACATTTCTTAAGAAATGTGAAAAAGGCAATGAGTGGATACATTAAGGGACAGAGGGAGTAGTAATTCAGCTACTTTTATGCTAAATAAATTAAGGGCTGACTTTTCTTTTGAATTTGTCTCTCTTAACAATCTTATTACTTTATATTTTTTTGTCTTTTGATACATTCGGTTTGAGCTATCGAGCTGAACTAAGTTGTTCACGAGCTTAAATAGAGTCGAGTTCGAGCCAAAAAAATTCATGTCGAATTTCGAGTCAATTCATTTCTTAACTAGTCGAATCGAGTTGAACCCAAATTCGATTTGGTTCGACTCATTTTCAAGTGTAATATCATGCATGAAAATCATCTATATTTTGTAATGCATGTATCCCTAATGTGTATTGGGGGATCAAATGCTAAACAAAGGTTGTATCCCTAATTCTAGTCTAGACTTTGTTATGAGAGATAGTGGCATTGCGGCCCATATGGTTACCATCTCTTGGCTCAATGAAGTCTCGTCGCATATGGCCATTTCATTCTCGAAATTTGCTTTTCTCCATTTTCATTTTGCTCATTTCCACCTCAAATTTCAAAAAATAATCTCAACATAAATTAACTCACATTCGGTATCCAGCGTGAGTTAACTCGCTTTGATTACCAACATGAGTTAACTCACATTACATGTAACATCCCAATATTTTTATACATTATATATATGTGATTCGTAGTACTTTTCTTGATTTAAGAAAATTGTAACAATTAATTTATCTGTTGATTGGTAAATTTAGTGTGATTTAATAAGATAATCTTTTATGTATTTGTCTCCGACATAGTAAATCAATTTGAATTTTACTAATTAGTGAATCTATCTATTTTCTTTTTATATAAACCAAAATACTAGTTAGATTTGTTTTTTTTTTTTTTTTTTTTTTTTTTGGTAGATAGACGAAATGGCAAAGTCATTATAAACTCACACACACAAGTGGAGGTACCAGGGTTCGAACCCTGGTCATGACATCCGGCCTAACAAATTCGGCATTTTGCCAGTTGAGCTAGGACTTCTGGATTACTAGTTAGATTTCTATCTAAAGTGTTAGTAACTAAACTTACTGTAATGAGAATTTCTCATAAATATAAATATATATAATATGGACAAGGAGGTAGTAGCACGAGGAAAAAACTATAGTAAATCATATGTATTTAGTTTTTAGAATATTTTAAAGGGTATCCAAAAATATTTTCTATTGTTTTGTACGTGGTTATTTTCTGCTTAGTCCATGCCTATTTTCACTCAAATTTTAGCCGTGAGTTTTCTTTTTTTTGCTGAGTCAAAAAAACACGTCTCTCTTCATTAGTCATGTTCCTCTCTTGTTAACCCCTAAATACAAGGAACCAACCTCACACATATCAAATACTGATCCCTATAATTATGCTATGAGTCTTGACCAAAAAAACTAAAATAATAATAATTACACTATAATTATTACTATTATTCATGTAACTATAATGAATAGTTTTTCATGTAACTATCATTCATCAAATAGTTTTTCAAGTCTAGTTTCTTTCGTTCCATTTTTTATGTGACGCAAAGGTAACACCTTTCCAACCATTTCTATATATTCTTTTTATTCCTATTTTGTCTCTAATTTTAGGATTTATATTTTTGAAGCTTTGAACTCTTTCTCTTGCAAATTGTCCGTGAGGTTGTTGAGTTTTTGCGTTTGAAAAACAAGTCTTAGAGGTAAGGACACTTTTCCATACTTATCATAATTGTAACTAATTGTTAGGTGTTATAATTTAAAGAGTATGATTCATAACTGTTGTTAAGAAGAAATGAAAGTAAAACACAACTTTATGTGGTAAAATTTATGATTTTAATTATGTTTTATATGATATTTGTGCATGAGGATGTGATGTGAATGATATATGTGAAGAAACATGTGTTGTGATGTTTGAGAAATAAATGTTAGATTTTGATATATTAAAGAAAGAAAGAAAATAATGGAAAAATGAGTTTTATGAAAAGATTGGTTTTGGGTCATGTGCATGATGATTATTAATAATTGATTGTGTTTGTTTTAGTGGTTGGATTGCATTCATGTCATTCATATCATATGCATTTTGTGTGCCTTAGTGGCGGATTAAAAAAATTATATTTGTCTGTGTGGCGGTTAAAAAAAAACTATGTTTGCCTGTGTGGCGGATAAATAATTATGTTTGCATGTGTGGCGGTTAAATTTATGTTTGTCTAAATTTTAGGAGCATGCATTGCATTGCAAAGTAACCTAAAGAAAAATAAAAGAAGAATGATTTGTGAATATTTCTTTTCTTGTTGGCAGCTTATGTCTTGTTCAATTTATTTTATAATATTGTACTGTATGTTTGGTTTGATTTGTATGGTTTGTTGTTTATGGAAGTTGACCCCTTACACCAACATTTTAGGTACCAAAGAAGACATGTGTATGCTTTTGCTTGAAGCACGTACAGAGACGAAATTGGGTTTTTGATTGAATTTGCAATTTTAAAAATAATTTGAAGGATATTTATTTTGAGAATTAAATTAAATTATGTTACGAATTTTTGTTAGAGTTTTTGTTAAGAATTTATTATTGATGAAAAAATAGTAGTGTTTTTAAAAGTGAAAATGAATTAAGCGTAATGCTTTGGATCTAAATTCGGGACGTTACATTACGTTATTATACACAACATCTTATTTCTTCCATTTCACATAACTCAATCTCTAAACTCTCTCAAATCATCCAACATCAAATTTCTTCAAGTTCAAATAAGCCACCACTACAATAACAAGTAATTTTTCATAATCCATTGACATTTTATATTTATACGTTACATTTTTCCTCTTAAATTCGAAATGCTTTAGTTTTATGGTTTATCTAAATTATGATTTTTTGGTAGGAAATGTTTACATTTAAATGTTATGAATCATTGTTAGACTAGATTTAAGTTAATTAAATATTTAGATGTTTGCATGTTTATATTTTAGTTTTGGTTTTAAGGTTTATGTATATTTTGCACTCCAAGTGTTTGATGAAATGTTTGAATGTTTGAACAGTTTGATTCAGCTAGATGAAAATATTTAGGTTGTATAAAATTGTATTATTATGTTGTGTCGTTATTTTGTTGGAATTAAGTTTAATTCATGGTAGTTTGCTGAAGGTGTTTGCATTAAAGTGTTTTATACTTAGTGTAAAGGTTTTGAAGTCTCTTTGAAAACTCGAAAGAATGGGTATAACACGTGTTGTATTATACTAACTATATATGTTCTCACAATGAATTTCTTCGTATAAGATGAATGTGACAAACATGAATGCATTTCTAAGATGTTGTTTTGAGCTTGATCATGCTCCTCTGTCAATTGAAACTTGTCAGTTGGTAGGGCAGTAGGATTAAGTTCAAAAGAATATATTGGAATGCATTTGTGTTTGTCACACTCATCTTATACAAGGGAATTCGATATGAGAACCTTTTTTTTTCTTTCTGAAACAACAAATTTTATTAAACAACCACATCTCTACTCAAGACGAACGGAGATCGATGAAACTGAGAATACAAACACGACGCCGTATATAGGCGGAACTCCCGAAAATAAACACCCTAAAAACCCCTTGAAGACACCATCCACCAAAATACACATCACCACCTAAAACAGACCCCTTTCACGAAAGCAACCACTGTAAAAACGATATCTAATACCACTCATCGTCACTACTCACCCCCCAAAGAAAAACCCCTCAAAACTAAACTCCCTGTCATGAAACCAAAGTTGAGCCACATCTGAAAAGATCTTATCCGAGGGATCATACAGTTGCCACCCCCTCTCGACCTCCGATCCACCGAAAGAAACCATAAAAAGCCCAAAACCAAAACTTGAGCCAAAGAACTGACTTCCGATTTTGAATCAAAAGTGATCGGCCCACCAGACTTTATGACCAAATCAAAAGGGCACCCCTCACCCCCGATACATCAGAGAAACACCAAATTGCGCCAAACAAAATTACAGCTAGACACCAACTCCCGATCTCGAAGCAAAAAAATCGGTCCACCGGAAACCAACACAGAAAAAGTATGGCAACCGACATGATATGCGGTGGTGCAAACAACAAACAGATTCAAAGGGAAAGACTCAGCTCAACGGGACCCACTTCCACCAAACACCATAAACACCTAACAATCCTAAAAAATGCAAACAAGAGCTAGTGACGACGAAACAAGGACCCGTGTAAAATAGGCTGCCTCTAAAAGAAATCACCCCCAACAAACACCTTCCTCCTCATAAACACCACATAAAGACCCACCTTCTGACACAAGCAAAACCAACCACCCTTGTTAAAGCTCTCGTCTGCAAAATTTTCAACACCAAAACTACGACCACCCATCCAAACCACACCAAATAACCCCACATACACCCACGCAAACCGAATCACCACCACATCAATCGAATCAAAACCACCACCACACATCAATACCACCACCACCCTAAGCCGCCTCACCAAGAAAACAGGTGGCACCATAAGTACATATATAAAGGAAGCCGAAACCCAACAACAAAACACGGACATCGACGCCGGTCCGAAGTGGGAACACAACCTAGATCGTAAACAGGTTGTTGTCGGTGACAAGGTGTAGGCAACCGTCGCCGGAGAAAACAACACCCAAACCAAAAAACCTCCCACCCCATTTCATCCGAATCACACATCAACCTCTGACCAACCACTCCACGCAGCACTGCTCTCGGCACCTCCTCTGCACAAAAACACCCACCGAACAGCCACCACATCACCGCCATAACGACCCCGTCAACGTCAAACTCGAGTAGCACCACCCACACGACCAAAACACACTTGAACAACACCAAATGGCTCTGATGTAAGACCCTAAATCACGACCCCCCTATAGCCACCAATTGCCAGTAACAACACCAATAGGAGGATGCATGTGTAGATCGGAAGCGAAGGTGGTTGTGTTGATATGGAATTAAAGAAATAAAGCTAGGAAGCAACAACAAGGCTTGAGCTGATGACTATGGCTCTTAGAAGCTGTAACAGTGATGTGGGAAGAGTCTTTCTAGAAGAATGAGTAGTTATAGTTGTTGGCAAAGGAAAGAGATGAATAGCGTCAGATCTGAAAAAACAAAGCACAACCAAATAAAAAATCGGAACCCATTTCGATACCCGAACAGAGAGCAACCCATGGGGGGTTGGAGAGGGTGGTGCGGAGATGAAATCTCGTCGCACCACCGCTGCCTATATTCTACATCTGGGCAGCCTGTTTTGGAAAAAGGGATAAGGTAAGTAGATTTGTCTAGAGAGAGGTCAAAGCAAAAAGTTTTGTACTTTTTATTGATGTGTTATTTACCAATTAGTCTTCCACCCGATGTGAGAACCTATATAGTTGATTTGATAGAATACAAAATGTGTTTTCTTCATTCTTTTGAGTTATCAAAGAAACTTGCTAATTTTTACACTAAGTATAAGACACTGTAATGTCAGCGTCTTTGGCAAACAATGTTGTGTTGTTAGCTTGCCTAAAACTGGCATATGTTAACTCACATTGGGTGCCAATTGTAACGCCCTAGTTATTTATTTAATTATTTTATTATGTGGAGTATATATATATTATTATATATGATGTTTGGTGATTTATGCGGAGTATATATATGCATATATTTGTGTATATGTGATTTTTGGGTGATTTATGTGGTGTATTATTTTATTATATGGTTTATTTAATAATAATTAGAATAAGTATGAAATATTAATTATTTTGGTGTTTGGGGAATTAATTGGAGTTATTAGGAATTTGGGGGAGTTAAGTGTAATTAGGAGGGAGTTACTCTTAAGTGGGAAGTTAAGAAAATAGAAAGTGGGAGTCAGAAACAGTTTTACGTGAAACCAAGCCAAGGAAGAGAAAACCAGAGGAACCCTTTTTGCTGTGCATTTTTCATTCTGAACTAAGGTAAGGGTGGGGTTTACTTCAATAGAGTAGATTTTAAAGTCTGATTTTGAGTTTAACAGGTTTTGGTAAAAATTGGGGATTTTGGTTTTTATGTTGAAATTGTAGTTTTTGGAGTTGTAAGCATGAATTTGATGTTAGAAATAGGTTCTAAGTGCATACAGAAAGTTAATTTGCATCTGTAAACTGATTTGGGGAGTGATTGGAAGAAAAATGGGATTTTGGGGAAAAACCAGATTTCTGCCCGTACAGAAGTTCATCGCTCGCCTCGCGAGCATTCATGCTTCGCCTCGCGAGTGAGCAACTTCATCACTCGCCTCGCGAGCAGTCCAACTCGCCATGGCGAGTAAGCCTGGATAAAACTTCATTTTTGAAAAGTTGTTATAAGATGTTTTGGGGATGGTTTAAGGTACCTAGAGGATATTAATGATGAATGGTGAAAGTTTTAGGTTAAAAAGATGAATAGGGAGCTTAGAATTGGAGTTTGAGTGAGAAAATGTCACTTTTTCCCGAGAGTACCTGATTTTCACTCGCCTCGAGTTCGCCTTGAACTCGCCATGGCGAGCTAGTGTTTTTGTGAACTCGCCATGGCGAGCAGATGTGCTCGCGAGGCGAGCTACTCAGTTCCTGAATGTTGATTTTCGTGCATGAATGGTAGTACCTTAATGTTGTTGTGTTGAGCATAGTTTCATGTAATTATGCATTATTGTGGTTGATTTGATTGCTGAATTGATGATTACTGATGATGAATGAAATGTATGCAAAGTATTGAATCATACATGTCGTTTAAGTGGAGTCACATGGAGTTGCATTGCATGGTCAGTTGTATGTAGATATACACAAGTAGGTCCATTGCATATGCATAAAACAGCGGTGAGGGCTTCGGTCCTGGAGTACTAGTTGCTCAACAGCGGTGAGAGCTTTGGTCCTGATGAATGCTTTAACCATTCAAAAGCGGTGAGGGCTTCGGTCCTGATTGGTACCACATGCATAATGCATCTCATTCAGAAGTCTAAGATGGTGTCTTAGCAGTGGTCATGTCATTTGCATGAGTCTCGGTTGTTCTTTCAGTTATTATCTGGTTGATGTTGATGTTGGATATACATTCATATATATATGTATTCATTGTGGTCTTGGTGTATTGTTGATGTTGTTGATATTATGTACATTGTATACATACCTCTTAAGTGGATGATTATGATGATGTTGTTGTGGCTTGTGAATAATTATGGATATTTGCAAAATGTTTATATTTGAAGTTATAGGGTGTTAGATTCAATTGAAGATTTAATATCTATATTGTTGTTGTGAATCTCACCCCTTCTGCTTGAAAATGTTGCCCTTCCTATGGGTAACTTGCAGGTGATCCTGAGTAGTCGATGGTGGCTCAAGAGTCGTGTCTAGGGCTCTGATACGTGGGATGGGAACTGTTATTTATATTCTTGTTGTTTCTTTTCCATGTATCGAATTTTGGATTTGTGATGTGGAGCCTTTATTGCCTTTTGAACAATGTTGTTGAATTATGCTAAGGCCTTTAATGCCGTAGGATGTTGTTGGATTGAAAACTATTCCGCTGCTATGTTTTCATATTTTATCAAGTGGTTTGATTAAATAGTTTTATTTTCTATTTAAGAATTTTGAAATTGCAATGTAGCATACCCGTTTGGTGAAATACTCTGATGATTATTGTTATTTATTTACTTTTGGGTAACGGGGTGTTACACCAATGCATGTTAACTTGCGTTGGGTACCAGTGCAAGTTAGCCAACGCTGGATACCAAACATAAATTAACTCGCTATGAGGTTGTTTAGAAAAATCATGTGGGAATGAGGAAAAACCAAAGGGAAAAAAAGCAATTTTCTTCATTCTCTTGTTAATCAACTCTTCTTATATATGGGCTTCTTGATAAAGTATAGGAGTAATTTTTTAGCTATTTCTTTTACACCTCCGTTTTTGCTTGTGTGCTCTATTCAAATTATAAAATTCAAAAAATAAATGAAGAAGAGTTTTTGAAGGTATTTAAACGTGTTTTAGAAGATTTAGAAACATTAATATTTTTCGAATTATAAAGTTCAAAGTTCGCAGGGAAAATAAAAAACTAATTGGATGGAAAAAGAAGACAAACAATTTTTTTTGTCTATGATGCAAAATATCTTTGGTAGCTGACGAACATGTCACATAATAATTGTTCTTCGATAATAAGAACATATTATTTCCAATAAAAAAAAAAAAAGTTAAGAGTTCAAAGTAAGGTATGTAAATGAAATCCATAAATCAACTCAACTTATTCAATAAAAAAGTAGTGCAAGCAATTCTTTCTTTTAACATTTTCTCTAATACTCACTCTTTTATTGGTTTAAATCATTGTAAATGTACACTTTAGAAATACAATCCATACAAAGTTGTGGAACATGTGTGAATTTCATCCAATAAAAAAATGAGTTTTATAGAAAATATTCAATAACGAATGTTGCTAGCATTCATCTTCAATCAAATTCTTATTATAAACTTTTTTTAAGGAAGTTAAACTAATTCACTAAAATTAATAATTTAGCTTATTCAAAACAAAAATTCATTAAAATTGACATAAAAAAGAATCAAAATAAAACTTCAAAAATAACATATTTCAAGAATCCAAACCAACACCACCAACTCAATTTAAATAAATTCTCTTCATTCATAATAATTAAACGTTTAAGAGACAAATTCAGCTTTTGGCTTCGATGGAATTTTTAAAACAATGCATAATATGATAGAATCTATCATTGAGTTGTCATATTTGATTGGCTAAACAAATACTATGATAAAAATAATTGATTCTATCAAATTTCTCTTATCATTATCAAACGTTTTAGAGTCGGTGATCAATCCATTTGCCATTGAGTAGTTTAATCCTGACAATTTAATTAAATAAATAACACTACTTAGTTCCAATTATTTAATCAAGCTTTTCTAATTAACAATTAAGCAAACATTAGTTCCATTCAATGAACTTAAATAGAAAACTGTTAGGTGGGAACCACATAAACTATTTTCAAACCAGAGTCGCCCATAGGACTGAGACTCTAAACCAGAAACCACTCTTAAGAACAATTTAGTCAAAAAAATTAAAGTGCTAAAGTATAGAGAATAGAGAAATAGTGTTCCCAAAAATCAGGAGTTAAATTGGAAAGTTGGCAAAGAGATAATTATATAAGATTCCAATTTCCAAATAAATTGGGAATTCAATTCATTATGGCCGTCATTCTGACATCCCATCTAAACATAATTGCTAATTGCCACGCGCTTTCCTTCACCGAACCCTCCTTTGTCGCATTGCATGAACGCCACCTTACCACACATACTGTTGACATTTTCCAAATAAAGTCGAGTTGATTTTTAAAAAAAAAAAAAAAAGTTGAGTTGAACTCGACTAAACAAGAATTTATTCGGCTTGAAATTGAACTAAAGTTTCGTATAATTTTTTTATTCAAATTTAACTTGTTTAAATTTAATTCACATATATGAATTATATAATTTTAAAATATTTTTTTATTTAAGAGATGTCAATTTTTTTTTATTTTTAATCTTTTAATTTTTTTTCTTCTAAGAAAGACCAAGATCAAATGAAAATAAGAGTTCTCCTAAACATAAGGTGCTTAATAGATGAACACGATACAATATATATATATATATATGTATGTATGTATGTATGTAATAAAAAACTAAAACCCTATTCAACTACAAACACTCCAAAATCAAAGTATAAAAGCACATAAAATATAGAAGTAGTGCATTTTTTTTTGGTCAAGAAAGTACATCTAAATGAAACAAAAATCATTAAGATTTTGTAGATAGAATTCAAAATTCTCAAAATACTATTTCATTTCGAAACTCATATTATTGACTCAATTCATGAACAAAATTATTTGAACTATAAATAGTTTAAGTTCAACTTATTTCGTTAAAGAAATTAATCAGTTTAAATTCAATTCATTTGATTTATAAACCAAGTTAAACAAGTTAGTTTTCAATTAAAATTCCAAACTATATTTGAGTTGTCTCAGAAGTAAGGTAGGGCTGAAATGAACCGTTCAAACATCATATGTTTCAAACTATGTTCAAACATCAAGCTTCATAGTTTTCTTTATTTTGTCTTTTAGTTTCAAGTTGATAAAAAAAATTAAAAACTCCATTCTAAAATTCGTTCGAGAGATAAGAAAGTCTCCATTACTTTGTACCACGAAATAGATGGCTGCAACTTGAACCACTTTTTGTAAACTTGAACCAAGAATCGGACACATTAACTCCTATTAGTAAACTTTTGTGGAAGTTAACCTTTAGGTTAGACACTTGTTCAAAAAGAATCAATACCGTCCGTATGTAGCGCACATTTGCCCAACTTTTTTCACCAAGTATCAATGTGTCATCTGCAAATTGAAGATGAGAAAGACAAACATTGTCATGATGCCCAACATGGTAACCACGATATATACAACCCCGCATTCACTAACAACGTCATTAACACATTGAGACATTCTGCCGTAAGTAAAAAAAGAAACCGGGAGAGAGCATCTCCTTGCCCAAGCCCCTTTTCCATAGAAAACTCCTCCGTCGGACAACCATTCACCATACCGAAGTCGTGGCTGATCTAACATACTCAGATATTCACTTCCTCCAAATGGTGGAAAATTCATTTTGAACATAACAACGTCAAGATAATGCAAACTAAAATAAAAGGGCAGTCTAAGTTGCACCCATCTATTTGGTGGTGCAAACAAAAATTACCCCTAAATACTTTAAATTCTTTCAAAAGATTTACAAAGTTACAAATAAAAAATCTGAAACCTGATTTGATCCCGGCAAATTTTGAAAAAACTATAAGTATCCAATAAAAAGAATTTGATGTACAATCTTTTATCTTATATTTTACAATTTTTATTTAGATTATTTTAGTTATTATATATCATTTAAATTAAAATACATAGAAAACGTTGTGTCTGTGTGATATGAATCCCAAACGTGTGTTTTTACGTCCCTCCCTATCTTGGACAGTTTGCATGTGCTCATACAACTTTTGCCTTCACAGCCACCGCTACATATTTTTTTAATTCCTTTTTCTATAGTATTGAATATATTTTTCAAGAATGCCCTCTCAAAGTATATAGTATGGAATGTAATAAGCAGTAGTTTTTTCTTCCTTACATGCAAATGCAATGATGACTCGATACCAACAGACTATTATCACCATAAAAATCGAGTTGATTCACATAAAACTTCGCTGCAAAAGTGATAACTTTTTTAGTATAGTGTAATTTTTGAGTCTTGATGTACTCCTTCGACAGTGGCGTTGCAAGGATCCTGATTCAAAGGGTTTACACTTTTAAATTTTAATTAAAATTATACTATATATATATATATATATATATATATATATATATAACTAATATATTTTTAAAAGAAAATTCAGTATTATATATCACCAGCGGAAAACAGATACAAAATGTCTGTTTATCCACATTTTTTATACTATTTTTCGTTGTTTTTATATTTTATTTTTGCTTTTTAATTTAAATTTGAAAAAAATGTTTAAGTAAATATATTTAGTTTTCAAATTTTTTATAGTTCAGGCATGAATTTCAATTTAAATTTAAAAACGAGTTGGATTCCTAAAGTAATTTTTTTCAAAAGAAAGGACCGACCAAAAGGGTAGTTAACTCATGATTAACTTTGCAGTTTGTCTTTATATAATGATATAAATATGAATATTAGAGACATAACATTTTAATATATTGTTTTTTGTCAATTCACCCCCTTTTGGTGTGAATAAGTTGAAAATTAGATGTTCGAACTCAGACACTTGTATAACATAATGTCTCTATCATCTCATTTAGACCCATGGTGACTATATTAAAATATATTTTATAAATTACAAAATACTATTTTTATCATATTTCTATATTATAATTTTCAAATATTATAAACATTTAAAATGTTAAACATGTATAAATATGAACCGATATATATATCACATATGTTCCCTAGTTTAGTGGCGAAGTACTTAACATTTCAATGAAAACATGGTGCCACACATGAAATAGCGTGGGTTACTGGAGTTAAAATGAGAATTTGTGGTGCAAACATGGTGCAGCACTTACACTTGAGGGGTTGAAAGCCAAAAGCTACTAGATATATGTGAAAATTTAGTAGGTTGAGGTGGTTCAGCTGAACCCCCGGAACACATATGCCTCGGTCAGTGTCCTCCGATCCTTAATATAAGAGAAGTTTATATTTTAAAGTAATTGAATAAATGATATATTTAGTTTACATTATAGTCCAAAATACATTAATTATTCAATGAACTTAAAAGAAATTTATTGTCTTATATTTAAGACTGGATGGAGTATTTCCTAAATCAAATGAGAATTTATGACTTATATAAGTCATCTATAGTTTTATTTACAAATAAGATGGAGTTAGGTTCGGTTTGGTTGAACTTATTTTGAGCTTATGAAAAATAGCTTATGTAAATAAATAAACTTTTATTTTAATTTATAAACTCTCACTAATGAAAAGTGTATATTCATAAACGGTTTTTTCATAAACTGCCTTAAAAACTTATAAATAATATATAAAAACTTATTTATCTGTATAAGCTGTTTTTTATAAGCTCTAAAATAAACTAATCCAAACATGTCGTTAAATGTACTTGTAATTCTTAGAAAAGAGATAAAGTTTACTTTTGGTTTATGTTCATCTTTTAATTAAAAATAATTGTTTACTTCTTAAACAGTAGAAAAATTGTATGCTTCGAATCTTTGTTGTATATAAGAGTATTAGAATAATTTATTTTTTTAATAAATAAATATTAATTTTCGTGTTATACTAAAACAAAAACAAAAATGTCCATGTGAACTTTGCTCAGTTGATATGGACAATGCATAAAATATGCAAGGTTTAAGGTTCGGACCTGGCTACCAAAAAAAAAAAAAAAAAAAATATCACTTTAAAAAAATTATAATTTTATAAGAATAAAAAATAGACTTAATCCAATTGCATTTGGATAAGATGTTAAAGGACCTCTTTCAACTTAATCACAACTCTTATGTTTGAATTCAACCATGAGAATGCATCATTCATTTGTTCACAACAAAAAATAAAAATTAAAAATAAACTTAAACATAAGAAGAAAAAATTGATGGTTGAATTCCCCACAATCAAAATTTGTACATTTCTCTACTTGCAAACCTTAACATGCTCCTAGCCCAATATCAATGGATGTTGCAAAAAGAGATTCATAAAAGGGTGTGCATCTTATATGTAGTTTTCATTGTCAAACTCCCCTCATCCAACCATCTAACACAATCACTTTCAAGTGTTGTTAGGACAAAACTGAATATAATCGAAGGTAATTATCTCTAAGAAAACCACAATCGACTTACTTATCATGCCAAAAGAGTACTCAGCTCGTTTTTCACCTTCCTTAATGTTGCTTGCGAGAACCAATTTGTTATTTGTGGATTTCCCCCTCCCAAAGAGAAAATACTCCTCCACTACAAAGAGGCATTGTTTTGTATTCCAACTTCCTCCAAGTTCCGGTTCCCCGCCACATCCACCCCATATCTAGTTTTTATAGTCTTTACTCACTAAGCTTGTTTTTTGTCTAAAAGCATTTACCTCCATTTCACCAAGACACTTAAATTAACAATACAAAGATTTATCACTCAAAGACCCACGTCCTTTTTAGAATGGAAACTCTCCATTCCCGACTTACCCAATGAATTTTCTTTCCCCCCTCTTAACCCTCCCCAAATAAAATTGCTTTGAATCTACATCACATCATTCCATGCATTTACCGATATATATATATATATATATATATATATATATATATATATATATATATATATATATATATATATATATATATATATATATATATATTGGGGGGGGGGGGAGTGTGAGAGAGAAAGCGATGTAAAGCTACAGTTTAGTGAAACAATTATCCCACCCAAACTCACATACTTGTTACCACATAATTTCAATATATTTCAAATCCTAAGTATTTGAATGGAAGAAAGAATCATTGGCATTAACTTTCATCAATAACCTTTTATGAAAATTCACCTTCAGCCCATAAGTCATTTCAAATCCCTCAAATTCTCCTTCAAAGTCCTTATACATACTGCGTCGTTAACATATTTAAGATGAGATACTATTGTGCCATTGATACCCAAAGGGAATAATTTGAATTTACTCAGTTCTACCACTTTTCTTACTGCTTTTGCAATAATTTTATAAAGCCAAATAAGAAGTAATATCAGACGGAAGTCCTCGAGTCTACTTGGTGACTCCACTTTCGGGATCAAAGCCAAACAGTAAGACGACAACCCTTTTAGAAGGGTCGTGTTTCATGAAATTGGTACAACATAACTATAATATCTCCTTCATAAAATCCAAAAAGAATATACTAAAGGTGAAGTTGAAATGGTCTAGGCCTAAACTCTTGTTTCCATCACATTCTCTAATGGAAAACTCAATTTCCTCCAAGGAGAAAGGTGAAAAAAGTGCACATTTTCTACATTTCTTATCAAAGGAAAATCAATCTCATGCCGAGTAGGATTCTCATAACAAGTCATTTTAAAGTTATTTTTTATATAGTTGGACAAAATATATGAAATATATGTATGCAACACCCTACATATTCGAGGTTGGACAAAATTCCAACCTCGCATCTGAAACAAACATCCCATATAGCCTTTTCATCAAGACATTCTTTGGATGTGCCCACAATGTGATGACATTATGTCATTACATTTTTAGTAGGCATTTTTCATATAATTTTAGGTGATATTCATTGTAATTTATGGAGTTGCAAGCCACAAAAGACAAGAATCTGAAGTTTCAAGAAGTTAGTATCCGGCCACTGAATTTGCTGCTTGGTTACAAAATTTTCGTGCGCTAAAGGCATTGGTTAAACATCCAAAATAAATAAATTTTTATGAAAAAATTGTGTAATAGTTATTTGATAAAAAGTAACGTATTATATTTTTAAGATAAAATTTCTATTTGTAGATTCCTTAACCATTACCTCGAGAGCACTAATTAACAAGATCCATTTTTAATTAGAACATTTTTTTTTCTATTTTAATCTCCTTAATTTATGTTTTTAGGATACAAGTTGACATAATCGTTATATTTGTAAGACCCCAACATTACATGTGTGACTAAAGTCTTAACAAAAAAGAATTTATAAAATGACTTGTTGGGAAAATGTGTATGACACATAACATGTGTCAATTAGACGAATGTAGTGCTAAAATTTGATCTACTAAAACAAATGCAAGTTGAACAATATCCATATTTGTCCCACAAGATTAAACTATTGATAAAATTAATTAACTAATTATTCTCCTAACATTTGATTAGAAACAAAAACCAATCTAATACTTACAACATCTACACGCCACACAATCTATCCAAAACTAAAACCATTGGCTTTGACACTTTTTCTCTTTCTATCTTTCAGCGCCCACAGTCCCAAAAAATGAAAACCAAAAACCAGAAACCAGTTACCTGTTTTGTCCTAAAAAACCACTTTCCATCTAATTCCCAAAAACCAGGAGCTTTTACACCATTTGTTTTTTCAAATAATATTCCAAAACCGCTTTTGAAATGAAGACACACCATAATATGTGGCGATTCGACCGCACTCTGTCACCTGATCGTGTTTGCCACGCGCCTTATTCTTCTTTTCTTAATTTTTGTACCCATTTGCATGTACTTTCTGACACCCACCTCTCTTATTTTCTTCAAATTTCACTTTCAACTTTTTTCCTAGTTTCTCTCTTGTGTTAAAGATTCCGTAATATGGTAGATTTCTATAGTGATAAAGGCATGAACACAATCATGGTTAAATTTGAAATTGATGTAAAAGTGAATCCAATTTAAAGATTGAAATAGAATACGTGTAAGTTTGATTTAATCTTTAGACTTTAGAGAATCTAGAATTGATTTTGAGGGTTAATATTGTCTCTAAAAATCTTCATTGATATAATCTTTCAATTTTTTTTTATCTTAATTTTCAGTCCATATTTTTAAGTAAACTTATATAAAATACATTGTACTAAAAGATATTCAACAATTTTTTTAAAGAAAATTCAACAAATAAATGTTTTACAAGATTTATTTTTGAGGTTAATAGTGATGAATTAACGGTCAAAAAAACTTCTCTATGCAAAATTTTCTAAATAATTTTTTACCTTTTTCTTACAATTTTTTTTTATTCAATTTGAATTGAATGTGTACCTCCTTCTCTATGCAAGCAAGTTACAACTTGCAAGCCACGACACAGTAAAATGTTATAGTGCTCAATAGCTGGCTCTTGAAGGTCACTCCACGTCATCTACCATCCCAATAACAAAGGGATAAGTGTCCTATGATTGGAAGTTAATCACACGCACTTATCATGAGAGTGGTTTTCATTTATCTTGTTCCACAAATTTGGTTGTTTACTTCTCAAACCCCAACCTCCCTTAATGTGGAAAAACCATGGTTTTTATAGTAACACAATAATACAACACATACACAAAAGTAGTACTATAAAACAAAACAAAAACTATTGTTAAGAAACAACTGCGTTCCCCACAATCTAGTACCTGAAAATCCATTGGCTTTCTCTCTCTCTCTCTCTATCTCTCTCTCAACACACATCAAATAAATATATACACTTCTTTCCCATATTTTTCATAGACACAATCTTAGCCTTCATCAAAGTCTAATTTTTCTTCTCTAAATCTCTTATTTTCTCAATTGGGTCTTTGAAAAATTTTCATTAAAAATGCGGATGAGTTGCAACGGTTGTAGAGTACTAAGAAAAGGTTGCAGTGAAAACTGTAGCATAAGACCTTGTTTGCAATGGATCAAAAGCCCTGAATCACAGGCTAATGCCACCGTGTTTCTCGCCAAATTCTACGGTCGTGCTGGTCTCATGAACCTTGTTAACGCTGGTCCCGAACATCTTCGTCCAGGTTCGTAAAAAGTGACATTAATAATTATTTTACAATTTTAGTGCATGTTTAGATTGACGGTGACCTTAATAAAATTACATATATGAGAATATATAGTTTTGTTAAATCTCACCGTTTATCTAAACATGCAATTGGACACACATATCTCTCTATAAGAAAAAGTTGGATCAATAAAAGTTGATATATTTATAGACGAAATTTTCTTATATTTAGAACCTGAGAGCACACACATAGAAACAAGTGTTTTTTTTTGTCAATTTTTTTAATCAAGAAACAAGTTATTGATATTTTTTGTTTTTAATTTGCAGCAATTTTTCGTTCGTTGTTGTACGAAGCATGTGGTCGAATAGTGAACCCAATTTACGGTTCAGTCGGTTTATTATGGTCCGGAAGCTGGCAGCTATGTCAAGCCGCGGTGGAAGCCGTTTTGAAAGGCGCACCGATCACGCCGATAACTTCGGAAGCAGCTGCTAACGGGAGGGGCCCACCACTCAAAGCCTATGACATCCGCCATGTGTCGAAGGAGGAAAACTCAGCCGCGTCGACTGAGTTGACTCAACAACGAGTCAAGCCTCGGTCGCGTAAGCGGTCGAGTTTAGCCAAGCTGAAAATACAAGAAGAGGAAAAGAGTAGTAATGATAACAAGGGAGTTGAATCCGGTTCAACTGAACCGACCGGTTCGGTTGAACCGGTTGAAGAGGTGATGAACCGGTCAGTGAGTCATGAGTCGTCGATTAGCCACCAGTCTGAGGCGGTTGCGGTGGTGGATGGAGAGAGTAAAGATAGCGAGAGTGAAACTTCGATGATCTTATTTAGAGATGAACCGGAGTTGGACCGAAAAATGAAGCCGGCTGACCGAACCGGTGAGAATGGAGAGGAAAAGGTTGGTTTGGAGCTGACTCTTGGGCTTGAACCGGTTTCACGTGTTTACCATGTGGTTCCTGTGAAGAAAAGAAGGGTTGTATTGAAGGATTGTGGTGTTGGCTCATGGAATGTGGAGTTGGGGCTTCAATATCCGGCTTAGACCGGGTTTGACTTGGTTCGGTTTTGGTTCAGTTTTGACTTAAGCGGCTTTTTCTCTCATTTGTACAAGAGACAAGAGATTATAAGAACCGTTTCTTGTTTAGTTTTTTAATTAGAACCTTTTAATAACTTTTTGTTGTTTACATTTTGGGTTTAATTAGCTTTTTCTATTTATCAGAAAATGTGAATCTGTCCAAACTATGTAGATGAGAAAGTACATTTGGAAATTGAAAGCATCAAGTTGTTACAACTTACAAGGGTCCATTGATGCATCATCATGCATTTTGAATTTTATTATTACTCTTCATTCATAAGATAGAAAAGAAAAGACCAACAAAATGAGGTGAATTTTGAAAATTTCCTTGAAAATATATATAAAAAATAATAATAATAATAATTTTTGACAAACAAATAATAATAATGGTGGGTAATATTTGATTGTTATGAAATTATTATGAGGTATTGAGGTGCATGTTTATGTCAGTTTTTGGGGTGAATTTCTATGTTTTTGGTTTCTTCGGAATGAAGCAATCGTGGTTGAGAAACATTACCTTTTCCTAGTAAAATTTGTACTAATGCATTTATTCAAAGAAATTTGATTCAAATGTTTGGATGATTTGGCTTCAAGATATCAAATACTAGCTTTTAATATTTGAACTTTACAAGGGGAATCATAGAAACTTTCATCTCAATGCAAGTAAAGCAAAGTTTCTTTTTCTTTTTTTTTCGAGGGAAGTAAAGCAAAGTTTCTAACTAATAGAGCAAAACAAAAATGAATATTTGTGCAAATATATTTTACAATGCAAAAATCACACGGATTCTTCTGTGTGGAAGCAATGAATGCAATTGAACAATGCAACCAAAAGTAAAGAAAAAATCTGATATTTCAAAGTTACATAAAATAACTACAACTTACCTTTACAACTGGGTAAATTATCATATTCAAGCTCTAAAAAAAAGCGAAAAAGGAAAACCCTTAATCTCAACAAGAACTTTATATCTTAGAGTTTGGGTAATATTCATATCCACCAAAACTCTCACAAATTGGCCAAATATTCTACAAATCATAGGTTTTGTAGATGCAGATTCAGTACATATAGGGGTTCCCATCGTATTAGCAATAGCAAATAAGATCTTAGAGCGCCAATATTCATGTGAAAGGCCATGTATTCTAAGTCTAACCCAAACATGTGCAGATGAACTAGTTTGATTGCTATGGTTAAAATCTTTGATCCAAGTGAAGAGTTTCAAAATACATGGATTTAAATTCCAAGATGGAATTGATCAAACTTTCTTTACATCTTTCTAAACAAGAAAAAGTGAGTTCATAGTATCCCTTACCTAAGGATTGAATACCCCACTTGTTAAAGTTCTTCCACATAGCTGATAGCTTTGATCGTAATTCAAAAACAATGAGAGTGGTGGAACCCTTTGGCCAAATGACTCTAGCATGCAATTATGCTTTCATGCCGCAATACCAACAACATATTCCTCATCAGGATTGTTATAGCAAAGTTATCACCTTTTAAGATCGGTTGGGGAAGTTGAGAGGTGCGTATATCACAAAAATTTGATAGGGCTTGAGCAAATGTTCTGGTTTTCTTTTGTATGTTTTGAGGTGGTGTTTTGGTTAGATATGAACCATTTGTGCCATTTTGAAGGCATTTCCATGGAATAATGGTTGGTGGGATTGGGTTTCGAAGGTTTAATGTTTAATCTCGATTAGGGTTCATGTTGGAGGGTGCAATTTTTTCTGGGTTGGTATTGGTATCGATTTGAAACGTAGCATCCAAAAGACATGGACATGGAATGATTGGGGAAGAAGGGTGGTGGTTAGAGAAGGTTGGTGAGCTTACCTAGCGGTGAAGAAAGCAAACTTGGGTGGCAAGTGAACATTAATATTTCTCTAGAGCATTTTTACATTTTTCCAATTGTTTTCTAAAGAAGTGCTTGTTATTACGATAAATAATCACAAAATTGATTATGCTTTTTCATAAAGTCTCTAAAAAATAGTATCTAAATTATTGAATGTAAAAATCATTTTTTAATATATAAAAAACGAGTCATATATTTAATTTACATTTAGTGAAAATAAGTTTATCATGTTCATGTGCTTTCATCTCACACTGGGTCTATTTGATGGAATAAAATTATCTTCCTATAAGTTTTTCCTTATTAGATAATTCAATGAAGAATGACAATTGTTTATGCACATTTTCACTCCCATATTAACATTTATGTTTTATTTTTATAAAATTCATTTTCCTATCTAGCATCGACATCTTGACAAATAATTCATATCTACCCCCCCCTATATATAGACATACACACAACAACTTATGTTTAATTTTTTTTCTTCACGAAAACTAACCACTTATATTATTCTTACATTTTTTTTACGTGTTTTTTTATTAATTTGTAATATATTTTATTATTTTTTCCATAAAAATTATTATCGTTTTATCTTGCATTCTTTTTCCCCACCACTCTTCAATTATTTTCTTTATTAGTGTTTTATCCTACTATATAATATCTATCTATGTTATTTTTTCATCTCATTATTCTTTATTTTTTGTATGAGTATTTCTTTTTTGTACTGAGAATAAAAAGTGAAATATACTCATTTATTTTTTAGTATGTTTTGATTTATTTTACTATGCTTTGTTGCATATAAGAAAAAAAGAGATGACATCGAACATTTTGTTTTGTTAAACAACAACAGAAAAAGCTAAATTTATCAATGTTTCTTTTATTTGTTCTTCTTAGATGTTTGTTTTCTTATATATTAACAAAAATTTGTTGCAACAATTTTGAATGTCAAATAAACATTTATTAACTTTGAATCAATTGTTTTTTTAAGGAATTTTGAATCAATTGTTGTAAGGTTTGTATTATTCTTTGTATTTTTTTCTTTCTTTCTTATACCTTGAGACTATTTCTTTTCAAGGGAAGTGTTATTTTATTGTTGTTGTTATATATTGTTGTCGATGTTACTTTACTATTATCACTGATGATAATGGATGTCTACGGGTATAGATAGTAGTTAGCCCTCTCTATTTGATGAAGATGATATTTATGTCGTTCTCACATTCATATGAATATCTTCTATACGAATATCAATGGATATTAAGGTATTTAAAAATATTTGCAAATACCGTTGTGTAAAATAATATTTTATAGAAAAAATTACATTATTATAAAATAATTGAAATTATGTTGAATTTATTCCTTAATTTTATTATTAATAATTGTGGCACTAATGATCATTTTACAACTATTCATGTGAGATTTGAATAATGTTTGTTGAAGTTACAAAGTCAAGCTTTTATCACTCAACTTACACCTTTTATATTGTTGGTGTCATTGAAATAGATAATTATGATTATTTTGCTTTGTTATAACTTGGAAGCAACAAAAATTTATATTTTTAGTTTTAATCAAAATAAAAAATTCATAAAAAAAACACCATTCATAATTTTCAAACGTCAGCGCAATAAAAAGAGCGGAAAAACGGGCACGTGAAGTGTCCATTTTCTTGCTAATAGAGAATAAGAGGATTAGAAAATTTTAAAAATATAATGAGTAATTTGTTGAGATATAGTAGAGAATAAGAGGATTATAAAATTTTAAAAATATAATGAGTAACGTTGTAAGCATATTTATTAAGACACCAAACATGTAAGCAAAAAAAACACTTCAAGTAGCTTATCAGCTACTAGTCATCATTTATAAGCCATCAGGTATATGCTATAAGCTATCAACTTTCAGCTGTTGAGATATTTATGCTAAATAAATATTAAAAATAAATTAAAAACTTAAATAAAATAAGATCAAAGTTTATATATAAAGTTTGTTGAGATATTTATGCTGAATAAAATATTAGATTTAGAAATTAAAAATAATAATAAAATATTTAGAATAAACTTATACTATACTATTGACTATTGATTGATAGTTTTTAAAGAGAGAAGTAACAGGGGGAAGTTGAAGTAGACTTAACAACCTCATAATATGTAACAAAAAAACAACCTCATAATATAAGATTGGATCAATTGCATGCAATATCAGATTGAATCAAACTCGAACTTTGCTTGAAAAGTAAACCCTATTTTCTGTGTGACCTATATATATTATAAACGTAGATGCTTGAGTTTTCGGAAACACAAAAAAGACTATTGTTTTAAAATTAAGTTGCTACAAATTTTGTGAGTTTTTTTTCTTTCTTTCAGCTTCTTTTGATTATTTGAAAGATCATGGCGATAAAGTACGAAGGACGTGCTGTTGGAATAGACCTTGGAACTACTTATTCGTGTGTTGCTGTGTGGCTGGAGAATCACAATAGAGTAGAGATCATCTACAACGACCAAGGCAACAAAACAACACCGTCTTTTGTTGCTTTCACCGATGATCAAAGGTTGATCGGTGATGCTGCTAAGAATCAGGCTGCAACCAATCCTGAAAATACTGTTTTTGGTAAATTTCTCTTTGTATTCTCTACCAATTAACGTATTTAGGCACCGTTTGTTGCCATTTTACAAGTTTATCATAATGTATTTGTTTATCATAATGAAAATGATTTAGGTACCATTTGTTTAACAATCATATATTGATAAAGATTTTCATGAATGATATGCAACTGCTATGTTAACTCAACAAATAAACGAATGATGAGAACTAACTATTGATAATTTTTTTTTCAGATGCTAAGAGATTAATTGGTAGGAAGTTTAGTGATTCAGTTGTTCAAAAAGACATGATGTTGTGGCCATTCAAGGTCATCGCCGGTGTGAATGACAAACCCGTGATTGTTGTTAAGTACAAGGGTCAGGAGAAGCACTTTTGCGTGGAGGAAATATCATCTATGGTCCTTACGAAGATGCGAGAAATTGCAGAGACATATCTAATGTCACCAGTGACAAATGCTGTTGTTACTGTGCCTGCACATTTCAATGATTCTCAGCGAAAAGCCACCATAGATGCCGGTGCAATTGCTGGCCTTAATGTCATTCAGATAATTAATGAACCTAGCTACTGCTGCAGCTATTGCGTATGGTTTTGACAAGAGAAGTGACTGTGATGGTAAACGGAATATTTTGGTCTTTGACCTTGGCGGTGGTACTTTTGATGTGTCTATCCTTACCATCAAGGGCGATGTCTTTGAAGTAAAAGCCACTGGTGGAAATACTCACCTTGGAGGAGAGGACTTTGATAATAGAATGGTGAGCTACTTTGTAGAGGAGTTCAGAAAGAAGAATAAAGTGGACATTAGTGGTAACCAGAAATCCTTAAGGAGGTTGAGAATTGCGTGTGAGAGGGCAAAAAGGACACTCTCTTTTGCTTTAGTCACCACCGTTGAGGTCGATTCTTTATTTCAGGGAATCGACTTCTGTTCATTAATCACTCGTGCCAAGTTTGAGGAAATTAATATGGATCTTTTTAATGAGTGTACAAAAACCGTTGAGAGTTGTCTTAGCGATTCAAAAATATGCATGAGTGATATCGATGATATTGTTCTTGTGGGTGGCTCGTCTAGGATTCCCAAAGTGCAAGATATATTGCAAGACATTTTCCCGGAGAAAGTTTTATACAAGAGTATCAACCCGACGAGGCTGTTGCTTATGGTGCAGCTATTCAAGCTGCTATTTTAAGCAAAGGATTCAAGAATGTCCCAAACTTGGTGCTGCAAGATGTTACCCCATTGTCACTTGGTATCGCAGTAGGTGATCATGTCATGAGTGTGGTGATTCCAAGGAACACTACCGTGCCTGTCAGGAAGACAAAAGAATTTAAAACTGCTGATGATTATGATATTGGTGTTGTCTTGATTAGTGTTTATGAGGGTGAGAGAGCAAGAGCGCAAGACAACAATCTGCTTGGTTCGTTCAAGCTTTCTATCCGTCGAGGTGCTCCTCGTGGCACCCCCTTGGAGGTATGTTTTTCTATAAATGAAAATGGCATTTTAACAGTTTCTGCCAAGGAAATATCTACAGGAAATACGAATCAGATCACCATCAACAATGAAAAAGAAAGATTGTCAACATTTGAAATTAACAAAATGATTGCAGATGCTGAGAAATACCACATGGAAGATAAGAAGTTTTTAAAGAAGGCCACAGTAATGAATGATTTGGATTATTGTGTTTACAAAGTGAAGAATGCCTTAAAGAAGAAGGATGTTAATTTAAATCTCTCCCGTAAAGAAAGGGAAAAGATCAACAATGCAATTACCGTCACAACAAGCTTGCTTGATAAGAATAACAACAAACAGCAGAAAATAGATGTTGTTGAGGATCATCTCAAGGAGCTGGAGATTTTGTTGGAAAAGCTTGTAGTCAATACTGGCATTGAGAATAAACCCAAATCTTTTTTTTAGGATCTCTTTTCAATGGATATCTTGATTTTGGAAGTTCTTAAACATATATAGAGTATTGAAGTTTAGGTTTTTGGTTTTTTCTTTTCTTATTCTAATTTGAGTAGCATATTTAAAAATCATCATTCTTCCAGATCAAGATCCTTTTCAGGCTTTTTGTGCTCTAGTTAATTCGACTGATGCTAGCATTCCCCTTGTTTTCCAACGCTAATGGAAGAAATACAACAACAACCAAGTTTTATCCTACTACGTGGGTCAATTACATCGATCAAAACACATTATAATGTTTTTTTTATTAGTTTCTCTTGTAGTTTTCCAGGTCTTCATTTATCTTTAGTGATCTAACTCCTCTACACATTTGAAATATTCTCCTTAGTACAAAATTCACATGTCTTCTCTCTGCATGCAAAAACCACACGAGTCTAGGTTCCACCATTTTATCTACTATAGGTATGTTGTCTCAACTCTCTATCCAATGTTGTTATTTTTAATCATATCATGTCTAGTATTAGTACACATCCAACATAACATCCTAATCTCTTTTCTTTAAAAAAAAAAAATCCTCATCTCTATTACGCTTAACTAATTTTTGTTTTGGTTATTTACAACCATCGCTTTATCGTTTTGCACCATAAATGGATCCAAGAGATTAAAAACCGTGTAACCCTTAGTATGATATGCTTGATCTATGTCATACATATATATTTAACAAAATTTTAAGTTGAATGTCGATTACTTATAACACAACACTCTCCTTTTATCTGAATTTGGGACCAACTAAATAGAAATAGATACAAAAGTAAATAATAGATTCAACAATTATAATTTTTCTTTTCAAAGATTTGTGTCTATCTCTTTATACAAATGGCACTAATTTTCTATTTTTATTTTTGAACAAATAGAGAGGATTCTAACTCAAAAAAAATACTAGATTGCGTGTTGAGTGCATAAACCTTAGTGTGTAATAGGTCTAGTTTATCATGCTTATTCATTAAATCCTGAAATACATATTTGTTTTGGAATTAATTGAAATGCATATTTAGTCTTTTGATGAAAACAAAGTTAAAAGTGATAAATCTTCCCTTGATGTGAGATTTAAGCCATTTCGACCCGTCGTCTGAGATCATGCAAATAATTGTTTTTTTGTTTTGTTTTGAAGAATTTGTATAATTGTTTATGAAAGCCTCAACTTTTGCACACAAAAGGTCATCCATAGAGTCCATGAACATATAGTATAGAAAATTGCTTTTTTGACATAGGAAACTTCCTATTGACACAAATAATGTATATAATTGCCTCCAGCGGTAGTTAACTACCGTTGGAAGAAGCGCCGACAGTTAACAACCGCTGGAACCTAGCGGCAGTTAACTGCCGTTCACACCAGTTAACAGAACCAGTGCAGTCTGCACTGGTTTAGCCCAGAAAATTTGTCATGTTTTACCTATAATTTCAAACGGCAATTCCGGAGGAAATCAAACCGAAACAACAACATCCAGCAATCACAAACATCAACATTTCATAGGTTATCAATTATTCGGTAACATTACACAAAACCGAAAATGTGTTAACGTTTCACAATTGTTTGAAATTCGTCAAAATTTCCACATTATGCAACACATTACACATAATGTACAATAATTACTAATAAATATGAAACTCAAATATATATATATATATATATATATATATTGTTAAAGGTTAGTTACATATCATCTAAAAAATTGATCATTACATTATATATCCCAAAAAATATGTCGGCGCGTATCGATCAAAAAATGGATTAACACCAATCAAAATGTGTCATATTTCATCTAACAAAAACAAATCATCTAAATGTTCCAGAACATCTTCAAATTCTCCGTTTCCTTTAACCGGAGTGTCATCAAACATAATTGGGACTCTTTCCGCATACCCTATTTGATTTCTAGTTTCATTTGGAACGGAACTCTTTCGAGACGTTCTTGGATACCACGCCACTCCTTCGTGACCGAAAACAAATCTTCATTACTTTCTTCTTCACCCATATACAACTTATGCCAATGCGGGTGTATCTCATCCAATCGAATGAGCTTGTTGTGACGGATTTTCATAGCAATGAAGCATGCACAAGGAAGGCCATACGACGTCCTTTGAACACAACCACAAGTTTTCTTCTCGATGCACAAGGTTCTCCTAGCACGCGCTTCTTCCACAAAAATAAAGTTCATGGCTTGTCTAGACATGTGACCCCCCAACCCGGAGTACAAAGTGACATCTTTGTACCTATGTTCCAAGATCGTAATACTCCTACCAAACGATGATTGTATCTCTCCAAATTGCTTTGCCAACATCTCATCTATTTTTTGCCAACAAGTACCCAAATCACCTTTGGAGGTGGACAAATATTCCTTCACCACACCATGAGCTCCTACAACTCTATTCGTGGTCCTACACCCAAGATGTAACACAAGGTCCGTCTATGCCCTCACTAGTTTGTCCTTAAAAGGATTCAAAATGGTAGTTTTAACATATTTAAGAAACTTTGGATGATCCTTACAAGCATCATGGAATTCCACTAGATTACCCGCATATAACTCTTGAGTAGGAGATTCAACCAATTTTTCTCATGCATCAAATATGGTATCAACTAACTTACTATGACTCTCCTCGTCGACAATCTTCTTTTGCCCATCCACCACAACAACATTTTGTTTAACTTTGCAATCGTTGATGATTCTTGATCTAACATTTTTGCCAACATGGAAATAACAAAGTATTGCACTATTATCGGGGAGAACATTTGCTACGGCCTTCATCATACTCGGGTCCCTGTCGGTCACTACCACCTTAGGCATATCACTATTTGGTTGAAGAGGTTTAAGCAACATTTACAAAGCCCAAGTAAAGTTATCCTCCTTCTTCGACGTCATAAATGAAAAACCAACCGAATATGTCAAATAGGTTGAGGTGGCTCCAACTATTTCAAAAAATGGCATTCTATACAAGTTGGTTTTGTACGTGGAATCCATTATCAAAACAGTTGGAAAAATGTTAAACAACTTTATCGATGTTGGATGAGTCCAAAATATGTCTTAAACGGTTTGACTTTCCGGTTTTTCTCTTACGTAATGAACATATCCATTCTCTTCCAACTTTGAGATTAGATATTGCATCTCCGTCAAGTCACCCCTTTTTGACTTTTTGAATTTGTGACGTTCATTGTAGACTTGCTTGTTATTTGTGATGGACTCTTTCCTTTTCTTCTTTAAATTAGTCAAAATATTTTTTGGTTTCACCGAAGAATCGGTCAAGTCATGTACAATCTTCTCGTCGTCCTCCATTAATCTTCCGGCAAGAAGGTGCCCTGCTACATACCGCACCATCTCATGGTTATTAACACCATTAAGAATAGCCAATTTTCAAGCATTGTTTTCCCTCACGATATATCCACACACCTTGAACAACCACCCACATTTTCTTGATCCTGTTGCTTCATGCTTCACTTTTGTCTTCGGTAATTTGTGCTCGCCGCTCCGTTCACAAACCAACTCCAACATAACATTTCTACCTTCACAAGATCTTCTAATGATAACCGTAAATCCAGCCCTATTTACTTGTCGACGGACCCAACCAAGCAATTCCTCTTTATCTTTCCATGTATCTCGTGTCGAAAAGAAATGAGCCGTGTCCACTTCGTTGTCACGAAGTTTACAAACATCAGAATTGATGCTTGAAGCTTCTACTTTAACGGAAGCTTCAACCTTCACGGAAGCTTCGACCTTAATGGAAGGTTCAACCTTAACGGAATCGACAACACTACGTTTTAGATCACCCGGATCATCATCCGCATTCTCAACCGTATCCATAAATAAACAACATATAATTTGTAAACTAATTAATAAACATGTATCTAATATCATATAATAACATAAACAAACCAAAAAAACAAAAGGAAAAAAATTGTGGAATTTTTTTCTTGGACAGTAACACTGCCATTTGAAAATTTTTCAAAATTTTCTAAGTTACCAGCGGCAGTTAACAGTCACTCAGACCCAGCGGTAGTTAATTGCCGCTATAGCTCGTGACAGTACAAAAAGAAAACCAGAAAAATCAATCAAATGTAATGGATTTTAACGTTGTAATACATGTTCTTTGATGCATATTGTGTGTAGAAACGTCCTAGCAATCGATCAACAATGATTTGGAAGCAAGATTTTGACACAAAAAATATTGAAATGGGATTTTTTTAGGTATGGTAATGGTGAGGTAAGGTGATGAGTGAATAGGAGAGGTAGGGGTTTTCTGGTTTTGGGGGGAAAAAAGCAACGACAGTTAACAACCGCTGAGTCCCAGCGGCAGTTAACTGTCGGTGGTTCTTCCAACGGTAGTTAACTACCGCTGAGGGTTTTTTAGTAAATTACTTGTGTCAATAGGAAGTTTCCTATGTCAAAAAGAAATTTTCTATAGTATAACCTTATGCCAAGATATCATTGTCATTTTATTTGCTCAACCCCTCGAATCACCTAGACTTTCGAGATCATTGTATGTTCACCAACATCAATATTCTCAGACCATTCAACTTCACCACACTAATATTCGTAAACCATGTGTGCGATTTGAGAAGAGGGAAGTGAAGAGGAGAATGGGTTCTAGTAATTATTTTCAAAGGGATATTTAAAAAGGTTTGTTGGGGTGTTAGAGCTGAATTGTGGGGTGGGAGAATTAAGAAAGATAATTTGGACCATTCAATTGAGGTGTAATTACCACAAGAATTCTGCTCTTTACCCAACACATTTTGCTCATTCCTAACTGAAATTTCAAAAATACCCCTGCATGAGTTAACTCACGCTAGTTGAGAGCGAGCAAAAACAGTTGGGTGTAGAGCAGAATTCTTACCACATAGTTAGGGCCCTTGCTGGGATAAATGTGGTACACAAAATCTACATTAGCATTGAAGGTCGAATTCGAATAACATTCACGCGTGTTGGCATGATGAAGATGAGAAAAATTCAAAGAAACAAGCATAAGGATCGTGAGAAAACGCAAGAAAAACTGCAATATGAAGAAGAATTGCAGAGTTTACAAAGAAAATCAAAGAAAATAATTGAAGAACAGAGAAAAAATCATCAAAGATTGAAGGTGAATCAAGAGATTTTGCGACTAATACCACATTATGATATTAGACTTTGAGAGAGTTTGAGAGAGAAAGTGAAATCAAATAGATGAATATTATTCATCGAATCTTATTGAACAATGATTGTTCATACATTGTGTATATAGAAGCCTTGATCTAACTATTTCTTAGATAACTTCTCATGCAAGTAACCGCCAATCTAACCAGCTTACCTACAAATTAGGGTAACCAACTACTATTGGTGCCTAGTGTCTTTACTTGTGTCATTTTGTTCATGTAATAATAAGCAAAAGGAATTGACTTTAATAATGTTTGCTACTCTTATATGTGTTGAGTAAATGACTTAAAAGTTCAACACTTATTAATCATGTGTTTTTAAATCAGAGGCAAAACCAGCTTAACGTGTCATTTCAAGTATATCAAATGACTTAAACTTATTAAGCCAGCTTGTTTTTTTAGGCAATTTATATTACACTTGTATGTACCATCATTTCTTTAGCTATTATATTAGTTTGGTCTTATTTTTTAGATATATAAAGAGAAAGAGTTGAAGTTTGAACTTGGTCACAATGTCGGACCTAATAGTTTCGATATTTTAATTATTCTAAGTGGAATATGAAAATTATTGGAATAACTCGTTTGGAAGAATAACCCTAAGCATACTCCATTTTGATGACATAAACTAAAGCAATAATATATAATTCATCTAATCCATTCAAATATATAATTCATCTAATGACACAAGTATTTTATATTATCTCTAGTTTATTTAATATATATATGTATATTATAAAAGATACACATAACTATATAAAATAAAAGGAACTGTATTCAATATACATTATTTTGTTTGCATTGCAAAATAATTAAGACAAATAATTATTTATAACTAAAGTATTTATCTTGAGAGGTTCTGCTTGGCCTGTCAAATAATTAAAAGGTCAGAGAAATATAATTTAAAGTGCAAGAGAAATCACAAGAGTTGTATAATTCACTATGACATGCAAACAAAATCATAAGCTTTTAAGTAATATAATTATTTTTTGACTTAACTGTTAAACCCATGCAGATACATTTTTTATCCACACATAGCTGCGTTTCAGTTGGCATACAAGGAAGATGTAAACAATCGAGGAAAGTAATACACTCACCAGCTGTGATGTAAAAAAAATAAAATGTTATTAAAAAGGGTCGAATGATTATGTATAAGGTCAAAATTAAAAGAAACTTTGAAAATGAAAAGAAGAGAAAGTTTACCAGTGTCAGTTATAAAAAGAAATAGGAAAATCAAGAAGGTCATAGCATACACAAACTTGATAATTTTAATCATTTTTTTCCTTTTTTTGCATGTAACGTACAACAAACTATTTTATCACTATATAATATAAAAGACCTCATGCTATATTTATAAGAAAAACAAACTTGAATTGCAAGAAAGCCTTTTTAAAATCAGAGTAGTTATTAAATGCCTCTTAAGTATTTTGACATGTTGTTTTGTCCCTTTAACTCTCTCAATTGATCACTTAATCTAATTATTAAGGATCTCACATAAAATATTGTTGGACATTTTAGTTTATTTTTTAATGACATTATTTTTTTGGGAGTAATTTAATGGCAATATCATTATATTATTTTCTTTTATCCTTTCATGATAGACAAGGGAAATTCTAAAAAAATAATAGTAGGGTTGAACAAAGGAAAAGTTAGTCTTAAGAGTTAGGAATAATACATCCTCGAGGTGATCCAATGTTTATACATGTTTAGAAGTTTTGTATAGTCAAATTTAATACAATATCAAATGTTTAAATTTCATGATTTATCCAACGATTTATTCATATCAATTTTATGATTCATATCTTTTTTTAAGCAAGTGATTCTATTGGAATAAAATGTGTTTAACAATAATAATTCTTAAGAGTTTTGATGATAATAAAGTATTACAAATTATAAATTGGATATGCTAATTTTTGTTCAACAAAAAGGGAAGCTTAAAGCGTCTGAAAAAAACTGCTCCTAAAGTTTGAAGTGCTCCTGAAGACAAAGTGCTCCTGAAGTGATGACGTTATCAGAAGCAAGTTCATCAGAAGCTGTTTCAAGGATTCAAACTCGACTAAAATTGCAAAAGACTGGAAAAGTATAGCAACAACTATTTTGAAAGGCATTGGATGCTTATTCTTCAAAGAGCGTTGACATAGTACGTTTGTACGAAGTGTACAACCACTATCTCCACTACTCTGTTTTTGTCTCTACTACAAGACAAGAAAAACAGCTCTGCCTGCATTAATGTTTCTTCACATTGGGAACGCATTTGAATTTAATCCTTCATAGGACAATAACCATATCAGACAAAGGATCATTGGTGATTAATCAAAAGCTTCAAACGACTCTATTTTGAATGTGCTGGCAATTCAACGTCTCTTTCACACCTCTATATAAAGGAGTGAAGACTCAGAGTTTCATAAGAACAATACGACGCATTAGCTAAGCCAAAACTCTGTTGAAATTGTTCTCCACTTCAAAGTTCACTTAGAATTTCTTATCAAAGCTTATATCTTAGGAATTCTAGAGTCTTTAGAGTCTGTATCTGATTTGTATTGTGAACACCACTAATTGTATATCAAGTGTTCAACTTCAAACAATTTTCTTTGTAATTCTGTTAGAATTAAGAAGTCTCTTGCAGTTGTGTTTGAGCAATTTGAAGTCTCTTACTAAGTTTAGTAGTTAGCATTTGTAATCAGATATTACATAGTGAACTCTCCTTGGAAGTGCAAGGGGGACAGGACTGACTTCCGGTTTGTGGAAGGAACCTGTATAAATTGCTTGTGTCTTTATTCTCTCTCTCTCTCTCTCTCTCTCTCTCTCTCTCTCTCTCTCTCTCTCTCTCTGTTTTATCCACTGCAATTAGTTCTGAACTTCTCTTAAGAAGTAGAATTCTATCTGCTTCTGAACTGCATTTTCAGTTAGGAGAAAAAGAAGAAAAAGCTAACACAATTCAACCTCCCCTTCTTGTGTTTTTCTCACCTTCAGATTCTTATCTAAATCTATTTTTATATCTATACTGTATATAAAGAAAATATATGATTATAGACTGATTTTTTCACTTCCAATTATACTCTTTAACAAATTTACTTATAAGAATGCTATATTGTTGGTGTCATTAAAAAAGATAAGAATTTATATTATATTTTCTATCTTGTTTTTTTTTTTTGACAAATATATTTGCTATATTCTTAGTGTAATTAAAAAAGATAAGTATTTTTTATGAGGGGTAAAAAAGATAAGTATATTTATTACAATATGAAAAAAAATTATAAAAATTATTGTTCGTCATTTATACGCATTAGCTAATGAAAAGAGCAAACAAATGGGCACCCCATTATTGTGTGTGCGCGCGTGTGTAATAAACATTTGGCTTGCATCTCCTGAAATTTTTTACATTGCCTTCCTTATTTATTGACTTGCTATTCAATTTTTACAAACCAAAAAAAACTAAAATTGCCATTTAAAAATGGTTCTCATAGTATTTGTTATACTCTTTGTTTATTGTCATGTACTCTATCCGTTCTTAAATATATGTTGGAGTTGACCACATCAGACATGCCAATACACAACTTCGACGATTAGTATAATTAATTATTAATAATAAAAAAATTATAAAAACTTGACATTTGAAAAATATTCTTGAGACAAATTAAATAACGTCTTATATACCAACATTTGTCTTTATATATTAGTAAAAAAAATATGACCAAAGTAAATTATATGAATAGTGTATATTGTTAACATGCGACATTTATTTAAAAACGGATGTAGCAACATCTATTGATTTTAGTATTAAATTATCTTAATAAAGAAAAATGACATATATGCATTACCTCATACAACTTATGTTATTTTATAAAGTAAAATTAGCGTGCATAGACATCAAGTAATACCCAACACATCCCAACCATGTTAGCACATTCGAGGTATCAAATATGTTATTTCAATGTGTTTTTCACATCAAGGACAATATGAAACAGGGACAATATGAAACCATGATAAAACCCTTTTTTTCTGAGATTGTCATTATGGAGAACTTCCAAATATGCAACGATTTGGAATGAGGAATACACTGAGAACAAATACTTCTACCCCAAGAAACTCTGTTAGAGAAAATGAAAAGACCGATATATGGCTCTTTAAAGTCCAACTTACCCGATTTGGAACTATCCAAAACCCTAGAATCGACAATAGGATTAGAAGGAATAAGCATAGTGAGTCATATATAATATCAGAACAAACTCAAAGGATCTTATCCAGCATGATGTCAGGTAAGTCACACTCACCATCTTTGATAAAATCAGCAACTATGTATTGAACTAAGGAAATACTAGTCTTTTCAATGTCAATAACATCACAAATTCTATTATGCAACCATTTGTTAGACCTTATTGATACGTTGTTGCCATCTCCAAGCTTCTGAGAACTGTTCTTTAAGATGACCATCAACATCTTTCCTAAACAAAGCCAAATGGATGATTTAATGTAACCCTACTCAAGGTTATTGTTGATGAAGAATCTCGTATAAAGAGTATTGGAACATTGATTATTATTAGTTATTAATTCATAACAAAGTTTGAGACGATCAACTTCATTAATCTTGGTAATGCTGCACAAAGACCTCATAGAACCAATGCTATCAGACTATATATACAAAGTTCCTAATTCATTCGTCAATGGTTTTAAGGAAGGGACATGCCAATCTTAGATTTTGAATCTATAGATAAACATGTCATGGACCACAAACTTAACTAACGGAAGCTTACCCATCATAGAGAGAAGACTATCTTTCACCAGTTGCTGCTAGTGTTATCATCTCAAACTCCATAGTAGAGTGAGCTAATATAGTTTATTTCTTAAATTTCCAAGAAACAACTTCTCCATCAAAATTAAATATTCATTGGTCGCTTTGGAATCATCTGACAAAGTGTTCCATGTTGCATATGTGTATCCTTCCAGGAAAGCAGGAAACCTTTGATAATGTAATACAAGATTCATGGTTATTTTTAGGTGTCTTAACACCCTATCAATATCTTGCCAATGCTCATTACTAGGTCTAGTGACAAACCCTACACAACAACCCCACGACAAGTCGAGCCTTGTATTTAACAACAAGTCCATCGGGTTTTAAATTAATTTTTTTTTTCTTCAAAATTCATTTACAACCTATTGATTTGAAACCAGGAGGCAAGTCTTTTAAATGACATGTCTTGTTAGTCTCTAGAGAATCCATCTCATCTTTTATGAATTCTTCCCATAAGTCAGCATTCAAGGAAGACAATGCTTCTTGAAGAATAGTTGAATCCTCTTCTAATGTACATACCATGTAATTAGCCACATACTCTTTAGAAACTTGTGCTCTCCTACCTCTGAGGTTCCGCTACATCTGGTTCAATGTTCTCATCACTGCTTCTGATCGTTGAGATATGACCAGTTGTAATGCCCCCACTATTTCTTAATTTAAGCAGGAATTAAATTTCATAGAAATCAACATCATTTGATTCTATGATTACTTTAGCATTATGTCAAAAACCTACATGCTTTGTTATTACTAACATACCCAGTGAATGCACATTCATAAGCTCTAATAGTGAGTTTTACTCTCTTGAGATCAGAAATCCGAAGATAAGCTAAACAATCCCAATTAAAAAATAAGACAAGTTAGATCGTCTAAATTTCATAAGGAGAAATTTTGTTCTTAAATTTAGGCACTATATAGAAGAAAACGTCTTAAAATTGTTGAAACACTAGTAAAAAAATTAGTTAAAAATATTTTCAGTCACCGAAGAGATTACTAGGTTGAATCGCAGAATAGGTCGCTCTCTTTAAGACGTTTTGTGACACTACTCAAAATTATGCAAGCAGACTATCAACCACAACGCCTTCAAGATAAAACTTCCAGCTAGCTACAATTGTATCGATGTCTTACTGCACTGTAGGATCCGTTCCAAAAAACACCTTTAAATATGGTTCTAAGACCACTTCATTATGGTATTGATAGCACTCTATTATGGTATTGATAGCACTTTATTATGGTACAGAGACCATCTAATATGGTACTAGGACCATTTTGATAAGGTACTTAGACCATTCTATATTGTGTTTCCACCATTCTAACCTCTAACTTCTTCAAGGGTATAAAGTATTTAAAGAGACTATATTTTTAAAATGATTCTTATTTTCGAAGGGACAAAGTTTTACCGAAGGGTATGCTCTTAAGAAGGACTCTAATTTTAAAAATACTCTTATTTTCGAAGGGACAAAGTTTTAGCGAAGGGACTATGCTCTTAAGAAGGACTATGATTTTAAAAATACTCTTATTTTTAAAGGGACAAAGTTTTGCTGAAGGGATTATGCTCTTAAGACCATTATTAATTCTGAAGGACATTATATCTCGAAGGGACTAAGTTCTTAAGAACACTCTTTAAATACGACGGGATATAAAAAGGGAGAAGAAATGAATAGTTTGTCAACACAAGCTGAAGGAGGGAGAAGAGAGAATTTTTTTTTTTGACAACTCGAGAACTTTTGATGCGAGTAGAAGTGATAGGATTAAGCTCCTTATATAGTAGAGGAGCCAAAGATCGGTTACAGATCAAATGACTGAGATCGTTCGACCGTTCACAAAATCAATGGTTTGATCTTTCCTCTTTAAATAACACAATAATGGAGAGCTGACTAGGGCGGGTGGGCGCAGGCATGTGTTCAACATATGCTGACATATGCCAAGCGTATGCTGACGCATGCACCGAAACAAAGTTTAAAAATACAATTAATTAAAGGAAATTACTTATGTACAATGACCTACGCACTGTGTATGCTGTTCCGTACTAAATTTGGCTAAATCACGTGCCAACCAACACCTCCTTAATTGTTTTAAACGATGCCGTTTAATCAAAATTACATGAAGCACAGGTTGAACTGTGTGTATGGAACCGTATGTAAGTCTTGCCCACTAATATTGTGTGTATAATCTACCGGATATGGGACATAATAATTTTTCAATTCACACAAACACACTTGGTGTTCCAACCGTCGTTCTATCCAATCTCTGCTCAACTTCTCTATCTGCCCATTTTCTCCTCCACCACGTATAAGGATAACCCTCCATAACGATGTTAATAGGGTTGCATCATCAACTGGCTCCCAGAATCATTGATTAGTTGGAATGAATTCCAAACGATATATAAATTAAGTAGTATTATGATGTATCAAGTGTGGGAAGATTTTTTGTTACAGGCAAGAGGCATACAATTTGCTTAACTGAGTTTAGAGATTTGTTTGCTTAACTGAGTTCATTCTCTAAAATGGACTGAGCACGATCGAGTACTACGCTACAAGTTTTGCCTGTAATGCTTGCTCTTCTACTGATGTACCATGTATTTTTGCTTTGGTTTCAAGAGGTTGCAAGAGGACACTCTTACAAACACTATGATTCATGCAAATTTTCGCTGGTCATGCTTCCTTTAAGTATGTTGCTATGTAATGTCGAAGTTTTAGAATTCGTGTTATTCCTTTGTTTTTGTTGTAGCAGTACTCTTTCTACGATTTATGCAAGATTGACAGGGATTGTGGAAATTATTCATATAATTTGTTAGGTCATGCTCATTGTATGTATGCCCTGCTGGAAATTATCCTCTCAAAGGCTCAAACCAAGTGTAACGCGAACTTAGGTCTTGATTGAGTTAGTTGATACTTCGAAAAATCATTCGTTTATTTGAACATTTAAATGAAGATGAACGAAAAAAATGGTTAATGACAAGACAAAATACAATGTTGCACCGAGACATGTATTTATCTCGTTGAAAGACCGAAATGAGAGCAACCTAACTATTATCACCCATATTTATAAGAACAAAGTACGTATTGATCAACTTTGAAAGGTCCTAGAATATAAATGAAACCTTTGATTTTTGAGAGATATATATATTTTGGATGCATCCAGATTCCAAAGAGTTGTTGCTAATTTTTGCAATTGTATTGATCATTGATACCACACACAAAATTAATGGATACGTGTTACCATTGGTTGCAAATACTCTCTTCGTCCCTATATCTAAGCACTCTTTTATTAAAGACAAATGGTGCCTACATATAAGAACGGAGGGAGTATTGTCTTACATTGGAAAATATAAAATACAGTTATTTTTGAATGAAGTATTGTCTTGAGTAGATCTACCTGTCCTGTCAAATAAATCAAAAGGTCAGAAACATATAGTTCAAAGTGTGAGCAAAATCAGAAGAGTAATGAAAGTTGCTGCAAATAAAATTATAGGTTCAAAAGACCTGGCTAAATACAAAGTTTGGTCCTTTTAGTTTCATAGAATTTTTAAGTCAGTCATTTAATTTCAAAAGTTTTAAATAGATCCTATAATTTGATAGAATTTTCAAATTAGTCCTTTAAGTTTTAAAAGTTTTAAATATGTCTTTTAGTTGATAAATTATTTCACCGTTACCCCTGCCGTTAGTTAATAATT
Organism: Medicago truncatula; assembly: GCF_003473485.1. NCBI lineage: Eukaryota > Viridiplantae > Streptophyta > Magnoliopsida > Fabales > Fabaceae > Medicago > Medicago truncatula. Next base: position 1,362,573 of record NC_053048.1, on the reverse strand, counting down.
AATTGATACTGATGTAGCTGTTACGTTCTTGACTTGGATCAAAACGTTAGCACTATAAATGCAGTTTAATATTGCTAGAAGTTGTCTTTCTAGCACTATAAATGAACATTTGTGACCATTAAACATAGCGTTTTGACACCCTGGAGCTTTTAAAAAGTAGTGTTTGGATCCAAGTCAACAACTTAACGGCTACATCAACATCAGTTAAACGGAGACTGACAGCAGGGGTAACGGTGATAATTTATCAACTAAAAGAACCTATTTGAAACTTTTGAAACTTAAAAGACTAACTTTAGAATTCTCTCAAACTAAAAGGACCTAATTGAAACTTTTGAAATTTAAAAAACTAATTTGAAAATTCTATCAAACTAAAAGGACGAAAAGTGATATTTAACCTATTATATATTTCGACTTAACTGTTAAACGCATACACATTCATCTTGCACGCACAAAGGCAAGGTAGGTGACATACACGGAGTATGTACACAATTGACGGTAGATGTACAATTAGCAGCTGTAATGTAAAACAATAATAAAAGAAAATTATTAAAAAGGGTTGAAGTATAATGTATAAGGGCAAAAATGAAACATGCATGAAATTGAAGAGAGAAACACTTACTCGCATTTGTTACAAAAAGAAATAGGAGAAGCAAGATGATCATAGTATACACAGACTTAAAAAATGTAGTCATATTTTGTTTTGCATATAACAATCAACAAACTAATTCATCATACTTTATATAGTATAAAGAACCTCAAACTATATTAATAAGAAAACAACAAGCTTATAGAATTGCAAGAAAACCTTTTAAAAATTAGAATCGTTATCAAATGTCCCTCAAGTATTTTGATATGTTGTTTTGTCCCTTTAACTCACTAAATCGATCGCTAAGTCTTACTAAAGATCTCACATAAAAATGTTGTTGAACATTTGAGTTTATTTTTTTCTTAACGACATTGAATTAAAGGACCAAAATATATGTAATATTTATAATTCAAGGGAACAAAGTGTATAATATTTGTTTTGATATGCAAGTGCATAATGTTTGTAATTTAAGAGAGTGAAATGAAATAAATAAAACTTAAGAGATCAAAATATCTAGTGTTTTTAACTTTAGGAATCAAAATGAATCGAAAAAAAATAAAAAACCAAAGTAAAACTAAAATTAACTAAAACGACAACAACGAAAAAATATTATTATTATTATTATTATTATTATTACTATTATTATTAATATTATCTCCTTTCATGATAGACAAGGGGAAATCTCAAAAGAGTAATAGTAGTATTGAACAAATGAAAACTTAGTTTTATGAACAATACATCCATGAGGTGGAGTCATTTTATGCATAAGTTAAATGTTTTCTATGGTCAAATTTAATACAATATCAAGAGGGTAACTTGTAAACAATTTTTTTGGGCAGGTAACTTGTAAACATTTTACAAGATATATAAGGACTTACCAAGAAAATAAATAAATTAATAAAGTGTATAAACATGATAAATAAATTAATGGGTCTTTGCCTATAACTTAATGGGAAATGATATTTGTACGATTAATTTGCGATATTTTTGTGATAACTTTATCTCTCATATTGATATTATAATTTCACTATCATCGTGAGTTTAACTCAGTTGATAGGAACAATGCATAATATATGCAAGATCCGGGGTTCGAGCTCTGACCACCACAAAAGAAAAAGATATTATAATTTTACTTTCTCTTTCTCTTCATTCTTTTTGTTTTCGTACTAAAATATATATATATATATATATATATATATATATATATATATATATATATATATTTGTATATATGTGGCTGTCTCATAAATTGTCATGCAAATGATTGTTCAAATAGCACACCTGTAATTTAATCAAGTATATTCTTTTTATTGATACATAATAATTAATCTATTTGAAAAATAAGCTCAATTTAGATGTTATTATATACATTTTATCAATATCAAAAGTTATTATAGGTATAGATCTATTATTATTATTATTATTATTATTATTATTATTATTATTATTATTATTATTATTATTATTACTATTATTATTATTATTATTATTATTAAGTGAAGCATTACCAATAATTGTTCAAATTATAATTTCAAATTAGATTCTTCTAAATGATTCATCTTTAACAAGAATTTATTAACCACTTGAAATAATTAAAGAGTTGTGTTATTTGAACAACCATTTTTATGATAACTTTTGATACAATCATAAATTTGAAAAGAAAAAGTGGTATTGACACAAAAATTAAAGCAATAGAGAGAAAGTAAAAACATAATGTAAGTATGAAAAAGAAAGTTATCACAAAAAATTATCAAAAAATGATTGTACAAATATTATTTCTCATATTTAAATGCATAATACGAAATCGGGAAATGAAAATTCTTATCCATAAAAAAAAAAATAAAAAAAAAGAAGCAAGTTTTGTGCAGAATTGAGTCACTTTGATTAGATTGACAACCTTGTTCCATTTGGTACAGAAGGAAGTACAATCTTGACAATGTATTACAACAACAAATTCCATCGATCCATGTTTGTAGTAGATTCTCTTTGGCACGCAAGTCTCATTCTCATTCTCATCTTCAACATATAAGTGCTTGTCCACTTCGCCCACTTTATATTTGCAAATTGGTGTCGATCACCACATACAAGTATCATAATTTTATGATTTGAAAGTTGTGGCTTATAATAAACATGTTTTCAAATTTTGGTTGGGTCTAGTTCAACATATAAAACCGATTTGTAAAACGAGAATGATATTCACTTAAAAATTTATATTTATTTATTCATCTAATGTAAGACTTTTAATCACAGATGATAGTGTAATTCATTTGCAACCCTTTCATAGAAGGTCGATAAAGCATCTAAATATATATGTTGTTGGTTGAACAAACATCTTATTCAACGAAATAACTATTATTTGAAAAAAAAGGTTGGATTTTTAACCCAACCCCATTAATTCAAGCACCGGACATGGAGAGTAATCGGAGTGGCTTGGTAGAGGTAACATGATAACAAGTTGCCTAACATATCTTAAACCGACTCTGATATCGTTATAAAATTTGGGTTAAGGTTAACTAACCTCTACGAAACATCTTGTAAGGTGAGAACTACTCTTACTTGTAAATTTACACTAATGTGTTATCTTATTTAACTTGGACTCTTAACAACATTAGTTGGGACGTTCAAGGAGTATATTTTGTTTTTTTATTGGTAAATGTTGGTTTGGTAGTAAATTAGAAGATCATCTATTTTAATTTTGAGGGTTAGAACCTTGAATGTTGAACCAATTTTAAGGAAAAAAGTGGAAGTGAAAGAAAATAAATTATAATCTAGTAAAATATGCTATAAGCTCCTGGTGAAAATATCATTATCAAACGGGACGTTTTTTGTCAGATTAGTTTATAAACTATCTGCTATAAACTATAAGTTAACTTCTTGGCCTTGCGAAAGAGAGTCCCTTGTTCAAACAACTTTTTTTTAAGAAAAAAAAATTGTGGAATGTAAAAATGATTATTAATCAAAGTAGTTTTAATGATCTAACAAACTTGCCGCTAATGTTTGTCTAAATAAAATCCATAATTTATTATTTTTTTTACAAAAGAAAACACTTCCATAATTTATTCTTGTTTGTCTCACCATAGTGTTTATGCATCCGTTTTATCCGTAAAAGGACATGGGTTGGTCACCACTAGCAAACATGATTCTAGGGTCACCAAGTGGCTTGTCAATTCAATTGAAGAGTTAATCAAACTTGCATCAAGAAGAGGCATTAACTTTACCATATACTACTTTCTAAGTTGTCACTTCTAGTATGTGAGTGAGTGAGTGCTCCAACTATATCAGAAGAAGCAACTAATTAACAACTTTAATTAAGAGGTTTTTTCTGTATATTGAACGGCTAACAATATATGTAATTATTATTTTTTGGTTTAACCTTTTAGTTTTTAGGAGAATAGGCTCTGTTAAATTGAAGTTTTGTTGCAAGATAATAATGCTTGATTCCACAAATTCAATATGTTAAAAAAAAAAAAAAAAAAAAAACCTCAATGGCTCGGTTCTCAGAGAAAGCAATAGAGATGGAGTACATGTGGGAATAATTGTAAGATTTATTTATTTATTTTTTACAAAGGGAATAATTATAACAATTAGGTACTATTAATTAATGGGAACTTCTATGGTACACTCACAATTTTGAGTGTACCGGTACTCTTGTTTCACAAAACATATAAATTAATGATCACTTTAATGAAATAAAAAGGTATTTGTCAATATTTATATTTTAGAAAACATCATTTCATAAGAAAAAACATCATTTCATTGTTTATAAGGATCGTATTAAAAAAATTTCATTTTGTCATAAAAAATAATCAATATTCATTGTTATGAGTAATAAAAATTCTTAAAAATTAAGTTTTATTTCGTCGAAGCTTTTGATAAATAAAATTTAATTATCTTAGTTCTCAATGATAGAAAATAATTATTTTTCTTCAAAAAAACAACTCATTTATTATTAATTTTACGACTTAGTGTACCGATACACCCAAATTTATTGGGTGTACCATAGAATTTGCCTTAATTAATACATGTCACAATGAAGAAATTTATTTTATTTTTTTGGTTACAACAATGAAGGAATTTTCCTTCAAAAAACAATGAAGGAATTTATTTGGTACCTCTTCTTACTGGAATTTATATATTACCATTTTTTTTACAAAATATATCTTTAGGGAGAGCTCGTCATTTCTTTAAAAACATAGAGTTCATTATACTTTGCATCATCTGTTTCTCTCAATTTCATAACTTAATTATTAAAAAATTTAAATGTATATTAACTTTTTTTAACAACCTATATAGTTTCACATTTTTAATTTAATTATGGAATTGGCAAAAACCCGAAAACTAGTCGTTAAATATATATGTTTTACTATCAAAACAATTTTTTCCTGATTGGTTCCCCTAAAGTTCATTTTTTTAGATAGACAAAATAACAATAGTCATTAGAGACCTACACATATGAGTGGAGAATATGAGAATATGAGAATATGAGGTTTGAAACCTTTAATTCCCACTCATAATGTCCGACCTAACAATTTCAGTATTTTTATCCGTTAAGTTAAATCTTGTAAATGTTTTCCTTAAGTTTATATATGCACTAATAGATGGTATTCATTTTAAGTTGTAGTGTTGACATTCTTCATAGAAAATAAACATATGATAGCACTTTGAATTTTCTTAACAAGAATATTCATCTAGAAATGTGTTGGTCAAAGATGAGAAATGGATTAATATTCATCTACAGTTATGCGTATACTTTCTGAAAGAAAAAAAAAAGTTCAAGGGGTTCTCTCAAAAAAAAAAAAAAAGTTCAAGGGGTGTATAGTCATTTTCTTCTTTCTTCCTCTCACCCCCTTTATTCCTCTCTCTTTTCTCCTTCTCAAACCCTAGTTGTCACCCTTTTCTTCTACTTATTCTTTTCAGATGGGTGATTTAGGGTCCATTTTGACCAAAAAATCACCCATCCGAATTGTTTTTCATTATATTCTAATTGAATAAGTGATTTCACATATTTTTTGTTTTCTTTCGTTTGTTTTTGTGATTTCGTCGTCTCTGAACGACTCTGTTTGTTTTGATTTCTCGTCTTTGTGCGGTGTGTTTTTGATTTCCCGTCTTAGTGCGGTGTTTATTTGATTCAGGTTGAAAGATTACCTTTGAGCAAGTGCAGATCCGAACAATGACAATGACTTTGGCGTCGTCAACGTTGCAGATCCGGAGATATGAGTATTCTGGAGACACGAATATAGTCATATTAGTCATAGTTGTAGGCATATGTACTTTTCCATTTTATGCTATTAACATGGATGCTATGAGTTTGTTCACAGATTCATCCTTTTTGTTTTTAGCGAATTTGGATTTGTATTATATCGATGTACTCTATCAATTTGAATAAATGAATATCGTTTATTTTTTTAAAAAAAAAAAAAGTTCAAGGGGTGTATCACTCTCACCTGTCCTTAATGCTATACAAATAGATGGCAATGGGTATTAGACACTTACTCTAACTATAGTCATGCAGACAGTTTACTTGACATAAAGTTAGTTAAAGAGTTTTTTCTCTGCTTTTACTTTCATAACTTGTATATGTACATGTATTGTACTCTTGCAACTCAATTTACTTCAATGTCAATTTACATTTCTTCAAAATTATTGAAGTTCTCTATTTTGCATCTGATGACAGGTCATTTTACGTTTAGACATTTTCTTTATGTTCTGATCTAATTTAGAGGAGTTTTAGAATAATTTTCTATGATTTTTGTGACATTTTGTATTGTTTTCATTTCGAGTCATGTAATTCTAGTTTCCTCAAAACCAAACTGTTCTTAGATGTATTTGATGTAATTACTGCAAAATAATGCAAGTCGGCAAATCAAGACATCTCAATAGGATTTTGGAAGACCATGATGAAGATTCAAGAGGCCTTTGAAAACATTACAAAAAGGAGAAATTCTATTCCAAGTCCCAAGACAAGTTTGGTGGGAGAAAACACTAATAAAGACGTTGAAAAAGGCGAAAACGCATTGCCAGCTGCAGGGTCACACTTCGGGTGTGCTGTTGCGCTTCCGGGGAGAAAACATCTTTTTGTTGTTTTTCTTCCACGAGTGTAAGGAAAAATCCCAGATTTTCAGCCTAAAACCGCTTGGAAATCAACCTATAAAAACAACTCCTCTCATTCATAGATTCATTTAGAACGAAGCAATTCAAGAGGAAGGCAAGTGCTAGAAGCTTCATGGGAGGATCGTCTATCTCCTAAACCTTAGTCTATAGTGTATCTTTTATTTCTTTTGTAATTTTTCTTTAGTTACCATGAGTAGCAAAACCCTAATTGAAAGGGTTCTAAAATGAACCTCTATTTTATTTTGTTGGATTAATTTTTTAATGAAGTCTTTTATTCTGTTATTTTACATGTCATGTTTAATTTTATTATGCAAAGGTCTTAATGCTTTCATTAGACCTAGGGAGGTGACATACCTAGAAAGATGTCTAAACTTATAAATAGGACGAAACCCTAATTCAATGTTGCAGAGTAACTTTACTCTTTTCTCCTTGGTAAGGTAAACGATATAGAGTTACCCGTTTGTAGAACTAATAAGGTAAGATAGGGTATGTTGATGTACTTATAAGATTCATAGGTAAAAGAGAGCATTTCGAATGAGTGCGTAAGATTCTTCTTCTTCTTCTCTATTTCAATTACTTATGAGAGAGTAAGACCCCCACTACAAACTAGTGAATAAGTGTGTAACCTCTTTAGGATTAACGACCCTGAGACCGCATAGTTCCTTAATGCGGTCGTATCATACTCAACAATATTTTATAATTTATTTTATTATATTTTTTTTTGAAGAGGTTAAAATGAAATATATTACCAAATCAAAATGTCCTTCCTAACACAAGGTGTACCAAGGAAGAAACAAAAGAGACATAACAATATTTTTATGATAAATTATAGCAAACATTTGTGCAAGTGGAATATTTATAAAGATAAGTATAAATAATTGTAAAGAAGCTACTTCAAACCTACTTTATAATTTGGATTCTTTTAATAATGTTTATAACATAATCTTTTATACAAAACTCATCATTGATTTGTTTGTCTTTTCATGGAAATTCCAATTTGAAAGTTTTCAGCCGTGAAAACAAAAATTCTAAGTGTCCTTTAAGACTTTTTTAACCTGCGCCATTTATTCCACACCATATCATCTATAATAATAGTAATACTATTACTAAAAATTGTGGAACAATAATAATTTAATGATTAAAGTAGCATACATTAGTAATTTTTTATTATATACTAGTAAAAATATCTAAATATTTGTTATGAGAGTCTGTGTTTTGGCACGCAGAATGACTAAAAGGTAGTCTAGCTTACACAATGGCACACAAGATTGTGTGAATGATTCACGTAGCATTTCTATGCATCATCATGAGTATAATAATTATCAAAGCACAATTACTTTATTGATTTTACAACACTAATTATTCAAAGATACATTGCTATTTCCATGCCCGAAACTAAAAGAAGATCAACATATTTCAATCATGATCTTGCAACTCTAGTCGATTTGTTGGTGTGATTTTGATTTCTCCTACATCAATCAGTGAAGATATATTTATTTATTCATTAAAGGATGAAAAATATCAGTTGCACTTCAATTTTTTTAAGCAAAAATTATCATATTACTGTCATGGAGGTAACATATAAATAAAAATTATTATCCTTGAGCATGTGATCAAAATGGATGTTTACATTATCATTATTTATTAACTGTCACATCCTTTTTTTCCAAATACATCTGTCGAATCTCCTATGGTTTGGACATTTAAGTGCCTAAGTTAATTAGTATAACATGCTGTTTAAAACTATAGTTCAAGGCTATGCAAAAATTGTATCTATAAATAAGCCATGCTCACAAAATTCAGGGTTTGATTTTTATTTTTTTTAAATGACAAGTGTAGTATTTGTATTCTATAGGGAGTGATGATCAAACCATGGACTTTTTATCACTCTATTTTTTAAGGTTTTATTTGCGAGTTTGAAAGGGAGAGGAAGAAAATGCTTTGGGGGGACAAAAATATAGGGGGAAATTGAGAAATCTTTCAAATTTTTTTGAGAGTGGTAAATTAGTGCTTATGATTAATATATTTTTAATTTTAAGAATATTATAACAACATATATTAAATTTGAAGAATTCATATAAACCCTCTCAAACCTTCCGAAACTCTCATCCAATACAATTTTTTAGTTCCCCAAAATGAGGATGGTTTTATATTTTGAAGAAAAATAAGCCCCCCAAAGCCCCTCCTCCCAATGTCCTCTATTTTTTCCACTTTCTCATTCCTTTTTTTTTTCTTCTCAAACCCTCACCTCCCTTCCCCTTCAAACTCGCAAACAAAACCTAACTCTCCAACCTCGACCACCTTGTCAACTTTAGATCCATTATTCCCTTCTAGAGCTTGATTTAAATTTTGAATAATGTGTATAATTAACTTTGTTTTGTCTTATATACCAATGCCATAATTGGTTATCAAGTTCTTTTTTTAGGTAGATGGTTATATAGTTGATTTAATTATAAAGAAAGCAAAGTACAAGCGAAAATGATTATATCAACAATTTATATGAAAAATGGACCTAATTTGTAGATTAATTTAAATTAATAATCACACCAAGTATATTAAATGTGTCCTAAGCATGTTTAAGGTAGGGACTATATGTATTAAAAGGCAAAAGACGTCAAACGAGGCATCATTTTGATAATAATGGCCATCCACCTTACCAAGCAAAGCATGTAAGTAAGGAAATTCAGTTTGGAGATGAATTTCAATATTAAAATATTTTGATACAATAGAATAAAAAATACAAGGTGGGGCGTGTGGATCAATTAATCTATTTGAAGTTTTGATCTGTGAGGCACTTATGTTATAGGTCAGTGCAAGAGGTTACATTATTTGGTGATTTGCTTAAGGTTTTGTGGCAATGAGAGTGTAGGAGGAATAGGAAGTGGTAGTGGACTGATTTTAATGGTGGACCATGATTATTTGTTATTTATTAGCAGTTTGATCATAAACAATTAACTTATTTTAAAGCTATATAAATAATAGTTTTTTTAAGAATATTAATAATAGTTTTTAAAAGTAGAAACTTATCATCTTCCTTTGATAGCACCAAAGAAAAAGTATTTTGCTTTGACTCCACATATGTTAGCCTTTGTGGCTCAAAAGAGCCGAATAATGCTTGTGTCTCTCATAAAACTTGTTCCTCATAAAATTTCACATTAAGATGATGATATCGAAAAATTAATCACATACAACGAACACTTATCCGGTTGAAATGAACTTTAACCTAATTACAGTTTACTACAACAATGAGAAAACTACTCTAGTTAGGGCCGGAGTTAATGTTACATTATCTTATTTGAAGGATAAACGGGTAATTTCAAGTATTTTTTCATTCCCGTCTTTAAAACTGATAACTTCAACTAAACTCAAATCTGCTTCGGGGATCCTTTGCTGCGGACTAAGACAAGAAATTAATTGAATGTCTGTTAATAATATCAGGAAAAATGATGGTTGTAATAATATTTATACAATTATTTTATGACAATTATTAAACAATTCTCTCTTTTATACTTTCATTGTCCTTTTTTTTTTTTTTTTTTTTCTATCAATTGTTTTTGATCAATAAAAAGAAAAAAACAATGTTGTCCCAAAAATTATCATAAAAAAAAAAATCATATAAACTAAGTAGTGGAAGATGGAGAGGTGGCTAAGAAAACAACTCCTATGTCCTATCTCCAAAATGGAAATACTGACCCTACCCTGTTTGTTTTTTTTGTCACAACCAAGTTGGCTTATTTCAATTAGGAATGTGAAGCACTTTGTTAGAGAAAATGAAGAAGACAAAAAAAACTATTCTTAAGTTTGATGGAGCAACTATGCTAAAAAGAAAAAGAAAAAAAATCAATATTATGAGTAAAACTGAATTTGTCAACAACGCTTGTTTTAAAAGACAAATAGGTAAGAATCCTTTAAGAAATATTTTAGGTTTGAATATTATAGATGGAAAAAAATATGATTTGTGTTAGTACAACTAGCAATAGACGAATAAAAGAAACGAGAATCAAAAGACAACAAGACACGATATTTTTTTACATAGCTCAGATAATGTTGTCTACCTCTACGACTCTAGAGAAGTTATCGTTCTTTGTATTTCTTGAGTTTTTTTTTCTTTTCCGTAGAATAACAAAAGAAAAGAAGAAAAAAAACCTAAAAATAGGGCTCAGTCTTGGGCATCAAGCCTCAACACTGACTTCAACTTCAATGGGGGAGCTTGCCAAAAAGTCACACCTAGTCTCGAAGCACGTGTTGGAAAAAAACGTTAGAAATATGCTCCTTTAACCCAAAAATCTTCACCAACAAAGAAACATATACATGTACTCCCTCCATCCCTAATTATAAGACCCTTTTGATAATTTTTTTTGTCCCTTTTTATAAGACCCCTTTGTTATTTCCAACTATATTAATTATTTCTTTACATACATGCCCCTATTTATTATACATCTTTTTCTTCAATCAACAATAAATAACATGTTGAAAACATAAACTAACCTTCTTTCTTAAAGGATAAAATTGTAAAAACAATAGTGATTACAAACAACTTTAATACAAATATCCACTATCTTAATTCCCGTGATTTTGGCAAAAGGGTCTTATATATAGGGACGGAGGGAGTATATGAGAGTGATCTGAGTCTTGAAGAAGACGGAAAACTTCTAAAGAGTCTGTTTCGTAAATAACTCGTTGAACAGAGTTGTTGATTACTGATGTAATATTTTTCTATCAATCAAAAATAAGTATTTTTGTGTATATCGTCTCCACAGGGACTAGCGCGATATTCAAGTCATTCAACAATCAATGTTGTTCTAAGTGTATGGATTTAAAATGTGTGTTTGTGTAAACTATATAAACTATTTGACATAAAATAAATAGAGAAGAGATATGACCATTTCGCTTCGGGTTAGAGATATCAACCAAGCGTAACAGCTGCAATCTCTCGATCAATTAACAGATTCTAGCATTTTAAACGATATTATCACAATCACTCGACAATATCATTTGTGTCCAAATGATATCGTTATTTCTAAGGGATCGTTTAAACATCGATTTCCCAAACATTTAAACGATCACAAAGTCGATTGGATAGTTTAATCGACGATTTCCCAATCGATTAAATTACCCAAAAGCATTAAGTCCTAGATTAAAAGTGATTATCAAATATTAACATCCATGTCTAGAGTGATAACATAAGATAGATTGCTATTCTATTTCTAGATTCAAAAGTATGTGTCTATATCATTTTGAATCTCAATAAAACATTAAATGCAAGAATAACAACAATATTGAATAAATAGCTAGAACCATATATTAAATGATCAAGAGTTTACATAATAACTTGTTTGAATACCTCAAAACCCAGAAGGGTAGATGTAGCTACATATGTCTATGATAGCTTTGCATAGGATGAAGAAGAGATAAAGATTCAATGCCGAGATCCATGATGTCTCAACAAATCTTGAGTTAAATCTACTCATAACACCTTACTTTGTGTTTCTCTAGAAATGCCATCTCTCTATCTCTCCAAAAATATGTGATATTGCTCTCTGCCCAAAATAGTGATGTGCCGCTCCTTGTTGTTTTTCGTGTTTTTCTTTCCTTCCCATTTTAATCTCAAGTGACCTAGTTCTCTCCTATTTTGATATCGGGTCAACACAACAATATTACTATCATTGACCAATAAACCAAGCCCACTTGTATCTACTTCTTTATACACCCTCCAAGAGTTTCTTCACGTGGCCAATCAATGTACACAAGTTTCTTGGATTTGCTTCATTTCACATGACACTAACTACTACTACTAATAATAATAATAATAATAATAATCTCTTATTTGACTCAATAAAACAAAAATAATAATTTATTCAAAAAGACTCTAAATTAATACTAGACTAATAAAAATAAACTAAAAACTTAATTAAAAAGACTCTAAAAATGTGATATGACGGACTATCATCAATTACCAACATCAAACCATGGTAAACTCCAAATAGCTCAGCAAAAAGCGCATACCCCTGCCCCTCATTAGAAGAGATTCCAGCTATCCAACTTCCCTTGTTATCACGAAGTAAACCTCCAGAACCAATATCACCGAAAGCACCACAACTTTCATCAATATTCAACTTAAAACATCCATCTTGAGGTGGGGTTCATTTAACCATGTGACGATTAATGTGGTGTTCAGAGGAGTGGATATTAACATAAGTTAGGTCGGTACGCGTAATGTCTATAAAATGAATGACATTTTGGGTTTTCCATTGCTTGTCGCCAAGAATATGATTATTTCTGAAGCGCAAGATCCACCAAATAGTTATTGCAAACATTTTACCAAAATATCCTTTAGACATAGTTTGTAACCATGTTTTCAAGGATGTGAAGCTGAAGAAATATGGTAAATTAACACCACATATTAGTTTCCAAACTTCCTTTGATGGAGCACAATCTCTAAGGCAGTGAATTACATTTTCATCGTGTGTTCCACATCGTAGGCAGACTGGAGAAGATGCCAAGTTGCAGTGACAAAGTTTGTTAGTTGGGATCACATTGTGCATGCAAAGCCACATGAAATGTTGCACATTGGCCGGAATTGACAATTTCCAAATCCAATCTCAACTTTCATTATCATTCAACTCTCTATAACAAGATAGAAGCCAACTATATGTTGTAGAACAAGAATACCTTCCTGTTTGAGAAGCTCCCCAAACCCATAATTCCTGAATATCGTCATGAAATGCCAAAGGAGGAGGGAACTGATCAATAGTCGTGTTTAGCTCGTTTGGAACCATTGTCATCAGTTTATTCCAATCCCATGATCCAATAAAACTAACATCCGTAAGTTGTAATTGAGTATCCAAAATGTTGACAAAATCAACCAAGTGACAAAGCGCTCCTAGCCCCGTCTAGTTATCATACCAAAATGAGGAGGATCCGTCACCAATGCGGCATTGAAATCCTTGTCTCAAGACTTCCAATGCCTTTAAAATACTTCTCCAGATTAGAGAAATGTTTCCTTTAGCTTTAACGTTCCAAATGTCGCCACCTTTTATGTACTTGTGAGATAAAACCCTCACCCAAAGTTTTTTAGGATCATAAAGAAGGTTTCAAACTAACTTCTCAAGAAGAGCAATATTAGATAATCTAGCTTCCCTAATAGCAAGGTCTCCAAATTTCTTAAAGGAAGTAACAATAAACCACTTAACTCTATTCCACTTCCGATTATGACATGTGCCACCCCAAATAAATCTTTTTGTGACTCTGTCGATCTTATCACAAATATTTGTAGGTAAATAAAGCAAATGCATAATATATATAGGCATTGCCGCAGTAACTGACTTGGCTAAGAAAATCCGCCCCGTTTTATTAAGGAGATTACCTTTCCAAGTTGAGAGTCTTCTATGCATCTTCTCTAATATATAATCATAAGTATCTTTGGTAGCTCCACCTTGTATCAAAGGAAAACCCAAGTAGTGCCTCAAATTGGCCACCAAACAGATAGATGATATTTCTTTAATACTTCGTTTAACACTCTCAAGCAATCTCTTAGAGCACATAGCCTTAGGCTTTTGGACATTTACTTTCATACCAGAAGCAATACAAAACTCATGTAAGGTGTCCATCACCACTTTAGTTTGATCTGGAGTGGCAACACAAAAGAGAAGAACATCATCATCAAAAAGAAGATGAGATAAACCCTCACCTTTATGAGATAAATGTACCGGACACCAAATTCCTTGTTGGACCTTGCTTTGAATGCTTAATGCTAATTTATCCATGCACATAATAAATAAATATGGAGATAGTGGATCACCTTGTTGAAGGCCCCTTGACGGCTTCAACTTGTCTGTTTTTTCACCATTCCACAAGATAGAAAGGTTTATGGCTTTCACAGTTCATAATCAAAGAGACAGTGGGTGTGGGAAAATTGAACTCCTTCAAAGTAAGTTTAAGAAAATTCCAATCGAGTCTATCATAGGCCTTTTCTAAGTCAATTTTAAAAGCAAACATACCTTTTTTGGAACGGGACGTATGCATATGATGGACCATTTTCTGAGCTAAGATCACATTATCAGTTGTACCTCTTTCGGGAATGAAGCTACTTTGAAAAGGACCAATCAAATCATCAAGGAAAGGGCGGATACGGTTAAAAAGGACCTTGGTGATGACTTTGAAGATTACATTACAAAGATTAATGGGCAGCAGGGGAAGACGTTTGGAAGTATGTGATGCAATCTTTTAGCAATGGATATATTGATGATAAAATTGTAGAGACATTACTGGTTCTTATTCCAAAAGAGAACAATCTTACAAGGCTTAAGAACTTCCGGCCCATTAATTCTTATATTTCTTGATTAAATTAGGTTTTCAGTTACGATTCAGATTGCAACAATATTTCCGCATCTCTTAAATTTCTATCTATTAGCCATATACTCAACTCTTTGGATGAAAAACCATTAAAGATGGTTGATCAGGTTACCCAACAACAAATTGGTCATTGATGGTTTTGGTCCCTGCAAATATGCCTCGTTTTGGTTTTAGTCCCTGTAAAACTTTTTTGTTGTTTTTAGTCCCTGCAAATATGTCTCGTTTTAGTTTTGGTCTCTAGCCCCACTTTTGTGATAATTTGTACACGTGGCACATGATGACTGAACCCATTTATCAGAAAAATAGTCCTGACAAATATTTTTGATTTTTAAAAAGGTCCCTGTAAAAATTTTGTTTTTGAAAATAGTCCCTGGAGAGACTATTTTCAAAAACAAAATATTTTGCATGGACAAAAAACAATAATTTTTTTCAGGGATTAAAACTAAAACGAGACATATTTAGAGGGACCGAAACAATATTTTAGCCAATAATTATGGACACTTTACATCAATAAGCTTTTTACATTGAATCCCATGTTATTTATCTTTTAATATTTCCACCATTTGATTGATCCAGTGGCTAGGAATAAATGAAGGAGAGAGATGGAGAGAATTCCGAAGGAGAGGATCCGTTCTCCTTCTATACCCATCGCATAATATAATTTTGTGTCATTTTTAGTCTTCATTATTGGCGCACACCTGTTTTAAAAACTTATCAAAACAGCTCCTCTAATATCTTTATCTCATGTTATATTGAAGAGATAAATTAATAGATGTTCTTTCATTCAAGTTGCTATTAATTAATTTAAATTTTCTAATCCTTGCAATCATTGTTTCATTTCCATTTCTTCATTGCAAAACAAGTTGCAAATAAAATAAAAAGTTACAAGAATGCTCATCATGGTCAAGATTGTCACAACTCACTCTCCGCATCATAAAAAGACCAAAAACAAAAAAGACTCCTCTCCCTCAATTATAAACTAAAAAGCCTAATTTTCCGGATTTAAATTTGAAGCAATAACTAAAGATTTATTGTCGTTTATGATCTCGATTGTTGATAAAAATCAAACAATTAAGATCATTGACGCGGGTCATATGAGACGACTTTTTAGTACCTTAGATTAACTGAATACACTAACACAACTATTTATTGATCGATTGAAGTTGATCCATCTGCGTCACGACTCAAAAATTGGCTACGTCCCATATCATGTCTCCAAAGGCTTCAAACAAATTTGAACCCCATGCTTGGGCTTAATTGTGAGCACAACCACGGGTGCGTGACGGTAATTATCTGAAATTGTGAAGCTAAATCGAGAGATTAACATGGCTAATATAATTTTAGCTTCCATTAAGGCAAATGTTTGTCCAACACAATTTCTTGGGCCAAAAGCAAATGGTAAAAAACGGCCAGGAATGAATGATTTTGAAGTAAACCTCTCTGGATTGAATTCATTTGCATCTTTACCCCATAGTTTTTCACTATGATGAATTGCCAACACAGGAATCCAAATTGATAACCCTTTAGGGATGTAAAGGTCACCCAATATTATGTCTTCAAAGGCCATTCTAGGGAGCACAGATGCTGGAGGATAGAGCCTCAATGACTCGTTGATTACCATATGTAACTGCAAAATTAAATAATAAAAAATTGGTTATTTTATATATTATAATATAGTAATATTGTTCTGTTGACAAAAGATATAATATATGTTCCGTGAACTTAGCTCAGTTGATTAGAATATTGTATAATATATATATATTAAATGTTCGAACTCTTGACACCTCACTAGGTTATTTGACAAAAAAAAATTATAATATATATCTTTTTTTAAGGTGATATAAATATATCTCTCTTTATTGAGTGATTAAGGTCAAATCATTTTCTTTTTGTTCTCTTTTCCTATGATATGATACGGGTTTTTTCTTCTCATAAAAGTATGGTTGTATCGTTATTGAACTTGAACGAATATCTTTTACCTTTTGTGCACTTGGGTCCCCCTAAAAAGAAAGATAACCATGATAATAAATAATATTGATATATTATTCTAAACGACACCATCTACGCACGAGTGCAAAGATGATAGCTGAATAAATCATATTTTAATTTTGTTTTTAAAAAGCAAATCATATTTTTTGTTTTTTGCTCAAAACATACATATCTAGGTTAAACTAAAATATTTCTAAACTGTCTTTTCTAAACATCGTGCTAATAATAACTTAATTAATTAAAAGCCTAGGATCTTTTGATTGATTATGCTTTTAGATGAAATACTATAGCCTAAACTTACACTACCATATAACAATAATATATGATAAATTATATGGTACACCCACTATATTTGAATGTATCGGTATACTTACTGTTTAAATTAATAGTTAAATGAGTTGTTTTTTGAAGAAAAAAAAATTATTTTTTTATCATTTATTATTATAATAACTAAATCTTATTCATCAAAGTGTCAACGAAATAATTTTTTATTTTTTAAAATTTTTATCACTCATAATTGAGAACATTCATTATTTTTTACAATAATATGTAAAAAAAGTTACTACGATTCTTATTAAATGATGTTTTTTCTTATGAAATATTGTTCTATAAAATATAAATATTGACAAATAGCTATTTACTACATAAAAAATGATCGTTCGTTTATAAAATTAAGAAGCAGGGATACCGATACACCTCATTTTGTGAGTGAACCATAGAAGTTCCCCTAATATATAATGGGGAAAGTGTTTACGGTTTTAAATGCAACTAATGTTTAGGTTTCATGAAGGAAATTATTTTTTTTTGAAGCAATGAAGGGAATTATTTTTTGGGAGATGAAGAAAATTACTTTTTTTTTTTTTTTTCCAAGTATCATAGTGGTTAGAAGAAATCTAACCTCTATATATAAATACAATGTCTTTATCAATTAAATTAAACTCATGAAAACTTTTTTTTAAGGAACGAAGAGTACATAACACTTCTAAAAGTTAAATGATAGTAAAATAAAGTAAAAACAAAAAGTAGAAAATGATTTGTATAATGTGCATAAGAATATTAGATACAAAAATTGGACCAGCCCACTACTTGTCCCTCATAACTTAAAAAATAGTCTAATATGACTCTCTCTTCTTTTGTAAGTGTAAACTAAAAAACAATAAAAATAAAAAAAAATAAAAAAAAAAGCTTTCACATTCATGATTGTGAGAAGTTTTAAAAATCAAATAAACTATGAAGTGTTTTTCGTTTCGTTTTCAAAGATATCACTAATGCATAAATATTACTCTCGTTTAAGTAAGTTTAACTGCGAAATTTTGATAGAATCTGGTGTATTAGTAGTACCGATATGATCGCACCTTATTTTTATTTTTCCATTTAAAACAAGAAGATTTTGTTAATTACTTACCATACTGAGCTTGGAGAGTTTATCCAAAGAGGGAATTCCTCCATTGCATACCCTTTTAACCTCATCTCTAACTTTTTCTTGCCAAGATGGATTACTTGCTAGTAACATAACTGTCCAAGTGAGTAAAAGCGCTGTTGTTTCATGACCAGAAAAGAAAAATGTTTTGCATTCATCCATCACTAATTGCAAATTTAAACTAGTTTCCTTCTTTTGCATCTCATTCAATAGTATACCCAATAAATCATTCCCATAAGAATTGCTTCTTCCAATCTCAACACAATCTTTTCTGCTTTGTATTATTTCCATTAATAATCTCTCCACTTCCATCTTCAATGACTTTATTTCTCTATTGTACTTGCTTGGAAAAAACCTATGTACACCAATTGAATCTTAGAGGATTTTGACATCAATGAAAAGAAGAAGAAAAAAAAAACATGAATGTGATGATTAGGACATGCATTGAATGCTTGTTGGTAAAAAAATAGATTTTATTGAACCTTAAAAAAAATCTCATAGTTGCAAGAGTTTAACATTATAATCTTAATAGATCGAGTTCAAATTTTCAATTCTACAATGTTCATTAGTGTCACTTTAATACATAAATTTTACTTTTTCTCTAATTATCTTTAAAGATTTGCAAGCACGATTTAAGTCTCTTCAAATTTGTATTACTTTTTCACCAAAAACAAGTGTTGCTTTTAGTTTTCGATGCAATTTTTTCAATCACACTCTCTAATTAATATTATGTTCGGTGCAACACTCTCAATTTGATATTCTCTCACTTTGCATTTATGATAACTAAAATACGTTAATAGTTTTTTTAAAGCAAGATATATCAATAGTTAATAAAGATAATTTAACATAGTCGCGCTCGCAATTTTAAATGCACACTAAATGACACAAATTTCAATTATTATTATTATTTTAGAAAAAGAAAAAGGAAAATTGGTGGTTTGGAAACAAAGTTGCTGTAAAGTGAAAGTACCTACCTGCTGCCAGGAAAGCAAAGGTGGCGACTTGCTTGAGCACAAAGAGTCTGGAGAACTGTGAGGAGATGGAATATTTTCCTTCCCTTTTGGTAGCTTGCACCAAACTCAGTTCTAGAGATAATATCTGCAGTAAGTTTAGCCATGTACTCACCAATCTCCACCTCACTTTGTCCACACTCCAACCCTTTTTGCAGTGATTCTAACATCTCTTTAGTACATTCCACCATATGCCCTGCATAGCTCTACAAATAACATTTCATCAATGTTTTTCTATGCAACACTGACACTTCAAGTTGAAAGCATGTTTGAGTGTCTGACACTTGTAAGTGTCTGGGACATTTAATAGCTTTCTTTAGTGTTGTGTCTAGTATCTGTGTTTGTGTATTATAATATTATTTGGATTGTCCGCAGTCACAAATTCAATGCAATTAGCACAATGGTGGGTGTTAATGTTAGATCAAGATCAGACGGTCAATATTTCAAACTTGGTATTTAATAGTTTTAAAAAAAAAATCAAAATATACTTGCTTTCTGTGCCGTTTGATCTTGATCCAACAATCACCGATGTGATAATAGCACTAACGTGTGAATTTATGAGTGAAGTCAATTCAACCCCATGATGAGTATGATTGAATAATACCTTAAGCCTGTTCCCCATGAATGCAGGGGCAACAATGTGACGTTGGTGATACCAATTTTCACCATTTGCCATCAATACTCCTTCTCCAATGAAATGTTTTGAACCCTGTTTTTGTAACCATGATTTCCCAGATACTGTACTGTATTTTGAAAGAAACTCTTTTATCAATTCAGTTTCTGTCAAACACAACCTTGGCTCTGGACCATTCCAATATATATACCTCTTTCCTACACAATTAACATGTCCAATTAAACTAATTATAATATAATATTCCCCTCAAAAAATTATTATTATTATTATTATTATTATTATTATTATTATTATTATAATATATATATATATATATAGCGACTCAGATGAAAACAATTTGTTATATTTGAATCACAACAAAGTGTTTCACCTGGGTCGTTATCTATATGTATAATTGACGTACGCACCGAATTGGGACGACCAGAGAAGAAAATGAGGAAGAAGGCGACCGACAATGTCATGGCTTATAGTTTTCATGTCTTGTGAGGTTGATTTGGAAACAAGGGAAGCCATGTCGAGGATGTTCCCGGTGAAGAAGCTAGGTCTCGGGCCCCGAACACCTTGCATCTCCATGATTTTCTTGATGCGCAGTGGAGTGAGGAAGTAACATGATAGGTTTTCATACAAGAGTTTAAATAGAAAAGTCACTAGTATGAACAAAAGTATATTAAGAACCACCATCATGGAGATGATTTTTTTTTTGTGGTGCCAATATATATTTTGGGATGATGAGAAGTGAATTTGAGATTATAGGAAGTTAGAGTAGTGATATGAGATGGGAATATGATGTGTGACTCAACTTATATAGTGGGAATTTGATCTGTGACTATTCCTTCATTTTTATATACACACACTGTGGCTGAGTTGAGTTATTAAATTTTGTTTAGTGGTTTTAAGAAAGTGTTTGTGATTCATCATTACTCATAGCTTTGAAGACAAAGGAGGGTGTAGTGTGTGTACATACATAGAAATGAGCTGTTCATAAGGGATATGACACAATATTTTTTACACATATGCAAGTATGCAACAAGAGTTAATTCCAAAATTGATGATTATATTTGAGAATATATAGAGTAATATGCTATAGTAGCATATTATTATTGGCGTAATCCATTAACTTATGCTTCTATCTGTATTGGTTTTTCAACTTTAGCACTTGTCCACTATCTGCAACTGAACTCTAATTGCCTATCAATTGGTGAGAAAACTCTATAATAACTCTTGGCTTCACTTGAATAGTTGGTTTTTGGATTTTCAAAGTCTATTTTAAAAAGAATTTTCATCCACCGAATTTATTGATGGGTTGAGTTACGATCAGGTTGTTCTATTTAAGATGTTTTGGACACTGTCCTAAATTTTGCAAGACAAACTCTCATACATGCCGCTTCTAAGATAAAACAAGACTACATATTGTGCGAATAACAAACTTGAGTCTGAAAATCTGGTATATTTGATAAAATACGAATTATAAAGTTTATCTATGCAGTTTTAGTTTTATGTATGAGTATTTTTTTATTTTTGAGATGTTGTTTGGCCCTTATATTCATTCCAAATGTGAGTTGATGGATTCTACCATACTTTATCCTTTCAGTCAATTATCAATTCTGGATCTGGATTTGCTGCTGTAGCAAATTCAAACAGTTTGCTATAATAGTAAATCTCAGCCATCAATTCATGATCTGATGGTTTCAAATTCACAGCACAGATTTTAACAACTAGGACTTTTACCCGTGCTAACGCCCGGGACATTAAAAATGAAGAAGCTAAAAAAATTCCGATATTATTCATTACATAAAAAATAAAATAAATAAACATAAAAAGCATTTAAGGCCATACAAAATATTGGGTCACACATTTTCGAATATTTTCTTATAAGCTACATTTGAAGTGGTGCTAATACAATCCTCATTGTCATATGTTAATAATATCTTCAGACCATCCCTTGATGTAACACATGATATTGCAACATATAGCTGTCCATGTGAGAAGACCGATTGTGGAAGATAGAAGCCAACTTGCTTAAGTGATTGTCCCTGACTTTTGTTTATAGTCATTGCAAAGCACAAAGCTATAGGAAACTATCTGCGTTGAAATTTGAAAGGAATTCTGGTATCAGATGGTGTCAATGACAATCTCGGTATGTAGACCTTCTCTCCAACATTGTTTCCTGATATTACCCTCCCTTCAATAACATATCTTCCCATCTTAGTGACCATTAGTCGAGTACCATTACACAAACCTGCTGTTATGTCCAAATTTCTCAACAACATAATAGGAACTCCAACTTTCAAAGTAATCTTGTGATTAGGAAGACCCGATGAATTGATTGTGTTCAAGAATTCTGGTGTGTGAATATCATCTGGCCTATTGACTGATGCGGTATCTGCTATTAGAGAATCACAACTCAAATATGTCCTTTCTTCGCCGGGAATGAGAGACATAACATAGTTATTAACTCAAATATGTCCTTTCTCACTTTGTTTCATGATAGTTTCTTTTCCTTAAATAGAAGTGGTTAAAATTTTATCTGCAACACCATAAAAAGGATCAACGATGCCTCTTCATAGAGGCAACCAAAGAGGGAAAATGGGACACAGAATGAACATGAGAGGTTACATCCATTTCAGGTGTGGTTGCTAGCCTATTGCACTATAAATAAATATAGGGTTAATGGTGTTTTACCCCCTTGTAATATAGGTCATTTTTTGTTTTCCCCCATGTAAAATATTTTTTGCAAAAAAAAAATAAAGTCGTTTTTTTATGACCTATTAGGGGGGTATTCCAAAAAAAAAAAATTAAAGGGGAGTAAATCAAAAAAAATATTTTACAGGGGGGAAAACAAAAAATGATCTATATTACAGGGGGTAAAGCACCATTAACCCATAAATATATGCCAAGAAACAAAAAGGACACCAGAACATAACATAAAAAAAATTATATATGAGCAAAGTCTTGGTAATTAGACCATTTTAAATTCATATTTAGAGTCAGTTTTAAAACATATATGTCACTTATAAATATAATGGTAAAAGAACTTTAATTATTCACTAAGTAATATACGTAACAAATCTAAGTAATATAACCAAGACAACAACACAACATTCAATTGGATAACTAATCAAGCAATGATAACAAACAAAAATGAATATATATATATATATATATATATATATATATATAATATATGTAAATGAAATTGTCTACTCAATGAATGAATTAAGTCTAATCTCTTATAGGCTAAGGACATACGTAATGTAACAATATCAGCCACAAAATCATTGAACAAAAATTGAAGATGGAGTAAGCAATAGTAGTTAACAGCAATTAGCATTCTCGACTGCTACATATTAGACACAAAATCGTTGAACAAAAATTGAAGATGGAGTAAGCAATAATAGTTATCAGCATTCTATATTGCTACATACAAATGAAATGCAGTAAGAATTAAATAGAGCAGATTCTTAATATAATCCTTGCCAACATATATAATGTATACAGAATTGC
Source organism: Medicago truncatula (assembly GCF_003473485.1). NCBI lineage: Eukaryota > Viridiplantae > Streptophyta > Magnoliopsida > Fabales > Fabaceae > Medicago > Medicago truncatula. The sequence continues at coordinate 1,338,964 of NC_053048.1, read as the reverse complement.
CTTCCAATGAACCTAAAAAGAATAAAAAAGAGGCATACATCTTCAGATATCGGATTGTGTGTAAGAACAATCAGAACACAATTGAAATTAGTTAGAAAATGAAACCTCAATAATACAGTCATATTAATGCAATCACCATTTTTATAGGTCATCAAAATTTCAAGCCCACTTCTTGATGTAACTCTTGAGATTGCAACATATAGTTGACCATGGGAGAATACCGACTGCGGAAGATATCTTCCTCCAGGGATAAGCAATGCCACTATACCGCTTAAAGCAACGGTCAACACAATTTCCCCTCTTGAGCGCAATGCAGATGACATCGCTCTCCATAGAAAAGTTTTACCTGTCAGATAAATTTAATACACTTTCAGCACTAATAGTACTGCATTATATAAATATGTTGAACTACCGACAATTTATTTTTGTTTCTCAATCAAGTAAGCTTCAATAAAAAGAGTTCTAGCGGCTCATAAATAAGCACAATCACGTTTACTATGTTTTGAAACTTATAATGATGTGAGAGTTAGTAAGTTGGTATAAAACTATTATTATAACACACTGGCTGATACGATGCCGCATACGACAACGGCGAAGGTGATGTCGGAATCGAGAGCATTGGTGAAGGGCGACGACAGGAGAGAGCTGCGGCGACGGAGAAAGCGGCAACGGCAGAGAATTTTGTTTGAATGTCTGAGAGTGAGGTGGAAGATGAACAACTCAAAGGGCGAAGAGATTTTTTCGAGTAAAAGCAATATGAATTCCAACACATAAAGAAGGAATAATGGGAGAGGAGAGAAGAGAACTTAAAAAATGAAGGAGAAAGAGGTGAACATCGATAAGTGTGGAGTCAATTTGGGAATTGGAGGATAATTAATGAGTCAAAACTTGGATAAGTGCATAGGAAATATACATCAAATTTGAAAGTTTGACTCAGATTAGATCAAAGGATGAGATGCATGCTTAGCCAAATGATGAGATCCAACGGCTTCCCTTGTTTTGGAGCCAAAACCATTTAGGTTTAGGGTTTGCAAAGTCATTAGCAATGTTAACAAAGATTAGATATAAGTATGATTTCACACAATGTTAGATCTTGACCGTTCACTTTAGATCGGACGGTGCAGATTTGCTACTGCGGCAAACTGTGTGAATTTGGTACAACAACAAATCCAAATCCCTCAAATGCTTAGTGATAATTAAATTTTCCGTCCGTACAGAGTTAGCAAATTTTATCTTTCATCTTCATAAAAGAAGTGTCGTGTTTGCGTCCCTATAAGTTTTTGGGATTAATGTGTTTTTGTTCTATGCTTCAATTTTTCTTATTAATTTCTATAATATTCTTTTGACTTAATCTTTCAAAAGTTTTTCATCATCATCTTTATTCCTTCTATTTAAGAAGAAGAAGAAAGATATCGATACATCTTACAACTGATGTTTTTAACCAAAATAAAAGCGGATCGATGTTGACCTAAGAAATTCAATAATCCACCTTCTCCACCTAACATCAAATTTCATTTTTGCCATATGTCAAACCAAAAATTAGAAGCAGTGATATGTCAGACTGACTAACAAAAGTCTTTGGTCTATTTTTGAGTAAATAGTCAATTTCCTCTTTGAAATTGAAGGTTTCGTCAATTACCCCCTTGAAATTAACAAAATTTCAATTACCCGGTGAAATTGCATAACGTTATGAAAATAAAAATGTTTAAAAAAAAAAAAAAGGGTCCATTAAGTATTTCCTTGAATTGGATCAACCTATTGGCTGCAGGCTTTATAAGCTCGATCAATATGTGATTTGAATTGTTCGGTATATTTCCTCTACATTCAAGATTACTGGGTTGATGCATGGCATATACAGATGACATAACTACATTAGTAATATTATATATTTACTTGACCTCTTAATCTTTTTTTTTTTTTTTGTCGGAGTTTGAACTCCGGACTTTACATATATTATGCTTTGTTTATATCAACTGAACTAAACTCACGATGACCTCTTAATCTTCTATGATAACACAAGAGAATCGTCTGAGAATCGAGATCAAACTTATTTTCCTATGACATATATCTATCAGCATTCAGCACCTTTGACACCCAACGGAATAAAATGCCTTTGATAGGACTGAAAGCAAACTACTATAAAGTTAAGTGGAGTATGCATCAATCACAATAGTCATGTGTGAACAAATTATTTGCATGAAAAACAAGAAGAACAAGGCAGACCAACTCCTTTGTGGAAGCTTTGTAGTTTGAGGTAAAATGGTCCAATCTAAATTGAAGAGTTAATTTATATATACTAACATTATAAAATGCCTTTTGAAATAAAATAAATAAACTTTCCGGTCATCCAATCATATATATATATTTTTTTTTGTCAAGAGTGGCTAGAAGTTATAATTTTTTTTAAGGAGAATATGTACAGTGTCTGAGGTTTGAACCCTGACCTCTCTATATATTATATACTGTCCCTACTAACTGAGCAATCTTGATCGAGCAAACACCAGAATACGTGAAAGTCTGATTGCTGAGAAATCGAGTCATTTTTCTACACTTAATGTATGTAAATTTTACCGCTGATATATTTTTAAAAACTAGTAAAAACACAGCTTTTTGCAAAAAGGCTATTCTGGAATCTCTTTTGTTCTAAAGCCCAGCATGTCTTTGACCTTGAGTGTTAACTCAAAACTCGAAAGCAAATAGTTTGTCTAGGTAAAAGTATAACTTTTTGAAACTTTTTTGGTTAATTGAAGCTACAAAATGCAAAAGGAAATAGAACAATTTTTCTGAGACAACATTACAAAAGATTCATTTATTAAAATTTAGAATTTTTTAATATAAAATGAATTAATATGACTTTTTTTAAACAACAAAAGTTCAAGATAAAAGCCACAAAAATTTGAACATAGAAATTAAATTTAGAGATAATTTTTTGTGGAGGAACTTTTAGCAATGTTTTTAACACGTCTTCAAAAAATTGCTTAAAAACTTAAAAGTTTAAACATAATTAAACAATTTTGAATTTAGTAGGGACTAAAACTGAATGCATAAATTTTTTATAGGGACTAAAAAAACAATTAAAATTAAGCAAGGACTAAACTTAAAATATCCCAATTTTATAGGGAACAAAAACATATTTAACCTATAGTTAATTATGATTAGATTATAATTTGTATACACTATATTATTGTAACTAATTTTTAAAGTATGCGTTCAATCACAAACAATTGTCATAAAAAAAAATTCACAAATTACCATTTTTTTTTACTACTCACATCACAATATATATCAATGTGATTCAGTTAAATGCATGTGTATAAAAGCTATACACAGTTATGCAAAACACAAAACTAAAGTGGCATATATTAAAAAGGAGAATAATGTAAATTCTAAATAACCCTATCTCATTCTTCAAAAATAAAAAATAAAAAAACCTATTTTTTTTGTTTTTTGGTACAAAAGAGGGCAAAAGCCCAATGGCCTAGTCTCCTTTAGATTATAATTAACGGTTAAGATGGCATTTTCATTAAAAAATCTATCCTAGTCTAACCTTCACCTAAATAATTTTGTGATTTCATCAGCCCTAAATAACAAGATGGTGTGTGATGGGAAACTAGGGTATTATCATACCGACAATGGTTGTTTTTGCTAGAGTTTTACTGGGTTTGAAATTGAAACCTTAGAGAGAGAAGTGGAGAAATTAGTGGATATACTTCCTCACGTGATACTTTTTGTTACTTATTTTAGGTCAAAGAATAAAATATTTTTTCTTTTTAAATGAACAAAAGAATGTTCATACTATTTTAAAACTTGTCAAAGTTATCCTTCATTTGAAGTAGAACATGGTTAATAATAATAACATTTTTTTGGTGCACATGATCAAGATATATGAGTCAACTAGAAGAAAACTTTCATATAATTCAAATTACTTTTGAATGCACCTAGCATTCTATTCTTTCGGATAGCTAGCACATATACCGAAGTGGATTAAGAATCAAGACTAGCCGAAAGCTTAACAAGACTAATCCTTAATATTTAAATTTAAAAACTTAATCAAGACTTGCTAATTGTGTTTTTTTTTTTATAATAAAAATAGTACTTAGAATCAAGAACGATTTAATTTGGCTTTGGATTTGTTCTGTCAAGATGCATAGACTAACAAACTGAATTGTCCCTACAAAAAATAAAAATTGTAAATTATAAATGATGGTGATTGATATGAGGGTGGTGAAAATTATAGTAAACTTGAACAATAATTAAGAAAGTTGGAAAAGAAGGAATAATTATTAGAGATGGTTGTTGTTTGAAAACTGGTTTGTTCTAAAATGTCATCCTTGGCGGAAAGGGCTTAAAGAGAATTAAAATGTACGTGATAATCATTCAAATACAAGTGTTTCATGCATGGTAGGCTATAAAAGTAAGAAATTGTTGTTGACTGAAAAAGGAGAAACCGATGGTGTAAAGTCTAAAAGTAATTGCACATGAGAATGATCCGACAATTTCACTTTTAATTTAGGATATTATTTTACGGGGATGTTATTTGAACAATCATTTTTTTTAGAAAACTTGTGAGACAACCAAAATATATAAAGAAATACAGGTATTAACACAGAAACTAAACCAATAGAGAGAAAGTAAAAATAAAATGTAAGAATGCGAAAAAATGTTTGTTCAAATATTATTTCTCTCATTTCAATATGTTTTTCATTGAAACTCCAAAATGGAAGACATTTGACTCTCGTATTAACAACAATTTGAAATTAAGGGGTTAATAAAGTTGAACTAAAAATGTGAATTTTTAATTACTAAATTATTTGACAAAGAAAAGTTTGATTAATTAAGTAGTTAATGAGTTTCAATTAAAAACAAACCGTTGAGGAGAATCCGAATTTTAATCCTAGCAGAAAGATTCATTAATCACACCTCTCAGTCGAACTATGAATTACCAAAGTTCCTTTAAATATGATATTCAGAGGGTAAAGTAAAAAAAATAAATCAACCAATTAAGAGCATTTATAATGTAAGAGAAATTAAAAGAACCATATTTTGTTGATGGAACAAGAAATTAGTTGAGGTATTTTCTAATCCTCAAGTATGATTCTCTTTCTGCAAGCGATTGATGCTGAGGAGGAACTATGTCTCTCGAAGGTGTGTTCCTTAACTATTCCAGTGGAGTGTTAAATACAATTCTTTTTTGGGTTTTCGCTACCAGACTAAAAAAAGGCATGTAAAATAATGGTGAAGACATAATGATGGACATAAAAATAGCAAAAATAACTTGTGTTTGATTGATCATGATTTGTGTCTTCAATACATTATGATAGGTATTTATAGGCAAAATTTCATGTTGGCCTAAACGACATGGCCAATAGTCTATAGCCTCTCTCGGCTTTTTCTGCAAGATGTGTGTTGGTTTTTCCTTGTTGAGGTGTTTGTGCCATCCCAGATTCGACTGTCAGCTTCAACTTTATGACATGATCCGTTGACAAGGTTCATAGTGGACAACCTTTCCACAATACGTGCTTCCTTAATCACGACCCTTTGCCATTAGAGGGGCTACAAATAGAGTGTGGGTTTAATGCCTCATTGTCTAGTTTTACTCATCTTTGATCCAACTTGATGTCTTCAAAACGCACATACTAGTAAGTGGACTTGAGAAAGAAACATATATCCAAACTCGGCTATTATACTCTTCCCATAACCTTATATCGATTGAAAAATAATTATTTTTCGGTGTAAACACTTCTAAAGTTTTTATTTTATTTTTTATGGATCTACAATTCTCATGAAAAATTTGTTAATCATACTTAAGTCAGTTGGCTCCTTTTCAAGACTTCTACAAGCTTAATGTTGATGCAGCTATTTCGAACTATGGTTAGTCGCGATTGCTTGGTGTATGAGAGATTTTGACAAGGTTTCTTTGCAAAAAGCTATGGTTGGGTTTGGTTCTGGACTTGATCACTTGACCATTTTCTATAGCAAAACCCGAGTAATCACTTACAAAGTATACCATGGATCTTCTAATCGTTTCCACTCCACATTTACAAAAAATAAAATAAAAAATAAACCATACAAGATTCCCATAATGTACTTCTAGATTAAAAAAAAGACATGATTTTGTCTGGAAATACAAGTTTAGATGACAATGAAGCTATTTTTTTTTTTCTTTCCAAATGCGTCTACATATTTGAAGTGATATAGGGGTAAGAAAAGTTCATCCTTTTGTTTTTATTACACGGGCTCCATGATATCATCTTCCAAGGAAGAGCCCATTTTTTTGATTTTGTGTCTTATCATGGAAAATTGCCTTTCACACTCCACACGATGCTAATAAACACCATAAAATGATAAATTTAACCTTAAATCAATTATTAGTGAACTACCAATGATGTTATATTAGTAATTTTGTGGTGTTTTTTAACAAGCTTTGATGTGGCAACATCAATTTTCCTTATCATGTTAGTAGAAGGGCCAATAATGCAGCCCATTTTGTTGGCAAAATATGCTCTCATAGATGATAGATCTCATCTCATTATGATTTGCAAATTGCATTTTAGATCCCCTTACACACTTTCCCTTCAAACTACCAAAAATACATTCCTTAGTTCGTAACACCCGAGCGGTTTAGGCTCTAACTCTTGATTTCTCAGGTACGGGAGTTACACCCTAATGTGCGCCGATACATATTAAAATAGAAACCGAAGTTACATTTTGTGTTTCAACCTTATTTTCTTACACTTTTCCTTCATACTCCAACAAATCAAACTCAAACAAAATTCTTCAAACTCAAACAAGAAGAAAATATTCAAAATCTCCAAGCCAACACTTTCCTTCACATTTTATATTTTAGGGTTTGTGAACTTGGTAAATATGATTGATTTTACTGTGAGAGTATTTTAAATTAAGTATTAGTCTGATATGGTGGTTTAAAAATTCAAATAACACAATGAAAATTATATGTTTATTTTGATGCTCAAGGTGTTTGATAAATTTCTTCAAATAATGGTTAATCGTTATTTTTCTGTTGGTTGTGACAACGTTTATAGGTTGAGACTCGACATGACTTCCCATCACGACACCAAACATGTGAAGATCCAAATAATTTTCAAATAATCTCTTTGTTATTTTCAAATTCAAATGTTATGATGATTTATATTTATGTTTTCATTTATTTATTTATTATGTAGATACATTCTTTAAAAAAAAAAAAGTATTATGTAGGGACGTGATAAACCACCCTGATTCATAAACAGTGGGAAGAAGAAAACCGAGATGGAAAAACTGTCATATCATTTGGCATGGTTTCGGAATGTGGCGGAGGCTTATGGTCTTAAGCCTTTGTACGGTGTTGACAGAGAGTGGCATGAAGAGACCAATATCTTTCAGTTTGCCATTGGTGAAATAACCATCAAACTAGATCATATGCCATGCGTTTTGAACGTGCCTATCCATGGTAATCTGATGAACCATCGATCCCAAATTTCCAAAGAATGTTGTGCAACTTTGCATAATGACTTGCTTGATTAGACATTGAAGATGTTTATGTTGAGTGCTAGAGAATAAAGGGTTCTCACATCACATTTATTTGGCCACTTGAAGTCTTCGAGGATCATCACACAAAAGCCATACAGTTGGATAATGCCCAAGGGATGGAGGCTGAGAGATGGGAACATCACTATGTGAATATGAGATTACCTATTGGTAGACTTTCTCTACAAACAAGAGCAATTAGTATGTTCATGCGGTGTTTCTATTGTACCTCTTAGACCACACTGTAGTTATTTAGTGGTCCTAAGGTAGTGATGGCGAAGCATCAAATAACATTTTTGAAGACAAATAAGTTGAGAGTTAGAGGAGTTGTCAATGGTTTGAGGAATAAATTGTATTGTTTTCACTCGAGTCATTGTAATTCATTTTTATCCTAAATCATGCAACTTCATAGGTGTTTTGAGTGTTTTGTAATGAAAAATTATTTAAATCAACAAATCAAAACATCACATGAAGGATCAAGGATACGAAGAATGAAGATCATATAAATAAACAAAACAAGACATCATGTCATCTTCCTCATTATCTTGGTTTTCACCTTCTTCAATTTAGGAGTTTTCATTGTTCAATTCTTCAGAAGGCAGAAACACATTAATAAAAGGTTCAAAAACACACTCTTTTTGCACATGGGATGGCCTGACATAAGGTTCGGCAGGGTCTTCATTCATGATCTTCCCAAAGTCTTGACAAGTCTTCAAATGTCTTGCTTTGTCGATTTGCTTGATTTCTTCGTGAATTACATCAAAACACCCTATAATTGCTATGTTTCAGGAAAAGTATAATTAAATGCCTCACATATAGAAAACACTACAAATATCCCGAAATCATAAGAAATTGTGCTAATATTGCTCTATTCTGGATGAAAAACCAACTGAAAATGACTGAAAAACATGCTAAAATAACGTAAGATGACTTGTCATCATAAACATCTAATTAGGATTTGGGAAGACACAGAATGAAGATTCAAGAGGCCTTTGAAGACATTACAAGACAGATAAACTATATTCCAAGAAGTGTTCTAGAAACGAGAGTTAACTCGTAAACTCGCCTGAGTTTACGATTTTAGGTGTCAAAAATTTTTTAAATCGAAGGTAAACTCGATTTTTGGTGAAATCGGACTGTTTGATGAGTTTGACCGAGTTAACACGTGTTAAACTTAGGTAAATTTGACCGAATTTACGTATATAAAAACTCCTTTTTTATTTTGAGCCATTCTTTTGGGCCCATTTTCTTTTGAAACCCAATTCTTTTTCCAAGCCCAACGTATTGAAATTAATGTTGAAGTGGGTTCAAGCCATGTATTTGATTCTAATATTGAAAACCCTTCATCATCTGAAGAAGAATTTGATGAAGTTGGAGTTGAAGACATCGATGATAATGATGTTATGAAACTTTAGAAGGATTGAACTTTTGAAGAAACTAACTAATTTATTTTTTGGATAGGTTTATTAACAACTTTAGAAATTTGTGACATTTTTTTTTTTTTTTTTTTTATGGTTTAGAGTCTTATGAAACTTATTATTTTGCAAGTTCATTTTATATTTTTGTGCTAAGTTGAACATAACTCTTTAATATGGTGGTTATGTATACTTTGTCTTTATAATTAAGTCATATTTTGCACTATTGACCTATTGACAATATTATATTAGCTTACATATCTTATGTATATAATAAATTTTATATAATTTTAATTTTAGGTAAACTCGTACGAGTTTACGATTCGAGTTTACAAAGGTAAAACGAGTTGAGGTAAACTCTTGAGTGTAAAACCTTGATTCCAAGTCCCAAATACAAGTTCTATGGAAGAAAACACCCAAAAGATGAAGAAACATGAGATTACGTGAAAAATAGCCCTCATGCCCCCTAGGATGTGCAAAAACACACTCATGCTCCCCCGGGACACAAAAATGCACTTGTGCGCCCCTGGGTATTGTTTGCTTCTCCTCGAGTGTGCTATTTTGGGAACTAACTATTTTTTGCTACTTTTTTTTTTGTGGAAAAAACCTAGTTTTTAGTCAAAACCAAAGAGGAAACAAAACTTATTGAAGAGGAAACAAAGCCAATATAGATGGCTCTGCCTTTGGCTCACCATCCTCCACATCTATTGATGTGGTTTTCAAAAACTCGAATGCACAATATTTTCCTGGGGGGATTAGAGCATAACAATGATCATGGAGTTGCTTCTATTGCATAGTTCTCTGCTGCTATATTTATCGTAGAAAAATCAGTTGATATGAATTTGAAGGAGTTATGGATAGAGACAGATTATACGCTGGTTGTGCGTGCTTTTGCTTTTTAGTTGTACTCATATTTTTAGGGAAGGAAATCAAGTGGCTAATGCTTTAGCTAAAAATGGGCAAGGTCTGGCTCCTTTTGCTTCACAATGGTGGGATAACCCCCTGGTCTTTTAGATAGAGATAGAATTTTTCATTCACATTTCAGGCTCTGTCATGGATAATCTCTTTTGTATGTGGTTCAGGCCCTAACTTGTCTTCTTTTATTTTAATGACTTTATAGAAAAAGTTTAATTTTATGATGCAAAGGTCTTAATATTTAACGGTAAATAATCACTCGAATTATGGAGGTGACATACCTAAGATATCAGTGAATACGTACTTAAATTAGGAAGTATCTAAGATAACGGTGGATAACCACCCGAATTAGGAAAATTGTTATAAAAATGGTGAATGAGCTCAGAATTAGGCCAAAATCCTAATCTGAATGTTGCATAATAATTTTACTCTTTCATCCTTGATAAGGTAGACAAGATATAGTTGACCGTTTGTAGAACTATCAAGACAAAAGAGTATACTAATGTATTTCTAAGATTCGTAGATGAGAGAATATTTATGATAAATTTAAAAACTCTAATTTAAGTCTATGTTTCAATTATCTTTGAGAAAGCATGACCCCACCTAATACCACCTAATACTCTGTACAAAGGTCCACCATGCCTCTTAGATTGACTACCCTATAACTTTGACGTGCCTATAACCTTATATGAATCTCGTTCAATTCTAAAACAAGAGGGGATAAAACTCCATAAACTCATAACTTAAATGGATACCATTTAACCAATCCTTAAATAAGTAATTATTGCTGCTTAATTTCAACAAATAAATTGTTCAGATGATCAAACTATATGAATTGTTATAGTGCATACTAGGTGGCATTAATAATGTCATTGTTCGTATCATTGTCCTTCCTAGACAACTGAATGAGCTATCATCAATTTGTCCAGTTGCATAGGGAAACCATCCCATCACATAAAAAGCCACACCGCATGCTCTATTATTGATGACTTCTGAACACAAGTGCAACAAAACATGGAATGATAAAGAGTACGAATCACTGATCTCTTTTGATCTTTGAACTCTGCCCAAATTGAGCAAGAAATAAATGGGAGTAAGTATGGTTGCCCATACAGTTGACATAAACATACATGACTATATATCGTACATAGAGCATCATACGTTATTACTATAGTTGATTGATATATCAATTTGATGCAAATCAATGGCTCCTCATTGTTGTTTCTATATCTACAAAATTTTATATGCACTTATTAATATTTTTTCAACTATATGTCTATATCCTTATTAATACCAACAATTATCTTGATAAATATGAAAAATAAATGTATATATACAAAAATGACAATTTAGTAAAAGTAACATATATTTTTAGATAAATTTGTGATTTCAACAATTTTTTTTAACAATACTCATGATTTTTATTGTAAAGTAGTTTTATAAAAAAAGATGGTCAGATAAGTAGAGTAATTAGTAATAGGGTAAATATTGAAGGTGAAAAACACAAGAAGGAGGGGTTGAATTGTGTTTTCTTTTTCTCTTAAAAAATACTTCTTCTGATAAAACTTCAGAAGCAGTTTGATTGCTTCTGATGAAATGATCAGAGTCAGATTGCAGCGGAAAAGAACAGAGCAGAGAAAAGAAAGACAAAGACACAAGCAGTTATCCTGGTTCCTTCCACAACACGGAAGTAGTCCAGTCCCCCTTGCACTTCCAAGGAGATTTCACTATAATCACAAAGATTACAACTGCTCAATACTTTTCTAAGTATGAGACTTCACAAAAATGCTCAAGCACACACGCAAGAGTCTTCCAATGCTCAAGCACTAAGCAAGAGACTTCTAATGCTCAAGCACGCAGGCAAGAGACTTCTAATCAAACAAAAATACAGAGAATTGAGTTTGACTTGAACACTTGATATACAATCAGTGGTGTTCACAATACAATACAGTAAAGACTCTAGACTTTGAATTTCTAAGATGTATCAAATCAGTGCAGAAATTCAGTGTGCTTTGTAGAATCAAATTGACAGAGTTTTGGCGCTTTTGAACTTATGTATCTCTATCTACAATCTTCAAGTCTTCACTCCTTTATATAGAGGCGTGAAAGAGACGTTGAGATAATCAGCACGTCTAAAGAGTCGTTTGAAATCCTTTGATTATCCACCAGTGATCCTTTGCCTGATTTGGGTGTAGTCCTTCGAAGAATAAGCTTCAAATTCATTCCCATCTTGAGTGTACAAATTCTACAGGCATGGCTGTTGTTTTGTCTTGTAGCGTAGACAGAAAACAGAGTAGTGGAGGTAGTGGTTGTACACTTGTACTTTGTCAACTCTATTAACGAGAGACAAGTGCTCAGTGCTATCCATATATCCGTTGATACCTCCCTTTCAATTCTTCGTTCTTCTTGGATAAGACTGAATTGAGAATCAGCTACTTTGAATCTTCAGTTTGATTAAAGGATCAAACGTAGCTTCTGGTGAAGATATTGCTTATGATGAAAACTTTTGCTTCTGATGACCGTCTGCTTCTGATGACGTCATCACTTCAGAAGCACTTCAGCTTCAGGAGCAGTTTTCTTCAGATGCTCAGAATTTCTTTTTCTTTCCATTGTTCTTCCAAGACCTATTGAAATAACTTGAGTAGCCTTTGGTCCTGTACACTTGAACAATTATTAGTAATAACCAATTGACAATTTTTAATACCTTGTTATCATCAAAACTTAATAAGGTTCATTGTGAAACACATTTTGTTCCAACAAATATCTCTTTTCGTCCTTGTAATATTAGCGAATTCCAGTTTTAGTCTCTGTAAACTAAAAGATTTAGATTTTGTCCCTTTAATTTCATATTCTTCCACTTTTGGTCCCTCCTTTCATCACGTCAGAAGAATCTGCATAAATTACGTCCCTGTAATTTCAAATTCCTCCTATTTTTGGTCACTGTAATTCCATATTCCTCCACTTTTAATCCTTCATTTTACATGACATGTATGCAGATTCAGCTGACGTGGTGGAATGAGAGACCAAAAGTGGAAGAATCTAAAATTAAAAGGACAAAATTTAAATAATTTTTTTTACAAGGATTAAAACTAAAATTCACTAATATTTTAGAGACGAAAAGAGATATTTACCAAACCAAACCATTGTAACCACATGTGACTATAAATTTAAAACGTCACATGCCGAATTTTAATCAGGACATGAATCATGATGATGTGTCATCCATTAATTCCTAGGTCTATATTGGGAACCCACCACAAGAATAATACAACAGTTTTTGGAGTTACAAAGGATACCCTCTAAAACCATCTCACCACACTATGTGTTTGTACCCACAGATTTATATCTGCATACAAATTATGAAACTTATGTTTTGTCTTAGCTGCATGAAATGAAAATAATAAGGGAAATGCTTAATCACGATAATAAGATTCTTCGGCCACTCTCGATTGCAATAGGAAAAATGTTTGGATAATGATAATCATGGTTAATCATAAAAAATAAAAAAAAATAAAAAATAAAAAATGGTTTAAACTAAGTCTGTTGCACGAGGGACAAAATAAAAGTGAATATTTACATAGAATGTTACATGGAAGGTTGAGACTTTTACGGTAGGATAGACAGCCCTAAAACCTGCGTCAAATAAAGTGGTCAAACATGAGAAAGCGTGTTTTGATAATCCACATAGAGTCCAAAGGGTTATGCATAACAATGTTGTCTCCTATTTATATGTAAGTAATATTGATAGTAAATATTTTATGGTTAACAACTATGGAATATATGTGATTCATGATTTATTCGTAAAGTATTTAATCGTGATATATAGCAGTTCTGAAATAATAAATGCTATTGGTTATGGACTGATCAAGAAGTTTCATTCACGCATGTAATAATACTTAAGAAGATGAGAACGTACTTAAAACATAGACTATCCATACTAATTATAATTAGATTGCATTTCTCTTAACTCCATGCATAAACAAGAGCACAATAATACATGAAGTCCATTTATTAAGCATGCATCCCTTTAGTTAACTAGGTCTTGCAAGGGGCCAAGGGAGCACCACATAAACACTTATTATTCTCAAACCACGACGGATCAAACCCTTGCAACTTCCCTCCATCCTTTGGTATAGGACCACAAAGCTGGTTGTGGCTCACATCTAGGCCTACAAGCTTAGGAAGGCGGCCGAGGTAAGCCGGAACCCGACCGGTTAAATGGTTGTTATTAAGCCCTAAAGTGGCTAAATTGGTGAGCTTGCTAAAGTAATCAGGGATAGGACCGGTTAGGCTGTTCCAGTTAAGGAGGACAAAGTTAAGGTGAGGAAGTTTCGCAATGGCTTGAGGGATAGGACCGGTGAGGTTAGGGAGGTTGCGGAATATGAGGGTCTCCAGGTATGGTAGGTCAGCAATGAGTGGGGGGATCGTACCGACGAGGTCATCAGCACCGTCGATCTCGAGGAAGTTGACACGGTAGATTGTTGTTTTTGGGATTTTCTTGCATAAGACTATGCGCCATTTGCAACAATCTGTTTTTGGAGTCCAGGTTGAGAAGAGGCTTGTATTGTGGAAATGGTCTTTGATTTTGAGGAGGACTTTTTCGTCGTCGGGGTGGCAGTGGTGTCGGCGTGGTGGTGGAGAAAGAGAGAAGGTTAAGGAGGGGAGGAAGAGGAGAAGGAGGAGGAAGGAGGGGAAGAGGATGAGGGACATGGATGGATTTCTCTCCATTTTTGTGGAGTAATGGTTTTTGATGTAGGAAGTTGAAATAAATGAAGGGTACTTATAGGGTCCAAAACTCCTTTATAATGAGTACCTTGCATGTTTATTTCCGAAAAAGTTTGATTATTTTTGGAATTTTATTACTTTAACAACAAAGTAAAAATCTTCATCAAGATCACAAATAATGTATTGGTCCAAGATCATGTAATAATTTCTTTCTGGTTGGGGTCTTTTTTTTGGAATATGACACCGAAACTTTTTTATATGTATAGAGATTGTGTCCATATAAACCAGTAAAATAATAATTTTGTTGCATTATTCATTTGAAATAAGCAAGTTTCACACATGTGAGCAGGGAGCTATGTGATGTAAAGCCCTTCAAATATGAGTATTGTCAATGTCACTTTCCTGCATGAGGCAACTATTCCCACATGCTAAGTGGGGCGTGGGACTGATCCAAACTTTTTATGTTGAGAGTTAGCGTCCAAAACATGACTCAAACGATACTATGAGTGCAAAGCTCTATGAACGCTCACATGTGATGACATGAGGCAAATCTCTCAAAATTTGAATATGGTCAATTAAGGGTCGGTTTGGATTAGTTTTCAATCAAAAAAATGTTTGAACCGATCAGGGCAGATTCAGATATTTGGTGTATGTGAGGGTAAAATCTAAGTTGCTAACACTTGCACTTTCTACCGACAAAATTAAAGTCAACTTCAAAAGCTTATAAATCATAGCAAATGTGTTGCACTTATTTGTTTCCACAAGTTTTGCACAAGGTTCTTGACTTGTTGGTCTTATTCTTAGCATATTGTGCTTTATTTATACGGGGTAATAATTATTTTGGTCCCTGGATGCGTAAGGAGTAACCATAATAGTCCCTCAATGTTCAAAATTTTAAAAAAAGTCATTGATTGTGCACTTTTGTAGTCAAAATAGTCTCTAAAATTAAAATAATCTATTAATATTGTCATATTAGTCTTTTAATATACATACTAGTTGTCACTTCAGGGCTATTTTGATTAGCAAAGCGCAAAATCAAGACTATTTTAAAATTTTAATACATTAAGAAACTATTGTGACTACTCGTTACATATTCAGGGACCAAAAATAACTATTACCCTAATTATAATATAAAAAAAAAATAGGGAAATTGGATGTGTGGCTTTAATCCCGCATAGCCTTAACATGGATCCGTCCCTGGAACCGATGAAATTTTCATCAATTTGGTTTTGTTCGATTTTTACTAATTTTTAAAAAATGAAACCGAACCAAACTAATCGGTTCGGTTCAATTTATTGGTTTGTTTGAAAATACAAATAAAAAATTCGCATTCTTATAAATTTATATTTCATGCATACAATATACTAAATATTTCATGAATTTGTATTTCATGCATACAACATCCTAAAATTAGATTAGCTGTCAAATTAAAAAAAAACACTTCCACACTAAAATTTCAATTCAATTTCAACTTGAATCGCCAAATTCCAATGCATTATCCTTACTTTACTTAAGTGTGTGTGAGGTGAAGATAAAATGATCTTATTAGATTGAAGGGGTGTGGTAAGCATCAGTTCGGTTCATCGGTTTTTAGATCTCAAAATAAAACACCGAGAACCGAACCAAATTAGATCGGTTTAGGTCAATTTGATTCGGTTTTAAACTGAACCAAGCAAAGTCAAATACTTCTTTGGTTTGGGTTGGTTTGGATTCTCAGTTTAGTTGGTTTTGTCTGAACCACTTACACCAATATCATTTTCTTGGGTGAGACAATTATGACGAGTTTTCACATGTTATATATTAGGAATAAAATTGTTAATATTTGACCTTCAATCAATAGTTTATATATTTAGTTGGTTGATTATCTTACATATTTAGTTATATTAGATCAATAAAACCAAAAGTTTTTGAGTTTGAATCCTGAGAGCCCTTCTTTCCTATACTGAAATTAATATTGTATATTCAAGTCTTATCCTTTCGATTGTTGTGAGACCTATGTCGATATAGATTTTGAGATGATCCACCACAATACAAAGTATCATTTTACCTCAAATATCCAAAGTTTCCAAATTCGATTCCCACTGATAAATTGTGCGACAAGAAAGACATGCCTCAATTGTTTCAACTAAGGCGTGCTCGAACCATGGGTGATACACGAGTAAGGATCCTCTTCATTTGTCAAAGTAAATGGATTATACAATTTGAAGTTAGATATACACAAAAAAAAGATATAGTGAATGCTTTTAAAATAAATGGACATTTTCGTTAGCTTAGTTTTGATATATAAACATACAATTAATGTCAACATTAAGGGTTTGTGAGCTCAAGGTGTCTGTCTCCATCGAATTAGGATCATCTCTATCTAGAATCTTCTTCATTGTTTCTATTTAGAGAGATAAAGACACAATAAAAATTTAAAATAATTAATCGTGGTTAGACTCATTTAATGACATGAGCCACCACCTATTTTTTGTGTCTATCTCTTTCTTGACAATATCCATTTATTTTTATAAATGGAGATGATCCCAACTCGTCAACACCACGGGACTCCCTCCCTCAATTTGTGTATGAGATTACATTTAGCAAGTATCGGATAAAATCATCAAAGGTTTTCAAAAATAGAAGGTTTCCCCCAAGATTACATTTATCATATTTTAGCAGCACTCTCTTAAGCCCTCACTCACTTAAACGTCCGAGCACGTGAAGGTACGTACACCACCCTCCTTCAATAGAGAAGGACTCATGAAGGACCACAACGGACGACGACAAACTTGATTCCACAACACAACATATCTCAACCCAATAGACCCATTTTCCTAGGTCCAAGAGGATCGTCCTCAACTTTTTTTGGAACGGGACGAGTAACCCGAGGGGTAACCTGAACTCGGTCCATGTTTCTGTTATGTCCTTCTCATTCCTTTATTATATCTTTCTCTTCATCGGGTCAGACCTGGCCCAAAGCATTATTGTTAGGATGAGTTGTAAAACATAACCGTATTTTGTACAACCCTATAAGACATCTGTTGGAACAAAATGTGTTTCACAATGAACCTTATTAAGTTTTGATGATAACAAGGTATTAAAAATTGTCAATTGGTTATTACTAATAATTGTTCAAGTGTACAGGACCAAAGGCTACTCAAGTTATTTCATTAGGTCTTGGAAGAACAATGGAAAGAAAAAGAAATTCTGAGCATTTGAAGAAAACTGCTCCTGAAGCTGAAGTGCTTCTGAAGTGATGACGTCATCAGAAGCAGAAGGTCATCAGAAGCAATATCTTCACCAGAAGCTACGTTTGATCCTTTAATCAAACTGAAGATTCAAAGTAGCTGATTCTCAATTCAGTCTTATCCAAGAAGAACGAAGAATTGAAAGGGAGGTATCAACGGATATATGGATAACACTGAGCACTTGTCTCTCGTTAATAGAGTTGACAAAGTACAAGTGTACAACCACTACCTCCACTACTCTGTTTTCTGTCTACGCTACAAGACAAAACAACAGCCATGCCTGCAGAATTTGTACACTCAAGATGGGAATGAATTTGAAGCTTATTCTTCAAAGGACTACACCCAAATCAGGCAAAGGATCACTGGTGGATAATCAAAGGATTTCAAACGACTCTTTAGACGTGCTGATTATCTCAACGTCTCTTTCACGCCTCTATATAAAGGAGTGAAGACTTGAAGATTGTAAAAAGAGATACATAAGTTCAAAAGCGCCAAAACTCTGTCAATTTGATTCTACAAAGCACACTGAATTTCTGCACTGATTTGATACATCTTAGAAATTCAAAGTCTAGAGTCTTTACTGTATTGTATTGTGAACACCACTGATTGTATATCAAGTGTTCAACTCAAACTCAATTCTCTGTATTTTTGTTTGATTAGAAGTCTCTTGCCTGCGTGCTTGAGCATTAGAAGTCTCTTGCTTAGTGCTTGAGTATTGGAAGACTCTTGCGTGTGTGCTTGAGCATTTTTGTGAAGTCTCATACTTAGAAAGTATTGAGCAGTTGTAATCTTTGTGATTATAGTGAAATCTCCTTGGAAGTGCAAGGGGGACTGGACTACTTCCGTGTTGTGGAAGGAACCAGGATAACTGCTTGTGTCTTTGTCTTTCTTTTCTCTGCTCTGCTCTTTTCCGCTGCAATCTGTCTCTGATCATTTCATCAGAAGCAATCAAACTGCTTCTGAAGTTTTATCAGAAGAAGTATTTTTTTTAAGAGAAAAAGAAAACACAATTCAACCCCCCCCCCCCCCCCCCTTCTTGTGTTTTTCACCTTCAATTGGTATCAGAGCCTGGTTTGTTATCACAGCACTTAACCGTGTTACAGTTCAAGATCCATTAGAAAAACATGTCTGGAGATGAGGAATCAGTTACTACAAAATATACAAGTGTCAAGCATGACTATGATACTGCTGACAAGAAAACAGACTCTAGAAAAGCTCCAAAGTTTAATGGAGATCCAGAAGAGTTTTCATGGTGGAAAACAAATATGTACAGCTTTATCATGGGATTGGATGAGGAGTTATGGGACATACTGGAAGATGGAGTTGATGATCTGGATTTGGATGAAGAAGGAGCTGCTATAGACAGAAGAATACATACTCTTGCTCAGAAGAAGCTTTATAAGAAACACCACAAGATAAGAGAAATCATTGTGGCTTCTATACCTCGCACCGAATACATGAAGATGAGTGACAAATCTACTGCGAAGGCTATGTTTGCTTCTCTATGTGCAAACTTTGAAGGCAGCAAGAAAGTGAAAGAGGCTAAAGCTTTGATGCTAGTTCATCAGTATGAACTTTTCAGAATGAAGGATGATGAGAGTATAGAAGAAATGTACTCAAGATTTCAAACTTTAGTTTCTGGATTGCAAATACTGAAGAAAAGCTATGTTGCTTCTGATCATGTTAGTAAGATTTTGAGAAGCTTACCTTCAAGATGGAGACCCAAAGTAACTGCTATTGAGGAAGCTAAGGATCTAAATACTTTAAGTGTTGAAGATCTTGTTAGCTCACTCAAAGTGCATGAAATGAGTTTAAATGAGCATGAAACCTCTAAGAAGAGTAAATCCATTGCTCTACCATCTAAAGGAAAGACCTCAAAATCTTCCAAAGCCTACAAAGCCAGTGAATCTGAAGAAGAATCACCTGATGGAGATTCTGATGAAGATCAATCTGTAAAGATTGCTATGCTGTCCAACAAGCTTGAGTATCTGGCAAGGAAGCAGAAGAAATTTTTGAGCAAGAGAGGTAGCTACAAGAACTCCAAGAAAGAAGATCAGAAGGGATGCTTCAATTGTAAGAAGCCTGGTCATTTCATTGCTGATTGCCCTGATCTTCAGAAGGAGAAGTTTAAAGGAAAATCCAAGAAATCAAGCTTCAACTCCAGTAAATTCAGAAAGCAAATCAAAAAGAGCTTGATGGCGACCTGGGAAGATTTGGATAGTGAATCTGGTTCTGATAAAGAAGAAGCTGATGATGATGCTAAGGCAGCCGTGGGGTTAGTGGCAACAGTATCATCAGAAGCAGTATCAGAAGCTGAATCAGATTCAGAAGATGAAAATGAGGTATATTCCAAAATCCCTAGACAAGAACTTGTTGATTCTCTAAAAGAACTTTTATCACTGTTTGAACACAGAACCAATGAGTTGACAGATTTAAAAGAAAAATATGTTGATTTGATGAAACAACAAAAGACAACTCTATTGGAACTGAAAGCTTCTGAAGAAGAACTCAAAGGGTTTAACCTCATATCAACAACATATGAAGATATACTCAAGAGTCTTTGTCAGAAGCTACAAGAAAAATGTGATAAAGGTTCAGGCAATAAACATGAGATTGCCTTGGATGATTTTATTATGGCTGGAATAGACAGAAGCAAAGTTGCTTCTATGATCTACAGCACATACAAGAACAAAGGCAAAGGGATTGGATATTTTGAGGAGAAATCCAAAGAATACAGTCTCAAGAGCTACTGTGATTGTATCAAGGATGGATTGAAATCCACCTTTGTGCCTGAAGGTACAAATGCTGTAACTGCTGTTCAGTCAAAACCTGAAGCTTCTGGTTCACAGGCTAAGATCACATCAAAGCCAGAAAACCTTAAGTTCAAGGTTATGACAAAATCTGATCCTAAGAGTCAAAAGATTAAAATTCTGAAAAGATCAGAACCTGTTCATCAGAATCTGATTAAACCAGAATCTAAAATCCCAAAACAAAAGGATCAGAAGAACAAAGCAGTTACTGCTTCTGAGAAAACAATACCAAAAGGTGTCAAACCTAAAGTATTGAATGATCAGAAGCCACTCAGCATTCACCCTAGGGTACAAGGGAGGAAAAGTAAAACCTCCAAAACTAACCCAAAAGGACCCATGAAGATATGGGTACCTAAATCTGAATTGGCCAAAAATGCAGGTGTGCCTAAGGGCAAGAGAGAAACAAAGGTCATGGTACCTAGACAGCGGATGTTCAAGGCACATGACTGGAGAGAAAGCTTTGTTCCTTACCCTTACAATGAAAGATGGAGGAGAAGTGAAGTTTGGTGGCAACCAAACTGGAAAGATCATTGGTACAGGTACTATTGGTAATTCCTCCATCTCAATTAATAATGTGTGGCTAGTAGATGGTCTGAAGCATAACCTATTGAGCATTAGTCAATTTTGTGACAATGGGTATGATGTAACGTTCAGTAAGACCAACTGCACACTAGTCAACAAGGATGACAAATCCATTACATTCAAGGGAAAGAGAGTTGAGAATGTCTATAAAATAAATTTCTCTGATCTGGCTGATCAGAAGGTAGTTTGCCTTCTGTCAATGAATGATAAAAAATGGATATGTGATGAGATAAAACCGCAAGTGCACGGTCTTACCGAAGTAGTAAAATATGAGTATCGTTCCGACAGGGAGTTATGAATTCAATTAACTTTAGATAATGATTGGACTAAAGGTTTATAAGGTAGAAAGGTTTGGGTTTTTGATTAAAAGCAAATAATAAAATAAAAGATAAAAGTCTTGGGGTTATTGGTTCATCCTAACGACAAGTCTTTCTCAAACCAAACTATTAAACTTATAACTTTATGTTAGACCTAATTTCTCAAGACAGTTTCTCTTTTGTTCCTCTAGCAACCAAGCCTATTTCGCTGACTTTATTACTATTAGATTTTGGTTCCTCTAACAACCAAGCCTATTTCGCTGACTTGATTGTTATTAGTTCCCTTGAAGATCAAAACTATATGTCTCAAAGATTGCAAAGCCTATTTCGCTGACTTTGCAATCCTTGTCTAAATTCAGTTGTTCGAATATCAAAGCTCCACTTTCGTTTTATGAATTGATATTTGAGATGATGGATAAACAATTATCAAACCCTCCACTTTCGTTTCCACAGTTTGATAATGGTTGATCCATGTTAAAGCGGTGAATTTAGATAAGGAATTAGGGTTACATAAGATTAAGGTTTAAAGCTTGGTTTGATTAGGATTATGTCATTAGACTTATCCAACAATCCCAAGACAAGAGAAGTCTACTCACTGACGTTCATCGTAGACAAGGAGAAGAAGAGAGAAAGCATAAAAGTAAATAACAATAAAGTAAAATGAACTTTTATTAGAAAGACAATTGTCACATATTGTATTCCAAGAAAAGATGAATATTTTTGATGGCTAGCTACTCCATTTATAGTACACAATTGACTTAAAATCTAAGCAAGTATATTCCAAGAATATTCCTCGGTAGATTGTGCGCCAAAATAGAATAGCTTAGAGCCCAAGCAAAAGCAGCAAAAGGTCTTCTGGAGGGTGGCACGGCCGTGCCAAGGCTAGCACGGGCCGTGCCAGGCTTCTGACTTGTGGGAGACATATTTTGTTTCCCAATCTTCATATTTTCGTGTCCAATTTGCTCCAAATCCCTTTCTTTTGCTCCAAGACTCAATCCATCCAATATTCTTCCCTGAAATATAATAAATTGCAATTTAAAGTAAACTATCCTAAAAAGGAAATAATACTAATATAAAATTATATAAAATCTAAATAAAACTAAACTAAAAAGCATATTAAAATAGCATATAAATGACTCATCAAACTCCCCCACACTTGAATCTTTGCTTGTCCTCAAGCAAAAGGCATAAACATAGTAGCACCAACAGTTATATCAAATGACAATTCAATTAAAGCACATGTCTCCTCAAGGGCTTAAATCCCAAATGTACACTAATCACAAACTCAAGCATTTCTTGTAATTTTTATTCAACCCAACGATCAAGTTTCAAGTGAGTGTGTGTGTGATGTCCAACCCTTTTCTTGCTCCTGTATAAGATAGGCATTATGAGGAAACATGGTCTAATCCTAGCACTAAACCAACCAAGAAAGATTCCTTCTAGAATTCATATAAGAGAGATGGGAGTATTTGAGAATCTTTGTTCTTTGCCATTTGCACATTTTAAGTTCTTTATTTAAGGAACAACATCTTCACGTAGGAGGTCGGAGGGCCTACCCCCTTCCCCAATCTAGATTCAATGGTATCCCTTAAAACATCATCTTCACGTAGGAAGTCGGAGGGCCTACCCCCTTCCCCAATCTAGATTCAATGATGCGTTTTAAAGTTTTTTCTCAAGATAACAATCATCTTCACGTAGGAAGTCGGAGGGCCTACCTCCTTCCCCAATCTAGATTCAATGATGAGATCTTGGAATTTATTTGGCTTTTTGGCTTTTTATGAAATCCCTTATACTCACTTATACTACTTGCATTTTGAGAATCTTTAAAGGTTAATGTACCACTAAGATTAAAACGTGTTTCCTTAAAATACCTATTCATACATTTACTCAAGGGAAGCAACTTTGTGTTTTTCTCATTGGAGAATTTTATTCACTTTAAAACAAGATGTGGGTATATCAAGAAGACTTAAAACACAAGAGTTTGCTTTCATGTACAAGAATCAATCAAATAAGAGGAGACAATGAAAATTTTGTGTCATGATATTTTCAATAAAAATTAGCTACTTAACCATGCCTTTTACAATAAAACAAAACAAAAGAATAAAGTTCAAGGGAGTTTGAAAACACTACGACTAAAGACACTTTATTAGGCTCCCCCCACACTTAGGAGAAGCATTGTCCTCAATGATTCAAAATAAGATAAACGAAGAAGAAGAAGAAGAAGAAGAAGAAGAAGAAGAAGGAGGAGGAGGAGGAGTAGTAAGAGAAGAGAGGAAGAGGAAAGCTCACATTTTTCATTGAGTTCTATAGGTAGGACCTTGGAGGTGAAGATGGTGCATCATGTTCCGAAGCATTTGGTTATTTTCTTCGGATATGCGGTTGCCCCTTAGGACATAATTCCTTAGTCCCGACAATTCAACACCTTGCCTTAGTTGCTTGGTGCTTATCCTCTCAGCCTCGGTATGCATCCATGCCCATCTTGCATTTTCATTTGTTTATCCGGAATCATGGTCATGGTGCTCCTTATCATGGTACAATTGTGCACCTTCCTTTTCTTGGTGAAAATGTGCATCTTCCTCGCCTTCATTATCGTGTTCTTCATGTACCTGTGGATCATCAACAACATACAACAAATTTTCTTCCACCTCGGTGTTAGTCCGAGATGGGTTAGAAAGTATAATCAAAATAGGCACAATGAGTTTGAGTGTGTAGGACATGGGTGGATGGGGCTTAATGAAGTTCATAAAGATAAGGGTCTCTATGTTAAGCCTATTGTTTCCCTCAATTTTTGTAATCCCTTGGTCCTCACCCACTCCCAATTGCCTAGCTATGTATGTGATGATACCACCCACAACTATCTCTCCCCTACTATCAAACCTATTACCATCATGGGAAAGGTAATCAAGCAAGTAAAAGCATGTGTTAACGGGGTGGTTGTTAAGCATGGCCCACGACATGAAGAGTTCATCCTTCCTAGTGTTCCCCACTTCGGTCCTACCCCAAATAGTGCCAGTCATTACTTTTTGAAGGTATCGTGTGTTAAATTGCCTAAGGTCGGTGATCTGTTCCCAAAAGGTGGTGGGTTGATAGTCAACCGGCGTAAGACTTTGATCCCAAGAGTCGTGGATGAACCCCGCGTTAGCGAAGTCCATCTCATCACAAAAGTGTTGAAGCGACATCTCGTAATCAATGTTCATAAGCCGGAAAGAGATTCTATGATGTAGGGTTATCAAAATTCATCTTTTCCTTTGTAAAAACATTTGAACTTAAAAACTTAAAGGTGAAACTTTCATAACCCCACATAGGTCGTAACATAGCAACCCACCCTAATCGTCTTAGAAATTTAAACACATTGTCACTAAGGCCTAATGTAACCAAGTCATAATTATCAGGGTACCTGCAAGGATGTAAAGGTGTAGAGATGAGATTTATATACCTATCCTTTTGCTTGTTGTCCTTGAATATTATGCCATGGTTATTTGCCGGTACTTGCTTCTTTGGGGGAGGTCCTCTTGAAGATGTTGCAACTTCTTTTCCACTTCTTTTGGAAGCCATAGCCTTGACCTTGGTTGGATTTGGTGTTTGTGGTGAAGGTTGGGGTTAGTGAATGTTTTTGGTGGAAAGGGTTGGTATAATGGAGGTTGTGAATTTTTGTGGATTGGGTGGATGAAAGTGGATTTTGTATGGATGGTTGTGGTGGGAATGGTTTTTGTGGTTATGGAGGTTTTAGAGAGAAGTAGGAGGGATGAGAGGGGTTTGGTTTGAAGAATGAGGGAAGAAGATGAAGGAAAATGAGGTTTAACCTTACCTGAGGTCGGGCACGGCCGTGCTGAGGTTGGCTCGGGCCGTGCCAAGTTCCTGGAGTTTGGCCTGGTTTGGGAAGGGCAAGGTCTGGCACGGCCGTGCCAGTGTGAGCACGGGCCGTGCCAAGGTTCTGGAGACCGGGACTTCAAAAATTTTCTTTTTCTTGAATCATAGTCGGACAATTACCTACAAAACAAATAAAAACAAAACACAACAAAACAAAAGCAGTTAAATGCGTGGGTTGCCTCCCACGAAGCGCTTCTTTATAGTCATTAGCTTGACGTTCAAGAGGTTTCTCTACCCTATACCCAATCTTTCCCAAAGGGATAGTGGCGTCAACCTGGCATTCTCTCCCAAATCACACATGGCTTTCTCAATGCTTTTGGATCCTATGACACAAGGTATGAGAAAACTTTCTAGATTCTTAAGTTTAGATGACAATTTGTTTGGAAGTATATCGATTAAAATTCTAAATTGGTCATCTAACTTTGATTTGACAAAACCTTGTGTTAATGGATTTTTAGGCTCATGAGGTGGTGAAACAAATGGCTTTTCATTTTCTCCTATAGTTTTCTCACTTTGAGGCTCATCACTTCCTATCTCTCCCTCATTGTTCTTAATTTTCACAACGAGGTCCTCTAATTGGTTACCATCCCTAAGAATAATAGAACTTATATGGCCTTTGGGGTTGGTTTCAGTTTGACCTGGAAAGATCCCGGTGGTTTGAGAGGAAGTAGTCACGTGTTGGGCCACTTGAGAGATTTGGGTTTCAAGTATCTCATTGTGAGTTGCTATGGAGTCTACCTTGGATGTGATTTTGGCAAGAGAGTCATTCAAAAATTCAGTTTGGTTTTTAAGCTCTTGGAGTTGCTTGGATTGATCTATAACATAATTTTCCATTAAAAGTTCCAAGCTGGATTTTTGAGGGACTCTTTGGTTGTTTGCATAACTGGGTGGTGTTGTTTGTTGTCCAAAAAGATTTTGAGGGGTTTGATAAAAAAATTGGTCGTTTCTAAACCCTCGATTATATTGAGCATAGTTTACTTGCTCAGGACCTCTAACAACACGACCTAGTTGGCAATCAATGCCAATATGGCCAAATACACCACAAACTTCATAAGGAGGTGATACAGGAGCAGGTGTGACAACACTAGTATTCATTGTATCAAATTTTTGTGTTAGTGTGTCAACATTAGCAGTTAGATGATCAAGGGAGGAAATTTTGTACATACCTGCCTCTTTTTTAGAGGGTGAAGAAGCAGTGATGACTCTCTCACTTGTCCACTGATAGTGGTTTTGTGCCATGCCCTCGATCAAATCATATGTTGCTGTGTAAGTTTTATTCATCAAAGCTCCACCTGCAGCTGCATCAACATAGATTTTTGTGGTATACGAAAGACCATTATAAAAGGTGTGGATAATTAGCCACTTCTCTAAACCATGATGGGGGCAAAGCCTAAGCATTTCTTTGAAACGCTCCCACGCATCGTAAAGAGATTCACCATCTTTTTGAGTGTATTGAAAAAGCCTCGCCCTGAATTGAGCGGTTTGAGAAAGGGGAAAGAATTGGGCAAGGAAAGCTCGCCTCATTTGGTCCCATGAAGTGATAGAACCAATAGTCAATGAATGAAACCAAGCACTAGCTCTATCCCTTAAGGAAAAAGGAAAGAGGTGCAGCCTTACGGCCTCTTGGTTTGCCTTCAAAGTTCCACTGAGTTTTAAAAAATTTGAAACATGAAGATTCGGATCCTCAGCGGGTGATCCGAAAAATTGATTTTGCTGCACTAGGTAAATAAGTGCAGGCTTTATTTCAAATTTACTATCCTCAACCGTTGGGTACACAATAGCATCGTACGACTCATCTGAAGATGTGATTGCATACTCTTTGAGAGCACGTTTCTCATCCATGTCGTTATTATTGTCTTTGAGCCATGCCTGAAATCAAAACGGTTAAAGATAGAAAATAAAAAATAAGGAGAAAGGGGGGGAGATATATATATATATATATATATATAATAAAAACAAAATAAGATAAAGAAATAAAATATATTATAAATATATAAAAAAATAAAAAAAATAAAAAGGTAAGAAAAAGGAAATAAAATATTTTATAAATATATATATATATATATATATATATACTATTTTATATATATATTTTTTATATTATATTTTTTTTTTTTTAGACTAACCACTATTAAAAAGTTAATCAAATTACAATAACTCCTCGGCAGCGGCGCCAAAAACTTGATGAGATAAAACCGCAAGTGCACGGTCTTACCGAAGTAGTAAAATATGAGTATCGTTCCGACAGGGAGTTATGAATTCAATTAACTTTAGATAATGATTGGACTAAAGGTTTATAAGGTAGAAAGGTTTGGGTTTTTGATTAAAAGCAAATAATAAAATAAAAGATAAAAGTCTTGGGGTTATTGGTTCATCCTAACGACAAGTCCTTCTCAAACCAAACTATTAAACTTATAACTTTATGTTAGACCTAATTTCTCAAGACAGTTTCTCTTTTGTTCCTCTAGCAACCAAGCTTATTTCGCTGACTTTATTACTATTAGATTTTGGTTCCTCTAACAACCAAGCCTATTTCGCTGACTTGATTGTTATTAGTTCCCTTGAAGATCGAAACTATATGTCTCAAAGATTGCAAAGCCTATTTCGCTGACTTTGCAATCATTGTCTAAATTCACTTGTTCGAATATCAAAGCTCCACTTTCGTTTTATGAATTGATATTTGTCATACCCCAATTTTTGACCTAACGCCCCACTGACACATGTCACTTGACTCTGATCGATCTTTGATTATTCAGTAAAAAATTCAGCAGGGAGGTATTTTAAAATACTTCATTTTTTATTCCGAGTCAGACCCTCTTTTCTCTTTTTATTTTCTTTCCATCTTTTATTAATTTTAATTTTAAGATAAGTTACTTTTTTTTATATTTAATAATTTTTATTTTCCATCCTTTAATTTTATTTTTCTTTACATAATTTAGTTTAATTTGTTTTTATTTTTATTTCGTATTAGATTTATTTTATTTTTATTTTATTTCTTTTTAATTAATTAGTGTCCAAAAAACAAAGTGTCAATAGGTCCAAAAATAAAATGTCCAAGGTCTAAAAAAAAAATTTCAAATCAAAGTGTCAACTTTAAACATTTCTTTTTCAAAATTCACATAATTGTCCATCATTTCCATTAAACCAATTTTCCTTTTTTCATCAAACTCCTCACCTATAAATAGAGCCCTCATTCCACACAATTTCACACACCAAAAGTTCTCTTGAGTTGTCAAAGAACTTTTCTCTCTTCTCCCTATTTAGCTTGTGTTAACGAGCTATTCTTTTCTTCTCCCTCTTTTTCTGTCCCTTCGGAATAAGTCCCTTCGGAATTTTGTCCCTTCGGTAGTCCATTTCTTTTATTTTCTTGCATTTTATTTCTTTTTAGCATTTTTGCATTTTTTTTTATTTCTATTTAGCATTTTAATTATTGTTTTTTATTTTCCAGCAATTAGAATGTATTTAGGTCCAATGTAAATATAAATGAGAAAGATGTGTGGGTGCGTGTGTCCTTTTATTTCTTTACCGTCTTAGATATATCCAAAAATGCAAAAAAATTAGATTAGGTATTTTGTGGTGATCCAACGTCACTACAAAAATCCACGCGCTTTTATTTTTATTGCTCCGTTAGTTTAATTTTCATTTAATATTCCAAAAAACAACAAAAACATGCAAATAATCAAAAATCACAAAAATATTTTCATAAACAAACCTTGATCTTAAATCAAGTGACCGTCTTTTTTTTATTTTCTTAATCAAACTTTAACCAATTTAATCATATTTTGAGTCATTTTCTTTTAATATAAAAAATACAAACAAATTCTTATTTGCCACTTGGCTTTTCATTTTAAAACCTTTTTTCAAAACAAATAAAAAACACAAAACCAATCAAACGTCAATTTCTACCCCGAACTACGAGGTTTTGATCCCTCATGGGTACGTAGGCAGAGGACCATGTCCTTCCAAATCAATAAAATGTAGATAATTAGGTCTTTTATTCTTCCACTCTAATTCCTTCTTTTCAAAAATAATAAGCAAGTTTATAGCACATTAATTAAATAAAATCAAGAGGTTCTCGTAGAGTACTACGAATATTTAGGGTGCTAACACCTTCCCTAAATATAACCAACCCCCGAACCCTAAATCTCTTAATATAGGGTGTTTTGAACTTGTTCCCCTTAAAAAAAAATGTGTTCAGTCGTGAAATAAATTAGTGAGTCAAAAGCTAATCAAATAGCCTTGATCTCCAAAAAATGACGCGACAGAAATGGCGACTTCACTGGGGACCCCCTAATAGGGTTGAGCCTAACTTGGCTTTATTTAATTCTTTGTGCTATAACTTGCTTAAAACAAAAACAAAAAATAAAGGATGGAAATACTTGTATATATGTTCTTCCTTCTTTCTATCGTGAGTGGTGAGATAAGCTCTACACCCGAGCTTGAGAGAGTTTTAAGATAGGACGGTGGTATAATCATAGTTCCATGCCAAGAGTACTCTTCGGTATTGGCACATGTGATAACCCCACTCAACGGAGGGATCTTGGAAGTATATGTTGTCAACGTGAGTACTCATGTTTGGCATGCTATTTTCAAGGGACCATTGAAGTTGAGGACCTTTAGTCACCTTTAACCCATCTTGGCCTTTTAGGACGTAGTGCGGTGGCTAATCGAGAGTACTCTTGAATTAGTTGATACGCGATACTACACCCAAACGAGACTTTCCGACGGATGTTAATTGGAATGGGAGTACTCCCGTCACCCGATAAATGTTCGGAAGTAGTTAAAGACTTTGGGAACTTGGTAGAACCTTTGTTACAAGTGCAATTTGAAACCATAGTCTTTACCAAATGGCGTTGTTACCCTTGACTCCAACATTGTGGACTTAACCTCACCATGCATTCCATAAACATGCATACATGCATTCATTCATAAAAACTTTTTTCTCACAAATATCGAAGGACTTAGATAAGTTCTTGTAAACATCAAAGATATGGTCCTTGTAAGGAAGAACACCAAAAAATCCAAACTTCAAAAATCTTGACTAAGCTTTAGCTTTTGTTAAGAACTTTTATCCTTGGTTTCGTTCTTGCTTTTGAAAAGGGAACCAATTACAACATCTTCACAATTTTCAAATAAAACAATGTTCCTTATCAAGTTTACAATTACTTTGACAAGTCCTTCAAAAAAAATGTGTCTATTTTTGCATAAGCATATCATGCATCATTTTGCATTCATAATTTCAAGTCTGAGTCTCACACTGTGTCTTTTCTACTAAAGGTCAACCCGTTTCAAAAGTGGTTCAACTATCCTCGTCCAAAGCCAACTCGCACTTACAACACTCGTGCAAACAAAAAGAAAGAACATATCAGTTTGAACAAAGACATCCACGAGCATTCGTGAAGAGGTAACAACACTTCAGGCCGAGTTAGAGAGACTGAGTACTCTGGTGGCTTCACTGGTAGCTTCGCAAAAATCAGTTGCAGTTCCAGCAAGGGCCCGAACGCCAACATCAACAGCAGCCTCAACAACAGGCTCCAAGGATGCAGTTTGACCAAATCCCAATGACATATGCGGAGCTACTTCCCATTTTGCTCAAGAAGAACCTTGTCAAGATCAGAACGCCTCCTCGAGTGCCTAACGAGTTGCCAGTATGGCATCAAGCTGACCTCTCCTGTGCCTTCCATCAAGGAGCTCCCGGCCATGACGTCGAGCACTGTTTCTCTTTGAAGATTGAAGTCCAGAAGTTGATTGAAGCTAATATGTTGCTTTTCGAAGGTTGAATTCAGACACACAAGATAATCCACTAACGGGTTATATTCCCTGGTATTGCTACACATGGAGTGGTTAGCCGTAATTGGGTCGTTGTTGACGTTCCCTCCGCTACTTTTTGTTCAAATAATGTTTGTTTGTTGCTTTTCGCTTTTCAAAAGAACATCCTTTCGTCCCGCCCGAGGTGAAAGTGAACTGGTGTAGGGCTTTTTGCTTTAAGTATTGGTCATCATTAATAAAAAGGTCGTTTTGATCCCGACTTTATTTTATTTTGTGCTTTTTCTGAAAAATGGTAATACAAAAAACCAAAAAAAAAAAATTATAATCATTCTCATATATCTGCATAATCATAACTTGTACTTACTTGTCAAAATCAATAATCAAATCATGCATTAATAAACCCGTTGAACACAATAACCATGTACTCTCTCCCAACTTTGAGTTCTCTATGACCGAAGATGGAGAAAAGGAGAACGAAGAGACTCCCAACAAGATCTCTCACATGCTGGGGCATCTTAGCCGTCAAAGCTGCGAACAAAAAAGAAGATTGCCCAGAAGATGGCTTTTATTTATAAAGACTAGTTCGAGGTGCTACCATTCGCTTTGCTTCAGTACACATTTCAATAGGGGCAACCCCCTCTCCTTCCCTCAAGTATATAACATGAAGACCGTGCTTCTCGTGGAGGTCGAAGTCTCGACAATAGGAGTTATGCCGAAGTTCAAGCTTGATTAAACTTAAAATGCATGACGACCTTGTATAACCATGTCAAAAGAGGTTGAAACAAACTTCCAACAAGAAGGTTCGTCCCCGTGAAATTCAAGAAAGAAACTTTGTGCTAAAAAAGATACTATCTTTCCAATCAGACTCTAGGAGCAAGTGGACGCCTAACTATGAAGGCTCGTGTGCAAGGACTTTTACAACTACAGATGGTAACAAACTCACACGTCCTATGAATACTGGTGCAGTCAAGAAATACTCTGTCAAAAATAAAAGCTCGATAAGTCGCAAACCTGTAAAGCCGACTTAGGCAAAAATGAGCGTCTCGATGGACTGAAAACCCGAAAGGGCGGTCCAGGCAAAAATTAGAGACATGAACAAAAATGATTATCCTGATAGATTGAAAACTCGAAAGGGCGATCTATGCAAAAGTTAAGGATCAAAAGACAAAGTAACTGCGTCCGGTCGGGCATAATCCACTTGGGGCATCCAGCTATCAAAAGACCTCCGATACGAAGCATTTGCAGATCTAAGACTCGGAACAGGGGCATTCAAAGTTGTTAGGGAGAATAGCGGTTATTTGTGTTCAATGTACCCTTCCCATTACATTTACCATTTTTCCAAAAATTTTCAAAAATTTGTGGGTCCATGCCCTTGGCAGGTCACCACTCAATTCATCAAAATTTGAGCCTGTGCCCATTTATTTGGAACTCTCATTTATTCTATTTGCATGATTCCTTCTATTTTTGATGGCAGTACTTAAAGCAAAAATTTTCAAAAATACAAAACTTGTTTTACATCTTTTGAAAAGTGTGCACAACAAACACACTCTCTTTGAACTCGTTAGTAGGTGAAGCGTACCTCAACATTTGCCTCGAGAACGGTTACACTACAGAAGAGAAACATGGCTAAGCACTATGGAAAGGACCTCTGCCTTGAACAAGATGCTGTCACAGTAAAAAAAAAAATATTAAAAAAAATAACAAAACAAAAAAATCAAAGCTCGCTAAGTTGAAAACCTGAAAAGGCGGCTTAAGCAATAGAGAGCGTCCCGGTGGACTGAAAAACCCGAAAGGGCGGTCCAGGCAAAAATTAGGGGCACAAAAAAAGAATATAATCTCGGTGGACTGAAAATCTGAAAGGACGGTCCAGGCAAAAGTTAGGGATCTTTTAAAAAAAAAAAACACGACTGCTGAAGCATACCAATGGAAGAACACTCTGTGCCGGTTTACAAATGGCGACTTCTTCCAAACTTTTTATCAACAATGGGCTTACCCCAAGGTGGCATCAATTTCTACCTTGTGCCAGGTTCTTACACCGTCAACGGCTCGATTTGTTCACAATAGTATCATCTCCAAGGAAGTTTTCCGAGTGTTTGTACTACGATGTCGGTCCGTCTCCCATCTTACTTGTCTTGTCTCGGTTCATCGAGTCACATGTCATATACAGTCATGCAGTCATACATTCACACAGTCATACATTCACACATTCATACATTCATACAATCATGCATTCATCAATATTTTCACATATTCATACGTTTATACGTACACATCATATGCACAACATCAATTCACACATAATTGCATCAGTCGTCCAAAATCTTGATTCGGTCGTGTCTCTTCGGTTTAGTCTTAACTTACCATTGTGTCAAGCCGCAAGTTTCTACAAATAAGTGTCTTCCATTTACCTTCTTGTCATCAAAGTGTCATCCCCGGCGTAAAGCCGTGCTAGTCATGACACCAATCAACTTCAATTTCCATTTCAAAACGTGTCATCCCCAGCAGTAGCTGTGCAAGTGGTGTCACTAGTCAATTTCAACTCTCAATAGTGTCATCCCCAGTGTGACTGACCAAGTTGTCCTCTCATTCTTACCTTTGTTAAGCTATCTCATCGATAGTTAGGTAAAAGTATCATTTGTCTTTGTTAAGCTATCATTTCAACGGTAGTTAGACGATGGTTTTTCACTCATTCTTACCTTTGTTAAGCTATCTCATCGATAGTTAGGTAAAAGTATCATTTGTCTTTGTTAAGCTATCATTTCAACGGTAGTTAGACGATGGTTTTTCTCTCATTCTTACCTTTGTTAAGCTATCTCATCGATAGTTAGGTAAAAGTATCATTTGTCTTTGTTAAGCTATCATTTCAACGGTAGTTAGACAGTGGTTTTTCTTTCATTCTTACCTTTGTTAAGCTATCTCATCGATAGTTAGGTAAAAGTATCATTTGTCTTTGTTAAGCTATCATTTCACGGTAGTTAGACAGTGGTTTTTCTTTCATTCTTACCTTTGTTAAGCTATCTCATCGATAGTTAGGTAAAAGTATCATTTGTCTTTGTTAAGCTATCATTTCACCGATAGTTAGACGATGGTTTTTCTCACATTCTTACCTTTGTTAAGCTACCTCATTGATAGTTAGGTAAAAGTATCATTTGTCTTTGTTAAGCTATCATTTCAACGGTAGTTAGACGGTGGTTTTTCTCTCATTCTTACCTTTGTTAAGCTATCTCATCGATAGTTAGGTAAAAGTTATCAATCGCCTTTGTTAAGCTATCATTTCATCGGTAGTTAAACGATATTTTTCTCTCATTCTTACCTTTGTTAAGCTATCTCATCGATAGTTAGGTAAAAGTATCATTTGTCTTTGTTAAACTATCATTTCAACGATAGTTAGACGATGGTTTTTCTTTCATTCTTACCTTTGTTAAGCTATCTCATCGATAGTTAGGTAAAAGTATCATTTGTCTTTGTTAAGCTATCATTTCAACGATAGTTAGACGATGGTTTTTCTTTCATTGTTACCTTTGTTAAGCTATCTCATCGATAGTTAGGTAAAAGTATCATTTGTCTTTGTTAAGCTATCATTTCAACGATAGTTAGACGATGGTTTTTCTTTCATTCTTACCTTTGTTAAGCTATCTCATCGATAGTTAGGTAAAAGTATCATTTGTCTTTGTTAAGCTATCAATACGATAGTAGACAATCATTTTCCCCAGTGAAACTACATTCCCCTAGCGAAGTCGGACCCCTTTTCTTCAACGAATTCGGGTATCCCGTTGTTATTTCTCATTCGAGTCAAATCATCCTGCATTCATAAATTGCATCACATGCATCCATAGCATGTTAGGTCGAAAATTGTGTACTTTCTATTTAAGTCTCTTCGACTCGTCAAATCAAAGATTTCATCTTCAAATCTCCGGACGAAGAAACTTAAATAGGGGCATCTGTCATACCCCAATTTTTGACCTAACGCCCCACTGACACATGTCACTTGACTCTGATCGATCTTTGATTATTCAGTAAAAAATTCAGCAGGGAGGTATTTTAAAATACTTCATTTTTTATTCCGAGTCAGACCCTCTTTTCTCTTTTTATTTTCTTTCCATCTTTTATTAATTTTAATTTTAAGATAAGTTACTTTTTTTTATATTTAATAATTTTTATTTTCCATCCTTTAATTTTATTTTTCTTTACATAATTTAGTTTAATTTGTTTTTATTTTTATTTCGTATTAGATTTATTTTATTTTTATTTTATTTCTTTTTAATTAATTAGTGTCCAAAAAACAAAGTGTCAATAGGTCCAAAAATAAAATGTCCAAGGTCTAAAAAAAAAATTTCAAATCAAAGTGTCAACTTTAAACATTCCTTTTTCAAAATTCACATAATTGTCCATCATTTCCATTAAACCAATTTTCCTTTTTTCATCAAACTCCTCACCTATAAATAGAGCCCTCATTCCACACAATTTCACACACCAAAAGTTCTCTTGAGTTGTCAAAGAACTTTTCTCTCTTCTCCCTATTTAGCTTGTGTTAACGAGCTATTCTTTTCTTCTCCCTCTTTTTCTGTCCCTTCGGAATTTTGTCCCTTCGGTAGTCCATTTCTTTTATTTTCTTGCATTTTATTTCTTTTTAGCATTTTTGCATTTTTTTTTATTTCTATTTAGCATTTTAATTATTGTTTTTTATTTTCCAGCAATTAGAATGTATTTAGGTCCAATGTAAATATAAATGAGAAAGATGTGTGGATGCGTGTGTCCTTTTATTTCTTTACCGTCTTAGATATATCCAAAAATGCAAAAAAATTAGATTAGGTATTTTGTGGTGATCCAACGTCACTACAAAAATCCACGCGCTTTTATTTTTATTGCTCCGTTAGTTTAATTTTCATTTAATATTCCAAAAAACAACAAAAACATGCAAATAATCAAAAATCACAAAAATATTTTCATAAACAAACCTTGATCTTAAATCAAGTGACCGTCTTTTTTTTATTTTCTTAATCAAACTTTAACCAATTTAATCATATTTTGAGTCATTTTCTTTTAATATAAAAAATACAAACAAATTCTTATTTGCCACTTGGCTTTTCATTTTAAAACCTTTTTTCAAAACAAATAAAAAACACAAAACCAATCAAACGTCAATTTCTACCCCGAACTACGAGGTTTTGATCCCTCATGGGTACGTAGGCAGAGGACCATGTCCTTCCAAATCAATAAAATGTAGATAATTAGGTCTTTTATTCTTCCACTCTAATTCCTTCTTTTCAAAAATAATAAGCAAGTTTATAGCACATTAATTAAATAAAATCAAGAGGTTCTCGTAGAGTACTACGAATATTTAGGGTGCTAACACCTTCCCTAAATATAACCAACCCCCGAACCCTAAATCTCTTAATATAGGGTGTTTTGAACTTGTTCCCCTTAAAAAAAAATGTGTTCAGTCGTGAAATAAATTAGTGAGTCAAAAGCTAATCAAATAGCCTTGATCTCCAAAAAATGACGCGACAGAAATGGCGACTTCACTGGGGACCCCCCTAATAGGGTTGAGCCTAACTTGGCTTTATTTAATTCTTTGTGCTATAACTTGCTTAAAACAAAAACAAAAAATAAAGGATGGAAATACTTGTATATATGTTCTTCCTTCTTTCTATCGTGAGTGGTGAGATAAGCTCTACACCCGAGCTTGAGAGAGTTTTAAGATAGGACGGTGGTATAATCATAGTTCCATGCCAAGAGTACTCTTCGGTATTGGCACATGTGATAACCCCACTCAACGGAGGGATCTTGGAAGTATATGTTGTCAACGTGAGTACTCATGTTTGGCATGCTATTTTCAAGGGACCATTGAAGTTGAGGACCTTTAGTCACCTTTAACCCATCTTGGCCTTTTAGGACGTAGTGCGGTGGCTAATCGAGAGTACTCTTGAATTAGTTGATACGCGATACTACACCCAAACGAGACTTTCCGACGGATGTTAATTGGAATGGGAGTACTCCCGTCACCCGATAAATGTTCGGAAGTAGTTAAAGACTTTGGGAACTTGGTAGAACCTTTGTTACAAGTGCAATTTGAAACCATAGTCTTTACCAAATGGCGTTGTTACCCTTGACTCCAACATTGTGGACTTAACCTCACCATGCATTCCATAAACATGCATACATGCATTCATTCATAAAAACTTTTTTCTCACAAATATCGAAGGACTTAGATAAGTTCTTGTAAACATCAAAGATATGGTCCTTGTAAGGAAGAACACCAAAAAATCCAAACTTCAAAAATCTTGACTAAGCTTTAGCTTTTGTTAAGAACTTTTATCCTTGGTTTCGTTCTTGCTTTTGAAAAGGGAACCAATTACAACATCTTCACAATTTTCAAATAAAACAATGTTCCTTATCAAGTTTACAATTACTTTGACAAGTCCTTCAAAAAAAATGTGTCTATTTTTGCATAAGCATATCATGCATCATTTTGCATTCATAATTTCAAGTCTGAGTCTCACACTGTGTCTTTTCTACTAAAGGTCAACCCGTTTCAAAAGTGGTTCAACTATCCTCGTCCAAAGCCAACTCGCACTTACAACACTCGTGCAAACAAAAAGAAAGAACATATCAGTTTGAACAAAGACATCCACGAGCATTCGTGAAGAGGTAACAACACTTCAGGCCGAGTTAGAGAGACTGAGTACTCTGGTGGCTTCACTGGTAGCTTCGCAAAAATCAGTTGCAGTTCCAGCAAGGGCCCGAACGCCAACATCAACAGCAGCCTCAACAACAGGCTCCAAGGATGCAGTTTGACCAAATCCCAATGACATATGCGGAGCTACTTCCCATTTTGCTCAAGAAGAACCTTGTCAAGA
Source organism: Medicago truncatula (assembly GCF_003473485.1). Taxonomy (NCBI): domain Eukaryota; kingdom Viridiplantae; phylum Streptophyta; class Magnoliopsida; order Fabales; family Fabaceae; genus Medicago; species Medicago truncatula. Next base: position 1,300,944 of record NC_053048.1, on the reverse strand, counting down.
TCAGAACGCCTCCTCGAGTGCCTAACGAGTTGCCAGTATGGCATCAAGCTGACCTCTCCTGTGCCTTCCATCAAGGAGCTCCCGGCCATGACGTCGAGCACTGTTTCTCTTTGAAGATTGAAGTCCAGAAGTTGATTGAAGCTAATATGTTGCTTTTCGAAGGTTGAATTCAGACACACAAGATAATCCACTAACGGGTTATATTCCCTGGTATTGCTACACATGGAGTGGTTAGCCGTAATTGGGTCGTTGTTGACGTTCCCTCCGCTACTTTTTGTTCAAATAATGTTTGTTTGTTGCTTTTCGCTTTTCAAAAGAACATCCTTTCGTCCCGCCCGAGGTGAAAGTGAACTGGTGTAGGGCTTTTTGCTTTAAGTATTGGTCATCATTAATAAAAAGGTCGTTTTGATCCCGACTTTATTTTATTTTGTGCTTTTTCTGAAAAATGGTAATACAAAAAACCAAAAAAAAAAAATTATAATCATTCTCATATATCTGCATAATCATAACTTGTACTTACTTGTCAAAATCAATAATCAAATCATGCATTAATAAACCCGTTGAACACAATAACCATGTACTCTCTCCCAACTTTGAGTTCTCTATGACCGAAGATGGAGAAAAGGAGAACGAAGAGACTCCCAACAAGATCTCTCACATGCTGGGGCATCTTAGCCGTCAAAGCTGCGAACAAAAAAGAAGATTGCCCAGAAGATGGCTTTTATTTATAAAGACTAGTTCGAGGTGCTACCATTCGCTTTGCTTCAGTACACATTTCAATAGGGGCAACCCCCTCTCCTTCCCTCAAGTATATAACATGAAGACCGTGCTTCTCGTGGAGGTCGAAGTCTCGACAATAGGAGTTATGCCGAAGTTCAAGCTTGATTAAACTTAAAATGCATGACGACCTTGTATAACCATGTCAAAAGAGGTTGAAACAAACTTCCAACAAGAAGGTTCGTCCCCGTGAAATTCAAGAAAGAAACTTTGTGCTAAAAAAGATACTATCTTTCCAATCAGACTCTAGGAGCAAGTGGACGCCTAACTATGAAGGCTCGTGTGCAAGGACTTTTACAACTACAGATGGTAACAAACTCACACGTCCTATGAATACTGGTGCAGTCAAGAAATACTCTGTCAAAAATAAAAGCTCGATAAGTCGCAAACCTGTAAAGCCGACTTAGGCAAAAATGAGCGTCTCGATGGACTGAAAACCCGAAAGGGCGGTCCAGGCAAAAATTAGAGACATGAACAAAAATGATTATCCTGATAGATTGAAAACTCGAAAGGGCGATCTATGCAAAAGTTAAGGATCAAAAGACAAAGTAACTGCGTCCGGTCGGGCATAATCCACTTGGGGCATCCAGCTATCAAAAGACCTCCGATACGAAGCATTTGCAGATCTAAGACTCGGAACAGGGGCATTCAAAGTTGTTAGGGAGAATAGCGGTTATTTGTGTTCAATGTACCCTTCCCATTACATTTACCATTTTTCCAAAAATTTTCAAAAATTTGTGGGTCCATGCCCTTGGCAGGTCACCACTCAATTCATCAAAATTTGAGCCTGTGCCCATTTATTTGGAACTCTCATTTATTCTATTTGCATGATTCCTTCTATTTTTGATGGCAGTACTTAAAGCAAAAATTTTCAAAAATACAAAACTTGTTTTACATCTTTTGAAAAGTGTGCACAACAAACACACTCTCTTTGAACTCGTTAGTAGGTGAAGCGTACCTCAACATTTGCCTCGAGAACGGTTACACTACAGAAGAGAAACATGGCTAAGCACTATGGAAAGGACCTCTGCCTTGAACAAGATGCTGTCACAGTAAAAAAAAAATATTAAAAAAAATAACAAAACAAAAAAAATCAAAGCTCGCTAAGTTGAAAACCTGAAAAGGCGGCTTAAGCAATAGAGAGCGTCCCGGTGGACTGAAAAACCCGAAAGGGCGGTCCAGGCAAAAATTAGGGGCACAAAAAAAGAATATAATCTCGGTGGACTGAAAATCTGAAAGGACGGTCCAGGCAAAAGTTAGGGATCTTTTAAAAAAAAAAAACACGACTGCTGAAGCATACCAATGGAAGAACACTCTGTGCCGGTTTACAAATGGCGACTTCTTCCAAACTTTTTATCAACAATGGGCTTACCCCAAGGTGGCATCAATTTCTACCTTGTGCCAGGTTCTTACACCGTCAACGGCTCGATTTGTTCACAATAGTATCATCTCCAAGGAAGTTTTCCGAGTGTTTGTACTACGATGTCGGTCCGTCTCCCATCTTACTTGTCTTGTCTCGGTTCATCGAGTCACATGTCATATACAGTCATGCAGTCATACATTCACACAGTCATACATTCACACATTCATACATTCATACAATCATGCATTCATCAATATTTTCACATATTCATACGTTTATACGTACACATCATATGCACAACATCAATTCACACATAATTGCATCAGTCGTCCAAAATCTTGATTCGGTCGTGTCTCTTCGGTTTAGTCTTAACTTACCATTGTGTCAAGCCGCAAGTTTCTACAAATAAGTGTCTTCCATTTACCTTCTTGTCATCAAAGTGTCATCCCCGGCGTAAAGCCGTGCTAGTCATGACACCAATCAACTTCAATTTCCATTTCAAAACGTGTCATCCCCAGCAGTAGCTGTGCAAGTGGTGTCACTAGTCAATTTCAACTCTCAATAGTGTCATCCCCAGTGTGACTGACCAAGTTGTCCTCTCATTCTTACCTTTGTTAAGCTATCTCATCGATAGTTAGGTAAAAGTATCATTTGTCTTTGTTAAGCTATCATTTCAACGGTAGTTAGACGATGGTTTTTCACTCATTCTTACCTTTGTTAAGCTATCTCATCGATAGTTAGGTAAAAGTATCATTTGTCTTTGTTAAGCTATCATTTCAACGGTAGTTAGACGATGGTTTTTCTCTCATTCTTACCTTTGTTAAGCTATCTCATCGATAGTTAGGTAAAAGTATCATTTGTCTTTGTTAAGCTATCATTTCAACGGTAGTTAGACAGTGGTTTTTCTTTCATTCTTACCTTTGTTAAGCTATCTCATCGATAGTTAGGTAAAAGTATCATTTGTCTTTGTTAAGCTATCATTTCACGGTAGTTAGACAGTGGTTTTTCTTTCATTCTTACCTTTGTTAAGCTATCTCATCGATAGTTAGGTAAAAGTATCATTTGTCTTTGTTAAGCTATCATTTCACCGATAGTTAGACGATGGTTTTTCTCACATTCTTACCTTTGTTAAGCTACCTCATTGATAGTTAGGTAAAAGTATCATTTGTCTTTGTTAAGCTATCATTTCAACGGTAGTTAGACGGTGGTTTTTCTCTCATTCTTACCTTTGTTAAGCTATCTCATCGATAGTTAGGTAAAAGTTATCAATCGCCTTTGTTAAGCTATCATTTCATCGGTAGTTAAACGATATTTTTCTCTCATTCTTACCTTTGTTAAGCTATCTCATCGATAGTTAGGTAAAAGTATCATTTGTCTTTGTTAAACTATCATTTCAACGATAGTTAGACGATGGTTTTTCTTTCATTCTTACCTTTGTTAAGCTATCTCATCGATAGTTAGGTAAAAGTATCATTTGTCTTTGTTAAGCTATCATTTCAACGATAGTTAGACGATGGTTTTTCTTTCATTGTTACCTTTGTTAAGCTATCTCATCGATAGTTAGGTAAAAGTATCATTTGTCTTTGTTAAGCTATCATTTCAACGATAGTTAGACGATGGTTTTTCTTTCATTCTTACCTTTGTTAAGCTATCTCATCGATAGTTAGGTAAAAGTATCATTTGTCTTTGTTAAGCTATCAATACGATAGTAGACAATCATTTTCCCCAGTGAAACTACATTCCCCTAGCGAAGTCGGACCCCTTTTCTTCAACGAATTCGGGTATCCCGTTGTTATTTCTCATTCGAGTCAAATCATCCTGCATTCATAAATTGCATCACATGCATCCATAGCATGTTAGGTCGAAAATTGTGTACTTTCTATTTAAGTCTCTTCGACTCGTCAAATCAAAGATTTCATCTTCAAATCTCCGGACGAAGAAACTTAAATAGGGGCATCTGTCATACCCCAATTTTTGACCTAACGCCCCACTGACACATGTCACTTGACTCTGATCGATCTTTGATTATTCAGTAAAAAATTCAGCAGGGAGGTATTTTAAAATACTTCATTTTTTATTCCGAGTCAGACCCTCTTTTCTCTTTTTATTTTCTTTCCATCTTTTATTAATTTTAATTTTAAGATAAGTTACTTTTTTTATATTTAATAATTTTTATTTTCCATCCTTTAATTTTATTTTTCTTTACATAATTTAGTTTAATTTGTTTTTATTTTTATTTCGTATTAGATTTATTTTATTTTTATTTTATTTCTTTTTAATTAATTAGTGTCCAAAAAACAAAGTGTCAATAGGTCCAAAAATAAAATGTCCAAGGTCTAAAAAAAAATTTCAAATCAAAGTGTCAACTTTAAACATTCCTTTTTCAAAATTCACATAATTGTCCATCATTTCCATTAAACCAATTTTCCTTTTTTCATCAAACTCCTCACCTATAAATAGAGCCCTCATTCCACACAATTTCACACACCAAAAGTTCTCTTGAGTTGTCAAAGAACTTTTCTCTCTTCTCCCTATTTAGCTTGTGTTAACGAGCTATTCTTTTCTTCTCCCTCTTTTTCTGTCCCTTCGGAATTTTGTCCCTTCGGTAGTCCATTTCTTTTATTTTCTTGCATTTTATTTCTTTTTAGCATTTTTGCATTTTTTTTATTTCTATTTAGCATTTTAATTATTGTTTTTTATTTTCCAGCAATTAGAATGTATTTAGGTCCAATGTAAATATAAATGAGAAAGATGTGTGGATGCGTGTGTCCTTTTATTTCTTTACCGTCTTAGATATATCCAAAAATGCAAAAAAATTAGATTAGGTATTTTGTGGTGATCCAACGTCACTACAAAAATCCACGCGCTTTTATTTTTATTGCTCCGTTAGTTTAATTTTCATTTAATATTCCAAAAAACAACAAAAACATGCAAATAATCAAAAATCACAAAAATATTTTCATAAACAAACCTTGATCTTAAATCAAGTGACCGTCTTTTTTTTATTTTCTTAATCAAACTTTAACCAATTTAATCATATTTTGAGTCATTTTCTTTTAATATAAAAAATACAAACAAATTCTTATTTGCCACTTGGCTTTTCATTTTAAAACCTTTTTCAAAACAAATAAAAAACACAAAACCAATCAAACGTCAATTTCTACCCCGAACTACGAGGTTTTGATCCCTCATGGGTACGTAGGCAGAGGACCATGTCCTTCCAAATCAATAAAATGTAGATAATTAGGTCTTTTATTCTTCCACTCTAATTCCTTCTTTTCAAAAATAATAAGCAAGTTTATAGCACATTAATTAAATAAAATCAAGAGGTTCTCGTAGAGTACTACGAATATTTAGGGTGCTAACACCTTCCCTAAATATAACCAACCCCCGAACCCTAAATCTCTTAATATAGGGTGTTTTGAACTTGTTCCCCTTAAAAAAAAATGTGTTCAGTCGTGAAATAAATTAGTGAGTCAAAAGCTAATCAAATAGCCTTGATCTCCAAAAAATGACGCGACAGAAATGGCGACTTCACTGGGGACCCCCCTAATAGGGTTGAGCCTAACTTGGCTTTATTTAATTCTTTGTGCTATAACTTGCTTAAAACAAAAACAAAAAATAAAGGATGGAAATACTTGTATATATGTTCTTCCTTCTTTCTATCGTGAGTGGTGAGATAAGCTCTACACCCGAGCTTGAGAGAGTTTTAAGATAGGACGGTGGTATAATCATAGTTCCATGCCAAGAGTACTCTTCGGTATTGGCACATGTGATAACCCCACTCAACGGAGGGATCTTGGAAGTATATGTTGTCAACGTGAGTACTCATGTTTGGCATGCTATTTTCAAGGGACCATTGAAGTTGAGGACCTTTAGTCACCTTTAACCCATCTTGGCCTTTTAGGACGTAGTGCGGTGGCTAATCGAGAGTACTCTTGAATTAGTTGATACGCGATACTACACCCAAACGAGACTTTCCGACGGATGTTAATTGGAATGGGAGTACTCCCGTCACCCGATAAATGTTCGGAAGTAGTTAAAGACTTTGGGAACTTGGTAGAACCTTTGTTACAAGTGCAATTTGAAACCATAGTCTTTACCAAATGGCGTTGTTACCCTTGACTCCAACATTGTGGACTTAACCTCACCATGCATTCCATAAACATGCATACATGCATTCATTCATAAAAACTTTTTTCTCACAAATATCGAAGGACTTAGATAAGTTCTTGTAAACATCAAAGATATGGTCCTTGTAAGGAAGAACACCAAAAAATCCAAACTTCAAAAATCTTGACTAAGCTTTAGCTTTTGTTAAGAACTTTTATCCTTGGTTTCGTTCTTGCTTTTGAAAAGGGAACCAATTACAACATCTTCACAATTTTCAAATAAAACAATGTTCCTTATCAAGTTTACAATTACTTTGACAAGTCCTTCAAAAAAAATGTGTCTATTTTTGCATAAGCATATCATGCATCATTTTGCATTCATAATTTCAAGTCTGAGTCTCACACTGTGTCTTTTCTACTAAAGGTCAACCCGTTTCAAAAGTGGTTCAACTATCCTCGTCCAAAGCCAACTCGCACTTACAACACTCGTGCAAACAAAAAGAAAGAACATATCAGTTTGAACAAAGACATCCACGAGCATTCGTGAAGAGGTAACAACACTTCAGGCCGAGTTAGAGAGACTGAGTACTCTGGTGGCTTCACTGGTAGCTTCGCAAAAATCAGTTGCAGTTCCAGCAAGGGCCCGAACGCCAACATCAACAGCAGCCTCAACAACAGGCTCCAAGGATGCAGTTTGACCAAATCCCAATGACATATGCGGAGCTACTTCCCATTTTGCTCAAGAAGAACCTTGTCAAGATCAGAACGCCTCCTCGAGTGCCTAACGAGTTGCCAGTATGGCATCAAGCTGACCTCTCCTGTGCCTTCCATCAAGGAGCTCCCGGCCATGACGTCGAGCACTGTTTCTCTTTGAAGATTGAAGTCCAGAAGTTGATTGAAGCTAATATGTTGCTTTTCGAAGGTTGAATTCAGACACACAAGATAATCCACTAACGGGTTATATTCCCTGGTATTGCTACACATGGAGTGGTTAGCCGTAATTGGGTCGTTGTTGACGTTCCCTCCGCTACTTTTTGTTCAAATAATGTTTGTTTGTTGCTTTTCGCTTTTCAAAAGAACATCCTTTCGTCCCGCCCGAGGTGAAAGTGAACTGGTGTAGGGCTTTTTGCTTTAAGTATTGGTCATCATTAATAAAAAGGTCGTTTTGATCCCGACTTTATTTTATTTTGTGCTTTTTCTGAAAAATGGTAATACAAAAAACCAAAAAAAAAAAATTATAATCATTCTCATATATCTGCATAATCATAACTTGTACTTACTTGTCAAAATCAATAATCAAATCATGCATTAATAAACCCGTTGAACACAATAACCATGTACTCTCTCCCAACTTTGAGTTCTCTATGACCGAAGATGGAGAAAAGGAGAACGAAGAGACTCCCAACAAGATCTCTCACATGCTGGGGCATCTTAGCCGTCAAAGCTGCGAACAAAAAAGAAGATTGCCCAGAAGATGGCTTTTATTTATAAAGACTAGTTCGAGGTGCTACCATTCGCTTTGCTTCAGTACACATTTCAATAGGGGCAACCCCCTCTCCTTCCCTCAAGTATATAACATGAAGACCGTGCTTCTCGTGGAGGTCGAAGTCTCGACAATAGGAGTTATGCCGAAGTTCAAGCTTGATTAAACTTAAAATGCATGACGACCTTGTATAACCATGTCAAAAGAGGTTGAAACAAACTTCCAACAAGAAGGTTCGTCCCCGTGAAATTCAAGAAAGAAACTTTGTGCTAAAAAAGATACTATCTTTCCAATCAGACTCTAGGAGCAAGTGGACGCCTAACTATGAAGGCTCGTGTGCAAGGACTTTTACAACTACAGATGGTAACAAACTCACACGTCCTATGAATACTGGTGCAGTCAAGAAATACTCTGTCAAAAATAAAAGCTCGATAAGTCGCAAACCTGTAAAGCCGACTTAGGCAAAAATGAGCGTCTCGATGGACTGAAAACCCGAAAGGGCGGTCCAGGCAAAAATTAGAGACATGAACAAAAATGATTATCCTGATAGATTGAAAACTCGAAAGGGCGATCTATGCAAAAGTTAAGGATCAAAAGACAAAGTAACTGCGTCCGGTCGGGCATAATCCACTTGGGGCATCCAGCTATCAAAAGACCTCCGATACGAAGCATTTGCAGATCTAAGACTCGGAACAGGGGCATTCAAAGTTGTTAGGGAGAATAGCGGTTATTTGTGTTCAATGTACCCTTCCCATTACATTTACCATTTTTCCAAAAATTTTCAAAAATTTGTGGGTCCATGCCCTTGGCAGGTCACCACTCAATTCATCAAAATTTGAGCCTGTGCCCATTTATTTGGAACTCTCATTTATTCTATTTGCATGATTCCTTCTATTTTTGATGGCAGTACTTAAAGCAAAAATTTTCAAAAATACAAAACTTGTTTTACATCTTTTGAAAAGTGTGCACAACAAACACACTCTCTTTGAACTCGTTAGTAGGTGAAGCGTACCTCAACATTTGCCTCGAGAACGGTTACACTACAGAAGAGAAACATGGCTAAGCACTATGGAAAGGACCTCTGCCTTGAACAAGATGCTGTCACAGTAAAAAAAAAAATATTAAAAAAAAATAACAAAACAAAAAAATCAAAGCTCGCTAAGTTGAAAACCTGAAAAGGCGGCTTAAGCAATAGAGAGCGTCCCGGTGGACTGAAAAACCCGAAAGGGCGGTCCAGGCAAAAATTAGGGGCACAAAAAAAGAATATAATCTCGGTGGACTGAAAATCTGAAAGGACGGTCCAGGCAAAAGTTAGGGATCTTTTAAAAAAAAAAAACACGACTGCTGAAGCATACCAATGGAAGAACACTCTGTGCCGGTTTACAAATGGCGACTTCTTCCAAACTTTTTATCAACAATGGGCTTACCCCAAGGTGGCATCAATTTCTACCTTGTGCCAGGTTCTTACACCGTCAACGGCTCGATTTGTTCACAATAGTATCATCTCCAAGGAAGTTTTCCGAGTGTTTGTACTACGATGTCGGTCCGTCTCCCATCTTACTTGTCTTGTCTCGGTTCATCGAGTCACATGTCATATACAGTCATGCAGTCATACATTCACACAGTCATACATTCACACATTCATACATTCATACAATCATGCATTCATCAATATTTTCACATATTCATACGTTTATACGTACACATCATATGCACAACATCAATTCACACATAATTGCATCAGTCGTCCAAAATCTTGATTCGGTCGTGTCTCTTCGGTTTAGTCTTAACTTACCATTGTGTCAAGCCGCAAGTTTCTACAAATAAGTGTCTTCCATTTACCTTCTTGTCATCAAAGTGTCATCCCCGGCGTAAAGCCGTGCTAGTCATGACACCAATCAACTTCAATTTCCATTTCAAAACGTGTCATCCCCAGCAGTAGCTGTGCAAGTGGTGTCACTAGTCAATTTCAACTCTCAATAGTGTCATCCCCAGTGTGACTGACCAAGTTGTCCTCTCATTCTTACCTTTGTTAAGCTATCTCATCGATAGTTAGGTAAAAGTATCATTTGTCTTTGTTAAGCTATCATTTCAACGGTAGTTAGACGATGGTTTTTCACTCATTCTTACCTTTGTTAAGCTATCTCATCGATAGTTAGGTAAAAGTATCATTTGTCTTTGTTAAGCTATCATTTCAACGGTAGTTAGACGATGGTTTTTCTCTCATTCTTACCTTTGTTAAGCTATCTCATCGATAGTTAGGTAAAAGTATCATTTGTCTTTGTTAAGCTATCATTTCAACGGTAGTTAGACAGTGGTTTTTCTTTCATTCTTACCTTTGTTAAGCTATCTCATCGATAGTTAGGTAAAAGTATCATTTGTCTTTGTTAAGCTATCATTTCACGGTAGTTAGACAGTGGTTTTTCTTTCATTCTTACCTTTGTTAAGCTATCTCATCGATAGTTAGGTAAAAGTATCATTTGTCTTTGTTAAGCTATCATTTCACCGATAGTTAGACGATGGTTTTTGTAACACCCCGTTTTCCCAATATACAAATTTCTTAAACAATTATCAGAGTAAAAACCATAAACGGGATATCACATAGAAACGTAATCCAAAACAGTTAAATAATGATTTAACCTTCACAAATATCTTTAACATAGCAGCGGAAAATCATAAACATAAATCATAAACGTTTTCGGCACGCAGGCCCAATAAGTATCTCAAAAGAGTTTATCAAAACATAAGCAGTTCACGTAAAAGAATGAAGCATGTTATAGCATTAAACCCCATCCCGTTACGTATCAGAGCGACCTAGACGACACAGTGAAGGCAAGGCCAACTCACGAAGCAACTGCACACTAAGCACGATCACCTGCAAGTTACCCATACGAAGGGCAACATTTTCAAGCAGAAGGGGTGAGATTTCATAATAAAATAACATTAATCAATGTAATTGTGAATCATAAATTAACATCAATCATTCCATTATTAACTTTGCATAAATGCTAAACAGTTATCACGTAATCACATATCCAATCATTATAAACAACATAACATAATCAAATAACACTTATCACATAATCACATATCCATTCATTATCAACAAGGCATCTTAATCATGACAATGTGACAATGCTCCTAGACTCCTTATATGCATGTGGTACCAATCGTCATCATAAGTATTAATATACTTTAATCGTGCGGAGGACAAAGCTCCTATAAAACGTGCGGAGGACAAAGCTCCTAATTTTCGTGGTGAGGACTAAGCTCAATGATATGCTATGCATGGACACATATGAACAAAACATCATAATCATCGTAATCATGTGCATTCAATAACTTGATGCAAAACGTCATCATTTTCCTTATATTCATATATAAACATTGCATACTCAGTTAAATAACAGCAGCAGCATAGTCAAGTCGCATAACAGCAAGGAGATATCAATATATCAACAACAATTTACTAGAATCATAATCATTTCAATTATATCTTACATATTGCATAATACCTTAATCATGCTCAAATAATATCAACTTAACTCAATAGCTTTACAGACTGCATTAAACGTTATCATAAGGTTTCATTACCAATTAGGGGTTCACTCTGGACTAAAAAGTGCGACACAGATCGCACAAACACATAATCAAGTTCATCCTGGTTGTACTCGCGAGGCGAGAGTACTTACTCGCCATGGCGAGCACCACTCAACTCACAAACTAAGCTTGTTCTAGGTTCCCTCTGATCCGACATTCATTCCTAATCAATACTAGGTAAGTTCAGGTACTCAAAGGCATACAAGATTCAACTAAAAAGGTCGAAACACGAAATATGACATGCACTCTGCCTAAGCTCGCGAGGCGAGGAAGGTTGCTCGCCATGGCGAGTTGCACCAAACAACTCGCGAGGCGAAGGGAAGGGGCTCGCGTGGCGAGCGATGAAGTTCACCACTCGCGAGGCGAGGATCATCACTCGCCGTGGCGAGCGATGAACAGAAGCACGGGCAGACTAGGGTTTTTCTCAAAAATCCATCACACAACATGGTTCAAAGCCTAATTTTGATTCCAGAATTCATCCTAAACATATTCTAAGGTTATAGGACGGTTCTTACATCAATCTAAACAAGTTTTACCGTTTGATCATCAATTTTTAGGGTTTTAACCTAATTCCAAAACTTTTCTAAATCAATCCTAACTTTGTCAATTAATCATCAGAATTACAACAATCAATGCTATTGAATTACTAGTCTCACCCTTACCTGGTTATGAAGAAATCGCAGCACTCTACCTTGGTTCCTCTAGACTTGGCTTTTTCTCCCTTTTCCAAAAGTTTTCACGTACAATGAGTTTCTAAAATATTAGGTCTTCTCCTATTTATACCTCTTTCTAATAACTTATCTTATCTCACTTTCTCCCCCAAAACTATCTAAAATATCAAAACAGCCCTCAACTAAATATTTTTCAAATCTTTATCTTATTTAACAATAAAATAAATTCTATAATCTTATCAATTCCTCCAAAACTCATAACCTAACACGTCATCAATCAAATCACCAAAATCACCACAATTTATCAAAACATATCAAAATCATACATATATTATATAAATATAATATAATCACTTAAACTCGATTAAATAACTATTAAACGAAAGTGGGCGTTACAACTCTCCCCCACTTAAAGGATTTTCGTCCTCGAAAATTTACCTCAAGCAAACAACTCTGGATAAGACTCCAGCATCTTACTCTCAAGCTCCCACGTCAAGCTTTCACCAGTCGCTCCCGACCAAACGACTCTCACGAGAGGTATCTCCTTGCCTCTCAACGTCTTCACTTTACGATCATCAATCCTTACCGGTAAAGTCTCTACCGTAAGGTTGTCTCTAACTTGCACATCGTCGCTTTGGATTACATGAGATGGATCCGGAACATACTTTCGAAGTTGCGACACATGGAAAACGTTGTGCAAATTCGAAAGATGTGGCGGTAAACCCACTCGGTAAGCCACCGTTCCAACTCTTTCCAATATCTGATACGGACCAATGAACTTCGGGGTCAACTTCTTTGACTTCAAAGCACGTCCTACACCGGTCATAGGAGTGACTCTCAAAAACACGTGGTCTCCTTCTTGGAACTCAAGATCTTTTCTACGCTTATCATGATAACTCTTTTGTCGACTCTGCGACGCCTTCATTTTCTCTTGGATCATCTGAACTTTCTCAGTAGTTTGCTGAACAATCTCTGGTCCTAAGACCACTCTTTCTCCTGATTCAAACCAACACAACGGAGTTCTGCATCTCCGACCATACAAAGCTTCGAACGGTGCCATTCCAATACTAGAATGATAACTATTATTATATGTGAACTCGATCAACGGAAGATGACTATCCCAAGTTCCTCCTTGCTCAAGAACACAAATTCTCAACAAATCCTCTAGCGACTGAATTGTCCTCTCCGACTGACCATCTGTCTGTGGATGATACGCCGAACTCAATCTCAACTTCGAACCCAAGGCCTCTTGCAAACTTTTCCAAAATCTAGAAGTAAATCTTGGATCTCTATCTGATACAATGCTCGAAGGAACACCATGCAACTTCACAATCTCTTTGATGTAAATCTCTGCCAACTGGGCAACAGGGAAACTAATATTAATAGGTAGGAAATGAGCTGACTTCGTCAACCTATCAACAATAACCCAAATTGCGTCGCTCCCTCTCGGAGTATTCGGCAAACTCGTCACAAAATCCATCGATATACTATCCCATTTCCATTCTGGCACGTCTAAAGGTACCATCATTCCAGCAGGTTTCTGATGCTCAACTTTCGACTTCTGACAAACTAAACAGGAATACACAAACTGTGCCACATCTCGTTTCAAACCAGACCACCAGAAAATCTTCTTTAGATCATGATACATCTTCGTAGCTCCCGGATGAATACTCAAGCTACTTCTATGACTCTCTTCAAGAATCATCTTCTTAATCTCTTCATTGTCTGGGATACAAATTCTTCCTCGGAATCTCAACACACCTTGATCATCGATTTTAAAATCACTGTCTTCAGTCTGATCTCTAGCAATCAACAAGTCCACAAACTTTACATCAACTTTCTGTGCTTCCTTGATACCTTTCAGAAATTCACTATCAATCTTCAGCATACCCAGTTTCACACTCTGAGGTGACCATTCGCAAACCAAACTCATATCTCTAAACTGTTCAAGCAATTCGAACTCTCTGACCATCATGGCGGACATATGCAATGTCTTCCTACTCAAGGCATCTGCAACAACATTAGCTTTACCTGGATGATAATTCAAACCAAAGTCATAATCCTTCAACAATTCGAGCCATCTTCGCTGTCTCATATTCAATTCCTTCTGATCGAACAAATACTTCAAACTCTTGTGATCACTAAACACCTCAAATCTCGAACCATACAAGTAATGTCTCCATATCTTCAATACAAAGACTACAGCCGCCAACTCGAGATCATGCGTAGGATAATTCTTCTCATGAACTCTCAACTGTCTTGAAGCATAAGCTACCACTTTACCTTCTTGCATAAGTACACCTCCTAAACCCAACTTGGACGCATCACAATATACCACAAAAGGTTCATCCGACTTCGGCAAAATTAACACTGGAGCAGTCGTCAACCGTTTCTTCAATTCACCGAAACTTTTCTCACAATGAACGTCCCACACAAAAGTTTTACCTTTACAAGTCAACTGCGTTAGCGGAAGAGCTAACTTAGAAAACCCTTCAATAAACCTTCTATAGTAACCAGCTAAACCCAAGAAACTTCTAATCTCAGTAACGGACTTTGGAGTCTCCCACCGTGATACCGCTTCAACTTTAGACGGATCCACTGCAATACCATCACCAGAAATAACATGGCCTAGAAAACTCACTTCTTTCAACCAGAATTCACACTTAGACAATTTAGCATAAAGCTTCTTCTCTTTCAACACTTGTAAGACAATCTTCAGATGCTCAGCATGTTCTTCTTCAGTCTTGGAGTAGATCAAAATATCGTCGATAAACACAACTACGAACCGATCCAAAAATGCATGGAAGATGCGATTCATATACTCCATAAACACTCCAGGTGCATTGGTCACACCGAAGGGCATAACTTTATATTCATAGTGACCATAACGCGTTCTGAAAGCCGTCTTCTGCATATCTTCGTCTTTTACTTTAATCTGGTGATAGCCTGATCTCAAATCAATCTTGCTGAAAACTCGTGCACCCACTAGCTGATCCATCAAATCATCAATTCTCGGAAGTGGATACCTATTCTTGATAGTTACCTTGTTCAACTGCCGATAATCAATACACAACCGCATACTACCATCTTTCTTCTTTACTAGCAAAACCGGCGCTCCCCAAGGTGAAACACTTGGTCTAACAAACTTCTTCTCAAGCAAGTCTTCCAACTGTTTCTTCAACTCAGATAACTCAGAAGCAGACATACGATAAGGTGCCATCGAGACCGGCTTCGTTCCAGGAACAAGATCAATAGAAAACTCAACTTCTCTCTCTGGAGGCACATCAGGAATCTCATCTGGAAAAACTTCAGGAAATTCACACACCACCGGTAACCTGTCAATCACTGCTTGATTCTCAATAGATATAGTAGCCATTAACGAAAACATCAAGATACCGTCGCGTTCCAGTTGCTTCAGCTGCTTAGTAGATAAAAACTCTGCACCACTTTCCTCTTCGACGGAAGAGAAATGCACTGACTTGCTAAAACAATTAATAAGAACGTGGTTGTACTCTAACCAGTTCATACCCAAAATCACATCCATACCACTCAAAGGTAGACAAACTAAATCCATTTCAAAATCACGACCAAACATAGACAAAGGACATTTCAAACATACGAGAGAAGTAGTCACCGAACCCTTAGCTGGAGTTTCGACAACCATCTCTCCATTCATATCAGACAAAACAAGACCCAAAGCAGAAACACAATCGAAAGCAATAAAACAATGCGTAGCACCAGTATCAATAATAGCAACTAAAGGAGTATTATTAATATAGCAAGTACCTCTGATCAAACGATCCTCATTCTCTGTCTGAGTCCCAGTCAAAGCAAAGACCCTACCAGTAGTCGGCGCCCTCTTAGGCTGAGTACACTGTGAACTAATGTGACCCTCTCCATTGCAATTAAAGCAAACAATGTCTGTACGGTTGCAATCAGCTACAACATGACCCTTCTTACCACACCGGACACACTTCTTGATTTCCTCAGGGCAGACGTTGCTCTTGTGGCCTTTCTCACCACAATTGAAACACACAATCTCTGCAGCATCCTTCTTCTTAGGCCGCCTAACATCGACCATCTTCTGTTTCCCTTTGTCAGCGGGGGCACTGTACGGCTTAGGACGACTCTGCTGTCCCTTGCCCTTCCTCTCATTCACTACCTTGTAGTGAGCCTTGGTATCCTCCTCATAGATCCTGCAGCTATTAACCAAGTCCTGAAAAACTCTCAGCTGTTGGTATCCAATCGCCCTCTTGATGTCGGGCCTCAAACCGTTCTCGAACTTGATGCATCTCGAGAACTCAGCATTCTCTGCAGTATAGTGCGGATAGAACTTAGACAGCTCCACGAACTTGGCAGCATACTCTGTCACGGACATATTTCCTTGCTTCAGCTCAAGGAATTCGATCTCTTTCTTCCCGCGAACATCTTCCGGAAAGTATCTTCTCAGGAACTCTCTCCTGAAAACAGCCCAAGTCACAACAGCTCCTTCCTGCTCGAGGGTAGGCAGAATAGCAACCCACCAGTCATCAGCTTCATCGGCCAGCTGATGAGTACCAAACCGCACCTTCTGATCTTCAGTGCACTGCATAACTCGGAAAATCCTCTCAATCTCCTTAAGCCACGTCTGGGCTCCATCAGGGTCATAACGTCCTTTGAAAGTCGGAGGGTTCTTCTTCATGAACGTCTCCAACATCCTAGCTTCAGCATTTGCACCAGCATTCACGTTAGGTTGTTGTCCCACAGCTTGGGCAACAGCTTGTAGAGCAGCAGCTAACGCAGCATCATTCCTTCCAGCCATTTCGGATATTCTACAAAAGTAGCAACAATCAACATAAGATAGTAATATAAATATTACTAAGACTCGACACGACTCTCTAATTGACCGGACGGATCGACCTGCTCTGATACCAATTGTAACACCCCGTTTTCCCAATATACAAATTTCTTAAACAATTATCAGAGTAAAAACCATAAACGGGATATCACATAGAAACGTAATCCAAAACAGTTAAATAATGATTTAACCTTCACAAATATCTTTAACATAGCAGCGGAAAATCATAAACATAAATCATAAACGTTTTCGGCACGCAGGCCCAATAAGTATCTCAAAAGAGTTTATCAAAACATAAGCAGTTCACGTAAAAGAATGAAGCATGTTATAGCATTAAACCCCATCCCGTTACGTATCAGAGCGACCTAGACGACACAGTGAAGGCAAGGCCAACTCACGAAGCAACTGCACACTAAGCACGATCACCTGCAAGTTACCCATACGAAGGGCAACATTTTCAAGCAGAAGGGGTGAGATTTCATAATAAAATAACATTAATCAATGTAATTGTGAATCATAAATTAACATCAATCATTCCATTATTAACTTTGCATAAATGCTAAACAGTTATCACGTAATCACATATCCAATCATTATAAACAACATAACATAATCAAATAACACTTATCACATAATCACATATCCATTCATTATCAACAAGGCATCTTAATCATGACAATGTGACAATGCTCCTAGACTCCTTATATGCATGTGGTACCAATCGTCATCATAAGTATTAATATACTTTAATCGTGCGGAGGACAAAGCTCCTATAAAACGTGCGGAGGACAAAGCTCCTAATTTTCGTGGTGAGGACTAAGCTCAATGATATGCTATGCATGGACACATATGAACAAAACATCATAATCATCGTAATCATGTGCATTCAATAACTTGATGCAAAACGTCATCATTTTCCTTATATTCATATATAAACATTGCATACTCAGTTAAATAACAGCAGCAGCATAGTCAAGTCGCATAACAGCAAGGAGATATCAATATATCAACAACAATTTACTAGAATCATAATCATTTCAATTATATCTTACATATTGCATAATACCTTAATCATGCTCAAATAATATCAACTTAACTCAATAGCTTTACAGACTGCATTAAACGTTATCATAAGGTTTCATTACCAATTAGGGGTTCACTCTGGACTAAAAAGTGCGACACAGATCGCACAAACACATAATCAAGTTCATCCTGGTTGTACTCGCGAGGCGAGAGTACTTACTCGCCATGGCGAGCACCACTCAACTCACAAACTAAGCTTGTTCTAGGTTCCCTCTGATCCTACATTCATTCCTAATCAATACTAGGTAAGTTCAGGTACTCAAAGGCATACAAGATTCAACTAAAAAGGTCGAAACACGAAATATGACATGCACTCTGCCTAAGCTCGCGAGGCGAGGAAGGTTGCTCGCCATGGCGAGTTGCACCAAACAACTCGCGAGGCGAAGGGAAGGGGCTCGCGTGGCGAGCGATGAAGTTCACCACTCGCGAGGCGAGGATCATCACTCGCCGTGGCGAGCGATGAACAGAAGCACGGGCAGACTAGGGTTTTTCTCAAAAATCCATCACACAACATGGTTCAAAGCCTAATTTTGATTCCAGAATTCATCCTAAACATATTCTAAGGTTATAGGACGGTTCTTACATCAATCTAAACAAGTTTTACCGTTTGATCATCAATTTTTAGGGTTTTAACCTAATTCCAAAACTTTTCTAAATCAATCCTAACTTTGTCAATTAATCATCAGAATTACAACAATCAATGCTATTGAATTACTAGTCTCACCCTTACCTGGTTATGAAGAAATCGCAGCACTCTACCTTGGTTCCTCTAGACTTGGCTTTTTCTCCCTTTTCCAAAAGTTTTCACGTACAATGAGTTTCTAAAATATTAGGTCTTCTCCTATTTATACCTCTTTCTAATAACTTATCTTATCTCACTTTCTCCCCCAAAACTATCTAAAATATCAAAACAGCCCTCAACTAAATATTTTTCAAATCTTTATCTTATTTAACAATAAAATAAATTCTATAATCTTATCAATTCCTCCAAAACTCATAACCTAACACGTCATCAATCAAATCACCAAAATCACCACAATTTATCAAAACATATCAAAATCATACATATATTATATAAATATAATATAATCACTTAAACTCGATTAAATAACTATTAAACGAAAGTGGGCGTTACAGTTTTTCTCACATTCTTACCTTTGTTAAGCTACCTCATTGATAGTTAGGTAAAAGTATCATTTGTCTTTGTTAAGCTATCATTTCAACGGTAGTTAGACGGTGGTTTTTCTCTCATTCTTACCTTTGTTAAGCTATCTCATCGATAGTTAGGTAAAAGTTATCAATCGCCTTTGTTAAGCTATCATTTCATCGGTAGTTAAACGATATTTTTCTCTCATTCTTACCTTTGTTAAGCTATCTCATCGATAGTTAGGTAAAAGTATCATTTGTCTTTGTTAAACTATCATTTCAACGATAGTTAGACGATGGTTTTTCTTTCATTCTTACCTTTGTTAAGCTATCTCATCGATAGTTAGGTAAAAGTATCATTTGTCTTTGTTAAGCTATCATTTCAACGATAGTTAGACGATGGTTTTTCTTTCATTGTTACCTTTGTTAAGCTATCTCATCGATAGTTAGGTAAAAGTATCATTTGTCTTTGTTAAGCTATCATTTCAACGATAGTTAGACGATGGTTTTTCTTTCATTCTTACCTTTGTTAAGCTATCTCATCGATAGTTAGGTAAAAGTATCATTTGTCTTTGTTAAGCTATCAATACGATAGTAGACAATCATTTTCCCCAGTGAAACTACATTCCCCTAGCGAAGTCGGACCCCTTTTCTTCAACGAATTCGGGTATCCCGTTGTTATTTCTCATTCGAGTCAAATCATCCTGCATTCATAAATTGCATCACATGCATCCATAGCATGTTAGGTCGAAAATTGTGTACTTTCTATTTAAGTCTCTTCGACTCGTCAAATCAAAGATTTCATCTTCAAATCTCCGGACGAAGAAACTTAAATAGGGGCATCTGTCATACCCCAATTTTTGACCTAACGCCCCACTGACACATGTCACTTGACTCTGATCGATCTTTGATTATTCAGTAAAAATTCAGCAGGGAGGTATTTTAAAATACTTCATTTTTATTCCGAGTCAGACCCTCTTTTCTCTTTTTATTTTCTTTCCATCTTTTATTAATTTTAATTTTAAGATAAGTTACTTTTTTTTATATTTAATAATTTTTATTTTCCATCCTTTAATTTTATTTTTCTTTACATAATTTAGTTTAATTTGTTTTTATTTTTATTTCGTATTAGATTTATTTTATTTTTATTTTATTTCTTTTTAATTAATTAGTGTCCAAAAAACAAAGTGTCAATAGGTCCAAAAATAAAATGTCCAAGGTCTAAAAAAAAAATTTCAAATCAAAGTGTCAACTTTAAACATTCCTTTTTCAAAATTCACATAATTGTCCATCATTTCCATTAAACCAATTTTCCTTTTTCATCAAACTCCTCACCTATAAATAGAGCCCTCATTCCACACAATTTCACACACCAAAAGTTCTCTTGAGTTGTCAAAGAACTTTTCTCTCTTCTCCCTATTTAGCTTGTGTTAACGAGCTATTCTTTTCTTCTCCCTCTTTTTCTGTCCCTTCGGAATTTTGTCCCTTCGGTAGTCCATTTCTTTTATTTTCTTGCATTTTATTTCTTTTTAGCATTTTTGCATTTTTTTTTATTTCTATTTAGCATTTTAATTATTGTTTTTTATTTTCCAGCAATTAGAATGTATTTAGGTCCAATGTAAATATAAATGAGAAAGATGTGTGGATGCGTGTGTCCTTTTATTTCTTTACCGTCTTAGATATATCCAAAAATGCAAAAAAATTAGATTAGGTATTTTGTGGTGATCCAACGTCACTACAAAAATCCACGCGCTTTTATTTTTATTGCTCCGTTAGTTTAATTTTCATTTAATATTCCAAAAAACAACAAAAACATGCAAATAATCAAAAATCACAAAAATATTTTCATAAACAAACCTTGATCTTAAATCAAGTGACCGTCTTTTTTTTATTTTCTTAATCAAACTTTAACCAATTTAATCATATTTTGAGTCATTTTCTTTTAATATAAAAAATACAAACAAATTCTTATTTGCCACTTGGCTTTTCATTTTAAAACCTTTTTTCAAAACAAATAAAAAACACAAAACCAATCAAACGTCAATTTCTACCCCGAACTACGAGGTTTTGATCCCTCATGGGTACGTAGGCAGAGGACCATGTCCTTCCAAATCAATAAAATGTAGATAATTAGGTCTTTTATTCTTCCACTCTAATTCCTTCTTTTCAAAAATAATAAGCAAGTTTATAGCACATTAATTAAATAAAATCAAGAGGTTCTCGTAGAGTACTACGAATATTTAGGGTGCTAACACCTTCCCTAAATATAACCAACCCCCGAACCCTAAATCTCTTAATATAGGGTGTTTTGAACTTGTTCCCCTTAAAAAAAAATGTGTTCAGTCGTGAAATAAATTAGTGAGTCAAAAGCTAATCAAATAGCCTTGATCTCCAAAAAATGACGCGACAGAAATGGCGACTTCACTGGGGACCCCCCTAATAGGGTTGAGCCTAACTTGGCTTTATTTAATTCTTTGTGCTATAACTTGCTTAAAACAAAAACAAAAAATAAAGGATGGAAATACTTGTATATATGTTCTTCCTTCTTTCTATCGTGAGTGGTGAGATAAGCTCTACACCCGAGCTTGAGAGAGTTTTAAGATAGGACGGTGGTATAATCATAGTTCCATGCCAAGAGTACTCTTCGGTATTGGCACATGTGATAACCCCACTCAACGGAGGGATCTTGGAAGTATATGTTGTCAACGTGAGTACTCATGTTTGGCATGCTATTTTCAAGGGACCATTGAAGTTGAGGACCTTTAGTCACCTTTAACCCATCTTGGCCTTTTAGGACGTAGTGCGGTGGCTAATCGAGAGTACTCTTGAATTAGTTGATACGCGATACTACACCCAAACGAGACTTTCCGACGGATGTTAATTGGAATGGGAGTACTCCCGTCACCCGATAAATGTTCGGAAGTAGTTAAAGACTTTGGGAACTTGGTAGAACCTTTGTTACAAGTGCAATTTGAAACCATAGTCTTTACCAAATGGCGTTGTTACCCTTGACTCCAACATTGTGGACTTAACCTCACCATGCATTCCATAAACATGCATACATGCATTCATTCATAAAAACTTTTTTCTCACAAATATCGAAGGACTTAGATAAGTTCTTGTAAACATCAAAGATATGGTCCTTGTAAGGAAGAACACCAAAAAATCCAAACTTCAAAAATCTTGACTAAGCTTTAGCTTTTGTTAAGAACTTTTATCCTTGGTTTCGTTCTTGCTTTTGAAAAGGGAACCAATTACAACATCTTCACAATTTTCAAATAAAACAATGTTCCTTATCAAGTTTACAATTACTTTGACAAGTCCTTCAAAAAAAATGTGTCTATTTTTGCATAAGCATATCATGCATCATTTTGCATTCATAATTTCAAGTCTGAGTCTCACACTGTGTCTTTTCTACTAAAGGTCAACCCGTTTCAAAAGTGGTTCAACTATCCTCGTCCAAAGCCAACTCGCACTTACAACACTCGTGCAAACAAAAAGAAAGAACATATCAGTTTGAACAAAGACATCCACGAGCATTCGTGAAGAGGTAACAACACTTCAGGCCGAGTTAGAGAGACTGAGTACTCTGGTGGCTTCACTGGTAGCTTCGCAAAAATCAGTTGCAGTTCCAGCAAGGGCCCGAACGCCAACATCAACAGCAGCCTCAACAACAGGCTCCAAGGATGCAGTTTGACCAAATCCCAATGACATATGCGGAGCTACTTCCCATTTTGCTCAAGAAGAACCTTGTCAAGATCAGAACGCCTCCTCGAGTGCCTAACGAGTTGCCAGTATGGCATCAAGCTGACCTCTCCTGTGCCTTCCATCAAGGAGCTCCCGGCCATGACGTCGAGCACTGTTTCTCTTTGAAGATTGAAGTCCAGAAGTTGATTGAAGCTAATATGTTGCTTTTCGAAGGTTGAATTCAGACACACAAGATAATCCACTAACGGGTTATATTCCCTGGTATTGCTACACATGGAGTGGTTAGCCGTAATTGGGTCGTTGTTGACGTTCCCTCCGCTACTTTTTGTTCAAATAATGTTTGTTTGTTGCTTTTCGCTTTTCAAAAGAACATCCTTTCGTCCCGCCCGAGGTGAAAGTGAACTGGTGTAGGGCTTTTTGCTTTAAGTATTGGTCATCATTAATAAAAAGGTCGTTTTGATCCCGACTTTATTTTATTTTGTGCTTTTTCTGAAAAATGGTAATACAAAAAACCAAAAAAAAAAAATTATAATCATTCTCATATATCTGCATAATCATAACTTGTACTTACTTGTCAAAATCAATAATCAAATCATGCATTAATAAACCCGTTGAACACAATAACCATGTACTCTCTCCCAACTTTGAGTTCTCTATGACCGAAGATGGAGAAAAGGAGAACGAAGAGACTCCCAACAAGATCTCTCACATGCTGGGGCATCTTAGCCGTCAAAGCTGCGAACAAAAAAGAAGATTGCCCAGAAGATGGCTTTTATTTATAAAGACTAGTTCGAGGTGCTACCATTCGCTTTGCTTCAGTACACATTTCAATAGGGGCAACCCCCTCTCCTTCCCTCAAGTATATAACATGAAGACCGTGCTTCTCGTGGAGGTCGAAGTCTCGACAATAGGAGTTATGCCGAAGTTCAAGCTTGATTAAACTTAAAATGCATGACGACCTTGTATAACCATGTCAAAAGAGGTTGAAACAAACTTCCAACAAGAAGGTTCGTCCCCGTGAAATTCAAGAAAGAAACTTTGTGCTAAAAAAGATACTATCTTTCCAATCAGACTCTAGGAGCAAGTGGACGCCTAACTATGAAGGCTCGTGTGCAAGGACTTTTACAACTACAGATGGTAACAAACTCACACGTCCTATGAATACTGGTGCAGTCAAGAAATACTCTGTCAAAAATAAAAGCTCGATAAGTCGCAAACCTGTAAAGCCGACTTAGGCAAAAATGAGCGTCTCGATGGACTGAAAACCCGAAAGGGCGGTCCAGGCAAAAATTAGAGACATGAACAAAAATGATTATCCTGATAGATTGAAAACTCGAAAGGGCGATCTATGCAAAAGTTAAGGATCAAAAGACAAAGTAACTGCGTCCGGTCGGGCATAATCCACTTGGGGCATCCAGCTATCAAAAGACCTCCGATACGAAGCATTTGCAGATCTAAGACTCGGAACAGGGGCATTCAAAGTTGTTAGGGAGAATAGCGGTTATTTGTGTTCAATGTACCCTTCCCATTACATTTACCATTTTTCCAAAAATTTTCAAAAATTTGTGGGTCCATGCCCTTGGCAGGTCACCACTCAATTCATCAAAATTTGAGCCTGTGCCCATTTATTTGGAACTCTCATTTATTCTATTTGCATGATTCCTTCTATTTTTGATGGCAGTACTTAAAGCAAAAATTTTCAAAAATACAAAACTTGTTTTACATCTTTTGAAAAGTGTGCACAACAAACACACTCTCTTTGAACTCGTTAGTAGGTGAAGCGTACCTCAACATTTGCCTCGAGAACGGTTACACTACAGAAGAGAAACATGGCTAAGCACTATGGAAAGGACCTCTGCCTTGAACAAGATGCTGTCACAGTAAAAAAAAAAATATTAAAAAAAAATAACAAAACAAAAAATCAAAGCTCGCTAAGTTGAAAACCTGAAAAGGCGGCTTAAGCAATAGAGAGCGTCCCGGTGGACTGAAAAACCCGAAAGGGCGGTCCAGGCAAAAATTAGGGGCACAAAAAAAGAATATAATCTCGGTGGACTGAAAATCTGAAAGGACGGTCCAGGCAAAAGTTAGGGATCTTTTAAAAAAAAAAAACACGACTGCTGAAGCATACCAATGGAAGAACACTCTGTGCCGGTTTACAAATGGCGACTTCTTCCAAACTTTTTATCAACAATGGGCTTACCCCAAGGTGGCATCAATTTCTACCTTGTGCCAGGTTCTTACACCGTCAACGGCTCGATTTGTTCACAATAGTATCATCTCCAAGGAAGTTTTCCGAGTGTTTGTACTACGATGTCGGTCCGTCTCCCATCTTACTTGTCTTGTCTCGGTTCATCGAGTCACATGTCATATACAGTCATGCAGTCATACATTCACACAGTCATACATTCACACATTCATACATTCATACAATCATGCATTCATCAATATTTTCACATATTCATACGTTTATACGTACACATCATATGCACAACATCAATTCACACATAATTGCATCAGTCGTCCAAAATCTTGATTCGGTCGTGTCTCTTCGGTTTAGTCTTAACTTACCATTGTGTCAAGCCGCAAGTTTCTACAAATAAGTGTCTTCCATTTACCTTCTTGTCATCAAAGTGTCATCCCCGGCGTAAAGCCGTGCTAGTCATGACACCAATCAACTTCAATTTCCATTTCAAAACGTGTCATCCCCAGCAGTAGCTGTGCAAGTGGTGTCACTAGTCAATTTCAACTCTCAATAGTGTCATCCCCAGTGTGACTGACCAAGTTGTCCTCTCATTCTTACCTTTGTTAAGCTATCTCATCGATAGTTAGGTAAAAGTATCATTTGTCTTTGTTAAGCTATCATTTCAACGGTAGTTAGACGATGGTTTTTCACTCATTCTTACCTTTGTTAAGCTATCTCATCGATAGTTAGGTAAAAGTATCATTTGTCTTTGTTAAGCTATCATTTCAACGGTAGTTAGACGATGGTTTTTCTCTCATTCTTACCTTTGTTAAGCTATCTCATCGATAGTTAGGTAAAAGTATCATTTGTCTTTGTTAAGCTATCATTTCAACGGTAGTTAGACAGTGGTTTTTCTTTCATTCTTACCTTTGTTAAGCTATCTCATCGATAGTTAGGTAAAAGTATCATTTGTCTTTGTTAAGCTATCATTTCACGGTAGTTAGACAGTGGTTTTTCTTTCATTCTTACCTTTGTTAAGCTATCTCATCGATAGTTAGGTAAAAGTATCATTTGTCTTTGTTAAGCTATCATTTCACCGATAGTTAGACGATGGTTTTTCTCACATTCTTACCTTTGTTAAGCTACCTCATTGATAGTTAGGTAAAAGTATCATTTGTCTTTGTTAAGCTATCATTTCAACGGTAGTTAGACGGTGGTTTTTCTCTCATTCTTACCTTTGTTAAGCTATCTCATCGATAGTTAGGTAAAAGTTATCAATCGCCTTTGTTAAGCTATCATTTCATCGGTAGTTAAACGATATTTTTCTCTCATTCTTACCTTTGTTAAGCTATCTCATCGATAGTTAGGTAAAAGTATCATTTGTCTTTGTTAAACTATCATTTCAACGATAGTTAGACGATGGTTTTTCTTTCATTCTTACCTTTGTTAAGCTATCTCATCGATAGTTAGGTAAAAGTATCATTTGTCTTTGTTAAGCTATCATTTCAACGATAGTTAGACGATGGTTTTTCTTTCATTGTTACCTTTGTTAAGCTATCTCATCGATAGTTAGGTAAAAGTATCATTTGTCTTTGTTAAGCTATCATTTCAACGATAGTTAGACGATGGTTTTTCTTTCATTCTTACCTTTGTTAAGCTATCTCATCGATAGTTAGGTAAAAGTATCATTTGTCTTTGTTAAGCTATCAATACGATAGTAGACAATCATTTTCCCCAGTGAAACTACATTCCCCTAGCGAAGTCGGACCCCTTTTCTTCAACGAATTCGGGTATCCCGTTGTTATTTCTCATTCGAGTCAAATCATCCTGCATTCATAAATTGCATCACATGCATCCATAGCATGTTAGGTCGAAAATTGTGTACTTTCTATTTAAGTCTCTTCGACTCGTCAAATCAAAGATTTCATCTTCAAATCTCCGGACGAAGAAACTTAAATAGGGGCATCTGTCATACCCCAATTTTTGACCTAACGCCCCACTGACACATGTCACTTGACTCTGATCGATCTTTGATTATTCAGTAAAAAATTCAGCAGGGAGGTATTTTAAAATACTTCATTTTTTATTCCGAGTCAGACCCTCTTTTCTCTTTTTATTTTCTTTCCATCTTTTATTAATTTTAATTTTAAGATAAGTTACTTTTTTTTATATTTAATAATTTTTATTTTCCATCCTTTAATTTTATTTTTCTTTACATAATTTAGTTTAATTTGTTTTTATTTTTATTTCGTATTAGATTTATTTTATTTTTATTTTATTTCTTTTTAATTAATTAGTGTCCAAAAAACAAAGTGTCAATAGGTCCAAAAATAAAATGTCCAAGGTCTAAAAAAAAAATTTCAAATCAAAGTGTCAACTTTAAACATTCCTTTTTCAAAATTCACATAATTGTCCATCATTTCCATTAAACCAATTTTCCTTTTTTCATCAAACTCCTCACCTATAAATAGAGCCCTCATTCCACACAATTTCACACACCAAAAGTTCTCTTGAGTTGTCAAAGAACTTTTCTCTCTTCTCCCTATTTAGCTTGTGTTAACGAGCTATTCTTTTCTTCTCCCTCTTTTTCTGTCCCTTCGGAATAAGTCCCTTCGGAATTTTGTCCCTTCGGTAGTCCATTTCTTTTATTTTCTTGCATTTTATTTCTTTTTAGCATTTTTGCATTTTTTTTTATTTCTATTTAGCATTTTAATTATTGTTTTTTATTTTCCAGCAATTAGAATGTATTTAGGTCCAATGTAAATATAAATGAGAAAGATGTGTGGGTGCGTGTGTCCTTTTATTTCTTTACCGTCTTAGATATATCCAAAAATGCAAAAAAATTAGATTAGGTATTTTGTGGTGATCCAACGTCACTACAAAAATCCACGCGCTTTTATTTTTATTGCTCCGTTAGTTTAATTTTCATTTAATATTCCAAAAAACAACAAAAACATGCAAATAATCAAAAATCACAAAAATATTTTCATAAACAAACCTTGATCTTAAATCAAGTGACCGTCTTTTTTTATTTTCTTAATCAAACTTTAACCAATTTAATCATATTTTGAGTCATTTTCTTTTAATATAAAAAATACAAACAAATTCTTATTTGCCACTTGGCTTTTCATTTTAAAACCTTTTTTCAAAACAAATAAAAAACACAAAACCAATCAAACGTCAATTTCTACCCCGAACTACGAGGTTTTGATCCCTCATGGGTACGTAGGCAGAGGACCATGTCCTTCCAAATCAATAAAATGTAGATAATTAGGTCTTTTATTCTTCCACTCTAATTCCTTCTTTTCAAAAATAATAAGCAAGTTTATAGCACATTAATTAAATAAAATCAAGAGGTTCTCGTAGAGTACTACGAATATTTAGGGTGCTAACACCTTCCCTAAATATAACCAACCCCCGAACCCTAAATCTCTTAATATAGGGTGTTTTGAACTTGTTCCCCTTAAAAAAAAATGTGTTCAGTCGTGAAATAAATTAGTGAGTCAAAAGCTAATCAAATAGCCTTGATCTCCAAAAAATGACGCGACAATATTTGAGATGATGGATAAACAATTATCAAACCCTCCACTTTCGTTTCCACAGTTTGATAATGGTTGATCCATGTTAAAGCGGTGAATTTAGATAAGGAATTAGGGTTACATAAGATTAAGGTTTAAAGCTTGGTTTGATTAGGATTATGTCATTAGACTTATCCAACAATCCCAAGACAAGAGAAGTCTACTCACTGACGTTCATCGTAGACAAGGAGAAGAAGAGAGAAAGCATAAAAGTAAATAACAATAAAGTAAAATGAACTTTTATTAGAAAGACAATTGTCACATATTGTATTCCAAGAAAAGATGAATATTTGTGATGGCTAGCTACTCCATTTATAGTACACAATTGACTTAAAATCTAATTAAGTATATTCCAAGAATATTCCTCGGTAGATTGTGCGCCAAAATAGAATAGCTTAGAGCCCAAGCAAAAGCAGCAAAAGGTCTTCTGGAGGGTGGCACGGCCGTGCCAAGGCTAGCACGGGCCGTGCCAGGCTTCTGACTTGTGGGAGACATATTTTGTTTCCCAATCTTCATATTTTCGTGTCCAATTTGCTCCAAATCCCTTTCTTTTGCTCCAAGACTCAATCCATCCAATATTCTTCCCTGAAATATAATAAATTGCAATTTAAAGTAAACTATCCTAAAAAGGAAATAATACTAATATAAAATTACATAAAATCTAAATAAAACTAAACTAAAAAGCATATTAAAATAGCATATAAATGACTCATCATTATGGCATAAAAGGTTGGGACATGCTAATTGGAGATTAATTTCTAAAATTAGCAAGTTACAACTAGTCAAAGGATTGCCTAACATTGATTATCATTCAGATGCACTTTGTGGTGCATGTTAGAAAGGGAAAATTGTGAAAAGTTCTTTCAAATCTAAAGACATTGTATCAACCTCCAGACCCTTAGAATTACTCCATATTGATCTTTTTGGTCCAGTTAACACTGCATCTTTATATGGAAGTAAATATGGATTAGTCATTGTTGATGATTACAGCAGATGGACTTGGGTAAAATTCATTAAAAGTAAAGACTATGCATGTGAAGTGTTTAGCAGCTTCTGCACTCAAATACAATCTGAAAAAGAATTGAAAATTTTGAAAGTCAGAAGTGATCATGGTGGAGAATTTGAAAATGAGCCATTTGAACTTTTTTGTGAAAAACATGGGATTCTCCATGAGTTTTCTTCTCCTAGAACTCCACAACAAAATGGGGTTGTAGAGAGAAAGAACAGAACCTTACAAGAAATGGCCAGAACCATGATCCATGAAAACAATTTAGCTAAACATTTCTGGGCAGAAGCAGTTAATACTTCATGTTATATTCAAAATAGGATCTATATCAGACCTATGTTGGAGAAAACAGCATATGAACTCTTTAAAGGAAGAAGACCCAATATCTCTTACTTTCATCAGTTTGGATGTACTTGTTACATCTTAAACACTAAAGACTATCTGAAGAAATTTGATGCCAAGGCTCAAAGAGGAATCTTTTTAGGTTACTCTGAAAGGTCAAAGGCATACAGAGTGTATAATTCAGAAACACATTGTGTTGAAGAATCTATGCACGTAAAATTTGATGATAGAGAGCCTGGAAGTAAAA
Source organism: Medicago truncatula (assembly GCF_003473485.1). Taxonomy (NCBI): domain Eukaryota; kingdom Viridiplantae; phylum Streptophyta; class Magnoliopsida; order Fabales; family Fabaceae; genus Medicago; species Medicago truncatula. The sequence continues at coordinate 1,270,809 of NC_053048.1, read as the reverse complement.
CTCCAGAGCAAAGTGAAAGTAATGCAGGTACAACTGATTCTGAAGATGCATCAGAATCTGATCAACCTTCTGATTCTGAAAAGTATACAGAAGTTGAATCTAGTCCAGAAGCTGAAATCACTCCAGAAGCTGAGTCTAATTCAGAAGTAGAACCTAGCCCAATAGTACAGAATGAAAGTGCTTCTGAGGATTTTCAAGTTAACACTCAGCAGGTTATTTAACCTAAATTCAAGCACAAATCTTCACATCCTGAGGAGCTAATCATTGGAAGCAAAGATAGTCCTAGAAGAACAAGATCACACTTTAGACAAGAAGAGTCATTAATAGGATTGCTTTCAATAATTGAGCCTAAAACTGTTGAAGAAGCTCTCTCAGATGATGGATGGATATTAGCTATGCAAGAAGAGCTAAATCAATTCCAAAGGAATGATGTGTGGGATCTGGTACCCAAACCTTTTCAGAAGAACATTATTGGAACAAAATGGGTATTCAAAAACAAGCTGAATGAACAAGGAGAAGTAACCAGAAACAAAGCCAGACTTGTTGCTCAAGGCTACAGTCAACAAGAAGGCATTGATTGCACTGAAACATTTGCTCCAGTTGCAAGATTGGAAGCAATCAGGTTACTTCTATCCTACGCAATTAATCATGGCATAATATTATATCAAATGGATGTCAAAAGTGCCTTTCTTAATGGTGTCATTGAAGAAGAAGTGTATGTTAAACAACCTCCTGGGTTTGAGGATCTTAAGCATCTTGACCATGTTTATAAACTTAAGAAATCACTATATGGCTTGAAACAAGCTCCCAGAGCTTGGTATGATAGACTAAGTAATTTCTTAATTAAAAATGATTTTGAAAGAGGACAAGTTGACACAACACTCTTCAGAAGGACTCTTAAGAAAGATATTTTGATTGTGCAAATATATGTTGATGATATAATATTTGGTTCTACTAATGCATCTCTTTGCAAAGAATTTTCTAAGTTAATGCAGGATGAATTTGAAATGAGTATGATGGGAGAATTGAAGTTCTTTCTTGGAATTCAAATCAACCAAAGTAAAGAAGGAGTATATGTTCATCAAACAAAATATACAAAGGAGCTTCTGAAGAAGTTCAAGCTAGAAGATTGTAAAGTGATGAACACTCCAATGCATCCAACCTGCACCTTAAGCAAAGAAGATACTGGAACAGTAGTAGACCAGAAGCTATACAGAGGTATGATTGGTTCTCTGTTATACCTCACTGCATCTAGACCTGATATTTTATTCAGTGTATGCTTGTGTGCAAGATTTCAATCAGATCCTAGAGAATCTCATTTAACTGCAGTTAAGAGAATCTTCAGGTATCTGAAAGGAACAACTAATCTTGGACTCCTGTATAGGAAATCCCTAGATTATAAGTTGATTGGATTCTGTGATGCTGATTATGCTGGTGATAGGATTGAAAGAAAATCAACCAGTGGAAATTGTCAATTCCTGGGAGAGAATCTGATATCCTGGGCAAGCAAAAGACAAGCAACTATTGCTATGTCTACAGCAGAAGCAGAATACATTTCAGCTGCAAGTTGTTGCACACAACTACTTTGGATGAAACATTAGTTGGAAGGCTATCAGATCAATGCTAACAGTATTCCCATTTATTGTGATAATACTGCTGCTATTTGTTTGTCAAAGAATCCAATTCTACATTCAAGAGCCAAGCATATTGAAATCAAACACCATTTTATCAGAGACTATGTTCAAAAAGGGATTTTAGATATACAATTCATTGATACTGAACATCAATGGGCTGATATATTTACAAAACCTTTATCTGTTGAAAGATTTGATTTTATTAAGAAAAATTTGAACATGCATTTTGTGTCTGATTGAAAAATTGCTTGCCTCTGAATAAGAAGTTTGGTTCTGAAGTTTATTCAGAAGCATTTGGTCCATCAGAAGCTCTTAACTGAGGTTCTGAGGAAAATGTGCTTCTGAAGATGACGTCAGCACTAAAACTTCAGAAGTAGTATTCTTTGCTTCTTAATAGCATGGTTAGTGGGAACGTTGGTAGTTACTTTATGTAACAGCTGTCCCATTACCCAAAAGGTAGTTTTCTGAAGAGTCTCTGACGTGGTCTATTTGTATTGGAGTATAACAAAAAGGGCAATGATGTTTTATTTGATTTTTAACATACTAACACGCGCCCCCAATTTGTCATTAATGCTGTGTTTGTTTGTCTCTTCTGAATTGTAAACGTTTTACTTAAAAACACTAAGTCAATTCACACACTTCTCACTTCACAACAAACACTTTCTATTTTCTTCTCAACCCTCTGCGAAAGTAAGCGCATTCACTCTTCCTCTCAAAACACCGTAGAACCCTAAAACTCTTTCAAATCAATGGAAAGCTCAAGTTCTGCTGGTGGTTCATCATCAAATATGGAAATAGATATTCCGGCTTATGAGATCAAAGGAAGGACCATGTCTATTGAGGAATGGGAGTTAATCATTCAAGCGGAAAATCCAGTGGATTTCGCTTCTCTAACTCACCATGGGTGCGACTTGGTAAGATTCTACAAGAAGCAGAAGTTGATGAGTTACTTCAGTCTTCTCAATGGTCCAACTTATGAAGTTCTGATCAGACAATTCTGGGTAAGGGCTTCAATCTTTGACATTGAAGCTGCTAGACAGGAAGAAGCTCAACTGATTCTGGTTGATCCTACTCTAAAGGGAAAAACCAGAGAAGAAATGGGTCTACTCTCCTTCACCGGTACAGAGATCAGATCGAATGTCATGGGTATTCCTGTAACCATAAATGAGCAGGTTATTGCTCAAGCCATGGGAAGGGATACCTCTGGCAAATACTTTGGAGAAGAAATTCCTAATCCAAGAACCAGCTCTTGGAAGGAAATTGTCAATGAGACCATCTATGGGTCTAAGGTTGCTCAACCTTACAGCACTTTGAGCATTGAGAAGAAGTTGCTGCTGAAGATTCAGAATGAGAATATCTTTCCCAAAGGTGGAGGAAGTGATCAACCATCACTTGGTCACAAGGTTTTTCTGCATCACACCATCACTCAAGAGACCACGATGAATGTTCCAAAGTACATGTTCAAATACATGATCAAGGAACTAAAGAAGAGTCAGATGGAGAACAGGAAGTTTGTTCCTTATGGAAGGTTGCTCTCTGTAATCTTTCAAGAAGGAGGAATTCTAAGTGCCTTGAAGGATGTGGGCATCTATGATAACCAGAAGCTGAGAGCAGTAACTGGGAAGATAATCAATGCATCAACTCTTGTGAAGATGAAATTGATTCCAGCAAATGCTCATAAGAAACTAGATTCTGATATGCATGAATCTGATGCAATATCTGATCTAGTCACTCATCACATCCCTATCTGCAAGAAGGATCCCCTGGATGTGCAGAGAGCCTACATCTTGGACTTCTACAAAACCTACAAAAAGAAGATCAGCTTGAAAGATGTCCCTGAAGAGATGTATGGTGGTGATCTGCCTGTGGCCAAAGGCAGAAAGTCTAAGAAGAAGCAGATCACCAAGGAAGAATACCTTGCTGAAGATGCTACTGAGAAGGGTGCTCAGAAGCATCAGAAAGCCAAGAAGGAAAAATCAACTCTATCCACTATTCAAGAGGAAGTGGAGAACCTAGATGAAGTCACTATCATCAGAAAAAGGACAAGGAATGCTCAAGAAACTGCAGAACAGCTTGCTTCTGAACAACCTGCTTCTGAACAAGCTGCATCTGAAGAGCCTCAGAGTCCTAAAAAGAAAAGAGAAGCTGCTCTTAAAACCATCAAAAGGAAGAGATCTTCAAGGAATCTGAAGACAGCTGAAGGACGAAGGGCAGAAATGTTGGAAGAACTGGAAGAAAACTAGGATGAAGACTCAAGCCCCAAGAAGGCAAAAAGGACTATAACTTCTGAGACTATAGTCATGCCCAATTTTGAAGCTTCTGAAGAATTAAAGCAATATGCTAGGGAGTATTCTGCATCCAAGATAGCAGAAAGGAAAAGGATGAAGGAATTGTATGAGAAGGAAAGGGATGAGCGTCTCAAGGCTGCAGGGTATGTGCCTACTCCTGTCATTGCTGCTTTAGCTTCTGAGTTAGAGCAAGAAACAGTTCAGTATGGAGTAACCCTGCTTTCTCAAGCCTTGAAGAATAAGCAAGCTTCAGGAGCTACTTCATCAGAACCAGCTTCAAAAGCTCCAGAAGCAGTTCATCCAGAAGCTCAATCTTCAGGTAATTCATCCAAACCTGACATCTATACTCAGATTCCTTCTCTACCCTCTTCACCCTCTTCATCATCAACAGAATCAGATGACCAACCCCTTAGCCAACACATAGACAAGCTTCTAAAAACCAAACCTACCAAACTAACAGAATTTGGAACACTTGACTATGAGAGAACTCAAATAGAATTTTCCAAAAATAGGATTAAACTGTGTGAGAAATTCAATTTGCCTACTACTCATCCACTATATCCAGATATTCCAGAACCTGTTAGTCTACAACAACCTGAACCCAACCAAGAACCTAACCAAACTCCACAAAGAGCCTCTGAAGTAGTTTCAGAAGCAACTACTTCAGAAATCCCCCAACAACAAGAATCCTCAACCATTCACAATTTAGAAAAACACTTAGGTGGTGAAATGCAACCTACACCTACAAAGGCCTCTAAGACAGTCCCTGGAAAGACTGTGTTAGAAAACCAACAAACAGAAACCATCCCTGAGCAAACTGTTCCTGAACAAGATGCTTCTGAACAAGTTGCTTCTGACCATCAATCAACAGAACCAGAACAACAACCAGAACCACCAATAATTGACCTAACTTCTTCTGACCAACAAACAGCCTCTGACCAACCCTCCACATATCATACAACTCAATCTGAACCTTCAACCATCCCTGACTCTATCCTTGAATCTGAGTATATAGATGAACAGTTAATCAGGCTTAGTGATGAGATTCAGACACTGATTCTTCGTAGAACAGTTCCTGTACCTCCTATTCACTATCTTGATCAATGGATGGATCTGAAAAAGAGTTTTGATGACCTGCTGGATAAGCTAAGCTCTAAGTGTGTCTCATGTCACTCTGCCATGCTGCAAAAGATGTTGGATGATATGCATGAAGCAGCTAGAGTGAAAGAGCTGAATTACGTGCCTCTGCTGGACATCACTCCTTTCTATCCAGAAGAAGAGTACATCACAAGGGCTGCAAGAATTCATGCTGGGTATAAAAGAAGAATGAGGGAAAAGGATGAGCTACTCAAGAAGAAGGATGAGCAAATCAAGTATCTATTGGAACAGATGTACAAGCAAGCCCAACCTTAGTTGCACACCTATTTTTTTTGCTTGTTTTAATCTTTGTTCTAAATACTTTAGTTGCACTGCATTTGTATCTCAACTTTTCTATATATATATATATATATATATATATTATCATTGTTTCTGGATCTTATGCTTTTTCACCTTCAATATGTTTTACAAGCTTTAACTCTGATGATATTTACTGTTTTTAATGCTGCTTGCTCTGAAATACTATTTTTAAAGGTTATATGTTTATTCTTTTGTTTTGTTTTGCTCTGATACTCTTTCTTTTGTTTTTATTCTTTTTGTTGATGACAAAAGGGGGAGTAAATGTATAGTATTTTAAGGCACTGAGCCCCACTATAACCACTTCTAATTTTTTAATACTTCTGATTTTATTTTTATGAGTATTTTATTGAAATTTAATTAATAAGAATAGAACTCAGGGGGAGCTTACAAACATCACCTTAAAGATCTATTAGACTCAGGGGAAGCTTACAAACCTCTATCCCAGTGGTCAACTTATTAATTAGATCAACAACAATTGAACATTTTAAATACTATTGTTTGTCATCATCAAAAAGGGGGAGATTGTTGGAACAAAATGTGTTTCACAATGAACCTTATTAAGTTTTGATGATAACAAGGTATTAAAAATTGTCAATTGGTTATTACTAATAATTGTTCAAGTGTACAGGACCAAAGGCTACTCAAGTTATTTCATTAGGTCTTGGAAGAACAATGGAAAGAAAAAGAAATTCTGAGCATCTGAAGAAAACTGCTCCTGAAGCTGAAGTGCTTCTGAAGTGATGACGTCATCAGAAGCAGAAGGTCATCAGAAGCAAAAGTTTTCATCAGAAGCAATATCTTCACCAGAAGCTACGTTTGATCCTTTAATCAAACTGAAGATTCAAAGTAGCTGATTCTCAATTCAGTCTTATCCAAGAAGAACGAAGAATTGAAAGGGAGGTATCAACGGATATATGGATAGCACTGAGCACTTGTCTCTCGTTAATAGAATTGACAAAGTACAAGTGTACAACCACTACCTCCACTACTCTGTTTTCTGTCTACGCTACAAGACAAAACAACAGCCATGCCTGCAGAATTTGTACACTCAAGATGGGAATGAATTTGAAGCTTATTCTTCAAAGGACTACACCCAAATCAGGCAAAGGATCACTGGTGGATAATCAAAGGATTTCAAACGACTCTTTAGACGTGCTGATTATCTCAACGTCTCTTTCACGCCTCTATATAAAGGAGTGAAGACTTGAAGATTTTAAAAAGAGATACATAAGTTCAAAAGCGCCAAAACTCTGTCAATTTGATTCTACAAAGCACACTGAATTTCTGCACTGATTTGATACATCTTAGAAATTCAAAGTCTATAGTCTTTACTGTATTGTATTGTGAACACCACTGATTGTATATCAAGTGTTCAACTCAAACTCAATTCTGTGTATTTTTGTTTGATTAGAAGTCTCTTGCCTGCGTGCTTGAGCATTAGAAGTCTCTTGCTTAGTGCTTGAGCATTGGAAGACTCTTGCGTGTGTTTGAGCATTTTTGTGAAGTCTCATACTTAGAAAGTATTGAGCAGTTGTAATCTTTGTGATTATAGTGAAATCTCCTTGGAAGTGCAAGGGGGACTGTGTAACACCCCGTTTTCCCAACGTGAAAATTTCATTTATTTAATCAGAGTAATTCACCTAAACGGAATGTCACATTCTTTTCTTAAAATCATAAATTGTATAAATAAATATTTATCCTTTAAAATTCAATAACTAAAAAGTCTTTAATACTTCGCAGCGGAAATTATTCAATAGTCAAAACAGTCTTTGGCACTAAAGCCTCTTTACAATTATGTCATAAAAATCCGTTCTAAAAAACATAGTCATAACTCTTCAGAAACAATACGTAAGGAATAGAAAGCAATAACAAATTCCCATCCCGTTACGTATCAGAGCACCTAAAGACACTTGAGCCACCACTCCTACTAATCATTAATACCTGCAAGTTACTCATACGAAGAGCAACATTTTCAAGCAGAAGGGGTGAGATTTCACAAAACAATAATATCAAGCATATAATTCAATAATTATATTTAACAACACAAGTAACTTCATCTATTAGTAATAATACTTCTTTAATAATCCAACCAACTTCTAATTATCATTTACTTCATATTCACCACATTATAACATAATCATATAACACGTATTAACCAAATCATAACATCATAGATCATCACATCATACTCATAGTTCATATATAACATAACAGCATCTTAATTAATTCGTATACAACATAACAACATCATTAATTCATAATAATAATTATTCATCAAACATCTCATTATCATTTCATGAATAAAAGACAACTTATCAACTTAACATAAACATCATCAAGTACATTTAACAACTCATAGATAACATCATGTAATCATCATCACTAATAACTTAAACTACATAATATAATCATCACTTAATAGTAATAATAATTATATACATCATAACATAAACATCTTCTTATAATAATATAACAATAACAACATAGTCATCATTTCATAATAATAATACAACAACATAACATAATATTCACTTAATAATAATTAATCATATATGTAACAACATGTTCATCACTTTATAATAATTAAGTAACAACGTATTCATCATCTTATGAAAACATAACAACAACATATTCATCATTTTATATTAATATAACAACATGTACTAACACTATAATCAACATCATAAATCATCAACATAAACATCTTAAACATAATCATCTTAAACAATAGCATAACAACTTAACAATATCATAATCAATATCTTAAACAACGTAGCAACATAACAGTATCATAATCAACATGTTAAACAACATAGCAACATAACAATATCATAATCAATATCTTAAACAACGTAGCAACATAACAATATCATAATCAACATGTTAAACAACATAGCAATATTTTAGTCAACATCATATAATTCACATCGTATAATCTTCGTAGGTACTTCTTTAACAACACATGGGTAGAACACAACTCGACAAACTCATGGATGATAATTCATCGACAACTTAACAACTCATGGATGATAATTCATCAACAACGACCTTGACTCAACATATGCGACAATGCAACTTAGACACTTATATGCATGTGGTACCAATCGTCATCATAAGTATTAATATACTTTTATCGTGCGGAGGACAAAGCTCCTAAAACGTGCGGAGGACAAAGCTCCTAATCGTGGTGAGGACAAAGCTCAATGAAATGCTATGCATGGACTCTTAACAACAAGACACCGTAATCATCGTAATCAACATATCATCATGCATCCAATAATTTGGAGCTAAACGTCATCATTTCATAATATATATATAGACATCATGCACTTAGTTAAATAACAGCAGTAGCACAGTCAAATCACACAACAATAGAGAGATATCAATATATCAATTGCAATTCACAACATAACAATATTAATGTGAAGCATCAACAACTTAAACATCAAACATCTTCCACATAAGGCATATAAATATTTCACATAACCAACAACAGCAACATAGGCGACACATAAACATCTCAGGATATAACAATATCAAATGATAATCAACAACAACTCATGCAACTTAATTAAATAACAATAGCAGCATAATCAGATCATATCAACAACTTAATATCAATTCATTTTCAACAACTTCCTAATCATTCAATAATAATTCAAGTAATGCAATCAATCAATAAATCACATTATAAACACTTAGCATTTCAATATAGCTTCACAAATAACAGTTAACATCTTAGATAGGTCTCATTAGTACCTAAAGTTCCATTCCTAATCCAATCAAACGACTCAGGTCTCAAATTCCTCAAAAGCACTCAATTCTGGATGTGCTCGCGAGGCGAGAGTTCTTACTCGCCATGGCGAGTACCACTCATCTCCCAAACTAGTGTTGTTCTGGGTTCAATCTGATCTTACATTCAATCCTAATTAATACTAGGTATGTTCAGGCACTCTAAGGCATCCAAGGTCCAACTAAAAAGGTCGAAACACAAAATATGACATGCTCTCTGCCTGAGCTCGCGAGGCGAGGAAGGGTTGTTCGCCGTGGCGAGCGATGCCAGAAACGCTCGCGAGGCGAAAGGAAAGGGCTCGCGAGGCGAGCGATGAAGATCATCACTCGCGAGGCGAGGTTCATAGCTCGCCGTGGCGAGCGATGAATGTCGCTACGGCCAGGCTTCCTATTTTCACAAAAACTCGACGATTCACATGGATCTAAGCTTGTTCTTGATTCCAAAGTTCGTCCTAAACATTATCTAAGGTCTAGGAACACTTTTTACAGCAATCTAATCAATTCCTACCGTTTAATCATCAATTCTAAGGTTTTGACCTAGTTTTCGTTTTCTCCAATTCAATCCTTTCTCAAGGTTTTAGGCCTAATTTCGATTCCTTAATTCATCTTAATCATTATCTAGGGTCTAAGGACAGTTCCTACATCTTTTTAACAAGTTTCCACCGTTCATTCATTAATTCTAGAATTTTAACCTACTTTTCAATTCCTCAAAAACTCATCCTACATCATGTTAAACCTAACCATTGATTCACATACTTAATAGAATTGCAAAGTTAGTCTCACCCTTACCTTAATTTGCAGAAATCGCAGCCCCTCTAGGTCTCTCCCTCTTCTCTTGACTTTTTCTCCCTTTTCTCCAAAAGCAGTCGTAGTACGTTTTGTTTTTCTAAACTAGGTCTCTCCTATTTATATAAATCTTTAACCTACTTATTTTTCTCTTAAATCCAAATATTAATATTCTATTCTAATATATACATATATATATATATATATATATATATATATATATATAAAATATTTCTATAACAATAATAAATAACAAATATATCTCTATAACATATATATATTTCCATAACAAATCATTTATATTTCCATAGCAAATGACATATATTTCTACAACAAATCATGTATATATTTTTATAACAAATGACATATATTTCTGAACCAAATAACATATATACATTTCTAAATCAAATAGCATATATATTTCTAAATCAAATGACATGTATTATATTCCTAAATCAAATAACATTTATATTATACTAATAAATATCAACATATAACATAACAAAATATCACTCATCAAAATAAATCATATAAATCACACAAATCATATAAGTATATTCTAAACTTATTTAAAATAATCAAATAATTAGAGAGGGCGTTACAACTCTCCCCCCCTTAAAAGAATTTCGTCCTCGAAATTCAAGCACGCAAGAAATAAATTCAATCATTGCATAACCATACTAAACCATATATAGTTAAATAGAAACATCAACAAAACATGCAAACCACATCAAAGTTAGTCAATCAAACATGATCACATAATAAACATAACTATTAATCAGAAACACAACAACAACTAAACAAATAGCATAAAGACAGTAATATAACTATTACTAAAACTCGACACGACTCTTCTAATTGGCCGGACAGACCGACCAGCTCTGATACCAATTGTAACACCCCGTTTTCCCAACGTGAAAATTTCATTTATTTAATCAGAGTAATTCACCTAAACGGAATGTCACATTCTTTTCTTAAAATCATAAATTGTATAAATAAATATTTATCCTTTAAAATTCAATAACTAAAAAGTCTTTAATACTTCGCAGCGGAAATTATTCAATAGTCAAAACAGTCTTTGGCACTAAAGCCTCTTTACAATTATGTCATAAAAATCCGTTCTAAAAAACATAGTCATAACTCTTCAGAAACAATACGTAAGGAATAGAAAGCAATAACAAATTCCCATCCCGTTACGTATCAGAGCACCTAAAGACACTTGAGCCACCACTCCTACTAATCATTAATACCTGCAAGTTACTCATACGAAGAGCAACATTTTCAAGCAGAAGGGGTGAGATTTCACAAAACAATAATATCAAGCATATAATTCAATAATTATATTTAACAACACAAGTAACTTCATCTATTAGTAATAATACTTCTTTAATAATCCAACCAACTTCTAATTATCATTTACTTCATATTCACCACATTATAACATAATCATATAACACGTATTAACCAAATCATAACATCATAGATCATCACATCATACTCATAGTTCATATATAACATAACAGCATCTTAATTAATTCGTATACAACATAACAACATCATTAATTCATAATAATAATTATTCATCAAACATCTCATTATCATTTCATGAATAAAAGACAACTTATCAACTTAACATAAACATCATCAAGTACATTTAACAACTCATAGATAACATCATGTAATCATCATCACTAATAACTTAAACTACATAATATAATCATCACTTAATAGTAATAATAATTATATACATCATAACATAAACATCTTCTTATAATAATATAACAATAACAACATAGTCATCATTTCATAATAATAATACAACAACATAACATAATATTCACTTAATAATAATTAATCATATATGTAACAACATGTTCATCACTTTATAATAATTAAGTAACAACGTATTCATCATCTTATGAAAACATAACAACAACATATTCATCATTTTATATTAATATAACAACATGTACTAACACTATAATCAACATCATAAATCATCAACATAAACATCTTAAACATAATCATCTTAAACAATAGCATAACAACTTAACAATATCATAATCAATATCTTAAACAACGTAGCAACATAACAGTATCATAATCAACATGTTAAACAACATAGCAACATAACAATATCATAATCAATATCTTAAACAACGTAGCAACATAACAATATCATAATCAACATGTTAAACAACATAGCAATATTTTAGTCAACATCATATAATTCACATCGTATAATCTTCGTAGGTACTTCTTTAACAACACATGGGTAGAACACAACTCGACAAACTCATGGATGATAATTCATCGACAACTTAACAACTCATGGATGATAATTCATCAACAACGACCTTGACTCAACATATGCGACAATGCAACTTAGACACTTATATGCATGTGGTACCAATCGTCATCATAAGTATTAATATACTTTTATCGTGCGGAGGACAAAGCTCCTAAAACGTGCGGAGGACAAAGCTCCTAATCGTGGTGAGGACAAAGCTCAATGAAATGCTATGCATGGACTCTTAACAACAAGACACCGTAATCATCGTAATCAACATATCATCATGCATCCAATAATTTGGAGCTAAACGTCATCATTTCATAATATATATATAGACATCATGCACTTAGTTAAATAACAGCAGTAGCACAGTCAAATCACACAACAATAGAGAGATATCAATATATCAATTGCAATTCACAACATAACAATATTAATGTGAAGCATCAACAACTTAAACATCAAACATCTTCCACATAAGGCATATAAATATTTCACATAACCAACAACAGCAACATAGGCGACACATAAACATCTCAGGATATAACAATATCAAATGATAATCAACAACAACTCATGCAACTTAATTAAATAACAATAGCAGCATAATCAGATCATATCAACAACTTAATATCAATTCATTTTCAACAACTTCCTAATCATTCAATAATAATTCAAGTAATGCAATCAATCAATAAATCACATTATAAACACTTAGCATTTCAATATAGCTTCACAAATAACAGTTAACATCTTAGATAGGTCTCATTAGTACCTAAAGTTCCATTCCTAATCCAATCAAACGACTCAGGTCTCAAATTCCTCAAAAGCACTCAATTCTGGATGTGCTCGCGAGGCGAGAGTTCTTACTCGCCATGGCGAGTACCACTCATCTCCCAAACTAGTGTTGTTCTGGGTTCAATCTGATCTTACATTCAATCCTAATTAATACTAGGTATGTTCAGGCACTCTAAGGCATCCAAGGTCCAACTAAAAAGGTCGAAACACAAAATATGACATGCTCTCTGCCTGAGCTCGCGAGGCGAGGAAGGGTTGTTCGCCGTGGCGAGCGATGCCAGAAACGCTCGCGAGGCGAAAGGAAAGGGCTCGCGAGGCGAGCGATGAAGATCATCACTCGCGAGGCGAGGTTCATAGCTCGCCGTGGCGAGCGATGAATGTCGCTACGGCCAGGCTTCCTATTTTCACAAAAACTCGACGATTCACATGGATCTAAGCTTGTTCTTGATTCCAAAGTTCGTCCTAAACATTATCTAAGGTCTAGGAACACTTTTTACAGCAATCTAATCAATTCCTACCGTTTAATCATCAATTCTAAGGTTTTGACCTAGTTTTCGTTTTCTCCAATTCAATCCTTTCTCAAGGTTTTAGGCCTAATTTCGATTCCTTAATTCATCTTAATCATTATCTAGGGTCTAAGGACAGTTCCTACATCTTTTTAACAAGTTTCCACCGTTCATTCATTAATTCTAGAATTTTAACCTACTTTTCAATTCCTCAAAAACTCATCCTACATCATGTTAAACCTAACCATTGATTCACATACTTAATAGAATTGCAAAGTTAGTCTCACCCTTACCTTAATTTGCAGAAATCGCAGCCCCTCTAGGTCTCTCCCTCTTCTCTTGACTTTTTCTCCCTTTTCTCCAAAAGCAGTCGTAGTACGTTTTGTTTTTCTAAACTAGGTCTCTCCTATTTATATAAATCTTTAACCTACTTATTTTTCTCTTAAATCCAAATATTAATATTCTATTCTAATATATACATATATATATATATATATATATATATATATATATATAAAATATTTCTATAACAATAATAAATAACAAATATATCTCTATAACATATATATATTTCCATAACAAATCATTTATATTTCCATAGCAAATGACATATATTTCTACAACAAATCATGTATATATTTTTATAACAAATGACATATATTTCTGAACCAAATAACATATATACATTTCTAAATCAAATAGCATATATATTTCTAAATCAAATGACATGTATTATATTCCTAAATCAAATAACATTTATATTATACTAATAAATATCAACATATAACATAACAAAATATCACTCATCAAAATAAATCATATAAATCACACAAATCATATAAGTATATTCTAAACTTATTTAAAATAATCAAATAATTAGAGAGGGCGTTACAGACTGGACTACTTCCGTGTTGTGGAAGGAACCAGGATAACTGCTTGTGTCTTTGTCTTTCTTTTCTCTGCTCTGCTCTTTTCCGCTGCAATCTGTCTCTGATCATTTCATCAGAAGCAATCAAACTGCTTCTGAAGTTTTATCAGAAGAAGTATTTTTTTAAGAGAAAAAGAAAACACAATTCAACCCCCCCCCCCCCCCCCCCCCCCCCCCCTTCTTGTGTTTTTCACCTTCAACATCATGACCAAACATTTTTAAACTTTTTACTCAAAAATAAATTCAAGTGTAAAACGTAAAAGAATCGATATACAACAATTGAGTTCACTCACCTCAAAAAAAAAATTTAATTTACATATTATTTATTTTCGAACAAAATTATTAATGAGACAACAGAGATTCGATAACCCCTGTACTTGAAATAATTCACACCTTTATTAAAAGGATAGCTAAAAAAAATTGTTCAAAAAGAAAAATATAGCTAGAAAATAATAAATTTTAAAAAGTTTGTATAACCATTGACCGAATTAAAGACAATTATACAATTCTTACTATGTTTATTAAATAATATGTTATAAGGTATATTCATATTTATAGTAGGAAACTATTATGTTATAAGGTTATATTCATATTTATAGTAGGAAACAATATTATTATTTAAATACTTTTTGACTGCAATATTGTTCATATTTACTACCAACACTATATTTTAAGATATTGCATGGTTTCCTTCATATCAATATATAGCGCATAGTTGAGTTCACTTTTCACATCACAAAAATAAAAATTGTAAGTGTACTCACACATTATTCACAAACAAGTTCTAACTCTAATAACAGAGTTTCAATCAACCTTCTTCTTGGTATAACATACTCCCTGACTAAGAAGATAGCTAGGGATAATGTATTTTTAATTTAAATTAGTTCAAATTTACTTATTACTAATTTTTTATTTTTTATGTGTTGCTTGTTTTTTCTTCTTCAGATTTTTCATCCAAAAAATCTCATGGCTTTCACTACGTCAACCCTAGCTGAAAAGAAGAACAAGGTTTTGTTTATATTGGGTGCAACAGGAACTGGGAAAACTAAACTTTCCATCAACTTGGGCCCTCATTACCCCGCTGAAATTATCAACTCGGACAAGATTCAAGTCTATAAGGGTCTTGATATCGTCACAAATAAGGTACCGGAATCTGAACGCTGCTCGATTCTGTAACACCCCGTTTTCCCAACGTGAAAATTTCATTTATTTAATCAGAGTAATTCACCTAAACGGAATGTCACATTCTTTTCATAAAATCATAAACTGTATAAATAACTATTTATCCTTTAAAATTCAATAACTAAAAAGTCTTTAATACTTCGCAGCGGAAATTATTCAATAATCAAAACAGTCTTTGGCACTAAAGCCTCTTTACAATTATGTCATAAAAATCCATTCTAAAAACATAGTCATAACTCTTCAGAAACAATACGTAAGGAATAGAAAGCAATAACAAATTCTCATCCCGTTACGTATCAGAGCACCTAAAGACACTTGAGCCACCACTCCTACTAATCATTAATACCTGCAAGTTACTCATACGAAGAGCAACATTTTCAAGCAGAAGGGGTGAGATTTCACAAAACAATAATATCAAGCATATAATTCAATAATTATATTTAACAACACAAATAACTTCATCTATTAGTAATAATAATTCTTCATGTAATAATTCTTAATAACTCAACCAACTTCTAATTATCATTTAACACATATTAACCAAATGTAACAAACATAGATCATCACATCATAGTCATAGTTCATATATAGCATAACAACATCTTAATCCTAATTCATATACAACATAACAACATCATTAATTCATAATAATAATTATTCATCAAACATCTCATTATCAATTCATTAATAAAAGACAACTTATCAATTTAACCTAAACATCATCAAGTACACTTAACAACTCATAGATATCATCATGTAATCATCATCACTAATAACTTTAAAACAACACAATATAATCATCTCTTATTAATAGTAATAATTATCTACATCATAACATAAACATCTTCTTATAATAATATAACAACAACGTAACATGATATTCACTTAATAATAATAATAATTATATATACATCATCTCTTCATAATATAATAATATAACAACAACATATTCATCTTCTTATATTAATATAACAACAATGTATTCATCATCTTATGAAAATATAATCAACACATACTAACACCAAAATCAACATCATAAATCTTCAACATAAACATCTTAAACAATATCATCTTAAACATCATAGCATCTTTGATAAACAATTACCAAGTAATCACAACATTCGATCATCATCAATAACATAACATAATATTCACTTAATAATATTAATCATATATAGAACAACATATTCATCACTTAATAGTAACAATTATACACAACATCATAACAACTTAACAATATCATAATCATTATCTTAAACAACATAGCAACGTAACAATATCATAATTAATATCTTAAACAACGTAGCAACATAACAATATCATAATCAACATGTTAAACAACATAGCAACATAATAATATCATAATCAATATGTTAAACAACATAGCAACATAACAATATCATATAATTCACATCATAAACATCGTGTAATCTTCGTAGGTACTTCTTTAACAACACATAGGTAGAAGAAGACTCGACAACTCATAGATGATAATTCATCGACAACTTAACAACTCATGGATGATAATTCATCAACAACGACCTTGACTCGACAAATGCGACAATGCAACTTAGACACTTATATGCATGTGGTACCAATCGTCATCATAAGTATTAATATACTTTTATCGTGCGGAGGACAAAGCTCCTAAAATGTGCGGAGGACAAAGCTCCTAATCGTGGTGAGGACAAAGCTCAATGAAATGCTATGCATGGACTCTTAACAACAAAACACCGTAATCATCGTAATCAACATATCATCATGCATCCAATAATTTGGAGCTAAACGTCATCATTTCATAATATATATATAGACATCATGCACTTAGTTAAATAACAGCAGTAGCACAGTCAAGTCACACAACAATAGAGAGATATCAATATATCAATTGCAATTCACAACATAACAATATTAATGTGAAGCATCAACAACTTAAACATCAAACATCTTCCACATAAGGCATATAAATATTTCACATAACCAACAACAGCAACATAGGCGACACATAAACATCTCAGGATATAACAATATCAAATGATAATCAACAACAACTCATGTAACTTAGTTAAATAACAATAGCAGCATAATCAGATTATATCAACAGCTTAATATCAATTCATTTTCAACAACTTCCTGATCATTCAATAATAATTCAAGTAATGCAATCAATCAATAAATCACATTATAAACACTTAACATTTCAATATAGCTTCACAATTCACAATCATTATCTTTAATAAGTCACACTATGTACCTAAAGTTCATTTCTAACCAATCCAAGCAACTCAAGTCTCACAATGCACTAAAAACACTTAATTCTGGAAGTGCTCGCGAGGCGAGAGCATCTGCTCGCCGTGGCGAGTACAAGCCAACTTTCCAACTAAGGTTGTTCTAGGTTCAATCTCGTTCTAAATCATTCTCTAATCAATAGTAGGCACCTAAAGGTACTCAAAGGCATCTAAGGTTCAACTCAAAAGGTCGAAACACAAAATCTAACATGCTCTCTGCCTTAGCTCGCTATGGCGAGTAAGGTTGCTCGCAATGGCGAGCAATACCAAAACACTCGCGAGGCGAAGGGGAAGGCTCGCGTGGCGAGCGATGAAGATCATCACTCGCGAGGCGAGGATCATAGCTCGCCGTGGCGAGCGATGAATCTAGGCTCGGACATGATGCACTTTCTACACGAAAATCATCATCTAACAAGGTTCAAAGCCTAATTTCAATTCCAGAATTCATCTAAATCATTATCTAAGGTCTAAGGACAGTTTCTACATCTTTTTAACAAGTTTCCACCGTTTAATCATCAATTCTATCAATTTGACCTAATTTCCGATTCTTCTTAAACTCATCCTAATTCATGTTAAACTTAACCATTGATTCACATACTTAATAGAATTGCAAAGTTAGTCTCACCCTTACCTTATAATCAGGAAATCGCAGCCCCTCTAGGTCTCTCCCTCTTCTCTTGGCTTTTTCTCCCTTTTTCCAAAACTGGTTGTACGTACGTTATGTTTTTCTAAACTAGGTCTCTCCTATTTATATAAATCTTTAACCTACTTATTTTTCTCTTAAATCCAAATATTAATATTCTATTCTAACATATACATATATATAAAATATTTCTATAACAATAATAAATAACAAATATATCTCTATAATATATATATATTTCCATAGCAAATGACATATATTTCTACAACAAATCATACATATTTCTATAACAGATTATATATATTTCTACAACAAATCATACATATTTCTACAATAAATAACATTTATTTCTATAACAAATAACATTTATTTCTATAACAAATCACATTTATTTCTGCAACAAATCATATATATTTCTAAATCAAATAACATATATATTTCTAAATCAAATAGCATATATATTTCTAAATCAAATAGCATTTATATTTTTAAATCAAATAACATATATACATTAAATCAAATGACATATATTATACTAATAAATACCAACCTATAACATATCAAAATATCACTCATCAAAATAAATCATATAAATCATACAAATCATATAAGTATATTCTAAACTCATTTAAAATAATCAAATAATTAGAGAGGGCGTTACAGATTCCGCATCACATATTAGGCATCATCAATGATCCTGAATATGACTTTACTATGTATGATTTCTGCAACCACGTGGTTGAATCCCTAGATCTCATAATTGGCAATGGACACCTACCTATTATTGTAGGAGGGTCCAATTCTTATCTAAAAAAATTAGTTGAGGACCCAGCCATTTCATTTCTTTCAAAATATGAATGTTGTTTCATTTGGGTAGACGTGTCTTTGCCTACTCTATATCAATATGTAGGAAAAAGAGTTGATGAAATGGTTCAGACAGGGATGATTGATGAGATTCGAGAATATTTTGTACCTGGGGCAGACAACACAAAGGGAATTAGAAGGGCTATTGGGGTTCCTGAGCTTGATTCTTTTTTTGCGATTGAAAAGAAAAGTGGCATTGATGATGCTATAAAGGAAAATATACTGAAGGAAGCTATTGAAAAAACCAAACAGAACACTTGCATACTAGCTAAAAATCAACTCTCGAAGATCCAGAACATGGCTCATATGCTTGGATCGATGGTGTACAAAATTGATTCTACGGAAGTCTTTGAGACCCTTTTAAGGGGAGAAGATTATAAACACTTGCATCAAGAGATTGTGATTAAGCCAAGCAAGGAGATAGTGAAGAGATTCCTAGAGGAGACGACTGATGGATTTAGATATGAAAAATATTCAAATGAAAATGGGAAACATGCACCCAATGGTGTTTGAAACTTTGGGGAAAAAATTATATAAAAAGAATTTTGTTTATTTTCATTTGGGTATACGAATTAGTTTTCGTGCTAAGAGGAACTTGGTTGTCTTCCCCTCAAAATAAAAATAAAAATTTGTTGTCTTATTTTCCCGTGAGAATAATTTTAAGGTGGGTTGGGTTTTAAGGATGTTGTTGTCTTTTTGTATTTGATAATACAAAAAATAAAATAAAATGTAAAATTAGTTGAATTTTTACAAATAAATAAGAGATGCTTTTTTCTTATGAACTATATACTTGATTTGTAATTTTCTGTCTTGGTTGTTATTTTTCATCTTGTAATGAATAACATTAACTTTTGCGTCAATAAATTCAAACAACAAGACTTAAAAGATTAACAAGAGCTTTAATATATGGTACGCTCACAAATTAAGATGCACTCGTACTTTTGTTTTTTAAATCAACAAAATAACGACAATTTTCATAAAATAAAATGTTCTTTTTAAATTTTTATACTTTAAAAAATATCATTTCATAAGAAAAAACATTATTTCACTGTTTATAGAATCAAACTAAATTTTTTATATTTTATCTAAACAATAATCAATATTCTCTAGTATGAGTAATAAAAATTCAATGAAATTCCTCTCAAATTAAAATAAATTTTATTTCACAAATATTATGGTAAATGATATTTAGTTTTTTTTAGGGAAGTAAATTATATTTAGTTATTGTATAATTGTAATTGATATAAAATAATATTAAAAAAAACTCATTTAACTATTAAATTAAATACTAGATACGTACCGGTACATATTAAATATCTTAAGGTGCGTTTGATATGTTAAAAGATAAAGGACATAACAAAACAACTCAACTTAGGGCAAATGACATGACAAAAACTGGAATATTTATCACTCACTAAATCACAACATAACTTTAAAAAAAGAAAAGTAACATGTAGCTACGGCCATCCCTGAACTTTTGCCCATGGCATGGGCATGAGCAGTCTCAAGTACAAGTTGTCAAGTACAAGTTGTCTAAAATACTAAAATAGTTTTTTATTTTTGTCCAGAAAATAGTTTGTTCTGTCTTGTGTTGTACTGTTATATTTTATGCTGTTATGTTATGTACATATTTTTTAGCATATCAAACGCATCATAAATGTACTATAGAAATTACTTTTTTTTTTATTAAAGAAAGTAGAAATTACCATGTAAACCCAAAATATAAACTTTTTTCGTAAACAAATATATAAGTAACATTAATATAATTTATTTAAGGGAATTTTTTCAAACATTGAAATGCAATCCAAATGTCCTCGTGAGCTTAGCTCAGTTGGTGAGGACAATACATAATATATGTAAAGTTTGGTGTTCGAACCCCAGACACCATCAAAAAAAGAAATGCAATCCAAATCGAAGGTGAATGTTTTTTTTTTTTTTTTTTTCTATTTTTGAGGGTAAATCGAAGGTGAATGTTATAAAATTGAGTTTTACTTATTGATTTTTTTTTTAATAGATGTAAGTCATCTATATGTAATCGAGTTAGAGCTTGATATTAATTGTTGTTACCATTTTGTGTTCATGGTTTCTATTAAAGTTTGTTAATTTTGTGGAAGTGTCTAAAATTAGTATGTTTTTGAGTCTAATGGAATATGTTAAGACTCTCCCTGCATGATGAATCTATGCAACACGGAAATATTCCAAAGACCTCAATGTGCGGAGCTTTAAGAAGTGTATTAAGAATCCTTTGAAATGCATTGCACGAGAGTTGGCCTCCAAAGTTTGAATTTCCACCCCAATTATTTCTTCATAGTGAGAGTTAATCAAGAGTTATATTAGGTTTAATATTCATAGTGAACTTCATAAATTGAAAATGATCTGATTTAATTCAATAATTGGTTTAGCAATGAAAATGAAAGTTATTTTGACAACGAAAATGATTGGTTGTCAAGCCCTTTAATGTTACAATAGAGGAACTTGATTGTGAATAGGTTGTACGTACACCACCCTCCTTCAGTAGAGAAGGACTCATGAAGGACCACAACAGACGACGACAAATTTGATCCCAAAACATAACATATCTCAACCCAATAGACCCATTTTCCTAGGTCCAGGAGGATCGTCCTCAACTTTTTTTGGAACGAGACGAGTAACTAGAGGGGTAACCTGAGCTCGGTCCATATTTCCGTTATGTCCTTGTCATTCCTTTATTATATTTTTCTTTTCATCGGGTCAGACCTGGCCCAATGCATTATTGTTAGGATGAGTTGTAAGATATAGTCATATTTTGTAGAGCCCTATAAGACAATATGACCAAACATTTTACTCAAAAATAAATTCAAGAGTAAAACGTAAAAGATATACAACAATTGAGTTCACTCATCTCAAACAAAATAATAAATTAATTTACATATTATTTATATACGAACAAAATTATTAATGTGACAATAGAGATTCGATGACCCCTCTACTTGAAATAATTCACACCCTTATTAAAAGGATAGCTAAAAAAACATTGTTCAAAAAAAAAATATAGCTAGAAAATAATAAATTTTAAAAAGTTCGTATGACCATTGATCGAATTAAAGACAATTATACAATTCTTACTCATAAATTTCTTACTATGTTTATTAAATAATGTTATAAGGTTATATTCATATTTATAATAGATAACTATATTATTTTTTAAATACTTTTGACTGCAATATTAATTAATATTTAATAGTTACCCACATAACAATATATTTTACAATTTGACCAAAAATAAAAAGAATATATTTTTTTTAAATTTTTTTCCCTATCTTATCTCTTGAGAAAGACTAAATATTATTTTACCTAATAACAGTTGCTACCAACACTATATTATAAGATATTGCATGGTTTCCTTGATATCAGTATATAGCGCATAGTTGAGTTCATTTTTCTCATCACAAAAATAAAAAGTGTAAGTGTAGTCACACATTATTCACAAACAAGATCTAACTTTAATAACAGAGTTTCAATCAACCCTCTTCTTGGTATAGCATACTCCCTTATTAATAAGATAGCTAGCGATAATGTATTTTCGATTTAAATTAGTTTAAATTTACTTATTACTAATTTTTATTATTTTTTATGTGTTGCTTTTTTTTCTCTTCAGATTTTTCCTCCAAAAAATCTCATGGCTTTCACTACCTCAACCCTAGCTGAAAAGAAGAACAAGGTTTTGTTCATATTGAATGCAATAGGAACTGGGAAAATTAAACTTTTTATCAACTTGGGTACTCATAACCTCGCTGAAATCATCAACTCAGATAAGATCTTTAAATCGAAATTGAATTCTTTGATAAGGAATACATTTTATTCAAAAGAATTTTTTTAAAACAATCAACACAATTCAAACCCTTCTTTTCATATGTTTCCAATACCTTCATTACTTGAGCATTCTTTGTCATTGTTACTTGCTCTTCCATTTTGTCCTATGACCATGAGGCCATTAGTGTTGTGCTTTTCTTATCCTTATTTTTATTCTTTTTCGTTTCTCTTTTAAATTTCTTCATGTTGATCCAACCTCATGAGTTGTTGCTAACGGTTCTACAACTTCCCCGATAGTGTTGCAGTTGCCATGGTTACAATGTTCTTTGAATCACCAAAAACTGTGAATTTTAGCAGACATTAATCCCTAAAAAGACATCTCAACACTTTATTTATCAAATCCTCAGTTGCAATAGTTGTCTTAACTATGAAAAAGTTATACTCTTAATGCTTTGTTATAATCTTTTGCATGTTTTTTTGAGAGCATTATATATAGCACAATTGAGTTCAATCATCTTACATAAAATATTAAGTTAATTCATATACTATTAAATAACAAAGTTCTCACTTTACAAAAGAGTTTAAATAACTAGTCAGATCACCATTAACATTGAAGGTTTACCATGTACTGGTAATATAAGTCATCACCCAATTCACAAACTTGTATGGAAAACCTAACTCAAACATTAGATACTTGATAAAAGGCCATTCAACAGAATCATAGGCCTCCATTTTGGATCTCCTCCATTTCTTCCATTTACAAAGATAAAATCACAATAAATTTAAAAATAATTAATGATAGTGGAACCCACTTGTTGATAGGACAATGTATATTTTGTGTGTATCTCTTTCTAAATGGCAATCTCTATTTATTCTTAAAAATGGAGAGGATCCTAAACTAACTCAAGTGATAGTTATAAAGGGGGAGAGTGAATGTGAAAAATTTTGCACTAAATTTTTCGGTTATATGTAGAGTAATGTTAAGGAATAAATCCAATTATGATGGTAAAAATTACCTGTGAGTTTTCGCAAAATCGAAAAATCATGGGATAGCTAGAATTGTAACCTATTAGAACTTAGATATCATTGATCTACCTACATCCAAGATCAAGCAACAAAGCAAATGTCGGAAACAAAATTTATTAACTTTTTACTATGCATTTTCTTGCCTTTTCATTTTGTTCTTACTTTATGATACATAGATCGTATATTTTCTCAGGAAAGGGGTGACAGCTAAGCAAGCTCACAGATGCAAAAGTGAGGTTTTATAAATAATAATTACTTTATGAATAAAATAAATAATTAAACTATAAAACTGATTAATTAATTATTACAAAGCCACGTCAGGATTATTTTGAAGGGAAAAAGCTATCCTTTACATAGATCAATCCTCTACATATATTATTACTCTACCTGAAAATAAAAGTATTAATCATACATCATGAATCATGATGTCCATATAGATATGGTAATTCTAATTGATGAATGTAAGAAAATTCAAAGTCACCACAATATTAAAATGATAGGTATCAAAATCCAATGTATATGTTAAATACACCAAAATTTATTCTCCATACTAAAGTCACAATAATCACTAAATTAGTTCTTCGTTAACTTCAATCTTCATACCCGTTAGGCTTAATTTAATTGCTCACAAACTTTATAACTAACTGCAAAAAAAAACAAATTAAGATATGCATTAGATGAGGTGAAAAATATCACCACAGCCAAGGTAACTATTGTATGCTTAAAGAAACTTGTCTTACCTCTAGAACATAAATCTATCGAATCATATTTATAGAAAAGCTTTAGGGTGCCACATACACTTGGTTACAATATAATTATGAATTGATCCAAAACTCTTTTAAACCTACTGAATTTTATTTTATATTCATATTTAAACTTTAGGGTGCCAAAATTATATATAAGGTTGTAATTGCACCAACAACTCATTAACAAAAAAGGATAAGGTTGTAATTGCATGTAAATTAGGTAAGGAGTTGTGTTAATATTTCTTTTAGGTAAATAATATTCTATCCTTGTGCATGGCCCCTGCGTAAGGATGATACACACAAATCGAAAAAAATAGTTACTAAACGATTATTTCTGAATTTTTTTCCTAACTACTCTCTTAAAAAAATAGAATACTTTTTTCTTTTGAGTGTAAAAAACATAATACTTTTTATTTACATTTATTTTATACGATTGAGTCAAACAAAAATTTATTACATGCTTTCTCGAGATTATATATAGAACAATTAATGTCATTTTATCTCAACCACAATATTCATTTAATTAACTTATTGTTCAGAAACGAAGTTCTTACTCTGCAAAAAGAGTTTCAATCAACCCTCTTCTTCGCATAAAGTACATCCCTTACTAAGAAGATTACAACGTATAAAGCGTCTTGATTATAACTCAAAATTATTTATTTTAGTTTAATTAATTTTTTATATGTTTTGTTTTTCTTTTCAAACCATACATAAAAAAATACTTCACTTCCTCAACATTAGCCAAAAAGAAGGTTCACGTTCATAATGGATGCAACTGGCACTAGAAAAATAAACTTTCCATCTACGTGGATACTCAAATCCTTTATGAAATCATCAACTTTAACGAAATTCAAGTTTATAAAGATTTTGAGTTGTCACCAACAGGTACGAGAATCTCAACGTTGTGATGTGTACTTGAACAATGTTAAGATTCTCGTACCTGTTGGTGATAACTCAAGATCCTTATAAATTTGAATTTCGTTGGAGTTGATGATTTCATAAAGGAATTGAGTATCGAAGTATATGGATTTTTTTTTTCCAGTGCGAGTTGCATCCATTATGAACGAGGGCCTTCTTTTTGGCTAATGTTGACGAAGCGAACGTCGTGAAGTATTTTTGATGTAAAATTTGAAAAGAAAAAAAAAACATATAAAAATTAATTAAACTAAAATAACTAATTTTGAGTTATGATCCAAATGCTTTATACCTTGTAATCTTCTTAGTAAAGGATATACTTTATGCGAAGAAAATGGTTGATTGAAACTTTGTTGTAGAATGAGAGCTTCGTTTTTGAACAATATGTTCATCAACTAAATATTGTGGTTGAGATAAAATGACCTCAATTGTTCTATATATAATGTTCTCGAGAAAGCATGCAATAAATTTTTGTTTGACTCATTCGTATAAAATAAATGTAAATAAAAAGTATTATGTTTTTTCCGGTCAAAAGAAAAAAAGTATTCTATTGTTTTAAGAGAGTCGTTAGGAAAAAAAATACATAAATAATCATTTAATAACTATTTTTTTCTCAATTTTTGCGTGTCATTCTTGCGCAGGGACCATGCGCAAGATAGCCTATTATTTACCTAATTTACATGTAATTACAACCTTATCTTCTTCCTATTTTTTAAACGAGTTATTGATACAATTACAACCTTATCTATAATTATGTATGTGGCACCCTAAAGCTTAAATATAAATATAAAATAAAATTTAGTTAGATGTATATGCTCTGTGGTTTGTCTCAGTTTTGAGACAAAAACTATTCTATCGAAAGATTAAAATTTAACAAAGATTAAACTGCATGAGTTCACTTATCCAAATTGAAATTTTGAATTTTTAAATTATTGGCTTAATTACATTTTTGGTCCTCTAACTATTTAGTTGATATCGGATTGGTCCTCTAACTAAAAATTGATTTATTTTGGTCCTCTAAGTTTCTCACCGTTACTACATTTACTCTTTTCTGTTAGTTTTATTCAAATAAACGTTAGGGTTTGTGTTATATGGGTACCTGACCTCCTATTTCACACATATATATGAACCATAACAGTTACCAATAATACCCGTCACTATTTAATCATAATAGGAATAGGACCACAATGATGCTAATAAATAAAGTTAGAGGACCCACATAACACAAACTCTAACGTTTATTTGAATAAAACTAACAGAAAGGACTAAATGTAGTAACGTGAGAAACTTAGAGGACCGAAATAAATCAATTTTTAGTTAGAGGACCAATCCGATACCAACTAAATAGTTAGAGGACCAAAAAGGTAATTTAGTCTAAATTATTTTAATACTTATATAATAAAACTATGTTGTGAATTCCGAATCAAAACTCACATCAATACAAACTATGATGTGTGGAGCAAAGGAAAGTGGTAACTAATATCAAAGTAAACACAAGCAATAACAACAATAATAACACCTAGATCTAATCTAGGAATCAAAATGAAAAACACAAAACCACAAGCAAAAGATAAAGGGAGAAGAGAAACAAACACACCAAAGATTGTTGACTCAATTCGGTCAAACTTGACCTAATATGGGGGAGAGATTGATCTCTCCAATCCACTATCAATGAGTTCTTACAAAGAGATACAAATGGGTTATAAGAAATTAGCTTCAACAAGCTCACAAAGAACAACCCTAATTTCTATCCATTTTCTCAATCTCACAAATGAACAAGACACTCAATGATTTTCACTCACCCAAGTTGTTTACAATGTTTCCCAACCCAAGAGAACTCTAATCAAAGACCCTCAACCCTAAAGTTACTTCCTTTGATTTCCCAAGTTTCTCTCTCTTCAACCTCTTCTTCAAAATCTGCACAGAAACACTTATATAACAGTATTCAGCTGTCAAAATCGTGTCACGTTTTGCCAATACGTGACACGTTTGGTGCGTACGACCCAAGGTACGACCAACCTTATCCTGAAAATTTGCCCATCAGGCCGAAAATCGTGTCACGATTGGACACCATGCAAAATATGCTATTGGCATTGCGAAATCGTGACACGCTTGCTAAATCGTGTCACGATTGTGTTTTTCCTCACAATCACAAATAGAAGGCACTTTACAACAACCAGATCAAACCGATCGTTTCTTGTTCAAAGTGGACCAAACACATCCTAAAGTTTCTATTTGACCTATCATAGGTTTCAAATCATTTACATATTGTAATTTTGTTTGACCATAAACTCGACCACGAATACGACCCCTGCAGATTCAGTCCACAACTTAAGCATTGTTTATCAATGTAGGTAGTAGGGTACTCAATTTCCTTTTAATTGAGTCATGCTCATTAGAGAAAAATATATAAATATTTCATTGTACTCGTCAATATAGTAAAAACATGTCATGAGGTATTATTTATAGCTAATATGCATGGTAATCATTGAAAGAAAAACATGACATGAGGTTGTCCCCACTTGAAAAATATACAACAACAACAAACATCCAAATGTCCAGCATTTCAATAATCATGAATGTCAAAATCAATGTATGATATAATGATAGAAAGACAATAGCAGTAGCAAAATGAATGTCAATACCTAATTCTCAATATAATTAATGATTTTATTCTTTCTGATGGTGCTTTGTTATTCTTTTACTTCTGCTTTGTAGCTAACAATTAAGTTGTGTTTCTAGAAAGAAATGCTTACAGGTTCAGCGGGAGAAGATATTCCATCTATTTTTTTTTACTTGATTTCGAAGTTCAACGGAACAATAATTTTTATTGTCAATAATTACCATCAATCCAAACGGGTAGAGATTTGCTTCCTTTTCTTTTTGTCTTGGTCGGGATTTGAACCCCAAACCTTACATATGTTTATATATTATCCCTATCAACTGAGTTAAGCTCACGGGAACAGAAATTTGCTTCTCTTCGTTAAGCGGTTAAGGGTTTGATTTACATATAGAGAAATTTAGTTGAGGAGGGAAAATCCTTAGCTTCACAATCCTCTATCCTTGTCCCACCAACCCCCTCCCGTATTTTATTGAATGAATCTTACACGAGTCTCCCATTTTAAAAAAGGAGAATGTTAAACCGTACCTTTAAATATTGGTTAACAATCAAAACAAGTAACTTTTTATAAAAAGTAAAATGTTGTGTAATTATTACTTCATTAAAAGTCAAAATTTATAATTTCAAAACAAATTTTCTATTTATAGTTTCCTCAATCATTGCTCTGAGACACTAGTTAACGAGACTCTTTAAAAAATGATATAAGAGTCATGTTCAAATAAAAAATTGAATGTTAAACATATGTTCTAATTATATATTATTCGAGTTTAATGATGGTGTATTGACGGTTCAAATCAATTTTGTACAAAGAATTAATTAAAACATTTAAAATTGACATATAAAATAAATACATTAATCGATGACAATTTTAAATATTTTAATTAGTTGCATGTGCGGAATTGTTTTAACTATCAATTCACTCCCATTAAACTCGTATCATTTAGTCAAAATCACATGTTAACATTCCTCGTTAACAAGTGTCCCAGTAACATTGCTTAAAGAACCCACAAAAAATAATTATGTTTTGAAAATATAAGTCAAACACTTGTTAAAGTCATAACCATACAATTTTCAATGTTGCTTAAACAATATTTTTAAGGCACTTATTAACATTTTCCTTAAAAAAAAAAAAACATATTTCTCAAGAATCATTAAAAAAAACATTCTTACAAAAAAAACCACTAAAAAAACACATTCCTAAACAAACAAACAAAATCACAAATTAATATTATTGTATTTGTGATTTTGACTCTTTAGAATTCCATCGGCAGCATAGAATCATCAGCAACTCCGACCAAACTACGAAACCCAACAAAACGGTTTGTCTCTCATCGTTTTCGGTAACTTCTGTTTTTCTTTTTTGTCTGATGCTAATGATTAATAATGATTAATGAATGAATTGTTAAATGTAAGAGGTTAGGTTATGTAAATAAATAAGTTTTTATTTTAATTTATAAGATTTTATCAGTGAAATAATACATAAAAATGTATTTATTTAGGTAAGTTGTTTTTGTATAAGCTTTAAAATGATAATCCAGTCATCATAAGCATGGGTCACTTGGTTTGGATAATGCATGGTTCGAAACTGCCACCACCAAAAAAAAAAATGCTAATCCAAACGGGCTAATGATTTTTAAACGCAGAAGCTATTAACTCTATCTTCAAGTTAGAATCAATTCTTGAGCAACCAAAACAAGGCTCCTCCAACCGTGGAACCAAACGGAGGCTATACTGTAGAAGAATTTGAACCTGTGTTATCAAATGGCAGCCATGGCGCTGTCATATTAAAGAGAGTTAGGAAAAAAAAAAATCAGGTGTAAAAATCGCGCTTAGACTTAAAAGCTACTAATTGCTAGCCTCAGGTTAGAATCAATTCCGGATGCAAAATCAACTTTGCTCGAGAGTCATCAAACATGTTAAAATCAATTTGATACCTCTAGAATCATATGCTTTGAGTTGTCAAATAGTGTCTATACTGTAGAAGAATTTGAACCGTTGACTAGGGGCCACGGTGACTCCATGTTGGAATGGCGTGGTATGTTTTTTGACGACCGCAATAGGCAATTTGAAAAGGGATGTTTGCCATGATGATGCATTGCCGTGTTTATATGGTGGGTTTTTGGCCTTCTGCCATTGACAGCACTGATTTGATTGAAGAAAAAAAAACACTATATTGTGATCCATGATTGACAACAGTAGTTTATATTGGACATTTGTACTTGCTCGTTTGATGCAATAGTAATATATTCAACTTATAGCATTCACTGCTCTTATGATGTATGTATTGGACTTCTTGGTACGTATATCAGCCTTGTCAAATAGCAAGTGCAACGTTGCGAAATTTGAACAAATTGCTATTGTTTCAAGGTATGCTATTTAGTTCTAAGTGTTGTCAAATAGCAACTATAACAGCGACGTGCCACTATAGCATAGAGGAATTTAAAGGTTTCAATGAATTGATATTATTCTGCATTACACTTTTTGTACTAACTGTTGTCGAATTGTGGCTATAGGCCTATAGCACTGTAGTGTAATTTGAACAAACCTATATTTTCTTGAATTTGTTGTTGACAAGAGTGGTTTATATTGGACATTTGGACTTGTTAGTTTCATGCCCCTTTATGCAGTAGCAATACACTCATCTTTCAACATTTGATGTGTTTACTGCCAAACATTCTATGCAGAATTTTAAATGGAACGCTGGAGTAGAGTTTTGAGAGTCCCGTTGCTTTCTAACAGCGAGACATTCCTTAGAGTTGGTGCATCTCTTTGCCTTTCTTCTGAAATAGGAACTTTGAGTGTAAGTTAGTACCAGTTTATGAAAAAAAATCCAAAAGCTTATAGTCTATATAGAATTTTCATTTCACTTTATGAAAAAATGAAACAGTTTTCTTACCTGATATTGTTCTGATTTGTTACAGGTGCCTATAGCAAATGCAATCTTTTTCTGTGGTGATCGAGTTGAAAGGACCAGTAACCCAGTGATTGAGAAACTTTCAGATTTACAGAAACTATCTGAAATTATCGTGTCCAAATTTGGTCCTTTCATAAATGCTTGGGTTATTGAAGCTTCTGTTTTCAATGGACCGTTTGCTGTCTATAAGGACTTTATACCATCTGTGAATCAATATGGAGAGCCAAGGTCGTACCATCCAACTGGATTCCCGGCATCTACATCAACCGTCTCACTTCTATCTAATTGCCTTCAAGAAGTAAGAAATTGTTCTTCACATTCTTATATGCTACAAATTCCTGCCTTAAAATTTTCTATGATTATGCTACTTTTGATAGTTTAAAATCTAAACCGTTGTTAATTTTCATGTCCTAAAGCTTTTTTTTATTTGGTTTTGATATTTTATACGAAAGTGTTGTTACATAGCGGCGCTATGGTGCAGAGAAATTTGAACAAATCCCCATTGTTCCGCGATACACTATTTAGTACAAAATGTTGTCAAGTAGTGCCCTATAGCACTTCTGTCAAGTTGAATTTTAACAAACATTATTTTGTACGATCTGCGATTGAAAACATTGCTATAGTATGTCACGAGCCTTAAGGATTATTTTGTACGATATGGACGCATATGAACCAAGGCATGAACCAATATGCTAGATGACATGATGTATCACTTGTTGTGATTCTCCGATACTAAAAACAGTCCTTGTTTGCACTGTTATAAACTTGCAATTAGAATATTACTACATTGTCCTGAACTCTTTCCATATTCTGAATATCCTTGTGATGCAGGTAAAAAAAATCATTTCAGAAAGGCAAGTAGACACTCCTTCCTGTTGTTTTCATCAGCCAAAGACAATCATCCTTGGATTTAGCAAAGGTGGAACAGTACTTAATCAGATAGTTACTGAACTTGGCTTTGCAGATATTGGATCTAATGTGAATTCAGTTGATGAGGAGATTTCCATAGTACCTCAAACAAAGGAAGCCTTACTGAACAGCATCAGTGAGATTCATTATGTTGATGTTGGTTTGAACTCAACTGGTGCATACTTAACAAACCATGATGTATTTGAGAGAATCTCTAAAAGGCTCATACAAGGAGCACGTAAACTCCGCTTTGTCCTTCATGGAACGCCGAGACAATGGACTGACGAGCAGCGAGACTGGATACGGAAGGAAAAGGATAAAATGTTGCTTCTTCTTGAATTGGAAGCCAGCAAGAGCAAGGGGAAGTTAGAAGTTTTATCAAGGTATTATTTTGCTGATAAGCTTCCAAATATGCAGATGCACTTTGAAATAATTGAAAGCTTAGATGTAAGTTAGTACACTACCTAGGTCTCCTGAAATGTCTTACTTATATGGTGTTTTGCTGAATATATGGGGCATCTACTTTTAAAATCCACCAACATTACTATCAGTGTACTTACTGGGTCTAAGAAAGTTAGGAGAACCCTTGTGGAGAAATTGTTGATGACATGGGTGCTGGCTTGGTCGATAGTATCTTTGTGGATCTTCTGTTGTACGAGCTTACAAGTCACTGACAAGAGGAAAGAAACTCTTACTAGCATGTGTCATGAAAAAGCTATGATGCTACAAGATCCGTTTAATTTTATTATGAACCATATTCAAGCCATATCTATGCGGACACTAACTTTCCATTATGCCGAAAAGTTCCTCTGCCATTGACCAGGTACCTAATCGCTCTTCACTGTCCTGTAAATCAGAATCTAATTCAATTGTGTACTATTTAGTAGCTTTATCTTTTCCCTGTGAAATGGCTTCTGCATATGTGTATTTTTACTAATCAGGATGATTGTAAATATATCGTGTGCTGCTCGGATGATTATCTTTGGAACAATTATTTTCTCTACAAAACTAGTTTAACAGACGATTCTCAATTGTGAACAAATGTTAATACAGTTTGCAAAGAGTTGATTCATACCTCGCAAGAGCGTGAGTTCAACTCCTGTTATATGAGAAGCTCTTTGGTGGATAATCAGTTAGTATGTACTAACCTTCATGAGTCGCAACAACAACTCAAGAAGAATATGGATTCAAACAGAGCAAAAATGTTTCAGCATACTTCAATCGTCAAATAACAAAATATTGAAAACATTACTTGGAATCAACGTTTTCATTCTTCAAAACAATCTCAACCCTCTCACCAAATTCATCTCTTCTTCCACTTCTCAAGGTCTTCCTTCTTCCAACATGCTTTCCATTTCTTCAACCACACGCCAACCCACCTCCGCTACAATTCAGGAGATCACGGTGCAAAGAACTTGATTGGAATTCAGTTCACTGTTTGGATCATTATGATAAAAGTGTATGATTGCAGAAGAGGAGTTCCTCTTGTATGTCCATGATTCTGGCCAAACAGAACTAATTTCTGTTTGGTTATCGCTCTCGTAATCCTTGGCTCTTTTGCCTATAAGCAAGTTACTGGTGACTGATCAATGCCTATAGTTTGTTAGAAATTACATGTAAGTTATCCATAACTCACTGCTGTACTTTGTGTATGAGCAACTTCAGGGACCAAAATAGTAGTTTGGTTTACTCAAAAAATAATATCAAAGAACATACAATGACTAAATGGAGTATAAAAATGAAAACATTCATTCAGTTATTAAAGTAATAATCCCCTAGTACGTCAAGATTTTTGTGTGGAAATTGTAGATTTTGATTGAAGTAATTGCATTACCTTTATTTTTTAATTACATATTTACATTAACATAATAATTAATGGAACCAAAAGTAGTTCTATTTTATTCAAAATCAGAAAACATGAAGACATTTATAAATATATTTGAGATATCTGAACAACAAAATTTTACAGCATTTGTCAACATTGAATAATAACACACCCAAATTAATTCATTATGAAGTTTTTCTTTCAGGGGTTCCCAATATAAAATAATCCTTTCAGTTCTTGACCCGTGAGTTGTTGCACTGAAATTTCACTCAAAGGAATGCTTAATGGTGTGAGCTCCGTGACAAAACTTTGTGAGACACGTTTCATTGTTGGTCGAGAACGAGGATTGATATTTAAGCATGCAAATGCAACCACGGCAACATGAATTATGTCACGTATAACTACGTCGTTATTTGGAAGTGGAAGACGCTGGTCTAATACTTGACATAGTTTGACACTTTGTGGCGAATTTGATTGAAGTGATGACAATATATCCTCAGGGTGCCTTCCAACTAAAGCTTCAAGTGCCACTACACCAAAACTATATACATCACACTTTTCATTCACAGCCATTGTATAAGCAAGCTCTGCATTGATCAAAAAAACATGAGTATTTAAAAGAATCAAAAGAAAATAATTGAAAATTACTATTTAGCATGAAAAACTAATTAACATGTATGTTACTTATGTGGATTATGAATATGCATGTTGTGCATCATATAAAAATGAAGAGAAAATAACAGAACAAGAAAAGAAAAAATATCATATTGAAATTTACCAGGAGCTATATATCCAATAGTTCCAGCAACTATTGTTCGATTGGATGAATCATATTGAAGGAGTCGAGCTGTGCCAAAGTCAGCGACACTGGCCTGCCACTCAGAGTTTAGCAAGATATTGCTACTAGATACATCTCTATGCACGATTGGAGCAGTGCAATCATGATGAAGATATGAAAGAGCAAATGCAACTCCTTTAATAGTGTTAACCCTTGTTCTCCAATTGAATTCCACGGCTTCTACATCATCATACAAGATAGAGAACAGGCTTCCTTTCTCCATGTACTGATAGATCAAAAACATGATTCTTTTGTGCAAGCAGAATCCATAAAGCTTCACAATATGTCGGTGCTTTATTTCTGATAATATTCTCACTTCATTTTTGAAACTCTCATCAAAAGATGGAACCTCGACTTCATAGCCGTGAAGTTTCTTTAAGGCAACAACCTTGCCACTTGGTAATTGTGCCTTGTAAACACTTCCATATGCTCCAGTTCCAATGCAATATCTCATGTCAAAGTCTTCCGTTGCTTTGATTATGTCATCATATGCTATCTTCCCATCATAATTCCATATACAAAACATATCTCCATTCTTTGTTTTTGTTAAGTTTGCATGCAACTTCTTAGTTGAATTATGATGACGATACAAGCATATGAGAAGTGAGAAGACTAGGACTAGAATAATAAGGATCGGAAGAACAATGACAACAATATGCTTTAATTTAATATTTTTCTTGTGTGTTGGCCAAGGATGGAGTTGGTGGAAAGACATTATAGAGTGATTACAATGAGATTGGGGAATTGCTCCATTGAGATTATTATCTCCCTTATTCTTTGTATAATCCTGAAGACAATTTGGAATGGGACCCTCCAAACAATTGTATGAAATGTCCACATAATCGACATTACAGAGAGATTGGGGAATTGTTCCAGTGAGATTATTATTGCTTAAAATAAGTGTGTAATAATTTCCAATATTAGAAGGGATTTTACCACTAATGAGGTTGTGACTGAGGTCCATGGAAAGTAGATAATTATTAGATGAAAACCAATTGGAAGGAAGCGTACCTATAAGGAAATTATGGGAAATGTCAAGGTATTGTAATTGTGTAAGATTTGAAACAAAAATAGGAAAGTTTCCATTGAGTCTATTGTGAGATAGATCTAATATAGTGAGATTCTTCAAGAACCCCAACTCAAGAGGAATGGAACCTTGAATGTTGTTGTGAGAGATGTTTAATAGTTGTAACTGTTTGGGATTTCCTACTTGACCTTTAAGATAATTGCTAGAGAAATCAAGGTCAGTGAGTCTATTGTTAGATAGATCAAATGTAATCATATTTTTCAGGAACACCAACTCAAAAGGAATATGACCTTCAATATAGTTGTTAGAGATGTATAGGTCCTCTAATTGTGTTAGATTTCCTAGGGAAGAAGGTATCTCACCTTTGAACATATTGTAAGATAGATCTAAGAAAGTGAGATTTTTTAGCAACCACAATTCCGGAGGTAGCTGACCTTTAAGGTTGTTGTAAGAGATGTCAAGGTCTTCTAATTGTTTTAGATTTTCTAGGGAAGAAGGTATCTCACCTTTGAATTTATTGTAAGATAGATATAAGAAAGTGAGATTTTTTAGCAACCACAATTCAGGAGGTAGCTCACCATTAAGATAATTGCCTGACAAATCAAGATAAGTGAGCTTAGAGAGATGACCAATTTCTTTAGGGATAGTCCCATGTAGTTCAACTGAGCTTATAACAAGTGTTTCTAGATTGTTGAAACAGGACAAGTTGAGAGTAGACAAATTGCGTGTTTGAAATTCATTCCCCCACGCAACTTTTTCATAATCATCATTGTATATGACAATTTCTTTTATGCTTCCAGCCACGTTGCAAGTTATGGCTTGCCAATTACAACGATCACGAATAATGAAGCGTGCATCAGACACATTCCACCATCCACTATTCAATATAGCATTTGCTTCCATTTGAAGTTGATGAGATGTCACAGTAGCAGCAGATTCAATTCCAACAATCAAACCGCAAATAGGAAAAAAGAGCATCCACATGTTTGAACCAAAGAAATTGATTTTATTTTTCATTTTTTTTTGGGATCTAATGAATGACCATCAAAAACCTTTATGTGTCACACGCTAATTTGATTCATTTATAAGATAATTCTAGTAAGTGTGAACATATGATTATTGGTTATATTTGAGGGCCCAAATAAAGGAAGCATCTACCCCTCCATTTACGTTCAACAACTTTATGTCAAATTAACCTCTTCAATAATTCTTCTCAAGTCTTATTTTCGATCCTAAATATAAAATCTATTTATCTACGTATTATTTTGCATCCTAAATATAAAATCTCTTTATCTAAATCCCAAAAAATGAAAATAATAATTATATTATTGAATTTGTTAACAATTTGTATATTGTATCAATTAGGAGGATGAATTGATTTATATCAAAGTATTTGTAGTTAGTTATAGTACTCCATTTGTTAGATATATTCAGAGACGAAAAGAGTACAAAAGAATATGTACAATAATTAATGCATGTGTTTCCCAAGTCGCCTATTTCAATTAGTATAAAGTTTTGTGCATTAGTTTCTTCGTCAATAGCGTAAAACACATTTACATGCACAAAAATTAATTACTTCCTCCGTTTCACAATAAGTGTCGTTTATTTGACATACAGATTAAGAAATAAAATGAAATAATCACCAGACAAAACATTTTTACTAAACTACCCTTACTTTATAAAAAAAAAACAAATTTAAAGTTACATTGAAAATTGTGTGAGAGAAAAGTTGAAGTATTTATTGAGGGTAAAGTTGGAAGAAAACAATTAAAGTTGTATTGGAAATGTAAAATGACATTCATTTTGAAACAAATTTTTTCTGGCTAAAGTGACACTCATTATGAAACGGATGGAGTATTTTTACCTTTAAATTTTACATTTTCATTCAAGCTTGTTACAACATGACGCGAAAATAATGACAATAATAATAAAAGACAATGGAAAAATGACACAAGATTTAAAGTGATATTCAACAATGTGCTGACTAATCCACGGGAAGAGCCACTTAAAAGAATTCACTATAATCAATAGTTACAGATAGGTAGTGCCAGCTATAGCAAAACCCACTAACTATTGGTAACACACAAGGCTTTTATTTATATGGCCAAGTCTTTACATATTTCTTCATATTATCCGATGTGGGACGTTTTTCCAACACTAATTCAAATATTATCAGATGTGAGACATTTTCCCAACACTAATTCAAGGCATATTTCACAAATCTCCACCTTGACTTGAATCTTCTCCAGGTAACCAGATGCATAAGATGTACTTGAAGTACCAAATGTGCCATAATCAGATGCACCAGATATACTTGAAGTACCATATATGTGCCAGATGCATTACACAGAATGTCCAGATGAGCCTGCTCTGCCTCAGGCCTTGCCCCTCCCAGGGCAATCAACAACTTCTAACATTGAGCAAGTTCAAACAATATTGAAACCTGCCCTACGGAACTGACTTGGTAAACATATCAGCTGGATTGTCTGTTGTACCCATTTTGTTTACCTTAAAAGTGGACGGCTCTTGAGGAATCACTTCCTCTGCAACCTGTAAAGCATAAGAAACCATGTCCTCGTAGTCATACCTCGTAGGAGGTACCCCAAAATCAGCTCTTTTAGGAAGATTAAGAGCTATATTTTATCAAAATGTTAGTGTGACTAGCATGCAGGTTGGTCATTCTCATTCTCACACGCCAATTTTCATATTTTAATTCATGGATTTGTTCCACGTGTATGGACATGAAAAACTGAAAGCAACATCCATAGCGAATGCAACTTTATCTCCTTGGAAAACAAGTCTGGAAGGAGACATGTTTTTTGTTTCCATCCAGTTTGTGGTATTGTTGGTTATGTGAGGGGGCCCAATGAAGGAAGCAACTTCCTCTCCATTTAAAATGTTGACCCATTTTGTTTTGCGTAAAAAATTATTTCCCCATTGGTTACGTCTGATATGCATGCATTTTCTCCCTCTCAAGTCGCCTCTTGACGTGGTCTAGATTTTGTGCATTAGTTTCCTTTAGTGTGCAAGTTTTTCTTCATCAATGAGTCAACTTTAGTGTTTCTTGCTAACGGTTCTCTTAAAATATCGACTAAAAAATCTACTAATAGATAGTTTTGGTAATGCAAGTCTTAAGGTTTGTCCAATCGTCCAAATACAACCGAGTTATTTGTAAACAAAAAAAATTGTCTAAAAAAATTGACTCATTTCACTTTTTAATGTAATATTAATTATTTTTTCTAATTATAATTTTAATTAATATTATTTTCATTACTCTCAATTCGATATATTCTACTTTGTATTTAAAATAATAGAAAATACACCAATACTTGACAAGACAATCAAAATCGGTTTTTTTTCTCTTTCACTAATACACCTTTTTCTTAATATATGTGAAATGAACCTTAATATATGTGAAATTAAAAAAAGACTTGGATATTATGAGACGAAGGGAGTAATAATTATACCATTCTTTTTAGAGGAATGATAACTTGACACCAAAATACAAACACAAATTAGACATCATACACTGTTCATCGTATATTATACAGTATTTGTACACCAATTATTTATTTTTTTCTCCTTTCCTTCCCTCCTGTCCGGCTTTCTCTTTCTCACCACCACATCTCTCAAACCGTCCGGCCAGCCACCGTCATCCGCAGCTCGTCAGATCTAACCACAACCAGTCATCTCCTCCCTCCTTGCCGCCTTTGTAGCCGTCCGACTCAGATTTGCAAACGCCTCTCTTCTCCTTGCCGCCTCCTGCATCCCCATTCACCACCATCACGACTTCCCTCCTCCACCTCAATCCTTCCCACATCGTCCGCCTTCACCACCAAAGTCAAGGGGAGAGAGAGAGAGAGAGAGAGAGAGAGAATGAAGGGAGAGAGGAGAGAAGACATGAAAGGAGGAAGTAGAGAGAACGATGGCAGAAGTGGAAAGAGAGAAGAGTGAGTGAAAGTTTGTTTTGCCCTTGGACTTTAATGATAATTACAAAATTGCCATTGCTGTCGTATTTGTGTCATCTGTTTTATGTTCAGTTATCATTATTGTTCTTTTTATGAAAACTTACTTACGAGTATTTTTGTACTTCCATGTATAAAACATCGTTTTCTTTGCAAGTAGTATTTTTACTTTTGAGGGAAACTAATTTGTTCTTAAGAAAAGCCTTAAGTTCCAAATTAGTGCTTTAGAAGAAAAAAACTTATTTCCAGTCTTTAAAGAAAATAAAGAAGATAGAGTAGATAATATGAAAGAAAATGAAGGTAAAAGTCGGCCCTAGTTTTCTCTCTCTGGATACTTACTTTCATTTTCTTCATTGTCGAGGTGGCTTTGGGTCAAATTTTGACCCGAAACCACTCATCTTCATCTTTTTCTCTCTATTTCAATTTTAACAAGTGATTTTTGCATATATCTAGTTTTTTCTTCGTGATTTCATCGTATGAATCCGGCGATATGTTGTTCATCGTCTTGTGCGGTGTTGTTTGATTTCCCTTTTTTTTGTTGTTGTGTTCATTTGTTTTATATTGAAAAGATGAGTTATTCAATCGAATTTTAGATGAACTGGTCAACTGAAACAAACCAAATATCGTCGATTTAGTTTGTATTGGTTCATTTATAAAATTAAAACCAAATGAAACCGATGTAGATTTAATTGACTTCAAAAAATATTTTAAATAAAAATAGAACCAAACTGAACTGTTGCATTCCCTAAGAATAGAGCAAAGAGGTGAAGGTGATGTAAATTTGTGAAGCAGAGAAACAGGAATGAAAAAATCAATTAACTACATTTTATTTTATATAATTTTTGAACACCTTGAAATTGAAACATTGGAACTCTTTTGCACCACCCAACACTCTCTTAACCTAAGGTTGTGTCCTCTCTTCTCTATTGTTGTTAGACATTCAATGTTATGTCTTCTCTCACATAATTTAATGTTGGGCAGTGCAATGACACAATCTAACACGCGCACATAATATTTAAGATTAGAATATAATATGTTGAATTGAATGCTTAGTTCCTTAAATATTTTTTTTTTCTTTCATTTTGGTCCTATAATTACCAATCCTTACATTTTGGACCAAAGAAATTTAGAAACTAACTATTTGTCATGTTCGTTTTTATTTTTTTTCTTGAGATCTAATGAATGACCATCAAAAACCTTTATAATGTTATGTAACCTGGTCAATTCATTCATTACAATTTGATATTTTGATTGATTAATTGTGCTACGTATATATCACTGCATAAGATAAGCCTAGTATGCGTGGACATGAAAAATTGAAAGTAATATCCCTAGAGAATGCAACTTTATCTCCTTAGCAACAAGTCTTGAAGGAGACATGATTTTGTTTTTCCATCCTGTATGTGGTATTATTCGTTATGTGAGGGCCCCAATGAAGGAACCGTTTTCCCACTACTAAAAACTCTCAATTTGCTTGCGGATTTACGTGCGGGTTTAAGTGAAAATTCCGTTGGAAATCTGTTCCTGCGGAATTTGCCAAAGATTTAGGTTCCCAGGTAATACCTTCGTGGCAACAACACTAGGGTTGAGATTGTTTTGATTCACGTTGAACATAACTGACCAAAATATAAGCCAACATACAAACTAGGGTTTATAGAGAATTTCTCTTGGCAACAACACTAGGGTTGAAATTGTTTTGATTCACGTTGAACAAAACACTATTAGGATTGACTCTCTTGGTCAATGAAGGAAGAGGCTGATCTAGATTTTTCCTTGATCGTGACCAGCCTAGATTTGTGGAGTCTCTTGGCTGGTCACATAAGCACTATGTATTATTGGTTATGTGAGGGGCCAATGAAGGAAACATCTTCCTCTTGACGTGGTCTAGATTTTGTGCATTAGTTTTCTTTAGTGTGCGAGTTTTTCTTTGTCAATAAGTCAACTTTAGTGTTTTTTTTTGCTAACGAATACTCTTACAATATTGACTACAAATAACAAATCTAGTATTGGTAATACAAGTTTTTTGGTTTATCTCTTCGTCCAAAATAACAGATTTATTTGCACACAAAAAAAATATTTTCTCAAGTTAATAGACACATTTCACTTTTCAATGTAATCTTAATTATTTTTTTCAATTATAACTTTAATTAATATTATTTTCATTATCCTCAATTCGATATATTCTACTTTGTATTTATAATGATGAAAAATGCACCAACACTTGACAAGACATTCAAAACCGATCATTTTTCTCTCTCTTTCACTTATACCATGAAGAAAAAAAAAACTCTGATATTATGAGTTGAAGAGAGTAATAATTACATTATTTTTATGCAAACTTAGGAGTATTTTAGTACTTTAACCAATGTTCAAAGGAGATTTGTTAACCTTCTCCAACGGATAAAACATTGTTTCTTTGCAAGTAATATTTTTACTTTTGAGTGAAACTAATTTATTCTTAAGAAAAACTCTAAGTTCCAAATTAGTGCTTGAGCAGAAAAAAATTTACTTTTCAGTCTTTAAGGAAAATAAAAGAAGATAAAGTAGATAATATGAGAGAAAAATAAAAGAAAATGAAGGTAAAGTCGGTCCTAGTTTTCTCTCTCTAGCAGGGGCGAAGTCAGGAATTTAAGATTAGGGGGGTCGAATACAAGGAATATTTTTTTAGCGAATAAGGAACATAATTTGATTAAAAAAAAATAATGCAAAAGATATATAAGAAACCCTAAAGTACTAAACTAATATTTTCTTGTTTCTTAAGGATTTTTTAGCAATTCCAAAGAAATTTATAAATATTCAGTATGAGAGACATTAATAGGCAAGTATAATTATCATTCAAGTATTGACTTAATAGTAGGAAAAAAAATAACATTAAGTAGGACGAGAAAACAAAAACACCCTTGTATAAAAATAGTAAAATAATAGTGCTTATGTTCTAGGGTTAAATATGTTTTTAGTAAATGAAAAATTATTCAGGATAAATTTTTGCCAAACTTTAGTTACCTCTCGACCGAACTCCCAATCACCATGACCGCTTTATCTTGAGAATCGAAGGGTTAAAATAAAAAAAGAACGACGATTGACTAATTATAAGAACTTTTGTACCAGTGTAAAAGACATTAGATTTTTGTTCTAGGAAAATAAAATCCATTAAGGACTAAATTATATTTTAATCCCCTATTCTTATTTTAGGTTTTAATTTGCTCATTATTTGCTTTAAAATAGTCTTTTATTTTGCAAAGCTATACCATTGTATTTCATTCCATTTAAAATATGTCGTGGAAAGGACCATATGAGATAATTTAAAATAATATAACATATAAAACTAATGATATTAGTTGTCAGTTAATCTAATGACATAGTGAACATTTTAATTAGATTAATTGGAGGACCATAGCCTAATATATATTTTATGAAACATTATAATATAGTTTAATTGTAGTATATAAAAAAAAAATTAAAAACAAAGGGGGACCATGGCCTCCAAAGCCCCCTCCCTCTGCCACTACTCTCTAGGTCCTCCCATCCATTTTCTTCATTGACGAGGTGGTTTTGGGTATCTTCATCTTTTTTTATCTATTTCAATTTAAATAAGTGTTTTTTACATAGATCTAGTTTTTTTTCTTCGTGATATCAATCGTCTGAATGTGACGACGTGTAGTTCGCCGTCTTGTGCGATGTTGTTAATTTCTCTTCTTGTTGTTGAGTCGTTGAACCGAACAACCGAAAAAAAACAATATCATCGATTTAGTTTGTATCGGTTTATTTATAAAAAATAGAAGATCTGAAACCAAATCAAATTGATATAAATTTAATTGACTCTTAACATCTTTTTAAATAAAAATAGAACCAAACTCAAATGTTGCACTCCCTAAGAATAGAGAAATGAGGTGAAGGTGATGTAAATTTGTGAAGCAAAGAAACAGGGAAAAATGCAAAATTGAGGGGCAATCATCAAAACATTGAGAACATTACTTGAAATACACGCTGAAATTTAAACATTGCACCTCTTTTGCACCACTCAACATCTCAATTCTCATACCTTAATGTTGAGTCCTCTCTTCTCAATTGTTGGAGATTCAATGCTGTTTACTCTCTCTAAAAATAAAAGCATCCTTTAAGAAAGAACATGATCCACATATTCACATAATGTAATAATGAACTCGTTTCTTCGTGCATCAAAATATATACCAACTAAATCAGAATTACACATTATGATTATGATGTCGTAACTCATTTGCATCCACAAACTCTTGAAGAAATAATCAAACTCTAAGGACCAAACTTCCTCCTTACCCTCCTTGTGTTCCTAGGGAAATGTGTCTTGGATGTTGAACATGGTTTAATAGAATGAGCATTAGGAACAGCATTATCAGTGACCATGTCCACTACAAGAAAATCATGGAATTGCTACGAAATAAGTCATAGCTAACCTGTAGCTAATTCTAGCAAAACTCATTTACCTACCATTTAGTTGTGATTTAGCTGTCATATTGACCGTAGCATGGATTTGGCGGCAAATTACCAAGCAAAATATTTCCTAGCTTATTTGCAACTAATATTTAAAAATTCCTAGCTATTTTCAAACTAATACCTAGCATAATACTATTCAAAATTTAAATTTCCTAACTATTTGGCTAGGATATTGACACAAAATTTTTAAAGTAAATGTCTAACCGCAAGTTCCTAGCAATTTCGTAGTTTCTTCCTAGCTATTTATATTATTATAATTTTATTTTTTTAGTATCTAATCAAAAAGTGATTAAGCTAGATTGTGAAAAATATACTTAAAATGTCGATAA
The DNA here is from genome assembly GCF_003473485.1 of Medicago truncatula. NCBI lineage: Eukaryota > Viridiplantae > Streptophyta > Magnoliopsida > Fabales > Fabaceae > Medicago > Medicago truncatula. The sequence continues at coordinate 1,225,970 of NC_053048.1, read as the reverse complement.
ATAGTCATTGATTCACAATCACTGATTATCAGTGCACGCTTGCACTATCCTAGCCAAAAAAACTCAATTAAAACCACTTACTGAGATATATCCCTTCTTCTCCATATACTGATTTGGTGCTTCTGAACAATTGAGTTTATTACAAGCAATGTAACAACAGAAATAAAGATACGACACATGTTCTTGGAACTAACATACATTTTTCAATCCGCTATAATACATAACAATTTAGCAGAAAATAATCGAAGACAAAAGTACAGACTCGGAACCACGGAGACGTGCCATAGCACAACTTCTGTCCTTTCACAACTTGTCCTCCAACGTGCCTCTGAAATTACAAGATTGTATTTATCATGTTTTAGAATCCACAACATCTCATATCGATTAAGAAAAGGAAATAGCATAATAGGTTCACTATAGCCTGAGTCCTTAATTTAAAGAACTAACAATAAGGAGAGGATGTAATCATTGAGAAAACAATTTATCAAGCAGAGCATGTCCATTCTTACCTGTAACAGGGAGCACCTCAGAATTTGCAGCCTGAATACAATGACGAAAATTTGACAAAGGCATTCTAGGTGTTCCACCTAACAATGAAACGACCACTAATAACTAGGAGGTGTTACTAGTGTTGCCCTATAATGAAAAGTATTCTTACTCACTTCATCCTCATCAGATTCATCATCAGAAGATTCATCATCATAGTAGCTGGAACTGAAACAATGAAAACAAATATATACGAAGGAGAAGCTCAGCATAATTTCAGGTCAAAATCCCAACCCCTTTTTATAATAACATACACATCTTTCAAATACTCCAATATGTCCCTGCAACCTAAGTAAAATCAAAAGAAAACAATTTATCAAAAGAAAACAATTCAAGATTCACAACATCAATCTTGAATGTCATCTCATGATCATAATCGACACTGATCGTCAACTTTCTTAATGTGCAAATTTTAACACTGATCTGCTTTATATTCTCCCAATAATAACAATAACACAATTCTAACTCTTGTAAATTAGGGCACCCAGAAAAAAGTTGTTGAACCGAGTTCTCATTTGAAAAGGTAACATCTGAAACTATTTCCTTCAGGCAGGAAAATGAATACCACTAGGAATATTTAGAGTGAACTTGAGTCCTAAATGCAGTTCGTTCAATGACTCGAAAGCTGAGAAACTATGTGGTAACATAAACTTAACATTTGGAGCACCTTTGAAAGTTCAAGGTATTGGATATTGTGATTTGAAGCAGAAGATATTAAGGATTTAACTTTGAATGCATCAATAGTAATCTTTCAACTAGATCTAAGAGGCAATTTTCCCTGTTTTTCTGATTTTGGAGGCTTGACTCATTCAGACGATGAAAAGTTTAAAAATCAAAGCCAGATAAGTAGGCCCACAAGTACCTCCAGTTCTTTGCTAATATGGAAGTTCTTACAGCATCTTTGGTAGGGAGTAACGAAAGAAAAACTAATAATTCTTACTAGTCCTAATGTATTCAAACATACAGCTACAACAAGAAAACAAAAAATAATGATTATAATCATTGCAATTTACACTTCTCACTAGTCCTAAGGTCGCTAATCGTGAAAAGTCTCAAGTCGCCAAAACATCATCAAAATTCAGAATCTATTCAACATTCTTTGACTATGCATACCCTGTTACAAATACATGTCTGTACATCCTCTGTTACAAGAAAACCAAATTGATTGGACATTAATTTATATACATGAGTATGCATAAAGGTCAATAGAAAAGATCCAAACAAATTTAAGAAGACACTTACAATGACATGAATGAATGCAAACCAAAAATATGCGTGCCAATCTGGAACAATACGCAAACATCTTAATTAATATGGTTCACATTGAGTTATTGAAGTTCTTTTATAAAATAAACAAGGGGTTCGGCGCTACATGCCGCTTACTATCTTGGATAAAAAACATAAGAATCATCTATAATGACCTCAAATCCATTAATCTAATTAAGTTTACCTGATCTACAACTTCCCACGGATCTGCTTCCTTGTAGTCAAGACTGTTGATGAATACAATTCTTGGAAGTTGATATGTTACCATTTGCTTATCCACATTAATGGACAGGTCCTGCACCCCATCAACACTAGAAAGAAGAACGTCAGAAGAAACTGAACAAGTAAACTGCACCCCATCTGTAAATTTTAAAATGCGCAGGCAACCACAAAAGAAACTGAACATGCAAAAATTGAAAACATAGGCAAATATAATTTGTTTATATTAGATATGCCCAGTGTTGGGGAAAGTTTTCCATTCTACGAATTGTTATCAACTCCAAACATTAAAAGTAAAAGTACCAGTGTTGTCAAATAGCGGCTATAGCATTGCGGGGTTTGAACAAATTGTTATTTTTCCACGGTACGCTATTTAGTAGTGTTGTCAAATAAAGGCTATAGCGGGGCTATAACATTGTAGTGTATGAGAATTTGAGCAAACTACAATTTTCTGTGATCTGCGGTTGACAACACTTAAATGTTTGAACAAAGAATATAGATAAACTGGGTTATAAAAGTTGATAATGCATTGTCGGTCAAAAGTTGATCTTCGGCATATAACTCAGAGTTATGCTGGGATGAAGTATTAGCAAAACTACCTGGAACCGGAATTTCTTTACCGGGAAAAGAAGCAGAATTATGAACGGAACGATTCAATCCATTAGATGGCCCAATTATGTTTGATTGAGTTCCAGAACAGAACTTTCCAGGATTTTCATTTTTCACGGTATCAATCCGAGTTTACAAATTCTCAACTTGCGACAACAACGCTTCAACATTATTAATGAGGTCAATGAAGGATTTATCATTATCTTTATGATGATCTACAGATGTCCACATATCGTTTAACTTGATCTCCCCAACATTATCAGCATTACCTTCTCATTTCAATTAAATCGAATGTCGGATTAAAAATTAAGAATCTCATGGAATGTAGAAACATATAACAATTGATTGAAGTTAGTTTGTAAAATGGTCATAATCACATACTCAATAAACACATGCAAGTAAAGATGAATAGTTGTGCACGTAACTCTTGAACCTTGTTTGATTCACACTATAACTTACCTACGGCATCATCATGAAAACCTTCTACGGGACCATCATGAGCTCGGTTTTTATTCTCTGGACAGCAGAAGAGAGAAAAAAGATTACTATCAAAGCAAAATACACTGGCAATTGAAGCTTCTGTTTTCAATGGACCGTTAGCTGTCTATAAGGACTTTATACCATCTGTGAATCAATATGGAGAACCAAGGTCATACCATGCAACTGGATTCCCGGTATCTACATCAACCGTCTCACTTCTATCTAATTTTCTTCAAGAAGTAAGAAATGGTTCTTCTCTTTCTCATATGCTCTACAAAGTCCTATCTTAATGTGTGGTTCGTTCATAATTGAAGTAGAAGAATATCTGTCTTAATGGTTTAAAATGTAAACCATTATTAAGTATCCATGTCATAAAGTTTTTATTTCCAATGTTGTTATGTAGCGGTGCAGAGAAATTTGAATGAAAAGCTATTGTCTGCTCTATGCTATTTTCTGCGATTTGTGATTCATAACGTTGCTATACTATGTCAGGAGCCTAAAGGATTCCAACTTGTAACACAGGTAAAAAAAATCATTTCAGGAGGGAAAGTAGACATTCCATCTTGCTTCACCCCTAAAACAATTATCCTTGGATTTAGCAAAGGCGGGACTGTAATTAATCAGATAGTTACTGAACTTGGCTTCGTAGATATCGGACCTAATGTGAGTTCAGCTCATGACATTTGCATATATAGTACTTAAAACAAAAGAAACCTTACTGAACAGCATCAGTGAGATTCATTATGTTGATGTTGGTTTGAACTCAACTGGTGCATACTTAACAAACCATGATGTATTTGAGAGAATCTCCAAAAGGCTCATACAAGGAGCACGCCAACTCCGTTTTGTGCTTCATGGAACGCTGAGGCAATGGACTGACGAGCAGCGAGTCTGGATACAGAAGGAAAAGGATAAAATGTTGCTTCTGCTTGAATCGGAAGCCGGCAAGAGTGGAGCGAAGTTAGATGTTTTAGCAAGGTATTATTTTGGTGATAAGCCTACAAATATACAGATGCACTTTGAAATAATTGAAAGCTTAGATGTAAGTTAGAACTTTACATAGGTCTGCTGAAAATGTCTAATTTATCAGGATGATTGCAAGTATTTGGTGTTCTTCTGGAATGATTATGATGCTAAATGGAAAAACAAATGTCGACAGTTTATAAGATTATTGTATATATTATCGTTGAGAGTTCTATATTAGATAAGATATGGCCTGAAAATATGTTTGTAAGTGGAACGCTCAAACCCAAATATTAAGAGTTACAACCAAAGCCTCTTTACAGCCTTACAAAAGCTCCAAATGTTCATAGTGTCCTTCTGTTTTGGTGTTTGCAATTATGACTTGGACATTTCAAATGACAGAACTATCATTACTGCAATACTGTCTGTGAATTTTTCCTTTAGAAATTAAAAAATGTTACTAATATCTAATTATAATAGTACTCTCACCTATGTTATCAATATCTAATTGTGAAGTGTTCAACATGAATGCTTGTCAAACACAGACAACATGAATGTTTTGGTGTCCTAAGTAAAAAATAAGGATAAAAAAGTGCAACTGTGAGTGAATGCAAATGGATTAATACACTCTAAAGAAATTATATTACTTAAATTACAAGTTATTCCATGCCAGGAATCAGACCACTAAACAGTAAAAAAGCTGATGTATTACATAAATTTTAAACTATAAAGTAATTCCTTCCTTTAAAGGAAACAGAAGAGATACTATTAGTTAACTCAACAAATGCTTCTGTTCCACATTATTTGTTGAACTCATCATAACTGATTGCTTCTGTACTGTTAAAATACAGTCATACAAAGGATTATGGGGATGAACACAGGTTTAATGAGAGGAAAAGGTCAACAATGAATTTGTTTAACTTTCATAATATACACTTATTTGTCTACTAGTTAATGATTTATCATTTTAATTTTGCATCACAGGATTGTCAACTTCCCATGTGTTGAGTTTGGTAATGGATAAACTGTACAAGCAATTTGTTGAGAAAGATATCAGAGATTCTGAAGCATTCTATGTTTCTATTCTTGATACCTTCAAGTAATCATGAGCTTCCAATGAAAAATTATTCAACATTTAAAATAAAATAATTATATTTCCAAGTAAATTGTATGCAGCACTATCAACATGGCCGTACCATGGAAGCATGATGCCCCATCATATAAGGATGTAAAGGTTAATAATCTTCTCATTGCTGTCAAAATTTTATGGTTGATGTTCGTAGGAAACACAGGGTCACTTGTTGATCATGTAGTGCAGCACTCAAGTGTGGATAACATGATTCCTCCACCTGCACTTGAAACTACATCAGATCATTCACAACGAGACACGCCAAAAACTGCATCAGATTCAGATGCACAAAAAGAGATGATAATAACTGCATCAGATGCACATCAACTCACAGCTAAAGGAAATTATTGTGCCTTGTGTAAAAAAGTCCATGATTAACAGTTAGAGACATACATGAACCAGTTTGCGTATATATGCTATTTTATCTTTCCTGTCATGTTTATAGAAAAGAAGAAACTATTTCACCAAAGAAAAGGAATTAAATGTTAATGAATAAATACTATCTAGCACACATAAGTGTAACTTATGTTGAATTATGAGGGGAAGAAAAATAATTAGGGATCATGACATTGGATTTTGAGCATTTAGCCATACAAACGGATTGGTATGTGGTTTCTTTCATTTATATGATGCTCAAAATTCATTTTTCCATTTAACGTGATAATGTGAGACTCCTTTACTTGCACTTGATACACCTACTGTTGCTGATTTGAGTGCTTTGGATTTGGGTGGTTGGATTCATCATGAGTTTGTAAAATGAAACCAACTTGATGGGTCTGTTCATGTGCGTAATGCATTGGTTTATATGTATGCAAAATGTGGAGAAATTGGAAACGCGGAATTGGTTTTTGAGGAGGTGCCGGAAAAAGATACAGGTTTGTGGAATACTTCGATAAATGGCTATGGAGTCAATGGATATGAAAATGAAGCATTGGAGGTATTTGCTGTCATGTTTTATCTGCTTGCAACCATTGCTGTTTGGTAGAGGAAGAGTGAAGATGCTTCAAAGCAATGGAGAGGTTTGGAATTGTACATCAGATTGAGCATTATGGTTGTATGATTGATCTTCTAGGAAGGTCCGAATGCTTGGATGAGGCTGAAAATTTTATTCAAGCTATGCCAATGAGATAGATAATATTGACTTCATTTCTATTTTCTTGTTGTTACTTCGAAGATGTTTCGAGGGCTGAAAGAGTGCTAAAACAGGTACTGAAATTGGAGAAGGAAACCGCCGGAGACTATATGATGTTGAGAAATTTGTACACCACTATACGAAGATGGGGAGATGTAGAGGATGTTAAACAAACGATAAAAGTGTATGATTGATGGGGCAACTCTGTCAGGAAGATGAGTTCCTCTTTTATGCCCATAAAAGAGAAATTATTCATTCAGTTGTTGAAGGAATAATCCCCCAAGTACATCAAGTTATTTTGTGGAATTTGTAAACCTAGAGAATTTGATTGAAGTAATTGCAATACCTTTTTTTTCTAATTCAATTAACATAATAATGGACCCAGATGTAGTTCAGTTTTATTCAAAATCAAAAAACAAGAATACATATATACATATATGTTTGAGATATCTCAACAAAATTTTAAAGCACATGTCAACAACTTCTGCCAAAAAAAATAAAAAATAGACAGCGTCTTTATTGAATAATAACACATTCAACTTAATTCAATGTGAAGTTTTTCTTTCAAGGGTCTTCAATATAAAATAATGCTTTGAGTTCTTGACTCAAGAGTTGCTGCATTGAAATTTCACTCAAAGGAGTTCTTAATGGTGTCAGCTCAGTGGCAAAACTTTGTGACACACGTTTCATTGTTGGTCGAGAACGAGGATTGAGATTTAAGCATGCAAATGCTACCACGGCAACATGAATTATGTCATGGATAGCTATTTCTTTACTTGGAAGTGGAAGACGTTGGTCTAATACTTGACATAATTTGATACTTTGTGTCGATGTTGATTGAAGGGATGACAATATATCTTCAGGGTGCCTTCCAACTAAAGTTTCAAGTGCCACTACACCAAAACTATATACATCACACTTTTCACTCACAGCCATAGTATAAGCAAGCTCTGCATTGATCAAATAAACATGAGTAATAAAAAGAATCAAAAGAAAATAATTGAAAATTACTATTTAGCATGAAAAACTAACGAACATGTATGTTATTATTTATGTGGATTATGAATATGCATGTTGTGCATCATATAAATATGAAGAAGAAGAAAAACAGAACAAGAAAAGAAAAGAAAAAAAGCAATGGTTAATTTACCAGGAGCTATATATCCAATAGTTCCAGCAACTATTGTTCGATTGGATGAATCATATTGAAGGAGTCGAGCTGTGCCAAAGTCCGCGACACTGGCCTGCCACTCAGAGTTTAGCAAGATATTGCTAGTAGATACATCTCGATGCACTATTGGAGCGGTGCAATCAGGATGAAGATAAGATAGAGCAAATGCAACTCCTTTAACAGTGTTAACCCTTTTTCTCCAATTGAATTCCACAGCTTCTACATCATCATACAAGACAGAGAACAAGCTTCCTTTCTCCATGTATTGATAGATCAAAAACATGATTCTTTTGTGCAAGCAGAATCCATAAAGCTTCACAATATGTTTGTGCTTTATTTCTGATAATATTCTCACTTCATTTTTGAAACTCTCATCAAAAGATGGAACCTCGGCTTCATAGCCGTGAAGTTTCTTTAAGGCAACAACCTTGCCACTTGGTAATTGTGCCTTGTAAACACTTCTATATGCTCCTGTTCCAATGCAATATCTCATGTCAAAGTCCTCTGTTGCTTTAATAATGTCATCGAATGCTATTTTTCCGTCATAATTCCATACACAAAACATATCTACATTCTTTGTTGTCGTTGTGTTTTCATGCTTGTTCTTAACAGAACTATGACGAAGTTTGAAGCATATGAGAAATGATAAGGCTAAGATTATAATACTAAGGATTGAAAGAACAATGAAACCATGGTGCTTTACTTTATAACTTTTCTTGGGAGGTGAGCAAGGTTGAAATTGGAAGAGGGTATTCTTGTGTGGATAATTGGTACATAAATCCTTGTTCCCTATTATTGAAAAGGGATCAACACAATTTGGAATGGACCCACTTAAATAATTGTAGGAAATGTTCATAAAAGTAACAGTACAAATAGATTCGGGGATTTTTCCGGTAAGATTATTATTGCTTAAAATAAGTTGTCGAAAATTTCCAAACATGGAAGGGATTTCACCACTAATGAAGTTGCAACTTAGGTCAATGGAAGTTTCGAAATTTGTTAATGAAAAAAAATTGGAAGGAAGAGTACCTGTGAGAAAATTATATGAAATATCAATGTATACTAATTTTGTGAGATTTGTAAGAGAAATAGGCAAGTTTCCGTTAAGTCTATTGTGAGATAGAATTAATGTAGTGATATTTTTCAAGAACTTCAACTCAAGAGGAACGGAACCTTGAATGTTATTGTGAGAGATGTCTAGCTTCTGTAATTGTTTGAGATTTCTTAGTGAAGAAGGTATCTCACCTTTAAATCTATTATTAGATAGATCTAATCTAGTGAGATTTTTCAAGAACCCTAACTCAAGAGGAATGGAACCTTGAATGTAATTGCTAGAGATGTCAAGGTCTTCTAATTGTTTTAGATTTCCTAGTAAAGAAGGTATCTCACCTTTGAATCTATTGTTAGATAGATCTAAGAAAGTGAGATTTTTCAGCAACCACAATTCAGGAGGGATGGAACCCTTAATAAAGTTTAAAGAGATGTCTAGGTAGTTTAATTGTCTAAGATTATGTATTGAAGGAGGTACCTGGCCATCAAGAAAATTGTTAGACAAATCAAGATAAGTGAGCTTAGAGAGATGACCAATTTCTTTAGGGATAGTCCCAAGTGGTCCAATTTCTCTTATAACAAGGCTTTCTAAATTTTGGAAAGTAGACAAGTTGAAAGTAGACAAGTTAAGTGTTGCAAGTTGACTTCCCCAAGAGTCTATTTTGATTGCATTTATGCTTCCAACACCGTTGCAAAATATATCATGCCAATTACAACGATCAGATATATTGAAACGTGCATCAGAAGTGTTCCACCATCCACTCTTTATTATAGCATTTGCTTCCATTTGAAGTTGAGATGTCATAGTGGCAGCAGATTGAGTTCCCACAATCAAACTGCAAATAATAAGAAAGGCAATCCACATTTTTGGATCAAAGAAATTTGAAACTAAATATTTTGTGTAGTTCATAAATTTTTGCTTTAGATCTAATGAATGACCATAAGAAGAAAAAAAACCTTTATAATGTTGTGTGACTAGCATGCTCGGTTGGTCACTCTTATTATCACAAGCCAATTTTGATATCTTATGTCGACTGCATAAGATAAGTCTAATATGTGGATATGAACATTTGAAAGCAACATCCATAAAGAATGCAACTTCATCTACTTAACTACAAGTCTTTGAAGGAGACATATTTGGTCATGTGAGGGGCCCAATGAAGGAAGCATCTTCTTCTCCATATACTTGAAACTAAATGAGTGACTAGATATGCATGCATTTATCTCCTCCCAAGTCGCCTCTTGATGTGGTCAATGAGTCAACTTTAGTGTTTTTTTTCCTTTCTAAACATGAAATTAAATGAATAAGGATTTTGCCGTCCTCTTGGTGATGACACTCTATCATATCACATTTTCAGAGTCTTTTTAAGTAAATTTTAATTCTATTTCTATCTGTTTTATATTTAATTTGAAGTCATTTTAAATAAATTATTGTTTTTAATTTATTGAGTCAAATAGTGTATTATCGTTAAATTTAGTGGGCCAATGAAGCATATATCATGCTCGCATATATTTTTGAGTTGATACACTTTGGCATAAAAAGATGTAGACTATTACTTTTTCCACCCTATGAGGTACTCATGCGCCATGAAAAAATTTCAAAAATGCCCTTCAGATTATAAAATCAGAAATAATACAAAAACTGGTTCGGATTATATAATTCGAACAGGTTCGATATATATAAGAAAAATCACCACTCCGCCCATTTGACAGTTTTACATTTTCACTTTTCACTTTCTCTCTCTCCCTTATCCCAAAATCCGAACCACACAAATTTGTCCAAACTTGGCGTTTTTTTCGCACAAAATCATCGCATTTGAAGGTTAATCAAGCAACAAAGTGAAGGTTAGTCCTGATTCCCCCTGCATGCAAGCTTAAGGGTTCGATTTTTTTTTATCTAGACAATGTACCCGTTCGGATTTTAAAATCCGAACTGTATTGTTGCATGTTGGATTTTAAAATCCGAATTGTTTCGGCAACAATTTTTTGACCCTGTTTTATGTATTTTATGTTGATTGTGTGTAACCCTGTTATGCATGTTACAGGTATGGATCATGTTGATTGCATAAGGGGTGACGTAGTAGCTATGCATGCTTTTGTTATGAGAGAGCGTCGGGAGAGGTTGGAGGTGGACGGTAGAGTTCTCAGGCGTGGGGGTGGCAGGCGTGAGGGTGGCAGTGTTGTTGTGTGCAAGTGTGAGTTATATGTCCCACATCGGATAAAATAGTAAAGGTTGAACACTTTATAAGTAAGAGGACCCATAAACCCATTGCCTTAAGGTTTTGGGTAAGAGTGTGGCGTCTCTCTTACTTGTGTGGTTGTTCTAGCCTCGATGTGGACGGTCCCCCTGGCTCCCCTCATGACCCAACAGTGGTATCATAGCCCCGGTTCGATGAAGGGTATGACCGAGGCAGCCGGTCCATTTGCGCAGAAAGTAGTGTCGGTCCGTTTGCGGAGAAACCAGCAACAGCGATACAAGCAAGTAAGAGCTTCCCCTTGAAGGGGTAGCATGATGAAAAGATGGACACTCACACTTGAAGGGGAGTGTTGTTGTGTGCAAGTGTGAGTTTTTATGTCCCATATCGGATAAAATAGTAAAAGTTGAACAACTCATAAGTAAGAGAACCCATAAACTCATTGCCTTAAGGTTTTGGGTAAGAGTGTGGTGTTTCTCTTCCTTGTGGGTGATGATGATGATAATAATGATGAGCAGCAGTGGCGGCGGCATATGCATGTGCCAGAGCCAGAGCAACTTCATGACTACCTTGGTGGCCCACATGACGCTACTGTACTGACGAGGTACCATTCACGTGGCCATCCATTAGGGCACACAGAACTTGTGCTGGCAAAACAACTTTGATGGATGTGCTTCTGGTAGAAAAACTGATGGATACATTGGTGATAATGATGATGAGTAGCAGTGGCGGCGGCATATGCGTGTGCCAGAGCCTGGCAAAACAACTTTGATGGATGTGCTTCTGGTAGAAAAACTGATGGATATATTGGTGGGAACATCATAATTTCTGGCTATCCATAGAAAAGCAAGAAACATTTACAAGAATTTCTGGATACTGTGAGCAAATAGATATCCATTCTCCTCATTTTACTGTCTACGAGTCTTTGCTCTATTCAGCATGGCTCCGATTGACCTCGGACATTAATGCTGAAACCAGGAAGGTTAGCATTTTAATCAATTGAGATTTTACCATTCATTGGAATTACTATGTTAAAGTTTGAAATGAATTATGCTTATAGATGTTCATTGAGGAAGTCATGGAACTTGTGGAACTGAAATCAGTGCGAAACGCATTAGTAGGACTACCTGGTGTTAGCAGTCTCTCAACAGAGTAGCACAAAAGGCTGACTATTGCAGTTGAGTTGGTTTCTAATCCTTCTATAATATTTATGGATGAGCCAACTTCTGGGCTAGATGCAATGGCAGCAGCGATTGTTATGAGAACAGTTAGGAGCACAGTAGACACTGGAAGAACTGTTGTTTGCACCATCCATCAACCAAGTATTGATATATTTGAATCTTTTGATGAGGTGATAAAAAAGGAAAAATTCAAGAAATTAAGAATTACTTGTTTGTTTTCTTTCATCTCAAAGCTTCTAATATTTATGTCACAATGAAATGCAGCTTTTGTTATTAAAGCAAGGAGGGCAAGAGATATATGTGGGGCCACTTGGGCATAATTCTTCCAATTTAAACACCTACTTTGAGGTAGCGAATACAGAATTTGTTGTTATGCTTCAAATATAATCATTATCTTTATGTTAATATTTCAATATCTACACTCTTTTGTGTCGAAGGGAATCCAAGGTGTTACCAAGATTAAAGACGGTTATAATCCAGCAACATGGATGTTGGAAGTCACAGCTTCATCTAAGGAAGTGGAATTAGGGATTGATTTTGCAGAGGTGTACAAAAACTCACAGTTATACAGGTATTTTCCCTTGTATGCAATCTAATCAAACTATAGAACTAGAAAACACTGGCTGGAGAAAATCAGAGAAATTTTTGTTGTCAATTGCTACTCATAGCATAGGTCCATTTGAATAAACAACTTAATTAAGCGCTTATAGCATAAACATTTGTTATATTCATATAAACTATAAGTTGTTTTCATAGGCTACCCTGAAGAACTTACGTAAATAAGCTGAAAATGGCTTATTGAGAGTGAATGGCGATATAAACTGTAATTAAAACATTTTTTTTCAGGAGAAACAAAGCACTTATCAAAGAATTGAGTACTCCAGCTTCTGGTTCAAGAGATCTTTATTTTACTTCACAGTACTCGAGATCCTTTTGGACACAATGCATGGCTTGTTTATGGAAACAACATTGGTCTTACTGGCGCAATCCTGTATACACTGCCATAAGATTTCTGTACACAATCGCGGTAGCTATTTTGCTTGGGACCATGTTTTGGAACGTTGGCTCCAATATGTAAGATAAATTGTAAAACTAGAAATATTTACTCTTATGTTTGTAGAACTCTTTTTAACTAGCAATAAAATTTCATATCAAATTATTGCAGTGAAAAGGAACAAGATCTTTTTAATGCCATGGGATCCATGTATTGTGCTGTTCTAATAATTGGCATCAAGAATAATAGTGCAGTGCAGCCGATGGTTGCTGTTGAAAGAACCGTCTTTTATAGAGAAAGAGCAGCCGGAATGTATTCAGATTTTCCATATGCTTTTGGTCAGGCAAGCATCTCTTATTTTGTTCGACTTCTGCAAGATCCTCCTAAATCACACTTTGTCCACTTTTATGTAAACAACATTTCTTCGGTAAATAAGAATAATGATCATTTTTACCATCTTACTAACATAAAGAACATAAAAGAGAAGTTCAAAATTTATATGTTTAGTAATCTGGAGGGTTATTGGGAAGAGTTAAAACTTTCAATTTTATCAATTCACCTATGTTCTTTTTTTCTTATCCACATCATCTCTTGCATTTCAGGTTGTAATTGAGCTTCCACATGTTTTTGTACAATCTGTGATCTATGGATTTATAGTTTATGCTATGATTGGTTTTGAGTGGACTTTGGTTAAAGTTTTGTGCTGCCTATTCTTCATGTATTTCACATTCCTCTACTTCACCTTCCATGGTATGATGTTAGTGGCCATGACCCCAAACAATCACATTTCCACTATTGTTTCCTCTGCGTTCTATTCGGTATGGAATATCTTTTCAGGATTCATAGTCCCAAGACCGGTAATTCTTGACTTCCTCAAAATTTTAGTGCATTTTAATTTCGCGCTTCTTGTCATGTCAGCACAATGGTAAAAGTAACCTTATAACCTTCAAGGACAGTCAAAAAGATTGTAAAATTGTCGTTAATGTCACTTTAATTAATAATTGCTTCTCTTTTCATTCTTTTATTAAATTTCATGCTTGATTTTCTTGGTGGCTTTGGCTAACAGAGTATTCCTGTGTGGTGGAGATGGTACAGTTGGGCAAATCCAGTGGCTTAGAGTTTATATGGATTGATGGCTTCACAATATGGAGATCTAAAACAAAACATTGAATGCAATGATGGAAGCCAATGATTTTCTAGGAGTGGTTGCTCTTGTCAATGTTGCATTTTCAATAGCTTTTGCTTTGGTCTTTGCCATATCAATCAAGATGTTTAATTTTCAAAGGCGTTAAGAGCGTTCAATTTTACTTTTTTGTATATGAATTCCATCTAAAGGAGAAAAAGATCCCACATCATTTCTTGTTTATACATATTGTATTTTCAAGAACTTTTTTGGAACATCATTTATTTGTTCCAACTGATTTTCATTGGGCGGATATACGAGTGGGTTTGAACGGATTGTGCTAAGCAAATTTCTCTTTAGACTTACGTTTTTTATGCTAGCCACCCAAAAAGACCAAAGTTCCCCCAATGGCGGTTAACTGCCGCTCGCTCTCCGTCAGCCGTTAACTATCATTCCATCAACGGAAGTTTAGTATCGCTAGCTTCAACGACAGCTGTTACAGAAGCCATTCAATCATTCATTCATAAAATCAAACACATTAAATCGGAAAAGAAATCCATTCATACAAAATTTGTATAAATGAAGTTACATTAAATCAACTACAAATGCAACATACGAAAATTCATTAAATCAACTAAGTTTAAACATTGGTTACAAGAAATTAGCCTTGAAGAACATTTCCTATAATTTCTATCATTTTCCCACTCACTTTCGTTGAACAAGAGTTGCAAAAGGGACCATGAAATTGTTTCAAATTGCTCTCTAAGAGCAATCCCAAATTTATCTCCTTTTATCCCAAAAGCCACTCAATAATATTCACACTCCAAGGTGTTTACAAAGTATTTCCTAACCCTAGAATCTATCCAAAAACACTCAACTTTTTACCCTTAATGTTTCCTCTTTTGGTCTACCAAGATTAAAAACAACACTACATTTATAGATTTTTTGCCCCCCACCTCGCACATGCACTTACCTGCCTCGTGGACAATAGACTTTTCGATTAAACATTCACCTCTGGCTTCCCCGCCTCACAGATGTGCCACAATTGAATCAATTTTTTAGACTTATAAATGATGAGAATTCAAGGCATATACAACACAACAACCAGATTGTATATACAAAATTTCTTTCACCATTGTGAGACTATTAAACGAGGCCTTACAATGAACCGAGCCAACTGGAACAAAGTTTGCAACTCGATTCGACAATTTATTCGTTAAACATAGTTCACAAACTAAATGACCTGAACTTGAGCTATATATAGTTTGACTCATTTGGTTCATGACCTGACTCGATTATATATAACACTTAGAAATTTAAAATGCAAAGATTGTATGTTGTTTGAGAAAGTTGGAAGTGGAACCAGACATCCTATGATATTTATGTATGTTGTTTTTTAGTTGTGGTGCAAAAACCAAATAGAACCAGTCGTTTCATGTTCAAAGTGGACCAACCACATCCTGAAATTTCTATTTGACCTATCATAAGTTTCAATCATTCACATATTGTAATCTTGTTTGAGCATAAAATTAAGTAACGCATCAGGTAGCTTTAAGAATGGAAAAGCAAGCAATTCCAAATAATCTCAAATCAGATTTACATTACAATGAATTAAAAGGGTTAAACAAATTGAATATAATAATCATCAATATCTAAATATTGAAACTGAAGTTCAGCCAACTCTAAATCCCAAACTATAAATTGAAAATAAAATTTTACTCGCCTTGTATGTATCACTAGAATCATCATATCTGAACCCAAGGTGCACCGAGGCCTAGAACTTGACATGAGGAGGCATGACAGTCAACCGTGGTGACTTTTTGGATCTTAATCTTAAACTAGGGTTCCATAACTGAATGCAAACTTATTTAACTTTGTCTTCTTGTTATTTAGCAAGATCAAACAGACCAAGCCGTTGAGTGAGCCTATTGCATAACTTCGTTGTTAAGACGACAACATTCATCTTCGTAGATGATGGACAGTAGGTAGGTGTTTGAGAACACAACACACTAAGTATGGAGTTACGACTCAAGAAAGTGTGTAGCCTACGATATTGAGAAAGGTAAGTAGAACATGTGTGTTTTTAGGTGATCTTTGAAGGTGAAGTTCTGCAAATGTTGGATGGAAGATGAGTGAATTTCACCAGCAACTTCATTGGAATCCATGAGAGGAATCGGCACGGAGAGTAGGAGACGACATTATCATATCAGCATCGTATCGTAAAACACAATTGAAATTTGTTTTCTTTTCAGCTTGCTCTATTTTACAAATTTCAGTCTTCAATTGTATTTCTTTTCTTAATTTCTCTCTCTATATCACTACACCAGATAGTCTTTGCCGAGTGTAACTTCTAAGATTGATGAGCTTTGAAAAGATAGGGGAATTTGTAAAATATCACAAAGAGGAGGGCCCCCCATCTGTCTGTCACGGATGAATGGCCTTTATTTTTTGGTAGCGAAAAGACGTGCACACCCATCTTTCCGCTCTTTTTATTGTGTTAACATGTGTAAATTATGAACGGTATTTATATTAAATTTTGATTTTGATTAAATTTATAAGTACAAATATTTGTGACTTTCAAATTGTAACAAACTCACAAAATTGTGTTTATCTTTTTCAATAACAACACTAATTTAACAAATATAATAATATAAATCCTTTTTTTTTTAATATCACCAACAATATAACATTAATAAAGGAAAATTTCTTTGTCCTCGTGAGCTTAACTCAGTTAGTTGGAACAATGCATAAAATATGCAAGGTCCGGGGTTCAAATCTCGGCCACTGTCAAAAAAAATAAAAAGGAAAATTTCTTTAAGGGTATAATTTGAATTATAAAAAATTCAGTCCAAAATTTCAATCCCCCCCTTTGTATGTAATATTGATAATATTGTTCCTATTATAGTGGAATATTTCATATTTTAATCGGATTTAATTTTTTAATTAAAATTTAAAATAATATTATTAAAGGATAAAATAGCTAATGAAAAAGTCAGCCCATATAAAAAAATAACCTATTTTAAATCAAAAGAAAAGCCATCCCTAAAAAAAAAGTCAAAAGAAAAGCCTATTTTCTCCATAGTAAAGTCAAACGAAAAAAAATAAAGGTCGTTCAAAAGAAAAACGAAAGAAATAAAAGATTGCATCAAAATAAAAAATAGAAAAACATAATTTCATCAGGGTTTTTCTTAAAAAAAAAATATTAGGGTTAGGGCTAACTTCAAAAACAAACATTATTAGGGTTAAAACAGCAAGCAGAAAGGGAGGCAGTACATATTGTATTTGTGAGTGCCACTCACATTCAGAGATGGCTTCATCAAGGAATCCTTTGCCTACCCTAACATCACCGCCACCTTCACTCTCTTTCGGCAATTCACTACACGAGCCGCCTCTGCCCACCCTTCCATTTGACGTCATTCCAGAAATCCTTTGCTTTCTACCTGTGAAGTTCCTACTCCGGTCTCGATGCGTTTGCAAATCCTGGAACTCTCTCGTATCTGATCCCAAGTTTGCCAAGAAACACTTTTGCATGTCAGCTGCTCGCCATATTTACTTCATAAGCTACAAGAGATCTGATACCGAGTACAGTTTCAGATCTTACCCTCTCAACTCCGTTTTCACAAAAAGAGCCACTCCA
Source organism: Medicago truncatula (assembly GCF_003473485.1). Classification (NCBI taxonomy): domain Eukaryota; kingdom Viridiplantae; phylum Streptophyta; class Magnoliopsida; order Fabales; family Fabaceae; genus Medicago; species Medicago truncatula. The sequence continues at coordinate 1,208,275 of NC_053048.1, read as the reverse complement.
CAAGATAAGTTTGAGTATTTTCCTAACAATTTTCGTGGAAAACGTCGTATAATGCATTCATATGGCTTCGTTGGCTCTTGCAATGGCATCCTTTGTATTGCAGATGACAATGACAAAGGCTTAGTTATATTGTTGAACCCTTCCATTAGAAAATTCAAGGAGTTGCCCCTTCTTGAAACACCGCCAAGTGCAATGTTTGGTAACTTTGAGACGACGCTTGGCTTTGGCTACGATTCTTTTACCGAGAATTACAAGGTGGTTGTTGTTATGCGGTACAAGATGCGTGTCGGTAGTCATTACCGTGATTATGTTTACAAAACTGAAGTGAAGATTCATACATTGGGTACCAATTCTTGGAAAAGCATTCAAGAGTTTCCTTTTGGTGTTGTCCCAATTGGACAATCTGGAAAATTTCTGAGTGGCACGATTAATTGGTTGACCTCTATTGATCTCCAACGAGAAAGTCCTCGCTTTATTGTTTCTTTTGATTTGGGAAAAGAATCTTATCAAAAGGTTTTGCCTCCTGATTATGGAGGGGTAGATGTGTGTCACTTCTTAGCCTTGGGTGTGTTGAGGGATTGCTTGTGCCTGGCTTCTCGTGATGATACCTACTCTGTAAAGGATGTTTGGGTTATGAAGGAGTATGGAAATAGAGAGTCGTGGACTAAATTGTTCAATGTTTCTTACAGGGGAGATCCTAAATATAGTGTATTTGGTGAGCCAATATATATTTTTGAGGATAATCAAGTGCTGCTGAAGTTTCCAAGGTATTTAAATTTGAAGTTGATTGATTCAAGGAATGGTACTTTTACATCTACTGGATTTAATAACACCCCAGAAATCTGCAATGAGAGTTTAATATCACCATGTTCTTAATGTTAGGTTGTAGATCTAGTGCTATATCACTTGAGCATGAAATTCAGTAACAGCCTATAATATAGTTTTTGTTTATGTTATTATTTTTTACTCATTTGATTTTGCAGCTGGACAAATTGCTATTATTTTAATTTCTATATGTTATTCTTTTGTTAGAATTTTTTGTTCTCTGCATCATGCACTACATTTTATATTGTTCACAATCATGATTTATCTTGCATAACACATAATGAGCTGAGAAAACCATTTGCATGTGAGCATCTATAGTGAGTGTCTCAAGAGTTTACTAGTGAGCAACTGAGCATGCTGCTATTCACTATTAATATCTTATATTACTTCTTTTTATTTGCTAGATTTTCATACTTTTTATCTGTTTTAATAACTCCCTTTTCTATGTTCCTTTTGCCGGAGTATGAAGATAATTTGGATATATCTACCATAAAAATATAAAATATATATCTTCTAGAATTCATCTTCATGAATATATCTACCATGAGAAGTTGCATTTGACTTCCGTGATGAGGAATACAAGTTCAAAAATTGACACTTTACAACATAAATGGTGCTTCAAGCTCTTTTAATTAAATCTCACTCACTACTTATTTTGAATTAAGTCTCACTTGTTGAAAATCCTTTTGTTACGGTATTCAATGATGAAGAATAAAATTGTATGTGTTGTTGGAATTCTTTTTGTTAAGGTATTCAATAACGAAAAGAAAAACCGCATTTGTTAGACGATGATCTTTATAAATTACAATACTCAAGCTCGCTCCTTCTCTCATATTTTGGTAGTAGTTTGAGCAAATCATGTCTATTCTTTGTGTGCTTTATATTGCATACTTATATAAATTATCATTTATTACTAAAATATTCTAAGCATGTATTATTTTATTTTATTTTTGTAGTGGTTAGGGTTTGAACCCCAAACCTTGCATATATCATGCATTATCCAAAACAACTGAGCTAAGCTCACGAGGACAAGCATGTATTATAATATCAAACTGGTGCAATGCACGGGTTTCCATCTAGTTTAACAATAAAAAAATCTCGAGGGAATCTGATTGCAAAGGTAATTAATAGAAATGTAAAACTTTTCACCCTTTTGAAACATGAAAGAGATTATCCTTTAGATATATTTGGATGGCATAGGAGATCAAACTTACAAGGTCCAAAATCCAATTGTAGAGAGATTAACCTTGTTCCAATAATCAGTTTTGCAATGCATGGAAAAGATGGAACTCAGGTCGGCTGAAGTTGCCAACTAATCTTAAAAACGATAGAGCGATATCACCAAAAGAACCACTTACAAAGACGTAATATCTTAAAAATGATAAAACTAAAACAAGTAAAAGAAACATCTGCCTTCAATTCAAACTTACTTTAATTTAAGAGGCTACTACCACATATATTGCAAAGTATACACTAAAATATCAGCTTTCCATCAAAGTTGCTTACCTAAATAGACAACTATTCAAACTAAAGCTCATAGTCGCACTATTGCTAAAAAAAAAATATCAATTCAATTCAATCCAAAAATAAATCACACGCGATTTGAATTTGGATGATTTGTTTTAAAGAGTATTATTAGAATATAAAATATTTATAGTATAAATTATTAGTATATTGTATATTAGTCATAGATAATTGAGATCCAAGTATAGATATTTGATGCTGAAGTTAGAGATACTTGAGGCCTAAGACAACATCATTGTATTAATACACATTGCAGCTTAATGAAACACGTGGGGAAATAATTCTTTCATGGCATCATATCCTAAACCCCTCCCAAAGGTGGTCCCACCCCCCCCCCCCCCCCCCAGGGGCGGATCTCTTTGGAGACCCCCAGATGCCACTGCACCCCCCAGTTTTTATATAAATTTCATATTATGTTTGATCTATCAACAAGTGCGTGTTGTTCCAGTGGTTATGCGGTCCTTCAATGTGTAAAAAGTTGTGTGTTTGATCCCTAGCATCCTCCTTTTTTATAATTTTTAGCGAATTTTTCTTTTTTTATTCAAAAAACAAGGTTCTAGTGGGTATCGAACTAGCATCCCCATGATTTAATCATGCAAAATTACCACCACACCAGTTAACAATGTTGCACATCTTTTGAATCTGTTTAATATATATTTTTTAAATATTTGGCACCCCCGAAAAAAAAACTCAAGATCCGCCACTGCCCCCCCCCCCCCCCCCCCCCATAGCAGCCCTTTTTTGTTTTCCTCTCATGGCCGATTCTTTCTTTCTTCCCCTCTCTCGGCTTCACTCACTACCATCTCATTCTACCATTTTCCTCTCTCAGTTTCTCTCTCCAAACATCATCATGTCCGATTCTGAAACATCACCGTCTAAACAATCAAAGACACCATCTGAAACCACCTTCAATCGCCCCAATCATTCTTCCCTAACTGCCAACAATATCACAAACTTCACCAAAATTACTCTAGATATTGAAAAGAGCCAATACAATACATGATATGAGTTATTTAAAATTCACACTCAAGAGGTTCTTGACCGCATCATCCCTACACCCACCACTGAACCTAGCTCTTACTCTCCCTCTCTCAAAGAAACTGACCCAGTCATATGGAAACGTCTTGATGTCATAGTTCTGCAATGGATTTATGTAATCCATTGACCTTCTCCATACCATCATTTAGCATGGCTCTACCACATAAACAGCTTGAGATTGTCTCTTCAATATCTTCTTTGACAACAAAAAAATCTCGTGCACTTTATCTATATCAAGAATGCTCTTGTGTCAGCAAGGAGCAATTATCAGATGCCTTGTTATATTGCCAACACATTAAGTCTCTTTTTGATCAGTTGTCTAATGATGGTTCCCTAGTTTCCAACGAATGTATGACTTTTCAACTCGTTTTTGGTATCTCCGATGTCTATGCTACAGTTGGCTCTCAAATTTGTCATTCTAAATAAAAGTGTGTGAAACGGTCTCTATTTATAATAGGTGATTAATTAGGGGTTAAGAGAAAGGAAACATGGTTTTCCACTGAAAAACATCTTGGAAAACAAGCAAAAGACACCTCATGGCCGTCACACAAGCGCAAGGCGCATGAAGTAAGGTGCAGAGGTGCATTGGACATAAAGGAATGTTGTCTCATGCACAAGGACACATGGTTCCATGCGTGGGGCGCAAGAGACGGTGCCTCCATAGCGAATTTTGCTGTTTTTCGGCCACTTTTCTATCGTTCTTCCGTCTTGAAATGTCTTGGAACTTGAAATTACTTTTCTTCATCTTGTATTGTCTTCAACAACCTTTTAAGAACCATTGGTCTTCAATTTTCATATCCTTGATCCTTTACTTGATGTCTTGCTTTTCCAATTTACATGATTTCTCACTAAAAAAGACACAAAACACTTATGGAGTTGTATAATTTAGGATAAAAGCAAATTACAATGAATCGAATGAAAATAATACAATTGGTTCCTCAAACCATTGACAACTCCTCTAAATTACAAAAAAATAAAAATAAAAAAATAAATATTAAAAACATATCATATATGCTACATCATCACAACCCTAAACTTAAATCGTTGCTTGTCCCCAAACAACAAAATAGCAAGAAGGTAGAATTTAAATGAATTTAAGAAGACAAACATACATTTTCAGAGATTGTGCTCAGATTGTTACTATTTCCACTTCTAAACTTGATTAGTTTACCACTTTCATGCATGCGGCGCCAATTTAGAGAATATACTCTTACTTTCAATCACTTCCAATTACAAGACGCACATATGTACCTCCTAAAGTCAATGTGAAAGGTCTAGGCATTTTCCACACTCCAGACGTCATGTGATTGTACCTTGTTATGAGATTGAAGCAATTTCAAACAGACATTTAAGATACATATTATCACACACACACACACACACACATATAGAGGTCTTTTCAAGTTATAATGTGGCTTAGGATAAGGTGAGATATATTTGAGAAATTAGGCTAACAAGCAATTGGGATTTCGGTTCTAAGGATTCCCTAATTGAAATACTTGCGTACTACCTGCAACCTTAGTTTTGTGTCACAGCCATAATTGATGAGGTGCTAGCATTTGTGCCAAACAATAAATAGGTACTAGTAGAATTACTTTTTTTTTTCTTTAAGAGACCAAACTTTTTTTTCTAGCCCCCCTTTTTTTAGACCATCTTTTTTATGTTTTATCTACATTTTTTATTTTTTATTTTTTTATTTTCATAACCAAGCTCTACTAATACCCCCACCCCAAACTCAGGGCCGCCCAAGGCATATGTCGGGGTGCGAAGGCCTAAGAACCATGCCCTAGGAGGCCCCAAAAAATAATTTTAACTGATGGGTGTATATATAAATACTTATTTTATAAGGGTTATATATAGCATAAATTGCAAAGAGTGCCCAACTATTTATCAAACTTTAGCCTAGTAGCCCTTCACCATTTTTATTTTACAACTCAGGAGCATTTCATTTTTACAACCTAGCGCATTCATTTTCAAGCCCCCCAACATTGGCTAGAGTGCTAAACTTAGAATTCAAACGTAAAACGCAGAACAACACGTAAAAGGCAAAATATCTACTCCTTTCCGGTGACTAAATTTGTTTTTATTTTGGGAATACTTTTTGGTGTTTCAAATTGAAGTTAACCTGAATATGTATTTAGATTTCATAGTATAATATGACATTCATCATAAAAGTTTCATGTTTGCGACACAAAATTTGGTCTTGTGTGATTTTTTTAAAGTAATATTCTATTGACAAATCGTAAAAGGTTTTCATGTTATTGGGTTTGAGGGAAGTTTATTTTATACTATTATAGATTTATGATGATGATTATAAAGCTTTTTGAGAAATTTTAGAGGTAGTAAATCAGCTGAATTATCAAATTAAATAATAAAACTTATATAAAGTTTGGTATGTCTACCTATCATTTTACTTAACTTTGCTTGGTTTGGTTCGACCCCTCAAATTGTTTTTGTTTTGTTATTCTTTTTTATTATTAATTTATAGGACAAAATGTATTTGTCACAGTGTTTTGGGGTGTCAGCATAGCGGGGTTTCAAAACATCGTATTATGGTGACTTGGAGCAGCATCATAGCTAAGATGTGAAATATATATATATATATATATATATATATATATATATATATATATATATATATATATATAAAGGGGCCCTTTTCTCAAAGTTTGCCTAAGGCCTATAAAAATGCTAGGGATGGGGGCTGCCCAAACTTAATTTCAAATCATGACAAATATTTCATTAATATATCTAACTCCAAAAAAAAATAAACAAATATAGCATAATAAGGTTCAAAATCTTGCGACATGATTCAGTCACCAAAGTAACAAAGAAAGAATTAATGTAAGGAGGCTGAAAGGGGTTTAGCATAGTATATAACAATAATAAATTAGGGTGGCATGAAATATCGCATAATAATAAATAGTTCGTAGAGAACGATCGCACTTTCCTACAAAAATAACAATCGATATGGAACACACATATACGAAAGAAATATAGTAGAAAGTGAAAAAAATATTTGGTTCAAAATTTAGGTGCATTTTCTTATGTATTTTTTGTATGGTTCATAACTAAATTCACCATATTTCAAAAAAAAACTAAATTCACCATGTGATTTCCTCAAATCTATAATTTCCTCTGAGTTTGTTATATAAAAAAAATGTATTTTTAATTAAGAACCATAACCTAAAGAAATACACAAGTTTTTTCCTTTGTAATATTATGTTCTAAAGAACACCCAAAGAAGTTGTTAGAAGAACAACCTATATCAGAATCAAACCAATCACCATGTTGAATTAAGTTTGTTATCATTAAAACATCACCTTGAGAAGGATATTTTGATTTTCCTCAACAAGGTAAAATATCTTTGGAAGGGAAGGACTAGATTAGCAACATGGTTGTTATGAACCAGTATAAAAATAAGTGTGTACATTCTTATTCTCTTATTCTCTTTTATTTATTTGAGTTCCTTATGTTTTAACTTATAACCCTAACAGACCTCTTTAAGAGAATAAGTCATATTCTCGTGTTAGTCTATTGATTCTGGAGCATTTTATTTCACTTCTTGCATTGCACTTGCAAATTATTCCACGTAGGTTACGTAATCTTGAGATTGTATTCATTCTCTCCCAAGATGAAAATGAAAATGTTCCCCGTTTTTCAATCAAACTGAATTTTCGTTTTATCTAGGTCGGTCTACATAAAAAAATTAATTATGAAAAAGTTACTATTAACCCTTCATTATAATATTTTGCATGATTTCTTCAGAGCATTATATATAGCACAATTGAGTTCAGTCATCTCAAAAAAAATATTAAGTTAATTCATATACTATTAAAAAAACAAAGTTCTCACTTTACAAAAGAGTTTTGATCAACAATCTTCTTGATATAACTCATATCCTTACTAAGAAGATATCTAGAAATAATGCATTTGGATTCTAGATCAAAATTATTTGTTGTAATTTTAAATATTCTTTTTGTGTTGTTCTTATCTTTAGATTGTTCTTATCTTTAGATTGTAAAATCTAAATTATTTGTTGTAGTTTTAAATATTCTTTTTGTGTAGTTCTTATCTTTAGATTTTTCATCAAAATTAACTTCATGCATTTCTCTCCTCAACACTACCGAAAACAATAAGGTTATCTTCATAATAGGTGCATATGGCACTAAAAAGATAAACTTTTCATCTACCTAGATACTCAATTCTTCTATGAATTCATCAACTTTAACAAAATTCAAGTTTATAAGGGTTTTGACTTGTCACCAACAAGTATCAGAATATGAACATTGTTCAATTCTACATCACTTGTTAAGCATCACCAATAATCCTTATTATGATTTTATTGTGATTGATTTTTGAAAACACGTGCTTGTAGCTCTAGATTTCATAATTGAAAACGAGCATCTACCCAATATTGTAGGAGGATAAAATTTTCACCAACAAATATTAGTTTATGAACCAATAATATCATTTTATTCAAAAAATTATTGTTGTTTCATTTGGCTCGACGTTTATTTGCCTATTTTGTTTCAATCATTAGACAAAAGAGTTGATGAAATGGTTGAGGCAGAGCTCGAGTATGAGATTAGAGAAATTTTTGTGCCTGGACCAAATTACACCCGTGGATTATAAGGACAATTGAGGTTCCTGAGCTTGATAATCATTTTGAGATAGAAAAGAAAAAAGGTGTTGACGAGGTTCAAAAGGAAAATACACTTAAGGAATGCATTAGAAAAAAAAAATAAAAAAATAAAAAAATAAAAAAAAACTTGCAAATTTGATGAAAATCAACTCTTGAATAACCATAAGATGATTGATAAGCTAGGATGGAAGATGAACAAAATTAATTCTACAAAAAGTATTTGAGGCTATTTTAAGTGGAAGAGATTATCAACATTAGCATCAAGAGATTGTGGTTAAGCCATGCATTGAAATAGCCTCGAAGGTTTTTGTAGTATTAATTTTGTACATCTTATATCCAAGCTTATCAATCATGTGGATCTTCAAGTGTTGGTTTTCAACCAATTTGCAAGTGTTATCTTTAGTTTTCGAATACATTCATTTACTCTATTTTCCTTTTGAACCTTGTCAACATCTTTTTCCTTTTCTATTTCAAAATAACAATCAAGCTCATGAACGCCAATTGCCCTTTCGATCCCACTTATGCAGTTTGCTCCAAATGCAAAAATTTCTCTTCTCATAATCCCTGCCAACCCCATTTCATCAACTCATTTATATAAGTATTGTAACAAAATCGTCAAATAAATGTACATCCAAATGAAACAACAATATTAATTTGAATAAAATGTAATGATTAGGTCATCAACTAATATTTTCATGTTGGAATTTTACCCTCCTATGATTAGGTGTCCATTTTCAACTATGAAATATAAAGCTTCAAACATGTGTTTGCAAAAATCAATCACTATGAATTCATAATTAGGATAATTGATGATACCTAACATGTGATGTGGAATTGAACAACGTTGAGATTCTCGTACCTGTTGGTGACAAATCAAGATCTAGGGTAGACCATCGGACGGGTTCGGACCGGGCGGGTTAGGGTCCGAAAATGTCATACTAGATGAAACCGAGGTCACCAAATCAAGAACCGAATTCGACCATTTAAGGGATCGGTTTGGTCGGTTTTTGGCTTTGTCGATTGTCGATTTTCACGGTTTGGTTGTATCGGCTATGGGTTTTAGCAACAAAAAAAACACAGTTAAACAGAGAAGAAGAAGTGAATGAATTGACAAGAAAGCAGAGAAGCAGTAGATATGGTGAGGAAAATACTGATCAATCCATAACAATTTTAGTATTTTCCTTATCTTCCATGACAGTGCGAATCTAGATCTAGATCTTCTTGAAACTGGGTTTTTTTCTTTGTTTGTTGAACATTCTGAAACAGAGAAGAACAGGTGAACGAATTGACAAAAAATTGAGATGAGGCAGGAACAGAGAAGAGAGTTAGAGAGACAGTGAAGTGAAGTTGGTGAGTGGCAGCTGTGAATTGAGTTGTTTAGGGTTTGATCTGATTTTAAGAGAAAAGATGTTAGAGTTATTGGGCTGGACTATATGTTTGGAGCAAGAGAGTATACACTTCATTCTAATGATACGGTCGGGTATGGGTTCACCGATAAACCCATGGGTGACTCAGTTTTGAGCTATAATCAAAACGCTTTATAGCTTGTAATCTTCTTAGTAAAGGATATACTTTATGTGAAGAATAGGGTTGATTGAAACTTTATTGCATGGTGAGAGCTTCGTTTTTGAACAATATGTTAATCACCTGAATATTGTGGTTGTGATAAAAATGACCTCAATTGTTCTATATATAATGTTCTCGAGAAAGCATGCAATAAATTTTTGTTTGACTCAAACGTATAAAATAAATGTAAATAAAAAGTATTATGTTTTTTCCGGTCAAATGAAAAAAAGTATTCTATTTTTTTAAGAGATTAGTTAGGAAAAAATTAATAAATAATCGTATAATAACTATTTTTCTCGATTTTTGCGTGTCATTCTTGCGTAGGGGTCATGCGCAAGATAGCCTATTATTTACCTAATTTAGATGTAACCACAACCTTATCTTCTTTTCTTTTTTTTAAATGAGTTACTGGTACAATTATAACCTTAACTATAATTATGTATGTGGCACCGTAAAGCTTAAATATGAATATAAAATAAAATTCAGTAGATTTAAAAGAGTTTTGGATCGGTTCAAAATTATATTATAATCATTTTTTAAAGATAGGCTGATGGTTTTTTATTTTTGGGAAGGAGGCTAAGGGTGCTATCCTTCCTTAGTAACGGGTCAAAATAAATCAACATTTGGTGAATTCAGTTAGATGTATATGTGTTGTGGTTCGTCTCAGTTTTGAGACAAAAAACTATTTTATCCGAAGATTAAAATACTTGCAATTCATTTTGGTTTAGATCTCTCTCTTAAAATACTAATCAGCTCCAATTTAACACAGTTTAAATTGGATGAATTTGGTTATCCAAATTGAAATTTTAAATTTTTAAATTATTTTAATACTTATATAATAAAAACTACATACTTGTATATTTTATGCAAAATTAAAATACATCAATTCAAGAATATTGTAACCCTGTAATTATACTCATCTTGAACACTTAAATGACACTATGACATATTCAATAGCATTCAAGCACAAGGTAAGTCCGTCAAAAAAATACAAAGTAACTGATTAATCCCAACATTGAATTTTAATCCAAATACAAAGTTATTTGAATGACTATTAGCCTGATATTCTTTACTCCTTTCATGTCTACCATTTCAAAGACTTCTCTACATATATTTCCGGTCTTGGTGGAAATTGTTTATTTTCATATTTTGGAAAATAAAGATCAGCTTTCACGTTTAAAAACAAAATATAAAGTAGTAGTTTTAAGGGAATAAGAAATGAAGCCTCGCAACCTTAAGCTACTAATTTTATGTACGTTTTGGTTTGTCTTGGCTCGGTTTTTTAGTTCTGACCCGAAAACCAAATTGAACCGATCATTTCTTGTTTAAAGTGGATCAAACACATCCTGGAGTTTCTATTTGACCTATCATAGGTTTCAAATCATTCACATATTGTAATCTTGTTTGAGCATAAAGTTAAGTAACGCATCAAGTAGCGATAAATTTTATATTCAATAATTAATTGAAAATTCCAATTAAAATTTGATTAAGTAAGTATAAATCACGAAGTTTGCACTGTGATTTTCAGAAAAACTAAAAACTATGAACCCTAACTTTTAATCTCAATCAACATATGCGGTTTAGCAATGAGCTTATCTGCAAAAGGGTAAATGGTTGACAAAGGAAGCGGAATGCAAAACTAAAGAGATACATTCTTATCGTTATGGACAAAAAACATGATGACACAATTGTTATGAGGTATGAACTTTTCTTTTCAAGTTGTTGCCATGGCTTTCATGTGGATACTAATTTCAGTGTCATGTCATTTAAAATTGTGTCGCATCTAACGTCAATTAAATTTTTGGATTAAATTTGAAAAATTGAGGGACGAAAATTGCGGATTTAAAATAGGAGGACCAAAATCCAAAAATTGAACATAAGAAGAACCAAAATTTCAATTAAGTCTATAAACAATCATTCTAGACCCTATCAATCTCCATTCAAATTAACCAAGCAAACAATTCCAAATAATCTCAAATCAGATTTAGGATCGTTCGTTACGGATTAAAATAAAAGTGATTTTCACATAAAATAGAGATTATAGGGCCCGTTTGTTACAGTTTTTTTTTTATAAAAAAATCATTTTTTTTTAACAAAATAATCACTCTTTTTAATATTGCATCTGTTTGTTACAGATTTTTAAAAAAAAATCAGAATATGAAAATAATCTAAAAACAACTTCAAATGTGAAGTTGTTCTGAGCATCTTTTTTTCTATAGATTATTTTTAGAGGAGAGAGAAATTTGTTACGAGATTTTAACAAAAAAAAAATGTTTAAAACAAACTAAAATTCCAATCATATCCTTGTTTTGCTATATATACACAAAGACTAGTCTTCCCTTTTTCGCAGCATATTTGTTATTCTTCTCTTTCCATTATCATATATTTTGTGTTGTTTTTGTCTATTTTGGATTTTTTTTTTTGTTTGTAGATATCACTGTTGCTTCTATTTTGCGGTGCTGTTGATGTTGGATTTTGAGGGTAATTTTATAATTGTGTTTTTAGTCCATATAAAAAAAATTATGCACTCAGTTTTAGTCCCTACTAAATCTAAATTTGTTTAATTATGCTTAAACTTTTAAGATTTTGAACAATTTTTTGCACAAGTGTTAAGAACATTACGAAAAGTTCATATGCAAAAAATGATCTCAAAATTTTATTTCTACGTCCAGAATTTTGTTACTTTTATTTTGAACTTTTGTCTATTAAAAAAATCCATATTTAATTTATTTCATATTAAAAAATTCTAAATTTATTAAACGAGCCGTTTGTAATGTTCTAAACTTGTATAAAAAAAAAATCATTGAAAAATTTAAGAGTTTAAGGATTGTTACAAATTTTCCCATAATTTTTGTCAAAGCCTATCACTCTCCTTCATTCTTTTTTATTCTTCCAGATCCATAAAATATTTCACCCTACAAATATTTCCGGTCACTCCCTGAATTTGCCAGGGAAAAAAACCAGATATGTGTTACTGTTTCTCTTTGTTACTACTTCGCTCTCTTCAATCTTCTTCGCTCCCATTCTTTGTTTCCCGATCCGAACCTTGAAAATCGACTGGTTCCGTTTCTCTCTCGAAAAGGTTGTTGCTGGATTTTTCAATGGTGAATATTGTTGAGTTTTTGTGTGCTGAAGTTGACGTGTGATTAAGTTGTTGAAATTGATGTCTTAGATGAATTTGCAAGCGAAGTTTATAAGAGCATCGCCAGCGTGAACGAGGTGGTGAATTGAGTAGGAGAGAATTTGGATTTTTCACCACCTCGTTCACGCTCTTCTAAAAACTCTTAAATTTTTCAATGATTTTTGTATACTAGTTTAGAACATTACTAAAGGTTCGTTTACTAAAATTTAGAATTTTTTAACATGAAATAAATTAAATATGAATTTTTTTAAAAGACAAAAGTTCAAAATAAAAGTAACAAAAATCTAGACGTAGGAATAAAATTTTGAGATAATTTTTTGCAGATAAACTTTTCATGATGTTCTTAATACTTGTACAAAAAAATATTCAAAATCTTAAAAGTTTAGGCATAATTAAACAAATTTAGATTTAGTAGGGACTAAAATTGAGTGCATAATTGTTTTATATGGACTAAAAACACAATTATAATTAATTAAGGACTAAACTTAAAATGTCCCAATTTTATAGGAACCAAAAACATATGATGTCATTTACCACATGGCAGCCATGTCACTTGAAATGTCCACGTGGCATGTCTGAGTCAGCATTCTGTTAGCCTAGTCAGCACAGTTTGACGGCAAAGACCAAACTTACAAACGGAAAAAAAACGTTAGAGATGAAAAATTTAAATAGAGACCAATGTTGAAAGCTCACTTATTTATAGGACCTTAAACATAATTAACCCTTTAATAAAATATACTGAAAAATTATTAATAGATATGTTATATTTAATGAGTCAAATAATCTTTTGAAAGGATGATATTATTATTTTAGAGTTTAATTTTGATTTATGAGACCTTAGTTAAGTTGGTAGGAACAATGTATTACATGCAGCGATAGAGAGCCTTAGATTCTCCACTTATTCACCTTTGAAGGTGAATTTCTAACCATTAAGCCACTTGACTAAACAAAAAATATAAAACTTCTATATTTTCAATTAAATACGACTTTTCCACTAAAAAATTTAAACATGACTTTTTTCTTATAGTTTTTCTTTGTAATCACATCTGAAGTGTGTCGGTCTATAAATATCAGTATCTTTCAGCTGGGATTTGAGCTTTAATTTGTTACAAATGTGACCCCCTTACACACACCATTTTTTTTTAAGTATACACAATTAATTAATTTTTTAGAAAGTTAAAATCAAATAATGTTAATGATTCATAAATTATGATTGATTTTAGTAAATTAAAAATATAACAAATCCTTTTTTAGGGGAAATAACAAATATTTATATTTTTTCCAAAAAATCAATTAAATATATTATTTTATAAAATTTAATTAAAAGGAAAACAATCAAAAGGAAAGAAATCTAAAATCTAGAGCATTCAATCCGAAATCCATACCGTATCAACAAACAACAAACCTTTACTCCATCCAATCATGTTTCAACAACGCATAACCCCCTACCATCTTCCGCCACGTGTCACCAAATAAATTCAACAAACTAACCCTCACGGTGGTCTCGCTCACAGGCCATAACTAATCAAGCAATATAAAATCGAAAAAGAGAGTGCATTGGTTTCGGTTCCAAAGTTCTGCTGTGAAGTTTCGTGTGTGCGCGTTTTCCCCAAAACAAAGCAAAAACCCCCCCTCCGCCTTCCTCCGCCGCACACAGCGATCGGCAAAAAAAATCTAAGATATGAAGATTAACGTCAAGACTCTTAAGGGAACTCACTTTGAGATCCAAGTGAATCTTCACGATACGGTAATCACACTCTTAATTCAATTCAATTTGTTAGGTTTTTAGGTTTTTTAATTTTTATTTTTTATTTTTTGTTCTCTATTATTGATACTAGTTGTTGGAATAAAAAAATAAAGTTCGTTGAAATCAACGGTTTTGGTATTAAGAACTGATACGCCACAGACATAAATGATTGTTTAAAATTATGATATAATTGAATGTAATTACATGTGTCCGTGTCAGCATGTCTGCGTCGAACACAAGAGTGTCAGTGCTTTATGAAGCTATATGATTGGGAGAAGAGATGTCCACGTTTATCGACTGACGCACGCACCCTTAAGGAACGGACACCATCGATTTTTTTATTATAAAAATATGATATAATTGAATACAATCACATGTGTCTGTCTCGCATGTCGTCATGGTCTCAGACATGCCTTCATGATTTAAAGTGCTGGTGCTTCATAACTAGCAGAATAGGATAGACACTGAGGGTTTCATGAGATATCGACTTTAAGTGTCTGGTGGAGTGGAAACCATGAGAAATGCAAAAAAGAAGTTTGTTTATAGATTTGTCTGTAATTTGTAATTTATTAGATGCAATATTAGTGCATGTTTTGGTTCTGATTAAATATTCGACATGTAAAATTGAGTTGAACATTAGATTTCAGTGTAAAATCACGTTTAGAGTCAAAAGCTTCAAATTAGAATCAATTCCGGAGTCAAAATCAATTTTACTTCAGAGTAATCAAACATTTCGATATCAATTTTACATGTCTAGAATCTATCCTGGCTACTCCAAACACAGGCTTAGTCGTACTACTTAATTAGTTAGTTAGAATAATTGATTGACTAATATTGTTGTAATATAATGCAGTTGAATATTTGAATTGAGAAGTTTAAGTTTTTGTGGTTAATTGATATGTATGTTTGTTTTTGATGGTTATTAGGTTGGTGATGTGAAGAAAAATATAGAGGGAGCACAGGGTGCTGCTGTTTACCCTGCTGCACAACAAATGCTTATTCATCAAGGAAAAGTGCTTAAGGATGAGACTACCTTGGAAGAAAATCAAGTTGCTGAGAATAGTTTTATTGTGATCATGTTGTCCAAGGTGATGTTAATGATTATGATGATGTTATTTTAATGATTAGATTATTTTTGTACTCTTATGTTTAAGCATGATTTGAAGTATTTAAGTTAATTCAGTTGGGGAAGCTAGAAAACAAGGATAGTTAAATGCACAAGTGCCCTACCTCTAATTCAATTCTTTGTGGATAGTATTTAGCTTGCACTTTATTGCTTTGCATCAAATAATATTAACTTTTGCTTAAAATTTTGTAAGTGCACCATTATCCAGTGACATTCAATGAGAGAAGCGTTAATTTTCCATGTAATGGGTTTTCTATGTCAGTTTTATGCCTACATCTAATGAGAAGCTTCATTTTTTCTATGTCATACCATCAATTTCAAATATGCAGTTACAAAAGTGGAGTTATATGGCAGAATTGTGGATTTTTATTGGATATCGGTGTTAAATTGATTTATATTAACAATGCATATCCTTTATGTCTTTTGTCTATTGTGTTTCACTGATTAATATTAATAGTAAGACATTTTTAAGAGTTTTTGATGTTTAAATGTGTGGGTTAGTAAGACATCAACAGCAGCAGGCCCTTTATGTCTTTCAACCTTCCCTCATTGTTTTCTGGGGTGGTAATGAATGCGTTGAAAAGAGAAAGAAAAAAAAAAAAAAAAAAAGCTTCTATTGCTTCCTTTTAATGGGGAACAAGAAAAGTCATTGGCTTGTTAAGAGATGCCTAAGTTGTAATATTCTGTCCATTGGTTCACTTCTAAACTTTTGTAGTCCCTTTGCAGAATAAGGTATCATCAAGTGGAGCCTCTGCTGCTTCAGCTGCCCCACCGGTAAGTACAAATTTTCTTGTCAATTTTTTTCCTTACAATCTCTCACATGTAAGTTGAATTGTCAAAAATTATTTAATTCCTTGATGAAGTTCTTTAAAAAACTTTTTGCTTGATCAGTCTTAAGTGACTGTGAAGCTAGATGGGTAATGCAATGATTTGGTTAATGATTTAATGTATTATCGTTTTGTCAAGTCCTTTTCACAATATCCAATTTTGCATGATTATTTAGGTTTTGATTTTAGTTTACTTGTTGACCACTGTGAAATCTCACTGTTTTAAATTGTTGTTTCTTTTTCCTCGCTATTTGTATATGTAGGCAGTCCAACCTGCAAGTTCTTTGCCTCCTCCTTTGTCAACACCTCAGCCTCTTGCTTCAACTGTCGGACAGTAAGTTCACATTTGTTCCTATGGCTTCATAGTTTCAGCATGATTGTTGTTCTTCGTGTAAAATTCGTTAAATTCATCTCACTTTCAGGGGAGAATCCAATCCTGCGCAAGGTCCTGTTGTAACTCCTCCCACTACGTAAGTATTTGACATATAATAGCTTTTAAAATTACATAAATATTGTTGATGATAATTTGTGGCAACCTTGAAGCTGCATCAGTTGTGGCTCCCTTGTGTAGATAATGTCTTATTGTTTTCAATGTCTATTCTCTTATTCTTAGGCATCTGTTCATTGTTGCAATGATACATATTATTGTTTTGTAAACTCAAGTGCAATTTCATATGTTGTTCATTGTAGTGTGGTGCCTGAATCTAATCTCATTGCTGGAAGCACTTTAGAACCAACTATTCAACAAATTCTAGAAATGGGGGGAGGAAGTTGGGATCGGGACACTGTGATCCGAGCTCTTCGTGCTGCATATAACAATCCCGAAAGAGCGGTTGAATATCTATATTCTGTAAGTCTCTACGCCCAAATAGTCTAGCTTTCCCATGAAGTATCGAGTATGGGTGTTTTTGCTATTAATTTGGTAGCTTGTTTGTTCAAAGCTTTTTTAGATACTTCTGTTTCAGTCTTCATTTTGACTTTGATTGACTTACTGAACAAAGAACTATATCAGCACAACTTATGATTGTAGTAAACTGTCATCTTCTGCCAGTATAGTTTTAATGATTTGTTACTTACATACATGCCTTTAGGATCTTTAAAGATAATACAATGAATAACGGTGAAGGCAGGTGCGTGTTTAATATTTGAGTGTCAAACATGTGGCTCTTCTATTTTGGAAATGAATGGAGCCATCGACCACGGTTTTACTGTAAATAATGTTGAAATAAGTTATTTGACCACATCATATAGTTGTCATATTTTATCACAGGATGGCCTGAATATAATAATTTGTGTATTTGCAACAAAGTAGTTATAGTTTTGTATTAAGAATGGATAAATAATGCATCAATAATTTATTTTGTTTACAGAGTTGACATCTATTTTATCTTGTATAATTTAACTGATAGGGCATCCCCGAACAAGCTGAAGCTCCAGCAGTTGCTGCATCCACCAATGTTGGGCAGGCAGAAAACCCTTCAGCCCAGGCTCCAGCCCAACTAGCTGTGCCTGCTGTTGGGCCCAACACCAACCCACTAAACTTGTTCCCTCAGGTGTGTACATGTGAACTGTGTGCAGTAAAATTTAAACAATAATGGTGTTAGAATTATAATTTTTTTTGTTTTTTTGAATCAGGGCATTCCCAATTTGGGTGCAAATGAAAATGCAGGTGACTTGGAATTCCTGCGAAACAGTCAACAGGTAGTTGAATTGTGTTTTACAAAGGAGCTAAATGCCTAATTAATTTTCATTATTTATGCATTTTAATATTTCTTTCACATTTCAGTTCCAAGCCTTGAGAACAATGGTGCAAGCAAACCCTCAAATCTTACAGGTATCATCGCTGTGCTTGTTGACTCCATTACTATAATTTTCTAGGACATCATTATTCATCTTTGTTTTCTTTGCAGCCCATGCTTCAGGAACTAGGAAAACAAAATCCAAACCTAATGGAACTCATCCAAGAGCATCAAGCTGACTTCTTACGTCTTATAAATGAGCCTGGAGGCGAAGAGTAAGATTACTAGTTTAGGCTTGTTCCATTTTCATTTCATTATATATTGTATGAATTTTTCAATATGCTCCAACTTAACTAGAACCATTTTCACCAAAAGATATAGTTATTCAAATTTATACATGGATGACGAGTTTAAAGAAAAAACTTTATGTTAAATAATTTGATAAAGAATTCACGACACACACCACAAGCAGTTGCATAGGGTCATCATTTTATCAGTGGACCTTGATTATAATACAAAGGATATAAATAAAACAAATTAATCCAGGGAAGACAGAGATAGTTAGAAAATATTTTGGCCTATTAAGACATTTGTTTGCTCACTGTTGTATTTGTATGACCAGGAACCTAGAGGGACAGTTAGGTGCTTTGGCTCCTCAGACCATTACTATCACCCCAGAAGAGAACGAGGCCATTCAACGGGTAAGCTAGTGATAGTACTCTCCATTCAGCTATTTTAATTGTGAACTCTTTTTCCTATTTCTATGCATTTGCTTGTCCACGGCATGTTTCGTATTGTTGCACAGTTGTTAAATGATTTAATAGCTGTAGGATTTTTGTAAAAGTTCTCCAATGTCTGAAGCTTGCATGTTATTATGTCATGAACAGTAAATGTAGAACTCAACCAAAATACTAGTTTTTTTTTTTTTTTAGGCTCCCCAACATGCACTCTTAGCAATGATATGTTGATAGAATTCTTCATACATCTTTCTCAGCACTGATGTTTGTACTTTATATATATGTGCACCGCTAGCATGCATTTGATCTGTGTTCATCCTCTTGCACGATATAATAAATAACTGACCATGACATTTTGGCAGCTTGAGGATATGGGGTTCGACCGAGATCTTGTGTTGGAGGTGTTCTTTGCGTGCAATAAAAACGAGGATCTGGCAGCCAACTACCTATTGGATCACCAAAATGAGTTTGATGATTAGTCAAAGTTCTAGATTTTAACAGTGGGAGTGGTATTTCCGCGTCTATCATTTTTCTATTCTAGTTCTTGTGTCAATTGTTTGTGTCCTAAACTCTTTGGAGAAGTGATCTTTATTATTTTTGTTGTTTTCGGGAACCATAGTATCTGTAAATCACCATTGATTAGAAATTAGAATTGTGTTGGGATAGACCATAGATTTATTTACGGTTATTCTTGAATTGTATATTTCAGTGCGTGGTATTGTCTTAGTATTTTTTATTTTGTGGTTTCGAATAACCAAACTGAGAAGAGCTGCATTGCGGGTTTGAACTAGGCAACCAGCACACTTACAATGCCATGGGAAAATAATTTCATCTAATATTTTTAATGAATTATTTTTTTACCTTATCTAAAAAATTAGATTAAACAAATTTTAAATTGAGAATTTTTTTGACTTAACTTTATAATTCTAATTATTTATGGAAAACAATTTTTTATGGAGAAAAAAAGGTGTTATGATTTGACAAATTGGTAAAAGTTAATTGTTTTCGTGTATTGGAATTATGTTTTGTTAAGCTTGAGAATTCCTAAACTTTGAGAATTATTTTTGGTTAAGCATAAACATGCACCGATTGTTAACTTACGTACAAGGGAAATTAAGGCGGTCACAACAAATACAAAGGAACTAAATTAGTCTGTGTTAACACTAATATTTATAGGACAAAACGCTCTGGAAAAGATAAAAAAAAAAAATTATTTTACTCTTAGTTTCAAATGAATTTCAAAATTTATGAGATCAGATTCCAAATTTTTAACTTGTAATATAGTAGACTTGAATAGGAAACAACTTTGGCTGCTTTTATGGGCAATCCCTATTTTTGCCACCTTCATTATCGATTTCTTTTTTAAAATTCTCAACCCTATCCATCTTCTGCCTATTTGAAAGACATTCTCACTCAACCTTTGAACCACATGCATATCACTCATATCGCCAATCTTAAAGTGAGACTCTAATAATTGAGAATTCAACCGGAATATAAATAAAGTATGACAAAAAATTGTTCAATTCAAAAATCAAACTCGAAATTTTCTGAAGAAAAAAAATTGTCATTTGAAGTACATTATCCACTTAAACCTAATAGCTTAGAGTGATATATATCGACCTACGTTGGCCATCTTATTGAGAATAGAGATATAGATATTTCCCTCAAAAAAGAGATATAAATATTAGACAACACATACGCTACAAGGGAGCAACGCATGCGAGTTATTATTGTGACAAACTAGAACATTAAATCTCGACCATTTATTGGATCAAGATTAGTTCCTAACTTTAAAAGGTCACATGACCAGTAAAAATCATTCTCTTTTCATTCCGATTACGTGCAACAGGGTTTAGGCTTTATTCCTTCCTCTTCCTATGTTTATTCCAATTATATTTTCAATTTGGTTAGAGTGAATTGGAAAGGAATCAATTATATTTTCACCGTTTTAAATGTAGTGGTACGACTCTTGCACAAAGTACAAGGATGGTTAGGGAACATGTTTCATTGATGTTGAATGGACAAACCCACATTAGAGGTAGAGATTGTTGGTGCATGAAGTCGATGGTTTGACTAAAAGTTGAACGACTCTTTTATCGAAAGTACAAGGATGGTTAGGCAATGTGTTATGTTGATGTTGAAATAAAGATTGTTGGTTTGTCAAATGTTATGGCAAAAGTTTGAAATTGGATGGAAAAGAGATGTTGAACCTATAAGTAAAATAAAAACTCATCCTCACAAAAAATAAAATCCCCACCAGAAAAACACTTTTGATTTAATTTTTAGAAAACCACTGAGAACTATTTGGACAAGTTATGGGGTCATTGTCTTGGTTTAATGATTTGTAACTTGATAAAATAAAAGCATCCCAAATGCATTTTGGAGTGTGAAAAATTAGACCTCACACGACCTCTTTCGATGAGAGACTAATCCAGTCCGTTAATTTTTTTTTTTTAAAGAATCCAGTCCGTTATGTCCGTTAATTTTTAATTCATAGATGAAATTTAATGTTCATATTTCTCATATGATCAAGTGTTCTTATTTCCTCCCTCAAAAACAAAAAAAGTGTTCTCATTTGACTGAGTTTACGAGAGGAAGAATTTGAATGTTTTTTTCTTGAAGAGATTTGGAAGAAAGGAATTTGGAGAACTTATTGTTTTTCACGATACAAAATTTTGTATTCCCTTAATTTTTAGGTTTCTAAATTCTAATGATAACAAATACAGTATATAAATCTTCATTTTTCCAAAGAGTAGGAGCATGGTTTTCATTCTTTCTTTCTTTTTACCCTCTAATGATAACACAATTTGAATGCAATTTCCTTGAGATAACAAGTTACCATCATCATCATCAGGGAGCAAACTCGAAGTATTGAGAGCTTATCAAAAGCACATTAAACATATTTCTCGGTTAATTGTTCATTAATTGCCCGAGTTTTCCAAGTTAACTGATTCTAAATGTTACGTTGAGTAGACTATGAAGTATGAACCAAACAACCCGTTCCAATCAATAAAATGTCAAAACAAACTAAAATAAATAACTACTGTTTTGCAATGTTTTCAATCAGCAGAGCATCTACATCAAATCCACCACTTGTTTGTTCTACCAAGTCACTTAAAAGATTGGAGCATGGTTTCTATGTATTTCTTCAAAATTCTCAATAATAACCAACAAAAGATTTATGTTCATGCTCTGTAATGCAACTTGTGTAGAACAACAGCTAAGCACAAATATGATACTCTAGATGCAATAATTATTTCTGAGGCTTCTTTGAACATAGGACAAAATTCTACTAACCAGTAGAGATATGAAACTGCGAGGGGTTCAAAGATATGTTGTAGCAATTACAACATTTGTGATTTCCTTCTCGAGTTCAGCTTCATCAACCCACAGTGAACTTCGTTTATGTAATAAGTCTTTCTTCTCGGCTTTCTTCTCTTCATGCTTTTTGGCTTGCATTCTCCAACTTTGAAGTTTCTCTGCTCTTTCTTTCAACTGATTCACAAAAATAAGAAATATATCAATAACGGTAAGCAAAATTAATACTAACGACTATTTAATTGAATAACATGAAACAAACATTGTACAGAGCAACTTGATCAAAGTTTCTCTCAAACATTAAATTAAACGAGAATAAAGAACATGTTCCACCTGCATAACTGATCTGAATATAGGTTTTCAGTATGGACTACAAATGCATAAACTAACATAAAGTTGTAGAACAAAGACAAAAAATTGATCAGCTTGCCTAAGAAATTTTAAACTAACATAAGTATTAAACCAAAGAAACATATTGCAGAGTCAAAATGTTTTCACTTCTCAAAGAGTGAGACATAATAAATGTTCTGTTAGAGGGCAAGAATATTAAAACAACATTTTCTTGCATCAAGAATAGACTTTGAAATCTGAAGTTTAGAGCAAGTTAATAAAACATGAAATTGGGTTTCAAATTTCAAATATGAACAAAAAATAAGAGACACAAGTTAAGCCAGGTTCATTTTACTTTTTGCCACGCTTATGTGTTGTTAGGAAATCAACCACAGTTATAGAACCCCAAAATCCATTTAGTTTTTATATTTTTAACAGCCACCTTCACAATAAAATCAAACAACACAAGATGTATAACTGTGTGATCCAAGCTACCAGGCAGGTAATTTTGGGTCATGTAAACTAGCAACTAGACTACAACACTCCAAAGTCATGTGCAATGCCAGATTAAAACAGGGACATCATAAATGACGTGCTTTGGATTTGAACAGGACTTCTGAAGCGCTCTGATATGAAGCTCGTCGTATCGGTTACAAGGAGGATTCTATCAATCACACAAAAAATTTATCCTGCTGACACTGATAGATCTGGCATAAACGGGAAAATGATGGGCGATATATATTGAATGTAACTGGTTTTATAATTAACAATACTCTAAGAATACTTTCTGAAGAGTTGGGTGAATGAATAACAGGAAGAAATACAATTGCCTTAAACCAAATAAAAAACTGCTAGAAACTAACACAACCTCTATGAATTAGAGAGCAACCTTTCTCCCAAGCAGTCAAACATAAAAACAACCAAATGCCATCGGTTGAAACACCTGATTAACTTAAATGGGCCCTACCAATTGGGTTTGCGCCTAACAAATTTAATGTGAAAACCACTTTTCTTAATTCATGTGCATTGATGATCAAAGGGCTCTAACATATTAGGAGTGAGCAAACATGATTGACCAGCTTGAAACCTGTTTAAACCGACATACACTTTGATGAAACGGGCGGATCTATACTGTTGTCCGGTCAAAGAAATGAAAAAAGTTGAGTTAACATAACACAGTCTTAAATGGTTAAAGTAGTCGGATCTGTAAATTAGAATACAGTGGTAACTGGTAACCATAACCAACAGTATGATTGCTTTTTCTAAATGTTAAATTTTCAGGCCGTACATTTCTTATCAGCTATATAACTAACTGCCAAGTATTGAAAATAAACAAGTTTAAATCAACAAATTAAACATAAACATATCAAATTTTCAAATAATAATCCTCGAATTCATCAACAACATGCAAAACATGACCACATAGCATATTCAATTTCCACAATAACAAATTTTTACAAAAAAAAAAACTTACAAGGGTTTCACGAAATTGTTGTTGAGCAATATTCCGTTCCTGAGCTCTAAGTTCTTTCTCCTGAGCCTTAAGTTTCTTCCTCTCTTCATTTGCAACTCTAAGTGCTTCCTTACGAGCCTCATCCTTCCGCTGCTTCTCCAACCTCATAGCTTCCACTTCTACAATGTATTCCTTCCGAACCTCTTTCACCTGTTTCGCATATTCTCTACGAAGCTGAGCGAGCTGTGCTTCGGCTTCCTTAGGGTCCCTTGGAGCTTTCCAGCTTCCAACAAAGGAATGTGGAGACAGGAATTTGTGGTTTTCATGGTGGTTGTTGTGGTGCGAGTTAGCCGCGCGTGTAGCAAATGATCTTACTTGTGAACGCCACATTCTTCAAATCAAACCCTAATCCCCTGATTCACAGTTTATCAGTTTATGATTCACCACCCACTTCTTTCACCTAAAACCGTAAATCAAAATAACAGAAACCCAACAAGAAAAATTTAACCCAAATTTATTTATTTATTTTTAAGATTCATAAAAATGCCCTGTTTGGATAAATAGCTTAACTTGTAGCTTATAGTATAAGAGCTTATATTATAGCCCTGTTCGGATAAATAGCTTAACTTTCAGCTTATAGCAAAAGTGTCCGTTTGTATTCACTTAGTTTTGAGCTTATGCAAATAAATAAGCTTTTATGTATTATTCAAAAAAATTTCAATGTAGTTTATAAAAAAAACAGCTTAGGAAGATACAATTTTCATAAGCTAGAACATATAAATTAACACAAGAGCTTATTTATTTGCATTATTATTTTTCATATGCTCAAAAATAAGTCAATCCAAACGGGTTACAACAGATAAAATAAAGTTGAATTGTTTTGATATGCTAAGTTCCCCCAAACACTCTCGCAAAACTTTAAGAGTAGATAAACTCAAATAAGCCAGTCCAAACAGACCCTTTTTTTATAACAAATGATATCATAAAGTCAAACTGTTTTCGTACAAGCTATAAACTATTTTGATACCCCATCTTGGAGATAAGGTGAAAACAGCTTATGAACATTTCATAAGCTATTTTTATAAAGTTCAAAAGTGCTTATTTGAGTAAATAAACTCAAAAATCCAAAATGGTTAACAAGAAATAATAATTACTACATAAAATAAAGTTAGAAACTTGATTAGGTATAGCTCGATATGAATTCGAACAGAGTGTTGTTAATTACCTGTGATGCTTGCGAAGAAGAAGAAGAAGAAGAAAGAACGAAGGGTCTGTTTAGGGGAACCAAAATGAAATCAAAGTCGCGGTGAAACAATGTTAGACAAATTGGCAACCAAAATTGGATTTTTTTTTGGAAATGGATATCCATGAATGTAAATGGATAATCCATGGATGCAGATAGTGTGATATCCGTGTCCGCTCCATTAGACAAATATGAAATCTGTGCCTTATTCATATCCACACGGATATACATTTAGTGGATAATCCACAGATTTATACGGATATCCATGGATAACATATATAAAAAAATTGTATTTTTAGCTGAAATTTAAAAACCAAATTTCCTACATTTTCTTTTATTTTTAGCAAAACATAATATTCATACATTACGATAACAACAAAGATCATTAACTCAACAAAAACATAAATAAAATTCCTTGCATTTAATAAAAATAAAGTTCTTTCATTTGACAAAAGTATAAATAAATCTCCCCTAAAAAAAAAAAGTATAAATAAATCTCATCATATTCAACAAAGACAAAGTCTATTGCTTCAACAATCCCGACCACGTTTACTATCTTTTAAAGGAGTGTAATACAAACTTGAAAATTCGTGTAATAACTAATAACAACTCAGGGTACCGATTTTTTTTGCTTAGGAATTTGAAAGGTATTAAGGTTATTTATGTAATTTATTCGGTATAATAGCGGGTATGGATATCCGCAGGAGGTGCGGATACCATTAAATCCACATCCTTATCCATTAATTAGCGGGTAGTTAAAATATCCGTTTATTTTATCCATGGATATCCATTAAGGTATCCGCTCCGTGTCCGTGGCGAATTTTATCCGCAGATATCCACAGGTGTCGTATGAGTTGTTCAATATGTATTTATTGTCGTATTAAAGGTCATGCATATCAACGTCATGTGTTTTAGATCTATGAATGATGCGTTTACGAGCGTTGATTTTACTATCCGATAGGGTCTAGCGGCGTAGTATTAATCTCTATTTTAAAAGAAAAAAGACTGTCCTTATAAATATTTACTTGCTATCATATTAATCTCTATATAAAAAGAGTTATTGTCGACATTGAAAGACTAATTTAATGTTAGAGACAATTTTGAGTAACGTAGTGTATAATTAAGAACTATTTTAAAATTTTGATACATTAAAAAATTATTGTGGTTATTCGTTACATATTCAAATATCAAAATATAATTAGTTCAATTACAATCGATCTCCTTAAACATCGTGTTATATACGCAAAATAAAGGTTAAAACTCTAATTTCTCATTTGTTCATCTTTGAAATGGAATTCTAACTATTAAACTGCTTGCCAACAAAAATACCGTCTTAAGAATATGTAATATTTTCGAGAAATTTTTTTAAGAGAATTTTTTAGAATCTTACCCATCTCAATACATTTGGTAAGTTTTAAAATATATTTAATTTAAAATTTTTAAAAATTGAAAATAAAAGATTTAAAATAATATCAGAAGTGATAAATGATTATATCTTATGTCCCCGTAAGCTTAGTTCAGTTGGTAAGAACAATGTATAATATATACAAGGTCCATAGTTTGAACCCCGGAAACCACAAAAAAAATTGATTATATCTTATTCTCGCAAGAATGTAAAATTCTCACCCTTTAACATCAAAATAAATTTTTTTAAAATAAAAAACATTAGAATAAAGAAATGAAAAAGTTGTGTGTAAATCATATTAACAAGGGCTTGAGCATAAACAAGAAACTTGAAACCTCTATCCTCGTGAGCTTAGCTCAGTTAACATGGACAATGCACAATATATGTAAGGTCTGAGGTTCAAATTTCGGCTATCACAAAAAACTCGAAATCTAAGGGTGTGTTTGGATTGAGGGTTTAGGAGGGGAAGGGAGGAGAGGATTTATTTTTCTTTTTTAAATTACGAACTATATAACCTGTTTTTCTAAAATAAATTAAGTGTGATTGAAGCATTATATGATTGTTTATCATGTAATATGTTAACTTTTTAAAAAACATTTCATGTGTCCGTAATTTAAAAATGAAATGTTAACCCTCCCCTCTATTCCCCTCCTAAACCCTTAGAAAAACAATACAATCGACATCTACTAGCAAAACAATCGAAATAAATGCTAGATAAAATTTAAAATCTCCAAGCTAGACCACCTTACGCAAAATTGTCGTTCACATATTCTAAGGTTGAATAAAAAATCTCGAACAGTCCTCCTCATATATGCCATATTAACATTTCACATCTTCCTCAAACCTAGACCACCTTGTTTTTATGCTTACAAAACCATATCCCAAGCTACAAGGTGTGGATTTTTAGAAGAGAAGTGCTAACGAGTTTAAGAGTATTTGTTAAGAAGATTAAAGTGAAAACTTTATATTAAAAATTATGTAATCAACACATTAAAACGTTAAAAAGTAATTTTCTTACATAAAATTTATCAATGAATAACCGATAGCCGATGTCACCCTTCCAGCAAACAATGAAGTTTTGGCATTCCACACACTAAGTCTCTGATTAACTTCATCTAATACAAATTAGAAGCTATTTTTTTGTGACATTTTTATGCGATATCAGCATGCCAAGATACTTTGCTAGATCATCCATGGACTGGATCCACAAAGCTTCATTCAAACTTTTCTTCTTGTGCCAACCAACATTGTTTGAGATATATACCATATGACTTCTCTTTATTGACGTTTTGACCTGAACTTTTAAATAACACTTCAAGGACCATAGATATGAGTTCTAGCTGCTCCATATTTGCCTCAACGAACAAAATAAGATCATATGCCAAAGGAAGATAAGAAATCATAAGTCTTCCCATCGTAAGCTTAATCCATACACAACAAATAAATAAGGAGATATGGGATCTCCTTGAAGAATCCCGAGAGTAAACTTTTCAAGAGTTTCGCCATTCCAAAGAACTCTACCTTTGACGAAGAAATACAACACCAAAAAGTAAGATTCAACAAGAAATTGATTTTATAGCATTGTGTCCTGATTTTGCAACTGTGACACGACTTTCCACCCATAAGGAGATATGGGATCTCCTTGAAGAATCCCGAGAGTAAACTTTTCAAGAGTTTCGCCATTCCAAAGAACTCTACCTTTGACGAAGAAATACAACACCAAAAAGTAAGATTCAACAAGAAATTGATTTTATAGCATTGTGTCCTGATTTTGCAACTGTGACACGATTTTCCACCCATAAATTGGATCGGTCGCTGCCAGCATTATTGTGTCACGGTTACATAATGTGACACGGTTTGCAGGAGCGCCAAAATTGGATTTTGAATTTTTAAAGGCTATCATGTCACGATTCTATGCATCGTGACTAAATAAGAATTTTGAGAATCTTATCCATCTCAATGTATTTGGTATGGTAAGTTTTAAAATATATTTAATTTAAAATTAAAAATGTGAGAGTTAACTTAAAATCAAGATCTGCAGGAATCGTGGCACGATTGCTGGGCAACGTGGCACGATTGGAGGTTTCAGTTTTGAAGCAAGGTACTGGAAAAATCGTGGCACGAAGGTGCGCTGGCGGCGAATAACAGAAACGTATTTTTGGGTGCAGATTTGTTCCAAATTTTAAGCGAAACTTTTACTATAAATATAGACCTTGTATTAGAGCAAACTTTGAGATAGAGGGGGCTGAAACAAGGGTTTAGAAAGGCAACAACAAAACTAGGGTTTGTATAGAGTTTGTCTCTTCGGAATAAACACTAGGGTTTGTGGGTTGATTCACCTTGGGAAACACTATCAGGATTGAGTCTCTTGGTTACGGGAAGAGGCTGGGACTTTGGGTAGAATTAGGCGGGAGACTTATTCTTGTAACCCATTGATTTCTCTTTGTAACGATACTCATCATATAGTGGATTGGAGGGCTGCTCTCTCCCCCAGACTAGGTCAATTTGGACCGAACTGGGTCAACAAATTCTTTTGTGTTTTTTCTCTTCTTTGTGTTCTTCTTGCCGTTGTTTTTTCTACCTTTTTGGCTTGTATTTATAACTTTCATACACTTTGTTTTTTGGTTGCTTGATTATCTCTTGCTCCACACATCAAGTTGTTATTGGTGTGAATTTTTCTTCGAATTCGCAACAATTGGCGTCCACCGTGGGGCAAGGGTCAAAGGATAATTAAGTACCATGTGTTCAAAGTGGGATATTGAGAAGTTTACCGGAGATAACGATTTCGGGTTATGGAAGGTAAAGATGGAAGCGGTGTTAATACAACAAAAGTGTGAGAAAGCTTTGAAGGGTGAAGGTTCGTTACCGGTCACCATGTCACAAGCGGAGAAGACCGAGATGGTGGACAAGGTCAGGAGTGCCATTGTCTTGTGCCTCGGGGATAAAGTTTTGAGAGAAGTAGCAAAGGAAGCAACCGCGGCATCGATATGGGCAAAGTTGGAATCTTTGTATATGACAAAGTCTTTGGCGCATCGGCAATTCCTAAAGCAACAACTCTACTCATTCAGGATGGTAGAGTCAAAGGCCATCATGGAGCAACTTACGGAGTTCAACAAAATCCTTGATGACTTGGAGAATATTGAGGTGCAACTTGAGGATGAGGATAAAGCTATACTCTTGTTGTGTGCTCTATCGAAATCTTTTGAATCGTTCAAAGATACCATGCTCTATGGCAAGGAAGGCACTATTACCTTGGAAGAAGTTCAAGCGGCTTTGAGAACCAAGGAGTTGACCAAGTCCAAGGACTTGACTCATGAACACGGTGAGGGCCTAAGTGTCTCAAGAGGGAATGGTGGAGGTAGAGGTAACCGGAGAAAGAGTGGTAACAATGCAAGGTTTGAATGCTTTAACTGTCACAAGATGGGTCACTTCAAGAAGGATTGTCCGGAGATTAATGGTAACTCCGCACAATTTGTCTCTGAGGATGCGGGTGCTCTGATGGTGTGGTGTTGTTTGGAGGATGAAGAAGGTGATGTGTCTCACCTTGGAATTGATGCCTAGTGGAGCGGTGGTCGTCTGGAGAGACGTTAAACACTCAACATCAGCCTGGAGAGGCGGTGGTAAGAATACTCATGATCTACCTGTTGAGGTGGAGTTACAAGGTTGAAGACATAGTGGGATGTACGCATTTGCTAGTTGAGGTAGAGTACGTTCAGCGTGAGGTGGAGTTGAACACACCGGTAATGGTACGACTATGAAGGACCTTGGGTGCTATGCTCTATGGTGAGCAAGGGATTTCTTCATGAAGTTGGAGAATGTATAGCACGGCTTGCGAGATTACTCTAAAAAAATGCCAAGGGTGATTGGATGCAAGGTGATCTTCAAGGAAGCAGGAGATGTTATGTGTTGAAGATGTTATGGTGAATGCTTGTGGGACTACCTAAAACTCCTAGTGTAGTTGGATTGCAAGGAACTTCAAGAAGACGGAAGACATTCCGATGGCTAAAGGGGTTGAGGTGTATACTTGTGGATTACTCTAAAAGCCAAGGGTGATTGGGTACAAGTAGATCTTCAAGGAAAGCGGGAGATGTCTCGTATTGAAGAGGTTATGGTATAGTCTTGTAGAACTACCTGAAATTCCTAGCGTAGTTGGACTACAAGCATCTTCGAGAAGGCGGAAGACATTCCGATGGCTGAAGAGGTTAGGGTGTAAACTTGTGGAGCTACTTGGAGTAGTGGGAAGCAAGGGAAAGAGCAGCAAGGAGGTTGATGATTGGAATCATCACTGATTTGAAGTCAAGGTGAAGAATTGTGAGAGTTAACTTAAAATCAAGATCTGCAGGAATCGTGGCACGATTGCTGGGCAACGTGGCACGATTGGAGGTTTCAGTTTTGAGGCAAGGTACTGGAAAAATCGTGGCACGATGGTGCGCTGGCGGCGAATAACAGAAATGTATTTTTGGGTGCAGATTTGTTCCAAATTTTAAGCGAAACTTTTACTATAAATATAGACCTTGTATCAGAGCAAACTTTGAGATAGAGGGGGCTGAAACAAGGGTTTAGAAAGGCAACAAAAAAACTAGGGTTTGTATAGAGTTTGTCTCTTCGGAACAAACACTAGGGTTTGTGGGTTGATTCACCTTGGGAAACACTATTAGGATTGAGTCTCTTGGTTACGGGAAGAGGCTGGGACTTTGGGTAGAATTAGGCGGGAGACTTATTCTTGTAACCCATTGATTTCTCTTTGTAACGATACTCATCATATAGTGGATTGGAGGGCTGCTCTCTCCCCCACACTAGGTCAATTTGGACCGAACTGGGTCAACAAATTCTTTTGTGTTTTTTCTCTTCTTTGTGTTCTTCTCGCCGTTGTTTTTTCTACCTTTTTGGCTTGTATTTATAACTTCCATTACACTTTGTTTTTTGGTTGCTTGATTATCTCTTGCTCCACACATCAAGTTGTTATTGGTGTGATTTTTTCTTCGAATTCGCAACAAAAAAAAAATTGAAAATAAATTATTTAAAATAATATGAGAAATGACAAGTGATTATATCTTATACTTGTAAAGAAAAAAGTGATTATATCTTATTCTCACGAGAATGTAAAATTCTCAACCTTTTTTTTGTGGTGATCGGGATTCGAACCCCAGACCTTACATATATTATGCATTATCTTTACTAACTGACCTAAACTCACAGGGATAAATTCAAAATAAATTTTCCTTAAAAAAAACATCAAAATAAATTTATTTAAAATATAAAAAAAAAAAAAAACATTAGAATAAAGAAATGGAAAAGCTTACGTGTAAATCATAACAAGGGCATCATCCTAAACAAGAAACTCAAGTTGGCACAATATATTATATATTTTTCTTCAGTTTATGATACAAAATGGAAGCATGTAGGAAATAACTACACAAGCATAGGTTAGGTCAATTCAAAACAAAGAATGAATCTCATATCATAGTCATATTTATATAATATGGTAACAAGAATAAGAAGGGTTACATTTATTTATTTATAAGAAGCATATATATACAAACCTTGACATGTTCATAAAATCAAGTAAAATTTGAACACAACTAATTCTTACATTGAAGCTATATATATATATATATATAGTTGTTTTCTTATAAGAGTCTTTGAACATAAACTCATTCGTTGTTCTCTCATCATCAAAGTTTCTAGCAAATTTTAAATATTCATAACTTGAAGTGAGAAAATTAACTTAAATATTCGATGGTTCTTCAAGATAGCAATGCTAGAAATTGCAAGTGATGTTAAGTTTTTCAATTTGGAAGTGAAGCTTTTTCCAATAAGACCCATTTTTCTCACTTTAAAACTTTAAATTATGAATATTTTTAATTTGCTATAAACTTTGATAATGAGAGAACAACGAAAGAGTTTATGATCAAAGACTCTTATTAGAAAACAACTATATAGCTTCAATTAAAGAATTATTTTTGTTCAGATTTTACTTGATTTTATGAACATGTCAATGTTTGTAAATATATGCTACTAATATAATAAATGTAGCCGTTCCTATAAACATGACTATGATATGAGATTCATTCTGTTTTGAATTGGCCTAACTTGTGGTTCTTTCCTACATGCTTCCTTTTCTATCCTCGACTAAGAAATAATATATAATTCATTTGGCTAGGTTTAATAATTTATTGGTTTGAGTGAGGACTAATACTATGTTTACGATAAAGTCAAGTGTGATTTCACCACTTTTCTTAAGACTAGTTTCAAAGGTCAAAATTGTTATATAGTTATTATGTCACTGGATGTACTAAACCTACATTGTCAGTGTTGTGGGACTCTTGTGCAAGTTTATCAGTAGACAGTGTGAGAAGCATTGTCAATCTATTGAAAGAGTCATGAGATGTCTTAAAAAGAATAAGACTCTAGGACTACATTCTGAGAAATATTTTATTGTACTTGAATGATACAATGATATAAAATTGAACATCATTTCAAATGGTTCATAAGCGACCAGTGACTACAAATTGTATCACTAGAGGAGTTATTACTTGGAAAAATAAGAAATAGACAATATTGACTCAGTTCACTATTGAATGAATCTGAGATGAGATCACCGGAGAAAATTAGTGAAGAAACAAGTTGATAAGATGCTTGCAAGTTGAGATCCCATTGAAGAAAAAATCGTTGCCAGCTGTGTTAATTCATTGTGATAATATTGCAGCTATTAAAACATTAGAATCATTACTACAATGATAAGAGGTGATAATTAATACCTATAGATCACGATTGATAACATGATCTAAATGACTGGAGGTCATAAGAAATAGGTTCAATGGATAATATAACAAGTCATGAATGATAGAACATGCTATGATAACACTATATAAGCATGATTCCTAAAGCAACACAAGGTTGAGATGATAAAATCTCTTAATGAGATCTATACTCTATATGGAGCGGAGTACATAGCTACTGAATACTCTTGACAAAATCACATATATGAATGTGGAAATGAGGTCGATTCCTGTGAAACTTTGAGGCAGAATACCTAGAGCGTTTGTCAAATTAGGATAAAAGTGCATGACCATAAACGCACAAACTTTTAGAATACACCCAATAAAGGTTGTGTGCAGTTCAATGTTTGAGATTGAGTTCAATTCCATGAGAAAGTCTTGTTAATTGGAATTTTACTCGCTATGCAAAGGTTCAAGTTGTTGTAAACACCTTTGTTTATCAGCAACCTTATAGAAACGTCTTTGAAATTATTCTTGAAATCATTTTTTAAACTCAAGTCGGGGATTCTTGAAACATGTGTGGAAATTGAGAGTTAAAAGACTAAACACAATGTCTCACATTGTCTAGAACTAGTGTGGTGTGAATTGAAAAAAGTGAAAGTCCTACATTGGATAGATCACACACACTTGTATTATTTATATAACGGGGGGTTTGCCTCTGTATTATTTATATAATGGGGGTGTAGCTCTAAGAGGGTACGTAATTATGTGAACGAAGTAAGCACTAGAGAATATATATATATATATATATATATATTATTTGAAAATGTTAAATTAAATCATTAATTTAAACATGATTAGAAAGTGCTTTCTTAGTTGTCAAGTTTTACTAAAATATTTTGGAACGCAATCTGAAATATTTTCATGCACAATCTAAAATATTTTGGTATGCAATCTAATATATTTTGGTACTCAATATAATATATTTTTGCACTCAATATAATATCTTTTGGTACTCAATATGAAATATTTTTGTACTAGATCTATATATTTTGGTACTCAATGCGAGATATTTTTGTACTAGATCTAATACGTGAATTACTTGTTTCCAAAGTTTCTCACATATTAATTGTGAATTTTCTCTATAAATAAAGAGCTGACATAATTCATTCTGCACACCGAAAAGTATTCTGAAACTTCGAATCCTTTTCTTCTCTCTCCCTTTTCGATTTGTGTTGACAAGTCTTTCTTCCCTTTATCTCCTTTTTTTGTCCGAATTAATAGTGTTCTTAAGACCATAGACTTTTTCTAGATATAATGTCCCTTCGGAATTAAGAATTGTCTTCTAGATATAATGTCCTTTCAGAAATTAAAAATGGTCTTAAGAGCATGCACATTCCCTTCGATGATTTTAAAAGCATAATCCCTTCAATAAATAATTTTTTTAAGATCATAGTCTCTTTTAGATATAATCTCCTTCGAAAATTAATACTATGTTTACGATAAAGTCAAGTGGGATTTGACCACTTTTATTAAGACTAGTTTCAAAGGTTAATTGTTATATAGTTGTTATAGTTTTTGTTTGTTACATGGATAATTTTATCTTGTCGTATTTGGTTGAACAGGTTGTATGGATAAAAAGTAGGTTTGGTCAGCCATCACACGTATTTACCAAAAGTTGAAAAATTGACCATAAGTGGCTGCATTGCAGCTGTGTTTAACTAGGGAATGAATTATGAAAGAAGTGATGTGCTTATGTGCAAACAGTTACAAGGAATATTTTTATAGCTGCCACATAACGATAAGTCTAGCTTCCATTAAGCAATATTAGTTGATGTCTCTGAAGCCCCGATACTTCAAAATGGATGACGTATCGTATCCCCTGCGTATCCTGCATCGATACCTGCCTGATACTTTCCGATACGTATCGGGAGAGTATCCAAATATTAAATTTTATTTTTTAAGAAAATAATTTTCCGATACGTCTCAATACGCACGGATACTTGTGTTACGACCCACACCATACCACATAAACAATTTCATCTTCCCCTTTCTAAAAAATTAGGGTTTCAACTTTTTCTTCCAAAATGATCGCCTTCCACTTTGGATATAGTGCTTCTTTTTTGGATCGATATAGTATAACACTAACAATGTTCCTTTTGGATATAATATAGCATTGATGTATAACACTGATGGTGCTCTTTTTGGTATATTTTGCGTATGTAATTGACTAATCACCACTCTCTTAATTGTCAATATTATTTATATTTATGTTAATGTGCTATAAGTTAGTTTCTTGTGTTTGTTAATATATTTGCATATTAAAAAAAAAGGTTATAATTATATTATACATTTAATTATATAATTTATTTATTAACGTATCTCAGCCGTATCGTATCTTGATTTTTGAAATTTTCCCGTATCAACGTATCGGTGCAGTATCGTATCCGTATCGTATCTCGTATCCAGGCTTCACAGGTTCATGTATATTCCATTTTTTTTTAACACATTTGAAAATAAAAAAATAGCAATATTTATGAATATATGAAGCACGGATACGGACACTGACACATCGACATATAAGTGTTGGTGTCGGAGATGATACATATCTAACATCAAGACACACCTAATCCAAAGAGTGTCCGTGTTTCATAGGTATCAACTATTGCTTAAGTGGAAACTAGGCTTATCTCCAATGTGGCAGCTATAAAAATATTTCTTGCTAACAGTTTGCACATGAGCACATGACTTCTTTCATAATCATTCCTTAGTTAAACATAGTTAGACAGCAGCCACTTGTGGTCAATTTTTCAACCTTTGGTAAATACGTGTGATGGCTAACCAACCCTACTTTTTATTGTACAACCTGTTCAACCAAATACGACAAGATAAAATTATCCATGTAACAAAACAACAACTATAACAACTATATAACATTTTTGACCTTTGAAACCAGTCTTAGGAAAAGTGGTCAAATCCCACTTGACTTTATCATAAACATAGTATTAGTCTCCACTTATGCCAATAAAATATGAAAGTTGGCACAATAAATTATATATTTTTTCTTAACTTTATCATTCAAAAAGGAAGCATGTAGGAAAGAACTACAACAAACATAGGTTAGGTCAATTCAAAACATAGAATGAATCTCATATCATAGTCATATTTAATGTACCAAGAAGGGCTACATTTGTTAATAAGAAGCATATATATACAAACCTTGACATGTTCATGAAATCAAGTAAAATTTGAACACAACTAATTCTTACATTGAAGCTATATATATATTTGTTTTCTTATAAGTCTTTGAATATAAACTCTCATTCGTTGTTCTCATCATCAAATCAAAGTTTCTAGCAAATTTCAAATATTTTTGAAGTGAGAAAATTATGGGTCTTATTGGAAAAAGTTTCACTTCCAAATTGAAAAATTTAACATCACTTGCAATTTCTAGGATTGCTATCTTGAAGAATCATCGTAAAGCTAGAGATTCTTATGCTTATTTTGATGTTTCTCAACTCTTGAAACTTGATTACCATGACCAAGCTCTTGTTCGTGTAAGCACCAAAACTATTTTTATTTTTGTTTTACATCTTTCACTATTATTTAATAATAATTAATAAGCATTTGAATTTATATATATTGTTTATTTATCAACAGGTTGAACATTGGATTGTAGAGCAAAACATGTTGGATGCATTTGATATGATAGAAGTTTATTGTAATGTCCTAAAAGAAAGAGCTCAAGTTCTTGAAAATAACAAGTTAGTTTTTTTATCTCTTGCTTTCATAATTATGTTCAGTTGCTTTTTCACATGTTTCCAAAAAGAGCACACATGTCTTATAAAATGTAAATGCATATTTAGATAACATAATTTCTTTAGAATTACATTTTCAGACGAGACCAAATTTGATGAATTTTTCTAATTACATGCATTATTTGACCATCTTAATTAATTTACTAATAGGGAGTGTCCCTTTGAGCTCAAGGAAGCAACATGTAGCCTTATCTTTGCATCCTCAAGATGTGGAGAATTTCCAGAGTTGCATAAGATACAAGAGATTTTGACTTCAAAATTTGGGAGAGAATTTGCAGATCATGCTATTGAATTGCATAAAAATAATGAAGTGAACTCTAAGGTATAGATTTTATGAGGCCTTATTTATTTCAAGAGTATACTTCAATTAACCATCAAAATATATATTCTAATAATTTTTTTCTTTGATTTAATTATCTAGATGATACAAAAGCTTTCATCAAAACACCCCACAATGGAAATCAAAATGAATGCTCTGATGAAAATTGCTACGGATATTGGAGTTACTTTGCCTTTTGAGAAGGACCCTACATTGACAAATAAGGTAATAAAACGCTTATAGCATAAGTAAATAGACATAAGTGTTTATGTATAAGCTATTTTCCAAAACCTACCTACCATTTTTTAAAATTTAATTCCACTATGGAGTATGTTCTAATTTATATGTATTATTGCAGGACAAATTGAATTTTGACCAAAGACAACATGAAGTAGAAACCAAAAATGGTAGTAGTGTTGATGATGCTAAGCATGAAGAAGATAACCGACATGATCCTACTCAAAATTTAATTGAATTAGAAACTAAAAAATGTAGCAGTGTTGAAGAAAACAATCAACATGATCATGATCATGATCAAAATGTAATTGAGGATAAGAATCTATTTGATGTGAATGAGGAAAGAAGAAGGAACAAATATGCTGCTGCTGCTGTTCTACAAGCTTTGGAATTAGCATCTTTTGAGATAAGTAAATACTCAAATCATAAGCAAAAGGATGTAGTAATTCCAAAAAGAAACTATATTATTGATCTTAATGAAAAATTGGAAGGAAAAGAAATCAAAAAACATTATGCATGGAAGGAAGAGTCACAATTAAGTCAAAATCTAAAGGATGATATGATAACACTAGAGAGTGCAACAAATTTAGTTTCCAAGGAAAAAGTGAAGGAGAATACAAATAGAGAAAGCAGCATGCTTGATAAATTAAGGTCATTCAAGAGCTTGAATGATAATAATGATGACAAAAGTGAATTTCATGCAGTTGGTGAAAATGAAAAGATGAGTGAAGAAAGAGCAAACCCTTTTTCACAAGCTATTAGATGGAATCCACAAAGGTCTCAAACAAATCCTACAAATAGAACATATTTTCCAAAGAAAATACATACACATCATCAACATTTGGATTGGAAGATGATGTCAGTGAGGACCCGATGAGCACACTAATGAATAGGTATTTTTGAAAACCGGATCGAACTAGAAATTATAAGGTTCTTCAATTGGTTTGATTTCTTTTTGGACCTTAGTTTAGTTGAACTGGTTGATCCGTTATTAGTTCAAGAAGTTCTTATTTTTTGATATTAAGCTGCTGTCTTGGAAGTGCGCGTTGGGAAGACTCAATTTTCAGCCGTGCTTATTTTACGAATGGTTGTGGAGTCCGCGTGACTGTTTGTTGAGGGGATGAGCCTAAGGCGGTGGGTGTTCTGTTGGTGAGGTGCTGCTGGTTTTCTGTTGTGCAGCTGCTGTTCGGGTGGTTAGCAGCCTTTTTATTGGCTTTTCATTGGTTTCTTCAAGCTCTGCTAGCCTCACTGAGTAGTGCGGTTCTGTTTCTGTTAGTTGGACAGCCTCTTAGTGGGTGCTTTTGTTGGTGTGGGAGGTTCTTGGTGGCTTCTTTGCAATAGTAGTAGCTGCTATTTAGTAGGTTCAGGTGTAATTGGTATTGACGCGGAGGTATGCATGTGGTTGTCATATGTATATGTCGGCGTCATTACTCTTTTGGTTTGGAGCTTTTTGTTTAGAGATGGTTTTTTAAGGGGTTTTTGTTCGAGCCAAAGTTTGTATTGCAACCGATTTTCCCTTGTTTGTTTTTTTTATCCACCCGAGCTTATTAGTGCTTCTTGCACGGGCTTGTCGGTTAATAATATTTTGCCGTTTGAAAAAAAAAAAAAAATGATTTATTGGTTGATGTCAAAATTTTGTAGTACTAAACTACAAATCCTTGTTGGTTATAGCTTGGCTTATACAATGGAGTTGACTTGTGGTGAGATTTACTGTCCTTGGTACATAACACATTCAGTCTATTAATCTTTACTTGTGGCACTATTGTTTGATTAACACTTTTCATTTGATTTTAGAATTTGTCGCGGCTGCCACAGTCTCTATTACGTACGTTTACTTGACAGAAAAATTCCAGTAAGGAATCAATTTTTGTAACCTAATCTGAATAAAAAGTTGTTCATTATCATTATTATTATTATTTTTATTTTATTTAAAATTTTAGGGATGCTCTACATTGGGATGTTATTTGGTATGTTTGCATGGCATGTAGAAGATCACTATTTGTACAGGTATCTTATCTTTATTCTTAACATTGCTTTAAATATTGTTTAACATTGGTGTGCCTAGTTCTGCAGCCTCTCAATTTGAAAAGACTGTCTTGGATCATGTGTATTGCAACAAAATCTTAATAGAACATGGAGAAAATGGTGCATTCCAATTTCTTGCACAAAAAACAACCATGTTCTCTCCTGATGTCTTGTTAGAACATAATGTGCCGGTTTACAAGGTGGTGGTGCAAAAGCCAGGAGAGTTTGTCATCACCTTTCCAAATTCATATCATGCCGGATTTAGTCATGGTACTCTCTCTGTCTCTATCTCTCTCCTTCTGCATGTGTTGGTGTTATTATGTTTCTGATGGAAATTGCGTATATTTTATGAATAAGTAGGCAGGTCGATTGAATAATAGAAAGGTATGTAGGATTCAAGGTTAATCTTGTCAACTAGACCGTAGTATTTACACAAGTAATCAATAAACCCTAAGCTTGAATAATAGAAAGGTACTTCCGCCACTATGCAGCGGCGTAGGAACAATAGGCCGAACTCCATAATCAAATCTCACGTGTTCTCTGTAGCCTGTTTATTTTTATAACAGGCCTGAAGTTCTAATAGTTACTGCATATTGAGACATCTATTTATTGTTCTCATTAAAGTCTTTCCCATAGTAATACCTGGCGGAATTTCACTTCCTGCTATTTTAAATACTTATGAATCTTACATGATGTGCAAGATAGTAACTAATCTAAAGATAGTAACTAATTATGGAATCATTTTCTTGTTGAGTTTAGGTTTTAACTGTGGAGAAGCTGTAAACTTTGCTATTGGTGATTGGTTTCCACTCGGGGCTGCAGCTAGCAAACGTTAAGCATTGCTTATCTACAACTCCTCGAAAGATAGAGGTTACAAAATCAAACCTGAAGACACAGCATCTTATCGACCTATCATACTGTCTTTCTTGCATCTTATTCAATTTTATAAGACATCGCCATCTTGGTTGAAAAGTTCGAGAAAGCTGTCAAGTTATTCAAATACATCATTAGCTTCTGTGACATGCAGCCTCTGCTCTAGAGATTGTCATGTAGCTTTCTTGTTGTGCAAGAAATGCTATTCCGATCCAATTTGCCTTTTCCATAGTAAGACCTCATTATTCTATTTGACTATTTCAAAAGTTGTCATTTAAGTTGCTTGTGTTATTGATGGATAAACTTGCTTATTATGGTTATATTCAGACATTGTGCCCCAAAATTGTTTATGTGGGAGAGAACATACTGTATTTAAGAGGAACTTGAAGATGCCGCCAAAAGTTTTCAAAAGGAAAAAGAATACATGAACGCGTTATCTTTAACAGATTTATTCTCTTGTAACATAAATCAAGGCATCAAAGAACTCAAGGTATGTGAAAATGTAAACTATGAAATCGATTTACAATTTAGAATCCCCTGAACTTGATTAAAATAGTGGCATTTGTTTACTTGCAACCCAAGTATAATGCATTGCTTTATCTTCAGATTGCTTATTTTATTTTATCTGATTGATTTTAACTTTTGAAATTGAAACTGAAAACAGAATAATAATTGGCATGAGGAAAAAAGTGCTAGAAGAACTGTTAGCTCGCTAGGTGCAACATCTAAACCGAAAACACGAGTTGCAAACAACATCAAGCATGCCGTTGAAAAGACTCAAAAGAAGCCAAAGAATCGTAGTAGAAACAATGCGTCTCCATGAGTGATGAGTACCAAAAGAGCACAAATCCTTTATAACTTGAGAAAACATGAATCAGAACTAATTATCAAAGTTCCTGC
Source organism: Medicago truncatula (assembly GCF_003473485.1). Classification (NCBI taxonomy): domain Eukaryota; kingdom Viridiplantae; phylum Streptophyta; class Magnoliopsida; order Fabales; family Fabaceae; genus Medicago; species Medicago truncatula. The sequence continues at coordinate 1,166,716 of NC_053048.1, read as the reverse complement.
AGTATCTTCCCTTTTGGCGACATCTGAAAATTCAAAGTAAGCTGTCATCTTACTTGCAGATGACAAAAAAGGCACTTTTCAGATTGTGGTAGATTAATTTAGTATTTTCATTCTTTTCATATGCCATTATTTTCAATTCATTAGGGTAGCATAGAGAATAATTTGAAAGGTTTAAAATGCATATAAAAAATGGTAGGTAGGTTTTTAAAATAGTCATTATTCATCATCGCGTGTAGAGTGGACCAGAGTTCAATTCTCACATTACAATCATTGATATTATGTTAAATGTGCTTGAATGTTTGTCTGATTTTAATCTGATAGTTAAGAAATTGTAGATTAAATTTTTATGGTGAATTTTTCAAAAAATATACCAAGTTTAAAAAATATTGTAGCAAACTAGGTCTCAATTTATAAGATAGTCAATAGTTGTTCTTACATTCATTTTTTAAAATCTTATTCAAAATGTGTTATACACTAAATGCAAAAATCTTTCTCAACCAAGATTTATACATGGGTTCATCGTATTGTTGGAGTTAGACTCGTTCCGCTGGACCCAACCCTATTGGTCGACATACACACAATAATTTTAATTATTAAAAATCAACGATGAGTAAAATGATGCTTATATATATAAATTGGTTATCAACAACTATTTAATTTTTTTTACAGTCCTATATTAATTATAAGTCAATTTAATGTTGAGAGTAATAAATAGTTGATAGAAAGAAAGAAAAAAACATTAAGTTTCCAAATTTTAACTCAACTGACAAAAAAGGTTGAATACGTTAGGCTGAATGTCATGATCGGAATTCGAATCTCTCCACTCTTCCACTTATGTTTGTCCAACCTCACCCACCTCACATCGTCCTCTCCTATAACTATTCATCATCATATCAAAAATTGTACAAATTTGTTGCTACTTAGATAGTCCAGCCTCACCCCACCTCACATCCTCCTCTCCTATCCATCATCATGCCAAAAATTGTATTTGTTGCTAGCTACAAATTATGTCATCACGTTTATATTTCCTATTTCAAACTGAAACCAATATTGTACCAAGAATCAAAACATTCTCAAAGTCCCCAAAAAAACAAAACTAAAACCATACAAGGCACATAGTCATGTCAATTTCAGCTACAAAATTCAAACCAAAAGGTAAAATTTTAATCACCACAAGAAAACAAAAAATAACATAACATTATATCACACACAAAAATTTATAATGTTCATGCATTACCACATACCATGACCAAAACTAACACTTCAAACATGGCTGCAGCCACAGAAATCTTGTTTTCTCACATCATCTTGGTCTTGAAAAATATTCAAATCACTGAGATTATTATTGCAGCCATTGTTTTCATATTCATTCGTTCTTTAAGATCGAAAAAACATCATGGTCATGGCCTAACCAATTGGCCTATTTTTGGAATGCTGCCTTATTTAATCAAAGGACTCAAAATAAACTTGTATGAATGGATCACTGACATTCTTAAGCATCACAATGGAACATCTAGATTCAGAGGGGCATGGTTCACTAGCCTCAACTATGTTATAACTGAACCTCGAAATTTAGAACATGTTCTCAAAACAAAGTTCACTGTTTATCCTAAAGGAAACTATTTCAGAGACATAGTTTCTGAATTACTCGGAGACGGTATTTTCACTGCTGACAATGAAACATGGCAGAAACAAAGGAAAATAGCTAGTATCGAGTTTCATTCGACAAATTTTAGAAAGTTAACAAATGAGTCAATTTTTGAGCTTGTGAACAATAGGCTCATACCAGTCTTAGAATTATCATTGAAGAAAAATGTTGCCATAGATCTTCAAGATATTTTGCTGAGACTAACTTTTGATAATGTTTGTATGATAGCTTTTGGTGTTGATCCTGGTTGCTTACAACCTCATTTGCCTGAAATTCCCTTTGCAGGAGCTTTTGAGGATGCAACAGAAGCTATTTTGTTTCGATTTGTCGTGCCGATTTGTGTATGGAAAGCTATGAGGTTTCTTAACTTAGGTATGGAAAGAAAGCTTAAGAAATCCATACAAAAAGTTGATGAATTTGCTGAGAATGTTATAAGGGCAAGAAAGAAAGAACTTTCTTTGCAAAATGAAGACGATAAGGAAAAATCGGATTTGTTAACTGTGTTTATGAGGCTTAAGGATGAGAATGGAAAGTCTTATTCAGATAAGTTTTTGAGGGATATTTGTGTAAATTTTATATTAGCTGGGAGAGACACTTCTTCAGTTGCTTTGAGCTGGTTTTTCTGGTTGGTTGATCAGAATCATGAAGTTGAGGAGAAAATATTAGAAGAAATTTGCAGGGTGGTGGATATCAAGAAGGATGAGTTTGATGATTGTTTGAGATTTAGGTCACAGGAGATTAAGAAGATGGATTATTTGCATGCTGCTCTTTCAGAAGCTCTTAGATTGTACCCTTCTGTGCCTGTGGATCGTAAGGAGGTAATTTTAGATATATTTGTATTTTTGCATTCTTAAACGTGTGAGGCGCGGAGAGTCACAATAGTTACTGAATGTACCAACATTATAAAAATTTACTATTTAAGGTTTTTAAAGAGTGTCACATAGCACTCATTAGCATTTTTCAGAAAAGAAATAGATTGGAAAAGAGAAATTCATTCTCTCTTTAAGTATTCTAAAATGATAAATAATTTGAGACAATACAAGTCAATATTATAAAAAGAACACTTAATATGATCAAATATAGAAAGAATAATTGAATTCACTAATTGTTGATTGAACTTCAAAATGCATTATGATTTTTCTTTAGGTGGTGGAAGATGACATATTCCCAAATGGAATAAAATTAAAGAAAGGGACAAAAGTGATATATGCAATTTATTCCATGGGAAGAATGGAAAATATATGAGGAAAAGATTGCTTGGAGTTCAAGCCAGAAAGATGGTTAACTAAAGATGGTCATTTCATGAGCGTATTTGCCTACAAATTTACTGCTTTTAATGGAGGACCAAGGTTGTGTTTAGGCAAAGATTTTGCATACTATCAAATGAAATATGTTGCAGCTAGCATCATATTTGGTTACCATGTTAAGGTTGTTGAGAATCACCCTATTGTTCCTAAGCTATCTTTGACACTTTACATGAAGCATGGATTAAAAGTTAACCTTCATAGGCGTTGTGATGAAGAAATTCATAAATATTTGAAGGTAAGTTAGATGTGAATTGAGAATAAATATTGCTATGATTATGGATGATGAATATGTAGTTTAATTTGTTTTAAAATGAATTAAGCCAATGATGTTCAAAACTCATTATTTGAGATGTAAAGAATGGTAAAGAGATAATGGAGTTTTGTTTCATTGAGTGGTACTAATATATGATCTTTCATAATGGTATTGCATATAGTTTCTTTTAGGTAAATTGTGGTTCATTTTTCTCTGTTTATTAATGTATCTGTTCTTTTTAATTGCAAGTAATGATTCACAAAATTAAGGGATGGAAAGTAAAATTTTATGATAATCTTGCTTCCTCCTGACTACATTGGTTCTTGGAGTGAAGCATTTGAAAGAATGATAGAGCTGATTTAAATGATTACAAATAAATAGGTATTGAATTTGACGACAAACGATTTTATAGGACAATATAAATTTTCAATCGATCTAGAAAAAGGATACTCCATTCTTTATTTAGAGAATATCACTTTGTTGACAAGGTTAATTTCCAATAAGATTTTATCTAGGGTGTTTGTGGTGTGGGTTTTAGTTCGATTTTAAAATAAAAAATATGGTTTGGTTCGGCTGTCTTTTAAAATAAAAATCAAACCAAACTAAACTAAACTAAATCTATGCGGTTTGAATTTGTTCGGTTGTTGTGGTTTTTTATGACACGATACAATTTTTTGTTACAAACATCAAAATTAAGTTAAAAAGTAAAAAAAAAAAAAAACAACTTATTTTATGTAATGTTTCAAATTTCGTCGAACATTACAACTTCATTTTCATCCAACAATGTTGTCATCAACATAGACCGAATTTAAAACATAAACAAAAAAGTAATCCCGAGAAGAAATGTAAAAGACTAAGATTTTAACATTCTCTAAAAATTCTTATTGAGTTTCTATGACTTAAGATATATCTAACATAAATAGATCCGCAAAAATGCAAGTAGTGTCAAACTAAAACACATAAATACATTTTTAAAATAAAAAGTAAAGAAACTTATCAAAAGAAAAAAAACATGTCATTCCATAAAAGTTTTCATTGAGTTTCTATGAGTATCGGGTTGGGTGACATAAGTTTAAATAATATTTCTCTTATGTTATGGTTTGGTGCGGTTTAATTCATTTTTCACAATCCATGTCTTGTTTTTAACATAGATATAAGGGCAAATGGGTAATTATACACATGATTTTTGTTATAAAAAAAAATTATACACATGATTGTTATCATGAAAATATTTTGCATCCCATGACATTCTCGTCACTGGAAATGAGTAATTATACACATATCATTGTTATCATGGAAATATTTTGTCACATCATGTTTTTTTTTTTTTAAGAAACTAAATTGGACTAAATTACTGAAAGCCTGGAGATTTCAGCACAGGGAATGCTAAAACCCCAGCTGAAAGAGTCAATTACAAGAATGCCAAAACGGCCAAAACATGAACAAAAAACTACCCTGTTACATAAATATTCCTAAGCAAGGTAAATGGTTCAACCACCATGAATAGTAGGAGAAAACAAAACTATTGTGGTTCGCTTTCAGCCACCAGTATGATTGAAGCTTAACTTTATCTAATAATTGATTAAAAGAAGCTTCTTTTTGGTGAAATATTCGAGCGTTCCTTTCAAGCTAGATCACCCACACACAATATAGCCAAATAAGATTCAGAGTTGAGCGTTTGTTGTTAGAGAAGCCGCTAAAGGTGCTAAATTGATATAAATGATCTGACACGTTTTCAGGAAACACTAAGTGGTAACCAAGCCAGTGAGAAATATCATACCAAAGCTTGCCAAAAAAATGACAAGAGAGGAATAAGTGTTTTGCATCTTCTATCATGTTGCATCCGCCCACGCATAACTGCGCATTTGGATGTAAAAATGTGTCTTTTGATTAAATTGTCCGTTGATGGTAATCTATTACGTAACAAGCGCCAAGCGAAGAGGCTGATTTTCAGAGGCACTTCCTTGTTCCAAATTTCAGTATGTGTGTAACCGCCAAGTTGTTACTGGTGAATGTCAACAGACGATTATAAGCACTTGTGACTTTATAACTGTGGGAGGCATGCAAGTGCCAAATCCACCTGTCATAGTGAGTAGGCTGCAAAACAATATTAGATAAAATATCACAACATTCCCGCACTTTCTCTTCCTCCCAAGCCAACAAACGACGCCTCCACTGCCAAGCTTCACCCTCAACCCCCACCCAAAAGAATACATTTCGGCCACCGTTGTCGTTTTATTAGTAGCAAGATCAAAAAGGTGGCTGAAACTATTCTTCAAAACTAGCCCGTCAATTCAAGAATCCCACCAAATTGCATTTATTAAAAGAAAGAGAGATGTTATCATACCAAATTATCATAATCAACTATTGATTCTTTTTTTATTAAAGAAAAAATAATAATTTGGAAGTAGTGTATATAGTATTAATTGAAGAGTACAATTGAAAATAAAATGTTATTATTGCAATGGAAACTGAAGGTGACATTCATTTTGAAACAATTTTTTGGTTAACAAATCTGCTCTTATAATCCTCATTCAATTCTCTACTTTATTTCGCTTCAACTCTCCGACTTAGCACGCTTCAGGTTTACTCCATGCTTGCTTGGCGAATTATCGGATACTCAGAATCTTTGAACATATTTTGGATATTTTGCAGGTAAATCCCCCTACCCCCCGTTTGGAGGAGCATACCCACCAATCCCAGAGGATCAAACCACCATCATGAAGAAAACATTTCACGCTCATGAGGTAGACCACGTTTGTGCAAACAGGAACATATATAAAATAATGTTGAAAAGATGGTAGTTTTTTTATTTGTATGGATTAAAAGAGTCGCATGGATTCATCTAGAAGAAAATCACACAGATTCCAACATTCTTCATAAACCAAGGAACCAAGTATTTACAATGTATAAATAGAATAATAAGGCAACTACATGTATTAATAATCTAAATAATTTCCAATAAATATTGCCTAACATTTCGCTATCATATGTCCAATTTTAGAACCACAATTTGCACCAATTTGATCCATGCAACCGTATTAGACTTTAGAAAAAACTGTATGATTGGACCTCCTTGACGAACCCGGACCCTCTACAACCGTCTGCAGACAGTTGCCCCGTAAAATGGCTATAGAGGACCCAAACTTGCTATCTGACCCAAAATAAAACTCTCAAGACCATGCTTCAATGTGATATTTACCGCACCTTTCTAATGCCCTAATCCACCTAACTGCATCTTCCTTTGAAACCTCATTTTCTTTAGATACAATTTCCTCAAAAGCTGATGTTACATCCGTAGGCATTTTGGTTGATGAACCTGCTATATAAACAGCAGCTCCATCGGCTAATAGGTTCCAAACCCTTCCACTGTGTTCCTTCATCTTATGCTGAACATAAACTTTCTCAGGCTGGTCTCGAGAGAAAGCAACATAGAAACCTCCACCATTTGCTTCTGAAAGTACACCATTGTTCTGTGAATGATTCAACCACAAGTCTTTGTATAAAAAGTCACCGTCTTCATTCCAACAGCCAAAGAAGAACATAATTGGAGCAGTGGAAATAGTTTTACTTTGCAATGCCCTTTCCTCGATAAATCCGCGAAAAGGTGCACATCCTGTGCCCGGTCCAACAAGTATGAGGGGAAGTGATGGTGATGGTGTAGGAAGGGAGCCTTTATGGAACCAAGCAGGAATACCGACAGCTGTGAAAAACAAGACACAAACAAGTTACCTAACAAATGATCTGTCTGTTACAGTTTTCCTTAAACAAATAACATTTTTTTTAAATAATCACTTTTGGAAGTTTTCATCTGTTTGTTTCAACTTTTTTAAACTGTTTTATAGATGATATTGTTTATAAAAGTGATACTTATTACGGTTGACAAACACAAAAAAACTTCTGCTTGTCTAAAAAATAATCTCTAAATTATTGAATATCAAAATCATTTTTTTAGAATATGTAATAACAGAACCTAGAACAAATGCAATAAATGGCTAATTGTTTGTGCATACCATTGCAGGGATCTAATGTGGCTAGCCATGAGGAGCAAAATCCTTTCTTTTTCCTCTTGTAAGGTGTTGTCCAGGACACCACACTCACAGTCAAGTGTACTTGATTGGGGTGAACTGATTGAGAAGAAGAAATAGAGAATGCTCTTGTTTTCAGCATAGGAACCAATTGGATTAGCCACTCAAGTGGCATTTGAACAGAAGGAAAATCTTCGAGCACCTTTTTTACCGCAAAAAATAAAACAAATATATGCATAAAATTGATTTAATGAAACTGACAAGAAAATGAAAGCAATATAATCAAGGACTATCTAAACAAGCAAGAAAACGAGCATAGAATGTCACAGATTATGGCTTCAAAATATATTCTATTTAAACGAATTAGTGTTTGTAGTCTAATTACAACTTCAAAATATATCATAAATATTTTCTACAAAGTTTGAAGTTGCTTAACATCTTAGTAAGAAAAGAGTCCAAAATCAGTTAGATAAAGACTTCAATGCATAAAAAACTAGTGAATTGATTCAAAGCAAAATAATGCACAATTGATTGACCTCACCTCAAGAACAGTTCTCCTCTCCTTCTGGTTGTATTGGTACAGGTCATCTCTTCCTTCAGGTGAAGAAAAATACTGAAGTCTTTCCTTCTCATGTTCAGCTGTTGCAAAAAAGCTCATAACCTGAGACATCAAATTGTTGCTAAGTTAGCTTTTAATGAGGAAAATACAGGTATATTAAAAGCATGTTTATAGAACTCTTCATTCATGTAGCTTTTAATTAATTTTTCATACATTAACATGAACAATACATGTAGCTTTTACAATGTTAATCAAAACATAGGTGAAAGATAGATGTTTGCCAGCACTATCAGGCCATTGTGTGGGTTTAGGATTGATTTCACAATGCTACCAACTCAAGCATTTTATTTATTAACTCATTAAATCATATAATCCCAAAGTGAAAATTTCAAATAAAAAGAAGGGTAGGATATAAAATGCAAGAAATAGCGAACATTGAATTCAATTATGTACGTAATTTAGGCATGTTTTGTAATTTTGATACATTCATGAACTATAGTGATAGTGACTCACATTCAAGGGCCAAAATGACAATTTACTCGTTATGTAATTATCTCTAAAATGACTTTAAAAGGAAAGTCAAACAAACATACAGCATCTTGCCTCAAAGAAATACCGCCGAGGTGAAGCAGAAGCTACATCCATAGTCAGTTCCACAAAAGTTTTTAATTGTATGGGTATTCTAGAGCCATGTCCATTGCAATCATCCGTTCCTCTAGGACTAATCTGAAAATCAGGGGATTTCTTATAAGAAAATATTATACAGGCACTTCAATCAAACAAAAGTATGAATCTAATAAAAAATATCTATGCTTTATTTTGACAAAAAAATTCGATGCTGTTGAGTTGAAGGCATGTACTATTAAACTCAAAAGTTTGAACACAAAATTTGGAAAATATGGCTCCTAATAATTATTCAAGTATAAAACAGAATTATACAAGGAGTTCCCTGTTTCAAACACTGCACAAACAGTAAAAAAAGACATTCCCCCATAATTTCTATAGACTATATGTATATATATCTATAACCACGCAGATAACTGCCACTCCAAATACATAACTATCCTACAGCAAATAACAACTAATCACGCCTTTCCCTAAAATCCAACTTAAGAGATCTACCATGTACAAACCAAAGTACAAGCAAGCACCAGGGAGAGCATCACTTCTAAAACATTGCAAAATACTGAAACTGAGACCACCACATTAATATTAACTGTTGAATTTATAGGGTTTAGTATAGAGGGAGGGAAATGGAATATTCAAAATAATAAAATTATACTGATACATACTCTTATTTATTCTAATACTAACCAAATACCGAAACTAATCATGAACGACTCTTAATCCTAATGAAATAGGGGAACAAATCATGGAATATAAACAACTAAGAAAACTGGGATGATCTAAGATGTTATATGTTAAGATGAAGATATTTTTAATATAATATAACATTAACTACTCTTGAAAGACTTACACTGATGAATGCATCAGGATCCAAATCACAACGTCGTATGAAAGCATCAACTTCAGCTGAATCTTGACCAGGGAGAATCTCAAGAACATCACCAGTGTCATACTTGATAGCCTGAGGAACCCAAAACCCATACGTTAATTCAAAGAAGGAAGATGAATAACTTCATATCTATTTTAACACATGATGTAAGTAAAATAGATTCCAAATCATGGTAAATTTTGATTCTATGTATATAAAAGAACTCTTCTGCGTAATACATACGAATTTCAACACAAGCCTTTTGTATCTTTCAACAAGATACAAACACCGATGTACAGGTACATCAAGGTTAAAGAAATAGGATAACTTACATGTGACTCAAGTTCAAATTCAAAATGACGAACATCTTTTCCACAGTTTGCTCTGGTCAAAGGAAGATTCTTCACCTGCATGATCAGAAATTCAGAATCAAATAAATTGAAGCATGCAACAGAGAACAGATAACAAAATTATGACAAATACAATCATTCACATCACTGCATACTTTCCTATATTATTGATACATAAATAAATAACATTCCATATGTTACTCTTAATGGACAGAAACCAGAATAAAACTACATATCAAATGTCTTATTCTTTATTTTGAAAGACCTAATGAATTTGACTTATTGCTATACAGTTTGGCCGGTGCAATGCATACAAATAAAATGAGCATTCAGCATAGTCTAAATATAGTTTACAAACTACCCAAGATAAGGTTTATTAACCAGTACCATCTTAAGAAAGCAGTCAGGATGCCCACTTCTGTCGGAAGATGATTTTCCAGGATGCATTGAACGAACACTCCCAGTGTCTGTAAGAATCATAATATCATCTAATCAAATATAAAAGAACTAAAATTTTATAATCAACAGTGAGGGTAAAAATGCGCAACTCAAAATCAAACCATGACAATTTACAAGAAAAACTCAAACTCGGTGAATCATGCATTGAAAACACTATAGCAAAATATGACGAGATTCAAACTTTGGAGTTTAAGCATCAATAACTTAAAAGGAATGTACCATATGTAATTCAAACACACAGCAAATAACTTTGCCATATAGACTTCAGAAAATGTCTGGTGGTGAAGTAACGAAAACAAAGGTTCAACCAAATTTGTGTTGTCTAATACTTAATACGCAAAGTTGCATATAATATGCATCATTTAAATTCATACCAGTGATAAATTGTAGACGACAAAATAAACATACATAAATAGATTGTCTGAGATTAGGTCACAATAACAGCTAATGGAATATTGCAAGCCAACCAAGAATTTACCGAGTTTGTGATACCTGAGGCAGTTGAAAAATGTGACTCGATATTGTGATATGTAATTTGGACTTTAGGTTGGTCAATCAACACTGTATCTTGAATCGAAACATCTGGACCATTTGGTAAGAATTCTGGTTTGATCGTGTTTAAAATTCTCCATAGAGAAGACATCCAGGGATCAAGAGTACCTTCATAGCTACAAATAATTATACCATCATTAGTCACTTAAATAAAATATCTACATTTCAATATTAAAGAAGAAGAAATTATTAAAGCTTGCACAGCAAGCTATCACTAGAGTCTCTACTAACACTAGTCTCTAAACTACATATAATTCAATACAGAGTAATCAAACTATGTATATTCAAACAGTAACAATGTATATAATATAAAAATCCTATATAGGGTATATTCATATCATCCAAGGAAGCATTTATCAAAGAACGACATAGAAGTATTCACACACTAGAGTGAACACCGACAACTATTAGAAACAAAAATGCTCAATCTCAAGGATTACATTCTAGATAAACCATTAATCTAATCACATCAAACCTTTTCACACTCCACAAGCACAAATGTGATTGTTTCTACTAAATCAAGCAGAATATTCTTAATTGACAACATAATCCATAAGCATACCCTGAAGGGTGCTGATCATCTCCCAAGCCTCTTTCTAAAATAGTTGTTCCTCCAAGGTCCTTTAATCTTTTGTCCAGCTTCTTTGCAACAAACTGCCACAATTCCCAAGGTTTTGTTCAAAACATGTAAGTTGTAACTAAATAAAATAAATGCACGTGCAAAACAATAAAATTTGTACTATCCATCGGAATTTTTAAGTCACGAAATCATTATCAAAATTTTAGGGCCTATTTTTGCTCACAGTGATTCATCATCAAGAAGGTACATAATCAATAAATAATATAAAACTCAAGTATTGCAATAATTAATCTAACAAAATGAAAGACACAAAAGACTTTTCAAACACAAAAGCCACAAATCAATAAACATACATTGTACTTCTGATAACCAGAATCACCCAAACCGAAAACGGTGTAGTGTACTCCTTTCAGCCAATGCTGGCTTAGGCTTCTCTGAAGAAGAAACCTCCAAAAGACCTGGAACCACAAAAGAACTATCAGTAAAACTATAGACTAAAAACAACCTCAAATAATGCAAAGAAAAATCTTGACTTGTGATTTCATAGTTCAATAATTTATAGATTTCTAAAAAGAAAATCATAAGCTATTTTCTGATTTTTCACCAAAATGAAAATCACTGTTAAAAAAATTCATCAAAATAAGCTACTCAAAGCAAGCTTTGTATTTTAAACAGATTATCATTTTTTAAGAATAGAATTAACAAATAGTTGAAAAACTCCAAAAGTGATTTTTAATCATGATCAGTTACAAACTGCCGCTAAGCCTATGTTTGGTTCCACGTTTGGAGCAGACAAAAATGATTTTAACATGTTTGGCTGCTCTAGAACTGATCATGAACTTGTAGGTTTGAGTCTAAACGTGATCTTTACACTAAAATTAGGTGTACATCTCACTTTTACCTAAAATACATCCAAGCATAAACCACTTTACATTCAACTTTTTAAGTAAAATCAATTAATTCAATATCAATTTTTGTTACTGCATAATCAAACATCACTAAGTAAAACATCAAAAAAATGGTTTGAAAGAAGCATTTACCTTCATAGAATCAGGGGTATCACCCTGACCAGTGGTAGAAACCACAAAAACCACAGCTTCTTCCTGTGGCAATAGATTCTGCAATCATAACAAAGCAAACCAATAGCCAAAAATTAAAACTTTGAAATCAAAAAAGGATTTTGAACAAAACCCAACATTGAAAATGTCAAAAAGTAAAGAAATTGTACAGGATCATATTGATGAAGAGAAAGAAGATTGATGGGGCAAGCTCTACGTTCAGCTTCACGAGCAAGACGTTCAGAAGCATCCAATGCGTTACCAGTTTGAGTTGCGTATAGAATCAGAAGCTTATGATGACGTTGTTGAATCTCTTTCATTCTTCTCTAAACTCTACAAATACGAATCGCTTCAATATTGGAACAAGTACTGAAACTTTCACTGTTTTCAGAACCGGATATGGAGTTCTGCAATTTTTTCATAAACTCGATCGATATTATTTTTTTAGAAACACGATATGTTAAATTACAATTTTATTTTATTTTTGGTTAAGATTATTACAAATTATTTAATTATAAATCAAATATGATTCAAGTGTTAATCATTTTGATCCCTAAACATGTAATATGTAATCACAATAGTCTCTCAACACATCAAAATTTTAAAATAATCATTGTGTTGTTTAAGGGAATCAAGTTGAAAATATGGTTTAACGAAGAAAAATAAATATTTAAATGTACAAGATATATTCAAAGATCGAGGACTAACGTTCTTTTTAACTTTGTCTCAGTCCATATCCATACCCATTTTTATTTGGATGATTTGCATTTGTCGATATAGCAAAAATGTGTAGGCTCTCGAAAAATAGCACAAACTATATTGATATTTGGTTAAATATGTTTTTGGTCCCTATAAATATACTAACTTTTCGTTTTAGTCTCTCTAAAATTTTCCTTCAACTTTTAGTCCCTATAAAATTTTCAATCTTTACTTTTGGTCCCTCGTTTAAAGTAAATTTTCCTTGATTTTTTAGTGTTTGAATTCTTTCTCTTGCTTTTGATAAAAGAGGAATGTTATGTACATTTACTTTCTAACACTCACTCTTTTATTAAATGAACTATATGTGAATACAATAATTTAGAAATAGGTCCCATATAAAATGGTGAGGCTCACATGAATTTTATCTAATACAAAAGAATGTTAGAAATAGAGTAAAATGGTAACTCTGCAATTAAATTTTTCAACTATTTTTTATGGTACGTTTATTTTTTCGCCCAATGCCTCCACTATTCATATTAGTTTCCCCCTCCTCGTTCCCAATTTCACGTTAGGAGAGGCCATATGTTTGTTTTCTATAATAAATGAACTGGTGTTCCTTATATTCATTTTAGTGACACAAACCATCGTCCTTGTGATTTGCATAAAAATGGAGATTGAAACTTCAACAAACTCTACACTAATTTTCCATCCTTTCATCAAGATTGTGTTTATAGCATCATAATTGATCAGGACACTAAAGATAAACTCATTTGGAGTGACTCCCTTAATAGTATATATTTGGCTAGTAATTAATATAGGTGATTAGATCAAGATCCAGTCAACATTTGGCACCCCACTACTTGTTGAAGTTGGATTTGATCGTTATCAACAATTCATGGCATAAGTGTGGCACGACTATTGCAAGTGGCATGCATACTCTTCGTGCAACTATGCTTTGAAACATGACCCCAAGATCTCCACTACCTTCATCATCAGGCAACTTTTTTCTCTCATTAGGAAGTTGTCTTTTCTTCTTTAGGTGCTCTTTTTCAGTCATACTTTTGAGAGAAAGTAATATATATGTTGATTGGTTGGTTAAGCTCGTGCTACTAATGATGCCTGCTTGAAGATACGCACAATCTCATTAAAATTGGTTGTTTAAGTATATATTTTTCTTGCACCCTTGAGATATGCACAATCTCATTAAAATACGGCTCTTTGCACTATAATTTGACATAGCAGAAATGAAATACTCCAAATAGATGTCATGTTATATAAAAAAAAATTGAGAAAGATCTTTGTCACTCATTGCGATTCTACGAAGTTCGAATGATTAGTCTCTTCAACTGCACGCAAAAGATATCCCAAAAAACCGATAAATGTTTACACCAAAATATACACTAGAATTCAAATTTGAAATTTCAGACGTAAAGGTAGTATCATAATAAGTAACTCAACAACACTTCATAGATTTAAAAACCAACCAGGTTTCACGACTTGAATTTTATAACTAGTCAATAGATAAATAGCAATCTATCATTCAGTTCAGCAACAAATTACGAATAGAGGTTGAATGTCATATAACTATAGCTATGAAAATTTGGAACTCCATAAACCAAAACAAGTAACCTGGCAAACCAAGGTGAGGATATAATATAAAACTAGATACAACATATAATTCCTTGGCATGGGAAAAATGACACTAAATCAATATATCTTGGTGCGGTTTACATGCAATGGGAGGAATAATTGCTATAGTCTTTACTCTTCAGATAATTGTTCCAATTTTGTACTATTCTGTTCTTTTTCTACTGGATTTTCAGACATTCCATGCTGAGAGTAACTCTCATTTTCACTTGCTAAGTCTTTCTTAGCATCTTCATCATTATCTGTTACATTGGTCATTATTATCCAATTCAGAAACACCCCGTTGAAGTTCTGGAGAATCCGATACTACTTGTTCAGGCATATCCTCTTTGACTGATCCTTCAGATTCTACCTCGGGCTTCTGATCACAATGATCTAGTTCAACTGTTGGGATTGAGGATGCCTCTTCTTGAAGCTCAGAACTTTGCAATTCTTCCTCCATTTCTTTATGTTTACTTCCTACTGGACTTTCAGACGTTCTTTGATTAGATTCATGACTCTGACTTTCATTCTTACCATCTTCATCACATCTGTTAGACTGTTCAATATTATCTGACTCAAGAACACCCTGTTGAAGTTTCGGAGAATCTGATACTACCTGTTCAGGCACATCCTCTTCGATTGATCCTTCAGCTTCTAACTCTAGTTCATTTCGTGGTATTGCTAATGCCTCTTCTTGAAGCTGAGAGCTTTGTAATTCTTCCTCCATCTCTTGATGTTTGCTTTCTACTGGACTTTCAGACGTTCCTTGCTTAGAGTCACGACTCTCAATTTCATCCACACGGTCTTTCTTAGCATATTCTTCACCTCTTTTACACTGTTCATTATCATCTAATTCAGAAACAACCTTCTGAGGTTCCGGAGAATTCGAAACTAATTGTTCAGGCATATCCTCTTTACTTGATCCTTCAGCTTCTACCTTAGGCTTCTGATCAAATGAAACTAAATCATTTCCTGGGATTGCTGACGCCTCTCCTTCAAGTCCAGAGCTTCGCAATTCTTCCTCCATCTCCTGATGTTCCCTTTCTACTGGACTTTCAGACATTCCTTGCTTAAAGTCATGACTCTCATTTTCATCCACACCGTCTTTCTTAGCATCTTCTTCACCTCCATTACCCTGTTCATTATCTGATTTAGAAACACCTTGTTGAAGTGCCAGAGAATCTGATACTATTTGTTCAAGCATATCTTCACAAGATTCTAGTTCATTTCCTGAGATTGATGATGCCTCTTCTTGAAATCTAGAGCTTTGCAGTTCTTCCTCCATCTTTTGATGCTCATTATCACATGGCTCGGCACCAGGATCAGTTTGATCATGTTTCTCTTTGAAAACCTCCACGCTTTCATCACTTTTCATCTCTTTTTCACTGCTAATGGATTTAGAAATAGCAGATTCTTGAAACTCAACATCTCCAGTAGAACCATCCAAATCTGATGAGCTTTCAACCATGCTGGGATCTTTGTCTTTGTCAGAATGCTCTGTTTTTGATTCATCTCCACCTTCATTTTTCGAGACAGGAAAAGACTGAAAAGCATCCCAATCATCTTCACTGAATTCATCTTCTTCCTCGTTATTCTCATCTGATTGCACCACAGCAGCTGAAGGTGTGGGATGTTTCTCTTCATTTCTTACCGCTGGCTTTGGCATTTTAATATCCAAAACTGGTACTTTATGTTCTGTTTGATTCTTATCATTTGTCACAGAAGCTCGTATCACACCCTACATGTAGTGGCATAACAGAAGTAAGCAACAGTAGTTAATTAGAACATGGACAAAGTTCCTAAACATCTGTAATAGAATCCAAGACGCAGGATTATGTTGATTCTCTATTTTTTTCAAACCATCAAGACTTTAGGAATGCTACATCTTTCTTATTTAAGATTAGGAATGATGTTTTTTTTTTAAGATTAGGAATGATGTTATCTTATCCTCTGCAAAATATCTTATAATTTTTCTTGGTTAACCTTTCTCCTCTTAATAAAGAACTAGATAGAAATTATAATGGAAGCTTATTATTTCTTTCTTTTTTAATGTTAACCCTCTGGTTCCCAAGGGAAAGGGGCCCTGGTAATCCAGAGTTCGGAAGCTTATTATTTCTATCCACAGAAAAAGAATTTTCAATTTCCAAAATATAATCTCCATCATGGAAATGGAATTAGAGGTGCTCAGTTAGACTTGTCGAAAATCGTAAATTATGACAGTTCAACAAAATAGATGTCAATAATTGGTCCACATATATACATATTTGTAACACCGAAAATACCTGAAGTTCCTGGCGGTGCAGAGGAGGCATTGATAGTAAAACATCCTTGAAATGCATGGCTGATGAAGGAATTTGAGCAAGGTGAGAAACGAGCTTAATGGCTGTGCTTCTTAAATCTCTTATTTCCTGTCATTCGTTTGCATGATCAAAAGAATGGATAATAAAATTTCGAGAAGCTTACTCTAGCAATAGAAAATCTCAGTTTATTCATCAAAAACGAAATCATCAACAAAAAAAAATCTCAGTTGAAGTTATATTACCGGAGAGAACCCGTCTGTTGTAGACAAGAAAATCGTGACAATGGCCTCTAGAAGAAGGGTCATGAAACTTCTCTGGCAGTCATTACCCTTAGCCAGGGTTTGTAACACCACCATGAGACTCAAGCATTCACTAGCAATGTTTACCGACTCTCTTGTTATATTTTTCTGCTATCAATAGAAATATAAAATGATTTAGCTACACGATGAATTACAAAATTCCAGAGCAAATAAAATGAACTAATGATATTATTACACACATTAATCGCTAAACAAAAGCACATGTTGCCAATACCTTTAACATTTTGTGGATCAAAGTGAAAATATCAGTAATTAGCTCCCCAGCAAGAAACATTAAGAATGAGTTATCTTCTGTATTTACACCTCTTTGAATCCTGGCTTTAAGAAATTGTAAACCTATAACTTGGACCTGTCAACAATAAATTTCAGTCGTTGGTGCTTCTTTCTGGGTAACAGCAATGGTGAGATATTTCTTATATATTAATTTACCTGCATATTTGAATCACTGAATACAGTTTGGAAACAACGTATGCAATATCTCAGAGCAATAACACAGATGGATTTATTTGCTTCACAATCTTCAACATATTTACTTTCAAGAGCCAGTTTCGCGACTACTATAATTTGTTCAAGAGAAAATGCAAGCTTTGCCTGTATTAGTTTCCGTTGGTTTAAACTCTTAACATCCTGCAAATGGAATTCCTCAATGCCATACTTAGTCAAAGCAGCAACCACCCTCAAACAAGTTTCAAACATTTCTCTTAGAGGGAGAATGCTATCGTCCAGTGCAGCCTCGTCTACAGAAAAAAAATGAGAATGGCTCCTTTAGTTGTGCCGTTGAATGATTCAAAATTATTTTTTTTTTGCGCCTACATTGGTAGCTTGATGCTTGGTTTCAACCAAAATATATTGAACCATGTGGGACTCAAGTTGTTTTCCCAACAAAAATATTTTAACAATACATCCAATAAATCAAAACTATAAAAAAAAAAAAAAAAAAAAAAACACTACAGAAAAAGAAAACAAAAAAAAAAAGAGGAATTCTTCGTTAAATAGTCACACTAACAATTCACAAGAAAGGAGGGGAGTATGAATATGCATACAGCTGGTTTGGAGTAAAATGGCTTACCGTCACTTATTCTCTTAAGCAAAGGAATTGTACAGTTGACCATCTCAATAGCTTCGGATAAGTAAACCTCAGTTGAAGCCTCCCTTACACACTTGTAGCCAACTAAAACTAATGCCAGAACCATCGATTTTGGATGCTGGGTCATCTAAGTAATCATAATAAGAGCAATCAGTAATGACGGTCATTTTAGGATTAAAAAATTGAACCACGACTTCAGAGAATATAGAATTCTAAATGTTCACAAAACCATACTGGCTCAGATAGAAAAAAGCAATCCAGAATCATACACAACAGACACACCTTGGTCTCAATACGGTTAACAACTGTCCTTGTTGTACTACATAGTGTATGTATCACATCAACTTCGGAGTTTAGATGATCCGCCGGAATCGTGTTAGTACTGCACAACAGACATACATGAATGTTTAGCATATTATAAATATATTCTATGCAAAAATTCCAATCAAGTAAGAAACTACAAAAAATTATTAGTCACAGGAATTCAATTACCTCTGAAATGTTTTAAAAAGGTAGTGTAAACAAAGTTCCAGTGTTATCAAAGCATAATTTTCACTATTGAAAATTTCTTCTGGGCAATTTTGTGCAACCTGTCGGGAAAACAAAAGAAACTTGAACTTCAGATGTCAAAAAAATTAACCAAATTGGAAAGCAGCTGACAATATTAACACGCCATTCAAGAACAAATTGGGCCTAATCAGGAAAATATACTCTATAAGGATATAAAAAATTATGCAGAGTTACAATCCTGAAATCAATATATCTAATGTGTACCTGTGATAAAATCGATATTGCGAGACTATTCCAAGAATTATCCATGTATGTAGAATATGAAAGAATCTGCATACATTAAACATAATAAAAATATGAGAATTCTCTCTATGACCATTCCTCAATTTATATACATTTAACTATGTTCAAACAAATTGTCACGAATAAAAACAAGCATAACTCTTTTACAGTCCAATATCCTCATACATAGTGGATTGGCATTGATATATTGATACAGTGAACAAGATATCAATCATTTATTTCAGACTGTCAGTAGATTTAAGAAGTTCCAGGTGCTCCCAATTCAATGCTATTGCAGTTCCAAAATTGTATTAAATGTTTACACAGAAGAAAACAGAGAACCACATGTTTCACCAGGATTAATTTATTAAATCACAAATTGAATTGAACTGAATTTCTCCTTACTTGGCTACGCAGAAACATTATTGGTTCCCTCATGTAAGAACCCTTAAGCAAAGACGATGCATTTACTGTATGTAAAGTGCAAAGGATTGAGCTATCAACCACTTGGTCAATAAAGGATTTAATAAAATATAAAGGACTAAATCTTAAAAAAACTTAAGCTATTAGGTTAAGAGTAGACACGGTGAATGGTTTTATGTTTCACACAATCCTATATATTTTTTATTTCATTCACTGTGGCAGAAATAATTACTCTTATACAAAGTTCATAAACTAAATAAATGAGGGATATGTAGTTATTTGTTCTAATCAAATTAAATTAAATAAGTACAGGGAAATATCATGAAGGTAAAAATGTGTCGTCTTAATAGGACTTGATTGAGAGGGTTGCATCCTACATCCACTGCAACAAAAAAAAAAATGCTGTCTTCGAACTGTATGTTATATAATACTGTAAGATACAACACCAACCTGCAGCAGTTCTTTGCAGATATCCACGTTAAGCAGTCCCGCTCCAAAAAAACTCTCAGTTGAAAGAAATTGAAACATAGGCAGTACAATTTCATATAATTTCAAGCCTGGGGGTTTCACTTCATCTCTTGGGGAGTTCCCACCATGCTTTGTATTAACAAAAGCCAGCTGTATAATTGATCTATACAGGACAGGATGTTGTGACTGAAACAAACCAAGAAGAGAAAATCCCCATAGGAACTTAAAATCTTCAAACTTCAAATGGACCATGCTATACTGACATGTAGCCTCAGTATGTTTGTAGGTGTTTCTGACCGAGGCTTTGGTGCAATCTTGTCCTTCAAAATTCGCTGGAACTGAATCGAGTCCAAGCGCTTGCAAAATTACAGGCCAAGATTCCTCTAAGCATGGACGTAACTTTGAAGAAACAACAGGTGATTGCAGCCCATCAAGAAACAGATTCCCCTGCAAGTAAAGTGCGACTAGAATGAGAAAGAAACCCTGAAGACACCAACATTATCATAATAATCCAGGTTCATCTCCGAGATGAAAGTATGCACTCATCAATATCTGGAAAGTTCATATTCAGAAGTACCTTCCTCTTTGGGCTCAGGCACAAGCATATATAACTATAATCCTTCAATGTATGGATCCAGTACTTCCCTAGAACACTCGAGCTTTTTTGGAACAACGGTAATAATGTCAGGTACCCATCTGAAACTCCATCTTGGTGCTTCTTCATGGATGCATATATATAACACTTGAGAGAAGCGTGAGCAGCCAGAAGTCTTATTTTGATCTAAAATGTGAATTGTAAAAAAGAAATGTAAATTATAAAATAGATTTAAAAATATTGAAATATATAAAGGTTATATAACAAAGAGAGTCACATGCCTTGCTTGTGACCCATTCTGCAAATGAAGGATAATAAATGTCCTCAAAGTCATTCAGTGGGCGTGAAATCAAAGAGAATATGCGCCTGACCACCACTTGATCTCCACTGATTATTCCACTTGTTAATATCTGAAATTATTACATTAACTGATTATAAACTGTTTAATTTCATAGTCGAGGAACTTCCCTAAAATATTTCCAACTTCCAAATGACTAACGTGACGTATGTTTAGAGTAATGATTAGATGAATAATAGTAACTTCAGAGGATTTCAAAACATGCAATAAATCAATTCCAAAGGTAAAGGAAATGAATAGAATGGTGAAAGCAGCAACCTTGGTAGCCAAGTGCAAGCCTGCCTCCAATAAGCTAGGACTAGAAGATGTGTCCAAGGTAGTACGAACTGCAGAGACTAGCTGAGCCTGTATTTATAATAGTTTCAGTTATTCCAATTGAATCAAGACTCATAATCCACATAACCTTAAAAATGAAGTATCAGTTCAATAGGAGGTTTAAATACACAATCATGTGCATAAACTAAATGATACTTGAAAATGAGAAATTAAAAAAAACTTAGTTGACAAATAAAATTGATTGAGATCTTGTTATGTAAACAATTTCAGGGGGTGAAAAACATTTTGTGAAATACCTGATACTGTTCAAGTAGAAGATGCCCAGGAAGCTCAGGGTCAGCTGCTTTTTCAAACTGTAAATCCAAATTCACATATAAGAACGAATTAACAAAAATTGAATGGTCGGGAGATGATAAGATACACCATGCAGTATACACAACATTAAATTAAGCAGAAAAGAAACTGATAATTAATAGAGATCGAGCTCTTCAATACTTGGCCAAACAATGCATATTTGTTTCACCAAGTAATTAACCATAAAACTATCCCCAATTGTTTAGACAGAGGAAAATATGTGCAATTGTGTGTGGATAAAAGAACAAATACAATTAGAGATAAGAAATAAACATTAAAAGCAATCTTGGAGGACAAAAGATCACCAAAGGCATAGGTGCATATGGGCCACGTGCTACATAGAAACGACAAAATAAGTCTTCGGTAGAATTAGGCTCTCCAATGCCTTTAAATATGTCAGGGGGGCTCACATAAAGATACCATTTTCTGAACACCAAAGAGCCATAACTGACCCTGATCCTGACCCATACCAGAAGCGCAAAGAAATCATGAAGATACATGCATTTCACACATGCCAAAATGTAAAATATAATAGAGAATAATTGTTAGCAGACCCCACCCTTAAGCCTCTCCTTTTTTCTACCACAGCCGCTAAAGCTAATAACAAGATGTTATAGATGCCATAAGACTCTTTGCAATGAAGTTATCAAAAATGAAGAGAGAGGGGAGAACAGGCATAGAATAAGCACAGCCATCATATTTCACTACCTTATCCACAATAGTGCCAAGAAGACTGACGCCTACTGGCTGCATGTTCTCAAACTGAATTGTGCTAATCTGATGTGAGAAAAAATGACAGGGAAGAACACGATTAATTCTAATACATCTTTAATATTTCACAAGAACAAAGGGTAAATTATTCACTGCTCATATATTCTAATTAGTCAGCAGTACCTGATAAGCAAGTGATATTAACTCTTGCAAGTGGAGAACTAGCCAATCACCAGAGGACTTCCCACTTGCATGTTCTTTCCTTGCCAAAAAGAGGTCAAAATGAGCACGACTTCTTCCCACAGCATCTGGTAGATGGCTCAAACATCTACAGTAAAATTAATGACTTAAATTACATACAATAATACAGAGAGACTAAAAAAATAAGATTCTTTAATTGGCAAAAGGAAAAGATCAGACTCTATAAATCAAGACATTAGGGGGGGTGGAGGGCAAAGTCTATTTTAAAATATATTTGGTATCTTAAAAAAAGTTAAAGAACGTGATAAATGATCATATGATACTTCAATCTCACTTAGTTGATTTTAATGAACATTTCAGTCTGTAATTTAAAAGAGAAAAGTAAGTCCTCCCCTCCAAAACCCTCCATCCAAACATATCCTTAGATGCATTAATATGACATGACAGAAGCCTCTTTTAATTATCTTCATTTGTAAAAAAGGATGGGGTGAATTTATACAAATTTGAAATAGAATAAACTTTTATCATTTTTTATAAAGATGTGGTAATTGTAGGTTCAATGTATTTATAGCTAAAGTTAAATTACATAATTGAGAAATACATACTCTGCCGCAAAAAGCCTAGTCCTATATCTGAGGTACTTCTCTCTATTAGCTGCACCGGTGGAAGCTTGAAACTTGTAATTCTGCGTGCTGTTGGAGCCAGAAACCATATTTTCTTCATCATTAAGGTTCAAACTTGAATCACCATCTGCAAACTCATTTTCTGCATTGTTATTAATTTCAGAGCTCCTCGTTGATGTTGCAAGGACCTGCGATAATCCCCCATTAAACCATTGTCAAGATTCGGTGAAATGTTATGGAAAGCATTATGAAGGGGAACGGGAGAAAGGGGACTACTGAGGGGAGAGAAGAATGTGTAAAGGATCATTTCTGTAATGAAGTGGTGGCTTAAGCCATCGGGCAAAAGCATTTCTTGCTTCTCTGATATCATCTTTTGCTCTAATGTAGCTAATTAGATTAGATACTGCACTTGGAGCTTGCCCCTAGTTTGCTTCCTTCTAGTTGTCTTGTTATAAAACCAGTTCATATCACTATGCTAAAGCATATACAGAGTTTATACGGGTAACATAGTTGTTTTGGGCACTGAAACTTCCTTATGTAATGTGCATAAAAGGACCAAGCATATAAAAGCTGATAACTCTTCATCCCTGAAAGGTTCTCGTTATAAAGCATCACTACTAACTTTGCCAACTTAATAGATTAACCAGGAAAAAAATCAGTCTTCTTTTTTTTTTCTTGGGGAGGGGGGGTCTAAGCTGCATTTGTAACGAATTTGGTACATATTATATATATATCACATCCGGCTTGACGAGAAAACATACGTGTTGTAAACATATACAATGCATTCATGTGTCGCTAAACCACAGGCTGTATAGTCCATTTTCTCGCTATAACATACAGTTGTATGGGGAAGAATAGCATATGTTCTCATGCTTTTTCACAGGATAAGGTTCACTCTAGAGCCTTCTCTCACTCTTTGTTTTTACTTTCGGGCCTTTTTAAATCTTCCTGGTTCCATATTTGAATTTTTCAAACAATATTATGTGAAAAAGGAAAAATTCACATCTACCATATGGATCTAATACTGCTTCCTCAAAAAGTATTAGTTTTCATGTCTTTTTGTTGTACAACTTCTAGACATAGGGAACCATGTAGAAAAATATGCATTTTATAATAGAAAGCTTACCACTTTGCGACATACTGATATCCAATGTGATGTGCAAGAATGACATGATGCATAGAGTAATCGCATAATTGTGGTTCGTACTAAGTTACCAATTCTGCACAAATGAAAGAAGTAAGAAATAAGCTTCATAATCGTTGTAAAATATGTGAAGTCTGTGTAAACCCTCTGTGTGTCTATAATGAGATCACACAGCTTGTATTTATAATGGCTTTACAATAAATACATTGAATGCTTATTTAGTAAGCACTAGCCTAGGAAGTTGAATACTCTAGGAGTTATACAATCAAAGGGATATCTAAAGATTCTTAACTTTAACACCCCTCCTCAAGCTGGAGCATACATGACATATGCACCAAGCTTGTTACAACAAATCAAAAATCACCATCGAGTGATCATCATGGGAAGAGAATGCACCATTGATAATCATCTATGTGAGTATAGTCACCGAGTAACTACTGGATTAATAGTCGATGGGAAGAAACTGCACCACTAATATGATCCATATGTGGGAAAGTCGCCATCGGATTGATCGTCGATGGGAAGAAAAAGGCACCACTAGTATGAACCATATGTGGGAAAGGAGTCACCACCAGAACATGACAGAGGAGGAGTTGCGATGGTCAGCGCTGAAAGATGGTGGCTAGAGAATGTGCTCTCACACGCGAATCTAGAGGCAGCGTGTGGGGTCCAAGCACGGAGAATGTGGTGGTGCGTGAAGGCACATGTGGTGGCTGGTGGCAGTGATTAAAGAACCGCCATGCTCGCCGGAGAATCCAGAGGCGGTTGGTGACTGTGCTCGGTGTTGGGTCGCACCAGAAAAGTGGCAGCTGGTTATTGCACAGCGGGAAAGGGTGTGAAGGAAGGTCACTGGAAGGGATGAGCGCAGTGATAAACACCAACTGAAAATTATACAGCAGCCCTAGGGACAAAACACTTCTAATAGGTGGTGCTGCCGGCAGCAAATGCCGCCGCCGGCAGTAGCAAAGCACAGAGAATATGTAAAATATGTGAAGTCTGTGTAAACCCTCTGTGTGTCTATAATGAGATCACACAGCTTGTATTTATAATGGCTTTACAATAAATACATTGAATGCTTATTTAGTAAGCACTAGCCTAGGAAGTTGAATACTCTAGGAGTTATACAATCAAAGGGATATCAAAAGATTCTTAACTTTAACAATCGTAAAAGACAAATGGCAATTACTATTATTGGCCAATATCTAATTTTTTAATAAAATATAACTGATAACTATGGTTGACCATAGCTAAAATTTTGAAACAACAACAACCAAGCCTTATCCCACTAAGTGGGGTCGGCTACATAGATCAAATTACACCATAATGTTCTATCCTAAACCATATTGGATCCAAATCATTAACCTTTAAATATTTCCTAATAATTTCTCTCATAATTTTTCTAGGTCTTCCTCTACCTCTTTTGATCTGACTCTCCTTTATCTGATCTACTCTTCGTACTACAACATCTAGATGTCTTCTCTCTACACCATAAAATTTTGAAAAATATTTCTAAATCCGTAGTATAATGCTAACCAAATACTTAGCTCATTCCTAACTGGAATAACATTAGTAACCATTGCATTTCTAGGAATGTTATTCCTAGGAATGCAATCACATACATTGAAACAAATGCCTCTATGGGCGAGTTTAAGTTTTTGTTTTAATCCACATTTAACATGAGATTTTCCAAGGGGTCATGTATGTTAGAGATCTAACTGTTATAGGTTTTAACTTGTATTTTCTTTGATGACTTCTCTAGGAGAATGGCATATACCTATCTGTATTCCTTATGACATCTCTGGGTCTCTATTATAAATGCTTATATATTAAAAGAGAATAAAGATACAAAAATATGTATTGCCAATAACCTAAAATAATTTCATGTTACTAATAATAAAAGACAAGAGTTTCAGGCTCAGCAACGCAAGCACTAATCAGCAGGTAAGAGTAAGAAATCTTTTTTTTCTTTTTCTTATTCACATACTCTGAATCAGTTTCCTCATCCAACATAAAGAACAAGTTTTCTTCAATCTGCTCAACAATAACGGTAGCCTGTAAAGTTTAAAACCAGCTTTCAGCACAAAAATAATATACACTAATATATCTATATTGAAAATCCTTTCAGGGTTAGAAACCAACCGGATCTTTCTCAATTAGATGTCTTAGAGTAGACACGGCAAGAAGACGTAAAGTTGGCTGCAACAAGAAAAAGAGTTAGTTGAAAAGAGTAAATAACAAATTTTACCAATAACGGAAAATATGAAGGAAAAAACCTGTCTTGATGACAATGTAGAGAGAAGAGTCTGCACATGGGAGTGCACAGAAACAGCTTTCGGTGCAAAAAGAACAAGTTGTTGAGTGAAGCGTGCACTCCTGCAGTATAACAAGCAAAACTACCGATAATCATCAGAAAGGCAAAGCTTAACTGAAAAAGACTTCCCAAAAGCAAAAGACCTGATGGCTATGAGAACGTGTTAATTATATGATAAAACATGGAGTTAAGAAACATACTCAAGCATTGTTGAAGTTTCTTGCCAGCAGCTTATCTCAGCAATGGCAGACTGAAAAGGAAAAACAATGTATGAAGTTTACATTTTATTTTTAAAAACAGAATGCCCTAGGTGATGTTTGTGAACATTTTATTATGAATAGATT
Source organism: Medicago truncatula (assembly GCF_003473485.1). Lineage (NCBI taxonomy): Eukaryota > Viridiplantae > Streptophyta > Magnoliopsida > Fabales > Fabaceae > Medicago > Medicago truncatula. The sequence continues at coordinate 1,139,792 of NC_053048.1, read as the reverse complement.
TAACGTAATGGTTCTGGTAGAAGTGAAAAGTCAAAGTTTTGTGACAACGAGAAATATATGCACAACTTTACAGTATGGTTGGAGTGCCTAATACTCATGGTCTTTTTGGGAGCTTACCAAACAGACATGATGAGAATTTGGGTAGCTTTACCTAATTACTGTTTTAATTTTATTTTATTAATACTTTTCCCGTCTTCCAAATTATTTACAATCATCTTATCTTTCTTCTTAATGTGTTTCTTATATTGAAATAGTTCGAAAAAAATCTACCTTGGAGCGTGAGAAAAAGATGCTTCCTGGTACAAGCTCAGGACCAAGAACAGCAACTATAGCGTTTATAAGACGGCCAACACCCTGCTGAACGTCTGCCAAACCATTCTCATCAGATAAAAGAATTTCCATTGCAAGAGATAGGGTTGCCTGTGAAGAAAAATAAAGACAATAAATAAAATCATATCAAAGATAATATTACGGGATAAAATTAGGTACTCTGTCAGATTAACAAAAAAACAGCAAACATTTTCCCTTCTTTTCCTTCATTTTTCTCTTGATTTTTAGGTGCAAAAAGATAGATTAATGTATGAAGGATGTAGAATGCAGAAATAAACTATAATACATAAGCAGGTGGCAACATCGGCACAAATTTTCCAAGCCATGTCCGTGTAAATTTGTATGAAATACAAGGGTTTTTTTTCCTTCTTTCTTTTCTTGATAAAGGATACGAAGGGCTTTCAGTGTTTAAGAAACATGATTATTGTAATAATCAATAAAAATAAAAGCTGAAATCACTAGCTCAGATGAATCAATTAGACATTTCATAGCACTATGAGTGTGTGTACTTTCTTTTTGTGCTAAAATAAGGAAAGACAGGACATCCTCAGGATCCTAAAATATTTGAGTGACTATTTGGAAAGGAAAAGGTCCAAGGCTCTCGAATTCTTGGTAGGAACTGGGTCTTTCTCTGAACTGTCTCTCGAATCCTAAAATGTTCTATCTCTGATTGGGAACCTTTCTCCAGAGATTGTTCAATAGTAAGTAGTTGCTATTCAGTAATTTATTATATCGATACCAGTTTCTATCATATTGTTGGTACTTACGAAATATTTTCATTAAAATAAGGGAAAAGCAGACTATCTGTTCTATATGTGAGAAATATACTGATCACAAGATGCTGCTGGCATTTGAAATGAAATACCTGGACATGAGAAACAAAGGACAAGCCTGCAGCTTCAATAGTTAACAGAAGCCCATGCATAGACCAGATCTGCAGACTAGGTACCAAACTTTTAGCCAGTGAGGAAATAGAGCTCACTGTTGCAGGCACTAAAGTTGACAATGCAATCCCTCCTGCGCTGCAGCAAGATATAAATGACAAAAACTGTCAAGACATGTATAGAGTTATAGGAAAAAGAAGTAAAATATACAATTTGTTGTTTAATTCTGGAATGTTCATCAATCTGCTCAGCCAAATATCTAAGCTGAGATTATAAATGTACAAGAATAATGCAACAGAAAGGATTCAACAAGTAACAACACTGTAAAGTGTAAACCCTCTATTGGAACCGATATGGTTTTTGTAGTCTAATCCTACGCTGAATTAAATCATTTCATGAACTGGAGCACAAATTCTGTAAAGAAGCCACAATAAAAGTGTAAACTTTCTTATTTCCACTGTTATGATTATTATTAATAATAACAACCACTCTTTATTATATCTCAATAGCTAACCAAGTTTGTCACGTAACAATTTCCACAAATATTTATTATATCTCTTGGAAGACCAAGAAACAAAATGTTGTAGCAAAATCCAGTGCAGAAAAAATGGTTTCACCTACTTATAAACTAAAATGGCTCAAACAGTTGCTTAAAGAACAGAGGTTTGGGTGTGTTTCATGGATGATGCTCATTGTGGATAACCAACCAATCAACCTCTCAAATCCGGCATTCCATGAGATAGTACAAAATATATTGAGATAGATTGTCATTTCATTCGGGAGAAGATCGTATCCTGAGACAGCATGATTGGCAGATGTCCTCGAATTGGTTATATATGTAAAGAGCTAGGTTCATATGATTTATATAGCTTGAAGAGGGTTGTTAGAACTACTATACTACTACAATATATAATATTCTCTTGTGCGTAATTGTGATTCTCAACAAGCTTCATTGAACTTTTATTCTTGTGAAGGATTTCTTATCCTCCTCTCTTTGTATATCTCTTCTTTCTTAGCAAATTTTTTTAATTTAAAAACCCCCACTTCATCATCCTTGGTGGAACTATACTCGAAAATAAAAAACTCAACATAATATATTATCTTCTCTTAAACTAGTCAAACATGTATCCTTTATAGTTAATGAAGAATTTGAGATACAAAACAGACAAGCTAAATCAAACAAATTAAAACTTATCAGTAATTCTGAGTGGAAGGAAGATATCTTGGTTTGGAGGGGGTGGGGTTTGACAAATTGATGAAATAAACATGCAAACTATTGACCAGTGACCTGCGATGAATGCAGCCAAGTGCCAAAGCAATTGATCCAGCATAGTAGGAATCAGTCACTCCATTTAGGTCACCAAGTAGTGATCTTGTCTGCAAGCCACCATCAATGATGAAAAAAGAAATCAGAAATGAAAGCACTAAATAGCACAGACAAAACATAAGAAGCTATTTATGAGTGTGTGTGGAAGAGGAAAAAAAATTGTGGCTAAAATATGGTTTTAGTCCCTCCAAATATGCCTCGTTTTGATTTTAGTCCTTGGTAAAAAAAAAATTGTTTTTGGTCCCTGCAAAATTTTTTGTTTTTGAAAATAGTCCCTGACCCCACTTTTGTGATGATTTGCATACGTGGCACATTATAACTGAACCAATTTTGTAGTTTTTGATCCCTGCAAAATATTTTGTATTTAAAAAAGGTCCCTGCAAAATTTTTTGTTTTTGAAAATAGTCCCTGGAAAAAAAATTTGTTTTTGAAAATAGTCCCTGGAGGGACTATTTTAAAAAACAAAAAATTTTGTAGGGACCAAAAACAATTTTTTTTTTACCAGGGACTAAAACCAAAACGAGGCATATTTGCAGGGACTAAAACCATATTTTAGCCAAAAATTGTTTTAGGTAATCACAGTTCAGTGGAATTAACATGCAGTTTGAGAAGCAGACTAAAAAACTTGCCATTCTAGCAGTGAAGATATCATTTCCAAATCGAGCTAAATATCCAAGAACTTCACATGATGCTCTACGCTGCGATGCACAAATGTCTCCCTCCACCAAAATACTCTTCCATTCAAAATTTGGCAAACAAGGAGTAGCAAAAATTAGTGTTGACAAATAATTAAATGTGAGAGTGATAGTGTTTGTTAAAAGTGTCCTACCTGAAAAATAGATTGCACCAAGCCCAAAATGTCTTGTCCTAATGTTTGTGGTCGAAAAGAAAGCAAAGACTGGAAAGGATAATGAAATCCGTATATTAATATTCGGTGAGATCGACACAAGGAACTTGGATAATACATTAGAAGGATAAACAGAACCTTAAAGCCTGCAAGTAAGCCCACACAAATATTGGTGATACTAGATGTGCGCCAGTGTTGTTTTTTCCCAGCTTTCAGACACTGCTCAATAACACCAAGGAGGGACAGCATACCACCACTATCCTGAGATATTATAAATTACCAATTTATTTCAACAACAGGAACAAGCAATCACTGAACTCTACAGCAATATAATGAGGTTGTATGATGCTCTACCTGAGAGGAAAATATGATCCCAAAGAAAAGAAGCATCTGGTTCACCAAAGTCTTGCTTATTGTCTCCGGCTTCAAGATTAAATTTAAATTGTTAGCAAATGGAAACACATCCAATAATCATGATAAAAACAATAACAACTAAAACAACATTGCATAGAAAAGGATATATGAAATGAGCTGGATAAACAGATCAAAATGTACTAATGAAACTACAAAGAAATTCTAACTTATATTGTACAATAATAACAAAGCACATTTCCTATGAGATTGGCTACGTAGATCAAATGACATCATTTTGTTCCGTTAAATACCATGTTTTCACCAAGTGACAAATTCTGAATAAGGCCTTTTAAAATGATTTCTCCTAATAGTCTTTCATAGTCCATCACCACATCTATTTATCATACTATCCTCCATCTATGAATTCTACTCACAATGCCAAACCATCTTACCGATAATTCGTCATTGTGTCCTCAAACAAGCAAGAGACATTCTTGACTCTCGAAGTATATCAAGTTATCAGCATATACTTGGTTAGAATAGAACAATTATTTGGCTAGCATAGAACTAGAATAGATATTAAGTTCGGCTAGCTCAGCCTTTATTGGTTAGAATAGAACAATTATTTGGCTTCAACAGCAATTAGCATTGTTGTAAAGATAACAAGTTTACTTGTAGAACTGTAGAATCCTATGATTTTTTGGCAGGATATCAGTGCTGAATCAGTGTCTGGATCGTGTCTGTATGTGATTGCAGTGTAATAAATTACACCAATCTAATCGCATATTCAAGAGATTACTGAGCTTCTGCGATCCTAACCGCAATGATTTACCACGACGTATTTCCTAGTCAATATCAATTGATTCCCATCTACTCTCTTCTTCCCATTAATGCTCTCCTTTCAGTAATTAACTAGTCTAACTAAATGAGTAATAGATGACTGAACAATTATTGTCAAAATACAAATAACGCAATAAAAAATACTACCATTTGGATATTGTTAACTACACATGTAGTAGATTGTTCCTGAACTGGATATAATTTTTGCCAATAGTTCCATATTTTAAATTTATCCAAAGTAAATAATACCTGAGGAAAGCTAGAAATTTCGTTCTCCCATACACAAGGCATAAGGCCATCTTTTCCACCTTGAAAAGCTCGGAGTTCATCCTCAAACCAATCCCTTGTTTAATATAAATATAAAGGTAAGATAAGCCGGTTGGAATTTCATCGAACACCAAGGGTTCATTAAAATTCACCCTAATAATTAGGAAAAAATACTTCAAAACATAACTGTATAACAGTCAAATAGAGACCTTCCGGGAATCCACGGACCCAACCATGCATCTCTCTTGTTTAACAGCATCCTCAAACACGAACTTTCTTCACATTCTGAAGCATGTCTTATTCAAACAAGCAATAACAAATACGCAGATCAATCAACGAAGATTTAACAGTCTAATCAATTGTTACGTGAATGAAGTAAATAAAAGAAAACTGTAAGGGTTCTACCGTGTAAGAGTCCTTAATTTATTACGAGTTAACACGGTACTCAATTTTTCATACAACCCTAGTTCCTTCAGCATCAAGCTTTCTAAAAGAGTATTTTCATTGGGTATTTATTTTCATCAAACTATGAAGGATTTAACTTCTCATTGTCGCGTATCAATTTATGTAGTCCAGGAATGACAACAAAGATGCGATGATGGCCTAGAGAATCGTTTACAAAGTGTAATTTGTATTCAGCTTTATCCGGTTGGAGTAAAAAGGCAACAATTTTAAAGACATTTCTTCAACGGAGTAGACATTTCTGAAAATCATAAAAATTGGAAAAAAAGTTTACGTCCTTTATCTTTAAGCGCTTTGGGTAGAAGGTGAGCCTTGTTGCAAAGGCTTCCACCTTATTACCTGGAGGTCACAGGATAAAATCATGAAAACAACCTCTCCGCTTGCGGGGGTAAGGCTGTGAACTTGTATCCTCTCTGGACCCCCACCTAGTGGGAGCCTTGTGCACTGGATCACCCTTTTATCCTTAAAGCACTTGAGATATATATGTAGTTTTGGGCTTAGGAAAAATCTTCTTTCTTCTCAGACAGTAATTTCTCTCCTCATTTCTCTTCTGAAATTTATTTTTCCATTAATTATACAAAAATTATGAGGAACTGAGCAGCATTCTATTTTTTACCTATTCGTTTTTGTGTTTTTATCTTTGTTGAAGATGACTCCGTACATTTAATTCATCGTTATTTCATCTTTTTTACCAAAAACCAAATCATCCAAAACAGAAAAATCCTTAAAACAACATCAGTTAGCAAATTTTGAATGAAGAGAAAGGCATTGTTACATTTTTTTTACAAGTTCAAAACATCAGTTATATGACATTTATGAGGGTCATTACTCAATGAACTACAGAAAATTGGAACACCATTTTCATGTATTGGCAAATGAAGTCAAACCCATTAAAATAGTAAATGCCAGAAAAATAAAAACACTACCTGAACGGAAATGTACATAGTTGAATAATCTGAGGGTGGTCATTTTTAAATGACACGGGATCTGGGAGAGATTGATAAGCTATTAAAGTTTTGATGATGAAAGTATCCACTGCAGGCTTCACTTGTGGAAGTTCCTTGGCTTTTAATGCAGATATGTAAGATAATGCACTGTTTTCCACATAGGTCAGTAATTATTATCAACTTTCAAGTGAAGTTACAACCATAAATAAAACAGCACAGATACCTGTTAAGGTATACAAGAACTGGTTGAAGTAGAACTCCGTCATTCTTAACATCAGAAGATATAAAGCATTTTATAAACGCTGTGAGTGCATGAACAGCTGCAGACCATACGCTGCAAAATTCAAGAGCAGAGCATGAAATGCACAATCAGAATTGCTTCTTAATTATTCAAGAACACGTCTAGAAAAAATGAACTATGTTTAGGAAGTTTTAATGTTAATGAAATCTAAATGATAAGAAGCCTGTGGCTGTGGATCCTATCTTGACTGTAAGACTATGTTCGTTTAACAATAAAAGTAAATACTACATGAATTATTTTTCTTTCCTATAATGGAATAACATATCAAGATAGAAAAAGGTAAAAATCAGAAGGGTTAATTATGTTTTTGGTCCCTATAAATATGTCAACTTTTCGTTTTAGTCCCTATAATATTTTCAATCACTACTTTTGCTCCCTATTTTTAGGTAAATTTTTGTATTTTATAATGAAATTGTGCAGAAATGTATAGAATATTGTAAAAATCACTAAAAAAAAATAGATTTTTTTAACTGAACGTGAATTAAAGATGAATTTTTTACCACAACAAATATAAAAATTCTAATTTTTTTTTAGAGAGATCCTTATAATTTTATACATTTTTCAGCAAAATTTTATTTAAAAATATGAATTCTACATATGGGTTTACTTTAAAGGAGGAACCAAAAGTAATGATTGAAAATTTTATAGGGACTGATAGTTTAAGGAAAATTTTAGAGGGACTAAAACGAAAAGTTGGTATATTTATAGGGAACAAAAACATATTTAACCCAAATCAGAATGATCAGATGAAGGAACACATTAAAAAAATCCTCAACTTAAAACCAACACAAGGTAGAGAAACAGGCTAGCCAAGAAAAAAGATGACTGGCAAATGGTATATGGCTAAAAGTCGGGCATTCAGGTCTAACACAGTGCAACCCCGCGTCTACAAGAAGATCAAAATCCTATATCAAGTTTTACAATGACAACAAATAGAGTTAATTATATCATTTTTATTTTTTCACTCTTAATCACTTTTCACTCGGATTGATTATTACTCCCTCCCGCTTCAATTATAAGCAACAAGTGCATGCATTTATTGGACTCAAATATAAACAAAAGTCAACTAATCTATCCATATTTAATGTAATTGTTCCAAAAATATCATTACATTGATTCCTTAATGTTGTGAGGAGATAATCATTATAATTAGAGTCTCCAAATATCTGATTCCCTTTCCGATTCTAGTCCTATATTATGAGAAGTATTCCTTTGGTATTATGCATGAGATTAAAAACTATTTTCTCTCTGTGTTCCCTTAACAATGATTTTCACTACATGAATGTAAATAGTTCGGTTCATAGAAGGGAAAAAATCGAAACTTGGTTACGGAAACTATACTGGATGCCAATAAGCATTGCAGGATCAATAAAGATTAATGCTGCTTGAGATGTACTTACTATATCCTTGACATTAAATCATCAGTTTTTGTAACTTCATTTTCTGGATTCCCCGTAAAGAGTGTAGCCCACAATGCAAGAATATCAAAGACATCCTCTTCAAGCTCCTGCAGGCAAGGAAAAACCCTAAGACATGAGACTTTTGCTTAAAAAAATTATAGGGAGTATAACCAAATGCAGTCCTAATAATAATTTTCACAATTCATATTATCATGTCCTAGAAAACACGCTTACAGATTTCCTGTCATGTTTCAAGAGGATAGATAGCAAGAGAAGTTAGATAAGGGCTTGAAAAGATTTGGAAATACTATGCCTTATTTCGGAGCCACAAAGACTAACTCCCTTTACATAGTTGATTCTTCCACTTAACATTATTATGAAATACTAAGGCTACTTGAATGCTGATGTCAAATATTATTTTCACACCCTTTCCTTCACCATTCATTTTTCTAGTTGCGTAACAATTATAGTTTAAGAAAAACCCTGACTATCAACAACTTAATACCTCCTTTGGTAAAGAAACCAATAAAGATGATAAAAGCAACCATCCAGCTTCTTTTTCAACTGTCGCTGCCAATGGATTCCGACTATATTCTATCAGCATTTTCTTTGAAACCTCATACACTAATCTGGGAAGCCTGGTTATATAACAAATTACTACACGTCAGTATAGAAAATCAAGCAAGCATTGAACTGCATAAATGACAGTTCTTCTGTTGTCATCTAGCATAAGAACCAGAGTAAAACAAAAAATGCATATTATAATAGGTATGAAATGAAAAAATAGAAAACATGATTTCAAGAAAACTAGGGGGAGAAACAATCAACCTTGCTGGGTAGCCAAGAGGTAATTTTGGTGAAATAGATACTAAAGCAGCCAAGACGGTAGCCTGCCCATGCAAGGAATCGAGCTCAAACTGTAAATTGCTACCCTGCAGACAAAGTATGAAAGTCAGTTCAAAAAATGAAAATTTATAGAAAACCACAAGTTGAAGACCTGAAACTTGTTTTTAATCTCCCCACAAAAAAGTTTCACTAAATTATTTGTCTACAAAATATTTGAAAATATGGTGGACGTGGACCCTCTGTGCAATATATTCCATTCTTCTTCTCTGAACTATAACCTTGACCCAGTGTTGCGTGAGCGGATGATGGAAGGGGCATCTCCTAATGCGCACCAAAAGAAAAGGGAGAGGAACACAGAAAGAATGGAAAGGTGAAGGGTCACACAAAAACTAGGAAAAGAGGAAACCATTGTTGCAGTTATGTTTGTTGTAGCTAGGAACGTGTAGACTGGAAACACTGGGTAAGAACATATGTGCAGCCCTCGGATACAGGAGTCTTAGAAATCGTGGTTGGGCCAAAGACAACCCCACAAAACCGTCTTGTAAGGTGAGGATTGCCCCCACTTATAATCGACTTTCAGATTGTTTCTTAACAAAGTCCTCTTATATAAATTGGGTAAGCACAGACTTGATGGTCAAATCACAAAGAAATTAATATTTTGCAAAATGATATGGAGTGAACAAGATTTTGGCTAATCAATTACAAATTTAGTTATCATTGCATGTTTTCTATCTTTTTTATGTATCTTTGTAGTGCCACTGCTATGGAGGATTCCTCTTTCTTCATCTTTTGTTCTACTCTTTTCAAATTATTGTTAATCCAAACTATTTTATCAACAACAATGAAGGATGCAATATAATTAATCATGAAGTTTGAAGAATTTACCTTTTCAAAAGAAACACTCTCTCTTAAAGCAGTAAGATTGGTCACTCCATATGAAGTTAAACCACTGACACAAGTTGGATCAACTTCAGCCAATGCACGTAATGCTAAAGCAGCCTCAATCCGAACCTAACAATATACCAATTTCAAAAAGATATAACAACGAGACAAGACATGAAAGCCTGGAAATAAGAATTATGCCCTGATTCCATATTCAGCACAAAAAAAGTATTCAGCAAAAGTATTTCAAATTGGATAAAGGCATGCAACAAATTTAAAAGCGTACATTTTTAAGAATTTCAGATTGATTCTAGAATCATTAAGTGAAAACTAGAAGCTCCCAACTGCGGAATTAAAATCAACTGTCAAGGAGCTGGTCATCTAAAAGTGCTTTGATTATGTAGGGTTAAAAGTGCTTCGATTATGTAGGGTTAAAACCGCTGTTGGGTACATACCTAGTATTATAGTATATTTATTTTATTTGTATATCTAGTAAACACACATGGTCCCATATAACCACTGGAGCTTAAGGTATACAATATGTCTACGCTGTGGTTAAATTAAATATTTTATTAAAAAATTGAAGCAACAAAAACTAAATTATACTGAACAACTAATCAAAGAAGCTGTTTATTTTGTTTATATTTCTAATTCCACTCGACCATCATCCTAATAAAATTACATACACAAGCACCTCCTCCAACTTTCCTTAATGCCTTCTCCCAAATGAGTTTTTTCAATTTTTACCGCCATCAAGCAACATCGAATGTTCCTAATCGGTATATTAGAACACATTTCATTTTGAATAATTAAGAAAAGAAAACCCATAATTTGGAAAAAAGGAGCACAGTTAAATCTCAAACACCTTGAAATAAGAATATACAGAACTAAAAAAAAAAAATAGGAGTTTTCATTTATCTTCCAGAGATGGTCATTCTAATTGTATTCTAATCATCATGTTTCTCTTTACATTTTCATTGAAGAAACTATCTACAAGGCCATATCATCTCTACTTTTTATTATTTCTACCAATAGAACGAGGAAGATGACATGTTAAACCAAAGTAAGAATAAAATCCAAAATTAAGTACATAAATAATATGAATATATGTATAGATGCATGTATGTGTGTATGCACACTATCACAAGCTTACCAGCTTCGAAGAATGCGATACTGCAGCAACTACAGTGTTGTCAAGAACTTCCTTAAATTCAAAGGGAACCTGCAAAAAGAAAAATTGAGATAAGCACACCTTGAGACATCCCATCGATACTTCCTTCTTTTACAATAGCACCTAAATATCATCACCTCTCCCAAAGTCTTCAGAGTATATGACACTGTTCGTAAGGCTGCCACCATCATGGAAGGACCAGCTTCAGGTGACTGGATCTATATGCCAAAATGTGGGAAAAGAAGGTAGGGGGTAAATGATTCAGTGCACATCATTGAGAAGAAATCAAAGCAAGAAGGGCATAAAGAAAACTGACCTGCTTTCCTAGAAAAAGCAAAAAATCCCTCTGAGTAGGCTCTGTCATTTGATCTGTTACACCAACACGAAGGATATAAAGAACGCATGCCTGCAGCAAGATTAAGATGCTCTAGTTAACAGTTTACAAAACTAGAAATCTTAAAGGAAACCAGTGGCTGAAAATTCTGGCAGTTTGCTTTAATCAAAGGCCTGTTAGCATCTTCCCCTGATTGAATATTAGGACCCATACACAGTATTCTATCACTTATCTCTGCCATTTTATCTCAATAAAATGCACATCATAAAACAAATAAAAAGAACATATAATTGAAAAAAATACCAATGCATGGGCATCAACGGAAGTTTCAGCACGGAGCATTTCCATAACTTGCAATGCATAATTTTGTAGCTCACTATCTGGATGCAGATATTTTATACGAATTGCCTGCGAAGTAGAAATTGCCAGAGAATGAAATCACGACCAAGACAAAACTACTAAAGGAATATATCTTCAAATATACACATATACGCACACACACATATATTTTAAGCCAAAAGATTTTATTGAAATAAACAGAGAAGACTTGTGCACAAGATGTACTCAAGATAATGCAAATAGTTCAGTATGAAATTATATAAATCACAAATCATAATGCATGAAAGCAAAAGACTTTCACAGCTATAAAAATAACAAAATAACAAATCTTGTCATAACAAAAAAAAAAAACAGAATATGAAAACGTCCATAAAGCCTCAATTCGAACTCCATATCCTTTCCAACATTAATGATGACAACAAAAAGTGGTCTGAAGTGTATTCGACAAAAACACTTCTCATTATTGATAGAAAAATTCTTTCGAAAAGTATCTAGCATAACTAAAGGATGAACAGCAGTCAGTGATCCCAAAAAAAATTGAAGTAACAATCAAAATTAAGATTAAGAAATGTAAGACAAAGCAAAATGATAGAAATGTTGCTAGCATACCTAAAGCAGAGAAAAGGATGAACAACACTAGCAGTCAGTGTTTCAAAATAATAATAATAATTAATGATAATAATAGCAATAATAATGAAGCAACCGATCAAAATTAGAAATGAAGAAAAAGTAAAACGATAAGGTTTATTTCATCTTTAAAAAAAATAAAATAAAAAGAGATAAGGTTTATTCAAAACAGGGGCAAGTGAACCCTTGATAAATAATAAAACAAAACAGGCTCCTAACAAAATAAAATAACAATGCTATCCAATGTACAAATATCAACAAGGAGATTAGAAGAATGCATTTAAACAAACAGTAATGCTGAACACCTGTCAAAGGAATGTCAAGATTTACCTGTAAGAAGAATACCCAAGATAGAGTCAGGCCAACCCGGACATGCCTTGAACGTACTCCACTTGCTGAATCAAAGTAATCAATGTCATTTCATGCCCACAAAAAATGTAAAGGATACGGATTTTACATTTGTAATTTCTAGATAGATACGGATTCTCCATTGGTTTTATTGTTTTAATTATCTACTTTTAGCTTCGTTAGATATTAAATTGGACTTACCTCGTCATTACAAAATTGGTTTGTAAAGTGAGGAGTTCCACACACACCCTCACTCAACCCTATTGGTTTGGTGCATGATTATACGGTATGTGGTCTGATGGATACACTCTAATAACATCTTCAGTTTTGGATTGGGCCTAACTCGTCTTTACAAAATCGACTTATAAGATGAGGGATGTCTGCCACTTATAAACACTTCATACAGTGTCAGTATATAATGTGTGACTTTCCACAAGCTTTTATGTGTTATAATATTATTTGGTACAGTTGTAAAACAAACTCTCCTCACATAATATATCTGAAGCACAATGTCAAAAGAGACACAAACTCCTCCATTCTTTACCTTTTGTTTATCATTTTCTATTAATAGTAATGAATCCTGATCAAAAACAATGAATATGTTTTCCACAAATGTGTAAACAAGTAACACAAATTGAATCATATATTGAAAAATTGTATTGATATACGCGAGTATTAAAAGTAATAACCCACTTTTTTCACTAACTCGACATAAATTTTTAAATTCCATCGCCTGTCATCCTTCAACAAACCTATAGTTAATCATTTGATCTCCAACAATGGACAAATAGATATACCAGCATTCAAGCTGTTTTCATCAGTAGTTAATGGGTTCCCCTAATATGGGCCTCTGCTGAAAGTGGACCTTTTCATAAATTGGCTATTAGGTAGCAGGTAAAAGTGAAGGAAAAAAAATAAAAGATAAATATTTTTGCTCTCTACCTAAATTAATCCTCCTTGTCCACCTAAATATTTTTGCTTTACTCCTCCACCTATGCCGGCACTACCAGATTCATCAGTATCTGTTGTTCCCTCAACTTGAACAAGCACGGGGACGACATTGTTGGCTTCGAAAAAACACTTTCAAGGATGGTCAGCGTGTTTTTGAAAATATCCAAAATCTATCATAAAGTAAATTTGATTATAACCAAAAGCTACTTTGACTAGCTTCTGAGAAATATAATTTGATATAATCAGTGTGGTAGATAATAGAGAATGTCAGGAAAGTTGCTTTCATGATTAAAACAAACAAATATTAACTTCTACTTTGCATAAAATTCTCTAAAAAAACTAATCAATTTTTATAGAATGTAAAAATCATTTTTTAATCTTAAACAAACAGGCCGTAAATACACCGCATATGTAGCAATTAAGAACTGATAGCCTCCAAAAAATGGGTATAGCCTTGGCAAATTGTGCCCGTCCAGGAGGTGCCCAATCATATATAAAAATCCATCAAGTCTACTTAGTTTTTGTTTAGGTTATCAAGTCTAATTGGTCAAATTCCAGACAAAGGTAGTGAAAAATGAAAATATTCTCATGTTTTTCATTTTATGATATGACGGTCGCTGTTAATTGTGATTGATAATTTTAATGAAATAAATTTATGTTTGAAAAGTTTCATAAGGACGGGGTTGGTAGGGTGACGGTCTTAAACATTAAATTATTTACAAAGGAGTAAATTCATATTTGCCCACAGGAACAGCTGGATAAGGTTTTATTTTAATTTGAGGGAAGGGGGAAGGTTGGTTTGCATTATAAGCAAGGACATGCCATGGTATATTCTCACCATCTTAGCAAACAAAAATACAGTGATCCAAACAAAAGCATTTTACCTTTTGTGAAAGCCAAAATCAAATGCTTCTGCAGTCCACCTTCTAGCTTTTTTGCTTGAGGGAAAGGGCCCTTTCCCCTTGGTTGAATCTAGTAAGATTTAAGGGGGGAAATTATGAAGGACGCAGGAATCGTGGAAAAACCAGAGAAAACAAGTATATAAATAGAAACCTGCGCCTCAGGATTCATTCCAAGAGCAAGCAAGGAGCCCAAAGTTTCAGCAAAGGCGTCACGGACAGATGCAACAGGGTCTTCAAGAGCCTATCAGAAGCAGCAGTACAAAGACACGTAAAGAATACTATCATTTTTAACCAACCAATTGCCATGTTTATTTGTGAAAAAGATGAAATTGAGACAAAATACCTGCCTTGACACAATAAGATGCTGAATTGTCAAGTTCTGCCACACCTAAGCCTGGACCACCAATGCTAGCGAATGCCTTCAAACATCTTGCGGAAGCTATTCTCACAGCAAACAACTTGTCCCCTGCGGCAGACTTCATTATAAGACGGAATGCCTCTGAATATGCTGTTGAAGCAGCACTACCACCAGAGCCTTCTAAAGCATTCCGAAGCATATATAATGCTTCTTGCCGTACAAACTCCTAAAGTTTGAGAGACATAAATTTATTTAAAGAAAGAGTAGCTAGCTAAAATAAAAAAAAAATAATAAAGAAATAAAAAAAGGTGCCTTCTGATGTGAAATAAACAAAACTAAAAAAGCAAATGAGAGAATATGTGGATATTACATAGTGGATCAATGTTACTTATATAATGAGTCGAAATAAAATGAAAATCCTAATGCTTCCTATTTTCTATATTTACGAGACTAATAAACCATAACTACTTATTTACATCATTTCATATGCATCAATCTTATTACGAATACAACTAGTATTTCACGGGAAGACCAGGCTTCTTGAAAAAAGATTATCTGGAGACATCATTACTAGCTTTGTTAGTTCAAATGATCAAGTAAAGATGTTTTTACCAAGTCTGAGGTCCTCTAGCAACCACATTAGGCTTCTTACATTCATCAGATAAGCCCTCAATAAATATACAATACCCAGAAGTGGCCACCTATCAGTTAGAGAGTCTGCCCATCAACATCCAAATATCACATAATTCGCATACGACTCTTGTTTTCATAGACAAGACCTTCTCTTGGAACTTATTTTAGGTACTTCAAGATTGCAAACTACCCACCTCAATGACCTTAACAAGGTAATTTAAAAATTGACTTGCCAAACTAACAATGAAGGACATATCAGAGTGAAAACAAGGGTTTATCGCCCACGATGTGATCAATGGTACCAGAATCAAAAACCCAAGGACCAATTGAAGACAATTGGGAGAGACTGGCAACAAAATTGCAAGTTTGTACAACAGAGTCAATGGAACATGAGATTGGAAATCAATAGGCAGCCTATGGGGTAGTCTGCCCATCATAGAACCACCTGGGGGCTGAAATTCATAGAACCACTTCAAAAAGTTGTAATTGGTGGGTTGTATTGCGCTGATAGATTTGGCAAAGGAGGTGACAAAGGCAAGAGATGAGATAAGGAGAAGAAGGAGTTGCGTTCTAGAAATGAAGACGGCAGGAGAAGGATGGCAAACTGATACACGGTTTCGAATTTGTGTACCTAAGACACAGCCTTATTGTTTTATAGCCTTCTTATTTTATTGATCTTAGTCAATGCTTCTTGTTCATTACCATATAAAGGTGACCTTGTTTTTAACTAAATTGATAAAATTCTCTAGTGATGATGGTAAACATGCATTCTCCACAGCCTATAGCCAAAGTTTTTGAATGAATAGTATTGTTCAACTAAAAAGCCTATCTTGTTACTCAGCAGTTAGTTTTCCGGCATGTTAAATTTTAATCTATGTTAAAAAGAATCAAATAATGAAACTTTCAACTTAAACGGACAATGCAAAAACAATCAAAAGATAAAAACTAATTCAAAGGTAGACTCAAAAAATTACAAATCTTGGGCAAGAGAAAACATGTTTGCATAAACCAACAAAATCAACTCTTAAGACTGGAAATATGTTTATTATGTCATATTATGTGGGGAGAATGTACATTTATATAGGCAGGAGTCTCCTAGTTAATCCCCAATTAATAGGGAAGATTAATCAATACAATCAATACAATAAATAGTGAAGATAAAACTAAACAGTCACAACTTTTCAATATCTCAACATCAACCAAGGGAAACATTTATATGGCATTGGTATTTGGCCACTTAATGCGCCTTAGTGATTTAAAGATATAAACAAGCAAGCTGTTAGGATATACCTCACTGAATCTCATAAGTTTAGCTGCTATGCTTGTTGTTTCAAGCAAACCTGAAGTAATTCTTCTGCCAAAGTGTTTATACAATTCTCCCAAGCATTGTGCAGCCCCTACAAATTCAGAGAGAAAAACATGCAACGGAGTGTGTAAATAAAATAGCACCTACAAATTCCATTGCATTATGAATTTATGATGCTAAGTTTATTTGGAATCATGGACATGAAAAATATCACCATAAAATAAATTAAAAAATCAGTAACCTTCTTCAGATAAGGATATTCAACATCATATCAAAAGAATCCATCATAAACAATACCAATATAATATCTAACTAAAAGTTCAACAAATATTTAATTTCAACAAACCAGCAATTTTCAGAGGTTCACTCCTCTTCCCATCAGAAAGAAATCCCTGAAGGCTGCTTGCTCTAGAGTAAATTGATATTGCATCTCCCTTGGATATGATCTTTGCCATCGCTACCGATGCCAAGTTACGCACAGGCCGTTTTGCACCAATAATAAGTAAGGAATATAATGCATCCTCACATCTCCTTTGCCATACCAAAATATTGTCCTGCAAATTATATATTTCAACATCTTATGTCAATAATCAATGCTAAAAGTGATTCTAGAAAAAGTATAAACTAATACTCCCTCCGGTCTCAAATATAAGCAAAAAAACTACCCATAGTTCGAAGTTTTAATATAAGCAAATGTAACTACCTTTACTTTTTTAATGATGTCAGTCCAAAAATACCTCTCATTAGCTACATGTTTCAATTTCCAATTACCCTTCTATTTCCATAGAACAAGTTCCCATTCCCATGAAGGACATTTAGGAGAATACACTTATTTTTTGTTATGAGATCAAGAAAATTAGCTGCACTTAACTAAACTTTTTAATAAATGTGAAGTTAGTTAATTTTGTTTATAATCAAGACCGGAGTAGTGAAATTATAGCTCCCAGTAATTGTGGAGCTATGGATTGTATATAAGATCCACTTCTTCTTTTTTATAAGCAAGTCCAGTTCTTAAACACTGGTATGAGATTCGTCTTAAACTTAGGCCTTGTTTGGATTGGCTTATTTGATTTTATCTACTAACATAAGTATCTGAGAGACTATTTAGGAGAGCTTATGGAAACACCTCATGATGTGTCAATATGTCATAAGCTGTCTTCAACTTAATTCCATAAGCTCTTACATATAGCTTATGAAAAAAGTTTATACCTTATATGAAAATATTTTGTCTTTATTTTATTTTTTGTTATAGAAACAACTTATACGTAAGCACTTATATGATAAACACTTAAATTAAGGTGTTTATCCAAACAATGGCTTAGGTCCCCAATTCAAATCTTCAAACTAGTCAGTTCAGTGTACATTGATTTTTTACTACAAATAGTTTAACTAATCACATAACGATAAGAGCAAATCAAAGAGCGGTTACTCTGACTGATACCAAAAAATGTAGAGTACATCTACTACAAAAAAAAGAGAGATACAAGCAAATGCAACTCAGAACCGAATCCAAACAAAGTGAGTTTGTCTTTATTTTATATTTTAGTAGAGAAATAACTTATGCATAAGCACTTATGTGATAAGCAATTAAACTAAGGTCCTGTTTGGTTTGAGCTTATTTTGAGCTTATGAAAAATAGCTTATGTAAATAAATAAGCTTTTATTTTAATTTATAAACTCTCACTAACGAAAAGTGTATCTTCATAAATGGTTTTTTCATAAACTACCTTAAAAACTTATAAATAATGCATAAAAACTTATTTATGTGCATAAGGTGTTTTTTATAAGCTCTAAAATTGTGTATCCAAACAATGTCTTAGGTTACCAATTCAAATCTTCAAACTGATCTATTCAGTATGCATTGAATTTGACATCAATAGTTTAACTAATCACAACTATAAAAAACAAATCAAAAAACAGTTAATCCGAACAGATACAACAAAATGTAGAGTAAATCTAAATCTAATACGGAAAGAAAAAAAGAAAAGAAAAAAAGAGAGATACAAGCAAATGCAACGGTGACTGAGTTCAAACAAAGTAAGTTTGTCTTCATTTTATCTTTTGTTGCAGAAATAACTTATACACAAGCACTTATATGATAATCACTTAAATTAAGTTGTTTGTCCAAATAATGACTTCGGTAACCAATACAAATCATCAAACTGAGCTCTATTCAGTAATCAGTATACATAAAATTCAACATCAATAGTTTAGTTTACCACTTAACTAAGAAGAAATCAAAAAAAGGCTAATCCTAACTGATACAACAAAATGTAAAGTAAATCTAAATCTACGACCAAAAAAAAACGAGATAAAAGCAAATGCAACCACGAACGAATAAAAATTTATTGAATCACCGGAATCTCAAATAAATCTCAAAGAAGCGCTAATCCAAACTGATACAGCAAAATGTAGAAATGCGCGAAAATGAAGAATCGAATGTGATGCGATGAAACGGAAATGGAAATGGAAATGGAAGAGAAAGAATGACCTTAATGTCTTCTTCAATGGCGGAGATGAGATCGGAGAGGAGATCGAAGCAGAGGAGTGGCTCGGGAGATTTGTGCGCGGCGGAAGCGACTATGGATTCCAGTTGCGCCACCAGTACGCCGAACCGCGATAGCGGTGCAGCCGGTGCCGGCGTCATCTGAATTTTTGACATGTGAATTCAACTTTGCTGCAATAATGTTATGTTGATGTGTTTGATTCAGAGAAGTGGAAGATGAAGATTATGAACTTGCTTGGATCGTAAAATGGTGGGTAAAAAAATTGCAAATTAGTGTTTTCGTGTATTTTTTAATTTATTTTTTAAAATTTTGTTTTCGTGTATTATTAAAACCCCCCATTTTGTTAAAAAATTAAATAAAAAAAAAACATTCACCATCATTTTTATGTTTTTTTTTTTACAAGACCATCATTTTTATTTTTATTTTGGTAGATGGACTAAATGGCAAAGCCATTATAAACTCACAAACATAAGTGGAGGTACCAGGGTTCGAACCCCGATCATAGCATCCGGCCTAACAATTTTGCCATTATGTCAGTTGAGCTAAGACTTCTAGCAAGACTATCATTTTTATGTTATTACAAAATTATATATTTTTCTAGTAAATATACTATATAAATACACATATTTTGAGAATATGTTACATTAATTAGATGTTTATACATCAAAACTAATGAGTGTTTGATTGTCAAACATGAAGGAAAAAAAACTAATGTGTTTGATCCGCAAAGAAGTAATTATTACACATCTGTTTATGATAAACAAAACCTTATTTTAACATATTAGATAACTTGTACTTTAGATAAAAAGGTTTTATTGTAGTTGAGAGGTTAAGATCCTCTCTAGAGTTGTCAAAAATGAGTCGGGATAATGGGTCGATCCATTAGCCCATATTATGGGTCAGGTTGGACCTAAAAAAACTGACCAAAAATACACTTGGGCTACTTTTGCACAAACCCATTTGATATCCATTTAAAAGTGGGGCGGGGTGGGCTGGTCCATTGGGCTTCGGATCGGCCCATTATCAATATTTTCATTTAATTTTTTGGTAAAAACACTATTTTCTGAAAAAGTTATCAACTAATTTAAAATTTATTACTAAAAAAATATTTTAATAACTAGACTTGATAAAAATTAATGAATTTACCTCAAAGTTTTAAAATTCTAAAGTTTATAAATTATAAATTCGATTCAATCAAAGGAATAATCTAGAGTTTTATTAATATTATTCAATGTTAATGTGAAAATTATTTACACTTTTATGTCCATCAAATCAAATTTTAGCAAAAAGATGGTTGTGAGTAACTAATATATAAAAAACGCATATAAAAAAGTGAAAATTTAAAAAATAAAAATAAAAAAATAAAAAAACAAAAAAAACAGGTCGGACCGGCTGGTCCATGGCCCACATAGGCCTAGTCGGGCTCAAGAATCTGCAACCCAATTATAAATGGGTTGGGCCGGGTTGGCTCATTTATGTAGCTGGCCTACTCGGGTCGGGCTGTTCTGAACCAGCCCATTTGACACCTCCAATCCTCTCCATTTGACAAATTAAATGGAGTTTGCAATTTGGAGAGAGATAGACACAAAAAATATATAGTGGGTCCTACCACTAAGTAGGTCCAACCATAATTAATTATTTTATATTTTTAAATTTTATTTTTGTATTTTTATCTCTCTGAATGGAAGAAATAGAGAGATATGTAAATGAAGAGGGTCTTCACTCGTAATTTATTGAAAAAGAAGAATTTCAATCTTTGTTGTTTCTCTTACCCCATAAGAGGAGTTAGGATCATCTCCATTTTTTTAAATGAATGATCCTAACTCTCACGAGAGTTTGTTTTTTCGTTGAAACAATTTTACAATCAAACATAATATAGTTGAAGGTGTCTTGTCATGTCCCTTGCTTTTTTTAACAAATCAAACGTGTCATAAATAATCAAATAAACAAGCAATAAGACAACATTTTGTATTGTTGTTAACTTTTTTTCTCTATTAATTATGTATAGTTTAGTTAAAAATCGAAAAAACATCTAATAAAATACGCTTATGTTGGCACTTTTAAATAGATTTTATTTTGTTCCCTACCTAAAATATGTCACCTATTAGCGACAATTTAGTGACAAAGAAGAATATGTAATGATTTTGGGCCTCGCAAAATATTAGCGAGGGAAACATAAATTCTTCACCATTAAAAATAGAATAACTCTGTCACCGAACTAAAATCCGTCACTAGTATTAAGCTAAAAAATTAACAACGGGACTCCAGTTTTTGTCATTGATTAATGACGGAATACAATTTTCATCACTTAACATGAGGGACTATTTTCGTCACAGAGATTGAGGGACTTGTTTTACGTCACTAATTAGAGAGGGAATTTTTCCCCAAATTATCAAGGAAATATCTCCCGTCACTAAAAGAGAACAATTTTTTTCCAAAATTTCATTCATGATCTATTAATGGCAAAATTCACTTTATCTCAAGTGTGTAATTTTATTGCAAATGAATTTATTATAGGGAAATGCTTTATGTCCCGAAACATAATTCACAGAATACTCATGAATGAGGCAACAAAAGAAAAAGTCTCGCCATCATGCTTTTAACTCTAATGTGTTCATCTTTAACTCCTCTGAATCCGATTTTACATGCATCTCCATAGATTAAAGGATTAATATAATACTCAAACCAACATAAAAATATATATTTGTCTTACTTTGTTGGAAAAATAGCTTTGCCTACAATGAACAAAGCAGAGGTGCTTGGAGATACGTTTAGTAACACTGAAACAAGTGGTGTGGGGTGGCAACCGGTTAATTATCAATAACTTTTCATTTTAATAGAAATATGAAAGCTTTTAGTACTTAAAAATACATAGAAAAGGAAAGTTCATCAAAATTCGCTATCAATTTTGTTGTTGGATATAAGCATTGTCGTTTATTATATTAAACAAAAGAGTTTACCAAAATTCGTAGAAATCATAACTTTATAGTATTAATATTGTTCTTGTAACAAAATGTTTACAACCATAGGCTTAATATCCATATACAATATAGCCGGTGGAGGCGGAGGTGAATCCGAGCGTGGAAGTAGATGTGGATGACCTAAAGCAATACTCTCCATAAATTGAAATAATGGTTCCATAAGAAAACATGACTCCTCTCGAGCCAAACATAATTTCTCTAAGATCAAAATGACTATTACCCAGAAGAAGAAAAATATCTCTATTTTTTTCATTTTCTTTTTACAAGCACTTATTTTATTTTTACTATTTACGTACTTCTTATATAATTTTACTTTTCAAAAGTTCTAATATTCGATTCGGTTCGGTTTTTATATTTTTTTCAACGGTACTAATAATAGCAATTCGGTTAAAAATAATTAATTCTGTTTGAAATATTAAATTTTGATTTCTTTAAAAATTAGTCATGGTTTGGTTCAAAACTATAAAGTCGAACAATTAAAACAATTTGGTTCAGAATACAAACAATTTGGTTTGGTTCAACTATTATCAATTTTAAAAACGGTTCAATTTAGATCGGTTCACCTTTTCTCCTGAACCAAACCATGTCCACCTCTACTCATGACCTTGTCTCACCCACCACCACCGTCCCACTGAACCCCTAAAATTTTCACAAGCAACACAACATCCCAAATACCTTACCAAAAACATGTTTTTCCCTATCTAGCAACATATTGATTCCCATCATCAACGCATTTTTCTAAAAAAAAATTAGTAATGACTGATTTCTTTTAAAAATTAGTGGCATGCCAGAATCTGTGACGGAATTAGTGTCATGGTTTACATTAATGATATCTTTAGTGAGGTAAAATGTAGAGATGAATAATTTACGTCTCAAATCCGCTAACAAAAATGAAATTATGTACTTGAGTGACAAAACTTGTGACGGAAATTTAGTGAAAGTTATCCATTACAAGTGTCGTCGCTAATGGTCATCAATTACATTTTTCTGGAAAAATCAATGTTCCATCACTAGTTCTGTCGCAAATGGTGAAGGATTTTGTTCCCTCCCTAAATCCGTCACTAATCTGGGCACATTAAATTCTCCATGCATGCATATTTCACCGATAAAACAAAAATTTCATGGATATGATAAATTTCAAGGGCAAAAATAAAAACAATTTTCATTCATATCCTTTCTTCGCATCTTTGAGAGAACTAAAAAAAGTGAGTCCTGCACAAATTTTTACTCCATTCGCTACTTCTATATTGTGTCAAGTGAAAGAAGTTATATCTCTCTTCCCTACTTCCTTCTAAAATTTTCTCTCTTCTATATTTCACTCATAGCTAACATTGTTACACAATGTAAATGCAAATACATAGATAAAATAGTGACATGGTTTTCTATAAATTTATACAGTTCAAAAAGTTTAGTTTTGATTACTCAATTATATAAATTTATAAAAAATATCAAGAACAAAGGACGTTCTCCAAAGTTTAGCTTATGATGCAAGGTATAAAAACAAAAAAAAAATTGGGTAGGACGTTCTCTATTTGTTTCTAATTTCTATCTATCTTTAGAGTTATCTTGAAACATTATCTTAAATAAGAAAAATATTTTGAGAAGAAACAATACAAGAGTCACTACAGAGTATATGTACACACACATGTGTGTTACTAATATATAATATATAACAATTTATTAAATATAACATACTAATATATAGTATATAACAATTTATTAAATATAACATAAAAATACATTACATGTTACGTATATAATGCAAATTCCTTTGTAATTGTTTTTTGAACTCTAAGATCTTTCCTACATTAGAATGTGACATTATTGTCTCGTCCAAAAAAAAAAATCAATAAAAGAAGGTTCAATGTAGTGAAATCACACTATTCTGTATTTAATATCTTTTTGACTAATTATTTCATATAATATGAAAGTACGTTACATTTTATGCTTATTGCATAATAGATACATATATTATTATATATTATAAAGAAAAATGTAGTTATTGTAAAAAAAAATAAAGTACAATGGAGTGACATCATATTATTTTATTTATTTTGTGTTGTCTTACTTGACCCTGTCAAAGAAATATAAATCAAATATAACATTAATCTTTAACATGACTTGAAAAAAAGATATAAATTTAGAATTAATAGAATACTTTTCAACTTACTATTAAAGGCATATACATGTATTTGAATGTGACAAACACCATACAACTGAAGGTAAAGCACATATCTTACTTGCACAATCAGCGATAGAAGTGCAATTAGTAGCTGTGATGTAAACAAATAATAAAATAATGTCATTGAGATGATAAAAAAATTGTGTGTAAGGTAAAACAATTAAATTTATAAAGCATGATAAAATGATATTACTATTAGCTTCGGTCAAAACAAGAAATAGGAAATGAACGAAAATCATAAAATAAACAAAGTTGAGAATGCTAGCCATATTTTTTTTCCTCCTAGTTTACATGTAACAAACAAATAGATTATGATCCCTTTATATATATATATATATATATACAAAACTCTTGCTCTATTTACTTCATTTAAATGCTTTTAGCACTTAAGAAATTCCAAAAAACATTTTGTAAAATTAAAATCATTCTTAAACTACTTTTAAGTACATTATTAAACAGTTTGTGTTTGTCCTTTTAAATCGTTTAATTGATCATTTGATCTTATTAAGGATGTTACAAAATAATATTATGATAATCATTATTAAATAGCTCTTAGAAATATTAGCGAGTTGTGTTTGTCCCTTTAGCTCATTCAATTTTTTTTTAGCAATGATTAAAAATTCTCAAAGGTAAAAGTGTGATTTAAACAATGAATTAATTATGATAGATCTTTGCTAGGATCTACAAAGTTATAGCTTTCTATGGCTTCTTGGCAACCTGGTAGCCTCTAGGAGATGTTTCGCTCAACCTTCATGTTAAGCAAGTGAAGACGTCCTCCCAGCAGTACAATCACATAATCTTAACATGCAACATTGGACGGTTAGATCATCAGCAATTCAAACTAAAGTAATATTATGTTGAGTCTTTCGCCTATGGCAAGAGCCTTAGTTAGATCTCAGCGCTTTCAGGATTCTTCAAGATATAATACTCGTGCAAAATAGTCTCTCTCATTCCCATCAACTTTTGGTTCATAGGGACGTAACTCATATCAAACAAACATTTTCAATTCACACACCCTTTCGGTTTTAGGGAACTATAGCATCAAAAGTAAAAGAGATTGAGTTTCACTTACAAAGATTTTGAGTTAAAATCATTTGTTTAAAAGAAGCACGAAGTTATAGCTTTATAAATCTTAAACAAAGAATATCATAACCTCATCATGTCTAAACCACGAGAAAGGGTTTAGCTCGATGAATATAGCCATGAAGATGAAATGCAACATAAATGAAAACATGAAAAACTAAATTGATAGATAAAATATAGTTCATAAAAGATTACAATCCAAGAAGGAAATGGGTGAATTGAAGCATCACCTAAATAATCCTAACTTTAAATCACTAAGAATTAACTCTTATGCTCATCTATGTAGAATATGAGATGGATTGAGAACTCTGGTGCTACTTAACCTTAGCTGGACTTGCCCGCTTAATTCACAAGTCTAAAATTTTGGACCCCTAGCACTACCATATGGTTGTCCTTTTATAGTAGAAGGTCAACCACTACAAGTACCCTTTGGTCATTCCCCTTATGAGATGTCCTTATCCTATCCTACCGACTCTAGGAATATTGCTTTCTTCCTCATACCAACAATCATTTGCATAATCTGATAGAACTTAACCACTAAGCAATGATAGGATAGAGTCACATGGATTCATACTGCAATACGACCTGACTGACGGTCCAGACCGCTACATCCTTCCATATCTTCAACGATATGATGCATCATCCATTCCCTGCTGAAGCTTCCCAAATCTCCAACAACATTCTTCACATTGTTCCATCAAACATAAAAAACAAGCATCACTAGTTTAAAATGATCAAACTACACTTAAAACTAATTAAAACCATAAAATCCTAAATAGACACTGATTAGATGCTTTAGATCGTGTATTCACTCAATTTCCTGTCCATTATTGGGATAAATGCAACGTGGTAACCTACTATTTTACCGGTTATCGTAAACTTTTCCTATTTTGAATTCAAAAATATATGCAAGTTTATGACAAAGGAATCCTTCGAGGAAGTTATAAGTGAACATGGTCAGGGAAGAAAAAGTTAACATGCAAGAGTTCTAAAAAAAACTTTTTTTTTTACCAAAAAAAAAAAGAATTAGAAAGATAGAAGAGAGAAAAAATGTGACATGAGAAGAAAGGAAAGGAACCCATTGATAAAAAAAAATGGTTTGTCCCTTATTGTTACTCATTCAACATTTTTAATAAATTTGAACATTCTATAGATTATAACAAATCAAAAGATAAGCCTCTCATTATAAGGAGCTTCCCGCCTTTAAGTACAGACCTGACTTTGTTAGGGATTTACTTTTAGATATATTCAGACTGACGGGATTATCAGTGAAGAAGGAGGCGTCGGTGAACTTCCTAACTGACCCACTAGATAGAAGATCAACACTCAGGCATCCGGAAGTTATGATGTACGAATGAGTAGGTGAAAAACATGCTTGTGTAGACTTGACTAGGGTTTAACCACTTGTGGGATTAGGTGTGGGACCTTTTATTGTAGGACAGGCAGCCATAAAAGCTGCGTCAAGCAAAGTGGCCAAACATGAGAAATCGTGTTCTGACAATCAACATGCTTTTATACCATTTGCTTTTGATACTTTCGGTTTTCTAGCACCAGAGGTTGTTGGCCTTCTACATAGAGTTCAAAAGGTCATGCATATCAATGTCATGTCTTCTATGTCCATGAATGTTGTGTTCACGAGGATTGGTATTGCCATCCAAAAAGGTCTAGCGACACAGCTTGTTGCCTGTTTGCCTTCTATTCAAGTTTAAATAATGGTTTATATATATATATATATATATATATATATATATATATATATATATATATAAAAGATAAGCGAGAATGAAATTACATAAAAAAGAGAGAGAGAAACCAATCTAATCTAATAAATAATTACTAACGTTCATCATTTCAAAAAGATAAAAGAAAGAATGAAAACCTAATTGCAACTAACCTCCATTAAACCATTTCATTTGAAAGAATGTGTCAAAAACCTAACCAATATTCTCCTTCGGTATGGCTCATTTTGCTCTCTACTGCGCCATAAAAGCATTTTCTTATGCATTTCTCTATTTTTTTCTGCAGTGCCCTCTCATAACCGTATTCCATTCTCTTAACTCCTTATTCCATTGCCCCCCCCCCCCCCCCCCCCTCTCTCTCTCTCTAACGTGTGCACATTTGTATAAATTACAGCAATACTGCAGTAACAAATATTTTAACAAAGGCTCTGTTTGGTAAAAAGAAGCCATAAACTAGTTGATAACTGAAGAGCTAGCTGATAGCTTATAGCTGAAAAACTCGCTTAATAAAAATAATGTGTTTGGTAAAATTAGATGTTATAAATATAAAATGACTTGAAAGTACATGACAATTTAATTTAAAAAAAAATCAAAATTATGACAAAAAAAAATATAACCTTTGAAAAATATTCATCAAAATCTATGAAAATCACGTATTGTCTTTGGTCCCTTCTTCATACATCAAAATGAACATTCTATAATGCTAAATTTGAAAAGGAATAAATTCAATTGTATACGTTAATTTAAGTGACTAAATTATCATTTCACAAATCTAAAGAACTATACTATAGACTTTGTGTATCTTAAAGACATTGATTTAAAAGAAAGAAAAAATGACAAAAATTTATTTCCTTTAAGAAATTTGGCCGAAGAGGATGTAAATCAACACCAATTTAAGTCATTTTATTATTTCCTACATTATGCAATGGTTGCCTTTAAACATGGACAATACATTCAAGCTACCAAAGTTGACAAACCAGAATCCATTCAAATTATTGAGCATACAAGTGATAAGATAGTAAATCATGATAATTTATAACTAATGTAATGATCATGTCAGGCTGAGATTTCCACAACCATATTTTATAGACATGGAAGGACAAAAATGATAAACTCTAATATATATACTTGTGGGGAAATTGCGGCCTTTGAAGTGTTTGTGACAAAAATATATGAGAAGAAGAGGAAAACAAAACGTGAGTGAGTGGTGAGTGAGTGGGACAGTTGCTTTTGTTTACTGAAGGGTACAAAAGTAATAAAAATAAAATAATAAGGTTATTATTGGAAGAAAATGTAAAAAGCTGTCAACTATAAGATAAAAGGCTACTTGAAATAGCTTCTCAAAAAAAGCTATAAGCTCGTGAAAAAAGCTTGTTATCAAACACATCACGTTTTCATTCAACTAGCTTATAAGCTAATCCAACAAACTATAAGCTAACTTTTTTGTGTTACCAAACACAGTCAAAGTCATTTTTTGCATCCATAGCATATGTGTCATTGTGACGATACGACCCAATAGACATTTCATATCTCTCCCTCTCTTTTGACAACATCCAGTGATTTTCTTTAGCGGACATGTGAGCTTAGAGTGCCCGTTTGGACTCTATTAATCAATAATGATTATCATGTGTATTAATAATTTTAGTTGACAATTTTATTTATTTGGCAATATGCACAATCCAATAACAAGAGACAATTACCAAGCTATCATATTTAAATTGAAACAACATATCTCTATTCATCAGGTTGTTATTTCTCATGACATAAGTTTTAAATATTTTTGGATAAATCAGGAGAGAGGACAAACATCAAGAGGCAGCTCCGACATCCCAACTAGGTTGGCACTCCGGAGAACCTCCATCCTATGCCGCCAAACTCAAACTTTTATTAAAAAAAAAGGGGAAAAAATATACAAGAGGGGGGACTAGACCAATACCCTCAAAGAAAAAAACGAGAAAGAAAAAGAAAAAGGAAACAAGAAGCAACGGACTAAGGGAATCTGTAATTGGGTAGACCTACTCTATCCCTGAAAAAGTCAGCAGTCACCTCATGCGGTAACGAAGTTTTAAATATTACTCTTCTTTATGGTGTTAAATAAATTATATTTGTGTATGACATAAAGTAATTTATACAAAGAAACATCGCCAAGTATATACATACATTATGACAGCAGAAAAGTAGATAAACGAGTATGGAGTTTACGTTTGGATGCTAGTGTTTACAATGAAAAAAGATGGTCCATTTTTCTTTATTTCAACCCCTCAATTAATTTAAAAAAAAATTGCAACAGAAAAAATTGTGAGGAATTTTATTTTTGACAAAAAAAAAATGCCATGTCATAAAAAATTCCATGTGGCAGCAACCGTGTGGCAAGATTCTCTGCCACTCCAGCGTCTCGTATGTGACTGGACTACTGAAGGATAAAAATAGGACGAATCTCAAATTACAATACAATAATTTGTGTTACTATTTTCAGATTTCGCGTATATTACAGAGGTTATTTGAACAATTAACCCTAAAATAAAATGATATATGCAATTTTCTTTAAGCCTAAAAAAAATAGCAATAGTTGGAAAAAAAGAAAAGGAAAAGACAATATAAATCTAATGTCATGTTCAATTGTTTGACATTCCTACTTCTTGAATATAAAAAGAAGCCATTTTCTCTCAAATAGTATTAACAAGACAGTGATTATATGTTAGTTTATTTGGTTTAATTTGAACCCTTAACTTTCTTTTTAAAACCTATTCGTGTTTGTTAATAAAACTATATATTCGTGATATTGAATGAGTTAACACATGTTAGACTATACATACTCCATCTTCAATTTCATCCTTAATGTAATATCTTGCTAAATTTTAAATAATGTCAAAAAAGAAATAATTGATTTGAATGGTTAATTATTTAACAAGATATACAAAGATATTTAGTAAATATCTTACACTTTTTCTCAAAGGACTTCATGAATATTTAACTGAGTAATATTAGTTAACTGAGAACGATTGAGGAATTATACGGTTACGGGTTAAAGGGAGCAATTATGTCTTATCCCTTGAAGGACATTTTGCTAATTTGGAACTTGAGATTTTTTTTTAAAAGTTGGAAACCATTTTCTATTCATTCTTTCAACTTCTTTCTCTCTCTAAGAAGCTAAATTTTTCTCCCCTTCTCTCTACTACCAACCACCCTCACCCGTTCCTCCATTCTTCATTCAAATCCTTACCATATGTATAAGACGAGTAATCCTATATTTTGTTCAGAGAATTTTATCTATGTTGTAATTTTAATGTATCAAATACTAAGTTTATTGCGCATGCTAAATATTCTAGATAAATTTAGTATAGATGTTACACTTAATTTAAGAAAAAAGTACGGTTTCAAATTTAGTTGACAGAATTGATGCCTCCTTGAACTCTCTCCACACCTCTTTCCTCTTCTCTTACTTTGTTATCCTTCCTTAATCTAGTTGAAAGACAGATTCTGGATAGTTGGTACCTTTAGTTTGCACTTTGTGCGTCTTCTTTATTTTTCTTTGGTTTCTTTTTGTTCTGATTCTTTGTTGTCAATCACTTTATATTAATACCTGGGTTCTAATACTCAGAGTTTTATCCCCTGTTTACATCTCAATTTCCAATCGAATCAGGTTCCTTTGAGTTTATTCTTTGGCTTTCCTTTTTGCCTTTTCTTCACCTTGACCCAAGATTAATCTTCTCTTCTTGATTTTTGAGGTTTTTCCTTTGCTTCTGTTTGGGTCCACCTGGTGCTAGAATCTTTTATCTCCTGGGTTCTTATATGTGTCTCTTTCTTTCAGTTGTACTCTACAAGAATTATTGATTTCTTTATCATAATGTATTCACCTTTTCTTTTTCTCTGTGCTTTTGTCTGTTACCCTACAGAAACCTTCTTGGTTTCTTCTAGATTTCATTTTTCTCTATATTCTTCTCTCTGAAATTGGTACCATGGAAGCAAATAAAGGAAAAGAAATCAGCAATGTCTCCAATCCTAATCAATTGGATCCCAGAAACAATAATATACAAAGACCTCAAAAGATTCAGAGAATTGAGATACCATACTTCACCTTTGGAAACAAGCAAGAACCTGGTTCAACCTCCAATGGAGAACAAGCCAACAATCAAGGATTCTATACTCCATCTGCTAAGGGTTTTCAAAGAAACAATCAGGAAATCAGCAACCAAGGATCTGGGGAAAATACAATGGCTTCTAAAGGGCCATTTTTTATGTATGATGAAGAAGTTCTGGGGGAAGACATAAAACAATGTACAAACAGCATAATAGGTAAACTCCTTACAACTAAACAGATCTCTAAGCAAGTTCTTTACAACTCTCTAATGGGAATCTGGTGTAACCCTAATGGATTCAAGATCACAGAACTTGAGAATAATTTGTATCAATTATCTTTTGAAAGAGAGTCTGACATTAAAAGGATACTTAAAGGGGAGCCATGGATTATTATAAATGTCTGGCTAAAGTTACATCTATGGAATAGAAGCACTAATATTCAAAAGCTAGATTTCATACATGTCCCACTTTGGATACAAATTTGGGGTCTACCACTACATTGCAAAACTGTAGCTATGGGTTAGCAATTGGGTGCTCAGATTGGACAGGTAGAGGAATCAGCAATACATGAATACCCCAATAATGCTAAGATCATTAAAGTCAAAGTGCAGTTCAACATCTCTAATCCAATACTAGCAAGAATGTATATTGAAAATGTCAATGATGATATTAATTGAGTGGATTTTAGATTTGAAAATCTACCACTATTCTGTTTTCAATGTAGGCTGATTGGACATAGTTTTGAAAATTGTGAGGATGAATATAAAAAATTACCAGAGGGTGCTGTGAATCCCAGGGGACCTTAGCTTAGGTCTAGTATCTATGGTAAACGTGTGCATGAAAAAAGGGAGCATCAATTTCATAGTAACCCTATGAAATCTGTCATACAGTCCAATACCTAAGGCTATGATGGACATGATGGCAAACCTCAAAATTAAAAAGGACCAAGCTAATCAAGGGAAAAAAGATGGAACACCAACTTACTCAGCTTCCATGCAAGGAAAGAATGTTCAAATCATGCAGCCTCAAAACCCTTTGAAAAGAAAGTCTATACCAGAGTCTCAAACCATTCAAACTCAAAGTACATAATCACAAGATACCAAAATGGCAAGCCTTGAAAACAAGGCTAGCCAGGCACCATGAAAATCCTAGCTTGGAACTGCAGAGAGTTGGGCAAACCCTCTGCAGGTAGAGCTCTTAGGCAGCTCCTAAATGTCCACAAACCTGATATGGTGTTCCTCAGTGAGACGGGTGTATTGGTTTAGGATTTTAAAAGACAATTTTTGTTTAAAAAAGTCTTGAAGATTTTAAAAGACTTTGCAAGATTTTGATGACTTTGATGATTTTAAAAGACTATTAAGGATTTCAATGGATTTAATTCATAAGATTTTAAAGGATTTGAAATGATTTTATGGATTTCAAGAGATTTCAACAGATTTTATGAATTTTAAGAAATAATTGAAAAAAATATCACAACACACTCTCTTTCACAAAATCTCAATAAAGACTCTTTTATTTATTTTATTTTATTTTTTACGGGAGAGTTAGAGCTAGAGAGAGAGAGTGAAGGAATCAGAGAGAGAGAGAGGTTTTTTACGGGAGAGCTAGAGAGAGAGAGAGAGAGAGAGAGAGAGAGAGATAGAGAGAGAGAGAGAAAAGAAGGGGAGAGAGAGAGAAGGAAGGGGAGAGAGAGAAGAGGAAAAGAGAGAGTAAGAGAGAAGGTGTAACGCCCTCTCTAATTATTTGATTATTTTAAATGAGTTTAGAATATACTTATATGATTTGTGTGATTTATATGATTTATTTTGATAAGTGATATTTTGTTATGATATATGTTATATATTTATTAATATAATATATATGTTATTTGATTTAAGAAATATATATATATATATGTTATTTGATTTAGAAATATATATATATATATATGCTATTTGATTTAGAAATATAATATATGTTATTTGGTTCAGAAATATACATGATTTGTTATAGAAATAAATGTTATTTATCATAGAAATATGTATGATTTGTTGTAGAAATATATGCCATTTGTTATAAAAATATATACATGATTTGTTGTAGAAATATATGTCATTTGCTATGGAAATATATGTCATTTGCTATGGAAATATAAATGATTTGTTATGGAAATATATATATGTTATAGAGATATATTTGTTATTTATTATTGTTATAGAAATATTTTATATATATGTATATATTAGAATAGAATATTAATATTTGAATTTAAGAGAAAAATAAGTAGGTTAAAGATTTATATAAATAGGAGAGACCTAGTTTAGAAAAACATAACGTACGTACGACCAGTTTTGGAAAAAGGGAGAAAAAGTCAAGAGAAGAGGGAGAAGACCTAGAGGCTGCGATTTTCTTCACTTTAAGGTAAGGGTGAGACTAACTGTGCAATTCTATTAAGTATGTGAATCAATGGTTAGGTTTAACAAGATGTAGGATGAGTTTTTGAGGAATTGAAAAGTAGGTTAAAATTGCAGAATTAATGAATAAACGGTGGAAACTTGTTAAAAAGATGTAGAAATTGTCCTTAGACCTTAGATAATGATTATGGTGAATTCTGGAATTGAAATTAGGCTTAGAACCTTGTTAGTTGATGGATTTTTGAGAAAACCCGTATTCTACCCGAGCCTATATTCATCGCTTGCCACGGCGAGCTATGATCTTCGCCTCGCGAGCCCTTTCCTTTTGCCTCGCGAGTGTTTCTGGTATCGCTCGCCACGGCGAACAACCCTTCCTCGCCTCGCGAGCTTAGGCAGAGAGCATGTTAGATTTTGTAATTTCGACTTTTTAGTTGGATCTTGAGTGCCTGAACATACCTAGTAATGATTAGGGATGAATGTAGGGCAAGATTGAACCTAGAAAAACCTTAGTTGGGAATCTGGCTTGTACTCGCCATGGCGAGCAGATGCTCTCGCCTCGCGAGCACTTCCAGAATTGAGTGTTTTAGTGCATTGTGAGACTTGAGTTGCTTGGATTGGTTAGAAATGAACTTTAGGTACATAGTGTGACCTATTAAAGATAATGATTGTGAATTGTGAAGCTATATTGAAATGCTAAGTGTTTATAATGTGATTTATTGATTGATTGCATTACTTGAATTATTATTGAATGATCAGGAAGTTGTTGAAAATGAATTGGTATTAAGCTGTTGATATAATCTGATTATGCTGCTATTGTTATTTAACTAAGTTACATGAGTTGTTGTTGATTATCATTTGATATTGTTATATCCTGAGATGTTTATGTGTCGCCTATGTTGCTGTTGTTGGTTATGTGAAATATTTATATGTTTTATGTGGAAGATGTTTGATGTTTTAGTTGTTGATGCTTCACATTAATATTGTTATGTTGTGAATTGCAATTGATATATTGATATCTCTCTATTGTTGTGTGATTTGACTGTGCTACTGCTGTTATTTAACTAAGTGCATGATGTCTATATATATATATATATATATTGAAATGATGACGTTTAGCTCCAAATTATTGGATGCATGATGATATGTTGATTACGATGATTACGGTGTTTTGTTGTTAAGAGTCCATGCATAGCATTTCATTGAGCTTTGTCCTCACCACGATTAGGAGCTTTGTCCTCCGCACGTTTTAGGAGCTTTGTCCTCCGCACGATAAAAGTATATTAATACTTATGATGACGATTGGTACCACATGCATATAAGTGTCTAAGTTGCATTGTCGCATATGTCGAGTCAAGGTCGTTGTGGATGAATTATCATCCATGAGTTGTTAAGTTGTCGATGAATTATCATCTATGAGTTGTCGAGTCTTCTTCTACCTATGTGTTGTTAAAGAAGTACCTACGAAGATTATACGATGTTTATGATGTGAATTATATGATGTTGACTAAGATGATGCTATGTTGTTTAACATATTGATTATGATATTGTTATGTTGCTAGGTTGTTTAACATATTGATTATGATATTGTTATATTGCTATGTTGTTTAAGATATTGATTATGATATTGTTATATTGCTATGTTGTGTAAGATATTGATTATGATATTGTTAAGTTGTTATGATGTTGTATATAATTGTTACTATTAAGTGATGATTATGTTGTTCTATATATAATTAATTATTATTAAGTGAATATTATATTATGTTATTGATGATGATCGAATGTTGTGATTACTTGGTAATTGTTTATCAAAGATTTATGATGTTGACTATGGTGTTAGTATGTGTTGATTATATTTATATAAGATGATGAATACGTTGTTGCTATATTTTATAAGATGATGAATACGTTGTTGGTATATCTTATAAGATGATGAATACATTGTTGTTATATTAATATAAGAAGATGAATATGTTGTTGTTATATTATTATATTATGACGAGATGATGTATATATAATTATTATTATTGTTAAGTGAATATTATGTTATGTTGTTGTTATATTATTATAAAATGATGACTATGTTGTTGTTATACTACTATAAGAAGATGTTTATGTTAAGATATATATAATTATTATTATTATTAAGTGATGATTATATTGTGTAGTTTAAGTTATTAGTGATGATGATTATATGAAGATATTTATGAGTTGTTAGGTGTACTTGATGATGGTTATGTTAAAGTTGATAAGTTGTCTTTTATTCATGAATTAATAATGAGATGTTTGACGAATAATTATTATTATGAATTAATGATTTTGTTATGTCTTATATGAATTAGGATTAAGATTTTGTTATGTCTTATATGAATTAGGATTAAGATGTTGTTATGTTGTATATGAATTATGATTAAGATGTTGTTATGTTGTATATGAATTATGATTTAAGATGTTGTTATGTTTATGAATTATGATTAAGATGTTATGTTGAATATGAACTATGAGTATGATGTGATGATCTATGTTGTTATGATTTGGTTAATACGTGTTATATGATTATGTTATAATGTGGTGAATATGAAGTAAATGATATTTAGAAGTTGGTTGGACTATTAAGGATTATACATGAAGAATTATTATTATTAATAGATGAAGTTACTTGTGTTGTTAAATATAATTATTGAATTATATGCTTGATATTATTGTTTTGTGAAATCTCACCCCTTCTGCTTGAAAATGTTGCTATTCGTATGAGTAACTTGCAGGTATTAATGATTAGTAGGAGTGGTGGCTCAAGTGTCTTTAGGTGCTCTGATACGTAACGGGATGGAAATTTGTTATTGCTTTCTATTCCTTACGTATTGTTTCTGAAGAGTTATGACTATGTTTTTAGAATGGATTTTTATGACATAATTGTAAAGAGACT
This sequence comes from Medicago truncatula, assembly GCF_003473485.1. Taxonomy (NCBI): domain Eukaryota; kingdom Viridiplantae; phylum Streptophyta; class Magnoliopsida; order Fabales; family Fabaceae; genus Medicago; species Medicago truncatula. The sequence goes on along the minus strand of NC_053048.1, from coordinate 1,103,245 downwards.
TTAGTGCCAAAGACTGTTTTGATTATTGAATAATTTCCGCTGCGAAGTATTAAAGACTTTTTAGTTATTGAATTTTAAATGATAAATAGTTATTTATACAGTTTATGATTTTAAGAAAAGAATGTGACATTCCGTTTAGGTGGATTACTCTGATTAAATAAATGAAATTTTCACGTTGGGAAAACGGGGTGTTACAGAAGGCAGGAGAGAGAACGAGAGATAGTAAAATCTTAAAAGAAAAAAACAATCCTAAGAAATCTCATGTTTCCATGAAAGACTTTTTCTTGCTAAAATTTCACTAGAAAATCCCACAAAATCCATCAAAATCTGATTTATTAAACAATCCTTCGAAATTTGAATGATTTTGAATACCACTAAATTTTTTTTAAGTGATTAAGAGTCTTGATTGAATACCACAAGACTTTTTTTAAATGACAAAGAATCTTGATTGAATAACACAAAACTTTTTTTAAATTGGAAAGAGTCTTGATTGAATACCACAAGACTTTTTCATGATAAAAAAAATCTTTTAAAATCCCTTAGAATCATGATCCAATACACCCTCCTAAACTCCGTGAGTTAGATTTGAATTTTAAATCTAAATTGTGTCTTGATATTTTTCCAAATTACTTTCTTGTGAATTGCACAAAATACAAAGGTAAAAAAGTCAGGTGGTCTTGTAATGCTCTGGAATAATGATGTAATTCTAAATATTCATAATCATAATACAAGATACATTGATTGTTATATTGTCTGTCCTTTTACTCATTTTGAATGGTATGCTACTGGTTTCTATGGCTTTTCAATTCATAGTGAAAAACATAAGTCATGTGATCTTATTAATACTATTAAGAATAGGCACCATAATGATAATTGGCTCATTTTTGGTGATTTTAACATGATCCTAAATGATACAGAGAAAATTGGTGGTAATCCTATTGATTTAAGGATATCTGATATGTTTCACAATACTATAAACACTTGCAATCTTAATGATATGGGCTACATAGGGGATCATTTCACCTGGGCTAATAATCAGGCTGAGTCATCACATCCAAGAGAGACTTGATAGATTTTTTAGCCACCAGTAGTTGGATTACAAATTACCAAAATCATTTTCATAATCAGTTGCTTAGATATGCTTCAGATCATATTCCTATGCTTTTAGACTTCTGGGCTAATACTGAATGCAGGGAGAGCAAAAAGAAGCATATTCCTATATTTGAGCAGTTATGGTTACAACATGAAGACAACTCACAAATTGTCAAAACTACCTGAAAATGTAGCAAGGGATAGCTTACTAATAAACTTAAGGAAACTCTTAATTATCTACATATATGGGGAACAGAAAAATTTGGAGAGGTTCCTAGGAGAATTAACAAAATTCAACAAGAGCTCAAAGTACTCAAGAAGTCTATCCCTGATGTATATACTCTCCAAAAGATTAAAGAAAAAGAGAAGCTTCTTGATGATACTACGAAAGAGGATGAACTTTGGTGGGCTCAGAGAGCAAAATCTCACTGGCTTCAAGCACGAGATAAAAATTCCAGATACTTTCACAAAAAAGCTACTCAGAGAAATAAGAGAAATACTATCAAGAGTATTCAGGATGTTGATGGGAGATGTTGGAGTGACATCAATCATATTAACAGTATTTTTATAGATTATTTCACTAATATTTTTGCTACTTCAAACCCCACTAACATGCAGGATACTATTGAAGTTGTTAAAAATATAATCAAGCCTGATATGCATGAGTACCTCTAGCAAGATTTCACTGCTACTGAGGTTTTTGAGGCTATTAGACAGATGAAAAGTTCAGCTGCCCCTGGACCAGATGGTTTACCTGCCCTGTTCTATCAATCCTATTGGGCAGAAATTGGTACTGAGATTATTGAGTATGCCCTTAATGTTCTTAATAACAATGGAGATCCTGGTAATATCAATCACACTTTTCTTTGTCTTATTCCTAAGGTTAAAAAATCTACTTTACCTTCTGACTTCAGACCAATTGCCCTTTGTAATGTAATTCTTATAATCATTATAAAGACAATTGCAAATAGAATCAAAAAGGTCATACCCTTTATTATTAGTCCACAACAGAGTGCATTTTTACCAAACATGCTTATTTCTGATAACACCATTCTAGCTTATGAAGTCTTTCATTTTTAAAAAAAACATAAAAACAAAAAATCTGGTGTGGTTGGAATTAAGCTTGATATGGAAAAAGCATATCATAGAGTGGAATGGGATTTCCTAGAAAGCACTCTTCTCACTATGGGCTTCCCTATTAAAATTGTTAAAACTATAATGCTGTGTGTCAGAAGTGTGTCTTTTTCCATTCTTATAAATGGATCCCCATCTACTATGTTTAAACCTAAAAGGGGAATTAGACAAGGAGATCCTCTCTCCCCTTATCTTTTCATAATTTGTGCTGAAGTCCTCTCTGGCCTTATCACTAAGTACCATGAACAAGATAAAACTCATGGCATCTTTATAGCCAGAAACACCCCTGTTATTTCACATCTTTTTTTTACTGATGATAGCATGATGTTCTGCAGAACTCATAAAAATGAAGCTAAACACTTAATGGAGATTTTTGCTGAATACCAAAGGATATCATGCCAAAAGATCAATCTCAACAAATCTGAAATGATGTTCACCCCATGCATTGTAACTGAAGTCCATTGTGACATGTTTAATCAATAAAAAGTGCTAGGCTTTATTCAAAAAAAAAAAAAAAAAAAAGTACATTACACGCTATGTATATTACATAATACATACATCCATTATATATTATAATGGTCAATTTAGTAAAATTGTATTAATTTATTTAGATAAAATAGTATATAAGACAACTAGTTGTTTGGAACTAAAACATTTATCCAGTGTTATCTTACACTAGTCCTGTCAAAGAAAATAAAATGTCATAGAAATATAACTTAAATAACATTAATATTTACCATGACATGCCAAAAAAATAATAGGTTTAAAAGAAATATAATATTTTCAACTTACTATTAAAGGCATATACATTTATCTTCCAGGCACCATGGTGTTGCAGGGAAAATACATCGATTAATTGCACACTCAATGATAGTAGTACAATTAGTGCCTACGATGTAAAAAAGAATAAAATAATTTCATTGAAAGATGATAAATCATTGTGTATAAGATAAAAAATAAATTAAATTCATAAATGATGACAAAGTGGGATCACCGTAGGCTTCAATTAAACTGAGAAATAGAGAATGGACAAAAATAAAAAAATAAACTAAGTTGAAAATTTTAATCATATTTTTTTAATTTGCATGTAACAAACAAATAGATGTTTTATCAATCTATATAATATACAAAACTCCTTGCTCTATATATTTATTTCATTCATTTAAATACCTTTTAGCACTTATGAAATTCCAATAAACACTTTATAAAATTAAAATCATGATTAAGCAACTCTTAAGTACATTAACAAGTTGTGTTTGTCCTTTACCTCATTCTATTGATCACTTGATCTTATAAAGGATGTCATATAAAAATATTACTGGTGGTTCAATGTCATTCATTTTTTTCATTAATATTTTATATTATTTCTCTATTTTTTTGTCAAGTTTATTATTATTTCTCTTTTATCCTTTCAAAACAGATAAAGACAATCTCAAAAGTAATAATTAGGTTGAAAATATAAAAGTTAGTTTTAGGAAAAATATACCATGGGGTGACACTGCAAAGATCGGGCACGTGGAAAAAAATACATAAAATCAGTGGGCTAACCAATTCAAAATACTTTGATTGGAATATTTTTTTACTAAACTTGGATTATTATTAGGTTTGATAGTCAATGATGTTTTTTTGGCTTAACATAATTTCAACAGATTCATAAAATTTTTGCAAGTTGATTGAAGTTCGTTTTCTCTTTCACTCATCAAAGAATGGTGGATTTAGATCAATTTTTGATTTAGAATCATCCATATGCATTTTTTTTTCCTTCCATTTCTTTAGATTTAAATAAGTGATTTTCACATATAATAAGTTTTTTCTTGTGTTTTTTTTCTTCGTGATTTCATCGTTTGAATGTGGCGTTGTGTTGTTCGTCGTCTTTTGCGGCGTTGTTTGATTTTGCGTCTTATTGCGGTGTTTGTTTGGTTCATATTGAAAAATCATCTTTAGTCAATTAATGATTTGGACGTCAATATTGCAGATTCATAAGCATGAGTATTCTAGTGATTTAGATTTTATCATATTTATTTTACCGTTGTATGTTATTAACATGGGTGTATGAGTTTGTTTGCATATTTACCTTTTATGTTTTTAGTGACGTTGATCATGTTATTGTATATGTATTATATCAAATTTGAATAAATGAAGATATTGTGTTTTGTAAAAAAAAAAATGCAAGTGGATCATTTCCTTTAGTTTGAATCAGCTACCTATATGACATGGTTCATTATTCATGATTCTTTCCACGCGATAAGGGAGCCTTAGGTAAGAAATAACAAGGTTTTTTTTTTTTTTTGAAGGAAGGTAAGAAATAACAATGTATAGTTACTATATGGGAGCAAATAATACAAGCAACATAAATGAATGTGATGGGTATTTAGATTTGTTTTTTTTTTTTTGGTATCTGTATTTATGTATATTTTCATTGATGAAAGGAGTATAATTAAATAAAGATAGAATTTGTTTTATATGCTAATATATATTATTACAAAAAATAGGAAAATCAGAAGGCAATTTCTATGGTACACTCGATAATTTTGAATGTACCGATACACCCGTGTATTTAAATGAATAGTTTAATGATTTATTTTTTTTAGAAAAAAAATATTTTCTATCATTTATAATTATAATAATTATATTTTATTTTTCAAAAGTGTCGGCAAAGCAAAATTCAAATTTTTTTAATTTTTATTACTCATAATAGTGAATATTGATTATTTTTTTCAATAAAATGTTAAAAAATTTGGTATAATTCTTATAAAAAATGAAATGATGTTTTTTCTTATGGGATAATATTTTCTAAAATATAAAAGTCGATAAATATCTGTTTATCACATAAAAATTATCGTTAACTTGTAGATTTATGAAATATGTGTACTGGTACACCTTAATTGAAGGGTGTACCGTAGAAACTCCCAAATCAGAAACCTAAGAGGCATAAACCGAACTCATTGAAAATGAAAATTACATACTATTATAAAGATCTCCCTTGGATTAGATATTATGAACAATTGTGTTCTCTGATTTTTCTTGGAAATATTTTTTGAACTTGAAGAGAACTTGAATAAAACCTTGGCTATGATGCTATATTTGTTGTTATGAGATAGTTGATTCAAATGAGTTGAACCCAAAAAACTAGTTAATAGAATTTTTAAAACCTTGGCTCCTCTGTGTTTGGGTTGTGTGGAATGAGCGCAATAGTCGCTTGTTTAAAAATGTAATCACTCCCATTCCTTATTTGTTTGATAAGGTGTTGTCTTTAGGATGACTGAAAGCTAAAAAAACCATTTTTACTTATGGAACTCAACAATGGTGGTCAAACCCTTTAACTTGTTTGGGCATAGGCCAATGTTGTTTTGTTTAGTTCCTTGTGTCACTGTTAATTCAGTGTATTTCTGGTAGTCTCTAAGACACACCTTGTGTTGTGTTGACTGCTTTGTTGGTTTGATAATATATCATTTTAGCTTATTAAAAAAAAAAAAAAATTTAAAGCTCTCTGCAAAAGAGAAACTCAAATTATAATTTCAATCACGATTTGCTGCACCGTCGAAGTTTGTGACTTCATCTCATCTATTTCAACATCAATGTCTTCATATTGCAAGATATCAACATTTAAAATCTCCTCATAAACAATGGTTTTTAATTTAGTATAGGACACAAATTTCAAATGAGGATTATTATTAGGTTTAATAACAGTTTTGGTCTTTTAGGTATCAGAAAGTTGTGATTTTAGTCCTCTAACAAAATAAAATACAATTCAGCCCCTTAAGTATTGTTCTTAGGTCAATTTTGATCAATTCAAAGTTGATGTGGATGCCACTTGTGTAATTAATTTTTTTAATTTATTTTTTAATTAAAACATTTCACACGTGGCATTTTAAATATTTTTTTTAAAACTACACACGTCAACGTTAAATTGGTCAAAATTAGTCATAGAGGTCAAAACCGCAAAATGGACAATTTTTAAGAGGCTGAATTATATTTTATTTTATTTTATCAGGGGATCAAAATCGAAACGTCCTAATATTTAGGGGGTCATACCCGCTGTTAAGCCTTATTATTATCAACACACATTTTAGGATAATATTAACCAACAACAACTGCTCTCACACAAACAAAATTCTCCTATATCTAAGCTCTCAAAAGCTTCAAAAGTGTGCTAAGTAAGGAATGTACTAAGTATGAATTTGGCACTGGGAATAGAAAAATTGTGCTTAGAATAAACTTGGACTAAGAAATTTTTCCAATATTCAGTAGGTCCCACTTAGAAGATTTATTCAACATCGTTCAACATCGTGGTGGTGCATGATCCATTCAATTGTCCTCTAAAAAAAATGATCCATTAAATTCTTTTTTCCAATCTCTACACTAGATTATAAAGTGGAAATTAAAATGAACAATATGGATCGTATTACTTGTCAAAAAAAAATATGGATCGTATTAACTTTACATAATTAGTTTCATATCGTGACAATGGTCAATTATTGCTTTGCTAATTTTTCAGAGGCAGGTTTGGTTAGCTTTTTGATGTATTTTTGTAGGATGTAATGGTTTCTTCTATTTTTTTAATGCACGTCTTGTGTGTTGATTGTTATTATTATATATTAATCAATTTTTGGTTTAAAAAAACATACTTTTGGTGTTTAGAATGAATATTTCTTGTATTTCATTCAACATCCCTAATTCATATGAATAAAACTGTTTGATGAATTAAAAAAAAAAAATTAGTATACTACTTTTTCTTGATAGAAAATATAATACTACTATATTGCTAATAGCACCTTAAATTAAAAGAAGCAATCTAAAGAGGTATATGGATATGAAACATGGAAATTAAATAAAGTTAATTTTTATGTTTAGCTAATATCTTGGTAAAAGAAAATGTTTAACCATTTTTTTTATTAGGGAATGTTTAACCATTATGTTAGGCTTTCTTTGACATAAAGTTAGGCTAAATATCATTTAAGGTACAAGTAAGTTTAGAGAAGTTAAGGTTAAATAATCTAAAGAGGATGAATTGACGTGATGATTGAATCTGTAAATATTTAATCGTTAATAAGATTTAACGATGACCGTTTCTGTAAGTATAGTGCAAAGACAATGCATTATTATATAACTTTGAATTTTTTATTTTTTATTTATTTATAGGTATAGTTGGTCTTGTCATTGAAGTCAAGTCAACTTCCATGTTGCCAATGATGTCCACAATGCTCCCATCACATGCCAATGCCATCCTTATTGTCAAGCATCTTTCCTTTTAAAGAAGTCCTTTGACAGTTGACTTATATTCTCTCTCAAAATAGCCCTATTCCAAACGACCCACTTTCTGTTAAAGGAATATCTAAAAAATATATAAACTCTAAAACAAGGACCACCCTTACTATTTCTGTGTACATTCTTCTTCTTCTTTTTATTTTTTATTTTTTTATTTCTATCTGCATTCAATTCAATTGCACTATTTTCTTGCTTAATTGCTTTGCATATATTTTCTCTATAAAGGTAATCATTGATCGAGTTAAATATGGTTGGTGTTCTTTCAATCGAAATTTAAATTTTGATTTGTCAAATTATAAAAAAAAAATAGTCAATTTTGTTAGATTAACTTTATGTTATATGTAACAAAATTATTTATTTATGAAAAGTATTTACCTAAGTAGTATATTTTTGTGTTACTCACAAACTTCATTAGTTTTAGTATATATTTTTTTTCCATTACATAAAAATTGCATGTGATTGTAGCTTAGAGTGATATTATACTCCTTCCTGATCCTTTTCATAAGAAATAAAATGATTTTTTTTTCTTTTTTATAAGAAATGTTTGATCGATTTTCAAATGTATAAGACCATCCACAAGAGAGCACCCAAATTGGATGCTTAAATGGATCTCATGTGTCCACATCATTAATTTTACGCTAATACTTAATAAACACCCATTTTCTCCAACCCAACACCTCAAAAGAAATAATTATTAAATAGGTTCCACAAATAATTTTATATCATTACATTTCAACAAAATTTATTTAATTTATTAAGATTTATTAAATAGGACCCACGAAAAATGAAGACAGAGGGGGTGCTTCCATAGTCACTATTCTCCATAGACACCCATATATTTTACTCCACAATGGGGGTGCCTATTTAATGTGGTGCTAAATATGTTAAACACTCATCATTGTGAATGGTCTTAGATGTTAAATTTCGTTTGTGTTCTTATTTATTATGAGAAAGAATATTAAAAGTAAGTAAGTTAGAAGAATTCAATTAAGCGTAATTAGTTTAGGGGTATTCATGAAATATATTTAAATTTATAGAAGTAATAAAAAGGAGGGGAGTATATTAGAGTATAGTGAGAAGGTAATTTGGAGTAACTAACTCCCTAACTAACTTTCTACTATATTACTTGCTCTCCAAGTTATCTAGATTGCTTGCACTCCAAGTTACCTTCTCACTATACTCTAATAGAGTATGTGTTAAAAAGGAGGGGAGTATTTTGCTACGGATAATGGAATACAATAAACTATGATATCCTCAGTTAAGATTATCTCAATTTTTTAAAATCAATTGAAAGCTTCGGAACTATATTTTGGCATATAAAGTCACATAAATGTCCTCGTGAGCTTAACTCAGTCGATAGAAACAATGCATAATATATATAAGATCCGAGATTCAAATCCTGATAAAAAAAATAGTCACATAAATACCTAAAGTATGTCATGACTAATGTTATAGAAATATGAGTTTTTTTTACACATGAAACTATATTAATTAACCTCTTCATTTCCTTTAAGTATTTAAGATCATAATCTCTCCTTGATAAAAAGACCATATATATGTTTGAATTCATAATGATAATACGATCAAATAGCTTCTACGCATTTGTCAAACCTTTAGTCACTTTGAGGAACCAAACTGAAAAAAATTCTTAATGTTACACACATACATGATACATGCTAGCATTTCTTGTCACGAAGTCAATTATAATTTATCTACAATAAAAATTAGTGTTATGAGTCCCATAAGTCCTAGCTCAATTGGTAAAAATGCCGAAATTATTAGGCCGGACATCATAATCGGGATTCAAACTCCGATACCTTCATTTTATGTTTGTGAGTTTACGATGACTTTGTCATTTCATTTATGTAAAAAAAACTAGTGTTATGATGATTGCCTAACGCAACCCAACCCAAAGTTTTAATTGCACTCTTTTTTTTTTTTTTTTTAATAAAGTTGATGTGACCTCAATTGTAACCGAATAGAAAAAAAAAAATCTCCATGTAACAGTCCAAATTTTCAAATTTGAGTTCTACAAAAGAAATCCTTGGTTGCTCACAATCCTAAATGAGAAGTAATATATTTAGGCACACGTATAAAATTACTTATAATTGAGTAATTGTAAAAATAAAATAAAAAAACACAATATTTAATTTATTATTCTTCTACCTTTTCACTTTTTTGAGTAGATTAAAACTACTTATAATTGACTATATGTTGTGTCCAAATCTTGTGACCACATATTAAAACTATCATATATAACAATTAGTCAAGTACATCAATCATGTACTCCATAACTATATATAAAATAAAACTATATGTAGAGAGGATATTCTAAATAGTGAACAACATATCATATAAGCAAAGCCCTTAAGAAAAACATATCATATTAGCAATACACACATGATTTATTGATTCAAGAAGTTCTTGATATGAGACACCATTTCTTGTGTTCTAGCATGAGAAAGTTGATAGTTATGCAACACTTGAAACGCATGTCCAACACCTTTATACACATAAGTTTCAACTTTTTTACCTGCTTTAACCAAACAATTTGAAAACTCCAAGTTTCTATCTCTAAGTATATCCAATTCCGAAACACACATCATAATAGAAGGAACCCTCAAATCTCTTAGCTTAGCAATTCCATTTGCAAGAGGATTACAATAAGGATGATTGCGCGTAACGGAAACTCCAATGGGAAGAGATAATCGCCAATAAGTATCGGACACCGATAAACTTAGCGCGGAATTTTGTTGTTGACGAAAAAGTTTTTCGGAATTTGTTCTTTCTTCTCCTCCAAAAAAAGGTTGAATCAATATAACACCTTTTAAAGATAACGGATTCAAATTCAAACACGATGAAGCGTTTGAATTTGATCCTAAGCGCGTAGCGACAATATTGTAAGCTATATTAGCTCCGGCGCTATCACCACATAGAAAAAGAGAAGAAATGTTGCAATGCTTCAACCACCAACTTTGGTTTTTATTATATAAAGCTTCATGTTTGATCCACATGAGAGCATTGAAAGCATCGTCGTAAGCAGAAGGAAGACGATTTTCGGGTGCTAAACGGTAATTAAACGAGACAACGACACAATTTGCTTTCAAAGAAAGGTTGTTTAAGAATTCATGGTAACAAATCCATGAAACTGAACCAACACAAAATCCACCACCATGGAAATAAACAAGCAAAGGAAGCTTGTTAAGGTTATTATGAGAGGTTAATGTTGATGTTGGGAGATAGACACGTGCCCATAAATTTGTTTCTTTGTTGATAGTAATGTCTCTTGAAGTTACACCATTTTCTGATTGAAGTTTGCATGAGACATTGGGAACAATTTGTGGTCTTTCTACATGTCCATCTTTGTGAACTTTTATAAGTCCTTCAATTTCTTCAATGATGATGAATCCCTTTTGGTGATGAATGTTGTTTGGTTGGTGGTTGAATGAAATTGTAGTCATGATGAAACTTGTGGAAAAGGAGTGAAAATGATCAAAATGAAAATTGAAATGAAAGTGTTGTTTGTGATGGCATAATGGTGTAATGGTTTTGGTCCTTTTTATAGAGGTTGGAGAAAGAGAAGCTTATGTAAAACTAGTGGCAATGTGCTCAATATCTCATAAAGATTCTTGTTTGAATTTTGGAAATCTTTATATTTTGACTATTATTTGGATAACAACCATTTTATTTTCCTATTATGTCTAATCTTTTTGTTACCGTCCAAGGCCACACAAGAATAAATCCAGTATTAAATTGAACAAGGAATCTAAATTGAATAAGGGGAATGTTTATTTGGATAAACTAACATTATTCTTATCTGATCATGGAGGTGAAAGGAGAATTTCTTGTGTGTTACTTTTTGTGTTAGGAGATTAAGCATGCATGCGCAACAACTTGCACATGCTATTATGACATTTAAATTCCATGGCTTTAATTTGGTTCTTTACGCATACAAAAGAGGAAAATATACACATGACCTAGCTATCTGATCAATGGACTATACATAAGAATGTACTATATTTGAAATTTGAAATGTAAGGATAAATCCTTCTAATTCCAGGTACATGCAAATTGAGAGTAAAGTTAATGCATGCATGCATGCACATAGATAATTCAGAATTTGATAATAATATAATATAAGTATATTTTAGAAGACTGGTTTAATAATACTTCTTTCGTTTCATATTAATAGTTAAATTACATTTTTGTTCCTTTAAGTATGTTTTCTTTCATTTCGGTCAGTTAAGTTACAAGTATCATACAACTTGGTCCTAAGTTTTTTTTGTTTAATTTTGGTTTCTTGAGTTATGAACACTTTGATCCCTTAAATTATAAATATTAAGACATTTTCATCTCTAATAGATATGATTAGAATGTCTAAATTTCATAACTTAAATGATAAGTTAAGTGATCAAAATAAAATGAAAAAAACTTTTTTTTTTTACAATAATAAAATGAAAAAAACTTAAGAAACCAAGTTATGTAGCATTTGTAATTTAAGTGGCTAAAATAAAATGAAAAAAACTCGGGGTCTAGTGGTTTTTCACTAACACTTATAGGAATATTTACTTTTGTGTCAATCTTTCAATAATTTGTTCTCCTTTTGGGCTTTTCTCATCCTTCATATAACAACAAAATACGTGAAGGAAAGTACAGTGAAAGAATTAAACTTGGGGCAAAAATATTCAAATTTCCCTTTCATTGATATATATATTACATGTTCTTTGACTATATTGAAAATGAAAATGGTTTTGTTTGTTTTGGAAACAAAGGCTGTTTCAAAATAGAATATGCAAAAGTATAGGCAGGCACGTATGGTACGCGGAGTATTTTTTTTCTTCTTATGACAATCAATTTTTATGTGTAGTTTCATTGTAACAACAAAGATTCTTATCATTGCTATCAAAGATAAACTCTTCATGTCTTCAAAAGTTGGTCAAAGAAGCAAATGACTGCTTGTATTTTTGGATGAGCATGTCAAAATTACGGTGATACTATAATTTTGGAGAGTCAACAAAACATAGTTTTTGTCGAAATTACAGTGGTTCACTATAATTTTAATTGTCCAATTGTCAATTCAAACATGTTATAACTAGATTATGGAGATAAAATATAATCCTTCTTGTATATTTTCATTTTCATAAATATACAAAAGAGTGAAATAAAATATAATGCAAAAGGATTCGGATTGAGTGACTTTATGGAGGAAAAGTTACCATAAATTTGTCTCTATGTGTCATCTTAACTATCATTTCTCTTTCATCTTATCTTAACTATCATTTCTCTTTTATCTTTCTCTATTATAAAATATTGAAAAATACACTAAAATCAATATAATTTCCCTCCATAAAGTCAATCTCAATCCAATGTAGAGTCATGATCCTAAAATCAAATTTTTCTAACAATTGTCATTGGGTAGTTTGAGTTTGGGTTGTGACTAACTCAACCTCTACAAAATTGATTGTAAAGTGAACAGTTGTATAAATTCATTTTAGATCTTATTTCTTTTCTACATGGGGCTTGAGTTTTTTCCTTCTATGCGTCAACTTGATGCATGAATAGAAATGGTGGGCAATCAGATTGATACGCTTTGTTACCATATATTTTAATATTAGATTCAACTCATCTTTACGACTTGTAAGGCGGTGATTATCTAGAATATAAGTTGTCCAAAATTCAACTATATCCATTAACCCATCCGAACCAGTAATCATTGGGTATGACGGAGAACAAAAAGATGATGTAAATCATTGAATTCAAGCGGGACGATTTAAACGAATGAGTGTTTTGAACTACTCTTGATGAAGGAAATTTTTTACCGTACAAATGTAAGATCGACAAAGTTAATTGGAAGAGAGTGTGTGAGTATGGTAAAGAACAAACACAAGAATAACATAAGTATTCCAAAGACAAGGATGTTGCGTTAGATGAACGAAAGACTAGACATGATAAGTTTAGAAATGACAATATTAGAGATATGGGAGAGGAGGAGAGATATATAAAGATAGATAGATAGATAGGGAGAGGTTTAAAATACACACATATTTCACTAAATAAAAGAGAATGTGCTAAAACTTGAGATGTGCGTTGTTAGTGGGTGTATTTTAGCATTATTCGTGTTTGATGCTAATTCAGATGAATTTTTTCTTATTGTAAGTAGAAAAAATACACCAATTTTATTGCAGAAAAAAAAATACACCGATTTTGTTTCATATGGATTCGATAAACATGTGTTGAGGAGAAGAATCAAATTCTCTTTCCTGTTTTAGGATAATTCATGTCATGTCATATGATCATGTTGACTAACGTATTCAGGACATTAATTAAAAAATAATAATCATCTATAATAACAATTAAAAAAATAATTATTATTTATAGTAACAAATTTTTTTCTTTCAAAAAATTAAATATAACATTTTTTATCATTTTTTAATGCAATATTTTTATATTAATTTTTTTAATAAGTACCCCAAGATAAATTATTTAGCATTTCCCTTTAATATAAACAAATTTATGCCAAAAAGATGAATCTCAACTATCAATGTGATCAAAACAATTCGTGTGTCATTTTAACAAAGCGAAAATTCATTGAGATAAGTAAAGGGGTGCCCAAAACCTATTATAAAATTATAGTATCAAACTCCTTGAATACAAGAAAGTGAAATTTGTGTTTTAAATTTAAAAAAAAAAAAAAAGAATACAAGAAAGTGGATTATTCCACCAAGAAAAAAACACTAATTTTTTATTTTTATTTTCCCTTTTTTATTGATAAACCAAGACAATGATAACCTATTCAAAATAATTAGTGTAAATTACCTGTTTATATTTTACATAGGTTTTTTTTATCTAAAAGTTGCTAACCAAGAGTTTACATTTATAGGCTATTCAGATAAAAATTCGAACCAGTCTTAAATAGTTTCTTAACCGAAAGTAACTACCTAAATAAAAAAATATAACTACCTAAATAATACTTTCTTTTTATAGCTTTATTAGTACATGAAATTGAAAAGTAAGGAATGTACCAAGTATGAATTTGGCACAGGAAAAAGTGTGCTAAGAACAAAATTGGAGTATAAAAAAGTTTTCAAATATTCAATAGCCCCTATTTAGAAGATTTTATTCCAAGAATCAAAATATCATGCAATTGTTTAACATCGTGGTGGTACATGATCCACCTAATTGAGGCACGGGGAACTACTCTTAGAAAAATTCCAATCTCTACACTAAATTCTGAAGTGGGGATCACAATGAACCATATGGATCATATTAACTTTACATATAGTTTCATGTGGTGGCAATGGTCAATTATTCTTTTTTATCTACAAGTCCATATATGAGCTTGTTTTAATATGTGAAAGTGAAGGGGTTGTGTTGTGGCAATGCATGCATCTTCATTTTTAGGTTGATTATTATTCCCATCTTTCTTCTTCATCTTCTCCTTTTTGACCATCTCGATCCATGTGTGTAGCCAAAACCATGATAGACATTGAGCCGGTTAAAGGGACAAAGTTTTATCTCCAAGGCATACATAATTAAATTAAGCACTCCTTTCGTTCTTATTTTTTTTTTTTTGGTACAAACCTTTCGTTCTTATTTATAAGAGATATTTAGGTCAACAAAAATTGATATATTTGATCCAATTTTTTTAACTAGATACATCAGTTTTTGTTAACCTAAATTTCTTCTATAAAAAGGTACAAAGGGAGTGGTTAAGTTGGCAATGCATGCATCTTTCATTTTAAAGATAAATATGTTTTTGGTCCCTCTATTTTGTTAAAATTTCAATATATGAGAAAATATACAATGGTGTTATATAAACTTGAATTCTAAGATAGAATGGTATTATATGGACTTGAATTCTAAGAGCATCCACATTGGTAGGGTCTTTACCATTTGAGATCCGATATTTAATAGGTACCCCAATGTGGGAGAAAAAATTGGGGGTCTCTTAAGACCCAGGGTCTAACTTAAGACCCCAATCTTAAGTGGACCACACACAACTTTTCAATAAAATAATCATTGTTTGAATTGCTTTTGGTTAATAAATAGTTATTGGTGAGACTCATTTAGACCTTTTGATAGAGGATCTTCATTGGAGTGGTTAAGTACCTATTAGGTACTATTATTAAAAAATAATAAAAAAGTGATGTGTCCATGCGGAGCCCGTTTAAGATCTCAAATGTGAGGGTCTCCATTATGGATGCTCTAAGATACAATGAAAATCGCCTCACTATTTAAGTCAATCATGACATCCATTGGTCCACAAATAACACCACTAATTTTCAAAATGCTTTTGAAAATCTATGCTTGTGTTGTACAAAGTCTTGGTTCATCGATCCTTTGGATCTTGAAAGCCTTGATATTGACGAAGTTTGGGATGAAGTGATGTATACAAAAGTAGGATGAAAAAAAATAAACATAATTTGTGAGTACATATTTATTGATTAAATAACTGAATATCAGCGTATATTTTCTATAAATGTGTTTATACTTGGGTGAAGAAGGAACATAAGTATCCATTTTACAAAATAGAAAGTCTTGACCCTTTTAAACATAAGTTCTCCGTCTATCAAATGTAAATGAGTTTTACCACATGCAACACTTTTTTCAACTTTTGAAGGGGGTTCCTCTATACACGATACTTAAAGTCCTTGAAGGGGCGCTTAAATGGCTTGAAGTAGAATCAGTTTTGTGTGATGAAATGATAGGAATCACCAGGGCTTTGCCCCCTACCTCTCACAAAAAAAAGATATATGATAGGAATCACCTCATGTTATAGAGGAATTCTTGAAATCAAGAACTATGGTTTTGCTGCTCCCTATCGATGAGGTGAAGAGAGACATTATTCTCCCCCCTAATCAGTTAATAATTTTATATTGGAGAAAATAAAAATGGATGGAAGTCACCTTGTCAAAAATATTTTGTATGGTAGAGAAAACAATGTGACAATTTATCGTCATGGAACCATAATGTGATGATGGATATAAAATGATTGATGACAGTTATAACTTTATCACACAAATCTTTAAGAACAAAGTGAGGATTCAGGGGGAGAGAAAATTGTGTGGTAGTTATCGGTGGGTAGGAGTAGTTATGGTTGTTGAAACAAAATTGAATTTGTACAATGCCTCTGAAGTTTTGATGATAACAAAGTAATGAAGAACGATTGAATATGTTAGTATATGTTTAAGTGTGCAGGAACATAAATTAAAATTTATCAAGGTTTGAACATATACGAGAACATCAGAAACACGAGAGAAGCTAAAAAATTTGGTAGAAGATCTGAAGAAAGATCAACCATAAGTCAACTTTTGGATCATAAGAAGAGTTGCACTCAGAGGCTGCTGAAAATCAAAATATGAAGCATTAATGTCTGAAGGTCAATAAACTCTGCAGCTTGCAGGTTACGAGACTCTGAAGGACACATTAGAATTTGTCTTCTTCTTTTAATGATGTTTGTATTGGACTTAGATATTACAGATCGTCTTCTTTTATGTTTTATAGCATGTAATAAATAAAAAAATTTAGCTTACAATAAACAACAACATAGTATTTTAATTTTTAGCTTACAATAAACAACAAACGAGAATTAATGTTCTTAACTGACTTTAAATAAAAAGTAATATCAATTGCTGAACAACTCGAGATTGTACGTTCTTTGAGAATTAAAAACACTATTTGAGAAAAACATATAAATGATAAAAATATTTTTAAGGTAACAATAGTTATGCAATTTCAAAAACAATTATAATTTTTCCCCGTTGTACACTAAACTTGAGATGATAAAAACTTATGACTCACGACGACGACTGACAGGTAAATTTGCAAGGAATATGAAATCACCCAAGACACTTTTTAATAAATGAAGTTGGGGAAAAAATCTTATTGTGAAAACAAGTGAATGTCTCATACAAAAATTCTTATAGTAATTGATGAAGCAATTAAAACTAAGTCCTTGTAAACAAAAGATATTTTCTTTTTCAGTGTCTATTACTACAAGCAAATACCTGTAAAAAGAACAATAATGAGACAAGATAAATTTCATAAAAGTAAAAAGAAAAAGAACCATTGTGGTAAACTAATAGTTTTGACAAATAGAGATGATGCATCCTCATGACATTAGCTCATTTGATAGAGACAATGCATAATATATGTAAAATTTGGGTTCAAATTTCAAACTCCGACCACAAATAAATCAGAATTACTTTGATATAATCAGAATTACTGATGCAAAAAGAAATAAATCAGAATTACTTTGATATAATCAGAATTACTCACGAAATCCTGATACCCTTATCAAATACCAATATATAAGCATATGATTTTAACATAATTAATTATTAGCTCTATATATAACCTTTTTTTTTTTGTTGAGGGGAGCTCTATATACAACTTAGAATGTAATCAAATTTATATATTTTAGAGTCCCTTCCCTTGCAAACGAAGAGGGTTACCAATACCTTTCACTAAAGTCTATTTCAATTTATTTTTTTTAATGAATTTCATATATGATTATACAATTTTAATACAATCAAATTCATATAATATTTGTGTATTTCACAATTAAAATATATGAGCATATCAATTAACTGCCAATACGATTAGTTAAGACACAACAATAGCATTATAAATATCTTTCTTTGTTAGTATTATTTTGTATGCCAATATTGTTATAAGTTTCTATAATGTTTTAAATTTATTTATTTCAAAGAAATTTTGAAATATATTTAGTATTTTTGGGATGTTAAAAAGTAATTTGTGAAATTAGAAGAGCAAAATCTAAGGTCACGCAAAGCCCAAAAGACATCAGAGTCCATCAAAACGACACTCTTCCCCGTCGTTTCGCAAAACCACAAAACCAAACCCTTAGAAAACCCGCTTTCTCTTCTTCATTTCCACTTCATTCTTCTCACTTCGATTCTTGAACTTTCTTCATTCATTTTCGTTCAAAATGTCTCTGAGAGTGTTGAACCCTAACGCCGAAGTTCTGAACAAATCGGCGGCGTTACATATGAATATCAATGCTGCTAAGGGTTTACAAGATGTTCTTAAATCAAATCTCGGTCCTAAAGGAACTATCAAAATGTATTATTATTATTATACTTTCTTTGTTTCTGATTTTCATTTTCATTTTCATTTTGATTATTATTATTTTTTTTTTTTTGGATTTGTGTAACTTTTTTGTTTATGAATCAGGCTTGTTGGTGGTTCTGGTGATATTAAACTCACTAAAGATGGTAACACTCTCTTGAAAGAAATGGTTAGTGGTTTTAATTTAATTCCGTTGTATTTGTTTTGCTATGATCTACTATCTCTGTAGCATCGTCAGGGTATTGTATGAAATTATTAGCACTGTCAGGGTGTGTTCGATGTCTGTGTCATTTCTATTTTTTGATTTTATTAACTGGGTCAGTGCCGTGTTTAGTATCCGTGTCATTTCTATATTATTAAATGTGTTAGTGTTGTGTTCGGTGTCCGTGTCAATTGTTAACTGTGTCAATGAAATCAATCTCAAGAAAATAGGGAAAATGTAGGTCGAGTAAGAAGATATACAAGCACCTTTTATTTTTGTGCTATCTACGATATATGAAGCACCTTTCAGTCTATATATATATGTATATGTATGTATGTAGCAGAGATACTTAGATTGAAGATTGAAAGTGTGTACACATGTTGATTGTCATGAAGTTTTTTTATAACCACAAACAGTGTATTTTATGTTAACAATCATATAAAAAACACCTAAAAAAATGTAGATAAGTTATGTCCATTCTCAAGTTAACATGGTCAGTGGTGTCCAGTATGCATAATCGTTTCAGTACTTTAATATTATAAGATTATGTTTACTTGGAAACGGTGATAGTAAAACCGATACATCTAGTTACATTTAATTACTTCTATTTTCTCAATTTATAACCGGTGTCGATCTATTAGTGTGGTCTCTTGTATATGTGTCGGGACTTCCAAGTTCAAAGTGTAGGACATTTTTATGTTTATTTGGAAAAAGGTACAGTAAAACTGACTTATGTAGTTACATTCAATTCAGTTACTTCCTTTTTTATTGGATTAATAATAGTGTTGATGCGTGTGGTTAGTAGTTATATTCAATCACTTCCATTTTCTCAAATTATTACGGGGGTAGATGTATCAGTGTCATGTCTGGTATCCATATCCATGTCAGTTCTTTGTAGCTGAAGATTATGTTTACTTGGCAAAACGTTTATGGTAAAACCGACACATGTATTTACATGAAGACGAGAGTGAGGTACAACAAGGCCATTTCTGTCCACCGCCCTTCTCACGGAGCCATACGTGGACGTTACCGCCGGGGGTCAGAGCTAGTTGGGTTGTTCAATTACTTTCATTTTCTGAAAATTATTATAGGTTTCAATTCACGTAGTTACATTCAATTTCTCCCATTTTCTCAAATCATTATCAATGTCGACGTGTCAGTGTCGTGTTTGGTATATGTATCTTAGTCACTACTTTACAGTCTATGACTATGTTCACTTTAAATTGGTTATGTTAAAAATGCATTTTAAAAATTTTGTGGAATGATGATCTGGTTTTGTTTGTTGTTTTAACAGCAAATCCAGAATCCAACGGCTATTATTTTTACTTGTATTTTCTTAATTTATTATTGATTTCAATGTGTCACTTCTGTGTTAGGTTTCTGTGTCGGTGTCACTACTTCATAGTCTATGTTTATATTTGTGAGATAAGTATCTTTAGTTATTTTACTGTTATTTCTAGCTAGCTGTATTTAGGCACATATCAAAATAGATTGCAACATCAACATAACTGCCAGTGCAGGTTAAGTTGATGCTAGGTGCAGGGTAACATGCATATAATTCCACAGAATCTGTCTAAACAGATTAGAATTTGTAACACACATTTCAATATATGAAAATTCGAGCATGATTCTCTCAACTTTTGTTTCCTTTAATAATATTTACTTCAATACAGTTATTGTAAAACAAAATGCATTTCTGTGGTATTTTTCTTCTTTGTTGAAAATTTTGTGGAATGCTGAGCTGGTTTTGTTTGTTGTTGTTGTTACAGCAAATCCAGAATCCAACAGCTATTATGATTGCTAGGACAGCGGTTGCACAAGATGACATTAGTGGTGATGGCACTACTTCTACTGTCCTCTTCATTGGGGAACTTATGAAGCAATCTGAGCGTTACATAGATGAAGGTTAATAAATTTTTCTCTCTGTTATGTGTGTATTTGTCAAGCAATCTGAGCTGTAACTATTCTTACTAATAGATTTTCATGTGTAGAAATCAACCTATTCATTTTGACATTTTTAGCAGCTCCCTAACCTTTCCATGGGCACCCATAAAAATTTTGCAAGCTAGGAATTGAATACTTATTTCAGTTGAAAAAGATTACATAGCAAGGTGATCCAAATTAGGCCCTTACAGTTATTATGATTAATCATTGGAATAGATTTAGAGTATAGGAAAAATTTAATTTTGGGTGAAGATGAGAAATCCTCAGAGTTGGATGTAAAAATACATGTGCGCAAGACACAATAAATGTAGTTGCATCTGAAATAGGTTTATGGGAAACACATATAGACTTCTTAAACTGCGAGTGGATAACCATTTTGTTTTGTTTTGTGTCTTTTCTGTCATTTCTTTACATCAAATACTAAGAGCCTAAGATATATATGAACATTCTAGGTATGCATCCACGTGTATTGGTTGATGGATTTGAAATTGCAAAAAGAGCCACTCTTCAATTTCTTGAGAAGTTCAAGACTCCTGTAGTAATGGGTGCTGAGCCCGACAAAGAGATTCTCAAAATGGTAGCAAGAACAACCGTGAGGACAAAGGTGGATATTTTTTTTCATTTAATCCTTCTTTAAGATGGTCATTTGATCAATTTTTTATATTTATAGGTATAATGAACAAATAACTTCAACATAGTTATTCACTTTGTGTTTAAAATTATATTCTTATTATTTTTATTTCCTTCTTATTTGCAGCTGTATGAGTCACTTGCTGATCAATTGACTAATATAATTGTTGATGCGGTGAGTGCATATCAAGATATTTATTGAGTCCTTGTTAATATGAAAATTTAGTTTGTGGTCATTTGGCCTTGATTATGTAGATTATAATTTATTTTGATTTTTACAATCGGGTGTTTATTGAATTTGCCATAATAGGTTTTATGCATCCGAAAGCCCGAAGAAGCAATTGATCTGTTTATGGTCGAAATTATGCACATGCGGCACAAATTTGATGTTGACACACGCTTGGTATGTTGTTAGTCACTCTTCTGCTGAACATGTTTATTATTTTTGTTGGCAAATACTTATATTCACTGTGTACTTGGTTGCCTAGGTTGAGGGTCTCGTCCTTGATCATGGTTCCCGACACCCTGACATGAAGCGACGTGCTGAGAATTGCCACATCTTGACATGCAATGTATCTCTAGAGTATGAAAAGAGGTAATCAACTCAATCTGTTCTTTTCCCCCTATTACTATGAACAAATGTGGGGGCATTTCAAGAGTTATATATGATGGAAGTATTGAACATTATTACTTTTTAGATTAAGTAAACTCGTACAAGTTTGTGTAGGAGACTAACAATGGCAAAAAAAAAATTTCCAGTGAAATAAATTCAGGATTTTTCTACTCAAATGCTGAACAGAGAGAGGCTATGGTTATAGCTGAAAGGCGTCAGGTTGATGAAAAAGTTAGAAAAATCATTGAACTGAAAAGAAAGGTAGAATTTTTTTTTACCCTTGTATATATTGGTTCTCACATGTTCCTCAGTGGTCATGCTCTGGTCTTCTGCTATATTGCAAAAAATAGTAAGTTGATCTCACTGCTCTTGTCTAACTACCTTTATACTTATATTTATGCAGGTCTGTCCTGATAATGATAGCAATTTTGTCATCATCAACCAAAAAGGAATTGATCCCCCATCGTTGGACATGCTTGCGAGGGAAGGCGTAAGTAACATACGAACACTCACGTGACATGCTTGCTAAATCACTTTTAAACTCACCCACTTGTCTGTCTTTTTTAGTAAAATTATCTTATATACGCTGTAAACCAGAAAATAATATAACTGTTAGAACACTTGGTGCACCAATTGCCATGTACTATTTCATCTATTGATCGTTTTGTCCTTTTGTTTTAGATAATTGCCCTTCGCAGAGCAAAGAGGAGAAACATGGAGAGATTGGTTTTGGCCTGTGGAGGTGAGGCTGTAAACTCTGTTGACGACTTGACTCCTGAATGTCTGGGTTGGGCAGGATTAGTGTATGAACATGTCCTTGGTGAAGAGAAATATACATTTGTGGAAAATGTGAAGAATCCCTTTTCTTGCACAATCTTAATTAAAGGTATATTTCTGAACATATAGTGAAGTTGTCAAGCAGATCCTTCTGTTATTTTTTTGGCACGATGCTTGCCGTACATCTTTACATTAACCTCTGTTTCATTTTATTGACATTGTTGGATTTAAGCTGAGATTAATCTTCTATGCTTTCTTAATGATCCAGGTCCCAATGACCACACGATAGCTCAGATTAAAGATGCCGTCCGTGATGGTTTGAGGGCAGTGAAGAATACCATTGAAGATGAATCTGTTGTCTTGGTAAGATTTTATTTGACCAGTTAATCAATTATATTGATGTCTGCAGTATACATTTTTTACTTCTGGTCACATGCTTGTTCGTGTTATTCATTCATTCGATATTTGTGTTTATTTCCTCAATCAACTAAAGTTATGGCGGTTCTATAAACCTCTAGTGTACATTTTTCTTTAAACCTGGCGGTTATTTAAATCTGTAGTGTACATTTTAACCTGGATGTTATTATCCACTCTATAGGTTGTGTTAATTTCCTCAATCAGCTAAATTTTTAGTCTTTAAAATGTAGACTTAATACAAAATGCTTAATCTGGTTTTTGGGAAGGATGGCATATTTCGAATGTTAGATGTTTCAGGACATAAGAGTCAAATAGGAAGTCTTCTTTTTCTATGGATGGCTAAATAAGAATTTTTGGACCTAACTGTAATACAATGCTTTATAACTATTTCTCTCTATTTGAGAATCAAAATGAAGAAAAATTGATGTAAACTTAACATATTTTTGGCAAATTGTTGACAGTTATGTCATAAAATTTTTGCGATAAGGCACACATTACCTTCCTCCCTCCCTCATGCTTAAGTTGATGCAAAAATCTAATTGGGAGCGAAAAATGCTTTGCATATGTTTAGGTAATAAAACATTGAATCCATTTGTTTTAAGTTGTAAATAGTGGGAAAGCGGGCAACAAAACTACGAGGACAATGGATAGAAGCAATTATGCTACTAGCTTTTGATAATAGGGCTTTATTGAATTTATATATCCTTCTATATAGAACTTTGGTTTGCACCTTCTTTTATGTTGATTGTGATAGACATAATGTGAATTTCCTTGCCAATGTTTAGGGGGCTGGTGCATTTGAAGTTGCTGCTAGACAACATCTGATGAACGAAGTTAAGAAAACTGTTCAAGGGGTAATATAAGCGACTTATGTTTTCCAAATTTTATTTATTTGATTTGTCAGTTGCATATTTAAACAATGACGTTTGTAACTTTGAAACAGCGTGCACAACTTGGTGTTGAGGCTTTTGCTGATGCACTTCTTGTGGTGCCAAAGACACTTGCTGAAAACTCTGGACTTGACACTCAAGATGTGATTATTGCCCTTAAGGTATGCTTCTTTTAAATTTAGTATGTCTTAACTCCAATTTAGTATGTCTTAACCCTCTAATGTGATTGTATTACGTGTTCATATGAAGTAGACGATTGATTGGCATTAATAGTACGTTTGCTAAATGCTTTTTCAGGGAGAGCATGACAGAGGGAATATTGTTGGTTTGAGCCAAAACACTGGAGAGCCTATAGACCCTCAAATGGAGGGTATTTTTGACAACTACTCTGTGAAGCGTCAAATCATCAACTCAGGGTATGGTTTAACATTTTAACTATTTTTTGCTGGGTTATGGAACTGGGATCATGAAAATGCTAGTACAATTTCATTACCAAGGGTGGGTGGGCGTGGGTTGGATGCATTTTGTAGTTTTTTTCAGCCAACAAACATGATGAATTGGCAAATTTAAAATGCATAAAACAAATACACTAGAAAACAGCATATGAAAACCTTAAATTAAAAAAATACACCATGTCGCAAATGAAAGCAACATATTGCAGTACATGTGTATTATAGACATAACAAATGGAACCTTGCTTGAGAGATGATGCCTCTCTCCCCTTTTAAAAAGAACATACGCCAAAATATTATGTTGTACATATGTTCTTTTTGGTCACAATTATGTAGTCATGTTTCTTTCACTTTGAATGCTATACAGGCCAGTTATAGCATCTCAATTGCTATTGGTGGATGAAGTAATTCGTGCTGGGCGTAACATGCGGAAGCCAACTTAGACGTTCTTTCTTACCTGAAGCTTCTCTTTTGAATAGGGTGTGCCATTAGCTTTATTTCTTTTGACGCGTCGATTGGGATTGTTAAGAATTGTTTGATTACTATGAAAATGAAGCTTTGTATTTTATTTTGCGTTTTTTATTCGAAGGACATTGTAGTATGAAGTCTTCTATTATGACTGAATTTTGGTTCATTTTATAAATTTTGTAAGCATAATTCATGTAGTAGATCTAGTTGGAAATGTGATTCAGCTTTGAAAGTAGCAGTTTTGGCATGAGTAACTTTCATTCTCTTTATTTTCTACTCTAGCTACACTTAGGCATGGTTTGTTTTCAACTTTGTAATTTTCATATGAAAAGTCTGCACTCTGCACTGAATGGATTGCTCAATAGCAAGTTTTTTTTTTTTATTTGAAAAAATTATAGTAGACTTGTCACAGTTACCTAAGCATCTAAGCATGTTGTTCAAGTTCTTGTTAATTGTTTAAAATCAGCGTGTCTGTAATGAATGACTCATGCACTTTTAGTTAGTACATTTTTTCCGATGTGATTTTTTTTGATATTATACAATGTAGTTAATTTTAGTGGAAGTAAACAGGAAAATACTTCATCGTTATACCTTTTATGAAATGAAAAGAAAGGATGGAATGTTGTTTTGAACATGTTTTACAATATGAATAAATATTGCTTTTTCTATTCTTTTGATTTTTCTTTTTCGTAGGCCATAACTTTAACTAAGGATAGTTTTGTATAACAATTTATAATTTCCCTTTCTCATATAAATTAACTATAAATTTAGTTTATGAACAATTGTTTTTTCTTTTGAGGAAGATTTATGTGCAATTATTAAAATGTCACATCAGTAAAAAAAATTGTTATAAAATGATTTTTTTTTTTTTTTTAGAATAAATTTAGTTGTAACGATTGTTACTTTAATTTCCATTAGTTTCTCGAAAAAAACTTAATTCCCTATACATGTTTTTGAATGCCTGCATCCACTTTCATAGACCTCATTTAAAGCTAAAACATGGATTAGCTAAAGAAATTGACACATAAGAATTCGCACATCAAACCTTGAGATGAACATACTACGTTATTCTAACTTTACATCACCAGACCATCAATGCACTGCACGTGAGTTAAAATACATCAATGGTGA
Source organism: Medicago truncatula (assembly GCF_003473485.1). Taxonomy (NCBI): domain Eukaryota; kingdom Viridiplantae; phylum Streptophyta; class Magnoliopsida; order Fabales; family Fabaceae; genus Medicago; species Medicago truncatula. The sequence goes on along the minus strand of NC_053048.1, from coordinate 1,077,136 downwards.
AGAGGGCAAAAGCGTCAAGCCGTCAAGTGAAATATGTTAGGTAAAATAAGTGGATGGTGGTCGTGGGCAGTCTCTATTGACTCACAACTATTGTCATTATTATGTAATAAAATCTAGTCTAGTGTTTAAACTTCAAAAGTGAAACTCTACAACTGTTTTAGTACTTGTTTTTCATCATCTTTCTGCAGAACATTTTCTATTACAATTGCAAATTGGATCTCATCATCATCATGGCAGTGTCTGAAGTGGGAAACAAGCAGGTTATATTCAAAGGATACATAGATGGAATTCCTAAAGAGACAGATATGGAACTCAATTTTTCAAATAATATTCAATTCAATCAACAACTTCCATCACAAGCTCTTCTTGTCAAAAATCTTTATCTCTCATGTGATCCATATATGCGTGGTCGTATGCGTGATTTTCATGGATCTTATATTCCTCCTTTTCTTCCTTCTAAGGTATATACCAACCTTTATCCCTTAATTTACTATATGTTAATTGGTGTTTGAACAATAGAAATATAATGAAATGGTATCTAAACATCTGTGAACACCGACACTTCTGATCTAAGACATGTCTAGTGTCTAACACGACACCCGACATGTGCCATTGTGTTAGGGTAAATGCTTGTTAGCTCTAAGAGTCTATTTGGATTGAATCATTTGAACTTACCGGTATAATATTTGTGAGACTGTTTAGAAGAACTTATGAAAATAGTTTATGACATGTTCATTAGCCTTTCAGGATAACTCACAAAAACAACTTATAACTAATACGAAAACAATTTGACTTTATTTTATCTTTTTTTTTTTTGTTCAATTGTAGTACTTATATTGAACATGTGTGTGTAATCTATTTTGATTTTGATGAATGAAGGCGCTTGAAGGATTTGGTGTATCTAAAGTAATACAATCTGATAATCCAAATTTCAAGGCTGGTCATTACATTTCTGGGTTTACTGGCTGGGAGGAATACAGCATCATCACTAAAACAGACCAGTTGCGAAAAATTGAGCCTGATGATCACATTCCTCTTTCCTTCCATCTCGGTCTTCTAGGTACCAAATACTTCTCTTCACATTAATTTGATAAATAATTAATCTGTTTTTTTATAGGGAAATGTTAGTATATTAGTTCTCATGTTAGTATTTTCTCTTTTACCAGAGTTTGAACCGTGGTCCTTTAACCTTTCGTTCAAATCAGTTGAGTTACTCAACCCTCATTAATTAATCCGTTTTAATTTATAGGAATGCCGGGATTTACGGCATATGCTGGATTTTATGAGGTGTGCTCTCCCAAAAGTGGAGAATATGTTTTTGTTTCAGCAGCATCAGGTGCTGTGGGTCAACTTGTTGGTCAACTTGCTAAATTGCATGGTTGCTATGTTGTTGGAAGTGCCGGCTCAAAAGAAAAGGTATGTTCATCTATTTTTTTAATTTTGTATAGTTACCAAAAGTAAGACTTAGCAACTGTGTCGAAGCTTTCATTTAGGCGAATGTATATGCTTATAAAAATCACTGATAATGTGTTCATATGCTGTTTCTCACAATAAATAACCTCCTAAAATAGTTTTTTTTCAAGCAAAAATTGTTGATTTACATAGTAGAAGTAAGGAGACCTATTGCAGAAGCTTCCCCGAAATCCGCTAACTTGTGAGCACAGTTATTTATTGACCATTATTCCATTTGTTTGTAATTTGCCAATGAACAACTTCGACTACTGGAGAAGAGTTACGCTCCAACCAGAACATATGCCACCCTTTCTTATAGCTTATGAACAAGTGTCTATTTAGCTCTTAGTTGCATTTTAAAGAATTTATTCCCAGTCTATTTAGCTTATCTTACAGCTTAAGGACTTGTATAAGTGTATGAGAGAACTTGCAAAAGAAGTTTATGAAATCATCCATATGATATTTTCAACTATTTTTAATAAACTTCCTTAGATAGCTTATGAATATATCTTACAACTTATATCAAAACAGTTTAATTACATTTTTCATTTTGTCATAAAATAACATATAGATAAGTGCTTATCTGATGAACACTTTTTCAATAAGCATTTGATTCATTTGTTTGCAGAAACATATAGATAATTAGACACACATGCATGCAGACACAAATACTTAAACCAGACATTTAGTTTAGTTTGCATTTTGACTCACCAAATCTATTACATTAGGTTGAACTTCTAAAGAGTAAACTTGGATTCGACGAAGCTTTTAACTATAAGGAAGAATTAGACTTGGATGCAGCTCTAAAAAGGTGAGTTTCACGTATAAGGCCATTGTCTCAGGAAATTTAAATGATTTAAGTAGTTTGTTTGAAAATTAAACTTCCTTATACAAGCACTTCTGAGTTCTAATCGGGACCTGTGTGGATAAGCTCTATTCATATAATCTATAAGCTGTTTTGAAGAGCTATCCTTCGTTCATCTAAAGTTTTTCCGTTGGCTCAATTGACAGGTATTTTCCCGAAGGCATTGACATTTATTTTGATAATGTGGGCGGTGACATGCTTGATGCGGCCCTCCTTAACATGAAGATTCATGGCAGAATTGCAGTTTGTGGGATGATTTCTCAGCAAAGCATTTCTGATCCTAAAGGGATTCACAATTTATCCTCTCTCATTTATAAGCGCATAAGAATGCAGGGTTTTTTGCAAAGCGATTACTTGAACTTGTACCCAAAATTCTTGGAACAGGTTTCAAGTTTCTACAAACAAGGAAAGATTGTGTATTTTGAAGACATGAATGAAGGCTTGGAAAGTGCTCCAGCTGCTTTTGTTGGACTTTTCCTCGGAAAAAACGTTGGTAAGCAAGTCATTCGTGTTGCACATGAATGATGTTCACCATATCAGATGTTCACCTTGTGTTGTAAAATGTATCATAGTTCCAAATCGACGTGGTCATGGTTGCAATTTTGCAAACTTTGATATTGGAAGAAAATGTAAACAAATACATCCGATGCGGCTACAGTTTTGCAGTTGTAGACCATAATTTAGAACTATAAAATAAAACATATGACACATTTCAATATCTTTGGACATATTTGAACTGCGGCATGGCCTTATCGTGTTATGTTTATTCTATGACAGAAAATGTTGATTTTTCAATATGTATTTAATTATTCTACCAGAGAAAAAGTATATGTATTTGCTTTGATTTCTTTGCATTTGGTTTTGCTCATTTGAGTCTCAAGTTAGATTATTTCACTAGCAGATAAACAGACTACTCCTCAACATAGAACTTCTGAGTTGTAACAGAGTGAAGTTTTAACAATTTTTTTTTTAAGGAACTTTTAACAAAATTATCTGTGATCAAAATTAATAGTTATTGTGATAAAAATGTGGCTTTTCAAAATCTATATTATATTTTATTCTAATAGATACAAACAAAGTTGACTTACAAAAGCATATCTTTGATATTTTGTTCTAATAATTGATTGAGTAAAGCATAACTCGAGACATGGTCTTATAACACAACACAAAGGTCACTAAAGAAACTCAAGAAATTGAAAAACACACACAAAAGTATAATACAAGATCACATATATCAAAGAAACACCTTAACCCTTAAGTAAGCATAATATTACTTATTTTCAAGTAGCATGAGGTATCTTTTCCATTTGATATTTAGGTTACGGCAAAATTATGTGTCACTTTTGAGAAGAAGAAAATGAGCTCAACATATGTTTCTTAAGATGAGTTGATGAGGTAAAGTTGGTGTTGAAGTTGTTGAAGAGAGAAAATCGATGGAGAGAAATACAATGAAGAAGAATGTGAAGATATATGTTTCATTTTTCTAGATTGGAAGAACCATACAATTTCTTTTAAATTTTTAATAAATATTAATTTAAAAAAATATAAATTATTGATTTGGATTGTTACCTCAACGGTTTTAAGCACACATCAATAATTTAACACATATAAACATTTTTTCAATTGAATTTCTTTGAAAGAATAAAACCTGACCAACTTATTAGATATATGAATCAAACTTAATGAACAACATACATAATTTATTTTTATTTTTTTTATAAATAACACTATATATAGTATAACAAATATACCTTTGTGAATAACGTTCAAACAACCCTACATAAAGTGGTGTTAATCAACAAGAGAAGTGTTATGGACACTCTTTTTTAATACTCTCTCTAACGCTTCCCTTTGGGTCTTTATTATAAAATGAAAAACAAAAAAAATATCAAAACCAATACAATCATTAATTGTTGTAATTTTTAAATATTTTTACAAACATACCCTTATAGACAGTTGTGGAACTTTGGTTACATCCATTAGTATTAAAAAAGACAACCATTAAAAAAAGTGTAGAAATGTCTTTTGAACAATAACTACACCTAAAAAATTGTGGCATTTTCTTATAAATATGACCAAATTTATTTTTGAAAGTTTTCTTATAATAAATAAATAATTCATATGAATATCACACATTAAAAATAAATCTTACATAAAATGGTGAGATCCACAACGTTTCATTCATTAATAACATTTCTCTGGTCAACAAACTTAAAACAATGTTGGTATAAAGTTTAAGGCTAGTGGTTGCAAGTTTTTAATGAGATGACGTGACTTTATATATCTCATTAAATCATTACAACGACTTTAGATCACTTCTACCACCAACACACTAACATAGTTCGGATTTGCTTAATTTATAAGTCAACTTTTTTTTTCTTTTTCTTTTTATAAGAAAAGTAACTTTTTTTAGGCATAAAAAAGTCAACTTATACACCAATGTAACAATATATACATCCTTTTTAGCAACAATATATACCATATAGAAGAAACATATGCCATTTCTTTTATTTTATTTTTTGGCTTTCGCACCGATTTTCGATCCATCAAATATGAACGACTAATCCGACTTATATGTAGAGACATGCACACTGATCAAACGTTTTTTCTTTTAATAATATATAATATCCCCCTCTTTATATAGCTTTCACCTAAGCTATTTTATTATTTATATAATATTATTTAAATTATCAATTAAAGAATCAGTTAAGTTTCATTAAAATAAAAACAATACACATTGATATAAATTCATTTTGAAACTTTTTTATATTTTTTTTTTTAAGATACACTTTTTTTTTCTTGTGGTGGCTGAAGGTTGGTCGCCAAACCTTATATATTTTTATACGGTCCATATCAACTGATCTAAGCTCACGAGGACTGAGCTCGAGTTAAGTGACATATCCACTAGTTTTGATTTATAGTGAGAGTGAACACACCACACTTACACTCTTTTGGAGAAATGATATGCTTACATTGAGTAAGAAAGCGATAACAACCATAACCACCACATTCACAAAACCTCATTCTCTCTCTTCCATGGCCGCCACCGAAGAAACCCTACGCAAAACCCTAGCGGAGAAACTCTCCGCCGTTGAAATCCAAGCCAACACCGTCCGTTCACTCAAATCATCCTCCGCATCTAAACCTGATATCGATGCTGCTGTTCAAGCGTTAAACAATCTCAAACTTGAGAAATCTTCCATCGAGAAATCGCTTCAATCGCTTCTCTCTGGTTCCGATTCGCGTGAAGCATTTCGTCAATCTGTTAACAATACGCTTGAACGCCGTTTGTTTTATATTCCTTCGTTTAAGATTTATCGTGGTGTTGCTGGTTTTTATGATTATGGTCCTCCTGGTTGTGCCGTTAAATCTAACGTCCTTGCCTTTTGGCGTCAGGTGAATTGAATTTCTATGCACTGACTGTGTAAAATGTGATGTTGTTATGTTGTTGCATTAGGAAATGTTTGGGTTGATTTATTTTAGCTTATTACTAGTTTAAGCATCTGTTAAACTATGGTCCGTTTGGATTGGCTTATTTGTTAGGTTATTAGGAGTTGTTTTGATCGGACTTATTTAAACTTATGGAAACAACTTATGACATGTCCATAAGCAGTTTTAAATTTATTTCTATAAGCTCTCTGAGATAGCTTGTTAAAATAGCTTATAGCTAGTGTGAAAACAATTTGACTATTTAATTGTGTTATAGAAATAGCTTATATATATGCACTTATATTATAAGTTTTTATGCTATAAGCTCCTGAGTTGTTTATTCAAACAAGGCCCAGATCCCAAAATACCTCTATAAATATCTAACAGTATTGTTTTTGTCATGTTCCCTGTAGCATTTTGTTTTGGAGGAAAACATGCTTGAGGTTGATTGTCCATCTGTGACGCCGGAGGTTGTTCTGAAGGCTTCCGGTCACGTGGAGAAATTCACTGATCTCATGGTGAAGGATGAGAAAACCGGCACTTGTTACCGTGCTGATCACTTGCTCAAGGACTATTGCAATGAGAAGCTTCAGAAGGATCTCACATTGTCATCAGACAAAGCTGCAGAGCTCAAGCACGTGCTTGCCATGCTGGACGATTTCTCATCTCAAGAACTTGGTGCTAAGATTAAGGAGTATGGTATCACAGCTCCTGAAACCAAGAATCCACTGTCTGATCCTTACCCTTTCAATTTGATGTTTCAAACTTCAATTGGTCCCTCTGGCTTAGCTCCTGGGTTCGTCACTTCTAGCCTCCTTTTCCTTCTTTGTTGTTTGTGTTTATCATGACTTATGGTTATTATTATTATCATTATTATTTTGGTTATAAACCCTCGAAACAAAATGACAGATTCCTTAGAAACACAACCAACGGGGATTGGTCATGTAAGACCACTAATAAATTGTCCTGATCCCAGTTTAGCAAAGAAGTCCACACACTAGTTACCCTCCAAAAAGATGTGATGCGGCTCAAAACGCCAATTCTTAGCCATGAGATTCCTCATTGGCTCTGTCTCATTTGTGTAAATATGATATGTGTGCTTTCTTTCCCTCACCAAACTGTGTAGGGAGTCTGAATGGCAAATCACATTTTTCAAATTGGGTGTATGACTGGGGGGGACTAGAATTCTAAAAAGGAAATTTATCAGTAGCACACCAAAGAATCTGCATGTCACAAGGAATTGAAATTTAATGGGTTGCTATATTTGATTTGCCGATTGAAATAAATTAGTATTATCATCTAGTAGGACTAAAGTCTAACAATCACACACATGCCAGATAGATCTATAGCTCGAGAACATCTGAATAAGCAATGCCATATAGCTTTATCGTGGTAAGAATATAACTCTTTTTTCAACTGAAACAGGTTTATGCGTCCAGAAACTGCTCAGGGCATATTCGTTAATTTCAAGGATTTGTACTATTACAATGGAAACAAGCTACCCTTTGCTGCTGCACAAATTGGGCAGGCTTTTAGAAATGAGGTTTGTTGGTTTTTATGTATGAATTTGCTCTCAGTATTGGTGTCTTTCTGGAATCGGGGGATTTAGTTTGGTTTCTTTATCTTTCTGCAGATTTCTCCCCGGCAAGGTCTTCTCAGAGTCCGTGAATTCACCTTGGCAGAAATTGAACACTTTGTTGACCCTGAAGATAAGTCTCATCCTAAGTATGCCGAAGTTGCTGACTTGGAGTTTTTCATGTTCCCAAGGGAAGAACAGATGACTGGTCAGTCTGCAAAGAGAATCCGCCTCGGTGATGCTGTTTCGAAGGTCAGTTTCAATAATAGTGCAGTAGACTAGTAGTCAATACCCTTTTCCCTCACAAAAATGTTGTTTGTTCTTTACTAAACCGCATGTTATGATTGTTTTGATTTTTGATCAGGGTATTGTCAACAATGAGACTCTTGGTTATTTCATTGGGAGAGTATATCTCTTCTTGACGCGTCTCGGTATAGACAAAGACCGTTTAAGATTCAGGCAGCATCTTGCCAATGAGATGGCTCATTATGCTGCTGACTGTTGGGATGCTGAGATTGAGTGTTCCTATGGTTGGATTGAGTGTGTTGGCATTGCTGATAGATCTGCATATGATTTGCGTGCTCACTCGGTAATTGCTCTTATTTACTCAATGCTTTGTGATAAACTTCAATAAACCAAAACAATGCAGTACTAATGGTTAAATTTTTTGTGAAGTATAATTTTAAATTGGTTTCCTTACGTCGGGATTCATGAACCTTGATGTGTCAATACTATTGCTATGAATCCATTAAATTGGTGTTGCATTACTGTTTTGTTTTGATTGAAAATGTTATTTTCAGCTAAATCAAACAAAAAAAATTAGGGCATGTGCATAGCAAAGTGACCTGATTTTTATTTACCACTTTACTTGCTTGAAGTTTGTTTTTCAGTTTCTGCAGCTTAACTTACATTCGGTTTAACTGAAAATACACATTAAACCGAATTATATGTTGGTTAAATAATAATAGAAAAATATAAGGGGAGGAAGTTGAGGAATGATTATATTTAAAGGGGAGTAAAATGTATTATATATATATATATATATATATATATAGGGATTGCTAGGATACACCCACTACTTTTTATTAAGGTGTGTTTTAGCAAAGATATAACTAAAAAGTTGTTAAATACACCTTAAGGTGAATGTTGCTAAAACACACCTTCTAAAAAGTAAGTGGGTGTATGTTAGCAACTCCTATAGGCATTTGCTAGGATACACCCACTTATTTTTTAGGTGTGTTTTAGCAAGTTATAACTAAAAAGTAGTTAAATACACCTTAAGGTGTAGCTTGCTAAAACACTCCCACATAAAAACTAGTGGGTGTGTTCTAGCAAATCCCATATATATATATATATATATATATATATAGTATAAAAGCAACTAAAGAAATTCATTTTTCTAATGTGTGGTGTACTGCATTCTCATAATACTTTTGTATTCTATACTACAGGAGAAAAGTGGTACTCTGCTGGTGGCTCAGGAAAAATTTTCAGAACCTAAGGAAGTGGAGGTACTGTTTAATGTTGATTTATTGGCAGCTTTTTACACAACTATAAGAAGTCTTTCATCATTAATTGACTTGATATGTGACTTATTTCAGAAATTGGTTATAAATCCCATAAAGAAAGAACTGGGCCTGGCATTCAAGGGTAATCAGAAGAAGGTGGTTGAAGCACTTGAGGTAATTTGTGTTGTAACTATTTTGGTATTTAGAACAGTGGCTCGCAAATTGCTACTTGCATTACTCTTGAGAGATGGAATCTTCTCTGGCAGGCAATGAATGAGAAAGAAGCATTGGATATGAAGGCTGCTCTGGACTCAAAAGGCGAGGTTGAGTTTGAAGTATGTACACTTGGGAAAACTGTAACTATTAATAAGAATATGGTGACCATTCACAAGGAGATAAAGAAAGAGCATCAGCGAGTTTTTACACCATCTGTGATTGAACCATCCTTTGGGATTGGACGGATAATATATTGCCTATATGAGCATACTTTCTATACAAGGTCGAGTAAAGCTGGGGATGAACAGTTAAATGTATTTCGCTTTCCTTCTCTTGTGGCTCCTATTAAATGCACAGTTTTCCCTCTGGTTCAAAATCAGAAGTATGAAGATGTTGCCAAATTGATTTCCAAGTCGTTGACTGCTGCTGGAATTTCGCATAAGATTGACATTACAGGTATGTTGTTAAAGTTGAAGTTCTCGTTAACATGTAGATATACCTGTCGATTATGTTAAATAAAACTTTAGAGGCTTAGGCTGGATGATTGCATGAATGACTGTTAAAGAAATTATTTTAAATCAAAAAAAGAAAATATTGTGGAAATTCAAGGTTAAGAAACCCTTCATACAGAAACAGGAAAAGTAAAACAACAAAGAAAAGGAATAAACACTAAACACCAATGGAGTAATTTTGGCAAATTCCTTTCAAGTCAGTTAAGGTAACTCCTGAACAGAACTTCTATATAGAAGCTAATTGCCTTTGAAAAGATGTTATACTCCGACCATATACTCCAAAATGTTACCCTTATAATTCTATTAAAACCTCTCAAGCCAGGCACCAAAATTTTGGCAATGAAGTATGTGGCACTCACCCAGCATTGGAAAAAATTGTTACATTGGTTTTTTTTTTCCAAATTACAAATGCACCCCATGGGAGCTGAGGATACTATCTTAAAGGCAGCACTACTAGTTGTAGTAATTGCTAGTTGGTGGTATTTCTTGTTAACATATGGCTCTTAAAGCTGTTACAGTTATGCTCCTCATAAATGAATAGTCTAAAAACTCAAGGGAATTTTCTTCATCGGTAGTAATGTCATAATTACCACGAGAATTTCTATTGTTTAGTTGTTAAAATGGGTGACATGAACCTTGATTTTCTACTCCTTGATCATTGGTCTCAGTTAGATAACTACATAGTTTTCTAGTACATGGGAACATTAACTTGTAAATCTCTGAAATGAAATGCTTTCATTGTGGATGATTTTCTTGTAAAATCACTTCCTGGTTAGGAAGATGTTGTGTATGGATATTTTTCTATGAAGTAGGCTTTGTTTTTGGCGAATGGCGAGTTTGGTCTTACTCTTTCAACCCTCGAGTGCTTTTTCTTTATGATATACGTAAATTAAAAGGCTTAAACCTGTTCTGAAGTTGTCAACATTTCTTTCATACATTATTTTGTTTTAGGAATTCATTTATGCTGATTTTGCCATGAGCAAGACTAACCTTACATTTTTATTTATATATCTTGTAAAAATGTTAACAGGTACATCAATAGGAAAACGGTATGCAAGAACAGATGAACTTGGTGTGCCCTTTGCTGTAACTGTAGATTCAACGACGTCGGTGACTATTCGGGAAAGGGACAGCAAGGATCAAGTGCGTGTTGATGTGGAAAAAGCTGCCTCTGTTATAAGGGAGGTATCAGAAGGCCACAGGACGTGGGAAGATGTGTGGTCTACTTTTCCTCACCACTCCTCTACAACAGCAGAAGATTGAATTGAACAAATTCATCAATCTTGGCTGACCTTTCAGGGTTTTCTGTTTCAAACTTTTGTGGTATTTTGAGCAATGACTAGAACTACATGGATGCTGCTAATTGTATCAACTATATACCCATTTTTGTTATAATGAAGTGTATGGCAACATAGTGTGGGAGAGCTTCATAGGTCTCCCCCACCGTGGGAGAGTAGCTTTAACGGATGGATGTTGATGTCCCATGAGTGTTTATGATGCACTTGATACACCTGAACCCCTCCCAATAATTCTAGATCATTCTCTATTGTCGGTTCACCTCCTCCATCATCTTAACCATACCGATCGGAAGTTTTTTCCATCACCGAGTCATTGACATGCTGAACAATATCCTTGCGAGAATTTTTTTTTTTCCAGCAAATTTAAAAAGTCTAATTCGCAAAACAAAACTGTTTTTCCATGTTCCTTTTCTCCACTTCTAGTTGCAACTTGTAATTGTCCATTCCAGAACCTTAAGCACTGAAAGGTAGAACTTGATGATCAAAACCAAGCAAACAAATTCTAATACCCCAATGACAATTTTTTTATGGTAAAGATGCTACGATAAAAATGGGTTTCTAAAATCATGTCAGAAAACATTAAATAATCCCAAATTGCTACGGAATTGGATGAATTTTGTCATCAACTTGCATTGGAACATGATTTGGTTCTTGGAATTGGTCCATTTTTTTTTAATAGGAATTGTTCCATATAATGGGGTTTCTGGAAGCCGGAGAGAAAGAACCTTGGATCTTTTACTGATTTATGTTACTAATCTTTTTTGGAATCCTTCAACCAGATTTGTTGATTGAGTTTTTTAAGCTTATGTAGATGCAGTTGAATGTGGCCATCAAACTAGTTCATTAAATTAGACAATTTCAGTGTAGTGCAGAGGCGACGAAGGTCGCAGGTGGCTGGCCGGCGTGCGTAGACAGCGTGAAAACAGTTTGTTGAATCTTAGAGTGAGAGAGAGATATGGTACATGCTAGAGATATGTCAATTGCTTCGGTATGGAGGAATTAGAAGTGCGCACTCTAGACGTATATTAGGATTGAGAGCCTTGGGAGACCAAGTCTATTTTGCTATATATTTGAGATTTAAAAAAATTGTAAGAATAATATAATACACGATCATATAATATTTCAATTGCAAGATTTTTTTAGATACATTTTATAATTTCTTTAATTTAAAAAAGCAAAATAGGTCCTTCTCTTCCCTCCAAAATCATACATAAAAATATACCCTATTTGATATTTTTGTGACTCAACGAAATTCCAAGATTAGATTGTTTTGTTTGTTCATAGTTATTATTGTGGATATTGGATTATGGGGCATAAAATAACCTAGAATGTTTTGCTTGGGTTGTGTCAAGAAGCTCAAGCTAGGCCACTGATTTTCATTAGTTTTTTCATAGAATTTTAAACATTGGAGGGATATTCGTATCTTGGTTGCGTTATTTATCCAAACACTTTTTTTTAGACTTGAAACTTGGAGATAAACTTTGTAGTGATACCACAACCTTTCATATTGTTTCAAATAAAAGTAGGAATGCCAAAATATCTCATAAAAAAAAAAAAAAATCATTTTCATTGGTGCTGGTTCCTCGTAGACATATCACATGTCTAATATAATAAATATTATTTCAAACAATGTATGGAAGTGGAAAATAACCCTTTAGCATGATCAACAAAGGTTGTTGTACATTTTTCTCTTTATCTTTTCATTAGGATTGGGATTTGGGACATGTTGGCCAACCAGCTGAAGTACTTCCGAACCGCAATAAATCCCCAATAAAGACTTGTCAATTGTTTACCTACTTTATAGTATTTGTTCTACGCATCTCTCCGCTTTGCTCAAAAGTCCCTTAATTTGTCGGTTTTAATTTTCGATCATATAAAATTTATCAAAAGATAAGATCCAATCAACATATCTTAGATTGGATTATATCTCTTGATCGACGTATTTTAGAGGTTGAACAATCCATAAGATGCATAGAATAACTGTCAAACATTATTTGTTCACATGACACATAATAGTCCATAATGATTTCATTTCCAATTAAAATAATAACAAAATTGAGAGGGGAGTAAACATCAAATGTGGATGAAAACTTTACAGAGAATTCAAGTAAGAAACAAACTGAAACAGAGGTGAAACACGATGAAGACGGATGAGAGAAGACACTATACACTCAAATTAAACTCTCCAAACCCTAGAAGACACTATATGATTGGAAATTCTTATCGCTAAGAAGGATAAAAAAAGGACAAAACTTATGTGCATATCCTTAGATATTATTCTTATGGTTCTTAATTAAAAAGACAAAATAATATATGAACAAAAATGTTGACAATTCAACAAATTCTTTTTTGGTATTTTGAGAGGTCTTTTACGAATTTTTTTTTTTTTGTTAAAGTGGTTGGACTCATACATTTTAAATGTAGAGAAGTAAAATGTTTAAGATTTAGGCCCCGTTTGGATAAACAGTTTATATAGATGCTTATAGCATTAGGGCTTATAACATTAGAGCTTACATCATAAGCTCTTATACTTGATAAGCTATTTATGTTTGGATGTGATATTACATAAGCAATTATCGAAATTTTAAATATTTTTAATTTAACAAAAAAATCAAAGAATCGAACCACAATTATCAAGATTTTTTTTGATAAAATTAATCAAGATGTAAAAAACAATATTATAATATATTAATTATAATTATATATATAGTATAATCAATATTCGTCCTTAAAAAAATATCAATATTCATATAAGACAAAATTAACATTCGAGGTGTAAATAAATATTCTAAACATCATTATACACAAGTATAATACTATATGATCAGCTTTCTTTTAAAAAAAAGTATAATAATATAACTATAAACTTGAGAAATTATGATTGTAAACTGACCATATATATAGATATTAATGTACAATTTGTTACCAAAAAAAGACAAGTTAAGTTTGTTTTTTTTATTCAGTTTCATTTTGTTACGTAACAAAAAAATAATAAAAATCATCCTTAAAAAAAAATCTTAGTTACGTGTGTTACTTTAGTAAGATAAGTATATAACAATTTTGTTACTCATGCACAACCAAAGATAACTAACATTATAATTAAAATATATGTTTTTTTTTCTAAAAATAAAAAAATAAAATAAAAATATATGTTTTGAAAAAGTGGATCCAGAGAGATTCGAAGGAGGTTACATAAATTCATAAGCTCCTTGTTAAGCCGGAGGATAAGCTGAAAATTTAGGCTTATTAAAATATGGCATAAGCAGCTTATGAAACTATGATAAACTATTTTTATTTATTTACCCAAACACCTTTAAAAAGGCTTATGGAAGTAGATAAGTCCACATGAGCTCAAAATAAGCCAATTCAAACAGGGCCTTAAACCACAACTTCTGCATATTAATGTCCTTCCAACTAACAAATGAGTTGTGTTTGCGAAACTATTTTACATCTAATTTGTAATGAACCATTCTTTATACTAAAGAACATTTTCTTAAAAATTATTATTGATTAATTACAAAAGAAATATGTAGGTTGACAAGGTATCTAGTTCAAATTATATATGTAGCACTTCTATTTACTGTGCATTAGATCATATCCTATGAAATCTACGTTTTTTTTCTTCAAATTTCTACCACAATCATTTTATCTTAAGGTTTCATATAGTTCAATTATCTTCTCGTTTTTTTGTGGGGACCATTGTCACGGATTTCATGCAGACATTCTTCCAACACTACATTTAAAAATCACACCCTACATACAGTACACATAAAAATTGACATTTCTAAGCTAATAATAATAATGATAATAAATATTAAGCTAAAGTTGTACAATGATATATCGTGACAAATTCTTACTCATCTTGAAATCTAACATTTCAAGATACAAAGTACTCAATATATGGCAGTCATCATATACTATAAACAAAAGCTGCTCTCTTTTTTCTATATATAAAAATGAAAGTCTGCCATGAAGAAATGTAACTTCTCCAAAATATATCATATGCATCATCCATGTAGTAGGTGATTTTATCAATAGATTAGAGGAACATTTATTCATGTTCATGTTCTTGAATAAAAGACCAGCTCCAAAATTTCTCTCAAAATTCCACCACATTGCTTTGGTCCTCCTCATTACGACATAGGTGAAACAAAAAATGTCTCATCATTTAATAACATAATAATCTTGTTATCCACTAGCATATTTAATTTGCTTCCTCCTTCATGATCCAACTCCAATTAACTTTAGCTGTGACAAGAAATTTTGCAATCATATCACATTATTAGAGCATGAAAAATGTGGACATGTCATAATAGAAAATAATGATTTAGAAAGAAAAAAAAAATCATATAATTATATAGTAAAAGACGTCAATGTTATAAAAATTGAACCGGCAAGATATATGGATCATGGTTCAACTGTTTTAAACCGCTCGAATAAACAAATTGTAGACAATGTTTGTTCAAGGTTTAACCGGTTCGATTTTCAAAACATTGGTAAAAATTAGTAAATAACTGCAAAGAGGGACATTAGAAATTACAATGTTGTTATGAGGATTTCCCCAATAAAATCCTTGAAGGAAAATTGGGAAAATGTTGCAAGCTGCTAGGACATAAATCATTAATGCATGCATGCCTATCCATTGGAAAATCGAAGTCATGCGACTGTATCCACATACATCAACCTGCAAGCAAGAGAAAATAATTTTATCAGCTAATTGATGATTTCCATGTTTGTGTAATTTTTTTAGTTAAGTACTTGTAGCGTAAGTGCTTATCATATAACTACTACAAAAACCATTTCTTTAACAAAGATAAAATACAATCTATAACTGTTTTCATGTAAGCTATCAGCTATTTACATAAGTGCACACTATCTTGAAGAATTTATTTACGGAAACAAACTGAAAACCGTTTATGAACATGTCATAAGCTATTTCTCACGCGTGTATGTTAATAGATAACCTATCTCGAACAAATCCAATGCAGAAGAGTTATTACTAACCATCAAGTATATTCCAGCAAAGAGAATGCCAGCAGCACCAGCAGTGAGACAAGTATAACTAAATGAGTAGAGAACTTTATTTACATGCATTCCTACATTACAACAAGAGCTTATGTTAATTAATTTATTACTAAAAAAATTAATACTAAAAAGAGTTAAGAGATAATGGTTACCAAATAAATCCAAGGCAATGCCAGATACCACAAGACAAGAGGTTGGAATCATCCAATGTAAGATTCTAATTCTATGGTTCTGCAAGTAGCAATAAGGAAATAACATTAATACTCATAATTAAACGATGAATGTAGTACCAAAACTTTATATTGAAAGCGTGTCCAGTGTTTAACACCGACACGATACATGTGATTACATTTGAATTCATTTTCTTAAATTATTGCTAATGTCGGCGTGTATGTCGTGTTCGGTGTATGTGCTTCCTAAAGAAAGTAATAAAAAAGAAAAATGTTGGGAATTACCTTAAAATGGAGAATAATATGACCATAATGCAAGCCAACCAAGCAGGTAACAATTGCCATCACTGAACTAAAATTCCATAACAGACACAAAATTAGAGACAACAGGAAAAGCTCACCTCACCATAAACCATGCTATATAAATTTCAATGAATTTGAATAGGCTTAATTGCACTTTTGGACCCCTATCTTTTCAAAAGTTGCGGTTATGGACCCCTAACTAATTTAAATACAAAACAGCCCCCTATGTTTTGATTCTTTGGCAGTTTTGGACCCCCAAGACAAATAAATAAATAAAAATTGACACGTGGCACCTCACTTAGGGTGCCACGTCAGCGTTGACCGAGTCAACAATGGACTGGAGGTCCAAAACTGCCAAAGAATCAAAACATAGGGGGCTGTTTTGTATTTAAATTAGTTAGGGGTCCATAACCGCAACTTTTGAAAAGATAGGGGTCCAAAAGTGTAATTAAGCCATTTGAATATTAGGGAAGAAAAATGCTAAGCAAATTAAGCTATATGTCTAAAATCATGTCACTTTCTTCCAATTTTCCACCATATTGAGAGTTGCATTCTAAAAACAAAGGATTGAAAGAGTGAAAGTCACCTTAAGAGTCCTTCAGGATCAAAAGGAGCTTGACACCAAGAAGGAGCATCAGGAGGCAATGGTCCATAGTCAGGAGAATTTATACTGCATTCCTATTGTAATACAAAAATGGTAAAGCAAACAAATTAGAATATAAAAAGTCGAACTTTTTTAATAATCCAACGACTAGAATTTGTTGACAATATAAAAAAATCTATAAACTGACAGTGTATAAGAACTAGAAAATATTGATCAGAACAACGAAGAGTATAGAGGATCATACAGGCATCCGTGCATATATTGGTCTCCGGTATAGATGTTGTAAACCCAATAAGCTACGATCGATCATTCCAACGACATTGCAGGCTGGTCCAGTGTCACCTCTTACTCCACATTTAACCTAACACATGTTTAGATAGATACTTAAATCACATTTTCAACCAATATATAAGAAGTTAACTTGTTTCGAAAAATGAATTTAAACTTCCAAATAGGTGTGAAAATGTAAAAGACATAAAACACTCACAGAAAATTTCATAGGTTCTGAAGAAGGTTCTGTTGGAACTTCATACTCCCAATCAGGAACGTACATCCCATACAGCAAGCAAAGATAAATGACAGAGAGAAACAAAGCCAAAGCCCTGATATATTCAGAAAATTAATCCATTTAAAAAAAACCATGACTTGAGACACAAGTTAAAGTGAAAAGCAACATCACATAACTAGGCATATTTCAATAAACAACTTAATCAAACACTTATAACATAAACATATCATAAAGTATTTATATATAGGTTATTTCTATATCATAAGATAAAACAAAGTCAAAATGCTTTATAAGTTATAACTCTAAAAGCAAAACTCTACATGAAAATTAAGCTTACCATTGATATCGATACTTTCTCAAAAGGGATGATCCAGAATTAACGATATCTTCACGCTTGAGCCAAATTTCACAGAGAGCTGTAATCAAATATGCTACTGCAATTCTCTGAAATCCAATGAAATAAATAAAGAATGATCAGTATTATACAGACATTTTTTATTATGTTCAACGAAGTTCTAACTTCATAGGGCGAAAAATTGTACCTGCAGTATTCCCATCAATCTTATCTGCTTCAAATCCACTCCGAACGTCAAATCACTAACGCGATGAACATAACCTCCTGCAAACGACAAAATGCAATACATTACATACATGGACATGATTTCAATTTTGTCAATCGTAGATCGTGGAAATTGACGGTTTGTTCAAATTCCGGTATGTTGCACTGCTAGACAAAACTTTGTACTATAAAGTGTATCACAAAACAACAGGGATTTGTTCAAATTCCGATATGCACGTTATAGCGCCACTATAGCTGTTATTTCACAACATATATAGGATTCATATTAAAAAATTTCAACACAAACATTTTATCTTAACACCATGACATTCATCAAAAAAAGAAATGCTAACAAAGCTTAAATTTTAGCTAAGAAATTTCCACAAAATTTAAGCAAAAGGTTCAGTTGGCACCTTGAAGAAAAATGCCTAATGCAAGAAGCTTAAGCGCTCGTAAAACCGCCTTTCTAGACGCATCAACTTTGCAAGATGGTTTCTGTTGAAGAAACAAATAAGGTAGATAAACAAATGAACAATTTATCAACAATGTTTCAATACAAATTCTAATTCTAGTCAAGTATTATTAAATTAATATAGATCAAAGAATTCAAAGGAAATTGCATTATCACTAAATAATATCATTACATTCTTTGT
Organism: Medicago truncatula; assembly: GCF_003473485.1. Lineage (NCBI taxonomy): Eukaryota > Viridiplantae > Streptophyta > Magnoliopsida > Fabales > Fabaceae > Medicago > Medicago truncatula. The sequence continues at coordinate 1,058,458 of NC_053048.1, read as the reverse complement.
AATTATAGAAAAGTTTCAAGTAACATACCTTGTATGTGAATGCTAATGCAACACCAACAATAAAAAGGAAAAATGGCATAACAAAATCTGCTATTGTTAAACCATTCCATGGAGAATGATTGAGTGCTGGAATAAGTCCACCAGCATCATCCACCAATATCATAAGCTGCATTGAGTTTCATAAAATCAGTAAAAAGCAATGTAAGATGGAAACAAATTAAGATAATTTATGTATCTGAGATATAAATAACCCATTAATTAGTATCATAAGTTATTAATACACACATTTCATTTATTATTATTTGCCTAGGAGGCACCAAAGGAGTTTTAAGCATGAGGTTTGGAGTTCAAACTCTAAAAACCTATGCAATACCGAGACTTCAGGTTGAAAGTGTCTAGTGTCTGACACCAACTCGACACTAACGCATAAATGTCGAGTCGGTGTCAGACACTAGATACTTTCGAGTCTATTACATTCAATTCAATTACTTCCATTTATTAAATAAACTTTACCGTTGTCTAAGAATGAATAGCAATGCAACTTTTACTTCATCATATATATATTTCCTAACCAAATTACACCAGGCCAAAGTTTAAACCAGAACACAAATATTTCCTAACAAAATTTGTCGTTTTCAAACTATACAAAATATCAATCAACTCCAATTGGAAAATATAACATGATTGGATTATGTATCATGTGAATAGTTGAAGAAAGAAAAAGGAAAAATTGTACAATCCCATGTGAGAAGAAGCACCAAACATTCTATATGGCTAAAAGGACATTAGGCACACCAAACAATGTCTAGACCTAAAACATTTCCTCAAAAAATTATGATTACTTCCAATGGTAGAAGTTGCATGCAAAAGGACAAGTTGAAACCTATGAAGCACGAACACATATAAGGACAAGACACTGGACAACACGAAAACTGACACGTCGACACTAATAATAATTTGAGAAAATGACATACATAAAATATTGTATATTGCAAGGACTAAAAGATTTAATTGTTAATATGATAATATTACATATTTGGTGACAAAATATGATATTATGACATAGTAAAATGATATAATGAAGGTACTAAAGTAAGTCACACAATACAAGCATTGCGTTTCAATGTCATTTCCCATTGATAAAGCAACATAGTGAGTGGTGAGGAGTCGGTTTAGGCACATTACATCTAACCAACTGCACGTTATTATGACACCTTTTTTTGATAATGATGTATGTATTAGTAAGTAACCTTTTTATTATCATATAATAAACTTTGAACTTGATTTATTTAATAGGCCATTTTTTATTAACCTAATCCATTTACAATAGTTTTTGTGGGATTGTAAAGTTAGGGGTGCAAAAATTAAAACTACCTAACATAAAAATGTCTACTGCTGAAACTCACACATGAAGTGCGTAGAAGAGAAGTATTGTGGGTTTGAACCCGCACTAAACACATCAAATATTTTCTGTCTTTTATCATCTAAGTGCATTTACGAAACTATTTCATTTCTTTTTAATCAAAAAATGCGTTTTTTTAACCACAAAAAATTGCTCTTTAATCATAATAAGTAAATATATACTTTCAATTTTTGAAGAAAATGCAATGAATAGTAAAAATAAGACACGGTTCACAAATAGCCAAGTCCTTTATTGCTTAGAAATTGGGATATATTCTCTACTTTTCATATAAAATATCTAGATCTAACAAAAAAAATACATATGTAACCAAAAAAATATATAAAATATGTAGATATACGTTATTTATTCTTATGAGTCATATCAATGATTGAAAAATACTATTATTTTTTGAAAAATTGGGAAATTTTTTAATTAGAAACGTCAAAGAATTGACTTAATATATAATTAAAAAATAGAACAATATTTTTTTTGGTAAATTTCAAAATTATACAACAAAAACTAGGAATTGTCAAAACAAAATCTAAGGAAACATATTTATTATTGGTCAATTTGAAAATTATAAAATAATAAATAGGAAACATATTTATTATCAAAATAACAGTTCATAGAAAAAGTTATAATCAAAATAACATATATAGAATATAAATATATCATAAAAATCAGAGAATATTGTGAATTTTTTTCAATGGACACGTAGTCATATTCTGTTTTAGTGGACGGCTTTGCATATGACTGAAGAGTTGATACTAATATAGGTAAACGAACTCTACGAAAGAGGGAACAGAAAATATCTTACTAGAATTATAAATTTAACATAATAAATTAATTTGACCCATAATCATAAATCATAAATGGAAGTAAAAGGAATTTAAAAAAAAAAATACAGTAAAAAAAAATGACAACATGATTGAGAAAAATACATTAGATATGTCAACTAGATTTTCGGCGGAGATTAATCATCAATAAAATCCACGATATTTCGTAGCAATAACATTTTTTGGTTACTAGAAAAAAATATTAAAAAATATAGATATGTTATAATCATAGAATATTATAGCAATTTGATCACAAAGAGGCATGTAGCCGTAATGGTATGTAAATGGACGGCTCTCTAATTGAGTAACAAACTTTTTCTTATAAAAAAAAGAGACAAAAAACAATTTAATTTAACATTTTAACATGAAATACAATTCTTCTTTACTTTAAAGTAAAGCAATCTAACTTTAACACGTGCAACCTGCAAACTCTTTGGATTCTCTCATGAGTCAAGTAGTACCAACAATTTGGGTATAGCATCCAAATCTATATATCTCAACACTCTCAAGTCAATCTTCCCATTTAATTAATCATCACTAACCATCAAAATTTAGCAATAACTATATTAACCTAATTAATTCATTAACTAAATTTTTTTATAGAATAATTTTTTTTAGGTGAGTCGAGTACTAACGGGTCAATCAGATCTCAGAGCTCAACGAAAACTAACAGAAGTATAAAGTTATACTTGAGTCTGAAACAAGAGTTGAGCTAACGATCTTGTGAGATACGAGGCAACTTGACGGACATGAGTTGAAAGCATTAACTAAACCTTATTCATTGTGTTTTACTACTATTATTATTTTATTATTATTAATAAATAGTTTGGACCACCAACACCAAAATACAACCCAACCCAAAATCTAACCAAGGAAACAAGAAACAAACTAAATTACTTAACATACGACGTCGTTAGCTTCATCTTAAAAAAAATCATTACTAATAATAAAAAAATCCTAAAACAGAATTAACTAAATAATTAATTAACATAACTAAAAAAGAGCAAAATAAGGAAGGTAGAGAGAGAATACCGCAACAGTGAGACCACGAAAAACATCAAGTGAAAGCAATCGTTGAGAAGTTTGAGGTTGTTGTTGATGTTGTTGTTGTTCTTGTTTTCTTGATGAAGATGATGAAGAAGAAATCATTGTAGAACGTTCTTCATTATTAATAATCTTTGTAGCTGAATCATGGATCTGGTTTTCATGACCCATTTCTAAATCTTCATCATTCTCTTCAAAACTCTTTATTGCTTCGTATTTCTTCATCTTCTTATATCAATGTCTCTTGATATTTTCCACCATCTACTACTGTATAAATATATACACACACATTTATTTTTCCTCATCAAAATCTATAACAATAAATAATATTCATAAAAATAACAATAATAAACATAATAAAAATATTAATGATTATAAAGAAAAGAAAAGAAAAGAAAAGAACATTATTAATATCTTACTTGAAGAAACAATGCAATATGGTAGGGTTAGGAAGTATGAAGAAGAAGAAGAAGTAGAAGAAGATCTTTATGTTGTTCTTGTTTTTTCTTCTTTCTTCTCTTACTGTTTCTTGGCTTCTTTACCTTTGTTTTCACAGTTTTATAGGCGAATTGATTTATAGAGTGCACACAAATAACGAATAATAAATAATATTTTCTATTTTTTTATATATTTTATTTTATTTTATTTTATATTTTAGTTACATTTGTCCCCGCAAAAAGAGACTCCATCGGATAAATAGATAATATTATGTAACATATTTTTATTTTTTTTACGGAAATTGTATAACAACTTTTTTTTTTTTTTTGGCATTTAAATTTGATTTTATTTTTATGTAAAAATGAAAATAAAATAAAATAATATAAAGTAATCTAAATCTAAATTGATATTTGTGGATTTGTTGGCATTAACGAGGATAGCTCTTATCAATCATCATACGTTACCGCACTATTAGGTACCTCTGCCATTTAAATCGCTAAGCCCGTACAAAATAATAAATGGGTGTGGTTATCATGCATAAGACATCCTTTTGCATAAATCATATAAACCATTTCTGAATTTATGCAAGGTGTATAAAGATTTCCTTATGCACCATAACCGCAGTCATTAACCGGTATCCTAACATAATTGCTTCGTGCATAAGGAAATGACTTATGCATAATAATTTTTGCCACAATTATTAACATATAAGAAGATGAAGAAATATTGACAATGCATAGCTCAGTTGGTAGGATAGTGCATTATTATATGTAGGGGTTGGGGTTCGAACCCCAGACACCCCACTTATTCGCCTTATAAGATAAATTATAGTCACTAGTCTACCTAAAAAAAAAAAAAAAGACCCATATCCCCGCAAAAAATAAATATATTGACCCATATTCAAACACTAAATTCTTCATTTGTTTTAAAAAATTTACTTATTAGACTATTTGACCAATTTTTAAACATATCGACCAATATTCAAACTATAAATTATTTTTTTTAACAAGCCAAAATTCAATATATTAATTAACAAGAATGGTTCATCTCGCACAAGGTGTGCAAAAGAGAACCACTCAACAACAAAAATACAATCTTAAGTGTCTGATGCCATAGAAAAAACACTACGAAAGAAACAAAAAGAAAGCTACACTAACACTCATGCAACGTAAAAGGTGCCGCCACCGGTCATTATAACTGAAAGCGAATGTGAGCATATTGGCCTTTATCCATAAAAAAGACATACAATTGACATTGTCTGTCAGATGATCCAAATCCAAAGCTTTCTACTTAAAAATCATGTTGTTCCTTTACTTCCAAATAACCCAGACACAAGCATGCCAGGTTACTTTCAGAAAAGAATGTGTAAATCGTGGTAACCCCGCCATATGACCAAACTGATGAACATGATCGTGAAGCGAGTCTGGTGCAATAAAAAAAATGTCGATCCACTGATATAAACGGTGCCACACACTACAAAAGATGTCACATCGAAAAAGAAGATGAAGCGCGATCTCAAGGGAACCGCACCCTGCAATGAAAAAATTGTCATCATGATGAAGGACTCTCCGACGAAGAAGATTGTCTTTGGTTGGAAGTCTGTTGCGGAGAAGTCGTCAGGCAAACACTGAAACCTTTAACGAAACTTGCTTGTGTTGGAACAAAATGTGTTTCACAATGAACCTTATTAAGTTTTGATGATAACAAGGTATTAAAAATTGTCAATTGGTTATTACTAATAATTGTTCAAGTGTACAGGACCAAAGGCTACTCAAGTTATTTCAATAGGTCTTGGAAGAACAATGGAAAGAAAAAGAAATTCTGAGCATCTGAAGAAAACTGCTCCTGAAGCTAAACTGCTCCTGAAGAGATGACGTCATCAGAAGCAGAAAGTCATCAGAAGCAAAAGTTTTCATCAGAAGCAATATCTTCACCAGAAGCTACATTTGATCCTTTAATCAAACTGAAGATTCAAAGTAGCTGATTCTCAATTCAGTCTTATCAAAGAAGAACGAAGAATTGAAAGGGAGGTATCAACGGATATATGGATAGCACTGAGCTCTTGTCTCTCGTTAATAGAGTTGACAAAGTACAAGTGTACAACCACTACCTCCACTACTCTGTTTTCTGTCTACGCTACAAGACAAAACAACAGCCATGCCTGCAGAATTGTACACTCAAGATGGGAATGAATTTGAAGTTTATTCTTCAAAGGACTACACCCAAATCAGGCAAAGGATCACTGGTGGATAATCAAAGGATTTCAAACGACTCTTTAGACGTGCTGATTATCTCAACGTCTCTTTCACGCCTCTATATAAAGGAGTGAAGACTTGAAGATAAATGATAGAGATACATAAGTTTAAAAGCGCCAAAACTCTGTCAATTTGATTCTACAAAGCACACTGAATTTCTGCACTGATTTGATACATCTTAGAAATTCAAAGTCTAGAGTCTTTTCTGTATTGTATTGTGAACACCACTGATTGTATATCAAGTGTTCAATTCAAACTCAATTCTCTGTATTTTTGTTTGATTAGAAGTCTCTCGCCTGCATGCTTGAGCATTAGAAGTCTCTTGCTTAGTGCTTGAGCATTGGAAGACTCTTGCGTGTGTGCTTGAGCATAGTTTTGTGAAGTCTCATACTTAGAAAGTATTGAGCAGTTGTAATCTTGTGATTATAGTGAAATCTCCTTGGAAGTGCAAGGGGGACTGGACTACTTCCGTGTTGTGGAAGGAACCAGGATAACTGCCTGTGTCTTTGTCTTTCTTTTCTCTGCTCTGTTCTTTTCCGCTGCAATCTGACTCTGATCATTTCATCAGAAGCAATCAAACTGCTTCTGAAGTTTTATCAGAAGAAGTATTTTTTGTTAAGAGAAAAAGAAAACACAATTCAACCCCCCCCTTCTTGTGTTTTTCACCTTCAATTGGTATTAGAGCTTGCTCTGTTATCACAGCACTTAACCGTGTTACAGTTCAAGATCTATTAGAAAAACATGTCTGGAGATGAGGAATCAGTTACTACAAAATACACAAGTGTCAAGCATGACTATGATACTGCTGACAAGAAAACAGACTCTGGAAAAGCTCCAAAGTTTAATGGAGATCCAGAAGAGTTTTCATGGTGGAAAACTAATATGTACAGCTTTATTATGGGATTGGATGAAGAGCTATGGGATATACTGGAAGATGGAGTTGATGATCTGGATTTGGATGAAGAAGGAGCTGCTATAGACAGAAGAATACATACTCCTGCTCAGAAGAAGCTTTATAAGAAACACCACAAGATAAGAGGAATCATTGTGGCTTCTATACCTCGCACCGAATACATGAAAATGAGTGACAAATCTACTGCGAAAGCTATGTTTGCTTCTCTATGTGCAAACTTTGAAGGCAGCAAGAAAGTAAAAGAGGCTAAAGCTTTGATGCTAGTTCATCAGTATGAACTTTTCAGAATGAAGGATGATGAGAGTATAGAAGAAATGTACTCAAGATTTCAAACTTTAGTTTCTGGATTGCAAATACTGAATAAAGCTATGTTTCTTCTGATCATGTTAGTAAGATTTTGAGAAGCTTACCTTCAAGATGGAGACCCAAAGTAACTGCTATTGAGGAAGCTAAGGATCTAAATACTCTAAGTGTTGAAGATCTTGTTAGCTCACTCAAAGTGCATGAAATGAGTCTAAATGAGCATGAAACCTCTAAGAAGAGTAAATCCGTTGCTTTACCATCTAAAGGAAAGACCTCAAAGTCTTCCAAAGCCTACAAAGCCAGTGAATCTGAAGAAGAATCACCTGATGGAGATTCTGATGAAGATCAATCTGTAAAGATGGCTATGCTGTCCAACAAGCTTGAGTATCTGGCAAGGAAGCAGAAGAAATTTTTGAGCAAGAGAGGTAGCTACAAGAACTTCAAGAAAGAAGATCAGAAGGGATGCTTCAATTGTAAGAAGCCTGGTCATTTCATTGCTGATTGCCCTGATCTTCAGAAGGAGAAGTTTAAAGGCAAATCCAAGAAATCAAGCTTCAACTCCAGTAAATTCAGAAAGCAAATCAAAAAGAGCTTGATGGCGACCTGGGAAGATTTGGATAGTGAATCTGGTTCTGATAAAGAAGAAGCTGATGATGATGCTAAGGCAGCCGTTGGGTTAGTGGCAACAGTATCATCAGAAGCAGTATCAGAAGCTGAATCAGATTCAGAAGATGAAAATGAGGTATATTCCAAAATCCCTAGACAAGAACTTGTTGATTCTCTAAAAGAACTTTTATCACTGTTTGAACACAGAACCAATGAGTTGACAGATTTAAAAGAAAAATATGTTGATTTGATGAAACAACAAAAGTCAACTCTATTGGAACTAAAAGCTTCTGAAGAAGAACTCAAAGGGTTTAACCTCATATCAACAACATATGAAGATAGACTCAAGAGTCTTTGTCAGAAGCTACAAGAAAAATGTGATAAAGGTTCAGGCAATAAACATGAGATTGCCTTGGATGATTTTATTATGGCTGGAATAGACAGAAGCAAAGTTGCTTCTATGATCTACAGCACATACAAGAACAAAGGCAAAGGGATTGGATATTCTGAGGAGAAATCCAAAGAATACAGTCTCAAGAGCTACTGTGATTGTATCAAGGATGGATTGAAATCCACCTTTGTGCCTGAAGGTACAAATGCTAAAACTGCTGTTCAGTCAAAACCTGAAGCTTCTGGTTCACAGGCTAAGATTACATCAAAGCCAGAAAACCTTAAGATCAAGGTAATGACAAAATCTGATCCTAAGAGTCAAAAGATTAAAATTCTGAAAAGATCAGAACCTGTTTATCAGAATCTGATTAAATCAGAATCTAAAATCCCAAAACAAAAGGATCAGAAGAACAAAGCAGTTACTGCTTCTAAGAAAACAATACCAAAAGGTGTCAAACCTAAAGTATTGAATGATCAGAAGCCACTCAGCATTTACCCTAAGGTACAAGGGAGGAAAAGTAAAACCTCCAAAACTAACCCAAAAGGACCCATGAAGATATGGGTACCTAAATCTGAATTGGCCAAAAATGCAGGTGTGCTTAAGGGCAAGAGAGAAACAAAGGTCATGGTACCTAGACAGCGGATGTTCAAGGCACATGACTGGAGAGAAAGCTTTGTTCCTTACCCTTACAATGAAAGATGGAGGAGAAGTGAAGTTTGGTGGCAACCAAACTGGAAAGATCATTGGTACAGGTACTATTGGTAATTCCTCCATCTCAATTAATAATGTGTGGCTAGTAGATGGTCTGAAGCATAACCTATTGAGCATTAGTCAATTTTGTGACAATGGGTATGATGTAACGTTCAGTAAGACCAACTGCACACTAGTCAACAAAGATGACAAATCCATTACATTCAAGGGAAAGAGAGTTGAGAATGTCTATAAAATAAATTTCTCTGATCTGGCTGATCAGAAGGTAGTTTGCCTTCTGTCAATGAATGATAAAAAATGGGTATGGCATAAAAGGTTGGGACATGCTAATTGGAGATTAATTTCTAAAATTAGCAAGTTACAACTGGTCAAAGGATTGCCTAACATTGATTATCATTCAGATGCACTTTGTGGTGCATGTCAGAAAGGGAAAATTGTGAAAAGTTCTTTCAAATCTAAAGACATTGTATCAACCTCCAGACCCTTAGAATTACTCCATATTGATCTTTTTGGTCCAGTTAACACTGCATCCTTATATGGAAGTAAATATGGATTAGTCATTGTTGATGATTACAGCAGATGGACTTGGGTAAAATTCATTAAAAGTAAAGACTATGCATGTGAAGTGTTTAGCAGCTTCTGCACTCAAATACAATCTGAAAAAGAATTGAAAATTTTGAAAGTCAGAAGTGATCATGGTGGAGAATTTGAAAATGAGCCATTTGAACTTTTTTGTGAAAAACATGGGATTCTCCATGAGTTTTCTTCTCCTAGAACTCCACAACAAAATGGGGTTGTAGAAAGAAAGAACAGAACCTTACAAGAAATGGCCAGAACCATGATCCATGAAAACAACTTAGCTAAACATTTTTGGGCAGAAGCAGTCAATACTTCATGTTATATTCAAAATAGGATCTATATCAGACCTATGTTGGAAAAAACAGCATATGAACTCTTTAAAGGAAGAAGACCCAATATCTCTTACTTTCATCAGTTTGGATGTACTTGTTACATCTTAAACACTAAAGACTATCTGAAGAAATTTGATGCCAAGGCTCAAAGAGGAATCTTTTTAGGTTACTCTGAAAGGTCAAAGGCATACAGAGTGTATAATTCAGAAACACAATGTGTTGAAGAATCTATGCATGTAAAATTTGATGATAGAGAGCCTGGAAGTAAAACTTCAGAGCAAAGTGAAAGTAATGCAGGTACAACTGATTCTGAAGATGCATCAGAATCTGATCAACCTTCTGATTCTGAAAAGTATACAGAAGTTGAATCTAGTCCAGAAACTGAAATCACTCCAGAAGCTGAGTCTAATTCAGAAGCAGAACCTAGCTCAAAAGTACAGAATGAAATTGCTTCTGAGGACTTTCAAGATAACACTCAGCAGGTTATTCAACCTAAATTCAAGCACAAATCTTCACATCCTGAGGAGCTAATCATTGGAAGCAAAGATAGTCCTAGAAGAACAAGATCACATTTTAGACAAGAAGAGTCATTAATAGGACTGCTTTCAGTAATTGAGCCTAAAACTGTTGAAGAAGCTCTCACAGATGATGGATGGATATTAGCTATGCAAGAAGAGCTAAATCAATTCCAAAGGACTGATGTGTGGGATCTGGTACCCAAACCTTTTCAGAAGAACATTATTGGAACAAAATGGGTATTCAGAAACAAGCTGAATGAACAAGGAGAAGTAACCAGAAACAAAGCCAGACTTGTTGCTCAAGGCTACAGTCAACAAGAAGGCATTGATTACACTGAAACATTTGCTCCAGTTGCAAGATTGGAAGCAATCAGGTTACTTCTATCCTACGCAATTAATCATGGCATAATATTATATCAAATGGATGTCAAAAGTGCCTTTCTTAATGGTGTCATTGAAGAAGAAGTGTATGTTAAACAACCTCCTGGGTTTGAGGATCTTAAGCATCCTGACCATGTTTATAAACTTAAGAAATCACTATATGGCTTGAAACAAGCTCCCAGAGCTTGGTATGATAGACTAAGTAATTTCTTAATTAAAAATGATTTTGAAAGAGGACAAGTTGACACAACACTCTTCAGAAGGACTCTTAAGAAAGATATTTTGATTGTGCAAATATATGTTGATGATATAATATTTGGTTCTACTAATGCATCTCTTTGCAAAGAATTTTCTAAGTTAATGCAGGATGAATTTGAAATGAGTATGATGGGAGAATTGAAATTCTTTCTGGGAATTCAAATCAACCAAAGTAAAGAAGGAGTATATGTTCATCAAACAAAATATACAAAGGAGCTTCTGAAGAAGTTCAAGCTAGAAGATTGTAAAGTGATGAACACTCCAATGCATCCAACCTGCACCTTAAGCAAAGAAGATACTGGAACAGTAGTAGACCAGAAGCTATACAGAGGTATGATTGGTTCTCTGTTATACCTCACTGCATCTAGACCTGATATTTTATTCAGTGTATGCTTGTGTGCAAGATTTCAATCAGATCCTAGAGAATCTCATTTAACTGCAGTTAAGAGAATCTTCAGGTATCTGAAAGGAACAACTAATCTTGGACTCCTGTATAGGAAATCCCTAGATTATAAGTTGATTGGATTCTGTGATGCTGATTATGCTGGTGATAGGATTGAAAGAAAATCAACCAGTGGAAATTGTCAATTCCTGGGAGAGAATCTGATATCCTGGGCAAGCAAAAGACAAGCAACTATTGCTATGTCTACAGCAGAAGCAGAGTACATTTCAGCTGCAAGTTGTTGCACACAACTACTTTGGATGAAACATCAGTTGGAAGACTATCAGATCAATGCTAACAGTATTCCCATTTATTGTGATAATACTGCTGCTATTTGTTTGTCAAAGAATCCAATTCTACATTCAAGAGCCAAGCATATTGAAATCAAACACCATTTTATCAGAGACTATGTTCAAAAAGGAATTTTAGATATACAATTCATTGATACTGAACATCAATGGGCTGATATATTTACAAAACCTTTGTCTGTTGAAAGATTTGATTTTATTAAGAAAAATTTGAACATGCATTTTGTGTCTGATTGAAAAATTGCTTGCCTCTGAATAAGAAGTTTGGTTCTGAAGTTTATTCAGGAGCATTTTGGTTCATCAGAAGCTCTTAACTGAGGTTCTGAGGAAAATGTGCTTCTGAAGATGACGTCAGCACTAAAACTTCAGAAGAGTTATTCTTTGCTTCTGAATAGCTTGGTTAGTGGGAACGTTGGTAGTTACTTTATGTAACAGCTGTCCCATTACCCAAAAAGTAGTTTTCTGAAGAGTCTCTGACGTGGTCTATTTGTATTGGAGTATAACAAAAAGGGCAATGATGTTTTTATTCGCTTTTTAACATACTTTCACGCGCCCCCAATTTGTCATTAATGCTGTGTTTGTTTGTCCCTTCTGAATTACAAACGTTTTAATAAAAACACTAAGTCATTTCACACACTTCTCACTTCACAACAAACACTTTCTAATTTCTTCTCAACCCTCTGTGTAAGTAAGCACATTCTCTCAACCTCTCAAAACACCTTAGAACCCTAATTCTACTTCAAATCAATGGCATCTTCAAGTTCTGCCGGTGGTTCTTCATCGAATATGGATATAGATACTCCTGCTTATGAAATCAAAGGAAGAACTATGTCTATTGAGGAATGGGAGCTAATCATTCAAGCGGAAAATCCTGTGGATTTCACTTCTCTAACTCACCATGGGTGCGACTTGGTAAGATTCTACAAGAAGCAGAAGCTAATGAGTTACTTCAGTCTTCTCAACGGTCCTACTTATGAAGTGCTTGTCAGACAATTCTGGGTAAGAGCTTCAGTGTTTGACAAAGTTGCTGCTAAACAGGAAGAAGCTCAGATGATTCTGGTTGATCCTACTTTGGAGGGAAAAACCAGAGAAGAAATGGGTCTACTCGCCTTCACTGGGACTGAGATTAGATCAAACGTCATGGGGATTCCTGTAACAATCAATGAGCAAGTGATTGCTCAAGCTATGAGGAGAGATGCTTCTGGGACATACGATGGAGAAGAGATTCCTAACCCCAGAACAAGCCCTTGGAAGGAAATAGTAAACAACACTATCTACGGATCAAAGGATGCTAAGCCTTACAGCACCTTAAGCATGGAAAAGAAAATGCTGCTGAAGATCCAGAATGAAAACATTTTTCCCAAAGGTGGAGGAAGTGATCAACCTTCACTTGGTCACAAAGTCTTTCTGCATCACACCATCTCTCAGGAAACAACAATGAACGTTCCTAAGTATATGTTTAAATACATGATCAAGGAACTCAAGAAGAGTCAGATGGAGAACAGGAAGTACGTTCCTTATGGAAGGCTGCTCTCCATAATCTTTCAAGAAGGAGGACTCCTAAGTGCCCTGAAAGACGTGGGTATTTATGATAATCAGAAGCTGGGAGCAGTCACAGGAAAAATAATCAATGGGGCAACTCTAGTCAAGATGAGGCTGATTTCAACATGCAGGAAACTAGATACAGATATGCATGAATCTGATGTCATATCTGATCTAGTCACTCATCACATCCCCATCTGCAAGAAAGATCCCCTGGATGTGCAGAGGGCCTACATCTTGGACTACTACAAGAGCTACAACAAGAAAATCAGCCTGAAAGATATCCCAGAAGAAATGTATGGTGGTGATCTGCCTGTGGCCAAAGGCAGAAAATCTAAAAAGAAGCAGATCACCAAGGAAGAATACCTTGCTGAAGATGCTACTGAGGTGGATGCTCAGAAGCATAAGAAAGCCAAGAAGGAAAAATCTGCTATGTCCACCATTCTTGAGGAAGTGGAGGATTTGGATGATGTCCCTCTTATCAGTAAAAGGACAAGGAGTACTCAAGAAACAGCAGAACAGCCTGCTTCTGAACAAACTGGTTCTGAACAAGCTGCTTCTGATCAAGCTGCTTCTGAAAAGCCTTCAAGTCCCAAAAATAAAAGAGAAGCTGCTCTTCAGACCATCAAAAGGAAGAGGTCTAATTTAACAAGAAATCTGAAGACAGCTGAAGGAAGAAGGGAAGAAATGTTGAAAGAACTGGAAGAGAACTGGGATGAAGACTCAAGCCCCAAGAAGGCAAAAAGGACTGCAACTTCTGAGCCCATAGTCATGCCCAGTTTCGAAATGACTGAAGAAATGAGGCAGTATGCTAGGGAGGTTTCTGCATCCAAGATAGCAGAAAAGAAAAGGATGAAGATTTTGTATGAAAAAGAAAGGGATGAGCGTCTCAAGGCTGCAGGGTATGTGCCTACTCCTGTCATTGCTGCTTTAGCTTCTGAGTTAGAGCAAGAAACAGTTCAGTATGGAGCAACTCTGCTTTCTCAAGCCTTGAAGAATAAGCAAGCTTCAGGAGCAACTTCATCAGAACCAGTTTCAAAAGCTCCAGAAGCAATTCATCCAGAAGCTCAGTCCTCAGGTAATTCATCTAAAGCTCCAACTAATACTCAGTCTCTATCTCTACCCTCTTCACCCTCTTCATTATCCACAGAATCAGATGACCAACCCCTTAGCCAACATATAGACAAGCTTCTAAAAACCAAACCTACCAAACTAACAGAATTTGGAACACTTGACTATGAGAGTACTCAAATAGAATTTTCAAAAAATAGGATAAAACTTTGTGAGAAATTCAATTTGCCTACTACTCATCCACTATATCCAGATACTCCAGAACCTGTTAGTATACAACAACCTGAACCTACCCAAACAAACTCACCAAATAACCAATCTCCACAAAAAGCCTCTGAAGTAGCTTCAGATGCAACTACTTCAGAAACCCCCCAACACCAAGAATCCTCAACCCTTCACAACTTAGAAAAACATCTAGGTGGTGAAATGCAACCAACACCCACTAAGGCCTCTAAGACAGTTTCTGAAAAGACTGTCTTGGAAACCCAAACAGAAACCCAAACCATCCCTGAGCAAACTGTTCAGGAGCAAACTGCTTCTGAACAAGTTGCTCCTGACCAAACAACTTCTGACCAACATATACCTTCTGACCAAACAACAGAACAACAACAACAACCAGATTCACCCACTATAATAGACTTAACCTCTGACCAACCTTCCACATCAAATACAACTCAAACTGAACCTTCACCCATCCCTGACCATATCCTGGAGTCTGAGTATATAGAGGAACAACTGATCAGACTTAGTGATGAGATTCAGGCACTGATTCTTCGCAGAACAGTTCCTGTACCTCCTATTCACTATTATGATCAGTTGATGGATCTACAGAAGAGCTTTGATGAGCTGCTGGATCAGCTTAGAACTAAATGTGTGTCATCTCACTCTGCTATGCTAAAGAAGCTTTTGGATGATATGCATGAAGCAGCTAAGGAGAAAGAGCTGAATTTTGTGCCTCTGCTGGACATCACTCCTTTCTATCCAGAAGAAGAGTACATCACTAGGGCTGCTAGAATTCAGGCTGGATATAAAAGAAGAATGAGGGAAAAGGATGAGCTACTTCAGAAGAAGGATGATCAGATCAAGTATCTCTTAGAACAGTTGTATAAGCAAGCCCAACCTTAGTTGCACACCCAACTCTAGCTTGTTTTTTACTTTTGTTCTTAGTAGCTGTGTCTTTGTATCTTAATCTTTCTTTATATATATTATCATTGTTTCTGGATCTTGTGCTTTTTCACCTTCAATATGTTTTACAAGCTTTAACTCTGATGATATTTACTGTTTTTAATGCTGCTTGCTCTGATACTCTTTCTTTTGTTTCTATTCTTTTTGTTGATGACAAAAGGGGGAGTAAATGTATAGTATTTTTTAAGGCACTGAGCCCTACTATAACCACTTCTAAATTTCTTTTAAATACTTCTGATTTGATTTTATAAGTATTTTATTGAAATTTAATTAATAAGAATAGAACTTAGGGGGAGCTTACAAACTTCACCTTAAAGATCTATTAGACTCAGGGGGAGCTTACAAACCTCTGTCCCAGTAGTCAACTTATTAATTAGATCAACAACAATTGAACATTTTAAATACTATTGTTTGTCATCATCAAAAAGGGGGAGATTGTTGGAACAAAATGTGTTTCACAATGAACCTTATTAAGTTTTGATGATAACAAGGTATTAAAAATTGTCAATTGGTTATTACTAATAATTGTTCAAGTGTACAGGACCAAAGGCTACTCAAGTTATTTCAATAGGTCTTGGAAGAACAATGGAAAGAAAAAGAAATTCTGAGCATCTGAAGAAAACTGCTCCTGAAGCTAAACTGCTCCTGAAGAGATGACGTCATCAGAAGCAAAAGTTTTCATCAGAAGCAATATCTTCACCAGAAGCTACATTTGATCCTTTAATCAAACTGAAGATTCAAAGTAGCTGATTCTCAATTCAGTCTTATCAAAGAAGAACGAAGAATTGAAAGGGAGGTATCAACGGATATATGGATAGCACTGAGCTCTTGTCTCTCGTTAATAGAGTTGACAAAGTACAAGTGTACAACCACTACCTCCACTACTCTGTTTTCTGTCTACGCTACAAGACAAAACAACAGCCATGCCTGCAGAATTGTACACTCAAGATGGGAATGAATTTGAAGTTTATTCTTCAAAGGACTACACCCAAATCAGGCAAAGGATCACTGGTGGATAATCAAAGGATTTCAAACGACTCTTTAGACGTGCTGATTATCTCAACGTCTCTTTCACGCCTCTATATAAAGGAGTGAAGACTTGAAGATAAATGATAGAGATACATAAGTTTAAAAGCGCCAAAACTCTGTCAATTTGATTCTACAAAGCACACTGAATTTCTGCACTGATTTGATACATCTTAGAAATTCAAAGTCTAGAGTCTTTTCTGTATTGTATTGTGAACACCACTGATTGTATATCAAGTGTTCAATTCAAACTCAATTCTCTGTATTTTTGTTTGATTAGAAGTCTCTCGCCTGCGTGCTTGAGCATTAGAAGTCTCTTGCTTAGTGCTTGAGCATTGGAAGACTCTTGCGTGTGTGCTTGAGCATAGTTTTGTGAAGTCTCATACTTAGAAAGTATTGAGCAGTTGTAATCTTGTGATTATAGTGAAATCTCCTTGGAAGTGCAAGGGGGACTGGACTACTTCCGTGTTGTGGAAGGAACCAGGATAACTGCCTGTGTCTTTGTCTTTCTTTTCTCTGCTCTGTTCTTTTCCGCTGCAATCTGACTCTGATCATTTCATCAGAAGCAATCAAACTGCTTCTGAAGTTTTATCAGAAGAAGTATTTTTTGTTAAGAGAAAAAGAAAACACAATTCAACCCCCCCCCCCCCCCCCCTTCTTGTGTTTTTCACCTTCAGCTTGTGCCACACTGCATCGAACAAACCACGCTCAAGAGGTGCGTCGACCGTCGTAAGATACTGATAAGTCCCCTTAACATAGTAACCGTAAACAGGGTCAAGGATCCACCGCCACCTGTCAATAGTATGTTCCTGCAAAACAATATTACACAGCAAAGACGAACACTCCGTAACAGTCTCCTCTTCCCAAGCTAAGAGGCGCCTCCTCCACACCCAGACACCACCTCCAACCTCCCACCCTCTCCTCTCCATCTCATGCACAGACACCCATTTGTTTTTAGCCAGATCAAAAAGGCGAGGAAATTGCACCGTAATGGCACTTCCCCTACCCAATTATCCATCCAAAAGTATGAGTTACTTCCTCCACCAACCACCCTACGCACATTATCCTCAAACCAACTCCCCACCCCCAGCCCAACACCACTACGAATGCCAGACAATATCCTCCACCACACCGAGCTATCCTCCCCTTCCTTCAACCGCCCCCTCCTCTCCGTACCTAGCCTTTAAGACTCGATACCATAAACCCTCCTTATCAACCAACATACGCCAACACCACTTCCCCAACAAAGCTACATTAAATTCCCTCGACTTCTTGACGCCTAACCCACCCTTCTCCTTCGGCAAACAAACAGAGTCTCAATCACCCAAGCAATTTTCCTAAAATCCTCACTACCACCCCCCAAAAAAATTAAATAAAGATTCGATAGAAGAAATTAAACTTGTGGGGACCTTGAAGAAGAAAAGAAAGTAAACCGGAAGAGATGACATGATAGATTTCCGTCATTATAAAGATTCTTCACTTATTTTAATTTTTTTTGTCATTAGACCATTTGACCAGATTTGAAACATATTGACCGATATTCAAACACTAAATTCTCCATTTATTTTAATTTTTTAGTCATTAGACCTTTTAATCAAATTTTAAATTTTTTAGTCATTAGACCACTAGAAAAAAAAATGTGACACTTTTATATAGTTCTTAACATGGTTTTAAAATTATTTGTGACATGATTTAAACGGATACATACATCTGTAAAAACAAAAATTACACTACTGATATCTACAAATTAAATTTAGTATTATAATTAATATTACTACTAATATTGTTAAAAAAAAAAATTAACAACCATGGATGCAAATGAGAAGAGAGATAAAACAATCTTATCGAATTGGTTCATCAATGGTTTTTGTCACGCAATGATAGACTTTGGGTTATCTCATGTTTCAATAGAAGGATACATGTTCATGTGGTACAACAGTTTAGGTGCACCACACGCTGTTGAAGAAAGATTAGTTAGAGTTTAGGCAAACTCTACTTGATTTCATGCTTTTTATGTGCTAAATTCAAAAATTTTGAGGCTCTATGTTTAGCTTAATTTGTAAGGACAATGTATAATATATGTTTTTTACGCTGTTTGATACTCTTAGGTTTGAGCAGGTGTTATTGAAAATAATTAGATTTCACCACCATATCATAAATTTACGCCTCCATGTTTTTGGCAATTAGATCATGGAAGATCACACGCATGACTCTTTGATGTGTGTGCCTTAAATTCTTAAGTTTGAAATGCATGATTGGGACTCATATATTCCAAGTTCATTAGGACACCTAAAAGCAATTTACCCCTCCATGATTGTGAGAACTCCATGGATAGCCGCAACATCAACTAACATGTCTTCCATTCTCATTCCATGTTCATCTTTTGAGGTAGCAAATTTAGGTTTCAAAAGTCAATACAAACCCTGACTTTGACATTTTTCTTAATCACAAGTACTATGCTAAACAACCATTCAACTTATCTAGCTTTGCTTTGCCTAATCTCTAGTCAAACCAGGCACCACCTTGTAGTTCAATATGAAGAAATCTATTTAATGCCTCTAGATTTATTTAGTAACTGATGGTTGATTTTAGTGAATTGCCTTTCATCATCCAGAATATATTTGTATCAAATATTCCTTCATATGATACAAAAATATATTTACCTTCATAAATATACTTTTATCTACAATCTTCAGAAAGCACATACATTTATTTTAGACAAATCAATTATATTTTTTTGCCACAATCTTCTAGAAGCAAAATATATTTTTCACAAATATATTTCCATCAAATATTTCTTTCATAAATATATTTGCTACAAAAATATATTTGATGCCCATAAATATATTTTCAGCAACAATCTACTTGAAACATAAAAATATATTTGAAACAAATCTTTTATATTTTCTGCAACAATTTTTTCAAAATATATTTTTACCAAATCTATTTTGGAAATACAATACAAATATATGACAACCTTAAACCGACAACGGAAGCTTCTAGAAACACATGTTTCTTGGAGCACAAGTCACATGAATCGTATCTTTAAGCAAATCTTAATGATCTCACGTGAAAACCAAATCTTCCAAGAAAGAGAAACAAGGCACGTTGTGATGTCATACCAACATGTCAAGATATCTTATCTGACATCTTGCTAGAACACTTGTTTTAACAAAATGTGGCCAATTACAATCTACAAACCTAACAACTTATTTTTTCCTGAATGCACCAAGCACATTAAGATTGATTGTCAGTTCATTCGTCATCATCTTCAACATGAAACATTACTCTACCATTTGTTTCCTCCTCCTTGCTGATTGTTAATTTGTTCACAAAGATGCATTATGTTTTTGGTTATTGATTGATAAACTCTTGATGTTCTCTGTTATTGTCTCCCAATTTGTGACAACAAAAGTGGAACTCAAAAATTACCCACAACTTGTTCTTTCATGAATTCACCAAGCATATTGTGATTGATTTCCACTTTACTTGTCATCATCTTCAGCATGAAACAATCGCTCTACTGTTAGCTTCATCTTACTTGCAAATTGTTGATTGGCTCACAAAGACACATTTTATTTTCGTTTCTTGATTGCAAAAATTGTCGATGCTCTCTATTAATGCATCATGAGTTTGAGGAAAAATGTTATATAATGTTATTATATAGTTTTATTGTATCTTAATAATCGTAGTTTGGTCTTTTCTAATATTTAGTATATATTCCTTCCGTCCCTTATTATAAGAATGCTTTACAAAAAATACAAGCGTTAAAAAAAGTTGTCGGAGTAATAAATATATCTGAAATGTATGCGTCTGTTACTAAATTATCATTTGTGTATAAATATATTTAATGTTATTTTTCATATTTCAAGATAAATTAATAGTACCCTTTGATCCTTATTATAAGAAACAATTGACTTTTTATGTTCATTGTGTAAGTGATGTATCTAGTCTATATTTATATCGAAATACATTGATTATTCAATTAACTTAAAAAGTTAATTGTTTCTTATAATAAGGACCGGGGGAGTATTAATAAGGGCTATTTTTGGAAAAAAGAATAATAAATGCATCTAGTAATTTGTACTGAGTTTTATATTTAAAGATAACCATTTTCATATAATTGGTCTTATAGTTAAGGATAGACGAAGTTTACTCTATTGTAACCTTAGTCTCTAGTGTTTGCTCATTCTATTGAAACCCTGAGCTAAAAAGTGTTCTTCTTCCTCCTCTATGTTTCTATGTGTTCACCATTGTTGACATGAATGTATTAAGAAAAACCTATATTTCACATAAATAAAGACAGTCTGAAATGAATATATAACGATGAGTTATATCCCATATACACGATATAAATATAATTAAGCAAAATATGTTAGAAAGAAGATGCATGCAATGTTGACATTAGAGAAGTTATTTCATTTTCATGAATTATTTGCTAGCTTTTGCTTACATTTGATTACAGTTCTGTATAAAATAACGGCTTAAATGCTCTTTTGATCCCTTAAGTATTTAATTGGTACCGCTTTGGTCCCTTAACTAAAAAAAAGATTATTTGAATACTTTTAAGTTTTTTTTAGTCTCGTTTTGGTCCCTTCTGTTAGGTTTCTGTTAGAGTTTAAAAAAAAGTTAACTCTTGGACACGTGTCACATTGTCATTGGCTCTGAGTTATTTTTTTTACAAAAAAAATATTTTTAATTTTTTTTAATATATATATTTTTTTTTTTGTAAAAAATTCCCATAAGCAATGACAAGGTGACACGTGTCACTTTGTCATTGGCTTTGGGATTTTTTTTATAAAAAATACATATATTTTAAAATATATATTTTTTTTTTTTGTAAAAAAAAAAACTCAAGGTCAATGACACGTGTCCAGGAGTTAACTTTTTTTTTAAACCCTAACGAAAACCTAACATAAGGGACCAAAACGAGACTAAAAAAAAAACTGAAAGTACTCAAACAATCTTTTTTTTAGTTAAGGGACTAAAGTGATACCAATTAAATATTTAAGGAATCAAAACAGCATTTAAGCTTAAAATAAATTCAATTTGCTGACTTTCAAATAGAGTAAAAAGGTCCTTTTAATTTGCACCACTTAACTTTGGGTCCAACTTGGACCATTTAACTTAGACCATTGATTTATTAATAAAATATTGCAACAATCAAGATTGAATATTTGAATAGTATTCCATGCTTACGTGAACTTGGTGTACTGAATAATTTTCTTTTTGGCAGCTTTTACATAAAAATTAGGCATGCTGAAAAAAAAATTAGGGAAAAAATAGTGGGCTTAATGTATGTTTTTTTTTCCCTTTAGTTACCGACATTGTTGATAAATTTGGATAGTTAAATTTTTTTTATTATTAAAAAGATAATGAAAATATCCACGTAAAATAGTTCAATTACACATTATTATATGTAGGTGTTAACGTTCGAAGATCAGACACCTCATTTATTAATCAGGTCTAACCTAAAATGATAGGTCATCCGAATGGTCAAGTTGAACCATAAGTTCAAGTGGTGTAAATTTAAACGGATCCTAAGTTTGTACTATTACTTGTTAAAGTATCAAGTGTTAAAAAAAAATCACCGAAGTAGAGTAGCTTAATAAAATGATGAGCAGCTACAACAACTTCCTTAACAACGACAATTGGTTTAGGTTTGTACTATTGCTCGTTAAAGTATGAAAAATGCTAACCGATGCGGACATCGGTTAAGAATATTAAAAAAAAAATTATATAGTAGTTAATTTATTGAAATTGTGTAATTAATTTATAAAAAATTAAAAGCAGATTTCTTTTCTTTTATGATAATAACTTTTTTTCTTAGTATCCTTAACTAGTGCTCTTGATACTGGTTAGTATGACCCTTAAAATATTAAGGTTAATTTTATTTGTGAACATCACTAGTAAGCATGAAAAGTAATTTAGTTAGTAATGAGATGGAATAGCACTATAGAGTATAGAGGTCTAAAATGCATTATTCATGCCATTTAAGAGAACTGTTTTGATATGAGAGACAAAGGGCGGTGCAAAACTTGTCGTGTGTTGTCAAGAACCATAACAAAGAATATGCCGAATCATATAACATGCTCCCTTTATCACTAAAAGTATTATCTTAATTATCATGTGTCATGTGGCCCTTAAATTTCTAGTTTTTCTTTTTCAAAAGTTCTACAAATTTGATAAAAATAACAAAAAAAGAAGAAAAGTTCTACAAAATGAAATAGAGTCTTTTTATTAGCCTTTGAAAAGAAAATTCATTTTAATAGAAGAATGAGAAAAATATAATTTATGGCGTCTATGTTTTTTTTATCAAATTAATGAAAAGGTTGACAACTTGACATGCATAGTTTTTCAACTTGATTTTTTTTAACTATATTTTACGCCTTTTTTTAAGTTTCAAAGATTAATCTCAAATTTATTTCTATCAAAATCATTTTTATTTTAATCTATAATAATAAAAAATTAATACTCGACCACGAGTTGAATCTCCGATACTCCTTCTCTTCTTAACACTTTGTGTGTGTGAATTCACCGTTAAACTTTTTGAAATAAACAATAATAATTCTCCTCCATTTTTAATAAAAAAATATTAATGTTGATACATTGTCAATATTTTTTAATCGATAATCAGTAAAATGTGTAACTTTATTTATTTTGTACTTATAATTAAAGTCAATTATTTTTAATGATATGATGAATATGATTGATTCGCATTAGTCTAAGAATAATTTTACACTGAAGATGTATATAAACTAAACATTTTCTATAAAAATGCAATTTAATAGTAATCATCAATTTCTTTCATCATATAAAGAATTTTATGTATTTTATAGCCCATGAGTGTCTATTGCCACCAACAACGCTTCCGTCCACGATGGTAGTTGATGGTTTCAATCTTGGTCCGTCCATGCGGATCAGATATACTTTGTGTTGGGTTTCTTAACGACTGTGGTTGGTTGAGCTACATTGTCTTCGTCGTCTTCTCTGCGTCATTATTTCATATTGGTTCCAGATTGTTTGGCTCAAAAGAGTTTTGGCTTTACGATATGGATGCTTTTTACATTTCATGTTGTTTGTTGGCCATTGATGCTCGTTGTTGTCGTTGTTTCGTTCTAATAAATTGTTTGTTTGTCGACCTACTTTTATGTTGGTGGTCGGGTTCATTTGTGGTTTTCAAGATATAGGTACAGGTTCTATTTGGTTCGTTTTTGGTTTTGGTACTCACACATGTTCACACAACACAATTTTGTTGCAATATGGTTTCACGGTCATACGCGGGTTTGCTTGGTTATGGTCATGATAGATGTTCGTTTGCTTCATATTCTGTTTTACAAAATTATGGATCACTTTAAAAAAAAATTATCATAAATTATAAATCGTTTTTGTCATTAACATTCCTCTTATATTTAATTCTATTTCTTCACGGAAGTTATTATACGTAATGCTTACCTTGAGGTTGTCACTATATATGTTTTTCTTTAGTACAAGTTGTCACCATGTTATTGGTAACATAAGAATACCATCATGTGTGATTGGTGTTTAACAATTTAAATTTCGTTTTCGATTATATATTTGATAATGATTTTTTCTTTCTTTCTGAAGGGATATATGTGATAATGTTGTTAACAAAAAATATTATGCTTTACGTAACACTTTGGGATATTACCTTTTCTCGTAACATGCTTGGTTTTGATGTTAATGACAAAACTAGACAATTAGGTTGTAAATATAGTACACAATTAAATATTTGACCCAAAAGTCAGCAATTTAGATGGTTAAAAGATGATGAGACATTTGATATACCGAAGAGTTGGTTCAAACTCGTAATAATGGAAACATTTGTATTCCCTCCGTCCTAAATTGTATGTCGTTTTGAAAAAAAAAAATTGTCCTAAATTATATGTCGTTTTACAATACCAATGAAATATTAATGTTATTTTTCCTATTATATCATTAACTATTAATTACTCTCTCTTCTTTCTATTATTTCATTTATCTTTTCCATACCATTTATTAGGGATAATTTTGTAAAACAAATCATAATTTCTCTTCCCCACACAGTATTAATTACATTTCTTAATACGTGTGAAATGGCCAAAACGTCATACAATTTGGGAGTATTATTTATAGTGGTGTTAATATCATTTTACAACGTCCTCGAGTGAATCTGAACTCAATACTATCAAGTTACAAGATTAAATAACACTTCAAGTGTAATAAATCACAACCAATAAAATGCGTGACTATAAATAAAGTCAATTGTTTTAATAATATGATAGTGATTAATTAATTAATATTAGTGTAAGATAACCAGACCTCATTGAGCGGGTTGATACGCCTACTGTTTGGCTCAAACATGTCCCTCTAAAGGTGTTTTTATTTGTGTGACGTCTCTTCCGCGACCGTCTTTCAACAAAGGATAACCTCACCACGAGGGGAATCCTTCCAGCAGATGCTAATACTTGCGCGGGCGGTTGCGGAATGCAGGAGTCGGCCGATCACCTCCTCATTACTTTCAACCATTTTGGTTAGCTATGGATGCTCATTGTAGTAGGCTATGTCTTTATCTGGTTGATACTTTTCATTCTCTTGATCACTTTCACCAATTCGGCTAGCTAGCAGGGTTTTCCACACACACTTATATATTTTTTAAACTCTTCTGGTTCTCATGTCTTTGGACGATTTGGAAAGAAAGAAACAATCAGATATTCAACAACAAATCTTCGGAGCTTCATCAATTACTCGACAAAGTTAAATTAATATATTTCTCTTGGCTCAATTACTTTGCATGGACATTACTGTTTAATTGTCTTGGCTCAATTACTTTGCATGGACATTACTGTTTAATTGATTTGCAGCAGCTTGCCCTCTATTTGGCACTAATTATATCCATTTAAGTTATTATATTTGATTCTATATTCCCCCAAAAGTAATTAGATTCAATAATTCATGTCTCTAAGTTGTCATTGTGTAATTGGTAATCTAAGAATTCCATCGTGTCTGATTGGTTTTGGACGTTTTAATTTTCGTTTTCGATTATATATGTGATAAAAGTATTTTGCTTTACGTAAGAGATAGGGTTTTTATCTTTTTATGTAACATGCTCGGTTTTGATGTTGTCACGAAGTATAAACTAATGAATAACTAAACAATTAGGTAAAGTTATAGTACAAAATTAGGTATTTCACCAAAAAGTTTACAATTTACAAATTGCGTAGTGGGATATATATGATTCGTAATTATACATTGCACTCTTGAAGACAACGATGCATGCCAAAATACGACTCAAAAGACGTATCAAATTGTGGTTATATATAATTTCACTAACAAATTGAATAATGTCATGATTGGTTTTTAATTAGGAAGAATGTACCTTCACTAAATAAAACATCAAAATTAACCCACTTGAATTGGTCTGGTCATGTTGGCTTGAGTCTTTGAAGTGCGGTTATTCTCAAGGTTTTGGGTTTTTTTGTGCGGTGTTCGGAGTTCGAACCCCTGGATCTTGCATATATTATGCATTGTCCTTACCAATTGAGTTAAGCTCACGAAGACAATGTATCATGTTTGATTCATGATGTCAATTTTGATGAATTAGTTTAACTTCTTAAAAAAAAAAGTTAAAAACAAATATGATATTTTATTTGAATTTACTAAAAATAGTAAGATCTACCTTTAGCCCAAATTTATATTAGATGCAAAAATAACGTTTTTAATAATTCATTCTTTACATATGAAATAAAAAACTCATTTTTCCTGGTCTTAATTAATAGCTCATTTGATCAACGGTAAAAAATAAAATAGATTTGATCAACTTTCGGTTCTTAAACGCCAACCAGCGTCTAATCCAAATCAAATTACAAAATTATATTGTTAAAATAAAACATGTGCCTAAATCTCAATTTGAGAGGTGTTTGTATTTAGTGTCTTACTCACTTTAAATAGGATTACCTTTTTGTCATGTTAACATAGTTCAGTTAGTAGGACAATGCATTATTACATGCAGGGGTCGGGGTTCGAATTCCGAACACTCCACTTATTCACCTTATAAGGTGAATTCTAGCCACTAGGCTATCTGACAAAAAGAAAAAAAAAAATAGCATTACCTTTAGAAGATGAGTAAATTACACTCTCCTCCCCTCAAAGATGCTTGAATTATACTCCCTCCCTTTCTATGTTAAAATATACATTGTCCTCTCCTAAAAAGTAAAATTTATACACCCCTCCTTATAAGATGCTCGAATTACCACTCTCTCCCTTAATAATTAAATATGCACCACACTTTAATCTATTTTGACATATATAAATATTTTTATGATATATATTAATTTTGAACCACAATTTAAGTAAAATTAATTCATTTCTTTATAATTTAAATGTCAATGATAATTAAATTTAAATATTTTGCTATTAATTTTATAATTTAGAGTATAAAATTGACTTCTAAATAATCATGTTTTATTGTCTTTAGTAATTTTTCACATATTTTAATTTTATTTTTGGTTGTTTCATATTTTATAATAGGGTTTAAAACTATATGTTAATGTCATAGCAAAAAAATATTTATTCAATTTTTTAATATATTAAAATAGACCAGCAATACTATTTTTTTTTAATTGTGTTAGATTATAATTTTTTTGCTAGATTATTAGAAATAAAAAAATATATTATGGGAGTAAAGTGTAGATTTTAACATAAGAGGGGAAAAGAATGTAATTCAAGCTTCTCTCGGGGGAGGGGAGTGAAAAGTTTTCTAATATATTTTGAATAACAAGGGAGGGGAGTGTAATTCAAGCATCTTTGAGGGGAAGGGAGTGTAATTTACTCTTAAAAGATCGAACTTATACAATGACAAATTATTAATTATTGGATAATGTTTCATGTACGCACTTTTTCCATACACACATTGTACCACTCCATGTGAGAGTATGTGAGAGACAATACATGTGAGTTTTTTTGTGTGTGAGAGGACCACAAGGACACTTGTCAAAATTATATGTGAATATACAAGTAGTACATGTCACCTAAGGTGGTCTATGTATTACTACTCTTAATTATTCTCCAAGCCTTTTACCATCATGACTATATTTAAGGAACACAAATTCATATAAGCTTATAAAGAAATATTAAACTTGAGTCCAAGACATCTGTCAAACCTATGGAACACAAGAAAGATAGTCTTTACCATGCACATGGTTGCTTCAACCATCCATTAATAAATTTCACCATTAAATTAAATAAAACATGATGTAATTTATTGGTCCAACAATAAAAAATAGACTTATGCATGTGCGAGAGTAATTTATTTGTGCATGTTAAAGGAACACCTAAGGTATTGCTCAAATGATTTGAGTTCAATTCACTCGGACCAAACCAAGTAATTAATGTTGGTTAATTATTGCCTACTTTGTTTTACGTAACTATTTTATTTTTTAAGGTCATAAAAAAATCTTTTAAAATAATATAAACCAAAATATTATAGACCTTAATCAAAATCCAAAAGTTATTCAAATCAAAGCCAAAATAAATTAAAGAGGATCAATTCAGATCAAATTTAATTTGAAAATCAAACCAATTTATTTTATAATAATAATATGAAAGTGTAGGTGAGTTGGATCTCGAGACACCATAGAAATATAGCAAACCTCAAGACTCAAAAAAAATACTTATAGAAATATTTATAGATTTTCCATCAACAAGAATCTAATGATGGTAGCGAGGGTCGAAGTCACGCTCCTCGATGTATAGGTCAAATTCATATGAACTAGACCAACCTATATTGGTTAAAATCAAACAATTTGATCATTAAAGAAAAAAATCTTAAAAAAAAAAATCTAATAATCACCACATCCCTCGCTTACATCTTGACATACAAGAGCGGATTTTATTTTGTATATATTGCACTTGACTTTAGTCACTTAAAGTAAAAGACTATTTTGATCCTTCAAAGATTTTCATTAGAAATTGAGATTTGCGTTTTACAAAAATTAAGCAAATTTGATCCTTCTATTTAACACCTTTTATGGTTTAAACTAAATTTTAGAAACTTTATGCTAAGTTTGAGTTATGACCTTCAAATTTTTAAAAGCTTATCAGTCAGTCATTTATATGGACGTTTTTGTTGTGTTCATGTAATTCAGAAATGTTTACGTTGGTAAATGAGATCCACTAGTATAGTGACCCGTGCCAGCACGGGGAAATAAAAAAACTTTTTTGATTAAATGTATAGATTTTAAATTCGATATGAAAAAAATATCATCTTAATTTTGTATATATTTTGAAATATCTAAACATTGCATATAACGATAAAAATATTTGGATTATTATACTTGTACTAATTATTTATAGTATAAGATGCATTCATTGTTAAACTTAGCATATGTAATTTTCTTGCAAAAATACGCCGACGTACTGTGTAATAATATTTGTTGACAAAATGTATTTTATTAATCATAAAAACTAAAAAATATGTATTTTTTTTTATATAATAGTCATCGTCACATGCATACACGTAGTCGGTAAATGCAAACGTTTAATTTTTACGGGTGTGTATAAATGTAGTTTGAGCTACAGAAACACCGATTGTTATTTGTTTTTAATTTTTACAAAACAAATGGTCTAATGTAAATATTGTATTTTAGGGGTAACAACGATGTAAAAAAAAAGGTTCCGCGGATTGTTAAACCTGAAAAATGCATGAATTAATAGTCAATGGCAGGAAGATCTGCTTATATAGAAATTGCATGTCTATAATGACCAGTACGCCTTACAAAGAAATTAAAAAAAAAAAAAAAAACAACAACTTTCAATCAATGTGCAACTTTAGTTTTCTAAATTATAGCAACAACAATTCTAAAACATAACCAATGATCATACTTTATAAAAAACTTTTCTAGAAGTAACTCGAGAGACAGCGACATAGAGTTGCCCATGCGTGAACACGGGCTTAGGAAGATAAACTCCCACTCGAGATAAAGATTGACCCTGACTTTTATTTATTGTCATTGCAAAACAAAGCGTCAATGGAAATTATATGCGCATGAATTTGAAGGGTAGTCCTGGATCACTCGGAATAAGATTCATCCTGGGAATGAATACCTTGGTATCTGCCCTTTTTCCTGTAATTACGGTAGCATCTATTGTGCTCTTCCCTAGATGTGTAACTGTCAGCCTTGTACCATTACACAGTCCATTGGCCTGATCGATGTTTCTCATCAGCACAACTGGACATCCCACCTTTAGTTTCAACCGGTGATTTGGAATTCCAAAGCTCTTAATACCATTAAGGAATTCCGTTGTGAACCGCTCATTTTGGACATCAGAATTTTCACCCGAGCGACAAACAGAATCAGAGTTTAAATACTCTTTCTCTTCACCTGGAATCAGTGACATCATATATTCGTTAACATGTTCAACTGAATCAAGCGTTGGTGCGAGTATTCCCCTTTCTTGGAAAAATAATCTTCAGGAATTTCTACCTTCATTTAACCATTCTCATCCGAAGCGTTGTTGTCGTCTCCAATTCAGAGTATCCACTTGCCGAAATTTCTTTCTGCTCTGCAGGTACCAAAGATGCACCCAATCTCATATTAACAGTAAGTCTCAACACATTAAAATAAGCACATATCTTTGATGAATTGATTGATGCATCAACAATATCCTGCCTCGTTCCTTTTCGGACAACATGCAATATCTGCCTGATATCACCACCTAAAACTATTGTCATTCCACCAAATGGTTTAAACTCGTTTAGGGGATCATTCTTGGACATGATATCACGCATTGATCGGTCAACTGCCTCAAAACACCATCAGTGCATCAATGGAGCCTCATCCCAAATTATCAACTTTGCAGCACGCATCAGGTCTTCCCTAGGACTATCCTTTTCCATCGTAAGCGATGATGCCTCATAATCTTAATAGGGACTGTCAGCGTCGAGTGTGCGGTTCTTCCTCCTGGTAATAGAAGAGTCATTATACCGCTAGATGCAACATTCAATAACCCCTTAGATCTAACAGCAGCCGACAATGTTTTCATATAAAGGTTTTTCCAATACCACTGTAACCGTATAAGAAAAAGAAACCATCGTCGTCAGAACCAACGGACTCCATGATTTTTTCATGCACATATCTTTATTCATCAATCAGCATCAGTAACGTATCAGCATGTGTCTTTTACAGTTCATCTTTGTTGTAATTTAGCTCATCAACAATAAGCTTGTTTGTGAAAGTTGGCATGTCTGCTGCGTTTGGCCTGGGTATAGATTTGAAGTCAGTAAGCGACTCTCCGTTTTCCTGAAGCAGCATTTCAATTTCAATCAAACAAAGGTTCTTAAAGTCATCGTCACCGATACGCAGATCTGTATATTAAATGTAAAGTAACGAAATTAAAATTAACACCTTTGCATGCATTTGTGTGCACGTTGAAGAGAAAGAAAAAATATTAGCTTTATATGAGAATCCTTTATATTTAAACTTATCATCCTAAAAAATGTAGAAAATGTTGAATGGTATCGTAGAGTTAGTAACTCTTGGTTTTTTTTTTTACTATATCTTAAAAAAAGTACCTTTTAACTACTTAAACTACTCTAATCAGCCTTTACTATATCCTAAAAAACACACCCCTCGAAAACAACCCTGTCATCAAGGTTGGAATGTGCTAAATTTCTTAATGTGTAATAGTCTTCATATGTATCACCCTTATCCCTATTTTTTATTAGTGAAGTACTGTTTTGATTCTCACTTTAATTTGAACTCTTTGGTTCCACCAAGATTTTTTACTCCTAGCTAGGTCCAAAACCTATTAATTCTTCCGGTGTCTCTTTTGCTACTTTTCTAATCTCATATGTCATCTTATTCCATGTATCATTTTCACTTCTATGTAGCTTCACACAACCTTCCTTCAAAATCTTTTGCAGAAAAACACTTTGGTTTTGATCCTTTAAATGTCACCACTTGATCATTGTTTCCCAATCATGGCTTCTCATCTTCGCTCTTATCTTAACCCTTACATCCATAACCAATACTATATATTGGATGGTCAAACTCTCTTCATGTAAAACTTTAAATTCAAACAAATATTTCTGTCATAATTCCTAATAAGAAATAAATCTATTTGAGAACATGAAATCCCACTCTTGTATGTAATAAATTTCCTTTTTATTTTACTAAAGTAAGATTAAAAGACAAAAAAAATATATTTCTGTCATAATTCCTAATAAGAAATAAATCTATTTGAGAACATGAAATCCCACTCTTGTATGTAATAAATTTCCTTTTTATTTTACTAAAGTAAGATTAAAAGACAAAAAAAAAAATCTAGGATGAATTTACCCATTGCATTTATCTCCCCAAGGCTATACCCTCATTCAAGCCTTTAAAACTTATCAAACACTCCTTACATGCCCATTTAGATCCCCTCCTAGAAAAACATTTTCTCCTTGTGGTATATCTTGAATTTAACCTTTCAAATTTTAACTTTAGAATATTCTTCCAAACCTACCTAAGATGGGTAAACACTCATAACATTAAAGATGTCTTATTTCCTTTAAAAAAAATAAAAAATAAAGATGTCTTATTAAACTAAAAATTTGTGGGATACAATCAAATCTCACATCCTCTTTACATCCACAATATCCTTTTTCAATTCCTTATCCACAATAATGCATACATCATTTCTCAATCTAACTTTTCCAGTTTATCAATGCTTATATCTTGAACTATCTAATTCTTTCGCCTTTTCACCTACCCACATAGTTTTTTGCTGGCACATAAAATTAATCTTCATTTTAGTCATAGCATCAACTATTTCCATATATGTGATCTAAAAAAAAAAAAAACTATTTCCATATATGTTCAAATAAGAGTACCTTTATTCCATGTTCTAAAACAGATCATACTCTCTCATTAACTAACTTGATTACCCACACTCGTTTACAAAGATGTGGAGACCCTTGCTTATTTTTTACTGCATTCAGGCATCGATGTATCCATCCTTGCTCATTTAACATTGTATTTGAGCTATACAACGCGTTTCTTCTACGCATTGACCCAGTTTCACACTATTATATACCTGGTCCATGTCATAGAGATTTAAAGTGTTTCAATTAAATTCAAGTGTGTTCAAATTTTAATTAGTAGAATCTAGTCAAAGTCTTGAAATTTTTATAATATAGAATGTAATTTAATTATATATATTTTTAAGATTTGTTTAAAATAAAGTTACGTGTAATTATTTATTGATCAAACCTAATGAAACTTGATTGCATCAGGTAATAGATTATAATGAAAACCGACTCATCCCGTGAACACTGGTAAGCGTGGATGCTGAAGCATGTTGCTTAATTTCTTTTTAAATAGTTATCATCATCCATAATTAAATTTTTTTATACCCATGACGATCACAAACTTATGTTTGCTTAAATTTAATTTTTTTTTATTGAATGATTTTTCTTACAAACGACGAAGGAATTAAATGATTGTATTTCCTATGTTAGTGGTCATTTACTATTGATTGATTTTAATTTCCTCATCAATGAAACTCTCTTCAGTTCATTAAAAAACAATGACATATTGAAAGTGTTCATCCCACTTTTACTTAAAAAAAAAAAGTTATTTTTTAGGACAAAAAACAGGTATATTTTTATTTTATTTTTCAGGAGAAGGAGATGGTTTGCATGGTATAATATGAGTTAGACTACCCGTTGTACTCTCTTTTATTTTGTATTAATTTCCTTAATAAAACTCAAACTTTTTTTTTTTAAACAATTAAAACTCAAACATTTAAATATTCAATTTTCATTCTTTATCTTTTGATAAAATATCTTTTTTAATTATGATTAATGCACATTAGGATTATAGAAATCAATACTTTTTTAATGATTTCAATAAAAAAAAACTACAAAAAAACAATAAAAATCGAAATTACTGTAAATAAAAAACTATAATGATCATTTATAGGTTTGTTTGAAGTCTAATTCGAAATGTTTTTGAGGCAAAATATCATATGATCCAAATATAAAATCAAACACGGTTAACTTTGACTTGGATGAATCTTTTGAAGAAAAAAAAATCCAATCAAATATAATGCACTATAATTTGGATCAATATTTACATATCCAAAATAAAGTAAAAGAAAACACTTTTAATGTTAATAATATAAAGGAACAATAGATTAATAGGTTTGATAAAAAAAATAGATTAAACTAATAAGTATTATTAAAAAAAATTGGAAACCCTTTTCATTTCATTTTATCACAAGTTGATAAAATTTGACACACACACATAAGAGTAGGTTGAAGTATCAAAAAAATAATAATAAAATTAGCAAATAATAGATTAATGTAAT
Organism: Medicago truncatula; assembly: GCF_003473485.1. Lineage (NCBI taxonomy): Eukaryota > Viridiplantae > Streptophyta > Magnoliopsida > Fabales > Fabaceae > Medicago > Medicago truncatula. Next base: position 1,024,565 of record NC_053048.1, on the reverse strand, counting down.
AAATTTGTAAAAGTTTAGTCTAGTGGTAAAAAGACATATCTTAGATATTAAAGACATATCACCAAATTAAATCAACTCTTGATAAAATGAAATTAACTGCTTTTCCAAAAAAGATTAATATAATTATTTTAAAAATGTCTTTAGGTTTAAATTTTTTAAAAAATATCAAAGTATTTTTATTCATAAATATTTCATTTTTTTTTATAAAAAAGTTAGTAAATAAACTAATCAATTTATTCATAAAAAATTAAATACATTCTACATAACAATTATTATTAAAATTTGTCATTAAGGATAATCTTCTCATTAAAGCTAATTATTATTTGAAATCTTATAATAAAATGACTTATTTGAGGACATCATTATTCATTAAGGATAATATTCTCATAAAAATTAATGTTTATTCAAAATATTACAATTTGATGACTTGTTTAGGAAGTTTGTATCACGTTAATATTTTTTTTGGTTACAGAGGGAAATATCGCATTAATATATTTTATTAAATAATTATATTTTTATTATTACTTTGTTACTTGTATTTATTTGATTGGTTGTATATAAATTTTTTTTAAAGAAATATTGGCTGTATATAACTATTAATTATTAGAGTAAATTACACTCCCCTCCCCTCAAAGATGCTTGAATTACACCCCCCTCCCCTCTTAAGTTAGAATATACACTCCCACCCCCTCTTATTCAAAACATATTAGAAAAAAATTCATCCCCCTTCCCTAAGAGAAGCTTGAATTACATCCCACTCCCCTCTTATGTTAAAATCTACACTTTACTCCCTCAATATTCTTTTTTATTATTTCTATTAATCTAGCAAAAAATAATAATTTAACACACTTAAAAAAAATATTATTGCGGGTCTATTTTAATATAATAAAAAATTGAATACATATTTTTTGCTATTTTTTATTCACAATTTCATTAACATGTAGTTTTAAACTCTATTATAAAACATGAAACAACCCAAAACAAAATTAAAATATGTGAAAAATTACTAAAATCATTAAAAAATGATTATTTAAAAGTTAATTTTATACTATAATTTATAAAATCAATAGCAATATATTTAAATTTAATTATCATGACATTTAAACTATAAAGAAATGAATTAATTTTTCTTAAATGGTGATTCAAAATTAATATATATATTATAAGAATATTTATTTATGTTCAAATAGATTAAAGTGTAGTGCATATTTAATTATTAAGGGAGGGGTTTGTAATTCAAGCATCTTATAAGAGAGGGGAGTATAAATTTTAACATAAAAAATATATTGAGGGAGTAAAGTGTATATTTTAACTTAAGAGGGGAGGGGAGTGTAATTCAAGCATCTTTGAGGGGAGGGAGTGTAATTTACTCTAATTATTATGTAAGAGTTCACCTTAGAATTTCTTATGTGAAAAGTGTTACCGAGGGTGTCGATAAAAACTCGTGAAAAAATAATCTAAATTCATGCACATGTATTAATATTCTTGTATTATTCATGTACATGTGATATACAATAAATTAATAATTACAAATCATGAAGAAAAAGGGGCATTCACGACACGCAACACTAAAATTTTCAATATAATATATACAATCTTCAGTTTCTTTGTCATTCTTGTATTTGAAAAAAAAATTAAAGAAATAGTGCACTATTTCTTAATACACTAAATTCAAATGCCTCATTATCAATGTCTTTTGCAATGCTCCATCATATGACTCTTCTTCCTCATAAACGACTTTTTGTGCGTCACAATTTCTAATCACTTTGTCTCCCTGTCTAAACTAAAAAACAATAAAAGATATAAAAATAAAAGCTTTATGTAATCAAAATTAAAAATGAAAACGGCAATATATGTTAATGAGAATAAGAGATTAACATTTTTCAATCACATATAAACCAAAGTTTAAAAACAAAAACAATGAAAATTGAAATTATTATTCAAATAGGAGTCATATAAAATAATAAGAAAATAAGAAAATAAGAAAATAAAGAACAATTGAACAACAAATTTGAGTTTATAGAGACTTTCAGAAAATTTGTGTTGCATTTTCCATGTGATGTAAAAGTTGTGAGTATCATAAACAATATTTATAGGAAAAATCATCATGTAATAACAATAATCACTCGCTTGATTTCATTAACTACTGTTTGTAGCCGAAAATAGAAAATCAATAGATCATAAGGTTTTTTTTTTTTTTTTGTTCGGAGCAAAGAAAGTTACTCAATAGGTTGTTTAGTTTAGAAAATTTTAATATGATTTTAATACCAATAAATTCCAATAACCCGTATTTATTTGGGTCAAATAAAAAAGCTACAAATCAAGAGCAAATAATATCTCTTGCAATGTTTATTCGAGAAAGTTTCAATTTGATTTATAACTAACAATAAATTCCAAAACCTATTTATTTTCGGTCAAACAAAAAGAGGAACACATCTATGATAAACTAAAAAATCAACCTATTTATTTGGGTCAAATAAAAAAGCAGCACATCTATGAGAAAAATATACAATTTGATAGGGTATCAATAGGTCAATGTTACAATAAAATTTTGTATTAGATAAACTATTATTAAATTTATAAAATATAGATTTTACTACATAATAAAATAAAAAATTCACGGATTGGCAAAAAAAAATCAATTTGGTAGGGTATCAATAGGTCAATGTTGCAATAATATTTTGTTTTAGAAAAATTATTATTAAATTTATAGGTTCACAAAAAAAATCATCGATTGGCCGAAAAAATAACCCGTATAACATTATTTTTGTTTTGTTTTGAATAAACACTATTATACGGTATTTTTTGAATAATAAGTGTTTTTTTTTTCTAACATTATTAATAAAAAACAAATATTAAATTTTATATTAAAAGTGTAACTTTTGCAACTTTTAAAAGATTAAATGCACAATTTTTTTTAATTAAATTTTATATTAAAAATATAACTTTTCCATATTTGTTTTGCAATCATTAAAATTAAAAATATTATAATAGCTCACATTATTATTGTGAATATAAAAATGAAACAATTTTACATTTCATTAAATTCTTTCAATATCAATACTTTTAATCAAATCGTATTTTTATTATTTGACATATATCAATGATTTGATCTCTTTGACATTAAAATATTTAAATTTTATTATTTGTTTTATTATAATACCTGAAATTAAATATTTAAATTTAAATTATTTGATTTAAATCCGTATTATTTGAATTCAAAATGTTTGATTTTTAATTTGATATGAAATATTTGAATTAGAATTGAATATGAATTTGAAAAACTTCCTTTTATTCATAAGCATTAAATACAGATTTGTGAGGTTGAATGTGGTGAGAGTATTTGTGAGGATGAATGTGGTGAGAGTATTTGTAAAAACTCATGAAAATGAATAGGTTGAGAGTGCCACATGTCATATGAATAGGTTGAGAAAAACATTTCCATAAAAAGCTATGAAATAGGTCCTAAATTTATATTATATAGATTACACATTTAGTTGGTCATTTAGTCATTATTAAAAGTGTATAATTTCAGTGTTTAAATAATTCAATACCGACCTTAAAAAAATGTACAATAACAGCAACAAAATAAAGATTTCAATTATAGATCTTGGAGATGTCAATTTTCACCCCTATATGAGAATGTTCATGGGATCAGATCCATGCATGATCCATGCATGGGGCCACATGAGCGTGATTTTTTATTCCATGAGTTCATGTTGACAAGAAAGCTTTCCTCAAACGCGTCAACACATTACCCGATAACATTTAATTTGGATGAGATCTCTTTCAATTTTTTTAGGATCTCTTTCAGTTTAACAGATATTTTGAGTTGAAATTAAGTTCTGATAATACAATAGTGTTAAATTTTTTGACGAAGAAGTTTTTTTATTCATTGTCGTTTTATTTGATATTAATCGCTACAGTTACACGCATATGATATTTGATTTAAAAGAAAAAAGAAAAAAAAAAAAAAAACAGTAACACGTTGTAGAGATGGGGATCACACCCTCCATCACGTGGAGTATTCGTCCCCTATAAACCATTTAAAACATAAATTCATGTTTGTATTATAACTTTTTAAAAAAAGTGTATGTGTTATAACTATATTAATAAAAAAAAATTGTATATTTTTATTAAGTTAAAAATTACTGAGTAATCTGGAAAAACTATACACATGTTATTAACATAAATTTAAATTTGAGTTTTTGTTATCTAGTATAATATATTTCATTCCAAATTTATTGAATTTTAGTTTATTATTTACTCTTTTTGATGGACTATGAAGTTCCTGTGGAGATTTGTAAGGATCTACATAGAGAAGGATGAGGGAGAAAATCTCTAAAGTGTATTTGGAGTAGGAGAGTACTTATCGCTCCCGTCCTATTGACATTCTTGCATAACATGTATATGTCTTTTTTATTAGAAAAATAATTTTAAGAAACTTTTTTTTTTTTGAAGAATCAATCGTATATATTAAGGTTTAGGGTTGCTAGCCTTAACAGAGTTAGGAAATCTCTCAAGCGCAAGATGTACTTAGAAAACTCTTAATAATTACAGCCTATCAATGTTACATAAGAAATTAGTTAAACAAAACAAGGGGCTTGACCACCGCGAAGTACATCCGAAAACAAAGTTAACGTTGCTAGCCTTAAGCCACCATAACGAATAGTGCTTTACTTTATCTAACAAGCGAGCTATGGAATTTTCTACATTATTAAATAGTCTATTATTGCGATCATTCCCCATATAGTCCAAGCACAAAGTAGTCAACCTAGCTGCAAAAATGAGCGCCAGCGTGCAAACCGCCCGCCAAATGAGTAAACTGATACAAATGATCTGAGATGCTGTGAGGGTCCGGTCCCGACACACCAAGCCATGCCATAATGAGCCATAAAAGTCGCAAGATAAGAATAAATGCTGAGAAGTCTCCAATTGATCACAACCTGCCAAACAACCCGCCTCACCATTTGTGATAATGCCGCGATCCCGCAAGTTCGACCGTGTAGGCAACTGATGCCGCAATAACCTCCAAGCAAAAATAGAAGCTTTTAGAGGAACTTGTTTATGCCAAATCAAATCCGTCGTGTGATCAACCAGAGATGTGTCGTGAGAGGTTAAAAGCTGGTATGCATCACGAAACATGTAGCCTGCACAAGGATCAAGCTGCCACCTCTCGGAATCTGTAACATTAAACTGCAAAAAACAATGCAAAAGTAATGTGTCACACTCCTCTAACATATCCTCCTCCCAAACCCACAATCGTCTTCTAAAAATTAATCTATCATTAGAGAGAAAAATAAACAAAGATAGCGATGATATATATATATATATATATATATATATATATATATATATATATATATATATATAATATATATAATAGATTGATTTTTTTTTTAATTCATATAATATTGATCTAATATGAAAAGAGTGATAAAGAATATTAAAAGAGTGTAGAAAAATTAAAAATGTTCAAAAATATAATTGATCTTTTTATTAATTTTTCTCGTTATTGCTTTCTAATATATAGGATGGTCATTGAGGCACTTAACCCTCCACTCATACATTCTATAAAACAAGTCAATAGAAGAATTAAAAAACACCACAACGATCGATGTTTGCAATTTTAGAAACAAACTAGTAATAAGTATTTTAGGCCATTATTTAAAAAATAATAATATTTTAGGTCGAGTATTAAAATTACATTTTTGGTGTTTGTATAAATGACGCGTGGACTTAATCAATAAGTTCTCATTTGAAATTTAGGTATAACTTATCTTTAAAAAAACCAGCTTATATAGTGATAATTGTCCTCGCTTCTAAACATTTATCCATACTATCTTTTAACACATTCATTCATGTCTTTGACTATTGAACTCGGTGCATAAATATAAATGGTGGGTGATCTGGTAGCGGAATCTGATAGAAGGTGGTCCAACAGATCTTGAGCCAAACACCCGTACCTTGTTGAAATTTGGGTCTAAATCATCTTTATAAAATCGGCTTATAAGATGAGTAGTGTCTCCTTTTTTTTTTTGGTCTTAGATGAAGTGGTAAACCACTGAAATTAAACTCACATACAACTGTGAAGTCCCGGGTTCGAACCCAGATCATGACGTCCGACCTTGCAAATTCGGCATTTGCTAGTTGAGCTAGGACTTCTAGACAGAAGTGTCTCCTCTTTATAAGTTTTTATCAAGAGTCTTGTCTATCTAATCTAGGACTTGGGTTTTTCCCAATATCTATTTTTATGAGAGCGAGATTGTCTAAGCCTCGTAGCCTCTCCATCATCATCCAGTCAAGTGCGAGATTGTCTAGATTGTCTAGATATATACGAGAGCTGCAATGTTGTGATGTGATTTGGTAAAAAAATACTGATGTGGTATGCTAAAAAGGTAATTCTTTTGGTATACTCTCTTGCTAATAAGGACCTCAAAATCAATGTCGCTGTTGTGTTAAATGAATTAGGTGAACAAAATAAATATGCTATAAGAGTATATTTTTTTTATGTTCTTAACTAAAAATTCGTGGCAGAGATTCTTATGATGTTATAAACATGCTAATAAAATCAGGGAACAAATTTTGACCTGTGGAGTCTATGTATACTTGAAACAAAATTGCAATTTTGTACGTTTATGTTAAAAAAAAATAAAAATCGAGGCTTATTCAAAATGTTATAAAACTTTGTATATCGTGTCTATATATATTTTTTATAGATCTCTTTACAAAAAATTCGATTTATAGGTCAAGATTTACGTTGTTTTTGTTTCTTTAAAAATTCATAATTAATCTGCCAATTGTCGAAAAATTCTAATTTTCTTTGAAAAGTCATATTTTAACATCCTAAATATGTCTTAAAAAAATCATAAAAGTTCAAATTTTTTGTCACTTTTCTTGACTTTATATCTACAATGGAAAATACAAGGACAAAAATAGGAAGAATTTTAAATCACAAGAGTAAAATGTGTTTTTTACATGATCATTTTTTTTCTTTCAAATTTTACGTATATTTCATTGTTATTCTGAACAATTAACATTTTAGACCATGTGACAGCGTCACATAGATAGTCAATGACTACATCGTATTTGTAACACCCTGTTTTCCCAATATTTAAAATTTCTTAAAACATAACATTTATCGGAGTAAACATCAAACAACGGGATATCACATATAACGTAATCCAACAGTTAAATAATAATTTAACCAATATCTCAAACATTTGCAGCGGAAAATCATAATCATAAATCATAAACGTTTTGGCACGCATGCCCAACAAGTATCTCAAAAGAGTTTATCAAGCATAAATTATCATGGCAGTTCACGTAAAAGAATGAAGCATGTTATAGCATTAACCCCATCCCGTTATGTATCAGAGCGACCTAGACGACACAGTGAGGCAAGGCCACTCACAGAAGCAACTGCACACTAAGCACGATCACCTGCAAGTTACCCATACGAAGGGCAACATTTTCAAGCAGAAGGGGTGAGATTTCATAATAAAATAACATTAATCAATGTAATTGCGAATCATAAATTAACATCATAATCATTCCATTATTAACTTTGCATAAATGCTAAACAGTTATCACGTAATCATATATCCAATCATTATAAACAACATAACATAATCAATGAACACTTATCACGTAATCACATATTCATTCATCATCAACAAGGCATCTTAATCATGACAATGTGACAATGCTCCTAGACTCCTTATATGCATGTGGTACCAATCGTCATCATAAGTATTAATATACTTTAATCGTGCGGAGGACAAAGCTCCTATAAAACGTGCGGAGGACAAAGCTCCTAATATTCGTGGTGAGGACTAAGCTCAATGATATGCTATGCATGGACACATATGAACAAAACATCGTAATCACTTATCAACATGCATCCAATAATTTGGAGCTAAACTTCATCATATAATTACGCACTTAGTTAAATAACGGAAGCAGCATAAACAGGTCACATAACAAGATGATATCATTATATCAAAACACATAATTTGTATCATTATCACATCTTCTTATCTTGCATGAATATACAATACAATAGTTCATATTCAATTAATATTAATATAACTTAAACAACTCTACAGTCTGCATTAAACGACATCACTAGGTCTCATTACCAGTTAGGGGTTCACTCTTGATCAACAAGTGCGACACAGATCGCACAAACACATAAACAAGTTCATCCTGGTTGTGCTCGCGAGGCGAGAGTACTTACTCGCCATGGCGAGTACCACTCAACTCCCAAACTAAGGTTGTTCTGGGTTCCCTCTGATCCTACATTCATTCCTAATCAATACTAGGTATGTTCAGGTACTCAAAGGCATACAAGATTCAACTAAAAAGGTCGAAACACGAAATATGACATGCACTCTGCCTAAGCTCGCGAGGCGAGGAAGGATTGCTCGCCATGGCGAGTTGCACCAAACAACTCGCGAGGCGAAGGAAAGGGGCTCGCGTGGCGAGCGATGAAGTTCATCACTCGCGAGGCGAGGATCATCACTCGCCGTGGCGAGCGATGAACAGAAGCACGGGCAGACTAGGGTTTTTCTCAAAAATCCATCACACAACATGGTTCAAAGCCTAATTTTGATTCCAGAATTCATCATAAACATATTCTAAGGTTAAAGGACGGTTCTTTCATCAATCTAACAAGTTTTACCGTTTGATCATCAATTTTTAGGGTTTTAACCTAATTCCAAAACTTCTCTAAATCAATCCTAACTTTGTCAACTAATCATCAGAATTACAGTAAATAACATTATTGAATTATTAGTCTCACCCTTACCTGGTTATGAAGAAATCGCAGCCCTCTCTATGCTCTTCTCCCTTCTAAGCTTTTCTCCCTTTTCCAAAAGTTTTCACGTACAATGAGTTTCTAAAATATTAGGTCTTCTCCTATTTATATCTCTTCCAAATTACTTATCTTATCTCACTTTCACCCCCAAAACTATCTAAAATATCAAAACAGCCCTCAACTAAATATTTTATATTATTTTCAAATCTTTATTTTATTTAACAATAAAATAAATTCTCTAATCTTATCAAATCCTCCAAAACTCATAACTTATCACGTCATCAATCAAATCATCAAAATCACCACAAATCATCAAAACATATCAAAATCATGCATATATTATATAATTATAATATAATTGCCTAAACTCAATTAAATAAACGATTAAACGAAAGTGGGCGTTACAACTCTCCCCCACTTAAAAGATTTTCGTCCTCGAAAATTTACCTTAAGTAAACAACTCTGGATAAGACTCCAGCATCTTACTCTCAAGCTCCCACGTCAAGCTTTCACCAGTCGCTCCCGACCAAACGACTCTCACGAGAGGTATCTCCTTGCCTCTCAACGTCTTCACTTTACGATCATCAATCCTCAACGGTAAAGTTTCTACCGTAAGGTTGTCTCTAACTTGCACATCGTCACTCTGAATTACATGAGATGGATCCGGAACATACTTTCGAAGTTGCGACACATGGAAAACGTTGTGCAAATTCGAAAGATGCGGTGGTAAACCCACTCGGTAAGCCACCGTTCCAACTCTTTCCAATATCTGATACGGACCAATGAACTTCGGGGTCAACTTCTTTGACTTCAAAGCACGTCCTACACCAGTCATAGGAGTGACTCTCAAAAACACGTGGTCTCCTTCCTGAAATTCAAGATCTTTTCTGCGCTTATCATGATAACTCTTTTGTCGACTCTGCGACGCCTTCATTTTCTCTTGGATCATCTGAACTTTCTCAGTAGTTTGCTGAACAATCTCTGGTCCTAAGACCACTCTTTCTCCTGATTCAAACCAACACAATGGAGTTCTGCATCTCCGACCATACAAAGCCTCGAACGGTGCCATTCCAATACTAGAATGATAGCTATTATTATAAGTGAACTCGATCAACGGAAGATGACTATCCCAAGTTCCTCCTTGCTCAAGAACACAAATTCTCAACAAATCCTCTAGCGACTGAATTGTCCTCTCCGACTGACCATCTGTCTGTGGATGATACGCCGAACTCAATCTCAACTTCGAACCCAAAGCCTCTTGCAAACTTTTCCAAAACCTAGAAGTAAATCTTGGATCTCTATCTGATACAATGCTCGAAGGAACACCATGCAGCTTCACAATCTCTTTGATGTAAATCTCTGCCAACTGGGCAACAGGGAAACTAATATTAATAGGTAGGAAATGAGCTGACTTCGTCAACCTATCAACAATAACCCAAATTGCGTCGCTCCCTCTCGGAGTATTCGGCAAACTCGTCACAAAATCCATCGATATACTATCCCATTTCCATTCTGGCACATCTAAAGGTACCATCATCCCAGCGGGTTTCTGATGCTCGACTTTCGACTTCTGACAAACTAAACAGGAATACACAAACTGTGCCACATCTCGTTTCAAACCAGACCACCAGAAAATCTTCCTTAAATCATGATACATCTTCGTAGCTCCCGGATGAATACTCAAGCTACTTCTATGACTCTCTTCAAGAATCATCTTCTTAATCTCTTCATTGTCTGGGATACAAATTCTTCCTCGGAATCTCAACACACCTTGATCATCGATTTTAAAATCACTGTCTTCAGTCTGATCTCTAGCAATCAACAAGTCCACAAACTTTACATCAACTTTCTGTGCTTCCTTGATATTTTTCAGAAATTCACTATCAATCTTCAGCATACCCAGTTTCACGCTCTGAGGTGACCATTCGCAAACCAAACTCATATCTCTGAACTGTTCAAGCAATTCGAACTCTCTGACCATCATGGCGGACATATGCAATGTCTTCATACTCAAGGCATCTGCAACAACATTAGCTTTACCTGGATGATAATTCAAACCAAAGTCATAATCTTTCAACAATTCGAGCCATCTTCGCTGTCTCATATTCAATTCCTTCTGATCGAACAAATACTTCAAACTCTTGTGATCACTAAACACCTCAAATCTCGAACCATACAAGTAATGTCTCCATATCTTCAATACAAAGACTACAGCCGCCAACTCGAGATCATGCGTAGGATAATTCTTCTCATGGATTCTCAACTGTCGTGAAGCATAAGCTACCACTTTACCTTCTTGCATAAGTACACCTCCTAAACCCAACTTGGACGCATCACAATATACCACAAAAGGTTCATCTGACTTCGGCAAAATTAACACTGGAGCAGTCGTCAAACGCTTCTTCAATTCACCGAAACTTTTCTCACAATGGACGTCCCACACAAAAGTTTTACCTTTACAAGTCAACTGCGTTAGCGGAAGAGCTAACTTAGAAAATCCTTCAATAAACCTTCTATAGTAACCAGCTAAACCCAAGAAACTTCTAATTTCCTCAGGGCAGGCGTTGCTCTTGTGGCCTTTCTCACCACAATTGAAGCACACAATCTCTGCAGCATCCTTCTTCTTAGGCCGCCTAACATCGACCATCTTCTGTTTACCTTTGTCAGCGGGGGCACTGTACAGCTTAGGACGACTCTGCTGTCCCTTGCCCCTCCTTTCATTCACTACCTTGTAGTGAGCCTTGGTATCCTCCTCATAGATCCTGCAGCTGTTAACCAAATCCTGAAAAACTCTCAGCTGTTGGTATCCAATCGCCCGCTTGATGTCGGGCCTCAGACCATTCTCGAACTTGATGCATCTCGAGAACTCAGCATTCTCAGCAGTATAGTGCGGATAGAACTTAGACAGCTCCACGAACTTGGCAGCATACTCTGTCACGGACATATTTCCTTGCTTCAGCTCAAGGAACTCGATCTCCTTCTTCCCGCGAACATCTTCCGGAAAGTATCTTCTCAGGAACTCTCTCCTGAAAACAGCCCAAGTCACAACAGCTCCCTCCTGCCCAAGGGTAGGCAGAAGAGCAACCCACCAGTCATCAGCTTCCTCGGCCAGCTGATGAGTACCAAACCGCACTTTCTGATCCTCCGTGCACTGCATAACCCGGAAAATCCTCTCAATCTCCTTAAGCCACGTCTGGGCTCCATCAGGGTCATAACGTCCTATGAAAGTCGGAGGGTTCTTCTTCATGAACGTCTCCAACATCCTAGCTTCAGCATTCGCACCGGCATTCACGTTAGGTTGTTGTCCCACAGCTTGGGCAACAGCTTGTAGAGCAACAGCTAACGCAGCATCGTTTCTTCCAGCCATTCCGAGATTCTACAAAAGTAGCAACAACAACATAAGATAGTAATATAAATATTACTACGACTCGACACGACTCTCTAATTGACCGGAGGGACCGACCTGCTCTGATACCAATTGTAACACCCCGTTTTCCCAATATTTAAAATTTCTTAAAACATAACATTTATCAGAGTAAACATCAAACAACGGGATATCACATATAACGTAATCCAACAGTTAAATAATAATTTAAGCAATATCTCAAACATTTGCAGCGGAAAATCATAATCATAAATCATAAACGTTTTGGCACGCAGGCCCAACAAGTATCTCAAAAGAGTTTATCAAGCATAAATTATCATGGCAGTTCACGTAAAAGAATGAAGCATGTTATAGCATTAACCCCATCCCGTTACGTATCAGAGCGACCTAGACGACACAGTGAGGCAAGGCCACTCACAGAAGCAACTGCACACTAAGCACGATCACCTGCAAGTTACCCATACGAAGGGCAACATTTTCAAGCAGAAGGGGTGAGATTTCATAATAAAATAACATTAATCAATGTAATTGTGATTCATAAATTAACATCATAATCATTCCATTATTAACTTTGCATAAATGCTAAACAGTTATCACGTAATCATATATCCAATCATTATAAACAACATAACATAATCAATGAACACTTATCACGTAATCACATATTCATTCATCATCAACAAGGCATCTTAATCATGACAATGTGACAATGCTCCTAGACTCCTTATATGCATGTGGTACCAATCGTCATCATAAGTATTAATATACTTTAATCGTGCGGAGGACAAAGCTCCTATAAAACGTGCGGAGGACAAAGCTCCTAATATTCGTGGTGAGGACTAAGCTCAATGATATGCTATGCATGGACACATATGAACAAAACATCGTAATCACTTATCAACATGCATCCAATAATTTGGAGCTAAACTTCATCATATAATTATGCACTTAGTTAAATAACGGAAGCAGCATAAACAGGTCACATAACAAGATGATATCATTATATCAAAGCACATAATTTGTATCATTATCACATCTTCTTATCTTGCATGAATATACAATACAATAGTTCATATTCAATTAATATTAATATAACTTAAACAACTCTACAGTCTGCATTAAACGACATCACTAGGTCTCATTACCAGTTAGGGGTTCACTCTTGATCAACAAGTGCGACACAGATCGCACAAACACATAAACAAGTTCATCCTGGTTGTGCTCGCGAGGCGAGAGTACTTACTCGCCATGGCGAGTACCACTCAACTCCCAAACTAAGGTTGTTCTGGGTTCCCTCTGATCCTACATTCATTCCTTATCAATACTAGGTATGTTCAGTGTTATACCCTGTTTTTGGACCTAAAAATACTGGGCCCAATTTCATTTCAAACTTTGTCAAATGTCAAATTTCAACTGCACAGTTCAATTTGTCTCTGCTACGCAGTGTTTTCAATCACATTTTTACCTATGTTTTTCTTGCATAAAACCTTTCAAAATGTCTTTACTTGTCTTGTAAGTCATTCAAAAGTGTCTGTGAATCATTACATTGCTTTTTCTACAGTTTATTCCAAAATTTGCAAAAGGTCATACAGAAGGGTATTTTGGTCATTTCCTGCAGTGGGACCCATTTTCATCCTTGTGACTGTCTCTGAGTCTTTTCAGATTGATTTTTAACATTTCATCAGTAAACCTTGTTAAATTCATTTCAAACTTGCATCTGAGTCAGTGTCAAGTCAATTTGAGTTGGTTTAGGTCATTTTTAGCCCTAGGGGCATTTTGGTCATTTCACATGAAATTTTGGCATGGGGAGGTTACTTTGAAGTACCTCATTTAGGCCATTGGTTCGTTTTAGTCCGTTTTGTCAGTTTTATTTGTTGTTTCACTTTACGTTTGGTCAAATTACGTTTTTTATTCAAATTTTATTTTATTGCATTTTGGTCCCTCAATTGAGGTCCCAAAATTGCATTTTGTCCAAACTTTTTATTTCATTTCAAGTTTTTTTTAATTTTGCAGTTTAGTCCTCAATTTCTCTGCTTTTGCAGAAAGGTCCAAATTTCTTTTTTTCTTTCAAAACCGTGCCATTTTTCTTTCTTTCTCCAAGTCCAGATGTCAGCTTCCTATTGGTTCCAATGCACACATGGCAGCTTATAAAAGGGAAACAGTGTCAGCTTTTTTAAGGGGATCCATTGATCACACGCCACTTCACCAAAACAGATTCAATTTTTCTCTTTCTTGTCAGTTAGATCAAACCAAGAAAATCACAGAGAAATCACCAAGAACACAAGAACCCTAAGATTTCCAGAACCAAATTCATACACAAATTCATTGATTTTCACATCAATCCTCAGAGATTCGTGTGAATCTTCATCACCGGATTGAAGATTTCCCCTACAATTCAAAGTGCGAGCTCACATCGAAGCAAGCTCAAGCACTGATCATAGGGATTTTTTTCACGCAGATTCAAAAAACGTTGAAGCAAGCTCAAGCACGTAATCACAGAGAAGCAGAGAAAGAATCAGAGAAGATGAAGATGAACCGGTAAACCGATTTATTTTCGGTCCAAAAGCAAGCAAAATCATCAAAACCGTCAAGAACATTCAAGTTTTTTCCAAATATTTTCCTCCATTAAAAGTTTCAACCAAAACTTCAGGTAAAACTCATTTTCTTCTCTTAGAAAGTATTAATCACGGTTTAAACCTGTAAAAAAGAATCACGCAAGCAGCAGATCTAAAAATTCCAGAATTCAAAGATAAGACTGTAACCGTAAACACGAAACCTAGATCCATAAGGATCTAGGTGTTGAAAGTGAGAACCAGCACTAGAGAGGCAATAAACGACGAAACGATGTAGATCCGTAAAGATCTAAACGTTTTTCTTTCAAAAAAAGATCAAAAATCAGTTTCAAAACCGTACGAAGTTTTTTCCCGATCTACGTCGTTTCAAGATTCATTTGTAAAAACCAGTGCCAAAATCATACTTAGAATAGGAAGACGAATCGTTTGATGTAGAAACTTTGAAGTTCTGGAAAGTTAGGTCACCGGAGGTGCTTAGGCGCGCCGGAGAAGATGAAGCTTCCGGCGGACCTTCAAGGTCTCCGCCGTGGCTTCATCCTCACCGGCGGTGAGGGTTTAGAGAGAGATGAGAGAGATGAGAGAAGAGAGAAGAGTTAGAGAGAGAAAGGATTTGCAGAAATGAAATAAACCGGCACTCTTCTGTTTAAATAAGCTAGTGAACCAGACCGGTCCAAGACCGGTCCAATCCTGTTGATTCCAGGCCGTTTGATCTAGGGTTTCAGGATCCTGGATCAATCCTGTGGCTCCTGTGAATCCGGTTCTTTAGGGTTTTGGGTTGGGCCTTTGGTTTCTTTGGATCTTTACGTTTTGCCATTCCTGTGCTATTCACACCCCTGTTTTTTGCTACCTGCACCTATGTCTTGATTAAAATTGTGACAAAATTCCTAGAAAAATTCATACATGTTTCTTGATATTTTCTTAGTGTTTTTATGACATTTTTGCACATTAAGGATCTATGAAATTTTTGTATAATTAATTCATAGCATTTTAATTCTTTTTGAATTACTTGTTATGGATTCTTCTTCACACATTTGTCCTTGATGTGAGAATATGTAATAAAAGCTACTTAATGTGTTAATATGAGAGATTTGTGCTTATAATTTCATGTTGATTTGCTGTTTTGATTTGGTTCATAAGTTCTTGATTTTATGAACAATATATGCCTATTTTGAAAGATATAAAATGCCAAGTTTATTCTAGAAAATATGGCATGAAACCATGCTTGCATGTTTCCAATAATTCCATGCTATAACTTGAGGTAAAGAAAACTCTTTCAAAATTTGTTAAAGCATGAGAATTAGAGGCCAAGAATGCTTTAGGTTTCATACCTAAGTTTTTAGGGTTTAATGTCATTTTGTTAACTTTTTGTGCCATCTTGCATGCTTTTATTTCTTAGTACTTGTTATGTTTTTCTTTTCACTAACAAGTTTATTTCCATGTTTCATGCATCTCATTTAGCATTCCCTCCACCTTCTTTAGCCTAGCATTTATTTTTGCAAGTTTTAATACGTTTTAGAGATGTAATTTGTCATCATTATTTTGTAGCTTGGCAAAGGGGCCATAGAATGTATTTAGGCAATTTTTGTAATATGGACTATGGACACTATGACGCACCGACACGCACACACTCACCTTAGATGTATGCATAGGATTGTATGGTTAGATAAGCGTTTAGGTTTTAAACCCTTAGAGAAAATCCATCTTTTTCCAAAAAAAAAAAACAATTGAACTTCACTTCAAAAATTTTCATAATAAATATGAAGTCAACACTTCATTTTTTTTTTTCCTTTCTTTTTCTTAAGAAAAATTCAATTCATCTTAATCATTTAGACTTTCTTTTTAATCACTAATCAAACCTCACTTTTTTTTGCTAAATCTAATGCCCTTGAGGCCTCTCATCCCTATTCTTCAAAACCTCTTTTCAAACTTAAAATCGACCAACAAAAACAAAAAAACATTTTTGAGTAAGAACTACGAACGGTTTTGATCCCTTAAAAGGGTACGTAGGCAATGAGTCAAAACTCATCCAAGCCGAAATAAAAAATCAAAATTCTACTTCTTCTCACCCCCATTCTTAACTAATCATACCTTCCTTTTTACAAATAAGCAATAAAACTAAAACGTAGAAATAAACTTAGGAAAGCGGTTCTTATGGAATACCATAATCGCTCCGGGTGCCTAACACCTTCCCGTAGCGAAAACGACCCCCGAATCTAGAACTTTTTAAGGGTTTTTTCTCCTTTTACCCTTCCCAAGAAAAAAGAGAGATATCAACGGTCGAAAGGTTCAAGTCCAATTAATGGCTTGGCACCCAAAAACCATGATAACATTCAGGTACTCAAAGGCATACAAGATTCAACTAAAAAGGTCGAAACACGAAATATGACATGCACTCTGCCTAAGCTCGCGAGGCGAGGAAAGATTGCTCGCCATGGCGAGTTGCACCAAACAACTCGCGAGGCGAAGGAAAGGGGCTCGCGTGGCGAGCGATGAAGTTCATCACTCGCGAGGCGAGGATCATCACTCGCCGTGGCGAGCGATGAACAGAAGCACGGGCAGACTAGGGTTTTTCTCAAAAATCCATCACACAACATGGTTCAAAGCCTAATTTTGATTCCAGAATTCATCCTAAACATATTCTAAGGTTAAAGGACGGTTCTTTCATCAATCTAACAAGTTTTACCGTTTGATCATCAATTTTTAGGGTTTTAACCTAATTCCAAAACTTCTCTAAATCAATCCTAACTTTGTCAACTAATCATCAGAATTACAGTAAATAACATTATTGAATTATTAGTCTCACCCTTACCTGGTTATGAAGAAATCGCAACCCTCTCTATGCTCTTCTCCCTTCTAAGCTTTTCTCCCTTTTCCAAAAGTTTTCACGTACAATGAGTTTCTAAAATATTAGGTCTTCTCCTATTTATATCTCTTCCAAATTACTTATCTTATCTCACTTTCACCCCCAAAACTATCTAAAATATCAAAACAGCCCTCAACTAAATAGTTTATATTATTTTCAAATCTTTATTTTATTTAACAATAAAATAAATTCTCTAATCTTATCAAATCCTCCAAAAACTCATAACTTATCACGTCATCAATCAAATCATCAAAATCACCACAAATCATCAAAACATATCAAAATCATGCATATATTATATAATTATAATATAATTGCCTAAACTCAATTAAATAAACGATTAAACGAAAGTGGGCGTTACAGTATTGACTAACGAAAAGGACAAGCCGACACACTTTTAATAATCGTAAAGGAGTTATTTAAAAAAAAAAAAATCAAAGGAGTAGTTGATTTTTCTCTAATTTAATTAAAGGGTATTACAAGAATTTACAATTTCTCCCTAAAAAAAAGAATTTATAATTTCAAAGTTTTAATTTTTTGCTATTTACTAGTATTTATATACTTTTTTTGAGAGACTAATATCGTATTTGTATGTACATTTTATTTTGAATATGTTATTACATCATGTAACTTAATTTATAGTTTAATTAAGGGTTAAATATGTTTTTGGTCCCTACATTTTGCGCGATTTTGAGAATAGTCCCTACATTTCAATGAATGTTTTTAAAATCCCTACATTTTTTCTCCGTTAGTGCAATTGGTCCCTGCCATCAGTGCCATGTTGATGAAACACAGGCCATCATAACAAGTTCAACCCCACCCCACCAAATGTCCACCACAACACCTTCCACACCCGCAACAACAAGCGCTTTCAACGATAACATCATCGCTTTCGGCCTCCAAATCTTCCCCTCTAAATCAACATATTTCACCGGAAGTGTGACGAACACCGGCGATCCGCATCTACGAAGCTGCGGAGAAAGATCGTGGTGAAGTTCTCCGCCGTTTTCCGGCGAGATTGAACCGCCAACATTGGCATCACGTTAGAAATTTGACAACAGGGACTATTTACACTAACTCAGGAAAAATGTAGGGATTTTAAAAACATTTATTGAAATGTAAGGACTAATTCTCAAAATCGTGCAAAACGTAGGGACCAAAAACATATTTAACCCTTTAATTAATTACTATATTAAAAGAGTATAGTCAACCAAAACGGTCTTTGTATGAATATAATAGCAGATCGTTATCGTAAAATCTTCAACGCTGAAAAATCAATAACATAATGGCGGGGTGGTGGTGGAAAACAGCGGTGTTAATAGCAATCTCCGCCTTACTACTCCGATCATACGGCGGAGAAGCAATCGGAATTGGATTTGATAAAGAATCGTTTATGAAATGGATGAGAGATTTATCTGATAAACTTGGAGTTTGGGCGATTCCACTTTACATCGCTATTCATACAATTTCAATTGCTCTTTGTTTACCTTCTGCTATTTTCCTTGAAACTGCTGCTTCTCTTCTCTTTGGTTGGTTTGCTTCTGTTCTTTGTGTTTTCTCTGCTAAGATCCTCGCTGCTTCCTTATCTTTCTCCATTGGCAGGTAATGGATTTTTCTGATCTCATGTTATTTTATTGTTAGAGATGTTTGAGCTATAAAGCACTGACACGGACACAGACACTGACATGTCGACACAGATAAAAAATGTGAAAAAGAAATGAATTAATTGATCGTCAATCATGTGTGACACGCCTTCCATTAGAAATGTCGGTGCTAGTTCTAGATTTGTTAGAAACTTAGAATTAGTTGAATAATATTGGTTAAGATAGTTGTGATTAGTTCTAGACTCTATTTGGTAAAAAAATAAAATAACTGATAACTGATAAGCTAGCTTATAATGGATGGCTTATAAGCTAACTTAACTATTTGATAAAATTAACGGTTGAAGTAGCTTATAAATATGAAATGACATAAAAAATGTGCATTTAATTAGTATTTATTTTTTTCAATTAGGATTGCAGGGGTAAAATGGAGATAAAAAGTGATAAACTATAAACTACTTGAATTAACTTATCAGAAACTTCTATATGCTCATGAAAATAAGTTATAAGCTCGTGTAAAAATGTCAGTTATCAAATGAGTCTTGTTCAATCATACAAGCTTATATGCTATAAGCCATAAGGTCAATTTTATGTCTTACTAAATAGACATCTAGTTGATTATATTATTAAATGTGTGTTTGGTTTTGATGTGTGAAAATTGATATTGAATGAATTGATTTCGGTTAAACGTGAAGTGATTTATGTTTGGATGTATTTGTGCAAGTGGGTTGAAGATTAAATTTGAGTTAAATATCGCATTTAGAGTCAAAAGCTACAAATATTAGGTTTAAGTTTAATCAATTATGGAGGCAGAATCAATTCTATTGGAGAACATGCAAATATGTCAAAATCAACTCTACACCTCTAGAATCAATTTTTCGTTTTTTCAAAAGTGGAACCAAACATACACTAAATTTATTGTATTTATTTATCATTTCAACTCTTGTGATAATGTGAATTTTTTGTCGATGAAGAAAAGGAATAATAGGTGTGAATTAGTTTAATGAGAACCTAGTATTTTGTAGTTATTTGTTGTGTTGTGGTTATGAAGTGAGCTTATGATATGATAAACTCTAATTGGATACTGGAGTGAAACTAACTTGTGCTGATTGTGTATAAAGAATGAACCCTTTGATGATACCTAGTGTTTTAGTGTCAATTTGTCTTAGTTATCAAATCAACTATTAATTTATTAAATTGTTTTAGGAAGTTAGGATAAATTGATTTAGGGGTGTTTGGTAAATGGTTTAATTGATAACTAACTTAGCTCATAAATTAAATAAGCTAATTGGGTTTGGATATGTTCTTATTGTTTGTTTTCACATTAAAAAAAAGGAAAGATTGTATAACTGCTTCTAAAGACAGAGATCTGTATGCTTGTGATCTGTTGACAGTGTAAAACAGTTTGTGCTCAAGTGTATTATATTAAAATTAAACTCAATTAGTTTTATAGTGATGTCCAATGAGGTTCTAGTATTTTGTAGTTTTTTTAAATTTTGGTTATATATAAAGTGAGCTTTCGATAATGATGACTTCCAATTGGATGTTGAGTTAAAAATAATTTGTGCTGATATTGAATTCTCATTGAACTCTTTGATGATACCTAGCATTTTAGTTGTTAGTTTGTCTTAATTAAAGTAATAATTAATTCATTATATTTTTAACTCTTGTGAGTTGTGATGAATGATGATGTGAATTTGATGATGAAAAAAGCAACAATCAGTGTAAATTAGTTGGTTTTACACTGATGTTCAATGGGAATATAGTTTTGTAGTTGTTTTTTACAATTTGTTGTTATAAAGTGAGTTTATGATATGATGAAAACTGATTTATAGTGAGAGTGCATTTTCATTGAACTCTTTGATGATACCTAGAGTTTTATTTGATAGTTTTGTCTTGGTCAAATCAATAATTAATTCATTAAATTGTTATAGGAAGTTAGGATTTAGCAGGTTTAGGGGTGTTTGGCAAACAGTTTAATTGATAATTAACCAAACTCTTTAACTTAATAAACTATTTGTGTTTGGATGCGTTCTTAATGTTTATTTTCACATTAAAAAAATAAAAAGAATTTGAGGTGGATTAGAGTTTTAATAGTGTTAGAACAGCAAAGCTGGCTCTAAAGTAAATTGATAAATAAACACATAAGAACACAACGATTGAGTACAGAGTTAACCAATTATGCTTACGTCTTCGGCAATAGATTGGCTACTGTAGTGTACTATTATGTAATGCTTGGGTTACACAGTACAAGTTGCGTTTAAATACTGCAGTTCAAATTACAAGTTTACCGCTGAACCGTCTGCCTACTTTTAGCTCCACTTGCTCCGCTCTAGGGTTTGACCTATTATTAATATTAATGACTATGAGTTATACTCAACTAAGTGATGGATGGAGAGTAAGCTTTATATAAGCTGTATCCATATTCTATATGAGAGAGCTTACTAAAATAAATTGAAAAATTGTTTTGTAAGTTTTTTCAAACAGTTGCATACATGTTTATATCATTAAGTAAGTCTAAAAAGTTCTTTTGTACATCGATTTATAGGCCGTCAGAAATTTTGTGATTTCTTTGTTGGAATCAAACTTGAAGCTTATATTAAAAGCAGGGTTTTTAATCTACTGCTGTAGTTTTCAACTTTTTTAATTTTCATTTCAAATTTTCAAGTTATTTCTTTGTAATCAAATGTTTGGTTGGAATAATTTGAGATGAAAGTTACTGGCTTCTCCTGTACCAGAGGAAGCAGAGGGAATAAGAAATTTTCTTCTGTTGTGAGTCACCAATCTTGTCTATCATGATAACTCATACAAACAGAATTGGAATTTTGATTATTGTCTCTGTGAAAGGACTGATGGGAACATTAGGTTTTTAGTATATTTGTTTTTTTTTTTGTTGATGTTAGACTATGGAACCTTTTTCTGTGCAAATATTCTATGGTAATGAAGGGTGCTGGTTTGCTGACTTTTGTGCTTATTTTTGTTTTGTATACAGAAGTTATATTCTTTCTTTGGTCTTTCTTTTCTGGTTACTTTTTTACTTTGCATCTCAATAACACTTTTTCTTGTCTGTAAATGAGTTAAAAATTGATAAAATAGGAATTTGTAAAGTTTTGCATCTTCATGTTACGGAATAATTAATGCTTTTCTTGCACACAGTTGATTTCATAAATAAACATGTTTAAATTTAGGAACTGTTAATCAAATATCTGATGTTGACTGCTTTGTTTTGTTCAAATTTGATTTTTGTAATAATGTTCAATTTGCCTTAAAATTTTGTTGAAAACTTTGATAAGTTGGTTGAAGGTCAAATGTCAAAAATCAAAGTCGTTATTGCTGATATTACACTTAAACCATTGCGTATTCTTTTTGGCTTTGACTCCTGTGATTTTTTATTTTAGAAGGACAAAGAAATGATCTCAATTGTTGATTAAAAAAAAAAAACTATTTATGTTACATGCTCATGCATTACAAATCTACTAAAAATAATAATGTATTCACTTGGTTTCTCATCAATAGTTGGGATTTATTACATGAGTTACTTTAAAAGAACTAAATAAGTTTCCTCAACTTATTTAGCTCTACCGAATTTAGCATTGGAAAAGGGATAAATTATATATTGTCTGATTCAAGTTGGCCTTTATACATGTTGAGTCCATGCCCTTTATAGCTTTACTGGAATAGAAAGAAATTCAAGAAAAGCCATTGTCATGTTAAGTTATTGCTTCTTTGACTTTACTTTGGACAACTGAAACAAACTGTCATTGTATGAAATATAAGTGGTAGTTTATAGGATGAATGAATGAGGCAGTTGTGTGAAGACTATTCTAGCTTAACATGTCTAGTCTAATAGTAACAATATGTAGCACTGACACTTCACATTAAAGGCATGTCGGACACCAACACATATTATTACATCCAATTTATCCTGTAGCACCAACACTTCACATTTAAGGCATGTCGGACACTGACACATATTATTACATACAATTTATCCATTTTCTCAAATATTTATCAGTGTCGTGTCTGGACCTGTGACAGTGCTTTACAAGTAACAACTAACAAGGACAACCATATGTTAATAATATATTGTCCATTAGATGTTCTATATGTAATTCATCCTCTTTTTATCTTTCCGATCTGATCTAAATTTATGTCATTTTGGGTTCTTCAGGTTAGTATTCAGGAATTCAACCTCGGCAATGGACTGGGCTAGAAGGAACAAATATTTTAAAATCCTTGCGAATGGAGTTGAGCGAGATGGCTGGAAGTTTGTTCTTCTTGCTCGGTTCTCGCCTGTGCCATCCTATATCATTAACTATACCTTAGCTGCTACCGAAGTTAGGTTCTTTTTGGATTTTCTTCTTCCTACCATTGTCGGATGCATCCCCATGATCTTACAGAATACATCTATAGGAAGTCTTGCCGGTGCAGCTGTTGCCACAGCCTCTGGCTCTAAAAAATCTCAATTTTGGTCTTACTTTTTCCCCATCGTTGGTATTTTATCTAGTGTACTTATTTCTTTGAGAATTAAAAAGTATTCGTCCCAAATTTCAGTACCAGAAATTTCTTCCGACAAAGATAACACTGTCGAGTCAAAACAACAAAAATAAAATTACCTAGTAGCGAAGAGGCTGTATGTTTTAATGTTAGTAAACTGGTGCATGGTTAGTGCTCATTAACCGTCCTTCAGTTTACTGATCGAACTCTCTGTTTGGGACAATACTGAAGAGACTCTAATTTTGTATAACTGTCAATTTTGTTGTTGTTAGTATATTTGTTTTTTTTTTTGTTGATGTTAGACTATGGAACCTTTTTCTGTGCAAATATTCTATGGTAATGAAGGGTGCTGGTTTGCTGACTTTTGTGCTTATTTTTGTTTTGTATACAGAAGTTATATTCTTTCTTTGGTCTTTCTTTTCTGGTTACTTTTTTACTTTGCATCTCAATAACACTTTTTCTTGTCTGTAAATGAGTTAAAAATTGATAAAATAGGAATTTGTAAAGTTTTGCATCTTCATGTTACGGAATAATTAATGCTTTTCTTGCACACAGTTGATTTCATAAATAAACATGTTTAAATTTAGGAACTGTTAATCAAATATCTGATGTTGACTGCTTTGTTTTGTTCAAATTTGATTTTTGTAATAATGTTCAATTTGCCTTAAAATTTTGTTGAAAACTTTGATAAGTTGGTTGAAGGTCAAATGTCAAAAATCAAAGTCGTTATTGCTGATATTACACTTAAACCATTGCGTATTCTTTTTGGCTTTGACTCCTGTGATTTTTTATTTTAGAAGGACAAAGAAATGATCTCAATTGTTGATTAAAAAAAAAAAACTATTTATGTTACATGCTCATGCATTACAAATCTACTAAAAATAATAATGTATTCACTTGGTTTCTCATCAATAGTTGGGATTTATTACATGAGTTACTTTAAAAGAACTAAATAAGTTTCCTCAACTTATTTAGCTCTACCGAATTTAGCATTGGAAAAGGGATAAATTATATATTGTCTGATTCAAGTTGGCCTTTATACATGTTGAGTCCATGCCCTTTATAGCTTTACTGGAATAGAAAGAAATTCAAGAAAAGCCATTGTCATGTTAAGTTATTGCTTCTTTGACTTTACTTTGGACAACTGAAACAAACTGTCATTGTATGAAATATAAGTGGTAGTTTATAGGATGAATGAATGAGGCAGTTGTGTGAAGACTATTCTAGCTTAACATGTCTAGTCTAATAGTAACAATATGTAGCACTGACACTTCACATTAAAGGCATGTCGGACACCAACACATATTATTACATCCAATTTATCCTGTAGCACCAACACTTCACATTTAAGGCATGTCGGACACTGACACATATTATTACATACAATTTATCCATTTTCTCAAATATTTATCAGTGTCGTGTCTGGATCTGTGACAGTGCTTTACAAGTAACAACTAACAAGGACAACCATATGTTAATAATATATTGTCCATTAGATGTTCTATATGTAATTCATCCTCTTTTTATCTTTCCGATCTGATCTAAATTTATGTCATTTTGGGTTCTTCAGGTTAGTATTCAGGAATTCAACCTCGGCAATGGACTGGGCTAGAAGGAACAAATATTTTAAAATCCTTGCGAATGGAGTTGAGCGAGATGGCTGGAAGTTTGTTCTTCTTGCTCGGTTCTCGCCTGTGCCATCCTATATCATTAACTATACCTTAGCTGCTACCGAAGTTAGGTTCTTTTTGGATTTTCTTCTTCCTACCATTGTCGGATGCATCCCCATGATCTTACAGAATACATCTATAGGAAGTCTTGCCGGTGCAGCTGTTGCCACAGCCTCTGGCTCTAAAAAATCTCAATTTTGGTCTTACTTTTTCCCCATCGTTGGTATTTTATCTAGTGTACTTATTTCTTTGAGAATTAAAAAGTATTCGTCCCAAATTTCAGTACCAGAAATTTCTTCCGACAAAGATAACACTGTCGAGTCAAAACAACAAAAATAAAATTACCTAGTAGCGAAGAGGCTGTATGTTTTAATGTTAGTAAACTGGTGCATGGTTAGTGCTCATTAACCGTCCTTCAGTTTACTGATCGAACTCTCTGTTTGGGACAATACTGAAGAGACTCTAATTTTGTATAACTGTCAATTTTGTTGTTGTTAGTATTAACATTTACGTGACTTTTATTTTTAAGAATGTTTTGTAACTTCTGTTATGACTTGATCTTCATTTAATCTGGTAGTTGAACTTCACTTTGGTTATGTGTGGACTTTGGTTGGGATTTTTCTGATGAAGCCTTTCTTTTCTTTACGTAGGGTAGTGAGTGGTCCCACGCAAAAACTTCACTTAAATGCAGCTTAGTGGTTGGTGTAGACACCAACCTTTTTCCGACTAAAACTCAGATCTAAGATCTAGCAGTAGATTGAATACACATCATTTTGTGATTGGAAGGAATGTGTTATCCTTACGCTATTTTAGTATTACTAAATGTTAGAATTCTAGTACTAAAAAAAGTAGTAAAATATATATATATTTTGGGTACAAATTACAATTGTGAAAGTAGTTCTAACACCCAATTCTCGGTTTTCACCCCTTTATACAAATCAGATTGTTCGCATTCAAGTTTTTCACGCGACCATGGTAATTCGATCAAGATCAAACAATCTTGATTTTAATAGATATTTAGATTTTTTTTCAAATCTGAATGTGTCAAAATCTGATTGGAGCTGTCATGGTCCCACTTTATGTACTACCAGGTTTTTTTGTTTTTAACAACAGTACCACCAAGTTGCTTCATATCTGTGTACCTGCGAAGTGGTGCATCTAACATCATCTATTTGATTTATTTTCTCCCACATGTGATGCATTTTTTGGGTTACTACTAGGAAAGTTTGACTTCCTAACTTTCATCAAGTTATCTTAATTATTTGAAAAGGTATAATGGTCATTAAGATACATGCTTAAATATATATTTACAATAGTTATTTCAATTTTTTTAGTTTCTGTATTAACTTTTCAGTCCAATAATTACAGAATTATGTTTTTAGTCCTAATAAGGGACAAAGAGTAACTAGTTTAGATAACTTGTAGAGAATAACAAATTGGTACAAAGACTAGTTGTAAAGTTTATAACGACTTAAAAAATATGCTAGTTAACCTAAAATATAAGATGTTTATTTAATAACATTTGGTTTTTATTAATTGATGCGACAATAGAAGTCACCCACCACCAGCACCAATGTCATAAATTAGTAAATTGTACACTGCCACCCTGCAGTAAATTAATGCCTTCTACAAGCAAATCTATTGACTAATGATATTTGAAGAACTGAACGCTGACAATTTTTAGAGAAATTAAATTTGTTTTTGTAACAAAGTAATAGAGATTAGAGTGAATGGCGTACGTAAATGGAACACAACAAGTGGCAGCATTTCCATTTAGAGGACTTTTTTCCTTGTCACATTTGGCTTTATTTAAGTT
This sequence comes from Medicago truncatula, assembly GCF_003473485.1. Taxonomy (NCBI): domain Eukaryota; kingdom Viridiplantae; phylum Streptophyta; class Magnoliopsida; order Fabales; family Fabaceae; genus Medicago; species Medicago truncatula. Next base: position 997,342 of record NC_053048.1, on the reverse strand, counting down.
TGAACTTTGAAGGGCATTGAAGGAATAGGACACTACTACTAGTGCTATATCCCAATATTATTGAGAAAAAGTGCAGATATGTGTGGGCTAGAGATGAATTTGAGTTTTGTTAAATTAATGCACCGCCACACTAGTTGTTGTTGACTCAAAAAATGGGCGTGGTGGAATGCGTGTGCATTACACAATTGTGAAATGTTTTGCAGATATTTACACCTTTATTTAACATCGTGATAGGGAAATAAATAGATATTGAGAGATATAGTTACTATCATTAATAGAAATATTCTGAGTTTTCTTTTATTCTTTCTATGGATGTCATGTTTCATAACAATCGAAAAAAATTATGTAATAGATATGATTGATAGTTGATGCGATGGAAAGAGATACAACGAGAAAATAAACCATTGAATTATTATTAAAAAATAAAGAGCATCTATGTCTTATTGTTAGATCATACACATCGAGATGATCTTTACTCTTTAAAACTTGATATCATACAAGTCATTTATAGACATGTGATTCATTTAAATATTCAAAAATAGATGTTTTTATTGTGAATATTTTTATAAGACACAAAACACACATGGTAAGAGAGATAGAAGGTGTGTTAACTATTTACCAGACAACTTACTATAACTTTGAAAAAATAAAAATAAATTTATAATCTGTACATTAGGTGGAGTTCAAATCATAGTATTATTAACTCGCTCTAAAATTTAAACTTTAATAATGAACCTTTTAAAAAAGACTTTAATGATAAAGAAAAGAAACATAAAAGTTTTATAATTCAAGGCAACTAACTCAACCCAATATAGCATATGTTTGGGGTTAACTTCAAAAGGAAGAAAGAAGACAATGAAGAAGATGCATAAGAAAAATTGGGTGGAAAATATAAACCGTTATGTTTTGGTTATTGTTTTGCACCGTTTCTTTTCGCGCGTTTTATTTGGGTTATCGAATCCAAAAAAATAGAGGATTTTTTTAAAAATGTTTTAACGTGTTTTGAAGAATGTTTAATTTTAGATTATAAAATTTGAAATTTATAGAACGCGTGAGACACTAGTAGGATGATAATTGAAGCTACCACATACCTTATTTTCTAACTTTCAAATATCAAAACCAACAAGTTTACAACTTAACCTAATCCAAATCCAGTAAAAACCAAAGCAACACTCAAATCTGGCGTTTCAGTTAGGAATTAGTAGCTTTTCTCTATTGTTTGGAATTATATTATCAACATTTTCTTATTTGACAGACAAATGTTAGTATGCTAGTTTTTACGTTAGTGTTTTCTCCCTGGTTAAAAATCGAGCCATAAACTTGACTCTTTTAAACTCTTAGTTCAATCAAGTGAGCAACTGATCCCCCATTATCAAACTTTGTTATTTGAAGGCTATAGTTTATTTTAGAGAGACATTGGTTATACTCAAGTATTGAGTAAGCTATGTGAGAGTCAAACCTCAAGACAAACCTAGCACAAAAGCAAAAATGTTGTAAGTTGTAACCTTGTTCACTAAGCCCTAACCCTACACACAATTGTGATTGGTCGTAACTATGAATAATTATACGGTAGCTTTGGCTACCCAATTTTTCAGATACTCCAATAATTAAATTCAATTGGTAATATTTAACCATATAACAGAGGAAAATATATTTTAGTCTAATATATTTAACCATATTTTAGTCTTCAAGTCAATCCAATCATTTCCTACTTAAATTCTATCTTTAATCAAATTCTATATCATTCTAGTCTCTTTAGATTTATGATCGAGGTATTACAAAAGTAAACCGACAAGAAATGATATTATATGGGACTAAAATGGAAAAAAATTTAAAAGGAGATGTATGAGCAAAAATTTGGTGGAAAATAGTAACTCCACATTCACATTGTATGCGTATTCTATATAGGCCTGTTTCAAGCCCACCAAATTACAATTTTGTACAATTCTTCCTCTCTCATCTCTTAAAAAATCTGACGTGTGTTTTTCTTTATTTTATGAAGAGAAAATAATTTAGTCATGATTATTTTAGCCACGGTCAGTTTTAACACATTTAAATTCTAGAATTTGAACAAAAAAATTTATTTTTAAACATTTGGATTCTAGGATCCAAATACTCATTTTACATGCATAAAACCACTCTTATGTCAAAAATTAATCTTAATATTTTTTCCCATGATTTTTTTATCATAAGAGGGATTCGAACATGTAAATTGGGTGTTTGGATCATAAAATTCAAATGACTCGATTTCATAATTTTCCCCATGATTTTTTGGCCTAAGGGGGTCCGAAGCATGTAAAAGGGTGTTCGAATTCTAAAATCCAAATTACTTCTGTTCAATTTGGATTCTAAATTATCATAGTGAAGAAGATGATGCTCATTGATCAGTTTAAATGTGTGAATCTTTTATTTGTTTATAATTCATTATTTTTATTGTTTATAACCTGCAAGTTTCCGAGGACAAGCATGAAAAAGAAGTATTTTCAGATTGTATTCAAAATAAAAGGCCTTAGCATATGCTTCAAACAATCATAGTATGCAACCTAATTTGTGAAGAAGTTCCACATATCAAATATTATTTTGAGCATATAATACTATATTTTGAAAGTTATTTTGAGTTTAAATTTCAAAATTCTCAATCTGTAAAGTATCTCATCAATGCTTTCAAAAGCACTTATGGCGATGTCTTTGGTTGTTGACCAACTACTTCCACTATTAAGGGAAGAAGCCAAGCTCTTGAGAAGTATCCACAAGGAGTTTGCAGACATTAAAGATGAACTGGAAAGTATTCAAGCATTCCTTAAGGATGCTGATAAAAAAAGCTGAATCAGCTGAAGCAGACAACACTAGTGAAGGAGTGAAAACACGGGTGAAGCAGCTTTGCGTATAGAAAATATCGTTGATGACTATTTGATTCAGGTGGGACAGAAGCCTCAGGATCATGGATGTGTAGCGTTACCCCATAAGCTCAAAACTATGAACCCTCGCCGTCGAATAATGTATGAGATTCAGGACATTAAGTCATATGTTCTTTGGATTAAGGAAAGAAGTGAAAGATATGGCTTCCAACGTTCTTTCAAACAAGGATCAAGAAGTTATAGAGAAAACCGGAATGCCAAATGGCACGACCCTCGAGTGGCTGCTCTTTACATTGATGAAGCTGGAGTTGTGGGCTTTGAAATGCCAAGAAAAAGATTGGTTTATAGGATGGTAAAGGGAAGGGAAGAGCGCATTGCATTTTTCATGGAAAAAGTGCTCCTAACTATATTTTTCAAATGGATCGAGTGTCATTGACTAATGAAGTGAGAAATTACTTGCAGCAAAAGACATACGTTGTTGTGTTTAATGATTTTTGGAGCGTACATTTTATGGATGATATTGAATTTGTTGTAATTGATAATAAAAAGGGAAGTAAGATATTTATCACAGCAATGAACATGAATGTTGTGGTGTCTTGCTAAAAATCTTCTTACATTGAAGTTCTTGAGTGCAACCTTTAAATGAAGAACAATCATTGGAGTTGTTGTTTAATAAGGTGTTCAGATTTGACTATGGTGGGTGTTCTCCAAAAGAACTTATTAATATAGCTTATGAAATTGTTAAAAAAATGTTAGGTTTTACCACTAGAAATTGTTCCCATTGGTGTTTTTATGTCTACAAGAGAGAAAAATGTGTTTGAGTGGCAGAGATTTATTGAAAATCTAAGTTTAGAACTAAAGAAAGATACACATTTAATTCGGATGAAAGGAAATTTAGGTATAAGTTATGATGACTTGCCTAACTATCTCAAGTCATGCTTTTCGTATTTTGGAATATATCCATAAGGTTAGAAAGTTAAATCAAAGTGGGTGATTCGACGGTGGATAGCTGAAGGGTTTGTGAAGGAGGAAAGGAGGAAAGACTTGGGAAGAATTTGCAGAAGGATATTTAGCCGAGTTTATCCATAGATTCTTGGTGCAAGTATCATCACTTGGAGTTGATGGTAAAGCTAAAGTTTGTCGTGTTCATGATCTACTACATGATTTGATCCTTGAAAAATTTGAGGATTTAAATTTTTGCAAGCATATTAGTGAAGAGGGACAATCATCCTTAAGGTGAATAATTCGGCGGCTATCAGTAACAACTACTTCTGATGATTTCATGGTGCATATTCAAAGCTCCCATGTTCGGCCATTACTTGTTTTTACAAATGAATTGAATATATAGACTTTGCGTGGGGAATCCTTAAAAAATACAGATTGCTGAAGGTTCTTGATTATGAACTTCAGGCATGCAAAAGTAGCTGATGTCCCAAAATCCATTGTCATGCTCCAGAACCTAGAGACTTTAGAAGTAAGGAACACAAATGTTATTGAGTTGCCAAAGGATGCTGGCAAGCATAGAAAAGTAAGACATCTTACCGGCTTTAGATAGTCTTTATGATTCAATTAAAGGATGGTATTGGAGAGATGACATCCCTACAAACGCCATGTTTTATTAATTTAGGTATGTATGGAGCTGTAGACGTAATTAAAGAGTTAGGAAAGCTGATGTAGATGAGGGATTTGGGGTTGCTTCAGGATCGGAGAGAAAATGGAAGCATTCTTTCTTCTTCAATCGATAAAATGCAACACTTAGAGAAACTATTTTTTGCATCAAGTGATACAACTAAAGATGCTGTCATTGATTTGCATTTTATTTCACCGCCAACTATGCTTCGAAAACTTACACTATGTGCGAGACTTCAGAAGTTTGCTTTTTCTTGTTAAAATTATTCATGGTATTAATATTTACTGTTTTCTATTTCTTTTTATATGCTTTATTATTTCAACTCAGCATCGCTAATTAGGAGGTTTTGTTCAAAATAATCGATTTATTCTCACTGTCAAGTTAATTTGCAGTGATTTGGTATAGGCTTCCACTTCAAGTGCAATGGCAGTTCAGATTCTCCGCAGGGACTTAGAGATTTATGTTAAAGTTCTTGCTCAATAAAAAATAAATATGTGATGTCGTTCTTTAATGTTGGTGTATGAAATATCTAAATTATGACTTTTGATTTGATATTTGAGTTGTTTGTAATTGTTGCTTTGAAGAATTGCATTTTTCTGATGATTTCTTTTATACTTTGGTGTAAGAAAATTGAAGTTGTATGTTAATTCAAATCTACTTTTCTAGTTTATTCAAATATTGATGGTTAAACTTGTAAAATATTTGAGCTAGAGAAGGGAAAGAAGACAAAATAAATGCTATTATTACTTCAATTTTATGGAGCCAAAAATAATTTTCGAAATTCTGCTCAATAGATTTGATACATTGGTCCAAAAAATGTGTCATAAATTTAAGAACATTTGCATTAATAATGGAACCTTTCTGCGTGAAATAGGCAGACATATCGACTAATTAGTTCCTCAACTTAGCACCACCAAGAAATTAAGATATTTAAATTCCAGACAAGCTCAATAAGTCTATTGTATTCGATTGAATGCCAATCATTTTTTTTACTGCCAAGGGTCTTACCAACTATACCTCTCGAGTTGAATTGTTTTGCGCTGACAAACTTGCTTCTTTTTGGTGTTAGTCATTCATTCTTTACTTGAAAGAATAAAATTCCTGTTATTTTGTTTTGTTTACAGGTTTTGGCACTTGTCCCTCCATATTTCTTTTTCATTTTTTTCTCTTTAACATCTATCAGATATCAGATTTATAAAAAAAGTTAAAGAGTGTTTTTATAAATGTACATGTCTCTAGTTGTAAAAAGTGTACCTTTCCAAGTTGGACTAAAGGGGGAAGGCTCAACAATTGAATCTTTTTTGTCATTTCTTACGATTGCTTCCAGATGGAAAAAGAAACACTTTCTTGAAGAAACTAATCTTACTCCCAGGGATTGGCATATGCTTTCAATTTTGGGTATGTAATGCTACTTGAAAAGTTATTTTTAGTTTAGATTTCAAAATTCTCAAACTGTATAGTATCTCAGTGCTTCTAAAAACAAATTCTTTCAAATCTCAATATTCATTCCTAATTTGTATTCCACAATTGTCCTGCAGGTATCTCCAGCTTATGAAATAATTAACAAAGTGACGTATAAGGTGGCGAATTTATAGATTGGCACCACCAATATCAACTGCACTTTTAACAATAGATATCATAATTAAAAATTTGGATGGCGAAGATATGAGAAGGGTGACCTATATGAGGAGTAACTAGCAATATTTTGTATTTTTTCCCTTACAATACTTTGTGTATGGTTAATAGTTAAAATTATGCATTGTTAGAATATATTTTTTTTGGAAAAAAATATCAAATATATATTTTAAAAATATGAATTTGCATGTTAAACAGCAAAGTTCTGGACAGATCATTGGGTGCCTCAATGTGGAAAGATGTTGAATTACACTCACATTCACCTATCACATGATTTGAGTTACACAATTAATTGTTTTCTTACTAATAATGGGGGCTGAGATTTGCTTTAGCCGAATCAAGTTTTGCCCGCGCATTTAGTTGATAAAGTCTGAACCTTACATCTCCGGTTTAGATGATGTCAATGATAGCCTTGCTTGGACAGAGATTACAGATTAGTGACAACCTCTACACCAACAAGTTGGCTTACTGCAGAATTTTGCAGATCGGTCATCCTCAAAATTCTCAACGTTTTTCGTTGATTTAGAGATGGAAGGGTCCCGAGAGAATTCGTTGTTTGTTGTGGAAATTGATTCACAAAGTCCTCCTTACAAATGCGGAGCATGCAAGACAAAGAATAGCAGAAAATGATTCGTGTCCACGCTGCAATAACAACCCAGAGTCTCAGTCCCATACTTTTCGCAACTGCTCTTCAATCCTTACAGATTTGGACTGCTTTAGATTGCTTTAAGCTGCAGAATTCTTTCATTTGGGTTGGCAGGTGTGGCTGCAGAATTGTATCAACACTTAAGTGATGAACGATTTGGCACCTCAATTATGTGTTGATTTTTACTTTCATGAATGTAAGGGCCTCTTCCTATAATTCCTTATAGATTGAATAACAAAATTTGGTGTCAAATACAAAACTATGCATGTAGGGTTCTAATCCTATAAAGGTCAAATTATCTTACGTAGAGTATGACTTGCTCCTCCAAATTAGTGAGTTCTTTGAAACTTGCATTATATTACTATTCTAGCTGAATGTTCTCATCAATTTAAAGTACTCATATGATGTATAGAAACAAACTCATGGAGAAAGATGCTACTATAAAAGCCATTAAATAGCAAAATGGGGTTAATATATCATCAAGAATCTGGATTTTGTTGGTTTTCGTCTGCATTTGGCGGGTTGAAGTACAACTTGGACGAAGAATAAGGTTGAGGAAGGGTGAGTGAAGATGTAGAAGAACATTGGCGCTACTTGCCTCCCTCCCCATGGCCATCACACAACTAAAACTGCAATTGCAATTGCATTTGCAGCCGTAATATATAGTGTTTTGGACTTGTCTCTAACTACATTACGAGTTACGACCATAATAACATAAGTAAATACTATCATAATAAAGGTTGACTCGGTTGATAAATGTTGGTGAAAACTTGTTTGGTGGGTGATATGCATGTAACTTTGGTTGTTGATGAGCTGCAGGATGCAACTCACATAAACTTTAATATTAAAAGAAAAAAAATATGAATTTGTTACCGTTACCAACATAGCAACATAGCGTAGCACACATAGTAGAAATTTGGGTCCATTAACTAGTTTGTTGTTTGATCGGTGCGTATAAACAATATTTATTTGGAGATATGGATCCCTTAATTAAAAATTTAAAAGGCTATTCTTAAAAAAAAAATAATCTAAAAGGTTATTATTCAAAGTTGCACGCGGATGATACATTTCATTTATAAAAAATGTGGATTTGTTGGAATTTGAATATGTTAATTGTAATACCCTAAACTCTAAAAGCGATAACTTACGCAAATGATACAATCATATAAAGAATTTAGATGTTACTTCTTCAATAATTCATCAGACATGCATACTAAATTTTCTCAAACATCGCAGCGGGATAATAACATCATTACATCAATATTTAAATAAAACATCTCAAAAGTTCATCCATAATATATATATCGATTAATAAACATATTGTTATCTATTTAATTGTTAAAATTGAGTTGTTAAAATTGTTATGTTCTATATTGTTTATCGATGCATGCATGTAAACTTCAACACCTCAAGGGAGTTAGGGCCAAGGGTTTTACAAAAAGGTACATGGAGGATCCGTAAGCGCGTGTTATGGTGTTTGCACCGCTTAAGAGTCTAATTGTCACAAACTCTTATCGAGAGCATATGGATTAGTTGTTAGACCATGATTGTATCTTCTAAGCGTACTCATCGCTAGACACGCCCATTCGAGAACATTAGCCGCTACTCTTCCTAGATGAGGTACAAACCGCATTGGGATATCGGTTTGGATTTCTTTAGACCATTCCAATGCATCCAATCGACTCTGCTTCACACTTGGCGACTCAACAATAGGTGCTCGATGCCTATGCCAATTTCTTTATCATTTGTTAGCCGCAAAAGACCGCATCTCAGGATAAACCGTATATACCAATTGAAGATAAGACACTTGTTAGCCGCAAAAAATCGCATCTCAGGATAAACCGTATATACCAATTGAAGATAAGACACTTGCAGAGATTGCTACTGAAGAAGCAGAAAACCTAGATGTGAAATTGATCCCACATCTAGGCCGCATCAAAAAATTAACAGCTGGATTATTTGCCAATGGAGAGTAGAGTTAGTATCACCAAATTTAGATTCTATGACAAAATAGTTAAACTTTTGTGTTGTGATGATTTTTAGATCATAAATCCAAAAATCATCGTGCGCAAGAAGCGAATAAGATTGGATAAGAAAATCTCATTTTCATTTTCATTTTGTATTTTTTATTTTTTATTTTTGTCTAGTATGAATGAATGAAGGAACAACTAAACAATGAAAATCCAACAAAAAATCAAAACGACAATGACATCGACCGTTTCATTTAGAAATTAGCGCAGCACAGACACTTTCTTCTTCTTCTTCTTCTTCTTCCTCATCACTCGTCAGAGCTGTGTGAGTCAAACAAACCACTGAAACGCAAAAATGCTTCAACCCCGTTCCCTCCGCCCTTACATTTCCATCTCCTCAAACCCTAACCCTAACCCTAACCCTAGAGACACATTTTCTCGTTTCAACTCCAACAATGAATTCCCTTCATCATCTTCAACCTCATCATCCTCCTCCTCCTCCAGATCTCTCAAAAACCCTACAACATTCTCCCACAATACCCTAATCGCAATTTCCCTTATCCCCGCCATACTCTTCATCCTCGACCTCTCTTCCACCACCGTCACAACCACCTTAATCATCGGCCTCATGATCTCCTACATCCTCGACCTTCTCAATTTCAAACAACCTGCCTTCATCTCTCTTCACTTAACCCTAATCCTTTCTCAATTCACTTTCTTTCTCACCTCCTCCTTTTCTTTATACACCACCTTCAATTCAAATCTTACCTTAACAATTCTCTCTTCTTTCCTCACCGCACACACTACCTTCCTTATAAGTATCTGGTCTTCTCTTCAATTCAAATTCCTCCTCCTCGAAAACCCCGCTATCGTTGTCGTACTCGAACGTCTCCTCTTTTCCTGCCTCCCAATCACAGCTTCCTCCCTTTTTACATACGCCGCTGTTGCTGCTGTTGGAATTCAAAATTCTGCTTATTATTTTATGTTTTTTAATTGTTGTTTCTATTGGTTGTATTCCATTCCGAGGATTTCTTCGTTTAAGATGAATAATAATGCTAGGTTTCATGGTGGTGAAGCTCCTAAAGATAGTTATATACTTGGTCCATTAGAGAGCTGTGTTCATGCATTGTATTTGGTTTTTGCGCCTATATGTTTTCATATTGGATCGCATTACTCGGTTGTGTTTTCGTCGTACGCCAATTTCTGTGATTTGGTTTTGTTGTTTTTTGTGCCGTTTTTGTTTCTGTTATATGGTTCTACTAGAGGTGGTTTGTGGTGGGTTTCTGAGAATGCTGCAAATATAAGGAGTATAAGGGTTGTGAATGGTTTTGTTGCGTTGGTTTTCGTTGTCATTGCATTGGAGGTGAGAGTTGTTTTTCATTCGTTTGGGAGGTATATTCAAGTTCCAGCGCCGTTGAATTATGTTCTTGTTACTATTACCATGCTTGGTGGGGCGGGTGCTGCTGGTGCTTATGCAATGGGGATGGTTTCGGATGCGCTTAGTTCGGTTGCTTTTACTACTTCTGCTATTGTGGTTAGTGCTGCTGGAGCTGTTGTTGTTGGATATCCTGTACTGGTGAGTGGTTTCTGACTTGTTTCTACGATTGCTTGCTTGAATTGTATTGAATGTGGGTTCTTTGTGGTAGATTTCAATTGTTGGATAACCTATAGTTATTTGATTCTATAGATGATTGTACATTGAATTTGAATTGTGGCAAGATATTGTTTTTAGGATATAAAGATGATGAAATGATCATGAATGAATTGTATTTAGTTTGCAAGTCCTTTCTAGAATCGCCGGTAAATAGACCGGGAGCACTATAGTGAGTACATGTGGTTGTCAAGCAGATCTTCGGAGATTGTCAAAACGGTGATGTAGATTTAGTTAAGTCTAAGCTTTGAATTGCATGCTAGGCAGTCAAGCAGACCTTTGAATGATAGTCAAAACTTTGTTTAGATTTAGATAAGGCTTAGCTTTATTGCGTTTGTTTGTGACCTGCAATCTGCTTTGTATTTATGAACACGGGTAGTTGGGAACAGTTATGTTTCTTGTGAGTCAGGCATTTGCACAATGAAGCTACCATGAGTGATTATATCCAGGTAGCTGCAAGCTTCTAACATAGTGTGGGTGAATTCAATAATAGATACCTCTTGGCATTCCAATCTTCCTTATATCCATCCTGCCCAGAAATTACTCATTTGGCGTCTTGTATTCGTCCAGCAGAAAGTTAACCTGCTTCAAATGAGTAAACTACTATTTTGGACCTTGAAGGTGTGGGGCATTGTCACTTTAGTTTAGTTCTTGAAAGGTTTTTATTTTAATAAAAAAATTCTCTTGCTGTCAATCAATTGAGGTCCTATGCTACACTCATTTCTTAATGTTCATGTTAAGTGCCTGATTGGATTTATTACGTGTTGTAATGTATGGCTTCTTTCTCTATTGGGGACCAAAAGGACCAAAATAACTTGAGCCACATGGAACCTTGTACCTTCTTCATCAGTCCTTTTAAGTACTCCTCGCCTTTTTCAGATCCCTCCAATCTTTGAACGTGTTGGGTCGTTTTAAATTTCACTATGCACCGACATAATGGCATTATTTAGGGCTTTGGTCTAGATCAATCATTTTAGCTTCACTCCAGAATTTTGCTGGTAAAAGGTGCAACATTTTGTTGCTGTCGGGTGCTTCAGAATTTTTAGGAAGCTAAGCCCATTAGCTTTAGGGTCTTCAACTTTTATTACAGTGAATGATTTAGGGTGAAGTTATGAAAGGTTTAAGAAAATGGAAAGACGATGCTAGAAGAAAAAGCTTACAAATATGGAATGTGGAAGAATGGGGTCCAGAATGGTAGGGTGCTTTTGAAAATCAATGTGTGGAAAGAAACAAATTGAAAAACAGAAATGGATAGTCTTGTACTTGAAGTCTATGTTTTCAAAGTTGAATAGGGATAGAGAAGAGAATACATACTGCCCGAATGAGAGAAGTTGAGGGTGAAGGCATGAACGTGGTAAGAGGGATGAATGTGGTGTTGTTACAGAGGTTGAAAACAAGTGACGTGATTGAGTGTATTTTGGATATTTTAATCCTTAACAGAGAAAGATGTCTCATATTATGCACGGAAGGATGTGACTGGGTACTTATTGGATATTTTAATCCTTAACTAAGTTGTCTGAAAGGATACACTTTCAGGGGCCAAAATGGTCGTTTATTATTCTTTGAATCTTCTCCTTTTGAACCCCGATGCTTTAGTAGTGGCGTGACCTTGCTTGTGCGACCTCGGTTGTGCTCTAGTTTGGGCTACACAACTTCAGTGTTACATCATTTGTGCTTGTGGAGCTTAGACTGAGCTGTTTCTGGTGGTGTTTATGTCTTTCCAGGTTTCTGGTTTGTGCAGGATTCTATCAGCCTTTGTGAGAGCTTTGGACTGATTTCTGCTGTGTGAAATGAAACCTGATTGGTGTTGTTTATTCTTTAGCTGTTTTTTGGACGTTGATTGTTCATGTTAGGTGTCAGGAAAATGTCATCTATTGTTCCTGGTACTTCTATTGCTCCTATTGATTTTCTATGCCTATCAGAGGGTTTCTTGTTATGATATCATTAAATATTCACTCCCATTAAAACCTTTAAACTGAATCAGTTGGGTACTTCTCACAAAATTCATACAGCTACTAATCTAGTTCAAAACCACATGTTTTTTCCCTGGAAATCTTCCTCAACTCTTTGCAGCAAGTCATTCTTAGGAACTCTCTTAGGTACCTTCATCTAGCTAAATCCCTTCATGTTAAACTAAGCTTCAGCCTTCCAGATTTAGGCAAGGCTGAGCTTTTTGTCGAGCATGCTATATTGCTAGTCAAAACCACAATGGAGATTGTAGATTTGCATGATTCAACTTGGCATCTTCCTGCTTTTCTAGCAAGCCTGAAATGTGGTTGAGGAGTTGATCAGATGCTTAATGATGTTGTCCAGCCGAAATATTACCATCCACCGCATCAAACATTGGCATGTGTATTTATCCATCCTAAAATCAAGATGCTAAGTTTTAAACCTTTCCTTTTGAACCCTAATGTTTTGATGGCGTGGTTGTAATAATGTCCCTAAAATCTTGTCTGTGCTTGAGAACTTGAACTGACTTCTTCTTATGATGTGTTTATGATTTTCCTTCTTTCTGGTTTGTGCAAGGTTACTTCTTTTTGTTCTCTGCTGGGTTAGGTGTTGTTCTTGTCATTTTCTGGTTTTAGGTGTTGCTTCTGGTAGTTGGGTGTTTGATGTATAGAATGATAGTAAATCAGAAACAGAACAATATACGCATGTATAAGTTCCCAAAAATGTTTAAAGTCCAAGTACTGAGATCTAGCTTATTGAATTATTATCTACCTTTGATTTGCAGTTCCTGCCTATGCCTGCTGCTGCTGGCTTTTATTTGGCTCGATTTTTTGAAAAGAAGAGTTTGGCTTCATACTTTGCTTTTGTTGTTCTTGGGAGCTTGATGGTTACATGGTTTGTGCTGCACAACTTCTGGGATTTAAATATTTGGTTGGCAGGCATGTCACTTAAATCTTTTTGTAAGCTAATTGTTGCAAATGCGGTCCTGGCTATGGCTATTCCTGGTCTAACTCTTCTGCCTTCGAAGATAAACTTTTTATCTGAAATCAGTTTGATAAGCCATGCACTGCTCTTATGCTACATTGAAAGCCGGTTTTTCAGTTACTCCAGCATTTACTATTATGGATTTGAGGATGAGGTTATGTATCCTAGCTACATGGTTGTGATGACAACTTTGTTGGGTTTGGCTTTGGTGAGAAGGCTATACGTGGATCATCGAATTGGAGGAAAAGCGGTTTGGATTTTGACTTGCCTCTTTACTTCAAAGCTTAGCATGCTGTTTATTGCATCCAAGTCTGTTGTATGGGTTTCAGCTATTCTTTTGTTGGCTGTTTCCCCTCCATTACTTCTTTACAGGTAATTGTTGCGAAAGTGTCTCGATTTTGTAAGTTATGAGGGATTCTCACCTGTATTATGCCACTCTATTTATTGTCGGCCTAATTATGCTTCATTGTTGTATTTTGTAGGGATAAATCAAAAACAACAGCTTCTAAGATGAAACCATGGCAGGGTTATGCACATGCTTGTGTAGTAGCCTTATCTGTATGGTTTTGCCGAGAAACCATTTTTGAAGCCCTCCAGTGGTGGAACGGAAGGTCTCCTTCAGATGGTTTAATGCTGGGCTTCTGTATACTGTTGATTGGAGTGGCTTGTATTCCAATTGTTGCCATTCATTTCTCTCATGTTTTGGTATGTATAATTATCCAATCCATTGTTTTGCGTTGTTTGGTTTAGGAGTGTGGACTATTCATTATCAAATGCAAACCTGTGCTGTCACATACTTAATAATTAGAAATTATGATTGACAGAGTAATCCATCACACCTACTCAATTCATGCAAGATATTAAAAGATTGATCATACACTTTTTGTTTAACATGCAGTCTGCCAAGAGATGTCTGGTGTTGATAGCGGCAACCGGTCTACTTTTAATTTTGATGCAGCCACCTCTTCCTTTGTCACTGAGTTACCAGTCGGACATCATCAAAACTGCCCGTCATTCTGATGATGATATCTCAATTTATGGCTTTATAGCTGGGAAGCCTACCTGGCCCTCTTGGCTGCTTATTATTGCTATATTGCTGACTCTAGCATCCATTACATCAATCATACCCATTAAATACATTGTTGAACTAAGGACTGTTTACTCCATTGCTATGGGTGTTGCCCTTGGTATCTACATTTCTGCTGAATTCTTTGTCTGGGCATTTGTTTTGGATGTTCTCATTGTTGTCACCATGGTTTGTGCCTCTGTCTTTGTTGTCTTCACTCATATGCCCTCTGCTTCAAGCACAAAGCTTTTACCCTGGGTATTTGCTTTACTTGTAGCTCTCTTTCCAGTCACTTATCTTTTGGAGGGCCAACTAAGAATTAAAAATATTCTTGAAGATAGCGAGATTGGAAATTTGGGCGAGGAAGAAAAGAAGCTTACAACATTGCTAGCAATAGAGGGTGCCAGGACATCTCTTCTTGGTTTGTATGCAGCAATCTTCATGCTTATAGCCTTGGAAATAAAATATAAACTTACTTCAATTATGCGGGAAAAGGTCATTGATTCAAGTGGAATTAGACATAGTCATTCAGGTCAAAGTGTATCTTCTAGTTCCCTGCCAAGAGCGAGATTCATGCAACACCGTCGGGCATCTACTGTTCCCTCCTTTACAATTAAAAAGATGGCTGCTGATGGAGCTTGGATGCCTTCTGTTGGCAACTTTGCCACAACATTGTGCTTTGCTATATGCTTGATTCTGAATGTTTATCTCACCGGTGGCTCAAACCGTTCTATATTTTTCCTGGCTCCTATCCTTCTGCTGCTCAACCAGGATTCAGATTTTATTGCTGGTTTTAGCGACAAACACAGATATTTGCCAGTGACTGTTGTTATCTCAGTCTACTTTTTTGTAACTGCCTTGTATAGCATATGGGAAGATGTTTGGCAAGGTAACGGTGGATGGGGTCTTCAAATCGGTGGACCAGACTGGATTTTTATGGTGAAGAATTTAGCACTCCTTGTTCTTACGTTTCCCAGTCATATAATTTTCAACAGGTATGTATGGAGCCATACAAAACAGAGTGACACACCACCATGGATAACAATTCCCCTTAATCTGCTTCCTATAGCATGTACAGATGTTCTGAAGATTAAGATCTTGGGTATCTTAGGAGTTATATATTCACTGGCCCAGTATCTAATTACTAGGCAACAATATATCTCTGGTCTCAAGTACATCTAAAATTACCATGTACTCTGTACTATATGTTTTGTCAATTTAGTTATATAGATGCTTGGGCTGCTTGTGTTGAAATTTGTATGAGGAATATGACAAAATGCATTTTTGTTATTGCCAATAGTTAATTTAACCTATCTTGAAAAATACGAATAATGGTTTGGTTGTTTGTGGCTGGATGTAATTTGATGCATGTCGTGAAGTGTCCGAAATTTTATGCACAACATCAAGACAACGGATATCCAATAGCTAGCAAAGTGCAACATCCTGTGCTTTCATGTTGCATTCGATAAGTTCATAAATAAACAATATAACTATTTTTAGCTCTATCTTTGCTAGTGCGGAAAATGGAGGGACATGTGTTTTGTACATTTTAGGTGAGTTTATCATCCTAAAGAACAAAGATCAAGAAAACGGGTGACATTTGATGTAATAGATGTTATTATATTTGATTGCATATTTTCTCTTGTTCAAAATTCATTTACCACTGCTAGTTTGTGAGTGCATTGCTTGACCCTTTTGTTCTGATCTTCGCTTTTATCCTCTCCTGGATCTTAACCAATGATTATGATTTTCCTTCTATTTTAACAAAATTATGAGACTTCCACAGGCAAGAAAAATCTGAGACTTCGACAAACAGGTGACCTTCGGCAAAATATGACATCAATAAAATCTTCCGACCAAGTTGCAGAATATATTGCAATAAAATTCTACTCTGAGTTACTCTTCAACATTTGTTAGTAGCTTGAAAGGGGATGTGGTTGGAAAGTACAAGGTAGAAGCCTGGATAACTGAATCACACGACTTTGATGTTTACTGCTCTGTGTCGTAGGGATATGATTTTCATAAGCAATTTTGAAAAGTTTTATAAACTGACAACAACTTATCGGGATGTTATTAGGTGTTTCTATAAGCTATTTGATATAGTCTACAAGTGTTATGGAGATGTTATTAAACATTTGATTTCTTGTAGTATTTTGGGAAACGTATTAGAGTTGATCCAAAAATATAGTCAAGTAAACAACTTCACATCCCATGCCAGCTATAATTTAGCACCTCTATTTACCTCTTGCCATATAAAGTTTAATCTGAGGGGTGGAGGTAAATATGATTCTCGATCGGTAAATATGATTCTCGATCAATCTCCCTTAGTTGTGATGCAGGAGGATTTTATTAGTAATTTAGTAGTATTTATTATTTAGCCAAATCTTAGTAATTTTCTAGAACTTTCTATTATTATTTCGTTTTATTTTATTTCGGCCCACGAGTTTGTTATTTCTTTCACTATATAAACAGAACTTATGTAGCCTAAGAGGCACGCTTCTATTCATTAACAATATTAGAGACTTTTCTCTCAATTCTGGTGGAAACCTCTATTTTGATAGGTTTGTCGCTTGCAACCCTATTTTCACAAGTTTGTCGTTTGCAAACTTGTTCATTTCTATGTAGGTTTAGCGTTTGCTAACCCTACGCTTCTGTACTACGTTAGTTGGTATCAGAGCCTGGTTTCTCCTGTTCTTTTCCTAACGGATCAGCCATGGGAGATCAACCGGTTACGAGGACAGAATTTGGCAGTTTAAATACGGCCGCCAAAGCTCTGTTAGATCAGATGCTGACGTTGGCAGCTAAGATCGGCAACATCAACAACAACAACCACAACTACAACAACAGAAACAATCATAACAGGAGATGTGAACCAATTAGAGTTCGTGGTAGAAACAATCAAATCAGGAGATGTGAACCAATTAGGTTTCATGACGGAAACAATCGAATTAATTCGGATTTGTGTTCTATTGAAGATTTCATTGCCCATGATGTGATTGACATCAACGACATCGAAAATAATGTTGATTTAATGGTACTTGGTGAAATAAGTCGTAATCATGGCAAGGGAGAGGCACTTGAAACCATTCATGAGGGTTACGGTGATCAACAAGTTGTGCCTGGCATGGAAAAAGATGGAACAATTAGTGAAGATTCAATTGGAGTTCCACGTGAGACTTTAACTAAAGTGCCACGCAAGACATTAACCAATTTGCATGTGGATCATCTTTTGCAAAGGTCCTCTACTCTACCTAGTAGCTCTAATAGCCATGCCACTGGAGTTCATTCATTGTCGGGAGGAGTTAATAAAGTTTCATCCTTGGAAGCAAAAGCACATCAGCAAGAAACTGCCTTAAGAATTATATGTTGCAACGATAGAATTGGAGGTGATATTGGAAGGAGCGGCAACATGATTAGAGTTCCTCAAAGTGAGACAGGGGTCACTATAAGTGTTGGCCCTTCAGTAGCTGAATGTGAGGATCGATTAATTACTACCGCCTCAGAGAGTCCTGAGTTAAGATATTCATCACCGCCGTCCTCCGCTCATGTTTTTGACCCTGGCCCACACCTTTTTCTGCACGACAGAAGTGTTAATTTCACAACAGTGATGGAATACGACGAGATTATGACCAAGATTGCAGCGTCATATACTTGCAGCGTGAATTGGATAAAGGAAGTTGACTATATATCTCCCGATTGCTTTATGTATCTTGTTGAATGGCTACTGCTGTTGACTTCATGCTGGAAGGGGTTCATTCATTCTACAAAATCATCTTTCATCGAGTGGCTTATTTGCCAGGATGCAAATTCCCTTTCAAATTTTAGCTTCATGTCTGATGAATTAGACAATGCCCATGATTTTATCGCCAATATCCTCCGTGAGTTTGTTTATGATCAAAATGGTACCAAAACCTGGATTAAAAAATCAAACTAGGATGTGAAGAATTATTTTCCATCGCTTCTGCTCGCTTCTGCTGAGGTTGGTTGTTTCAAGGTGTTCACTTCATCTCAGCTCTGGTAGTGGGAAGTATTTACAACTGCTTGGCAATTTGTTGGGGAAGAGACATATAACCAATCAACTGCAATTGGAATTTTGCAATGTTCTTCAAGAAGGAAAGAAACACTTGGGTTTGGAAGTCTTCGCCAAGGCATTTAAAGTGATTGGCAATCCCTTGATAATTGCGAAACTTCGGAACAATTCTAGAAAAATTATGTGTTTAGATGCTATTCTTTCTGGATGTTCTGCTGGAGGATTAACTACTATATTACACTATGACGGATTTAGAGCACTATTTCCTAATGAAACAAGAGTGAAATGTGTCTCAGGTGCTGGTTATTTTGTTAATGTAAATGATATCTCAGGAGATCATTACATTGAAGACTACTTCGGTCAAGTTGTTGTAACACATGGCTCAGAAAAGAGTTTGCCTTCGTCCTGCACTTCAATGCTCAGTCCAAGACTGTGCTTTTTCCCACAATATATGGCATCAAATATACAAACACCATCTGGTATGGAATTGGCGGAAAACGAATATATATTACACGTAGAAGGAGCAGCCAGCTCTCAAAGAGTAGTTCGCCACATTGGATCGACAAGTTGGCTTGGTAGGCTTACACTGACCAATTATTCTCTTTACTTTCAGGCTTCGGGAGTAATAAAGTATGAGGATGCTGTCAAAATAGACCTATCTAAAGATGTTGAACAGACTGTTAAACCAGCTGCCACAAGTCCGTCGGGAGCCCAGCTTTTTGACAAGGCCATAGTTATTGAATCAACTGATTTATCAGAGGGCTTTGTGCTGAAGTTTCCAGAGCTTACAAGTTCAACAAGATGTGATCATTGGCTTGCATTGATAAGAAAAGTAATTTTTCTACATTTTCTACAACATGAACTGCCAAATAGAGACATGGTAGATGCATGTTGGGACCATAGTGGGAACCATAAGGCTACATGCAGCAAGAGAAATGCTAAGAATATCACCTCCTGTCCCAACAAAATTCTTAATATTTTCCTTATATAATAAAATACCAAAGGGTGGTTATGTGCTTGAAGAGCTTCCAGATAGCCTCACAAAGGTTAATTGTGGACAACCAAGTTCTATCCTCAAGAGTATGTACCTTGCCGGCCCAGTAGTTTCCAATTCGATGGTAGAAGAGGTGAGTCAAGTAGACAAAAGTGTCAATGTTAGAGATGATAGTCCCTCGTTGGAGTCTGCTATTAAACAATCTAGGGAGGAAGAAAAGAAAGTTCTCATTACTAAAGCTACCAATGAAGAAAGAAAGAAGGAACTAGAGGAAGTAAAGATGAACATTGAAAAAACAACTAATGAGGTTAACAGCTTAAGAGGAGCTTCAATATTGCTTCAATCAGAACTAGAAGAAGAAATGTTAATTCTCAACAACCTTAAAGAAAGTATTCGGCATGATACTACATTTCCTCAATGGGATAAAGGCAACTGCTATATTTTTCAAACCAGACTATCTTTACATTTCATTCTATGGGATCCAGGAGGGTGGTCTCTTGTTAATTGGAGGACACGACATGCATGAAATCTCTTTATCAAAACGTGAACTCGGGTCGAGTTCTTCAAAGGTGGAGGAGACTGATGCAGGAGGGTTTTATTAGTAATTCAGTAGTATTTATTATTTAGCCAAATCTTAGTAATTTTCTAGAACTTTCTATTATTATTTCGTTTTATTTTATTTCGGCCCACGAGTTTGTTATTTCTTTCACTATATAAACATAACTTATGTAGCCTAAAATGCACACTTTTATTCATTAATAATATTTGAGACTTTTCTCTCAATTCTGGTGGATTCCGGAAACCTTTATTTTGATAGGTTTGTCGCTTGCAACCCTATTTTCACAAGTTTGTCGCTTGCAAACTTGTTCTTTTCTATCTAGGTTTAGCGCTTGCTAATCCTACGCTTCCGTATTGCGTCAAGTTGCCTTTAAAGTTGTTAATTGTTTATTTGACGTCTTGTAAAAAAATTGTTTCTTTGAAGAAATTAAATTCAACTTTGCATGGAACAAACAAACTCCGATATGACATTAATTAAAAAAAAATGGTTCGGATTAAAAGTATTTAGTCTAAAATAAGATATCATCCTCTTCCTTCTCTAATTGTATTTGGTCTTCTTGCACATCAATGATAATATTTGGTGATCTTTTTTTGTGTCACAGAGGTGAAAATACACATTATTAAGTGCATATAGTAAAAGATATCTTACGGATTCAAATTTCACGAGACTATTATTGGTCTTTAAAGCTTATTATTTGTGTTTCCAAATTTGGTAGTCCATACAGATATGTGAATGTTATTTTACCAGCTGTCTTTAGTGAAATTTACTTGAAAACAGACACTGTTAAATTTGCACAACTAATAAAAAAGATGCTTAATAAATGAATGACTATTTACTATCAAGAAAATGGAAAGCTTGGTTGAGAGAAAGTATAGTTGAGGATTAAGATTTAAAAATAATGAATATTATGAAAATCAGCATTATGAATATTATGAAAGCTTGGGTGGGTTTCTGCAATTTTTGGTGGATTGTTATTGGTTTCATTGTTTGATTCAATAAGACATCGCCATGGAAAGGAATCCATGAAGATCGGTGGATGAATCGGAGAAAAAAGGAAAGGGTTGGTAGGTTACCTGACTAAGAGGGAAGGTTGAAGAAGGTGACGGTGAACAGTGTAGAATCGCAAGATATTTCGCCAGACATATTTCTTTTCCACCCAAACCCTAAGTTTTCTTCTAATGCACCAGAAGCCATTGATAACACCACAAACTCTACGAAAATCCCCTCGATTCACAAACAACAGGCCTCAACTATCCTTAAAACTAATAAACATCAACCTTCAGCCTACCCTAAACCGAACAAAACTTTTGCTCAGGCTGTCTCCAACATTTGTGTTGTTCCCACATCTCAGCTTCCAAAACCTATCCTCAAGGGTGACAATTTTTCTATTTCCATTCCAGAGGATGCTTATTTGGTAGGGATGGAGGCATGCAAGCATAACCTCCATGCTCGAGTCATCTGACCCAAGGGATCCACACCACTGGCTGTTTTTGACTTGCATAACAAGCTTTCTTCTCTGTGGAAAGATCTTGGTAAGTGGGGAGTTTCATCTTTGGGGAAAGGATATTATGAATTTTGTTTCTCTAGCTTAGAGGATCTTAAAAGGGTTAGGTTCATCGCTTCGTGGAATCTTAACCCTGGTATCTTGAAGTTTTTTGCTTGGTCAAAGGATTTTAACCCTAATCTGCAAACTAGTTCTTCTGCACAAGTTTGGCTCAGGATCTACAATCTCCCTCAAGAATATTGGCAATCTAAGATTTTGTTTTCTATTGCTAATAGCGTTGGCACGCCAATATGCACTTGACTATGAAAATGTCTCAGATTTTTGTACTCATTGTAGGAAAATAGGGCATCACATAGATATCTGCAAGAATCTCCATAGAAATGAAGCCAAGAAGGACTCAGGAGTTCAAAAGAATATCCAGAAGGAACAAAGAAAGGAATTTGTCCAAACTTTTGATGGTAGAAGGATACAGGGGGGGTAAGGAAAATGATCTCATCGTAGTTGATGATAAAGTTGATGACATCAGAGTTGGTAATAATGGCAATAAAGACAAAAATATTGAGCTTGTTGAGAAGCTAGCTTCAGGAAGCAAGTCTGATGATCTGGTCCAGAATAACAGGTTTGATGCCTTATTGAGAACTGAGAATGTAACAATTAGAACTGAAATGATAGCTTATGATAATCAATTGGAGGATGAAACTAATGAAGAGCTAGAACAAAAGAGAAATGAAGATCAATCAAGCTTGCAAGCAGATTCTGAGAATTCAAATGACAGTGAATTTGTTGATGCCACTCAACACCATGAAGATTCAAATGTTAGTAGCTCTCAGGAACAAGATAAGGAAGATGTTCAAGATGTGGGCCTGACTTTAGTAGATCTGGAAAAGGAAAATAGGTTGTTCTTAGAACAATCATGGGCCAACATTGCAGATGGTGCTGATGCTGAGCAAAGACTTTTGCAGGACCTTGAAAAACATGATGAGCTCAATCAGGGGACTTCTACTGATGACTTCAAAGTGGTGCAAAGATAAAAAAACAAAGCTTCAAAGAAGAAATCTCAAACAGTCAGTAAATATACAACCAGAGGTAAGTCTGGTATACCTAAACCTTTTAAATGTTAGCCCTCTATTGGAACATAAGGGGTATTGCCAACACCCCCTCAAGATTGGCACTTAAAAGACTCATTAACCTACATAAGCCTGACCTTATTTTCATAGCTGAACCCTGGATGCATTATTGTCATTTCCCACCAAACTGGCTACACAAATTACGTTTTAAATTCTTTTCTTTCAACTTTAGAGACAACATGGCCCCTAATCTTTGGTGCATTTGTTCTCTTCATCTTAACCCTGTCATTATTGATACTGATGCTCAACAGGTTACATTCTCTATAAACTTTAACAATACTAACCTTTACCTTTCAGCCATATATGCTTCAATTAGTAACTTGAAAAGAAAAGAGCTTTGGCACAAGCTAAATTTGTTACAATCCCAATTTGATGCCCCCTGGTGTTTTATAGGGGACTTTAATGTTATATTAGGAGCTCATGAGCACTGTGGATCTTTAAACCCTGCTAGACCCCCCATGCTTGATTTCCAAGCTTGGACTGACCAAAACAACTTAATTCATCTCCCTACAAGAGGTGCTGAATTCACTTGGGATAACAAAAGAGGTGGTAGGAGACACATTAAAAGGAGACTGGATAGAAGCATATGTAATAAACAATGGTTAGACTTTTGTTCTTCCATTAGTTGCTCCACTTTAATAAAGACCAGATCTGATCATTACCCTCTTCTGTTGGATTTTTGAGCAGATTCTCATCAATTTGCTTCTAGTTTCAAATTTTTGAAGATGTGGTCATTGCATAAAGACTGTAAGGATCTAATCTCTGATTCTTGGAATGGTAGAGTTATTGGAAACCCTTTGTTTGTCTTGAGCACTAAACTTAAAAGACTGAAGCTCGTATTGAAAACTTGGAACAAGGAGGTTTTTGGTAACATTCACACATATGTCAATGAGGCTGAGAATGAACTATCCAATATTCAAGCACAAATTCAAAGTAGTGGTCACACTGATCAATTAATGGCAGATGAGAAGAAAGCTTTAACCAATTTAGATGAAGCACTTCTTAAACAAGAATCCTTCTGACAAGAGAAAGCTAGAATTAGGTGGCATGTGGATGGTGATAGGAACTCAAGATATTTCCACAGACTTACACAAATCAAAAATAAAACAAAAATGATTTCATCAATCAGAAATGATGATGGACTTATCAGTGATCCTCATAGAATGTCAGACCATATAATTAACTATTATAATTGTTTATTTTCTTCTTCTTACACTGTTTTGCAGGATCAGCTTCTTGTGGAGGAGGTCATTCAAAAGTTAATAGATGATACAACTAACAACTTACTCATCATGATTCCATCTTTGTCTGAAGTTAAAAAAGCGGTTTTTGATCTCAATCAGGATGGCGCTCCAGGGCCTGATGGTTTTGGTGCTTCATTTTTTCAGTGTTATTGGGATATCGTCCAACATGATGTCTATGAAGGTGTGCTTGAGTTTTTCCACACCAGTTGGCTTCCACCAGATTTCAATGCAAATACTCTTGTGTTAATCCCTAAAATTCCTAATGCTGATAGAATTGAACATTATAGGCCAATAGCTTTGGCAAATTTTAAGTAAAATTTTATCCAAAGTCCTTGCAGATAGATTGGCTGTCATTCTCCCTTCAATAATTTCTAAGGAGCAGAGGGGCTTTGTGAAGGGAAGAAATATTAAAGACTGTATTCTTTTGACTTAAAAGGCAATCAATGTTCTTGACAAAAAGTGTTTTGGTGGCAAATTAGCTTTGAAGATTGATGTGTCAAAAGCCTTTGATACACTCAATTGGAACTTCTTGTTTCAGGTTCTCCAACAATTTGGCTTTCATCAAACGGTCATTAACTGGATTTGTTCAATTCTCCACTCTGCCAGAATATCTATTTCCATCAATAGTTTAGCATGTTGTATCCTAGAATATGTTATAGCACCCTAACTTATGTGTGTCTTAAGCCTTCCTTTTCTTCACATATCATTTGTCAAAAAATTCATATTTTACTGTATGAATCGATTTAAATATTTCTGAATCGTATCACAAAAGTCTCTGTAACACCCCGTTTTCCCAACATAAAAATTTCATAAATTAATCAGAGTAAAACACCTTAAATGGAATGTTACACTTCTTTTCTTAAAAATCACAAATGGAATAATTAAATAATTATCCTTCAAATTTCAACAACGTAATAATTAAAACTTTGCAGCGGAATTAATTCAACGACAATAAAAGCTTCAACAACATGTTCCAAAATTGATACATAAAGGAATGATAAACTTAGCAACAATTTCCCATCCCGTTACGTATCAGAGCCCTAAGACACTTGAGCCACCACTCCTACTAATCTTTAATACCTGCAAGTTACCCATACGAAGGACAATATTTTCAAGCAGAAGGGGTGAGATTTCACAAACAATAATAATAAGCATATAATTCATCAAATGCATCTAACAACTTAAACTCCATCAATTAGTAATAATATTTCTTTTAATGACTCCTAAACCATATCATGTACTCATCATATCAACAGTCATAACTCGATATCATAAACAACATCATAACACAATCATTTAACATCATAATCAACATCTTAATCATAATTGTCGCGTCATTTTTGGAGATCAAGGCTATTTGATTAGCTTTTGACTCACTAATTCATTTCACGACTGAACATTTAATTTTTTAAGAAAAAGGGGAAAAAAGTTCAAACTACCCCATTTTAAAAAGATTTAGGGTTCGGAGGTTAGTTACATAAAAGGAAGGTGTTGGCACCCTTTATGTCCGTAGTACTCTACGGGAACCTCTTGGTTTTATTTAATTTAATGTGCTATAACTTGCTTGCTTATTTTGAAAAGAAGGAATTAAAGTGGAAAAAATAAAGACCTACTTATCTATATTTTTTTATTGATTTGGAAGGACATGGTCCTCTGCCTACGTACCCGTGAGGGATCAAAACCTCGTAGTTCGGGGTAGAAATTGACGTTTGATTGGTTGTGTTTTTTATTAGTTTTGAAAAAGGTTTTAAAATGAAAAGTCAAGTGGCAAATAAGAATTTGTTTGTGGTTTTTAATTTAAAAGAAAGTGGACTTGAAGTAGAATTAAGTTGATTGAAATTTGATTAAGAAAATAAAATAAAAAAGACGGTCACTTGATTTAAGATCAAAGTTTATTGTAAAAAATATTTTTGGTGGTTTTTGTTATTTGCATGTTTTTGGTAATTTTAAATGATAAATGAAACCTAAAGCTAAAACATGAGAATTTTGTAGTGAGGTTGGATCACCATAAAATCTCTTAACATAATCTAATTTTTTTGCATTTTTTATAACATAAGAGCAAAATAAATAAAATAAATAAATACCTTGAAATCGAAAGGGACAGAAAGGAGTAGAAAAAGAAGAAAGACTCGTCAAGACAAGTCGAAAAAGGGAGAAGAGAGAAAAAGCACAGGAAGCATCAACCATGAATTTCGGGGTCTAGAATGCATTGTGTGAACTCTCTATTTATAGAGAAATTTCACAACTAATAGGTGAGAAACTTTGGGAACAAGTAATTCATTTAGTACAAAAATATCTCAATTGAGTACAAAAATATATTATTCAGTACATAAATATGTTATTTGGTACATAAATATATATTATTGAGTATCAAAATATATATTTCAGATCAAGCACTAAAATATATTAGATTGCCTACCAAAATATATCAAATTGAGTACAAAAATATATTATTCAGTACATAAATATATATTATTGAGTATCAAAATATATTTCAGATCAAGCATTAAAATATATTAGATTGCCTATCAAAATATTTCGGATTGTGTTCCAAAATATTCTAGATTGTGTTCTAAAATATTTTAGCAAAACATGGAGATAAAGAAAATCACTTTTTAATAATGATTAAATTAAATATTTAATTTATCATTTCCAAACAATATTTTTCTAGTGCTTACTTCGTTCACACAACTATGTACCCCCATTATATGATCTTAGGTCAAAAATTGGGGTATGACAGATGCCCCTATTTAAGTTTCTTCGTCCGGAGATTTGAAGATGAAATCTTTGATTTGACGAGTCGAAGAGACTTAAATACAAAGTACACCATTTTTGACCTAAGATGCTATGAATGCATGTGATGCAAGTATGAATGCAGGACGACAAATGTGATTTGACTGGAATGAGAAACAACAACGGGATACCCTAATTCGTTGAAGAAAAGGGATCCGACTCCGCAAGGGGAATGTAGTTTCACTGGGGAAAATTATTGTCTACTATCGTATTGATAGCTTAACAGAGACGATTGATACTTTTACCTAACTATCGATGAGATAGCTTAACAAAGGTAAGAATGAGAGAAAAACATCGTCTAACTACCGATGAAATGATAGCTTAACAAAGACAAATGATACTTTTACCTAACTATCGATGAGATAGCCTAACAAAGGTAAGAATGAGTGAAAAAATATCGTCCAACTATCGATGAAATGATAGCTTAACAAAGACAAATGATACTTTTACCTAACTATCGATGAGATAGCCTAACAAAGGTAAGAATGAGGGAAAAACATCGTCTAACTATCGATGAAATGATAGCTTAACAAAGACAAATGATACTTTTAGCTAACTATCGATGAGATAGCCTAACAAAGGTAAGAATGAGAGAAAACACCGACTAACTATCGATGAAATGATAGCTTAACAAAGACAAATGATACTTTTACCTAACTATAGATGAGATAGCTTAACAAAGGTAAGAATGAGTGAAAAAAACATCGTCTAACTATCGTGAAATGATAGCTTAATAAAGACGATTGACAAGTTTTACCTAACTATCACATGAAGATAGCTTAACAAAGGTAAATTTAGAGAAGACAACTTGGTCAGTTACACTGGGGATGACACTTTGATGATAAGAAGGTAAATAGAAGATGTTCATTTGTAGAAACTTGCGGCTTGACACAATAATAAGTTTAAAACGAATTGAAGAGATACGACCGAAACGAGATTCTGGACGACTGATGCAATTATGTGTGGATTGATGTTGTGCATATGCTGTATACGCATGAATGTATGAATATGTGACAATATTTGATGAATGCGTGATTGTATGAATGTATGGATGTGTGTGCAACTGCATGACTGTATAGACTGTATATGACATGTGACTCAATGAAACAAGACAAGATAAGTAGGATGAGAGGCGGACTGACATCGAAGTACAAACACTCGGCAAACTTCCTTGGAGATGATACTATTGTGAACAAATCGAGCCGTTGACGGTGTAAGAACCTGGCACAAGGTAGTAACTCATGCCTCCTAGGGGTAAGCCCATTGTTGATAAAAAGTTTGGAAGAAGTCGCCATTTGTAAACCGGCGCAGAGTCTTCTTCCATTGGTATGCTTCAGCAGTCATGCATTTTTGTTTTATATTTTTTTTTTTTTAAATCCCTAACTTTTGCCTGGACCGCCGTTTCGGGTTTTCAGTCCACCGGAAATATATATATTTTTTCTGCCCCTAATTTTTGCCTGGACCGCCCTTTCGGGTTTTCAGTCCACCGGGATGCTCTCTATTGCCTAAGTCGCCTTTTCAGATTTTCAACTTAGCGAGCTTTGATTTTTTTGTATTTTTTTTTTTTGGACTGTGACAACATCTTGCTCAAAGTAGAGGTCCCCTCGATACTGCTTAGCCATGTTTCTCTTTCGGAATGTAACTGCTCTTGAGGTGGATGCTGATGTACGCTTCATCTACTCACGAGTTCAAAGAGAGTGTGTTTGTTGTTCACACTTTTTCAAAAGATGTAAAACAAGTTTTTGTATTTTGAAAATTTCTGCTTTAAGTATTGCCATAAAAAATAGAAGAAATTATGCAAATAGAATAAATGAGAGTTCCAAATAAATGGGCACAGACTCAAATTTGATGAATTGAGTGGTGACCTGCCAAGGGCATGGCTCCACAGATTTTTTTGAAAATTTTGGAAAAAATGGTAAATGTAATGGGAAGGGTACATTGAACACAATAACCGCTATTCTCCGTAACAACTTTGAATGCCCCTGTTCCGAGTCTTTGATCTGCAGATGCTTCGAATCGAAGGTATTTTGATAGCTGGATGCCCCAAGTGGATTATGTCTGACCGGATGCAGTTACTTTGTCTTTTGATCCTTAACTTTTGCATAGATCGCCCTTTTGGGTTTTAAATCTATCAGGATAATCATTTTGTTCATGTCTCTAACTTTTGCCTGGACCACCCTTTTGGGTTTTCAGTCCACCGAGACGCTCATTTTTGCCTAAGATGCCTTTTCAGGTTTGCGACTTATCGAGCTTTTATGTTTGACAGAGTATTTCTTGACTGCAACGACATTCATAGGCAATGCAAGTTTGTAACCATTTGTAGTCACGAGGGTCATTGCACATGAGCCTTCATAGTTAGGCATCCACTTGCCCCTGGAGTCTGGTTGGAAAGATAATACCTTTTTAGGCACAGAGTCTCCTTCTTGAAATTTATGAGGACGAACCTTCTTGTTGGAAGTTTGTTTCAACCTATTTTGACATGGTTGTACAAGGTTGTCATGTATTTTAAGTTCGAGCAAGCTTGGACTTCAGCAGAACTCCTATTGTCGGGACTTCGACCTCCACGAGAAGCACGGCCTTGATGTTATATACTTGAGGGAAGGAGGGGGGATCGCCCTTATTGAAATGTGTACTGAAGCACGATATCCGAGCAAAGCGAATGGTAGCACCTCGAGCTAGTCTTTGTAAGCGATTGCCATCTTCTAGACTATCTACATGATTTTTGTTTGTAGCTTTGACGGCTTATGATGCCCCAGTATGTGAGAGATCTCATCGGGAGTCTCTTCATTCTTGTCTTCTTCAGCTTCGGATACAAGGAACTCAAAGTTGGAAGAGAGTACATGGTAAATGTGTTCAACGGGTTTATTAATGCATGATTTGATTATTGATTTTGACAAGTAAGTATAAGTTATGATTATGTAGATATTTGAGAATGATTTTTTTTTTGGTTTTTTGTATCACCATTTTTTCAGAAAAGAGCATAAAATAAAAGCAAGGTCGGGATCAAGACGACTTTTTTTATTAATGATGACAATTCATGAAGCAAAGAGCCCTACATAAGTTCACTTTCGTCTTGGGCGGGACGAAAGGATTCTTTTGAAAAGATAACAAAACAACAAACATATCACTCAAAACAAATTGAACAAATGGAAGAAAACATCAACATTGACTCGATTGCAGTTAAACCCTCCTTTTGTGGCAATATTAGGTACCATGATCTGGTAGCGGATTGGCGAAGGACAGATCTTTATCTCGGATTAACTTTTGGACTACGACCTTCAGAGCATAGCAGTATTCAGTATCATGACCCGGGGCCCCTTGATGAAAAGCACAAAACTTGTCAGGTCTATACCATGCTGGTAATCTTTCTGGCACCTTAGGAGGCGGCCTGGTCTAGACCAAATTCTTCTTTAGCAATGCTGGGAGCAAATCCGCATATTTCATGGGGATCGGGTCAAATTGTGTCCTTTGAGCTTGTGGTCGAGGTTGTTGTTGCTGATACGGTTGCTGCTGATATGGCTGCTGAGGATACTGTTGGAACTGCGGCTGATAACCCGGTTGTTCAATAGCATTGGTAGCGGGTGTAATGGTAGCAACATGTTGATAGGCTGTATAATTTTGCTGAGGCCTCCCATGGGCCACCATACCGACCTCTGGTGCTTTCTTTCTTGGGAAGTTATTCCCAAATTTCTTGGCTCCACTGTCGGAAGCTCCATCTTTAACTAATCGTCCTTCTCGGACTCCTTCTTCCAACTGTACACCCATACCAACCATCTCAGCAAAGTTCTTGGGCGTACTTCCGACCATCTTCTCGTAGTAGAACTGATTGAGAGTTTTTAAGAAGATCTTGGTCATCTCTTTCTCCTCTATACGTGGGCTGACTTGGGCAGCGGTATCTCTCCATCGATGGGCATACTCTTTGAATGTTTCCTTGTCTCCCTGAGTCATAGCCTGAAGATCGCTTCTGTCTGGAGCCATATCCACATTATAACTGTATTGTTCAACAAAAGCTTCACACAGATCACGGAAAGTTTGGATTTTTGTTTTGTCTAGATTTGTGTACCATTTTGAGGCGGGACCAGCCAAACTCTCTTGAAAGTAATAAATAAGGACCTGATCGTCCTGGGCATATGTGGGCATCCTTCTCACATACATTTTTAAATGTTCCTCAGGGTAGGAGTTCCCTTTATACTTCTCAAAATCTGGAATCTTGAATTTGTGAGGTATCTGAACATTCGGCACCAAACAGAGATCGTAAGCAGTCTTTCCAAATTTTCCTTTCCCACGGAGAGCTTTCACATCTCGTTGCAGTTCATCATACTTTTCTCGTAAGTCACTCACTCCATCATAGGCATCCATGTTCCCTGAATGGAAGATGGGTTCTTCATTTTGTGGAATAGTATGCATCACAGGTGCTGAGTATGTCATAGCGGCTGGAGGGACCTTTACAGGAGGCGGGGGAACATGAGCCACATACTGATGAGTAGGCATCTGAGCTTCACAAGTAATGGGACGGAATATTTCACCAGAAGTAAAAGGTTGAAACCAAGGCACGGAACATTGTGGAGCAGTGTGTCGGAGTGTCGGCACATATTGTCCAATCAGGGATAGTAGAGGAAGATGCTTCGGCCTGATTTCTGGAAGGAGGCGGAGGTGGATTCTGTGTAGTTGATAACACCTTTACCAATTCAGACAAATCATCCATCTTGGTCTTCATAGACTCCAATTCCTCTATCTTGGTCTTCAAGGATGTCACTTCGGCACGGAGGACCTGATTCTCTTGCTCAAGACCTTCCATTTTCTTTTTTATATTAGCCTGAGTGTTGTATGTGCGGGTAGACTGGTAAATAATACGTCGGGCCACTTTTGAAATGAATTGACCTTTCAATAGAAAAGAAAAAATTGTGAGACTCAAGAAACTTATGAAATGCAAGATGATGCATGATGCTTATGCAAAAATAGACACATTTTTTTTCGAGGGACTTGTCAAAGTAATTTGTAAACATTGTAGAAGAACATGGACTTATTTGAAAATTATAAAGGTATTGCAAACGGTTCCCTCTTCAAAGGTAAGAACGAAACCAAGGAAAAAGTTCTTAACAAAAGTTGAAACTTAGTTAAGATTTTTGAAGTTGTATTTCTTGGTGTTCCTTCTTACAAGGACCATATCTTTGATGTTTACAAAAACTTATCTAAGTCCTTCGATAATAGTGAGAAAATGGTTTTATCAATGAATGCATGTATGCATGATTATGCATCGAATGCATGGTGAGGTTAAGTCCATAATGTTGGAGCTTAAGGATAACAACGCCATTTGGCAGGGACTATGGTTTCAAATGTACCTGTATCACGGGTTCTACCAAGTTCCCAAAGTCCTTGACCACTGGCGAACACTGTCGGGTTACGGGAATACTTCCGTTCCAATGATGTTCGTAAGAAAGTCTCGTCTAAGTGTAGTATCGCGTATCAACTAAACCAAGATTACTCAAGGCTAGCCACCGCACTACGCCCTAAAAGGCCAAGATGAGTTAAGGGTTACTAAAGGTTCTCAACTTTTAGCGGTCACTTGAAAATAACATGCCAAACACGAATACTCATGCCAACATACTATATTTCCAAGATTCCTTAGTTGAGTGGGGTTATCACATGTGCCAAAACCAAAATTCACTCTTGGCGAGACACTATGATTATACCACCTTCCTATCTTAATGTTCCCTCAAGTCTGGGTAATGGACTTATCTCACCACTCACGTTTAGAAAGGAGAAAGAAGAAGGAAGAACATATATACAAGTATTTCCATCCTTTATTTTTGTTTTTTGTTTTAAGCAAGTTATAGCACAAAGAATTAAATAAAGCCAAGTTAGGCTCAACCCTCTTAGGGGATATCCCCAGTGAAGTTGCCATTTCTGTCGCATCATTTTTGGAGATCAAGGCTATTTGATTAGCTTTTGACTCACTAATTCATTTCACGACTGAACATTTAATTTTTTAAGAAAAAGGGGAAAAAAGTTCAAACTACCCCATTTTGAAAAGATTTAGGGTTCGGGGGTTAGTTACATAAAAGGAAGGTGTTAGCACCCTTTATGTCCGTAGTACTCTACAGAAACCTCTTGGTTTTATTTAATTTAATGTGCTATAACTTGCTTGCTTATTTTGAAAAGAAGGAATTAAAGTGGAAAAAAAATAAAGACCTAATTATCTACATTTTTTATTGATTTGGAAGGACATTGTCCTCTGCCTACGTACCCGTGAGGGATCAAAACCTCGTAGTTCGGGGTAGAAATTGACGTTTGATTGGTTTTGTGTTTTTTATTAGTTTTGAAAAAGGTTTTAAAATGAAAAGCCAAGTGGCAAATAAGAATTTGTTTGTGGTTTTTAATTTAAAAGAAAATGGACTTGAAGTAGAATTAAGTTGATTGAAATTTGATTAAGAAAATAAAATAAAAAAGACGGTCACTTGATTTAAGATCAAGGTTTATTGTAAAAAATATTTTTGGTGGTTTTTGTTATTTGCATATTTTTGGTAATTTTGAATGATAAATGAAACCTAAAGCTAAAGCATGAGAATTTTGTAGTGAGGTTGGATCACCATAAAATCTCTTAACATAATCTAATTTTTTTGCATTTTTTATAACATAAGAGCAAAATAAATAAAATAAATAAATACCTTGAAATCGAAAGGAACAGAAAGGAGTAGAAAAAGAAGAAAGACTTGTCAAGACAAGTCGAATAAGGGAGAAGAGAGAAAAAACACAGGAAGCATCAACCGTGAATTTCGGGGTCCAGAATGCATTGTGTGAGCTCTCTATTTATAGAGAAATTTCGCAACTAATAGGTGAGAAACTTTGGGAACAAGTAATTCATTTAGTACAAAAATATCTCAATTGAGTACAAAAATATATTATTCAGTACATAAATATATATTATTGAGTATCAAAATATATATTTCAGATCAAGCACTAAAATATATTAGATTGCCTACCAAAATATATCAAATTGAGTACAAAAATATATTATTCAGTACATAAATATATATATATTATTGAGTATCAAAATATATTTCAGATCAAACATTAAAATATATTAGATTGCCTATCAAAATATTTCGGATTGTGTTCCAAAATATTCTAGATTGTGTTCCAAAATATTTTAGCAAAACATGGAGACAAAGAAAATCACTTTTTAATAATGATTAAATTAAATATTTAATTTATCATTTCCAAACAATATTTTTCTAGTGCTTACTTCGTTCACACAACTATGTACCCCCATTATATGATCTTAGGTCAAAAATTGGGTATGACAATAATCATATACAACATGACAACATCATTAATTCGTATTAACATTCTCCACCAAGCATCTCATTAACAACTCATGAATAGAAGACAACTTAACAACTATACGTAACATCATCAATTCATAATAATAATTATTCATCAAACATTTTATTAGCAATTCATGAATAAAAGACAACTTATCAACTTAACATAACCATCATCAAGTACATTTAACAACTCATAGCTTAACATCATGTAATCATCATCACAACATTCATAATCATCATCATGTAACATCATAACAACCTCATATTCAACACCATAAACAGTCATCTTAACATTATAATCAATATCATAAACAACATCATAACAACATAATTCATCATATCATAAACCTCATTGTATAACAACATAATTCATCATATCATAAACATCTTCTCATAATAATATAGACAACACAACATAATCATCACCTCATAATAACATAGTCGACACAACATAATCCTCATCTTATAATAATGTAAACAACAACAAATCATCATAATAATATTCTTACTTCTTTAACTTTATTAACACTTATTAATTCAACCAACAACGACGACAACAAAAAGATTCTACAACAACGACAACAACTCTCCCAACAACAACAACAACAACAACTTAATCAACAACAACGACAACAACTTAATCAACAACATAAACAACGTGAGAGTACACCACCTCTCATAACACAACAACGTAAGAGTACATCACCTCTTATAACACAACAAAGTAAGAGTACACCACCTCTTACAAAACACCTGCCATAATCATTCACCAACAACAACTACAACTACGACTTCAACAACAACACGGACGATGATTACAACATCGGCAATTTGCATAACATACTTATGACTTATTCGACAACGCACAACTCAACAACGCTTACAACTTAGACCAACATTTACATCTTAGTTAAGATTCGACATCATCACAGGTAGCACATAGACATCTCAAGATATAACAATATCAAATGATAATCAACACAACTTAAACATCATATATAATTCCACATAATGCATTTGCAAATATAACACATCATTAACATCTTAATTTCATCAATAATAGATATATAATTCATCAATTAAATCTAACACCCTATCATAATAATAATTCATCAATATATAAATATATCATCATTAACAACATGAACAACAATGGTAATTAAAACATCAACATCGACTCATGCAACTACTCAACGACTCCACTAAGACTCCTCAACAATGCGCATGCATGTGGTACCATATTCAGAGTCGGAGCCCTCACTGCTTTGAACGACAAGGCGTTCCAGAGCCAGGGCCCTCCCGCTTTTATGATTATGCAACTGACTCCACTTGTGTATATCTACATACAACTCAACAACATCAACGACAACAATAACTGTGCATAAATAAATATGACTTACTCCACAACTTGGTCAAATTAATGATATTAATAATCAACAACATAAGCAACTTGCAACATAGCAATATTAATAATAACAACTTGAATGAAAAATACAAATATTTTATATTGAGTTCATAAAGTGATATTTTAAAATGATGTGACACTTTTTTAATTGAATCTATTTTTTTGGTAAAATACTACTCATAAAGATTGGTTAAAAGAACTTTTCAAACCCTTCTTTTGACGTATATTGCGATTAGGCATTTCCGTTTCTGGATTCTCTCCGATAGATCCACCACCGGATCCATTTCCACGCCCACGACCGCGCCTGCTTCCATCATCTTCAGAAGGTGGACATGGTACGAAATACGGACCCTCCGAGCTTCCGTTCTGAACCCTACGCGTCGACCGTCGTTTTCGCGGACACCGCCACCAATACCACAACCGCCGTCGTCTCCGCTGACGTCGCCACCAAGACCACGACCGAAGCCGCCACCAATACCACGACCACCGCCGCGCCCACCGTCAAACGTCGCAAATGTTACCTGTTCGATGTTCAGTTTTATATTTTTAACAAACCGTAAAGACTTCATTTCTGTTATTAAAAAAAATGGGAGTAAAAGGAAAGTTGGGAAGAAATAGAAGGAAAGTGTGGGTTTAACGTTTATGTGGGTGGTAGGGTTTAACCAACGAGAGAGAGAAGAAAAAGAGAGAGAAAGAAAGAAAGAGAAAGAAAGAAAGAGAGAGAAAAAAAAAGTGAAATGATAGTGTGAGAAATGATTTCGCGTGGGCTTAGGTCCCGTTTGGTCTACCTTTTTATTGACTTATCTTCTACTTCAAAATAAAAGCAGGGCCAAACAACATTTATATTAAGCTCTTGAATTAAAAAGTGACTTTTTTATAAAGAAGAAAAATAAGAAAATATGACTTTTGAAATAAGGTGATGAGACTTACTTCTGCGCAATTTATTTTCGCAGCTCCACCCTTCGAATCTCAATGAGCATGAATTTTATGTTTCTAAAATTTTTATTTTGAGAGCAATTTTTCTGTTAAATTGGTTTTATTGACGCCAAGTGCTCTTAAACTCAATTTTGTTTACCAAGCCATGTCGTCTTCAATAGATGTATTTATTTTTTTACTGTATTTTTTTGTTAATTAATTTAATTTGTTTATTTAAAAAATTGGTTTTCTTTTTATTAAACAATCTAAAAAATTGGTTTTCTTTAGCATCGTGGTACTTTTTTTGGCAATGGTATATTAGTATTTAAATAATATTTTTTAATGATATTGCTAGCATTTGATTATGACTTTTAAAAAACAAAATTATGATGTAAATTTAAAGGTCCATTATTTATATACTTAATCAATGTTTTTTTTAAGGAAATAAAAATTATTATTCAGGCCTTTTAATAGAATTTACATTCTCATTATGATTTCTCATTTCTAAATTTTTGTTTCATTTAAAAAATAATTATTTGTTGTAATATTAATGCATGATAAAATATGAACTTTCTTAAAAATAATTCATTTTATTTGAAAATATTATCAAACACTTTATTTGGTATAAAACATAAAACTTGATATAAAAAAAATATTATCAAACACTTTAACATAAAAACGATTTTGAAAAAAAAAGCAACATTTGTCAAACAACTTTTGACTTCATTTTTAAAGCTAATGATTTTAACTTTACGTTTAAAGTTGCTTCTATGTCTGAAAAAAATTAGGCCAAACACACCTTTAGATATTTCTGACGTAAACTATACGGTGCACCAACGAAACAATTGTGTATCATGGACAAGACAAGTTAGTTTTGATCATTGATTTAAGAAAAGTGTATTGGATTAGGATTTTAAAAGATAATTTTTGTTTAAAAAAGTCTTGATGATTTTAAAAAATTATGCAGAATTTTGATGAATTTAAAAGACTATCCAAAGCCTCTAGCTAGTTTTTGATGATGTTGGATCGGTTATCAAGTTTGCGTTTTAAGTTTAGCATGTTGTATCCTAGAATATGTTAAAGCACCCTAACTTATGTGTGTCTTAAGCCTTCCTTTTCTTCACATATCATTTGTAAAAAAATTCATATTTTACTGTATGAATCGATTTAAATATTTCTGAATCGTATCACAAAAGTCTCTGTAACACCCCGTTTTCCCAACATAAAAATTTCATAAATTAATCAGAGTAAAACACCTTAAATGGAATGTTACACTTCTTTTCTTAAAAATCACAAATGGAATAATTAAATAATTATCCTTCAAATTTCAACAACGTAATAATTAAAACTTTGCAGCGGAATTAATTCAACGAAAATAAAAGCTTCAACAACATGTTCCAAAATTGTTACATAAAGAAATGATAAACTTAGCAACAATTTTCCATCCCGTTACGTATCAGAGCTCTAAGACACTTGTGCCACGACTCCTACTAATCTTTAATACCTGCAAGTTACCCATACGAAGGGCAACATTTTCAAGCAGAAGGGGTGAGATTTCACAAACAATAATAATAAGCATATAATTCATCAAATGCATATAACAACTTAAACTCCATCAATTAGTAATAATATTTCTTTTAACGACTCATAAACCATATCATGTACTCATCATATCAACAGTCGTAACTCGATATCATAAACAACATCATAACAGCATCATTTAACATCATAATCAACATCTTAATCATAATCATATACAACATGACAACATCATTAATTCGTATTAACATTCTCCACCAAGCATCTCATTAACAACTCATGAATAGAAGACAACTTAACAACTATACGTAACATCATCAATTCATAATAATAATTATTCATCAAACATTTCATTAGCAATTCATGAATAAAAGACAACTTATCAACTTAACATAACCATCATCAAGTAGAATTAACAACTCATAGCTTAACATCATGTAATCATCATCACAACATTCATAATCATCATCATGTAACATCATAACAACCTCATATTCAACACCATAAACAGTCATCTTAACATTATAATCAATATCATAAACAACATCATAACAACATAATTCATCATATCATAAACATCTTCTCATAATCAGCACCTCGTAATAACATAGTCGACACAACATAATCCTCATCTTATAATAATGTAAACAACAACAAATCATCATAATAATATTCTTACTTCTTTAACTTTAGTAACACTTATTAATTCAACCAACAACGACGACAACAACAAGATTCTACAACAACGACAACAACTCTCCCAACAACAACAACAACAGCTTAATCAACAACAACGACAACAACTTAATGAACAACATAAACAACGTGAGAGTACACCACCTTTTATAAAACAACAACAAAGTAAGAGTACACCACCTCTTACACAACACCTGACATAATCATTCACCAACAACAACTACAACTACGACTTCAACAACAACACAGACGATGATTACAACATCGACAATTTGCATAACATACTTATAACTTATTCGACAACGTACAACTCAACAACGCTTACAACTTAAACCAACATTTACATCTTAGTTAAGATTCGACAGCATCATAGGTAGCACATAGACATCTCAAGATATAACAATATCAATTGATAATCAACACAACTTAAACATCATATATAATTTCACATAATGCATTTGCAAATATACCACATCATTAACATCTTAATTTCATCAATAATAGATATATAATTCATCAATTAAATCTAACACTCTATCATAATAATAATTCATCAATATATAAATATATCATCATTAACAACATCAACAACAATGGTAATTAAAACCATCAACATCGACTCATGCAACTACTCAACGACTCCACTAAGACTCCTCAACAATGCGTATGCATGTGGTACCATATTCAGAGTCGGAGCCCTCACCGCTAATTGAATGGTTAAAGCATTCATTCAGGACATAAGTCCTCACCGCTTTGAACGACAAGGCGTTCCAAGGCCAGGGCCCTCCCGCTTTTATGATTATGCAACTGACTCCACTTGTGTATATCTACATACAACTCAACAACATCAACGACAACAACAACTGTGCATAAATAAATATGACTTACTCCACAACTTGGTCAATTTAATGATATTAATAATCAACAACAACAGAGACAACAACATAAGCAACTTGCAACATAGCAATATTAATAATAACAACTTGAATGATATAAAAAACGATATTTTCTTTATCATACATTTTCCTCATAATATAAATATCTTAAACTAACCAACACTCATTAATAATTTGATTCAGGCTCTCTGTAAGTCTATAACTT
This sequence comes from Medicago truncatula, assembly GCF_003473485.1. NCBI lineage: Eukaryota > Viridiplantae > Streptophyta > Magnoliopsida > Fabales > Fabaceae > Medicago > Medicago truncatula. The sequence goes on along the minus strand of NC_053048.1, from coordinate 957,717 downwards.
ATTAACAACTTTCATTCCTATCCCAAGATCAACTCACAACATGGGTTAAATACTCTTAAACATCTTAATTGAACTCATATTACTTCTAGTTTTGAGTCTTGGAATTATCCCATAAGTTTTGGATTAACTTGGAAATGGTTTTGCTGAATTTTCATAAAATTTCACTAAGACCTCCTTGGAGTATTTTCATCATATCTCAAAAAATAAAAATCATTTTTGAGTCAAACCAAAGCCATTGGAAAGCTAACAAAATTATCTACAACTTTCATGTTTACACCAAAGGCCAATTCAAAACCGAAACGTGTGAAAAAGACGCAAGAACATGAAACAGGACGTGCTGTCAGAGAGCTACTCGCCCCGACGAGTAACTCCACTCGCCATGGCGAGTTATGACAAGTAGCTCTCGGGAAAATTCCATTTTTCACCCCAAAATTCCAATTTTGACTTCCCTATGCCCAAATTTGATCCAAAAACTTGTCTAATCATTTCTATACATGTTAAGGCACTCAGAACCATATAAAACATGACCCAAAATATTAATTTACAAAATCACACTTTTCATAAAAGTTCTCAAGAACAACAAAAGTTCACTTCAAGCTCTATGGTTAAGATTATCTAAGGTTTCAATCATCAAAACAACATCTCATAACAAAAACAACAACAATCAGAAGTGAATTCATCAACAACAACATTATACTTCACCCATTTTGAGCAAAACACAAGTATACATATATACATAACTTGAGCATGTAAATTCATCATCAACAACTACAATGTTAAACCCTTTTTTAGAATTGTACAACCCATCTTTAGAGAAAACTAGTCCCAATTTTTCCCAATTCAATCCCCAAAACTTTTTACAGCATTGCTATATGATTATACCTATGATCAGTACACAATCTCTCATCTTTATCATGGTTTCTACACTTTCAATTCAAAATCTAATGATCAAAACCTAACCCCAAATCCCAAATTTAACCAACACCCTTATGTTAAATCAAAATTAGAAGTTATATAATTTATAATTATTGAGAGTTAGTCTCACCCTTACCTTAGTTTTGATGAACAAACTCTTACACAATCAGATTCTCCCCCTTTGGCTCTTCTCCTAGCTTTCTCTTGTTTTCTCCCAAAACCTCTATTTGTACGTGAAACTGGTTCTGACTCTCAGTTTCTATTTTTCCAACCTATTGTAACCTCCCAAATATTCTTAACTCCTCTTAATTCTATTAATTCTAATTTAAATTCCCAAACTTCAAAATAATTCTATTTATCCACTTATTCTATTAAATAATGAAAATAGCCATTAATAAAATACACCACACCACAAAATCAACATAAATCATTTAAAATCATATAAAAGACTTTAAATCAACTAAAAATAATTAAATAACAATTAGTGCGTTACAGTCTCTGACTTTGTGTGAAACGATTCATAACATGTATGAATCGACCAACTCTGACTTGTCTCAAAAATGCATGAATCGTATCACTAGATGTCTCTGACTTAGTTTGAATCGATTCATTTTATTTTGAATTGTATCAACATTCATCATGAGCAGCCTCAATCGATTCAAATATCATTTGACACGCAACAATATGCATGCCATTTTTATCTTTCCAGCTTTGTCTTTTAGTGGTCTGAATCGATTCACTCATTTAGTGAATCGATTCACTCATTTAGTGAATCGATTCATTCAGTTGTTTTAGCTCGAAAATTTGCTCTTCAACAAATCAAATATGCACTAAACATATTTCTTGTAATGCGGTTGAGTGAAAAATGATCCTAATACATCCAAATCAAATGCGATTTTTTACAATTTGAGTTTGGACTGATTCAATTTGCAGTTTTTTTATTTGATTGGTTCGGTTTTAAAGACCTTAATATGGAGAAATTTTTGAAATTCAATGCTTTCATACTGTGCTCGTGTATTATCCATCTTCCTTTTTCTATCACATGGTACACTTATTCTCTTTAACGTATCTCTCTTCCTTTTCCATCTATCTCTCTTACACCTCTCAAATAATTCTAAAATGAAGTATAAGAGTTGAGACGATCATTATCTCCTTTCCTATCAAATTCTATGGTTGAAAGACCAAATCAAAAACTAAATTTGTAGATAGCCAAGTGTAAATAGTGAGTGGTGAGGGAATCCAAGTGCTCCCTTTATTCTGAGGTGTATACTAGTATTGTATTTATATATTCCATATATGCTGACCATGCATTAATTTTCTTTTCAGCTTGTAGTGTGCCTACGAATGAGTAAAAGATTTAAAAAGTATCTTTTTTGTGGCTAAGGATCAAACATCAATCTAGACTTGTTAAGTGCTCCTATCCATTTGACATACAAAGTAAAGACAACTACGTAACATTTTTACCATTTTGACATTTTTCATGCAAATGCATTTTGCAAATTAAATGTACATTGTGTCCATTTTTTTTTAAGTGTAACTTAATTGTTATACAAACATAACTGTAATCTTAAACATTTGATTTTAAATTTAAACATAATATATATCAAGATGTGTACAAGTTTACATATGTAGCTCAAGTAGTTGAGTTGTGTGAAACCTAATAGAGTTTTTAATAACAAGATTTTAACTTCAAAATTGCTAATATTATAGGCTTAAATGTGAAAATAGTCCTTGCAAATATCTGACATTTTAGTTTTAATCCCTGTAATTTTTTTTTTAGTTTCAGTCCCTGCAAATATAAAAAATTTGGTTTTGGTCCTTGGTATTTTGTTTTAGTCCTTGTAAAATTGATTCATATTGGATTTGGTCCTTGTTATATGTAGAATCTTTGATTTTAGTCCCTCAAAATGAGGACTAAAATGAATATTATAGGGACCAATTTCAATATGAAATGATTTTACAAGGATTAAAACAAAATACCAAGGACCAAAACCAAATATTATATATTTGCAGGGACTAAAACCCAAAAAATATTTTTAGAGGGACTAGAATCAAAATGTCAGATATTTGCAAGGACCATTTCCATATTTAAGCCAATATTATATAATAATGGTCTTGCTTACTGATGAGATAAAACCACAAGTGCACGGTCTTACCGAAGTAGTAAAATAAGAGTATCGTTCCGACAGGGAGTTATGAATTCAATTAACTTTTAATGATGATTAGATGAAATAATTTTTAGATAAAAGTTTGGATTTTTAATTACAAGAAAATAAAAGAAAAGATAAAAGCCTTGGGATTATTGGTTCATCCTAATGACAAATCCTTCACAAACCAAACTATTAAACTTATAACCTTATGTTAGACCTAATTTCTCAAGACAGTTTCTCTTTTGTTCCTCTAGCAACCAAGCCTATTTCGCTGACTTGATTACTATTAGATTTTGGTTCCTCTAACAACCAAGCTTATTTCGCTGACTTGATCATTATTAGTTCCAGTGAAGATCGAAACTATATGTCTCAAAGATTGCAAAGACTATTTCGCTGCCTTTGCAATCCTTGTCTAAATTCACTTGTTCGAATATCAAAGCTCCACTTTCGTTTTATGAATTGATATTTGAGATGATGGATAAACAATTATCAAACCCTCCACTTTCGTTTCCACAGTTTGATAATGGTTGATCCATGTTAAAGCGGTGAATTTAGATAAGAAATTAGGGTTACACAAGATTAAGGTTTAAAGCTTGGTTTGATTAGGATTATGTCATTAGACTTATCCAACAATCCCAAGACAAGAGAAGTCTACTCACTAATGTTCATCGTAGACAAGGAGAAGAAGAGAGAAAGCATAAAAGTAAATAACAAGAAAGTAAATGAACTTTTATTAGAAAGACAATTGTCACATATTGCATTCCAAGAAAAGATTAATATTTGTGATGCCTATCTACTCTATTTATAGCATACATTCGACTTAAAATCTAAGCAATTACATTACTAGAATGTTCCACAAGAGACTGCGGGCTAAAATAGAGTAGCTTAAAATCTAAGCAAAAGCAGCAAAAGCAACTCTGGAGGGTGGCACGGCCGTGCCAATGCTAGCACGGGCCGTGCCAAGTTTCTGACTTTAGGGGTGACATATTTTGTCTTCCAATCTTTGTATTTTCGTACCGAATCAGCTCCAAGTCCCTTTCTTTTGCTCCAAGACTCAATCCATCCAATATTCATTCCTGAAATATAATAAAATTCAATTTGTAGTAAACTATCTTAAAAAGGAAATAATATTAATATAAAATAAACTAAAATCTAATTAAAACTAAACTAAATAATATCTAGAAATAGGTAATAAATGACTCATCAAACTCCCCCACACTTGAATCTTTGCTTGTCCTCAAGCAAAAGGCATAGACATGGCAGCAACAAAAAGATTAATATATGACAATGCAAATAAAAGCTTATGTCTCCCTCGAGGTTTCATTTCAATGTACACTAATCACAACTTCAAGTATTCCTTGTGAACTTATTCAACCCAACAACAAGTCTTAAGTGAGTGTGTGTGTGTGTAGTTCAACCCTTTTCTTGCTCCTGTATAAGATAGATATTATGAGGAACATGTTCTAACCTTAACACTAAAGTGACCGAGAAAAATCCTTTCTTCATTTCATATAAGAGAGATGGGAGAGTTTAGATAGATTTGACAATTTAGATGCTTGGGGGCTTGTAGATGTCTAGGGGCTATCATTTCACATTGGAAGTCCGCGAGGGGGTATCCTTTCCTCCAAGTTTCCATGATCACCCTAAGTAGTGCTACAACTTATTCATCTTCACTTAGGAAGTTCCTCTTTTTAGAGGGCTTAATTTAAGCACAATTTGTTTGAGAAGTCATCACCACATTTAGGAAGTTAGTGAGGGGGTATCCTTTCCTCCACGTGCTGGTGATATTCTTCTGCCCCATTTTGGTTTACACATTATAGCACATTAGAATTATTCCCACACAAACTTATACTACTTTTACTCTGAAGATTTTTAAGGGTCCAAGTTACCATTAAAGTTAGAACGTGTTCCTTAAAATACCTATTCATAAACTTACTCAAGGATTGCAACTAGGTGCTTTTCTCATTGGAGAATTTTCACAATAAAACTTGATGTGGGTATAGCAAGAACAATTACAACACAAGAAATCACTTTCATGTACAAGAAACGACCATTGAAGAGACAACAAAAAATTTATGTCATAATAAAACAATAAAAACAAGCTGCTTATTCATGCCTTTTACAATAAAACAAAACAAAAGAATAAAGTTTAAGGGAGTTTGGAAACACTACGACTAAAGACACTTTATTAGGCTCCCCCCACACTTAGAAGAAGCATTGTCCTCAATGATTCAAAATAAGAGAAATAAAGAAGAAGAAGAAGAAGAAGAAGAAGAAGAAGGAGGAGGAGGAGGAGGAGGAGGAGGAGGAGGAGTAAGAGAAGAGAGGAAGAGGAAAGCTCACATTTTTCATTGAGTTCTATAGGGAGGACCTTGGAGGTGAAAATGGTGCATCATGTTCCGAAGCATTTGGTTATTTTCTTCGGATATGCGGTTTCCCCTTAGGACATCATTCCTTAGTCCCGATAATTCAACACCTTGCCTTAGTTGCTCGGTGCTTATCCTTTCAACCTCAGTTTGCATCCATGTCCATCTTTCATTATCATTGTTTCGTCCGGTTTCATGGTCATGGTGATCCTCTTCTTGGTGCAGGTGTGCACCTTCCTCTTCAATAATGTGCTCTTCATGTACCTGCGAACTATCACCAATATAAAACAAATTTTCTTCCACCTCGGTGTTAGTCCGAGATGGGTTAGGAAGTATAATTAAAACAGGCACATTGAGTTTAAGTGTATAGGCCATGGGTGGTCGAGGTTTTATGAAGTTCATAAAGATAAGGGCCTCTATGTTAAGCCTATTGTTTTCCTCAATCTTGTTAATCCCTTGGTCTTCACCCACTCCCAATTGCCTAACTATGTATGTGATGATACCACCTACCACTATCTCTCCCCTACCATTAGACCTATTACCGAGATGGGAAAGGTAATCAAGCAAGGAAAAGTAAGTGTTAATGGGGTGGTTGTTAAGCGTAGCCCATAACATGAAGAGTTCATCAGTTATAGTGTTCCCCAATTCAATCCTACCCCAAATTGTGCAAGCCATAACCCTTTGAAGGTACCTAAGCACAGGGTTGTGAATGCTGCTAGCTTCCTAGAAAGTTAAACACATTATCTTGAATGCCTACTACATTCAAGCTAAAAGAATCAGGATATCTACAAGCATGTATAGGTTTAGAGATGAGAATTTTATACCTATCCCTTTGCTTGTTGTCCTTGAATTGTATTCCAAGATTCTTTTGTTGTAACTTGCTTCTTTGAGGGAGGTCCTCTTGATGAGCTTGCAACTTCTTTACTACCTCTTTCGAAAGCCATAGCCTTGACCTTGGTTGGATTTAGTGTGGTTGGGTTTAGGGAATGTTCTGGTGGAAAGGGTTGGTTTAGTGATGGGGTGAGTGTTATGAGTTGGGTGGTGGAAATTGGTGATGAATTTGTGGGTTTTGGGTTAGGTTAGGGAAGGCTACGAATTTGGTTGATTTTGGGTGAATAAATTTTTGTGAATTGGTGGGGTTTTGATGGAGATATGAAGGTGTGAAGGTTGTTGGTTATGTAGGTTTTAGGAAGAAGTTTGAAGGAGGAGAGATGTTGGTGTTAGAGAATGAGGGAAGATGAAGTGGAAAAAGAAAATGTGGTTATACTCAACTGGGGTTGGGCACGGCCGTGCCAGCTGTTGGCACGGGCCGTGCCAAGTTCCTGGAGTTTGGTTTGGTTTGGCTTGGCAAGGTATGGCACGGCCGTGCCAATGTGAGCACGGGCCGTGCCAAGGTTCTGGAGACCGGGACTTCAAAAATTTTCATTTTCTTGAATCACTCTTGGACAATTACCTACAAAATAACTTAAAACAACAAGAAACAAATAAAACAAAAGCAATTAAATGCGTGGGTTGCCTCCCACGAAGCGCTCGTTTAAAGTCATTAGCTTGACGGTCAAAGGGTTTCTCTATCCTATACCCAATCTTTCACAAAGGGACAATGACATCAAACTGACATTCTCCCCCAAATCACACATGGCTCTTTCTATAATCTCGGATCCTATAACACATGGTATGGAAAAATTATTTGGATCATTAAGTTTAGATGGCAAATTGGTTTGAATTATTTCAATAAATTTCCTAACCTGCTCATCTAGCTTGAACTCATCAAACCCTTGTGGGAAATGAATTTTTGGTTCATACTGTGGTGAAATGTTAGGCTTTTCACTCTCTATCACAATTTGCTCACTTTGTGGCTTTTCACTCTCTACCTCAACTTCATTAGTCTTGGTTTCCACAACGGGGTCCTCTAATTGTTTACCATTCCTAAGTGTAACATCATTCGGTTGACCCTTTGGGTTAGCCTTAGGTTGGCTCGGAAGGATTCCGGAGGTTTGGGAGGGAGAGGCTACTTGATGACCTACTTGAGGGATTTGAATCTCTAGCATTTTGTTGTGAGTACGAAGAGAATCTGCTTTTGAGGAAAGCCTATTGAGAGAAAAGCCTATTGAGAGAGTCCTTCAAATTTCTAGCTTGGATTTCAAATTCTTTGTTGTGCCTAGAGTTATCTAATACAAGATTTTCTAGCAAAAGTTCCAAGTTGGATCTTTGAGGGACTCCTTGGTTATTTTCAAAACTAGGTGGTGTTGTTTGTTGTCCAAAACGATTTTGAGGGGTTTGAAAAAATTGATCGTTCCTAAACCCTTGATTATATTGAGCATAGTTTACTTGCTCAGGACTTCTAACAACACTACCTAGTTGACCAGCATGACCAAATATTCCATAACAAGGAGGCAAAACAGGGGAAGGAGTCCAAGGATAGTAGTTTTGAGCCATGCCTGAGATAAGAACGGTTAAAGATAAGAAATAATAAAAATAAAATAAATAAAAAATAAAATAATAAAATTAGGAGAAAGGGAGATATATATATATATATATATATATATATATATATATTAGACTAACCACTATTAAAAAGTTAATCAAATTACAATAACTCCCCGGCAGCGGCGCCAAAAACTTGATGAGATAAAACACAAGTGCACGGTTTTACCGAAGTAGTAAAATAAGAGTATCGTTCCGACAGGGAGTTATGAATTCAATTAACTTTTAATGATGATTAGATGAAATAATTTTTAGATAAAAGTTTGGATTTTTAATTACAAGAAAATAAAAGAAAAGATAAAAGTCTTAGGATTATTGGTTCATCCTAATGACAAGTCCTTCACAAACCAAACTATTAAACTTATAACCTTATGTTAGACCTAATTTCTCAAGACAGTGTCTCTTTTGTTCCTCTAGCAACCAAGCCTATTTCGCTGACTTGATTACTATTAGATTTTGGTTCCTCTAACAACCAAGTCTATTTCGCTGACTTGATCATTATTAGTTCCCTTGAAGATCGAAACTATATGTCTCAAAGATTGCAAAGACTATTTCGCTGCCTTTGCAATCCTTGTCTAAATTCACTTGTTCGAATATCAAAGCTCCACTTTCGTTTTATGAATTGATATTTGAGATGATGGATAAACAATTATCAAACCCTCCACTTTCGTTTCCACAGTTTGATAATGGTTGATCCATGTTAAAGCGGTGAATTTAGATAAGAAATTAGGGTTACACAAGATTAAGGTTTAAAGCTTGGTTTGATTAGGATTATGTCATTAGACTTATCCAACAATCCCAAGACAAGAGAAGTCTATTCACTAATGTTCATCGTAGACAAGGAGAAAGAGAAAGCATAAAAGTAAATAACAAGAAAGTAAATGAACTTTTATTAGAAAGACAATTGTCACATATTGCATTCCAAGAAAAGATTAATATTTGTGATGGCTAGCTACTCTATTTATAGCATACATTCGACTTAAAATCTAAGCAATTACATTACTAGAATGTTCCACAAGAGACTGCGGGCTAAAATAGAGTAGCTTAAAATCTAAGCAAAAGCAGCAAAAGCAACTCTGGAGGGTGGCACGGTCGTGCCAATGCTAGCATGGGCCGTGCCAAGCTTCTGACTTTAGGGGAGACATATTTTGTCTTCCAATCTTTGTATTTTCGTACCAAATCAGCTCCAAGTCCTTTTCTTTTGCTCCAAGACTCAATCCATCCAATATTCATTCCTGAAATATAATAAAATGCAATTTGTAGTAAACTATCTTAAAAAGGAAATAATATTAATATAAAATAAACTAAAATCTAATTAAAACTAAACTAAATAATATCTAGAAATAGGTAATAAATGACTCATCACTTACGAGTGACTAAATGACATTGTTTAAACTTTTAAACAAGATAATTTTTCTTGAAAAGTTAAGTTATCTATTCACAATGTATTAAATACATACATTAATTAAACAATGGATTGTCTAACATGTGCAACATTACTCATGTTAAAACAACTAATAGTAGTAACTTTTTTTAAACAATAATTATTTATTTAAAAGTTTTATACTTCCATTAAATGTGCAGGTTCCAATACAAAATTTTTTATTTTAAACTTCTTAACATGTGCAAATTTGCACATGATAGAAAAACCCATTAAACAATGCCCCTGTTAGGGCAATCTTTATCTTTAATTGATTAAAGCCTTTTCCTTTTTAGGGTTTTTGAGTTTGTGGCACTAATTTCAGGTAATGGTGAATCCTGATGCACCAAGCCCTAGTAGCCCGAATATCAGGGAATACCTGTATTGGTAAGTGGGAACTACCCATATGGGTATGTTAAATATTTTTTTCATAATTAAAATATTTGTTAAATTGTTTCCAAGACACCATGCTTATGTAAGACTGCAACAAAGAAACTTATTGAAATAAAACTTAAATAATTTACAGAATGGCATACGCTATTTCCTAGGTTCTCAAGTTTACTACTTTCATAAGCTTTTAAATTTTTTCTTACTCAACAAAAAATAAGCTTTTAAATTTTTCGTAAATAAATGCTTATGTAAGTAGCTAAGTTTAAATTAGTCATTCATAAATTAATCCAAAATCCTTAAGTCCGTTAGTTAGTGGATGATCCTAGTAATATATCTCTTTTTAACATGAAAAATAGTTCATTGACAAAATGAAACAAGGAATCCAAGCACAAGATGCGACTAGTTAAGTTCAACATGATATAGTTCATGTTTGGATAAACAACTTAATTTCTAGCTTAAAATATAAATGCTTATCATATATAAGTGCTTAATTATTATAAACTATTTTCATAACAAATATAAAATAAAGTCAAACTGTTTTTATATAAGTTGAAAACTGTTTTTATAAATTATTTTAAAGAACTTATAGAAAAAAGCCAAAAATGGCTTATGCTATTATAAGTTCTTTCAAACAGTCTTGCAAATGTATTAACTAAAGATACACTAAAAAAATCCATCTAAATAGGCCGATAATGGGTATATACATATTCAACTTATGCTTAATTTTGTGTCAACTGGAGTCGCTATCATAGAAAGAACAAACTTTTTTTGCCTACCTTTATCTTTTTTAATATGTATATTTTATTTTTTAAAGGACCAAAATCAGGAATATAATAGGGGGTTGTGATCAACGAAATTGATCCGATTGCTAAGAATTCAACTCACATTAGAATGATTTCAAATCTCAATATCGATATTCATTCGTGGATAATATATAAGTACTAGTTTAACACTCTTTTAGTCTTAAAACTTCTCTATCCATTGGTGGATATTCATTTGGTCCTTTTCTAAACATTTTATTATCAATACAAAAAGGATATACAGGGAGAAATTATCAAAATTCACTCTTTTCATATGTGTGCTCGTGTATTATCCATCTTTCCTTTTCCTTCACATGCTACACTTATTCTTTCACATCTTTCTCTTCCTTTTCCATCTATACCTCTTTTACACCTCTCAAATAATTCTAACATGAAGTATAAGAATTTAGACAATCATTATCTCCTATCCTATCAAATTCTATGGTTGCATACCAAATCAAAAACTAAATTTGTAGATAGCCAAGTGTAAAAAGTGAGTGGTGAGGGAATCCAAGTGCTTCCTTTATTCTAAGGTGTATACTAGAACTATATTTATATTCCATATATGCTGACCATGCATTAATTTTCTTTTCAGCTTGTAGTGCCTACGAACGAGTAATAGATTTAGAGAGTATCTATTTTGTGGCTGAGGATCAAACATCAATCTAAGACTTGTTAAGTGCTCCTATCCATTTGACATACAAAGTAAAGACAACTACGTAATATTTTTACCATTTGGCATTTTTCATGCAAATGCATTTTGCAAATTAAATGTACATTGTGTCCAATTTTTTTTTTAAGTGTAACTTAATGGTTATACAAACATAACTGTAATCTTAAACATTTGTTTTTAAATTTAAACATAATATATATTTGGATGCGGAGGCAAAAAAATATTTTGTACAAGTTTACATAGTTCATGTAGTTGAGTTGTGTGAAACCTAAATGAGATTTTTAATAAGAAGATTCTAGCTTCAATTTTTTTTGGCTAATATCATATTATAAGGGTCTTGTTTACGAGTGAGTAAATGATATTGTTTAAGCATTTTAAACAAGATAATTATTTGTTGAAAAGTTAAGTTATCTATTTACAATGTATTAAATACATAATATTAATTAAAAACTAGATATTTTAGACTTATTAAACAAATGCTCCTATTAGGGTACTCACTTTATCATTTACCTTATATTTATGATCACGCAAATAAAATTTAATGTAAATTGGACATTTAAACAATGCCCTTATTGGACAACTGGAACTATGTATGTAATTTTATGGTAAACACTTAATTTTATTTTTAAAAAGCTTATTATATATGTTCCTTTGCAGTAGTTATTATTTGATTAGATATCAAATACTACTAGTTCTGAAATTTTATGAGCATTTGTGGAGTTGGTATATAACAATATATACTAGTATACAATTCAAAAATTCTTTAAAATTATTTATTTTTCTAGAAGACATGGTTCTCACAAATATACTTATTCTTTATTTATTTTTCTTTATATTTTCTCTCTCAAATATGACAATAATTTTAAGAAAATACCTAAAAAAAACTTTAAGACAATAATTAAATGGAACAAGATAGAAAAGAAAAGATAGAATCTATTGATGACAAGTGATCACCTCATGAAAGGCAAGTCCAAAGCATATATAAAAGCATGGTCATGTAGTAGAGCCAATGAGCAAATTATCAAAGCATACATTATTAATTATGCGTATTAAATCAACAAATCCTCTTGTTGTTGGTGGTGTAATTGGAGAGGTTTTGGACCCCTTTACAAGTTCAGTGTCTTTGAGAGTCGTTTATGACAATAACAAAGAAGTCATCAACAGTGGTGAGCTCAAACCCTCCCAAATAATCAACTCACCAAGAGTTCAAGTTGGTGGAAATGACCTCAGGACCCTGTATACTCTGGTTGGTATACACATTCTTTCTTTAATTAAGTGTATATAACAATCTTTCTCTAATTTTCTTAAACAAAGAAATGAAGAATTACCATATATAAATGGATCCCCAAAGAGATAAGAAAGCTACCCCTTAAGAGAAAATTAGGGTTAACACACCAGTTATAGAATAAGCCATTCCTTCTTTGTCCAAGCCAAAAACTATTTGATCAACTATATATTAAATTTCTTACCCCCAAATTTTAAAATAAATTTTCTAGCTGCCCAAATCGCCAAAATGATACAGTTTGTAAAATTAGTTAATTTTTTTTTTGGGAAAGAAGATTGTAAAATTAACCACCTCCAACACCCTTAGAAATAAAAACCAAACAGTTAGGAAAATTCACATCTAATAAACAAATTTAATTCTGTTTCCTGAACAATGGGTTTCATTTACATCACTAATAACCTTACCTTACCTCCATACAAATTAAACTTAGTTGGGATCATTCTTAATAACAATTGCCACGTAAAATCTTTAATTGATTATTTAAGCTATTTTTTCTAGGGTTTTTGAGTTTGTGGCACTAATTTTCAGGTGATGGTGAATCCTGATGCACCAAGCCCTAGTGACCCGAATATGAGGGAATACCTGTATTGGTAAGTCGGAACTATCCATATGGACATATAATTAATTCATAATCACACATCACTTCCTTACTCAATGTTCATGCTTAAGTTTAAACTTGATCTTCAAATTAACCAAAATCATATTAGGTCATGATATTCATAAAAAAAAAAAAAAAATAGTAGGACTTGGAATTGTTTTCTTCAAAGGCATGTACGTGTACTAGTTATGGTTCTTATGAAAATTTACTTACATTGATGCATTAATTTATCTTGTATCTTTTACGGTCAAAGTTATGTAATTTTTTTTGTATCAAGCACTTATTTATTTATTTACTATGTAGGAGTACGTGTTTATATATAATTTATTTTCATGATTAAAATATTTGTTAAATTGTTTCCAACACACTATGTTTATGTAAGACTATAACAAGAAAAACTTATTGATATAAGACTAAAATAATTTACAGAATGCAATATGCTATTTCCAAGGTTCTCAAGTTTACTATTTTCATAAGCTTTTAAAAAAATCAAACAAATTTGTCAAAAAAAATAATAAAAAAATAAAACAAATTCTTATGTAAGTAGCTAAATTTAAATTAGTCATTCATAAACTAATCCAACATCCTTAAGTCCTTTAGTTAGTGGATGATCCTAGTGATATATCTTTTGTTAACAAGAAAAATAGTTCATTGACAAAATGAGACAAGGAATCACTACTAAAAAAGCAAAAATTAGTGAGGAAAATTTAGAGATGGAAAACGTGAAATCCCTCTCTAATTCCGTCACTAAATTTTGCGACCAAAGAATTTGTGAGAGATTTTGTTTTTTCCGTCACTAATTTCCCTCCCTAAATTTGTTTTTTCCAGTAGTGAATCCAAGCACATGATGTGACTAGTTAAGTTCAACATGATATAGTTCATGTTTGGATAATCAACTTAATTTCTAGCTTATAATATAAATGTTTATCATATATAAGTGCTTAATTATTATATAAACTATTTTCTTAACAAAATATAAAATAAAGTCAAATTGTTTTCATATATGTTGAAAACTGTTTTTATAAATTATTTTAAAGAACTTATAAAAAAAGCCGAAAAATACCTTATGCTATTATAAGTTCTTTCAAATAGTCTCGTAAATGTATTAACTAAAGATACACTAAAAAAATCCATCTAAACAGGCCGATAATGGGTATATACATATTCAACTTATGCTTAATTTTGTGTCAACCGGAGTCGCTATCATAGAAAGAACAAACTTTTCATCCCATACTTTATTCTCACTGTCTATACATTTTTTTGGTATGATATAGTGTATATGTGTGTGAGTAAAGTGCAGCTATATATGAAATTGTGTGTGTATACATATATCATATATGTGTATGTGATTTGAAAACTTTTGTTTGGCTGATTTTAGTTCCATTCTAAACATTTTTTTTCTTCCTTCATTGGATCCTTAATTAGGATGGTAACCAATATTCCAGCGACTACAGGGACAACTTTCGGTACGTTCCCAACTAAATAACATATTTCTATTTAATTCTAATTAACTTGTTCCATATATAATACGGCCTATAATATGGTAGGGTCTAAAAAGGTTTAAAGATCTCACAAAAAAGAAGTTTAGAGATGCATCATTTTCCTAAAAAAAAAAAAAAAAGTTTAGAGATTGATCATTACCATTTTTAATAAAATAGTAGATTTTAAAATAAAAAAGGTAAAGAGGTGTATTATTTTCTAGAAGTCCATGTTAAGAGGCACCCATTTAAAGCAAATGCTAAACATGAGATCATATGTAGTAAAGCATATTATATTTGGGTCTTGTTAACGAATGCTTCTGGGGTATTTTTTAAGAGATAAATATGTCAAATGTATCAACTTAGCTCATAACCAGGGGCGGTGTCACCTCCCCAGTTAGCCTGGGCACTAGCCCAGGCTCAGCTCCAACTTTCTTTGTAGCAAATCTAGCCATTACTAGAACTTTTAGCTTTTCCTACGGATTTTTGTGTAAATTCCGCAGAAAATACATTTCTTGCAGATTTTGCCAAGAATTTAGGTTCCCAAGTGAGGTAATACCTTAGAATTTTAGGATCTGCACGAAAGATATATCCGCAGAAAATGTGAAATTATTAGCAGGAATGAAGTAACGTTTTGCGATAATTTTTTTGCCCAGACTCTATATAATTCCTGGCTCCGCCACTGCTCATAACATTTGACCCTTATAAGAGATAAATACGTCAATACAAGTTGATGTATTTAGTTCATAACATAGATCAAATGTATCAACTTTTGTTGATCCATTTGTCTTTTACAAAAGATCAAAGGAAATATCTTATTATTTTTTTTCTTTTTATTATTATAACTAATGTATGATGTCTGAATAATTGTAGGACAAGAGATAGTGAGTTATGAAAGTCCAAGACCAGCATCAGGGATTCATCGTGTGATATTTGTGTTGTTTAGGCAACCTTGTAGGCACACAGTATTAGCTCCTGGATGGAGACAAAATTTCATTACAAGAGATTTTGCTGAATTTTACAATCTTGGATTACCTGTTGCTGCTCTCTATTTCAATTGTCAACGAGAAAATGGTTCTGGTGGAAGGAGGATGGTCATTTAACAAATAGTATAAACATTTGTTCACAAAAAAATCCAAATATATCCCTGTCCTTCAATATAAAATATACACTAAGCAAAAAATGTCATGTCATCATGTCGTAACTATTATTATAACAACTTCAGTAAAATAAACTCCTTTCAAATATGAAAAACTGCAGTAAAATAAACTATTATTGTAACAAAAAAAATCTATTATGATAAAAGTAAAAATAAATTAATGTTAATTAGCAAGGAGGAAAAATAACGAGTCCTCGAGGATATGGAGGTTAGTTCAAAGAATTCGTCGATTGCTTGTGATGGAGTGAAAAGTAACATTCTTATTATGTGACAAACCATTGTGAGGATACTTTGATAGATAATGGTTGTAATTTATCTCTTGGTTGATTATTTATGAATTGTGTCCGACTCAAGTTAGAGACTTATTGTTCCGATGTTGTGAAAAATTTGTATCTTATTTGATTTGATTGTTCGTTTTTTAGTAGGCTTCGGCCCTCTTATTTTTCATTAAAAAAAGAAGCCTAAATTATTTTTCAAGTGTGTACGAGGAGATAAATATTTGAGAAGAGCATGTAATGATCTTTGAAGAACAAATTGGTGATTATCAACCATATCGCAATTTATACATGGAAATGGATTCTCTACTTTTAAGTCAAGAAATTTAACCTGACTTTCTCTCATTTTTTTGCTCATCTTTCTCTCATTAAATACACTAGTCATAGTGATATTATACTTTTTTTTAAGGGTTAATAGTGTTTTTCACCCCTGTAATATAGGTCATTTTCGATTTTCGCTCTTATAAAATTTTCGATTTGATTTGCATCCTTGTAAAACTTTTTTTTTCCGGAAAACACCCCTCCCCCATATGACTGTACATATTTGCTAACGTGGTACACTGTGTGGCATGCTGACTGTGCATATATGCTTATGTGGCGTGCTGACTGTATAATTAATTAATTTTTTTTCTAAGGCTACATGTGCCATTTGTTACTACTTTTTTAAAAAAATTATAATATAAATTCATTTATAATAATTTAGAAATTTTAAAAATTTGAAAATAAAAAAATTCAGGATTTTTTTTATTATGAAAAATATTTTCCAAATTTTTTATTTTTTGTTTAAATTAGAAAATAATTTTTTTCTAAAATTTTAATTTCAAAAATGATTTAATAAAAATCTGGAATAAAATTTTCGAAAAAAAAATCTGAATTTCTTCTAAATTTTTTAAAAAATTTGTATCCAGAATTTTTTTTTTGTAGAAAAAATTTTAAAACTGTTTTTTATTTTGGGAAAAAAATATGACTTTTTTTAAAAAATTTCGAATTTGTTTTTTCTAATTTAACTTTTTACTTTATTTTGAAAATTAAACTCCAGAATCTTTAAAAAAAAATTCGAGAAATCTGGAGTAAAATTTTTGAAAAAAAAAATCTGAATTTCTTCTAAATTTTTAAAAAAATTGTATCCAGATTTTTAAAAATAAAACATTTTCCAGATTTTTTTTTTTGTAAAAAAAATTTTAAAACTGTTTTTTTTTTCGGGAAAAAAATATGACTTTTTTTTAAAACCTCGAATTTGTTTTGTCTAATTTTTTGTGATTTTTTAATATTTGAATTTAAAAAATAAAAACCGATATTTCAAAAAAATCTTATCGTTTTTTCTGATTTTTTTTAATATTTGAAAAAAAAAACTTTTTTTTTCGATTTTTAAATTTTATGGAAAAAAATCTGAATTTTTTTTTATTTTTGAAAATTAATTTTCAAATATTTTAAAAAATAAAATCTGATGTAGACAATTATAATAAATAAAAATTAAAAAAAAAAGCCAAGTTAAATCAAACCGAAAATTTTATAGGGGCGAAAACTGAAAATAACCTATATTGCAGGGGTGAAAAACACTATTAACCTTTTTTTAATTAAATAACCTTGTAATAAAAATCACAAACTTTATATGTGGAGATTGGAGAAGTGGGTTCCTCTAAGTATAGAGAAGTGGAGAACTGCGCTTCAAACACACTTTTCATACATCAAACGTTTACGAACTACCAACTTATATGTATTTACGGGATTGCGATTTTGAAATTTCTTACACGTGGAAACAAGTTTGAAATTATAGTTATATTTTCTGGCTCACTATAAATTTGTAGGAGGGTGCATGGAATTCCCAAAGTTGTCTATCATGTATTTTCTCCATGAGATAGTCTTGTATGGTTACCAAATCAAATCTATAGTGCTTAGATAGACACACAAAGATATACTTTTCTTCAAAATATTAAATCGATTTTTTAATTATAAAAAGAAGTATTTCGATGTGTATTTGTCTAAAAACTATAAATTTGGTCCGGTGACTATAACATCCCGTTTTCTCAACTTAAAAATTTCAAAACATTTATCAGAGTAATCAACATATAAACAGAATGTTACACTTCTAAAATCATAAATAAGATAATTAACTAATTATCCTTCAACATAATCGAATTCCAAAACATTACAGCGGATAAAGTTCATCATCATAAATAAGTCTTGGTACGCATGCCTCATCAAAACATCTCATAATTATTCAGTTAAACTACTTAATCATTTAAATTCATAAAACAAATACGTAAAGGAATAAGAAATAGCCACAAAAGATCCCATCCCGTTACGTATCAGAGCACCTAAAAGATTCAGTGAGGGATAACCACTCACGACAGCAAGGCAACAACACTACTCTCGATCACCTGCAAGTTACTCATACGAAGAGCAACATTTCAAAATAGAAGGGGTGAGATTTCACAAAACAATAATATTAAACATATAATTCAACAATTATATTTAACAACATGAAAACATCATAATATTCATCATAGATAATAATATATCATTTATCACATCATTCATAGTTCATATAAGGAATTACAACTTCAACTACCTAACAACTTAACATCTTTGACTCGACAAATGCGACTATGCAACTTAGACCTCTTATATGCATGTGGTACCAAATCCAAGGCATCAAGCCCTCAACGTAATAAGTATTAATATACTTCCAGGGCATCAAGCCCCCAACATGATTGAGCTAAAGCTCCAGGGCATCAAGCCCCGTACGTGGTGAGCAAAGGCTCTAGGGCATCAAGCCCCCAACAATGAATGCTAATGCATGGACACAACAACTTAACTTCTTATAAACAACAACCTCTTATATAAGTCCAATAATTTGGAACATCATCATCATCAACTTAGACCGACTCATGCAGCTTAGTTAAATAACAAATAGCAACATAGGCAGTATGCAAATCATCATGATATAACAATATCGAATGCAAGTCATTAACATCATAAACATCAAACATAATTCATGTAATGTATATACAATTATATAACATTAGCAACAACATTAGATTATACAATTCAGGCTTACTGAAACTACAACAGCAAGATAAATAACTTAGTTTCTAACTTCCAAGGTCAACTCACATCAACTTGCGCGACAAAGATCGCATTTAACTTAAACAAGGCATTTTGTAACATAAGTACTCGCGAGGCGAGAGCCTCTACTCGCCATGGCGAGTTCAGGTACAGTTCACAAAAATTCATTCTAAATTCTTTCCAGGTTCAATCTTATTCTCCAATCTTTCCTAATCATTATTAGATATGTTCAGGCACTCAAAAACATCTAAGGATCAACTCAAAAGTCAAAATTACGAAATCTGGATGGCTCTCTGGTCATGCTCGCTATGGCGAGTTCATCTGCTCGCTGTGGCGAGCTGCGAGGTGCAACTCGCGAGGCGAGCGATGAAGTTCATCACTCGCTATGGCGAGGATCATAGCTCTCGAGGCGAGCGATGAATGCTGGCTCGGGCAGAAGTGCAGTTTTCACAAAAAATTCACTATAAACATGATTTTAAGCCTAACATTGATTCCAGAATTCATCCTACATATTATCTAAGGTCTAGGAACAGTTTCTACATCAGTCTAACAAGTTTCCACCATTTAATCAATAATTCTACAATTTTGACCTAGTTTTCAATTCCTCTAAAACTCATCCTAGGTCATGTTAAATCTAATCATTGAATCACAGACTTAATAGAATTGCAAAATTAGTCTCACCCTTACCTTAGAATGTGAAAATCACAGCTTTTTGGTCTCTCTCCCTTCTCTTAGCTTTTTCTCCCTTTTCTCCAAAAACTGATCGTACGTACGTTATGTTTTTCTAACCAGGTCTTTCCTATTTATATCTCCTCCATCTATCTTATCTTATTTCTCTTTCTCCCCCAAAACTCTCTAAAATCTCAAAACAACCCCTAAACTCAATAATTATTTTATTTTCAAATCTTATTTTATTAAACAATAAAATAAGTCACAACTCCTCATAAAATCACATAAAATCATCTCAATCATATAAATCTCTTAAATCACACATATATCATATAAATATAATATAAACTCATCATAATAAATTCTAGACTCAATTAAATAATTAAATAATTCAAAGAGAGCGTTACAGTGACCATATAATAATAACTCCTTTCTCTATATCTAACTATAGGATTTTGTCATACCCCAATTTTTGACCTAAGACAGCACTGACACGTGTCATTTAACTCCGACCGGTCTCAGCCTTTCGAGCAAAAAATTCGGCAGGGAGGTATTTTAAAATACCTCATAGTTGATTCCGAGTCGGGCCTTCTTCTCTCAATTTTCATTTAATTTTAATTTCCATCTTTTATTAACTTTAAATTCATTTCATTTTTAACCTTTATTTTATCTTATTTTTGTTTTATTTATTCTTAGTCCTTTTATTTTATTTTTAATGTCCAAAAAAATAAATCAAAATTTTGTCCGATAATATCCAAATAAACAGCTCACAAACAGCTCATTCATAACTGTCAATTTCTTCTCCAAGCAAAAAAATATCGTGTTCCTCTCCAAGCAACAGAAATTCAGCTCTATAAATATAACCACCTGCACACAGACAAAGGGAGGGGCCCCAACAGCAAAAAATAGCAATAAACTAAAAATACAGAGAACAATTTTCCAGCAAACACACACTACCAACTAACAAAATTCCAGCCCTAATCAACTTTCCAACAAAACAATTTTCATTCAACCTCTTTCGATTCAAATCTTCACAAAAACCCAAACGCATCAACTAAGCATCAATCACGCACACAACATCAGAATCACGTATCCACAATCCTAATTCCAAACCATCATACTCAAATCAAACCCCATTCACAAACATCAAAACCGTGAAACACCACCACCAAACCAACACAGATCCAGATCAAGAAAAAAAAACAATAAAAAGGTAGTAACCCTTTTTGTAGATCTAGGGTCCGTTAAAGCTCATTTCAGAAAAACGTTTTCAAAAAAGAAAGGAGAAAGGAAAGGTTAATCTTTTGGTAAAAAAAAATCAAAAAAAGAGGAGTTTTTGACTCCGGCGCGGTGGCGCCGCCGTGAAAACTCACCGGCCACCGCGCCGGAACCACCTCCGGCCACCTCTCTTCTCATCGGAGAAGATGAAGGATTCTAGAGAGAAGGCAGAGCCTCTCTCTCTAGAAATAAGAGAAGAGAGAGAAGTTTGAAGTGAAAATGAATAAAGAAACCGGTGCCTACCTATTTATAACGCTAGACTGAACCGGTTCAATCTTGGAACCGGTCTGAACCGGTCTATTCCAAGCCCACACGCGCCTGGCCTCACCCAAGACCCAAATCCTTTTCGTTTTATTTTCTGCACCCCCTTTACTGCTCACACACCCCCAACATCTCATTTTTCTAATTTCTTTTTCATGCATTTTAATTCTCACTCTATCTGTTAATCCAGAGTGCTCTGGTCCTCAGTTAACTGTTAATATTATAATTATTCTTCAGAACAATCTGGTCCTCAATAATTGAATTAATCCAGAGTGCTCTGGTCCAAAATTAACTTAATATTATATTCTTGCTTAATTTAGTTATTCTCCAGAACAATCTGGTCCTTGTTAATTAAATTAATCCAGAGTGCTCTGGTCCTAAAGTAACTGTTAATATTATATTTTTGTTAATCCAGAGTGCTCTGGTCCAAACTTAAATGTTAATATTTATTTATTTTTGTTTAACTTAATTATTCTCCAGAATATTCTGGTCCATGTTAAAATAATTTCACAATTTAGCTTAACTTCATTTTTCTCATTCTGCTTATATAATTTTCATATCTTTATTCAAAAACAACAAAAACATTCAAATATCAAAAATTCATAAAAGAACTTTTCACAGTAAACCTTGATCTTAAATCAAGTGACCGTCTTTTTATTTTTCTTAATCAAATTTCAAATCAATTCTAATTCAACTTCAAGTCAATTTTCTTCAATCTAAAAAAACACAAATCAATTCTCACTTGCCATTTGGCTTTTTATTTCAAAACCTTTTTCAAAACATATAAAAAAACACCAAACAAATCAAACGTCAATTTCTACCCCGAACTACGAGGTTTTGATCCCTCACGGGTACGTAGGCAGAGGACCTTGTCCTTCCAAGTCAATTAAAAAACAATTTTCTTTTTCTTCTCAATTAAAAAACAATTTTCTTTTTTTTTCTTTTCAACTTTCAACTAAAAAATATTTTTCTTTTTTTTCTCTTCAATTAAAATCAATTTTCTTTTCTTTTTTCAACTCATCATTCAATTCCATTTTCATCTCTTTAAAAGCAAGCAAGTTATAGCACCAAAAGTTAAATAAAATCAAAAGGTTCTTGTAACACCCCGTTTCCCAAAATCAATTTAATTATAATTATAAAATCAGAGTTCCACATTAAACGGCATGTCACACTACAAAATATATAATTCTTAAATAGATTAAAACTATTTAACAACATCCTTCATTAAACTGCAGCGGAATATTCTTTAAATTAAACTCCATTATCCAAAATAATCTTGGCATTAAGCCTCAACATAAAATATTCCATCAATCATAGGGCTACAACAACATTAACCAAAATTTGATACATAGAATGAATTTAAACAATGAAATCCCATCCCACGTATCAGAGCCCTAGACACTTGAGCCACCACCAACTACTCAGGATCACCTGCAAGTTACCCATAGGAAGGGCAACATTTTCAAGCAGAAGGGGTGAGATTCACAACAAAATATAGATAAAGAATACATCAATTGAATCTAACACCCTATCATAAATCATCAACATTATTATTATTTACATAACATCATTTTCGCATCTTATCACAATATTAATTCATACACCTCTCAACAATATATACAACTTATCACCACTCCACTAAGACTCCTCTAAACACCCATGCATGTGGTACCAAAAATCAGGGCCGTGACCCACACCGCTGTCGAATGGTTAAAGCATTCTCAACAGGACATAAGTCCTCACCACTACACCACTTTGAGTAACTAGTACTCCACCACTTTGAACGACTAAGCATTCCAGAGCCGAAGCTCTCCCACTGTTATGTTTATGCAACTAATCCCCATTGAGTATATCTACATACCAACCAACCTAGACATATACATATATATGATTCACCAACCAACTTACAACGTTAAGGAATTTAATTAAGTACAACATTCATTCAGTCAGCATCCATTCATCAAAACCAACCAAAACATCCAAGAAAGTACATATCAGTATACAATCCATGCAATAATTCATCAAATTAAACCATCCAAACAACAACAGAAATCAACCAACCAAAAACTGGGCAGCTCGCCTCGCGAGCTCATCTACTCGCTATGGCGAGCTCAGAAAAACAGGTACTCGCCATGGCGAGTTGGAGGCGAACTCGAGGCGAACAAAAATATGGTGCTCTTGGGAAAAATGACATTTTTCTCACTCAAACCTCAATTCTAAGCTCCCTAATCATCTTTTAAACTTAAAACTTGCTCTAGTCCTCTTAAAAATCATCTAGGTACACGAAACTACCCAAAATACGGCTTATAACAACATTTTCAAAATCCAGATTTTCACAAGGCTACTCGCCATGGCGAGCTGTATCACTCGCGAGGCGAGCGATGAAGTTGTTCACTCGCTATGGCGAGCAATGGCTACTCGCGAGGCGAGCGATGAACTTCTGTACGGGCAGAATGCAGGTTTTTCCCAAAAATCCCATTTTTCCTCAATTCACTCCCCAAATTAGTTTACAGATATGCAATGAAAGGTTTTATGCACCCAGAACCCATTTCTACCCTCAATTCCATGATTCCTACACCCAAAACTCCTTAATCAACAAAAACATAATTTCTCCCAATCCTCACATAAACCTGTTAGAACAAAATCAACATTCAGAATCTATATAATTGCGGTAAACCTCACCCTTACCTTGGAATTGCAGAATAAACACAGCAGAAAATGGTTCCTAAGCTCCTCTCCCTTGCACTAGCTTTTCTCCCAAAACTTGACTGTTTTCACGTAAAACGTTTTCTCCGTTTTTCTTTCCTTAACTCCCAAAGTGTAACCTCCCCCACTCCTTAATTAGCAATTAACTCCCTACTAACTATACTAATTATTTCATAACCCCCAAATTCTAATTAATCCTATTATTCTCCTATTTTAATTATTTAATAAAATAATCATATAATAATTATATATACACCACATAAATCACCAAAATCAAATAAAAGACACCACACAATAAAAAAAAAAATTAAATAAAAATTAGAGTGTTACAGTTCTCGTAGAGTACTACGAATATTTAGGGTGCTAATACCTTCCCTA
Organism: Medicago truncatula; assembly: GCF_003473485.1. NCBI lineage: Eukaryota > Viridiplantae > Streptophyta > Magnoliopsida > Fabales > Fabaceae > Medicago > Medicago truncatula. Next base: position 933,363 of record NC_053048.1, on the reverse strand, counting down.
AATATAACCAACCCCCGAACCCTAAATCTCTTCAAAATGGGTGGTTTGGAACTTTTTCCCCTTAAAAAAAATTTGTTCAGTCGTGAGATAAAAAGTGAGTCAAAAGCTAATCAAATGGCCTTTGACGTCCGAAAAATGGCGCGACAGAAATGGCGACTTCACTGGGGAGCCTTAAGAGGGTTGAGCCTAACTTGGCTTTATTTAATTCTTTGCGCTCTAACTTGCTTAAAACAAAAACAAAAATAAAGGATGGAAATACTGGTATATATGTTCTCTTTTCTTCTTTCTTTTTTTCCTTAACGTGAGTGGTGAGATAAGTTCTACACCCGGGCTTGAGGGAAACATAAGATAAGATGGTGGTATAACCAAAGTGCCATTCCGAGAGTCAAGTCTCGTGTTTTGGTTCATGTGGTATAACCCCGCTCAATGGAGGAATCTTGGAAGTAATTTATGTTGGCATGAGTAGTCGTGTTGGCGTTGTATTTTCAAGTGACCGTCGAAGTTGAGGACCTTTAGTTACCATTATCCATCTTGGCCTTTTAGGACGTAGTGCGGTGGCTAATCAAGAGTAGTCTTGGTCTAGTTGATACGCGATACTACACTCAGACGAGACTTTCTTACGAACGTTGTTGGACCGGAAGTATTTCCGTAACCCGATGACATTCGGAAGCGGTTAAAGACTCTGGGAACTTGGTAGAACCCGTGATACAGGTACAAATGAAACCATAGTCCTTACCAAATGGCGTGTTTACCCTTTGACTCCATCATTGTGGACCTAAAACCTCACCATGTTTTCACCATTTGTACAGCATAATCATGCATACATGCATTCATCCATAAAACTTTTTTCATCAAAATATCGAAGAGCTTATATAATTTTTTGTAAATATCAAAGGGATGGAGAGAAGAAACACTAGGAAGTTTACTTTCAAGAAATTGGATTTGACGAACTTAAGGGATCTTGCAGTTAAGGTAGCTAGTCCGGAAGACTTTCATGATCGTCATGGGAGGCTGCTTGGTATCCTTTGGACAAATGTTGAGAAAGGATGTTTGGAGACCTTGGTCCAATTCTATGACCCTGCTTACCATTGTTTTACTTTCCCCGACTACCAACTTGCTCCCACCCTTGAGGAATACTCCTACTTAGTTGGCCTACCAGTGCTTGACGAAGTACCATTTACCGGCCTTGAACCCATTCCAAAAGCCGCCACTATTGCAGATGCTCTCCATCTTGAAACCTCTCTCATAAAAACAAAACTCACCATCAAAGGAAATCTTCCAAGCCTACCCGCCAAATTCCTTTACCAGCAAGCCTCTGATTTCGCCGAAGTAAACAATGTCAACGCCTTTTACTCCATCCTAGCCTTACTCATTTACGGCCTTGTACTGTTCCCAAATGTTGATAATTATGTTGACATCCATGCCATTCAAATCTTCCTCACAAAGAACCCTGTCCCCACATTGTTAGCCGATATGTACCATTCCATACACGATAGGAACCAGGTAGGTCGTGGGGCTATCCTCGGTTGTGCACCTTTACTATACAAATGGTTTACCTCTCATTTACCCCAAACCCATTCCTTTCAAGCCAATCCAAGAAATCTCTCTTGGTCTAAAAGAATCATGTCCCTCACTCCATCTGACATAGCCTGGTATCACGCCACCCATAACTTCAGAAACATCATTGTCAGTTGTGGAGAATACTCAAACGTACCCCTTCTCGGTATGCAAGGAGGAATCAGTTACAACCCTATCCTTGCCAAACGTCAGTTTGGATGCCCAATGGAAACTAAACCGGATAGCATCTACTTAGAGGGTGAATTCTACTTTAACCATGAAGATCCCACAAACAAGAGAGGAAAATTTGTTCAGGCTTGGCGTGCTATTCGCAGACTTAGCAGAAGCCAATTGGCGAAGAGATCAGACTTTTCACAAGGATCTCACACTCAATGGGTCATTAATAGAGCTTCAAGTCTGGTCCTACCCTATCACCTCCCAAGATACCTATCTTCAACTACCCCAGCACCATCCTTACCCTTGGCTCCTGAGACCGTGGGAGAGTGTCAAGAGGAATTGGCTGAGTCAAACTGTGTAGGTGCCATTTGGAAAAGAAAGTATGATGAAGCTATGCTCAAGATGGAAACTATGAGTGGTAAAATAGAACAACAGGATCATGAGATTCGCAAGCAAAACCAACAAATAGTTAAAAAAGATGCTCAGATCCAAGCTCAGAGCACAAGGCTCGCACAATTTATCAGCGCAAAGGAGCGTTGGGACTTTTTCAAGGACGCGCATTCAGATTCCGAGGAGTAGTCTACTTCAGGGGCTCAAGAATTTCCCAAAATGTTCTTATCTTTTCTGTTTTCGCTTTCTTTTATGAACTTTGGAGTCTATCCCTTGGCTCAGTTTGTAAAAAGGGAATTATCTTGTTTTTATTTATAAGTTTATCCTCTATCTCTTTATAATGTTTACAAAATAGCTTTTATAAGTCCTTCGAAAAAAAATGTGTCTATTTTTGCATAAGCATATCATGCATCATCTTGCATTTCATAGTCTCAAATCCAAGTCTCACACAAATTTTCTTCTCCAATCAAAGGTCAGCTCGTTTCAAAGGTGGCACCACGCATCCACTACAAGTCTACTCGTACTCATTACACTCGTGCAACTGTTAAGAGAAAGATGGATTTTCTCGAGCAAGAGAATCGGGCGCTCTGTGAAGAAGTGGCAGCAATGCAGACTAAGATGGACGAAATGGTTGAAATGATGAAGACGATGGCAGATATGCGGACCCAAGAGCAAGCTCAGGCTCAGGCTCAGGCTCATGCTCTAGCACAAGCTCAAGCACAAATTCATGCACAAACATAAGCTCGTCCACCTCCCACCAATACTCAGGCTGAAGCATCTTCCTCTGCCATCCCTGAATGGACAATATGTGCCGACACTCCGACACACTCTGCTCCACAACTCTCCGTGCCTTGGTTCCCGCCTTTTACTGCTGGCGAAATACTCCGCCCCATTGCTTGTGAAGCTCAGATGCCTACTCATCAGGCAACTCATGTCCCTCCGCCTCCTGTAAGAGCTCCCCCAGTTGTCATGACTTACTCGACACCTATGATTCACACTGCTCCACAAAATGAAGAACCCATCTTCCATTCAAGGAGTATGAAGGCCTATGGTCAAGTGGAGGATTTACAAGAGAAGTATGACGAGATGTACCGTGAGATGAAAGCTCTCCGCGGAAAAGAAAGATTTGGAAAAACTGCTTATGACCTCTGTTTGGTGCCAAACGTCCAGATACCCCATAAGTTCAAGGTCCCAGATTTTGAAAAGTATAAAGGGAACTCCTGCCCTGAGGAACATCTGACAATGTATGCAAGAAGGATGTCCGCGTATGCTAAGGACGATCAGGTCCTTATTTATTACTTCCAAGAGAGCTTGGCTAGTCCAGCCTCAAAGTGGTACATGAATCTGGACAAAACAAAGATCCAAACTTTCCATGATCTGTGTGAAGCTTTTGTGGAACAATACAATTACAATGTAGATATGGCTCCAGACCGAAGTGATATTCAGGCCATGACTCAGGGGGTCAAAGAAACATTCAAAGAGTATGCTCAGCGGTGGAGGGATGTTGCTGCCCAAGTCAGCCCACGTATAGAAGAGAAGGAAATGACCAAACTCTTCTTAAAAACTCTCAGTCAGTTCTACTACGAGAAGATGGTCGGAAGTACGCCCAAGAACTTTGCTGAAATGGTTGGCATGGGTGTGCAATTGGAAGAAGGAGTCCGAGAAGGATGTTTAGTAAAAAATGGAGCTTCTACCAGTTGAACCAAGAAATATGGCAACCACATCCCGAGAAAGAAAGAACATGAGGTTATTATGGTGGCCCAAGGAAGGTCTCAGCAAACTTATCCAACCTATCAACACATTGCTGCCATCACACCTGCTGCCAATATTATTCATCCCCCAAATAGCCAGCCTCAATTCCCACAATACCCTCAACAATATCCCCAACAACCATACCAGCAACGTCCATACCAACAACAACCCTATCAACAAAATCCCCCATATCCCTATCAACAACAGCAAACTCGACCACAAAGAATGCAATTTGACCCAATCCCCGTCACCTATGCAGAGTTACTTCCAGGATTACTCAGAAATAACTTGGTTCAAACCAGGCCTCCTCCTCCAGTACCAGAAAGGCTGCCAGCATGGTACAGACCTGATCAGACTTGTGATTTCCATCAAGGGGCCCCAGGTCATAATATTGAAAGTTGTTATGCCTTTAAGTATGTAGTCCAGAGGCTAATCAAAGAAAAGAAGATAACCTTCACAGACTCAGCACCAAATATTCAAACCAATCCATTGCCAAACCATGGTGCTGCAACTGTCAACATGGTCGAAGATTGCCAAGAGACTCACCATATTCTCGACGTTCAACAAATCCGAACACCTTTGGTCCCATTACATGCCAAGTTATGCAAAGTAAACCTCTTTAAACATGATCATGATGGCTGCAACGAGTGCCTTCTGAACCCCTAGGGTTGTCAGAAAGTGAAAGATGATATTCAAGGACTTTTGAACCAAGGAGAACTGGTTGTTGAAAGAAAATGTGACAATGTATGTGTTATAACTCCTGAAGAGCCTTTGGAGATATTTTACGACAGTCGGAAGTCAGTTGCTGCTCCTTTAGTGATTTGCTTGCCTGGTCCAATACCTTATACTTCTGAGAAGGCAATTCCTTACAAGTACAATGCCACTATGATAGAAGGTGGTCGTGAAGTTCCAATACCACCTTTGCCTTCTGTGGAAAATATTGCCGAAGATAGTAGAGTATTGAGGAATGGGCGTGTTATCCCTCTAGTGTTTCCAAAGAAAGTTGACGCTCCGGTAACTGAAGAAACTCGAACTAAAGATTCCGGTGCAATCAAAGATGTGGGTCAGACTAGCGAGACCAAGTCATGTTCTGATTTTGATGAGATTCTCAAGCTGATAAAGAAAAGTGAGTACAAGGTGGTTGATCAACTGATGCAGACTCCGTCAAAAATATCCATAATGTCTTTATTGCTGAATTCTGAGGCTCATAAGGGAGCTTTGATGAAAGTCTTGGAGCAAGCTTTTGTAGACCATGATGTGACTGTGGGACAATTCGATGGAATAGTGGGGAATATCACTGCATGAAACAATCTGAGTTTCAGTGACGAAGAGCTCCCAGAGGAAGGAAGGAACCATAATTTGGCATTGCATATATCTGTGAACTGCAAGACTGATGCTTTGTCAAATGTGTTGGTAGATACCGGGTCATCGTTAAATGTAATGGCCAAAACGACCTATGATCAACTTACTTACAAGGGTACACCTTTGAGACAAAGTGGAGTAATGGTGAAAGTTTTTGATGGTTCAAGGAAGAATGTTCTCGGAGAGGTGGTTCTGCCTATTACAATTGGGCCACAGGATTTCCAGATTACTTTTCAAGTGATGGACATCCAAGCATCCTACAGCTGTTTACTAGGCCGACCCTGGATTCATGAAGCGGGGGCAGTAACGTCTACCTTGCATCAGAAGTTAAAGTTTGTGAAGAATGGGAAGCTGGTAACGGTAAATGGTGAAGAAGCTTTATTAGTAAGTCATTTATCGTCTTTCTCCTTCATCGGAGCCGATAGCGTTGAAGGGACATCTTTTCAAGGACTTGCCATAGAGGAAGAGAATACAAAGAGGAGTGAGGCATCTATCTCTTCTCTAAAAGATGCTCAAAAAGTGATACAAGCTGGAGGCTCTCCCAGCTGGGGAAAGTTGATAGAACTGCCAGAGAACAAGCGCCGAGAAGGACTGGGTTTCTGCCCATCAGCTGATTTGTCCAAGCCTAAGATCGTTGTCGAACCGATCAGAGGTACTTTCCACAGTTCTGGGTTCATTCATGCAATCATTGAAGATAATCTCGAAAGAGTGCCACGAAGCTTTGTGACACAAGGAGGGTCTAGCCACAATTGGGTTGCTGTAGACGTTCCTTTTATTGCTCATTTATCCAAGTAATGCACTTTGTTTCGTCTTTTATGCTTTTTTAAAGAAAATTCTTTCGCCCCGCCCCAAGCGAAAGTGAATCTATCTAGGGTTTTTTGCTTCAAAAATTTATCATCAATCAAATAAAAATGTCGTTTTGTTCCCGACCTTTTGCCTTGCTTTCTTTTATGTTTTTAGAAAAAATGGTAATACAAAAAACCGAAAATATAATCACCTTCTAAAAATCTGCACTTACTTAAATCATCAATCATATATGCAGATTAAAACCCAATGAACCCGTTGAACAACATAGCCCTATGATCTCTCCCAACTTTGAGTTCCCTGTATATGAGGCGGAAGAAGAAGAGAATGAAGAGATTCCCGACGAAATCTCCCGGCTACTTGAACAAGAAAGAAAGACCATTCAGCCTTATGAGGAAGAATTAGAAGCAATCAACTTGGGTACCGAAGAAGACAAGAAGGAGGTCAAGATTGGGGCATCACTTGAGGTAAGTGTCAAGAAGCGAGTGATAGAGCTTCTCAAAGAATATGTTGATGTGTTCGCTTGGTCGTACCGAGATATGCCAGGTCTGGATACTGATATTGTGGTACACCATTTGCCTTTGAAGCCCGAATGTCCGCCGGTCAAGCAGAAATTGAGAAGAACCCGTCCTGATATGGCCCTCAAGATCAAAGAGGAAGTGCAAAAACAGATCGATGCAGGTTTCCTCGTTACATCAAAATACCCTCAATGGCTAGCCAACATAGTGTCTGTTCCGAAGAAGGATGGCAAAGTCAGAATGTGTGTTGATTACCGTGACCTTAACAAAGCTAGTCCCAAAGATGATTTTCCATTACCTCATATTGATGTACTGGTTGACAACACTGCAAAATCCAAAGTGTTCTCCTTCATGGATGGTTTCTCCGGTTACAATCAGATCAAGATGGCGCCCGAAGACAAAGAGAAGACGTCTTTCATCACACCTTGGGGCACTTTCTGTTACAGAGTGATGCCGTTCGGTTTGATCAATGCAGGGGCTACTTATCAAAGGGGTATGACTACTATCTTTCACAACATGATACACAAAGAGATTGAGGTTTATGTGGATGACATGATCGTCAAGTCAATCACTGAAGAACAACATGTTGAGTATTTGCTAAAGATGTTCCAACGGCTAAGAAAGTACAGACTTCGTCTGAATCCCAACAAGTGTACTTTTGGTGTTAGATCCGGAAAGCTTCTGGGCTTCATTGTTAGTCAGAAAGGTATTGAAGTAGATCCAGACAAGGTCAAAGCCATCAGAGAGATGCCAGCTCCGCAAACAGAAAAACAAGTAAGGGGGTTTCTCGGACGACTGAACTACATCTCCCGTTTCATTTCTTATATGACTGCAACATGTGGGCCGATATTCAAACTCCTCCGCAAGGATCAAGGGATTGATTGGACAGAAGATTGCCAGAAAGCTTTTGATAGCATCAAAGCGTACTTACTAGAACCTCCGATTCTCATCCCTCCAGTTGAAGGAAGACCACTAATCATGTACCTGACTGTACTAGAAGATTCCATGGGTTGTGTGCTCGGACAACAAGACGAAACTGGAAGAAAGGAGCATGCCATTTATTATTTGAGCAAGAAGTTTACCGATTGTGAATCTCGCTATTCCATGGTCGAGAAGACCTGTTGCGCACTAGCCTGGGCCGCCAAACGCCTCCGTCACTATATGATTAGTCATACTACTTGGTTGATATCTAGGATGGATCCGATCAAGTACATCTTTGAGAAACCCGCTTTGACAGGAAGAATTGCCCGGTGGCAGATGTTATTATCCGAATATGATATTGAGTACCGTTCCCGGAAAGCAATCAAAGGCAGTATCCTTGCTGATCACTTGGCTCACCAACCAATTGAAGACTATCAGCCCATCAAGTTCGACTTTCCTGATGAAGAGATTATGTATTTGAAGATGAAAGATTGTGACGAACCGCTACTCGGGGAAGGTCCAGATCCTGAATCAAAATGGGGTCTAATATTCGACGGAGCTGTTAATGTTTATGGTAGCGGAATTGGGGCAATCATTGTTACTCCTAAAGGTGCACACATCCCCTTCACTGCCAGGTTGACGTTCGACTGTACAAACAACATGGCAGAGTACGAAGCATGTATCATGGGTATCGAAGAAGCCATCGATCTGAGAATCAAGAACCTCGACATTTATGGTGACTCAGCCCTTGTAATCAATCAAATCACAGGAGAATGGGAGACTCGTCACCCCGGCTTGGTTCCCTACAAAGACTATGCAAGACGATTACTGACCTTCTTCAACAAAGTCGAGCTACACCATATTCCTCGTGATGAGAACCAGATGGCGGATGCTCTGGCTACTTTGTCTTCAATGTACCAAGTAAATCGTCGGAATGAAGTGCCACTGATCCATATCAGACGTCTTGAAAGACCCGCTCATGTATTCGCCACTGAAGAAGTTGTTGATGACAAGCCATGGTTCCACGATATCAAATGTTTCCTTCAAAGGCAAGAGTATCCACTTGGAGCATCCAGTAAAGACAAGAAGACTCTAAGAAGATTGTCTGGCAATTTCTTCCTGAACGGGGACATTTTATATAAAAGAAACTTCGACATGGTGTTGCTCAGATGTGTTGACAAACATGAGGCAGACTTATTGATGCATGAAATACACGAAGGATCCTTCGGAACTCATTCTAGCGGACATACAATGGCCAAGAAGATGTTGAGAGCAGGCTATTACTGGATGACAATGGAAGCTGATTGTTACAAGCATGCCAGGAAGTGTTATAAATGTCAAATCTATGCCGATAGGATTCATGTACCGCCAACTGCACTCAATGTCCTTTCCTCCCCGTGGCCATTCTCTATGTGGGGCATTGACATGATTGGAAGAATTGAACCCAAAGCTTCAAATGGACACCGCTTCATTCTAGTGGCTATTGACTATTTCACCAAGTGGGTTGAAGCTGCATCTTATGCTAATGTGACCAAGCAGGTGGTAGTCAAGTTTATCAAGAATCATATTATTTGCCGCTATGGTGTCCCTAGCCGGATCATTACAGATAATGGGACGAATCTGAACAACAAGATGATGAAAGAATTGTGTGATGATTTCAAGATCGAACACCATAATTCTTCGCCTTACAGACCTCAGATGAATGGTGCTGTCGAAGCTGCAAACAAAAATATAAAGAAAATCATCCAGAAGATGGTGGTGACTTATAAAGATTGGCATGAGATGCTTCCCTTTGCATTACATGGATATCGTACTTCTATACGCACATCAACAGGGGCAACCCCTTTCTCTTTGGTATATGGCATGGAGGCAATACTTCCCATAGAAGTTGAGATTCCTTCAATACGAGTTTTAATGGAGGCTGAATTATCAGAGGCTGAGTGGGTTCAAAGTAGGTATGACCAATTGAATCTGATCGAAGAAAAGCGCATGTCTGCTCTTTGTCATGGTCAGCTGTATCAAAAGAGGATGAAGCAGGCTTTTGACAAGAAAGTTCATCCCCGTGAATTCAAAGAAGGTGATCTTGTGCTCAAAAAGATCTTGACTTTCCAACCCGACTCTAGGGGCAAGTGGACGCCTAACTATGAAGGCCCGTATGTTGTCAAGAAAGCTTACTCAGGCGGTGCCATGACTCTTCAAACCATGGATGGTGAAGAACTTCCACGTCCTGTGAACACAGACGCAGTCAAAAAATACTTTGTCTAAAAGTTATAAGAACAGCTCGGTAAGTCGAAAACCCGAAAAGGGCGGCTTAGGCAAAAATGAGCGTCTCGGTGGGCTGAAAACCCGAAAGGGCGGCTCAAGCAAAAATTAGAGACATTAAACAGAAATCATTATCCTGGTAGGCTAAAAACCCGAAAGGGCGGTCTATGCAAAAGTTAAGGATAAAAAGAAAAAGACAAAGTAACTGCATCCAGTCAGGCACAATCCACTTGGGGCATGTCTACTATCAAAGAATCTCCAAATCTGAGGCATCAAAAGCAGCAAAATTCAAGAGTTGTAAGGGGGAATGGGGTTATGAAGTTCAATGTACCTTCCCATTTTAAAATTACCATTTTTTTCAAATTTTGTAAAAAAAAATCCATGAAGTCATGTCATCTGCAGGCTGTCATTCGAATCAATAATATTCGAGCCTATGGCCCTTCTGTTTGAAATTCCCCTTTTATTCTATTTTTAAAGTTCTTTCCATTGTTTGATGATAATATTTTGAAGTAGAACTCTTAAAAAAAAAAACTTTTTTCCATGTCTTTTAAAAAGGCATAAATGCACAAGTACATATTAGGATTTGAGAGTGAAAGAAGCATGCGTCAGCACGTTCCTCCAAGAATGATTAGACCCCACCAGACAAGCATGATTGGACGCTGTTGAAAATTCAAAAAAAGAGGGCACAACGACGGAAGTGTGTCAATGGAAGAACATTATGTATCAGCTTACAAATGGCGACTTTTTCCAGACTTTTAATGGGTTTCGTCCCCATAAGGCATATGTTTGATACTTTGTCCCCAATGAGGTCATCTCCAAGGAAGTTTGCCGAGTGTATAGTACTGTGATGTCAGTCCACTTTCCACCTTACCAAATCTTGTCTTGTCTCATCGAGTCCATCTATCATATACAATAAATACATTCATGCTTTCGGACGTTAATACATTCATACACCCATACATCCATGCATCAACACTTTCATACATTCTTATACAACATATGAATCGCATCATTCGTACGTGGTTGCATCAATCGCACAAAGTTTTGTTCAATAATATCCCCTCAGTTCGGTCCTCGTTTCATCATTATGTCAAGTGGCAAGTTCTAACAAATGAACAGCTTGTAATCATCATTTACATCAAAGGTGTCATCCCCAGTGTGTCTGGTCAAGAGATGTCACGAATCAATCAATTTCAAGCGGCAAGTTCCTGACAAAAGGACAGCTTGAATCTATTTTCAGTCAATTTCAAGCGGCAAGTTTCCTACAAAAGGACAGCTTGAACCTATTTTCATCCAATTTCAAGCGGCAAGTTTCCGACAAAAGGACAGCTTGAATCTATTTTTTGTCAAATTCAAGTGGCTAGTTTCTGACAAAAGGACAGCTTGAACTCATTTCAAAAGTGTCATACCCGGCATAAAGCCGTGCTAGCCATGTCACTAATCAATTTCAATTTCAAATTCAAATTCAAAAAGTGTCATCCCCAGCGGTAGCTGTGCCACTGATGTCACTAATCAATTTCAGTTTCAAAAGTGTCATTCCCAGCATAGTTGTGCCACTAATGTCACTAGTCAATTTTCAATTTCAATTTCAAACCAATACAATAACTGACAGTATTTTCCCCAGTGAAACTACATTCCCCTAGCGGAGTCGGATCCCTTTCTTCAGCGAATTCGGGTATCCCATTGTTGTTTCTCATTCCTGTCAAGCCATCTATGTCGTCCTGCATTCATGATTGCCTCACATGCATTCGTAATTACATCGAATGCATTCATAGCATCTTAGGTCAAAAATGGTGTACTCTGTATTTAAGTCTCTTCGACCTGTCAATTCAAAGATTCCATCTTTGAATCTCCGGACGAAGAAACTTAAATAGGGGCATCTGTCATATCCCAATTTTTGACCTAAGACAGCACTGACACGTGTCATTTAACTCCGACCGGTCTCAGCCTTTCGAGCAAAAAATTCGGCAGGGAGGTATTTTAAAATACCTCATAGTTGATTCCGAGTCGGGCCCTCTTCTCTCAATTTTCATTTAATTTTAATTTCCATCTTTTATTAACTTTAAATTCATTTCATTTTTAACCTTTATTTTATCTTATTTTTGTTTTATTTATTCTTAGTCCTTTTATTTTATTTTTAATGTCCAAAAAAATAAATCAAAATTTTGTCCGATAATATCCAAATAAACAGCTCATTCACAACTGTCAATTTCTTCTCCAAGCAACAAAATATCGTGTTCCTCTCCAAGCAGCAGAAATTCAGCTCTATAAATATAACCACCTGCACACAGACAAAGGGAGGGGGCCCAACAGCAAAAAAATAGCAATAAACTAAAAATACAGAGAACAATTTTCCAGCAAACACACACTACCAACTAACAAAATTCCAGCCCTAATCAACTTTCCAACAAAACAATTTTCATTCAACCTCTTTCGATTCAAATCTTCACAGAAACCCAAACGCATCAACTAAGCATCAATCACGCACACAACATCAGAATCACGTATCCACAATCCTAATTCCAAACCATCATACTCAAATCAAACCCCATTCACAACCATCAAAACCGTGAAACACCACCACCAAACCAACACAGATCCAGATCAAGAAAAAAAAAACAATAAAAAGGTAGTAACCCTTTTTGTAGATCTAGGGTCCGTTAAAGCTCATTTCATAAAAACGTTTTCAAAAAAGAAAGGAGAAAGGAAAGGTTAATCTTTTGGTAAAAAAAAATCAAAAAAAGAGGAGTTTTTGACTCCGGCGCGATGGCGCCGCCGTGAAAACTCACCGGCCACCGCGCCGGAACCGCCTCCGGCCACCTCTCTTCTCATCGGAGAAGATGAAGGATTCTAGAGAGAAGGCAGAGCCTCTCTCTCTAGAAATAAGAGAAGAGAGAGAAGTTTGAAGTGAAAATGAATAAAAAAACCGGTGCCTACCTATTTATAACGCTAGACTGAACCGGTTCAATCTTGGAACCGGTCTGAACCGGTCTATTCCAGGCCCACACGCGCCTGGCCTCACCCAAGGCCCAAATCCTTTTCGTTTTATTTTCTGCACCCCCTTTACTGCTCACACACCCCCAACATCTCATTTTTCTAATTTCTTTTTCATGCATTTTAATTCTCGCTCTATCTGTTAATCCAGAGTGCTCTGGTCCTCAGTTAACTGTTAATATTATAATTATTCTCCAGAACAATCTGGTCCTCAATAATTGAATTAATCCAGAGTGCTCTGGTCCAAAATTAACTTAATATTATATTCTTGCTTAATTTAGTTATTCTCCAGAACAATCTGGTCCTTGTTAATTAAATTAATCCAGAGTGCTCTGGTCCTAAAGTAACTGTTAATATTATATTTTTGTTAATCCAGAGTGCTCTGGTCCAAACTTAAATGTTAATATTTATTTATTTTTGTTTAACTTAATTATTCTCCAGAATATTCTGGTCCATGTTAAAATAATTTCACAATTTAGCTTAACTTCATTTTTCTCATTCTGCTTATATAATTTTCATATCTTTATTCAAAAACAACAAAAACATTCAAATATCAAAAATTCATAAAAGAACTTTTCACAGTAAACCTTGATCTTAAATCAAGTGACCGTCTTTTTATTTTTCTTAATCAAATTTCAAATCAATTCTAATTCAACTTCAAGTCAATTTTCTTCAATCTAAAAAAACACAAATCAATTCTCACTTGCCATTTGGCTTTTTATTTCAAAACCTTTTTCAAAACATATAAAAAACACCAAACAAATCAAACGTCAATTTCTACCCCGAACTACGAGGTTTTGATCCCTCACGGGTACGTAGGCAGAGGACCTTGTCCTTCCAAGTCAATTAAAAAACAATTTTCTTTTTCTTCTCAATTAAAAAACAATTTTCTTTTTTTTCTTTTCAACTTTCAACTAAAAAATATTTTTCTTTTTTTTCTCTTCAATTAAAATCAATTTTCTTTTCTTTTTTCAACTCATCATTCAATTCCATTTTCATCTCTTTAAAAGCAAGCAAGTTATAGTACCAAAAGTTAAATAAAATCAAGAGGTTCTCGTAGAGTACTACGAATATTTAGGGTGCTAATACCTTCCCTAAATATAACCAACCCCCGAACCCTAAATCTCTTCAAAATGGGTGGTTTGGAACTTTTTCCCCTTAAAAAAAATTTGTTCAGTCGTGAGATAAAAAGTGAGTCAAAAGCTAATCAAATGGCCTTTGACGTCCGAAAAATGGCGCGACAGATTTCATTGAATATTTCACAAAAATTAAGAGTTAAAGATTTTATTTTTATTTTATTTTATATATATAACAACTTCCTCTTTGCCTTTTACATTGTCTTAGCATATGGACTAAATTTTTTAATTTAGTGGAGGTCTTATTAATGGCTAGTGAGCTTAAGTACTCCAATGCTAAAATAATGTGAATCCATAACTTATATGTGTCATCACAACAATTGTTAGTTAGACTATTTATCTTAGCTTAAAAAAAGACTTTGGATCTGTTTGGTAAGCCCATCTAATGAGCTTATAGTTTATAGTTTATAAGCTCGTTTGATAAAAAAAGCTCTGTTTGATAACGATTTTTTACAACGAACTTATAGCTTATTTTATGAGCTTATAAGCTATTTTTCAGATGCTATTACAAGTAGCGTTTGAACTTATAGCTTATAGCTTATCATGTTTTATTCCATTTATAACCTTACCACTTTAACTAAAACCCATGTTTACTTACCCTTAATAATTAATTTTATTATAATTTAAAACAAAACAAAAACGATGCTACATCTACATGTACACACGATTAAGCTTACAATGGTTGAATGTCTACCACGAAACCATTGTTCAGTATAAGATACATACAATTTTTTTCTATTGTTGTTGTCCTTTTAATTGTGCAATGTAATTTTTATTTTCAATTGTGCTACTGCTGGGTATGTATGTATATATATATATATATTTTTTGTTTTATCCTTCGTTTTTTTTAACAATTTTTTTTTTCAATCTTATGAATTGATTATTTTTTATTTTATTCTTAAAATAATTTTGTATACTTTAGTTTTTTTATTAATGTATAATAACTGGAAACTGAATCGAAATAAATTGAAAATAAATTTTTACCAAAAAACAATAATTTAATAATATATAAACATTTATTAAATTTAAAATATTTAAATTATCAAATATCTTAAATATTAATTTATAGTAGTATAAATTTTATATGAATTAATAATGTCCTTTTATGTAATTTTGCATTTATCAGCTGGTCAACCACTATTTTTACCAAACACTTTAATTAGCTTATAAGCTATCAGCTATCAGCTATAAGCTATCAGTCATCAGCTGTCAGCTATAAGCTATAAGCTAGCTTATCAGCTATCCGCTATTTTTACCAAACAGAGCCTTTACTTATCATAAAAAAATGACTTTACTTATCTTATAGTAACTTTTTGGAAAACCTCTTTTTCCTAAAACCTAGATAGTGAAAGCTGAAAACAATTGAATATTTCAAGATTTCTTAAAAAAAATTAAATATTTCAAGATTTTTTTCCTTCAAATTATTAGTTTTTTTTTTGACAAATTCAAATTATTAGGTATTGTTGTAAGCATTCAAAATATTTTTCATGGGATACTTTTCTATATTTGGAAAATTCATATTTTCCAAAACCGGACGAAAATTGCACCAAAATCCAAAAAGAAACAAATGAGAGCATATACAAGCCAATAGAAACATAGAATTATATACTTTTTTGACAAATAGAATTATATACTTTATGAGTATATTCACCAAAAAACATATACTCAATGAGTGGTGTCCAATCTTCTTTTCCCTAATGTACTTTTGCATTGTTAAATGAAATGATGTAATTTTATGATTTGTTTTATCCTATATTTATGAATTATGATGTGTATGACAATTTTCTTCTCATAAATACAAAAATGTTTTGCTTACACATGCATCTAAATATATTTTCTCTAAAAAAAAATGCATCTAATTATATTTAATGATTATGTCGTTTTGTTATCTCAATTGTAAAATATCTTATCAAATACTTATGTCGTAAAATGTGTAAATATATAAAGAACTATTCAATTAAACTTATTTTCCCTGATATGATTTTTTATTTAAAACAAAAGGTAAAAGGGCCTGCACTTTTATCACCCAAAATGAAAAGCGCATGCACTTTATACTTTATTAATTTTTTTTTCTTCTCAAAAAAATAAATAACTAAATTAACGTTCATGGTCAATATCGCTCTAAAGAATATAACTCAATCTGTTTATGAAATCTAAAACTCTACTGGGAGCTACACTAGGATATTCCTATCTATATCTTCATATATACACCTCCACATATTATGCATCTTTAGCAAGACCACTAAATTTGAGGATGAAACACTATATTCTCATTCCTCATGTGATCGATATCCATGAACTCATTGGTGATGCAGCTAGAGTTAGACATGGCAACGGGGCGGAGCAAGGACGGGTTTTAACATACTCGACCTCGCCCCTGCCCCCATTTCACGGTACCCAGTCCAACCCTGCCCCGCCCCAGACTCGGCAGGGATAAAAACTTTCCCCCAGATCTGCCCCCAATGGGGACGAGTTTCAAACAAATTTTTTTTACAGGGATGTTTTTCAAAGTTTTTTTTTTAGAGGGATGAAAATCAAAACTGACCCAAATTACAGGGACGAAAATCATATTTAAGCCCTTTTTTTTTAATTCATATAATTTTTTACCAAGTACAATAACGTTATTTTTTTTTAACGAATAAAGTTATCTCAATTATATATTCTTAAACACTTTTTTTATAATAATGATTGTTGTTGGTGTCATTAAAAAGATAAATATGGTTAATTTAGTTTGTTATAATTTGAAAGCAACAAACATTTATATCTATAATTTTAATCAAAAAATCAAAATTTCATAAAAATATAACATTCATAATTTTTAAACATTAGCGAAATAAAAAGAGCAAAAAAACAGATACGTAAATGTCTATCTTTTCATTAATAAATAATAAAAAACAAATATCCAGAAGCCCTAGCTCAACTGACAAAATGCCGAAATTGTTAGGCGCGGGGTTCGAACCCCGGTGCCTCCACTTGTGTGTGTGAGTTTATAATAGCTTTGTCATTTCGTCTATAAAAAAAAAATATATTAAAAACAAATAAATGATTTTGATTGTTCGTGTATTATGTGTTTATGTCTTTTTCTATCACATGTTAGAGTTCATTCTCTTTCATGTCTTTCTCTTCCTTTTCCATCTATACCTCTTTTACACCTCTCAAATAATTCTAAAATGAAGTATAAGAATTGAGACAATCATTATCTCCTACCCTATCGAATTCTATGGTTGAAAGACCAAATCAAAAACTAAATTTGTAGATAGCCAAGTGTAAAAAGTGAGTGGTGAGGGAATCCAAGTGCTCACTTTATTCCAAGTGCTCCCTATATTTATATTCCATATATGCTGACCATGCATTAATTTTCTTTTCTGGTTGTAGAGCCTACGAACGAGTAATAGATTTAGAAAGTATCTATTTTGTGGCTAAGGATCAAACATCAATCTAAATTTAGAAATTTAGATGCACTTACATGATTGTGATTTTGTAATTTCTTACATGTGGAGACAAGTATCGAAATTTAGAAAAAGGTGTTGAAGATATAGTTATATTTTCTCGCACACCATAAATTGGTCGGAATGTGAAACTCTCAAGTATTTTTTCAGGGAAAAGTGATGATATTTGTACAAATGTATGACAACTTATGTGATACTACCTCCCGTTCCTAATTATAAGGCATTTTTAAAAAAATAACGGGAATTAAGATAGTGGATATTTGTATTAAATATGTTTGTAATTACTATTGTTTTTACAATTTTATCCTTTAGGAGAGAGGGTTGATTTATGTTTTCAACATATTATTTATTGCTGATTGAAGAAAAAGAAGTATAATAAATAAGGGCATGTATGTAAAAAAATAATTAATATAGTTGGAAATAGCAAATGAGTCTTATAAAAAGGGACAATTTTTTTGCAAAATGGTTTTATTATTAGGGACGTCGAAGGTAATAATTTTTATTCTCTTTTTTCATTGGACAAAATTGAAGAGAGAGAGGATAAAAACATCATGTGAGTATGAGAGTGAAAATTGTTAAAAAATTATTTCAAAATAATTGTGCAAATGTAAATTGAATGATACATTATTGTTTTCCATGAGATAGTCTTGTATGGTCACTAAATAAAATAGTGCCGGTGACCTTAACTCCAATGTTAATACTAAATAATCTGAATATCTATTACATAATTTAGCTGTGTCATCGCAACAATTAGTAGTTAAACTTTATTTATCTTGCTTAAAGAAAAAGACTTTACTTATCTCATACTACATTTTTGGATTAGTCCAACCTCTTTATCCTAAAACCTATAATAGTCTTTTATTAAAAAAAAAAAAAAAACCTATAATAGTGAAAACATTAAATATTTCAAGTTTTCCTTCAAATTATTAGGTATTGCACCAAAAGAAATTCACGGAAAACTTTTCTATATTAGGAAAATTCATATTTTCAAAACCTGAGGAGAATTGCACCAAAATCCAGAAAGAAACAAATGAGAGCATATATACAAAAGCCAACCCATAACTAAAAGCCAATAGAAACATAGAATAAGATAGGTTTAATTACACTTTTGGTGCTCGTATTTTGACCAACTCACGAAAATGGTCCTACCTCTTTTAAATCGAACAAAATCGTCCCTAAACTATTTGTTTTTAATTTGTAGTTTTAGTCTTATCTTCATATTTTCAACTCCAGAAACGCACATAAATGATAGTTTTAGTCCAACCACATATGCTCAACCATGAAATAAACAAGGAATAAATCATGCGGGTACAAAGAATCTACTTTGTTCAACACACAAACCAAGAAAACCCTAATTTCTAAGACATGTTTCAGGTATGTAACATGTCTTAGAAATTAGGTTAGCGTGCTGAATAAAGTAGATTTTTTGTACCCACATGTTTTATTCCTTGTTTATTTCATGGTTGACCATAGGTGGTTGAACTAAAACTGTCACTTCTGTGCGTTTATGGAGTTGGAAATAGGGAGATAGGACTAAAACTGCAAAAAAACATATAGTTTAAGGAAAATTTTGTTCGATTTAAAAAAGGTATGACCATTTTCGTGAGTTGGTCAAAATGGAAGGATCAAAAGTGTAATTAAGCCTTTATATACTTGATAAGTATATTCACCAAAAAAACATATACTCGATGAGTGGTGTCCAATTCTTCTTTTCCTATTGTACTTTTGCATGGTACTCCATTAAATGATATATATAGTCTACATTATAAACCACCTCCGTCTCTAATGATGTATGTAGTTTGGGTTGTACTCGATGAGTGGTGTCCAATTCTTCTTTTCCTAATGTTCATTCATCCAAAACTGTTGTACTCCAAAAGTACAACCCAAACTACATATATCATTTATTGAATGAACGTATATGTTTATAAGATAACGAGAATTAAAATAGTGGATATTTGTACTGAAAATTATGTGGTTTATAATGTAGACTACATACATACATCAATTTTTATGTTCATTCAATAACTGATTTGTTTTATATATCCTACATTTAAGAATTATGATGTGCATGACAATTTTCTTGTTACATTTTCTTTTTCATAGGCAAAAGTAACTCCAATATGAATATCTTCTTTGGTATCGGGTCTCAAACCGAGTTTCTCAAGGTTGAAGAGGGAAACTCTCAAACAAGTAACCTCTTAGGAGACATGCCAATACTTCATACTTTTCCTAACTGAAATTTGAACATTTTATTTTTTGCAACATTATTAAAGACTTAATCATTACCATCTAAGAATCACATATATAATTGATTATAGTTTGTTGATAATGTAATTTGTTTACAACGATGATTTTTTTTTTTTTTTGACAAGTTTACAACGATGATATATCTTTGAAAATTAAACTCTTATAAATTATTCTATGAATTTAATTTGTATACATTATAAGTATAAAAACGTGTTTCTTACACGTACATCCAAATATATTTAATGATTATGTTGTTTAGTTATATTAATTGTAGAACTATTTTAAACCAATAACATATTCAATAAACTATTTTTCCTAAATTATTTTTTATTTGAAGCAAAAGGTAAAGGGGCATGCACTTTTTTCTTTGAGGGCCTGCACATATTTTTTGAAAAGAAAAAGCGCATGCACTTTATACTTTATTTGTTTTCTTCTCAAAAAATAAATAAATAAATTAACCCTCACGGTCAATATTACTCTATACAACTTCCGGTCACTATTATAAGGAAAAATTCACATTTTACGTTCATTCAATAAATGATATATGTAGTCTACATTATAAACCATATACATCATTATTGAATGAACATAAAAAATAATATTTTTGCTTATAACAGCGACCAGAGGATGTATAATATAACTCAATCTAATTATAAAATCTATTTTTTTTTTAAAAAAAAAAATAAATAAAGAGGCCTAAACACGAAAAAAGAAAAAAACTAAATAGAAATGACTCTTGAGTGACTCCACATATCGTTATCCCCATAATAATGAAATCTAAAACTCTACTAAGAGCTACACTAGGATAATCGTATGATATCTATATCTTTATATATACACCTCCACAAATTATGCATCTTTAGCAAGACCACAAATTTGAGGATGAAACACTATATTCCAATTCCTTTCTCGTGATCAATTTCCATTAATTCATTGGCGATATGTGAGTATCAATGATCCTAAAAATAATGTCAACGTAATATGGTTTAGTTGATAAGGAATTCAATTATACGTGTGAGTTCAACTTTCGTTCTCAATTTGAAAACCTCTTTAACATAAATATTGAAATTTGCCCTAACTGTATTTGAAGTTTAACTCATCTAAATTTTATGGATAAATTTTTTCTAAAATATATAAAAGAAAAATCAAAATCAATTGCTCACCTCAAACTCTCATCTACCATTCAAAAGACATAATTAAATTCGTCCCTACTTTTTTCTTTATGCACTCCTGTAGTAATTATGCAATATTTTTTGGCTTAATTTCACTTTTGGCCCCCCATCTTTTTAAAAGTTGCGATTTTAGCCTCCAAACTAATTAAAATACAAAATAGCCCCCTATGTATTGGATCTTTGGCAGTTTTGGCCCCCAAGGCCAATTTTGACTTGGTCTTCAGTGATGTGGCAATTTAAAATAAATAAAAATATTTTTTTATTTTACTTTTTTAAATAATTAAAAAAATTATTTAAAAAAAATTATTTTTTTAATTTCAAAAATTAAAAAAATTATTTTTTAAATAAAAAAAGTCCACGTGTGCGTTGACCGAGGTAAAATTGGCCTTGGGGGCCAAAACTGCCAAAGATCCAATACATAGGGGGCTGTTTTGTATTTTAATTAGTTAGGGGGCCAAAATCATAACTTTTGGAAAGATAGGGGCAAAAGTGCAATTAAACCTATTTTAGTGAGGGATAAACTAAATATGAATTTAGGTTTTTGGCGCTTAAAAATTCATTTTGTTAAAATATTGTAAATGTAGGTGGGAGAGATTGCTATAATATTCTAAATGTTTATATAAAAATTCATTAAAAAATATAATGATAACACATGAGCATTTCATTGATACATGTACCCACTAATTCAATCTTCTTAACACTGAATGAAAGTGAAAGAAATGAGGTGTTAAAAATTAGGGACGAAAAATCGTGGTCGAAAACATTTAGAGGACAAAAATTTCTTGAATTTTTTTTAGAGGAACTTAAAACGAAATTTAAGATATTAAAAAGGACAAAAAAATTCTTTTACCTAATTTTTCATTTTGGTGTTAACCTTCTGATTCTAGAGGGGAAATGAACTTAGTAATATGGAGTTCGCCGTGAGATAAGTAAAGTTAGGGATGTCAATGGGTACTCATGGGTACGGATAGTATGATACACGTCCCCACCCCGTTAGATAAATATGTGAACCATCAATACCTTCCTAAGGACCTAGGAGTCCTCCCAAAGGGTCTTACGGCCCTCCTAGAGGTATCAGTGCCCTCCTAAAGGGCTCGGCAGAAAGACTTAAATGCCCTCATTGCTTGGGGCTTAAGTCACAAGAAATCAAGTCCATAGCTATAAATACCACCCTTGAGAGCCTTCTCAAGGCATGACCAATACAATACTAAACCATATATAACATCGATTATTGTACTTTTGCAAGTACAGTTGGCGCCGTCTGTGGAAAACGGTAAAACTAACCTATACGACACTCGTAAACCTAAAAACTACCGGCGATCTCAAAAAACGTAACGTTAGCCAGTGAATACCAAAAACTTTTCGGCAATCTCGAAGAAAAGATGGCCGGCGAAGACCAAACCAACATCGCTACTCACTGGCGATCCACAAATATATCCTCAGAAGCAACGATCCCGACTACCAAATAAGGTTTTATCCTTCTAAAATTGTGATTATGTGAAAAACTTACATGTTATTATACTCACAGACACACGTCGCTTTCATCAATTCTTTTATATATGCATATATATTATATGTTGATTTTAATTGGTAGATTCTCGTACATCCGTCATGTTTTAGTTATTTTAATTGTTTCAAACTTTTATCGACAATATTTGTTGTTTTGTATTTTCGTTGTCATGTGCTTTCATTCTTTTCCGGCGTTGTTTTCCTTTGTGATAGCAATAGGACCCTAATGAGTCATTTATTATATATTTTAATATATTATTTAGTTTCGTTTTAATTAGATTTAAGTTTATTTTATATTAATATTATTTCCTTTTTGAACTATTTTACTACAATTGCATATTGTTATATTTCAGGAACGAATATTTGATGGATTGAGTCTTGGAGCAAAAGAAAGGGGTTTTGGAGCTGATTTGGTACGAAAATACGAAGATTCGGAGACAAAAATATATCTCCCTCAAGTCAGAAACTTGGCACGGCCCGTGCTAGGCTTGGCACGGCCGTGCCACACTCCAGAACTACTTTTGTTGCTTTTGCTTAGATTTTAAGCTACTCTGTTTTAGTTTACTTGTGGAACATTCTAGTGATTGCTTGGATTTTAAGTCGAATGTAAACTATATATAGAGTAGCTAGCCATCACAAATATTCATCTTTTGTTCTCTGAAATAATAAGTGACAATTGTTTCTTTGAATAAAAGTTCACCTTTACTTTCTTGTTATTTACTTTTATGCTTTCTCTCTTCTTCTCTATGTCTACAATGAACGTTAGTGAGTAGACTTCTCTTGTCTTGGGATTGTTGGATAAGTCTAAATGACATAATCCTAAATCAAACCAAACCTTAAACCTTAATCTTATGTAACCCTAGTTTCTCTTCTAAATTCACCGTTTTAACATGGATTAAATATTATCAAACTGTGGAAACGAAAGTGGAGGGTTTGGTAATCGTTAATCCATTATTCCAAATGTTAATTCATAAAACGAAAGTGGAGCTTTAATATTCGATCAAGTGAATTTAGACAAGGATTGCAAAACATGAAAATAGTCTAGTGAACCTTGAGACTTATAGAGTTTCGAACTTCAAGGATTCTAATAGTAATCAACCATGAAAATAGGCGTGCTTGCTAGAGGAACACACTCACTGAGATCGATAGGAGATGTGATAGGCTTAAGAGAAACTCGTCTTTAGAAACTAGGTCTAACATAAGGTTATAAGTTTAATAGTTTAGTTTGTGAAGGAGTTGTCAATTAGATGAATCAATAATCTCAAGACACCTCTTTTATCTTTTCTTTTACTATTTGCTTTTAATTAAAAACCAAAACTTTTCTACCTTATAAACCTTCAGTCTAATCATTATCTAAAGTTAATTGAATTCATAACTCCCTGTCGGAACGATACTCTATTTTTACTACTTCGGTAAGATCGTGCACTTGCGGTTTTATCCCATCAGACCCTGCCAGGAAATATCATCTTTTAAATATATTGAGCTTAATCTATATGTTTCAACGTTGGACAAATTGCTTTGTACTGTTTCAAAAAATTTGCTCAACATATTTCAAGACAATATATCTACACTTTTAGATTTGAAGAAAAATTTCTCACCCAATATATTTACCCTATTTGATTTGAGGAAAATTTCTTGCCCAATATATTTACATTTTTAGATTTGAAGAAAAATTTCTCGCCCAATATATTTAACACATTTAGATTTGAAGAAAAATTTCTCGCCCGATATATTTTGAGAAAATATATTACATTATTTGATTTGAGGAAAATTTCTTGCCCAATATATTTTGAGAAAATATATTTACACTTTTAGATTTAAAGAAAAATTTTTTGCCCAGTATATTTTGAGAAAATATATTTACACTATTTGATTTTAAGAAAATTTCTTGCCCAATATATTTTAAGAAAATATATTTACACTTTTTTAGTTGAAGAAGAATTTTCATCTAATAAAAATTGTATAGACATAGAGTTGTTTGACTGAATTTTCCAGTGGTATTTGTTGTGCTATTTATGTTCGATGTAACCTGGATATTGATGACGTAGGAGGACCCGACCAACCGAGGAGCTCAATTCATCACCATCATAGTCTTCCATATGAACAAGCAGAGATGAATACATTATGGTTTCTCTTGATGCCAACAACAACATGAGCGTAAAATAAGATAACTAGCGAGTTAGTTTCAAGTTAATAAGAGAAAGAGAATGAGCGTAAAATAAGAGTATGAAGTGAGCGAGGTAGTTCAAATAGTGAGGTAGAAAACTCTATTATACGAGAAGAAGTAGGATGAAATAGAAGACTACTCGATTCCAAGTTAATAGAAGAAACAAAGATGAGTAGAAGCACAAGATAATTAAGTAAAAAGGTTATTTCAAATCTAGTAGGAGAATGAAAAAGAATGGGTGAAGAGTAGAAAATGTCAGCAAGTTAAAGAAGACAAAGAGTACATAGTTCATATTAAATATGATTGCTTACGTTTTAAGACTCATTTATTTAACTAATTACTTCGAAGTTCGGAAGTAATGTTATATTTCAAATAAATCAAGTTTGGGATGCAAATAAGCCCGCCAAGGGCGAGATTAAACAAAGAAGAGAAACCATCAAACAACACGCCATAATTTAAATGTTGAAAAAAGAATGCATATGGAAGGAATAGTCCCTTCTTTAAAGAGCATAAAGGTGAAACGCGGAATTATACTAAGCTTTCTTGAACTTTGAAATTTGTTTTGCAGGGGTTTTAACGAGGCACCTTGCCTTCTGAAAAGTGATGTTGTTTTCTCTACTTGATCCCATCCAAAATGAGGAAACGACAAATGCCAAAAATACTTGTTGAACGTCGCCGTTCCGTCAACCCTGAAAGAGACATTACGTAAACCTTGAAAGGGGGCTCTGAACGTCGACATTACGTCAACCCTAAAAGGGGGCTCTGAACCTCGTCATTCTGTTAACCCTGAAAAAGGGCTTTGAACGTTGCCATTTCGTCAACCTTGAAAGAGTTCTCTGAACGTCGCCTTACGTCAACCCCACGAGGCTCTAAAAGTGGGGTCAACCCTCTGAGGCTCTGAACATGTTGTCAACCCTAAAGAGGCTTTGGACAAATCTTAACATCAACCCCACGAGGCTCTGAACGTGGCGTCAACCCTTTGATTCTATAAATGCATTGTCAATCCTAAAGAGGCTATGAACAAATCTTAACGTCAACCCCACGAGGCTTTGAACATGGCATCAACCCTATGAGGCTTTGAACGCGTTGTCAACCCTAAAGAGGCTC
Source organism: Medicago truncatula (assembly GCF_003473485.1). NCBI lineage: Eukaryota > Viridiplantae > Streptophyta > Magnoliopsida > Fabales > Fabaceae > Medicago > Medicago truncatula. The sequence goes on along the minus strand of NC_053048.1, from coordinate 907,839 downwards.
TAACCATATATTAACGTCAACCATATGAGGCTTTGAACTCGTTGTCAACCCTAAGGAGATCTAAACAAATACTAATGTCAAGCCTATAAGTCTCTGAACATACACATACGCCACAAAGGGTTCTTTCGCAAAAAACCTTTATTCAGAAGTCGTCGAGGAAAAAGTTAACCATTAAATAAGGCTCTAACATCATCGACAATAAGCCACGGACATCAAATGCTTTCAAAAGAAGGCACACAAGGCCAAAGAATTGGAAATACCTCAGGCTCCATTAGCAAAATCAAATCACCTAGAAGCACTAAAACGCCTAAATTACAAACTGAAGGACGAAACAAACACGTATTCTTAAAAAGCAGAAACAATATCACTTGCCATCCTAAATGATTTTAAAAAGAGTCCAACTTGCCCTAAGGATCCATAAACAAGCCCGCCGAAATACATGCAAGAAGAAACATCGCTCTATTTCTATGAAAAAGCCTTCGAAGAATTCCCCTACCAAAGCACAATAAATGACAACCTCAAAAAGCTTATTCACCATCTCGCCAACCTGAACAAACCTGGCAAGACTATAAATCTCAGTGAAAAAGGCGATTTCGGGAAAGAAGGATTCTGTTAAAAACAAAAAAAGACAAAGTCAAAGTAAATTAAAGCTACGAGTAAACTTGCTAAGACGCTATGCATAACTGCCCAATAAAATTACAGGGAATCAACAAGGTGCTACAACATCGTGCAAAATGTGCAAAGCTGACCAATAGATGTGTAAAATGAAGACGTCGCCCATACTCCAATATCCAAACAAAAGTCATAATTAATCACTTTGCCTTGTTCCAAGACTCGTGCTTGGGGGGTTGTGGACTATCGACTTCATAATTAATCACTTCGCTTTGTTCCAAGACTCGTGCTTCGGGGACTGTGGACTATCGACTTCATAATTAATCACTTCGCCTTGTCCCAAGACTCGTGCTTGGGGAGTTGTGTACCGTCAATACCTTCCTAAAGACCTAGGAGTCCTCAGAAAGGGTCTTAGGGCCCTTCTAGAGGTATTAGTGTCCTCCTAAAGGGCGCTAAGGCCTATGGCGCGCCCCTCCGAGGGAGCCGCCTCCACCATCTTCCAGAAGCCTATAGAGCTCGACATAAATACTTAAATGCCCTCATTGCTTGGGGCTTAAGTCACAAGAAATTAATCCCATAGAGAGCTATAAATACCACCCTTGAGAGCCTTCTAAAGGCATGACCAATACAATATGAAACCCTAATATCGATTATTGTTCTTTTGCAAGTATAATATGATACCCGTACCTGTCCTGTACCCTCGTGGGTACCCGCGGGTACTGAGGTATCCATGGGTATTTATGGGTACCCATGAATTTTTGAATTTATTTATTTTTTTGTACAAATAATAACTTTTTTTAATTACCATAAAACTTCAAATTTTAAACATCCATACATAATCAATTCAAAATTTCATAAATCATATATAATCCATAGAAAATTCATGATTCTTACATAATCCATATGATATGTTTTATGATGTGAATGAAGTAGAAACAGTGAACTTAATAAGATGAATTAAAAAAAAAATTAATAATGAGGAATCTTAGGTGGCCGGTAAAATTTCCTTCAATAAGGTAACAACTTTAAGTAATTAGATAAGATATATAAGAATATTTTAGTCATTTACTTAATTTATTATCGGGTATGGGTATCCGTGAGTATGAGTACAATCAAATCCGTGTCTATATCTATATAATAATGGATAATCAAATATCCGTTTATTACACCCATGGATACCCGTCTAAATATCCGCCCCGTGTCCGTGATGGATATTACCCACATGTACCCGTGGACATGGGTATTTTTGGCACCCCTAAGTAAAGTATTAAAAAAAATTATTTCATCCAAAAATCAATCCAGATTCTCTTGAACGATTCATCCTTTAATAGAATTTCTAAACCTCTTAAACTCAATTATTTGATTAACCAAGTTTTAAATTAATAAACAAAGAGATATAGGGAGGTATCTTAAAAAAAAAACACAGACATAGGGAGGAATTAGCAAAATTGACTCCTTCCATATGCAAGCGCGTGTATTATATGTGTTTATGTCTTTTTCTATCACATGTTAGAGTTCATTCTCTTTCATGTCTTTCTCTTCCTTTTCCATCTATACCTCTTTTACACCTCTCAAATAATTCTAAAATGAAGTATAAGAATTGAGACAATCATTATCTCCTACCCTATCGAATTCTATGGTTGAAAGACCAAATCAAAAACTAAATTTGTAGATAGCCAAGTGTAAAAAGTGAGTGGTGAGGGAATCCAAGTGCTCACTTTATTCCAAGTGCTCCCTATATTTATATTCCATATATGCTGACCATGCATTAATTTTCTTTTCTGGTTGTAGAGCCTACGAACGAGTAATAGATTTAGAAAGTATCTATTTTGTGGCTAAGGATCAAACATCAATCTAAACTTGTTAGTGCTCCTATCCATTTGACATACAAAAGTAAAGACAACTACGTACTTGATGAGTCTAGTAGTGACGTTAACATATAACCGTTTTGACAATTTTCATGCAAATGCATTTTACAAATTAAATGTATGTCGTGACAATCATATTTTTCTAAAGTGTAAAACTTAATAGTTATACAAACATAACTACAACGCTAAACATTGTTTTGAAATTTATACATCCTACTTTTTTCAGAATAAAATTGACATTAATGATAATTTTACAACCATCCTCAAAAAGATTTAAGATTTTAACTCGATGCCTAAATGTGACGATTAACACTTTTACTATAAAACTAACATCTTAAATGTTTAATAAACATAATATATCAAGATAGAAGCAAAAAATATTTTTATGAATTTATCGATGTAGCTCATGTGGTTGAGTTGTGACATCAAATTAATGTGTTTTAAAAAAAATATTTACAATTAGTAATTTTGGCTAATGTTTATTCAAATTTTTTTTTTTTTTTTGGCTAATGTTATATTATAACGGCACTCCTTTTAACAATATATTATATTATATTTAACAATATTTCAGGCTTATTAAACAATAAGGCACTTTTTATATATAATTTGTTTTATGTTTATGATCAAGCAATCAAAATATGTAAATTGGTCATTTGTAACTATGAAATCATATGGCGAACATTTAAATTCTATTTTTTTTTAAGAAATTTAATTCAGTTTTTAAAAGCTTATGATATGCTCATTTGTGGTGTTGTTATATAATTCAAAAAATCTTTAAAATTAATTATTTTTCTAGAAAAGATACTTTAGTTCACACAACCCACTTTATTCCACTATTTTTTTTATTACAGAAAACAGTCCTTTTTCTTTATTTATTTTTGTTTATATATTTTCTCTCAAATATGACAATAACTTTAAGAAAATACTTCTAAAAACAACTTTAAGAAAATAATTAAATGGAACAAGATGGAAAGAAATAAAGGATAGAATCTATTGATGACAAGTGATCCCCTCATGAAAGGCAAGTCCAAAGCATATATAAAAGCATGGTCATGTAGTAGAGCCAATGAGCAAGTTATCAGAGCATACATTTCTTTTTTGGGTCTAGAAAACATACATTATTATATTAGCAACAAAAAGAAAAAATACATTATTAATTATGCGTATTAAATCAATGAACCCTCTTGTGGTTTGTGGTGTAATTGGAGATGTTTTGGATCCCTTTACAAATTCAGTGTCTTTGAGGGTCGTTTATGAAAATAACAAAGAAGTCAGCAACAGTGGCGAGCTGAAACCCTCCCAAATAGTCAATCCACCAAGAGTTCAAGTTGGTGGAAATGACCTCAGGACTCTATACACTCTGGTTGGTTTACGTATTTTTTAATTAAGTAAATATATCGATCGCAGTTACATTCTTCAATTTTTTTTTTCCTTCAAACCAACAAAAAGATTACCATATATAAATTAGGGCACAAAGCGTGCTCAAACCCATATACATAGAGTTGCATATAGAAGTATATATATACAAGAATATAAATGGCCCTCCAAAGATAGAAGAAAGTCACCTTAAGAGATATTAATTCATAAAATAAACATCTAAGATGGTGTTTACAACTGCGAAAGCACTGTATTACCATCAGCTGCACCATTGAAAAATGTTTTCTGGTAGTGCCTTTCCCATGCATCCCTTGTGAGGCAAAAATTTAAACCTAATTGAATTTCACATCTAGCAAACAATTGTAATTTTGTTTCCTGAAATTTCAATAACTATAAACATCAAGATTATCATTATGTGGCATTTTTCAGGTGATGGTGGACCCTGATGGACCAAGCCCTAGTAACCCTAATATGAGGGAATACCTGCATTGGTAAGTGGGAAGTTAACCATATGGACTTGATTAATAATCTACATGTATATGTTTAATTTTATATTCAAATTTATCACACAATCATATTAGGTCATGGTTATTATTTTGTTCTTTTTTTTTTTTTTTTTTGTTACATCATGATATTGTTTTGTTCGAAGAAAAGAACTAATTACGGTGTTTATGAAATTTTATTCATACTGATGCAATAACTTCTGTTGTATATTTTAGGATCACGATTATTTATTAAAATTGATAAAGCACTTATTTGTTTATTTATTTAAGTATTTATGTATACTTTATTTTTAAAATTTGTTTTTCAGATAAGTCATAATCTGATTTCTTAATTTACCAAGAAAAGCTTATATAATAAGATCACTTAAACAATTTATAGACTGTCATATGCTATTTCCAAGCTTCTCAAAATAAACAAATATTTCACAAGCTCTTAAAAAATTCAGACAAATACCTTTTTTTTTTTTTTAAGTAAGACAAATACATACGTATGTGTGTGCGCGCGCGAGTGTATATATATATATATATATATATATATATATATTAAATTGGATATAACAACCACCAAAAAAAAATGGATATAACATATTCAACTTATGCTCTTGTCAAAAAATATTCAACTTATGCTGTCGTGAAAAAGAAAACTTGAGCGGGCCCACAGTATTGTTAATTTTGTGTCAACTGGAGTCGCTATCAAAGAAAGCAACAAACCTTGCAATCATACTTCTAACATATACACTTTATTCGCATTGTGTCTTTATTTATTTTGGTATGTCATAGTGTATATGTGTGTGTGAAAAAAATGCAGCTATATATTAAATCGTGTGTGCGTGTCTATATATATATATATATATATATATATATAATTTGTGTGAACTAAATTGTATATAACCCTTTTGTTTTCTTCATTTTTTGAATCCTTAATTAGGATGGTAACCAATATTCCAGCGACTACAGGGACAACTTTCGGTATGTGCACAATTTTCTTAGACTTTTAATTTTAGTGTAAATCAATTATCTTTTGTGCAATTGCAAGCAAAATCTTTCTCAATAATTTCAAATTGTAATTTATTATTATTACATATGTTTGTATAAATATATGTTATTTTTTATTAATTGTAGGACAAGAGATAGTGAGCTATGAAAATCCAAGACCAACATCAGGGATTCATCGTGTGATATTTGTGTTGTTTAGGCAACCTTGTAGGCACACAGTATTAGCTCCTGGATGGAGACAAAATTTCATTACAAGAGATTTTGCTGAATTTTACAATCTTGGATTACCTGTTGCTGCTCTCTATTTCAATTGTCAACGAGAAAATGGTTCTGGTGGAAGGAGGTTGATCATCTAATAATAATAATAATAATAATAATATCGTACACTATAAATAAGAAATGATCGTGGAGTTTAGTTCTGAGAATTCGTCGATTGCTTTGGATGAATTGAAAAGTTAAGGCACAACACTCCTATCGTGAGGCAAACTATTGCGCAAATGTTCTAGCCGGCCAACAAGTGGTACAATATGGGCTCTCAATTGATGATTTGTTAGTCGGTGTCTAACTCAAATTAGACACTTGTTGCAAGCTCATTTATTAGGCTATCTTTTTTAATAAATAAGAAGGTCGAAGACAAAAAAAAACTACAACAAAATCAAACAGGAGATAGAAACACTTCTTCATGCGTGTATAAGAAGATACTTGAGAAGTGCATGTACTCATGCCCGACCTTGGGAGTGTAAAGTGCTCAACTAAACCGGACCTCCAAAAGTTATAGGTCTCAAAATAAAAATTTAGTCTGATACTCACCCTTACTTAAATAAAAATAAATATTTGTTACTTCTTTTTCTTTCTTCAGTACATGTTTGACTTTAGTTATCATTTCTGGAAATAAATCTGATGCTATCAAATCACCCCTAATTTGTATAATTACTTTATCAGTCAATTTGAAAAGCTATTTTATTGAAAGAATCACAACAATCATTTTTTTTTTGTGCATAAACCATTCGTTTTCCCTTTCCAACAACGGAGGAGTCACAAATTCAAACGACGCCGTTAGGTAAATTTCACATCTCTTTCACTTAATTTTTTTTATTTCGTTTCATGTTTAGAAGTTCTTCTGATTTTGATTTTTTAATGAAGCTTAACTACATAAAAAAAAAATTACATTTTTATTTTATTGGCGGCCTATTTTAAAAAGAGAGTCGAACCTCCTGTTTCATAGGAACAACCCTACATATACTAATCTTTGGGATAAGTAAAAAAACATTATATATATATATATATAATACTGATGAAATGGAAATATTTCAAGATTTTCATCAAAATCCATTAAGCATTGTAGCCATTGAAAATATTTTCGATGGGATACATTTTTATATCAGAAATAAATCAAGAAAAACCTTTTTTTTTCAAAATTCGGCAAAAATTTCACCAATATCCAAAATGAAACCACTACAAGAAAATTGCTATTTAGCTTCAGAAATTTTAGCATCAAATCATTTCTTATGCTACTAGTGTCTATTAGCATCCACAAAATCTTATTTGGCGTCCACTGAATCTAACACAACCAAAAAAATTCAATTCATTTTTTGATCCAATTTAGCTTCAGCAGAGTAGACTCTATTGTTGACGCTAATATTTGTTAGTTTAATTTATATAATTAGCGTCTAGGTATTCTAATGCTAAATATGTTTCACTTTTTGTTTTTTCAATAGCGTCTACTATTTTTGAAGCTAAATTTTTTATCCATGTTTCCTAATTATTTTTATGTTTTTTTCACAATATCTAATGCAAAACTTCATTGTTTTTTTTTCTTCGAAAAAAACCTTCATTATTTTATCTCTCCTGTAATAGAACTAGAGACCCGCTTTACTCCCTCACGGAACTCTAGCAGTTGCTAGCCTGTGACCCTCCTATTCAGCCACCGCTATAGTGCCATGATATTTATATCCTTAATTAATTTTATTATTCTTAAAAACAAATGATATTCATTCATTTAAATTGATAGAGTACATCGATACAATGCAAATTCGCTAAAAACAAAAAGGATGAATATGCGAACAAGCTCACAATATCCATGTTAATAGTATAAAACGACAAAGTACAAAAGCCTACACATATGACTATTTTTCATTCTCCGAAATACTCATGTCTCTGGATCTTCAATGTTGACGACGCCAAAGTCATTGATTGGATCTGCACTAGATTGAAGCTGATCTGACAATCTGAACCGAACAAATACCTGAACGAAACAAGAAAGACAAACAATATCGCACAAAGACGACAGACAAAACAACGTCGCACTAAGACGACGAAATCACGAAAGAAAAAACTAAATAGAAGCGAAAATCACTTATATCAATAAAGGGAAAGATAATTGATTTTGTGCTAACTTTTGTTTGATTTCTAACTGATTTTGTGCTTATATATCATTTTTTTTTCCTTTGTGCTATTTATAAACTGGTGTGGGTCATAATTGCTAAACCGGTTTGTGTAATATTTATGAGTTTTATCCACTGATAAGAGCGGATGTGTTATGGTTATCCTTTTCAGTGATTATGAGTTCAAGCTTCTTCTAATTGAAGATTATGGTGTTGGCAAATCATGCCTTCTTTTAAGATTTTATGTAAGCTTTTGACAACCTTTTCTGCTAATTATTTTTTTTAATACTCTTGGGTTTCCTACATTACGTTGTGATTAACATACATTGGTTTGTTTTCAGTTATTGCTAGTAGTTTGCTGCAACAAAATAGGAAAATTATAGCTATTATAGCTATTTTTTATTTATTAGGGAACATTCTGCAACATGAATGAATTTGTATGGAATATGAACTTTGCTTTTTTCATCAATTACTTCGTTGGAAAGTGCACATTATGTGACCAAATGGTATATCTTTTATCCGTGCTTTTAATTTGAAAGAAATCGTAGATAGTGTTTGGTTCATATTTTATTTTTTATTATCCTTGCTTCATAACTTCCCAATTAAATCTAACAAACAACTATCATTTTGATTCCAATACTTAAAAAAGAGTATATAACTTTCGGGGCAAAGTTCCTTTCTTAACTTTGTAACATTGCTTTAATATTTACTAAATATATGTTTGTTCTAAGTTAACCTTCAAAGCTATTTTAGAGATATGGAGTTTGTAGTCATACACTCTTGTGTATGGCTTTTAATACAATAATACTTACATAAAGTGGAGTGAAGCATGTTGTGTTTGTTTTCTTCTTGTTGATAGGAACCATCTTGTCTAAGATTAAGAAAAGAAATAATTCTATATTAAATTGAGTAAATGATACACTTCACGTTGTTATGAGAACCTTAACTCCATTATCCAAATTTAAATTACTCGCTCAATGACTCTTTCCCTCCCTCTATTTCTATTTATAGACAGTCAACCAATTACAATTAAGTAACTCTTGCTAAAAGGCATACTAACATAAGAGAGTTTATGTGTTCTTCTCTAACTTGCTTTCAAATTTTGACATTTTTTTATGCTTGTTCTTTTGTCTGTTTACGACAAAGTTCCAGAAGAGCATGTGGTGTCCAAAAGCTCTGGCCTTCTTTTCAAGAAGAGATTATTTTCCCACATCAGTATGTATTTAATTTAAGAGTTATTGAAGTAATAAAATATATTTACATAGTTATATTGATATGCGTTGCTATACTTGTATAAATTTGGATAACCATGTTGATGTATAGAACATTCTTGTTGATATGGGAACATACTTTCCAGTTAGAAACTTTTTGTTAGCATGAATTTGACCTCTTGTGTTAATTTATTAATTTGATATTAAAATTTGACTCCATGGTTATATTTTGGTTACTAAGTATGTTTGTATAGAATTAAAGCAAAAGAAAAGTTTGATTATGCGTATATTTTGTGAGAAGAACAAATTTGGTTTTTTTAAAAAATAAAAAAAATATTTTAAGTTGGTTATAGTCATGACCGATTTCAAAAGTAATAATTTGCGTTGGTAAACTCTTCGGCGTCTACTAACCTGACGCTAATTCTAACCGAATTTAGAATTTTAGATAGGCTAAAGTGCTCTTTTCCACTCTAACTTGTAATTTTGGCCCCCTAAAATTTAGCCCCTTTGCATCTTTGATCATTTTGGTCAATTTTGACCGGTCAATGTCTACGTGGTCAGTCACGTATGTAATTATTTAAGTAAAAAAAATCATATACTCATTTTTTAAATTAAATAAATGAAAAATTAAATAAAAAAATCAAGAAAAAATAATCGTGTAATTAAAAAATAAAAATAAAACAAAAAGGAAAAGGAAAGAGGCACGTGAGTCTCCTCCTCTCCACCTATCTTTTTCAGATCCACCATCTCTTTTTCATTTTCCACATTTCTTTCCTTCTTGCAAATTCAACCGTCAAGCACACCACCACTCATTTATTTCCGCTCATTTCCTCTTCTCTCGAATCTCTCCTCTCTTGTTACTCTCTCTTCTTTCTTTTCCTCCATGTTATTTCTTTCGGCCATCCTTTCTGGGCAACCACTGCGGTGTTTCTGACCATTTGAAACAATATAAAAGCATATCATTTGAAAGCTTCATGCTTGGATGTTTACATTTTGCATCCATTTCCTGTTGTAAGACATTTTCAAAAACACCTTGTGAGTGCACATTTTGAGTGTCAAATCAAATCCAAAGCAAATGAACTTAGCTACAAACCGTTCCTTTTTTCCTCAAGCATTAAATCCATCAACCACCAAATCAGGTAATGCTCCAAAATAAAAAATTAGTACTAAAATGAGAAGAAAAAGACTAAAGAGTTAGTCATTCGCCGTAAATCTCACAATTTCATCCTTTCAGGAAAGTTTAGATGAGAATATGGAGACAATGATTTGTTCATATGTAAAGACAAGGATAGCGTACATGCCATCTAAGTCCGGCTACAATAAAGCTCATACAATGTCTACAACCGCCTACAATCACAAAGTCACAGTTGAAATCTATATAGAAATAAAAAGTCACAGTCAAAATCATAAAACTTAGTTGTTGTTAAGATTTTTCATTTAAAGTCAAGAACCTCATTTTCTTAGTTTGTTTTGAAGAAGAAGAAGCAACTATGTTTTAGATGTAGATTATACAATGTTTTGATTATGGAAGATGGGCATAAATGGTGGCAAGAGAAATAATATAAAGCCTGTGATAGTAAGCCCCCATTTTCTATTTTATTAATTACTCAATTATTTTTTTCCTGATTTTTTAATTTAATTTTTCATTTATTTAATTTAAAAAATAATTATATGGTTTTTTTTAATTAAATAATTACACACGTAACGTGCCACGTAGATATTGATCGGTCAAAATTGGGCAAAAGGATCAAAGATGCAAATGGGTTAATTCTAAGGGAGCCAAAATTATAATTTTTGTACTTAGGATGTCAAAATTGCAAGTTTTTGAAAATTACAGGTGGAAAATTGCACTTTAGCCCTTTAAAATATGATCTTAGCATCTACTTTTTCCAGATGAAAAATTTTGCGTCAACAAATTTTTCACGCTAAGTAGCGTCTACATTTAGATGCACTTTAAAGTTATTTAGCTTCAGTTTTAGCGTCAATAGAAAGCTAGGGTTTAGCTTTGAGGCTTTTACTGTCATCACTTTTTTGAATGCTATTCTGATGCAGAAAGTTGTTAGCGTCCATTTTTAGCCTTTTAGCATCCTATTTTCTAGTAACTCTAAAACCCATTTTTCTTGTAGTTAACCCACCCGTAATTCTTCATGTTGGATCAAAATAAATCTCACTATCCACGTCAGCATAGCTCAATTGGTAAAGACAATGTATAATATATGCAAGATCTGATATTCGAATCCTAGACACCACAAAAAAAAAATCTCACTCGGTGTAAAATGGAAAATCACACACTAAACCTTGGTTATTCACTTCACATGTTTATATACACAAGTGATCACACATAACATACATACAATGGGAAATAACTGCAATAATTACCATATAACTGAAAACACATAATTTCAACCACCTAACACTTAGTTACTTCCACAACAGGCAAGTTAACTAATTGACTAAATTTGAATTGCCCTCAACACTTCAAGAATCAATCCATAAAACTAACGAGAACATATATACGACCCAATCCATAAAAAAAAAAAAAAAAAAAAAAAAAAAAAAAAAAAAGAAGCAAATTAGAATATATGCACGCCAATAGAGACATAGGATTAGATACTTGATAGGTATATTCACCAAAAAACATACACTTGATGTGTCCAATGATTTGTTTTTCTTTTTGGTAACAAATGTTTTTTTTATTTTTATGGTTCACAAATGCTTTGTTTGTATACCCTCTATATTTGAGAATTATTGTGCATGCCAATCTTCCTCTTCTATTATATTTTTGGTAATCATGTTTGATGCGTGTCAAACACTATATGTGGATACTTTTTCTAACTGGAACTTGAACATTTTCTATTCTGTTGCATTATTAAAAAAAATATTTAATTGTAACTACTTCTAAAAACGATATATCTAATTTTTTGATAATGTAAACAAATTTACACAAACATTTTATCTTTGTCTTAGACCTAAATACCGCTTTTTAAAATGAAGTACAAAAATTTACTTTAAAAAAAATAGAGGACCTAAAGTGCATTAAGCCTTTATTTTACAAATACAATTAATTTGTATACATTATTAAAAGTATAAAAACGTATCCTCGTGAGCTTAGCTGAGTTGGTTGGGACAATGCATAATATATGCAAGATCTGATATTTTTCAGGGAACATCCAATCATATTTAATTAGAATGTCGCTTTCTTACATTACATTAATTTGTAAAATATCTTCTCAAATATTTTATGCCGTAAAATTTGGTGGATTTTAGGGTGAGGGTCCAATTAAGTCCCTCACCGGTGGACCACGAAAAAAATACAAGTAGATAAAATAGATGGATCAGGTTTATTTAAATTAAAAATGAAAACATATACAACTACTTACATTTAATCTTATCCTCATCCTATGTTACACCCTTACTATTTGTGGTTACACCCCAAATTGACATAAACACCCTTAATTCCTTTTTAAATTTTCAACTATTATCCTTTTTCTTCCTCTCCTATTTGTCCATTTTCCTTCGTCTTCTTCTCCCCTTCATTCTTCTCTTCCTTTCTCCCTCTTCCTCTCACTTTCAAACTGAAACCATTTTCTTTACCTATTTATTTGCCTTATATTCCTATTTTAATTTCATTTAGGTTAGTCCAATTCACCATTTGTTGCAATTAATCAGTAATGTTAATCCAATTCAAAATTTGATGAGTTAAATTAATTCCATAATATGAACAAATCAAGTGTGTAATGGCCCCTGATCTTTATCTTGCTATTACGTGAATTCAAATGCAATTCAAGTGCATATCCCTTATTTGCAACAAAGATCACGTATATGATTTTTTTTTAGAGAAGATCACGAATATGATTAAATAAATAGATTCATTTACGTGTGGGCGTTAAACATTCTGCATATACATTGTTTCCATTATGAGCAAGGGTAATTTTGTTTTCTTCACATTCTGCAGATAATTTCATGGTGTAAATACATAGGGTGTAATCATTAAAGGATAGGATTGAATGTGAGTAGTTGTATATGTTTCCATTTTTAATTCGAATAAATCTGAACCATGTATTTAATCTAACGGTGTTTTTTTCATGATCCACCGGTGAGGGACTTAATTGGACCCTCACCCTAGAATCCACCGTAAAATTTGATTTATATATATATATGTTGGACTTTTTTTTTAATATATATGCTGGATTTTTTTAAAGCAACAACATATTAAATTTTGTATTCCTAGAAAATACAACTTTTTTTGAAGGACTCAAAAAAACATTAAATTTCGTAAAAAGAAGGTTTATATTAAACTCTTTTTCCTAATATGATTGTTTATTTGAAATAAGAGGGAAAAGCCTGCACTTTTTTTATCATCCAAAAGAAAAAGCGCATGCACTTTATACTTTTTTTGGTTCAGAAAAAAAAAAAAAATCAACACTCATGGTGAATATTGCTCCAAAGAGTATAACTCAATCTGTTTATGAGATCTAAAACTCTTCTGGGAAGCTACACTAGGATATTCCTATGATATCTATATCTTCATATATACACCTCCACATATTAAGTATCTTTACCAAGACCACAAATTTGAGGATGAAACACTATATTCTCATTCCTCATGTGATCGATATCCATTAACTCATTAGACAAGACATAACTCCAATAGCCTTGATACCCCGAATTATACATATCGGATACCGATATTTATCGGAGACTCACATATACATAATTAGATAACACTAGACAAGACTTACTTTGAGTTATTTTATTTATTTTTTTGGTACAAAACTTAAAATATATTATAGTTTAAATGATGTTTTGAGTAGATCTAATTTATTTTAGTTTTTGAGTAGATTTACATGTGATAATTTATTTTTAGAGTAGATGTCAGTTGATTAATTTAATTAAAATGTTTGCATGATGTTTATGTGGTGACGATCTTACTTATCACTTTATTACTTAAAAATAATTTGATGTTGTTGTCAAATTTAGTCATCAGTAAGCTTCATCGGTTAGGCCTCTAATGTCTTTCATTGAATGGATAGTCAATTTTTTAATAGGAACCAAATGAAAACAAGAAATAACTAAAGAGAGAAAAATATAGCCGAGTTATTGGAGTGTTTATACTACATAATTGTAACTCTTTTTCTTTTCTTCTCTTGATTCTATTAATCATCTTCGTCATCATTTACTTAATACTAACAAACTTGTTGTATCTACTTATACTAATAATTATTTCCCGCTGAAAGTAGTTTTTGTTGAAAGTAGTTTTGGTTGCTATATGTATAATTCCTAAGTATGAGTTTTATGACTCAAAAGAAAAGGGCATGCACTTTTATGACTCAAAAGAGAAAACGCCTGCACTTTATATACTTTATATTATTCTACGTACCATAAATTAATGCTCACGGCGAATATATTTACTCTAAAGAATATAACTCAATATGTATATGAAATCTAAAACTCTTCTCGGAGCCACACTAGGATATTCCTGTGATATCGATATACCTCCACAAATGAAGCATCTTTGCAAAGACCACATAATTTTGAGGATGAAATACTATATTCCAATCCTTCATCGTAATCAATTTCCATTAACTCATTGGCGATATATATATAGCTAGAGAGTATCAAAGATCTACCAATATTAACAAAGCAAAATAAAATTTGCCCTCCCACCTTTTTTCTTTATGTACTCCTATAGCAATTAAGCATTTGATTTTTTATTTTATTTTAATTTTATGGTATCTTTTCCAACCACAATCATCAACCATTCACAAAACAAAATTAAATTCGTCCCCACATTGTTTTTCCCTTTATGTACTCCTATTGTAATTAAGCATTTGATTTTTTTTTTCATTCACAATTTCTTTTGCAAGTACAATAAGATAACTGTATTTATTACTTCGAATAAATTGTTTAATAGTCTGTTTGGAAGTTTGGATGGGATGACTTTGGAGGAAGAGGTTGAGAAAAATCTTACATCGTTTTTATGGTGTTTTTTTTAGAGAAAAATTAATGTTTATAATTAACATATTTTAAATTTTAAGAGTATTATAAAAATATAATTTGGATTCAAAAAATTAATCAAAAATTTTCAAAACCCTTCAAACTCCTCCTCCAATACAATTTTTGAGCTCCTTCATTATAGGAGGATTTTGTATTATGAAGAAAAATAAATCCTCCAAAGGCCTCCTCTCTCAAACCCCTCTATTTGTTCCGCTCGTTCCTTCCTTTTTGAAAATTCTCCTCCCCTACCCTTCAAACTCCCAAACAAACGCTAAGAGTGTGTTTGGATGGGATAATTGAAATTTTTTTCAAGATATTAGAATTACGGGCAATTCAAATTATTCAATTAAATTACTTTAATTTCTAAATATTTTTGTTTGGATAAAGTAATAAAATAAATCATTATTATCAGTTTTGGGATATTTTAATAAATTCTAATTTGTTTGGGCCAAATTGGAAAATAGAAAAATAGAAGCCAATTTACAAATTTCGATAATTTTGTGGGCCAATTTCTAGTTTTAAAAAAAAGGGCCAACTTATGATTTTTTTGAAAATTTCAGGGGTCAATTTGAAAAACATGGGGACCTTATTGAAAAATTTGGAAAAATTATGAGAAGAAAAAATTTGAAATTTGTAGCTCAGTTCTTTAAATTAATTACACAATACACTATAAAACATGCGCAACTACCCAGATAACGCAACAAAAAAAAAAAAAAAAAAAAACCTTCAAGACACAGTTTTGACTCATCTCCAAAGACACCACCACAAGCAGCATAATGTTCACCATTTATTACAGCTCAGTAAGTTTTGACTCATGTGTGGGTAGACCGACTCTATATGTTTATCTCACCCTAAATGTGTCTAGTTTGTGTAATTATTTGTTGAGTCTCAAACTATCTCTATGAGAAAACTACAGTGTCATATGCAGCCATATAGACCACATATAAATTTAATATAGGGTTAGTTGTTTAAAGTTATTTTATAATATACGCGAAATCTGAAAAATGCTTTGTAAAACAAAAACACACATATTTAAATTTACACTATAATTTGATATTCTTTTAATTTTTTGGCATCATAAGAAGTGTAAAAGTAAGGGCAAAGCATTGGCAAAACATATGACCAGGTGCATTGGAATTTTGTGAAGTTTATGATAAGGGGAATGGGACTCCAAGATAATAGGGTTAGTTGGATTGGTCTTAGTATGGAAAGTGTGCATTACCATATGCAAATAAATGGTGAAGGAATTAGTTTGCAAAAACCGGGTATGTTTTTCTTTCATAAGTGCGGAGGGATTGTCACTTTTACAAAGGAGATAGAAAGCTGGTTGTGTAGACATCTTTCTAGAGAGGTATTAATGTTGTTCAATCAATATCTAGAGTTCTTCCTTGTTACCGGGAGTGGTTATGGTGCATAAGGAAATCCTTATGCACTGTGCATAAATCCCAACATAATTGCTTCCTACACCCCCAAAGCGAGCCAAAACCATTTATGTTCAAAATAAAAGAAATCTGATGGTTGTGACGTGTTTATGCACGGTGCATAAGGAAATGGCTTATGCACCATAACTTTTGCCCTTGTTACCATCCACATTAGGGGAAGAAATTCAACAAATGTTAAACTCCTTTTGGTGGGGGTCGAATAGGAGAACTAGGAGAGGTATTATCTTGTTGAAATGGAACAAGTTAATTTTGAGAAAGGAGTATAGAGGAATGAGGTTTCATCATCTCTATGGTAGTTAACAACCGACCATGATACTATTGTTGCTTAAATCTTCAAAGCTTGATACTTTCCAAGGAGGGATTTTTTGGAGGCCTAACTAGGTCATAGTCCATTTTCAGCGGTGCACATATATAGCCAAAACCTGTGCAGCGACAGAGAGCAACAGGATGATCGAACGTAGTAAGCAGGAAAGGGAACGACAACAACATGGTGGGTTGTTTCGACACTAGGGAACTCAAATGAAACGTTGATGATGTGATTATTTTTACATATTAGAACAGATTCAGCGTCGACATGTGTGTTAGAGACGACAAGGGCAATTTTATACGTACGCAAACTATTTGGATTTTTAGCCAACCAAGTCCTCAAGAGGCGGAAGCATGGGTTTTGAAACAAGCTTTAGGGTACATTTTATCATGAGACAACCAACAATGTTGCTAACTTACTAGCTCGAGGGACATTGTCATATGCTAGTTGCTAAGTGTTTGATTATATTTTGTCATGTATTTTGACCACTTTGATAAATGAAATGAGTTATTTTTGTGCTGTAAAAAAAGTCTATTTTAATTTCATTAGCAAGTTTGTTTTAGGAGCATGTTGAGACAATTATTAAACACGATGAATATTATTTTTCGTTAATCATCGGGTTCTCAGGGGAAGGGGTACATGATAAACTAGAGCTTGGTCTACATACAAGTAAAATATGAACAAAAATGATTTATCCAAAATGGAACTGAGATTCTCTAGAACAATCCGTTCTTTGGAGGAAGAAAAAAATTTGAAAATAAGGAAGAAACTATATTCACATTTGCAATTTTACCATGCCTGTATTTTATCGGACGATGCCTTGCACTTACAAAGTGGATGTCCAACAAAATGAAAGTTACATTTTTGTATTAATGAAAAATATATAATTCAAACAAGGGATTATACTTTGTAGCTTTTAATCAATCATTTACACTTAATATTTATTTATCCTCGTAATCATAGATTAGTTGGTAAGAACGTTACAATATACAATATGTATGTGTCGAGATTTAAAATTCAGATTTTCCATTTATTCACCTTAAGCAGGTTAATTTATAGTCATTAGACTACTTGAAGAAAAAAAAAACTTAATATTTATTTGAAAGGGTGCCATAATTTTTTCCATTTTTAAAAATAAAGGAAAATTTCATCTTCTAATATTGAATTTAGATACAATTAATGTTAGCACCGAAGTCTCTTTTCATATACTTCCTCCATGTCATATCAGGTATTTCATTTGAGTTTTACGTGAAAATGATTAGTAGTGTTAATTTTAATGATAAAATGTGTTACATTTACTAAAACACACTTATTAATCATAGTTCATGGAGTAGTTAGATAATTGAAATATAATAAATAAGGATATGTTTGTAGAAAAGAAAAATAAATATTTTATTGATATTGTAAGAGGGAAAAGTAAATAGAAAAAAATCTTAATGGAATAGACACACAATTTCACCGCTAATAGTTAATATAATCGAATGTAATGAAAATTTTATTTGTAGACAAAACCATCTAAGTAAGAGATCTTTTAAAGCTTGTCCAAAGATACTGGATTTGAATCAGTACAAGTGCTTAAAATTGGTATTGGAGAATATGTTAAATCGTGCCATGAACGATTTCGTGCTTGTGCAGCTTGGGAAGTCTCATAAAATTTCATGGCATGAGTGCATGAAATCGTGGCGAGCGATGCTATATAGTGGGAAAGAAATTATAGCGAAAATGTCCCAAAACAAAACTGACCAATAATTTGTTGTTTGGTGGAATACAAGGAGCTGTTAGCGGAGAAAAAGGAAATCAAGAAATAATCCTCCAATCAAAACTAGTCAACCATTTCTTGAAGCATTCGCTTGATATTCTGTTGGGAGAAAAAGCATTTCCCAATCGTGGCACGATTATTATTGGATAATGGTCAGTTTGTATTGTGTACGAACTTGCTAATCGTGGCACGATGGAAGGGAATCCTGACACAATTTTCTCGGATCATGTGCACTATACAAGACTTCATTTTTCTTTTTTTTTTATAAGCTTGAAGAAAGTGAAACTTGGGAAATAAAATGAAAAAATTTTAGAGTTGAGTGTCTTTGGTGAGAGTTTTTCTTGAGTCGTAAGCACTTTGAGTAGTGAGATCTCATTAGAGGAAGGATCAAAAAGTTTCATTTAGTGTTACCTCTTAGGAGGATGCATTGTGAGTATGACTTGAAAAATGGGTAGAAATTAGTGTTTTTTCTTTGTGAGCTTTTGAGCTCATTTATTGTAACCTATTTGTGTCATTCCTTACATAGTGGATCGGAGAGCTAGTCTCACCCTTAAGTATGTCATTCTAGACCGAACTCAGTAAATAATATCGATATATTGTTTAATTATTTTCTTTCTTATCTTTGTTGCTTTGAATATGTTTCTAGTGTTGCTTCAGCCTTCAAGGTCTATTTGTTGTTGTTGCTGCTTGAGACTACTTTGCAAAAACAATCAACAACCAATATAAAGAATTCTAAAGACACACATCAAGTACTACTTTACCAACTCTTAAATTGAGTAATTAATACATTTGAAATAAAACAGACATAAATATAAGTAGCCTTGGCCTGAGATCCATTGGCTAAGGTAAAAACAGTGGCAGCCTTGTCATTCATACCAGAATTTATAAGCTCAGTCATTATCATAATAGGGATTTGATTATCAAGGTGAACATCACTATGAGGATGCTTCATAACAATATCACGATACGCACTAACTGCTTCATCCATTCTACCATCAGCACAAAGAGCAGTTGCTAGTTTTGCAAAACAATCTTTATCTGGCTTAAAACCTTCATAAAGCATGGCATTGAACAAATGGAAGGCATCATCTACCTTGTTGAAATCTAGAAATGCCTTCAATAAAACAGCATGTGTGACCGGGACAACACTAGAAGAACAATACGTTTGAATCATGTTAAAGAAAAAGCTGATACACTTGTGGCATGACATCATCATTCAATTTACAAATGGATTCCAAAACCTTGTTAAAAGTTATGTTACCAGGGTAATAAGCTTGGCTCCTTCAACATGAGTCTGAGGTATTCTGAAAGAGTGGGAATGTCCATTGTGCGGCAAAGGTGAAAAAGTGCAACGTTGAGAGTTGAACAATTACGGGAATTCAGCATTTTTGAGAAAACACTTAAAGCAGCAAGGTATTGATCAGTTCTAAACAAAGGAATAGCTTGCTTGCAATAGATGAGATTATTGGGAAGGAAAAGCTGCTTTAGGGTTTCTGGCGGCTGACAAAGAAACAAAGGGCAAAAGGTATAAAGTCTCCTAATTATCGAAAAAAAATATGTAATGAAAATTTTAACATAAATTCTCAAATACCTTTATCAATATTTATTTATCCATTAATTGATCTATACAAGTGAACAAAGAGAGTGATGCAATTTCCTTAAAAAAAAAGTGATACAGCGATAAAATGTTGATAGAATAAAACGAAGGTGATGCCAATATGTGTCATTAGGGTTTTCCATAAATAATTAGTATTTGTTGGGGAAAAAAATGATTAATATCAACAATTTGAGAAATAAATTGACACAATTTCAAATTTATAACATATGTCCTTATGACACATGTTAAATTTCTCTATAAACTAATACTCCTCGCAATAATTAAGTGACACAACAAATAGAATATCTGACAACCATGGTTTTAAATTCGGTCGTGGATGCGGTTGTGGCCGTTGCGATTGTAGTGAATGTGGTTGTTGCAACACGCATTGTGTTTGTTGGGGCATGAATTTTTTTTAATTTTTCACAAATTATATAAAGTTGTGTACAACCATGCTAATACACTATTTAAATAGACATAACTCCAAAGAAAAAAAATTATCTTTTAATTAGACACACCATTATGTCAACTCTTTGGAGCTAATTTGAAGCTATTTAGTTAAGGATTGAGACATCTTCACCCAGCGACGAAGCTCACAAAAAATTTATGCAGGGGCCAACTATAAAGAAGATTTTTTTTTTTTAAACAAACATATTAAATTTAAGGATAAAATATATTTTTAGTCCTATAAATTATAATTTAGGGTTAAAAAAATTATTCAATTTTTGTCTTTGTTTTTTAAGTTTTTTAAAAAAAAAAAAAGTTTTTTTAGTCTTGAATTTAATCTCTAACAAAAAATTAAGGACTAAAATTAACAAATCTTAGGAACATAAAAATCGCTACTCCCTCCGTCTCACAATAATTGTCTCTTTACCATCTTTTCTTTTTCTCAAAATAATTGTCACTTTAGAATACCAATGCAGCATTTATTATTTTTTTCCATTATTATACCCTTATTTATTGAATTTCATCCAACTTAACTACTCCGCTAACTACAATTAATAAGGATGTTTTAGTAAATGATACTAGTTTTACCATCAAAATCAACACAATTAATCATTTCCTTAATAATTGTGCATAAACCTTAAATGACTATTATTTAGAGACAATGGAGTATTTAGAAACCTTGGCAAAATACATTTCAAGAACCGAATTTCATCAATAATTGTTTGTTTAATAATAGATTAATAATGTCTTTTCAAATGTAAATAAATAGATTATTTGCAAGAAACTCATTGTACATTTAATTTGTCTATGACTATTGTCTTGATCATTTTTATTATTGAAAAAGGTTTCTTTATCGTTGTTATTGAGACGGGAAGTATCAAACCAAACAAACAAAGCTATAAAGTGTGTTGTGCTGGTGGGCTGAGAGTGTGTGGGCCTACATTTGTATTACTTTATTTGTTAAATAAATCAAATATTGTTATTATTTATTATTTATCTCTTTTGGGTGTTAATCTTTCGGTTCCTATATGACATTATCAAATAATTTGAAGTTCGACCGAAAGTAGAAAAAATTATTTCACTTAAAATTAAATTTGGGGTAGCTAAATATATATTATTAAGGGTAGATAAATATAAAAATATACCTACTTGCTCAGAAAAATATTTTTTTTTGGGGTAGCAAGAGCTACCCCTCCCTTGTACTACCATCCGCCCCTGTCTTCACCACATTCTTATTAAGAATGGATTCTTATTAAGAATGGAGCTAATCATAGGTGACCTCTTGTAAAAATGCATGAGCAATTGTCTTATCTCTCTTTAGCACTTCTTCTAGTGGATGCTGTAAGAGTGTCATTTATTAAGACGTAGTTACTTTTTCTTTCTTTTCTTTTTTTTCTCTCATTTAATCAAAAAAAAAAAAAACACTCACAAGGAAAAATAATTAACAAAGAAAATGATTATATGATGTGATTAAATTACTTATTTTTATTTTTTTTTCAATTTATTATTGTATCCAAATAAATTTTATTTGGGGTTGTATCCAAGTAAGAATTGTTCTTATTTCATTTGTGTTGTTATTTGAGCACGTCTTGTGGTAAAAAAAAATTATTAATATGTCTTTGACAGTTTTTCATATATTACCCCTTGATGAATTGCATGTAATTTACCCCTATCAAAGAAAAATCTCATTTTTTTTTCTTCTTTATTTTTTTAAATTAGTTATCATTTTCATCTCAAAAATCTTAAATTTATTTATCTCCTTCATTCAACATGTGATCTTCATCTCCTTCATTCTATAATTGAATCCTACTTATTATTAATGTAAATTATCCCAAATTCATCAAATGATAAAGTAGGTCTCGCTTTCTTTGGCTTTTCCAAATAACAAATTAGCCATGGTACTTATCTCATTAGTATACTACCAACCTGTTTTCTTCTTTATAAATCCCGTTATGAAATCTTTTACAATAGTTTCCCACACATTCAAAATTTTAAAGTGTTCGGTCGTCTTTGTTTTGCCACTAGTTTTACATCAAATAGAAAGAAATTTGACACTAGATTTAGAAAATGCATTCATCTAAGTTTTATGGCTTCCACCTCTTTTTGAACCAACTCTCATGTATTGTGATAACAAGAGCGCAATTCAAATTGCCCACAACACAGTCTTTCATAAACGCACGAAACACATTGCGATCGATTGTCACTTCACTCATCATCGTATTCAGGATGGTACAATTACTCTGCCGTTCGTCTTCTCCTCCTTGCCTTCCATTAAACGTTTTCCATTCTTGATTGACAAACTCTCAATACTTTTTGTTAATCCATAATAAGCTTGAGGGAGGATGTTATATTATTATACACGGGTTGTTTGCTCTTTTATAGTAGTATCTAGTATTTACACTCTATTTTTAACCCTTGCTCACTATGTTTTACTCGTTTGATTGAAATCCAAAGCTAAATGATGTTATCTTCTCCTTTGTTCCTCTTCCTCCTCTCTATTTCTCTATGTTCACCATTGTTAGCAGATTGGAATGACATGGTTGTGGATGCAGATAAGAAAAAGTGATTGTGGGATGAATATTCTCTTTGATAAGACTTACCTTACTTTTTATATATGAAATATCTAAATCAGTTTTTAATAGGAAACCCGTTCGTAATGTAATTCAGCTTTGCGTCTGACCATTACATTAGTTTTAACTTGAACCAATCCATTTGTAATAGGATGTTCACTCAGTTTCACTCAATCCTGGCCAGTGTATGTTCAATTCTCATACTAAGATGACAATTCTGGCTTTCGAAATCATTGAAATAGACAGAGGAAAATAATCTAAGGTTGAATAAAAGTTGTGATGATAAAGCTCGTATTGAAATACAGATGTTATAAGCCACGGAAGCTGTTATGTTGCAGTGGTGTGTGATCCTTTTCTACATCATGTTACTAATTGATTGTATGATGTTTCTTCCCATGTACACATAGTGAATTAAAGTTTCCAATAGTCGATGGATTTTTCCTCAAATGTCACACAAAATGTTACAGTTACCAGATAAACGAACAATGAAAAGCTGGAATATTACATCAAAATTGTCGCATAGGCAGGCATCAAATGTCGATGCCAACAAAGTGATCAAAAGAAATGACAAAAAAAAAACTTGCTTCCTCATCTGTATGTAGTTATTGAATATAATCAGAATGTGTTAAAAATCAGAGTCAACTACAGCTCTAGCAGCTTATACAGTATTATACTTCATATCTTTAAAACTGTTCAACAAACTACAGTATTATACTTCATGATTTTTCATCACCTATGGAGAACATAGCCAGAAAATACTTGCAAGGTATGAAGGATCAATCAACGATATTGGCACTGACAGAATTAATTGTAGACTTATCTGGCAATACAAAAGTTTTTTTCCATCAGTTCACTGGTTGTCTTGCTCTGACATGGATTCAGTTTTAGATTGAACAACATATGCTAATGAAAATACTGACGAGCGATGAAATAGAAACTAACCTGAATGTTTTGGTGGTGATATTTCAGGATCAATGAAGAATTTGACAAATCAATTTGGAACAATCTTCATTAGCTCAATATCAAACAAGAGAGTCTTGTCTATCAACCCTTGGTTCCTTAGCACAAAATCCAAGGCTCGTTGGCCCTGTAAAACATATTCGCATTACATCTCTCAGAAATGATTCACAAAGTTGATGAACACTAGTGACAGGACTCAACTCTTACCGAGAATGTTGTAGGTCTTGGGCCACCTTTATTATAATCACTCTCAGGATATCCAAGTTCTGGGGGTACAATTATCCTGCATCACTGATAAATATAGTGAAATTTGCATTTCTCTCCTCATCAATCTCTTTAAATACATGAACCCAAACATACAATTGCCTTACTTTTCAACCATATTAAATTTTTCAAGGATTAAAAGATTCAAACAAAAGATCCATATAGCCAACTTCACCTAGCGGAAAAAGGGTTTCGTAGTTATTGTTGTTATATACTGTATTTTGAACCAAATATTCCCAGTTATTGACAATTTTAATTTTGGAAATTCAGGATGTTGAGAAGAATCTCCAAATCGAGGGCTAGAATTCATAGACGTGGCAGTTTAATAAAATAAGCTCAGGACGTTATGTTACCCAAATCCAAAGTTTGAATTGATAGAAGCTGTAATTCAGTAAATGGCATGAAAGGACTTGGACGTAACACAGCTCAGGCATACAATATGTCAAATACTTCAGAAATAAAGATGCAGCACCTTCGAATGCCCCCGAGAGACATGCCTGCAACAGCCTCTTCAAAAGCTGGTATTACCTGAACATTCAAAGCACATGGAAGATCACTTTTCAGAGTAAGTGATGCAGACTCCAGAAAATAAGGGCATAATTTGAGTGCTTAATATGTTGGCAACACCCAACAAGTTTAGTGAACTAATATTTTGATGAATTCAGTTGAAACAAATATCATAAAAACATGTTGTATCAAACCCACGATAACACCTTGTGGCAAGGGTAAAGTTGATGTGTGAACTGTGAGCAGAGTTTAGTCCTAATCCCAAAGGGCGTTCAGACTCTTCACAGCCTCACTCAAAAAAGCCATGTTATATCACTTATAATTTCGTTATAGAACAGGAGCCAACCAATATTAACGAAGGATGTCGACCAACAGTAGCACATGCTTAATAGTATATATAAAACTGAACCACAAAGGGTTTTCCCTCTAGATAAAATAAATTAACAAGAAAATTTGAATCCTAGTATAACCAAGTAGGACTTATCCTTATTCAACCCTACTGCATTCAACATTACTTGGTCTATATAGAATAGAAGCAACAACATAACTTGTAAGCATTGTTTATGTAATAGTACCGACATCAACACCTATAGAAAAGATCCTATTGAAATTGAAGGAACTATATTAATCATTACATGACGAGGTCTCTCACCTCGTGCGATCCTACTTTGAATTTGAAAAAGTCCTTGTCATCACCCTGCATATTTGAAAAACAACAAAATAAGGTTTGTAATAATCAACCACTTCGACAATGTCTAGATAGAATATAGATGATGCAAAACATTCAATACCTCAAAGGAACCGCCTTTTGTTTTATTCCGGGCTTCAAATATGCGACCATAATAACCTATGGTGTAGCCATCCCAATCTACCTGAATGGAACTTGAAGCTCTTAAGTTACTTCAATTATCTAATGTGAAGAGAAAACTAAATGTTCAGAAAGGATTCCCTAGGAGTAAAGTTGTCAAATCTATCCCATCAAAACTCATTTCAAAGAACCTAGAATGTCTGCTATGTAGATTCTAGAGCACAAAAGAAAAATTTAGGCATAACTTTCAATTTGATTTAGAATCAGTATATCAAAATATATAGATTATTATAATCAAAAGATCAGACTTCTGACCAATTGACTATAAAATCAATAGCAAAAATAATTCAGTGTCTCACCACTACTGTCTCTCCTTTCTTTGGTTTTGGGCCATTTCCGGGTCGCAAGTCCTGCAATTTATTAATACTACTAGTTAAAAACAAAGCTTTCTTAACGCTAAAGCATTTACATTTTACAACGTGCTGCATCACCTTATACTGGAGTCCAGATTCGGTTTCTACGTAGTCTGGGTACTTCATTTTTGATTTGCCATAATCCTTCCCTCTAAGCGCAGGCACTGTATGTAAGTGCACAAATTATGCATTATATTGAAATCTTTGTAGGTTACTTTTTCTTATTTTACTACGTGGCTCAATAACATTATGTTTATCAGTTTATGATAAAACAAATACACAAATGAACCTACTTTTCACCATCAGTAACGACGCAACTGCATTACTTGCTCACAACATGCATAACATCACCATTCTCCTCCTTTCCGTTTCAGACACACAAACAAGGTTCGACAAACCGACCATGACCTTCTTCGGAACTTCTTAATATACTCGTTCTAATTTAAATAGGGGAAGAAAAAGCTATTATTAATTGAAATTGGTCATTTTATACCTTCCTTTGGGTCATTTGAACTATGTCCCATGAGGTTACAAACTCAAACTCTTGCTACTTAGCCGATACCTCATAGACATACGTTACACCTCTGTTCCAAATTTTCGGTTGTTGATGTTTTAGAAATACAAGATATAATTGACCATTACTGTCCAGCTTCACTCTTAGAGATAAGTAAGATGTTTTATTCTTCCTAAATTGTTTAGTATATTGGAATATTTATACTGTTTGCATTGACAAATTAGAATTTGTAAAACAGTAAAACGACAAATAATATAATGAAGGGTATACAATACAACAATATCATGGTTCTGTTTGGATAAACAACTTAATTAAGTGTTTATAGCATAAACATTTATCATATAAGCGCTTGTGTATACACTATTTCTATAACAAAATATGAAATAAAGTCAAACTGGTATCATTAAGCTATAAGTTTTTTAAGGAAACCCAAGAGAGTTTATAGAAATAAGCTAAAAAACAGCTTATAGATATGTCATAAGCTATTTCCATAAGCTCTACCAAACCATTGCAAAGTTCTTATGCCAATACATAAGCTCAAATAAGTAAATCCAAACAAGCTCCTCTTTGATTTGGCTTATTTGAGCTTATCTACTTGCATAAGCACCTCTAAGACTGATTGAAAGAACTTATGAAAACAGTTTATGACATATCAATAAGCTGTTTTTAGCTAATTTTCATATGCTCCCCAAGATAGTTTATCAAAACAGCTTATAGCTTATACAAAAAAACAATATAACTTCATTTTATTTTTCATAGAAATAACATATACATAAGTTAAGTTGATTTTATACAAGTCTAATTTCTACAAATTCAGCAAAAGTAACACAAAAAATTTAAAAGCTTGAGTTTATTTATAGAGAAAATTACTGTCAGCAAATTCAGATGCAAGACCAATTCCGCCTTTGCAAAAAGTTCCAGCAATGACAGCAATGGAAGACAGAACCATCTTTCTCCGTTCAAACGACGTTGGAAAACAACAATTACCACTCTTACTGTTGCTTTTACCTGAAGAAACGGTTACAAATTAAAAACGTAAATAAATGAAAAAACAAAAGTTAAATATGCTATTAACTATGCTGGTGCGAGTTTATTCGCATTTCCAGTAACATCATGTTTGTGTTGTTTTCAATGTATTCTATCAATTTGAATAAATGAACACTCACCGGAGAAAGAAGAATCGGAGAGATTATGAGGATCCTGAAAGAAATGATAATAGTTAAGTTAAGTTAAGTTAAGTTAAGTTTGGAAATGAATGAAAGAGGAAAGAGAAGTAGCGTGCGTACCAGAGATTGAGATTTTGGGAGAGAAAGAGAAGCAAAAGAAAAGGACAAAAGAGAAGCCATAACTGTAACTGCTGTACTTGTGTGTGTTGTGTGGAATGGAAGTTGCTAGATTTTGAAGGTAGATAACACTTCAACAATTAGAACACACGTCTTTGGTTGTGCTCTTCTTGTCTTGGGCATACTCAAAAGTAAAAGTAAGTGTGGTCTCAACTCACTTCAATAAATTTAGGCTTAAATGTTTTTTTTCCCTTAACTATTTAATTGATATTATTTTGGTCTCTTAACTAAAAATAAATTGTTTGAGAATTTTAAGTTTTTTTTAGTCTCGTTTTGGTCTCTTCTGTTAGGTTTTCGTTAAGGTTTTAAAAAAAAATTAACTCCTGGACACATATCACCTTGTTATTGGCTCTGAGTTTTTTTTAACAAAAAAAAAAAAATTTAAATTATTTTTTTAAAAAATATATTTTAAAAGAAAAAATCTCAAAACCAATGACAAAGTGACACGTGTCCCAGAGATAACATGTGTCACCTTGTCATTGGTTCTGGGTATTTTTTTTTAAAAATAAAATATATATATTAAAAAAAAATTGTATAAAAAAATATATATTCTTCTTCACTAAACGTTTTTTATTAAACCTAACAGCCAATGATGTGACACGTGTCCACACTTAACGTTTTTTATTAAATCTAACAGAAGGTACCAAAACGAGATTAAAAAAATACTTAAAGTACTCAAACAATCTCTTTTTTAATTAAAGCGATATCAATTAAATACTTAAGAGATGAAAAGAGCATTTAAACCATAAATTTAAGTATTATTCTTATTCACTAAACTTTAGGATAGAATGCATTTTTAATTCAAGTTTTAAATTTTGCCCATTTTTTTTGTCAAAATTTTGTTTTTTTTTTTTTTTTTACGATTTTAATTTCCTTATTTTAAAATTTTGGTTTCCTTACTTTATTAAATTTTGCAAAAGTTAGATCCTTTTGATTTTGACAAGTCAACGCCAATGTGAATATTAGTTTGTTTGTTGTTTTAAAGTTTGATTCCTACTACAACGAAACCATTTATGGTCTCTTCCTCCTAATTGTATCTCAATCTCTTGCTGAAATCGTCAGTGTTTCTAGCTAAGACTTTGTCATCATCAACATAGAACACGATCGCTGTAACGCCCTAGTTATTTATTTAATTAATTTTATACTATGTGGAGCATATATATATATTATTATATATGATGTTGGTGTTTTATGTGGAGTATATGCATGTATTTATATATATGTGATTTTTGGGTGATTTATATGGTGTATCATTTTATTATATGGTTTATTTAATAATAATTAGAATAAGTATGAAATATTAGTTATTTTGGAGTTAGGGGAGTTATTTAATATTTATTAAAATTAATGGGGAGTTAATGGAAATATTAGGGAGTTAAGTTAGAGGGAAGTTGGGAAATAGATGTCAGAAGCAGTTTACGTGAAACCAAGCCAAGGGAGAGAAAACCAAGAACAAGAGAGGAGAACCAAGAGTTGATCATTGCTGTGCATTTCTTCTTCAATTTCTAAGGTAAGGGTGAGGTTTACTTCAATAGTATAGATTTTAAAGTCTGATTTGAGTTTAACAGGTTTTTGGAGTGAAATTGAGGAATTGGGTTTTAATTGAATTTATGGTTTTTGGAGTAGATATTGCTGTTCTGAAGTTAGAATTTGGTTTTGGTTGCATAGAAACATTCATTTCTCATCTGTAAACTGATTTGGGGAGTGATTGGAAGGAAAATGGGATTTTTGGGAAAAACCAGTTTTTTGCCCGTACAGAAGTTCATCGCTCGCCTCGCGAGTAGCTGTGCTCGCCATGGCGAGTGAGCAACTTCATCGCTCGCCTCGCGAGCAGTCCAACTCGCCATGGCGAGTAAGCCCAGATAAAAGTTGATTTTTGAAAAGTTGTTATAAGATGTTTTGGGAATGGTTTAAGGTACCTAGATGATAATAAAGATGAATGGTGGAAGTTTTAGGTTAAAAAGATGAATAGGGAGCTTAGAATTGGAGTTTGAGTGAGAAAATAGCATTTTTTCCCGAGAGCACCTAATTTTCACTCGCCTCGAGTTCGCCTTGAACTCGCCATGGCGAGCTAGTGTTCTTGTGAACTCGCCATGGCGAGTAGATGTGCTCGCGAGGCGAGCTACTCAGTTCCTGAATGTTGAATTTCGTGCTTGAATGGTAGTACCTTAATGTTGTTGTGTTGAGCATAGTTTCATGTAATTATGCATTATTGTGGTTGTTTTGATTGCTGGATTGATGATTGCTGATGATGAATGAAATGTATGCAAAGTATCGAATCATACATGTTGTTAAAGTTGAGTCACATGGAGTTGCATTGCATGGTCAGTTGTATGTAGATATACACAAGTAGGTCCATTGCATATGCATAAAACAGCGGTGAGGGCTTCGGTCCTGGAGTACTAGTTGCTCAACAGCGGTGAGGGCTTCGGTCTTGATGAATGCTTTAACCATTCAAAAGCGGTGAGGGCCTCGGTCCTGATTGGTACCACATGCATTATTGCATTTCATTTAAGAAGTCTAAGATGGTGTCTTAGCAGTGGTCATGTCATTTGCATGAGTCTTAGTGGTTATTCAGTTGTTATCTGATAAAATGGTTCTGGTGTTGAATATGTGATATATATATATATATTATACTCATTGTGATTATGGTGTGTTGTTGATGTTGTTGTTGCTTGTGGCTTATACCTATATATGTCTACAAGATAATGTGTTGTTGCTTAGGGTGTTAGATTCAATTGATGATTTTTAATATCTATATTTATTGTTGTGAATCTCACCCCTTCTGCTTGAAAACGTTGCCCTTCCTATGGGTAACTTGCAGGTGATCCTGAGTAGTTGGTGGTGGCTCAAAGTCGTGTCTAGGGCTCTGATACGTGGGATGGGATTTATCTTTATTGTTATTGTTGCTTTTCCTTTCCATGTATCAAATTTTGGAACTTGTGGTGTGGAGCCTTTTATTGTCTTTTGAACAATGTTGATGAATTATGCTAAGGCCTTTAATGCCGTAGGATGTTGTTGGATTGAAAACTATTCCGCTGCTATGTTTTCATATTTTATCAAGTGGATTGATTAAATAGTTCTATTTTCTATTTAAGAATTTTGAATTTGCAATGTAGCATGCCCGTTTGGTGAAATACTCTGATGTTTATATGCTATTTAATTGCTTTTGGGTAACGGGGTGTTACAATCGCGACAAAATCTCCAAAGCCCTCCCTTGCCTCAACGCATTCCTCGCCTCAGAGATTTAAGGTCGTGTGGGTATCACATGTGTATTGTGCTTCTGATGTGGGAAGAAGTTGGTAGATGGTTGATGATTGTCCATCAACACTAATTTTTAGCTATGTTTATGTCGTTTTTATGGCATTTAGAGAGACAACTGCTTGTAAATCATGGTGAAATCAGACCAAAATAAGAACAAGAGTTCAAACAGAAGAAACTGAGAAAAAGATGAAAATTTCCTAAGAGTGAAGCATCGTGCCATGTCAAAGGTACTTCGTGGCACAATATTTGAACGTGGGACAAAGGATTCAGCACTGGAAATTTCGTGGCAAGAAGCAATATGCAACGTGCTACGATGCTAGGTTTTGTCTGCTGTCACGTAGGATTAATGAAGCCATCGTGCCACGATTGGATCGTAACTTGGCACGATGGTGAGCTTTTTGAACCCTAAAATTCTTTCTATATAAAGCCAGCTGCGGCCAAGGATTAGGGTACCGATTTTGATTGCGATTTTGAGCATAGAAGACACCAGGAGACCGAAGAACTAGCCCTGAATCTCATACCAACTCATAGTTGGTCCGGATTTATGTATGTTCACTCTTGTTTATGCTTATAATTGTTAGTTATGAGTAGCTAAATTCTTAGTCTGATTGAGCCATGATGAACCTATTGTAATATATGAATCAGTAGTTGATACTCTCTTTATTATTAATGTTATTCTGTCTTTATTCAGAATTACTTGTGTTCATTGTTTTTTATATGACTGCTTTGTATGACTTTTAACCCTAGCTTCTTGCAATTACATGAATTGATATTAGGAATTGAATGACTATTAACCCTAGCTTTTAATCCTGAAATAGTAATCCTGTTTGATTCAACATAGATACCTAGAGATAGGAAATTGAGGATTATGATACATGAATTAACGTTCTTTTATCGCTTCCGCGGTTATTCAATCGGTTTAAGAGATTAAAAGGTTATAACTTAGGAAAGGGTTTTGAGTCAGGAGATTGATCAAAACTACTTAGTTAATTTGTCGTAAAGATTGAATAGTAATTAGGAATAAATAGAGGTAAACTACTTATATAAAGCAATAGCGGATTCATTAGCTTAATCATTCATCTCCAATCATCTTTCGAACAAACTTATACTTACTTTTGTTACAATCAAATCTATTGCCTAAGACAACCAAAATAACTTTTACATATTCTAAACTAATAACGTATTTGCTATAATTGGAATTAATACAATTTTTGTGGAACGATATTTATTATTACTTCGATAGTTATTGATATACTTGCCAATTTTCTATCAATGTTAATGAGAAGTACTAAAGTGAATGAGATAATCAATAAACGATAGTTATGCTCGCATCGACAAGTATTCTAAGCTTTATCAAATTTTAATATGCATAAGTATACATTAAAAATTTAAGACACACAAACAAACACACATATTTTTATCTATATGTGTGTATAGATGTAACCTATATAGATATAACCTTAACATTAATATATTTATATTTTAATTGATTCATCGTATGTGGTTCACACTTTTCATCATAAAATATATTCAATGGAAATAAATGTTTTTGATATGATAGGATAGGACTATAGTTTAGGTTTCAATTTGCTATTGGATATAAAAACGAGTGTTAATGGAGAAAAATGGAACGAAAGCTTTTGAGTTAAATATATGATGCTCATATTTTTGGATGAAGAATTCCGGATTTCCTAAGTTTGTGAATTTCTTAAGTTTATACATATTCTACAAAGATAAATATTTGGGAAAGGTAAACTAAAGCTACTCCATTGATCCAAAAATCTCTATCCTAATTAATTTTTTTAGAAAGACGAAATGATAAAATCAATAGAAATTAACCCATAAATAAAAGAGTCAGGATTCGAACCCCAATTACGACATCCAATCTAACAATACGTTTTTGGTAATTGAGTTAGAGTTTATGAACACTATCTCACCGATTAAGATGCTATTTTTTTTCCTTTCTTTACTGGGTTTGAATTTTGATCTTTGAACTATTTTAACTCCTTTAAACTTTAGTCTGAACCAATTGAATTATTCAATCCTAAAAAAACAGGCTTTAGCTAGATGAGAGGTGATAAGTATAACAATCATAATTGTCTTGGCGAAGTTGTATCATTATATTAATAGATAGATAGAAGATAGATAATTAGAATTATACTTTCTATAGTGAAAATAATTTGCTAAACGGCTTTTTTTTTTTTTTAAGAGAATTTTCTAAACGGCTTTTTTTTTTTTTAAGAGAATTTGCTAAACGGCTTATCTAGTACATTATTAATTATGAATATATTCGTGAAAATGATTTTTCATGTTAAACTACACATAAAAAAGATTTTGCACCTATGGTTTTGGTTTTATTCTTCGAATCTCACACTTTATTTATTGTATTTTTACTTATTTTGAATTCACATGGTACTCCATAGTTGGATGAGACTGAAGTGAATGTATACACCAAAATAAATTTAACATGTCTAAATTCCCTCGAGCTAATGAATTTTAAACTAAAAGATATTCGACACTTTTGTTTAAACATTTTCTTTACTATGTTATCGGTATTAGTATGAAGTTTTCACCACCGTTTATTTATGACTAATCTCTATTGAAAAATTTAAAAGGTATACAAAATGATTTTTACCATCTCAATCATGTTTCTTACATATGCAAAAATCGGATCGAGGCTAAATGTGTTTTTTGTTTAGGAATGGTAAACAAACATTTTTTTTTACAAAATTATTCTATAATGAATATAACATAGCTGACAGCGACAATGCAATATATAAAGGTTGAAGTTTGAACTCTAATTCTCCATTTATTCATCTTAAAGATTAAATTTCTAACAACTAAACTATGTTATAAAAAAAATATTTCTACAAATTAATCTTATCCAACTTTTTTCTTTCTTGATGAAATTCAAAATTAGTTTTATTCCTGCATAATAAAAAAAGAATACAATAGAAATTAGGTACATTCAATTTTTTTAAGAAGTATATTAAAATTCCAAATCAATAATCACCAAAAATAAGAATTGATTTTCCAAAAAAGAATTTAGTCAAATCTTGATGAAAACCGAATCACAATAGCGTAAGCACCTAGGTGGCGAAAGATGGCCACCAAACCAAGAAACAACTACCAAATTGCCCATATTACCCCTTCACCACACCTTGTTCCATTCACCTGTCCCTGGCTTTTCAGTCAACCCAAAAGGTGCACTACACCAACTTTCTCCACCAACTCTCTCATCCTAGTATTTTTTTATTTATATGATATTTTTTCTGACGGTTAAAATTAATCTCTCGAGTCAGATATAATCGAAGATAAAATTAACTTTTTTAATAAATTTTACCATATTTTAGTTGACGGAGATAATGTATACATACATGCACGAATAAAGTTCAAACCTCGAACACTTTATTTATTTAATGCATATAATTATTTTACACATTCTTTTGAATATTACGACATCAAATAGATAGATTATACTACTTAAATTCATTAATTAAATCAACTATACTACTAGTAATTTATTTATATATAAGCAGCATTGAACCAGCGTGAACGAGATAGTTGTAACAATTTTCATTTTCAACAATGGCTTCTTCACTTTCAGTTTCTAAGATCACAACACCAAACACAAACAGCGCTTCTTTACCAGAATCTCTTCGATCCAGATCCATCAAAACATGCTTCTTACCTTTCAACAATACAAATCATTTCAAAACTAATCTCTCTGCTTCTTCTTTAACAACAACTCGTGAAAACCGTTTTGTAACTTCTTTGAGGTGAGTTTTCTTTTATTTTTCTCAGATCATGATTCATGTTTATTTTTGCATGCGGTGTTTTCATTTTTTTTTTGTTGTTTTATTTATTCGTTGTTGAAGTTGAAAAAACTGCGATCGTGATTGAAAGTCGTTATTATCGATGTGTTTTGTTGTTGTAAGGATGTGTTTGGTTGTTTTTTATTTGTATACACTGACGGTGTAAATTATTTTTACACATGCAATGATTGTATAAAATAACTGTAGTGTGACATATTATACTAATTAAACTCTTGTCCAATTAAATAATGTCATAAATATTTGTGGAGATATAACAACAACTAACATGTAAAAGTGGCACTGATGTGATATGATTGAATGCATGTGTAAAAAAATTACACAGTCAGTGCATATAAATTAATCTTTAAATAATGGTAGCATACATGATAATTTTAATTTGAGATTAATTTCTATGTCCTGACTGGTGTAATTTTTTTTTTAAACGTGCATCCAATCAAATGATGTCAAATAGATATCTGTAGAGATATCTAAGAGTGGCAAAAAGTATTCTATCGGTGTAAACAAATTATATTATCGGTGTAAACAAATTAAATTTTTTAATTTTCAGGAAAGAGTGAAAATGAAATATGTTTTATTTTTAATTTATTAAGATTTTTGGTGTAATTAAAAGTAATTCTCATTTCAATTTTTTGGTGTAGTTAAAAGTAATCTCATTTCAAATATTGATTTGCATGAAGTTTGTTTTTTTCATTGGTTCTGTTTGGATAAACAACTTAATTTTTGTAGCTTACGGCATAAGCAGTTATAAGCACTTATGAATAAGCTATTATCTATTATTACACATGATAAAATAAAGTCAAATTGCTAAGGAATAAGCTGTTTTCATAAGCTAAGTTGGCCAACTTATAAAAACAAGCTCAAAAGAACTTATGAACATGTCATAACTCATTAGTTGTTTTCAGAAGTTTTCCCAAACAGTCTCATAAGTTAAGTCCTTATGTCAGTAAATAAGCCAATCCAAACAGACCCTTTGACTTTAATGTTAAGCTTGTCAAAATAATACTACTTTGCAATGGTGGGGCAGCATTTGCCTTATAGTTTGTTTGTATTAGCACGGAGTTTCCATATACTTAATGTATGTTTGAATTGGTGGTGAGTTATGCAAAATCACGGTGGCAACGTAATTTTGTGAAACTTCAAAGTGTTGCTATTGTCAAAATCATGGTTGCTCACCATGATTCTGCCAACCTCAAGTTTATAATGAATATGAGTCCTTAGTTTTATTTCCTAATCAACATTTATATTGAGGCAAACATTTGACTGCTGGTTGGTGTCCTTGCAGGATTAGATGCTCCCAAACAGATGGAAATGGAGTTCCTGCAAAGAGGACGGTACTTCATGATCTTTACGAGAAACAAGGACAGAGTCCATGGTATGATAATCTCTGCCGACCCGTTACAGATCTGATTCCTCTTATTGAAAGTGGTGTTCGAGGCGTCACCAGCAATCCAGCGGTAATAATATTATGTTATTTAATTAGAATTTTCTTTCCACTTAGTGGTAAAAGACTTGTATGATCGTGCTTGTACCGTTCGACTTGTGTGAAGATAGTTTTCTATCCTAGGAATAATGTTTCAAAAATCAATACTGGACTACTTAGAACATGTCACAAACACTTTTAAGAGTTGTAACTTATTGCTTTCTTTATAATAGTATCAGATGTCACTGCTCTAATATACCGTCTATACCACATGATTGCAGATCTTTCAGAAAGCTATTTCATCTTCAAGTGCTTACAATGATCAATTCAGGTACTATCAATCATTTACTAATACCAAAAGTTTTTCTTTCAAATTTGAACAACAATGTAATTAGAAGTAGAGTAAACCGTGGAGGCATAGACACGTCTCATTCTTGTCTCGTCTGTCTATAATCTGCATAATTGTTGTATTACTCTTAGTTTTGTTTTTTCCTTCACAAAGTATATTTAGTTTAGCTTGGTAAACTACACAAAGGTCAATGTTGTCAATCCCGGATCACAGAGAATTGCAATTAGTTCAAATAACTATGCTACAGACCTACATCTACAATTTGACAACAATGTGTACTAAATTGTGTATCGCGGAATAATAGCTGTTTCTCCAAACTCTCTATGATATGGCGCGATAGAGATGCTATTGGAAAACATTGACAAAAGTGATGCTCCTCGATTTCTATTTTTATTTATAGGAGGGGAAGGTCTTCACTTCCTTAAGTATACTGTTGCGTGTTCTTGTGTGCTGATATTATTATATTCCCGTGAGTTTAATGTTCTATTTTTAATTCGCGGTGTGGTCTAAAATTACATGATCATGCAGGGAACTTGTGCAAGCAGGGAAAGACATTGACAGTGCATACTGGGAACTTGTAGTGAAGGACATTCAAGATGCTTGCAAACTATTTGAATCAATATATGATCAAACTGATGGAGGTGATGGCTATGTTTCTGTTGAAGTATCTCCTAGGCTTGCTGAGGATACTGAAGGAACCATAGAAGCTGCAAAATGGCTTCATAAAGTGGTTTCTCGCCCCAATGTGTATATTAAGATTCCAGCTACCGCTGCATGTGTCCCTTCAATTAAGGAAGTTATTGCCAATGGAATAAGTGTGAATGTGACTGTAAGTTTGCGATACTTTCTTTCATGTAGTCTGAAAATTAATTGAGTATCATATTATGTTATGTTAACATGCTATAAGTTGGGATGTTAGCTACTTGATAAGTAATCCTTGACATAATTAACATAATAATGGGTAGTAGCAAGGTTATGCGGGTTAGAAGTGAGGGATTTGAAGCACGGACATAGACATGCACACCCGACACATCACTGATATTGACATGTTGACACCGGTAATAATTTAGAAAAGTGATTGAATGTAACCTCATGTGTTGGTGTCATGTCGATTCTACACACCGACACATGTCATTCACCAAATACATCTTCATTTAGAAGTATTGATGCTTCTAGTTCTAGTTCTAAATTAAGAAGTTAATTGTCTCT
The DNA here is from genome assembly GCF_003473485.1 of Medicago truncatula. Classification (NCBI taxonomy): domain Eukaryota; kingdom Viridiplantae; phylum Streptophyta; class Magnoliopsida; order Fabales; family Fabaceae; genus Medicago; species Medicago truncatula. The sequence continues at coordinate 869,882 of NC_053048.1, read as the reverse complement.
TAACATTTTTTATGAGTGTAATCTGACTTGATCGCTTTTACCATGTTGCCGGAGTCTAAATATACGTTTGTGGTATACAGCTGATATTCTCCCTTGAAAGATATGAAGCTGTAATTGATGCTTACTTGGACGGTCTGGAGGCATCTGGGTTAAATGACCTCTCTAGAGTCACAAGTGTTGCCTCGTTCTTTGTCAGTCGAGTGGACACTCTCATTGATAAGATGCTTGAGAAAATTGGCACCCCAGAAGCCCTTGATCTACGCGGCAAGGTAACCGCTTACTCTTTTCTTTATTGCCAATTTTCACGTTTGGATTTGATATAACATCTCCAGATATCAAATATGTTCTTGTCATGACATTGAATTTTATAGGCAGCAGTAGCCCAAGCAGCCCTGGCTTACCAGCTTTACCAAAGGAAATTTTCTGGCCCAAGGTGGGAAGCTCTAGTTAAAAAAGGGGCCAAGAAGCAAAGGCTCCTGTGGGCTTCGACCAGTGTTAAGAATCCTGCCTATCCTGACACCTTATATGTTGCTCCTCTTATTGGACCCGACACCGTAAGCCATCACATTTTTTCAATAATCCATTTGCTTATAGTTATTATGGAGTTAATCTGAACCAAGTAGTATTTTCTTCAGTTTTAACTGTTCTATAGATTTATGAACTATTTGAGGATTTTCAATAAGGCCTTTGAACTAAAAGAATTTGTAATTGAGTCCCTGAATTTGTCAAAAATGTTCATTTAGATCCCTGAACTTGATTTTTTTAATCAAGTCTCTTAAGTTTTTAAATAGTTTTTAATTAGTCCCTAAATTTTTAAATAATTTGTATATGGGTCCTTAAAGTCAGGGACTTGATGACAATTTTTTCAAAATTTACGGATCCGATTAAAAAATTTGATTCAAGAGCCTAATTACAAATTACTAACAAGTTCAGGGATTTAATAACAAAATTTTAGTTGAAGTACCTTCAGATTAATTAAACATTTTCTTTAATTAACATCTCGTTAGGCTTGATTATGTTAACAAAATGGAAATAATTGTTTCCTAATCCCTGAACTAACATTACCTTCTCATTTACTTCCCAGGTATCTACCATGCCAGACCAAGCCCTTCAAGCATTTATCGATCACGGTGCTGTAGCCAGGACAATAGACTCAAATGCATCTGAAGCTGAAGGAATATACAATGCTATCCAAAAGTTGGGTATTGATTGGAGCTATGTTGGTTCACAGCTTGAATTGGAAGGAGTTGATTCATTCAAAAAAGCCTTTGACAGCCTCCTGGATTCACTGCAGGAGAAGGCAAAATCTCTGAAGTTGGTCAGTAAGTGAGGTGTGAACTTTATGGTTAACTATTGCTATGTAATGTATGATGCCGCTTACAGGTTAATAAAAGACAGTGGCTAAGAGGTTGTGATGTGTGCTGCTGTAATGTGCTTCATAGAATGATAAATCATCTGTGATAGTGATACATTGTTAGTTGGAAATTCTTGGCTTCTAGTTTAAGTTTTTTTTTTGTTTCTTTCCATGTAATATGTATGCTGTTTTTTAGGGAAACAAATTCCCTGCAATAATTGCTTCGTGCAATTTTAGATCTCGACTGTCTGATCTAAATCAATGGCAGAGGTTGTTTAAACTAATTTTGTTTTTGTGTAATCATAGTAGTTCGATGTCAAGTTAACGTGTAAGAGCATCTCTTACTGCATGGAAGCCAAATCTGATGTCATTTTATGTTTAAAATCTTATGTTTTAGTTTTAATATTACGGTTGATTACATATTTTCTGAAATCGATATACTAACACAATACAAACATTGTTTAATAAAAGTGTGGTGTGTTCAGTACTTACATGGGATTTGGATGAACAGGACTAACGGAAATAACAAAAAGGGCACAAGTTCATCTAATTAGGGATAGAACAGTAAGCTATCAACTGTGGTAATTACTTGGTACCTTTTTTTCGTTTATCCAGAAACCATGTTTATTGGTGCTTCCCACGTGTTGCTTGATGAGTTTGTTTCCCCTGGTTGTTGGTTTTGCGAGAAAGGAACGGAGCAACTTTATACGTTTGAATGACAAGAAAACTCTTGATTTGTTGTGAAGTACACATTCGGACAGTACAAAAACTGTGTTTTGCTATAATAATATGTGGGAGAAGTTCTTCCCTTGTTTTGAACTTAACTCAGGAGAGCACTTCTGTAATTTGAACGTTTTCTTTGTCTCAGAAAAATGAGGCACTTACATAGCAGGAGAGGAGTGAGATGGGTATAAGAAAAAAAGAGATAGAAAATAAAAATGTGATGAAAAAAAAGTAAAAATATGAGATAAAAATGATTGGAGAAGAGTTTGTCGATTATATAAGGAGAATTCTTTGCTATTCATTCGTCTTGAATGAAATTGATAATTCAAATTTTGATTGAAGTGAGAGCTAATATTGGTAACTGTAGTTTCTTCCAAGAATCAATTGTAGAAAAAATATCGTTATTCTTGTGGAAGATTATAATTTGATCTTATCATTCTTTTAAGAATGTGGCTGTCATTTTGCATCCCACCACCACCACCTTCTTACTTATAATTTTTTTAACGTTTTCTTCACTTTTTTTTTTTGTCCTCTTTTCCAAAAAATTACGGTCAACTCAAAGATCATTTTATTGTGAATCCTTTTGGATAGTCAAATATCAGACATCAACATTGCACCCAATTCCCTTAAAAGTTGGTTTGTTTCAGCCATTGAACATTAAATTAGGAAAGTGAGTTTACAAAATTGATGGTGCAAGTTGTAAAACTTTCATATATAGATTTGTAGGAATCAATTCACTTCACTCACTTTTTTCGATGAATTTTTTTCCATGACAAAGAGCGGAAAAATCTTACATTCTTTGAAAAGTTACTTCATATCATCCCCTTTTATATGTTAGTAAAGAAAAACAATCCCTCACCTCCCTCTCATGTTAAATAGCGCCTATAACAGCGCTATAGCCTATTGCATAGTTGAATTTAAACAAATTGCTATCACACTAGAAGCAGAGTTAAGCTTATCAAAATCTGTGTTTTATTCTGATATTGCAGCAAAACAGAAAAGTCGCAGCCTGTTTAGAATCGGTTGCTAGTTTGCGAACCAAGGCGCCGATAGTCTAGTTACATTCCCATCATAAACTTCCTTGTGAGGTCCGCCGCATCCAAAGAAAAAAGCAAGCGGATGGTCTATATCATGCTTGTATTTGTAAATGTGATGACTACTGTTGCCTGTTGGTTTTCTTTTGATCTCATTGATGACCCTGCCTGCCTGGTAGTGCACACGGTGTATTATTATGAACTGTGTTTTGTGTACATTGCTTTGAGGCATTATTATGAACTGCATTTTGTTTTGTTTTTGGTTGTGATTCCTGCAAGTCTTTGTAAGGAAGGTGATAAAAGTGCATTCATTGAGTGCATAATACCAGAAAGGAACATTGATGAAAGTCTAAAATGAAAATAACACAAATTTGCTCTTCTCGTATTGTTTGCTTGATGCTTCTTTTCAAAACACTCAGGAATTAATCCGACTTAGTACAATATAATTAGAGTGATAATAATAAAAATAAAAGTAAGATTAATATTGGATTGTGAATAGAGAACTCAAACATAATAAAAAAAAACACATGGTGAATCGGAAAAATAAAATAAGAATCTAGTAGCTTACAAGTCCAGCATAGAATAGTTTTACCAGATTTTGAGTATTTATATATTTATGTGGGATGTATAACTTACAATAAGTTACAAATAAATAATGTTTCACATTATTGTCATGAACTAGGTTGGATTAAAAAAATGTGATTTAACCTAGTAATTGAGTATACTGTGGAAGATTATTTCTTTCTAACATTTTTTTTTTTTACTTTTTATTCTTTCTAACATTTTTTTTTTTTTTGCAAAATACTTATTTTAGTTTAAGTTTGACAAAAATATCGTGTTAGTCTTCGAGTTTTAAAATTTTCAAATAAATCCTTAATACCCTTACCTCTTTTAGTGCTTTAAGTTTGATAAAAATATCGGGTTAATTCTTTAAGTTTTTAAACTTTTAAATAAATCCTTATTACCATTCACAAGTTTCCATGAATGACGATTTTGAAAGTACACTAATTAATTATTATGCGATTCAAAAAATTAATTACACCTTATTAAATTTGTGTGAAATAAATTCATTTTACCTATAATCAAAATATGAGAGTTTCAGTTTTGGGTTTGTTTATTAATTTGGGGTTGTTCTTTGATTTGGGTGTCACTCTTGAAGATTGACTATAGACCGTTGGCTAGAAATGACTATGAATGTTTACTGTTTTGATGCATAATGAGTTGTAGGTGCATGATTCTGTTTTTGTTTTGGTCAGATCATTTGTCTTTTTTTAATATTTGGATTCAGTGTTTCTAATCATTGACGTACCTTTTTTTTTTTGTAATTTGATTACGCGCCCGTACACGAGTTCGCTGAATTGTGAACTGATACTTAGATTTTAAAATCGGATTATGATTTGCGGTGGTGTCTGAAACCTCTAGGATTGTTTGTATTACCGGTGTTTTTTTTTTTTTTTTTTTTTTTTTTCTCTACTGGATAAGGATTATGCCCCCAGTCCCCACCACCAAACCACATTCTCTTGTACTAATTATTTTAATTTACTTAGGATGTAGCAAATCAGATTTTTTTTTTAACTTATCAAATTATTTTTTCGAAAACATACTGTAATATAGAAAGTACTTTAATTTTAACTATTTCATGCATAATTTCTTTTGATAAACAAACTAGCTTATCATTTTATATGTATATAATATTTATCTCACTTATGCACTTAGAATTTGCCATCAAATTAAATAAAATAAGATTTTAAGAGGTGGTTTTTTTGTCTATTCTACTCTATCCATTTCAATTCAATAAATTGGAGTCTTTGCTTGCTCATAGGTCACGTTCTTATAGGAGGGACATGTCTTCACTTCCATATATAATAAGAATACTGTTGTGTCTGCTTCTGTGCTATGTTAAATCAATAAACAATTAATAAAGTTTATGAATGATATTTTTCTGGGAGTTGGGTGGGTGTTGTTATTATTTATCAGTGTTAATTTTCTGTTGTTTGAATTGATTGATACTAACAATGTTCTGATTTTATGTATGGGGGTGTAGTATTATGCATGGGTCCTCTTGATTGAATGGTTTGTGAAATACACTGTATTTGTATAGTGGTACAACCATGGTGGGGCAATAATATATAAATATATCAATTTTTCGTTTCAACCCCTCTAAAAATGTTCTTCAAGTTTTAATCCTTCAAAAAAATTTCATCTTCATTTTAGGTTCATTCTTTAAAGTAAACTAATTTTTTCTACTTATCGTTAGTGGTTTTGGAAAACTTGGGCTCGATACTGCGCACGTGGGAGCTTTCAAGAGCTCTGGAGTGGAGTAGGGATGGGATCCCTAATGAAGATTGGAAGCAGTAGCTCCTTGGGAATCAATTTCCCAGAGGAAACCCTCTTCTCTCTGCATCGGTGACTTCAAGTAACGAGGAGGGCCAAAACTGGAAGGTGTTGTCGCGACGTAACTACTGACGTCGCGTACCTTCCGCTGAATTAGGAGTGGTGACCTATTTTCAGCATGCCATACGATCGACGCTGGCTCCCTACCTTGGTGGGATATTGTTTGGGAAAGTGGTCCAGAAATCCTTTTCCCATACCTTATCCTGAGGGTGGTGAGGGCACTTGTTAGCAAGACCCTATAAATAAAAGTTTTGATATTTTTTGTTTATTCAAGTATACTAATTTAGGGTTAAATATATTTTTTCTCCCTATAAATATACCAACTTTTCGTTTTAATCCTCTAAAATTTTATTATAGAAATTCATATTTAATTCATGTTTTGTTAAAAAAGATTAATTTTTCTTGAAAGATATTGTCATAATATTCTACCCAACAAAACTTTGTAGAAACTAAAAACATATTTTACATAATATTCATATTGTCATATTTGTAAAAACTAAAAACATATTTAAATCATAAATGAATTATTGCATATTTTCAAGAAAAATGTAACATGAGAGGGAGTAATTGAGAAGAGAAGTATCAAATAGAATATCCATCCATATTTTCATGCTGAACCAACCAAGAACGAGTTGGGTTGGGAGTAAGATATCTAATAAATGACATTTAAGCAGTACCAATGAATGATAGCAATGGTTTCAGCCTCCACAGCAGGTGCCTATAAATGCATTGTCATAAATCACTTCCACTTATGTGTATATTGTTTACTATGTACGTACCATTTATTGAATGTGACCAGTTTCCTTAGATCTTCACGTGTTAGTTGAACCTCCCTTTATCATGGCCCCTTTCTTAATTATTCACCATTCAACCTTCTTCTTTCTATTCACACACATACACCAAAGAGTCATTTACCAATATAGTCTCATCTTATTTGAAAATTTGAACTAAGTAATTTATTTATTTATAAATACATACAATCGTCTACCTACCGAACTAAGGACAAAACCGTGACCACTTTGAGGTCGACCTAAAACTTTGAAACTCTCGACAATGTTGAGAAAATGTTTGATGCTCCTTAGTCCGACTCCTCAATAGTGTTAAAAATTTGTTTGGTCAGTAGCAACTCCGCACTGCGACATGATTAATATTGAATTGAAAGATGTGCGATACACATGATCTTGAAATTATCTTAAAATTTGAGTTGCCTAATTCAACTTTAAAAAACCAACATATAAGGTAAAAAATATCTCGATTATAAATTCATTTTCGTACTCTATCTCATCAGATCCAAGAATCTTAACAGCTTCCAATTATTTGTCACACTCACAATTTTTTCCACTTAAGAGGTTTGTAGGGTCCTATTGAGTAGAGTCATAGTAGTCACAATCAATTTATGTATCAAGCTAGGTGTGTAAACATCAACTTTTACACTCAATCATAAATCAATACAGTCAATATTTAAAAGTGAAAACAATAAAGTCATGAAACTCTTTAAAATGATCATAAATTAAATGTGTATGGTTGGTTATATAGTCCTAGCTACATCCACTCTTACACACAAATAACACTCTCATTAGATGCATGAGTAGGTGAGCAAATGAAGTAATGAACCCTTCTATGTAAAAGTGAGTTTTTTGTGCTATCTAGCACTCTTGTGTGTTAGAGCTAGTAAAATGGATACTTGTGAGATCAAGTCACCAGAAGCACCTCAACAAGGGACACCATGCACTTCAATGAGCAGAAAGAAACTTGGTATTTTCTTCATTGAGTCTGAGGATAGAAGGATGGCTTTAGGGCGAGGTTATACAAGAGGTTCTACACCTGTTAATATTCATGGAAAATCCATTGAGGATCTTTCAAAAACTGGTGGTTGGATTGCTGCTTTCTTTATATTTGGTATGTATATTCTTCACATGGTTATCCGTATCTTACAATATATTTGAGTCATATCTCGATTTGATACTAAATTGAACTCGATCGCGTTGAACACCAGACACACCTTCGATCCGAATATTATGCATCATTTTATATCATGACATTAGTATATGTCATGTTTTTGAGGTAAAAGATAGGATAAGATCTGAATTCTTGGTTAATATGATTCTTGTGACAAATGAGAATGCATTAAAATATATTAGGCCATGTTTGTTTGTTTGCCGAGATTGGTTATTAACTTCAAAAATTTAAAGATAATGTATGATTTTTTTTGTTGCTTCTATGGTGGTTACTGCAGGAAATGAAATGGCAGAAAGAATGGCTTATTTTGGACTTTCTGTTAACATGGTAGCCTTTATGTTTTATGTGATGCATAGACCTTTTGCAAGTTCATCCAATGCAGTCAATAATTTCTTAGGAATATCACAAGCTTCTTCTGTTCTTGGTGGATTTCTAGCTGATGCATACCTTGGACGTTACTGGACAATAGCTATATTCACTACAATTTATCTCGCGGTACGGTTCATTCCCTTTCGATTTGAGTTGTGAGATCAAGATTGAATGTCTAAAGTTTCGACTTAAGAGTTAATAAATAGATTGGTTTAAAATTGTAAGTACCTGTCAAAGTAACCCCTCGTTTTTGTGAATTAGCAAATACATCCACAAAATTGTAGAATATCATTCAAAGTGGTTGATATGTTGACTTCTACAGTTAGACTTAGAAGTTATAATGTGAAATGTTAACTAGACATGTTACATCAGATGTTGATCCGACATCAATGCCTATGAAATTTAGTTCATCTTATAGACAAATTTATTAGTAATTGCAATTATGCGTGGACTAATTAGTCAATGAGTGGCCTAAATTTCAAAGGAAAATTAGTTTAGGGTGTGTTGGCATTGATGTGAGATCTACGTGGTTGAAGAGGGGCCGAATATTCAGTTAAAATGGCACATCATAGTCTTATAGGTAGAAGTTAATACAAATATTTATGTTAGTTTTGTTAGTAATTCAAGTTTAGATTAGTGATAATCATGTTTAAATGGTTAATCACATATTCAGTTAGTTTGTTATGAAATTTGTTACAATTTTGTTAGAGGTTAGCAAATAAGATCTAGAGTTTGTTACATTGCTTGTGCTTCGAGCAACTTAGCTAGACATTGTATATAAGCTACCTCCTTTGTATACTTTCATAAGATCAATAATACAACTATATTCTTCAATCTCATAATCTTTCTCTTCTCTCATTCTCTCTATAATTCATAAATCTACAAACCCTAGAAACAAAAAAATTGCTTCTGGTTTCATTGCTTGTTGAACAAGCTTTAGTGCTGCGCTATCACTTTACAATTTCAAAGATGTATTTGCGAATTCGAAAAAATTAGAGACTATTTTGATCACTACTTACAGTTCCGACAACCAATTTGCCTATTCACTCAAAGTCGAAACAAAGACTGTCTAATCTTGATCTGATAATCCAGATTGTCGAGAACGTGTAATATCATAATAACTTTGTTACTTTCATTCCAAACTTTTATGAACAGGGCTTAACTGGAATAACAATATGTGCAACAATGAGCATTTTTGTGCCAAACCAAGAAAACTGTGACCAATTATCACTTCTATTAGGAAACTGCGAGCCTGCAAAACCATGGCAAATGACATACCTATACACAGTTCTATACATAACAGCATTTGGAGCTGCAGGTATTGTTAGATATAGCTGGTGATTTGAGTTTCTTATTGATTTGAGTTTCATATAATATCTGTAGCACCAACATTTCTTACCCATGTCGGTGTCCGACATTGACATGATGCTGACACATGTGATAACACGTCAATTAATTTATTTTCTCAAGTTATTAATGGTGTAAACGTGTCACCGTTAGTGTTGCGTTTGGTGTCCGTGTCAATTCTTCCTAGTTTGTACGCAACTTTTTCAATCTATGAATTCCAAAGTAAATCTTTCTGATCAATTTATATACTCTTTGTTGGATTCTACCATATTTCTCAACAGGTATAAGGCCATGTGTATCTTCTTTCGGAGCAGACCAATTCGACGAAAGAAGCAAAAACTACAAATCACATCTTGACAGATTTTTCAACTTATTCTATCTTTCTGTGACAATTGGTGCAATTATAGCATTCACAGCAGTGGTCTATGTTCAAATGAAATTGGGTTGGGGTTCTGCTTTTGGTTCATTGGCAATAGCAATGGGAGTATCTAACATGCTTTTCTTTATTGGTACACCTTTGTATAGACATAGGTTGCCAGGTGGAAGTCCTCTTACACGAGTCGCTCAAGTATTGGTTGCCGCATATCGAAAGAGAAAAGAATCATTTGGTAATAGTGAGGTTGTAGGGTTGTATGAGGTTCCCGGTAGAAGATCTGCTATAAAGGGTAGTCAGAAAATCGCTCACACTGATGATTTCAGGTTTGAGTCCTTTTCCTTGCTCATTACTCAGCTTCAAAAGTTTTGATGCTTTCTATTTATTGAAAATATTTTGTTAGAATATGAAAATTTACATCACATAATGTTTAGTATGACTCGTATAGTCGTATTTGCATGATAGCTATCAAAAACTAATATAGACACAAACACAGGACGCACCACTGACAAAGTGTATAAATAAATTTAACACATGTGCCAATGTCTTGTCCGTGTCCGAAAGCGAAACATTTCAGAAACCAGAAACGCCTTTAATTTGAACTATCGACGCTGCATATGCTAATTCTAAGCTAGATACAACTTACAAATACATGATTTTCTCAGCCACTCAAATTTATTTACACAATTCAATATTCTATTATACCAATTTAAGATCTTATTCTTTCTCTTATTTTTTTCATCTATTGATTCTATATATATTAGGTTTCTTGACAAAGCAGCTCTACAATTGAAACAAGATGGCCCTAATCCAAGTCAATGGAACCTTTGTACAGTAACACAAGTAGAAGAAGTGAAGATCCTTATAAAACTAATTCCAATTCCAGCTTGCACAATCATGCTCAATGTAATCTTAACAGAATTTCTAACTCTCTCAGTCCAACAAGCATATACCTTAAACACTCACTTAGGTAAATTAAAACTTCCAGTAACATGCATGCCGGTTTTTCCAGGTCTAAGTGTATTCCTCATATTAGCTCTCTATTACCAAACTTTTGTACCACTTTTCAAACGCATCACTGGTCATCCACACGGTGCATCACAGCTACAAAGAATTGGAATTGGTTTAGGAGTTTCGATTTTATCGGTTGCTTGGGCAGCAATCTTCGAAAAGTATAGAAGAAACTATGCAATAAAAAATGAATTTGAAGCTAGTTTCTTAACACCAATGCCAAACTTAAGTGCTTATTGGTTATTGATTCAATATTGCTTAATTGGTGTAGCTGAAGTTTTTTGCATTGTTGGTTTGTTGGAATTTTTGTATGAAGAAGCACCTGATGCTATGAAAAGTATTGGTTCTGCTTATGCTGCTTTAGCTGGTGGATTAGGTTGTTTTTTTGCAACATTTATAAATAGTGTTGTTAAATCTGCCACTGGAAATTCAGATAAAAGACAAGAATCTTGGTTATCTCAAAACATCAACACTGGAAAGTTTGATTACTTTTATTGGGTTCTTACAGCTTTGAGCTTAGTCAATTTCTGCATCTTCTTATACTCAGCACATAGATACAAATACAGGACACAACATGTTTATGAGATGGAGAGTATTAAACATGATAATGTGGAAAGCAATGGGAACTCTACAACAGTGGTTAATTAGCTAGATTAAATATATGGAATTATACATCTAAGCATATGTCTGTATTAGTCCTCTAAAGTAAGGGGTCTATTTAAAGGATGAAATGTGCAATTGTAATTGTTGATTGACATGTTAATGATTAAGATTTTAATGATCTCATAGTTTATGTTGGACTTTAATGAATTTTATCCTTCAAAAATCAATTTTTATCAATGGTTATTAATTTTTATTTTAAAGTGTATTTGAAGGGAATAAATCTGTATACATGTATGGCAATGAAATGAACTTATAACTAAAGTTGTGTTCTTTTTTAACAATGCAAAACTAACTTATCCTTAAGAATCAAAATCACAGTACAAATAATGATATGATTACAAACTTGAAAGGTATAAATGAACGTAGCACTTGTAATTAAAGTGTGAACAACTGCAAAGACTTTCTTTTTAGTGAATTATATCAGAGAGTTGGAATAAAAAGATCCTTTGATTCTTGAATTGCAACCACTATAAAATCAAATCTTGATGATAGTGTTCTCATCATTTTCTCAACAATTTGTTGATCAGTCATTGCTTCTCCACAAGCCTTCATCTGATTCACAATATTGATGAGTTTGGAGATATATTCAGCAATATTTTGCTCTTCCTCCATCTGCATCAATTCAAACTTCCTTCTCAAAGACTGAAGCTTAATCAACTTCACCTTATCATCGCCTTCATGATTATTAGAGCAAAACATTGAAGAAATAAAGTTGGAGGCACATGATAAGGATAACATGGAAGTTACTCGTTACGCAAGTTAGGTTTTGTCATTGTAATTTCACTTTCATTTACTTTACATTTGCATTTCATGTAGTTGGTTAGAAGTAGATTGTGATGAGGTGTCACTCTAAGCTTCTATATAAGCTACTCCTGTAACCGTTTTCTGTTATCAATTCAATACACTCTGTTCTTCATTCTCTTCTTTTCAAGCTTCATCCATGGCATTTTCATGGCGCTTTTGTTCTTAGAATGATACTTAGAAATAATATCCCAAACTTCCTTTGAACTAGTGGATTTTGAGATTCTTTCAAAATTTCCTTCATCCAGACTGTTGAATCAGGAATAAAGCCTTGCAATCTTTCTTCTTCAGATCTTTGTGCACATTCCTTTGAATTTCAGTTGCATTCGCAGCTACTATGCTTGTTTCACAAGCTAGGGTTTTCTAAGGTTTTGTTTTATTGGATTTGAGAGAATGAGAAGAATAGAGTTTATGAAATTGTGAATTCATTGATTGGTGAATCACACAAAAAGTTTATATACATTTCGTCCAATCATACACAACCTCTATAATATCATGCCTAAAAGACTTCACAGAAGTTTCAACATGAATTTGCACTGTTTTGTAGGATAACAACAAGTGCGATAAAAAAATTAGTTGTTAGAGCATTTTGTAGGATAACATGAATTTATTGAATGATTCATTGAGTGTAAGACGCTAAACGCAGATAAAGTTTGAAAAGTCGACAGCAACTCAAGTGCTCATGCAGCAACTCAAGTGCTCATATTGGTAGACCCAATTAAGCTTTTTGATCTTTACTGTGACACTTTTAAATAAGGTTTGAGAGGTGTGTTTTTGTGCAATACGGTAAGGTGGTTAGTTTGAAATATACATAAACATGTCTAAATCTTGAAATCAATTTTGAATGAAAAATAAAATGACTGAGTCAAATAGTGCATGTTTAAATCCCCATATTTTGTACAAAGGAACTAGCTAGCTTGATGGATATGTTCACGTGTGTAATGTAATGCATTGGTTGATATGTATACAAAATAGGGGGAAATTGCAAAAGCAAAATTGGTTTTTGAGGACATTACTGAAAAAGATACTGGCTTGTGGAATGCTTTGATAAACGGTTATTGAGTCAATGGATGCGCCAAAAGGAAGCATTTGAGGTAGTTGTGGTCACGTTAAGTGAAGGATTTGAACAAAACTAGACCATCGACCCGTGCTAACGTACGGGTCATATCGAAGGTAATATTTGACGGTAATAGGTAACCAAATAGTTTAGATGAATGTCATATAATATTTCATAATATTAAGAAGCATAGACGTTGGTACTGTACCATAACATAATATTCCCATGACATCGTCCTTGGTACTGTAACGTAACATAATAGGTTAAGTATAGCGAGACGGGTTAACATCTATAACTAAGAGATTAGGTTAAGTATAGTGAGACGGGTTAACAGTTATTCCTTTAAAAAAAAATAGCATATAATTAGGAACATAATTTTGTTTTACTTTAGATAAACATTAAATGGAAAAGTGTGGAGGGAAAAGTTAGGTTAATATAGCGAGATGGATTAATATTTATAAGTAAGAGATTAGGTTAAGTATAGCGAGACAGATTAACGGTTATTCTTTAAAAAAAGCATATAATTAGAAACATAATTTTATTTTACTTTAGATAAACATTAAATGCAAAAGTATGGATGGAAAAATTAGGTTAAAATTAGGTTAATTATAGCGAGACGAGTTAACATTTATAAGTAAGAGACATTAAATGCAAAAGTGTGGAGGAAAAAATTAGGTTAAGTATAGCGAGAGAGATTAACATTTATAAGTAAGAGATGAGGTAACTATGGGTAATGTGTTATCTGCTTGCAACCATTGTTGTTTGGTAGAGGAAGGGTGAAGATGCTTTAAAGCAATGTAGAGATTGGGAATTGTACCTCAGATTAAGCATTATGGAGAGACAATGCATAGAAATTGTAAAATAAGTGGGATCATGTAACGAATGGAACAAAAAATGGGCAGTAAAAGGTTACTAGTCATGATAACATAGAATATATATATATATATATATATATATATATAAAAGTTATTCTATGAATTTAATTTTTTTTTTTTTTTTTTTTTTTTATAAATGTGATAGGGAAGGAGCATGACATAACGACACATGTTAAAGTTTCCAAAAATAACAAATATTTATTATGAAAAATTAAGGAGGGTGTATTGAATTAGGATTTTAAAGGAGAATTTTTGTTTAAAAAAGTCTTGAGGATTTTAAAAGACTTTGCAATATTTTGATGACTTTGATGATTTTAAAAAACTATTAAGAATTTCAATAGATTTAATTCATAATATTTAAAGGTTTTGAAATGATTTTATAGATTTCAAGAGATTTGAACAGATTTTATGAATTTTAAGAAATAATTGAAAAAAATATCATAACACACTCTCTTACACAAAATCTCAATAAAGACTCTTTTATGAGAGAGAGGGAGAGAGAGAGAGAGGGAGAGAGAGAGATATATATTATAACACACTCTCTTACACAAAATCTCAATAAAGACTCTTTTATGAGAGAGAGAGAGAGAGAGAGAGAGAGAGAGAGAGTTTTCATGAAAGACTTTTTCATGCTAAAATTTCACTAGAAAATCCCACAAAATCTGATTTATTAAACAATCCTTTGAAATTTGAATGATTTTGAATACTACTAGATTTTTTTTTAAGTGATAAAGAGTTTTGATTGAATATCACAAGACTTTTTTTAAATGACAAAGAATTTTGATTGAATAACACAAGACTTTTTTTAAATTGAAAAGAGTCTTGATTGAATACCGCAAGACTTTTTCATGATAAAAAAGTCATTTAAAATCCATTAGAATCATGATCCAATACACACCCCGTAAGTTCCACGTTTTCAGAAATGCATCATGTGAAGAGAAGAGCAGTTAAAGAAATGTTTTTCCAAAATAAAAATATAACTTTTTTAATTTAAATTTACATTTTTGTCAATAAATTTATGTGCATTTCATAATGCATATTTTCATTTAAAAATTTATATTACTTAAAATATACAAAATAGTTTTAAATAAAAACTATTAGTTAGCATGACCTACTTATGCACAGCGTAAATGCTCTATGCAACGAATTTTTTCAGAAGTTGAAATTGGCCTTCTTGAGCAAATTCTTCATTGTATATCATATAACAAAAAAAATAATATTTTCGTTCTATTTCATTAACTCATTCTATTTCATTCTTCCGATGACCGTTACGACATCGACGTTTTTTGTTCGGGTGAGGGTCACAGTTCTGGGCGTGGTCGCGGTTCACTTTCTAACATCGGTTATCAAATTGTTGTTGTACGAGGTTGGGGAACTCCTGTAGTTACGATTCCGTTCAAGAAGATCGTCATATTTCAAAGTTAACCGGTGGTAGTAGTTACGATTCAGTTCAAGAAGTTGCTACGGGTGGTGCTAGCGCTGCAATCGGCGACGACGACGTTCTTGGTTCGGGTGAGGCTCACGGTTCACTTTCTAACATCAGTTATCAAGTTGCAGTTGAACGAGGTCGGGGAACTCCTGGTAGTTAAGATTCTGTTCAAGAAGATCTTCGTATTTCAAAGTTAACCGGCGGTAGTGGTTACACGATTCAGTTCAAATAATCATACATTTTTTTTGGTAAAAAAATATATATTCATATTTTATTTTTTTAAAATATAACATTTTGTTTTTTTAATGTCATTTCTTCTTGATCAAAAATATGTAATCATATTTTATTTAAAAATATTTCAAAAAAAAAAATTTCAAAAAATTTAAACACAATTTTTTTTTATGATTTGAAATATCCTTATATAAAAGCATATAATACTTATTAGAAAACAAGTATATTTTGTTTTCCTTAAGACAATTTTAGGTATCATATTTTTAAGAATTTTTTTGAAGACCGAATCATCTGGTTCAATATAATTTAATGCGGATATAATTTTTTATACAAACTGAGTTATATGTTTGAGTCATTTGAATTAATCCGGTTTAATCATGCTATTCGACCATTGATTCAGTGGTTCGACTAATGAACTAGTGATCTAGTAACCGCACCGGATCGATGACCGGTCTTATTTTTTAAACTATGAATGAGAGTGCATATGTGATAAAAAAAAATAAAAAAAAAAGATTGGAGTGATGAGAGTGCATAGATGATAAAACAGAGAAATGGAGAGACGGCAGCCACAATTTCCTTTGTGTATAAATGTATTCAATGTTGATTGTTTGTATTCTAAGACAATGGATAGTATGAATAAGGTATATTAAAAATTATAAATAAATTCATCTAAAACTTGTAGATAATTGACTAACATTATTTTTTAAGTAATTTTATAATTAAAGACGGAGGGGTATTTGGTTTATTTATACACACATTTTTAGAAATGTGATAACCATGTAATTGGTTTGGTTCATTATATACATATGGATTTTGTTGGTTGATTAAAAAAAAAAAATCATACAGATTTTGCATTTGAGTTGGTTGAATCTTACATTAAAAAATAATAAATGCATCTAAAACTTGTAGATAATTGACAAACACTATTTTGTAGGTGAGGCCTACGTTACCCTCTCTTGTTTAGAGGGTAATTTACCCTCTCATGATATCAACCAATCAAAATATAATATACATAGATAACATTAAATGTCAAATAAATGAGTAGATTTTTTTCTAAAAATAAAAGAGTTAATCTTAATTTTTTTTTTTTTGAAGGAGAGTTAATCTTAATCATAAGGTAACTTTTAATACTTTTAATTTTTATTTAATTTTTTTTTTGAAACAACAGATGATTTTTTTTTTATATTAAGGTGTTCAATCTTAATTAATTTACACTACAAGACTTATAATAAATAAAATTTTACATCAAATTTCTTTCATCTCGATGTCCTTAAATTCATCATTTACATTCATAAAATTTCTTCCATTCCAAAACCCCGAACGTGAGAACAAAAACATCTCCTTCTTTCAAATTTCTTCTTCTTTATTCTTCCATATTGATCAATTTTTGTTTCTTTTTCATTCTTCTTCCCATTTTGATTGTTCAATTTTGTCGTTCCAAATTGCCGCAATTTCCAATTATCATGAGAATTATCGTTGTTTCTAGAACCGCGTCAGGTATCGTGACTTATTTTTTTTATTTAAGCAGCCAACCTAATAAAATCTGTTAACACGCATAGACCTGTCTCACTATCAGCAAAAGCCTTTAAGTCCAAATAAAAGAACAAAAGCCTCATCACATAACCATTTCAACAGCAACCAAAAAAATGCTAGCAAACTCCCACAACATCACAGCGGCAACACCTGCTAGCAGTCCTCAAAGTACAACGGATGATTTACTCAATTGTTATAATTAACTACCTCACAACCAAGAAAAATCAAATCAAAAAGAAAAATCAAATCATCATACCTAACGTTGTACTGGAAATAACAGCAATTCTCACGATATTTGAAATCATGACGATTCTCACGAAAATTGAAAAATGCGGCAGTTGGGAACGACAAAATTGAACAATCAAAATGGGAGGAATAAATTTTATGAATATAACTGATAAATTTAAGGACATTCAGATGAAAGAAATTTGATGTGAAATTTTAATTGTTCTAAGCGAGTCATGTAGTGTAAATTAATTAAGATTGAACACCTAGATATAATTAAAACAATATTACATTATGGGTCCTTTATCTTATTTATTTGTAACACTTTAATCCTTTGTCTTTATTTTTTTCCCGTTTAGGTCCTTTATCTCTCTTAAAAGCACATATACATCTTTTTCGCATTTTTTTTATTAAAAAATACATTTTATTTTTAAAAATATATTTTTATTAAAACTGACAAAAAATTCAAAAATATGATGAAGATGTTCATCATCTTCTTCCTTTGAATCTTCATCATCTTCTTTAAATAAATAAAAATTATACTAAAATATATCTTCAAATATCGTGAATTAATGTTATATTCACCTCAAATCTTATTTTAAACACAAAAATCAAAACCTTAATTTCACAAATGTTGCAAGGCGGATGGTGGAGGCTTAGTCACTGGCAGAAGGGTTAGGCTTTATGAAAGTTAAGATTGTTCTGGAAACAACAAAATTGATGTGCAAAGCTGCTATCAATTTTGAGGTTAATTTTATGTCGGACTTGAATATTGAGTTAGAAAATAATAATAATAATAATAATATACAGCGTGACAATTTATATAACTAATTTTTTTTTGTGATGAAACTAAATCTCTTTCTCTATAGGGGTTTGATTTTTGTGTTTAAAATAAGATTTGAGGTGAATATAACATTAATTCATGATATTTGGAGATATATTTATGTAGAAATTTTTTTGATAAGATGATGAAGATTCAAAGGAAGAAGATGAAGATGATGAACATCTTCATCATATTTCTGGATTTGTTTCATTATTAATAAAAAGATATTTTAAAAAATAAAATTATGTATTTTTTTAATAAAAAAAATGAGAAAAAGGATGTATATGTGCTTTTATAAGAGATAAAAGACCTAAGCGAAAAAAAATAAAGATAAAGGACCCAAGTGTAACAAATAAATAAGATAAAAGATCTCTAATGCAATCATGTCTATAATTAAATAAAAATTAAAAGTATTAAAAGTTACCTTATGATTATAATTGATTCTTTTTTTAGAAAAAAAAAATTGAATCATTTATGACATTTAATGTTGTCAATGTATATTACGTTTTTATTGGTTGATATCATGAGAGGGTAAAATACCCTCTAAATAAGAGAGGGTAATCTAGAAAAAACCTATTTTGTAAGTAATTTTATAATTAAGGACGGAAGTGATACACAATCTAGTTTGGTTTATTTATACACATGTTTTTAGAAATGTGATAGTCATGTAATTGGTTTGGTTCATTATATACACGGATTTTGTTGGTTGATTCTAAAAAAAGTCACACCGATTTTGTATTTGAGTTCGTTGGATCTTACATTTAAGTGTGGGATGTTCACTTCCTCACTGCTTCAAAGTAGAGCTGTCAAATGGGCTGGCCTGGCCCAATCTATCTTGACCCGGTGGGCCAACACATATAAATGGGCTGAAAAGGGTCGGCCCACTTTATTCATGGGATGTCAAAATTGAGCTCAGCCCAATTACAATGTTTTTAAGTAACCGCACTATTGTGCAGAATAATTTGAATAAAATGTCATTGTCCCACATTATGCTATTTAGTACCAAGTGTTGTCAAATAGCGGGCATTATAGCCCTTTTGTGTAGCAGAATTTGAACAAAACACTATATTTTGTGATCAAACATTGCTATACCTGTCACAAGCCTAATGGATCATATTTACTACATTTTGCATTTGAATGGATACGGACATAGTTTTGAGGGTTTGAACCTTAAACCTTCTGGTTAGAATTTCTTTAGTATCTAACCAACAGACCTACCTGCTTGGTACCTAATAGAATCTATAACAAATATATTTTTTTTTTATATCTAATCTTGGTTCTAGTTTCTGTGTATTTCTTAATGAACCAAGACATGAACCAAAATGCTACATGACATGATTTATCACTTCTGTGATTCTCTAATACTGAATAATTATTCATGTTTGCTTTATGCTAAATGAACTTGGCTTCTCAAGGTATTGAATCTAATGTGAATTCAGTTGATGAGATTTCCATAGTACCTAAAACAAAGGAAACCATACTAAACAGCATCAGTGAGGTTCATTATGTTGATGTCGGTTTGAACTCAATTGGTGCATACTTAGCAAACCGTGATGTATTTGAGAGAATCTCGAAAAGGCTCATACATGGAGCGCGTCAACTTCATTTTGTTCTTCATGGAACGCCGAGACATTGGACTGACGAGCAGCGAGATTGGATACGGAAAGAAAAGGATAAAATGTTGCTACTGCTTGAATTGGAAGCCGGCAAGACCAAGGGGAAGTAAAGGAGGAACGGTTTGAGTAACGGAGGAACATGCATTTTTCATCATCGTACAATCCAATTGCTTCTTTTCGGTTTTATAAATGTTGTGTTAGAAGGACAATTGAATATTTGTGGCAATTTGACAATCATTGAGCTTAACATCTCCTCTACATAGTCCAACCACGTTTACTTTTACAGTGTTTAAATTAATAATCGACATGTTTTCTACCGTTAGAAGTTATAACTTGACAAGTTGACTGTATATGTTACATTGTATGTCGATGCCACGTCAATGTTACCTCACTAAAGACAAATTTGTCACATTTATAATAGTGTCGTTGAAATTCAGATAAAAGACAAGAATCTTGGTTGATGTAGGCAAATTGGCTACATGTATCGAAGATGAAGTGGCACACAAGAAAGACTCAATGTGAATAGTGTAGATTTGCCATCCGGTGTCGGATTGACTCAAATTATATACCTTTTTGGAAAGTCCTAGAGCTCACGAACAAAACTCATTGCTTCGCCATGATGTTTGATGTGCAAGTGAATTTAGTCATTCGAAGTCATCTGAAGCGCTAAAGTTCTCGATAATGGGCTTATTAAATCCTTATTTCCGTTCCGCGTCATTGGTTGTCTCAAAACATCAACATTACTGGAAAGTTTGATTACTTTTATTGGCTTCTTAAAGCTTTAAGCTTAGTCAATTTCTGCATCTTCTTATATTCAACACATAGATACAAATACATGACACAACATGTTTATGAGATGGAGAGTATTAAACATGATAATGTGGAGACCAATGGGAACTCTACAACAGTGGTTAATATATAGCTAGATTAAATATATAAAATTATACATCTAAGCATATGTATGTCTTAGTCCTCTAAAGTAAGGGTCTATTTAAAGGATGAAATTTGCAATTGTAATTGTTGATTGACAAGTTAATGATTAACATTTTTATGATCTCATAGTTTATGTTGGAGTTTAATGAATTTTATTTTTCAAATATCAATTTTGATCAATGGTTATTAATTTTTATTTTAAAGTGTACTTTTCAACTTGAAGGGAATAAATCTGTATACATGTGTATGGCAATGTCATGGATTTAAAACTTCAATCGTTATCTTTTTTAATTTAACAATGTAAAACTAACTTATTAGAGGTTCATGATTTTCAATAGGGTCCGACACACTACCGCTACGATTTTGTTTGAAAATATGACATTCTATAACTTGGATCTATTTTATGATATAATGAAAAAACAACTTTTAATTCCAATATTTGAAAGAGAACGGCATAAATGAATAATAACTTTTTTTGTTCGTTCTTTGAAAAACCATGTTATATAAAATTAAAAATATTTAATAGATTTTCTAATACCAACTATATATATATATATATATATATATATATATATATATATATATATATATATATATATATATATATATAGGTTTGTTAATTTACTCCCATCTAAAACATGAACATTTATATTAAAAAAAAAATGAACATATAAGTTAGCAAGTCTACTCTCTTTTTATTTTTTTTTGTTTTTTTGTTTGTTTGTAGATAATAGTCTTTTTGGTAGAGCAAATCTTTTCTTTTAACAACTACTTAAATATGGAGGTGTTATTTTTTTTTTTGAAGGAAAATATGGAGGTGTTATTGTAATTGACATATCTCACAATTAATGTTTTCTTATTCTCATTTTGGTTTTGTTTGTCATAAGAAGATAAATATTAAGGAAATGTTTTCTTATTCTCGTTTTGGTTTTATTTGTCATAAGAAGACAAATATTAAGGAAAAACATGCAATGCTTTGCTTTGTAACATTCTTGTGCCCTCACCTATAAAATTTCCTCACGTATACACATTATATCAATATTGTTTACACAAATTGTTTTCCTGGCACAGTCTCCAAACCGGTATCGTAAGTATAACGTATGCAATGAAATGTATTGTGGGTGCAGAGACTTACATAATATAGATATTCAACAGTTCTTTCCGGATTATTATATGCAGCACTAAGAGCTCGGATCACAATATCCCGAACCAACTTCCTCCCTATGTCTATCTGCTGAATAGTTGGTTCTAAAGTACTTCCAGCAATGAGATTAGATTCAGCTTTGCCATATGTTCCAAGCACTACAATGCAATAAACAACATATGAAATTCCATTGAGTTTACAAAACGGTAATATGTACCATTGCAGCAACAAATAGAGTTGTAGTTTATATGTTTTTCGGCTAAAAATAATAGATGCCTAAGAATAATTGTACTTGCAAAAATACAATAATGTAATTAGGGTTTGTATTGTGTTGGTAATGCCTTGAGAAGACTCTCAAGGGTTGTATTTATAGCCCTCCATAGGCTTGATTTGTGGTTATTTAGGCAACAAGTAACAAGGGTATTTAGGTATTTAGAGCGCATTCTAGAGGCGGCGCCCTGGGGATGACGCGCCTTGGGCCTTATGGCCTTTTTGGAGGGCGCTGAGAGCTCTGAGAGGGTCTAAAAGTCCATTTGAAAGTCTTTTAAGTCCTTAGAATATATTGACAGTCCAATAATGAACTTATTATCTAACAGTCGAAGTAGGAGGCTAAGGAGTTGATGAGGGGGGAGACAAATGGGCTACCTACATATATAAATAGCAAGCCAAATATTTTCATTAAATACATATAATCATACATAAACATATATAATCATATTTTATTTTACAAAATATAATCATATTTTGTTTTTTTATTGTCATTTCTTCTTGATCAAAAACATATAATCATATTTTATTTAAAAATATTTTAAAAAAAATATTTTATTTAAAAAGAATTTAAACACAAATTTTTTATGATTTAAAATATCCTTATATAAAATCATATAATACTTACTTAAAAACAAGTATATAATGCAAAATATGTTTATAATATTTTTATTTTTTTTTTCTTTATGTTTTCCTTAAGATAATTATAGGTATCAAATTTTTAAGAACTTTTGTAAGACCGTCTTCCGGTTCAATATAATTTAATACCAATATAATTTTGTATACATACCGAGTTAGATGTCCGGGTCAATCCGGTATAGTCATGCGATTCAATCTTGATCCATTGGTTTGACCAATGAACTAGTGACCCAATAACCATACCCGATCGATAATCGGTCCAATTTTTTTTAAGGATATCAGTCCGATTTTTAAAAATATAGATGAGAGTGCGTAGGTGATAAAAAATAAAGTTTGCAGTGATGAGAGTGCATAGGTGATAAAAAAAAATAAAGTTTACGATGAGAGTGCATAGGTGATAAAACATAGAAACAAAGAGATGGTAGCCACAATTTTTCTTAGGTTGAGAATAGAGACCCTAGAAGGGAAGATAAACTCATTGTTTTGCACTAAATTATCCTTTGTATATAAATGTATTCAAAGTTGATTGTTTGTATTCTAAGACGATGGATAGTATAAATAAGGGTATATTTAAAAAAATAAAAATAAATGCATCTAAAAATTTGTAGATAATTGATAAACATTTTTTTAAGTAATTTTATAATTAATAACTAGAAGGGAAGAGAAACTCGTTGTTTTGCACTAAATTAAATGAATTCGATGTTGATTGTTTGAATTCTAAGATAATCGATAATATGAATAAGGGTATTTAAAAAAAAAAAGATCATAAACACATCTAAAAATTTATGGATAAACACTTTTTTGTAAGTAATTTAATAATTAATGACAGAGGAAATACACAGTTTGGTTTGGTTTATTTATACACATGTTTTTTAGAAATGTGATAGTCATGTAATTAGTCTCGTTTATTATACACACGGATTTAGTTGGCCGATTCTAAAAAATAAAAATAAAAAACACACAGATTTTGCATTTGATTTGACTTTGTTGGATCTGACATTTAAGCATGGGCTAGTGGGGTTCACTTTCTCATTCTAATGACACTTTGCATTTTTTTTGTTTCTCCAAATCTTCAATATGAACAAAATAGTCATTCAAAGAAAAAAAATATGAACAAAATAGGAGCACAGATTTACCCCCTTTGATGCTAAAAATTTTCATTTTTGTTGTGAACATGGTATTTCACACGCAACTTTAGAAACTAGCTCTTTAATTTGTGTAGCACGTCATGAATGACAAAACTTTTTTTCATGACATTTAACACTTCTATCATGTTTAGAGTTAGATTTGAGCCCAAAACTTTGATTAAATTGATAACAATTTGCATCTATTAATTTATGGGATTTAACCAAAAAAAATATTACTTATTTTGAATTTCTAATAATGTGTTTTCAAAATAGCATGTAAGTTAAAATCACAGATTCTCTAAAAAAAAAAAAAAAAAAAATCCATATTTACTCTTTTTTTGTTTGATATATTGTACCTAAAGAGTGTATTATCTAATATATCTTTATTAATACAACTCATTTTTTTAAATATGAAAAATTCATATTAATGTGTATATAAAGAAAGAATATTGTTGTAGATTCTTGAAAATAAAATGATAAAAATACACATTCTTATACTTGTTAAACATTTATTAATTTTTATTCTTGAGTAAAAATTATTTTTGAGAATAGAAAAACTTTCATGAAAAAATAGAAACTATTTCTAAGAATATAAAAACTTTCCCAAAAAAAAAAAGGAGGGAAGAAAAAGTTTTGGCGAAGTTGTTGATAAATTCATGCGTAACTATTTTTTAAGTATGTATTCAATGCATTTTATTAGTTAAAATATGTCAAATAAATGACGGTACATCATCATAAGTGAGAGATCTAGCATTATGTGGGGCTATATGAGCTAACTCGTAAGTGATCCCATTAGCTTGTCTCCTATTAAACTCAACATGAGAGTTTTGAAATCTACTTTGGAATAATTGTCTACATTCAACTATAATACATCCAAATTCACTACTATCTCCTACACATCTTCTAAAAGCATCAACAACCTTCTTAGAGTCTAGAGCTAAATCTACATTATCAAATTGAAGGTGTGATGTCCACTTCAAAATCGTATGTAAACCAACTACTTCCCCTATGTTAACATCACAAAGAGGAGAGAACCAAGATTTTTTTGCAAGAACAAAGTCCCCTGCATCATCGTGGAAACACATCCCAATTCCCACCTTGTTCATAGCCGAAGAAAATGAGGCATCGATAAAGCACTTGTAACGGCTGAGTGTTGGATTTTTCCACTGATCTGTTTCCTAACTGCTTAGATCCGACTGGTTTCTGTTAACAAGCGCTCCGCGACCACCTGGAATAATTTGAGCTGATCTCCAATCTTCCAAGAAGGTGTGATGCTCGTTCAACCACCTGCATGTTTGTTTCATTCTTTTGCCACCAAAGTTTCAAGTTCCTTCTCTTCCATAAACTCCATAAAAATGTTGCAAAGAGTTCACTTTGGCTCGAGCCAAGCTGGTGCAGAAGGGTAAAGACCACCACATCTATATTATAATTTTCGCGAAGAATTATACTACCAATTTTGTCCCATAAATTCACATCACTCCAAACCAACACAACATTAGGACACTCGAGAAGAACATGAATGATTTCCTCATAATTACTTTCACACATTACACAATCTATTGGACAATGAACCTATCTACTAATTAGGTGTGCTCATGTTGGAAAACAATCTAAATTTTAAAAGTTTTATATTGGATAAGATATGGTCTGAAAATATATTTATAAGGAGTTATATATCTAACTATATGGGTTTCATTTGAAATTCAGATAAGAAGAGAATCATGGTTGTCTCAAAACATCAACACTAGAAAGTTTGATTACTTTTACTAGGTTCTTACAACTTTGAGGTTAGTCAACTTCTGTGTCGGTTCTTACAACTTTGAGCTTAGTCAACTTCTGTGTCTTTTTATATTCGGCACATAGATACAAATACAGGACACAACATGTTTATGAGATGGAGAATATTAAACTTGATAATTTGGCAAACAACGGGAGATCTACAACAGTTTCTAGTTATATGGGTTACTAATATAAGCAAAAATTTAATTTTTAGATACATTCAATTAATGATGTATGTGATCTTTATTCTATGTCATATACATCATTAATTGAATGTATCTAAAAAAATAAATTTTTACTTATATTAGTGCCGGAGGGTGTATCTAAGTATATGTATTAGTCCTCTAAAGTGAGGGGTATATTTAAAGGATGAAATGTGCAATTGTAATAGTTGATCGACAAGTTAATGATTAAGATTTCTATGATCTCATAGTTTATGTTGGAGTTTAATGAATTTTATCTTTCAAAAAACAATTTTTATCAATAGTTATTATTTCCTCCGTTTTAAAATGAGTGTCGCTTTAGCCAAAAAATTTGTTTCAAAATGAATGTCACTTTCAGTTTCCAATGCAATAATAATTTTTTCTTTTCAATTGTACCCTCCAATTAATACTCTGCTCACTACTTCCAAAGTATTACTTTTAAAACTAACCAATAGCTAATAAGGATAATTTGGTAAAATAATGATTTTCTTTCTTTTAATCATTGCATTTCTTAATATATGTGTAAAGAGCTAAAACGACACTCATTTTGAAACGGATGGAGTAATTTTTTTTTAAAGTGTACTTTTCACATTTGAAGGGAATAAATCTTTATACATGCATGTGTATGGCAATGACTCTGTTCTTTTTTAACAATGCAAAACTAACTCATCATTAATAACCAAAATCACAATACAAGATCTATAAAAACTAATAAAACAAATAACTTTATATCAAAGTGTGAAAAACTACAAAAGACTTTCTTTTTAGTAATTTATAACAAAGTTAGAATAAAAGATCTATAAAAACTAAAATAAAAGCCTCTTATTGAGTTTGAGTTTGAGTTTCTTTAATATTTTCATGTTATTTATAATTTACCTTAAATCTGTGACAAATGAAAGACGGAATTTCCAAATCCCGGTGATCATTGGGATCACCTAAGCCCCCTCCTGGCTGAGCAACTTTATTTTTGTCTGGTGAATGGGACATTTTTGTCTGCAAATTAATTCAACCACAAAGAACATATTAATACAACATTGAGTAAAACTTTCTACTTCTTGCTTCTAAGAAAGAAACGGTTCGCTTGTCACACAAGGCTTTCCTTCTATGCTATCTACTTTTTGCTTCATGTAACTTCTGTCTATCGTTTTGATCAAATAAGAAAACAAAGGGTGAGGATATATTCTTTTTATGGTTGAAAGGTTAAAAAAGAAAAAGACAAGGCACAACAGTCAAATGCATACATCAAACCGCCAAAAAAACCTAATAGGAGACAGACAAAAACAGCAAAAACAAATTAAAAGAGAATGATGAAATGGGCTCAAATTTCCAAGTGTAGCAACAATAGCAAGATAAACATAAACAACGTATGTTCAATATTGACACCCCAATGAAGAGCTTGCATTTTCATATAATAGGGAGAAAAAAAAAATAGAATTGTAACATCTAAATCAGAAGAGATTGGTCATGAATGAAGTGCAAATTAGTTATACTTAAAAGCACAACTCATTAGGGGTTGGCCCAATTGTGTTAGCATGGGACATTTGAGTGTTCTCTGGCTAAGGTCTTAAGTTCGATTTTTTTAGTGTCAATTTTGGTGTGCTAAGTTCATACAAAGCTATGTTTTGGCTTCCAAGGTTATTATCTTTATATATAATATAGATAATCAATAAGAAAATGATAGTTATTTTATATAGAGACAAACCAAAATACACCGAGTTGATAAATAATTTCGTAATATGTTTTGACAACAATTTTTAGATAAATCGATGTATGAATAATTTTCATTAATATTTAAAAATTTAAAAATTGTAATCAAAATTATGCAAATAAACATAATAAAATATACACCCGTTAACGCCGTTTAAAGAGCGGACAGAATATAAATGAAAATATCAGTTCATATTATCTACAAATACAAAATGGAGTTTACATGACTAGAGTTAGAAATAAAATAGGAAAACCACGACCACCACCACCACAAAAAGAAGCACCGCCAACTACTACTGTTTTTGAGACCACCATCACTGTCGCAACTGTCATCAGAAGTACTGAATGTAGTTTGAATGACTTGTGGAAAATCATTTTCCTCAATTTGAAGATTAATCGTTGAATTTGTATTTTGAATTTCTCTTGAGATAAAGGTTTCGAGGCTTTGTGAGTTTATCATATTGAATTTCTATTTTGAATTATTGTTTTGAAGTTTAGTGTAGATTTAATCATATATTTATCATGTGTTATAAAAGTAGCTTATTTATAAGTGTTTATATCATAAGTGCTTATTTATAAGCTTGTTTGTTGTTTGCTTTTTGTAATGATTGGAAAATTTTGCAGCAAAATGAATTCTTTTCGATGTGAAGATTTGTTGAGGTTTGTGTAACAGTTTTCATCCATATATACACAACCAACAACATGAAAATAATCAATGAACAACTCATTGAGGCGTTTCATCAAACATTTGGAGAGTAAAATATACATACTTAGTTTATTGTTTTATTTCAATTCTTAAAAACTCACATTGCACTTAAACTTAGTATGAACAATATTCACAGTCAAAACGTGCAAATATTTTGATCACAAACTACCAAAAAAATCAATAATTTCATCAACCTTAAACACTAACATATGACCATTTTTTTATTAAAAAAACTACCATATGAAACTAACAATGTGAATGCAAAGTTATCACGAACACTTAATTACTATATGTTCGATAAGTTGCTTGAGTTTTAAGAAAATAGACAGAGGTTGGTTTGTGGGAGTTTCGAGGGGGTTTGATTGGATTTTGGAACAAATTTGTGTTTAACATTCAATTCCTGCCTTCACGTTGAGAACAAACCTGTGAATGTGAAAATGTGAGATGTGGAAAACAAAAATCATAAGTATTAAAGCAAAATTGTCTGAAAAATACATAATTATTATTAATTTTTCAATGTTGATTTTTCTTATTTCAAGACAATTGATAGTATTAATAAAGATATATTAAAAAAAGATATTAAATGCATCTAAAAATTTATAAATAATCTTATATCTATTGGAAAACAATTTTTTTTAAGTAGTTTTTTAATTAAGGATAAAACACAATTTGGTTTGGTTTATTATACACACGGATTTTGTATTTGAGTTGATTGGTTCTGACATTTTAAGTGTGGGCTAGTGGGGTCCATCTCCTCATTATAATTCAAACGTCTCATAGCTTCAAAGTAACTTGGGTTTTTTTATTTTTTTTTGGCTTAAATGCTCTTTTGGTCCCTTAATTATTTAATTGGTATCGTTTTGGTCTCTTAACTAAAAAAAAGATTGTTTGAGGACTATAAGTTTTTTTTTAGTCTCGTATTGGTCCCTTCTGTTAGGTTTCAGTTAGTTTTAATAAAAAACGTTAAATGTGGACACGTGTCACCTTGTCATTGGCTCTGAGATTTTTTTTTTTATAAAAAAAATTTTAATTTTTTTTTAAATATATATATTTTATTTTTTGTAAAAAATTCCCAGAACCAATGACAAGGTGACACGTGTTAACTTTGGGACACGTGTCACTTTGTGATTGGCTTTGGGATTTTTTTTAAAAAAAATAATATATTTTAAAAAAATAATAATTTTTTTTAGTAAAAAATAAAAAAATAAAAAAAACTCAGAGCTAATGACAAGGTGACACGTGTCCAGGAGTTAACTTTTTTTTAAAACCCTAACGGAAACCTAACAGAAGGGACCAAAACGAGATTATAAAAAAACATTTAAAATCCTCAAACAATCTTTTTTTTAGTTAAGGGACGTAAGCGATACCAATTAAATAGTTAAGGGACCAAAAGAGCATTTAAGCCTTTTTTTTTTTTTTTTTTTTATGTTTTCGTTGTATGTGAGTTTTAGTTAGAAATGAAATGCGTATGAGTATTATTATGTCCGAATATTATTATGCTTAGGTAAAAAAGAAGGAAATAAGTGTGATGAACTTTTGCTGTTAAATTGAGAGTGAAAAGAGTATGATTAATATTTTTATTTGGTAATTAAAAAAGAGTTAAATAAGTTTTTGATCTCTATTAAACTCAACATGAGAGTTTTAAAATCTATTTTGAAACAACTATCTACATGCAAGTATAATACATCCAAATTCACAACTATCTTCTACACATGTTCTAAAAGCATCCACAACCTTCTTAGAGTCTAGAGCAAAATCTACATTATCAAATTGAAGGTATGATGTCCATTCCAAAGTCGTATGAAAAGAAACTCCTTCCCCTATGTCAACATCACAAAGAGGAGAGAACCAATATGTTTTTGCAAGACCAAAGTCCTCTGCATCATCGCAGATGCACATCCCAATTCTCACCTTGTCATAGCTGAAGAAAATGAGGATCACTATTGCACTTGTAACGTCTGAGTGTTGGCTTTTTCCACGGAACTATTTCCTAACTATTTTGATCCAATTGGTTTCTGTTAACGGGTGCTCCACGACTGCCTCAGATAATTTGACCCGGTATCTAATCCTCGAGAAGGTGCATTGCTCGTTCAACCACCTGCATGTTTGTTTCGTTCTTTTGCTGCCAAGGTTTCAAGTTCCTTCTATAACACCCTGTTTTCCCAACTTAAAATTTTTACATATAAATCAGAGTATTTTCAACGTAAACGGAATGTCACACTACTTTTCATAAAATCATAAACTGAATAAATAACTATTTATCCTTCAAATTCAACAACATATCAATTATTACTTCGCAATGGAAATTATTTCAATATTTAAACATCTTTCAATAAATCTGGCACATGGCCTCAACATAATTATCTTTAAGGATTTAATCCAAACACCAACAGGTTCATAATGATACATAAGAAATGATGAATACAACGACACTATTTCCCATCCTGTTACCTATCAGAGCACCTAAGACACATGTGAGGAAAAGTCCACTCACGACAGCAACTAACAGCAACTATTATGGATCACCTGCAAGTTACTCATACGAAGGGCAACATTTTCAAGCAGAAGGGGCGAGATTCACAAACAATAATAATAGGTATATAAATCATCAACTGTATTTAACAACCTAATTAACAATGGATAATTCAACAGTCTTGTTTCATACTTCATCAACATTGACAACACACCTACAAACTCAACCAACAACAACGACAACAACTCAACCAACAACAACTCAACCAACAACAACGACAACAACTCAACCAACAACAACGACTATGCAACGACACAACGACAAATGTGACTATGCACATGCATGTGGTGCCATTTTCAACGTGTTGAATGACTAAGCATTCCAGGGCATAAGCCCCCAACAATTTGAATGATAAACATTCCAGTGCATGAGCCCTCAACAATTTGAATGATAAATGATGATGTTGCATCAACACTAGTTTTTAGTTATGTTTATGTCGTTTTTATGACATATAGAGAGACAACTGCTTGTAAATCATGGTTAAATTAGACCAAAACAGGAACAAGAGCTCAAAGAGAAGAAACTGAGAAAAAGATGAAAAAAATTCCTAAGAGTGAAGCATCGTGCCACGATGGAGCTTGTTCGTGGCACGATAGGTGAACGTGGGACAAGGTTTGAGCGCTGAAAATTTTGTGGCACGAAGCAATATGTAACGTGCCACGATGCTAGGTTTTGTCTGTTGCCACGTAGGATTAGTGGAGCAATCATGCCACGATTGGATCGTATCGTGGCACGATGATGAGCTTTTCTGGAACCCTAAATTCTTTCTATATAAAGCCAGTTGCGGCGAAGAATGGGATATCGATTGTGAAGTGCGATTTTGAGCATAGAAGACACCAGGAGACCGAAGAACAAGCCCTAAATCTCATACCAACTCATAGTTGGTCCGAATTTATGTATGTTCACTCTTATTTATGTTTATAATCGTAAAACCATGAGTAGCTAAACTCTTGGTATGATTGAGCCATGATGAACCTTTGTAATATATGATTTAGTAGTTGATACTCTCTTATTTAATAATATTATTCAGTCTTTATTCAGAATCACTTGTGTTTATTGCTTTCATATAATTGCTTGTATGACTATTAACCCTAGCTTCTTGAATTTATATGAATTGATATTAGGAATTGAATGACTACTAACCCTAGATTTTAATCCTGAATTAGTAATTCTGTTTGATTCAACATAGGAACCTAGAGATAGGAAATTGAGAATCATGACATATGAATTAACGTCCTGACATTGCTTCCGCGGTTATTCAATCGGTTTAAGAGATTAAAAGGTTATAACTTAGGAAAAGGTTTTGATTCAAGAGATTGATCAAAACCAATTTGTTAATTTGTCGTAAAGAATGAATAGTAATTAGTAAATAAGGGAGGTAACTACTCATATAGAACAATAGGGAATTCATCGGCTTAATCATTCTTCTTTAATCATTTTTTCAACACTTTTTACTTACGTTTGTTACACAAAAGTCATCTGCCTAGAGCAATCAAAATAACTTTTACATATCCTAAAATAATAACTTACTTGCTATAATTGGAATTAATACAGTCCTCGTGGAACGATATTTATTACTACTTCGATAGTTATTGGTACACTTGCCAAATATCTATCAATAAACATTCCAGGGCATGAGCCCTCAACAGTTTAAATGACAAGGCATTCCAGGGCATAAGCCATCAACAGTTTGAATGAGCATGAGCCCTCAACAATTTGAATGACAAGGAATTCCAGGGCATAAGCCCTCAACAATTGAATGATTAACATTCCAGGGCATGAGCCCTCAACAGTTTATAAGTATGCAATGGACTCAAATTTGTGTATATCAACATACAACTCAGCAACATCAACGACAACGTAGACAACGACAACAACAACAACTGTGCATAAATAATTATGACTTACTCCACAACTTGGTCAACATCAACAACTTATATGACTCCAATACTTTGGAACAACATCTTACAACTTTGTAACTTAGACCAACACTTGCAACTTAATTAATATTCAACAACAACAGAGGCAACACATAAACAGCTCACAACATAACAACGTTAATGAATAAACAATAACAACTTCAACATCATACATATTCCACATAATGCATAAATAACTATATCACATCACTAACAACATTAATCATCTTAATTTCAGACTCTCTGAACAACATTAATATTATAAACAACTTCGTTTCTACCCCAAGGACCAACTCACAACATAGGTTAAATACTCTTAAACACCTTAATTGAACTAATAGTACTTCTAGTTTTGAGGTTTGGAATTATTCCATAAGTTTTGGATTAACTTAGAAACAGTTAAGCTGAATTTTCATAAGATTTCACTAAGACCTCCTTGGAGTATTTTCATCATATCTCAAACACCAAAAATCATTTTCAAGTCAAACCAAAGCCATTGGAAAGCTAACACAATTATCTACAACTTTCATGTTTACACCAAAGGCCAAATCATAACAGAAACGTGTGAAAAAGACGCAAGAACATAAAACAGGGTATGCTGTCACTGTGCAATTTCGCTAATAGCGAAAAGTTAGCTAATAGCGAAATTGTTACAGAGGGTTTCACCAATAGAAAACTTCTAGCGAGTTTTTCCCCCGCTGTTACGATTTCTGCACATTTTTCACCAAAAAAACCCAAATTTCATCTACCCAAATTTGATAGGAAACTTAACCTATGATTATTCTACAACCTAAACACCAATTATTACCTTAATCCATCATATTGCCTACTCTTTCAACAATCAAATTGCAATTTAAAAACCCTAACTTCTTTTCAAAACTCTAACTTCTTTAACATCTTAATTTCAACAATCAATTCTACAATTAAAACAACCAATTACAACTTCTAAACCTAATTCCTATAACATCAAAACTAACAGCAACTACAAGGTTAAACCCTTTTTCAGAATTATACAACCCATTATTAGAGAAAGCTAGTCCCACCCCTACCTTAGATTGATCGACGAAGGACTCTACCGCTTTGTCTCCTCTGACTCTTCTCTTATCTTGGTTTTCTCCCTTTTTCTCCAAAAACAGGTTTCACGTAATCCTTCTTTTCTAATTCTAACTCTCCCCTTTTATATAAATCCTTAACCTACTTATTTTCTCTTATTTCCAAATCTGCCCTCCAAGTCTCAATATTCTATTCTAATATATATATATATATAATAGGCTTAAATATGTAAAAGGTCCCTGTAATTTAGCGTGTTTTTGGTTTTAGTCCATGTAAGTTTTTTTGTTCTAAAACAACCCTTGTAATTTCGAAACCTTTTGGAAATCGTCCCTGCCGTCAGGTTCCGTTAACAAAAAAGCATTGGTGGATAACGGAGGTACACGTGGCAGTTTCTGGGTTGGCAAAAGTTGCTGACGAAATGTTCATAAGGACGAAAACCAAAAACGCAAATGTTCATAGGGATGAAATTGAAAAAAAAACGTAAATGTCAAAATTTCAAATTTAAAAACAATAAATTATTCTTCTTCTTCATCCCTATTTTTTTCTCTTCTTCATCTCCCTTCCCTGCCAATTTCTTTATCTCCCTAGAAAAAATTCCCCCCTCGTGGCAAGGTCTTCTCGTTCCATTGCTAATACATCATCAATTGAATTGCCTATATGTGGGTGCAACAAAATCATAAGGATGTTCATCTCCAATTTAAATGAAAACCCTAAAAGGAGATATTGGAAATGTCCAACCTTTACGGTGTGTTCGTTGTTATAATACTATGTTTGTTGTATAATTTTAACAAAGTTTAATTTAATTAAAAGCTTAATATGTTTAATTTATTGTTTAGGCTACCTCATTAGTGGGTAATTGAGTCTGTGCAGAGGCAGTATCCTCAATGTTATGTGATTGAGTTTGTGTAGAGGTTTGTACGGAGGCAGTTGCCACATTGTTGTTTGATTGTCACACAACATAAAAGCTATGGAAAACACAATTCTATAATATAGTAATTAAATTTAATAATAAGATAATTTGTAATAAAGCTATATACATAAATAAAACTGCTACAAAAGATGCAGAATCACTTAATTGTTTTAAGTATAGTAATTGGGTGTGTTTGTCAGAACTGAATTCACATTTGGTTGAGATTGAGTAGCCTCAAAAGCTACTGCAAGGGAAGGGAGATTCACAAACTGTTTTAAGTATAGTAATTGGGTGTGTTTGTCAGAACTGAATTCACATTTGGTTGAGATTGAGTAGCCTCAAAAGCTGCTGCAAGGGAAGGGAGATTCACAATTGGAATGAGAAAACAATGCCACGAGGGGATGAGTTTTTTCTAGGGAGATAAAGAAATTGGAAGGGAAGGGAGATGAACAAGAGAAAAAAGAGGGATGAAGAAGAAGAAGATCTTGTTTTTAAATTTAAAATTTTGATATTTACATTTTTTCAATTTCGTCCCTCTGAACATTTGCGTTTTTGGTTTTCGTCCCCATGAACATTTCGTCAGCAACTTTTGCCAACTCAGAAACTGCCACGTGTGTCTCCGTTACCCAGCAATGCTTTTTTGTTGACGGAACCTGACGGCAGGGATGATTTCCAAAAGGTTTCGAAATTACAAGGGTTGTTTTAGAACAAAAAAACTTACAGGGACTAAAACCAAAAACACGCTAAATTACAGGGACCTTTTACATATTTAAGCCTATATAATATAAAATATTTCTATAACATATATATTTCTACACCAAATAAGAAATATATTTCTACACCAGATAGCATATATATTTCTAAATCAAATAACAAATATATTTCTACATCAGATAACATGTATATTTCTACACCAAATAACAAATATACTATACTAATAATTTTTTTTTTTTTTTTATAAAGCTAGAAAAATGCAATAAAAGAATAAAGGAAAAAGTACAATATTGGGGGGACTAAGCCAATACCCAATTAGACAATAGAGAGAGTAAAGCAGAGTACCAACATATAACATAACAAAATATGACTCATCTAATTTCCAAAACAGCCCCCACAACTTAATCTTATTTTATTTTCATATCTTATTCTATTAAATAATAAAATAAACCACTTAATAAATCAACAACACATCACAATAATCATATAAATCACATAAGTCATATAAATAGACTCTAAACTCAATAAAATATTCAAATAATAAAATAAGGCGTTACACCTTCTCTTCCATAAAATCGAAAAAACTGTTGCAAAGAGTTCACTTTGGCTAATAAGTCTCCAAATATGCAGATGCACTTTGAAATAATTGAAAGCTTAAATGTAAGTTAGTATTTTACATAGCTCTATTGAAATAATCAAACTTAGAATCTGATTAACTTTTTATTAGATTAGACTATTAGAGCAGCTGTAACCTTATAATTGGGAATGAGAAGAGTTTGATGTATTGTTATAGAAGATTGTAGTATATATTACCGAGAGTTTTACATTGGATAAGATATGATTTGAAAATATGTTTATAAGTAGAAGGCTCAACCTAAATTTTAAGCATTACTGGCAAAGTCATATTGCATATCATGTTGTGGTTTTAATTATTAATGACTTACGGTCGAAGGATCAACCTTGATCCACTAAAGCCTCTTTACACCCTTAAAGTTCATTAACCATTTAAGTCTCATGTGTTAGAGTTTGGCTATGGATACATTGTACAAGTAATTTGTTGAAAAATTCTTGATACCTTAACGTAAGCATGTAATTCCAACGAAAATTTGTTCTCTTGTTAATTTCTTGCCTTTGAATCTTTAGGAAAAGAAGATAATTTAAAATAAAATTTTATAGAAAGGTTATGATTAAGACTCTTATAAATTATGGCAATATGCTAATTTGATTGAATCCATAACCAGTGGTTATAACTGAGAAAATATTCTTGACAAAGATGTAATGTCAATAAAAAGTGGGGGAAACTTTAAGTAATTTTAAATTCAACAATTAAAAAAAAAATGAATTTTAATATTTTGAACACGCTTAATTTTATTTTTGGACTCAGATCTCTTAAGCAAGATCTCAGGTTCAAGACGTGAATGAAAAAACATGGTTACAAGGAAAGACTCCCCTAAAGGTGTTTGGTCTGGCTCTACAGTATAGATTAGTCATCATAAAAATATGGCTATCATGCACTCCCACAATTTGGTTTCACATTATCACTAGATGAAGAATTATACTTATAAATAGATTTTAAAGTAAATCTTCACCACTTCTAAAATGAGAGATTCATCATTATGTAGAGACTAAATTTAAAAACTCACATATTTATAGGACTATAAAATATTTAACCCTTTTTTTTTAGTTGAACTCTTTCCATTCATTGTTGAGCATTTTTTTTTGTGGAATACCTCCTGTTGTTTTGGTACTGCCTCCTCTTTTTTCCTTCCATTATTGCACTTTAGTGATTTTTTTCAAACTCTTATGATCATCACCCTTC
The DNA here is from genome assembly GCF_003473485.1 of Medicago truncatula. Lineage (NCBI taxonomy): Eukaryota > Viridiplantae > Streptophyta > Magnoliopsida > Fabales > Fabaceae > Medicago > Medicago truncatula. Next base: position 832,612 of record NC_053048.1, on the reverse strand, counting down.
ACTATTCCTCTGTCAAAGTAGTTTAATTCTGAAACTAATGTAATAAAATAGAGATATCCAAGATTCTCTTTTCATTATTCATCCACAATGTCCATCTACCAAAACCCTTCTCATTAGAAATAATTCATAGTAGAGCAACAATAAGGCCACTGATATGAATCATATCACAAAACAAAAGTACACCGCACTTTTCAGCAACTTGTCTAATGGGAAGGTTTCTAAGGCAATCTCTAAGTAGCAGAAAGTTTCTTCCAACTGGAAGTATAGTAGGACGCCATGCTTTCTGAAGGTTTTAAAGCAGATAAAGATTGTTTTGCAAAAGTTGTAACTGCTCTTTGTGCCGATGGTAGAATGGATGAAGCAGTTAGTGCGTATTTGTGATATTGTTATGAAGCATCCTCATAGTGATGTTCACCTTGATAATCAAATCCCTATTATGATAATGACTGAGGCATGCCATTGTTTTAACCTTTTCTAGAAGTCTGAGAACTGAGGCATGCCTTCCACTGTCTGCTAAATGAAGGAAACATATAATGTTTTGTAAAAACGGAGGAGGAAGCAGTCCAATAGCGTTTACTTTGTCAGTGTTTATGTCATAAGATGAATTTATTTGCAAATTAGCAAATACATCCACAATTTTAAAATAGTCGATATGTTGATTTCAACCGTTAGAAGTTATAACTTGACAAGTCAACCAATCATGTTACATTGCATGTCGATGCCACGTCAATGTTACCTCAGTAAAGACAGATTTGTCTATGAAATTTAGGTGGACTTATTGACAATTCAACTAGTTTCTGGTGTGTGTGTGTGTGTTTTTTTTTGTGTGTATTAAAGTTGATGTGTATATATGTGTATGGCAGTGTCATGGATTTAAAACTTCCATTGTGGTCTTTTTTAACAAAACAAAAACTAACTCACATTAATAATCAAAATCACAATACGAACAGTAATATGATTACAAATTTGAAAGGTGTTTAATGAACGTAGAAATTACGATTAAAGTGTGAACAACTTACACAAAGATTTTATTTAGTAAATTTATATATCAGAGTTGAAATAAAGAAGATGAAGTGGAATTTTGTCTAGTCGTTAAACTCTTTTGGTTAGCAGCAGATCCTCTTTTTCATTTCATGCGAAGAACACCTCCAACACAAGATCTTGATCAAATCCCATATCTAAAACCTGCCAAAATGTCACAGTCAGCTATCTTGATCATATATAATTAGATACAACATATACCACTTTTCTTACAAAAGAAGGAACCGAAGAAAATAACTGAGAACAAGTGGAAATTGTTGCTCTCGCTAATGATTAAGCAACCCTATTCACTTGTATCTTTACAAAAAACAACATTGTTATGTTGATTACGAAACAAAGAAGACTGGTACAAGTAGCTGCAACAACATATACAGCTGCTATTTGTTTCATTCAGACAGAATATTCTATGTAGCTATCATTATATTATTGTGTAAGAGGACACCAACAGAGATAAAATGTATGCAAGACAAAGACAACAAATAGACTGACCAAGTAAATGTCTTATAAAGCCAAAAAATATCTTCAAACATTATCCTTTGTATTAATAATCCTAAATAAATTTGTTATGTTGGAAATAAACACACATACACTCTCAAAACAAAACCTGTAAGCTTCACTTTAAGAAAAGGGAAATTTCCAGAAACGTACCTCGTCGCTACTGAGTTAAAAAGATGACAGTTGGGACTCCAGGGGATGGAGGATTTTGATTTAGAGAAGACGATGATCCAGCTTTAGCCACAGAATCAGCATCTGCTGCAGATAAAATTTCAACATCTTGCACTACCAGTTCTTTTGAACTTATCTGTCTCTTGATGAAGTCCTTGTTTTCCCGAAGAACCTCAATTTCACCAAATGGCAATCTCAAATCCAGGGCTTGTTCCCCGAGTGCAATCGCTTCATCCTTCTTAAACTTCAAGAAAGGATTACATATCTTTTGAATTTGTTTAAAATCGAAAGATTGACCTACAGAACTCTGTCGTATGGCCTCCAATATTTCTGAGTGTGGAGCAAAAGTTCGGGTATCTCTGTTGAATTTGTTCTGGAGAATACTTAGGCACACGGCTTTCCAACCATCAAACTGTTCATTTACAAATATCAAGCATGTTATCTTGTTTTCTTTCAATGCTGTAGCAAGAGCACCTTGTTTGTTTGCTTTCTTTGAGCCTGGAATTTTCTTCTCAAGTAACTTTCTTATCGAATCAATAGAGTCCTGCAAATATTTATTGGCGCTCTTCAGTGTAAGATCGGGAGCATCAGCGGTTGGCCAACCTGCTTTCACCACAAAACCCTCCTTCTTCAAAATCTCTCTCCAAATAAACTCTGCATAATGTGGACAGATAGGTGCTAGAAGACGTGTCTGCACATCCATAAAATGCCACACCAATTCCTGATTGTAATCTTTTACATTATCCTGATTATTCTCCTTATATGTCAACCTATACTCATCCCTTGCAGCCTGAAGACCGTAAAAGCCACTAACAAGGGCTTCTCGAAACATGAAGTTGGTGTAATTTTGCTCAGTTGTTTTGATAGCAATGTTTATCTCATTGGCAAACACGCGATCAGCATAAGTAGACGGGGCACCAGTTCTCATAGAAGATTTTGCATCCTGAATTTTTTCATACCAGGCAATCTGTTGGGTGAGATCGAGAATTGCCTTATTTGCTTTCTCGAAAACAAAATTTGCATCATCAACGCCATCACCAGCATCCGCCAAAGCGAAACGTGTAGCATCAGCAGAAAACTCTTCAATTGCCTGACGAAGAGTCCTGAAATTTCCAGTGGACTTGGACATTTTTTCCTTATTGAGCAGTAAGAAACCATTGCACCTAAACCCACGAGGCCAGTGACGCTTGGACCAAATTGCAGTGTGGTTGTAAATGCAGAAAGTAAGATGGTTCTGAAGGAGATCCTTACCAGAAACTCGAAGATCAAAAGGATACCAATACTCAAACTCCAGCTTCATTCTTTCTAAAACGGTTGATGAAATATCCGTGGACTTAGGAAAAGGACCACCGCAAAAAATATAATCCCAGACATCATCAGTCAGCTGTTGAGGTTTGATAGCAGATTCATTAGTTCCATACATGTCGCCATTCTGCAAATGGTGTGCAACAGTGTAATAAGCCATGTAAATGGTGGAATCAGATAAGGACTCAACTAGGAACTGTTCATCCCATGGTATTCGTGTCCCAAGACCAAATGATCGTGAGCAAGCCCACTGGTTCAACCAACTTAAAGTATGGTCGAATCCATTTTGTGTCTCATCCGAATACAGGTTCATGCTAGACAAGCAATCTTCAGCTAATTTCTTCCATTCTGATTCCCCATATGTTATATACCACTGATCTGTCAAAGCAACAACACATTCATCACCAGATCTTGACATCACCGGCCTCTCGGGTTCACTGTACACAATAGCTTGACCTGGAAATGAGAAATAAATAATTCTAGTAATGAAAATTAAAGTAACGGAGGCTAGAAGAACGATGAATAATACCGGCACATAAGTAAAAGCAAAAGTTATACTATATAGTGTTTATATTTACATGCAAAAAAGTAGTTTAATCTGCACACTGGATAGTATATGAAAGTTTATCACACTCATAGTCATCGAATCATATTTCACAGTTTCACCATCTTACCACAACATCACTTTATTTCTTAACACAAATTATGCATTCTTTAAATAACAAAAAAGGAGCTATTATAGTTAGCAACAGACTTACAAAATAAAAATAACAATCTCATGCAAAAAACATATAGAATGATATTCCTATGTATCTTGAACATCTGCCACAGCAGTAACATTTTTACAAAATTGAACAATATTTGATTAGGCAAAGCCACTACAAAATATAAGCTTTATAAAATAAAAAGTTGTCACTTCAATTTGTAGTTCTATATAGGAACCTAGGAAGAATAGTATTTACAAGCAAGTGTTGAACGATTTGTACGTCAATTATGTGTTGATTCTTTACCCTCATGAAAGGGTGTCTTCCTATAATTCCTTATAGATTGAATAGCAAAAATTGGTCTCAGATAAAAAAACTATGCAGGATTCAAATCCTAGGTCAAATTATCATATCGAAGAGTATGACTTGCTCCTCGAAGTTAGTGAATTCTTTGAAACTTGCATTATATTGGTAATTTTTAAAGGAAAGCACACTAAAACATTTACAAAAAGGCATGTAAAGTCGAAGACTCACCTGTTTCCAAAAGCTTTCTCCTAATCAATGGCTTAGCTTCTTGAACTTTCCTCCCTTTAAATTCTCCAACAATGATTATTCCTTGGGAGAATCCTTTCAAGTATGTTATATCCTTCGCGTCTGCAAGCTTAACTCTCTCATTCGGACTTTCGATTTTCATTTGCAAACAAACTGTCTCTGCACACTTATTTCCAAACTCTGGAACTTCAATAATAGGCACAATATCAAACGGCATCACCCATTCATCCTTTACACCGTACTTGGCCCTAAATTCTGGTTTCTTCTTCAAATGCTTCAAGGCCATGTAATCATCCGGAGCATCACTAGGCACGCTGGTCACCACCCCAGTACCTTTATTCATCAAAATAGACAGCATAGGAAGTACAAATATAACCTCAGTTAACGCAAGCGGAGACCTAAGTAGAAGGCCGATCAAATCATGACCTGTGAGCTCAAGCAAGCAAGTGGGTTCCTGAGGTACTCTTGAGTGGTTCTGGTAAGCAAGGTTAAGTGCTGCTCTATGTGTAAGAACAAAGACCTCAGTTTCAGTGATTTCAAATGCTCCATATTTTCCATCAGGCAAAACCCATGCATTTGTTTGACCATACATAGTCTCGGGTCTCAACGTCGCAGCAGCAAGAAAAACCTTCTTTCCTTCAAGAGCCTTAAATTTATCAGGAAAAGGCGATACCAACTCCATCTTGATAATCATATACTCTTGAGGCTGAACACCTTCACCACTAGCCCTATCATGATCAGCACACGGTTGTCCATCCAAAGGCGAAAAAATTGTATACCTAACATCTTTAACAACCTTCCCCAATGACTTCAATTTCCTCATTTGCCACCTAACGAAAGAATCAAAATAAGGGTTCATATCGGTCGTAATAAACGACCTTCTCCAATCACAACCTAAACCAAATGCCTTAAGATCCTCTACAGCCAAAGGTGGAAAATAAGTAAGCCACTTATAAGGATCCTGAAACTTTGAAATCTCTTCATCTGATATACCAACACTCCTCAAAATCTCCCACTGATAAGCCTGTCCGCTTGATTTTGCAGCAGCCTTAGACTTCTTCCCTTTGTACTTGTTATTAACCGAAGGTTTGGCATTGGAATCATCGTCGGAAGCACCCTCGGCACCCATGGCATTGTCTTCTTGTACCCCCGGGAACACGGGTGGGTTTCCGAATTGTTGAATTTCTCTAGCGAGTTTATCAGCAGAAGTTTTCATCGGCATGCCGGTACAATGAAAGGCAAATGGCAGAAGCACATTGGCGCCTCTCAATCGGTAAAAAGCTGCTGCGAATTCCAACTTGGAAAGAGAAAATGCATGGCCTAAATGAAGGTAACCATTCGTGTAAGGAAAAGGGAAATTGCCGAAGAATTTTTCACCCGGTTTTGGAGGGTTTTCACCAGGTTCTGATTTGAAAACATCTTCCTCTTCCCACCATTTTTTAACCTTTGATTCTATCTCACGAAGACGGTCTCGACGATCGAAACACTTCTTACTTACATTACTAGATGCCGTCGCCATATCTAATAACACAAACAAACAATTCAAAGTGAAACTTAAATAAGAGTAAAGACTGAACTTGGTCTCTCACAATTTTCTGACAACCCAATTTAGTCCTCAAAATTGTAATGAATTGAAAATTTTCAATCATACTACATAAGCTATTGTTTAATTTATTTCAAAATGTCATTTTAGCACAAGAAGATACTAACAAGGATAAGACATGAAATCCATCAAAAGTTCGAAATATAAAACAAATTATACACCTATAGAGTTTTTGATAAAGGCAACAAAGTGGAAATGTAGAAATTCAAGTCATAGTGATGAATACAACTACAGATGAAAATCCAAGTAGATGAGATTATATAGATTCAGAGGCTTAGATATTTTTTGTTTAAATATGCCTTAAGGTTTTGTAGATTCTCTCTAGCATCATAGAATGGAGATTATTAAGATTTGAATTCATCATGCATCATATACCATATCATTGTCTTAATGTCAGAATCATATACATTTATATAAAAAGGAGTTTGAAAATTAAATTTAAATGTAAAAGCAATTGCAGAGATAAAAGTTTCATATTCTAACTTCAAGTTAAAATCAATTCTACAAACAAAAGCAGTTCTACTTGAACACATCTAAACAAGTTAAAATCATGTTTTCCTCCACTAGAACTTATCCTATTCGAGTTACTGTTAGATGCGCCGCAATAGGAGCTATATGAAAACCCTGGACATGGAATATTTTCATTTTCAATAAACAACATTTCAAACTAATAAAAAAAACCTGTTCGTGTGTCCAAAACTGAACTAGAATTCAAGTTTCATGTTGACGAGTTGACCTTGAATAATCTAGAGTAAAACAAAACAAATCTAAATTTTCACTTTAAATGAGTATAATATCCTATGAAGTAGATAGACATTGAACATGGCACTTACATGTCAACGTCAATGCTTTCTTTCCTTAAACCTTTTAATCACAATTCTTACCGTCATTACTAGATAGATACTAGATGTTGCCATAGTTGATAGCACAACCAATGATTCAATTTGAAACTTAAATAAAAGTAAAATAAAACATGGAAATTGAAGATGAAGTTGGTAGGGTGACAGAGTTACCAGTGCTTAAGAATATTCCGATGTAACCGTAGTCGTCGTCGTCGTCGTCACCGTAGAAGGTTGCAGAGAGGGGGGGACTAGGATTCTAAGTAGAAGTGAGAAGAAGTTTATATATTATTGTAATAACAAGGAACCGTGCTGACCAAGGAACGTGGGGTGCAAGGAATTAAACAGTCAAATTACTTATATTTACTGGTGTTGTGACTGTGTTATTATTTTGACTGCAGCCATTGGATCAAAGCAATGCTTCAGATTCACTTTACTCCAAGATGAAGAAACTGAAGATTAAATTAAATTTTATTTAAGGATATTTTTTCGTTTTATGGTGTAACCAGAAATACATAGGGTGTAATTAGAAAAATTCAAAAATACTCTCAAATAAGAACGTCATTTCTATATTTTCAGACATAATTTTCTCTTTCACTTCATCAATCCAACAATACACATGTCTCGAAATCTCTTCATTTGATATATACCAACACTCTCTCTCACTAATAAGCCTGCCAATTCGATTTTGCGGCAGCCTTACACTTTTTCCCTTCTTATTTATTATTAAGCTAATGGTTTGCGTTGGAATCATCGACGACAGCACCCTCAGTGCCAACAACATTTTCTTCTTGTGCGCAGGGGAACACAGGAGGGTTGTCGAACTGTTGAATTTCTCTAACGAGTTTATCGACAGAGGCTTTGATAGACATATCGTGCAATGAAAGGCAGACAATGGAAGCACATTGGCGCCTCTAAATCGGTGATAGCCGCAATGAATTCCAACTTGGACAGAGAAGATACATGGCCTAAATGAAGGTAAACCATTCGTGTAAGGAAAAGGAAAGTTGCCAAAAAACAATTCACCTAGTTTTGGAGGGTTTTAACCGCGTTATGATATGAAATCATCTTCCTCTTCCCACCAATTTTGAATATTTGATTTCTATCCCACGAAGACAGTTTCATGATCAAAAGACTTCTTACTTTTATTACTAGACTAGACTAGACTAGACTAGATGTCATCTTCATATTTGATAACACAAACCAACAATTCAATATAAAATTTGAATAAAAGAGTAAACATAGTTAACATGCATTTTTTAATTATTTTTTTAGGCACGTTTAAAACATTATAAAAAGTTCTTCCAAAAGAAATTAACTTAGAATTTGTAAATTAATCCCATGAACACCAAAAAAAACTATTTAACACCAAAAGATGCCACTCATATAATTGTGAGGTTTCGAATTCGAACCCAGACGAATGTGTTTAGTCCAACGATATCAAAATTTGTTAGTTGAGTTAGACCTTATAAACATAAAAAATAAAAATAAAAAGTTTCTAAATGCATATATTTTTAGCAATATAGTAAATACGCAAGAGTAATTAATATTGAGAAAAGAATAAGCAATGTAACATTAAACGTTGAAAATGACCAATAAATAACCAGAAAAAATTCTGAAAAACTAACACTAAAAAAGGAAAAAGAAGAAAAAAAAAATCAATGGGCTTTTTACCCTCAACAATAAGCACAAATCTATTACTTAACTAGCTTGACCATGTTCGAGCTACCTACAAACTCAAAGATGGATTGTTCAATATCCTTCAAATTGCTCACATTTTAAAAAGAATGTTTATTGAAAGATACGAAACGATTGATTGAATAATTTAAAATTAATTGAACAATCATCAAACTCAAATACCATGATTGATTAGCGATAATATTTAGGTGATTTCAATATGTTAAGTGATGTTTAAAAGATAACTCCAAGGATAAGGGTATAAAGTATACACCTCAAGATTTTTAAGAACGTTATGAACTCCTTAAAAACTAAGTAAAAACATCAAACTAAAATCATTATTCATTCAAGACAGCAGCCAAAGCAAAATTGCAAAAGAGATCACAAACAAAACAAAAATGTAACCACCATCAAGTATGAAGTTTCCCACTCTCAATCAAATTGATCATGGTTGTTTCCTTTTCCCTAAAATTTCATCATTATATTTTTTTCATTTCACATCAAAAGACATTGATGTTGATATGTAATAGTATAAAGCAAACAAGATTTTATTGAAAAGAATCAAATAATTCATTCACTTTCACCTTCACTCTTGCATACAAACAAATAGTTAGTCATCGATTTGATGCACTAAGTCATACTTAGCTGCGATAAATATTTGATTACAGCACATTTTTTACAAAGTTGAAGTAGTAAGAAGATTTGAAATCAGAGCTAGGCATGTGTTTCTTGCCTTATTCTTCATTATCAAGTTCCTCTAAATCTGAGTGCATCCAAAAAAGTGGTTACCTACCAAATAGACAAGCATTGCGTCAAAAAAAAAAAAAATGAAATAGACAAGCAATAATACCTCACACATACTATTGTCTATATTATATTAGTCTTGAATATTGTGAGCAAAAGTAAAAACTAGTTTTAAATGAAATTTGAAATTATTAGTTTTTAGGTAATGTGATTATCTATGTTCCAAATTATAAGTCTTATTTAAACAAAATTTATGTCCCTAAATGTATACTTCTATGTAAACTATTAGGTGCATATTTTTTTTTTTCCTTTTCAAACACGTCCAAGTGTCTGTTTGTCATCTCTTCTTATTGAGTTAATGCGTATAAATTATAAACGGTGGTTTTTTTTTTTTTTGAAATTTTGATTAAAAATAATTTGATTTTGATTAAAATTATATGTATTTATAATAGATAGTTTATACTTTTATATTGTAACAAACTAAACTTATTTTTTCAATGAAAATAGCATTTTGATTTTTTCAAAAAACAAAATAGCATTCTAATAGGAAAATTTGCTTTAAGGGTATAATCCAAAGGGGAAAAAGTCAAATCAAAAAGTCTACTTTCTATATATATATATATATATATATATATATATATATATATATATATATAGATTAGTAGTTTATCTTGGAAAGATGAAAACTTTCAAAATAATTCTTTAAAAGTAGATGCATGCATATAAATATGTGAAAAGTCGATAGATACTTTTCTTTTGGTTACTCGTGTTAAAGACAATAGATACTTAAGGATGGAGAAAATATTTGAAATTTTTCTTAAATTTATTTTTGACAAAATATTTTATAAAATTATTTTTTTTAATTTTTTTTTTAACTTTATCATTCAAACAGTGAAATTTACCTTTATTTTATTTTTTTTGATAAAAACACTTCACCTCAAAAAAAAAAAAAAAAACTCTTGTGCTAGCCAAAAATATACTAAATAAGAAAGAAACACACTCATGCTATGTTTAGGACTTAAGATTTGTCATCATGATTAATGAACTTTATTGTTGACATGATTCATAAACTTTTCTATATTTGGACAATGGTATACTTAGTATAGATTGCAAATATTTCACTTCACCATGCACTAAGCAATAAATTATAAGTGAACATATCTTATAATGGTGATTACCCCGCGCTAATGGCAGTTATCAAAGCACCAACATATTAATATACTCAATCATGAAGCCCCCCAGTATCAGCAATGATCTGACAAAAATTATTTAATAGTAGTAATTTTGTATTAATACTTAATCAATGGAGTCAATAACCTATTAAAAAAATTATTTTTCTTGTATATGTTTTTTTCCCTCATTCGACGACTTTATTTTTAATGATTAATATATGGACGACAATACTTAGACTTTGTTCCTCTCAAGAAACACTTGTTTGGACGGAAATATTGAAAAGCAAGTCCCATTAAAAATCAATTTATAAGAAATAGGAATAGGATTTTCTAAAAAAAAAAAAAAAGAGAGGCTAAGGTGAAACAAAAATACACAGAAACAATACAAAGAACAAGAGCAAAACTCACTAGTTTGGATGACGCTCACATATGGAAAAGGTATAAAAATTTGTGTGGTATTCATCACTTTTGAGGATTTTAGATTCCATTTGACAATGCTAATAAGCTTATTTAAATACTATAAGAGTCCAATGCTCAGGTTTTGGAAAAAGAAGAAAGTTGCTTTTCTCACATTCATGGTTTCTAGAAACACATGGAAATGACAAAAACCACCTCAGCTAACTACCGCTGGCTTATAATTAGAAAATCGACAGTAGTTAACTACCGCCGAGTTTTTTGGTAATTTCCATGTATTTTTACGAAACAATTGATGTGAAAGCAACAAATGTCTTAAAAGATTGGAAACTAGCTCAGTGGGTAGGACATGTAACACAAGTATGCCCAAAGCCCACTTATGATCGGTCAAAATCGAAGGTGCTAGATGTTAAAGTTGGTAACAATCAGCACCTAGAAGGTATATATGTAATATAGATGTGTCATTCTATTTCTCTTTTACTAAGGTAGGGATTGGTATGTGCATTTAGGACAATGATGATTGTTTTGTGCTTGCAAAAACTACATTGGTTTCCCTACTTTGCTTGGTGGAGGCGGGGGAAGCCTTGGGCTTGTATACCGTCTTAACCTGGATGGTTGACCTTCAGCTAGACGATATGGATTTTGTTCTTAATTCTAAGAACGTTGTAGATTATTTTAATACATATAGTAGCGACATCACCAAATTTGGTGGTATCATACTATTTTTTATAACTCTCATATCGAATTTAGCATGAATTAAATCCATGTGGTCACTCACGCATTAACGAATGTAACCCTATGTTCCCACCTTTTATAAGATTGTTTCCCTACAGAAAACTATTTAATGAAAACTATCTGTCAATAAATAAATCATAAAATTTTAATATTTTAATACAAATATAAGTGATCTGTTACTTGATTATTTTCCATGTCCCATGGGCCTACAGCCACCACTTGAACAGTGCTAACACTTGATGATTGATCAGTCTATTAAGGTTTTATGGAAGTCAAGTCAAGCAAAAGATATTCGTGCAACGGAAGCAAGTATTGCATATTGTCAATCATATTGATATGGTTTATAGATTTCAATGAATATTTTATGAGCAATGTTATTTAAACAATCTAACAAGCAACAACTATTTAACAAACCAGTAAAAAAATATAAGATTTATAACTAATGACGTGACTATAAAAGAGACAAAGAAGTTATTAAAAAATAAAATAGTATTTATACGGTATAAATATATGGTGTTGGATAATCAAAAAATTGTTAAAATAACATTTCTCGTATTTTATATTGATATAAACACAAAGGCTCTTTACTTTGACAATGATACTCAACAACTAATAAAATGGAGGAAAATAAATTGAAAGATGGGTGATTTGTATAGACTTAATTAGACACCGTTATGAAGGTAGTGTTCACAATTAATCGAATCTAATAATTGAAGGCTGCGTTTACACCAAAAGAATCATATGAATTGATTAGTAAACTATATATCCTTGATGAAAGGAATGCTTACATAAAATAACTCCATTTGAAATATATTTTTCCCCAATAAATTAGGACAAGCAAACGTGCGTACGTGTAAACGAAATGGTTCGTTGTTGATACGTAAATCATGTGCTTACAGATTTAGGAAATATTCTTGTAAAACACCTAAAAAAAATGTTGATATCTAGTTACGTCATCCCAGCTAAAGTGAAAATATGCATGCAAGTATTGATTTATGATAAGCTTATTTTAGTATTCTGAGATGGTTAGAAATTCACCATTTTTAAGGTGAATAAGTAGGGTGTTTGAGATTCAAACTCCGACTTTTACATATGATATGCGATGTTCCTACCAAATGAGCTAAGTTCACGAAAACATTCATCATAAGTTTGACAAAATACGGTGATTTATTATGATTTTGCAAAAAATTGTTTTAAAAGCTTCAATAAAATTATGGTGTCATTTAGAGTTGTTAAAACTTTTTTTTTTTTAACAAGCCAAAATGAAATTATATAACCACAACAATAGCAGTTCCAAAGCACAATGTGTGCCTAAGAGACCACTAAAAATATACAAGTTAAGTCAATGTCGGAAAATGAAAAACAAGAAGTAGTTAGTCAATGCCCAAACAAGCTAAAGGGCTCGACCACCACTCGTGTATCCATGCATGTGTTTAGGAGTCCTCCATCTTCTTCAACATTCAAATCACTCATGTATCCATGCATGTGTTTCTTTGTTGGTGGAGATTTTTTGTTTAAAAGAGCATATTCTTAACATTTGTTTTCAACATGTACTTAGAGAATGTAAATGTTGTATGGATTTTCTAATCAAGTTTGGACGCTCTTCAAGACTAAATATGACCTTTTGACAGACTCTCCCACCATAATTGAAGACGGTGTTGATTATTGATGCCTCGAACTAAACCATGTGCCTAGTGTGTTTTTTTTATTTATTTTCATTCTAAAAAACCTATAGATTAGCAGACTCCATATCAACTAAATCTATAATCAATCGTTTAATATTAATTAGACGTACCTAAATAGCTTATTTTTATAAGCAAATGTATTAATATAGAGTATAAAGAGAGATACTCAAACCTAGAGTCTTTGATAACGAAACTAAAGAATAACATAAGGGATTGCATTGCTAATGCGAAAAACTTTATATTTCTCCTTCGACCAACCCCAAGATGTAATTTTGAGATGTTCAACAATGGTCGTCATGAGAGTTAAATAGTTCAACTAACTTGAGGTGAAAGTTAATAAGTTAAATAAATGTCTTGATTTCAAATTTCAGACAAAAGAGAAGAAAAAAAAATCTAACAATTAGTTACTAAAATTTATCATTAAAAATAAATAAAAAATTGTCCTCAATTTCCATGCGACCAAATAGACCTTACCACGGAGAGCCAAGATATCGTACATTTATTCTTTTCCTCCAAACTAGTTACAAACCCGTGCTTCGCACGGGTTGAATAACGTATTTTTTTAAAAATTTAGTTCTGAAGGAGAAATCTTATAAATTATAAAAAATTGGTGTTCTTTATAAACGTGAAAATTAAAGCTGCGTAAACCAAAATTTTGTAACCCAGAGCCTAAAGCACTACATAAAAAATAACATAACAACTATTGTAATCTCTTATTCCTTAAAGTTAACTTGAACGCAAAATTTTGCCTTAGATTTAACCTAACTTCTTTACTTAATTTTACTGTATTAACCCAATTTAATTTAATCAAAATGTTAACGTTAATTGTTAGGGAAATCAAAATAAACAAATTGCTTCTAATTTTTCTCCTTAATTTTACTAAACAAATTATATTAACCCTAGATTTAATTTATGCAAAATGTCATCTCTTATCTCTTATATTTATAAACGTTAACCCGTGACGCAATATTAACCGTAGATTTAACCTAATTTTTTCGTGTGACTTTACTATATTAACCCTAGATTTAATTTATGCAAGATGTCATCTTTTATTTTTAAATGTTAACCCGTGACGCAATATTAACCCTAAATTTAACCTAATTTTTTTGTGTGACTCTATATTAACCCTAGATTTAATTTATGCAAAATGTTATCTCTTATTTCTAAATGTTAATCCGTGACGTAATATTAACCCTAGATTTAACCTATTTTTTCGTGTGACTTTACTATATTAACCCTAGATTTAATTTATGCAAAAATGTTATCTCTAATTTTAACCTAATTTTTCCTTCCACACTTTTGCATTTAATGTTTATCTAAGGTAAAATAAAATGATGTTCCCAATTATATGCTGTTTTTTTTGGAATCAATGAAAACTTAATTTAAGTTGGATTTGAACAATATAGAACTAAACTATAATTTCACTCTTAACCAAATCAGCTTGTGATTATTTGTTAGTCTTCTACGAAATTACTCTAACTAATTGAAATTTCTCTCCCAAAGCTATCATAATCTTTGTTTTCTTTGACAAAATCTTATTATGTTTTCTTTCTACAATTTTGAAGAAAAGACATCTACACCTTTTTTGAAGAAAAGACATCTACAATTTTACTTTTATTAAAATCAAAATTTTATAAAAATAATCATACGCATTATGCAACGCCAAAAAAATTATACGCAGTAATGTAACAAAAAACCAGACACACATAAAGTATTACTCTAAACACTAATGTGTGTTTAGAGTAATGTGTGTCTTACCAAAAAAAAAAAAAAAACACTAATGTGTGTGTGTGTGTATTTGTGAGGTTGAAGAAAGAGAATAAAAATATTTAATATCATTAAATGACAAAATGAATAAAAATATTTGTGACGTTGTGATGATTAAACGATATTGAAATTAAATATATAAATGATAAAAACATAATAAAATTCCTTTGAAAAAAAGGTAATAAAATTAAATGGGACCTCTTTTAAAAAAAATTAAATGCAACAATTAAAAAAAAATTAAATGGAAGAAAAAAACATATTGAAATATAATATTAAAAAATAAAAGAAAAGGTTTCCAACGTGAATTGAAAGAAATACTTGTGAAATAAATTGTCGAGAAGTATTTTTTTGAAGTAGCATTCAACAACTTTTGGCCAAAGCTCATTCCATCAATTTTATGCATTAAAAAAAGTACATTTTTTAGTAAGTACTTAATTGATATTGTATTTGGCCTATCTTCTCCTTAAAAATGTAGAGAAGTTGAAAAAATACCGGGTCAAATGGTATCTCATTCGCCCACAACGGCAATGTAGAAGCAACTGAATTTGGGAGAAAAAATTGAAAAATAGTTAAAAATAAAAAATTGTAAAATAGTTAAAAGTTTTTAAAAATATAAAAATTAGAAAATAGTTAAAAAAATTGGTGAGGTAGCACTCAACCAAGCAACACTAAAAAAATTATATGCATTAACGTAACAAAAAACCAAACAGATGGACATAAAATATTACTCTAAACGTTAATGTGTGTGTGTGTATATTCGCAAGATTGAAGAAAGGAAATAACAATATTTAGAATCATTAAATGACAGCATGAATAAAAATATTTGTGAGGTTGTGATGATTAAACGATATTGAAATTAAATATATAAGTGATAAAGATAATAAAATTTCTTTGAAAAAAAGATAAAATTAAATGGAACCTCCTTAAAAAATTAAATGGAACGGTTGAAAAAAATAAAGTTACATGGAAAAAAAAAATTGAAATATAATATTAAAAAATAAAGAAAAGATTAACAGCGTGAATTGAAAAGAGGTGTTTGTGAAATAAACTATCGAGAAGTAGTTTTTTAAAGTAACATTCAACAGCTTCTAGTCAAAGATCATTCCATTCAATTTTATGCGTTTAAAAATGTTCTTTTTTTAGTAAGTACTTAATTGATATTGTGTTTGGTCTAACTTCTCCTTAAAAATGTAGAGAAGTTTGAAAAAAGTCAGATCAAACGATACCTTAATCTCCCACAACAGCAATGTAGAAGCAACTGAATTTGAGAGAAAAAAAATTGAAAAATAGTTAAAAATATAAAATTGAAAAATAATTAAAAGTTATTAAAAATTTAAAAATAATTAAAAAAAAATTGGTTAGGATATTTGTGAGGTTGTGATGATTAAACGATATTGAAATTAAATATATGTGCGTTAAAAAGATAATACAATTTTTTTGAAAAAAGGATAAAATTAAATGGAACCTCTTTAATAAATGAAATGGAACGGTTGAAAAAATAAAGTTAAATGGAAGAAAAAAAACATATTGAAATATAATATTAAAAAATAAAGAAAAGGTTCCCAGCGTTAGTTGAAAAGAGGTGTTTGTGAAATAAATTGTCAAGAAGTAGTTTTTTAAAGTAACATTCAAGAGCTTCTGGTCAAAGCTCATTTCATTCAATTTTATGCGTTCAAAAAATATTCTTTTTTTAGTAAGTACTTAATTGATATTGTGTTTGACCTAACTTCTCCTTAAAAATATAGAGAAGTTTGAAAAAAGTCGGGTCAAACGATACCTTAGTCTCCCACAACGGCAATGTAGAAGCAACTGAATTTGGGAGAAAAAAATTTAAAAATAGTTAAAAATATAAAAATTTATTAAAAATAAAAAAATTGGTTAGGGGCAAAAATGGAAATTCATAAGCCAACATTAAAAAAAAAAAAAAACTCAACAATTTTGTAATTTACCAAATTGCCCCTTATAGGGGCAAAATGGTAAATTCAAAGGACATTAACTTTTATATTAGTATATAGATTGAAAGGAAATGTGATACTCCTTATCTATGAAGTGCCCCCTACAAACCCAAACATCCACTACTAGAAAAAGCAAAATTAGCGAGGGAAATCAATGACGAAAAAAATAAAATTCCTTTGTCGCAAAGTTTAGTGACAGAATTAGAGAAGGATTTTACATTTTCCCTCACTAAATTTCTCTCACTAATTTTTGTTTTTTTAGTAGTGATCCGAGTACTGAAACCCACACACTATAGGTAAAGAACATTGAAAGTATAAGTGGTCTATATGTTCTCAATTTAATTCCTACAGAGACTCCATCATGAGAAGAATCAATCATACCTATATAAAACAATGTATAAAAAATTTCTAAGCGCTCCCTCAAAATCTTGAATGGAACTGATATGACCATAGTTGTTGAAAGACGATAGCCGTTTCTAAGGCAGGGCAAAAAGGGCAAATATACTGGGCTCTAAAAAAATAAGTTTAAAATTGGGGCCCCTAAAATTAAATAAAACCTTACACAAATGTTAAGGTTATTTTTTCTCATAAGAATATGTCGAATGTTGATGCAAATGATCATTTTTCTGAATTGAATGTGTTTCAAATGATTTTGCTAAATGTATTGATGTTAGAATTTAGAATTCTTGAGTTTGTCAAAGCTACAGATTTTTATGCAAATGTTTCAATTCCATATCGAATTCTCTTAACTATGTCGATGACTATTGCATATGTAGAAGAAAAAAAAGTCAAGGTTAAACTTATTGAAAAACTACTTGAGTTCAACAAAATCACTAGAAAGATTGAGAGATATGATAGAACATATTGATGTAGACACGGTTATTAGTGATTTTGCATCTAAAAATGCTCGTAACTTGATGTAGACACAGTTATTAGTGATTTTGCATCTAAAAATGCTTGTAACACTTATATTGTATGAATATTTGGATGATAAATAAAAAATTCAATGTTTTTTCTATGAAATCTGATGTTTTTACTAGCTTATTTTTTATTTTTAAAGTGATAAAAACTATCATCTTCAAGCAAATTAATTTTACACTTTAAAAAATTAAAATGTTTATATACTTCTTAGTGAAAATCCAAATTATAGGTTTATAGGTCATCAAAATCTTAGAAACGGACATATGAAATACTTGCAATAACTCAAAAATTCACATCATCTCCACATTCTACTAATAATTAAAAAATGGTATTATATATTTTTTTAATTGTTACTAGTAGTAAGAAAGAGTGTTTTTTTAACAATTAAATTTTATTTTTGAAAGTGTACTGGTGCAGACCCTGGTGAATTCGTACGAGTAATTTGTTTTCTTCCAAAAACAAATCATAAAATTTACTTTGCAGACCCTGGTGCAATTATTAAGTGTCGTACAATAGGACAATAAGTATAACAGGAAAGAATGAACCTTTTATGTACCGATCCAAGGAATCTCTTTGGTCCCCATCTCGAAAGCTTGACTACATGAAAGTTTTTTTACATGAAACTTGTGTGAGTAATAAGAGTATAGTTCAGATTCAGACCACTTACTATAATAAACATGAAATAAATGTTACAAACACTCACTATCTAGCACTCTCTTTAACTACATCGTAGAGGAGGCGTTTGGATATGATTGAGCGTTTGTGTGTTTATAAAGTAGTTTCATATATTTTTCTAATACTTAGTTTTTATTGGGTTGAGATAATACTTTTTTTTTGGTAGAAGGTTTGAGATACGTCATTGATATATTATTTGTTAGATTTTAACTTTTTTTATAATATATTCTTCAAAAAAAAGCTTTTTTATAATAGGCTTAAGTGCAGTTTTGTCCCCCCTATTTTGACTAAATCGAAATTTTACCCCCCTATTTTAAAATTCCGAGTTTTAAAATAGGGGGTAAAATTTCGATTGAGTCAAAATAGGGGGGCAAAACTGCACTTAAGCCTTTATAATATCTAATCTATTATTTTCCTATTGGTGAATGAAGAAAACTAATATTAATATTCGTAATTTTTATATGCGGTGGTCGAGCCCGTTTTTTTGTTTAAGCATCGGCTAATTTGTTGTAATTTTGTCTCTATTATGACCTGCTGGACTCTATACTTTTGAGAATCTTTTTGGCACACCATGTGTTATTAAGGGCGCTCTTTCTTAATAATATATCTCATTTTTGTTTGTTAAAAAAAAAATATCTAATCGATTATTTACTATTTCATAGTAGTAAATTTCTAAGATAATGATCGTTATTCCTTAAAAAGATAACTGAACATTGTTTTTCCTTAATATTAATATTTATTTAATTTATTATATGTTATATTGTAAAACGTGTTATTTTACTATTGTGATATAATATAAGCAGTGATAAAAACAAGCAAAAATTATTCAAAAATTGATTATTTACTATTTCATAGTAGTAAATTTCTAAGATAATGGATCGTTATTCCTATAAAAGAGATAACTGAACATTGTTTTTCCTTAATATTAATATTTATTTAATTTATTATATGTTATATTGTAAAACGTGTTATTTTACGATAGTAATATAATATAAGCATTGATAAAAACAAATACAATTCAATTGGATTAAATGTAAACCGAACCAATTTAAATCATATTTAATTCATATCAGGTTGGTCTTTTATAGCCAACCCATTCAAACTAAATCAAACTTTGTTCAGGAGAACTCGAGTTTGATTTTTAGGTGAAACAATTTTAGGTCAGGTTATCATTATATCTCGGTTGAATTCCAAATTATCAGGGTTTTTTTGCTTGAAAACCAAATGGTTAACACAAAAAAAGTAAAATCAAACTTCTTATCCGGGCGAAAGCCCTCTCTGTCGTAAAAAAAAATAAAAATAAAAAATCAAACTTCGTGTGTTTTAACTTAATTAAATCGAATAGTCTCAAAACCAATTTAAACGGCTGAGCCAATACCCATGCTTGAACATTGTATCTTGACCATGTAGCACTTAGGTGACATAATTTTTGACAACATTATTTTCATCTCTCTTTTAATCAATCATTTTATCTCATCTAAATAATTTATTTTAATCTTTCATCTAATATTCTTTCTCATCTAAAATGCATTAATAACCAATGTCATGCAAAACCTATGGTCACCAAAGTGAAATCCATCTTGACCAGCCATTATACACTAACGAACATTAATCATCCATTCATCATGCTTATTTCTCAAATAAGCAAAATAGCCAAATGTCATATTCCTCCACTTACCTCGCGCCCCCAAGGGAGGCTAACACTAGGAACAATAGTAAGCCTAATCTCAATGAATAGTGAACCAAATCTTTTAACATGACCTAGCCATGTACATGTATATACACACCATATACTGTACTGAAAACGAAATTAAATTGCACCTATAGCATATTAAATGATGTTATATATATAATAATAAATATGTTGCCCTACCGATTTTGTGTGTAGTTGAACAACATTAGAAATATATTCAGTTCACATATCTCGTTCATCTCTACATGTTGAAAACTTCGTGTAAAACTAATTAATACGTGGGGATCACATATAGCATATGTTATGTTCCAAGTTATAAAAATTATATGTACAAATTAAGAAATCCTTCCAAAACTATTTATAAGTTAAATATGGAAACTCCATTAATATACATATTACGTACATATATACATAGCCTAGTACCATATTTTTAGGCTTCACTTACAATTAGTCTTTTGCTAATTCTCTAGCTTTTCACAACTACATAGACCAAACTCTCCTTCATGAGTTTCAATGCCGATGTTTACCTATGACTGGATTCAAAACCAAACCTCTGATTAAGCTGAAAGAGATCTGTTTCATCTCATCTTAGCGACTCTAACTCTAGATTAATTACTAATTAGAAGTTATACAAATTACAACAATAAAAGAACAAGGCCAAAAAGTAGTTCATCACTCCAAGAACATAGTATGTCCGTTGAAACTGAACTAAGAAAATCGTGGTAGTTACCACCTCCAGCTGCAAAAACTTGTGATATTGATGATTTCAATAGAAACATCCTTGCCTTCTCCAACAAAAAGTTGACTCCACCACCATCACTTTGACTATGAATCACTTCTTCAATCTTTTTTTTAGGGCATCTAAGAAGACCAATATAAGTATCCAAATCATGAACACAAGAAGGGTTTTGCATATTGAAGAAATCAAGCATAAGTTCAACACCAACATGTGCATAACAAGAACAACTCCAAGGAAACTCATATCTCCCACCCATCAAAACCCTAAAATTTTCATTGAATACAACACCCGGTAGTTTTGTTATAGGATCATTAACATTTGATATTCTCAACACTTTCACACCTAACTCTTCACATCTTTTTTTAAACTCTAAGTTACCAACCCTTGGTCCTCCAAATGAAAATACTGTAACACTAGCATCATTTTTGTCATTTTTTTTGTTTAAACCTAGCTCTGAAATATCATAAGCAAGTAAAATAGCTAAAGCACTTCCCATGCTATGACCAGCTAAAGATATACTAACATTCTTCTCACCTTTATGTTTCTTCATCAACCTTGAAACCTCTGAAAGAAGTTGCTCTCTACAACTTTGAAGTCCAAATTTTGAAGAACTTTCATCAGAAGTATACAAAGAAAGAAAGCCGGATTCGACTTTCACATTTGGAAGTTGATTATTTGGATCAAGTGAAGCTGGTGTTAAAGAACTCATGAGATTTGAAATCCATTCTTGATTTGTAACTGTTCCACGGAAAGTTACAACTATGTCTCTTCGACCGAGTTTTTTGTAAGAATCATCAGATGAAACTGCTACGTAACCAATCCACCGGCCAGAAGAATTGTTTTCCATGATGTTTGGTGGTGTTGCATAGATATATTTTGTGACTTCATAGCCACAATTTTCCATTCCAACTTCTTTCAACATATTCTTTTTGCCATATTTACAATTCAAGTATCTTTTTGAGTTTGTATCAAGATCAAAGGCTTTGTAAGAAGATGTAACAAACTCTCCATATCGAATTATCTCTTCGCGAAGAATAGGGTGTAAAGGGTTTAAAAGATTTTCCCAGTTGTTGCACCCTTGAATCTCTCTCCAAATATTTGCTAAATGTTTTGTAGTAGTTATAGTAGTAGAAGAAGTGGAAATTTTGTGTGTGATTTTTTGTGTGTGTTTAGGAGTAATGGAGGTGCTAATAGTATTAGTGTATATGTTGTTATTGTTGTTGGTGGTGGTGGGAAGGATGATTTCTAGTAAAGCTGAATTTGATGCTACAATTGATGACTTCAAAGAAGGAGACAAGTGATTGTTATTTGGTAATGAAACTTGACCAAAAGGATGAGTTTTTGGGTGAAAGTTTTGTGGGAATGTAATGTGAATCATGCTAGTTTTGTTTGGTAAGTGTGTGATAGAAGAAGCCATAAGGAAAGAATATTAAAGAGAGAGAGTTTTCATTAATGAAAAACAAGAAACATGGTGGAATCTTATATGAATGTAAAAAGGTGTAGAAAGAAAAGTGAGGGTGGGGTCCATATTTCTAAAAGGGCATGTTAGGCGAGGATTTGACTGAGAATTTCATGAGAGAGTTTTTTTTTCTTTTCTATTTTTTGTGATTTTTTTTATTTTATTTTTTTCGTATATGTGGTCGGTTGGGAATTATGTTAAGAGGAGAGTCCTTATTTTTTTGGTTGCGGCTGTGTGAGTGTATGACAAATGAGAGAGAAGAAAATAATATACTAATCATTAACATGATCAAGTGGACCCTATTATTAATTTTTTTTCTTTTCATGGAGGTTGACTTCAAATCTATATGCTAAAGGAACAGTACTATTTTTATTCTCTAGCCATGGATGAACAAATTAGGGAAACATTTCTCTCTATTAATAATATGAGCAAAGATTTTTATACGAGGGAAAGTGAAATATGAAACTTTCTGTTTTTAGGATAAATAAGAGGTGAGGTGAGTTTTGATTAGGGTTTATTTTTTTAATTCTTTTTATTTGTGTGCCCTATATTCACTTTAGTTGTTGGGTGGCGCAATTAGTTTTTGATTTGAGTTAAGAGTTGAAAGAGTTGAAGGAGTTTGATTCAAATCTTGACGAACGTATACGATAAAAATCTTTATTTTAATATAGATAAATCTACATCGATGAACTTGATCGATGGACACACAAATGTGAATTCTTTTCTTTCAACTTACAAGTTAGAGATTGAAAATTTAACTATTTATTTAAGATGTTTGAATCTTTTAACACTCGAATGAAATCTATTAGCTAGAAAATCTATTACTTGTATATTAATTCAGAGTTAAGATAAGAATATGAATAATGGCAGCTGTGAATATATTCGTATTTCATACTTAATTTCACTTTCTTAGGATTTGATTCTTTTATTATGATCATGATCTTATTATTTGCTTCTACATATCCAAGTTTAAGGATTACACGTTGACGTTGTACCTTATGTCAATACCTAGTTCTGGTACCTTTTCATTATTTGATAATTTTATAGTTAGCGTGATAATCATTTATATTTAATTTTTCAATAAAACAAAAACAGACATCACTGCGTATAGTATTTTTTTCTTTTTCTTGTATATAATGGTTCCTTAAGAAACATTCTACTATAAACATATCTATCATATTCAACCAACAAAAAATAAGTATGGCCACTTAAGCTTTAGGTAAATATAAAATGCAATTTAGTCCAATGGTTGGTTCAAGTATATGGCACTCAAATGCTCTAAGTGATTAGAGGTTCGATCATTAACTCTCGTGTATGAAATAATGCTTTTTTTTTTTTTTTTTAAGGAAAAATTCTTTTATTTTTCTTGTAAATAGACGGGATGATAATAATCACTTGAAAAATCATATAAGTGAGAGATTTCACTCAAATAATTTTAATATTTATCAGTTGAGCTATGATCTGTAAACTTTTACGAAAGAATTTTATAAGAAACAAATGAATATGTGATAATATGATATTTATGATTTTGGTTGACAATACATCAAAAAGTAGATATTTATTATTTGTTATTGTAAAAAAAAAAAAATTAAAGGTGTAGGTTTATAAACCTTCTAACTTGCAGCGTTTTAAATCTCTCTTATAATGTACTATCAATTAAAAAATATCTTCAGTTAATAGTTGTACTATTAAAAAAATACTTTCATCATTTACAATGGTCGTAAAATATGTAATTTGTTTTTTAAAAGTATGTTCCCTAACTTTTTAGTCAAACTTCACAATTTCAATTTTATTTCTAATGCTTATTACAACTTAAATTTTATGTTTATATATTATAGTATATTTTAGTGTTTCATCCAAACTTTTTTCTAACTCCACCATTGATGGCGGCTCAACCTGATTTTGTCAGTTCCCATCAATATAACGCATCTACTTAGAAACAACAACATAATTACCAAATATTACATTTTCTTTGAGCATAACAATTATTTCTTTAACTTAGAAACAACAACATAATTACCAAATATTACATTTTCTTTGAGCATATCAATTATTTCATTAATTTGGTCCAGATGTTTCGCATCATGTTGCAGAGCGTCAGAAGCACAATAGATTGATTGATGTTCCATGGCCATAGTAAAGAAAGACACCACATTTATGATGAGTCAATAATTAGTGTTCTTAAGTGGTTATTTGAGTTTATTTTATTTAGATTTTATGTGTTTTTATTTACTTTTTAGAACTATTTTACTTCAATTACTTGTTATTTAATTTCATGAACAAATATATGAAAGATTGAGTCTTGGAGCAAAAGAAAGGGGATTTGGAGCTGATTGAGGCCTAAAATATAAATGTCTTGTGCAAAAATATCAGGCACAGCCGTGCCTAACAATGGCGTGGTCTTGCCTCCAAAGATCAAAGAAGAGCCAAGTGCCATAGAGCTTGGCACGGCCGTGCACGACTATTTCTCCCCTATAGATGCTTTTGCCAGACAAGCTGGCACGGCCCGTGCCTGTGGTGGCACGTGTAACATCCCAGACGACTTTAAGCATTGTAGACTGACCTACAAACCAACATGAGTCTTTTCAGCGTGTTTTTGTTCTCACTCGCATGTTTACCGCGAAACTTCCCGGCAGGTCACCCATCCAAAGACTACTCCAAGTCAAGCACGCTTAACTGTGGAGTTCTTATGGAATGGGCTACCAAAAAGAATATGCATCTTGTTGATATAGGTAGTACCAACAATTCTTATAAGCCTTCCTTCAGCCATGTACTCCCATACCTACACGACCTCAGGATCCCTCTCATTCTGATGTGATTCAGTTCCTCTAGAAGCTGTCGGGAGCAGCTCATTGTCGTGCTTTGTGCATCGGCGACCACTCCCCGTCCTCGTCAGCCTTAGGTGTTACAGCACGGCCGTGCCAAGGTTCCAACTGTTTTCTTTTGTTGTTTTTCTAACCTAAAGCCCATGGGTTGCTTGTGGAACATTCTAGTGATTAATTTCTTAGGGCTTAAGTTAGTTTTAGGCTATAAAAGGAGCAGCTAGCAGACTTGTAATCTCATCTTTTGTTCTTGAAAATTCTAAGTGACAATTATTTCTTTGAATAAAAGTTCTTCTTTATTTTCTTGTTATTTACTTTTATGTTCTTCTTCTTCTTCTTCTTCTCTATGTCTGCAATGAACATGAGTGAGTAGACAACTTTGTCTTGGAATTGTTGGATGAGTCTAATGACCTAATCCCTATCAAACCAAACCTAGAACCCTAATCTTATGTAAATCTATTTTCTAATCTATTTCATCGTTTTTCTAATGAAATAACAAGTATTAATCTAAGGACTGAAAGGTGAAGTTTAATAGTTGTTATTTCATCATCACAAATATCAAGCGAAGGATCGAAAGATGAAGTTTGATACTGGAACAAGTGAAATTAGACAAGGATTGTGAAACATGAGAATTGTCTAGCAAACCTTGAGACCCTAAAGTTTCGTTCTTCAATAGCAATCAACCATGAGAATAGACGTGGTTGCTATTGAAATACATTCATTGAGACCGAAAGAAGATATGAAAAGTCAAAGAGAAACTTGTCTTTAGAAAATAGATCTAACGTAAGATTTAGGTTTAGGGTTTGGTTTGTGAAAGATTTGTCACCAAGATGAACCAATAATTCCAGGGCGTTATTATTATTATTATTATTATTTTCAATCAAACAAAAATCCAACTTTTTACCTTTGAAATTTTCATCTAATGATTGTCTAATTATGAGTTTGTCTAATCTAGACCTTCTTTTCATTGTGCTAAAACGTGTATCAACGATATTTTATATAAATATTTTCTGTCAAAAAAAAAAAATGTAGATATTTGTGACTTTCAAATGTAACAAACTCAACAAATATTTATCTTTTTCAATAACAACAACAATAAAACAAATATAACCAAAAAAGTTTACCTTTTTTAATAACATCAACAATATAACATTATTATACAAAAATTTATTTAAAGGTATACTTGAAATAAAAAAAACCAACCTAAAATCTCCCCAATTCCTCTATCATGTTTATATATAGTTTAGATTAGATAGATCATAGCAAAATTCTTGATATAAAATTAAAGCAAAAGTCTTGGTCATTTTTAAGTACTAAATTGAGCGGTTCTTGTGTATTAGTTTCATATAATATATCAATCTCCTAGTCTGTATACCAGCTGTTGTAGAGGTTGCATGCTCGTTTACTTATCAGAAAAAAATAATAACAATAGGCTGCTTGTTTCTCTTTACAATGACTTGTGTATTAATGAATATGAGTTGGAGAACTTCTCATATTAATTTCTAAATTTATTTTATAGAAAACGCTATGTTTATTAATTAGTTTTTTTTATGGAATGTTTATTCATTTGTTAGAAACTGTCTTTCTTTCGGAATAAGCAAAATCATTAAAAAGAAAGTATAAATTAGGTACTAGGCTGTTTTGTAATTGGATTAGGGGGCTGCCCTGGTTCCTTAGTTATGTTTTACTACTGTAATGATCATCTCCATTTCTAAAAAGAAATTGAGGTGTCTATTATTATATTTTTAAAGTAAATAAAAGGTGTTGGTCGCAAAAATAAATAAATAACAGGTGTAAATGCACATATTTTTAAAACTAGTGACATTACTGAACATTTATACATCAAAACTATAATAATAGAGATATCTTTTTATTAAAAATTGAAGAGAATCTCTACTTGTTTGACACACTCGTTTCATGAGCATCTTTTGAGAGTAAATGAGAACTAAATATTTATGTTTTTGTTTTGAGAAATATTATTTGTACAACTATTTTTTGATAACTTTTGAACAATTTTATCTCTTATATTCACGTTATGTTTTTACTCTTTTGTTTTTCAAGTTTACTCATATAATTTTTACGTTTTAGATAGTAACATATTTACAAAATCTACTTACAACTACTTATATCACATCAAGTTTATATTTGGGGGTGTCTCTAGGTTTGTTAGATAACCAAAATAGGAGTAGTAGTTGGAAATCAAAACGTGAAAAAGACTTGGTTGAATGATTGAATCTAGAGGTCAAATATAGGTTTGCTACTACAGTGTTGCAAAAGATGGCCGGTGATCCTTCATGTTAAATTTGATGAAATTGAAAGGGAGAATTAGGGAGTGCGTTCATTGTAGGTTATATCTTTCTTCTTTATTTTTTTCTATTCCCATAAATTTAGTTTAGTTGGTAAGGACAATGCATAATATACGCAATGTTCGGGGTAACACCAAAAAAAATATCTTTTTCTTTCTTTCTTTTGTTTATGAATTGCGTTAAATTTGTACAAGTATATAATGGACAAATATATTCTTCGAATATATTCCTTATGGCAAGAATGGAGAAAAATTAACTGTAGGTTTTTTTTTGTCTCGAGTCATCAAGAATATGTTTTCCATAAATTAAAAAGACACGTAGAGTTCAAAGGATCATGGACAACAATATCACATCTCTTAACTCTATAGATGTTGTGTTTACGAGAATTAATTTTATTATCTAAAAAAAACTTGTGGCACAATTTATTGTCTACTTATCTTCTATTCATATCTAATTAATCACCGATATATAAAAAATAACATTAACTTGAGGTTATTATTTGTTTTCCAACACATCTAAGGGATAGTTCACTCTCATGGAAATATCATTCTCATTCTCTAAGGAGTATATCATGTTAAAAATCACTAAAATGTTTTCATTTGACACTCAACTTTGTTATGGTTGGTGCCTTTTTCCTATCTTATTTGTAGGTGAGCTTTACTCGTCTTTAGACTAGCTTTAGAGTAGGTAAGGTGCGATTTCAAATTATAGAGAATATATGGTACAAAATGAAATATCAAGATTGCAAAGAAAGGAAGCGCCGACAATTTATTTAGAGACCCTCAAAGTATTATGAAATTATTTTGCAAAGTGGTAGGGGTTGTTGTTTGACGCATGCTTAGTGTTGGTGGTAGTCAACACATAAAAGAGATCGTGATTGAAGATTGAAGGAATAATGGGAATCGGGAAGCATAAAATTTTGAAACGGACAATCAACTTTCAACACGCTATGCTACTCTTACTATCTCTCTCATTTATCATAACATTCATCTCTTATTTTCACATATATTAATAAAGGCTCGAGACACTCTTTAAACATTCTAAAATAAGTAATTATTTATTAAAAAGTTAAATATTTCGATTTTAAATGCATTGATTACACATATTTTTATAAGGATAATGTTAACTTGTGCCCTTAGAACACATGATGTTAAGAAATCCAAAAAAGAAATATTCCCTTAAATTTTGTGCATTCAATTCATTAAAACATTAAAGATTAAATTTAATGTACGCATTCCAATACATTGTTTATACATTTAGCTTCTAAACTTGTGCCTTGAGGGCACAAGTTAACATTTGCCTTTTTATAAATACTTGTTACTTATGGTTCTTAAGAAGGGTTTCGGAGGCACTAGTTAATATTTTCCATTAATATAATATTATGGGTATGCTAAAAACACAAAAAATCTTGAAAATAATTAATGATGGTGAGACTCATTTAATGATAGGAATCACCACATATTTTTTGTGTTTATCTCTTACATAATGACAATCGTCATTTATTTTTATAAATAGAGAGGATCTCAACTCGCTAATGAGTGTCTTAGGGCACTTGTTAAAGATTTAAAAAATGATAAATTTTACCTAAAAAAAGTTATTTTTTGTTGTTTCAATATCTTGAATTCGCAAATTTCAAGAAAAAAATTACTTTAAACTTCTAAGCAAATGTCTCAAGAGCAATTGTTAGCATTTTCCTAATATTATATGTATATTATACTCTCTACAGCTTTTAATATAGAATGTGTTGAGTCACGTAAATGCAACTCATATAATAGTTGCAGGTAAAATATTTGGAAAAAAAAAATACGCATTGATCGTTATTATTTTTGGTCTTATATATAAGAAAAATTGAGTCAATAAAAGTTGATATTATTAGTCTAAAATTTGTTTAAATACATTCAATTTTGCTTATTCAACTTTTTCTTATATATAATATTATATACTTGAGAAGTATTTGTTAAACACTTTTATAAGTGAGAGGACCCAAGAACCTAATGACTTAAGGTTTTAAGTTAAATTGCGATTTTTAACTTACTTGTATGGTTGCTCTTTGCAGAGTATGGATGATCCTTGAACCACTCATGACTCAATAGTGGTGTCATAATTGATGGTTGAACCAGCTCCTTGTGTTGAACATCTTCATAACAAGGTGCTTAGGGGACGTGTCCATTTAGTATCACTAATGGCCGTTCAAGGAGATATAAATGAAAAATGCTTCTCTTTGAGGGAGAGCGTACTCATATAAAGAATGGACAAACTCACGTATTCAGGAGAGATTGTTCTCACATTAGTAGCTTTACATTGAAAACAACAATTTATAAACTTTTTACTAGTTGATTTGACCACTTTTTATTATTTTCCAACACAAAATTTCTATTTTTTTTCTTTATCCAATGCCCAAAGGGCAATGGTTAGCATTTCCATTCTTTTATTGGAGACAAGGATTTATTTAAGGGAGAAAATTCAAATATTTTGCTTATATAGAAGAAAAAATGTGTGCTATAGTCACAACTTTTCCAGTCAGCCTGAATGACGGGGCTCTATCAATTATTGCCATTTGGCACTTTCCCACTCTCTCTTGCAATATATAAATGCTTTCTGATAGTAACTTCATACTCCTATAGTGATATTAGTGTTGCTCCTCATTGGACGGAATCGATATATTATTCACAACCCAAAAATGAAAACCTATCAATTGTCGGATTATTAATGACTAAAGATATGGTGTGGTAGTATGTGACACTCCACCTCCCAAGTTCATATGTGGCAATCCTAGTACCATTCATTTTTGCTATTTCAAAGTGGTCCTTGATTTACCTTTCCCTCTCCACACATCCAAAAGTTTTAAGTATGGAAGCAATAATTATACCTTCTCCAACCCATTTGGGTCTCCAACCCACTGATTGACTTGAGATTTTGGAGTGTGCTCCTCTCAAGGTCTCAAGTTCGATTTCTTATATTTTCAATTTCAGTGGATACGTCCATAACTCTGGTTTAGAATGTGGCCCCTGTAAGTGGACGGTGGGATTGATCCCCTCAGATTAGTCGGTCCTTAGATCGGACACCGAATTTTAAAAATAATAATAATAAATTATACCTTCTCCTTTAAATATAATATCACATATTGAGTTTTGGGTATTAAATTTATTTACATTTGATATTATTTTTACAAAATTACCTTTTAGAGAGAATTATATATGTTTCTCTTAATATATGTTAAGGGTCGTTTTAAAAATTTTGGAGGTTTTGTTCTAATTTTGAAAATTAGATCCTTATATATGTTAAGGGTCGTTTTAAAAATTTTGGAGGTTTTCTTCTAATTTTGAAAATTAGATCCTTATAAGAAGTGTTGATAATTCAAAAAGCAAATCATCTCTCATTTAAATTGTAAATAACATACACAAATAATGGTAAATAACATTCAAAAAGCAAGTCATCTCTTATTTAAATTGTAAATAACATAATAGGAATCTTTATTAGTAACGTGAGATTAAAGAAATGAAAGTAATGACAATGAACATGGTCGATCTTTGTTTATGAAGTTCGACTAATGGTGCTTACCTCTGCAATAGAGAACACTTACAGTTCCATTTTATTTCTGTGATGAATTAGAATTTACAGTGTTATAACCAATATATATAGTATTACGATTCAGTTTACAATAATACCCCTAAAACGTACTATTAAGGCTATCGCCCCGCACCCCCAATTGAACCAAACAACAATTGAATCTAACACACGTTTAGGTCAAACACAAGGACGGAGGAAGCTTCACAACGTTAGCCCAACTCCATCTCCACCACTTGATAAAGAACCAACTATTAAAAACATTCTCAATGAAATATCAAAATAAATCTTAGGATATTATTTTCTCAATTTGCAGAACCCAAAATCTCATAGTCGGAACTAATTCATTTGCTTTGTTACTAAAAAAAGTTAGAATAATTAACCACGATATAACTAGGCATGACAATGGGATGAGGTGGAGACGGAATTTACCTTCTTTGTCATTGATTCTCATATACTTATCAATTATTTTATCAATACCCAACGGAAATGAGAAATTGAATCTCCTCCCCGTCTCTGACGGGTTAGGGTATCTATGTTCCATCCTCATACCCACGTTGAATCATTTTTTGTTAATAGTTTTGTTTTCCTGCTCTGAAGACAAAGTTGTAATGCATTATCCAACAATATGCTCACTTTAGAATTTCCGTGATCTAATGATTTGGTCACTCATTTAAATATCAATGACAACTTTTATAGCATTGCAATTATCAAACATTTGGGGACGTGTTTGGGTATGAATTCAGGGTGGGAACGAATATCTATGTTATTCGTCCAGTACCCGTGTTTTGGAATCGGGAAAAACTCAAACTTATATCCAAATTTAATCAAGGCAGAGAAATTCCGTCAAATCGGCTTAGGTTTAGACAGGTACATGCAGGGTTCGGGTTTCGATGTATGTCTATGTATAATGGGAGAACATTCTAAAGAAGAATACAATTATGAAACTTATTCATCACTTTCGTTCATTTTAGAATGGCTATACATGCATGCATGAAACTTTTTTGGTCTTCGATTTCAAACACAATTTTGCAATCATATAAACTTGTCAAAAGTAAGTATCAAAAAGTAGCTAAAATTTTGGTCTAGTCAAATTCTTTCTTTTCTGTTGGTACTCAATTAGTAATTTTTAAATTTGTGTATTGTCTCTTTCTAAATTCTTTGTTTATGACTAAATAATATTAGAAACAAAGTTGGGATGTCCTCAAACCATAATGAAACTTCTGCACTTTTAGTTTTGCTAAATATTTCGTGCATTTCTCAGATTCAAGATCCTAAATATGTGCAATATTCATTATTATTTTTATATAGTAAAATTTGTGCAATATTCATTATCGTACTTCCTAGAAGTACCATATAAATATTAAATACGCTTTGGTTAAAAAAAATAATATTTCTCATGCTTAGCTAAGCACTGGAATATTAGGAATCTTTGACGGGAAACATATTTGGGCTCAATATCTTACTTTATCTTATATTTCCAGCTATTCCAACAATATCCAATTAAAACAACATATTGTTATACTTCAAATGCTTTCAAAACTGATTCAACAAATAAAAGTATATAAATATAGTTGCCACATTGATGTCTTTATTCAAGTTGTTATTGACTACTAAAATTTCCTAAGAAAAAGTACGTAGAATTTATTCAAATTTCCCTTTGATAAATACATTATACATTCAAGTTCATTCCATTCAACATTTCAAGACATTATATGGTCTAGTCAAGCTGTCTCACTACTCACTTTAACTGAATCTAAGTTTTATTCAACATTTTGAAAATCATGCAGCTGCCAATTAATTTTTAATTTGGCCACGAATGGATTTATTTTAATATTCTAGTTATATAGATAATAGATATACCTATCTAGCAATAATAATGATATTGCTAACAAAAGTATTTTGAAATTGGTTATGTTCAATGGGTTCAATACCAACTTGTGAGTATATATGCCGCCCACGATGCATGAAAAGTTTCTTACTTTAAACTCTAAGCAATTTAGTGACATTTATGAATGCTGTGTGTGTGAGTGTGTGCAATTTAGTCAATTACTACATGGTGTTACTAACTTTTTCTTTTTAGGGAAAATTACTATATGGTGTTACTAGTTACTATATTTTTCTTAGAGCAGCTACTATGTTTTAGTTAACAAGTTTTTTTATTTTATTTTAGTACAATGATAAAAGAAATTAAAATAATATTAATCCATGTAAATTATCCAAATTCATTGTCATGAATGTAATTCCTTAAGGATATATATATTTCGTATTTCCTTTTTGCAATGAAGGAGTGATATTTTGTATTATTTTCTACAAATAACTTATAAAAATGATTACAAAAGGCCGATCACCTTTCAAGACTAGAGAATCCTTTCAAAGAAAAAGAAGACTAGAGAAAGCAGCCCAATAGAATTATCGTTAGAAGATTACTAGTTATTCTATCTATTTCGTTTTATTCTGTATTTTAAATTTTAAAAGCAAAAACTTATTTAAAAGTGAGTACAAAGGGTATGGTGACATTAGAGTTGTCAAATGGACTGACTCGCTCATGTCCAAGGGGTCTGACTACATATATGGATCAAACACGTCCGACTCATTTGGTATTGGGTTACACACTAATGAGTCCGGCTTGACGCATGTATTCTAATGGATCGACCATGCCCTTTTTTTGTGCATTCAATCATTTAATTTTTTTGTTCATCATCTTCTTCTTGACAAAAACCCTAACACCCTCTCTCTCTCTCTCTCTAACTCTCTCTCTCTCTCTCTCTCTCCAACTCTCTCCTCCCTCCCTCCCTGTATTTGCATCATCACCATCTAATATGGGTTTGAATGTTCTAAACAACAACTACAACATTATGGCTCGCTTCACCACCTTCTTTTTTTTCGTCGGTACCAATGTGAACCCTAGAATCGTGACCTAGCAGCGTCGAAGATCTGTGTTGTGTTGTCTATTTCGAAATCTCATCTCATCCTTCTCTTAGTTCTCTGTGCATTTTCTAGGTTTTATGTGAGGCTTGATCATATGCTAGTTGGATTACTATTATTTTGGGCTTCTCTGGTTATATGATTTTGCAATTTGTCTTTTTGGGTATGAATAGTAACAATACGATATGTGTTCCATTTTTTGCAAGCTTCTGATCTATGTGAATTTGGGCCACATTGATCTAGTTTCATCGTTGTTGTTCTTGGGTTTCAAATCAAGCTCTGATTAGCGTTTATGGGTTGCTTGAAATCTTTATCGTGAATTATCACTTCTAGGTTTTCGATGACCTTACTTCTGGGTGGTGACCTCGCTTCTTGACTCTCCGAATCTTTCAATTTAAATGTTATACATACAAGATTCGAGTTTTGTTTGTTGGGTTTGCTTGGTTCTATTTGGAATTTGAGTTTGTTATGTTGATTTGGAAGAAGAAGAAAACATTCATGTTGATGGGTTGGAAGAATAAAGAATTAGGCTGGCGAAGATTCTAAATTTTGTTGATGTTGTTAGATGGGAATTAGGGTGTTGATGACTAAATTTGGCAAGTGCGCTAAATTGTTTCAAGTAGTAAAGGGATAAGTAAAATCGTTTCCACAGAGATAGTCATTTCAACTAGGCAACTAGCTAAACTTATTAAAACAATAAATTAAAAGAAAATAAAACTTTGGGGAGTTACAAGTTTGATTTAATTACGCAAAGCAGATAAGTTTGATTACATAATTTTGCGGTGGTTAGGATTCTTTGAATCTCGTCTATTTCCTTGTTGAATTAAAGACAAATAATTTTTTGATACAAAATAAAGATTCTATTTAAGTGATCAGTTTGTGGAATTTTTGCGTCCCTCCAGTTTCGAAGTTGCATCTGCTAGTCATAATAAGGTTATACGCGCTATACGGATATAGGGTTGTCAGTGCGGTCTAACTCACTTAGAGGTAATGGAAACATAAAAGAAAATGTAACATCCCAATTTGAGTATTAAGAATTTAAAAACTTTTTCATCTCAAATAGAATTTTACTCTAAAATTTTAACTTAAGATTTCAAATAAATGACTTTGAATAACTTTCTTTAGAAGTAACATTTACAAAATATTTATAGAAATGGTATTCCAAATTGACATTTAAAGGCTCCACCTTCGTCTATGAATCTTAGAAGTACACCACATAGGGCTTAATTACTCATGGTAACTAAAAACAATTACAAAATAAATAAAACATACTACAAGGACAAAGTTTATACTCCTCCCTTAATGTGCCTACGGCCCTGACTTCCTCTTGAACCGCTTCGTTCTGACGTATAATTTATAATTTTTTCTATGTTAACATGTGTCCAAGACACAGGTTAACATTTTCTTAAAAAAATAATCCCAACAATAAAAAATATACATTATGAGAGTTTTAATCTAACGAAAATAAGAGAAGATGAGATGATAGCTAGCATGCACTTTGAAATTAGGCTTAATTGGATTTTTGGTCCCCTAAGTAATTATCAGTTTTCATTTTGGTCCCATAATTCGTAAAATCAACATTTCGGTCCCTTTTATTTTGCTTCGTTTGTCAAAAAGGTCCCTAACCGTTAACTTTAACCTCAAATGTCTATGGTGGACCATCTTAAGAGTGGTCCACCATAGATCCTATTAATTTTGTTAATTTAAACCGTTTGATCTTTTTTAATAAAAGATAACTGTTAGATCATGCATGTTTATTGTATCTTACAATGAATCAACAACAACTAACTTCATATCTCATTCTTCATTTTCTTCCTTCCTCTTATTCATCACTTTCATCAAGCTTCATAAATCTAACATACGGTGCCATTTAATTTGGGAAATGAGAGTTTTTTCCCACCATAGGAAAGTTGATCATATCCATTAGATCAAATGAGGAACATATTCCTATCATACTCTCTCAACCACTAGATTATTTTTTTATACTATCTTTCACACTCTCTCTTTCATGTCCCCACACACCCATACCACCACCACTAAATCACAAATTCAACAACCACTTTGACCACCATTGCACCACCACACACCACCATGGTTGCTGCCGGAAAACTTGTTAGCGTACGATTTTTAAAATAGGAAGACCAAAACATCATTTTCTTTTTAAATAGAAAGACCAAAAATGCATTTAAACCTTACTTTTTTAACATTTTTTCTTTTCTTTTCTTTTTTATGCTTCCAGGAACCCATTTGTTTTTTTATAAAAAAAAAAAAAAAAAAAACAGAAGAAAAATAATATAATTCAAAATTATATAATACAATCATTTTACCTGGAGAGAAACATATTAATTGGATTAAAAAAAAAAAACAATCACAAACAGGTATAGTTTATGCGATGGTGGTTGGAATTTGAACAACAAGATAATTATGCATCCCTCTAAAATAAACTATGAACAAAATAATATTGCATCCCTCTAAAAAAATATAATATTGCATCGTTAGGTTAATTTAGATTCTTTATAGGAAAATTTGCAGGTACCCTTGAGTTTTGATTAAAATGATAGTGCCATTTAATTTGGGAAAGGAGAGTTCTTTCCGGCAGCAACCATGGTGGTGTGTGGTGGTGCAGTGGTGGTCAAAGTGGTTGTTGAATTTGTGATTTAGTGGTGGTGGTATGGGTGTGTGGGGACATGAAAGAGAGAGTGTGAAAGATAGTATAAAAAAATAATCTGGTGGTTGAGAGAGTATGATAGGAATATGTTCTTCATTTAATCTAATGGACATGATCAACTTTCCCATGGTGGGAAAGAACTCTCCTTTCCCAAATTAAATGGCACCCTAACATACAACAGATCTAACAAAAAAATAAAAAATACAAAAGTCATAATCAATTAAAATTTAATCACCATCAACAACAACAACATCACCAACAACAATATCACATAAATCTTCATCACCACCACCACTATCAACACCAACCGCACTGTAGCTTCGTTACACCACGCACCTCCACTCCATACCCTAACCCTAATTCCAATTCCAATTCAAAATCAATTTCCTTCATCTTCCTTCTCCTCTTCTCTCTCCGTTCTGTCTAGTCCCTTTTCCCTTTCCTTCGTTCTTCTTCACCTTCTTTATCCCTCTTCCCCTTTTCCTTCATTGTTTCACATCTCTCTTTTTCCTTACCCTAACTTTCTCTCTCTTTTCATTCTCTTCTTCCAGACTTCCTTGTTTCACTATAGAAAGTTTCAATTTTTAAGTTAATCCAACAAATTACCTCAACTGGGTATCAATTTTTACTCGAATTTCAGTTAAAAAATTGGGGAAAATCGAAGCTAACGTCATTGGATTTGATGTTGGATGTGGTGATACGGAGTTCCGACGAGGAAAAGAATTCGGCGATGGTGAAATGGATATGTGTTGTGTTGTTTCTTTGTATTTTAAAAAAAAAATGGTATCTATGTATTGTGTTGTTTCGTTGGATTTGTATGTTGCGTTGAGAGAAGAATAATGAAGGAATTCTGAGGAAAAAAATTAATGCTTTTTGGGGGAGAATATTACAGTTTGGTTTAATTAGAGTTGTTGTTGGTTTTGTGTTTCTGGGTTTTATGAATTCATAAATTTATGAATTTCTTTTTCTGTGATGGTGGTGCAGTGATGAATTTATTGATAGAATATTATTGTCATTAGTCAATAATATATTTGTAATTATTTATAATTAAGTTTATTTATGTTTGTAATTATTTAGGTTTGACTATATCTATTATTATTTAGGTTTGATAAAATATTATTGTCATTAGTCAATAATATATTTGTAATTAATTACAAATATATTATTGACTAATGACAATAATATTCTATCATTTATGATGGTGGTGTGTGATAATTTATGAATTTCTAGATATAGAGTAATTAATTGGGGGATTTATGGATTTTGGGAAAAGAAGATATGAAGATTTTATTTTGGGAGAGAAGAAGAGATGAAGATTTATGGAGATGAAGGAATTCTGGAAAGTTTTTCTGGAAAATATTGATATAGATAGAGGAAGAAGAAGAAGAGAGAAGACAATGAAAAGTGAAAAAATTTAAGTGCTGACGGTTCACTGGAAATATAATAGACATGCAATTAAATGGTTAAAATCAAATCAAAAAATTTCGACATTAAAATACTAACGGAGGGGACCAAATTGACTAACGGAGCAAAACAAGAGGGACCGAAATATTAATTTTATGAGTTATGAGATCAAAATGAAAACTGATAATTATTTAGGGGACTAAAAATCCAATTAAGCCTTGAAATCAATTGATGCATTTCTTTTTGACAAAAGAGACCATATAATAATATGGTCAAAATGTCCCTTCCACGTTTGTAATTGTCCCACTTGACACCCTTTCACGCGACAGAACACAAAATCAGACCTCAATTAAGTCACAAAGCAATTTTAATGTCAAGAACTCAATGTGAATGGTAAGGCAAACTTCATTCCCTTGTTAACATAATAGTAACAATTTTAATCTCACAGAGAACATAAAAGTTCTATGCTCACATGGGTGTGTAATCATCGTTATTGTCTTAAAGTCGAAAAGTTAATACTTAATATTAATAATAACGGTGACATTTATTTCTAGGATGGGTGAAGGATAGGTGGAGGCTGGCATCTAGGTCTGGAAATGAGTCGAGTCGAACCGAACATGTCTGAGCTCGGCTTGACTCGATAAGAATTGGTTCGGCTCGAAACTCGGCTCGAGTTCGACACAAACTATTTTTTCAGCTCAAGTTCGGCTCGTTTAAAGTTCACGAACAGTTCGGTTCGGCTCGTTAGGTTCAGTTCGGTTGCTCAACTCGTCCAAAAAAAATTAAAACAAAAGTTAATTTATAGATCTTTGATATTATATATATATATATATATATATATATATATATTAAAATTAAATATTGAATTAAAATAAAAGTTCCCACAAGCATGCATATATATAAACGATAATCGAGCCATCTCATGAACCTAACGAGTCGAGCTATATGTAGCTCAAATTCAGCTCATTTAATTAACGAACTTAATTTTCAGCTCAAGTCCAGCTCGTTAGGTTCATGAACCAAATTTAACGGATTAAATATCGAGTCGAATGTCGAACTATAATCGAGTTGGTTCGGTTCATTGCCAGCCCTACTGGCATC
The DNA here is from genome assembly GCF_003473485.1 of Medicago truncatula. Classification (NCBI taxonomy): domain Eukaryota; kingdom Viridiplantae; phylum Streptophyta; class Magnoliopsida; order Fabales; family Fabaceae; genus Medicago; species Medicago truncatula. Next base: position 793,470 of record NC_053048.1, on the reverse strand, counting down.
AGACAAAGGGTACATAGTTAGTGGCGTGTATCACATATGAACTAAGGTAGAACCAAATATTTGATAGGTATTGCATGAAATAACTTGGAATAAATCAGTCTCCTTGAAGGTATCTATCTTTGTGTGGCGGTTTCTTTAGAATAGAAAAGATAATTTAGTCCATCGTAGACTTATTTATTAGAAGTCAAAGTTTGTGTGGCGGGTTGGGGCAATTTGGAATTTGTAAGTCATTTCAGTGTTGTTGATTTTTTTTGTAAAACACTAGTGTTTCTTTAGCACATCTTGTGCTTGGGGAATAAGTTTTCATTGTTAATTTAATTCATTTTGAATTGTTCCAAAAAACTCTTATGTTCATTTTGAATTGCAAGTCAGAATAACACATATTCATCTTCCACTACGAGTTCCTCCCACCACCATAATCACAATTTGGTTAACGGAGATATAGATATCAGATGGAGGGAACTAAGGAGCGGTAGATTTAAATGTAATGTTGATGCCTCTTTTTCAACTACCAGCAATAAGGTAAGATTGGGTATGTGCATTCGAGATTCAGAAGGAAACCATGTCTGCTCAAAAACTATGTGGTTCACTCCATTGTGTTATGTTGACATTGGGAGGCCCTGGGTTTATATCATGCAATTCGGTGAATACATGAACTTCAACTTGCAAACGTTGATTTTGAGGTTGATTCAAAAAGAGTAGCTGATTATTTCAACAAAGGTCGAGGACATGTCACCAAATTTGGTTATATTATGGATAGTTGTATCCAATTTTGCAGTACCTATTTAACAAACTCTCATGTCGAGTTTATTAGGAGACAAGCAAATGAGGTTGCACATGAATTAGCTAAGACAACCACATCTAGTAGTAGCTTCCGAATTTTTGATGAAATTCAAACATGTATTACTACTGATTTAATTTTTAATGAAATGATATAAGTTATTTTCCCTAAAAAAAACACATTAGTTGTTATTTTATAAGTTATAACTATAATTGGTTAAATTTGAATTATCATGTCCCCTCAAGTTACAGGATTGAGTTTGTTGTCTCTAATTATAAGTATTATTTGAAGAAAAAAGTATCCCCAATTTTCTTTTAGCTCGCTGATTTTTTAAAGAAAATTTTGTTCATTTTTATCGGTCTTCATTTCAAAATTCTAAATTGTATTAATGTTTTTTTTAATAGTGTTTAACTGGTTATTGTACATAGAGAAACACATCTCTCATATGTATGTATACGGTTTTTTGAGTTAAAGTTGCATATTCCTAACTTTTTTTTTTAACGTGTATTTTAAGAGGGCAACTATTGCGCATATTTCTTGGCCAAGCTCGGACGCTCTTCAAGATTATGTGTGACTTTTTGGTTCATCGTAGTTGAATTCAGTGTTGAGGCTTAATATCCTAGGTTGAAGGATTGCAGATAAAAGACATAATTTTACGAAAAGTACAAAAATGTACTGTGTTAGTTTTATTTATATTTTTTTTTTAAGGATTATTAATATGTGTAATTACGATAAAATGGCAGTTGTTGCAACAAAAAAAAACGTTAAAATGACATTAAAAATGTTCAAATGTTATAACAAATGTATTCGGTGATTTGTTTTATAAGATAAAAAGTCAATATTGAGAATGAATTAGTTATTAGGCCGAAGTTGGTCCTAAACACCCTTCTTTCATTACACCAAAAAAAAAAACACTTCTTTCATTTGGAACCCACATTTTGAAAAGTTCTCTTAGGAGAGTAAAATCTTATAAAGTTTTTCTTGCTAATATAAAATCAAAAGTTCCACACTATCTTGTTCTTATTATTACAACCATTTTGGCTGTATCCATCATCTCTCATTCCTTTGTGTCTGGCATTAGATTGAAAGTAGCTTTCTCTTATTATAAGGCAGAAGAAAAACACTCCTAGCTAGTTCCAAAAGTATATTCTCCTTAACCTATATATTATAAAAAGAAAATTAATGCAAAAACTCGAGAAGGTGCAAGCTTGTGTGTTTTTATTTTGTCCTTACCTTTTTTTCTCCACTTTATTTTGAATAAAATTATGGAAAAAATGTGAACACGTGAAATGGAAAATGGCAATCATGTTGACCCAAAATTATATTATGAGAAAAATATTATGTGATGTCTCAAAAAATAGGTACATGATACGAGAAGGTCATCCGTACGCAAGAATTTGAACTTTTGAACGTTAGTGGGTATTATAAAAAATAAAAAATAAAAAATGTGTATATAGTTTTCTACAATTATATAACTTCAAGTGTGTCGGATCATTTTTTTGTGTTAAGTATAGTGACTGGAGCTCACACATTTTAAATACGGAGAAATTAGACATCTAAGGTTCGAACTTTAACCCTGCATATATTATACATGGTCCCTACTAATTGAGTTAAGTTTGTAGGAATGAATCATAGTTTTACATATTGATATAAATATATATATATATTGATCCATGTTAATCACAATATCAATATTTGAAGTACAGCTGCAACCATAATTTAGAACCATGTGTCATAGTCACCTTAAATGTGAAGCAATGACAAATTTGTTCAGCAACCAACCAGAAATGTAACAAAAAGACTAATAATAAGATTAGAATCTAGGCTTCAAGCAGGGTTCATATTGTAGGATGAAAAAAGGATAACTTTAATGACTGTTTTTTTCTTTTCATTTTGACGGAAACTTTAATTTCTTCTTTGCATGCTACAATAAATTGAAATAGCTATAGTGACTAAAAAAAGATAAGACTTGAGCAAATAATCAATTGGGGTGTGTGTGGTCTAGCAAATGAAGTTGGTCTCAGGAGCAAGATGTGTTTATATTTAATGTCGGATGATGATAGTTTTTTTAGATATATTACCTCCAACAATAAAAAATTTATGGAAAATTCTTAAAAAAAAAAAAAATGGGATGAAATTATATATACTATGAGTTGAAAGGAAAAAAACAAAAAAGTGTGAAAATTGAAAGTTGAAGATAATTTTAGAAAGAGAAAAAGTCAACTCAAAAGAGGCAAAAGATGCTATTTTCTTTATATTTAGTATAGATATAATAAAAACAGAAAAAAAAAAAAAAAAAAAAGAAAGATTGTGACTCATTATACCAATAGTTTTTTAATTATTATGCTTCATCATTTTTTCAAAAAAAAAAAAAAAAGTAAATAGGTTTTAGTAAAAAAATAGAAAATTAGAAAATTTGTAACATTTTTTTCTCCAAAAACTTACCCAAGAGACCTTTTTTTTTAGGGTTTAGACCAAGAGACTTAACACAATTTTTTTTTTTGTTTTTTTTGTTACATGCACATTCTATATCTAAGATATGAGATCATTTAAAAAAAAACAAAACAAAAGAAATTTGTAACTTTAGAGATTTAGGGTATCAAACTCAGAACAGAAATAAATTTAAGATTTAGGGTATCAAAATCATGGCATCATCATCATCCACGAAGAAGATCACCTTGAAGAGTTCCGACAGCGTGACCTTTGAAATCGAAGAGGTGGTGTTCCAATCAATCAAGAATTTGACCGATGATGTTGCCGACGACATTGAAATCCTGGTTCCGCGCATAACGGGCAAGATATTGGCTAAGGTTATTGAGTATTGCAAGAAACATGTTGAGGCTGCCAGTTCTTATGAAAAGCTCTTTGATGATAAACTTAACAAATGGTACACTGAATTCGTCGAGGTTGATAATGTTACGCTCTTCAATCTCATATGGGCTGCAAGTATCTTGGATCTTTCAATCAAGACTCTAGCAGACATGATCAAGGATAAGAAGCCGGAGGATATTGGTAAGATTTTCAACATTATAAATGCTTACCGTCCGGAGTAAGAGGATGAAGTTTGTCGTGAAAATCAATGCACTTTTGAAAACTAATTAGAGTCTAGGGTTTAGTCTCTAAAATTTTATATGGTTAAGAGACCACTGCTTTGTTGATTTTGTTTATAAAAAACAACTTTTATATATAAGATAAGATTTTGTAAAAAAAAAATTATATATAAGATAAATAATCAATTTAAAATTAAAAACAATAAAATGGTTAACCAATGACCAAAATACATTTGGCCCATTATTATTTGAGAGGAAATTTGGCCCATTATTCGTTAATATATAAAAGGAGGCTATATGATTTAAACTGACTAAAACTTTTTATTTACGATATTTATTTTTGTCAAACGACGAAACAATTGTGAATTCCACTGGTGGCGTTACTGTGTTAGGGTTCAAAGTTTCACTCTTGCGTTTGCAACAGCAAAACTACGACATGATTCTCCTCCCTCCATCTAAATCGTGGCGGCAGCGTACTTCCAATGTGTCACCGTCTTCGGTATTCCTCCCCTGACGAACTTATCGCTGAAGTGCTTTCCTTCCTTCAAGTAAAACCACTGATGCTACTGAAGTGCATGAGTAAGTCATGGAATACTCTCATCTCGGAACCCACCTTTGTCAAATTACATCTTAATCGATCTGCACGAAATACAGACCTCGCATTTGTATCTTCCTTAAGATCCTTACTATCAACTTGCTGACAAATATTGCCGCCATATTGTTGGTTCTTGCAATGGATTGCTTTGTTTGCAAGGTTTTTCTTTCACCAACGGATACCAAATGTGGCTTCGTTTTTGGAACCCGGCCACAAGGACAATATCTAAAAAACTAGGGTCTTGTCGTGTTGACGGTCTAGTTCACTATTCTAATCTCAAATTTGGTTATGATAGTTCAACCGACATTTATAAGGTGGTGTACTTCCTTCCGGAGACAACAAACGTAAGAATTTTCAATTTAGGCGATAATGTTTGGAGAAATATTCAAAATTCCCCCGTCACTTCTCGAGGTTTCCAAGAAATGCCATTTGTTATACCAAATCTAAGTGTGTTAAAGGATTGTCTTTGTTTTTGTCACGATTTCAAACAAACTCGTTTTGTTATATGGCAGATGAAGGAATTTCGAGTTGAAGAGTCTTGGACTCAATTCCTTAAAATTAGTTATCATAATCTTCAAATAGATAATAACTTTAATTACTTGAACTTTTATGTGTCAACAATACGTCTTTCGGAGAAGAATGATACACTATTATTGAAAACCAGTTGTGAAAGTTCAGCAATTCTCTATAATTGGAGAGATAAAAGCATAAAGAGAATCAAAAAATCTTGGTGGTTCAATGTCCAGGATTATGTTGAAAGCTTGGTTACGTATTGTTGAATGTAAGTTCATATTACAATGGTTTACTTGTTTAGACCTTGATTATCTGTCATGAATTTAAGTATGAATATATTTTTGCAAAATTAATATATGTTGGAAGATTTGCTATAGTTCTGTTTATCCCCCATGTTACGTGTGGTGCAGGCTTCTATTCATGGCGGCGCGATTGGAGGTTGTTGGCAAGCTCACGACCAAACATCTCTAATTAGATTAATGAACATTTTTTTTTTTTTCTCTTTCTTGCATTTTGTATATTATTCATGCCTAGGTAGGAAGTTATTTGGTTTCAACTCAGATTTCTTGAACTAGTTTTTCATTTATCTTGGATTCATGCTAATATATGTGGAGAAAATACAACTCAAATAAAGCCCTAATGCACATTGCACATCAGTGTATAAAATTTTGACTATAGATATGATTAGGTTGTTGCCAAGTCAAGCAAAAGCTATGCTTCCCTTTGCTTTGGTGCAAAAACAAACACTGATACAATATAATGCAGGTGTGAAAATTGTTTTCCATTATGATTAGTTTGTTGTACTTTCTACTAGAAACAATATTTGATGGATGCAAGAACTAAACTATAATGATGACATTGTTGTTATTCCATGGTGTTAAAATTGTTTTTGAAGTTGGTTTGGCCTTGTTGAATTTGTTTGTTTTTTAGTTTATCAAACATTTTGGTAAATTCTTCCATTGAAAAATTCTTGAATCTTGAGGATGCAATGAATCTTGACATGTTATTGTTGCTGATCTAATAAGGCTAGTTTTCTTTCTTTGAATTCAAAATGAATTATAGAATGTAATATTACAAGAAACCCTTGAATCTTTAACATGAAATGTGATATTATAAATGAGATCATTTTTATTAGTTGAACTCTTGCTATGAAATGTGTTTTTTTTTGTCTCGTTTTATTTATTTAGTTCTCATCAATCTCTCTAATTTGCCATTACAAAGTTGGCAATTTCTAGTTTGTAGAATACTCTTTCTTCTATCATTTTGCATATCTCATGCATATACCATGACCAAGTGATCCGATGAATGAAATATTCTTCATTTTTAGAAACATTATTGGTATTTGGTAGGAGCAATGTTTCATCCAAAACACACGAAGAGAGCATATTATTGGACCAATCGAAATACTGTTTTTTTTTTTTTTTTGAGGGAATCAAAATACTGCTAACAATACAAAATCAAGTCTTTAGTAGAAACTCTTCAAAAAAAAAAAAAAAAGTCTTTAGTAGAAAAAAAATAGAATATGGGTGAAAAACAAACCTATTAGATGCAGTCGTTTATTGTTGTCTCGTGCTACATTACATTTTTTCTTTTTGGAATATCCCCCTCTCCTTTTAAATTTTCATTCTCTCAGTATATTTTCACAAGAGGCCAAAGGTCATACGGAAAACTAAAAAACTAACTAGACATTCTTAGGTAATCGAGCTTTAGAAATATCATAAAATAGAAGTATTAATTTGGAGCTTATTAGGCAGATACTTCATTCTAACAACAACAAAAGAGTTAAAAGAAGGGTTAAAGTTTGCTAGTCAATCAACACAAGAATTCTCCTCTCTCCATGTATGATGAAAGTGGATACGTTGATCAAAAGACAAAAGGTTGGAAATATGCTACAACAATGTGAAAATTGACCCAGTTATCTATAATCATATTAATAAGAATTTTAGAATAATTTTTCACAATAAGTTCCGGAATACGCTCTCCCCAAACCATATCCAAATCATGATACATGTCTCAGAATTCAACATGAAAGGCGTCACACACTTCAATTTTTCTGACATAGCCTTTTAACCATCTTCCTTCAAAGTTAAGAAAAAGGCCGTCACAACTTGAACAATCTTCACCTCCTTTGCAAACATCGTCATTGTTGAGTTTTATATAAAATATTTCTATTCTGACATATATAAGCTATTCACGTGGTTTTATATAAAATATTTATTCCCGTAAAAAATCATCAGCTGCTTATTCCATTCAGGACTGAAAAATCATGAAATATTCAAATTAAAGATTTAAAAAAAAAAAAAAAAAACCTTTTTAACTGAATTAGATACAGGCATTCTTATAAATATTCTTAAGCCTAGAGATGGTTTCGTGGTTTCTTGTAAACGACTAAACTTAGAATTACAATAAACTCTTTTCTCCAAGAACCCCTAAGTTAACACCGAAAAGAGATGGCAAAGTCATCATAAACTCAAACACACAAACAAAGAGATATTTCTATCATTATAAAAAGTTTATTCTTGTGTATTAGGTGTAATTACTTTTCAGCCCTATGCATTAAACATAATTTTTATGTTATAAAAATATTCATGATCGTGTAACTTTTGTGTGATATGAGCAATTTAGAGTGTTATAAGAGTAATTTTCGAGTCAGAGTAACAAATCTAAGACCCACCGGCCCATTATATCACCGTTTTCGTCTGAAGCTGTCTTTCCACTTTCATTCTTCTTCTTCACTAAATTTCACCACCGAGGTAAATTTTCATTTTTTTTTCTTCAATTCAATTTGATTGATTTCTAATTAGGGTTAATTGGAATTTCATTTTCATGTCTATTAATTGAATTTAATTGATGATGCAGTTTCTCTTGAAGATTTTTCTTGTTATCTGGTAGTGTTGCTGTGCTTGTAATCAATATGGCATATGATATTGATGAGATGAAGAGTAAGCACTGCAATGCAATACTCAATTTTGAATTTTGACTTAACTGTTTATGATTTATTTGAATGCTGATGAATCTTAGACCCTGTTTGGATAAACAACTTAATTAAGTGCTTATCACATAAGTGATTATCATAGAAGTGTTTCTGTATAAACCATTATTATGATAAACGGTAAAATCAAATCAAATTGTCTTATGTAACCATAAGCTGTTTTAAGAAACAACTTATGACATGTAGTACGTTTGTTTCCATAAGCTCTCCTAAAAAGTGTCACAATTCACAAGTACTTATGGACTTGTAGTAAGTTATTCTACTGTTCTATATATGCTCTAACCAATGTTTTTAAAACCAAATCAAACCGGATGGTTTGACTGAATAAACCGTGAGCTGGCATTGTCTACAGTTCGGTTATTTAAATTGTTCAACTGCGGTTTCATTCCGGTTTGAGCGGTTTAAAGGAGTTGAACCATGACTCGCAGGTCTTCTCGGTTCGGTGCCTGTTTTGATTTTTGAAACATTGGTTCTATCAGATTCAACATTTATCATTCATGTATTTTTATTTTATTTTTGACAAAATATCATGCATTTCTCTGACCTTGGAAATTTTGAAAAACATGCAGAGATTGGCATAGGGCTAATTGGTTTTGGCATCTTCTTCACGTTTCTTGGCATAATTCTTTTCTTTGACCGTGGTTTGCTTGCTCTAGGAAACGTGAGCTCTACTTCTAGAATCTAAATCTCTTTTATATTTTTCTTTAGAATAGGGATTAATGTTGACCTAATTTCGGGTTTGGCATCTGGAATCAGATATTTTGGTTGGCAGGGGTAGCAATTTTGCTTGGTTGGCGTTCCATGTGGTCACTCTTCACTAGTAGAGCAAACTATAAGGTATAGTGAATACGATTTTTTCTGTCCATTAATAAAACATTTTATTTCTCATGATATTCTTATCCCTAATGCATCTCTTGTGATATGGATTAGTGAATCCTGGTAGGATGTCGTCAGACATCACAAACTTGTTTTTGTGTTTTACTTATGAAGCACAGACACTGACACATAGACTCCGGTAACAATTTAAGAAAATAAAAATGATTGAACGTAACTAAATGTGCTAGTTTCTAACACAGACACGTGTCCATGTCGGACGCTGGACACAACTTTAATCCAAAGTGGCGGTGCTACATAGTTTTTACACAGATTGTAGTTCCTATTATGTGACTAGAAGTACAGATTTGAGTTGTTAAATAAGCCTCTTGCTAATGCAAGGTAAGGCTGCCTATAAAAAATTTGCAATGATTCAAAGCTTGCTTAAACCCTGATGTAGTGGGACGGGATCTCTATAGCACTTGTTTGCCCTTTTTTATACAGTAAGAGTGTCTAGTTAGCCGTTGTGCTAACTAAGATTAAGTCAGTAAAAAAACTGTTATATTAATAAAATAATTCTCTCATTCTGTGAATTGAAATGTCCTCTCTAGATCTTTGTATATCACATCAGCATAGGAGTTTAATAGATGATAGTTTTGAAGCAAGGGGTAGATACATGTATACTCAACAAGAAGCATCTTCAGTTTTTTCTGCCTTTCTATTTGTGTTTGACCAGTTTTGATATCTGTTCGATAGTTGATACCCTGGTAAATTTACTGTACAAATAATAACATTACAAAATTTCCCAATCTACATTTATTTTGGAAAAACACCAGTGTCGTGTGCAGTGGGAAATATCTGTGATCATATTCAAAATCTAGTTGAAAATTTTCCTGCAGTCCAAGGAAAATGCAGTAGGTAGCGTTAATATATGAAGCAAGACAAATATATTTCCGACATATCCCTTGTGTTTGTCATTTTTCTGATGACTCGTTAATTGGGAGGCTGTTGACGAATTTTTTACAACATACTATTTTGCATTTTGATTGTTTCAATGATTATTTGGACAAAGAAATTGGACTTTTGGTTTTTCCCGCAAAATAGCTCCTACTTGCCCACTTGCCTGTTAGAGGTTATTTATTGATGTCAATTGTCTTTTGAATCAAATAATTCCTGTCAATCAATTTTACTTGAAGTACTACTTTGCAAAAACAAAAAATTGCTTGAAGCACTAGCACCAATGAATTGAAGAATTGTTTTTAGTGACTTCTAATGAAGCATAAAATCTTGTATATTTTTCTTTAAGAGATCTCAGCTGCATGGTTGTATGCTTCAGGCTTCATTTTTGTATGTGATAGTCTGATAGAGCTTCAAGAAAATCTTGTATATTCTACTTTATAGTTAGTTCATTCCTGTCATAATCCAGTTTGATATAAGTTCTTAAAATTCTTTATGGATGGATAATGAAGCATTCTATATGGAGATAAATAGCATTGTTTACTTCTTTTGTAGGGTACTGCGTCATTTCTTCTAGGCCTCTTTTTCATTTTTGTGAGGTGGCCAATAGTTGGTATAATACTTGAAATATACGGTTGTGTTTTCCTCTTCAGGTTAGTTGATTCCTTGACGGCTTCTTGAAGTCTCTACTATATTAAAAAAATTATCATTATACGCTTATCATTGATGCTTTTGGTTGCAGTGGTTTTTGGTCATCTGTCAAAGTGTTCCTCTACCATATCCCAGTTGTTGGATGGGTTATACGGTTTATTGCACGTAAGTTTTTGCTATAGAAACTCTCTCTCTCAACCTCTGCCTCCCCCCTCCTGTCCTCTCCCTCTATGTACGTCTGTGTGTGTCTCCATCCACCAGTATGTATGCATGTGTGTGAATTGTAGCTTCAAACTAAATGACATCGATCCCATAGGGTCATAAATATATGCTTTTCATTTGGTATGATTTAATTCAACTTGGAGAGTAATTCAGTGTATAAATCTATTTTCTGTCTGTGTCAATAAGGTTTGCAACAACCTCTGCCCATATGACAGGTGGGACATCAAATGGAATTACTTGAGTGTGATTTACTTCATTGCATACTTATATGATGACTTGCAAAGAGCTTAACAACCATACATGATTAGCATGATTAACATCTATGTGTGTGTTGCAAAAATGATCGGCATGGTTCACTTCTAAATTGGTTGTGTGTTGGCATGATTAACTTTTAAGACCTTTTGCTCCTCCAAAGGTCTCAGGTTCGATTCCCTCTGGTGCCAATTTCGGTGGGCTAAGTCCATACAGAGCTTGCTCTGGCTTTAAACGGGCCCCCGCAAGTGGGCGGTGGGATTGGTCCCCTCGGATTAGTCGGTTCTTGGATCGGATACCGAGTTTTCAAAATATATATATATATATATATCCTATATTCTCACAATATCCCTATATGTGAGTGTTTGACATGATTAACTTCACTTCGTAACTATTTGATGATTTATGTAGAGCTTATTATTCCCTTCTGCTCTTTTGCAGCTCCTTGATTATTGCAGAAGGAGATTTGGTTGTTGCATCTAACTATAGGGGCTCATAAAGCTGTTTGGTTTCCTTGGTGTTAGTGATTTTTCTGATAGTTTGTGCTTGAATGTGATGTTAACTAGCTTTTGTAGTTGTTTGCCATAAGGCATATAAGCATCTTTTACCGAAATTTGTTGTGAAATTTAGTTTATATTGTGGCCATATTTTGATGCTTCAAGGCTCGTAGTGTCATTAAGTTTTCAGTGTACTCAAGAACAAAAAACAAGGATACAAGCTGGTTATGTTGTTTAGTCGTCTACCAGCATGAAGGCTCACTCCTGATGTACACTTATTAAACTGTAAATGATCAAAAGTTCTAACATATGGCTATTTGTTTTCCTCCTGTTAAAGGAGTTTGGTAAGAAGGGGAATAAGGGGATTGAAGGAAAGAGGAGTAAAAAGAAGCAAAAGAGGCAAAGAAATGGCACCAGAATAAGTGTTAGTTTTGTTTGTAGGTGAAAACTGTCGGTAAACAAGCTAATGCATGTGCAAACACACAAATATGCAAGGAAAAATACCTTACTTATCAATCTATTTTTGCCAAGTTATCATATGGAGAGAGTCAGATGCTTGACAAGGCATTCTAGGAGGAGGAGGTCAAGAAGTAATTGCTTAGCATTTGACCAACAGGTTTATTTTTTAACAGTTCAGATTATCATAATTTAGTCCATGCAGGTAAAAAGTTAAAATTTGAATGTTTGGCGTCATTGCGCTATAAGGAAATTGGTTGCTTAAATATAAAATGTTTGTCTTATGTAGCATCGACACTTCTGATGGAAGACGTGTTCGGTGTACGACACCTACACATTATTACATTCAATTAATTAATTTTTTCAAGTTTTACATGTCTAATTCAAAATTCATGTTATCCAATTGAAGATCATTAACTCATAAAAAACTAACTACATACCACAAACTTATAACTCATCAAATGGGTGAGAATCACTCCGATCTAGCTAGCAAGAAAGATCCTATATTATCACGGATAATCGTACCAATCTCCATGCGATTAAGAATAGCCAGAAAAGACGTGCTAATGTTACATTTCAATCAATTAGGAAGAGGCTTGGTCCATCAATCTCGCATCCCATCTACCGGAGAGTGAGAAGGCTGTTGTCGAATGGCCTGAGCACTACACCAACCTTGCAACAAGTGTTTGCTTCGCATCACATCCTTGCAACAAGTGTTTGCTTCGCATCACAACATAGTCCGCAGAATCAAATAAAGGCACCAAAAGAATTTTATTGGCCATAGTTGCATCAAACAACTGGGAAGTTATCTCAATATTCCAACATTTGACGTTTTAGGATTAAACAATATGATTAGAAAACTAAAAAATCAATAAATAATATATTAGTGCAATATATCATACTAATAAAAAAACTGTGTTAAAATGTATATATTCGATTTGGTTTGATATGATCGGTTTTCAAAAAAGAATATTCAAAAAACATCTATAAATATTTGCGAGCTCTTTAAGAGATAATCGGTTTTAGATTGAAGTTTTTAACCAAAATACACAACTTAAGTTTAATAAAAGTGTTGAAAATTTGCTAAAATAGTTTGAAATTCAAGCTCTTAAAATGGACTGCGACAAGATTTGAAATGACTAATGTATGGAATTAATTAGAGACAGATAAAGTATGTTTGAAATTCCATCTCTTAAAATTGACTACAACAAGATTTGAAATGGGTAATGTATAGACACATAAATTATCCACAAAAACTGACTATTAAAAATTATATAAAATCAAGAAAAACTAGAGAATTGATAATATAAGAATATGTTTTGGTTTGTAAGGATCCAAAATTTCACTGTAGGTTTAAATTTTTCTGTAGATATGAGGTTGTCGTAGGTGGTTTATAAGCATTTCTGAAACACTCTTTAAAGTTTGAAGTCAATCCTAAACTTTAATGAGCTCACGAGATTAACTCATATAAACCTTCATTTATCAATAGAAAATGTAAATTGTACAAATTGTGGATGCAAACAATAGTAGTGATTAGTGAATGTACAAAAAAAATCCAAAAACTAGACCTTGTACCATGTTGGGTCATGGAATTGATGAAAGATACCATATTATGTTAGATTGAAGTCCTTGTATAAAATGCATGTCTTTTGAACTTATATAGCAGAACAAATAAGAAAAAGTATGAAAACAACACAAAATTGTAGAATCAAAGTTTATATGTTTGTGACTTGGTATGTTTGTATATGCAGGAGTATAAAATTATTCATATAATGTGTGTCTGTTATATTATCTTTGAATGATTCATATAAAATTATTAACATACAATGGTGGTCTCTTGTGCTAGTACATTTTCTTCTTCCGTACTTTCTTTTCTCTTTCACATTTATATATCGGTTAAAAAATATGTTCAAGCAAATTATGTGAATAATCCACATTGTAAAAGTGCGACATATATTCTGAAATAGAGGAGTAGATTTTTAATTGTGACATTACAAGAAACCATGATTGTTCTTTTTTTTGGTAAGGAAAACCATGATTGTTCGAAAGCAAATATCTCAACCTTCTTCTAATACTCAGATATATTTTATGGCAAGATCATCATCTTTTAAAATTGGCTTTGAAAAATGACTAAAGGATAGCATTTTTCTGAAAGAAAGAAAAAAATTAATCCCTTTTACATTCATAAAAAAAGTTTGACGTAATTACGGCATGGTTTTAATAAAATTTCAAAAACATAACATTTGTCAAAATCATGTCATGGTCACATATCATGATTTCACAAATTTCAGTAATAATCTAAACATAGTTATTTTCCTTTTCTTTTCTTGATTTCTCATAAGTCAATGAAACAATCATATCCACGTCACAAACATTGACATTTGAAGTTTGATTCAACACGATGTAAGAAATCATATTTCAATTCTATTTTAAAATAATACATTTAAATATGTAAAAAATTAATGTAGGTTATGATGCTTAAATAACTAAAAATGTTTACACATTTATAACTTCATACAAAGTACAAAATCTAATATCGGTAGTATAATAATAAGAGAAAAGATAGCATGTGCCATCAGCGTAAACAAGTTTTACACAGACATCTGATAAGAATGTAGTGTTTCGAAGTTATTTTAAAAATAAAGGTTACAAATAAATTAGGATAGATGACAATATGATTGATTCTTAGTGGATCTCCGTCTTCTCGGAAACTTTATCCTCGTCTATCCAAAATCTATTACAATGGCAACGCAAGTCAATCATATGAATAATACAACAATAGGTATAAATCTAACAAGCTATTGCAATGTACCAATTTCGAATCCAGTTCACCAAAATTGAAGAACTAATTTTCAACCAAGTGACCTCTAGGAAAACCAGATAATCTAACAAGCTATTGAATAAGGACAAATAATATATATAGGTTCAAATAAAAAGGGAACACTAATAACAAAAAAAAAAAAAAAAAAAAAAAAAACCTAGCCTACCTCAAGATCAACTTCTATAGATTTGGTCACGTTGACAGCCTTCAAAACATCAAAAAGAACATTAGCAGTCTGATATGCCTTGGTAAGTTGTGTGCTGGAAACAAGAGACAAACCATCATTATTCATCATACAATTGCAAGGAAAAATTAATCAATCTGAAAAATTATCTAGAGAACCAACCAGTCAGTTTTATCAGCAGCATTTTGTAAAGCTTGGATATATTTTTTGTAGTAATGCGGATAAGAACTCTGCATCTCGCGTGCATCATTTTTCTTTACCCTTCCCTTCAAAGTTGGATAATTTTCCTAGCAATTATAGAACAAATGAAAATACAGGGACTTAGCATAAAATTATTGAAGTTACTTTCCAAGAACAATAGCAGTTTGTTCAAATTTCGCTACAAACAATGCTATATCATTGTCATAGACTCGTAGCCATTGTTGAACAACATTTTGCACTAAATATACTGGTGTGTTTGGTATTCAATGCATGTCCGACATGACACATGTGATTGCATTCAATTATGTCATTTTCTTAAATTACTACTGGTTGCCCGTGTCAATGCTTCATAGAAAATTCCGCTATGGTATAGCCATTATTTAACAACAATGAAAAGTAGAAGGATGTTACTCTTTCAAGGCGTTGAAGAAAGGCAGTCTTGAATTGGCGAACACCATGACCACTTGAAGTAGGATCAAACCTTATGAGCTTTCTCAAAGGCGTAAAAGCCACCTACAATGCAATAATATCGAGATCACCAAACACAACAAAGAAATAAGCTATGAGTAATTCACAAGAAAGAATGGAAGAAGTTGAATTTAGAAACACACTTACATAAATAAGCAACTTTAGGATGAGTCTTTTCAACTTCATTAGCAACACAAAGAATGGGTGCAATTTCTTCAACGAGAGAGGAAGGAACAACCTCACTGTCAAACATTGACTCTACTAGATTCCCTACAGTCTTCATTGAGAGAGAGAGAGAGGAGGGGGGGAAGTAGCCGCAAAAGAGAAAGGGTTTGTAGGTTTGGAATTGCAGGTGCTTCTTTTTGCTTTATATTTAGAAAGATTCGTATTTTTGTTCCAAATCCTAGGATTGAAGAAGGAATTATTTTGACAATTATAAATATTTTATATATTATTATTTGGGGAATAAATTGTTTGCTAAAATATCATATTCTCTTATAGTAAGATTCCTTACTCTTATTTGACATTCTAAGAAATCTCACTCGCTTAAACTTAAGATTGATGTGTCAATAAGGAAGTTTACATCCCCAAATTAAATTGCAAATATTATTTTGAGATAAAATTATAATTTCTTATACGTCCAAAATCTTCTTAAGATGATTTGATTTATTCTATACCCTTAATATTTTGGATTTGATTTATGAGATGTCTAAATATTTGATGTATACTAATATGATAATCATGTGTTCTTTTAAATCATGCATTCTTTAGATTTGAGTTTAAAATATAACAATTATGTAAATTATTCTTTTAAAGTGTTAATATTGTGAAGAATCTTTAGACTCAGTCTTATATTCTTGTCTCAAATATCTTGTATCAACTAATATATTTTGAGAATTGTTGATATTGTATTCTTGTTGCGTGAACTTCAAAATTTTGTCAAATCTTAAAAGGATCGTTGAGAATAATTTCTTTTAAAATCATATATTCTCAATATTTGAGCCTAAACTATTTTGAAAATTTCTCTCTTATATTAGTAACTCTAACTATTTAATCAATTAAAATGTTACTATTGTGAATTTTTATATAATATTTAAGTCCATTTTATTTATATTTGAGTTTATTTTATTTAAGTTTATTTCCTTTTTAGAACTCCTTTACTACAATTGCATATTATTATATTTCAGGAACAAATATTCTAAAGATTGAGTCTTGGAGCAAAAGAAAGGAGAATTGGAGCTGATTCGTGCCAAAAATATAAAAGATCTTGTACAAAAATATCTGGTGCAAGGATTGAGGATAAAAATTTGAATATCTCATACAAAAATATCATGTGCAAAGAATTTGAAGATCTTGTACAAACATATTTAAGAGGCGGCCCCACTTTAGTCCTTTTGCTGCTTTTGCTTAGATTTTAAGTTACTCTATCTTAGTTTTCTTGTGGAACATTCTAGTGATGTAATTGCTTAGATTCAAAGTCGAATGTAAACTATAAATAGAGTAGCTAGCCATCACAAATATTCATCTTTTGTTCTCTGAAATAATAAGTGACAATTGTTTCTTTGAATAAAAGTTAACCTTTATTTTATGTTCTTCTTCTTCTTCTTCTCTTTTATGCCTACAATGAACGTTAGTGAGTAGACTTCTCTTGTCTTGGGATTGTTGGATAAGTCTAAATGACATAATCCTAATCAAACCAAGTTTTAAACCTTAATTTTATGTAACCCTAATTTCTAATCTAAATTCACCGTTTTAACATGAATTAACCATTATCATACTGTGGAAACGAAAGTGGAGGGTTTGATAATTGTTAATCCATCATCTCAAATATCAATTCATAAAACGAAAGTGGAGCTTTGATATTCGAACATGTGAATTTAGATAAAGATTGTAAAGGCAGCGAAATAGTCTTTACAATCTTTGAGACATATAGTTTTGAACCTCAAGGATTCTAATTGTGATCAAGTCAACGAAATAGACTTGGTTGCAACCTAGAACCAAAATCTAATAGTAATCAAGTCATTGAAATAGGCTTGATTGATAGAGGAACAAAGAGAAAATGTCTTTAGAAGTTAGGTCTAACATAAGGTTATAAGTTTAATAGTTTGGTTTGTGAATTAGATGAACCAATAATCCCAAAGTCCCTTTTATTTTATTATTGTTATTTTCTTTTAATTAAACAAAAAATGCAACTTTCTACTTTTTAAACTTTCAATCTAATCATTGTTAAAAGTTAATTGAGTTCATAACTTCATGTCGGAACGATACTTTTATTACTACTTCGGTAAGACCGGCACTTGCAGTTTTATCCCATCAAAGGTTCAATTTTATTAATTTTAATGCCAAATATAATTAATTTAAATTTAATGATTTTAAATATTCATGGCATTATAAATATTCTAATATAAGATATTCTTGAATTCATATTGTCTTAGGATAAATATCCAAAGTTTACTAATTGATCATTCTTTTGGCGACATATTTAAACTAAGACACTTGTCTATGATTCTTGTCACAAATTGTTTTGAAAGGGTCCTCATAATATTTTGTTTTCAAAATGAGTATTGTGAGTTGTATATATATGTCATTTATATTAATTGAATCTAAAATTGACATATTTCTATTTAATATACATTATGCTTTCTACTATACTCTCTAAATCTAGACTCGTAGTTTATTACTCTAAATTTTGTGACAAACACCATTAACTATCTAATTATGTGTCTTGTCGCAATTAAATATTTGGATCACAATAATATTAAACTATATATATATTTTATATATAGTGAATAATGCATTGTTGTATTTTTTATGCTAAAAATTCTAATTATGAATTAAAATTTGTACGCCTCTTTGTTATTTATCCCTTGACTATTATCAACACAACTTATTAAGAATTGAGGCAATCTTTTAAAATATGTATCATCCCAGAATTCTTATATAAATCCATATTGATTTATAATTAGAGTCTCACATATGTTTATTTATAATTGCTTATTCTCTATTGAGGAATATTTTGAGATGACTATATTATAAGATATTCTCGTTAAGTCATCAAAAGTCATTGGCTCTATAAGGATGAATGTCACACTCTTCGAGGTAAGTTGTGATTTAATTATTTTATCCTCTTGGGACTTATTGCTTATTGTTGCACTGAAGAAATTTAGTTTTTCTTCTCTTTTGTTGAGCAATTATGATATCTTATATAGAAATGAAATCCTTTTTCCAGAATATTCTAAACATAACTCTGTTGTTGTATACTATTTTCTTACTATAATACTCCATTTTGTATTTATGTTCTTTCTAATTTATAGTGGGAGTATTGAAAAATTTTATTCTAAGAGTTCTATTCTGAATAAATTAGAAAACTATTTGACACACTTATATTCTAAGTAATAACTCTTGTTATTATACTATTTCATATAAATAAATTCTAAAGTCATATTTATGATGTGCTAATTTAAAATATTGTTAAGCATGTCCTTATTTGAATTTGAATATGACCGAAGTTGAGTAAATTAAGTACAATTGTTTATGCATGATATTATTTTATCATATTCTCTTAAGCTTAAACTTTATTGATTTGTGTAATTGTAATTTCACCTATCGTGGATACAATTATGCAAATTTTGTTAAATAGATTAGCATTATATTGGTGACAGTGATACCCTATCGGTTATCGGTGTGGTGTTATTAATATAATATAATTGCTATTATTCAAGTATGAGTGGATACAATTATGCAAATTTAGCCAAAAAAGTATAGGTATCATGTTGCCACAAAAATAAATGTTCAGGTTTTGTTTATTTATTTGAAATAAGGTTGTGTTTATTTTTGCTCAAGTATGAGTGGCAATTGAGGATGACTTTTACCTTATTGAATTCAAAATGTCCAGGATATTATTGAGAATGTTTATACAATTTGAGTAGGAGATTGTTAATTTTTTTAATCCTTTTAATAGTTGAATTTTCGGTTAGATTAAGAATCCTTATTTTATCTTCTAGTCTATAATGAAATTTTACTGCAAATCGTGGAATCCAACTATAGTTATGGTTGCTCAGCAGTCCAGGTACGATTTTTTTTTTTTTGAAAGAAGCAGTCCAGGTACGATGAAATAGACCGATAATAATTCTATATATCAAAATCATTTTTGACACTATCAAACTATTGATAATGGATTACGTAAAGAAAATATCGATAATGATTCTATAAATTTATATTATTTTTTTAAACAAATCAAAATGTTATAAAAGCTCAAAAGCAGAATGATTCATCCCGCATAAGATGTGCTAAAAGTGATGTATCACCCAAAGTCAGATACATACACAAGCATCTAAAAAGATTGTTGGGTATTTGTATTGGTTGCATTGTTGCTAAAACAAATATCCTTGTTCTCTAAGTTAGAACCAAAGTTTCAACATGTGTTTAAGCGTCTCTAGAAAATGTTGGATGCGATGCTTCAACATCCTGGCACGGTTCAGTGTGCCTGAGTTCTCGCCTGTTTGTACGCGCGTCTTTATTGTTTAAGGAAACAATATTTTCTTAACTTATTGATCAAGCTACGCGCATATCATCTAAGAATCAGTGGAATATTTCTAAAGTGTATTTTATATTTTAGGAAATATCGAATATTGTTTGGAACGATCATATAAATGTTCCGACATTTTAGGACTTTCCAGATTTATTTCTGATTCTTGTTTTGCAAATTAAGCTGAACCGGTCTGCATTGTTACTGAAGCCCAACGTATTATTTAGCCCAAGCTGCTTCAGTATATAAAGAAGACTTCAAGACCTAATTCTTTATTCAAGCCGTCATACTAAAAAGTTTAGATTTTTAGGGTTTGAGTCTTCATGTATTCTGCTCTTGTATCGTTTGTGATGCAAGTTTAGAATCTAGTATGTGTTCTTTCTTGTATCGCATGTGATACTTGTTAGGACTGTTTTGTGAGTATTGATTACTCTTTGTACTACACCGAAGTTGTGAAACAAGGTGCTAGTTGTTTGTGTTGGAAGGTAACTTCTATCTTTGTTTTGGTTTATGTCTGATAGGTCACAGTGGTTGTGACCGACCATTACGATAGTGAGATGGGATCTCAGATCTAGGAGTTCCTAGGTTGAAATCTATACGGGGAGGTCCTAGGTCATGTAGTGTAAACGAGAAGTTTGCTGAGAGCTATTGAATAAGGACTACACTGGTGGATTTCCTTCCTGGCTTCGTAGCCCCCATAGTAGGTGTGTTTGTCACTGAACTGGGTTAACAAATTCATTGTGTTATTTACTTTCCTGTCATTTATTTTCTTGTTTTTATTTCTGTTTATCGCGTGATGTTGAAACATTAGTTGTAACATTGCAAACGATTAAACATCATACAGAACGTATTAAAACAAGTGCGCTAGAATTCCAAAGATGCCACTAGAAACAAAAAAAAATAAAATTACATGATGCCCATATAAAGAAGTGGATATCTCCACCAATCATGAAAACCAAACGATAAAGGACTAACATTCGAAGAAAGCCATAAAAAAGAGTTCAGCTTCACTCTTTCAACAATACTGAAAGGATCAATAACCGCATTTTTGAAAATACAGTTGTTTCTCTCCTTCCAAATTGCCAAAGTACAAGCAAGCCAGATAACCTTAAAATAATAATGAGAAGGACGCGGTAAGCCTGCCATGTGAAAAAATTGTAGGTAATGATCCTTTACCGATCTAGGAAGAACACAAGAGATACCAATCCAATGACAAACATAAAACCAAACACTCCCAAACATGTCACAACCAACGAAGAGGTGATCCACCGTCTCTTAGGAACCACATCCACCAACACAAACATTGTCGGAAGGCTGAAGAACATGTCGACAAACTAAATTTGAACGAGTTGGAATTCTATCTTGAAAAATACACCAAGCAAAAAGAGATACATTAAAAGGAACTAATTTATGCCACACATCCTTAAGTACACCAGCCGCCACTTGATCATCTATAGTGGTTAGAAAGCGATAAGCATCACAGACCGTATAGCCATGAATCGGATCAAGCAACCACCGCCACTGGTCCTGAATGTTTTCCTGCAAAACAACGTTATTTAACAGAGAAACACACTCCCTCACACTATCCTCCTCTCACGCCATCAAACGACGCCTCAACACCCATCCAGAATCGTCTACCCCCCACCCCAAACGCGCCATCTCCTCCACCAAACAATCCTTTTTGACTGATAACTCAGAGCCGTCTGATTTGAATATATAAAGGTACTCCACCCCAGCCAATTATCAGTCCAAAAGAATGTTTTCCGCCCATCTCCAACCACCCGCCTAATATTGTTATCAAACCATCTATCTACAGCCGCCCCCTCCCTTCCCTTACATTACATATCATCCTCCACCACCTTGAAGCATTTCTACCACCTTCCCTAATACAACCGCCCACCTCTCCATACCGTGTAACGCCCTAGTTGTTATAATTAATTATTTTAATTTATGTGGAGTATATATACATTTATATATGATGTTTGGTGATTTATGCGGAGTATGTGCATATATTTATATATATATATGTGTGTGATTTTGGATGATTTATGTGGTGAATTATTTTATTATATAGTTATTTAATAATAATTAGAATAAGTATGAAATATTAGTTATTTTGGAGTTTGGGGAGTTATTTAATAATTATTAAAATTAATGGGGAGCTAATGGAAATATTAGGGAGTTAAGTAAGAGGGAAGTTGGGAAATAGATGTCAGAAGCAGTTTTTACGTGAAACCAAGCCAAGGGAGAGAGAACCAAGAACAAGAGAGAAGAACCAAGGGAATCCATTTTTGCTGTGCATTTTCATTCTGAACTAAGGTAAGGGTGAGGTTTACTTCAAGAATGTAGTTATTAAATTCTGATTTTGTGTTTAACAGAGTTTTGGTGAGAATTGGGGAAATTGAGTTTTTATGATGAAATGATGAATTTGAAGTTGTAAGTGTGAATTTGGTGTTAGAAATAGGTTCTAAGTGCATACAGAAAGTTAATTTGTATCTGTAAACTGATTTGGGGAGTGATTGGAAGAAAAATGGGATTTTTGGGTAAAACCAGTTTTCTGCCCGTACAGAAGTTCATCGCTCGCCTCGCGAGTAGCTGTGCTCGCCATGGCGAGTGAGCAACTTCATAGCTCGCCTCGCGAGCAGACCAACTCGCCATGGCGAGTAGCCCATATCAAAACTTGATTTTTGAAAAGTTGTTATAAGATGTTTTGGGGATGGTTTAAGGTACCTAGATGATATTAATGATGAATGGTGAAAGTTTTAGGTTAAAAAGATGAATAGGGAACTTAGAATGGGGATTTGAGTGAGAAAATGTCATTTTTCCCGAGAGCACCTAATGTCCACTCGCCTCGAGTTCGCCTTGAACTCGCCATGGCGAGCTAGTGTTTTTGTGAACTCGCCATGGCGAGCAGTTGTGCTCGCGAAGCGAGCTGCACAGTTCCTGAATGTTGTTTTGCTAGCTTGAATAGTAGTGGTTGATGTTGTTGTTTTTTAGCATGGTTATATATAATTATGCATTATTTTGGTTGATTGAACTACTGGATTAACGATTACTGATGATAGTTGAATGTATGTCAATTGTTGAATCATACATATTGTTAAAGTGGAGTCATATTGAGTTGCATTGCATGGTCATTTGTATGTAGATATACACAAGTAGGTCCATTGCATATGCATAAAACAGCGGTGAGGGCTTCGGTCCTGGAGTACTAGTTGCTCAACAACGGTGAGGGCTTCGGTCCTGATGAATGCTTTAACCATTCAAAAGCGGTGAGGGCTTCGGTCCTGTTTGGTACCACATGCATATTGCATTTCATTGAGAAGTCTAAGATGGTGTCTTAGCAGTGTTGTCATGTTATTTGCATGAGTCTTGGTTGTTGATTGCAGTTATTATCTGATGGTTGATGTTGATGTTGAATATGCATTTATATATATTCATTGTAATGGTGGTGTATTGATGTTTTTGTTGTTACTTGTGGCTTATACATATATATGTTTACAAGATGATGTGTTTGATGATTAGGGTGTTAGATTCAATTGAAGATTTTAATATCTATATTTATTGTTGTGAATCTCACCCCTTCTGCTTGAAAATGTTGCCCTTCCTATGGGTAACTTGCAGGTGATCCTGAGTAGTCGGTGGTGGCTCAATGTCGTGTCTAGGGCTCTGATACGTGGGATGAGAACTATTATTTATATTTGTTGTTGTTTCTTTTCCATGTATCAAATTTTGGAATTGTGAGGAGGAGCCTTTATTGTCTTTTGAACAATGTTGTTGAATTATGCTAAGGCCTTTAATGCCATAGACTGTTGTTGGATGTTATGAGGTTATGGATTTGAAAACTATTCTGTTGCTACGTTTTCATGAATAATAAGTTGTTTGATTAAATAGTTTTATTTTCTATTTAAGAAATTTTGAAATGACGTGTAGCATGCCCATTTGTGGATTACTCTGATGTGTAAATGTTATTTAATTGTTTTTGAGTAACGGGGTGTTACATACCGAGCCTTTAAAACATGATACCACAACCCTTCCTTATCCACCTTCAACCTCCAGCACCACTTCCCTAATAGAGATAAATTAAATTCACTTAACCTCCGAACCCCCAAACCACCATTATTCACAGGTAAACACACATAATCCCATTTAATCCAAGCAATTTTTTTAGAGACCCCCCCTCCCACAATTTAAAAAAATAAATAAAATAGATTCAATAGAGGAAACTATACCTGTAGGTGCCTTGAAAAAGGAAAGAAAGTAAACCGGTAGAGAAGACATGACAGATTTCAGGAGAACCAAACGGCCACCAAACGACAAGAACTTATTATTCCAGGACAACAATTTAGCTGTAATTTTATCAACCACAAGTTTCCAAAAGTTGAGTTTCCGATCGTCTCCCCCAATAGGCAACCCCAAGTAAACAAAAGGTATCAAACCAGTTCTACAATTCGAAACAGAAGCCGCTTCTGACAACCAAGATAAAGGAATATTAACTTCCGTCAACATACTTTTGTTATAATTTACCTTCAACCCCGACATTTGCTCAAAAAGTAACAACCCTTCCTGTATCGTATGCACATTCAACCAACTTTTTTCACCAAGAATGAGCGTGTCGTCAGCAAACCGGAGGTGAGACAAAGTGACCTCCCTTCGAGATCCCACACCATATGCGTGATAGATATTATTAGCCATCGACGCCTTCATCAAAACATCAAAACCCTCTGCCGCCAATAAAAATGGCGAAAGAGGATCCCCTTGCCTTAGACCCCGCTGTAAATGAATAGTTAAAATTTGACTTGATAAATGAATAGTTAAAATTTGACGAGAAAGGTTAACAACACACATTTTTAATACATTCTTTTTGATTCGTTAAAATTCACATGAGATCTACCAAATTTATATGGAATCCACATGATTTGGTGTGACCCATATAAATTTTAACCAATCAAAAATAACGTGTTAAATGTGTGTTGCCATCATTCTCAAATTTGATTTATGACTATTATGTATGAAGAAAATTCAAAAGGTAACCAAATCTTCTATGTTCCATAAAATTTCCGTCGGATATTAATCAATGCTATATGTTAAGGGGAATAAGAGCTTAGGGGATGGATTGCTCGATTAGAATTATTCATAATGATCAATTTCAACTTGCAATATTATAATTATTAACTTATACTCTCGAGTCTTGAATATAAAGAAAAAAAAATCATATACTTTAAAAAAATTAGTTGGTGTCATTTTTAAAGTTATAAAAGTACAATTGCAATTTCTAAATGAGTAGTGATATTTTGACAATCATTTTGGTATAATCTTTGAGACAACTTTGTTGTTCTCTCTTCTCATTGGTCAAAAACAATTGAGAGAGAAAAATGTAGAGAAAGAATAAAAACATAATGTGAGTATGAGAGAGAAAGTTGTACAAAAATTGTACAAAAATGGTTGTACAAATATCATTTTTCTTTCTAAATTACCTTTCATGGTAATTGTTTCATGATAAGAAATTATGTGACATTAAATATGATAGAAATAGTTGACATTTGCTTATATTCAAGATCATCAATTTTTTGTTGTTTGTATTTAAGACCGGAGGGAGTACACATTTATATATTCAAGACAAGAAGGAGTGCACCTATGAAGTACGTACATTCTTTGAAGAAGATGTGTCTCTGTGTCGTATCTGACACCGACACATATAATTACACTGAATTATGTGATTTGTTAAAAATTTAACTATATTGGTGTGTCAATGTCCATATCGTGTTCGGTGTCTGCTTCATATGACTACACATTTATATATGTTGGAATCTAAGACCTAATTACATATAAGTGTTACTGATTTTATCACTTCACTTTAAATAAAAAGTGGTTGCCCAAATATTTTTCAAGTATTGGCGGTGAAAGTAAAATATTGTAACCTTTCACCTCATTTTATTGGTCTCATAATATAAAAGTTTACCAACTTTGAACGCGTCGCATAACTTTGACAAAACCATATTATAAAAATCAAAATCAAAATATGATGAACACACAAACAATATTCCATTCTGCCAGCCACCAAAGATTATAAAATTAGATTGCACATTTCTGTCAAACAGTGACAAACTTTGAACTTAGAATTGAAATCTAGACACCTTCCACGAATGAATACACTCACATCGTTGTTATTATTATTACCCAAAAAAATCAATCTTTTTCAAAAGGAGCAAGTAGAAAATTAAAATACTAACTAAAAATATTATTGGCTGGTATAAAATAATCAAAAGTATAACCAATAAAAACATATAATTTAGTTGTAATTAATTATTATTAAATCAGAAAACATTTTTGAAGAAGATGAATTCTAGCCACCAAACTACTTGATCAAAAAAGAATATTAATATTTATAGACATAACATCTTAAGTTAGATTCAACCCCTCGCAGTCGAGTCCCGTGTAAATTTTAATTGGTATTAATCACTTTTCAAATAAACAATATTAAAACAATAATTCCTTAAAAAAATATAAAAGCAATAATTAAAAAAGAAGGATCCAAATTATTCTTCTGAGCATGTAAGTTGCGTTGTCTTTCTCGTCCTTTTTGCTTTCCATTTTTAGGGAGAGTTTATTTTTTTTTTTTTGTAATTTTATTTTTCTTTTACAACGTAATTTTAAATTTTATTTCATTATTAATCTTTAGAAAAGAAACATACATAACAACAACAACTCAGAAGAGAGGTCTTTGCAAATTTTCGATCTCTCTCTCTTCTTTCTCTCTCTAAAACTTTCTCTTCTTCACATTTCTACCGACGCACCAATTCGTTCTGTTTGGATCTGAATCAGGTTCGATCAATTTTTCAGATCTACCATTTCATTTCTTCTCGTTTTCTTCGATCTTGCTCAATTTTTCTTTAATCTTTTTGTTTTTTTTTTTTGCTTTATAATTATGATTAGGATTATAATTATAATTTGAATGATTTAGCTGTGAGGATGTGATTTAGGCTTTAATTTTGATCATTTTTTGATTCGTTATGATTGATTTCAATGCTCATCGACCTTGAATGATTCATGTTGAAGATTTTTGAATCTTTTAGTTTTCAATTTTGAGTTTATGAGATGTGATGTGGTGTTTGGATGTTGATTTGATCTAAGAAATTTGTGTATGAATTGATTTTCTAGATTTATTTTTATTTTTATTTTTTTATAAAAGTTGTTATGTTGATTCAATTTTTCTTTATAGGTTTTTGTATAATTGAATTTTTGATGAAGATTGAATTATCAATTAATTACATGTTTGATGCCATGGAGACATTTATATTTTTGTGTGTTATTGATGATTATGAATCTGTTTTTCGATAAATGGATTTAGTTTGCGATTAATTGGCTTTTTTATTAATATTATTGTGAACTGCTATATTAGCTAAACAACAATTGGAGAATGATGCTTGAAAAATTATTTTTTTGTAGTTCAGAGTAACCGTTATGTTGTTGTGAAAATCTGGGCTTTTTATTGAATTGGATGCGTGGAAAAAAAAATTGAAGTGGATTTTATCGAAATTACTGTGAACTGCTATATTAGCTAAACAACAATCGAGAATGCTGTTTGAAAATATATTTATTGGAATTCGAGTAACTGATGTGTTGCGAAAATCTGAGCTTTAATTGAATCGGATATGTAGCAAAAATTTGAAGTGGATTTTATTTTGTAGATAGCAGTTTGAGCCTTTTGGTGCTGGCTCGTGCTGAACACCAGCTGCTACAATGAAGAAGGTTTTTGGTCAAACTGTTAGGGACCTGTAAGTGTTACCATTAATTGATAATTAATTATTTACTATTTTATCGTTTTATGGGTTTAATGTATAGTTGCTATTTTGGGTGTTTATTACTATTTTAGACCCTAATCCTATTTTGTAACGTCTTACTCTTTGTCGTTTTCTTGTAGTAAAAGAGAAGTGAACAAGAAAGTGCTCAAAGTTCCTGGCATTGAACAGAAGGTAAAGTTTTTCTTATTTTGAAAGTTCGGTATGAAACTATGTCTATGACTTTGCCAATCATATCTGAATATAATTGGCATGTAAGGATTTACATGAAGTATGGCATATTATAATGTGATCATATGTCCTTAATTTTATGTATTGTAACCTTATTTTACAAAATCTAAATTAGATTTGTTGATTTCTATCCCCTCTACCAGGTTCTTGATGCTACTAGCAATGAACCATGGGGTCCTCATGGAACACTGCTTGCAGACATTGCTCAGGCAACTAGAAACCCGTAAGCTTTGGTCTCTAAATTTTATGCTAGATATTTTGTGTTTCACTGCATAGATTCTCATTTTTTCATGTCCCTGCAGTCATGAATACCAGATGATCATGTCAGTAGTCTGGAAACGAATTAACGACACTGGCAAGAATTGGCGGCATGTCTACAAGGTATTAATTCGGAATACTTTATGTTCTGGTTGTTGTTACTCCTATTGCATGGTTGCAAATTAAGAACTGTTTTTTCCCCCTTCTGCATCATTTACTGATTGATCTTGCTCTATTAAATAATAGCTCTTTTCTTTGTTTCTGTATTAACTGCTCACTGTTCATTAACAGGCTTTGACAGTACTTGAGTACTTGGTGGCCCATGGTTCTGAGAGAGTCATAGATGAGATCAAAGAACATTCTTATCAAATATCGGTAAAAAAAATTTTACTCAATTTTTACATAATATTTATATGCTGTTAGTCAATTTCCACATAGGTACCTAGTTTCGATCTAATGACCGTAAAATATTATAATGTAACTTGATAAAAATGTAATATTCCTATGAACAGACTTTGTCCGACTTTCAATATATTGATTCCAGTGGAAGAGATCAAGGAAACAATGTCAGGAAAAAATCTCAGAATCTCGTTGTCCTTGTGAATGATAAAGAAAGAATCGTAGAAGTTAGACAGAAGGCTGCTGTTAATAGGGAAAAGTAAGTCTTCTATCAACAATTCTACTGATATCTTGTACATTGTTATTTTCTAGTTATATAAAGCATCAGGTAGTCTATTATTATAGATTTTCTTTTTAATTTCCCCCAGTTTTGGAAAATCCATAATCTGTCTTCTCTATTTCCGGATTATAAATTTAAAAGGATTTAAAGGATATGCACTGTCAGAGTTTTACGCTGACATCCAATGAAAATCCTTTATTTTGCCACTACACCCAACTCTTGTAACGTCATTTTGAAACTGGTGGTATGACATGAAAAAATTGTGGGTCTCGTTGGATGTTTGTTTAAAACTGACAACGTATACATCCATTATACTCCATCTAAAATCAGAATGAAATATTAATTTTCTAAAACAATTGACCAGGTTTCGCAATAACACACCAGGAGGAATGTATAGACCTGGTTCACACTCAAGCATTGGAAGCTATGGTGATCGATATGAAGAAGATCGTTATGCGAACAGGGAGGAAGATAGAAATGGCTATGGTTATGGAAGAGAAAGAGAAATGGGCTCTAGAGATGATGATCGGTACAATCGCGATGGGGATCGTTATGGTAGAGATTATGAGGAACGTTATGGTAGGGACGGTTACAGAGATGATGATAGGGGAAGAAGTCGAAGTGTTGACTATAATTATGATGATACTAGGAGCAGGAATTCTGATAGAGATCGTGATTTCGATGACGATGGCCAACACTCGTCTCGGTAAAGCCTATATATCAACTCTGATAATTATTCTTTTAAATTTTATGCATAAAATCCGAAAGATGATTTCTTTAAAATGCTTAGCTAGGAAGATCACAAGGTTATATACTTTAGAGTCTGCACTGCACCGAGTCTTGGTCATTTTTTTTTCTTCTTTCTGAATTGGCATCTTAAAATACACACTACCTCTATAGTTAAGCATTTAAGACCCCCTTGAGTATTTACGTAGACATCAGGATTTTCAATGGTTAAGCATTTAAGAGCACCAAACACGATGTTTGATTAATAGTTTTTCTAGAAGTTTGCTTATTTCCGGATCCTAGCCTCATCTTTACTTTATGTTATTGCTTAAAGCTGATGAATTATAGGTTGTTCGTTACTCCAACTTTTTAACAAAAATAAAATCTGTATCCCAAGCATTTTCAGTTTGAAATTTTGATATCTAGCACCTATATCATATATGGCTTTGATCTTTATTCATAATTGGATTAAAATGGAATATAATTAGAGAAATTTATTCTTATGTTTTGGTCAGTACTTCTGTCCTGCTTAGATTTGTTGCTTTGGATTTAAAATCAAAGGATGTACTGCCCAGTTGCTAACTCTAATAATCAATAAAGACAGACCTTAATAAATTTCTGTTTGAGTATTATTTGAAATATTTTAGTTGATAGTTACCTCCGCCTCTACAGATAGGCCCCCCTTGAGTAAACCACAGGAATTAAGAAAGTTAGTTATTGTGATATTAAATTTATTGACAATTGGTATTGCTTTTACAACGTTATCCTTCAAGAGAGAGGATTAATTATTGTTCACATTGAAGTATAATGGATGCCGACCCCACTTAGTGGGATAAGGCTTGGATGTTGTTGAAGCATTTATACAGATTGCAGAAATACATGCAAATTAATTAGGGCTATGTTAGTAAAGAAATAAATAATGCAGTTGAAAATTCAAAAAGGATCTTATAAAAAGGCACAGAAAACAAGTAATTTTTAGTTGATAGTTAATTTGTGTAAGTTAGTAGTTTGCTTCTGATCACATTTCCGTCAATTATCAATGAAAACAAGTAAGCTACAACATAAATGGTATTGAGGGAGTACAATACTTAAATAGTGTAATTAGAATTGCATATGCTTTTAAACATTTAGCATGATAAACAAAACGAGGCCGTGTAAAAAAAACAAGTTGTTATGCTGAAGAATAATAAGGTTTACAATTTACATCTGTGCCCATTTAGAGTGTGGAGTCATGTGATATTTATCTTCATTTGTCCTTGACTATCGAATTATCAGAGTAGGATTATGGCTTTAGGTACACCATTCTTCTTCGAAATGCTTAATATTACATCATTCTTCTTCTGAAATGCTTAATATTACATCATGCTTCTAACTTGATCTTTTTATGCAATGTTTTCTCAGAGGTAGCAATGCTAAAGTTGAAGACCAATCACTGGAAGCAAGGTAAATTTGTCAGAGATGCTCGCTCTCTCTCTCTCTCTCTCTCTCTCTCTCTCTCACACACACACACACACACACATATTGTTTCTTGAAACTATGATGATTGATAACGTGCAATACAAATGAGCAGACTTCAGCGGAAACTTTCTGAGCAAAATTCGGGTGCTCCTCCTAGTTATGAAGAGGCTGTTGGTGAAGCTCAGAGCCCTGTGCCTGAAAGGTATGAACTTTCATACAAGAGGCTGGCATCACTTGTTCAAAACCGAACCTCTTATGAATATTATCTTGATTGCAGGGATGTTGAAACTTCGGCAGAATCTGCTCCAAGAGGCTCGTCCCCTCATGCAAGTGATAATCCTAGCCCAGCCTCTGCTCCTACTGGATCTTCTCCTGTAAGCAATAATCCAACTGAAGTAACTGCTGCTGCCAGTACATCTGTTGCTGCTAGTACTGCTGCTTCTACCCAGGAAACTGAGCCCACTGATGATTTCTTTGACCCACGTGGTCCTACATCAGGTCTGTAAAGTTGCTTGTTATTATGTTGTGTTGGTCACTTGTGTAAAGTACTCTTCTAAATCTTTCCCTGTTTAAGAAATTATTATGCGATTGTAATATTGAACTTTTATTTGCATGTCAAATTATTATGTTGTATATTATATTGTATTTCCTCTGGGGAGTTGGATCTTGGTAGTTGGTTGTTGTTTAAATTGTTGGATACATATTTTGTATTTTGCCCCGCTTAATGGGATAATGTTGAACTCATAACATCTGTATGTTTCTTACCAGCTGCTCCAACCACCTCTAATTTTGGCGAAATAGATTTGCTCGGTTCTTTATCAGACTCATTCTCTTCAAACGCTCTGCCTCTTGTGCCCGCTACATCAGGAATTTCAACCCCTGAAGCAAACACTGGTTCAACAGCTTCTTTTGCAGCACCATCCTCTGGGTCCAATAATTTCAATCAGGTATGAATCTGTATGATTATTTCTAGGTTTTAGTTAAAGAACTCTTTTTTTCTATGGAAGAAAATGAATTTGTATATGACTTGGAAATCTTCTAGTGTCATGTTTACCTTGTCTCCACCCTTTTTTGATTTAGCGTGCATAACTGTAACTAGTGCGTGGGTGGGAGAGTTTCTGTCATGAAATGTACCATATGGCATGATAATAAACCTGGTCGTTGAACAAACTGAGTAGGTAGAATTCTGAAAAAGTGGTTTTCAAATTTTAAAAAGGATATCACCTCAGTACTTAGCTTTGAATAATTTAAGATATATATGTTTCTATTTGTTAATTTTCATTCAAAATAATGTATTTGTTTGTTCAACTTTTTGCAGTCTTTTGAAGATCCGTTTGGTGATTCACCATTCAAGGCTGATACTTCTGTTGAAACTGCTCCATCTCAACACCATGCACCTCAGACTACTGAACCATCCCAATCAGATGGTTTTAATGCTGACATGTCTAACTTTGGGTTTGGGGACTCATTTTCTATTGTACCATACTCTGCATCTGCTCCCAGTGACACTCAACCTTTCTCTGCTAACTCCCAGTTTTTGTCCCAAGATTCGGAAACTGATATTCTAGCTGACATTCTTCCTCCTGCACCATTACCTGAGATTACATCACAGCAGAACAGTTCAGCTCCTTCTTTTGGCCAACCTTCACCTTCCTTTTCAACTTCATCTGGATCATTTTCCGAACCAACTGGTCAACTTACTCTTCATCAAGGTTTCTCAGCTGCAACCAATCAACCTGCACAAACCCTTCCAACTGGTCAATTTTCGCAGCCAGGCTTTTCAGCTTCTAATTCATCTTTTTCAGCCTCTACCAGTCCATATGCACAGCAACCTTTTCCTTCTCATTCTGGTCAACCTGGCATGCCTGGGTTTTCGTCATCTACTGGACATTCTATGCAGCCACCTTTTGCTTCTCAAGGCGGTCAATCTACTGCACAAACAAGCGGTCATACCTACGGTGGATTGTACTCCCTGGATACATCTCTTACTCCAGGAGCTCCAAACATGTATTCTCAATCACAAAATGGATATAACGGATCTATGAACAGTGGGAACTACTTGCCACAGGGATCCTCAACAGGCTTTCCTTCACAAATGACTCCCCAAGCTCCAACAGCACAACCGGCACAAATCACAAACTTTCCCCATCATGGAGGATCTACTGCTTCTCCCTCTCCAACTGATCAAGCATCACAGTTCAACAACCAGAGCTTCTTTGGACAACAAGGGAATGCAGCTCCCTTTAGCTCATCATATACCCCTCAAGTGCCTGCTCCCAATGCTTCGCCGTATGCTGTTTCAGCGGCACCAAATTCTTTAGTTTCTCAACCATCCAAAGATAAGTTTGAAACAAAATCAACAGTTTGGGCAGACACATTAAGCAGGGGACTGGTTAATTTAAACATATCTGGACGTGAGTGCTTATACCTTATCAATGCTTCAGTTTCTGCTATATACTTCAATTATAATGTTGATCTTATCTGGACTAACTGTTAACTATTATGCTCTTCACTTGCAGCTAAAACTAATCCATTAGCAGATATTGGCATTGACTTCGAATCCATTAATAGGAAGGAAAAGAGAATGGAGAAGCCCACTAACACACCTGTAACATCAACTGTAAATATGGGTAAAGCTATGGGATCAGGTTCAGGCATAGGTCGTGCTGGCGCTGGTGCTCTTAGACCTAATCCAAATTCGATGATGGGTTCTGGTATGGGCATGGGTATGGGAATGGGCAATGCTCCCGGTGGTATGGGTATGGGCAATGCTCCCGGTGGTATGGGTATGGGAGGTTACGGAGGAGGCATGAATCCATCCATGGGTATGGGTATGGGTATGGGGGGAATGGGCATGGGGCAAGGATACCAGATGCAACCTCCTAATGGAATGCCTCCTGGTTCCAACATGCCAGGTAACTATAATAATAACATGATGCGTCCAGGTGGTTATGCTCAACAGCCATATGGTGGATACCGATGAGATTGAATTGAACATTATTCTCATAGATGGAAAGGTGAAGTATTGTTGATTGTTTTGCTACAAGCTGAGAGAAGCCATATCAATACCAGTGCCTACTAGTAGTCCACATCAACATTCGGATTTTATAGCAGTGTATCATTAAAGTTGCAATTTTCTGTAAAGTGACCTAGTGTGGTGTATGTTTATTCTTATAAATGTGCTACTACAATTCTTTTCTTTTTTGGGGTCACCCTTCTTTAGGGTGCTTGAGCATCAGTGTTGTGTACCAGTGACGGGATAGAGTAACCTTACTTGGGTTATTGCTTCCTTTACATGTTCCTCATATTTTTTGAACACCAACAGGTGGTTTGATATATTAATATATTCTTTTTCACATTTTGCTCTTTTACATCTGCCTCAAACTTAAGCATATCAAATAAATGGTTTATCTTTCAAGGCTTTGTTGATTAATTTCTTATTTTAACGTGATTGAGCTTTTTAATTTATTGATTAAAAAAATTCATCAAGATTACATAAGGAAGGTGGTAGGCTAAATATGCAACGGGATGCCAGTGTATATGCAATAATGCAACGGGAATCCAACCATTTTCTTGTCATTTTTCACTAGTTGTGTTGTCCTCCATTTGAATAATTTTACGACTTATTCTTCTTTTGGGGTAGGAAACATCAAAATTCAAAACTAGGACCTATGAAACATCAGTAGTTTCAGAGTATTCTTACGATCTCTGAATCTTGGTGACCTTAATTTGATACCGGCGAACCACGAGTACAAGAGACCATGGAACTATTCTCCACATACATGTGTGTTAATTAGTTTGCTTGCTTGACAGAAACGATCAAGTATAGCAAGAAAGAAACATATCAAGTGAGTTTCCTTGGTCAGGTAGAATTGCAGTCGATTTGTTGAATGTAGAAGCTGCTTGATGATAAAAAACAAGCATGGTTATTGATTTTTTTTGTTAGAATAGGTAGGTTACTAAAGGAAATTCAGATTCAATGAATGATTCATCGAAGGCAAATCAAGTTTGAAAAGTTGCAGCAACTTAAGTGTTGATATTGTTAGGTTCAACTAAGCTTTTTGTGCTTTATTGTGACACTCTTGAATAAGGTTTGAGAGGTGTTTTGATGCAAGATGGCAAGGTGCTTGTTTGAATATACATAAACATGTTTAAATCTTGAGGGAAAAATAAAATGACCGAGTCAATTAGTGTATGTTTAAATCCTCATAATTTATACAAAATAAAATACCGTTAAATAGCGATTTTTTCTGTCATTTAAACGAGTTTTGATTTATCTTTGTAAATAAAATAGATTTTAACCTTATAATGTGTAGATTCTTTGGATTTAAACCCTAATGTCATATGATTGTATATTTAAATTTATACGGCTCGATGAGTCAATTTTTTTAATTATGTGACACGTTGAGTGAATATTGTTAATATATTTAGCTCTAGTTCAATACACTTGGTTTTTTCATTATTAAACATTCATGCATTAGTGTGAAATAATACATAAGAGCGTCCCAGAAATATTAATGCATAACCTTAATTTAATTTAAAGTAAAATACTATTCTCTCTGTCCCTTAAAAGATGATATATCATATATTACAATCCCTTCTCTTGTGTTACAAAACATACATAACCCTCCATTCAGAGATATTGAATTATATATTTTAATCCAAATGTATATTTTTTTTTTTGTTAAATTTCTTTAACTAGTTAAATAATTTTGATTTTATCAAAATGATATTTTAGTCATCAAAGTAGTAATCGTTTTTCAACCCGCATGAACTGGTTGAACCAGTCATATGCCTTTGTTAAAAGTAGTAATCTTTAACTACTTACATGCCGCAACCAAAGTCATATGAACCAATCATATGCCTTTGTTAAAAGTCTCCGAGTCTGTTTGTTGTTGTTATTACATAAAAATGACGTGGGTGGACATGATACATTTTATTTGTTTTTTTTTTTTTTTAATATATTGTAATAATTTTAGTATCAATTATGTTAATAACTACTTATAAACAATTTTTGTTGATTCTATCCTTTTGATACATTTTAGATTATTTTTCCCTTAGAGCTTTCTTTATTGTCTACTACTAATTTGATATGCTCATTCATATTGATCATATGATTAGGCAAGTATGTAATATGCTCATTAGAGGATAATAGTGGAAGGATGCAAGACATATATGTAAGAGGAAGTAGCAAGTCAATAAATATAAGGGAGGAATTTGGGGAATGTTTTGTATGATGAAGGAAGCTAGGTGGTGCTGACTGCATGCATATTCTCAAGCTTGTTTTGCTAAAACTTCATCCTCAATGATGTAATAAGTAAATAATTATTGTGAAGTTAATTGTGTTTTGATTATACGAAAATGTTATATCCTTGTTTATTTTGTCTATAGTGGAATGATTATAGTGGAATGTGAAAGATTATAGTTAATTGGGGAATGTTTTCACATTAAACTTGTCTGTTTTCTATTTTACAGCTACAAATGCGTATAAACTTTAAGATAGAAAATAGACAAGCTGAAAATGTCGGTCGAGTAGGCCAAATCATAAGTATTAAACAAATGGTGTCGTTGATTGGACACTAACCAAGAAAGTAAAAGCTAAGGACCTAACTCAAAATTAATAATGCATCACATGTTGATATCCATTCAATAGATTTGCTTTCAACAGCATTCATTCCTCACAACATAAATTCTCGAGCTTGAGGGCGGTCTTCAGTTTTATAGTAAACAAACCCCATTTATGGCTACTTACTCGGTCTTTCCATTCCCCATTGTATTGTTTCTGTAATTATTAATCAAACTCGGTATCATTTTTCTGTTTAAAAGGAAGAAAAGAAAAATTACTAAAAATCTTTTACTTAAAAGTTCCTCTTCAAAATGGGAAATTAAAATTTTCTAAACTTTCGATTAATTGGATGATTTACTTTTTCGGCAATAAAACCATAAATAGTCAGTCTATTATTACTATAGAGAATCATATTCTATTTCCTAATACAATTGGATAATAAAGATACTCTATTCATGATGTTCAGTAACTTTGATTCAGTGAAAAAAATTCAAAAATTGGTTGGTTTATACCAAAGGACAGCCAATCATCCATCAAGTTTCTCCAATTCCATTCCTTAGTAACAGAATGAACAGTAATGGAACACATTTTGTTGGATATAGAAAGGTTTAACGTGGAAAAAATATGTTATGTGAACAGCATAAAAGGGATTTTTTTATTGAATGATAACCATCATATTTATACATCAAGAAAAGCCTAAAATAATGCATAAAGAAACTACTATTTGAAAACTAAATGCCTAAAAAACTGGTAACAAATAGAGCATATCAGAGAGTTCCTAACAATAACATAAAAAAGATACTTAGATCCTAAAAATTAGGAACTTAAAACCGTAGTTTCATAGTCATCCAGTCAACACTCCTCCTTGACTCTGAAACTGCATACACCAAGCATTTGTGTCAAGAATTCATATATAGCTTTATCATATCCTTCTGGTTCCATGACAAACGTTGCACCTTTGGTAGATGTCTGAAAGTGATCTAGTTCCTCTAACAGGTTCACCATCAACATCTTCATTCTCCTCCTGAAATTCAAACTTCTCACAATCTTCCCAATTCCAAATATTTGACTCAAGAAATTTGACATCTCTGCTAACAATTACTTTGTTGCTTTGTGGAAGATAGATTCTATAGACTTTTGAAGATGAGCTATAGCCTACAAAAATTTCAGGTTCTGTTTTCTTCTTGATTTGTTCAAGGACAACATCCACATCAGAAGATTTTGATCTTGATTCTATAGGCTTGCTTTTAAAACTGTTAATAACGTTATTGGACACTCCTTTATTCATTTGTTCCCATATGGCATCAACTTGTGCTTTTACTTCAGTAACATCCTGTTTTAGTTTCAGGATTTCCCCTGAAACAGGTTCTTTGACAGATTTTGTAGAGTTTCCATTGATTGTATCCATGGAACTCATCACTCCCGCAGCGTTCACGATAGATGGATGGTGGAAGAATGCAACACCAACCTGAATCCTTCCTTCCTTATGTACAGCAACATGTTGTTCCTCATTCATCAAATCCAAGGAAAAGCTCTTGCATTTCATTTGAACATTGACCATTTCTATATTGTTTGCATCTGTAATCACACATTTTTTATCCTCAAACAACACCTTATAACCATTCTCTAGCAGTTGAGTAACACTCAAAAGGTTTTGATTAATTTTAGAAACATATAAGACATCAGAAATTAGTTTCAAACCTGAAAGGCATTCAATTGCAACTGTTCCCTTGCCTTTTACTTCAATAAGTACGCCATTTCCAATTCTGACTCTGGAAATAGTTGTCTCGTCCAAATCTTTATAGAGCTCACGATCATAAGTCATGTGGTTTGTGCAACCACTATCTATGAGCCAACTCTCTCTGGTGGTATTGGTGGCAAAGCATGATGCTACAAAGAGTTGGTCCTCCAAAGTTTGATCTTCAGCAGCCTTAGCTTCTCCCTGATGTTGAGCCTTGCATATTCTTTCCACATGTCCTAACTGGCCACACTTGTGACATTTTACGTCTGGTCTCCACCAACATCTGTTTGGTGGATGGTTATTTTTTTTTTTGCAGTATGGATAGGGTGAAAAGAGACTTATATTGCTGCTCTGGTTTCTTTTCTCATTCCTTCCACCATTGTAGTTCTTTAATTTAGCTTGTAATGCTCCTTCCACTGAACCTTCAGACCTTATCATTCTTCTTTGTTCTTGGCCCTGCATAGCATTTACAAGCTCTCCCACGGTAAGCTTTAACATGTCCTTTGTATTTTCCAAGGAAGTTATAGTTGCTTCAAATCTTTCAGGGACAGTCACAAGTATTTTCTGACCTATTCTTGAATCAGATAATTCAGAACCAAGCAATCTTACTTTGTTAGCAATGCTAATAAGTTTATTTGCATACTCTTTAATTGTTTCAGACTCCTTCATCTTTTGCATCTCAAATTCTCCAATCAAATTAAGTGCTTGCATCCCCCTAATTCTTTCATCTCCTTCATATTCAATTTTGAAGATATTCCATATTTCAAATGCTGATTTGATGATCATAATTCTGGTGAAGATTTCTTCTGAGACAATAGCAAACAAAGTAGCCCTTGCTTTTGACTTTCTTGTTTTCCTTTCCTTGTGATTTTTTATCTGAGCCATTGTTGGATTGTCTGACAAAGGAAGAACTTCGTAGTCCTCCTCAACAGCTTCCCAGAGGTCATTTGCCTCTAAATACGCCTCCATCCTTGCTGCCCATATATGATAGTTTTCACCATCAAACACAGATAATGGTAGGGCTTTGTAGGATGTTTCAGAATCCATCTGATTGATGAATTGAAAATAGTGTTTAAGCTTTTATGGTGGGTTTCACTCACTTCACTCACAAGTCCCTCCAAGGAGAAGGCTCTAGATACCAATCTGTTGGATATAGAAAGATTTAACGTGGAAAAAATATGTTATGTGAACAGCATAAAAGGGATTTTTTTATTGAATGATAACCTAGCTAACCAACAAGTCATCAGAAATACTCTCGAAGGCCATCTTGAATGCTTTACAACCTTGGGTAAATTTAGTAATTCCTGGGTGAATTTAGACAGAAATTGTTGATTGATAATTGAATTCATTTGAGATTACCCTGGCACATAGTCACATAATACGCGGTTCGCGTCGGTACACGGTACACGACATGAGAAGAATTCGGTTTGTATGGGGGTATAGAACTTCGGTATTTTTTAAAGATAGAAATATAGTGTAGCAGAAGGATAAAATTACCTAAAGGATAAATGGATAAATGGCTGACTTGGCCTACTGAGGCTAAAACTAAAGGATAAATAGGAAGTAAATGGCTAACTGACTTGGTTAGAGAAATTCTTGAAACAAAATATAAGAGTTTTGGATGTGGATATAGGAGGAATCATGAGAAGCAGGAAAGGATAAATGGCTAGTTGCTGCTATTGTACAAAAGCCTACTGATACTAAACTAAAAGGATAAATGTCTAACTGACTTGGCCTAAACCTTCTATACACCAATTCAAATT
The DNA here is from genome assembly GCF_003473485.1 of Medicago truncatula. Taxonomy (NCBI): domain Eukaryota; kingdom Viridiplantae; phylum Streptophyta; class Magnoliopsida; order Fabales; family Fabaceae; genus Medicago; species Medicago truncatula. The sequence goes on along the minus strand of NC_053048.1, from coordinate 753,265 downwards.
TACTTCCTCAGATTGAGATGAGACTTGATCACTAAAACTCCAAAAAATAATCACACATAAGAAGCATTAACACTAGATCACATACGACTAATACACTCCACACCAGACCGAAATTTGCAGATTAAAACTTCAAGTCCCATTGTTTGCTATAAAAGTCTTTGAAGACAATGTGCTGGTTGGAGAAATTCTTGAAACAAAAGTGTAAGAGTTTTGGTTGTGGATAGAGGAGGAATCATGAGGTGTGAACACAATAGTTCTCAGTTATTTCTTCTTTCCTAACAGCTGGTTCTTTTGGTTTTCAGTCCAACGAACACCATAGTGCAAACACAATAGTAGTGAACTAATAAAAACTAAACTTTTTTTTCTATCGTTCAGGGTTCAAACCCTAATAAGGACACTCTTTAAGTAAACCTCATATGTACACATAATTTATTTATAGTTTTTTAATAAAATTATCAGGAGGTACCCATTTTTTCTTCCTTCAAGGGAGGTCATTATCAGGAGGAGGTCCTGTTAAGTAAAGTACCAACCCCCATTGGCAACATAATTTTTTTTTTTTGACGCAACAAGGTTTCACTCTTGGAAAATCATTTCTTTACATAATTTATATGCTTGTAAGATGAAACACTGCAAGATAAAAAAAAACATTTCTTTTGTTAATATTCTGGCTTAAAACTCTGAAGGCACACATTTATGTTATAGTATGTATGTGATTCAAAATCAAAATAACTAGTGTAAATAAATGTACTGAAAATATGCATAAAAAATGGCCCTTACAGATGTACAAGGATCTTACTAATTAGTACAACAAACAACATTAATAACAAGAATAAGGATTGCAAAAAAAAAAGAGGAAATTTTCTAGTCTTGAGAAGTCCGACATATATTTTGCCGCAAGAACTACCATGGAAAGGATATTGGGGTCTCTCCATGGGAACAAAGAAAATATAAAAATATGTTGAGAGAAAATGAGGCAAAGTTCCCACTGATATCAAATATTGTTTGAAGAAATTTCCCATTTATGATTGTAGTTCCTGACTAAACTGGTTCTTTATGTGGTATGTGGATGATAAATCCATGCGATATTTTAAACTACACTACAACCATGCTGTTGTGTCACGATTAGGCTTCAATCCATAGCTTCCACCAATCACCTTCATCAGCATGAGCTATAAATTTCCTGGAACAGCATCATCAACCAATATAAGAAAATTCCCTGACATGATATTATAGGAAGTTTGATCATCACATCATTACTAAGCATGGATGGTCTCTAACTCCCTTCAAATTTGGCTATGGTGTTACGGTAGTTACTAGTCCAAAATTGTGGTTACACAAGCTGAATTGCTCCACAAGTTGATCATACAACTGATCTTTAGGAGAGACTGATCATAAATTCCACCAAGGGAGACATTATATAGCTTTTCATTCATATAAATCTATAATACTACTAAGCACCTCAAGACCGACAAAATATCTAAACTATGCAAAGAGCTTCCAGAATATGACCACCCCCAAACAGGAACAAAGAATAAATGATTGGACTGTTATGAAAAGTTTGGTTAGGGAGCCATGAATAAACTTCAAAAAAGGAAAGCCAAAATCTGTACCTATGAGCTGTATAAGGTATTATGGAGTGCATAAGTTGGAGCACAATTCTTATATCTTTAAAGAGAGCTCCGAGATTCTTTGGGATATAAGTTGAAGCATTTTGCTTCAATCCTGTATAACATTCATGATCCTTTCCGCCCACACCTCACACAAGCTTAATTAATATTTTTTTATCTCTTGTTAACATTTTTTAGGAGGATATTTTATTCAACAATCTCTATATATGTAATAGCTTTTTTATCATATGAATAGCTTCGTTTATCTTAAATTTAACTACAGTAGTTGAGAGAAAATTACCCTTGGAGTTGAGAAAGCAATGTGGAATCACTCCAGAAATACTTGAATCCTGTCACCCATTCTGTCATTAAAATCTAACAGTTTTCCCCCAATTTCATCTGTTGCATCATCCAATAGTTTTTTGAGGTTTACCCCACCCAAAGCTGCATAGAGTCATAGCAAAATCAATAAACATGAATTGTGATTATACATTGTAGAAGCATTTATAAATAGCAACAGTACCAGGAACTGTGTTTGTGATTCCATCCAGAAATCCAGCCTGTAAATAGCAAAGTATATGTATTATGTGAAAATGGAATAGGAAATCATGTTTGGAGCAAAACTCAACAAGACAGTCTGTTCAAACCAAACTCATACACATAATCATGAATAACTGATTGATCATAACCATGCAAAAAATATGCATAACTACAACATGAGGTGAAAGGCAATACGCCACATTGCATGCATAAGAGGCTAGCAACTAAAGTGAAAAATAAAGAAGTACATACGGATTTTGACAAGTGAAAGAAATTGGTTATGACTTATGAATAAAAACAAATCATGTAACTGGATTCCACAATGTTCCAGAACTCCATAAAAAAATGCTCACAGCATCTTGACCATAGTATAAAATCTATCATGGCATAAGTGAAAAACAGTTGACTGCACTTAGTTTTGACCAGTAAACATGAATAAACCATCATTTTCTCTTAAATTTGTTCAGTTGGAGAGTGTGATCACTTACAGGAATTCGGAGATCAAGTTTCTCGACTCCATCTCTGCCAGTTATTTTAATTCTCAGAGTCCGGGACCAGATTCCAGAAAAAGGGTCCCTTGAACCATCTGCACCATATTTATTGTACACATCAGGTGTTATAACTTCCACAATTGGATCTTCGATAGTTTGACTTGTCTGCTCTGTATCAACTTGCTCTCTCTGTTGTATACTGTATACGCTACTGCTCTCTGATAAATAACTAATTAGTAATTGTATTGAAAATGCGAGAATAGAATGTACAATGTATACATTTATCGTGTGAATATTAGCATGAGATCTTTTCTTCTGTATTTGATTTTCCTTTAGAAGAAAAACTGATAAATTCACTTAACAAAAGATAGCTGTCTAAATTTACCACGACTAACTATCTATAATTAAGTAGATGGCTATTTTCAAGCCAATAAAATACAAAGCTAATAATTAATGATATTCGGTGTTAAACATATCTTAGAGATATAGTTACTTCACACCAACAGGCCTTTCTGGAGAAAACTGAAAAGGTTCCCTCCACATATTTCATGATTAGCCGACCCCTTCCCCCCACCCCCCCACCAAGTCCAACAAGCCTTTATGGTAGTAAAGTATCAAACTCAACTATTAGGAAATAATTTGTTATATGAGATTATGAATTGACCCAAAAAGATGCAGAGTGTATTTAACTTGACTCTATTTACTTATTTTTCTTTTAAGATTTTTTGTCTCTCCAACCTCTCTTTGAAAGCAGCTGATCGGTACTTGTAGCATAACGCTTCTCTTCTTCATAATATGCGTTGAAACCTAAAGTATCCTTAATTTCTTCAAAAGTTGGCATGCTTCCTGGAGGAGGAATACGACCTCCTTTAATAGCAGTCAGCGCATCCTACACAGAAAATCCTAGACATTAAAATGTTAAAAATCTAAAGAATACTTCAAAGAAATATCAGAAAAAGTGATTTTTTTTATTTTAAAAATAAAATAAAAAATGTTCAATACTACAACACTCTTACGTTGGCCTGCCATTAAGGATTTGTGATGAGTAATGATTTTGAATATGATCATTAACATTCGGATATGAAATTAATTTAATATGTATGTGATTTGACAAATTGTTAACCATTTGAAATGGATCTGCCATAAACAACCAAGTATGATTTTGTGATTTATGATTTTGGGGAATCCAAGTTAAAATCATAAAGTCATTAGCAGAAGTAACATCCTAGGCGCATCTATTCTAGTCTAATAAAAATTTCATTCCAGGGAAAAGTGGACTAACACTGGTTGGATGGTATATTTTGTTTCCTATACTGCTCATGGATTGTGTGTGTGTGTGTGTATCCTTTAGCAGATGTTTATAATTGTGAGATAATATAATTACAATAGAAACTCTTCTGAAAATTTGATGAATTTGAAAATAGAACCAGTTCTTGGATATTGTTTTGCTAAATGTATTACTGTGATAGCTAGGTTTATCAAGCTAACCAGTGTTTTGGTTCATTTAACCTATGCTGGAATTGGGTATCATGACATGTAAAAACAAAACAAACAATACTCAGACTAATAAAAAAAAGTGGCTCTTGGCATGTATTATCTCAATCATGAACTTATCATCAGCATAAAAACAATCAATTAATGATTATCAAGGTTAAAGAAAGGGAGGACCATGTCACCTGCATTGCTCGTATAGAAACTCCAATCAAGGAAAGGGGATAGGCAACAATTTTATAACCAATGTCTTCAAGTTCAAGAGGAGTGAGTATCGGTGTTTTGCCTCCTCCTTCAAGCATATTGGCCTACACAACCATACATAAATATTAGTATAGCATATCATTTCCCTTTCTTCTTTTACTCCCTTTCTTCTTTTACTATTATCACTTGGACATAATAGAAACATACCATTTTTGGAACAAGAGGAGAAACTTGACAAAAAGCTTCCATCTCTTGTCTGGAAGCAAGTGCGTCTATAAAAACAACATCAGCTCCAGCATCAGCAAATGCCCTTGACCTATAGAGTGCCTCATCAAGAGACAGGGCTTGGCGCGCATCGGTGCGAGCCACAATCACAATATCAGATCCACTCTCATTTCTGGCATCAACCGCAGCTTTGATTCGCATGACTGCCTCTTCTCTCGATACCACTTTCCTCCCCTGTGTGTGACCACACGCTTTTGGAGATACCTAGCAATGAAACAGCAAAATGAAGTAATTTACAGAAAGTTGGATAGAAACGTCAACATGTCAAGTTATAATAAGGTGCTGGAATATGAAATAATAAGCTTGCGAATGAATGAGTAAATACTCAAGTTGCCCCTGAAACTGTTGAACCCTATCAACCTAGTCCTCCACATTGTCAATATTTCAAAATGATATCTGGAGTTGCCAAATAAAGTAAACCATCGTTTTGATCCCTTTAGTCCATGAATGTATTAAAATTACAAAAACTTCTCTGAGTATCTTCTGTTAGTAATTTATGGACCAAACTGGCTAACGGAAGACACATATGAGTATCAAACTAACTAACGAAGACACATGCACAGACCAAACTGAATTATTAAATCACAAACAAGTATGTTTTTGTAAACTTGATACACCCAGAGATTCTAGGATTAAAATGACTACTTTCTCTGCAAAGTATTAATAAAGTTCATCCTTCTGTTAAGATCTATTATCAATTGCATCCGACATTATTCACTCAGTTTCGAATCCATCACCTCACCTACATACGGAAGACACGTATGAGTATCAAAGTAACTAACGAAAGACACATGTAAGGGCCAAACTGACTAATATAATACTCAACCAAGTATGTTGTTGTAATCTTGATACACCCAGAGACTATAGTAACACCCCCTCACACATTCAATGATCTATTATCACTTACATCCCCGACATTATTCACTCAGTTTCAAATTCACCCCGATATTACAAACTTAACGTCATTAAAGTCCCTACAAATACCAATTGAAAAACAAATCTAATTATTTTACAATTTCATATATCATTTTAAAATATTAATAATGTAGAACACTACATTGACACTCCACTACAATTTCAAGCACCTAAATGAATTGAATTTTAAAAAAGAGTTTAACTTCTATGCACCGACAGTTTAAAGTTTTTTCACACATCCATCCAATCAAATCACAGCATAATGCTATTTTTATTGATAAGTTTCTCAAGTATCCACACATCATGATTTGATGCATGTGTAAAAAAAAATTACACTATCCGTGTATACAACTTAAATCCTTAGCTAACCTGATCTTTGAGAATGATACAAGCAAAACCAGCATTAACATAAATGAATTGAATTTTAAGAAAAAGTTGAATTTCATAGTATACACTGACACTGTAAAACTTTTTCACACATGCATTCAATCAAATCACATCATAATGCCACATTAATATGTAAGTTCCTAAAACACCACCTCTACAAATATCCACACACAAAGTGTGATATGATTTGATGCATGTGCAAAAAGTTTTACACTGACGATGTATCCAACTAAAATCCTTAACTAACCTGATCCTCAAGAATGATACCAGCAAAACCAGCATTAACATAACCCTTAACGGTTCTCTTAACATTCATGGCATTACCGTAACCATTATCAGCATCACCAATAACAGGAATATCCACAGATTGAGTAATAAGAAGACCTTGATCGAAGATTTCACCGTAAGACAAATAGCCTGTATCAGGCAATCCCAATCGAGAAGCAGAGATAGAAAAACCGCTTGTGAAACATAACGGAAAACCAGCGGATTGAACGAGATTTGCACTGAGTGCGTCGAAACATGCTGGACCTTGATGAACTCCTGGTGAATCGAGAATTTCGCGAAGTTGCTTTGCTTTGTTTGAAGAACATGAAATTGTGATTGTGGCGCGTAATGGTTTAGAGTTTCTGTGGGATTGGAGTTGGAATGGGGAAGAAAATGATGTACGGAAGTGGTGGAGGTGAGGAACACAACCGCCACCGGCAGTGGCAGTGGCGCCGGCGCGGCCAACTGTGGCGGAGCAGCTCATCATGGTAGCTTCAGACAGTTTTATATCTAGCTAAAGTACTCCTAAATCCCCGTTTTGATTAAATTACTTGTCATGTTTGTTTTATTGTTTCAATTATGAGAATTGCTCTTCCCACATATAGTATGGCTGTGCCACACGAGTAATTTACGCAAATATCCCCTCGGCAGTTAACTGCCGAGGAATTTGAAATCCGGCTGCAGTTAACTGCCGAGGAAAATGTTTCATCCGATGAAACAGCTACCTGCTCCCCCTACACACTATTTTCTTCATCACCTTCATTTCCAACCCCATTCAATCCCAAAATCCATTTTTTTTGTAATCAATTTTTGATCCAAAATCATTCAAGCATCAAGCATAGGAGGTATCAACACACTATTGACGTAAAAAAACAGATATTGTGCATTTTATTTGATTCATTTTTTGGGTGCTTTAGGGGTATCTACGTTAGTTACGTAGAACCCTGTCATGGGAATCCTTGGCAGTTAACTGCCGAGGAAAACTTCGGTAGTTTAGTGCCGAGGAAAACCTCGGTAGCTAGGTATCGAGGAACTCTTGGTGAAAATTTTCACCACGAAAAAATGGCAGCCACTGCCAGATTTTCCAAAAATTTTTTCTTTTGTTTTTTTTGTTTTGATTCATTATGGCATTGATGTTTATACATTACTTAGTTGTTAATTCATATTTATGTGTTGTTTAATTATAGTAATGGTAAAGAATCCGAAAGATGTTCCGGGAGAGACAAAAGAAAATTTTGTCGAAAATTCCGGAGATGTCAAACCGCCTAATGTTGAAGCGAAAACAAACATAGATGGAGCTTCCGTCCATGTTGAAGCTTCAAAATATGTTGGCGGCTCCGGTGTACTCCCACTTTAACCCCACGAGGTCGACACGGCTAAGTTTTTTTCAGACGACGTTAAGTCGAAAAATAGAGATGAATTGCTTGAGTGGGTGCGTCGACAAGCAAATAAGGCGGGATTTACAATTGTCACACAAAGATCAAGCTTGATCAATCCAATGTTCCGGCTAGTGTGTGAAAGGAGTGGAACTCACATAGTTCCGGAAAAAAAAACCGAAGCATGCGAAGACGGGCTCAAGAAAATGCGGTTGCTTATTCATGATTAGTGGATATCAAAGTAAGCAAACAAAGGAATGGGGATTGAACATTCTTAATGGAGTTCACAACCATCCCATGGAGCCGGCTTTAGAAGGACACATTCTTGCCGGTAGATTAAAGGAGGACGACAAGAAGATCGTACGTGACTTGACCAAGAGCAAGATGCTTCCAAGAAATATTTTGATACACTTGAAGAACCAGAGACCACATTGCATGACAAATGTGAAGCAAGTGTACAATGAACGTCAACAAATATGGAAGGCAAATAGGGGTGACAAGAAACCGTTGCAATTTCTAATCTCGAAGTTGGAGGAGCACAACTATACTTATTACTCAAGAACACAACTTGAAAGTAATACTATTGAAGATATTTTTTGGGCTCATCCAACATCCATTAAGTTGTTTAACAATTTTCCAACGATTTTGGTTATGGACTCCACGTACAAGACCAACATGTATAGGATGCCAATGTTTGAGGTAGTTGGGGTGACTTCAACCGATTTGACATATTCGGTTGGGTTTGGATTTATGACACATGAGAAAGAAGAAAACTTTGTTTGGGTTTTAACAATGTTGCGTAAACTTCTTTCGTCAAAGATGAATATGCCTAAGGTGATTGTTACCGATAGGGATATGTCTTTGATGAAAGCGGTTGCACATGTTTTTCCGGAAAGTTATGCATTGAATTGTTATTTTCATGTGCAAGCTAATGTTAAACAAAGGTGTGTCTTGAATTGTAAATATCCTTTGGGCTTTAAAAAGGATGGGAAAGAGGTGAGCAATCGGGATGTGGTGAAGAAGATAATGAACGCATGGAAAGCTATGGTTGAATCGCCCACTTAACAGTTATATGCAAATGCATTAGTGGAGTTCAAAGATTCATGTAGTGATTTCCCAATTTTTGTAGATTATGCCATGACCACCTTGAATGAAGTGAAGGACAAAATTGTGAGGGCATGGACAGACCATGTGTTGCATCTTGGTTGCAGGACCACAAATAGGGTCGAATCGGCCCATGCTTTGTTGAAGAAATACTTGGACAATAGTGTGGGTGATTTGGGTACTTGTTGGGAGAAAATACATCATATGTTGTTGCTCCAGTTCACCGCTATACAAACATCCTTTGGTCAAAATGTTTGCGTGTTGGAACATAGATTCAAACATGTCACTTTGTACTCGGGGTTAGGTGGTCAAGTGTCTAGAAATGCTTTGGACAACATTGCTTTGGAAGAAAAACGTTGTAGGGAAACATTGTGCATGGACAATGACATTTGTGGTTTGAAGTAAAATATTTTCACAAGAAAGGGGGGGTTTGAATTGTGACCTGTTTAAAATTTGTCTAATAAAAATTTTCTTTTAAATTAACAATCACAATTAGTTTGTTAGTAAATAATGACAATAATAATCGTGAGGTGTGTGATTTTGAACAATAAATTAAAAGTAAGTAGGGAGAGAGAAATGACACACAAAAGTTATCGTGGTTCGCCAAACGCCGGCTACTTCCACTCCCCACACAAGTGTGAGATTATCCACTAGGTAGTTGTGTTAAGTAACGTTAACCACAACTCCTCTTTTCCTTTTTCACAAATGAGTAACCTTTACTCTTGCTAGATCCGACTGATCTTTCCTGCAATGAGTAAATCCACCTTTGTTTTTACAACCAAAAAAGACGAGTAACAATTACCCCTTGCTAGATCTTCCTGATCTTTTCTGCAACCGAGTAATTTTACCCTTTTTTTACACACTTGTTACCTACAAGCTTTTACAATCCAATAAGAAATAAAATCTTATTTGGACCAAAATACAATATTTGTAGTAAAGAAACTAAAAAGAGCTCAAAGAACAAAAGAGCGATTTAGTTCACTTGAAATAAAAAGAGAGAGCTTTGTGAATTTTTGCTTGTGAGTATATTGCTTGCTTTCTCAAAAAATTCGGTGTCTTTCCTTCAGCTGATGGCTTGATATTTATAGGCACAAAATTTCTCAAACCAATTGCTCCTTCTCTTCTCCCACGTGAGGAGCGTATGAGTCATGCAATCTCACATGTGTGGAGATAACTTGTTCTTCAAGGCCATGGTCCCACATGTTGCAAATGAACCAACCAAAACACATATTGCTTTTCTTGTATATCCACGTGTATGCTCAAATTTTATCCATTTAATCCCTTTTGAAATCAAAGCCACTTATTTGATCTTGCTTTCTTTGTGTCCCACGTGTAAGCATTTTGATGAGGAAGGTACATATATGGAAACTTACAGCTTGCATCCATTTTGTTCCTTGTTCCTCTTATAGCCAAAAGAAGATATTTGTTTGTACTTGCTTTTACCATTTGATTGGAAGTGTAGTGGTATTGGAGACAATAAAAGAGACTAGCAGCATAAAATCACTTGCAGTATGTGTGCCAACGTGTTGCTCAATTTTTGAGCAAGTATATCCAATTTTGTCCATTGTATTTTTATCCATTAATTTCTTGCTTTGTCTATTGTATGAGATACTCAAATAATTTTAGGGAACTAGTTATATCAACCTTTTTGAGCTTGAGTTCCTGCAGCTAAAAAATACTCATACAAAGATGTTAAATACAATAATATCAGAATCCATTTATAAAATAAAATTGAAATATATTTTTTCATCTTTAAAACTAAAATAGGGATTTATGAATATTTTCTCAACATTCTCCCCCTTTTTGACGATGACAAAATATATTAGAATTTGATTTATAAATGTGTTCCGATTTCAAAACTCCCCCTCAATTAAATATGTATCTTTTGAGAGCGAAGAGAATGACCCATATAAAATAGGCTCCCCCTTAATTTGACATTCCAGGTTTTTAATTTTCTTAACTCAGTTTAATAAGTTACTTGTAATGTTGTGATGGACGCCTTTTTAACACAGTCATGCATTTCTCATTACATTCACTTGTGTCCATTAAAGAGGCAACAAAAGCATAGAACAAATTTACTAGTTTTTTTAAAATACATATAAATACATATAACTTTGAAGTTCCATTTTTAGGATGCTTGGCTCAAAAACAGAAGACTAAAAATATAAAGACATAAATACTAAACAAAGTAAACAAGGTTCACCCATGTGCTTAATAGTCTACACCCAAAAGATATAAAAGGAGCATTTTTCAAATTCGTTCATGCAGTGTTGTAACACATGCTTTCTCCCCCTTTTGTCTTCGTCAAAAAGAGCCAGTTATTGAAATAGAGCAAGCTACAGAGGATTTGGAGGTGGGTTGGATGAGGAACCAGGATCACCGCCGGGAACAGGTGCCATCATGCCCAGATATTGAAACATGAATGAAACGAAACATTCACGCAGATTGTTCACATCTCCACGAAGAGAGGTAACTTCAGCAAACAACATTTCATTTGAGATGACTGAGTTCTCAGGTTCTTGTGGAGGATCATTCTTAGGAGATGTTCCAGTGGATTTAAAGCTACCAAAAGAACTAAAGTGTGAAGGGATTTGAGGCATCTCACTCAGAGGGAGAGTGTCATTCTTTGGAGAGTGAATGAATTTATTCAAACAAGAGGTGCCGAACAGAGCAGAATTTTCAACGTTTGGTAAAGGGGCAGAAATGATTGGAGCAGAAGAATTGTCAAGACCAGTGGAAAGTTTGAGATCTGTTGATACATTGAGAGCAAAAAGGTTGGCTAGTTCATGATTTTGAGAGCCATGAGAGTTGGATGGAGCAGATTGAGAGGACAAATGGTCGTTGACAATTATCGCATTCACTAGATTGTGAAGAGGATTTTCTTCTTCTTCTTGTGTGTTAAAAGCTTCCATTGGAAGGGGAATGTTATGAAGTGGTTGAGCAAGAGGATTAACACTCAGCTTGATGTGAGACACATTTTTTGAAGTAAAGTACTTCAAGTTCCTTTTGGCCACTTCTCCTATAAATGACATTTTGAATTCTTTAAAGATTTTAGTAAGTGGCATGGCATAGGGGAGACCATCATTCCCATTGTTGCTTGCTATTGCATTCATCATATGTTGAATGATGACATAGGGGAGATTGATTCTTTTCCCATGAGTTAAGTGATAGAGAATCATAATATCAGTGTCGTTCACTCGATACTTGCATTTACTCCTAGGTAAAATGCAGTGGGAACACAGATTGTGAAGAATCTTAAACTCGTTTTTCAAATCGGTTACAGGGAAATCTTTACCAAGGGTGACTTTATCAAACATGTTGCTTAGGATAGTGTTTCGATTGAGTTTAGGTTTGACTTCATCATACCACTTTCTTCCAAAGAGCTTGACACCAGAATTTGGAATATTAAAAACTTTAGCCAAAATGTCAGTGGTGATGTAGATATTGGTTTGATTCATTTGACAAATGATCACTTCATGTCCTTCAAGAACGGTTGCAGAGGAGTAAAAATTTTGGACAAGATCAGTGTAAATTACCTTATCTATTTCACAAAATTCTTTCCATCCAATAGCTTCCAGTGCCTCATCCAGTTGGATTTCCTTTTTTTTTTATATCCTCAAAGTTGAAGGATTTGCTTTCTGAGAGAGGTCTTTTTATTGTACTTTCCAGGACATCATTTTCAGAATATGGATTTACCAACACCTTTTCTTTAGTATCGATTGACTCAGAGAAAATTTCATCAAGCATTTTCTCTTTTTGAGCAGTTTTTCGATCGTACGGTGAAAAGGCTGATGAGTGTTGTTTGAGTCGTTTGGCAGGGTTTTGAGCTTGTGTAAAGGTCTCAGATTCATTCTCAAGGTCAATGTAAGAGACTTTCGAAGGTTTAGAGGAGAGTCTAATGGATTTTCTTAGTTCATTTGAAAAGGATTGTTTGGGTTTGATGTTGATTAGTTCATCAAAGGTTTGAGCTTTCACAGGAGCAGAGGTTGTAAAGCTTTTAGGAGGGGAGCAAGAGTAAGGTTCGATTTTTGAGAGAGGATTTAGACTTGAGGTAGTGGTGATGTTTTGTGGAGAACATGTAAATGCAGCAGGAGGAGTTTGTGGGGGTGAATGGCTTGCTGAGGGAAGGTTTTGTTGATCGACAAAGGAGAGGAGTTCAGAGAAGGTTTGTTTTGATTTTTCCATTTTTGATTTGAGGATAGAATGAATGACTATGGAAGAATGAAGTTTTATGGTGAGGAAGAAAATATTGGAGTGGACAAGAGTGATGGCTTTGAGTTGATGTTAATAGCATAGTTATGTCTACGTAATCAGAAAAGAAAATGATGAAATTTTTAGGTTAGCCTTTTTATCAAGTTGAGATCAAGGAGATGAACGGCCGTGATTAGCTTATGAGAAAAGGATCTTTTTTGATTAGTGTTACAAAGCAGAAAGGAAAGGCGTGTGAGTTGAGAGAAACAAGGAAGAAAATCAATTAATTGGAATATTTTGTGGAGAAGTGGAACGGTTAATTTGAAAATCAATTAACAAGAGAGAAAGAAATAATGATACTAATAAAAATGTATTTCTTTTCTTGTGTCAGCCGAAAAAAAATTAATATTTAAAAGGATTGTTAATTATTTTTAGTTTATCTTTTAAGAGAAGAAAACGATCCTCTACTAATGGTTTTGTAAAAATATCAGCTAATTGATCGTTTGTATTAACAAAAACAAGTTCAACTTCCTTTTTACTCACATGGTCACGAATAAAGTGATGCTTAATTTCGATGTGTTTTGATCTGGAATGTTGAATAGGATTTTTTGATAAATTTATAGCATTAGTATTATCGCATAATATTTGAATATTTGCGTACCTTAGAGAAAAATCTTCTAATTGATTTCTAATCCATAATACCTGAGAGCAGCAGTTTGCAGCGGAAATATATTCAGCTTCTGTGGTGGATAGTGCTATAGTGCTTTGTTTTCGACAACACCAGCTGACTAAAGCTTCTCCAAGTAGTTGACATGCGCCACTTGTACTTTTTCTTTCTATTTTATCTCCGGCGTAGTCAGCATCACAATATGCCATAAGATCAAAATGTGTTCCCTTTTTATACCATAGACCGACACTTGGAGTGCCTACAAGGTATCTGAAAATTCTTTTAACTGCGGTGTAGTGTGACTCTTTTGGAGCAGTTTGAAATCTAGCACATAGACCAACTGCAAAAACAATGTCAGGTCTACTGGCAGTTAAATATAAAAGAGAACCTATCATTCCTCTATATTCTTTTTCAGAAAAATCTTTTCCATTTTCATCTTTGTCAAGATTTGATGAAGGGTGCATAGGAGTAGTCATAATTTTGGCTTCATTCATTTTATATTTTTTAAGAAGATCTTTGATATATTTTTCTTGACAAATGAAAATACCATCTTTGTGTTGTTTGACTTGTAATCCCAAAAAGAATTTAAGTTCCCCCATCATACTCATTTCAAATTCACTTTCCATGAGTTTTGAAAAATCATCACACATTTTTTCATTTGTAGCTCCAAAAATGATATCATCGACGTACACTTGTACGATTAATAAATCATTTTTGTCAATTTTTCTAAAAAGTGTGGTGTCAATTTTTCCTCGTGAAAACCCATTTTTAATCAAAAAAATGCTCAATCTTTCATACCAGGCTCTTGGAGCTTGTTTTAGTCCATATAGAGCTTTGGTTAGTTTGAACACGTGATTTGGTTTTTCTAAATTTTCAAAACCAGGAGGTTGATGAACATAAACCTCTTCATTTAAAAAACCATTTAAGAAAGCACTTTTTACGTCCATTTGAAAAAGTTTGATGCACTTATGAGATGCATATGCAAGAAGAATTCTTATGGCTTCAAGTCTACCCACAGGAGCATAGGTTTCATCGTAGTCAATGCCTTCTTGTTGATTGTAACCTTGAGCTACCAATCTGGCCTTGTTGCGTGTTACTTTTCCTTCTTCATCTAATTTGTTTCTAAATACCCATCTTGTACCAATGATAGATTGAGTTTGAGGATTAGGTACAAGAGTCCAAACTTGATTTTTTTCAAATTGATATAGTTCTTCTTTCATTGCTTCGACCCATGATTCATCAATAATTGCTTCCTTTATTGATTTTGGTTCAATTTGTGAGATCATTGCGAAGTCATTTGTTTGAAAGGATCTTCTTGTTCTTACTCCATCTGTGGTTTCACCAATAATTTGTTCTTGAGGGTGATGATCTACGATTCTCCATGATTTTGGAGGACTTAGAGAAACTTCTTCATTTAATGATTGTTGTTGAATTTTTTCGATGTCGGGGTTGATCTGACTTGCTTCCTCATCTTCTTCAAAAATTCTTTCTTGAGCCTCAAGTTCCTCAAATTCATCAAATTTTATGTGCATACTTTCTTCTAGAACTTTTGTTCTCAAGTTATACACCCTATAAGCTTTTGAAGTAGCAGAGTAACCAAGAAATATAGCTTTGTCTGATTTTGAATCAAATTTTCCTAGGTTATCTTTGTTGTTTAAAATATAACAATAACATCCAAAAATATGAAAATAAGAAATGTCTGGCTTTCTTTCTTTCCAGAGTTCATACGGGGTTTTGTTTAAAACTTTTCTTATTGAAACTCTGTTTAAAATGTAGCAAGATGTATTTATGGCTTCTGCCCAAAAATATTTCTCAACATTTGATTCATTTAAAATAGTTCTTGCCATTTCTTGCAAAGTCCTATTTTTTCTTTCAACAACTCCATTTTGTTGAGGAGTTCTAGGACAGGAAAAATTATGAGATATTCCATTATCACTGAAGAATTGTTCAAAAGAGGCATTTTCAAATTCTCCTCCATGATCACTTCTTACTGCGATAATGTTCATTTCTTTCTCATTTTGAACTTTTTTGCAAAAGGTTTGAAAAGCTTCAAAAGAATCATTTTTATGTTTCAAAAATAAAACCCAAGTGAATCTGGAAAAATCATCAACGATTACAAAGCCATATTTTTTGCCACCAAGACTTTCTATTGAGATAGGTCCAAATAAATCTATGTGAAGTAATTCAAGAAGTCTTTTTGTTGAAATGAATTCTTTTGGAGGAAAACTACTTTTGACTTGTTTTCCTCTGACGCATGCTTCACATATTTTATCCTTCTCATAGTTAATCTTAGGAAGTCCTCTTACTAAATCAAGTTTTGATATTCTGGAAATTGTTTCCATACTTATATGGCCTGCCCTTTTATGCCAAATCCATTTATCCTTTTCAAGGGATATAAAGCATGATTCGACAGGGAGTTCATCTAAGTATAGAGTGTAGACATTTTTATTTCTTGATCCGGTAAATAGGATTTTTCCTGAAGATATTTGTCTGACTTCGCATGTGTGAGGTTTGAATATTACTTCAAAACCACTATCACACAATTGACTGATGCTAATTAGGTTATGTTTTAATCCTTCTACATATTGAACATTTTCAATTTTAGCAGAATTTATCTTACCAATAACACCTATACACTTAATCCGAGATTTTTCATTATTACCGAAGGTTACCAATCCTCCTTCCTTTTTGGTGAAGGAGAGAAAGCTTTGTTTATCTCCAGTCATATGTCTTGAGCATCCACTGTCCAAGTACCAGGGCTTTTTCTTGACTGTTATGAGACATTCCTGCAGTAGAAGTTAGTAATGCTTTGGGTACCCATATTTTTTTGGGTCCTTGATGGTTAGTGTTATTAAGAGTTTCCTTTTTATGAAAATTAGTGTAATTATTTTTAAATTTTTGTGACGCTAATCTCTTTCTTTTTCTGAAACAAAAAGGTTCAAGGTGTCCATATTTTTCACAATATGTACATTTGTATCTTTCACATGTGTTTTTATTTTTTTTTGGAATGAAGAAGTTCTCATAAAGTTTTTGTTTTTGATCAGTTTTGAAACCTATACATGCTTTATCAAAAACACTTACTTGTGATCCCATAATTTTTTGAAATGTTTCAGTAGATTTAATAAAGTTTGAGATATCATTTTTTAATTTTAAAACATTTTCTTTTAAAATGATGTTTTCCTTTTGAGAGTTATTTTTGTTTTCAGAGACTTCTTTTGATTCAGAATGTTGAATATTTTTAATCAGATCTTTGTTTTCTTTTTCCAAGATTTCCTTTTCCTTTCTTAGTTCAAGATTTTCATTTCTTAATCTTTCACATTCTTGTTCCAACATTTGAGAACTGTAAAAAAGATTATCAAACAAATGTTCAGTTTTTTCGCATGATGAGCAAGGATCAAGATTTACCTCTTCATTATCTGATTTAGCCATTAAGCAAAGATCTGCTTGTTCATCTTCATTTGTTTGTTCTTCTGGTTCATCCCACGTAGTCATGAAAGATTTTTGATTTGTTTGAAGGTTGCTTGATTTTCTTTTGTTTAGAGGACATTCATTTTTGTAGTGTCCCAGTTTGTAGCACCCGTAGCACGTAACTTGACTTTTGTCAAGCTCAGTCTTTGCGTTTTCTTTTCTGGCTGGGAAATTTCTTTTGTTTTGATCTCTTCTTTGAATCATTCTCTGAAGTTTTCTGGTGAGAAGAATGATTTGATCTTGATGATCTTCTTCATCAAGTTCTTGTTGTTGATTGTCGAAGTTCATTTCAAGTTCTTGATTTAGTGATTCTTGATTTGTTTTGAGTGCAATCATTTTGCTTTTGTTTGAGGATTTATCCTCTTGCAAAAGGACTTCATGAGCTTTTAGAGATCCAATAAGATCTTCTAATCTGAGTTTTTTCAGATCTTTTGCTTCTGTTATGGCTGTTACAATGTGTCTCCAAGATCTTGGGAGACATCTCAAAATTTTTCTTACTCTTTCATGGATTGTAAAATCCTTTTCAAGAGAGCGTAACTCATTCATAATGATAGTAAACCTTCCATACATTTCACCTATGGTTTCGGTTTCTTTCATTTCGAATAGTTCAAACTTTCGAACACCAATGTCAATTCTTGTTTCCTTTACGTGACTGGTGCCTTCATGATGTACCTTTAATGTATCCCAAATTTCTTTGGCGTTTTTGCATTCTTGTACTCTATCATATTCTTCCCTGCTCAACGCCATGGTTAGAAATAGTTTAGCTTTAAAATTTAATAACATGCGCTTACCTTCTTCTTCTGACCAGTCTTCCTTTTTCTTTTCATTTAGATCTTCATCATATGGAATGTAGTTTCCATTTTCAACTACCGTCCACATGTGATTATCTTGCGATTGTAAAAATAATTCCATTTTTCCTTTCCAATAATAATAGTCTGTTCCTTCAAAAAGTGGTGGTCTGTTTGAAGAACCACCTTCGGACATAAACTTTATTTTAGACATATTTTCTTTTCTTGATTCTTCTACACCGTTGGGTGTTTAGGCTTTGAATTTTCTTCCTTCTACACCGTTGGGTGTTTAGGCTGTGTTGAGACTTATTTTATGGATCTTTTCCTCCTGCACCGTTGGGTGCGTAGGCTTTTTAGAGGCAGTGATCTGATACCAATTGAAGTAAAATATTTTCACAAGAAAGGGGGGGTTTGAATTGTGACCTGTTTAAAATTTGTCTAATAAAAATTTTCTTTTAAATTAACAATCACAATTAGTTTGTTAGTAAATAATGACAATAATAATCGTGAGGTGTGTGATTTTGAACAATAAATTAAAAGTAAGTAGGGAGAGAGAAATGACACACAAAAGTTATCGTGGTTCGCCAAACGCCGGCTACTTCCACTCCCCACACAAGTGTGAGATTATCCACTAGGTAGTTGTGTTAAGTAACGTTAACCACAACTCCTCTTTTCCTTTTTCACAAATGAGTAACCTTTACTCTTGCTAGATCCGACTGATCTTTCCTGCAATGAGTAAATCCACCTTTGTTTTTACAACCAAAAAAGACGAGTAACAATTACCCCTTGCTAGATCTTCCTGATCTTTTCTGCAACCGAGTAATTTTACCCTTTTTTTACACACTTGTTACCTACAAGCTTTTACAATCCAATAAGAAATAAAATCTTATTTGGACCAAAATACAATATTTGTAGTAAAGAAACTAAAAAGAGCTCAAAGAACAAAAGAGCGATTTAGTTCACTTGAAATAAAAAGAGAGAGCTTTGTGAATTTTTGCTTGTGAGTATATTGCTTGCTTTCTCAAAAAATTCGGTGTCTTTCCTTCAGCTGATGGCTTGATATTTATAGGCACAAAATTTCTCAAACCAATTGCTCCTTCTCTTCTCCCACGTGAGGAGCGTATGAGTCATGCAATCTCACATGTGTGGAGATAACTTGTTCTTCAAGGCCATGGTCCCACATGTTGCAAATGAACCAACCAAAACACATATTGCTTTTCTTGTATATCCACGTGTATGCTCAAATTTTATCCATTTAATCCCTTTTGAAATCAAAGCCACTTATTTGATCTTGCTTTCTTTGTGTCCCACGTGTAAGCATTTTGATGAGGAAGGTACATATATGGAAACTTACAGCTTGCATCCATTTTGTTCCTTGTTCCTCTTATAGCCAAAAGAAGATATTTGTTTGTACTTGCTTTTACCATTTGATTGGAAGTGTAGTGGTATTGGAGACAATAAAAGAGACTAGCAGCATAAAATCACTTGCAGTATGTGTGCCAACGTGTTGCTCAATTTTTGAGCAAGTATATCCAATTTTGTCCATTGTATTTTTATCCATTAATTTCTTGCTTTGTCTATTGTATGAGATACTCAAATAATTTTAGGGAACTAGTTATATCAACCTTTTTGAGCTTGAGTTCCTGCAGCTAAAAAATACTCATACAAAGATGTTAAATACAATAATATCAGAATCCATTTATAAAATAAAATTGAAATATATTTTTTCATCTTTAAAACTAAAATAGGGATTTATGAATATTTTCTCAACAGTGGTTGTGTTCAAAGGACATCTTATGGGCTACCATGTGCATGCGAAATTGCTACAAAACTCCTGCAAGAGAAGCCAATTTTATTGGATGAGATATACCACCATTGGCTTCGGTTATCTATGGGTGAAGAAAGTAATGAAGATGCTTTTTGTGTCGAGGTTGAGTTGAAGGCTATTGTAGAGCGTCTAAAGAAACTCCCTTTCCAAATGAAGCTTGAGGTCAAAGAGGGTTTGCGGCAATTGGCATTTCCTGAAACCACCTTGATGTCTCCACCACCACGAAAAGTACCAACCAAGGGAGCAAAGAAAAAAGTCGACATTGCGAGGTCTAAAGGAAAAATTACATCGACTAGTCGGATCCCTTCTTCTTGGGAGGTTGTTGATTCCCAAAATCCGGATAGCCAACCGTCACCATCACCAACTACATCATCATATAAAAGGAAAAAAGGTGCTCGTCTTGGTAAAACATCACTTTCCCCACTTCCACCACCTACTCGGTATCCAAAGCCTAAGGCTATCCCAGTTATGCGTCCTATTGATTATATGCCACGCTTCATGCTTCCATTTATTGAAAAAGTGGTGGATGTTATCGGCGATGGACATTGCGGATTCCGGGCTATAGCCGAGTTCATGGGCTTGACCGAAAAAAATCATCTCATGATCCGTACACATCTTATCCAAGAGTTGATGGATCATAGAGATGATTATGTTGAAGTATTTGCGGGTGAGGATCGTTATAACTACATTTTAAACGGATTACATCCTCCCGCAAATACAAAAACTTGTGCATATCTTGTTGATAAGTGGTTGACTTTTTCGGACATGGGACACATTGTTGCTAATTATTACAAAATGTGTGTGGTTGTGTTGACAAATCTTGAAGTTGGAAACTCGGAATCGTTTTTCCCACTAAGAGGGCCACCACCGCCGGGTAATCAAAAAACTCCCATCTTGTGCCTTGGGGCAATTCCAAATCATTTTGTGCTTATTTCCTTGAAGAATGGTTGTCCACTACCTCCATCATCTACGGAGTGGCACAATCACAAGAAAGAAGATGCGGTGACTTGGGAAGATGAGTATTTGGATCGACATGAGTTGTTTCGAAAGCTCATGGCTATTGAAAGTGGAAACAAATCGTCCAAACCACAAAAGGAGTCAAACAAAGCGGCGCCTATTTTGTTGGACACTCCCGAAAAACCAAAGCAACAATTTGAAGTTATTGCGGAAGATGAGGAAGATTCTATGTCACTTGATCTTCTCCAATCACTTGGTCTTTAATGAGTGATTTTTTTGTCGGTGTTAGTTCTTTTTTTTGGTAGAAATTACACCGATGTATTTTTTGGGGTCGAAATTGTAACGCCAATTTTTTGGTGGCCAATATATAACTAACATTATGTAATTTATATTGATATATATATATATATATATATATATATATATATATATATGATAATATGATTTTTATGTGGTGAAAATAATGCAATACTTATTTATAGCTTTTTAATGTTTCCGCATTTCATTTATTCGTTATTACATTCCATTTAATTTTGTTCTAATATATGATTCTTTTGTTACAAAAAATTTCAAGTGAGACATGTCTGAGGTTGCACAAATTGAAGGGCGGGTTAGGTACTCCGCGTTTAAAAAGACGGTTAAGGTTATGATAACGCCGACGGACTCTCTTGACAATTTGAAAGCACAACTTAACACTTATTTTGAGCATCTTGGTGAAAATCAATATACACGTCACTTGTTTGGTCAAATGCCATGCATAGACCTTTGAGAAGATAGAGATGAATACGCATGGAAAACGGCAAGCTATATGCCTTTGCTTATTCGCGACGACGGCGACGTCGGATTTATGTTTCGGAATATGGTGGAAGATAATATATTATATATGTATGTTTGTTCCATATGTAATTGCGTTGAATGTAAGTAGGGATTTAATTTAATGATGTGTAATGAGTAGTTTAATTATGGACACTTTGTAATGTTTTGATGAATTTCAAACGTTTGTTTAATTTTAACCAAATGTCGATTTAATTTAATTATGAACAATTGTAAAAGATATTGTATTTATCTTCATTATGTTCGAGTTTCAATCTTGTATGAATTATTTTACCTTTGGAAATGTTCTGGTTTAATTACAGGTAAAAACTGGCCGAAAAAATGGCTTGGAAATACTTAGAATTATGCAGAACCCACTGTCTGCATAATCAGATTTCCTTGGCAGTTTACTACCAAGGTTTTCCTCGGCAGTTAACTGCCGCCGGTTTCCTAAAAACTTCGGTAGCAAACTGCCGAAGGGCATTTTGGTATTTTACTCGTGTGGCACAGCCAAACAACATGTGGGAACAGCAATTCTCTTCAATTATTAACTCCTAGTAAAATTCTGGTAATTTAAAATTCAGACCAAACGTAAATAAAATTTAATTAAAAATTAAACTTAATTCTTTTTTTGTTTTTTTTTTTTCAAAGAATTCTTTTTCTGTTATAAGTTCTTTTTAACAATTCGTTTTTTATGGATCTTATTAACTACTTACTTATCTTTTTTTTTTTTGGTAGATATCTAATATCAACTACAACATCATCAATAAAAGCGGTTTTTCATAGATGAACCTAAAATATCATTTCAATGTCTAATTATTTTACATATGTATTTAACATTTTATTTTCTCATATAATAATAAATTTTTTAACACATATTTGTTGATTAACGTGACAACAAATTATTAAATACACGTGTAAAATAAATTTGTCAATGTATGATAATTAAACTCTTAATAAATATAAACATTTTTTTAACAAAAATTTGTTGGAACAAAATGTGTTTAACAATAAACCTGAATAAGTTTTGATGATAACAAGGTATTAAAAATTGTCAATTGGATCTAGCTAATTATTTGTTCAAATGTACATGACCATAGTCATGTCTGAATTATTTATAAGGTCTTGGAAGAACAAAAGAGAGGCAAAGATTTGATCAAAAGAATAGCCTATTGCATCTGATGAAATTCGCCTCTGAAGATTAGGATGCTCCTGAAGGAAAAGTGCTCCTGAAAGAAATGCACCTGATGACGTCATCAGAAGCAGAAGTTCAGAAGCAAGTCATCAGAAGCAAGTACATCACCAGAATCTGCAGATTTTATCTAAAGATTCAAATAAGTTGTTTAGAGCTCACCCAAAGGAAGCGAAAAGACTAAAGAGAAGTGGAAAGGTCGTTACTAAAGTCATTGGATGCTTATCTCTCAAGAGAGTTGACAAAATGCATTTGTACGAAGCGTACAACCACTTCCTCCACTACTCTGTTCTTTGTCTACGCTACAGGACAAGAAAAACAGCTCTGCCTGCAGAAATGTTCCCTCAAATTCAGAATGGATTTGAAATCAATTCTTCATAGGACTATATCCAAATCAGGCAAAGGATCATTGGTGCTTGATCAAGGCTACAACAACGACTCTTTGACGTACTAACAATTTCACAACGTCTCTTTCACACCTCTATATAAAGGAGTGAAGACTTGAAGTTCAAGAGCTAACAACACGCATACAAATCAAGCTGAAACTCTGCTGAAATTGCTCTCTCACAAAGCACTTAGAATTTCTGTACACATTTGATAAATCTTAGAAATTCTAAAGTCAAGAGTCTGTTATTTGCATTGTATTGTGAACACCACTGATTGTATATCAAGTGTTCAAATTCAAACAATTTTCTATGTAATTCTGTTTGAATTAGAAGTCTCTTGCTTTAGTGCTTGAGCATCTGAAGTCTCTTACTTGTGTGTTTGAGCATAGAAGTCTCTTGCTGTGTGCTTGAGCAATCTGAAGTCTCATACTTGTTTAAGTATTGAGCAGTTGTAATCTTGTGTGATTATACTTAGTGAAACTCTCCTTGGAAGTGCAAGGGGGACAGGACTGACTTTCGATTTGTGGAAGGAACCTGTATAAATTGCTGTGTCTTTTCTCTCTCTCTCTTACTCTGATTTTATATTCCGCTGTGCATCTGATTCTGATCACTTCAGAAGAAGAACTTTTAAAGAGAAAAAGAAAACACAATTCAACCCCCCCCCCTCTTGTGTTTTTCTCACCTTCAAAATTGTCCTTTAATAAATTTATTTTCAAAATATTAGATATATTTAGTTTCTTTTTTAAATAAATTTTTAATCAATACCACTAAGGGCCTATTTGTTTTAGATTTTTAAAAAAAATAAATTTTTATGTTCTAGTTATATTTGAAAAATGATTTTTACGTTTGAAAATGAAATAGTTATTTGTTGATTTAGTTTTGTAGAATCAATTTTAATAGAAGGGAGAGTGAGAGAAAATCATAATCTATGATGTCTATATTTTTTCAATCATATTAATGAAAAACTATTTTAACATGCATAGTTTTCCACCGACCTTTTTTTTAAAAGTCTCTAATGAGTAGTCTCTAAATTATTTATATAAAAAATGTTTTTTTAGAAAATATAAAACAAACGGACCCTATTACATGTCTCTAAATATGATAAGTCAAGATTAATTATATACATATACACATGATATTTTAGTTGCATCATACACAAAATGGATACATTAACTCAATTAACAACTTTTCAAAATAATCTATACATAAAATGAACACATCAAGTCCCTCTATTTTCAAATGCGAAGAAAAAAAATTGTCTATCTAATTTTAGAAAATAACAATACCAAATTAAGTTATCCCTCTTATCAAATTTTTATCCATTAAATAGTCATTTTGATCTATAAATATAAGAATGACAATGCATAGGGTTTAAGGAATCAAATAATAATAAACTCACAATTAATAACACAAACTCTTAAATATTTCACCTAAACAAGTGCCCCTAAGGGCACATGTTAAGGAACTTAAAATTAGTAATTTAACGTTGAAAATAAAACAAATTTTAATACTTTTAAGAATTTGAATATACAACTTTTGAAATAGAATTACGATATGTAGTTGATTAACATGTGCCCGCATCCCCTTAGATAAATACAGTATATGTATGCGGGTTCAGGGTTGGTACTTAAGTCTATATACAAAAATAAATTTGAATTTATGATTGAATTCATTAATGAAAGTTCGGAGTACAATATCATATGATATATAGATACAATAGAAGGTTGAGAAGAGTTCGTTACAACAAACATCTTAGATTAGATTTACAATTTGAATTTCGAAGTAGACTGCAACAACCAGCTTATGAGAATACTACTCCAACAGTACCCATATCCAGCATCCACACTCATATCTGCTCAACTTTGCCTGTAATTACCTATGATCATACCTGGACTAGCAGTGCAGGGTTTTACCCTAATGGGTTGGATCCCATGATGAGAAGGTTGAGACTGAGTTGGAGAAACCGAAAGTTTGAAACTTGAAACTGAGAGCCTATGCACTAATTTCTTGAGCAATGAGAAAGCACTTGCACTGGTAGTTCTATAGTAAATCGGCCAATCCCTTCCAAACTATTATTTCAGTGGGTCCAGAACCGGTATAGTCATAGCAGTCGTTTTTTCTTGTGAATCCAAGAGTATTAAGGAACTCATACCTATCCATCACCTACTTGGCATGTATACAAGTTTCGCCTTTATTATCAGTGGCAGCACACAAAGCCTTCCAGACATGAACCAGCATTTTAACTGGTGGTCGCAAGTTCTAGCAAACAAATTTTGAGATTTATCATTAGTAGGTAAAAAACATAAAACAGCTGTCTAAATGGTATCCCAGTTACATGCCTTATTAGGTGACCATTGACTACGTTTAGCCTTCCAGAAACGAGCAATAGTATTCCAGTGCCAAGTAAAAAGATGCTTAGAGTTAGATATAGCGCGAACAAAATATAATTTTTACCTTGTAAACTAACACCATTTCTGATTCCTCACGAACAATCAAGGATAGAGTCCAGTAGCAAGTCACTGGAGTCACACATTCTAGTAAAACAGGTTTTAGAATCCTATCAATGGGAACAAAGCGTCTGGTGACTTTTCCACTGTAAGAAAGGATCAAAAACCAAATAAGTACATGATAGAAATGAATATGGGAAAAACAAAACAAGTAAACGATAGAAATGAATATGGGAAAGCCTTGCTGGAATTAAAGTGGTCAATATGAAAGCTAAGCAAGATAACTAGTTACACGAGCTGAAAAACCTAGAAGATATTTTCATGACAAACATACAGAAGTGAATCCCTTTCAGTCAGGGGAATCCCAAATTCACGGTCAAATATTCTTCCACCATTTGATTCATCCAAAGGCCCATATCAACTTCTTTTTAGTTTTCAGTTTTGAGCCGAAACAACACCGTCAAATTTAATGAAGTGGCATGATTGAACAATAAACTGGTACAATTACTGGGAATGAACAAATTGATACAAGTTAACATAAACAAATCTGATACAATTTACTGTCACAAATCTGATAGAATTTGAGATAAAAGTGTTGGTATAGCAGTTCCTTTCCCCTGTGAAAATGGGATTCTAATGCTTCAGGTGGTAAATTTATCCACTGAAACCCCAAATCAGAGAGCACAATTTATTCCACTGAAACCTTGATCTTGAATCTAAAATCCCACAGAAACTCAAAAACACAATTTCTCTCTACAGCACAATTTACTATCCAAACACAAGTTACTTTCTATTAAAACCCCAAAGCACAAAATCCAGAATCATTCCAAATGTACTTAGCAGCAACTTGAGTCCATGCAAGTACTTTGCTGCCATCACGAATGCTGGAAGGACAATGGCAAAACTTGTCCCTAATGCTGGAGCATAAGTTCCTCCTATATTCTTTGTCATAGAAGATGGTACTGTGATGTCACTGAACATCATATGATCCTAGAGGTGGCCTCAACGTGACCTCCAAGTCCGGAGAGATGGAAACGTGTTTACATGAACAAAAAAGCGACTCATTTGGGGTTTAAGACTGAAGAGAAAAATAAATAATGCGGACCATGGATGAATCAAATGGTGGAGAATATCTTCACTGTGTGAATGAATATGGCATTTTCCTGACTGCGAGGAATCCGCATCCCACAAACAGACTAAAGAACCCTAAACTAGCATCAGCATTCAAATGTCCTAACCTTCTCTTCGAAACACAATAATTACCAAGTGCACAATCCTTTACAAAACATATTACATAATCCTACACTAAGCTTTCCATGTATCTTAATATAATGATTATTGACTAAAACAGCGATTAAAAAAAAAAAATCACCTCATATAGTGAGTCTCAAGCTGTACTCCAAAAGCTGGCATAATCACAACAGACTCTGCATGAAAATGACAACTTTGTCAAAATGACTAAAATAAGTTTCAAAAATAAAACATGCATTATAGATTAATTTTCCTCACCTTTAATAACCGGCAAGCGAAGTAACAACTTGACAAGAAATATGTCAAAAAGCAAGCTGTAATACACAAGGCTAATCGATTTCTCCTGTCAATAGAAGGTAGATAAACAAGCAATAAAGAAAGAAGCACGGAAAAAGTTACAAAATTTTGAAAATCCTCAAGTCACTGAACAAAGAAAGAGTGAAGACCCACATTGGTCCCTAACAATTTTCTCACGGTCAATTTAGTCCTCGGCAGAAAATTAAACCCAATATTTTTTATACGGAAGACAAATAAGTCCCCGATAATTTGAAAATGTCAGGGACTAATTTGGTATTATTTTTTGTCGGGACTAAATTGGGCTGCGAGAAAAACGAAAATTGTCAAGGACCAAATTGGGTCTTCACTAGGCTATGAAGCACGGACACTTCTCGGATTAGGCGTGTCCCGGTGTCGGACACGTGTCGTGTCTGACACCGACACTTACAATTACATTTAATTACGTGATTTTCTTAAATTATTAGCGGTGTCGATGTGTCAGTGTCCGTGTCATGTCTGGTGTCCGTGTCGTGCTTCATATCACTAGGACAGAGAAATTTGTTGTATGTTTGACTCCACTTTTGGAGAAAGCAGAATTGATTCTAGAGGTGTGGAATTGATTTTGACATTTTTAGTTCCTCTAAAGTGGAATTTATATTGGCTGCAGAATTGATTCTACTTGAAGCTAAAATTGTAGCTTTCGATTCTATAATTGATTCTTGCACTAAAATTTATTGTTCAACTCACTTTTACATGAAATATCCAGACATAACATAACCATTTTACCTTCAACTCAGTTTTAGCCAAAATCAATTTTACATACTCAATTCACTAAAAAATCAAATTTTATCACCGCAGAACCAAACATACACTTTATTGGAAGACATACATACCTCAAGAAGATACAAATAGATGCCACATGCTAATACAATAAGTGCTGAAGCATACACAAAAAAGTATTTCCCACCATTGCTCCTCAAAACTATATGATGTATGTCAACATCTTCAGATGGATATTTCTGATCATGCACATAATTATATCTAGTGTCAACCATCCTGAAATACACAAATCCAACAATTCTTTATCTCATAGATTATAATTAATAATTCAATTATTTAATAAGAAGAAGAAATCAACATTGAACAATAGAAATGAATCAACATTTATGGATTTACCTAACAGAGAGAGAAGAGGAAGGAGCTGCGGGAGACTAGAAAGGGAAGGGAGGACAGGCGGCGCGTGAAAGGCGGAGACGGAGAGGAGAGTCGAGAGGGAAGAGGGTTTGGGACTTGTGTGGGTTTTTGGTAATTTATTCTAGGCTAATGTGCATTTTTCCCCTAACTTTCAAAAACTTGAAATTTTGACGCATAAGTACAAAAACTACAATTTTGACCCTATAATTTAGTCCATTTGCATCCTTGGTCATTTTGATCAATTTTAACCGAGTCAATTCTGATTGGACATGACACGCGTGTAATTATCTATTTTAAAAATAAAAAAAGCCATGTGTATAAATGTCAAATTAAAAAAATAAAAAAGAATAAACAATTAATTTATTTTTTTTTGAAGAGAATTAACAATTATTTATGAAATTAAAAAAATCATAAATCTGCATCATCCAACACCGACAAACTCAACTTCAAGCACAAGCGGAGTAAATCATTTTTAAGCACAAACAAAGTTCATGTCAACAAATTTTAATATTACAACAACAATCATTTTCAACTAAAAAAAAGAACATTACAAATCCAAACATTCGGAAATTATTAACTCCAAAATGACTCATCATCTTCTTCCTTCACCAAAGAGGAGCATCACTCGTGAACCCATAAGTACTCATGAACCCAAAAACCAAACACCCCATAAATCTGGAAATCCTTTAAACTAACCCTCGCAAACTCATTTGTGTGATTAAAAATAAAAACTTTGAAACAAATATAGATCCGTAAGAGTAAAAACTGACCTGGGTTTTGGAGACTTTGAAGGGAGGAGAGTGGAAGTAGCACCTTTGATAGTTCCAGAGCAAACAACTTTGAAAGCTTGAAATCGATGAGTGGTAGAGAGAGAAGGAAGGCTTACTCTGAAGTTAGGAACATAAGGAGTAGAGCCATTTACAAATTAAATCAAAGTGGTATGGTAATACAAATTATTATATGTTATTATTATTATTATATAGCATAGGAGAATGAAGAAGAAGAAGAAGAGATACATAGAGGTATAAGCAAGAAGAACATGTGAGAAAAACAATGAAATGAAATGAAATGATCATGATTTTTTCTACGTTACGACGATATTTACCCGACAATCAAAATGTAATATATAAATGTAACATTAAATATCAAATAAATGAGTCAATTTTTCTATAAAAAAATCAATTTTAATAAGGTGACTTTTAATTTTTATTTAATTATATTTAGGTATACAATCTTAATTAATTTACACTATAGGACTTGTAACAATTAAAATTTCACATCAAATTCAACTCACTGTGTTTGGTAACACGAATAAGCTAGGATATAACTTGTTGGACTAGCTTATAAGCTTGTTTTGATATAATATAATGTGTTTGGTAAAAAACTTTTTTCACTAGCTTATAGCGTTTTTTGAGAAGCTATTTCAAGTAGCTTTTGAGCTTATAGCCGATAGTTTTTTTATATTTTCTTTCAATTTTAACCCTATTAATTTAATTTAATTATTTTTTAATAAAACAACATGTTCATGACTTAAAAAATAACGGTCAAATTCATAGCTTATTTTTTAATAAAACAACTGTCATGTTTTCTCCTTTGAAAAAAACTGTCATGCTTTATTTTATTTTTTAATGAACGCTTTATATATATTTCTTAAAAGAAATACTTTATATTTAACTATAACTAGCCTACGCTACGTTGTAAAATTTTATATATTCTTGCTTACATTTTTTTTCCAACTTCCTCTTATTTTTAGAATTCATAAAAGTAGAGATCAATGAGTTTTTGTATAAAAAAGAAAACAGAGATCAAAATTGTCGATGAAATTTTATTGGAGATTAAAACCAAAATTTTGAATATTTATAGGGATCCAAAACATAGTTAACCATAAATTAAAATATTAAAAAATAAATACATTAGAAAATATATATATATATATAAACATGTCATTTTATACTTATCAGACACTTCAACAACTAATTTTACCAAACACTTCAATTTTAATAAATCATCTTTTCAGCTATAAGCTATCACTTATAAGACATCAGCTATAAGCTAGTTTTTCAGCTTTCAGCTAGCTTATAGCTTATTTTTACCAAACACACCCCACATACGTTCATAAATTTTGTTCCATTCCAAAACCTAGAACACACATAACGTGCAATTTCTTCTTCATTCTTCTTCCCATCTTGATTGTTTAATTCTCTCGTTCCAGAATTGCCTTCGTTTCCAATTATCGTGAGAATCGTTGTTTGATTTCAGACATTGTGAGAATCGGTGTTGTTCCATAATCACATCAGGTATCGGGACTTGATTTTTTTTCTTGATTTGATTTTTCATTTTCGTTTCTTTTTCACTACTATCGTGACTTGATTGCAACCGTTTCACACTTATAATGCGACAGTGGTGATTTTCAACTTTGGCATGAATTCCAATGATGCTTCCATTTTTATTTGAGTTTTGAGTTTGATTGAGTTGTTTGAGATTATATAAAATTATATTTTATCACACATATTTTGCGTTTGATTAAGATAAATGGATCTTTAATGCGTTGATTATTAATTTTATTTTTGGTACAATATTGATTGTTAAATTTACTTTTGGAATTTGTTTTATTCAAATCATTATATTGTGTTGTTATGTTGTTTCTGTTCTTGGTGAATTTTGTGTTGCCGAAATGAACATTTGTTGAGATTGTGAACACGGTGTGAGGTCGGTTAAAGCTATGGAAGACAAAGTGAAATAAATAAATAATAAATAGTGTTTTGAGAACATGTTGAAGTGATAATGAAGAGAGTGGTGATGAAGAAGATGTTGAGATATTTTGAGAACATGTTGAAGTGATAATGTAAAACAGGATCAACCTCTTTTTCTGTTTTTGTTGTGTTCTGTTCTGTGAAGTGAAGAGTCTTAGTAGTGTTTTTTAATGTTAGTAAAAAATTTGGAAAAAAGAAAGAGAGGATTTAGGGAAAACAAAATATGTGGTTAGCATTTGATTATGTATTGTCAGATACCAATAAGGGCATTATTCTTTTTTTGTTATAAATTAATCGAAATTCTTATTCAAAAAAATATTGAATTCTTTTCCCCGCAAAAAGATTGCAAGTATATCAAATATTTAATTACTACATAAGGAAACCGTGAATAATGGGAATAATAAATACAGTCCTCCCTCAAATAAAATTCTGCTTGAGTCCAAAATAAAGTATTGATATATGGAAAATGTTAGTTTTTGAGCATCCACAATGGTATTAATTAATAATAATTTTTTTAATAGGTCTCACGTTTACATGTTATTTATTTATAATTTTTAAATAAATATATTTATTAAAGACCCAATGACTAATAAGTACTTTTAACATGTGCATTTAAAAAAAATTGAAAAGAGAAAAAATCACATGAACTTGTGATGTAGGATCAATTTTTATATATTTTATTTTCTATTTTAATTGTAGAATCCGTTAGTTGCTTAAAAGAAATAGACTCATTATATAATCGTCGGTAACTAATATGTGCTCACAAGGTATATCCAAAAAAACGCGATGAGAGAGAATAGGAGTGAGGGCGCGCGACTTGCTGGTTTCCGGCATCCTTCACGCCGGTGTCCATCGCCGGTCATGCGCTCGAAAGGGGGGGAAGGGCCATATGTCGGGGAGGCAGAAACGGGTGGGGAACAGGGGGAATGGGTCTGGGTGAGAAATAGGAGAAGGAAAGCATTAGGACCGGAATAGGACGGACGGAACGAACAGCGGCAGATCAACGAAATTGGAGGTAAGGTTTATGCACCGGTGCGTCGGAATTTCAATCTTGGCAGGGATTATCAGCGCAGCAGGTCTGACAGCAGAGGTGGGGCGCGAGTTACACCACCTGGAGGTAGGGTTTTCATTGACAAGAGGCGCGGACGTTCTCAGACTTCCAGACATGGGCGTCCTTTTTCTTGCTCGCGTGATGCTATGGGCAGACACAGGTCTCGTTTCCAATCTGGTTTGGATGCAGAGCGGTTTGGTTACAGCAATGGGAATGTTAAGCAACACTTTAATGGGAGTTTCAATGGTAATAACAGTTTTGCACCTCAGTGGAGCAGGTTTGGTAATGGAAACAATAGTAATGTCAGTCGTTCAGTTTCGGCAGTGTTTTATATTACGAATTTTCCAGAACGTCTTCTACATGTGGATTTGAAGAAAGGCTTGGAGGTGTGTGGCATTTTATCGGATGTTTATCTTTCACGTTTTCGCAATGTTCGTGGACAACGGTTTGGCTTTGCTAAATTTCTGAAGGTACGTGATGTTGAAAAACTGAAAAAAGCACTCAATAATGTTTCCTTTTGGGATCGTAGATTGTTTGCAAATGTAGCAAAGTTTGATAGGTTTGATGCGGCTGATGGTGGTAGTGCTAGAAGTGTGGAGTATGATGTAGGTAAGAAGCATGAGGGAGAAAAAAATAGGGGAAATAAGGAAGGAAAAAAATCGAGGGAGTTGTTAGTGAAAGAGGATGAGAAAGGAGATAGTCGGAAGCTGGCTTTAGAAAAGGTGAAGGTGGCAGCCATTCGGAGTGAGTTGGAGAGGGAGAGGGAGAAAGGGCTTACAGCGGGGGATGTTGGTGGTGTTCGTAAGGAGGAGGAGAAGGGGGGTGAAGGAGGGAGCTATTAATTTTAAGTCGGAAGAGGTGAAGGAGGAAGGGAGGCCGAAAGCTGTTGTAGGTGAGGGAAGTGAGTCTGTTTATGGCATTGTTGCATCAGAAGTGGTTCGTGAATATTTACCTTATCATGATGATGTCGTTTGGGCAAACAAATGTATCTTGGCAAAAGTTAAGGATGGTAAGTCGTTTTCCGGTATACAACAATCTTTTTTAGATGCTGGTTTTTTGGACTACAATTTAATATCTATGGGAGGGGATAATGTGATGTTACACCCGAGTGTGGATGGAGATGTCACGGATGTGTTTAACTCGGCAACAGATTTTTTGAGTAATTTTTTATGTGATTGTCGGCCTTGGACGAAAGACATTAAGGTTCAATATGAGATGGGTGCTTGGGTAAGATGCTATGGGGTGCCCTTACATGCTTGGAATGACATTTTCTTCTTAGAATTGGCAGCAACATGCGGTAGATTACTCAAAATTGATGATGTTACAGTGAATAAAGATAGAATGGATTATGCTCGTTTCTTGATAGCAACTCCTGATCTGAAAGAATTAAATTATGTTGCACAGTTTGTTATTGATGGGAGGCTGTACCCTATTCGTTTTATTGAAGACTTAGAGTTTGGGTTGGCCGAAGATGCATGTTTGGCTGAATTTGAAGATGACAATAACTCACAATGTTCAGTTCCCGAATGTATGCCACAGGATGAGCCCTTAATCGATGCTCTTGTTCATCATATTCAAGAGGACTTTGTTAAAAACTCGAAGGTAATTAACGGTGCAGCTGAGTCCGCTGACTTCCCGTCATCCCAAGGAAAGACGGAGCAGTTTGTCGCGAAGGAAATTGCAGCCCCTTCCCACATTCCAGTGCAGGCCGAGAGTGCTGTAGTGAAGGGAGATGATGAGAGTTTCAAAGGAGCTAAGAACATCGCACCTATAAGACGAAAGGTGGCATCGTCGTTTACGAGTTTGAAAAAAATTGCTAGGCTCTCGGAAACCGACAGAAACGCGTTGATCAAGTCATTGAAAAAAGCCAAAATGTCTAAAAGATATTTTTTGAAGGGGAAGTCTTCTAAAACCTCTTCCAAAATTTCTTCATGTAAGACAAATAAGGTTTCCTTGTCAGCGGGTTCAGGTACTTCCGGCAACACTAAAGATTGGGAGAATTGGGTTGTTCTTCATGGGAATGCGAAGGAAGTGGAGGAAGATGTTGTAGAGTTGGGAAAAAAAATTGATCTTCGGTGTAATAACAGTTTTCA
Source organism: Medicago truncatula (assembly GCF_003473485.1). NCBI lineage: Eukaryota > Viridiplantae > Streptophyta > Magnoliopsida > Fabales > Fabaceae > Medicago > Medicago truncatula. The sequence continues at coordinate 719,243 of NC_053048.1, read as the reverse complement.
GGTTCTTTCTAGAGGAGGTGTCCGTGGTGGGTCGGATGGTGGTGGGTCGGGGAGGGAGGACGGTGTGCGGGGTGTTTAGGATGGTGTGTGGTGTGTGGAGGTGTGTGGGGAGACGGTGGTCTAGATGAAGATTTTATCTGTTAATATAAGGGGGTTAGGGGCACCTGAGAAGAGGAGGGAGATTCATAGGCTAGTTGCCGAAAGGAAGCTGACAGTGTTATGTCTACAAGAAACGAAGTTGGAGGTGGTTGATGAGTTTTTGTGTCGTTCTATATGGGGACCTACTCCTATGGCTTTTTCTTTTAAATCTTCAGTTGGTGCGTCTGGTGGTATTATTACGGTGTGGGATCCTAGTGTGCTGGATGTTTGGATGACTGTAAATATTGCAAATTGCTTGATGATAAAGGGGTCGTTTTTAAAAAACAATGACATGTTTTGTTTGGCAAACATTTATGCTCCTTCTAATATTAGGGGGCGACAGATGTTGTGGGAGGCTGTATCTAATTTTCTTCTGAGTCATGGTGATGTAGCTTGGTGTGTGCTTGGGGATTTTAATGTTGTTCGCTCATGTGAAGAACGGTGAGGCCGAAGCGACAATATTATTTCTGTTGACCATGCTAATTTCAATCAGTTCATAGACAATAATTTTCTCATTGATTTACCTTTATGTGGTCGCAATTTTACCTGGTATCGGGGTGATGGTGTATCGATGAGTCGCCTAGACCGGATTTTATTATCAGAATCATGGACGGCTTTATTTCCTAATTGTATCCAGGTTGCTCTTCCTAGAGGATTGTTGGATCATTGTCCTATTCTGTTAACTATTGATGAGGAAAATTGGGGGCCTAAACCTCGTAGAATGCTCAAATGTTGGGCGGACATACCAGGGTATGGTGATTTTGTTAAAGAAAGTTGGCAGTCGCTTAATGTGCAAGGCTGGAGTGGTTTCATTCTGAAAGAAAAACTAAAAAGATTAAAAGAATGTTTGCGGAGTTGGCACTTGAATCATACTCTTAACATTAATAGTAAAATTCAGGGGGCTAAAGGGAGACTGGCGGCTTTGGATGCTTTAGGAGAGATTTACTCTCTGAGTGATGAGGAAGTGACTGAAATTCACATGCTATCGGCTGACATCATGGCTTTTTCGAAACTTCAAGCTGGTATGCAATGGCAGAAATCAAGGATTAATTGGTTGAAGGAAGGCGATGCAAATTCTAAGTTCTTCCATGGTATCATGTCTTCCAGAAGAAGGTTGAATTCTATCATTTCTTTGGCAACCGATGGTGGTAATATTGAAGGAGTGGTACAAGTGTGTAACTTGATTTTCCAACATTTTCAAAATCATTTCAAGAAGCGTATTCAACCGCGGCCAGATATAGGGGGATTGGCTTTCAAATCGTTGTCGGTGACGGATGGGGCTGAACTCATCAAACCCTTTTTGTTGGAAGAAATTAAAGCAGCGGTGTGGGACTGTGATAGTTTTAAATGTCCCGGCCCAGATGGTATTAACTTGGGTTTCTTCAAGGATTTTTGGGAAATTTTGAAGATTGATTTATTGAATTTTTTTGCAAAGTTTTACCATCATGGTAAGTTAACTAAAGGCCTTAATTCCACTTTTATCGCGTTGATTCCAAAGGTTGAAAGCCCTCAAAGGGTGGCAGATTTTCGACCTATAGCTTTGGTGAGTAGTGTTTATAAAATTTGTTGGAACAAAATGTGTTTCACAATGAACCTTAATGAGTTTTGATGATAACAAGGTATTAAAAATTGTCAATTGGTTATTACTAATAATTGTTCAAGTGTACAGGACCAAAGGCTAGTCAAGTAATTTCAATAGGTCTTGGAAGAACAATGGAAAGAAAAAGAAATTCTAAGCATCTGAAGAAAACTGCGTCTGAAGCTTAAAGTGCTTCTGAAGCTGAAGTGCTTCTGAAGTGATGACGTCATCAGAAGCAGAAGCTCATCAGAAGCAAAAGGTCATCAGAAGCAAGGTTTTCATCAGAAGCGATATCATCACCAGAAGCTACATTTAATCCGTAAATTCAAACTGAAGATCCAAAGTAGTTGTTTCTCATTTCAACCTTATCTAAGAAGAACGAAGAATTGAAAGGGAGGTATCAACGGTCATTTGGATAGCACTGAGTATTTGTCCTTCGTTAACAGAGTTGACAAAGTACAAGTGTACAACCACTACCTCCACTACTCTGTTTTGTCCACGCTACAAGACAAGACAACAGCTAGGCCTGCAGAATTTGTGCCTTCAAGATGGGAATGAATTTGAAGCTAATTCTTCAAAGGACTACACCCAAATCAGGAAAAGGATCACTGGTGATTGATCAAAGGATTTCAAACGACTCTTTAGACGTGCTAATTATCTCAACGTCTCTTTCACGCCTCTATATAAAGGAGTGAAGACTTGAAGATTGTAGATAGAGATACACAAGTTAAAAAGCGCCAAAACTCTGTCAATTTGATTCTACAAAGCACACTGAATTTCTGCACTGATTTGATACATCTTAGAAATTCAAAAGTTTAGAGTCTTTAACGTATTGTATTGTGAACACCACTGATTGTATATCAAGTGTTCAAGTCAAACATAATTCATTGTATTTTTGTTTGATCAGAAGTCTCTTGCCTGCGTGCTTGAGCATTAGAAGTCTCTTGCTTAGTGCTTGAACATTGGAAGACTCTTGCGTGTGTGCTTGAGCATTTTTGAGAAGTCTCATACTTAGATAGTATTGAGCATTTGTAATCTTTGTGATTATAGTGAAATCTCCTTGGAAGTGCAAGGGGGACTGGACTACTTCCGATTTGTGGAAGGAACCAGGATAACTGCTTGTGTCTTGCTTTTCTTTTCTATGCTTTGATCATTTCCGCTGCATATCTGATTCTGGTCATTACATCAGAAGCATTCTCAAACTGCTTCTGAAGTACTATCAGAAGAAGAATTTTTAGAGAGAAAAAGAAAACACAATTCAACCCCCCCCCCCCCCCCCCCCCTTCTTGTGTTTTTCTCACCTTCAAAATTTTATCAAAAGTTTTGGCCAATCGATTGAGAATGGTGGTTGGGAGTGTGGTGTTTGCTTCTCAGTCCGCTTTTATAAAGGGAAGACAGATTTTGGATGGTATTCTGATAGCAAATGAATTGGTAGATGATGCGAAGCGTAATAATAAAGAGTTACTTATGTTTAAGGTGGATTTTGAGAAGGCGTATGATTCGGTGGATTGGAGGTATTTAGATGAGGTGATGGCTAAAATGAATTTTCCGCGTCTATGGCGTTCTTGGATTATGGAGTGTGTCACAACGGCTACAACATCAGTGTTAGTTAATGGGTGTCCGACTGATGAGTTTCATTTTGAAAGAGGACTTCGCCAAGGGGATCCTCTTTCCCCGTTTTTGTTTTTGTTAGCTGCTGAAGGCCTTAATGTGATGATGTCAACGGTTGGTTCTAATGGTTTGTTCGCACCATATACGGTTGGGGCGGAGGTACCTGTGTCAGTGTCTCATCTTCAGTTTGCTGACGACACTTTACTGATTGGTGTTAAATCTTGGGCTAATGTTCGTGCAATGAAGACTGTTCTTTTGTTATTTGAAGATGTCTCAGGTCTAAAAGTTAATTTCCACAAAAGTATGTTTTTCGGAGTGAATATTAATGAGTCTTGGCTGCATGAGGCAGCGGTGGTAATGCATTGTAGGCATGGTCGGATACCTTTCATTTACTTAGGCCTGCCTATTGGTGGGGATCCTCGCAAACTTCATTTTTGGCATCCGTTGGTTGAGAGAATTCGTCGGCGGTTATCCGGGTGGAAATCTAAAAATTTATCGCTGGGTGGTCGGTTGGTTTTGCTTAAGTCCGTTTTGTCGTCCATTCCGGTTTATTTCCTTTCTTTCTTCAAAGCTCCCTTAGGTATCATTTCTACCCTTGACTCTATTTTTATTAATTTTTTTTGGGGTGGTGGTGAGGATTCTAGGAAAATTTTGTGGATTAAATGGGATAATATTTGCTTGAGCAAGGAGAATGGGGGGTTGGGTGTTAAAAGATTGCGGGAGTTTAATATTTCTTTATTAGGTAAATGGGTGTGGAGGGTGTTGGAGGATAGGGAGAGCCTGTGGAATGTGGTGTTGTGTGCGAAATATGGAGAGGTCGGAGGGAGGGTGCAATTTTCTGAGGGTGTTGGGCCGATTTGGTGGCGTCAGTTAAATCAAATTAGATGTGGTGTGGGTTTAGCGGAGAATGCGTGGTTGGTTGATAACATAGTTAGGAAGGTCGGAGATGGGAGTACCACCTTGTTTTGGGAGGATCCTTGGCTTTTAAACGTTCCGTTGGCAGTGTCTTTTTCTAGACTTTTTGAGTTGGCAGAAAATAAAGGTGTTTCGGTGAGGGAGATGTTTTTGTTGGGATGGGGGGCCGATGGGGGAGCATGGAGGTGGAGACGAAGATTATTTGCTTGGGAGGAAGAGTTGGTGGAGGAGTGTGTGGCGCGGTTGTCTAATTTTGTTTTGCAGGCAGACTTGTCTGATAGATGGGTGTGGAGACTCCATTCGTCACAATTATATACGGTGCAGTCAGCTTACTCATACTTAACAGCGGTCGACTCTAACATCACTGCAGAGTTTGATCGTTTTTTATGGCTTAAAGCGGTTCCCTTAAAGGTTAATATTTTTGTTTGGCGTCTCTTTTTGAATAGACTTGCTACAAAGGACAATCTTCGTAAAAGGAATGTCCTTGAGGCTACCAATGTTTCAAGTGGGGCCTTATGTGGTAAGGAGGAGGAAAGGGATCATTTGTTTTTTCAATGTGATTATTATGGTCGATTATGGCTTCTGATATCGAATTGGCTTGGTTTTGTTACGGTGTTTCATGACAATTTATATACACATGCTAATCAGTTTTGCGCTCTTGGAGGCTTCTCAAAGAATTATATGAAAGCTTTCACTATTATTTGGATTTCGGTCTTATTTACTATATGGAAAGATCGAAACCGAAGGATATTCCAAAACCAAATTGATTAATTGGAAGTTCTTCTTGAAAGGGTTAAACTTCAAACGTTTTGGTGGTTGAAAGCTAATCATATCACGTTCGCTTTCGATTATTCTTTTTGGAGATTACATTCCTTATGTTGTTTAGAGAGTGTCTTGTAAAGTTTATTTTTTGGGACTTGATTTATGGCTATTTTTAGCCTTTCTGTATTGTAATTAACTTACTCAGTTTCCTTTGGCATACCTTGTGCTCGAGGGACTGATTATCTGTTTTAATATATTTTCTCTTAGTTTCTTCAAAAAAAAAAAAAATGTGCTCACTTTTATTCTTCCTTCAATAGAGATATTTAATAGGTTGAGATTTTTATTAAATAAATGACTCTTCATTGGTTTTTTCTACATTACTCTCTCTTATTTATGGGGTATTTACCCCTTCAAGATATCAACCAATCAAAATGTAATATACAAATGTAACATTAAATGTCAAATAAATGAGTCAATTTTTTCTATAAAAAAATCAAGTTTAATAAGGTAACTTTTAATTTTTATTTAATTATATTTAGGTATATAATCTTAATTAATTTACACTATATGGTTCGTAACAATTAAAATTTCACATCAAATTCAACCTCATGGTTGTGTTTAGTAACACGAATAAGCTAACTTATAGCTTGTTGGACTAGCTTATAAGCTTATTTTGATAAAATAAGATGTGTTTGGTAAGAAACTTTTTTCAATAACTTATAGTGTTTTTTGAGAAGCTATTTCAAGTAGTTTTTTAGCTTATACCTGGTAGTTTTTTTATATTTTCTTTTTAACCCTATTAATTTAATTTAATTATTTTTTAATAAAACATGTTCATGGCTTAAAAAATAACGGCCAAGTTCATAGCTTATTTTTTAATAAAACAACTGTCAGGTTTTCTCCTTTGAAAAAAAAAAACTGTCATGTTTTATTTTATTTTTTAATGAACGCTTTATATATATTTCTTAAAAGAAATGCTTTATATTTAACTATAACTAGCATACGGTACGTTGTAAAATTTTATATATTCTTGCTTACATTTTTTTTCACTTTCCTCTTATTTTTGGGATTCATACAAGTTGAGATCAATGAACTTTTGTCCTCTTTTGTACAAAAAAAAGAAGTAAGCAGAGATCAAAATTGTCGGTGAAATTTTATTGGAGATTAAAACCAAAAGTTTGAATATTTATAGGGATCCAAAACATAGTTAACCATAAATTAAAATATTAAAAAATAAATACATTAGAAAAAATATATCTCTCTCTCTCTCTCTCTCTCTCTATATATATATATATATAAACATGTCTTTTTATGTCATTTTATACTTATCAGCCACTTCAACAACTAATTTTACCTAACACTTCAATTTTAATAAATCATCTTTTCACCTATAAGTTATCAGTTATAAGACATCAGCTATAAGCTAGTTTTTCAGATTTCAGCTAGCTTATAGCTTGTTTTTACCAAACACATCCCATATACGTTCATAAATTTTGTTCCATTCCAAAACCTAGAACATACATAACATGCAATTTCTTCTTCATTCTTCTTCCCATTCAAAAATATTATGAATTTTTCGGAGAAATTTTATTCAAAAATATGAATTCTACATTTAAGTTTACTTTAAAAGAGGGGTCAAAAGTAGTGATTGAAAATTTTATATGGACTAAAAGTTGAAGGAAAATTTTAGAGGGACTAAAATGAAAAGTTAATATATTTATAAGGACCAAAAACATATTTAACCCAAAATTAAAAGTTATCATATTAAAATTGATTTTTTTTTATAGAAAAATTGACTCAGTTATTTGACATTTAATATTACATTTGTATATTATATTTTGATTGGTTTATATCTTGAAAGGGTAAATACCCCATAAACAAGAGAGGGTAATCTAGGTCTCACCCTCTTCATTTGAGATGCTCTTAGAATATTGTCTAAGAACATACTCTCTCCGTCCCAAATTGTATGGCGCTTTAAGGAAAAAAAATTGTCCCAAATTATATGTCACTTTACAATACTAATGCAACATTAATATTACTTTTTCTATTATAACCTTAATTATTTATTACTCTCTCTTTTTTCAATTTTTTCATTTATCTTTCCCATATTATTTATTAAGGACAATTTTGTAAAACAATTCATAATATCTCTTATCCACACAATATTAATTGTATTTCTTAATATATGTGAAATATCTAAAACGTCATACAATTTGGAACGGATGGAGTAAATATAATAGAAATTTTGTCTTGAAAAATGATGTTCAACTTATTAGAAGTAAAAATATTATTGTTTCCAATGCAAGTTTTCAACTTTTGACTTTTTATGTGTACTAAGAGTATCCACAATGGTGGTTTCCTAACAAGGACTCCTTAAATGGACCCCACGTGACACATCACTTATTTATAATTTTTTAATAAAAGTATCTATTAAGGACTCAATGACTCCAATGGCAATACACTAACAAAGACTCCAATGAAAAGTACTTAAATATGTCTCACTATCTTTACATCATTAAACAAAAATAATTTACCTACTACTCTTTTTTACAAGTGAGACCAAGTAGTACACATTTTATTATTCCTTTATGCAAGTGGGACCAAGTAGTACATATTTTATTACTTTTTTAAACGTGGGACCCGTTAGTTACCCAGGAGAGAGAGGGTCCTTATATAGTTGCCCGTTCCTTAAGGGGGACTCATTTTTTCTTCCTCCAATGGAGGGTCCTTAACGGGGATTGGTCCTTGTTAAGTAAGGACCCCCCATTGGAGATGCTCTAAGAGCACTTACAATGTACTCCTTCAAGAGAGGGTTGACTTTTTGTTCGTCACCATAGTACGATATTGATTGATTTTTTTTATTGGCAGGGTCTCTCTTTCATGAGAACTAGAGGGTTATTATAAGTCATTTTACAAAATTATTCTTAACTAATGGTATAGAAAAGATAAATTAAATATTAAAAGAAGATAAAATAATAAATAGTTGAAGATCTAATTGAAAAAAAATAGCATTTAATGATACATTTGTATTGTAAAACAACTTATACTTTGAAACAAAAAATTTCTCCAAAACGACTTGTAATTTAGATCGAGGGAGTATTCACTATTTCCAACACACTTTTTTCCCTCTCCCATTTCTCTATAGGAAATCCTTCCTAAGAGTTCTTAGAGTCATTCTGCTGTGTAGACCCCGAGTGTATATACATTCCCTTGTGATTCTTAGAACTAGTAATTAGAAGATTGATTAGTCCCTAAGTGCCTTAATCTTAAGAAAATCTCATTTTCTGCTTATGTCATGGGAGCGACTTGTGCATTCACATGCCTTTGCGTAGTCACAAGTTTTACATTTTGAATTTTGTGAAGACGCAATTAGCGTAGTCAAAAACTGGCATACGCAGAACAATGAAACCCCATAATTAGTCGGGACATATTATTTTATATCTTCATTCTTCCCATTTTCTAAATAAAATCTCTCCTCAAAACCTTAGCATTTTACTCTCCCATATGAGGTTTGTGAAACTCATCATCTGTATTTAAGTTCACCTAAAAAAAATTAACCTGCAAAAACCCCAACACTAATTACCTATCTCTCATAGAAATCGCCATTGATGCTCATCAAACCCTTGATCATGAATGAACAACTCCCTAATGATCAAGAACATTGTCACAACCTCGACACACTTAAGATAACCTTAAAAAACTTGAGTTAAATAGCTCTCACAAAATCATAGCAAAGAACCACGAAATGTACTTAATATATCATTTCATTTCCAACCAGAGGGTTTAGCTCATGACGAGGTTCAACAAAAATATGGTAAGATGAAAGAATAGTATGAACAGATCCATATTACAAATCAAAGAAGAAAATTAAATCAAATTTGAGATCATAAAATGTTACAAAACAAATTTAGGTTGATTTTCTGGATCTCACAATTTGGCACTGGTCATATGCCTTCAAGGTTGCTAACACTCCATGTAGCAACTATGTTAGATTTTTTAATTCAGTTCAATACCTGCACAAAATCAACATAACCCACAAAAGAATGTCAAACTTAAATAGCAAAAATTCAAGCTTGCTTGGGATTGACAATAACTGTTTTGGAGAGTTATCATTAGTGTATTCTAATTATCAAGTTGTGAATTATTTATGTGTTAATTTGCCTTTTACTCGCCTCTAACATGATATCTTATCTGCATTATTATCTAGTCCTACCACTTATTATACGATACTTCGTTGTATAAACTCTCTTATTATTAATGAAATGCTATAAATATATTCCTTTTAAAAAATAATAAAAATGATATCATATGCCTAGTTATTAATGCGTCTCTCATGTATTTATATCTTAATTGATATCACATGTTTTGTCAATTTTTTTTTAAACATCACATGTTTTGTCATGTCTAAAAAAATGTAACAAACTCGATATGAATATATATGTCTGATTTCTTTTTCTTTATCATTTAAAAAATGTAACAGACTAGATGAATATATTTATACTTACTTTTTTATTATATTATTGGTGTCATTAAAACAAAAGAATTTAGATTCTATTTTTTTATTATATTATTGGTGTCATTAAAATAGATAATCATGGTTCGTTTTATTTGTTATAACTTGAAAGCAACAAACATTTATATTTTTAGTTTTAATCAAAATCAAAATTTCATAAAAAAAATATCATTCATAATTTTCAAACGTTGGCGCAATAAAAAAAGCGGAAAGACGGGCATGCGGGTGTCCGTCTTTTCGCTAATAATAATAATAATAATAATAATAATAATAATAATAATAATAATAAGGCCGTTGACGGCAACAAAATAGTAGTAGGAATGGTTTGTACATGTAACAAATAAGAGTGATAGATAATATCAATCAATAGTATATATATAATGAAAGCAACAAACATTTATATTTTTAGTTTTAATCAAAATCAAAATTTCATAAAAAAAATATCATTCATAATTTTCAAACGTTAGCGCAATAAAAAAAGCGGAAAGACGGGCACGCGGGTGTCCGTTTTTTCGCTAATAATAATAATAATAATAATAATAATAATAATAATAAGGTCGTTGATGGCAACAAAGTAGTAGTAGGAATGATTTGTACATGTAACAAATAAGAGTGATAGATAATATCAATCAATAGTCTATTCTCTATATATGAAAGTTAATGACTAACAAAAATACAATATTGCCCCATCTTAATTTTTTGACACATCAACATATTTTAATTCTTTTGTGTCTTTTGTAACAAAAGATCATACTTAGAAAATTAACCCTTTTGTGTCTTTTGTAACATAAGATCATATTTAGAAAAGAGAGAAAATAACCGTCAAAAGATTGAGATTATTTTGTAACAAAATATTCCTTTTATATAGTTGTTTCTAAACAAACTAAATTATTATCTTTTAAATGATTTAATTACAATAAGCAAATACAAAAAAAAAAAATTATGTCTTTTTATAAAATCTCTAAAAAAAATATTTCAATTATTGAATGTCAAAATTATTTTTATTTTATTCCTAACAAATGGTCTCTACGATGTCGTTTTTTTAAAGAATGAGATCGTTTGTTATAACTTAAAAACAAAACACTTTAAAGAGCAGTCCTCGTGAGCTTAGCTCGGTTGGTATGGACAATGCATAAAATATGCAAGATCCGGCGTTCGAACCCCGACCACCACAAAAAAAAAAAACACTTTAAAGAACATTATATTTGTTTCTAATAAAAAGTATAATAAATACATTTCACTTATTAGTAATATAAAAAAATTGGGAGAAACATTTATCGCCAATATTTTTTTTTTGAAAGAATTTATCATCGATACTTAACAAGTCACGGGAGCAATATATTCACTAAGAAAATAAAAAATAAAAAAATATAGACTATTTCTTTTTTTTTTTTTTTTTGAAAGGATGCAAAGAGCGTCTAATCATTTCATTAAAGAGAAAAGAAGTACAAAAGAGAAAAGGGGGACCAAACCAAAACCTTTTCAAAAGGTGACATACCTAAAGTTGGGCATACCCAACCTATTCCTATTGTACTCCCTCCTAACAAAGTCCGGAATGCTATCAAACCAAAACAATTCTGAAGAAGATAAAGACAAACCAAAATTCGCCAGTCTGTCCGCACAAATATTTCCTTCCCTGTAAACATGCGAAGCACAGAATCTCATCCTATGGGTAGACTGAATACAATTTTCCCACCTATTTTTTAAACTCCAAGGAACAACAGATTTGGATTTAAAAGCAAGAATCACTAATTGAGAATCTGACTCTAACCAAACATTGGAGAATCCCATCAAGGTAGCAATTTCAATAACATTGATTGCTGCAATTAGTTCAGCATAAAGAGCATTAGCATCACCAAGAAATTGAGAGAATCCACCTAAACAAACACCCTCGGAGTTCCTAAAAATTCCACCCGCTGCTGCTCTTGAAGGATTCTTGATAGATGCACCGTCTGTGTTCACCTTCACCCAAGAATGCATAGGAGGAGCCCAAATGATTTCTTTGATCAAGGAAGCCCTAGGAGGCTTGATGTTAACTTTGCAAGCTTTCAAGATGGTGAATTCTAACATATTAGCAGCAGCAGTTTTAGTGGTAAGGTTCCCTGATAAAGAGACTTTGGAAATGATCAAGTTTATGGCTGTTCTCCAATCAACCGTCTTACCTTGAAATCGAATGTTGTTCCTCCTAAGCCATATGATGTTTAAAATATTGATGATGCAAGCTTGAACTACTACTTTGCATTGAGGAGTCCAGCTATTTGCTAAGATAGCCCAAATATCCATCGGAGAATTGAAGATCAACGACATATTGAGAAGAGATGCTAGCCAAGACCACATTTTTGAAGCAAAAGTGCATTCAAAGAATAAATGAAAAGTGGTTTCCTCATAAGCCTGACAGGATGAACACATTGAGGGGAGGTTACAACCTCTAAGAGCAAGGTTATCATCGGTAGGGAGCTTGTTGTGCATGAGTCTCCAAGTCATCAAAGATTTTGAAGGTGGGATATCCGGGCTCCATAAATCCTTGGCCCAAGAAATATTTTGGCCAGCACCATACTTGAATAGAAAAGCTTCCTTAAGAGAAAGATCACCCGTTGAACTAGTTTTCCAGACAAGTTTATCATTTTTCGGGTGCCTGGGAAGAGCAATTTGCATGACAAGTTGACTCAAAATGGGGTAAGAATCCAGGATCGATTGAGGGATGTGCCAGAGAGAATTATGAATGTATTCGGAGACCCTAGTTGTTAGAGTGCTATGAACAATATCTGGAAAATTAAGCAAAGAAGCAATAGGTTTGTTCATCCAGGTATCAAGCCAAAAATTAATATTCTCTCCATTACCTATGATCCAGCTGCAATTGTCATTGATGTTGTTGATTTCTGATTTAACACTGCTCCAAATAGAAGAGAAAATATGGTGAGAGATTACTTTCCTTCCCCTAAACACCTTGCTTCGAAGGAGAATTGCCCAATCTTCACTAGAATTTTTAAGATCCCAGCACATCTTCAAATTAGTTGCTTTTTCAGACTATTTCTTACTAATACATATTTTTGCATCAAAATTTATTGAATTATACTTGATTGATAATCAGAAATAACATAATTTTGGGAAAGTTATAAAATTTTGTCACTTATAAATTATACACGGGATTAATATTTATAATAAGATAAACACCTAATTTTCAGAAAATTACAAATTTTTAAGATTGCTTGTGTAAATAATTTTCCTTTGTTTTTTGTTTATCTTAATGTCATATTATAAAATCAATTTTTCAATGTTATAGATTATAAATTATGATATCATTTGGAAATATGACTATAAAAAACATCACATAAACTATCAATGAGTCCCTAAATAATATAATTGTACAACTCATACACGAGACAATAGTCGGTCAATAAATAATTGGTTAAATTAAGTTTTTTTTGTGTGTCTTCTAAATAATAAGAGTAATAGTAATTATAATTTAATATAAAAATCATACACCGGATACATATTTTTTATTTATAAATTTATATATATAAATAAACAAATATTTCTCAATGATACATAAAAAAATACTGGACATATTAAGACTATCTTTACCATTTTATAATATTTTGATATATTTTTAGCCTACCATTTTGTAATTATAATATATAATTATAATTTAATTTTAAAATCATGCATTGGATACGTATTTATTATTTATAAATATATATATATATAAATACAAAAATACAAAAATTTGTTAGTGGTACGTAAAAAAGTACATGACAAATTAATGTCGTATTTTTCATTTCGTAGTATTTTGAAATATTTTTAGTCTACAACTTTATAATATTTAGTAACAACTAATCTCATGTTTGTAATAGTTAAATTGATTTTTTTTATGTATCTTCTAAAAAAAATACATTGGACATATTAACACCATCTTTATCTTTTTATAATATTTTGATATATTTGTGGTCAACCATTTTGTAATTATAATATATAACTATAGCTTAATTTTAAAATCATGTATTGTATACATATTTATTATTTATAAATGTATATAAAAAAATACAAACATTTGTTAGTGATACGTAAAAAAGCACAAGACAAATTAATGTCATATTTTTCATTTTGAAATATTTTTAATCTATCACTTTATAATACGTATATATATATATATATATATATATATATATATATATATATATATATATATATATATATTTTAAAAACCCAGTATCCGATCAAAGAACCGACTAATCTGAGGGGACCAATCTGACTGATCATTTGCGAGAGCAGGGTGCATTTAAAGCTAGATCAAAGATCTATATTGACTTGCCCATCGAAATTGGCAATAGGGTAATCGAACCTAAGACCTTGAAATGAGCAAACTCTAAGATCCCAAGCAAACCACTAGGCCAACCCCAAATGAGTTCACTTTATAATATTTAGTAACCACTAATTCAATGTTTGTAATAGTTAAATTAATTTTTTTTTTTATGTATCTTCTAAATAATAATAAGAGTGATTATAATATACTAACTACAATTAATATAAAAAATATGCACATGATACATATTTATTATTTATAAATGTATATAAAAATACAAAGATATATAAAAAACACGAGATCTTTACTATATTTAATATTTTGACATATTTTTATTCTACCACTTTATAATATTTAATATAAACTATTTCAATGTTTTTATCATTATCATCAACTTTATCGTTAATTTGTTTTTTATTTTTCAATGCATATAACATTGCAAATGTGATTCGACGCATAACCCGCACTTCAACGCTTAGCCCGTGCGTAGCACGGGTCTGCTGCTAGTATATATATAAAGTAAGGTTTTTTACGCCACATGTCATTTTTACGTTTATTCGCAATATTTTTATTATTTTTCTATTTTTTAAAACCAATATTTGATTTGGTATAAATATACTCAACAAAATTTTGATCTTATCTATTAAATATTTTACTTAACTCTTTTATTGAATTACTAATATTTAATGTAATAGAAATATCTCAACAAATTACATAGGATACCCTTCAACTATAAATCATCAATCAATCAATCAATAATTTATATATAAAGTAAGGTTTTTTTTGCCACATGTTACTTTCACGTTTATTCGCAATATTTTTATTATTTTTCTAGTTTTTAAAACCAATATTTGATTTGGCATAAATATCTCAACAAACTTTTGATGTTATCTATTAAATATTTTATTTAACTTTTTTATTGAATTCCTAAAATTTTATGTAACAAAAATATCTCAACAAATTAGATACGATACCCTTCAACTATAAATCATCAATCAATCAATCAATCGATAGTATATATATAAACTAAGGTTTTTTATGTCACGTGTCACTTTCACGTTTATTCCCATTATTTTTATTATTTTTCTATTTTCTAAAACTTGTATTTGATTTGACATAAATATCTCATCAAACTTTTGATCTTATCTATTAAATATTTTACTTAACTTTTTCATTGAATTCCTAATATTTTATGTAACAGAAATATCTCAACTGAAATAACACAAATTCCTAAAAGTGAATTTTATTCTATATGTATTAATATTTTTACTAAATCCTATTAATTTTATCTTTATGTGCATCTATAAATTTAAGAGTATTTATTGTATTTGTGTGTATTTATTAAGATATTCATCCTATACCAATCCGTGATAAATTTTATTTGCAGATATCATATATATAATTTTTTTATCTTCTTGAATATGTCTAACCCGGGCAACGCCGGGTAAATACACTAGTAATAATAAAAGTTGTTACAAGGAAAATATAACAAAATAATAATAAAAATTCTTACAAGAATAAGATAACCTAATAATAATAATAAGATTATTACAAAAATAATATAATTGTTATGAATATTATAAGTGGATGTCTATATAACAATTCGGTTATTGGGTCATACTATTAGCTTATTGGGCCATATTGTGATTGCTTCCCAAGTCATTGTATTTCTCTATAAATAGAGTTCATATGTAACCTAATTGTACATCACAAGAGAATAATATAATCCTCTTTCTTCTCTCTCTATTCTCTCTTCTTCTCTTTAATCTTGTTCTTGTTCTTCTAATCTTGTTCTTGTTCTTCTTATTATAATAGTTTCATAACACGTTATCAGCACGAGACTCTAACGAACTGAGGTATGTAATTCTTTTTAATCTATTTATATGAAAATAAGTTTTAATTTTCATATCGATGATTATAGACTATACTATTATAATTGAACCACTATTATGTGAATTGTATTATATTATTGTGTTTATTTATTCCATATGTAATCATGAAGTATTGCATAAGAATTGATCTCATATTATAAAATCAAAGAGATCTATTATATGGTTCCTGAAGAACTCAATATTACTCTATGTGAATTTTGGAAGAATTCAAAAGTGTGGTTCATGAAGAACTCACTAATATTCTTTGTGAATTCATGAATAATTCAAAACTGTAGTTCTTGAAGAACTAAATATTATATTTTCTCTTTGAATTCCTGAAGAATTCAAAAATGTTAATCTATGAAGGAAGGATTGCTTGGATAATTATTTTATGGTTTAAATTTATTGCATAGTTCTTAAAGAACTTAAAAATCAAATCTTTATCCTCCATGAATTCCTGAAGAATTCAGTAGTGATACATCTATGAAGGATCGTACAAAAAAACTTAAAAATCAACCAATTTTATTCTCCATGAATTCCTGAAGAATTCAATAGTGATGCATGGATTGCACAAATAATTGATTTGATTGTGAGTAGTTCATGAAAAAGTTCTTGAAAAAACTCATTTTCTTTTGTGAATTGGTGTGTATTTTTTTTTTCACCAAATTTCCATGTTTTATTTATTTAAGATTCAGTTGAAATTATCCTTGATTTAATTATTATTTTATCTTTTTGGTTTGAGTTTAAAATAAATCTCTATTTGATTGAGATTGTTTCCCTTAATTGTGGATTATTTTCAAATTATTTGCTGAAATCAGTTTTGTTGGGTTTAAAATAAACCAACTAATTTTTATTTGGATCTAAGTTAAAAAAAATATATTATAATTGATTTGAAACATATCTTTACGTTTCAATTTGTTTCAAATATAATATTAAATTAAATATCTAATTTTTATTTTTAAAATTAAGGATTCAAATTGTATCAATTTTTTTTAAGATTTGATCTAAAATTATTTTCTAAATTCTATATATTTTAAAAATAAAAATAAAAGATAATGTAATTAATTCCGTTTTTTTTTGTCTGACTTTATGGCTCTTGTTTGTTATGGATGCATTGTCAATTTGATTGATAGACACCAATTAGCATCATGTATTTTGTTTTACTTGATTGTCAAAAAAAAATTGTTTTGAAATAAAAATTGGATAAAATCATTATTTTTAGAAGCAAATTGACTTCACGATAAATTTTTTTTGATCCCATGCAATTTTGGCAATTTCAATTTCTCAACCACCAAAATCATGTTTGGCACTTAAATTATCATGTTTTAAGTTCTTGAATTTCGGCTCATATAGACTATATAAACTCTTTTCTAAATTATAGTAGGCCAAATTTTTTTCGGTGTAGAAAATTTTCTATACTTTCGGAAAACTGAAGTTCAATATAAAGGAGATATATACTCAATTTGGTCTTGTCAATATGTCTGTTTTATTTTATTTTTATGGTTGTGCTTTCATGTAATTTGGGCAATTCTTTGTTGATTTTGATTTAAACTTATTTATGATCCATTATCGATATGCACATAAATGTCATGTATACGAATATTTGTTTTGAATTATTAAGTATGGGTATTTGATCATTGTAACATCAAACGGAAATATGTTGTTAGCAAATAAAGATTTAGATTTAATTTAATTAAGGTGAATTGATTTGTTCTAAAATTTATTTTTATTTAAAAAAAAATAATGTTTTATATCCTACTGTTTAATTTCTATTTGAAATTTAATTTCTATTTGAAATTAAAATTGATTCACATATTTTTTGTGTATAAACTTTGTATTTAGTTATAAAATAAATAAATAAATAAAGAAATGCTATATATTTGGTTATGATATATATTTGTGGAAGATTTGTTGTATTTTAATAATGAATCTCAACTTTTGTGATTCAATTTGATAGTACATTATACAAAGGTTTGATTCTTTAATTTTGAAAAATATTGATTCTACAATATATGGGTAAATATTTATATTCACATGTAGTGAATCAATATTGACATGATTTTTCTCTCTCGTATATACTATAAGATTCAAGTTTATTTCATTTGAAATTGAATATTTGGGTTATACCATGATTATGATATTTGAAATTTATTGTTATTAATTTTTTTTACAATAATATGGTTTCAATCATGCATTTTGGAAGAACCAGGAATATTTTTCATAAATTATGATGCAAGGAATCAATGTTAGCATTGCACTTCAAAATAAATAAATTATCGAAGGCTCCTGAATAACTAATTTATTGTTACATGGAGGAACAAAGTTAAACATTGAGATTGCATTCTCATAAAATTTTAATGTTAAAAATCTCTATATTACGAGATATACTCTGGAGAAAATAAGTGTAGTGGAAATTTTATTTTGTCTCTTATTTATGATACACTTATATTAGTGCAATGGAAGCACATATTATTGTAAACCTGAAGTTTACATATTATATTATTTGTGCAATGGAAGCACATAATATTGTAAACCATAAGTTTACAAATCGTTGGCAAGACCGGTTGGGTTATCCCGGATCTATTATGATGCATAAACTATTTGAAAAAAAATGGATATATATTGAAGAGCCAGAAGATTCTTCAATCTAGTGACTTTTGTGTTACTAGTTCCTAAGGGAAGTTGACAATTTAAAGGAATGAGTGTCTCACCTATATAAGGTGTTATTTAAATTAATACATTGATCATGTGAATCACTTGGATATTATATGATTTGAATCGATGCATCAACTAAATGATCACATGTATATTCACAACCAGAAGTTTGTGAGATTATTTTCTCAACAAATTTGACTAAGAGTTTATTTTCTGAAATTTTCAGAAATCATTTGATAAGTATCATTTTTCAATTGAAATTGATATTGAACATGCATATGCTAATAAAATGGACTGGAAGATCCATTCTTTAGACGTCTAAAGTTAATTGTATGATTGATACTTATCAGAACATACATTATATACTCTATTTTGGTTATGAGATCATGCCTTATAGACTCAATTTTGGGAATCAATAATTTTGTATATTGAGATATTGATATGCATCAAGCCAACACATTACTATATGTAAGTTCTCCCCTTAATTTATCATTGGTTTAAGGTTAACAACCTGATATTTTTCATCCAAGTGAATTTTTGGATGTGTTATGTATGTCACAATTGCTCCAATATAATGCATTTTGATAAATCTTGAAAGAATATTGGGAAAATGTATTTGATATAAATCTCCATTAGGCTGATTATCAATTGATGGTTTGGTTTTCCCAATATTAGGGGGAGATGGTAAGCAGCTAAAAATTGTGAACCTGAAGTTCAAATAAATTATTTGAAAGGAAATATTATTGTCTCTTCTTGATCCTTAAGATATAACTCATTTGCAAAGGTAAACAAATCTTATTAGCTGCTAATGTATGCTCCAATCGAAATAGATGTCCATATCGGATAATCTAATATTGCAAATGAGTCTTCATCATGCCTGAAGCATGATAGATCAATCGGTTTCAAATATAAAAGGCTTTGAATAAGAAAAGGAGCTTAAAGGAAAGATAACCCAAAACGAGGATATAGAAACTCTAAAAGAGTTTTCTGACATAATTGATTTTTCAGTTCCAGAAGAACTAATCAGGTACCTGAAACTTATAAAATATTGATAAATTATGTCATGAATAAAAGATCTCAATGGAATGAGATGGAACCGAAATGAAGTCAACGTTGATGTGTTTTTGCATATAATATAGCGCTATGTGATAAGTAATAATGAGGATCATGTGTTAAAGTCGACTAAAGATTATAGATAAAGAAAATATCTACAGAATGGAAAGAGACAATTCTACTTAAATCAAACTCGTTTCATGAAGCAGACTTTGTTTGGACTTGTAGTCTGCACATTTGAAGGTGTGAAGGTAAATGACTATATATGATTTTTCGCGCGAAAAAGGAACTAGTATGGTAAATTACATATATACAGAGTTTGATATGTTCACCTGAAGTGAATTGATAAATGTCTACCATTTATTTTAAAAGACATATTCACCAGAAGTGAATCCAATAACTTTTTCATACTTGATTAAGTTCAGTAGCACATGAAAGGCTCAAATTATATGAAAATGTGCTACAATTTATTTGTATTATATGAAACTACTTGAAGGATTTCATTTGAGTGAAACGTACTATCAAATCTATTGGAAAGATGACATCATTCGTCCATTTTAAGGATTTGAAATGAATTTGTTATAATATTATATATATTAGAACTCCTGAAGAGATTCTAAATTTTGTTATATAAATGTTTTTATGGACAAATCTAATTGATTATGTACTAGAATGATTGTGATGTCACTTGATGTGAGTAAAGATCATGTCCTCAAGAAAATCATGAACAATTTGAATTGGTCAGGTGAGGACACGAACGCATTTTGCTTATTATATATATATCGTGGTATTTTTTTGTTGTCAATATTAGTAAATACAGATATTGCAGCAAAGTCAAACATACAATTTGTATCTTAGAGAAACAACGATATCATCCAATCATTTGAATATGTTAGCACTACGCCAAGGAAGTGGAGAATGCTCTTTATTAAGGATTATGATTTCACACATACAAGAAACTTGTGGTTTTCTAATTTTAAAAGAAGGTTCTTTCAACAACTCAATATGAAGATATCTCAAGAGCTGCTAATTTGGAGAAGAGTATGGAGATATATCATATATTTCTACAGAGTCACCGTCAAGTAAAGATTTTGAGTAACTAGCATAAAAGATTGTTTAAACTTCTTCGTCTCATATATAATTGTCATACCCCAAATTTGGACCATTTGAAATCTTTTTTGTCCACATTTTTTAATAGTTCAGATTCTCTTTTATTCGTTTTTTTACCTTTTAAAACTCGTGTTTTTCGTCATTAATCATTTAAAAACTTTCATCTTGCATTTAAGTCCTCGCTTGCATTTTTTACAACATTTAAAATCACTCCATTTGCATTTTTATAAACGCATTTTATAATCCTTTTAGTCATAACAGACAAGTCATTTTAAAATGGCTAATCGCATTTTAAAAGGCGTTTTTTTTATTAATCTTTTCAATCGAAATTTCGGCAGGGAGGATACTTTGAAGTACCTCATGTCAGATTCCGAAGGGACTTTTTTATTTTCTTTTTAGGCTAGTTTGTTTATTATTATTTATTCTTTTTTTTTTTTATTTTTTTTTTTTAGAAAAAACAAAAAGAAGTCACTCACGTGACCTCTTTCTTTCTTTTCTTTTCTTTTTATTTTTTTATTATTTTCTTATTCATTTTATTCATTTTGTTTTTTTATTTATCTATTTATCTTTTTGGTCAAATCTTTTTCTCCAAGTCTCAGCTGCAGGGGCATTTTGGTCATTTGTTTGTACCAGAGCCAACCCTAGTTTGTCACTATAAGTACACTGCCAATCATTGGAAAAAGGGGGCTGCACAGAAATTATTACACTGATACATCAATCAACAGCCACAACAGTTCACAAACACTAAATTCATATCCTCTCTCCACATTTTCAGATCAAACTCTCAAAAAGAACCAGAAAAAAAAATCACGAACTTCATGAACATTTCAAATTCGAAAATCATGTGAACCATTCTTTTAACAATCATTTTCGTATCCTTTCACCAAACCTCGAATCGCTCCACACTAACACATAAATCATCATCATCCAAACATCACAAACGGCCACAAACAGTAACAAACAGATCCGAATCGTGTATAAACTCACAAAACTCAAACATAATCACAAAAGCAAGTAAGAACTAAACCGAATCGGAAGAGGGAGCCACGAACCGGAGGAAACCGGACCACGAACCGGAGAGGGAGCCACGAACCGGAGAGAGAAAGTAGAGGTAGTTTTTTGCATTTTTCTTTGAATCTTTGTTCCTAGATCTAGACTTGTACGAGCTTGCTTTGGAAATTCTGAGACCGGATTTGGGTTTAGAACGAAAAAGGATTTTAGAAACTGTTTTTTTTTTAAAAAAAAGAGGAGTTTGAAACTCCGGCGCGGTGGTGCCACCACCGGCCACCGCGCTGGAAAACCTTGCCTCGCCGGAGAAGAAGGAGTATGGGCGCTGCCATTTCTAGAGAGAAGGGAGAGTAAAAGTGTTTTAGAGAGAGGGAGAAAGGAGGAAATATGAAAAAAAACCGGTCCCAATCACTTTTATAGGCATGTGTGAACCGGTCAGGTTCATTTGAACCGGACCGGTCTATATGTTTCCTCTTTCCTTTCATTCTGAACCTTTAGATCCTTTCTTTTTTTTAATCCAACGGTCATGCATGTGCAATCTATGGTGATATTTAGTACACCTTCAGATCTAGACTGTTTGATTTTTAATCTAACGGTCAAGGATGATTCTGTTAGATTACATGCGTGTTCCTTGCTTGCAGTATTCCATGTTCTTTTTTATCCAACTGTTGGATCTTAGATCCTATGGCTATGATGAAACCAAGGTTTGAATTTGGACCATTGATTTAATCCAATGGTCCAGAATTAATCCTGCTGAGCAATGTTTTATTATTTTCATTTGTTATTATTTTTATTTTTTAAATGCTGTTTTTTTATTTCTTTTTGACATTTTATGTTTAGAAAAATTCCAAAAAATGTTTTTCTCACTATTTTAATTTTCTATAATTGTTAAAAATCCATCCTATTTTTTCCTTTTAATTTGTTTTTTTATTATTTCTTATATGATGATCTTAAAATTTTTTATTATTTTAATTCTTGCTTATTATTTCTTATGTCTCATTCATCCTAATATTTCTTGTGATTACTAACCATTTAATTTTTGTCTTAAATCATAGCATGCATATTTAATTTTCTCATCATTTTATCTTGTCATTGGCTTAGTATGTATAAATAGGGAATTGATGTAATTTTATTTCTTGCATTTTATTTTGGCATAAAGGCCTTAGGGTTGTATTTAGGAATTGATGTAATAATGTAGGTAACACAAGCACCGACACATGCACCGACACTACCACATTTTTATTTACCGCTTTCCGTTAATTTTTTACGACGTTACGTTAGTTTTCACCGTTAGCTTAGAAAAAATCATTTTTCACAAAAAAAAATCAAATATGCAAAACTTCAAAAATCTTTTTCTTAATAACTTTTTTCCTTTATTTTCTTAATCAAATTCTCAATCAATTTTAATTCAACTTCAATCATTTTCAAAATTTAAAATCAATCAACCTCACTTGTTTTCTTTATCTCATGCCTTGAGGCCTCTTTCTCTTCTTAAAACCCATTTTCGAAAAAATCTTAAAATCAACCTAACCCACCAAAGAAATTCTTGAGTGGAACTACGTCGGTTTTGATCCCTTTCCCAAAAAGGGTACGTAGGCAGAGGACTCGTCCTTCCAAATCAAATAAAAATAACCAAAAGCATACTTCTTCTCCCTCCATTCTTTCACTTAGACATTAGGCAATAATTTTTCAAATAAACAAGTAGTTTAGCACAAGATAATCTAGGTAAGCGGTTCCTTCGGAGTACCGAAGTCGTTTAGGGTGCTTAACACCTTCCCTATTCGAAACCAACCCCCGAATCCAAAGTCTCGATAAGGGTTTTTACTCATTTTTTCCCTTCCCACGAATAAAAATTGAGAGTTCAAAGATTGACGATTCAAATCAATTAATGGTTTGATATCCGAAAATCGCGAGCACAGAAATGGCGACTTCACTGGGGACATAGATCCTACGCGGGTTAAACCCACCTTACTTTCTTTATTTTGTGCTTTATTATTTGTTTATGCTTTGTAAATATTTTGCTTACATGTTTACTTTATTACGTGAGTGGTGAGATAAGCTCTACACCCGAGCTTAAGGGAAACTTAAGATAGGACGGCGGTATAATCATAGTTCCATGCCAAGAGTACTCTTCGGTATTGGCACATGTGATAACCCCACTCAACGGAGGGATCTTGGAAGTATATGTCGTCAACGTGAGTACTCATGTTTGGCATACTATTTTCAAGTGACCTTTGAAGTTGAGGACCTTTAGTCACCTTTAACCCCTCTTGGCCTTTTAGGACGTAGTGCGGTGGCTAATCGAGAGTACTCTTGAATTAGTTGATACGCGATACTACACCCAAACGAGACTTTCCGACGAATATAATTGGAATGGGAGTACTCCTGTCACCCGATAAATATTCGGAAGTGGTTAAAGACTTTGGGAACTTGGTAGAACCCGTGATACAGGTACATTTGAAACCATAGTCCTTACCAAATGGCGTTGTTACCTTTGACTCCAACGTCGTGGAACTTACCCTCACCATGTATTCTATCCACTTAGCATAACCATGCATACATGCATTCATTCATAAACAACCTTTTCCATCAAAAAATTTTTTTTTTTGAAGGACTTAGACAAGTTTTTGTAAACATCACGGATATGGACCTTGTAAGAATGAACACCGAGAAATACAACTTCCAAAATCTTAACTAAGCTTATGTTAAAGAACTTCTTCCTTGGTTTCGTTCTTACCTTTTGAAAAAGAAACCTATTGTAAATATCTTGACAATTTTCAAATGAAACCATGTTCCTCTGCCATGTTTACATTTCACTTTAACAAGTCCTTCAAAAAAAAAAAAAAAAAATCTATTTTTGCATAAGCATATCATGCATCATTTTGCATTCATAGTTTCTAGTCTGTATCTCACACTGTGTCTTCTCCATAAAAGGGTCAATTCATTAGTAAAGTGGTCAGATGTCTTCATCCAAGTTCGGCTCACATATGCAGACACTCGTGCAAACACAAAAGATGGATCAACTTGAGCAAGAGGTCCACGAGCTTCGTGGAGAAGTAACAACACTTCGGGCTGAGGTAGAGAAGTTAACTAGCCTTGTATCTTCATTGATGGCTACAAAGGATCCACCGCTTGTCCAACAAAGGCCTCAGGCACTATGTCAGCCAATATGCATGAAACGGTCTCGACAACAGGGTTCTCAGCGGTTTATCCCTCAAGATCAGTCTCCTCAACCGCTTATACCTCAAAATCAGGCCCAAAAAGCATCGCAGTGTGACCCGTTTCCTGTGAAATATGCGGATTTGCTTCCCATTTTGCTGAAGACGAGCCTTGTTCAAACCTCGTCACCTCCTCATGTGCCAAATACGCTGCCTCCCGAGTATCGTCCTGACCGCAATTGTGCCTTCCATCAAGGGGCACCAGATCATGACACTAAGCAGTACTATCCTTTGAAGGAAAAAGTTCAGAAGTTGATTGAAAATAACGCTTGGTCCTTCGAAGACCTAGATATAAAAGTGCTACTTCAACAACAACATCTGGCTTCTCACTCTGTTGCTGCTGTTACACCCATCACCAATGTTCAAGATCCGGGTTATCAACCCCAGTTTCAACCAAGCCAACAACAATATCTGGCTCCTCTCTCTGTTTCTGCTGTTATGCCCATCATGAACGCGGTCCAAGATCTGGGTTATCAGTCCCAATCTCAACAATATCAACAACAACCTCGACTACAGGCTCCAAGAATAAAATTTGATCCAATTCCAATTAAATATGCAAAGTTGCTTCCCTATTTGCTTGAGAGGAACCTTGTCCAAACCAGACCACCTCCTCCGATACCGAAAATATTGCCGGCTCGATGGAGACCTGATCTCTTTTGTGTTTTCCATCAAGGGGCACAAGGTCATGATGTCGAGCGCTGTTTTTCTTTGAAGATTGCGGTCCAGAAACTGATTGAAGACGATCTCATACCTTTCAAAGAGTTTGGATCTGAATGTGCAAGTTAATCCTCTATCGGATCTTTGGACCTTGTGGTGGCATGTGGAGTGTTTAGTTGCAATTTGGTATTTGTTGATGTTTATTTCTACTACTCTTTTGTTCAAATAATATGTTTGTTTGTTGCTTTATGTTTTTCCAAAAAAATCCTTTCGTCCCACCCGAGGCGAGAGTGAATTTGTTTAGGGATTTTTGCTTATGTATTTTCATCATTAGTGAAAGGTCGTCTTGATCCCGACTTTGTTTTATTTTGTGCTTTTTCTGGAAAAATGGTAATACAAAAAACCAAAAAAAAAAACTGTTTCTTTAATCATTTCCACATATCTGCATAATCATAATGTTTATATCAATAATCAAATCATGCATTAATAAACCCGTTGAACACTTAAACCATGTACTCTCTCTCGACTTTGAGTTCCTTGTATCCGAGGTTGAAGAAGAGGATGATGAAGAAGCTTCCACTGATATTTCTCGCCTACTGGGGCATCTTGGCCGTCGAAGCTGCAAATATCAAAAGAGATTGTCTAGAAGAGGACTTTCATGTACAAAGACTGGCACGAGATGCCACCATTTTCCTTGCAAGGATATTGTACTTCAAGTAAACACTTCAGCAGGGGCAACCCCCCCCTCCATCCCTCAGTATACAACATAAAGGCAATGCCTCACATGAAGGTCAAAGTCCCATCAACGGGAGTTCCAATGAAAGCTAAACTTGATTGAATTTAAAAGTGTTATTGCCGTATGGCGTGAACAATTGTATCAAAAGCATGTTTTCAACAAGAGAAGGCTCGTCCCCATGAATGTCAAGAGAGTGGCATTGTGCTCAAAAGTTATGCTATCTGATTTAAACAAACTCCAGGAGCAATGAATGCCTAATACAAAGCATGAGGTTAAACTTGTATGTCCTGTGTATACCGATGCAGTCAAGAAATACTTTGTTAAAATGAAAAAGCTCGATAAGTCGCAAACCGGAAAAGGCGGCTTAGGCAAAAAAAGAGCGTCTCGATGGACTGAAAACCCGAAAGGGCGGTCCATGCAAAAGTTAGAGACATATAAAAAAAAATGATTATCCTGATAGGTTGAAACCCGCAAGGGCGATCTATGCAAAAGTTAAGGATCATGACAAAGTAACTGCATCTGGTCGGACATGACTCATATGGGGCATTTCAGCCGTCAAAAGACCTCCGACTCATGGCAAGGTAATTGCATCAAATCAGATATGATTCATCTGGGGCATCTTAGCTGTTAAAGGGCTTCCGATCTGAAGCGTCTGCAAATCAAAGACTCAAAACAGTGGAATTCCAAGTTGGTAGAGGAAACAGTGGTTATTGTGTTCAACGTACCTTTTCCATATAATTACCATTTTTCCAAACTTTTAAAATCTGTGGAGCCACGCCTTGGCAGGCCACCATTCCATTTACATTAACTTGAGGTTGTGCCCATTTATTTAAAATTCTCATTTATTCTGTTTGCAAATTTTTCTTCTATTTTTGATGTTAATACCTAAAGCAAAAAAATTCAAAAAAAAATCTTTTAAAAAAAAAAAAAAACTTTTATCATGTCTTTTGAAAAGCATAAACAGCAAGTACATGTTCTTTGAACTTATGAGCAGGTGAAACATACATCAACATCCGTCTCAAGGACAGTTAAACTCTGCAAGGTTGGCATGACTAAAAGCTGTGAGATGACCTCTGTCAAAAAAAAAAAAGTAAAAAGCTTGCTAAGTCGAAAACCCGAAAGGGCGGTTTAAGCCAAAAATGAGCGTCCCGGTGGACTGAAAACCCGAAAGGACGGTCCAGGCAAAAATTAGGGGCATACAAACAAAAAGAACATGTTCCCGGTGGATTGAAAACCCGAAAGGGCGGTCCAGGCAAAAGTTAGGGATTCAAAAAATATAAAAAAAAAAAAAAAATGAAATAAAAAAAAAAGAGACAGAGACATCACAGTGCAAGAGGGTCAAATGGAAGAATGCACTCGGTTTTGGTTTACAAATGGCAACTTCTGCCTATGGTTTGATGTATGGCGACTTCTGCCAAAACATGGGTTGGTACCTCTCTAGTGGTTTGATTGAAGGCGATTTCTGCATGTGGGTTGATTAATGGCAACTTCTGCTTGTGGTTTGATTAATGGGTCATTTTCCCTTCAAGTGGTTTGATTATGGGGCATTCTCCCTTCAGTGGTCTGATTAATGGTTTGTTTCCCCTGCCAGTGGTTTGATATCGTGCTTTACCCCAACATTAATTTGATTCATCGCCAGTGATTTTATTTCCAATGAAGATTGCTGAGTGTTTGTACTGCGATGTCATTCAACCTCCTATCTTACCTATCCAGTCTTGTTTGTCAGTTTCACCTGTTAGATACAGTCATACGGTCCTACAAGTTTCATGCGTATATTCATACATTCATTCATATACATATACATGCATATAACTTTCATGCACATTTAACATGCATACAAATATCATTTATACATAAATTGCATTACCATCCAGTGTCTTATTTCAATTGTATCTCATTCAAAGCGTCATCACTAGTGTGGCTGATCCAGAGATGTCACCAATCCACAATATTTCAGATGGCACGTTCTTCTTTGAACAGTTTGGAAATCCATTTTACCTCGCTTCCTCAGTATTTCAAACGACATGTTCTCCATCGAACAGTTTGAAAATACAGAAGTATGTGTCAACAGTTGGTCCGAAACTAACAGGTTCAACGAAGAAGCAGTAGTCATTGCAAAAAAAAAAAAAAAACAAAAAAAAAAAAAAAACAAAAAAAATGAGCGCCCTGGTGGATCAAAAACCCGAAAGGGCGGTCCAGGCAAAAAATTAGGGGCACACGAAAAATACCTCCCCGGTGGATCCAAAATCCGAAAGGGCGATCCAGGCAAAAGTTAGGGATTTCAAAATATATACAAAAAAGCAATGACTATTCAGAAAAGACAGTACGACATTGTGTTTGTGGAATGGCGACTTCTACCCCAGCTTTTGACCATTGGGTCTTACCCCAACAGTGGCTTGATTTCATCTCCAGTGACTTTGTCCCCAACGAAAGTTTCGAGTGTTCGCACAGTGATGCCGGACTATTCTCCTTGTGGACATGCCCAATCTGGTCTCAACCAATCTTACCATTGCATTGTTATACAAATCTCATACATACTCATTCATTCATGCATACATAGCACGCATATAAAGATCATTCATACATAGTTGCATTTTTACCAAATGACTTATTTCAATATCCTTAGATATCACCCCCAGTGTGTCTAACTCCAAAATGTCATCAAATCAAACATGTTCCAAAGGGGCAGGTCTCACCAGTAATCAGTCTATACAATTCCCCGTTGTCTTCAGACAAATTCCTTGTTCCCCTCAACTTTATCTTTATCAAGTCACTCCCCTGATACCAAGCTTTACATTGTCTTTACTTTCACCGGAGGCTTTGCTTTTAGCAAATGCCAATGGTCTGTCTTGCCTTTATTTTTTACCGTGTGTGCGCTATCCCACAATGTTAGCAAACCCTGTCGGTCAATCATGTCTTTACTTTCGCCACTTGTCGGCTAAATCATGTCTTTACTTTCGCCACTCGTCGGCCAATCATGTCTTTACTTTCGCCACTCGTCGGCCAATCATGTCTTTACTTTCGCCACTTGTCGGCTAATCATGTCTTTACTTTCGCCACTTGTCGGCTTAATCATGTCTTTACTTTCGCCACTTGTCGGCTAAATCATGTCTTTACTTTCGCCACTTGTCGGCCAATCATGTCTTTACTTTCGCCACTTGTCGGCCAATCATGTCTTTACTTTCGCCACTTGTCGGCTAAATCATGTCTTTACTTTCGCCACTCGTCGGCTAAATCATGTCTTTACTTTCGCCACTTGTCGGCCAATCATGTCTTTACTTTCGCCACTTGTCGGCCAATCATGTCTTTACTTTCGCCACTTGTCGGCCAATCATGTCTTTACTTTCGCCACTCGTCGGCTAAATCATGTCTTTACTTTCGCCACTCGTCGGCTAAATCATGTCTTTACTTTCGCCACCCGTCGGCCAATCATGTCTTTACTTTCGCCACCCGTCGGCCAATCATGTCTTTACTTTCGCCACTTGTCGGCCAATCATGTCTTTACTTTCGCCACTTGTCGGCTAAATCATGTCTTTACTTTCGCCACTCGTCGGCTAAATCATGTCTTTACTTTCGCCACCCGTCGGCCAATCATGTCTTTACTTTCGCCACCCGTCGGCCAATCATGTCTTTACTTTCGCCACTTGTCGGCTAATCATGTCTTTACTTTCGCCACTTGTCGGCTTAATCATGTCTTTACTTTCGCCACTTGTCGGCTAAATCATGTCTTTACTTTCGCCACTTGTCGGCCAATCATGTCTTTATTTTCGCCACTTGTCGGCCAATCATGTCTTTACTTTCGCCACTTGTCGGCTAAATCATGTCTTTACTTTCGCCACTCGTCGGCTAAATCATGTCTTTACTTTCGCCACTCGTCGGCCAATCATGTCTTTACTTTCGCCACTCGTCGGCCAATCATGTCTTTACTTTCGCCACTCGTCGGCTAAATCATGTCTTTACTGTTGCCACTCGTCGGCTAATCATATCCTTATCTTATCTTGAAGCAACGTTAATAAACATCATCGTTCATACTCTAGTTGTTTCAAGCTATCTCACGGCGACTTTAAGCATTATTTATCAGTTCTTTCCCCAGTGATACCTATCCAATTGAACCCCAGTCAGTCTTTATGCATTATCTTTACATTCATACTTGCATCATGTTCAGTCATATCATCACATTCATCAGCATCACATCCCTGGCATTTCAAACGGTCCAAAATTGGCGTTTTTTATATATTTAAGTCTCCTCGACCCTTTGGTTTAAAAGGTCCCCTTTTAAACCCTTCGTGACGAAGAAACTTAAATAGGGGCATCTGTCATACCCCAAATTTGGACCATTTGAAATCTTTTTTGTCCACATTTTTTAATAGTTCAGATTCTCTTTTATTCGTTTTTTTACCTTTTAAAACTCGTGTTTTTCGTCATTAATCATTTAAAAACTTTCATCTTGCATTTAAGTCCTCGCTTGCATTTTTTACAACATTTAAAATCACTCCATTTGCATTTTTATAAACGCATTTTATAATCCTTTTAGTCATAACAGACAAGTCATTTTAAAATGGCTAATCGCATTTTAAAAGGCGTTTTTTTTATTAATCTTTTCAATCGAAATTTCGGCAGGGAGGATACTTTGAAGTACCTCATGTCAGATTCCGAAGGGACTTTTTTATTTTCTTTTTAGGCTAGTTTGTTTATTATTATTTATTCTTTTTTATTTTTTTTTTTTTTTTTAGAAAAAACAAAAAGAAGTCACTCACGTGACCTCTTTCTTTCTTTTCTTTTCTTTTTATTTTTTTTATTATTTTCTTATTCATTTTATTCATTTTGTTTTTTTATTTATCTATTTATCTTTTTGGTCAAATCTTTTTCTCCAAGTCTCAGCTGCAGGGGCATTTTGGTCATTTGTTTGTACCAGAGCCAACCCTAGTTTGTCACTATAAGTACACTGCCAATCATTGGAAAAAGGGGGCTGCACAGAAATTATTACACTGATACATCAATCAACAGCCACAACAGTTCACAAACACTAAATTCATATCCTCTCTCCACATTTTCAGATCAAACTCTCAAAAAGAACCAGAAAAAAAAATCACGAACTTCATGAACATTTCAAATTCGAAAATCATGTGAACCATTCTTTTAACAATCATTTTCGTATCCTTTCACCAAACCTCGAATCGCTCCACACTAACACATAAATCATCATCATCCAAACATCACAAACGGCCACAAACAGTAACAAACAGATCCGAATCGTGTATAAACTCACAAAACTCAAACATAATCACAAAAGCAAGTAAGAACTAAACCGAATCGGAAGAGGGAGCCACGAACCGGAGGAAACCGGACCACGAACCGGAGAGGGAGCCACGAACCGGAGAGAGAAAGTAGAGGTAGTTTTTTGCATTTTTCTTTGAATCTTTGTTCCTAGATCTAGACTTGTACGAGCTTGCTTTGGAAATTCTGAGACCGGATTTGGGTTTAGAACGAAAAAGGATTTTAGAAACTGTTTTTTTTTTAAAAAAAAGAGGAGTTTGAAACTCCGGCGCGGTGGTGCCACCACCGGCCACCGCGCTGGAAAACCTTGCCTCGCCGGAGAAGAAGGAGTATGGGCGCTGCCATTTCTAGAGAGAAGGGAGAGTAAAAGTGTTTTAGAGAGAGGGAGAAAGGAGGAAATATGAAAAAAAAACCGGTCCCAATCACTTTTATAGGCATGTGTGAACCGGTCAGGTTCATTTGAACCGGACCGGTCTATATGTTTCCTCTTTCCTTTCATTCTGAACCTTTAGATCCTTTCTTTTTTTTAATCCAACGGTCATGCATGTGCAATCTATGGTGATATTTAGTACACCTTCAGATCTAGACTGTTTGATTTTTAATCTAACGGTCAAGGATGATTCTGTTAGATTACATGCGTGTTCCTTGCTTGCAGTATTCCATGTTCTTTTTTATCCAACTGTTGGATCTTAGATCCTATGGCTATGATGAAACCAAGGTTTGAATTTGGACCATTGATTTAATCCAATGGTCCAGAATTAATCCTGCTGAGCAATGTTTTATTATTTTCATTTGTTATTATTTTTATTTTTTAAATGCTGTTTTTTTATTTCTTTTTGACATTTTATGTTTAGAAAAATTCCAAAAAATGTTTTTCTCACTATTTTAATTTTCTATAATTGTTAAAAATCCATCCTATTTTTTTCCTTTTAATTTGTTTTTTTTATTATTTCTTATATGATGATCTTAAAATTTTTTATTATTTTAATTCTTGCTTATTATTTCTTATGTCTCATTCATCCTAATATTTCTTGTGATTACTAACCATTTAATTTTTGTCTTAAATCATAGCATGCATATTTAATTTTCTCATCATTTTATCTTGTCATTGGCTTAGTATGTATAAATAGGGAATTGATGTAATTTTATTTCTTGCATTTTATTTTGGCATAAAGGCCTTAGGGTTGTATTTAGGAATTGATGTAATAATGTAGGTAACACAAGCACCGACACATGCACCGACACTACCACATTTTTATTTACCGCTTTCCGTTAATTTTTTACGACGTTACGTTAGTTTTCACCGTTAGCTTAGAAAAAATCATTTTTCACAAAAAAAAATCAAATATGCAAAACTTCAAAAATCTTTTTCTTAATAACTTTTTTCCTTTATTTTCTTAATCAAATTCTCAATCAATTTTAATTCAACTTCAATCATTTTCAAAATTTAAAATCAATCAACCTCACTTGTTTTCTTTATCTCATGCCTTGAGGCCTCTTTCTCTTCTTAAAACCCATTTTCGAAAAAATCTTAAAATCAACCTAACCCACCAAAGAAATTCTTGAGTGGAACTACGTCGGTTTTGATCCCTTTCCCAAAAAGGGTACGTAGGCAGAGGACTCGTCCTTCCAAATCAAATAAAAATAACCAAAAGCATACTTCTTCTCCCTCCATTCTTTCACTTAGACATTAGGCAATAATTTTTCAAATAAACAAGTAGTTTAGCACAAGATAATCTAGGTAAGCGGTTCCTTCGGAGTACCGAAGTCGTTTAGGGTGCTTAACACCTTCCCTATTCGAAACCAACCCCCGAATCCAAAGTCTCGATAAGGGTTTTTACTCATTTTTTCCCTTCCCACGAATAAAAATTGAGAGTTCAAAGATTGACGATTCAAATCAATTAATGGTTTGATATCCGAAAATCGCGAGCACAATAATTGTCTTTATGAGGGGGAGACAAAGATGTGTTCTGCACTCTTTTTCCCTTAACCATGGTTTTATCCCATTGGGTTTTCCTGGTAAGGTTTTTAACGAGACAAATTATAACACAAAAGGATGTTGTACTCTTTTTCCTTCACTGGAATTTTTTCCCACTGGGTTTTTCTCTAGTAAGGTTTTAATGAGGCATATCCTCGATGGACATCCAAGGGGGAGTGTTATGAATATTATAAGTGGATGTCTATATAACAATTCGGTTATTGGGTCATACTATTAGCTTATTGGGCCATATTGTGCTTGCTTCCCAAGTCATTGTATTTCTCTATAAATAGAGTTCATATGTAACCTAATTGTACATCACAAGAGAATAATATAATCCTCTTTCTTCTCTCTCTATTCTCTCTTCTTCTCTTTAATCTTGTTCTTGTTCTTCTAATCTTGTTCTTGTTCTTCTTATTATAATAGTTTCATAACAATAATCTAATAATAATAAAAGTTGTTACAAGGTTAATATTGAGATTTGGAATTAATTTAAGGATAATTATTGCAATGCAATAAAATTTTAAAGAGATTTGCTCCCCTCACATCCCCTTCTAAAAATTGAACAAAACACTTCAAATTAAAAATTCCCCCGCCCCTCCAAAACTCTCGAACCAAACGGATCTTGATTGTTGAATCACCATTGGACTATAGGCCCATGAGAAATGCTATGGACACTCTCTTTCTAACACTCACTCTCTTATTGGATGAAATTCATGTGGGTATCACACATTAAAAATGGATCCCACATAAAGTGGTGAGACCCACATGAGTTTCACCCAATAGATTAATGAGTGTTAGAGAGAATGTTAAAGAGAATGCTAGAAAAGAGTGTTCCTAGTATTTTTTTCATAGGCCCATAGGTCCTTAGATAAGGACTTTCACTAAATAGTTCTTTAGCAATTTAATCCACTAAAGCTAGATATTATTTTAATAATGTAAATTATCTTTCGTGTTATCTAAGCTTTAAAATGTGTTGTCTAAGCTTTACATTTGAAATACGGTTAAACCAATTTCTATTTACCTAGAATTTCAAGGTGTATTTATACTTAAAATTCTTGTATTTTAGTATGTGTTTTGAATTGGAGTTTGGAGTGTCACACTCTTTCTCTACTATTTTCTAACAAATACTCTTTCTTAGATGGTTACTTAAAATGTGTGACGAAATGCCTCTTTTCTTAAATGCTTTACATCTTGGCATCACGTTTTTCTCTACTTTTTTTTGTCCTCTTTCTAATTTTAGATAGGAACTTTATATAAAAAAGCACTTAGAGGAAAAGGCATGCAACTATATTACACGTTATTCGAATATTTTTATGAGTTGTTTGTTTCTCTACTCATATTAGCCCCCGTCCATTGACATCCCTAACGACACTCCATGATTTCCTATATTGTAGTCGTAGCAGTTACCCTCTTAATTCAAAAAGAGAATTGTTGTTGACACATTTTGTTTGGCTGAGACACACGAGTAATTTATCTAAATGTCTCTTGACAGTTAACTGTCAAAGTTTTAGAAAACTGGCGGCAATTAACTACCAAGGATTTCCTTGGCAGTTAACTGCCGATGCGAATTGAACATAGGCAGAAACAGAAACATCAACTTTCCAATTTCTTCATTGCTCAAAAACTACCAAACTTCTCTCAAATTTCTCCAATTTCCATTTTCACGATTTGCAAGCAATCATCTCCACATTATCACAGGTAAGTAGCATTAATCAATGTAATGTTAATGTTAGTTTGTTTAGGTTAAGTTTTTTAAAAAAATTGAGTAGTTTTCATGTGGTTAAGGTTTATGTAGGAATTGAATTTTTGATGATTGCATGTAGTTTATAATTGAATATAGTTGCTTTAATTGATGATTGGATGATGTTAGAGTATAATGTGGTTTTGAATGGTGGCAAATGAACATATTTTGAGTATGTTTGATACTTTGCATACAAAGTGTTTGATAAAATGCCTCAATGACAATTTTATTTATTATTTAGTTAGTTTATGTTATGAAAATTATATTGAATGATGTTTAGGTTATGATGGAAATGTTGCACACAAATTATATTGAAATGATGATTATATTGAATGATTTTAGGTTTAGTTATGTTTATGTTTATTGAAATGTGAATGTTTATGTTGAAATGATGATTATAATGATTATATTGAATGTTTATGTTTATGTTTATATTGAAATGTGAAGTTTATATTGAGATGTGAATGATTATATTGAAATGTGAAGGTTTAGTTTAGATTATATTGAAATGATGCACACAAAATGTTTGATTAGGTTATGGAAATGTTTATGTTTGATCAAGCATAAGAATTAGAGCTGTCAAAACGGGCCGGCCCGTTTAGCCCGAATAAATATAGGGTTTGGGCCTAAAATATTGAGCCCGAATTTTAATAGGGTTTTTTAACCCGGGCCTTAAAAGCTCGGTACCCGTTAGGGCTAGTCCGAACGGGCCGTGGGTAGCCCGTTAGCCCGCATAACAAAAAAAATCCTATAAATTATATATATTCTTCAAATAATTCTTTACTTAATTGATTATCAAAGTAAAAAATAAAAGTGAAAATTCAATGAAATAACACAAATATAAATGTAATATAAAATTATATTTATTTGTATCGTTATTTATAGTTTTAAAGATCGAATATATAAATATCTATAACCATAACATATCTAATTTATTTAAAATCATTTTCCTCGTCGTTTTAGTTTACGACGTTTGTACGAAAATGTTTACAATTTATTTTTGTGCTAGACATATTAAAAATATTATTTATAAAAAAATTATAGAAGTTTTTATAGTACTTTTTTAAAATAAATAAATAAATAAAAATTAATACGGACCGACCCGTTTAGCCCGCGACCCGTGTAGGGCCGGGCTCGGGTAGTATATTTCAAGCCCGTTTTTCAACTGGCCTTTTTGGCCCGGCCCGCTAAAGCCCGAAGCCCGGCCCTAAATAGGTCGGGTCGCCCATTTTGACAGCTCTATTAAGAATGATGTGGGGATTGGGATATACGAAGAAAAGGGGGAAATTGAAACCCTACAAATTTTCTTCCTTTTCTGATTTTATTTATTTAATTAAATTAAATGTTTTCTTAATTTTGAAAAACAATTTAATTATTACTAATTAATTTATAAATGTTTAAGAAAATAGAATTGCCATGTATTTGCCATGTGGAAGAGTTGGTACAGTCAGCAGCACCTGCCACCTGTGAAGCCCCGATACTCTAAAATAGATGACGTATCGTATCCCCTGTGTATCCTGCACCGATACCTTCCTGATACGTATCAGGAGAGTATTCGAAGATTAAATTTTATTTTTTTTAAAAATAATTATCCGATACTTCCCGATAAGTATCAGGAGAGTATCCGATAATTATCCTGCACCGATACCTGCCCCAATACTTCCCAATCAATGTTAACTAAAATAACTTAACTCTTGAGTATAGTGCTTCTTTTTTGGATCGATATAGTATAACACTAACAATGTATCTTTTAGATATAGTATATCACTTATGATGCTCTTTTTGGGATATATTGTGTATGTAATTGACTAATCATCACTCTCTTAATCGTTAATATTACTTATATTTATGTTGATGTGCTACGAGCCTATGACTGCTTTCTTTTGTTTGTTAATATATTTGCATATTAAAAAAATGGTTATAATTATATTGTACATAATTATATAATTTTTTTTATTAACGTATCCCAGCCGTATCGTATCTTGATTTTTGAAATTTTCCCGTATCGGCGTATCGGTGCAGTATTGTATCCGTATCGTATCTCGTGTCCGGACTTCATAGCCTGCCACATAAGCAAAAATGAGCCAAATCAACAAGACAGTGGGTCTAGGAACTATTTTTAAAAACAAAAAAATCTGCATGGATGAATTTTAAATTTTTTTTATCGGGGACCAAAACCCAAACTCGCTATATTTGCAGGGACCAATATTATATTTTAGCCTTTTTATTTTGACTTTCATTCTTGGTGATTAATCCCATCAATATGTGTTGGTTATGTTTTGTAACGACAATTTTTGTTCGGTTTGATTTTGTACTTGATACTTTATTTGTTATTTTCTATTAGACACACCTTATACTTGATAGGATTATTTTTAATATATAATCTCTTGATTGCTTCAAAAAATATATACTTTATCCATTTTAAATTATATGGCATTTTGGATATCTCACACGTATTAAGAAATATAATTAATTTTGTATGAGAAATAAATATTATGAGTTGTTTTACAAAATTGTCCTTAATAAATGACATGGAAAAGCTAAATTAAAGATTTAAAAGATGATAGAGTAATAAATAGTTAAGAGTATAATAGTGTTCTTAACCGGCTAGAATCCCATAAAAGCAGGGCCCGTGAGACCCACACCCAATGGAATTGGAGTGAATACGGTGAGCAAACACGCTTATCCCCATGCAGATCACCGCATAGGCGCGCACCCTGATTCTATCTCGACCGTCCAGCTCATCACCAACGGTTCCCTTGATCCAAAACGACTTATAATTTAGAACAGATGGTTAATTCTTCAAATTGATCATGTAGGATACGCAATGTCTAGAAAATGACCATGTAAAATTAAAAACACATATTCTAGTCATGTAATTTGAAATTATTCTTATTCTTTACCTAGTAATATATGTGAGGTCTATAAATGTGATCTAAAGATTGATTTTTTTTCATGAGGGGAGTGTATACTTTAACTTAAGAGGGGAGATAAGTGAATTTTACTCTATTTTAATTGATCACATCTTGAGTTTCATTTTGGGTTACCTGATGCAAAAGAAAGGTTGAACTTTTATCAAAAAATCATATCACAATTTAATTAATAAAAAGTTAAGGCTCATTATAATTCATTTGATCCAGAAGAAAGGCTCGTTGAACCTTGGAGTATGCTTTTTTCAATGTCTTGGGTTCGACTCTCTCCGATTTCAATATCGATGGTCTAGTTTGACTTCTTCAAAACAACAACAACAATAATAATAAATAATAATAATAATAATAATAATATTTAAAAAAATTAAAAGTAAATTTATTGATATAACTACAGTAGACCATCAGACTATCAGATGAATGAACTATAACGAGCTTTTCTTCTAGAACAAACTTATGCTTCTCCTCCCCCCGTCAAGTTAAAGTATACACTCTCCTGCCTTGAAAAATAAAACTTATACTCCCTCCCCCGTGAGATGCTTGAATTACAATTTATAACCTCATCCCTTAATAACTAAATGTGCATTGCACTTTAATCTATTTTAATATAAATAAATATTTTTACGATATCTACTAATTTTAAAACACCATTTAAGAATGTTCAAGCATCTTTTAGGAGAGAAGAGTGTAATTTACTCTTTAAACTATGGTTAGATCTTTTTATAATAATGTTCAACCAATTTTATGAATCACATGAACTATAGTGGGACTTCGCTTTTGATTACTCAAACAGTGGTTTGTTTATTTTCTAACAAAGGTTTGAGCGTTCTTCTAAATTGCATTAACTGTTGTGTGACTTAACTCGTTATCAATGAAACTATTGTTAGTTATTTTCTGTCAATGGTTTGACCTTACTTGTATATCAGATGAACTATAATGAAACATAACTTGTGATTATGTGAAATGTGGCTTGTTCTTTTTTTACAATGGTTTGAAATTTATTATTGATTATATGAGCTACAATGAGACTTAAATAAAGATTAGTCAAACTGTGGTTATCACATTGACCGAAAAAATATTCGACTTCTTCTGAATTGAATGATATATATATATATATATATATATATATATATATTATAAAAACTGGTAAGGAATATAATTTGTATTTGTAATGAAATAATTATTTTTTTTATTTGTATCGTATCTAATTTTTGTTTAAATATATTTATTCCATTTTTTGAATACACATGTGAAATGTGGAAATAAAATACATCATTAAATTTTTTAATTAGAAAGATAATTTTTTTTTTTTTTTTAACAAGCAAAAATGTAATATATTAACACTGCAATAGTAATCTCTACTGCACAAGGTGTGCCGAAAAGATCACTAAAAGAAAAGCAGTCTACAAGTCATACAAAAATAATCTATCTAATGCCTAAACACGACATAGGACTAGACCACCACATGTGTTCACCAAAAACAAAAGTAGCCTTCTTGACTTTCAACCGCCACAACGAGTGATATTTTACTTTGTCTAAAAGCTGCACTAAAGAGCATTCTTTCTGTTTAAATAATATATCATTTCTTTCATTCCATAAAACCCAGACAGTAAGTAGCCAAATAAGTTGCAAAAAGGTTCTCCTTGATTTCAAACCACCTGTAGAATAAGTAAACTGAATAAAATGGGCTGAAATATCATCATGGTCTACACCATCGAAACCAATCCAAGACCGCACTAGAGGCCACAGCGACCCGAAGCACGAACACAACAAAAAAAAATGACGAGCATCCTCCACCTGGCCACAACCAGAAACACACTGACAAGCCTCCGTGTCAATAATTCCCCGCGCCCTCAAATTTGATTTGGTAGGCAAGCGATCACGGATCAGCCGCCAAGCAAAAATTGACACCTTTAAAGGAACCTGTTTATGCCAAATTAAATCAACATTCTACAAAACCTGAGAAGACTCCTGATTTGTGAGCATATCATATACCCCACGAACAGAGTAACCTTCGGAAGGGTCCGGTAACCACTGCCAAACATCAAACGAAGGAGGCTGCAAAGAAACATCAGAAAGTAATAACCTACACTCCGCTAAAAGTTCCTCCTCCCACACCCACAACCTCCTACGCCATTGCCAACCACCACCCCCTTCCCCCCAACCAAGAAGGAACATATCTTTAACCGTTACTGATTTATTCACAGTTAAATTAAATAACCTGCTAAAACGTTCCTGAAATGCAACATCACCACACCATCAATCAAGCCAAAAATGTGTGGCTTCCCCATCACCTACCCGCCGAACCACACAATCACCAAACCACCCATGGCCGCCACCCCTAGCCCATCCCTAATCCTCGCAACCTCCGACCACCACGAAGAACAAAAATTTAAATATGGGATAAAGATGCAAATAATAAAAAATTTATGTGAAAAATATTTCCATGTTTGATTTAATTGATAAAGTACACATTACTCATTTTGATTGGTGGATATCATGAAGGGTAAATTACCCTCAAATAATGAGAGGGTAACGCAGGCTTCACCTACATACTATCGTATCAATCTGGACCGTCATAATATTCCTAAAGCCTTAAGAGCCATCCAGGGGGCTCAAGCGCCCTGCAGAAATGCTTAAACGCCCTCCAGAAGGGCTCCAAGGCCCCAGGCGCGTCCTTCTTAACACACCGCCATTATCAGCTTCTAGAAACCTCTAGAAGTCGCCCAAACTGCCTTAAAGAGCAGAAAAGACCAAAAGCCCAGTTTCCTTGGGGATGAAGTTATGCTACGATAAGGCCCATATTAGACTAGAAAAATCAACCTTGAGAGCATTCCCAAGGCATCTAAACATCAATCTAAACCCTAAAATACAGAGAAAACCCTAATTCTCTTTACCGTACTTTTTCAACAAGTACATGGCGCCGTCTGTGGGAAGACGTAAAACTAACCTTGACCACGTTTCTGAATCGCAAATCGTGATTCGGAAACCCTTTTTCACTACCTCATCGCCGTGATGACAGAATCCTTCGATCACTACGTCGAGGCGATGAAAATTTAATAGCATAGCCAGAG
The DNA here is from genome assembly GCF_003473485.1 of Medicago truncatula. NCBI lineage: Eukaryota > Viridiplantae > Streptophyta > Magnoliopsida > Fabales > Fabaceae > Medicago > Medicago truncatula. The sequence continues at coordinate 678,114 of NC_053048.1, read as the reverse complement.
ATCGATTGATTCATCTTGCTGATGGATCACTGCTTCCCCGCCGCCGTGTTCTCACCACTCCTTCCTTCAAATCTCACGTCATGATACTGGTCCTTTTGGACAAACTGTTTAATTCGGTTTGTATGGTTGTTTGTTCCCACGAAACCGCAACAAAAGCTCAAAACAAAGACGTGATGGAAGTGTTTTCCCAGATTATTAAATCTCTCAACAATTATCAGGTTTAATCTTTCTTTTGTATATGACTAGTGTCTGTGCATACTAGCGATTGTTTGATTTTGTAAACCAATTTCTTGTTTTATGGCCTTGTTGTATCGTTATTCTAAAATATAAAAATAAAATAAGAAATTATGAATTCTTATCATTCTTCAAAACGTAATGGTCAATTTAAGCGAGATGATATAATTATAATTCAACTCAAGTTTTCTTAGAGAGAGCCGTTGTATTTAGTATTGAATATTAATTATGGATTTTCTTGAGTATTGAGTGTATTTTTTATACCATATATGTCGTCTTCAATTAAATTATCATGTTAGATTCATATGCACTTCTCTATTATTCAATTGATAGGCGACATGAATATGTTTGTTTAAAAAAAAAAAAAGCACATGTCAGGTTTCAAAGTTATGGTTATCTTGTTTTTTATACTTCTGTTTTTTAATAATAAAAGGATTCAGAGTATGGTTAGTAAAAGCATGGTTCAATTATCATATGCCTAGAAGTGTTTCTTATTTATTTTACTAGTTCTTTAAGTGGCTCAGTATGAGAAAAATTAGAAGTTATCTAAATTTACTAGTTATTTAATAAAGAATGTTTGATATTAATTAGTCCACAATGAATATATTAAAGACTGTCACACAAATTTGTGATGTAAACTTAAGAAAACATCACGTAATTAACAGTGGAGCTGCTCAACTTTCTTTATTTGTTTACACTTTATTCTTAACTGTGTAGAAAATTCAGAGATGGAAAAGAATAAGTTGTATTATGATATCAACATAAAGCTCTTAAACAAACAAGTAAGTGAAAGACAATATATGTGCTGCAATGCCTATGTGTTTGTTCTTCTAGAGTGCACAATCCTCTATATTTGTTAGTTATGCCTATTTGTTTACTATGACTTTTCGTCTCCTGTTGGATAGTCTGTAGACCTCTTATGGCTATACCTTTTTTGGCTAATTGAACTACTAGTAACTTCTATATGTTTGTACATTCAGTGGTCACTTAACATTCTGTTATTATATATATCCACGAAACATCTGAGATGATATTCGGTGACCATATTAAATATTATCGATTCGGTTACATGTAATTAGATTTAAATTCATGGCATCTTGCATATATACAATGATGTTATAACTAAAGAGAGTACCAAGTTGAGCATAGGGCATGAACTACAAAGGAACATGACAAATTTGTATGATCAACGATAAAGCAAGTAGAGAGGAGTTCGTTGTTGTTTCCCTCAGGGCCAACAACCCAAGACGAGGATCAGCACATGAAAAGAAAATGGAACGTGGCATACATCTTCAGTTTTCGTGATTAATATTCTCAGAATCCAGGTGATATTGTTACAGTTCGATATATTGGAATGCTATATACATAATTTGGTAGAAAAATTTGTTGGCAAAACAATGACAAAGTTAGGACGACAACAACAAACAATGGGGAATGGGCGGTTAGTTCCAATATAATAGAAAGTAGGCGAGCTACTCCTAACAAGTAGACGACCTAATCTAATTTAATAGGTGAAGAAAAAGAATAATACAACTGTGATTATACTCTATTAGATTTGAATTTCCATCATTAGGAAAATTATTCAAACTACTATAGTTACTCATCAATGACACAAGTGAAGTGGAGTATTGTTAATAGGTCACAGAGAGAATTCTATCAAGGAAAGCCTTGGTATTTAAGTGGTCCAACTTACATCTGTGCCCATTTAGAGTGTGGAGTCATGTGATATTTATTTTCACACACACACACACTCACTCTCTCTCTCTCTCACACACACACACACACACTCACACACACACACGCGCGCGCATGTATACAAACAAGCAGACTTCAGCGGAAACTTTCTGAGCAAAATTCGGGTGCTCCTCCTAGTTATGAAGAGGCTGTTGGTGAAGCTCAGAGCCCTGTGCAGGGTGAAAGGTATGAACTTTCATACAAGAGGCTGGCAACACTTGTTCAAAATTGACCTCTTATGAATATTATCTTGATTGCAGGGATGTTGAAATTTCGGCAGAATCTGCTCCAAGAGGCTCGTCCCCTCATGCAAGTGATAATCCTAGCCTAACTTCTGCTCCTACTGGTTCTTCTCCTGCAAGCAATAATCCAACTGAAGTAACTGCTGCTGCTAGTACTGCTGCTTCTACCCAGGAAACTGAGCCCACCGATGATTTCTTTGACCCACGTGGTCCTACATCAGGTCTGTAAAGTTGCTTGTTATTATGTTGTGTTGGTCGCTTGTGTAAAGTACTCTTCTAAATCTTTCCCTGTTTACGAAATTATTATGCGATTGTAATGTTGAACTTTTATTTGCACGTCAAATTATTATGTTGTATATTATATTGTATTTCCTTTGGGGAGTTGGATCTTGGATCTTGTTTAAATTGTTGGACACATATTTTGTAATTTTCCCCGCTTAATGGGATAATGTTGAACTCATAACATCTGTATGTTTCTTACCATTTGCTCGGTTCTTTATCAGACTCATTCTCTTCAAATGCTTTGCCTCTTGGGCCCGCTACATCAGGAATTTCAACCCCCAAAGCAAACACTGGTTCAACAGCTTCTTTTGCAGCACCATCCTCTGGGTCCAATAATTTCAATGAGGTATGAATCTGTATGGTTATTTCTAGGTTTTAGTTAAAGAACTCTTTTCTTTCTATGAAAGAGAATGAATTTGTATATGACTGGAAATCTTCTAGTTATCATGTTTAGCTTGTCTGCACCCTTTTTGATTTAGCATGCATAACTGTAACTAATGTGTGGGTGGGAGAGTTTCTGTCACGAAATACACCATATGGCTTGATAATAAACCTGGTCGTTGAACAAACTGAGTAGGTAGAATTCTGAAAAATTGGTTTTCTAATTTTAAAAAGGATATCTACCTCAGAACTTAGCTTTGAATAATTTAAGATATATCTGTTTCTATTTGCTAATTTTCATTCAAAATAATGTATTTGTTTGTTCAACTTTTCAGTCTTTTGAAGATCCGCTTGGTGATTCACCATTCAAGGCTGATACTTCTGTTGAAATTGCTCCATCTCAACACCATGCACCTCAGAGTATTGAACCATCCCAATCAGATGGTTTTAATGCCGACATGTCTAACTTTGGGTTTGGGGACTCATTTTTATTGTACCATACTCTGCATCTGCTCCCAGTGACACTCGACCTTTCTCTGCTAATTTCCAGTTTTTGTCCCAAGACTCGGAAACTGATATTCTGGCTGACATTCTTCCTCTTGCACCATTACCTGAGATGACATCACAGCAGAACAGTTGATTGAATTGAACATTATTCTCATACGGCCATATGGTGGATACCGATGAGTTTGAATTGAACATTATTCTCATAGATGGAAAGGTGAAGAATTGTTGATTGTTTTGCTACAAGCTGAGAGAAGCCATATCAACACCAGTGCCTACTAGTAGTCCACATTGACATTCGGATTTTATAGCAGTGTATCATTAAGTTGCAATGGTGTGGTGTATGTTTATTCTTCTTATAAATGTGCTTCCTTTACATGTTCCTCATATTTTTTGAACACCAACAGGTGGTTTGATATATTAATATATTCTTCTTCACATTTTGCTTTTTGCCTCAAACTTTAGCATACCAAATAAATGGTTTATCTTTTAAGTCTTTGTTTATTAATTTCTTCTTTTGACGTATTGTTCAAAAAAAAAAAACTTCTTTTGACGTGTTGGAGCTTGTTAGCTTATCGATAAAAATTCATAAGAGTCCATAAGAAAGGTGGTAGGCTAAATATGCAACTGGATGCTAGTGTATATGCAACGATATTCCAAGTATTTTCTCACCGGTTGAATTGTCCTCAATTGAATAATTTTATGGCATAGTTTTTTCTTTTTGGGTAGGAAACTTCAAAACTAAGACCTAGACACCTCAGTAGTTTCAGAGTATTTTTTTCGATCTCTAAATATTATGTATTGACTATGAAAGTTATCTTGCTATTTTGGTGACCTGCGTAAACCGCAAATACAAGAGATCATGAGACACCTTCATGTTTATTAATTAATTAGTTTGCTTGTGTGATTGTTATATTGGAATTAAACGATCAAATATACCAAGAGAGAAATAAAATTGCAGTCGATTTGTTTATTGTAGAAGCTGCTCAATGATAAAAAAAAAAAAAAAAAAAAAAAAAAAGGATGATTGAAAACTTTTTTAAGGATTGGTAGGTTATTAAAGGAGGAGATTTAGTTTCATTGAATGATTCTCTCTGTCAAATCTCGTGAAAAATGAAAAACTCAAGTGAGTTTATAATGTTTAGAAGTTAGTCTTCTATGGTCCCAAGTTTGTATTTATAATGTTTATGCACAAATATAAAAGACATTTTTTCTAATAATAAAATTAATTTATCATTTTAGAGATAAATATCTCATTGTGTGTACGCCTAAACACTGTACATTTGGTCTTGTGACCAAATAAGTATTTTTCTTGGAAATTTTTACAATATTCGGATTGAAGGCTGGTTGAAAATGAGAAAAATCTAATTTTAACTTATTTTGACCAAATAAGTTTAAAAATAGTTCTTTACAGTGCACTTCATTAGTCAAAATAATCTCTGAGAAAGAAGGTGATGAGTCAATTATTATCTATTTTAATATGTTATTTAGTTTAGTTTTAATTAGATTTAAGTTTATTTTATATTAGTATTATTTCCTTTTTAAGATAGTTTACTACAAATTGCATTTTATTATATTTCAGGAACGAATATTGGATGGATTGAGTCTTGGAGCAAAAGAAAGGGATTTGGAGTTGATTCGGTACGAAAATACGAAGATTTGGAGACAAAATATATCTCCCTCAAAGTCAGAAGCTTGGCACGGCCCGTGCTAGGCTTGGCACGGCCGTGCCACACTCCAGAACTACTTTTGCTGCTTTTGCTTAGATTTTAAGCTACTCTGTTTTAGTTTACTTGTGGAACATTCTAGTGATTGCTTAGATTTTAAGTCGAATGTAAACTATAAATAGAGTAGCTAGCCATCACAAATATTCATCTTTTCTTGGAATGCAATATGTGACAATTGTCTTTCTAATAAAAGTTCATTTTACTTTCTTGTTATTTACTTTTATGCTTTTTCTCTTCTTCTCCTTGTCTACAATGAACGTCAGTGAGTAGACTTCTCTCGTCTTGGGATTGTTGGATAAGTCTAATGACATAATCCTAATCAAACCAAGCTTTAAACCTTAATCTTATGTAACCCTAATTCCTTATCTAAATTCACCGCTTTAACATGGATCAACCATTATCAAACTGTGGAAACGAAAGTGGAGGGTTTGATAATTGTTTATCCATCATCTCAAATATCAATTCATAAAACGAAAGTGGAGTTTTGATATTCGAACAAGTGAATTTAGACAAAGATTGTAAAGGCAGCGAAATAGTCTTTACAATCTTTGAGACATATAGTTTCGAACTTCAAGGATTCTAAATTGTGATCAAGTCAGCGAAATAGGCTTGGTTGCAACTTAGGACCAAAATCTAATAGTAATCAAGTCAGCGAAATAGGCTTGGTTGCTAGAGGAACAAAAGAGAAACTGTCTTGAGAAATTAGGTCTAACATAAAGTTATAAGTTTAATAGTTTGGTTTGAGAAGGACTTGTCGTTAGGATGAACCAATAATCCCAAGACTTTTATCTTTTCTTTTATTTTCTTGTAATTAAAAATCCAACCTTTTATCTAAAATTCTTTCATCTAATCATCATTAAAAGTTAATTGAATTCATAACTCCCTGTCGGAACGATACTCTATTTTCATACTACTTCGGTAAGACCGTGCACTTGCGGTTTTATCCCATCAAGTTTTTGGCGCCGCTGCCGGGGAGTTATTGCAATTTGATTAATTTTTTTTTAACGATTAGACTGAAAAAAAAAAAAAATCTTTCTCTTTATTTTTATTCTTTCTTCCTTTTTTATTTCTTAGTTTTTACCGTTAACTTCTTGAGTTCTCATTCTTTTATGCGAAGAAACAAAAGTCTTGGTGAATTCGTTCCCGAGATCGAAAGATTCTTACATAAAGGAAGATGACAAACACATAATAATAACGATATGGTTGAGGAACGTGCTCTTAAAGAGTATGCAATCACATCTTCTGATGAGCCATACGATGCCATTGTGCACCCAACGGTTGCGGGTAATAATTTTGAAATAAAACCTGCACTTATTTACTTAGTGCAGCAGAATCAATTTTTCGGATCACCCACTGAGGATCCGAATTTTCATATTTCAACTTTTCTAAGACTCAGTGGAACTTTGAAGGCAAACCAAGAGGCCGTAAGGCTGCACCTCTTTCCTTTTTCCTTAAGGGATAGAGCTAGTGCTTGGTTTCATTCATTGACAATTGGTTCTATCACTTCATGGGACCAAATAAGGCGAGCTTTCCTTGCCCAATTCTTTCCCCTTTCTCAAACCGCTCAATTAAGGGCGAGGCTTTTTCAATACACTCAAAAAGATGGTGAATCTCTTTACGATGCGTGGGAGCGTTTCAAAGAAATGCTTAGGCTTTGCCCCCATCATGGTTTAGAGAAGTGGCTTATTATCCACACCTTTTATAATGGTCTTTCGTATACCACAAAAATTTATGTTGATGCAGCTGCAGGTGGAGCTTTGATGAATAAAACTTACACAGCAGCATATGATTTGATCGAGGGCATGGCACAAAACCACTATCAGTGGACAAGTGAGAGAGTCATCACTGCTTCTTCACCCTCTAAAAAAGAGGCAGGTATGTACAAAATTTCCTCCCTTGATCATCTAACTGCTAAGGTTGACGCACTAAGACAAAAATTTGATACAATGAATACTAGTGCTGTCACACCTGCTCCTGTATCACCTCCTTGTGAAGTTTGTGGTGTATTTGGCCATATTGACATTGATTGCCGACTAGGTAGTGTTGTTAGAGGTCCTGAGCAAGTAAATCAAAATCTTTTTGGACAACAAACAACACCACCCAGTTATGCAAACAACCAAAGAGTCCCTCAAAAATCCAGCTTGGAACTTTTATTGGAAAATTATGTTATAAATCAATCCAAGCAACTCCAAGAGCTTAAAAACCAAACTAAATTTTTGAATGACTCTCTTGCCAAAATCACATCCAAGGTAGACTCCATAGCAACTCACGATAAGATACTTGAAACCCAAATCTCTCAAGTGGCCCAACACGTGACTGCTTCCTCTCGAACCACCGGGATCTTCCCAGGTCAAACTGAAACCAACCCCAAAGGCCATATAAGTTCTATTACTCTTAGGGATGGTAACCAATTAAAGGACCCCGTTGTGAAAATTAAGAACAATGAGAGAGAGATAGGAAGTGATGAGCCTCAAAGTGAGAAAACTATAGGAGATAATGAAAAGCCATTTGTTTCACCACCTCATGAGCCTAAAAATCCATTAGCACAAGGTTTTGTCAAATCCAAGTTAGATGACCAATTTAGAATTTTTATTGAAATACTTCCAAACAAATTGTCATCTAAACTTAAGAATCCAGAAAGTTTCCCCATACCTTGTGTCATAGGATCCGAAAGCATTGAGAAAGCCATGTGTGATTTGGGAGAGAATGTCAGGTTGACGCCGTTATCCCTTTGGGAAAGGTTGGGTATAGGGTAGAGAAACCTCTTGATTGTCAAACTAATGACTTTAAACGAGCGCTTCGTGGGAGGCAACCCACGGGTTTAATTGCTTTTATTTTGTTTGTTTTTTTTTTTTTTAATTTGTTTTGTAGGTATTTGTCCAAATATGATGCAAAAAAATGAAGAAAATTGAGCCTTGCACGTCCAGAAGCTTGGCACGGCCGTGCCTGTGACCTAGCCAACATCCACCAACTTCCAGAGAGTTGGCACGGCCCGTGCCTGTGTTGGCACGGCCGTGCCATGGTCCCAGACCCTCTTTTACCATTTTTTTTTCACTTTTCTTCTTCTTCCTTCATTCTCAAACACAAACTTCCCTCATCCTTCAACTTCCCTCTCTAAACCTCCATAACATCAACATTTAAACCTCCATATCTATCTCCATTCATCATTCCAAACATTTACCACCAATCAAAACCAACATTCATCCATTCAAACACCAAATTCTACACTATTTAACCCTAACCCAAAAACAAAAAAAAAAGTCTTCACCAATCTCCTTCATTAAACTCATCATCAACCTCACTTAAACCCCAACCCATCACTAAACCAAAACCTTACCAAACCCTAACCTTCCCTAAAACCCAAACCAAGTTAACTAGGTCAATGACATCAAAAAGGCAAGGAGATTGAAAGCTCTATAAGTGGTGCAAAGAAAGAGAAAGCAACATCCACGAACCATGGCATCCATTTTAAAGATGACAAACAAAGGAGTAGGTCTAAAGCTCTTATCTCTCAATCTATTTATGCTTGTCGATACACTGATAATAATGCTATGGATAGACTAGGAAAGAGGTAGGGACTGATGAGGAATGATGAGCTATTTATGAGACATGCTTTATAACCACCATGTTAACATTTGTTATTGTTGGAACAAAATGTGTTTCACAATGAACCTTATTAAGTTTTGATGATAACAAGGTATTAAAAATTGTCAATTGGTTATTACTAATAATTGTTCAAGTGTACAGGACCAAAGGCTACTCAAGTTATTTCAATAGGTCTTGGAAGAACAATGGAAAGAAAAAGAAATTCTGAGCATCTGAAGAAAACTGCTCCTGAAGCTGAAGTGATGACGTCATCAGAAGCAAAAGTTTTCATCAGAAGCAATATTTTCACCAGAAGCTACGTTTGATCCTTTAATCAAACTGAAGATTCAAAGTAGCTGATTCTCAATTCAGTCTTATCCAAGAAGAACGAAGAATTGAAAGGGAGGTATCAACGGATATATGGATAGCACTGAGCACTTGTCTCTCGTTAATAGAGTTGACAAAGTACAAGTGTACAACCACTACCTCCACTACTCTGTTTTCTGTCTACGCTACAAGACAAGACAACAGCCATGCCTGCAGAAGTTGTACGTTCAAGATGGGAATGAATTTGAAGCTTATTCTTCAAAGGACTACACCCAAATCAGGCAAAGGATTACTAGTGGATGATCAAAGGATTTCAAACGACTCTTTAGACGTGCTGATTATCTCAACGTCTCTTTTACGCCTCTATATAAAGGTGTGAAGACTTGAAGATTGCAGATAGAGATACATAAGTTCAAAAGCGCCAAAACTCTGTCAATTTGAATCTACAAAGCACACTGAATTTCTGCACTGATTTGATACATCTTAGAAATTCAAAGTCTAGAGTCTTTATTGTATTGTATTGTGAACACCACTGATTGTATATCAAGTGTTCAAGTCAAACTCAATTCTCTGTATTTTTTGTTTGATCAGAAGTCTCTTGCCTGCGTGCTTGAGCATTGGAAGACTCTTGCGTGTGTGCTTGAGCATTTTTGTGAAGTCTCATACTTAGAAAGTATTGAGCAGTTGTAATCTTTGTGATTATAGCGAAATCTCCTTGGAAGTGCAAGGGGGACTGGACTACTTCCGTGTTGTGGAAGGAACCAGGATAACTGCTTGTGTCTTTGTCTTTCTTTTCTCTGCTCTGTTCTTTTCCGCTGCAATCTGACTCTGATCATTTCATCAGAAGCACTCAAACTGCTTCTGAAGTTTTATCAGAAGAAGTATTTTTTAAGAGAAAAAGAAAACACAATTCAACCCCCCCCCCCCCCCCCTCTTGTGTTTTTCACCTTCAGTTATTACTTGCTTGATTATCTTGTTTCAATTGATAGAAAGAAAATCGGATGATAAGGGTAATATAATGGTGGATGGAATCATCACTTTTATTGCTAAGAAGTTTGGGGTGAGTGTGAATCAAGGGATCAAGAGGATAGATGAGAACTATTATCTAAACTTTTATACTACTTTGTCATTCCTTAAAACCCATGACCCTACTCACAATTACCAATATGAAAGGAGAATCATTAAAGCTAATTGTTTGATTATTCTACCTAATTCGGACATTACTAATCCGGAGGTGGTGGAAAATTTGCTTTATGTTGGTACTAACCCACAGGTACAAAATGATGGTGATGATGGTGGTGATGAAGAGGAGGTAGGTGCAAACTTGCACCATTAACAAGAAGCTGGTGGAAACTATAATGATGAACGGTAGGCATTGATGCAAACCGAAGTTCAAAGAACATGCATCGAGCAACAAAGACAAGGTGTTGAAATGATCGGGCTAAGAAACGATGTCCTAAGGGGCAATCAAATAAATGAATAAAACAATCAAATGTTCCGATACATGATGCAACATCTTCACCTCCAAGGTCCACCTTATGGACTTCAATAAAATTGTGAGCTCTCCTCTTCCTTTACTCTTCTCTACTTCTCTTCTTTCTTCATCCTCTTTTTTCTTCTTCTTCTTCTTCTTTTAAATCATTGAGGACAATGCTTCTCCTAAGTGTGGGGGGAGCCTAATAAAGTGTCTTTAGTCGTAGTGTTTCCAAACTCCCCTGAACTTTATTCTTTTGTTTTGTTTTATTGTAAAAGGCATGGTTAAGTAGCTTGTTTTTAATGAAATCAATCATGACATAAAATTTTTATTGTCTCCTCTTATTGGTCGTTTTTTGTACATGAAAGCAAACTCTTGTGTTTTAAGTCTTCTTGATATACCCACATCTTGTTTTAAAGTGAATAAACAATGAGAAAAACACAAAGTTGCTTCCCTTGAGTAAATGTATGATTAGGTATTTTAAGGAAACGCGTTTTAATCTTAGTGGTGCATTAACCTTTAAAGATTCTCAAAGTGCCGGTAGTATAAGTTAGTATAAGGGAGTTCATAAAAAGCCAAAAAGCCAAATTAATTCCAAGATCTCATCATTGAATCTAGATTGGGGAAGGAGGTAGGCCCTCCGACTTCCTACGAAAAGATGATTGTTATCTTGAGAAAAACTTTAAAAAGCATCATTGAATCTAGATTGGGGAAGGGGGTAGGCCCTCCGACTTCCTACGTGAAGATGATGTTTTAAGGGGCACCACTGAATCTAGATTGGGGAAGGGGGTAGGCCCTCCGACTTCCTACGTGAAGGTGTTGTTTCTTAAATAAAGTATGTTGAAATTCCAAAAATGTGTAAATGGCAAAGATCAAAGAATCGCAAATACTCCCATCTCTCTTATACGAAATGAAGAAAGAGTTTTTCTTGGTTGGTTTAGTACTAAGATTAGAACATGTTTCCTCATAATATCTATCTTATATAGGAGAAAGAAAAGGGTTGGACTACACACACACACTCACTTGAAACTTGATTGTTGGGTTGAATAAAGATTACAAAAAAATGCTTGAGTTTGTGATTAGTGTACGCTTGAAATTAAAACCCTTCAGGAGACATGTGTTTTAATTAAATTGTCATATGATAATATTGTTTATGCTACCATGTTTATGCCTTTTGCTTGAGGACAAGCAAAGATTCAAGTGTGGGGGAGTTTGATGAGTCAATTATTATCTATTTTAATATTTTATTTAGTTTAGTTTTAATTAGATTTAAGTTTATTTTATATTAGTATTATTTCCTTTTTAAGATAGTTTACTACAAATTGCATTTTATTATATTTCAGGAACGAATATTGGATGGATTGAGTCTTGGAGCAAAAGAAAGGAATTTGGAGTTGATTCGGTACAAAAATACGAAGATTTGGAGACAAAATATATCTCCCCCAAAGTCAGAAGCTTGGCACGGCCCGTGCTAGGCTTGGCACGGTCGTGCCACACTCCAGAACTACTTTTGCTGCTTTTGCTTAGATTTTAAGCTACTCTGTTTTAGTTTACTTGTGGAACATTCTAGTGATTGCTTAGATTTTAAGTCGAATGTAAACTATAAATAGAGTAGCTAGCCATCACAAATATTCATCTTTTCTTGGAATGCAATATGTGACAATTGTCTTTCTAATAAAAGTTATTTTACTTTCTTGTTATTTACTTTTATGCTTTCTCTCTTCTTCTCCTTGTCTACAATGAACGTCAGTGAGTAGACTTCTCTCGTCTTGGGATTGTTGGATAAGTCTAATGACATAATCCTAATCAAACCAAGCTTTAAACCTTAATCTTATGTAACCCTAATTCCTTATCTAAATTCACCGCTTTAACATGGATCAACCATTATCAAACTGTGGAAACGAAAGTGGAGGGTTTGATAATTGTTAATCCATCATCTCAAAAATCAATTCATAAAACGAAAGTGAAGTTTTGATATTCGAACAAGTGAATTTAGACAAAGATTGTAAAGGCAGCGAAATAGTCTTTACAATCTTTGAGACATATAGTTTCGAACTTCAAGGATTCTAAATTGTGATCAAGTCAGCGAAATAGGCTTGGTTGCAACTTAGGACCAAAATCTAATAGTAATCAAGTCAACGAAATAGGCTTGGTTGCTAGAAGAACAAAAGAGAAACTGTCTTGAGAAATTAGGTCTAACATAAAGTTATAAGTTTAATAGTTTGGTTTGAGAAGGACTTGTCGTTAGGATGAACCAATAATCCCAAGGCTTTTATCTTTTCTTTTATTTTCTTGTAATTAAAAATCCAACCTTTTATCTAAAATTCTTTCATCTAATCATCATTAAAAGTTAATTGAATTCATAACTCCCTGTCGGAACGATACTCTATTTTCATACTACTTCGGTAAGACCGTGCACTTGCGGTTTTATCCCATCAGAAGGCTGGTTGAAAATGAGAAAATTTTAATTTTGAGTTTCTCCAGATTTTCAGTTTTTATACCAGCCACGTGGACAAAAACTAACGAGAAAGAAAACATTTGAAAGAATGAATTTTTTGACAAACGAAACAAAATTTGAGGGACTAATTCACCATTTTTATTAAATGTGAGACCAAAATGAAAAGATGAAATTAATTAAGGGAGCGATAAGCCTAGAATAATATAGCAAAATTCTTACAAATTGTCTTGGTAAGCAAGTAAGTATGCAAGCAACACACACTCAGTCAACACGTGTTTAAATCTGAACCGTGGAAAATTATCAGTGCTTCAAATAGTAGTATATTGAGAGTCAGAGAGAAATCGCAAAATCGAATTCTACTTCCGTCAACTTCATCTTCAACAAACAACCAAAACCCTTTCCTCCTCTAACAAACACAATCGAACAATGGCTGAAGAGAAAACTCGTCCCCTTAGTCGTGAGCGTTTGAAAGAGTTGTTTAAGTTTTGCGGAGTGAATTTATTTGTTATCGGGGTGGTTATTAGTTGCAGGAGTCAAGCTCAAAGTGACACTTTCTTCCAAGATGCTGAAGTGCAGTATTACTTTGAGCTATTCCATTTTGGATTTGAGATCTTGTTCAATGTGGCTCTAACCTTTGCCATATTGGATAACCCACCAATGCAGTATCTCATACCTTCACTTTTCATCATACTCGGTCATGGATTCTTAGCCCACTGCATGGTTAATCTATCCACTCTTCGACTTGCAATCGGAGAAGAGAAAGATCAACCACCTTGCCCTGCTTCCTCTCGCTCCGGTGATTCCTTCCGCACCGACCTGTTACGTTGGTTACCCGCAATTCTATGTGTTTTCTCGGTTGTGGCTGTGTCTTTTTGGCGTTATCAATATGGTGATGTTGCTAATGTTGGGAAAGGACCCAACGGTGCTGGTGCTGACTCTGGAGAACCTGATGATGCTGTGAAAGGACCCAACGGTGCTGGTGCTGACTCTGGAGAAGGACCCAACGGTGCTGGTTCTGACTCTAGAAAACCTGATGCCGGTGGTAGTCAGGCTTGGAAAACCTGATTCTGTTGTTGAAGTTCTTGTTGATGCTCCTCGCTCGACTCAAAGAATCCTCTCCTTCAAGCAAGAGTAATCACTTAAGTTGAAATTGGGTTTGTTTTACCCTTCTTTTGAAGTTAATAATCATAAGCTACTTTAGTTATTTTTCTTCAACTGAATTTTGTTCTTCATGAGTTTTATGATTTTGAATTGGATTCTTTATGGATTATGAGGGTTTGTGTTACCCTTTTTTGGAAGTTAGGTTATGTTATTCTTGATTGTGCTATGTCAAATTGACATTGTTAATTGTTTGAAAATTAATCAATCCCACAATCTATAGGAAGGCTTCACAGTACTGGTATTTTACTTTACAGTTGCAATTTTCTTTGGATCATCCAATCTAACAAGTTAAGGAGCATCATAAAAGAACATTTAAGAACTAAAGTGTATCATAAGCTACAATTAGAGCATTAGAAATCAGTAATAAAGACAGTGGTTTCTGAATTACAGAGAAAAAGGAGAACATGCTCAGTAAGATACGTCCAGAAATTAGCACAAAGCCAAAATGGCCACTAACTGAATAACTTCCTGGCCTCTTCATATCCTACTCTCCACCACAAAACTAGTTCGCATGTTCCTCCTTATCTAGTATGGGCTCAGTTCTATGGGTTGAGAAAGTGACTATATATATATATATATATATATATATATATATATATATATTCCATTCCTTAAGATTTGTGGTGGAGAGTAGGATTTGTGGTGGAGGTCACTTTCTCAACCCATAGAACTGAGCCCATACTAGATAAGGAGGAACATGCGAACTAGTTTTGTGGTGGAGAGTAGGATATGAAGAGGCCAGGAAGTTATTCAGTTAGTGGCCATTTTGGCTTTGTGCTAATTTCTGGACGTATCTTACTGAGCATGTTCTCCTTTTTCTCTGTAATTCAGAAACCACTGTCTTTATTACTGATTTCTAATGCTCTAATTGTAGCTTATGATACACTTTAGTTCTTAAATGTTCTTTTATGATGCTCCTTAACTTGTTAGATTGGATGATCCAAAGAAAATTGCAACTGTAAAGTAAAATACCAGTACTGTGAAGCCTTCCTATAGATTGTGGGATTGATTAATTTGCAAACAATTAACAATGTCAATTTGACATAGCACAATCAAGAATAACATAACCTAACTTCCAAAAAAGGGTAACACAAACCCTCATAATCCATAAAGAATCCAATTCAAAATCATAAAACTCATGAAGAACAAAATTCAGTTGAAGAAAAATAACTAAAGTAGCTTATGATTATTAACTTCAAAAGAAGGGTAAAACAAACCCAATTCCAACTTAAGTGATTACTCTTGCTTGAAGGAGAGGATTCTTTGAGTCGAGCGAGGAGCATCAACAAGAACTTCAACAACAGAATCAGGTTTTCCAAGCCTGACTACCACCGGCATCAGGTTTTCTAGAGTCAGAACCAACACCGTTGGGTCCTTCTCCAGAGTCAGCACCAGCACCGTTGGGTCCTTTCACAACATCATCAGGTTCTCCAGAGTCAGCACCAGCACTGTTGGGTCCTTTCCCAACATTAGCAACATCACCATATTGATAACGCCAAAAAGACACAACCACAACCGAGAAAACACATAGAATTGCGGGTAACCAACGTAACAGGTCGGTGCGGAAGGAATCACCGGAGCGAGAGGAAGCAGGGCAAGGTGGTTGATCTTTCTCTTCTCCGATTGCAAGTCGAAGAGTGGATAGATTAACCATGCAGTGGGCTAAGAATCCATGACCGAGTATGATGAAAAGTGAAGGTATGAGATACTGCATTGGTGGGTTATCCAATATGCAAAGGTTAGAGCCACATTGAACAAGATCTCAAATCCAAAAAGGAATAGCTCAAAGTAATACTGCACTTCAGCATCTTGGAAGAAAGTGTCACTTTGAGCTTGACTCCTGCAACTAATAACCACCCCGATAACAAATAAATTCACTCCGCAAAACTTAAACAACTCTTTCAAACGCTCACGACTAAGGGGACGAGTTTTCTCTTCAGCCATTGTTCGATTGTGTTTGTTAGAGGAGGAAAGGGTTTTGGTTGTTTGTTGAAGATGAAGTTGACGGAAGTAGAATTCGATTTTGCGATTTCTCTCTGACTCTCAATATACTACTATTTGAAGCACTGATAATTTTCCACGGTTCAGATTTAAACACGTGTTGACTGAGTGTGTGTTGCTTGCATACTTACTTGCTTACCAAGACAATTTGTAAGAATTTTGCTATATTATTCTAGGCTTATCGCTCCCTTAATTAATTTCATCTTTTCATTTTGGTCTCACATTTAATAAAAATGGTGAATTAGTCCCTCAAATTTTGTTTCGTTTGTCAAAAAATTCATTCTTTCAAATGTTTTCTTTCTCGTTAGTTTTTGTCCACGTGGTGCAGTGTAGACTCTGAAGTATATAACCTCGTGATCTTCCTAGCCCAGCATTTTAAAGAAATCATCTTTCGGATTTTATGGATAAAATTTAAAAGAATAATTTATCAGAGTTGTTATATAGGCTTTACCGAGAGGAGTGTTGGCCATCGTCATCGAAATCACGCTCTCTATCAGAACTCCTGCTTCTTGTATCATAATTGTAGTCAACACTTCGACTTCTTCCCTTATCATCATCTCTGTAACCATCCCTACCATAACGCTCCTCATAATCTCTACCATAACGATCTCCATCGCGATTGTACCGATCATCATCTCTTGAGCCCATTTCTCTTTCTCTTCCATAACCATAGGCATTTCTATCTTCCTCCCTGCTCGCATAACGACCTTCTTCATATCAATCACCATAGCTTCCAATGCTTGAGTGTGAACCAGGTCTATAAAATTCCACCTGGTGTATTATTGCGAAACCTGGTAAATTGTTTAAGAAAATTAATATTTCGTTCTGATTTTAGATTGAGTATAATGGATGTATACGCTGTTAGTTTTAAACTAACATCCAACGAGACCCACAAAATTTCCATGTCATACCACCAGTTTCAAAATGACATTACAAGAGTTGGGTGTTGTAGCAAAATAAAGGATTTTCATTGGATGTCAGCGTAAAACTCTGACAGTGCATATCCTTTAAATCCTTTTAGATTTATAATCCAGAAATAGAGAAGACAGATTATGGATTTTCCAAAACTGAGGGAAATTAAAAAGAAAATCTATAATAATAAACTACCTGATGCTTTATATAACTAGAAAATAACAATGTACAAGATATCAGTAGAATTGTTGAGAGGAGACTTACTTTTCCCTATTAACAGCAGCCTTCTGCCTGACCTCTACGATTCTTTCTTTATCATTCACAAGGATAACGAGATTCTGAGATTTTTTCCTGACATTGTTTCCTTGATCTCTTCCACTGGAATCAATATATTGAAAGTCGGACAAAGTCTGTTGATAGGAATATTACATTTTTATCAGGTTGCATTATAATACTTTACGGTCATTTAATCGAAACTAGGGACCTTGTGGAAATTGACTAACAGCATATAAATATTAGGTAAAAATTGAGTAAAAAAATTTACCGATATTTGATAATAATGTTCTCTGATCTCATCTATGACTCTCTCAGAACCATGAGCCACCAAGTACTCAAGTACTGTCAAAGCCTGTTAATGAACAGTGAGCAGTTAATACAGAAACGAAGAAAAGAGCTATTATTTAATATAGTAAGATCAATCAGTTAATGATGCACTGCAGAAGGGAAAAAAACAGTTCTTAATTTGCAACCATGCAATAGGAGTAACAACAACCAGAACATAAAATATTCCGAATTAGTACCTTGTAAATATACCGCCAATTCTTGCCAGTGTCGTTAATTTGTTTCCAGACTACTGACTGACATGATCATCTGGTATTCATGACTGCAGGTACACGAAAAAATGAGAGTCTATGCTGTGAAACGCAGAATATCTAGCATAAAATTTAGATGCCAAAACTTACGGGTTTCTACCTGAGCAATGTCTGCAAGCAGTGTTCCATGAGGACCCCATGGCTCATGCGAACTAGCATCAAGAACCTGGTAGAGGGGATAGAAATCAACAAATCTAATTTAGATTTTGTAAAATAAGGTTATAATACATAAAATTAAGGACATATGATCGCATGATAATATGGCATACTTCACGGAAATCCTTACACGCCAATTATTTACAGTTGATGTTACAGGTGTGTTAGTGGGCTTCTCCATTCTCTTTTCCTTCCTATTAATGGATTCAAAGTCAATGCCAATATCTGCTAACTGATTAGTTTTAGCTGCAAGTAAAGAGCATAATAGTTAACAGTTAGTCCAGATAAGATCAACATTATAATTGAAGTACATAGCAGAAGCTGGAGCATTGATAAGGTATAAGCACTCACGTCCAGATATGTTTAAATTAACCAGTCCCCTGCTTAATGTGTCGGCCCAAACTGTTGATTTTTGTTTCAACTTATCTTTGGATGGTTGAGAAACTAAAGAATGCGGTGTCGCTGAAACAGCATACGTTGAAGCATTGGGAGCAGGCACTTGATGGGTATATGATGAGCTAAAGGGAGCTGCATTCCCTAGTTATCCAAAGAAGCTCTGGTTGTTGAACTGTGATACTCGATCAGTTGGAGAGGGAGCAGCAGTAGATCCTCCATGATGGGGAAAGTTTGTGATTTGTGCTGGTTGTGCTGTTGGAGCTTGGGAAGTCATTTTCGAAGGAAAGCATGTTCAGGGTCCCTGTGGCAAGTAGTTCCCACTGTTCATAGATCCGTTATATCCATTTTGTGATTGAGATGTATCCAAGGAGTACAATCCATCGTAGGTATGATCACTTGTTTGTGCAGTAGATTGACCACCTTGAGAAGAAAAAGGTGGCTGCATAGAATGGCCAGTAGATGACGAAAACCCAGGCATGACAGGTTGACCAGAATGAGAAGGAAAGGGTTGTTGTGCATATGGACTGGTAAAGGCTGAAAAAAAGATGGATTAGACGCTGAAAAGCCTGGCTGGGAAAATTGACCACTTGGAAGGGTTTGTGCAGGTTGATTGGTTGCACATGAGAAACCTTGACGAGGAGTAAGTTGACCAGTTGGTTCGGAAAATGGTCCAGATGAATTTGAAAAGGAAGGTGAAAGTTGGTCAAAAGTAGGAGCTGAACTGTTCTGCTGTGATGTCATCTCAGGTATTGGTGCAGGAGGAAGAATGTCAGCCAGAATATCAGTTTCTGAATCTTGGGACAAAAACTGGGAGTTAGCAGAGAAAGGTTGAGTATGGTATAAGCAAAACGAGTGCTTCCGGCATTGCACTCCCCGAGGAGCATTGAATAATAATTTAGAACAGCCCACTCCTTAAGGAGGCTCTTCCTCATGGTTTTCCCATGCACGGATCTATATGTTTATACTTTCTTTAAGCTACCCAGGTTTTTGAGCTCCCAGCCACATTTCCTTTGCTATGATTTGCTGAACTGGCTTCCTCGTCCTGTCTGATTGCAAGAGGTTTTTCAACAGCATTAGCAGGGTGTTAATCCTCGTCTCCGAAACCTCTGCAATACAATGAAACATCATCAGAAAAAAAAGATAGGATTGCTTCCACCTAGACGAGGACAAGAACGTCTCCTAGACGAGGATTACTTCCACCTATGACACGTTAAATGAGATTATCAGACAAACACCATAAATTGAATGATGCATGTTACTGGCGATAATAAAAGACAGGATCAAATTTTACTCGCTGCATGGCTTCCAAGAAAAAAGATATGGAGAGTGCAGTAGCGAATGCATACATGTGTGCATAAGTTTTTAGGTATAGTCACAAGACATAAAGCCACCTACCTGCACGGTCACCGGCATGAACATCCGAAAATACAACCAGAACAAGGCCAGCTATGCAAACAATTACCCCAGTTATCTTCTTGAATCTATATTTTGTTTTCAAGAAAATCCATGTAAGAAGCATGACGCATGGAATGGACCAGCAGTCAGGTAGCATCACACTAGTAAGTGAGGTGTATTGATATGCCTTCACAACTGTACATAAGGTGAAAATTGTTCTGTTAGTCATTGAAACTAAGACGAGAAAAAGTCAACATAAAGCTAGTTTTGTTAAACTTTTTGACAATTTCAAATGATTTTGAGTGTTATAACTAATAGTGTCTCTCAGTAGTAGAAAACAACTTATGCACTTGAACATGCACTTCAACTTTTCCATAAACACCTATAAACTTATTAGTTTTTGGTCCTCATAAATTAGAACCTAAATACTTATTTCAATTGAGAAGCTTCCTTAATCTGGAAGATAATCCAAACTAGTAGTATTGTTTAAGCAGATTGCAAATATAAATGTATCAATACGACCAATACTTTCTAAATATTGATCATATTCGCTACCATCAAAGATACTTACCAAGAAAATTTGCTTCCACATCAACCAATCCAAGAAGTATATAATAGTACCATTTTGCATGTATTAGAACCAATATGAAGTTAACAAAATTCCCTTTAAATGGTTGACAGTGAGAGGAAAAACAAGGCAGAAATAGCATAACAGTTGATCATTTTGAAAGACAGAACTCCAAAACACTATTCTCATTGCAGAAATAAAAACAAAGAAAATGCCCCGTGTTTGAAGGGTTTGCTACAAACACTTCCCATAAATATTGAAAAATTAGCATCTCAACATTAGCCTCTTTAGCAAATAATAAAACCCCGTTCATAATTAGGGTATATTAGGATTTGACTTATTTGAGCTTATCTACTAAGATAAGCATTGTGAGACTATTTGGCAAAGCTTTTGGTAATAACTTATTTTCATTACGTTTCCTGGATAGCTTATGAAAACAGCTTATAAAAAACAGTTTGACTTTATTTTACGTACTGTTACAAGAATAGTTTATACAGAAGTGTTTGTGCTGTATGGCATAAGCACTTAATTAAGGGTCTGATTGGATTGACTTATTTGAGCTTATCTACTGGCATAAACACTTGTGAGGCTATTTGGGAGAACTTATGACAAGTTCATAAGCTGTTTTCAACATATTTTCATAAGCTCTCCAAGATAGCTTATGAAAACAGCTATTGAAAGATGTAACTCGTGTAAAACAGTCATTCACAAAGACAGTTGTATATTACTATCTCACTTAGCATGTCCTATATTATTATCAAAGGGAACATTAAAGGGAAAGTATAGAAATACATGTGAATTGTTACCTGCATTGCACGTATAGAAACCCCCATCAAAGAAAGTGGATAAACAGCGAGTTTATAACCAACTTGATCAAGTTCTTGAGGATTAAGTATTGGTGTTTTTCCACCTCGTTCAAGCATATTCGCCTACAAACATTCACAAACACAGAGTACACCACAACAAGTCAACCAAACCAACATTTATATTAACTTAACAGTAAATACTCAAGATGTCTTAGAATTGAAGGACCGTTTCAACATGGTTTTCTACATTTACCAATATTCTAAAATGATATATGGAATTGTAAATTGATGATCAAATTCGTCCCTGGGTCAGGATCTCTTATCATATGCAATTTTACTTGGTTTGACATTACCAACTTAATGTTGTTACAGTTCCCACAAATACAAACAGAGGAACTAATCTGAATAATAATATGTTGCAATTTCAACAATCACTTTAAAATATTGATAATAAGAAAGACCAAGTTGATATACTCCTACAATTTCAAAACATTGACATTTACGCGTCTATTTTATTTATTTATTTAAAACTAACAAGATTACACGACACACACACAAACGCACCAGTTTAGGAACACGAGGAGCAACTTGACAAAAAGCTTTCATCTCTTCAACAGAACCAAGTGCATCTATAAAACAAACATCAGCTCCAGCATCTGCAAAAAGCTTTGTCCTCACCAGTGCCTCTTCAAGAGACACGCCTTGGCGTGCATCGCTGCGAGCCACAATCACAATATCAGATCCACTCTCACTTCTAGCATCAACTGCCGCTTTAATTCTCATAACCGCCTCCTCTCTCGACACCACTTTCCGCCCGCGTGTGAGCCCACATGCTTTTGGTGACATCTAATTACCATTATATATATATATTAGCAACACATTGCACAATATGGATCAATTAAAGGAACAGCATTCTTAATAAATGATTCTTACTAATTGACAAATACATCTTGAAATAGTGAATCGATTACCTGATCTTCAAGAAGGATACCAGCAAAACCAGCATGAATAAAACCCTTAACAGTCCTCTTAACATTCATGGAATTACCATAACCATTATCAGCATCACCAATAACAGGAATATTGACAGCTTGAGTAACAAGACGGCCTTGATCGAGGATTTCACCGTAAGAAATGAAACCAGCATCAGGAAGACCTAAGCGAGTGGCTGAGATTGAGAATCCGCTTGTAATGCAGTAAGAGAAACCGGCGGATTCAATGAGTTTGGCGCTGAGTGCGTCGAAACAAGCGGGGCCTTGATGGCAGCCTGGTGTGGATATGATTCTGCGAAGGACCGTTGCTGCTGACTCTCTTGGGTTCGCCATTCATCAATCAATCTTTTTGGCTTGATCACTCTCTATGTACGTGGACTCGTCGGAGTCACTCTTACCCACTACTTTAGTTTTAACGGCTTTTTTTTATAGATTAAATGTTATATTTAGTCTATATCAAATACATTAATTACTCAATGAATCTAAAAAAGTAAATAGGATCAGATTTAGGAGCAAACCATCAAATTGGTCCATGTTTTTTAATTTAAAATGGTGTCTTTCAAACGTTTCTCAGATTGGTCTCTGACTCTTTAATTGTTTTGCATTTTTAGCCATTAGCGTACAGATAAGATTCAAAAGACGTTATGTCATTAACCACTAAATAATATCTAAAAAACATTGAGTCATTAACACTCAAAATACAAAACAACTAACAAAATCACTGACCAATCTGAGAAACATTTGACAAAGACAGAGACAATCTTGAATTATTAATATAGACAGAGACCAATTTAATAATTTATTCATATATTTAGCGACTAAAGTAAATATTATCTCAATTTATTTTAAACAATAAATTATTGACTTTTAAGAGATGAATGTATAAATTTTTCATACTTTCCAATAAAAAAATTATATTGGTTTGCTTAGCTATTATCTCAAGATACTCGTTACTATTTCCCTCAAAATAATTATAAGAATATTTATCAAAAAAAGTGTTTGTCTAGAAATATATAAAATCATCTACACATTATAAGATTATTTTAACGTCAGACACTATTTTAATTAATAGAATGTATAATTATAAAGACAATTTTGAAAATTTGATGCATTAAAAGATGTTTATAACTATTCGTTACACATTTAAAAGACAAAAATGACTATTTACTTAAAAAAAAAACGTAAAAGTTAAAAAATAAAATGAAAATATGTGCCAAAAGAAAAGTGACGAACAATTTTGCCAAATATATCGAATCATATTAAGTAACAGAGTGATATTGTCTTAAGTGAAATTGTTTGTGGTCTATTCAGTTACCTTGCTAGCCTGCTGAGCAACATGAAGTTATTTGGATTCTTGAGTTGGAATAATTGATGTTAGGTTGCAATGCACTCGATGTAGTAATTGCATTTGTAGTTAAGTCACTAATACATGAGTCATATGTGCTAGTTTTTTTATAAAGGAAGGGAAATTAGTCATTTTCTTTTTTAATAAATAACGAATAGTTACAATAGTCTATCAACGTATAGAAATTTCAAATTAATATCTGATTGCATGTTTCATTAATCAAAATAGTCTTTCGCGTTAAAATAATCACTCAATGATGTAAATAACTCTTTTTTTTTTTTTATAATGATTAATATGATAGTTTGTATTTATATGAACTGATACGACAATTATTAAGTATATTGAAGGATTGATACGAGAATATTAACACAACATTTTAATGTCATAGACTATTTTGGAATTTCAATATATCGAGAGACTAATATTCAGAAATGAAAATAACGATTTATCTTTTTTATAACGATGATCAATAAATTACATGTCGACATTGATGTAGAGGAATACAAATGTTTATTTAGAGAAAGAAGGAGTGAACAAACAAAGTGATCATTTTTATTTAAAAAAAAATTGATCATTTGTAAGCATGGATCAATATCAATATAACCTTAATTTTACAAGTTGACTAGTTCATCCTCAAATCGTAAAATGTCAGTCAAAATATTTCCTTGATAAACTTTAGCCATTAAAGGCTGTAATTTGCCACATTAATTGAATATTTGACCTATCACATCAATTTTACCATATTAAAAATTAATTTACCCATGAAATTTGATTCTAGATATGTATAATTTATTTTGTCATGTTTGATTGTTCTTTAATATAATTGAATTTATCTCCAACATTGATTCAGTTCGAGTTTTTTTATTTTAAAATTATTTTTTACATTTAAATTTATTATTCAACTCACTTTTACCTGAATATATTCAAACGTTATTATACTTTGCATTTCAACTCACTTTAAACTAGAATAATTTTTTATAATTAATTCATTAGAAAATAATTTTTATCATCGCATAACCAAACATTCTTTGCGTCCTTAAAAAAGGGTGGCCACCATTCACATGTAGATATGATTTGCGTAAAAGTAAGTTAGTGTATGTTTGGTTCTATATCTAAAGTTGGTTAAATTGATTATGAAGGTATAGAATTGATCCTTACATGTTTGACTGTTTTCTAGTAAAATTGATTTTGTGTTCTTATTTGATTCTACTTACAACTAAAATTTATAAATTTTTATTCTAAAATTGATTTTATACATAAATTTATAATTTAACTCATTTTTACATTAATCCATCCAAACGTAATCATTTTATCTTTAACTCACTTTTAATATGAATCAATTCAGTAAAAAATCAATTATTGTTGTGGTAGAACCAAAATATACACTCAGAAGAAATTTGTCTTTTGAATCATAACATAATGTTTTTTAAAAGGCAATTCCAAAATTTTGAATTCCTTCTACCAAGGTTATTGGATTTCGACATGATCATTGTACGCCACCTATCTCCAATTATCATAATTATTGGTACTATAAAAAGAGTAAGTTGAAAGTGAAGTGAGAGAGATGAGTTACGGATGATTCATAATAAAGAGATGGAGAGATTGAGACGTTACATTGTTGATACTTGATACAAAGATGATAAAGGCAAATGCGGTGCCTCCGGGGTACTGGGCCACTGGTTAAAGATATGAAAAAGAAAAGTATACAGTAGTTAATGCATTGAAATTGTATAATTAATTTATAATAAAATCAAAAACAGTTTCCTTTTATGGTAATAATTCTCTTTTATGATATGTTTAACCAGTACTCCGGAGCACCGGTTAGCAGGACCCAAATAAAAATTATATAACCACTACGATGAAAGTGAAGTGAGAGACATAGCGATATAATAGTATTGGAACTAGGGGTGTTCACGGTGCAGTTTGGTTCATTTTTAAGGCTAAAAGTTATCTGAACCGCAAGATAAAAAAATATGCGGTTTGGTTTGATTCGATTGACTTTTAAAATAAAATCCAAACCAAACCAATTCGATTTGGGTTGGATAGGTTGGTGCAGCTTTTTCGAGACAATACAATTTTTTATTTTCAACATTAAAATTGAGTTAAGAAGGTAAAGCACAACATATTTCCAGCAATGTTCCGACAATGTTTTTTATTTCATTCCACATTACAGTTTCATTTTCTCCAAACAACATAAACCAAATTAAAAATGTGGACATAAAGTAATTCTATTATGAAAGAAATGTAAAATACTAATATTTTATTATTCTCTAAAAGTCCAAGTAGCATATAAATACATTTTTGAAATAAAAAGCAAAGAAGAAACTTAACAATAGAAAAAATATGTTATTTTATAAAAGTTTCCATTGAGTTTCTATGAGTACTGGTCTAGGTGACATAGATTTAATTAGAATTTTTTTTATGTTGCGGTTTGGTTTGGTTTGGTTCGGTTGGTAAAATGAAAACCGCAAACCAAACCAAACCATGCGGTTGAGCAAAAAAGTGATCCGAATACATCCAAACCAAATACGGTTTTTTGCAGTTTCAGTTTGGGTTGGTTCGGTTCACGGTTTTTCTATTGAATTGGTTCGATTTTGAACACCCCTAATTGAAACAACTCTAATGATAAATTTGTAAAAGAAAAAAGAAATCTCTAATGATGCAGAAGAATTTATAAAAAGTTATTAATATTTGTAATTTAAATTTCAAAGAATTTATATCTTAAGATTTTAAAGGATTTAAAAGAACTTTCATGAATTTATAAGATTTCAACGAATTTGATGACTTTAATCAATTATTGAAGGAGAAATGTTTACACCACACTCTCTAATACAATGAGTCATGTCATTGCAATTTGTGAATGGTAAAATATATTTTAATTTTTTTTTTGAGGTAGGTAAAATATATTTTAATGACATGTGTAAGTTCAAATGATATAAGAGAAAAACATTATCACAAACAGGAACACGAGAGATTCTACAATTATTTTTATGAAATTAAGTTCAAATGACATTTACTTCTTACATCAATCAATTAACAATTATTTTCATGAAATTAAGAGTTATTTGTTAACTTTTATATTTTAGAAAATATTATTTTATAAGAAAAATGACTATTTCATTGTTTATAAGAGTCATATTTTTGCTATAAAAAAATTATATTAATTTTTTTTGTTGAAGGATATACTAATTTTTATATTTCATCGTAAAAAATAATAAAATCTAAGTGTGAATATTGTTAAAAAAAAAAATCTAAATGTGAATATTAAAATATTAAAGTGTGACATGTGTCCCTGTAAATATATATCAATTGGCAGCAACGTTGCAATACGTAGAGCTGAAATTTAAACTCCAAACTCATTACTTATTCATCTTAAATGATGAATTTCTAATCTCTAAATAACTGATCGGAAAAAGTTTAAGATGTCACTTAAGATTCATTCTAAGGAATCAATCATTAGAGTAAATTAATCAAGTATTGCTAAAATGAGATAGAGCATATGGGAATCACTTAAGAGGCTAGCCTTGGAGATGCCGTGAGGATTCATGAACAAGGAAATAAATTGAGCGGTGGTTAAATATTTGAGTGATGATCTAACCCATGGAATATTTTACCCCTTCAACAACGTAATTGTCTTGAAGACCTACTGTGATATAGTGATTGAGGACCCTATCCCAATGATATAATGTTTGTGATAGGGTTTGTGACGTTTCTTGAAGATATTCTCCTAACATGGAAGTCAAAGAAGCAATGCACATTAAACACTTAATATGTAATTTGGTTAGAAAAATACTTTTATTACAACAATCCTTGTACAAACTATTCTATTGTGAATTTGTGATGACTTTTTTTTTTAAAGGTAAAAGGGATTTTGTTTTATGATTGCACTCAAGTTTCTAAATCTGATATTTGGGAATAGATCAAGAATTTGCCCATAAGGGTCCGTTTGGTTCGAGAATTAGGAGGGGAGGGGAGGGGAGGGATTTTTACGGAGGGGAGTGGAGGGGAGATATTTTTAATTAAAAGTGTGTTTGGTTCACAAGGGGAGGGGAGGGATTTTAACAGTATTTTACCGTTTTACCCCTAAACTTAATTAAATAAAAGAAACTGTTTGTTTTTACGATTTCAGAAACTGACAAAGACAAGCACACATCTAAGCCGCTATTTTATCTTAAACTGGCTCATGTATTTTGCTCCAAGCATCATATTATTATTTTTTTTTTGGCTTTTTTTATCGGAGCAATTCTTTGTAATATTTTTTTTTATAAGAGCAATTCTTTGTAATCCTTGCATTTTTTTTCAATTACTTTCGTAAAAAATAGCATAGCTCTTAAATATATGACATAAGAATTTTCAAAATCATGGATAGTGCTTATTAATTAACAATTGTAAGATAAATGAAATTTGTTGCATATGAACAAATAAGACACATGAAAGTGACTATGACTACTGTTAACTATTTCTCCTTAAAAAAAATAATGATAAACATCATAACAAAACAGTCTCCCTAAAAAAAATTCATAAACATCATAACACCATCATAGTATGATTAATCAGAAGAACCAAAGACAGTTTCCATTATGACTGCTTTGCGTGCTTTGGGTGGACACTGAAGAATCATTCTAAGTATGTCTACATCTTTCATGACAACACGATATATCTTAGGCAATGAATTTGGGTCACATCCACACTCCTCTAATAAATTCCAAGTCTCTTCTCCTGAAATTGGAGGCAACTCGTGTTTATGACGTTCTCTCGTTATTTCATTTCCTTCCCGTATTGCAGCATTTCCTTCTCTGAGTGCCTCTGCAACCACTTTCATTGACTCTTTAAGTTCAATAATATCATTGTATGTCTCTTTATTCTTAGCCACTTTCAATCTCTTCCTTTTTCCACCACTTGCCATGGTTGAAGGATCATATGATTGTGTTTCAGGTAAAGTAAAGTCATAATCAGGAGCATCAAAGCTCTCCAAAGTTACCTCATTCCGAGCAACACGGTCATCAATATCTTGAATAGTTTTAACAAAATCTTCCTCAGTGATCGATGCCCCTCGTTTTCTGGTCTCTTTAAAAGTTCCAGATTCATCTCCATCAGCTCGGTTAGGCCCATGAAGTATTGATATCTTTTTATAGTTTGGAAATGAATCAACTCTCCAATGTGCTGCTTTTGGTTTCGACTGAAAAGTAAGTTTGACACAAGTTGTAAAATTTTTGATCAATCAAAAAATATTTCAAAATACAAGATTTACAAAATTTACCTCAATTAGAGCAGCCCAAACTGGTTCTTCCGCATCTCATAACTGTGTAGTTGAATTCCAAGAAAACCCACTCATACCACCTTTAAAAATTTCGTGATACTCACTGTAGTTTCTTTTCAAAGTTTTCCAACGATTTTGTATCTTCACCTTATCAATTTGGTCACCAAACAATCTCACGAGTTCATCTGTAACATTGTTATATGCTATTGACGTAAAGGTACCGTTAACTTTGTTACCGTTTTCAAATTCTTGCATGAGAGCATCAACAAGAGCATCATCCATGGCTTTATTCCAGGTCAAAGACCCAGAATTACCATTGTTGGTTGACAATTGCTTTTTCGATGTCATAATCTATAAAAATGGTCAATTATAACATAACTACATTAATAAATATAATTAACATGAAGTTCCAATATCATTCACTTGACATCAATTTCAAATATACATTTAGTCCAAACACACACATATATAAAAAACACCATAATTTAATAAATTCAGTACTACTTCATCAAAGAAAAACCAAAAACCAAAATCAAAATAATAATATAAATTGCAATGTAATCCATTTAGGTTTGACCATTATTTTTATAATTTGACCACATTTGATGCGCTGCACCATTTTTTATAATTCCACCTTGAGCAAATTCATCCATATCACTTCTTGATGCCTCATGATTGTCATGGGATACATTTTGATTTGCAAGTTCGGCATCTACTTCAGCTATAAGGTCTTCATTTGGTTCTGCGCTCATTAGATAATTGTGAAGAATGCAACATGCAAAAATGATTAATTTCTGAGCTTTGATACCATAAGCGGGTTCTGTTGAATTTGATAAAATCTCAAATCTTTTTTTTAATACACCAAAGGCTCTTTCAATTGCATTTCGTAAAGACGCATGCCGAAGATTAAACAATTCTTTATAATTTAGGGGTGGATTTCTTGCCGAAAATTCTTTCAAGTGATACCGAACTCCTCTATAAGGCGTAATAAGTCCACTTGTCAACATGAAACCAGCATCAACTAGATAATATTTTCCTATAGTAAAGGTAAATAATAAATGTGATAGTTTGAAGTATATAATATAAGTAGTTATAACTTTATGTTGATTCTTATATTACCTTCAGGAATTTTAAGTTTATCTTCTCTTGTTAATGCATTCTTTATTATTCTTGAGTCAGAGGCGGAGCCTTCCCATCCCGCAAGCACATACGTGAACTTTAAATCAAAAGTGCATGCTGCTAAAACATTTTGTGTTGGATACTCTTTCCTACCACGATAACGAGGGGCGTCTTTTGCAGATACCTTGACTCGTATATGTGTTCCATCTATAGCACCAACACAATCCTGACACAATATAGTATTTTTCTATCAATATATATATATATATAATTTATTCAAGTCTTGCTAATATTTTATTAATATAAAAATGTACCTTAAAATATGGGTAGAATCTAGTGCTACTAGAAATTTCCAAGGGGATCGTTGATCCATCAGGTTGTACAATAAACTTTTCTTCCAATTCAAGAATAGCTTTCAAAACTTGATGGAGATGACGGCTAATTGTCTCACCCGAACGACGAAACCAAAAGTTGACTTCACGATTTTTAGCATTATGGGTTAGTATGTAAAGTGATTTTGCAACTTGTTCTTCCACACTTGACCATCTTGTAGGTCGTAGGCCCCCTTCTCTTTCTAACATATCGCATAACTTTAAAAAAGTTTGAGGACCCATTCTTATTATATTTCTACTAGTTTCACTATTTTTAAGTCGATACATTACTTCTTCACGCACCCTTTCTCTCTGAGAGCTCATACTATAACTTTTTTTTTTTTTACGAGAGATTCGAATATAACAAAAGACAACAGCACACATAAGCTGAGCTATAGCTCTTCGGCGCAAATCAAACCATCTATTGATAGCAATTTCCTGATCTTGATGATCCATCTAATCGCATAAAATTAATTTCTAGATTATATAACTCTTATACTACAATTACATATAGACATGTAATAAACTACAACAAACATATTTATATATAAACGAGGCCATGATCAATATATGGAAGAAAAAAAAATGAAACAAAGCATATAGAAAGAAAAGCAGAACGTAAAAAAGAAAAAAAAATCATGATTAATGTATAGATATATGGAAGATAAAAAAAATGAAACAAAGCATATAGATTAATGTACAGAAAAATAAAGCCAAGATTTTACACAACAAGACATGTAGGATCGGTGAATTAACAGTGAAAAAAAACACTACTAGGTTGTGATTATCCTATTTTAGCTAGAAGTGAAGATTTGCATTTTATATAAGCTGTATCTGATACTCCAACAACAATAAGTATCAATAAAAATAATGCACAGCTTTGAGGATGGATAATGTAGTGTGCCAACAGGAACAAGTTCAATAGCCAGCATCAGCATGCTTGAGAGAGGTTTTAAGTGGGAACATGTGAAATGTAAACATGTCCTGAGTTTTTACTGTTCGTTTGCCTGTAGGCTGTAGCTATTTTATGCAAAATTTTATTTGTATATTTCTGTTCTCATGGTAAATTATTTTATTTTTTTAAAACTATGTGCGTTTTTAGTGAATTTCATTTTCAATTTGATTCAATGATTACGAGTTATATTCAGCTAATCCGATAATAGTAAGGTTGTGTAGTGAAAAAAAATTCTGGTCAAGATTTTACACAAGACATGGATAGGTGAATTAACTGTGAAAAAAAAACAAGCAACAACAAGTATAATAAGCTGAATTAAAATAAAATAATAATAATAATAATAAAAAAACTTCAACGATTTCATCAAAAAAAAAAAAAAGACTTCAACGATTTTAAAAGTGAAAAAAAAACAATACTCTCAAATGAATGGATCAATACCATAAGAAAAAACACACTATGAAACAAACAAGCCACCGTAAGGATAAAACAACAATTTAAACAATAAAGTTCCAACAACGATAACGATTAAACAAGGATAATAAAGTAGCGAATCAATAACGATGTAATTAATAATACTACGATATAGACAATGAGATGATGAAATTACTCACAATTCACTTTGGAGGAAGCCTCAAGCAGTC
Source organism: Medicago truncatula (assembly GCF_003473485.1). NCBI lineage: Eukaryota > Viridiplantae > Streptophyta > Magnoliopsida > Fabales > Fabaceae > Medicago > Medicago truncatula. The sequence continues at coordinate 646,216 of NC_053048.1, read as the reverse complement.
GTTGACAACAACAAAGTAGTAGTAAGAGCGGTTTGTACATCTAACAAATAAGAGTGGTAGATTATATAATAATAAAAATTGTTACAAGGAAAATATAACAAAATAATAATAATAATTGTTACAAGAATAAGATAACCTAATAATAATAATAAGATTGTTACAAAAATAATATAATCTAATAATAATAAAAGTTGTTACAAGGTTAATATTGAGATTTGAAATTAATTTAAGGATAATTATGGCAATGCAATAAAATTTTAAAGAGATTTGCTCCCCTCCCCTCCCCTTCCCTTCTAAAAATTGAACCAAACACTTCAAATTAAAAATCTCCCCTCCCCTTCCCTCCCCTCCCCTCCAAAACTCTCGAACCAAACGGACCCTAACTGTCGTATTAGAATTTTATTTTTTTGTTTCCATAATTGTAGGATAATTAGTAACATAATCGAACTAAATAAGCATAATCAAAAGAGTAATGCCAATAACACACTATTATTGCAGAAACTCACGTGAGTCTCGCTAAATCAAATCGATTTCGTATTCTATTTGGTGGGACTTATTTCCAGTATGACGAGACCAACCTAAATTTCAACAAATAACAAGAACTATACTAAAAAATAATATATTGCTAACACTTCTCCAAGCAAAATGAGTGCTTCTTGCATTGCACTCTTGGAGGAGCATTGACTACAAATTTAGAATAGCCCACTTCTGAAAGAGGCTCTTCCTCATGGTTTTTCCTTGCATGGATCTCCTGGTCAATACTTTCTTAAGCTACCCAGGTTTTTGAACTCCCAGACACATTTCCTTTGCTATGAGTTGCTGAACTGGCTTCCTCATCCTGTCTGATTGCAACAGGTTCTTCAACAGCATTAGCAGGGTTTTGATCCTCGTCTCCAAAACCTCTGCAATACGACGAAACATCATAAGAAAAAAAATATTTGGTCTATTACAGACTAAGGATATCTCTCTCTCTCTCTCTCTCTCTCACACACACACAATCATAGTTTCATGCATGTCTGAATTGACGATGAGTTTGGTGGAATCACGGTGAGACCACCGTGATTTTAGCAAAAGCCACACTTTGATAATAAACATAAATCCCCAACACGATTGACAATGCTAAGACTGTGCTTTTAGTTGATCATTGTTATTTATTGCAGACATTAACTTACGTAATAACATTGAAGAACTAGCTAAATCAATTTTGAAATCATTCATTTTGAAAAAATACCAGAAAAAAAGACTCCAAACAGAACAAGAAGTTCATGAAATGAAAGTGCAACAATACGTACATAGAGTAGATAACAATGCCGATGACAACAGCACCAAACGCCAAGTAGTACATCCAATCAACCTGGAAAGCATAATAGTTCTAGTGATGTTAGCAAACTAAAATTTGTGACTCATAATTAGTAGGAATTTTTCAGTAAGAGAAATAAAAAGGAAGGAAGGTTACTGACAGACCTTCTCATGGTAAGCGAAGATGCGAATTAAGACAGACCACATGTCTGAGGTCAGAAGAGACAGATTTAGCATAGTAGAACCATTGAGCTGTGCGACAAAATAACAGAGCACATTTAAAAAATATTAGTTTCCAGTGAAAAGCTAGATATTTATAACAGAGACAAAAAAATTCTACGCTAAACCAAAATCTTTAGAATCGTTATGTTTAAATCCGTACCTTAAGCAGAACAGGGACTAGAGAATAAAACAAAAACATAGCCACAGAAAATCCAAAAAAAGGAAATGCCTGCAAGAAACATTGGAAGATATTAACATAAATAACAATACATACAGTTCATATATCAAACTAATTGGCATATTGTGACAAAAAATTCAACTTCATATTATGAATATAAAGAGAGTAATAAAAGGTCAGACATAAAAAACTTTAGGTTGGAGAAAATAAACATGAAATGAAGATAAACAGAATCCTCTAAACTATTTCCACTATAATTCTTTGATGTTTACTCTATCAATCCAAGAGACTTATTCTGAGTTTAAACTTCATTAGATTCTTCTCATCTTTCTAATAAAATCATAAACTTTTGAATTCACAACCTTGTATTGCTTTGCAGGCATCTTAATTAAAGAGAAATTCTATAAATTACTAAATTATAGTGAGTGAGAGAGAGAGAGAGAGCTTACTGCCCCAGCCGACCAGTGAATAGATTTAAGCTCATTGCGCTCAAGTATAGCTCTGTAATGATAGTTAAGGCTTCAAAATGAAAATAAAAGTAACAAAAAACACCAATAGTCCTCAATATATAATCAACTTTCAAGGATACATTTGAATGGCACTGATGATACCACCAAAGAGACCTAACATTGCCATGAGCTCTTCTCTATCAGCATTTTTTACTAAAAACTCCTGCCATGGAAACAGAATAACAATAACACGAGAGAGATTATACACAATGAAACAATAATATGACGCAAGTGCATGAAAGGTGTGAAAGCACCTAAATATTTCCCCCAAATTCAACATAACAAATTTTTCCTTTTGAATGAAATTCAGTTTGACAAGAAAGAAACTATGGACAGTAAATGAAAGCCCATAAGTAGGGCACAGGTAATCATGGAAAGATCTGTGTATTGTTTTAGATTAATCAAACTTTCAATTACTACTAACATTTTAATAATTAAAAAGTTTATTCTGAAGATAATAATGAGCATGGTTGAACTAAGCGCCCTGTTACATAAAAAGATGACTCCTGATTCCCGAAACACTTGCAGTGAGTTTAAACGTCGTTTCAAAACATACTGCCAAATGAAAATGAACATTAAGATGACAGAAAAGTGCAATCTTTTTTTAGTAACCAACCTTTTCAATACTAATAATTAGTGAGTATATGTATTTATTGTGTTGTTTTTCTGCATTGTTGATTGTTAAAGTGTTGCAAAATGCATAAAAGCACAAGTTCAATCAGCTTACCTCACTGACATTACTGAATGCATACAAGGTAGCGCCAGCGATAACAAGAACGTCTCCTAAACGAGGATTACTTCCACCTATGATATGTTAATATGACATCATCAGACAAACATGATAAATGGAATGATGCATGCTACTGATCAGACGTGTGTGCATAAGTTTTTAGGTATAGTCATAAGATATAAAGCCACCTACCGGCACGGTCACCAGCATGAACATCCGAAAATACAACTAGGACAAGGCCAGCTATGCAAACAATTACACCAGTTATCTTCTTGAATCTATATTTTGTTTTCAAGAAAATCCATGTAAGCAGCATGACGCATGGAATAGACCAGCAGTCAAGTAGCATCACACTTGTAAGTGAGGTGTATTGATATGCCTTCACAACTGTGCATAAGGTGAAAATTGTGCTGTAAGTGTCATTGAAACTAAGACAAAAAAAAAAAAGTCAACATAAAGCTAGTTTGGTTAAACTTGATGACAATTTCAAATGATTTTGAATGTTATAACTGAATGTGTCTCTCAGTTGTTGAAAACAACTCATGCACTTGAACTTTTCCATAAACACCTATAAACTTATTAGGTTTTTTGTCCTCATAAATTAGAACCTAAATACTTATTTCAACTGAGAAGCTCCCGTAATCTGGAAGATAATCCAAACTAGTTGCAAATAAATGTAGAAATATGACCAATGCTTTGTACCATGAAAGATAGTTACTTACCAAGAAAATTTGCTTCCACATCAACCAATCCAAGAAGTATATAATAGTACCATTTTGCCTGTATTAGAACGAATACGAAGTTATTTTCAGCTTATTTTGACAAGCTCTCCAGGATAGCTTATGAAAACAGCTTATAGGTTGTACATAAGAATTAGCAAAGAGTAAATATAACCTTGAGAGGTTTCCTTCTGTAGAGTAGAATAGTTCCATAGATAATCATCAAAAATACATAATTTAGAAACGACTGTGACGTTGGAGCATTAATTCCTACCATAAGACATTCAAAACAGAAAATCATATTTAATTTTTGAGTGAAAAATTTTAGTTTAAAATCAAAACAAAACAAAAACTCACTTTAATGTCAATAATAATTAAAAGGGAGTGAAATTTGACCTTTTTTAGCTAAATCAGAAGAAGCGAAACCAGTAGCAGTGATGAGAAGAGAAAGAAATTGACCTAAAGCAAGACCAATTAATGTGTTCTTAGTCCAATATTTCTTAATATCGATAATCATCTTCTTCTTCTTCTCACTTCCAAACCAGAATTAATTAATGAAATAATTAATTAGGTGTTGTTGTTTTGCTGAGAAGGGAAGGGAAGTGACAAAGACAAGTGATTGAATTTGAAGGATGAGAAGCGAAAGTGAAATGAAACAGAATCAGCAGGCATATTGGATGGTTTGTATTTGTCAATACTTTGTTTTGGCCGTCAATTTTTTTATTACTTAAGAGTTTCCTTTTTCTAATCGTAATCATCATCATAACTTAGTGATTTCGTCAATCCCTTTTTCTTTTGCCAGCTGGGACGGACGGGCCTTATTTATTATACATACTAAACTAAAATACAAGAATTTTAAGTATAAATACACCTTCAAATTCTTTTTTATTTTTTTTATTTTAACAAAGGCTATATTAAACAATTTCATTCGTAATTAAGGAGTACAAAGTAGAAGGTACAACATTAAAAATATGGAGGTTAGGATGACATAAGGAAGCTCTAGCAATACTATGAGCAACCCTATTAGCTTGCCTCCAAACATACGACACTACAAAGTCGGGTCTATTGAGCAAGAGGCTCTTACATTGAGATATGAGATCACCAAATTCATTTTGAGGGATATTATTGACAGAAAGTGCATCAGGTATTGATTTGCAATCAGTTTCAAACATGACAGCTTGCATTCCAGTTGATTAGGCCTCTTTGATAGCTTCCAACAAGCCGATGGTTTCAGCTTCCAGGACCGTAGTGAAGGAATAATAATAACCGGATTTGCCAAGAATGAGTACACCTGAAGAGTTTCTGAAGCATATACCATACCCCATGATTGAGTTATTATTGAAGGAAGCGGCATCAACATTACATTTGATTGTGTCCTTTGGCGGTCTACTCCAACTAAGAGAGGTATCCACATTATTCATCGGTAACTTTGCTCTTTGCATACAACTTCATTCATTAATTGTAGTACTTGCTCGTGTAACGATGAATTCTGAGGAGTTTTCTTTGTCTTTCCAAAACTTTGAATTTTGGTTCTTCCATAGACTCCACAAGAACGTAACTACCAAGGATTGTTGCTGCAAGGACAATTTGTTCAATAAATCAAAGAACATAACAGAAAAGTTATGTGCCGTTAAGAGCAAATTCTGGACGAGAGAGTGCAGGCCAATTTGCTTCCAACAATTTGACGCCTTGGTGCAAACAAAAAACAGATGCATATGTGATTCAGCTAAGGTACCGCAACAAACACAAGTTTCCTCGCAAGGGATGCCTCGAGTGAGAAGATTTACTCTAGTAGGCAAGCATTGATGAGCAAGGCGCCACATGAAGGATTGAATACGGGATGAAATTCTCAAGTTCCAAATAGTATTCCAGCTTAGATTATTGCGGACAGGGGTGGCAGCAAGAAGTAAGTCAGAACAGATCCGATAAGCTGACTTGACGGTGTATGTACCATCTACCGTGGCTTTCCAAATTCGAATATCAGAACTGGAACGAGCAAAGAGAGGAGTTGACAAAATGGCAACAACTTCTGCGTCATTAAAAAGAGATTGCACCAAAGTAGTGTCCCAAGAGTTGAAATCGGCACTCAACAAAGAATTTACCGTAAGGTCTTCTTGGTGTAGCGGCGGTGAAGTGGATGGTTTGAGAGAGGGAAGGTTGCGGATCCACGGAATACTCCACACATTAATCTTAGAACCATCTACATTCTTCCATCTATGGCCCAAAGTAAGTAAAGATTGAGTACTCCATAAGCTCCTTCAGGTATAGCTTGGATTATGACCGAGGGTTGCATCCAAGAAGTCCCGTCTAGGGAAGTATTTAGCTTTGAGGATTCTGGTGAATAAAGAGGAGGAGTCGGATAAGAGTTTCCAACCTTACTTGCTGAGCATAGATAGATTGAAAGCTTCCAAATTTCGAAAGCCAAGGCCACCTAGACTTTTGTGAAGTGTGAGGTAATCCCAAATCATCCAATTGATGCCCCGTCGACCATTTTTTTTTTCGAACCCCAATAAAATGAATTCATCATCCGTTCAAGTTCTTCACAAAGCGATGCGGGGATGAGAAATTGATTTGATTTAACCGTATTTCAAATGTAAAGCTTAGACACAACACATTTTACACTTTTACATAAAACACGAAAGATAATATCCAGCTTTAGTGGATTAAATTGCTAAAGAACTATTTAGTGAAAGTCGTTATCTAAGGATCTATGGACCTATAGTCCAATGGTGATTCAACAATCAAGAAACATAGAGTTACTTGATCGTATATTGTATGCATCATTGAACTCTAACATATATTCTAAGGAAATTCGACTCAAATGAATATTGTGTGAGATAATTTAGAAATCCCTGCCAAATTAGATAAACATGTTCATAGATCAATAGTAATGGATAAACATGTTTATCGTGATATACATGTGAAACATTGATGACATGAACCGTTACAGACATGTTGATGCATAATTACATACTATCGACTAATGCTAATATCAGATTTTAGAAGCATCTTAGTACACGTTGGCACTTGGATCGTAGGAAATTAAAGGCAAGTAGGAAGCACATGAGAGAGTATTCAAAGACATTTTCTTTTTAACAAAGATAAATGATATTCATTCCTTTAAATTGATATAGGAAGCACATGAGAATATTTAAAGACATTTTTTTTGACAAAAATAAATGATACTCATTCGTTTAAATTGATATAGTTCATCAATACAATACAAATTCAAAGTCGCTAAAAAATGATTAGCTTAGAAACAAACTCACAACATTCTTTTTAACTGCGTAAAACAGAATATATATATATTTACAAATATGACTATTGAGAATATCTAAAGACAGGTTAACACATGAAACATGTAGACATGACAAAGCATGTAATATCAATTAGATGAGAGACGTATTAATAAGTAGGCATAGGATATCATGTTAGAGGCGAGTAAAAGGCAAATTCACAACTTGATAATTATAATACACTCATGATAACTCTCCAAAACAGTTATTGTTAATCTCAAGCAAGCTTGAATTTTCCCTTATTTAAGTTTGACATTCTTTTGTGGGTTATGTTGAATTTGTGCAGGTATTGAACTGAATTAAAAAAATAGGACATAGTTGCTGCATGGACTGTTAGCAACCTTGAAGGCATCAGATCAGTGTCAAATTATGAGACCCAGAAAATCAGCCTAAATTTGTTTTGTAACATTTTATGCTCTCAAATTTGATTAAATTTTCTTCTTTGATTTGTAATATGGATTTGTTCTTACTATCCTTTCATCTTACCATATTTTTGTTGAACCTCGTCATGAGCCAAACACTCTGGTTGGAAATGAAATGATATATTAAGTACATTTCGTGATTCTTCGCTATGATTTTGTGAGAGCTATTTAACTCAAGTTTTTTTTAATGTTATCTTAAGTGTGTCGAGGTCGTGACAATGTTCTTGATCATTAGGGAGTTGTTCATGATCAAGGGTTTGATGAGCATCAATGGCGATTTCTATGAGAGATAGGTAATTAGTGTTAGGGTTTTTGGTGGTTAATTTTTTGTAGGTGAACTTAAATAAAAATGATGAGTTTCACAAACCTCACATGGGAGAGTAAAATGCTAAGGTTTTGAGGAGATATTTCATTTAGAAAATGGAAAGAATGAAGATATATAGGGGGGTGTATTGGATTGGGATTTTAAAAGACTATTTTAATAAAAAAAAAGTCTTTAAGATTTTAAAAGACTGTGTGAGATTGTATTGATTCTGTGAGATTTTAAAAGACTTTTTATGTAAAAGACTTTATACACTCAAGATTTTAAAGGATTTATCACACAGACTTTTAAGGATTTCAAAGGATTTCATGTGATTTTAAAATTTCAAAAGATTCAATAAATTTTAGGGGAAAAAGAGCAAACTTACAAGCGTGAATGATAAAAATAATGAACAAATAAATTCTAGCGTTTGAATAAAGAAAAATAAAACCAATAAAAAATTCTTTTACTATTGATTTTCAAATTTTAAGAATTTTATGGAATTTATAAGATTTTAAGGGACTAAAAAACACTCTAACACATTATTCTCAATACACATTTTTTATTTGTTAAAAATGTTATTCCCATAAAATTCAATTGTACATATTTAAAATTATGTCAGCACTTACAAATCTTTCAAAAAAAAAATATTGCGTCAGCCATTACAAATCGGTCGAGTTACACGAGTTTACCGAGTGTTAACTCAGTCAAACTCGTTAAACCTTCCAATTTTACCAGAAACCGATTTTACCTCAGAGTTAACACGATTTTTGTACCTAAAAATGTAAACTCGATAATCTCGGAGATTTAACACTCGATTTGCGGAACATTGATTACGACATACTCTCTATCATAATATTCTCAATACAATTTTTTATTTTTTTATGAGATAGAGAGAGGGAGAGAGGGGGGATGAGAGATGAGAGAGAGAGAGAGAGAGAGAGAGAGATAGAGAAACGAAGAGAGAATAGGGAGGGGAAGGGGGGAGAGAGAGAGAGAGAGATGAGAAGAAAAAGATAGTAACTTTTAAAATAAAAACAATCTCAAGAAATCTCATCTTTTCATGAAAGACTTTTTCTTGTTAAAATCCCACTACAAAATCCATCAAAATCCAATTTATTAAACAATCGTTCGAAATTTGAATGATTTTGAATACCACAAGACTTTTTTTAAATGATGAAAAGTCTTGATTGAATACCTCAAGACTTTTTTAAAATGACAAATAGTCTTGATTGAATACCACAAGACTTTTTCATAATTAAAAAGTCTTTTAAAATCCCATAAAATCCTAATCCAATACATCCCCTAATATTCCCAACTAATTATGGGGTTTCATTGTTCCACATATATGAGTTTTTGATTTCGCATGCGCGAAGCAACTTAGCATAAGATTTCAAAACATGATAACCGTGCCTTCACAAAATTCAAAACGTAAAACTTGTGACTACGCGAAAGGAGACATAAAGAATATGTGTATGTGAATGCACACAACATAAGCAGAAAATGAGATTTTCTTAAGATTAAGGCCCTTAGGACTACTCAACCTTCTAATTACTAGTTCTAAAAGAATCACAAGGGAATGTATATACACTTGGGGTCTACACAACGGAATAACTCTAAAAACTCTTAGGAAGGATTTCTTATAGAGAAATGAGAGAGGAAAAAAAGAGTGTTGGAAATATTGAATACTCCTTTGGTCCTAAATTATAAGTTATTTTGGAGAAATTTTTTCTTTTAAACTATACTCCTTCCGTTTTGAAATATAAGCAAAATTGATTTTTTTAGGTTCATTTATTTAATAATGTATGTTGTCCATATTATGAACCACATACATCATTAAATTAATGAACTTAAAAACAAAATTTTGCTTATATTTAAAGACGGAGGAAGTAAGTTGTTTTACAATGTTGTTTTTTCTATTATATCTTTAACTATTTATTACTCTCTCTTCTTTTAATTTTTTGTTTATCTTTTCTATATCATTAATGAAGAATAGTTTTTGTAAAATGACCTGTAATATCTCTTTTTCATACAACATTAATTACACTTCTTATCTCAAATGATCAAAACATCATATAATTTGAAATGTAAGAGTATCTTCTATCAGTGAGAATATGATTTTTAAACATGCGAGAAAAATCCATACTTTTGAATGAGACATGAAATTACCAGAGATAGTAGATGATTGATAGTTACTCCCCGGACCCTAATTATAAGAAGAAAAATAAAAATAAAAATCAATGCAATGATTAATTATTGTAACTTTTTGAATATTTTTACAAATAGTATAGTACTTTTATAGAAGATCATGAAACATTATAAATACACCATTTGTTATTAAAAAGACAAATATTAAATAAGAGATACGAAATTTTTTAAGCAATAACTTCACCTTAAAAATTGTGAAATTTTCTTCTAAATATGACTATTTTTTTCTTCAAAATTTTCTTATAATAAAGTCAGCACGGGAGCAGTTAAATATAAGTCAATATCATTCTCTTAACTCATCTCATATATAGTCCCTTTCTTGTATCTCATTCGTTAGAGATGGTTTTGAGCTATATATGTTATTTTTTATATGGAATCATTGATTTGCATAATGATTTTTTTTCTCATTTTATCCAAGTGGTTTCTAACTAGGTATGATTTTTTAAGTTCATCATCTAAGTGAGACATTATTTTGTTCGTCACCATAGTACTACATTGATTGTTTTTTTATTATCAGGATCTCTTCCATGAGAACCAAGGGGTTACACAAGAAAACAATAAATAATATATTTAAAACATTAATCAACCGTCTCTTAAAGGATACATTTATAAAATAATATTAATTATTAACAAATTCAATACTGCAACTAATTTTCTTAATTTCTTTGGTTTAATCAAAATAGTTATATTTAGAGAGACGATGTAATACTTAGAATTATGTAAAACGTTTTTTTTACTTATAAAAAGAAACTTGTGTTATCTAATTAATACCATGTTTATCACTTTTGAAATATTTTCACTTTTTATGTACGATAATCATAAATATATCAAGGGTTGGTTTACAAGTGCTCTTAGTACCCGTAAAAGTCAAAAGTAGAAAACTTGCATCGGAAGCAACAATATTTGACTTCTAATAAGTTGAACATCAATACAAATTTTTACTCCGTTTTTAATTATAAATAAATTTGATTTTTTAGGTTTATTCAATTAATGATGTATCTAAAAAGTTAAATTTGTTTATATTTAGAAACGGAAGGAATACATAGTAGTATTATTGAATATTCTAAGAGCATCTCCAATAAAGAGTCCTTTATTTATTTAACAAAAACTACAATCTATTAAAAATCCTTATTGGAGGAAGAATAAAAGTGAGTATCTATGAGTTACCGACAACTATATAACAAGTCTATTTCTTTTGAACAACTATCAGATTCAACGATTAAAATAGAAAATAAAGTGTATAAAAATGGGTCCTGTTAATCGATGCCCCATGGCACTGGTTAACGAATCCAAAAAGGAAAAATTGAATTAAAAGTAACACTCTTTTGACTTTTGAAAAATTGATTACACAATTTCCAAGATAAAAACTATTATATTTGCTTCCTTAACCAGTGCCCCGGGAGCACCAGTTAACATTTCCGTATAAAAATTGGTCTCACCATCTCAAGTTCACTTGATTTTTTCTCTTTTTAATTTTTTTTTAAATGAACATGTTAAAATACTTATTAATGGATCTATTTAAGAACTTTTTTTATTTTAGTACCATTGAAATCATTGAGTCCTTAATAAATACTTTTATTTTAAAAATTATAAATAAATAACATGCAACCCATTTAAATATTCTTATTAGTTTATTAGTTATTACCATGGTAGGTGCTCTAAGACCATTCTTTAACATTTTCCTGATATCAATACTTTATTTTGGGAACGGACTATATAATTATTATATGGTTTCTATATAATTTAAGTAAAATAAATAATTGTGCAATAAAATACACTGATAATGAATGAGATACTACAATTAAATAGATATATTTGATAGTATACTATTAGCACAAAAAAAAAAAAAAAAAATTCCAATAATCAAATGCTCCTATTGGTATCTGACATTACATAATCAAATGCCAACCACAGATTTTGTTTACTCTAAATCTTGTCTCATCCAAATTTTTTAACATTAAAAATCACTACTAAGACTCTTCACTTAACACAACACAACACAACAAAAACAGAAAAAGAGGTTGATACTGTTACATTATCACTTCAACATGTTCTCAAAATATCTCAACATCTTCTTCATCACCACTTTCTTCATTTTCTTATACATAATCACTTCCTCTTTTTTCACTTCACCACTTACCCTTCATTCTCCAATAACAACTAAAATATCCCACTTTCAATTTTGTTCAACTAACTACACAAACTATTGTCCATGTGAAGACCCCAAAAGACAGAAAAAATTTCCAAAAAAAAACTATTTTCGCAAAGAACGTCATTGTCCACAAAACAATGAAAGATTAACATGTCTTATACCTAAACCAATAGGTTACAAGAACCCTTTTCCTTGGCCTAAGAGTAAGGACAATGCATGGTTTAGTAATGTTCCTTTTACTAAGCTTGTGGAATATAAAAAGTCACAAAATTGGATAACGTTGGTTGGTGACCGTTTTGTGTTTCCTGGTGGTGGTACTTCTTTTCCTGATGGTGTAAAGGGTTATGTTGATGATTTAAAGAAGCTTCTTCCTGTGAATTTGGACTCTGGGAGGATTAGAACCGTTCTTGATGTTGGATGTGGGGTAAGCTTATGTGTTTAGTTTTAATTATATTATTGAGTTTTGAACTGTGGTCGCGTTGCGAGTTTTGATTTCGTCGAAAATTGTAGTCTAAGGTGACTGAGACAGCTACAGCTCTAATCCGCAACGTCCATGTTGCAATATAAAGGATTTAGGCAGTGCTTTGAAAACCGGACCAAACCGATCAGTTCAAGAAAACTAGTTTGCTAATCGGTCTGTTTCCGGACCAAACCGCAACACATTCTTATTTTTTGTAGTTTTATATTTACTTTTTGAATATATTTTTAGTTATTTGTCATTTCGTTCTACAATGGTTGAACCAATTGAACCATGATCATAAGTTTTCACCGGATCGATCTTTGTCTGGTTTTCAAAACATTGTTTTAGTTTTAGAATGTATTTTGCTGTGATAAGATTCAAGGTCTAATTGTAGCCGCGACTGCAACCGCACATAAGAATCATGGATGCAGCCTCAACCGCTGTAGCAGAGGCATAAACCTTGAGGCGGCATACTTATTTTAAACCATATTATATATGTTATGCTTCTAAATTTTTACATGAGTTTGAATTTTATTTTTGTTTGTTTTTTGATAACCTATAATGAATTTGTGTATTAAATGTATATGATTGAAGGTTGCAAGCTTTGGAGCATCTCTAATGGACTATGATATATTGACAATGTCAATTGCACCGAGTGATGAACATGATGCTCAAGTGATGTTTGCTCTTGAAAGAGGACTTCCTGCAATGCTTGGAGTATTCAGCACTCATAGGCTAACATTCCCTTCAAAATCATTTGATGTGGCTCATTGCTCTAGATGCCTTGTCCCTTGGATTGCTAATGGTAAATTTTCAATCTTTTTGTTACTTAGATAATACCTAACTCTTATATATATTATTGTACAAAATGTCTTTTAATGTTTCTGTTTCGTAGTTAACAACCACTAACACAGACATTGACATACCGATACTTGTAATAATTTAAGAAAATGAAATAATTAAATGTAACCATTTGTATCGGTGTTTGGTGTCAAATACCAACGCGTGCTGGATACCAGACACGCCTTCAACATGAAGCGTTGGTACCTATGCAGCACCTGATACGTCATACTGAAGGAAAGTGTCGGAAATGTGTCATTGTTCGACATTGAATACAACATTGAAACATATTGCATTCAATCGTTCTATTTTCTCAAATTATTACTGTTGTCAACGTATCAATGTCAGTATCATGTCTGGTATTTGTACCGCAGTGTAGATGCTACATATTACTAGTCATCTAGAATCAAGTTTTCATATGAGAAATTGAGAAGCAATTAATGCTTAAACTTATATATCATATTTAATATAGAGAATTTGGTTTTTCAATTTATGATTCTACTATCTGATATTCTTCAATTTAATTTGTCAAAGATGGACTATACCTAAGAGAGATTGACAGGATTCTGCGTCCTGGTGGATTTTGGGTACTTTCTGGGCCACCAATAAATTGGAGGGTAAACTATAAAGCATGGCAAACAGAGCCAACAGTGTTGGAAAAGGAACAGAACAATTTAGAGGAACTTGCAATGCAAATGTGTTGGGAAAAAGTTGCTGAGGGAGGACAAATTGCTATATGGCAAAAACCAATAAATCATATAAAATGCATGCAAAAATTGAATACTTTGAGTTCTCCAAAGTTTTGCAATTCATCTGACTCTGATGCTGGATGGTAAGCTTATTTTTTAATTGATATTGTTGAGTGACACTAGATCTAGATGTAAATCTAAAACCTGTATTTTACTATTATTTATGTTCTCTCCTTAAAAATCAGTTTGAGTTGACTTATCTAAACTTACCTAGTAACATAAACACTTGTGAGAAAGAGCTTATACCTTATATGAGAAGAGTTTTATTTTATTTTATGATTTGATACAGAAATGGCTTATACATAAACGCTTGTAAAATAGGAGCTTATGCTATAAGCACTTAATTAAACTATTTATCCAAACAAAGACTCTGATGTAGATTGAAATCTCAAAACACTTGTATGACTGCATGCATTTTTCTATTCTGCTATGGTTTCTGTTAACTTAATTTTTAGTAGTCTAGTTTATTTTCTAGATCATCATTTTCCAATGTTTTATATTCAAACTTTAAAGCTATGAACTATTGAACAGGTATACAAAAATGACTGCATGCATTTTTCCTCTTCCAGAAGTGAAAGACATCGATGAAATCGCCGGCGGTGTTCTTGAGAAATGGCCTATAAGATTGAATGATTCACCACCAAGGTTGAGAAAAGAGAATCATGATGTTTTCTCACTCAAAACCTATAGTGAAGATAACATGATATGGAAAAAAAGAGTATCTTACTATGAAGTCATGCTCAAATCACTCTCATCTGGTAAATATAGAAATGTTATGGATATGAATGCTGGCTTTGGTGGATTTGCAGCTGCATTGGTGAAATATCCAGTTTGGGTTATGAATGTTGTTCCATTTGATGCAAAAAGCAACAATCTTGGCATTATCTATGAAAGAGGCCTCATAGGAACTTACATGGATTGGTATTTACAACTTTTCATCTTTACTTTCTCCTTTTTAATTTATGATAAGAATTCTTGTTTGTATACACAGCTAAATTAGGAGCTTATAGCATAAGAGCTTATGCATAAGTTGTTTCTATAATAAAAGAAAAATTAAAGTCAATCCATTTTCATAAGTTATCCGAGAGAGCTTATGGAAATAATCTGAACATAGTTTATGGATCTGTCATAAGCCGTTTCTTTAAGCTCTCCTAAACAGTGTCACAAATGTTTATGCAATTAGATAAACTTAAATAAGACAACTCAAACAGACTCGTATTTATAGACAGTTGTTTGGATTACTAAGAATATTTGAATTTAATTAAAACTATCTTAATAATGATTTGTGATTGTTTGACATTATAAAATTACACTGATTGAGTATCAAATTAATTTCTTCTAAAAAACCTTGTTGACCCTTTTAATATTTTATTCTAAGCTCTCTTCTTAAGGTTCTGACTTGTGACATGTGTTTAGCATTAAAGTTTCTGTTGTGAGCAAATAATTTAGCATTTTGGAAGTAAATTGTGTCTATTTAACTTCAAATAATCACTACATGTGCTGCACTTATCATTTTGCAGTGAGTTTTTGTTTAACTTCAAACTTGATTATAAAATACTTATTCTTGCTATATGCTTGGCTTCAAGATCTATATCAAATATATGTTGCTGTTGGAACTTGGAAATAGTATTTTTCTTTTATGTCATATGAATTTGCACATGTACTTAGCCTTATAGTGCATTAATTAAATCATTTCATTAAAACATAATTTACCATTCACATGATTTTCTATAAGTTGGTTAGAATTCTGAGTTTCTGACACATTAGATTAAGGGTCTTCAAGAAAAAAAGATTAAAAGTCTGTTTATTTAAGATCAATCAAATGATTCTTAAAAAAAAAAAAAAAATACTAGATTTTCTAGAAATTCTTGTTTTTTTTCTGTTCTGTTATTTTTTTCTTCTTGTTATCTTTGTCATGTTTTTCTCAATCAAAAGTATCTTGTATTTTCTTTTGAGACCTTTAATTTCTCCTATTTTGTACATTTTGATACATGCTTCATTTTCTCCTAATATGACCCTTTGAAGCAGAAATAATGAAGGAAACAACATTGTTTTGTTTGCAGGTGTGAGCCCTTTTCAACTTACCCAAGAACATATGACTTGATACATGCTTATGCCCTATTCAGTATGTATATTGACAAGTAAGCATATAACATATGATTTGACCATGTTTACTAATATTACCAATGGTGTCACATATCTGCCACTCAATAACAATATGAATGTTTGTTGCAGGTGTGACATTACTGATATTGTTATTGAGATGCATCGGATTCTTCGTCCAGAAGGAACTGTTATTATTAGAGATAGTAGAGATGTAATTTTGAAAGTAAAAGAAATAACAGATAAAATGAGATGGGAAGGAGGAACAGTAGTAGTTGCTGATGATCAGAATGAATCTTCTCACCCAGAAATGATTATGGTTCTCAACAATAATAATACCAAGTAGTAAATTCATTTTGCGTAATCTTTGTACAAGTACAACATGGTTGGTCATATATAATTCAATTCATTACAGATTAGATTTGAACATCAACAGAGACAATGTCCTTATGAAGTTTCCACTTCTCTTGTTTCTCTTCCAATGAAATGGTATGGAATGTAACACAAAATTGGATAAAAAGCCAGCTTAAAATTTGTGTTGATATTATAACATGGTAATTGGTCAAAACTCACATTGAGCAAGTATATTTGTGAATGTGAGCCATTCCAAATTTCTGTTGTACTAACTGTCAATTTGATGCCATGGATCATGAATCATAATGATTGGAAATGGTGATATTAAGTTTAAATCAAATCAAAGGGAAATTATTTTGTAATTCTTGTTTTTTACATTTGAGTAAATAAGCGTGAATGGTAGCAATGTGAACAAAGTGGCCAAGTTACCATCTATATATACTATGTCTCAAATTTTGTATTTCAAACTTGTCACCTTGAGCTAATTTTGGCAAAGGAGAGTCTTCCTCTTGCAGCATGCATGAATACAGCAAAATTGGACCATCTCAAAATCAAAATTGAAACTTAGAAGAAAAAATAGAGTGCATACAATAAAAATCCAAAGAAAAAGGAAAGATCATTGCATACTGCAACTGCCTCTTTCTTTGATGATAGTCTTTGATGTTTCTCAACTTTTTCTTTTAGAAAAATAAAGAATAATAAGAACTAGATGATAATAAGTAGTAATAATAAATTGATGAAAAATTAGAAAAAAAGTTCTTAATAATTAATTTCTAACCCCTCATCTTTATAATTAATTTCTAACCCCATAACTGTAGTTTACATTTCATTTTAGTTCTTAAATTGTTATATTGGATTATTCCAAGAAAACTCCAACGGTAACTTATCTAAGATTTAAATTCAATAGTTGGAATTTGATGGAATTATATGTTTAAGGTAATTTAAGGCTACTTTTGTTCAAAAGATTAATATAATAACTAATGATTAGCTTATTTATATTTTTCTCTTGTATCTTTACAGATTTATACAATTAGCAATACCAAAGGAAGCTCGAGAAAACACATTGAAAAAAGTTATGGAAACTCTTTTTAGATCCTGAAGAAGACATGAAGGTGTGTGTGGTGTTATTTTCCAATTATTCTTCCATTATCTCGGTTCCAATATTTTTCATACAAAAAAGCATGTCGTAGAATAGAGGCTCAAGAGAGCCTATTTGAAATTGCAAGAAAGAGGGTTCTTCAGAGGATATGGTAATGGAAATTGTGTAGTATTTTTGTTATTTTCCTTATTCCTGAATGAAATTAAGTGCTTCCATGAAATAATGATATATCATTTATTATACATAGATGCAATATAATGACTTCTTTTTTACCATCTTTTGTAATTTCAGACTTTCATTGAGGTAAACGAGATGTATTCCATCATTAAAGCGATGAATTAATGCTTCACATCATCATTTTAGAAGTAGGTATCCTTCTGACTCTCGTTACGACATATAATCACAAAAAGGTTGACGAGACACATTTTCAAAAACTACGTCAAACAGTTGCGATGAAAAACATTGGCATTTGGATCCATATTTTAAGAGGTGGAGGAGTGTTGTTTGTTGAGTAAGAATGTGATGATAAAATATGATTGATAGAAATGGTTTTGACGACCACGAATAATGAAACTTTCTCACACTGTCGTCACTCACTATTTAAAGGTGTAACATGTGAAAAATGTTAACATGTTACGCATTTTAAAAGTGAGTGTCAACAGTCAGAGAGAGTCTAATTATTTGTCGATGTCAAAACCATTTGTATCATCACATTCTAACTCAACAAACAACCCTCATCCAACTTTAAAAATATGGATCTGAACACGAATGTTCTTCGTCGTAACCGTTTGATGTAGCTTTAGAAAATGTGTTTCGCCAACCTTTTTGTAATCTGCACTCTGATTACATGTTGTAATCAGATCACAAGTGATACCTTCTTCCATGATGAGGATGTAAAACACACTTCATTGCTTTCATGGTTAAGATTCTAGTTACGTTTACGTTCATCTTGCCCTATGTGATACTTAATGATTCTCTAGACTTCAATTTCCTTTCCACACTCTTCTCATGGATATTGTGCTTTATCTCAGGTAAAAATAGTGTTCATAAGATATGGAACAGAATAATGTTTGGATATATTTTGCGCTTAAATTATAAAAACTATATTTAAATACTAAAAGTGTACTTTCTATTAAATTCTTAAAGCATGAAAAATTCTATAAAAATATGAAGACTCTACGTATATCTACACTAAGACCAGTTCTTACACTCAACCTTTGAGTAATGGAACAAGAAAACTTGCATATTTGTATTTTGTTTTGTTGTATTGTGTTTTTTTTTTTTATCAAATTATTTAAAATCTATTTATAAGTCACACACACGCTACTATCAAATAGGTGTTCATAAAATAATTCTCATTTAAATAAAACATACTTTTCAATTTAGTAAAATCAAAACAAAATTTTCAACTAAATTCCAAGTCCAAATCGACACCATAAATTGATGGAGAGGATAAGTCACTTTATGCGCCGCGCCACCTATATAATAGTAGGTTGGGACAATCCATGAGGAGTGTTCCAATAAATTTAAGGTTAATTAAGTTTATGGTTCCTATAAATATTTGCAGTTTTATTTTTAGTCCTTATAAAAATAAATCATACTTTTTAGTCCATACAAAATTTTCCGTTAGTGTTTTTAGTCCCTGTTAAATTAAAATTTGTTTAATTATGCTTAAACTTCTAAATTTTTAAAAGATTTTTTACTGACATGTTCATAACATCGTAAGACACTCTTTTATAAAATCTTTTAATTTTTTAACATATAATGAATTAAATATGAATTTTTTCTAAAAACCAAATTTTCAAGATTATATTAATGAAAATTTGGACCTAATAATAAAATTTTGAGCTATCTTTTTGCGGAGGAACTTGGTATAATGTTCTAAATAAGTATGTAAAAAATATGTTGAAAATTTAAAAGTTTAAACACAATTAAGCAAATTTTAATTTTACAAGGACTAAAAGTATGTGTTGGTCCCTCTTAAATTAAAATTTGTTTAATTATACTTAAACTTTTATATTTTTAAATGATTTTTAACAGACATGTTAAGATCATTATAATAATCTCTTTCATAAAAAATTAGAATTTTTTAACATATAATGAATTAATTATAATTTTTTTTAAACGCCAAAAATTCAAGATAAATCTAATGAAAATTTGGACTTAAAAATAAAATTTTAAGCTAATTTATTGCGTAGGAACGTTTTATGATGTTTTAAACAAGTATGTAAAAAATCATTAAAAAATTTAAAATTTTAAGCATAATTAAACAACATTTAATTTAACAGGGACTAAAAACACTAACGGAAAATTTTATAGGAACTAAAAAGTGTGATTTGTTTTTATAGGGTCTAAAAACAAAACTACAGATATTTATATGGACTAAAAACTTAATTAATCCATAAATTTATAATATTTCAATTTCATAAAATTAAATTGTATATTTTTTTTTAATCGGGTATCCCTGCACGTAAACATTACTCTTACAAGCTTATTTAATGGTAATTATAGCCTACTTAAAGACCTTAGTGAAAAAACACTTCTAAAAAACCTTTATGGTTTTTTATAAATTACCTTTGAAGAATGGTGGGTAATTTACCCACCAACTAATGAAAATGAGTAATTTATTTGTGGGGTCAAGATAGTTCATGAATATGTGCTTATGTGGCTAATATGTATTGGTTGGGATAAATTATCCATCATTCTTTCATGGCTAGCCTAGTTGCCACCAACATTTATGTGAAATTTGCAAAGTAGGAATCTTATCGTAGTTGTGTATTCCACCCTTATGTTACAACTTATTAATCCTTTAACCTACTTTTTTAGGGAATCCTTTAACCTAATACATAGAGATGGTTTCAATGGCCTAATTAAAAGCCTAACATGAAATAGACCTTAAAATACACACTTTCAAAACAGTTGAACATATGAAACGCCTATAACAAAGTTACCACTATGACTGGGACCAATCACAAGTCTCTTAAGTCAAGCTTAGTCTATTTAAGCAAGGTCATGATTGGGGCATCCTATTCAAACCACCAATCAAAAGTCTCACACCATTTGTTCCAAAAATCATCGAATCTCATTTTTTGGTTCATGGACAAAACTAGATTAAAATCAGTGTTCATATGACAAAAAAAAATAAGTTGTGACATATGTCATTGATGGCGATAGTATTCAAAGCAACACAGACAATTCCAACGAGAAGATGAAATCATGGCAATGAAAGATTGGAAACGCAATGAGAATATGAGTGAGAGCAGTTAGAAAGTGAAAGAAAATGCTGCTGAAGTAAAGGTGTTAAAAAATGTAGTTACTCTATTTTCTGGTTGTCCCTCATCGGAAGTTTGAAGAAAATGGAAGGAATTTTAACTTTATAAATTAAGAGCCCATTGAATATGTCAATATAGTTCAAGTTTTTGGAGTTTTATTTTAAAGAAAATCGCTAGAAATTAAAAGTAAAAATAAAATCTTGAGAATTGTGTATTTTTAATTTTGGCTGCACTTTTTGACCCTTATCTTTCCAAAAGTTGCGTTTACGGACCCCTAACTAATTTAAATACAAAACAGCCCCCTATGTTTTGATTATTTGACAGTTTTGGACCCCCAGTCCATTGTTGACTCGGTCAACGCTGACGTGGCACCCTAAGTGAGGTGCCACGTGTCATTTTTTTTAATTTTTTTTGTCTTGGGGGTCCAAAACTGCCAAAGAATCAAAACATAGGGGGCTGATTTGTATTTAAATTAGTTAGGGGTCCATAACTGCAACTTTTGAAAAGATAAGGGTCCAAAAGTGCAATTAAGCCTTTAATTTTAAAAGCTTTAAATTTTAACTTTTTAACTTGTGCATTTATTGATTATTTTCATTTTTACCTTCTTAACTTGTGTCTTAAGGGCTTTCTTTTTTACCTTCTTAACTTGTGTCTTAAGGGCACAAGTTAGCATGGTAAAAATCAAATCTTTTGCAATAACACTAATTTATTTAAAGATATAATTGAAATAATGAAAAATTCAACTTAAAAATGTCTTGTATTTCTTTTATATATTCTTATGGAAAATGATTGGTAGACCACTCATATTTCCATACCACTCATACACCCCCACATATTCTAGAGGAGAGAGATGGATGAAAGAGAAGAGAGACAAAGTGTTTGTGGGGTCTAGGACACGTGTCATATGTTTATGTGGAGGTTTAAGTGTGTATGCCACCTATGGATGTACATGTATCACCACTCTATTCTTATAGATAAGAGAATTAATGTCTTGTATTTATTTAAAGGTATCATTGATTTTAAGAGTGTACATGGTGTAAACCAATAATGTTGAATTGAACCTGTTGCAATGTGCCTCAAAATTGTGAAGTTGAGGAAGTTCCAAATCGTGACACGATTTGGCAGGCGTGTCACGATTGGCAGGACCGTGAGCATGTTTCTTCCGGAGGCAAAACGTGACATGATTTGGGAAAACGTGTCACGGTTTTTGGCATGCTTGACACATTTTCAGGATAAGGTTGGATTTACCTTGAGTCGTACGCATCAACCGTGTCACGATTTTGGGAAACGTGATACGATTTTGACAGTTGCAGAGGACTATTTAAGCGTTTCAGCTCATTTTTAAGAGAGGATGAGAGAAAGGTTCAAGAGAGAAAAAACTTGGGAAATCAAATGAGGTAACTTTAAGGTTGAGGGTCTTTGATTAGAGTTCTCTTGGATTGGGAAACATTGTAAAAACCTTGGGTGAGTGAAAATCATTTAGTGTTTTGTTAATTTGTGAGATTGGGAAAATGGGTAGAAATTAGGGTAGTTCTTTGTGAGCTTGTTGAAGCTAATTTCTTGCAACCCATTTGTATCTCTTTATAAGAACTCATTGATAGTGGATTGGAGAGATCAATCTCTCCCCTATAGTAGGTCAAGTTGGACAGAACCGGGTCAACAATCTTTGGTGTGTTTGTTTCTTTTCTCTCTTTATCTCTTGCTTGTGATTTTCTATTTTTCACTTTGATTCCTAGATTAGATCTAGGTGTTGTTATTGTTGTTATTGTTTGTGTTTACTTTGATATTGGTTACTACTTTCCTTTGCTCCACATATCATAATTTGTATTAGTGTGATTTTGAGTCCAAATTTACAGCAGAACTCTTTAAACTAGTGGTCAAAGATTCGCTATTACATACCTTTAGTTAGTCGAGACCACTGTGGTGCTAACTAACAACAAAAAATCCTCAAATATAAGAAAATCTACAAGGCTTTTGAGATCACTATAGTGAGAATATGTGTCCTGTAATGTGTAAATTGGTGTAGATCATGAACCAATGAAAAAGGCTTTTATAAGAAGGATGATGCAGCATATAAGTGATGCATAATGTGTAACTATGATGTTGTTACCACTCAATTCTAATTTTTTTTACTGTCCCTACCCTACAAACAACTCCGCACAAGGCTGGAGTGTTTTCTTCAAGAATGTCTCATCAATTGTGTCAAAATTGAATTTCTCACCTCAACATGTCTTTTTGTTCTTTGTTGGACAATTCCACTACGAGACGATGAAAATGAAAGATTGGTAAGCTACAATGATCTAACTATAGAGAAACAATATCCTAAACTAAGTTACTTGTCCAGCAACTAATAACAATTCAAGTGATTTTGCTATCATCAATATCATTCTGTAATAATAATTGTTCCTATAGTCCCACATCAAAAGTTTGAAGAAAATGGTAAGGAGGTTTAACTTTATAAATTAAGAGTGCATTTAGCACAGAGCATATCACTTTGGTTCAAGCAGCTTGGTGTGAATTCTATTATTGGGGGAGTCCGTTAGTTGCAAATTTAAGACTATAGCATTTTAGGTGCAATGTGAAGGGTTGGTTTTGCGACTTGAACTCCCAATAATATGGATTTTCACACTCTATCCAGTTTAATTATTAAGAATATATTAAGAAGAAAGGGGTGGTTACTAACATCACCTCCACACAGAACCGCTAGGAACTTTTCAGCTCAATTCAAAGTCCAAACCAAACAATGAGTTGATCTAACTAGTAATGGATTTGAGCCTCTTAAGTTGTTGGTCAGAGGTTCGATCGATTCCTGCAACTACTTTGTAAGGAGAATAGCCCGACGAAAGAGGAGAATCAATTTTTTATTGTCAAGTAATTTAGTGGCTATAAATTCATTTTCTTTTTGTTGAAAACTCGGTTTCCAGCCGACTAATATGAGGGGTGCAATCCCATCTTCCACTTCTAGGGCCGATTTAAAGCCAGAAATTTGTATAGATTAGCCCATCGAAATTTACACCGCGAGAATCGAACTTGATAGAAATTCACCTCTTAATGGAAATAATTACTATAATACTCCATCCGTCCCAAACCATACATCATTTTGTAAAAATAATTTCGCTAAATTATAAGTCATTTTACAATATGAATAACCCACCAATCACAAGTCGCACTCCATTAATCGTTCCAAAATGCATCGAATCTCAAATCTCCGAGTCTTGGTCTTATTTTTTGTTTCACACATATGACATGAGGAAAATAAGTTGTCATAGACAGAACCTCTTCAAATCAACCGTGAATGTGTTAGACAAAACCTTCTGGTGTTTGCCCCTTTTGTCTTTTGGAATCGTTGCTTGCTTTGCAGTGCCTACGGTTAATCTATATGACTGTGATCAAAGAGATAGTAATGCACTTGCAAAAGAAGGGAATAGATATACAAAAATTAAGTCTATACAAAAGAAGGGGCTAGATTAATTCAAATGGTTGTTTTCAAACTTTGGGCTCTCATCATGATAAGTATTCACACTCTCCAGATTAATTCTTAATATCAAAGGGGTTATTAAAACAAACTTTTAGCTCAATTCCAAGTCCAAACCATGGTTCGAGTTAAGACACCTTAAATTGATGCTGGGTCTACGGAGAAAATTAGGTTGGAAGAGGATAACTCACTTTATGAGTAGCATTCCATTAATAATTTTATATGATTTCAATTTCATAAAATTAAATTGTATAATATTTTTTTAATAGGTTATTCTCTGCGCGTAAAGATTAATCCTACAAGTTTATTTAATGGTAATTATAGCCTACTTAAAGACATTATTTTGAAGAAAAAAAAAATACTGCTAAAAAACATTTATGGGAACTCTTCCAATTAGGAATCAGATAAGACTCTAAAAACGCCTATGACAAAGTTACAATTATGACTTCAACCTTAAATTTTTAAAGTAAGCTTAGTTTATTTAAAGTAAGCTTAGTTTATGACTTCAGTATTTGTCTCTTCTATTTATCTTTTGTGTCTTGTTAACAAGTGCCCTCTCAGGACAATGATTAAGAAAACTATAATTAGAAAATCTTGCTTAACTCAAAACAAAATTTGTTAACATGTTCCAGTTTTCTCATATTCACCAAATGCACCATGTAAAACTCAAAACATTATGTCCCCTAGAGAGTGCCGTCTACATCAACCAAGAACAAAATCAACAAAAATTATCTTCAAAGCAAGGCCTAAATCTCTCCACAAACTCCCTACAACCACACCTGCAAAATTATGCAGATACTTTATAAGATCCAATAAAGCCTTCAGCACAAAACCAAGGCTATAATTCTCATTGTTTTTAACTCGTCTAATGCAAGAATAAGTCGTATCACAATCGCTAGATTTTGTCGATATATAATAATATTGTTCTGATTAATGATCTATCAAATTTAGATTTTGGTTGATGTAATGTGTTTTCATCAGCATGTGTGAAACAGAACTTGCCACGGTGTTGTGGTGGTTGGATATGGAGCCGACAAATGGTACCGGTTAATGAATACCGAGAAGCTCATGGGGTCATAATGGTTATAAATGGAAAAGAATGTGTTAAAAGAATTGTAAGTGTAGGATAACAATGTATGTAGCCATTATATTCTATCAAGAAAAGTCAGAACCCTCCAAATCCCTTCCCCTCCATCACTTTTTTAATCTGGTCATTTTGATCCTTCAACGTTATCATCTCAATAAGTTGACATAAGATTAGCTGATGAGGCAAGGATTACAAAGCATTTGCAACACCTCATTAAAAGCAAACAGAAAATTGACCAAAGTTAAGGTTAGGGATGAATTTGACAAACGGAAGTTTCACTTAGGAGGTTTTTGATGTTTTTAAATTTTGATTGGTCCAGGATTATTTTAACAACGATTGACACTTTTCGAGACAAAAGTGGTTGTTTACTCAATAAAAGAGTCGGTGTTAACTAGAAAATAGAAATGAGTGTTGATAATACTACTATTTGCATTATGCTCTGATGATGCAGAGATTTGAATGCATGGTATGTCAAATTTTTCTACATTGTCCCTCCAAACAATTCTATACGAGACTTGAATGTTTTCTTTAAGAATGTCTCATCAATAGTGTCAAAATTGAATTTCTCACCTTAATACTGATTTTTTATTCTTTGTTGGACAATTCCACAATGAGAAGATGAAACCATGGTAATAAGAGATTGGAAATGCAATGACAATACAAGCGAAGTGACCTACATACCTAATATGTTCCTGCATGAAAGATTTCTCACCTTAATACCTCATTTAGACTAAATGTTGTATATACGAGAGAAGTGACCTACATATCTAATGCATTGCCTTAAGCTTTTGTTGAAAAAATGTGGCATCTCTCTCTTATAGTCCTTGAAGGAAAGCAACAGTGTACTAATATTGCCCCTATCTGGCTAAAATTTCAATTTAAAACATTTGTCTGGCTGCACTTTTCATCTCTAGATGGACATTTTGATCTTCAAGTAAAGTGTTATAATGTGGAACTTGGCTTGTAAGGTGTGGATTGTCTCTTCATGTAAGGTGTGTTTAGTGTGGTCTGGTGCCTTATAAAGGGAGGAAATATGCTTGTTCATTCAGCACAGGTTGGTTATTCGAGATATTGTTTCATTTCTTTTTTTCAAAAATACTAAACTAGTCTTTGACATACTTGGATCCGAAAACAACATACATTGTCATACCTAAATTTAGATATCAATCGAAATATTCAGAAAATGTGATATTTTACAAAATGCAATTAAAATACACAAAGCTTCATCATCCATATTCAAGTGTTTTTTGTCTTAATTTTGAACCTCAGAGTAATTTTCAACCTCATATTACTTATTACTTAGTCAATTACAACTACAAGACACGACTTTATCTTTGTTGGACAATTCCGCTAACGAGAAGATGAAACCATGGCAATGAGTACGTACGAGGTAGAGCAAATGTTATCAACAATATGCAACGTTTTGCATACAACAAATGCTGCTAAAGGTGTTAAATTATTTAGTTTGGTAGAGAGAACGCTTAGTTTATTTTCTCATTGTTTCTATAGTCCCACATCGGAAGTTTGATGAAAATGGAGAAAAGTTTAACTTTATAAATTCAGAGCGCATGCCTAGATGAAATATCATATCATTCGTCTTTCAAGCTTGGTGTGAAAATTCTATTATTTGTGTCCATCAAGTTTTTTAAATTTTGCATCCATCCTTAGATGCAAATTGAGGGGTTGTTTTTGACAGCTTGGCAAACAAATAATAAAAGATTCACACCTTTTCCAGTTAAATTATTGAGTGGCGTATATTCTATCTACAAAATAAATTAGTAGACATTTAAACACATCAATAATTTAATTAAATATATTTTAAAAATTAATTTAATTAAATAGTTTAATTTAGGTAAATACTAACGAATGTCTTGGAATATTATAGAAAAAGTAATGTGTTATGGTTTTTTTGCAAACTCCAAAAATATCATAAAAAAGGAGACGTTGAAGCTCTCTAGGAGGAGTCTCAATCATATGTAAATCAAAGGTGTCCAAAGATAGACTAAAATTAGCTAGCCAATCTGTTGATCTGTTTCCTTCACTCCATGTATGGTTGATATGAACATGCCAACTCATGTTTTTTAGGTCACGAATGCGCTGAATCAAGGTAGGAACATTTCCATTGATGTTACATTTCCCTGTTACCATGTCAACTAAAAGTGATGAGTCGCTTTCCACTTGCAAGTGTGTGATCCCCTGTCTCCGAGCCATATCCATACCAATATACATGCCCCACATCTCTGCATGTAACGCGTCGCATGAACCTATCTTACGAGCATAACTATTCAAACAATTTCCAGAGAAAGGTTGGATATGGAGCCGAGAAAGGTACCGATTAATGAATACCGAGGAGCTCATGGGGTGAGAATGATTATACAAGATGGAAAAGTATGTGTTAAAAGGATGGTAAGTGTGGGATAGCACTATATGTAGGCATTGTATCCTTTCAAGAAAAGTTAAAAACCCCCAAATCCCTTCCCCTCTATTACTTTTTCAATCTGATCATTTTGATCCTTTAACGTTATCATCTCAATAAGTTGACATCATCATTAGTTGATGAGGCAAGGATTACAAAACATTTGTGACACGTCATTAAAAACAAACAAAAAATTGACCAAGGTTAAGGTAAGGGATGAATTTGACAAACGAAAGTTCCATTTAGGAGGTTTATGATGTTTTTAAATTTTGATTGGTCCATGACTATTATAACAACGATTGACACTTTCCGAGACAGAAGTGGTTGTTTACTCGATTTTTACTCAGTAAGAGAGTGAGTGTTAACTAGAAATGAATGTTGCTATTACTACTATTTGCATTATGTTCTGATGATGCAACTTATTGCCGACTCAGCTTATACATGCTTTTTCTCATCACAATATCTCATTTACTTTAAACAAGGGAATTCCTTTGTTATCAATTCTTTAACCTACCTTTTTTAGAGAATCCTTTAACCTACTTAGAGATAGTTTCAATGGCTTAATCATAGGCCTAACATGAAATAGACCTTAAAATACACACTTTCAAAACAGTTGAACATATGAAACGCCTATAACAAAGTTACCACTATGACTGGGACCAATCACAAGTCTCTTAAGTCAAGCTTAGTCTATTTAAGCAAGGTCATGATTGGGGCATCCTATTCAAACCACCAATCAAAAGTCTCACACCATTTGTTCCAAAAATCATCGAATCTCATTTTTTGGTTCATGGACAAAACTAGATTAAAATCAGTGTTCATATGACAAAAAAAAATAAGTTGTGACATATGTCATTGATGGCGATAGTATTCAAAGCAACAGTGAATATGTATAGACAAAAATAGATTAAAATCAGTCAAAAGACTCAAAACCTTATGGTGTTTGTCTTTCAAAATTGTTGCTTGCCTTGAAGCCTACAGTTAAAGAGATAGTAAGGCACAAAAATGAGCAGGTTTTTCTATTCTCCACGGTTTACAATAAAAGTAGCAAGACGTTTTTTTTTTGTTCTTTGTTGGACAATTCCAACGAGAACATGAAATCATGCAATGAAAGATTGGAATTGCAATGACAATATGAGTTAGAGTGTGAGAGAAAATGCTGCTGTTAAAAAAATGTAGTTAGTGTATTTTCTGATAGTCCCACATTAGAAGTATGAAGAAAACGGAAAGAATTTTAACTTTATAAATTAAGAGCCCATTCACTTTAGAATATCTAAATGTAGTTCAAGTTTTGGTTTGAGTTGTGTTATTGTCCATGGTTGTGACGCTAACTTTTTTAAAATTTAGCATTATTAAGTGCTATTAGAATCGTTGTCTTCGCAACTAGAACTCACAGATGATAAAGTAACACATCTAATGTCTGTTTTTTAGTGTGTAAACTCGTGTAAATTAAAAGTAATGTTTTTATTTTTTTTGAAGAAAAAAGTAATGTTTTTTATGATGTTTTGATTTTAATTTAAATTATATGTATATATATATGTTTGTGGTTTTATAATAATAATAAACTATGCTTATTTTTTATCATCAATATAACAAGGCTAAAATATGATTTTAGTCTCTGCAAATATGTCTCGTTTTGATTTTAGTCCCTGTAAAAAAAATTGTTTTTGGTCCCTGCAAAATTTTTTGTTTTTGAATTTAGTCCCTGGAGGGACTATTTTCAAAATCAAAAAATTTTACAGGGACCTTTTTTAAAAACAAAATATTTTGCAGGGACCAAAAACTACAAAATTGGTTCAGTTATAATGTGTCACGTATGCAAATCATCACAAAAGTGGGGTCAGAGACTATTTTCAAAAACAAAAAATTTTGCAGGGACCAAAAACAATTTTTTTTTTTACAAGGACTAAACCAAAACGAGACATATTTGCAAGGACTAAAACCATATTAAGGTATAACTGGAATAATGAAAATTCAACTGAAAAAAATCTTGTATTTCTTTTATATACTCTTATAGATAAGAGAATTAATGTTTTATATTACTGTTTGAAAAATTATAAAATTAGATTTTTAAAAATAATTTTAGAGATACAATGGGTTGAAAAAATAATTTTTACAAATCTAAAGAAAAAATCATGTTTTTGAACCCTGTTCGAGTAGAATTGGGTCTATACATGTTTCAGGTTTGTCATATTCACCAAATGCACTATGTAAAACTCAAAACACTATGTCGATTGGAGATTTCCCAATACGGTGGGATTTAGTATAGGAAAGGAGAGTTGTTTCCCATCATAGAAAAATATTTTTTGACCATTAGATTAGTTGAAGAACATAATTTAACTATCAACACTAGATTTTTCACCACCATTCTCTCTTCCCTCCATTCCTACTCAGTACTCACCCAACACAGCCACAAGCAACACAGCAGGAAAAGAACATTCGTATCAACCACCACGTTCAATTTTACTGTGTAATTTTTTTTTATAATTTGAACCAGAGAAAGTAAGAGTAGTGGGAGAACGAATTGAAAAACAAATGAAAAAAGAGAGGGTTTAAACAAAAAACTCCAAATGAAAGCTTGTACTGTATCTTCATCATTTAAATCGGAGTATATGTCAAGCTCGTGGTTGACATGCACATCTTTAAAGAGGGAATGTAATGAATTAAATTGAACTTCTATGTTGCTATTATTTTAAAGATTTGATAATTATGTGCTTGCTGCTGAGAATTTGGTTTTTAAATATTGTGTTTTTGGGGGTTTTGTAACTATGCTGAACATGATCTTGTTAGAATGATCTTGTTAGAATTGAAGTGTGAAAGAGAGGATATAGTGAATAAAAATGATTTAATGTAGATAGTCCACAATAATGTCATATAGTTATCTTCATCAAATGGTACAAAAAACTTGCCCACGGGGAGAGATATGAGGCACTTTCTCACCGTAGATTGAGCCCTCATATCGATCCAAGTTTGGATATATGACAAAATCAAGAATTAGAAAATCCTGCATTAAATCATAAATCCTTTGGACATAGAGTATATTCTGAAATTAGAATCTTGATGAGATGAGCCAAGACTCAGTGCTTGTAATGATCTCCCTATATTTTTAGCCTCTCTGATCACGGAGCTACCTTCGGCCACCATATCGACTAGGCCACCTGCGGCCGCCAGCCACCATCAACCACATTCACATTATAAAAAGCTTGCCTCCCCAACAAAGTTAAGAGAACATATCATCTTCCGTAAACTAAAGTGCCTCGGTTGCTGCCAACATATCAAACAGGCAATGGAATTGAGGGAAAAGACAACGTAGATTTTGTACATCCACCTTAAAGAAATTGAATACATCACTTTTCAATGCAATTTTTTATGTTTGGTTCCGTCTTAAAACTCTTGTTAGCATTTGCCTATGTAGTATGCGTTTACTAATCAAACTTCACACAAGGTTGGTAGTGGAATCATGCATTTCCTGACTATAGCACAAGTGTCTTTTACTTTGATCATAAGAGGCAAATTCAATGAACTCAAAGGGTACTGTATTCTATGTGGAGGGATAGGCACCACTAGCAAAAGGTTTGATGTTCTTATCCCATGCTTCTTGAGAGATTTGTTGATAGCGAACTTATTCCATAGCACAATTGGGATTTACCTGAGGCTAAGCTTGATAAGCCTCTTTCAACAAGGTCTCATCACCCCTTGTTGGATCTATTACAACATGGATCGTCATATTTATGTGAAATGTGTTTTCAAATTTGGTTAACTTCACCAAATTTCTCATGTAAAGTGTGATGATAACAAGATATTAATCTCATTAACTACTCTGTTGGATCCTGATAAATGCATATTTTCAACATATGAATCAATAGTAAGCTGATGTATATTGATCTTTAACTTGATGGTTTAAGTTGATGTTCATTATCTTTCTGTTTAATTGATGAGTAACTTTAGTCAATTGAAAGAGCAAAATTCTTTTGTATTCTACTCGCAATCAAATAAGTAGCTCTATGCACTATCATGCTTCATAACATAGGTACTAACTACTAACCCAAACTATTTCCATGCTTCATTACTTAGGTAATAAAACATTTGTATTCAGACAGATCATTCTATTGCAACACTTGATCATTTCATCAATGAAAGTAAAAACATTATTCAGAAACTATATATATCATATATATCTAGCACATTAAATTGAATTATGTTAGTTCCTAGAGTTAGAAATAGCTTATTTTTAGAAAATAGCTTGTTTGATCTATACACTCGTGGTCCCTTTTATTTTTAGACATGTTTTCTTACGAAGAATCTAATGTCGACGGTGTTTCGGTTTTTCAACAAGACCCGCCAAAAAAATTATTCGATACTTCCTATATAATTCTTGCAACTTCTAATAATGTAATATTGATCAACAACTTTCTCCTCTCAACCTGCTACTTCATCTCCTAACTTTGTTGAAGAACGATCTATAAGGAGGTCCAACAGACCTAGAAATCCTCCGGCTTATTTGAAATACTTTCATTGTAAAACTGTCTTAAAATCCAATTGCTGCAAAGCTTGCTCCTACACCTATGAAAAAAGGAACTAGCTTGTCCAAAACAGAGGTACTCTCTCCATGATCCTGAAGCACATCGCAGGCTCATTGGGAAATTAATAAACCTAACCTGCTATGCGGTTCAACAACTTAGTCAACTCATGCAACAACCTAGATCCTTATATTTTCCACAACTTTGTAACCAAGCTAAGATTAACTACAATTTACTCAAAAACTTGTAACTAAATTTTGTTCAATT
Organism: Medicago truncatula; assembly: GCF_003473485.1. Taxonomy (NCBI): domain Eukaryota; kingdom Viridiplantae; phylum Streptophyta; class Magnoliopsida; order Fabales; family Fabaceae; genus Medicago; species Medicago truncatula. Next base: position 613,538 of record NC_053048.1, on the reverse strand, counting down.
GGTTAATTATGTTAGTTTAGCTTTGTTAGTTGGTTAGCCCCCCTTTCCTTCCTAGTATATATTTGTATTCAGATCATTATATTGTAACACATAATCTTTTCATCAATGAAAGTAAAGAGAATATTCTTAATAAACCCAAACTATATCAACATTTATAGAGACTGCATATTTTGTATATCCCACCCTGGCCAAACAAACTCTATATTTCCCTTAAAGACCCACTAAAAAAATTAAAGGAAACAGAAGTCAAGCATTCAATTATAGGTTCTGCACTCTGCATTTTTAAAATGTCAATCTATATTATTAAATGAGTCGATGTTGTCATGCTCAATTACAATGTCAAATAATTCGACCAAGAATTAATCATGTACTAAGATCAATGATGATGTTAATAATCAACTAATCATATATATAAGCAGCTCCAGATTCTACTCACTAAACAATGAACTATAAAACCTAAGTAAAGGAACCAAATACCTCCAATTCCAAAGCACAAGAATGAGAAACCTTCATTGCAACATCTGCCATAATAATCTAAACAATTTCAAAGTTGCTTCTAACACATTAGTTAAAAGCCACAGTGATTGTTGCACAATGTGCCTGAATGTTGTAAATACCATTGTATCGAATTCGATTCCAACTGATAACAAAAAGGCCATTAAGCCTAAGCCTTGACTTCCACTTGCCTAGGTCTACCATCTTGATTATTAAGCAACAATCCAAACCCTTCTTCCACCTTCCCAATATCCACATTTTCCTTATTCATCTGATTATATAAAGGATTTGATGTCAATATCCTCACCCCATAACGGTCAATCTCCAAAACCTCAGGCAAACCACCACCGCATCCTTTTGACATACCAACATCAATCCTAATCGCCTTATTTTCGCAGACACCATTAATCCCTTCCTTCTGAATCGTATGCCCCATAATCATCCTCTTAACACCAGGAATCGTCGACAAAACATGCTCAAGACTCGAACAATCACAATTCCCATCTGAAAATTTTCTAAGCCAAACAAGTGCATTCCTTCCCCGACAATAAGGCGGCGAAAACCGATTACCAAACAAACCCTTATACCAATCACTAACCTCACCATTAATCTTCTCCAACCCATAATCAACATGTTCTTTCAACAAACCACCATGAACAAAAATCGAATCACCAACTACCAAAACAGTAACATTTTGTGTAAAGAACCTTTTTGAAATCGGCCCATTCGGCCTTAAAGCCGCAACCCTAGCCCTAAACCCATCATGAAACTCTTCCCTAACACCACGAAATGCCACATGAACATTTTCTAACGGATCTACAACTGTTTCTTCCAAACCTTTACATAGATTTTTCATTTTGTTACCTTGACGGAACCATTCCAACCAAACTTTGAATTCTTCAACACCATTTTTTGTAGCGAAACGGAAATCACCTTCAACAGAGAAAAACAAAATTTTAAAAAACAAAACAATAAAAAGAGTTAAATTTTATGCACGGACAGTGTAAAACTTGTCTACACGTATATCCAATCAAATCATGCCGTATTTGTATAGATATGATAGTATTGAGCAATTTGATTGATGAATGTGTAAAAAGCTTCACACTCCCAGTGTATACAAATTAAATTCTAACAAAAAAAAAAAATCACCTTCAGCGTTCATGATCTCGTGGTTACCATTCATGGTGATGAAATTTCCACCATGAATCGCGGCTTGGCGTTTGAGCTTTTCCAATAAGTAGAGGATTTTGATTTCATCGCCACCGCGGTCGAGGACATCGCCGATTTGAACGACGGTGGCAGAACCACCGGTGTAATTACCGGAGGAGTCTATTAATCCGGCGATGCTGAGAGCTTCTTTGGATTTCTTGAGGTCACCATGAAGGTCACCGATGGCGATTAAGCGTGACGGAGAAGGGAGACGAGTGGGGATTGGCGGTGGTGATGACGGCGGAGGTGGGAGGAAGAGGCCGCCGCTGACGGAGAAGTCGACGAATGTGTCGATGAATGAAGAGAGGAAATTGGGAATTTGATTGCAGAATGTGTTTGAGTTTTGTTTTTCGAATTCCATTTTGCTGGAATAAGCTAAAATCAAAAGCGCTTCTTAAAAATCAAAAGCTGTTTGGTTTGTTTGAAAGAAATAAGTATTTTGATTTTGGTTTTGTAGACGAAAAGAATGTGTAGTTGAGTCAGTCAATATGAGAGTCTCCAAGAAAATTTCATGAGGAAATAATACATTGAATGGGCACGCAATTTCAATAATAATAAAAATAATGTTTTCCTCTAAAATATATGTACAAAAATTGTTCGGTTTGAGCCTCAGTTAATATCAACAATGATATGTAGTATACAGCGGAGAAATGTTTGCAAGTAATATGATAAAATTATAGATTGGAATATATGCCACTGAATATACCATGTTGGCGTCCAAATTATTGATTGAAAGACTCGTGGATTCAATTTATGTTGCCGTTTAAGGACATCTTTGATGGGTGATCTATAAATACATATGTAAATACTCTTTAAATTATCAGACCCATTTTAATCATGATAAGCCTTTATAGCGCAACTCACCCAACCTTTACTTAAATAAAAACTAAAATTCATAATAATTTTTTCATATTTTAACAGGGACATCCTAATCCTAATAAAGTACTCGGTGACATTAGTTAAGTATTCAAAAGATTAAGTGTATCACTAATAGATGCTGCAAACTAAGGGTCTGTTTGGTAAACTTAAAAAAGAGCTTTTAGCTCTTAGCTTATAGCTTATAAGCTCGTTTCACAAAAAAAGCTTTGTTTGGTAACACTTTTTGACCATGAGCTTATAGCTTATTTCACGAGCTTATAAGCTATTTTTCAGAAGCTATTCCAAGTAGCGTTTGAGCTTATAGCTTATAGCTTCTCATTTTTTGTCTCATTTTTACCCTTATCAATTTAACAAAAATTCATATCTACCCTTTGTAATAAATAACTACGTTGAAGAAAAACATAGCACTTTTAATCCCAGATTTCACTTTAACTAAATATATATGCTCACGCTTTTATTTATTTTTACAAAATATTTGCTCATGTTTACAAAAATAAAAACTACATTTTTTCTTAAAAAAATATATGTTACGTTTGCCTAAATAAATCATATTACGTTATGTTTAATTTTGTTTTTAAGTCTAAAAACAAAATTTTGTTTGATTTTGGGTCAATACGTTTAATTTTGTTTTAGTGGGTAACAATTAATTTTTTTTTAAAGGTTTTGTTTAATTTTTTTATAAAGTCTAAAAACTGAAATAAAATCAATTTTAAATAAAACATTAGCCAATTTATGAATTTAAAAATAACATATGAAAGACATATTAGATTAATATATTTAAACTATGAAATTTTAAATATCAATTGATACAAATTTTATAATGAATTAAAAATACTCTTTTATGTCATTTTACGTTTATAAGCTAGTTGAACCGCTAATTTTACCAAACACTTCAGTTAGCTTATCAGCTATCAGCTATCAGCTACCTTATAAGCTATCCGCTATTTTTACCAAACAGAACCTAAGGCACTATCTAATTGTTTTTTTAAGACACTGTCTAACTTTTAAGATATGTTTACTTAGTTATAACTTATAAGCATAAATAAAATTTATTTATGTGCACACATAAGTAAGAAAAATATAAAAGAAAAAATAATTGAAAAACATGTACTTCTGAAATAATTAAATGATATAATTGTATGAGTATGTATCTAAAAAATTATTGAATGTTGTGATATTTCTCCTAATTTTTACATCAGCTACCTTACCAAGTAGGCAAGTACATCATCAATCATGTGTATTTGTTTGACTTTACTATGTGGTGTACTGAACTACTGATGTTGCAAATGAAGAATTTGAAAGAAGGGTTGTTAGAGCATTTGTTTGACCGTATTCGAGACTTTATAACATCGATGACTTATGTGGTTAACCAAAATACTAGACATATTAAAATATGAAAAAATTTAATGATTGTTTTAAAAGTTTAAAATGGTATAATTAATACATTATAAATTAAAATGTTTAGCCTTTTAAAAAGCATTGAAGTAATTTTTTTAGTTGAAATCCTTAAAGAGTAACCTATGTTATGTTGTTAATAAGACCCTTAAAATTATCTTAAGTAAAGGAGATATTGAGATGAGAAAATAAGAGATCTATTCAAACATTAAAATTTAGATATGCAACTGAGTTCAATTTGATTCAATTTCTAGTAAAAGAGTCCAAAAATTGATCATATCCTGACATTTAAAAAATAAAATAAAATCTTTGAATTCATTGCCTTGTAAAATCAACAATTCAATAATTTCCAACAAAGCTTTCAAATCCCTTTATGGATAACAGCAGGAAAGAAATTCATATCCAATTACACGCTGAGTCTCATGCATGCAAGGAAAAGGGCAATGAAATTATGTTGGACATTGTAATAATGTATACATAAAGAAAGATGTATCCATACAAAATATTCTTTTTTTTATTTCTTATCATTACAGGTGTAGCTGAAACAATTTTAAAATTAGACCTACATTTAGTTAGGAGGCAAATATAACATGTATACATTTACTAACTGCCACATCCACCACCAAAGAGGGGGGTGCGGAGAGCAATACTATATAAAAAAACAACATACAATTCTCTCCTTGCACATCTAGCCTTAACACACAAACTTATACATTATGATTTGAGTAGTAGAAAAATATAGTGTACAAACAAAATACCCTCCCTCATTTGTAAAGGGAACAGTGCTGTCCATCGCGGATCACGGAAAATAGCGGTTTGTTCAAATTCCACTACGCTACAACAAGCCGCTATTTGACAACACTGAAAGGGAATCAGCATACTGTACGCCCATAGCACAAACAAGCAAGGTAAAGGTTTTTTGACCATTTTTCCTGTAAACATAAACAGAATCAATGAGAAAAAACACTTTTTGAAGGTAGTTAACAAAATCAAGTATTGATTTATCAACCCTAACCTTAACATGTGTGCTTGGAAATTGAGACGTCCGAAGAGTTTCCTGAGTTTCGTCAGCAGGTCTTCGCCTCGGTTTGCTTAATATAAGAGCAGATTGATCCCATGTAGCTGCAGTTGCTGTGATCCTGTAACCATTATCCCATCGTCTATGGATTCCCTCACTAGGGTAGAGGAAATCAAGTTCAACAACCTACAGATAAAACGTGGATGATGAGAAAGCAAGGAAAAGAGACGTTAATCGAAGTGCAGAAAATTTCAACCGAACTTTGTGCAGAGAAGGCAAGGAAAAAACTGTTGCTCTATTAAAAGTAACAAGAAATTTAAATTATTTAATTCAGAAATAAATAAATAAATTAAACCAAGGAGTCTTAAAAACATGGACACACTTTAAACTCAATTTGTTATATTAGTGTTATGGGACAGTATTAAGTGACCTTACAATGCTTAACAACCCAATAGTGCTTCCTACAGTTGCAATTTCTTAATAAAGTTAACCTTGAACTAGTGAAGTGAAGGAAAAGGCCAACAAACAAGAATTATTTGACAATAACCAGAATGAGTTCAACAAGAGGAACCAACCCCTATGATTTATCCAACAAGTCAATAACCATATTGGGGGAAAAAACCAAGTCCCGTGTTGGAAAGATAGGACTCTAGATAAGAGTTTAGAAAGAGGAGGCACTCCTCACCTTACAAGCTGATTTTGTAAGGATGAGTTGGACCCAATTTCAACAAACCAAGCTAGAAAATAGGTGGATTTTGGCTAAATTCTATCAAACTTTGTTGGCAGGGTGTACCACTAAATTACTGATCCAATCCAAAGAGGATTGCAAGCACACCAGTTTGATATATTACTCGGAGACCAAAGCCAGGCCATGTAGTAATAGTAATACTCAATGAAATACAAACGTACAAAACATTTTGAATAAAGGCAGGAAAACAAATACTCAAAAGCTTTTATTTCATTATATCATATCACAGATTAGAATACAAAATAAAGAGCAAACCTGATCACTGAATCCAGCATTCCGTGACATAACAACACCCCAACGACTTCCAGCAGTGGCCATTGAAGTCACGTGAAAACCTTCTCTCCACTTCTTGTTTATCCATTTGAAGGGGAAAGACTCGCTTACTTTATATGATTGTTGTGTATACTGTGTGCCTGTGGAAACCAGAACAAATCACAATGAAGTTTTTTTCACGCTTGTTCTCCCTCTATAGTATTAAAACAGAGAAAGAAACCCTCATACATGTGGACAAACAACATCCAGATAGATCTGCTAAAAAATTGAAAGTCACACAGGCACTAAATTTGAGTAGAGCCTCTTTGCCATACTTGTACAAGAAATTGGAACAGGCGGGAATATAAAAGACAAATCATGTAAAAAGCGAATTCCATGTGAATAGACTTTCATATACTCCAAATTAAAATATGCAACTTATTAACTTAATTATATAAAATTCACCAAGCTTATTGAATCAACAATCTAGTCACCCTCACTCCCATTTCTGTGGATCCTACAGACAGCCTGGTATTCAAAAACAATGTATAATAATACTTGTTTTCTATCTTAATTTCCCATTTAGTGTAGAGGGGAACCATGAAATTAGTAACAAGAGGTGCATCATTATCCCCACCCCTGCTCAAATTTCAGAGATATGGGAACTGTTAATACACATGCCCTTACATAGTTTACTGGCGTTTTGAATATACTAATGGTAAAAAAAGAAAACCATTTTTTGGGAACACAGAGACCCTAATTACCTAACTAACTTAAAGCCCCCCGGAATTGGATCCAATGTTGATGCATTTACGGTGAAAAATATCATTCTTCATTTGTAAGTAAAGCAAACAAACCTTTTGACATCACCACAAGAGAGCTCCCATTAGTAACCCCAGCTATAGAAGTAATGTAATAGTTCTTCTCCCATTGCTCCATGATCCATTCCTATAAAGAAGCAGAATTGGATAAGTAAGTTTCATAAAACTGAAAATAGGTTACAATGCTTTCCACATGCAATGATGTACAACATTTAATTCAACCTTGTGTAAGAAAAAAGGTGACAACTTGTAAACTTGATTTGTAAATCCAGTTCCAGCATCCATAATAAGTGCCCAGAGATTGGAACAAGAAGCGACACAACTAATAAGAAGGCCGTCTGCAATCCCTCGCTCTACATGCTGCGCTAATCGTCCATCCGCTACATTGTAATGATACCTAACAGTACAGCCACTTTTCAGTAAACCATAACATTATCATAACAAAACACCCAAGCAGTAGATACTTTTTACTTCAAGTTATAACTCATTTATTTGTGAAGATCCCAAGTCAGACAAACAAACACAAGGAATATACAAATTTATAAAGAATGACAAGTTATGCACTCCCGGACATATCAGATGGTTAAATTTGTTTTATATATATTTTCCCATATATTAACCAAGTAAATCACAGCAAGACACCGATATCTATATGACATGTGCACCGATATCTATACGACATGTGTTAGATTAGACTCACATTATAGAAAAGATAGTAAAACAGCATATAAGGTGGTTTGGACACGTGTTTGGACATCATTATGATAGATTTGGAGCTCTGAAGCGTTTGGACATCATTATGATAGATTTGGAGCTCTGAAGCGTTTGGACATCATTATGATAGATTTGGAGCTCTGAAGCCTGAGCGCTTGTAAAAAGGTGAAGTACCCGTACCGGGTACACATACGGTACTCGTGGTACATCAATTTTGCTCATTATTCTACTGTGAATGAAAATTGTGACTTTCTCTTGTATATTAATATGATAATATAGTGTTATGCGTGCATATGAGTTTTTTTGCTGTTGTAACCAACACTAATTTTCAAATTTTTAAACTCTTATCGTGATGCTTTTGTTGTAAATTGAAGAATTTAGCTCTCATGTTAGATATTATATAACAAAACTCAAGATTTTATGGATGTACCCATACCTTAATTTTTTTTAAAAATTGCCATATTCTTGTACCGGTAGTCGGTACCCATATTGTACCGGGTACCGTACCCGTATTTATGTAACATAGATTCGGAGGTAAATAATTTATCTTTTAAAGTTAAATCATAATAGGGATTCTTGCATCTCGAGATCCATGTAGCCGCATCCACTAATCGGATGAGGCTTCGTTATATATATCCAATTGGTCAAATTAATGAAACATCGGCAAAAAGTGATTGCATCTCTACCTTTGCTTCATTGGCATTCTTGCATTGTAAATTGATATCCATTGTGTAGCAGGAACCCCCAAACGAACCTTCTTTTTAGGCTGCGAATCATCTTCTTCCTCAATATTCAATCTACCTCTCTTTTGCCCGACCTGGTAAATTTCAATTTGGGAAACAAATGATCATGGTAAATACAATGACGCCACCCGAAGGTTTAAAAGCGTGATAATAAAATAGAAGATCTCTAATATAACACCACCATCATTACCTTTTGAGCACCTTCAGTATTAATTGGCCGCAGTGCAGGATTTGGTCCAAGCACACTATCAAACAAGGATATTAGCTTGGAATAGTTAGGCTCTTCATCGAATTTCATGTTCACTACAAACTCAAGGAAATGTCTGAAAGGAGTAGGGCAGAAGCAGCATAGCATCTCAGGAGATGTTCCCATCTTCTTTTTGCAAACAAGATACGACTTATTATCTCCCTGTCAAAGAAATTAAAAACAGATTAAAACAAACATGTAATGGAAACCAATCGCCACAGTAAATACTGGATGAGAAAAAAAGGTGTAAGCACCTGATAACCTTGCCATGGTAACCGGCCTTTATGAAGAAAAATGAGAGTATATGCAAGAGATTCAAGATCATCTCTTCTACTAGCAGTTCTTCCCAAATGAGCATGAACACTTGCATATCGAACAGTTCCTCTGCAAAAATTAAAAATATAAGCCTCAAGATGTTGGATATTTTTACGCTAATAAAAGAGTGAAAAAGGAATATGATGCCAGTAGAAATTAAGAAAATGTTTGAAGAAAGGATAAGAAGGTGAAAAAAGAAACCTGAACATATCAGGGCGCTGGTCATATTCAACATGCTGACCGGTGGAGGTGTCTCTCCACTTTGTTGCTGAAAATAAAATCCTTGTAAGAATAAAAAAAAAAAGGGACCAGCAAAAACAAAATTTCTCACACTTCAAATTCAAACTACTCACCTAATCCGAGATCAACAAGAAACAATTTCTTCTCTTGTGCTGTACCTGGCTGACCTAGTAAAAAGTTCTCTGGTTTTACATCCCCATGCACATATCTATAATGAACAAAAGCAATATTTAGAAACCAGAAAACTCAACTAAATCAATATACCAAACTAAAGGCTGAATATAAGCATGTGTTTGATCTATAACATACCCCCTTGAGTGCATCTTCTCCAAGATCGACAATGACTCCACAGCAATGCATGCCACCATTTCGGCAGACATCCTACATATTCAAAAGACAATCAAATCAATAAACTCCATTAAAAAAAAAGACTAACACAAACCGGAAAGGGAAAAAAAGGAGCATATTAATTATTGGCTCACTGACAAAGAAGAAAATGGAAAAATAAAATATAGAGGACACAGCCAGAATAGAAGGCTTAGATATAACATTTGTGAAGCAGAATACGTAATTAATGCACAAAGCGGATCAAAGCTACAGTATTTTAAGAATTTACTTGAATGGTGATTTACATATAAAGTAGAATTCAAGATTTCTACAAATGTCAAGTAAGATCAATTTTCTTCGAAAAATGAAAACAGAAGACTGACATCACAAAGAGTTTCAGTATAAACCATTTACACCTACAACAAAAACAACCAAGCCTTATCCCACTAAGTAGAATCCACTACTTGGATCAAACAGCGCCATAATGTTCTACATAAATCATATCAATAGCCAAACCAAAAACCACCTATACAAAATATAACTAATCTTGTTTTAGTTTGGTTAGATGGAAGAAATTAAACTAAAACTGAGTCACACCTCACTCCAATATAATCTTAACAAAGAAAGCTTAAAATATACAATCAATATGTAACGGTCATTATTGTAAAACACAGGAGCAACAAAGAAGCAGATACAATCATAAAAGGCTTATACTCACGCCTGGCCTGTGGTATTCCAAACATCCCACAAGCTTGGACCAAGCATGTCCATAACCTGCATATAATATAATGATAATCATTAAAAAAAATAGTTAATTGGCTAAGGTGAAATGAGATAATATACTATGCTTATTGTGTAGATCATACCATCACGTAATATTCTCCTTGTCTTCCTTTATAATGTACTTTAGGTATTCCATGACTTCCACCAAGGGTGCTTCAAAACAAAATATAAAGAACAAATCTCAGGCAAATTTACCTTTTCACGAAACTTGTACATAAATGCAAACCAATTTACAATATACTGCAGTTAAGATTTTTGACTATACAATATACTGCAATTAAGATACCTACTTGTACACTTGCCACTCGTAAGGAGGGCCATAGTTGCAACCTTTACTGTTTCTATGTTCAAATTTCAAAGCCACCTGAAATATGAAAAGATAACAATAAACTTAAAACAAATGAAAATCCTTTAACCACATTAAAGTTACAAGTTACAACCCTCAGCATACCTCGGTGGCACCGGGGCCATTAAGACGGTCATTACCACCGGTAACTCGACGTCCAACAAAAACCTGTCCAAATCCACCTTTGCCAAGTTTCCTCTCCACTTTGAACATAGGCGAACCTCCTACTTGAACCTTTGGGTCAAAACAAATTGAAGGAAAGGAAAACAATATTGAAATGAATAAGCACATATATATTAACCATGGTTACATCATTCAATAATAAAAACAATTCATGAAGAGAGACATTGTAGTCAAATTTAATCAAACAGCTTAATTCATAAAAGCTTAATTAACCATCGCATATACAAATATCTTCTTAAACTAAGCTCCTTTTGAGCTTATTAGTAAGACATAATTCACTGCATATTTTTTGGGTTCCAAAAGTGTTGGGATGAGGTGCAACCCAAGAGGTCGCCCATCCTAGTTCTAGTTTCGCCCCTAAAACAACCCCACACCGGTTGTGAGGTGAGATTGCCCCCACTTATGAACACTTGTTCAGGCCATCTCTTTACTATGAAATTCTAATGCGATCCGATGCATTAGTGCTTGTACGATTGCACCACCTACTCATTGCATATTTTTATAAACTTAACCAAACATAATTAGGTGTTTATCAATCAAATTGGTTGCAGAAACAATCTTTGCAACATAAATAAATTTTTTAAAACATTGTTTCTTTGTATAAGATGAAATTGAATTTTTTTCCATGAGCTAACTTTCTGAACTTCTCCATAGATATCAATAAATCTATACCAACATTTATCCGATCAAAATCAAGATACCATAAATAATAAATTCATTCTAATTAAAACATGATCCAAACTCTCTTGACTACATGTTGTAGGAGCAATTGATATGCTGGATTGCGGGTTTAACCCACCATTTATCCCTACTTCTCTGCATTTAGTGTGTTAATTTCACGGCTAGCTCATAAAAACCAAACAAAAAAAAACATGATCTAAAGCATTTGCATGCCATGAAAAATTGAACAAACTCATAGGACACATACCCTCTCAGGAAAAGGGGTAGTATTGCCCTCATCCTCTTGAGCAACACCTTTATTAGCACTCAAACCACCACTTTCATCACCCATCACCCCTTCAATTTCTTCTACCTCTTCTCTTACCAAGTTATCAGGCTCAAATATCTCAATAAACGGTTCCTTCTGCTCTTTTTTCCTAGTCGCCGCGATAGCGGCACAAGTTCGGATTTTTCACGGCTTACCGGAGCAGGACGACGAAGTACTGGCATTCTCTGAACACATGCAGTAGATTTGTGGCGGTGATGATAACTTTCCTGATCATCGTGTGCGTTGATTCATCGATGAAATTGTTGATTGAATTAGAGAAAAAATTGTATAGAGAAGAGAAAATTGAAAGGAAAAATTGAAAAAAATAAATAATTGGTAGGTTGAATTTGGAGAATTAGGGTTAGGGTTTGATGCAGGATGCGACGAATTTTGAATTGGATGAAGATGATGATAAAATAGATTGAGATAAGATATTGAAATAAAATTTTAAAAATTTAAAAAAATATATTTTTTAAATTAAAAAAAGAATAGATTGTCATAGCTAGTTCAATGACGGTCTAATCTCATGACTAATGTTCTTTTGTTTTTGTTTTAACAAGCAAAAATGGAATTAACGTTACCACATGTGATTTATAAGATACATTTAAATTAGGTTAAATTGCATTGTTAATTCTTTAACTATTTAGGTAGTATCGCTTTGGTCTTTTAATTAAAATTTGATTTATTTTCGTCCCTTAACTTCTCTCAATTACACATTTTGGTCCTTTCCGTTAGTTTTAATTCAAAAACGTTAGGTTTTCTTCTCGAATTCTTCTAGGATTATTGTTGTTGAAAGTTGATGGAAATGATATGAAGATGAAACGGATGAGAAGAAGATGAAGAAAATCTAACGTTTTTGACTTAAAACTAAAGGAAAGGACAATGTGTAACAGAGAAAAGTTAAGGAACCAAAATAAATCGAATTTTAGTTAAGGGACCAAAGCGATACTGCCTAAATAGTTAAGCGATCAAAAATGCAATTTAGCCTTTAAATTATATATGGATTAACTCATAAAAATGGATGGATTCGAACATTAGGTTCATGAAAGATGCACACTTTACTTTTAGAGTAACAATTTTTTACAACTATTTTATGACAACTTTTACAACAATTGTATTTTTTCTCTTCTTATAGTAAAAAACAATAGCGAGAGAAAAATAAGAGAAAGTGTAAGTATGCAATGTAAGTGGAGAGAGAAAATTATCACAAAATGATTTTACAAATATCATTTTTCTTATTTTAAAGGTTTAAATGCTTTTTTGGTCCCTTAAGTATTTATTTGGTATCGCTTTGGTCCCATAAGTAATGAACTGTCCGTTTAGGTCCCTTAACTTTATTTAAAGTATCGGTTTGATCCTTTCTGTTAATTTAATTCAAAAAAACGTTAACTTTAGGGACCAAACTAATACTAATTAAATAAGATAAGGGACCAAAATTTAACATTTTTTTGAATTAAATTAACAGAAAGGACCAAACTGATACTTTCAATAAAGTTAAGGGACCTAAACGCACCTTTTATTACTTATGAGACCAAAACGATACTAAATAAATACTTAAGGGACCAAAAGAGCATTTAAGCATATTTTAAATTGAGCGTTGCTATATACATTGAAGGAATTGTTGACGAAGGCCTTGCGGACAAAATTTGGCCAATCAAAATCTGTTATTTACCGGAATAAACGGAGATATGGCGGATATGGGAGTCAACAATTGAGAAACAATCAAAACAAGCCAATTTCACTTCGGGAAAAATTCACAAGCATTAATTCGCTACATATAGCATTTTTTTTTTAATTAGTTCGGAAAATGTTAGTATGAGAGAAAAATAATGATGTGACAAATGACATAATTTGGTGATGTGATAAGAAGAGGGAGATAGAGAGAAAAATGAAGTGTTTGATGGATGTAAGAAAATAAATAATGTATATTAATCATTGTTGAATTAGTTTTGGTAGGACAATTTACCTACATGAATTTTGTTCAATCTCAAAAATATGATTTTTGGTATTGGTACACAACTAATGACAAAAACAATATCTTAGAAGCATCGATGGATAAAATATAAACAATATAAATGGATTTAGAAGGACAGTGTAAAAGTTTAATAGTGAAGGGTTGACAGTCTAAAACAACTTTACACATATAATCAGTTAAAGCATATACAGTTGTCGCATTTTTTATGGCAATTGTATATGTTTTGATTAGTTGTATGTACAAAATTTGTCTTAAAGAGTTAATTTGAACAAGTTTTTATTTTAGACTCTTCTTAAATTATCTTAAAGTAGGATAAATGCAATAATACATTTTGTTTGAGAGGATAAAGACAATAATACATGTATTTACTTCTTTTCTGATGATGTATAACTTTTTTTATTAGATGTCCTCGAAGGGGCACATGTATAGATTTGATCACAAAACTATATTAAAGTGTAATTCAATCTTCTCTAAAAAAAAGTACATCATAACTTTAGTAATATATGCCCAATACAAACAGTGATAAAGCTGGGAATAATTTTGAGGAGGGCCACTTCTTTTAATATGCGTAAACATATATTCTTTTATTAATTAATTCGAGCGGCTATTAATTTTTTTCTATGGAACATGTTTTAAGAATATTTTAACATAAATATTATATAATTTTTATTTTATTACACATATACTATTAATTGAAAAATAAATGTGTTTTATTTACATAAATAGTTGGTCAGCGATATAGCATTGTATATATAATGAACAAAAATAAATACAAATCATTAGGAAGTTGTTGTTCAAATGGCTAAGAATTCATTGATGTTTCATGTGTGCGCCAGTTCAAACCCCAGCGGTATATTTTTTGGATTATGTTAACGAACCCAAAAGTAAAAATATTTTCTAAATTTCTGTGCATTCAATATATTACATATTCAAAAATTAAATTCAATGCACACATTCCAACAAAAAGTTACTCTATTTGATTCATGCAACTAGGACACACATATGATTTGGAATTTTTTACACAACATATTATATATATATATAATTTCAAATTCTAATATGCTTATATACCTATTGATGTTTATTTTTTTTGGGTTTGGATGGGCCGTGGCCCACCCTAGCTTACAGTTGGCTCCGCCATTGAATACAGAGAATAAGAATATACATTTTTGTAGAATCGAAATATGAATGTATACTTTTTGTTCCATCCTTGAGGAGGAAATTTATGAAAAATGTTTTTTCTCAGAACAAACTTGAGATATTGTTGCAATCATTTGCTTCTCATAAATGCCGACGTTGCACATGTTAGCAAAGACTCTTGAGTATTTCATTCCATGTGTTGATAAGATACCACAATGACGTTCATAAGTTTTTACATGTGTAAAGTTTGTGCAAGATAATGACTTAAAAATAAGTATAAGAATCACCATGTATGAAATGATTATGTATGTTTGTCTGATCGAATATGTGTCATTATAATGGAGCTTGTCTCTTCTAAAAAAAAGATTATGTATGAAATGGATATTTTGGTCCACATGCTTTCTATGAGCAATTTCAATATTTAATTCATCTTGAGCTTTTAACTTATCTTTAGAACCATCTAAAGCCTTTTCCAACTAAAAGCATTCATAAAAAATAAAATAAAAAAAAAAAAAACTTCTTAATGGAGGAATATATTTTATGTTGAAATTGAAATGAAATAAATAATAAAAAGTTGAACATCAAATAATTTTCTTGTGTTCCAACCTATATAGGGACACATGCATAATAAGACATTCGAATGAGCATAACCTTAAGCATTAGATGAAGCAAATGAGCATCTTCTTGGTTAATAAATCATGCATGACCAATATACTATTTAAATTGTAGTTATCATTAACATCAACATATGTAATTAGAAAATCATTGCTAATATTTAAATATCCAAATTGCATCATGTGTGAATATGTTCTATTGCGAACCTGTGTTATATTGCAAGTATATAATATTAAATTGACGTTATGTTTAAACATATGTATGTATCAAGAAAAGAATAATGTTGAATAAATGACTTACGGTATAATATTGTTATTTCAAAGTTTCCGTTGTTCTATCATTTTTTCACTCCTTCATAAATAAAAACAAAATATTCAATATCTAATCATATGTGTTGTATAGAGATATTTAATGTGATCCATCAAATTTTAAGATAAGTTTTTTCACTCCATATCTAAAGGTTTCTATTGCTACACCATATTTGCAACTTCAATAAAGAATCCCTTCAAATATTTTTTTTTTTTTAAAAAGTAAATTATTATTAAAAACACAATTCCAAGCTCAAGACATGAAAAAGGTGCAAAGAAAATAGAAAAGGCAACACAACACCGCCGCTCCCAAGATAAAACCTCCAAAACCAATCAACAGAAAACCAACGCAACCGATCAAACACCAGAAATTTAATCCTCCACATAACTACAAAGAAACACATAACAACAAACGGAAAACCACACTAGAAACACTAGCAGGAGAAGCCAAAACGCACAACAACCTCTTACGAGACAATGTCCTTACACCACCTTGAAGAGAAGTTAGGCCAACTCCCAACATCCAAATCCACATCACGCACTATCCGCTCTCCATACTTCCCAAAAAATACCTCCTTTCAAAGCGGTCCATCATTTTGAATTAATCTCCATCTCTACTTAACCAATAGACGTATCATTTTGAATTAATCCCTTTATGTATCATCTCCATCTCCTATATCATTTTAAATTATTAGCTGTATTTATTTACGTACCATCTTCATCTTCTCTACCATTTCAAATTAATCCCTCCACATAACTATCACATAAATCATATAATAATTGAGAAGTACCAATTTATATGTTAAAAAGTAATAAATCAATGTCTCTTTTTGCTTGCTAAACAAAAATTAATTTGCTTGCTAAACAAAAATTAAGAAGATAATATTTAGCCATTGAATCATAAATGGCTTCCATCCAAGAAACACTATACAAATCTCCCAAACAAGTTGTATACTCATCATTTGAATTAGGACAATAAGATGCAAAACTATCCTCAGTTGCATTAGATGCCGTGGTTGCATAAATACTTATATCATTTGGAAGAAGCCCTTGGAAGTTTGAACATGCTTCCGGACATACGATCTATGTATACAACCTTCTTTTTTTTTGTTAAATTAAATAAATTAGTCAATGTATAAACAAACTTTTTTTTAGCAAAATACATAAACAAACTTAATGGCTAGCCTTTAAGTTACTCCAAATCCCTTGACTCCAAGAGTAACTCTTTCGAGAGTGTGATGACACTTCGTTTAAATAATAAATAATTGTTAGGATGAGCATTTTCCCTTTACTATTTCTTAAAAGATCCTAAGATACTCGTTAACATTCTTCTTAATCTATACAATTACATCTTTCTTAAAAGGATTTTCTCAAAAAAAAACAAAAAAAAAACTTTCTTGAAAGGATGACATAAAAATCAAGTTTATTAATCGTCTTGTGCTAAATTCTTTGAGTGCAAATTGATTTGTATCAATCGTGTTTTCTGGGTCCGACTTAGAAGAAGTAAAAAAGCCCTCATTCTAACAATTAATCATAGACATTAATTATCAATAAAATAAAGGGTTGTGAATTGGAGTTACTCTTTCGAGTCAATATACCACCTCTCTGTCAGCTTAGTTCAGTTGTTAGGACAATGCATAATATATATGTTGAAGGTGAAAAACACAAGAAGGGGGGGTTGAATTGTGTTTTCTTTTTCTCTTAAAAAATACTTCTTCTGATAAAACTTCAGAAGCAGTTTGATTGCTTCTGATGAAATGATCAGAGTCAGATTGCAGCGGAAAAGAACAGAGCAGAGAAAAGAAAGACAAAGACACAAGCAGTTATCCTGGTTCCTTCCACAACACGGAAGTAGTCCAGTCCCCCTTGCACTTCCAAGGAGATTTCACTATAATCACAAAGATTACAACTGCTCAATACTTCCTAAGTATGAGACTTCACAAAAATGCTCAAGCACACACGCAAGAGTCTTCCAATGCTCAAGCACTAAGCAAGAGACTTCTAATGCTCAAGCACGCAGGCAAGAGACTTCTAATCAAACAAAAATACAGAGAATTGAGTTTGAATTGAACACTTGATATACAATCAGTGGTGTTCACAATACAATACAGAAAAGACTCTAGACTTTGAATTTCTAAGATGTATCAAATCAGTGCAGAAATTCAGTGTGCTTTGTAGAATCAAATTGACAGAGTTTTGGTGCTTTTGAACTTATGTATCTCTATTTTTAATCTTCAAGTCTTCACTCCTTTATATAGAGGCGTGAAAGAGACGTTGAGATAATCAGCACGTCTAAAGAGTCGTTTGAAATCCTTTGATTATCCACCAGTGATCCTTTGCCTGATTTGGGTGTAGTCCTTTGAAGAATAAGCTTCAAATTCATTCCCATCTTGAGTGTACAAATTCTGCAGGCATGGCTGTTGTTTTGTCTTGTAGCGTAGACAGAAAACAGAGTAGTGGAGGTAGTGGTTGTACACTTGTACTTTGTCAACTCTATTAACGAGAGACAAGTGCTCAGTGCTATCCATATATCCGTTGATACCTCCCTTTCAATTCTTCGTTCTTCTTGGATAAGACTGAATTGAGAATCAGCTACTTTGAATCTTCAGTTTGATTAAAGGATCAAACGTAGCTTCTGGTGAAGATATTGCTTCTGATGAAAACTTTTGCTTCTGATGACCTTCTGCTTCTGATGACGTCATTACTTCAGAAGCACTTCAGCTTCAGGAGCAGTTTTCTTTAGATGCTCAGAATTTCTTTTTCTTTCCATTGTTCTTCCAAGACCTATTGAAATAACTTGAGTAGCCTTTGGTCCTGTACACTTGAACAATTATTAGTAATAACCAATTGACAATTTTTAATACCTTGTTATCATCAAAACTTAATAAGGTTCATTGTGAAACACATTTTGTTCCAACAATCTCCCCCTTTTTGATGATGACAAACAATAGTATTTAAAATGTTCAATTGTTGTTGATCTAATTAATAAGTTGACCACTGGGATAGAGGTTTGTAAGCTCCCCCTGAGTCTAATAGATCTTTAAGGTGAGGTTTGTAAGCTCCCCCTGAGTTCTATTCTTATTAATTAAATTTCAATAAAATACTCATAAAAATCAAATCAGAAGTATTAAAAAAAATTTAGAAGTGGTTATAGCGGGGCTCAGTGCCTTAAAAAATACTATACATTTACTCCCCCTTTTGTCATCAACAAAAAGAATAAAAACAAAAGAAAGAGTAGCAAAGCATATAAACATATAAACCTTAAAAACATAAGAAATATGAGAGCATAAGACATTAAAAACAATAAATATTATCAGAATTAAAAGTATAGAACATATGAGTTATAAACAATGATAATATTTATAAAGAAAGGTTAAGATACAAAGAGAAAGCTACTAAGAACAAAAGTAAAAACAAGCTAGAGTTGGGTGTGCAACTAAGGTTGGGCTTGCTTATACAACTGTTCTAAGAGATACTTGATCTGATCATCTTTCTTCTGAAGTAGCTCATCCTTTTCCCTTAATTTCCTTTTATGCCCAGCATGAATTCTTGCAGCCCTTGTGATGTACTCTTCTTCTGGATAGTAAGGAGAGATGTCCAGCAGAGGCACAAAATTCAGCTCTTTCTCCTTAGCTGCTTCATGCATATCATCCAATAGCTTCTTCAGCATAGCAGAGTGAGATGACACACATTTTGTTCTGAGCTGACTCATCAGATCAACAAAGCTCTTCTCCAGATCCATCCACTGATCATAATAGTGAATAGGAGGTACATGAACTGTTCTGCGAAGAATCAGTGCCTGAATCTCATCACTAAGTCTAATCAGCTGTTCCTCTATATACTCAGTCTCAAGGATACTGTCAGGGATGGTTGAAGGTTCAGATTGAGTTGTATTTGATGTGGAAGGTTGGTCAGAGGTTAAGTCTATTATTGGTGGCTCTGGTTGTTGTTCTGGTTCTGTTGTTTGTTGGTCAGGAGCAACTTGTTTAGAAGCAACTTGTTCAGAAGCATCTTGTTCAGGAACAGTTTGCTCAGGAACAGTTTGCTCAGGGATGGTTTCTGTTTGTTGGTTTTCTAACACAGTCTTTCCAGGGACTGTCTTAGAGGCCTTTGTGGGTGTTGGTTGCATTTCACAACCTAGATGTTTTTCTAAGTTGTGAAGGGTTGAGGATTCTTGTTGTTGGGGGGTTTCTGAAGTAGTTGCTTCTGAAACTACTTCAGAGGCTTTTTGTGGAGTTTGGTTATTTGGTGAGTTTGTTTGGGTAGGTTCTTGGTTAGGTTCAGGTTGTTGTATACTAACAGGTTCTGGAATATCTGGATATAGTGGATGAGTAGTAGGTAAATTGAATTTCTCACACAGTTTAATCCTATTTTTGGAAAATTCTATTTGAGTACTCTCATAGTCAAGTGTTCCAAATTCTGTTAGTTTGGTAGGTTTGGTTTTTAGAAGCTTGTCTATGTGTTGGCTAAGGGGTTGATCATCTGATTCTGTGGATGATGAAGAGGGTGAAGAGGGTAAAGTAGGAAACTGAGTATAAGTTGGAGCTTTAGATGGATTACCTGAAGAAAGAAGTTCTGACTGAGGTGCTTCTGGAGCATTTGTAGAAGGATCTGATGATGTGGCTCCTGAAGCTTGCTTATTCTTCAAGGCTTGAGAAAGCAGAGTTACTCCATGCTGAATAGTTTCTTGCTCTAACTCAGAAGCTAAAGCAGCAACGACAGGAGTAGGCACATACCCTGCAGCTTTGAGACGCTCATCCCTTTCTTTCTCATACACTTCCTTCATCCTTTTCCTTTCTGCTATCTTGGATGCAGAATACTCCCTAGCATACTGCTTTAATTCTTCAGACATTTCAAAACTGGGCATGACTATAGTCTCAGAAGTTATAGTCCTTTTTGCCTTCTTGGGGCTTGAGTCTTCATCCCAGTTTTCTTCCAATTCTTCCAACATTTTTGCCCTTCGTCCTTCAGCTGTCTTCAGATTTCTTGTTAAATTAGACCTCTTCCTTTTGATGGTCTGAAGAGCAGCTTCTCTTTTCTTTTTGGGACTTGGAGACTTTTCAGAAGCAGCTTGATCAGAAGCAGCGTGTTCAGAACCAGTTTGTTCAGAAGCAGGCTGTTCTGCTGTTTCTTGAGTACTCCTTGTCCTCTTACTGATAAGAGGGACATCATCCAAATCCTCCACTTCTTCCTGAATGGTGGACATTGCAGATTTTTCTTTCTTAGCTTTCTGATGCTTCTGAGCACCCTTCTCAGCAGCATCTTCAGCAAGGTATTCTTCCTTGGTGATCTGCTTCTTCTTAGATTTTCTGCCTTTGGCCACAGGCAGATCACCACCATACATCTCTTCAGGGATATCTTTCAAGCTGATCTTCTTGTTGTAGGTTTTGTAGAAGTCCAAGATGTAGGCCCTTTGCACATCCAGGGGATCCTTTTTGCAGATGGGGATGTGATGAGTGACTAGATCAGATATGACATCAGATTCATGCATATCTGTATCTAGTTTCTTGCAAGTTGAAATCAGCCTCATCTTGACCAGAGTTGCCCCATTGATTATTTTTCCTGTGACTGCTCCCAGCTTCTGATTATCATAAATGCCCACGTCTTTCAGGGCACTTAGGAGTCCTCCTTCTTGAAAGATTATGGAGAGCAGCCTTCCATAGGGAACGTACTTCCTGTTCTCCATCTGACTCTTCTTGAGTTCCTTGATCATGTATTTAAACATATACTTGGGAACGTTCATTGTTGTTTCCTGAGAGATGGTGTGATGCAGAAAGACTTTGTGACCAAGTGAAGGTTGATCATTTCCTCCACCTTTGGGAAAGATGTTCTCATTCTGGATCTTCAGCAGCATTTTCTTTTCCATGCTTAAGGTGTTGTAAGGCTTAGCATCCTTTGATCCGTAAATAGTGTTGTTTACTATTTTCTTCCAAGGGCTTGTTCTGGGGTTAGGAATCTCTTCTCCATCGTATGTCCCAGCAGCATCCCTTCTCATGGCTTGAGCAATCACTTGCTCATTGATTGTTATAGGAATGCCCATGACGTTTGATCTAATCTCAGTCCTAGTGAAGGCAAGTAGACCCATTTCTTCTCTGGTTTTTCCTTCCAAAGTAGGATCAACCAGAATCAACTGAGCTTCTTCTTGTTTAGCAGCAACTTTTTCAAACACTGAAGCTCTTACCCAGAATTGTCTGACCAGCACTTCGTAAGTAGGACCATTGAGAAGACTGAAGTAACTCATCAGCTTCTGCTTCTTGTAGAACTTTACCAAGTCGCACCCATGGTGAGTTAGAGAAGCGAAATCCACTGGATTTTCCGCTTGAATGATTAACTCCCATTCCTCAATAGACATAGTTCTTCCTTTGATCTCATATGCTGGAGTATCTATATCCATATTTGATGACGAACCACCAGCAGAACTTGAAGATGCCATTGATTTGAAGTAGTTTTAGGGTTCTAAGGTGTTTTGAGAGGTTGAGTGAATGCGCTTACTTTCGCAGAAGGTTGAGAAGAAAAATAGAAAGTGTTTGTTGTGAAGTGAGAAGTGTGTGAATTGACTTAGTGTTTTTATTAAAACGTTTGCAATTCAGAAGGGACAAACAAACACAGCATTAATGACAAATTGGGGGCGCGTGATAGTATGTTAAAAAGCAAGTAAAACATCATTGCCCTTTTTGTTATACTCCAATACAAATAGACCACGTCAGAGACTCTTCAGAAAACTACCTTTTGGGTAATGGGACAGCTGTTACATAAAGTAACTACCAACGTTCCCACTAACCATGCTATTCAGAAGCAAAAAATACCACTTCTGAAGTTTTAGTGCTGACGTCATCTTCAGAAGCACATTTTCCTCAGAACCTCAGAACTACCAATGTGCTTCTGAATAAACTTCAGAACCAAACTTCTTATTCAGAGGCAAGCAATTTTTCAATCAGACACAAAATGCATGTTCAAATTTTTCTTAATAAAATCAAATCTTTCAACAGATAAAGGTTTTGTAAATATATCAGCCCATTGATGTTCAGTATCAATGAATTGTATATCTAAAATCCCTTTTTGAACATAGTCTCTGATAAAATGGTGTTTGATTTCAATATGCTTGGCTCTTGAATGTAGAATTGGATTCTTTGACAAACAAATAGCAGCAGTATTATCACAATAAATGGGAATACTGTTAGCATTAATCTGATAGTCTTCCAACTGATGTTTCATCCAAAGTAGTTGTGTGCAACAACTTGCAGCTGAAATGTATTCTGCTTCTGCTGTAGACATAGCAATAGTTGCTTGTCTTTTGCTTGCCCAGGATATCAGATTCTCTCCCAGGAATTGACAATTTCCACTGGTTGATTTTCTTTCAATCCTATCACCAGCATAATCAGCATCACAGAATCCAATCAACTTATAATCTAGGGATTTCCTATACAGGAGTCCAAGATTAGTTGTTCCTTTCAGATACCTGAAGATTCTCTTAACTGCAGTTAAATGAGATTCTCTAGGATCTGATTGAAATCTTGCACACAAGCATACACTGAATAAAATATCAGGTCTAGATGCAGTGAGGTATAACAGAGAACCAATCATACCTCTGTATAGCTTCTGGTCTACTACTGTTCCAGTATCTTCTTTGCTTAAGGTGCAGGTTGGATGCATTGGAGTGTTCATCACTTTACAATCTTCTAGCTTGAACTTCTTCAGAAGCTCCTTTGTATATTTTGTTTGATGAACATATACTCCTTCTTTACTTTGGTTGATTTGAATTCCAAGAAAGAATTTCAATTCTCCCATCATACTCATTTCAAATTCATCCTGCATTAACTTAGAAAATTCTTTGCAAAGAGATGCATTAGTAGAACCAAATATTATATCATCAACATATATTTGCACAATCAAAATATCTTTCTTAAGAGTCCTTCTGAAGAGTGTTGTGTCAACTTGTCCTCTTTCAAAATCATTTTTAATTAAGAAATTACTTAGTCTATCATACCAAGCTCTGGGAGCTTGTTTCAAGCCATATAGTGATTTCTTAAGTTTATAAACATGGTCAGGATGCTTAAGATCCTCAAACCCAGGAGGTTGTTTAACGTACACTTCTTCTTCAATGACACCATTAAGAAAGGCACTTTTGACATCCATTTGATATAATATTATGCCATGATTAATTGCGTAGGATAGAAGTAACCTGATTGCTTCCAATCTTGCAACTGAAGCAAATGTTTCAGTGTAATCAATGCCTTCTTGTTGACTGTAGCCTTGAGCAACAAGTCTGGCTTTGTTTCTGGTTACTTCTCCTTGTTCATTCAGCTTGTTTCTGAATACCCATTTTGTTCCAATAATGTTCTTCTGAAAAGGTTTGGGTACCAGATCCCACACATCATTCCTTTGGAATTGATTTAGCTCTTCTTGCATAGCTAATATCCATCCATCATCTGAGAGAGCTTCTTCAACAGTTTTAGGCTCAATTATTGAAAGCAGTCCTATTAATGACTCTTCTTGTCTAAAATGTGATCTTGTTCTTCTAGGACTATCTTTGCTTCCAATGATTAGCTCCTCAGGATGTGAAGATTTGTGCTTGAATTTAGGTTGAATAACCTGCTGAGTGTTATCTTGAAAGTCCTCAGAAGCACTTTCATTTTGTACTATTGGGCTAGGTTCTGCTTCTGAATTAGACTCAGCTTCTGGAGTGATTTCAGCTTCTGGACTAGATTCAACTTCTGTATACTTTTCAGAATCAGAAGGTTGATCAGATTCTGATGCATCTTCAGAATCAGTTGTACCTGCATTACTTTCACTTTGCTCTGAAGTTTTACTTCCAGGCTCTCTATCATCAAATTTTACATGCATAGATTCTTCAACACAATGTGTTTCTGAATTATACACTCTGTATGCCTTTGACCTTTCAGAGTAACCTAAAAAGATTCCTCTTTGAGCCTTGGCATCAAATTTCTTCAGATAGTCTTTAGTGTTTAAGATGTAACAAGTACATCCAAACTGATGAAAGTAAGAGATATTGGGTCTTCTTCCTTTAAAGAGTTCATATGCTGTTTTCTCCAACATAGGTCTGATATAGATCCTATTTTGAATATAACATGAAGTATTGACTGCTTCTGCCCAAAAATGTTTAGCTAAGTTGTTTTCATGGATCATGGTTCTGGCCATTTCTTGTAAGGTTCTGTTCTTTCTCTCTACAACCCCATTTTCTTGTGGAGTTCTAGGAGAAGAAAACTCATGGAGAATCCCATGTTTTTCACAAAAAAGTTCAAATGGCTCATTTTCAAATTCTCCACCATGATCACTTCTGACTTTCAAAATTTTCAATTCTTTTTCAGATTGTATTTGAGTGCAGAAGCTGCTAAACACTTCACATGCATAGTCTTTACTTTTAATGAATTTTACCCAAGTCCATCTGCTGTAATCATCAACAATGACTAATCCATATTTACTTCCATATAAAGATGCAGTGTTAACTGGACCAAAAAGATCAATATGGAGTAATTCTAAGGGTCTGGAGGTTGATACAATGTCTTTAGATTTGAAAGAACTTTTCACAATTTTCCCTTTCTGACATGCACCACAAAGTGCATCTGAATGATAATCAATGTTAGGCAATCCTTTGACCAGTTGTAACTTGCTAATTTTAGAAATTAATCTCCAATTAGCATGTCCCAACCTTTTATGCCATACCCATTTTTTATCATTCATTGACAGAAGGCAAACTACCTTCTGATCAGCCAGATCAGAGAAATTTATTTTTTAGACATTCTCAACTCTCTTTCCCTTGAATGTAATGGATTTGTCATCCTTGTTGACTAGTGTGCAGTTGGTCTTACTGAACGTTACATCATACCCATTGTCACAAAATTGACTAATGCTCAATAGGTTATGCTTCAGACCATCTACTAGCCACACATTATTAATTGAGATGGAGGAATTACCAATAGTACCTGTACCAATGATCTTTCCAGTTTGGTTGCCACCAAACTTCACTTCTCCTCCATCTTTCATTGTAAGGGTAAGGAACAAAGCTTTCTCTCCAGTCATGTGCCTTGAACATCCGCTGTCTAGGTACCATGACCTTTGTTTCTCTCTTGCCCTTAGGCACACCTGCATTTTTGGCCAATTCAGATTTAGGTACCCATATCTTCATGGGTCCTTTTGGGTTAGTTTTGGAGGTTTTACTTTTCCTCCCTTGTACCTTAGGGTGAATGCTGAGTGGCTTCTGATCATTCAATACTTTAGGTTTGACACCTTTTGGTATTGTTTTCTCAGAAGCAGTAGCTGCTTTGTTCTTCTGATCCTTTTGTTTTGGGATTTTAGATTCTGGTTTAATCAGATTCTGATGAACAGGTTCTGATCTTTTCAGAATTTTAATCTTTTGACTCTTAGGATCAGATTTTGTCATCACCTTGAACTTAAGGTTTTCTGGCTTTGATGTGATCTTAGCCTGTGAACCAGAAGCTTCAGGTTTTGACTGAACAGCAGTTACATCATTTGTACCTTCAGGCACAAAGGTGGATTTCAATCCATCCTTGATACAATCACAGTAGCTCTTGAGACTGTATTCTTTGGATTTCTCCTCAGAATATCCAATCCCTTTGCCTTTGTTCTTGTATGTGCTGTAGATCATAGAAGCAACTTTGCTTCTGTCTATTCCAGCCATAATAAAATCATCCAAGGCAATCTCATGTTTATTGCCTGAACCTTTATCACATTTTTCTTGTAGCTTCTGACAAAGACTCTTGAGTCTATCTTCATATGTTGTTGATATGAGGTTAAACCCTTTGAGTTCTTCTTCAGAAGCTTTCAGTTCCAATAGAGTTGACTTTTGTTGTTTCATCAAATCAACATATTTTTCTTTTAAATCTGTCAACTCATTGGTTCTGTGTTCAAACAGTGATAAAAGTTCTTTTAGAGAATCAACAAGTTCTTGTCTAGGGATTTTGGAATATACCTCATTTTCATCTTCTGAATCTGATTCAGCTTCTGATACTGCTTCTGATGATACTGTTGCCACTAACCCCATGGCTGCCTTAGCATCATCATCAGCTTCTTCTTTATCAGAGCCAGATTCACTATCCAAATCTTCCCAGGTCGCCATCAAGCTCTTTTTGATTTGCTTTCTGAATTTACTGGAGTTGAAGCTTGATTTCTTGGATTTGCCTTTAAACTTCTCCTTCTGAAGATCAGGGCAATCAGCAATGAAATGACCAGGCTTCTTACAATTGAAGCATCCCTTCTGATCTTCTTTCTTGGAGTTCTTGTAGCTACCTCTCTTGCTCAAAAATTTCTTCTGCTTCCTTGCCAGATACTCAAGCTTGTTGGACAGCATAGCCATCTTTACAGATTGATCTTCATCAGAATCTCCATCAGGTGATTCTTCTTCAGATTCACTGGCTTTGTAGGCTTTGGAAGATTTTGAGGTCTTTCCTTTAGATGGTAAAGCGATGGATTTACTCTTCTTAGAGGTTTCATGCTCATTTAAACTCATTTCATGCACTTTGAGTGAGCTAACAAGATCTTCAACACTTAAAGTATTTAGATCCTTAGCTTCCTCAATAGCAGTTACTTTGGGTCTCCATCTTGAAGGTAAGCTTCTCAAAATCTTACTAACATGATCAGAAGCAACATAGCTTTTCTTCAGTATTTGCAATCCAGAAACTAAAGTTTGAAATCTTGAGTACATTTCTTCTATACTCTCATCATCCTTCATTCTGAAAAGTTCATACTGATGAACTAGCATCAAAGCTTTAGCCTCTTTTACTTTCTTGCTGCCTTCAAAGTTTGCACATAGAGAAGCAAACATAGCCTTCGCAGTAGATTTGTCACTCATCTTCATGTATTCGGTGCGAGGTATAGAAGCCACAATGATTCCTCTTATCTTGTGGTGTTTCTTATAAAGCTTCTTCTGAGCAGGAGTATGTATTCTTCTGTCTATAGCAGCTCCTTCTTCATCCAAATCCAGATCATCAACTCCATCTTCCAGTATGTCCCATAACTCTTCATCCAATCCCATGATAAAGCTGTACATATTAGTTTTCCACCATGAAAACTCTTCTGGATCTCCATTAAACTTTGGAGCTTTTCCAGAGTCTGTTTTCTTGTCAGCAGTATCATAGTCATGCTTGACACTTGTGTATTTTGTAGTAACTGATTCCTCATCTCCAGACATGTTTTTCTAATAGATCTTGAACTGTAACACGGTTAAGTGCTGTGATAACAGAGCAAGCTCTGATACCAATTGAAGGTGAAAAACACAAGAAGGGGGGGTTGAATTGTGTTTTCTTTTTCTCTTAAAAAATACTTCTTCTGATAAAACTTCAGAAGCAGTTTGATTGCTTCTGATGAAATGATCAGAGTCAGATTGCAGCGAAAAAGAACAGAGCAGAGAAAAGAAAGACAAAGACACAAGCAGTTATCCTGGTTCCTTCCACAACACGGAAGTAGTCCAGTCCCCCTTGCACTTCCAAGGAGATTTCACTATAATCACAAAGATTACAACTGCTCAATACTTTCTAAGTATGAGTGTAACACCCTCTTTGAATTATTTGATTTATTTAATTATTTAATTGAGTCTAAAATTTATTAAGAAGAGTTTAAAATATATTTATTTGATTATGTGATTTATTAAGTGGCTTATGTTGTTATTTAATAGATTAAGATTTGAAAATAGAAATAAGATTGAGTTGAGAGTTTGTTATGAGATTTTAGAGAGTTTTGGGGGAGAAAGAGAAATAAGATAAAATAGAAAAAAGGGTTATAAATAGGAGAAACCTAATTTAGAAAAAACATAACGTAGGATCAATTTTGGAGAAAATGGAGAAAAAGCCGAGAGGAGGGAGAAGACCTAGGAGTGCTGCGATTTTCATCTATAAGGTAAGGGTGGGACTAACATTCAATAATCTTAAGTCATTGATTCTGAAAATTGGATTTAACATGTTGTAGGTTTTAGTTTTTGAGAATTTGGGAATTAGGGTTAAAAGTGATTATTTGATGATTTTCTAAAATAATGTTTTGGGTCAAGTTTTATATGGTTTTGAGTCTCTTTTGATGTATATAAATGTTTAGACAAACTTTTGGGATCAAATTTGGGCATAGGGAAGTTAAAATTGGGATTTTGGGGTGAAAAGTGTGTTTTTTCCCGAGTTGCTCTCCGACAGCATGTCCTGTTTCATGTTCTTGCGTCTTTTTCACACGTTTCTGTTTTGAATTAACTTTGGTGTAAACATGAAAGTTGTAGATAATTGTGTTAGCTTTCCAATGGCGTCGGTTGGACTTGAAAATGAATTTTGGTTTATGAGTTAAGGTCAAATTACTGCACGTAGGTCACATTGAATTTTTATGAATTTCAGCACAACTTTGTCCGAATTTGAAATGAAAACCGGTATTGATTGGTACAGAATTGGTCTTAGGTGTAAACACGAAAGTTGTAGGTATAAATGTTAGCTTTCTAATGCCGTTGGTTTGACTTCAAAAGGATTTATAGAATTTGAGTTATGGTCAAATTACTGAACGTAGGTCACAGTGAATAATTGATTATGATTGATGAATTAGTATATGTATGTATATGTTTGTGAATACGATATTGTCCATGATTGATGAAGTGTTATATGTATATATGATGTTTTAAGATGTTGATTATTATTTGATGTTGTTATATTGTGATATAATTGTATATGCATTACTTGAATTATATGTGAATAATTGAGACGTTGTTGACTTGCATTTGATATTATTATGTCATGCTGTTTTTGTATACTGTTGTGTTGCTGTTGTTATTTAACTAAGCTGCATGAGTCGGTCTAAGTTGATTAAGATGATGAAGTTCCAAATTATTGGATTATATAAGAGGTTGTCGATTTAAGATATTACGAGGTCGAGTCCATGCATTAGCATTTCATTGTTGGGGGCTTGATGCCCTGGAGCCTTTGCTCAATTAAGTTGAGGGCTTGATGCCCTGGGATCCTTTTTACGCTCAAATAAAGTTGAGGGCTTGATGCCCTGAAGCCTATTTACGCTCAAAGATTGGTACCACATGCATGATTAGAAGATTAAGTTGCATAGTCAAGAGGTTAAGTTGTCAAGTTGTCAAGTTATCAAGTTGTTAAGTTGTTAAATCATGAAATTGTTTAAAGCTGTGATTCTTTATATGAACTATTAAAGAAGTGAATTATGATATATTATTATCTATGATGAATATTATGATGATTACATGATGTTGTCTATGAGTTGTTAAATATGATTGATGATGCTTATGTTGTTAAATGTAATTGATGAATTATATGCTTAATATTATTGTTTGTGAAATCTCACCCCTTCTGTTTGCCCACCATGGGTAACTAATAGGTAACCAAGAATAGTTGATGTCGTGTGAGCTTTCCTTCTCGTGTGTCTTAGGTGCTCTGATACGTAACGGGATGGGAACTTTGTTATTGCTTTTCTATTCCTTACGTATTGTTTTTGAAGATTTATGACTATGTTTTTAGATTGGATTTTTATGAGACATTTATGAAGAGGCCTTCGTGCCAAAGACTGTTTTAGTTATTAAAATAAATTCCGCTGCGAAGTATTAAAGATCTTGTATTTGAATTTTAAAGGATAAATAGTTATTTATTCAGTTTATGATTTTAAGAAAAGAATGTGACATTCCGTTTATGTTGAAAAACTCTGATTATTTATGCGAAATTTTTATGTTGGGAAAACGGGGTGTTACAATGAGACTTCACAAAAATGCTCAAGCACACACGCAAGAGTCTTCCAATGCTCAAGCACTAAGCAAGAGACTTCTAATGCTCAAGCACGCAGGCAAAAGACTTCTAATCAAACAAAAATACAGAGAATTGAGTTTGAATTGAACACTTGATATACAATCAGTGGTGTTCACAATACAATACAAAAAAGACTCTAGACTTTGAATTTCTAAGATGTATCAAATCAGTGCAGAAATTCAGTGTGCTTTGTAGAATCAAATTGACAGAGTTTTGGTGCTTTTGAACTTATGTATCTCTATTTTTAATCTTCAAGTCTTCACTCCTTTATATAGAGGCGTGAAAGAGACGTTGAGATAATCAGCACGTCTAAAGAGTCGTTTGAAATCCTTTGATTATCCACCAGTGATCCTTTGCCTGATTTGGGTGTAGTCCTTTGAAGAATAAGCTTCAAATTCATTCCCATCTTGAGTGTACAAATTCTGCAGGCATGGCTGTTGTTTTGTCTTGTAGCGTAGACAGAAAACAGAGTAGTGGAGGTAGTGGTTGTACACTTGTACTTTGTCAACTCTATTAACGAGAGACAAGTGCTCAGTGCTATCCATATATCCGTTGATACCTCCCTTTCAATTCTTTGTTCTTCTTGGATAAGACTGAATTGAGAATCAGCTACTTTGAATCTTCAGTTTGATTAAAGGATCAAACGTAGCTTCTGGTGAAGATATTGCTTCTGATGAAAACTTTTGCTTCTGATGACCTTCTGCTTCTGATGACGTCATTACTTCAGAAGCACTTCAGCTTCAGGAGCAGTTTTCTTCAGATGCTCAGAATTTCTTTTTCTTTCCATTGTTCTTCCAAGACCTATTGAAATAACTTGAGTAGCCTTTGGTCCTGTACACTTGAACAATTATTAGTAATAACCAATTGACAATTTTTAATACCTTGTTATCATCAAAACTTAATAAGGTTCATTGTGAAACACATTTTGTTCCAACATATGTAAGGTTGAGTGTTCAAACCGCATCCACCACCAAAAAAATATATCACCTCTCTCTGTGTGTGTCTATATATATATATATATGAGGTTTGCTAGGATTCACCCACTAGTTTTTATTAAGGTGTGTTTTAGCAAATATATAACTAAAAAGTTGTTAAATACACCTTAAGATGAATGTTGTTAAAACACACATTCTAAAAAATAAGTGGGTGTATGTTAGCAACTCCTATAGGCATTTGTTAGGATACACCCACTTATTTTTTAGAAGGTGTATTTTAGCAAGTTTTAACTAAAAAGTAGTTAATTACACCTTAAGATGTAGCTTGCTAAAACACTCCTACATAAAAAATAGTGGGTGTGTTCTAGCAAATCCTTATATATATCAACTATCAATAATATTACATCAATTAAAGTACTTTGAAATATATTTTTTTCAAAAAGAAATTCTAAATGCATTATTTATTATTAAATATTAATTAATTAAGCAAGTAAGTAAGCAAAAATCTTTTATCGCTTGAATGATTTTTTTTCTTAATTTACATTTATTTGAGATATTTCTGTTAGTTGGACCTTAATGTAAAATTAATCAGAAAATTTATATACTTTTCTCAACAAATTTATATATTTTCTAAACAATAAAGTACATAATATTTTACATAAAGGAGTAGGTTTGTAATTAACCTTTTTTATATACAGATTATTCAAGAAAACTCACCATATTTTTGTATGAGTAGCATCATGTTTTTTCTTCATTGCATTTACGACATCTTTGCCCCATAAAATGCTACCATCTGGCATGCCTGATGAAATAATACTATTTTCCCGTATAAATATATCATCCATTACAAAGTGGAAAGAAAAAAAAAGCTAGCACAATTAGTTTTTAGTTAATTATTATTTATGCTTGGTGGTGAATAAATTTGGTTGACATTTTTTTTTTTTTTTTTTATCTTTAGAAACCGTTTTAGAAAAACTGAATATTTTGATAGACCTTCCTTACTATAAGATTAAAACTATTTGGCCTTTTGAACTTGTAATCTAAGGTCATTCTTTATAGTGATATTTCACTTGAGTTGATTTGGTGTTGAGGAAAATGAGTGATCATTCTTTATAGTGCTTGTTAATTAATCATTTGTTTTAGCTCCTCAGTAGATTTTTGTAGCTTAACTAGTCTGCAAGATGACACACTTTAAACCTATATGCTAACAAGTATCTTGCTGCAATGTGCTTCAGTTTGTTGAAGGCTGGATTCAAATAACTTGTCATTTGGTGTTGATTTCAAACATAATTCCAATCAAATATTTCAACATTTTCAAGTAATTCTTTGTAGATTCAACGTCGAGGTGATTTGAAACCCACATATATTCACATCATCATTTTAACATCCCACATATGTAAAATTTATAAATAAATTTAATGAATCTTAGAAATTTGTAGACTAAATTGTGGGGATTGCGATTGTTGGGATGTGTGTCATGGTTGTGAATTGGTGTATTTTTTTAATAGCATCAAATATTATAATTTATTACTTATTTCATTTCTAATGTTTTAAAAATTAACAAATAATAAAAGAGTAAGAGATCAACAAGTCTAGCCCGTGAAACTATGAAACTCTTATTTGAAAATGAAAACACAAATGAATGAGTAACCAATGAATGAAGGAAAAGTAACCAATGAATGAGTTTCAAAAAGAACCTTACCAGACTGAAAGAATGAGACATGTAACCAAATTGATGTCCTGACTAACTTAACCATACATTCCATTTTTATGTATCCCTTTTGGACTTTGGTTTGCTGCTTGGTTATTTACATTTTCAATCATCAAGCCTTAGGTTAAAAGTATTATTATAGTTATTTTTTTTAAGGGAACTATTATTATTTTTATTATTTTACGTGAATATCCTTTACTATAAATGAACCTCCAACAAATTAAGAAAGAAACATTTCATTCATTCGTTCGACCTTTTGGTGGTGATGATTTGGTACGGTGGTGGTGTAGGTGTTGGCGGGAATAGAGTTAGGGGTAGAATATTCTGCCTCCAACTAACCACCACTGAAATCTTCACTGTCATCGTAACCAAAGCCGTCGCCACCACCATCATCGACTTTTTGTATATGATATTTGGTTTGGGTTTATTGATAATGTATCAGTAGAATGATTTAAGAAATATCTAGTTTGTGTTAGCATTCAAATTACATATTTCATAATTCTTATACCAATTTAATTAGTTCTTCATTTGTGTGATGCTATTAACATCTGCCACTTTTTCTTTTATTCAATTCAAACTTTTTAGGCTCTGGGGTTGTGAGGTTAGCATGCTTCATGGTGACACAAGATGAAAGTGGAACTGAAGCTTCACGGTGAAAAGAATTGATTAATGTAAGTGTCATTTTTTTTTCTCCATATATCCCTCTTCAGTTCTTACATTAATCTTTAATATTGTAGGGTATTGTTCAATTTTAATAAAATTTGGTTCATATTTTATTTATCTTTCGTAACCCTTTAAAAAAACTAAATATTTTGGTAGACCCTCTTGTGCTCTAAGATTAAAACTATTTGACCCTCAGAAATTGTAATCAAAGGTCATTTATTATACTGAGGTAAAGATCATAGAGGAAAATGAGTGATGATTATAAGTACCATAGAGGATTATTACTTTTCATTATTTTGTTCTTTGGAGTGCTTGTGAATTTGTAAACCTCACCACATATAAACTTTAGTGACAATTATATTGAAAAAAAATTCAGCATTATGGTTGCATGTTATGTGTAAACGTGGCTGGTCCAAATACATAACATATTGAATTTAATTTGTTGATATTGAACTAACAGATACAAAAAGAAGGGATGAAAACAAGAGCAATGTTGGTGCTGCATAGGCAACACCTATTATAAGTTATAACATAACAAATGCACAAAATCCAGAAACCCAAGAAATTACAACTCTTTTCAATTCAATATATCAAACATGAGCAGTTGTGGGAAATAGAACACTTTTGCAAATTTCACTGTCATAATCCCAATGTTGCGTCCATCATCCTCTTTCTTTCTCTAGGTCCTATATAAAGAGACAAAAAATTGTGTCAGGAACTAAATGAGAAGATTCAAATCCTAATAAATAATGTCATGGAAAATTTATAAAAGTAAATTGATAAATTGATTTTCTATCTCTAAAACTAAGGTTTACACATTAAGTAATAAGTACTTGATTAGTGCACAATGAAGAAAACTCCCAAATAGATACCAAAGTTAATAAAGGATGAGTTATCATAACCTAATTTAAGTAAGCAAGAAATAAATACAGGACAGATTAACTCATAGATAAGTTACTCATAAATGCATTTTTGTCACAATTTCCTTTACAATAAAGCAAACAAGAAACTAGATAATCGAACTCATCAAGAATGTTAGATCTAGTTTAGAAAGTTCATAATGATGATGATGATGACGGCGACGGCGAAGACGATGATGATAACAACAACAACAACGGCATATATGAACATACATTTTTATCAAATAAGTTCCCCCCTCAAAACAAAATGCATCGGATGCACAATGTAAATCAAAGATGGGAGCACACTTACTCATAGAGCTTCTGAAAATTTAGAGACAATATAATTACCTCTACCTTCTTTTAACGCCTTTGAAACAACTACCCCTAACCCTGTCCTTCCCTCAAAATCAGAGCCTCTAATGAAAAAACCAATTTGATAGTAAACCTCTTCTAAATTCTAATGAGTGAACTATGTCGAAGACCTAGGCTACAGTCTTTCAATTAAATCTCATGCTGCAGACTGCAGTTGTCAATCCCTTACTTATAGGTAGTGTGTCATAGGCTAATTGTATACAAGAAGATATTACTTAGAAATACTCATAATCAAAATATAAGATCATTTTAATATTTCTATATATTCTATAAGTACTAGTTGCAAAGTTTATCCAATCTAACAACACAATAATACACTATCTAATAACTGCCAACATTAGAAACCTTTCAATGCAAGAGAACATACTCTGTTATGAATTCAACTCAGTGATCCAATCTGGAGGTGGCCAGAACAACTTGAAATAATCCGGATAATCAGACAAGGGTGAAACCCGACCTTGATCCAAGTGAAAAACACTCATATTACGGTCCATGCAACTAAGACCGCGGGAGGCAAAATAATCTGTAGTAAAGATCACACCATTCCCATTTGTTAAACCCAAATCCGAAGCAGAAGCAGAAGCAGAAAAGGAATACAGATCGCCTAAGAACAAAATTGTATCTCCTAAATTCCTCAACTTGACCCACTTTTTCTCCTTCTCATCAAGCCTAAACACATCAATCCATACAGTCACCGTTTGTATAGCAAATCACTAGCAACAACTGGAACTCACTACTCGCCACCAAGAATTTTCTTCTCCCACCATACCACGGGTCAGCCTGAGCCATCAAATGAATGCTCATGTCTGGTCCAATCATCACAGTCTGATTGGTACTGTCTACCACACAAGGCCTTCCTTTAAAAGCACAGTTCATGACTTTACAAGGGGTTGACATGTTGGGGATCGTCGTCAAATGGTCGTCCCCGCAACGGAACATAACAGGCTTTTGATTTTTCTCAGTTGTGACGATTACAAAAGGTTGTTCCTCCTGACACGAGGCAACACCAAACTTACAGTCAGTACGGGTATTCTGACTATTTTGAGGCAAGGTGCTCCGATGGAAGTAGAACATGTGTCCAATATGAAGTACGGAGAGTTTGTTGAAGTCAAGCACATTACCATCGAAATGTGATGATAAAGGTTCGTTACGTAATGAGAAAGGGTGCCAGAGTTGGGTTTTGCCTTGAAAATCAGGTCCAATCATGATTAACCAAGGGCGATGTTGGTGTTGGGTTGTGGGTGGTTTGATGATAAATAAGTTGTGTTTTATGAGGTAGGTGACGTAATCAATGTTGGGATCAATGTCGTGATTGAAGAGTTGTTTTGAGAATAAACGTGGAAACTTTAAGCGTAAATGGTTTTGATGGTAGTTAGGCGGGATAGATGAAGAGCGCCATGTGGAACAAACAGAACGAAAGCGAATGAGGTAGAGCTCAATGTTGCTGAGTTTTTGTGAAATTAGTTGCAGAAGCTCTGAAGGAAGTTGAGACCAATCTACCTCCATGGATGGAATTTTGCACCTGTTCATATGAAAGTACGTTCATGGTAGGCATATGGAAAATAAATATTTGTTTTAGTTGAGTTTGAATGAATTATTGTTGTTTCATCACCCAAGCAAGGACGAAGGGTGATAGAAACAACAATAATTTAATATCTCAGATATATCATTTAATGAATGAATTTATTTATAATAGTGATCAGAGGAAGTACAAGTGTAATCTCCCAAGATTCCCAAAAGGCATAAAATCCGGAACTAAATTAAACATTTTCAAAGTAAATGGTTGTTATTAATTAGGGTTTCAATTTGGGAAATCAAATAATACGGTGCAATGGAGGGTTTCCTCACAACACTATCTAGCTAGCTAGGGTTTGTTTCAAATTGAAATGAAATGATAGAGAGATGAAAACATACATTTCACACCAAATAAAAGGGGAGTGGAGGGTTCTCAGTCTCGACTGTGCTCATCAGGGTCGTTTTACTCCACTCCATGTCAAGTTTTTTCTTTTTTGAAGTGTTTTCTTAGCATGTGTTATGATTTGCGAAGGCAATGAATGGAATGGGCTGCATTTTATATTTCATTTTTACCCTTGTTAAAAATGTTAATTTTATCTTGATTTTAATCGATTTTATTTACACTCATTAAGGATTTTGGATGATGAGTTTTTATAAAAATTTATGTATGTATTCATGGCATTGAAAATTATAACGGTTGTTTTTTTGAAGAAATAATTTTTAAACTTCAATGAAAGGGTGTGTCTCGGAGAGAGGGATTCAACTTCTGTAACATAGTGGCAGGCTATGTTACATGATATAACCACTTATACTGTGTCATGTGGCTTTTCTTTTTATTTTATTTGATTTTTTTTAAAGAAAGTGCCACGTGGTACAGTATGAGCGCCACTATGTTACAAAAGTGGAATCCCTCATAGAGTGGAGACATTCGTT
This sequence comes from Medicago truncatula, assembly GCF_003473485.1. Classification (NCBI taxonomy): domain Eukaryota; kingdom Viridiplantae; phylum Streptophyta; class Magnoliopsida; order Fabales; family Fabaceae; genus Medicago; species Medicago truncatula. The sequence continues at coordinate 576,001 of NC_053048.1, read as the reverse complement.
AACAAGATTCATCTTATATTAATCTTGGGGTGTGTGTTGAATTATGATTTTAAAGAATAATTTTTGTTTAAAAAAGTCTTGAGGATTTTAAAAGACTTTGCAGGATTTTTAAAGACAATAAAAAGTATAATTTTGATTTTAGTGATTTACATCATAAAAGTTTAAAAGGATTTGAAATGATTTTATGGATTTATAAGAGTTAAAAAAAATTATGATTTTAAGAACTCATTGAAAATAAATAATTATAACACACTATTTCACAATATTCTCATTCTCTTTCATTTATTTAATTTTTTACGAGATAGATAGAGAAAGGGAGGAGAGGAGAAGAGAGAGAATGGGGAGAGAGAGGAGAGATATAGTAAAATCTTTAAAAAAATTTAAGAAATATCATGTTTTTATGAAAAAAAAATTCATGTTAAAATTTCATTATCCATCAAAATCCAATTAATTAAACAATCATTCGAAATTTGAATGATTTTAAATACCACAAAGACTTTTTTTTTAAACAAGGCAGAATGAAACTTATATTACCAAAACAAAGGGTTTACAACAAAACACAAAGGAAGGAAAAAGCATGAAATAGTACCAATTACAAATGCTTAAACAAAACAAAGGGTTAAGCCACCAACAATGATAATTAAAAGGAGAGAGAATCTTAAAGTTGTCGGCCATTTATGAAAAAAGAAGCTACCTTATTATTAAAAATCATGTTACGTTCTTTCCATATCACCCAAATGCACGCAAGCCAGATTCAAATAAGAGTAGACCACAAACATTTGGAGCCACCTTCTAACTCGCCAAACTGCAAAAAGCGACCAGTCAATTAAAACAGTCCAATTGCCGAAATACGTAGCCAACGACGCAAATGATGCCAAATGGAACCAAAAGGTGGACACGATAAAAAGAGATGGTGTGATGATTCCTCCATCCCACACCCGCCAACACAACAAATTATCATGAGGGACAATGTCGCGTTTATGAAGATTATTCTTTGTAGGAAGCCGATTACGAAGAAGGCGCCACACGAAGATAGAAACCTACTTATGCCAAATTGAATTCAATGAAGTTGAAAAAATAGGATGCTCTACAGTAGTTTACAACCTGTATACACCACCGACTGAAAAACGTTTATTCTCTAAATTCCATTGTCATTTGTCGCCCATGTCATCGTGCAAAACAACATTAGATAACAACCACTACACTCCACCACCAACTCTTCCTCCCATGCAAACAACCTATGCCGCCACTTCTACGCCTCACCTCCATCACCCCATCTTAAAACACACATATCAACCACGAAAAACGAACGATTTTGGTTAACGAGAAAACCGAACGCTACAAGGGACTCTGTTTAACCAAGGGTCAATCCAAAAACAGGTATCCGAACCATTCCCTACTGATCTCCTCAAATTATCATCAAACCAACTACCCATCGCAGACCAACGCTAGTACGAATGCCCACCATATCCTTCTATCAAACTGGCCCTTCCCTCCCACCCTCAGATAATTGCCCCTCTCCTTACCGTATCTTGCCCCAAAACTTTATATCACATGCTCCCCTTCTTCACATACATCCGCCAACACCATTTATCTAGCAAAGCAATATTAAACCCACGAATTCTCCTGACCCCCAAACCTCAATCCTCTTTAACCATACAAACAGTATCCCAATTAATCCAAGAATTTTTTACCATCGATCTTAGGTGTCAAATTCTTAAGCTATCCTTGTCAAATCATTTTCACAAATTATTGTGAGTTTTTAAATCACTTTTAGGACAAACATCCATTTTTTGTCCTTAGATGTGTGTACCCGCTGGCTGTAAGATTAGTTCCTCCAACCTCAAGCCTGATTCATGTCTTTGGTGCTTCTTTGAGAGGGAAATAGAATCAACACCTCTCTTTCACTCATGGCAGACTGACTGGTCTCAGCTCCCTAAGGATGGCGCTCTTCCATTCCCAAAAAGAATCTGAATAATCTACCTTCCAACAACAACAACAAAAACACTTTCCCTCTCTCCAAATGAACCATTTTCTTACTCAGATTCACATGGCCGAACAAGTCTCTTCAACCCTCTCCCACGTCACAAACTATTTCCTATTCATTCATTTCAACCAACTCTCGGCCACGACTTTGTCATCATCGGTAACTTCCCTTCCCAACGTCCCGTTTTTTACACCCACAACAATCCACTCCACATGGAAAAGCTAGATTTTTTTGGTAATTTTAAATATTAATTAGAATTTTATCTTTATGTACTCTTTCTATTGTTGTTTCCAATTGTTCATTACTGTCTAGTCATACAAGTATAACTAAAAGAACAAGGTTTTTTATTTATTTATTTTGTTTTTGCCATCACGCCTCAAGTCCAATTGATAAATTTTGTACCAAAATTAAATGTGCTGTTTCGGTACACATCCACGATGTGTCTCTATGTATATTGGGTTGACTTCCCTAAGGAAGTTGGCTTTCAATTCTTAGTTGAAGCAGTACGTACATTAACATAATTTCTTTATGTTATGTAATCATAACACCTGAGTTCTTAATTTTGGAGTTTATAAACTGATTTTATAAAACGGTTCTTTCAAAACAGGTTTTTAAAGCTTGAAATTGGATTTTCAACCCTATCATTTCCCACAATGAACTCTTCTTCCTTGTGAAGTTACTTGATTGAATCAATCATTTCCTCTTTGCATGCTTTGTGTGAATCTTGTTTATGTTTTTGCAATTGCATCATTTCGATTCCATTTCCATCCAATCGTTCTTATACTTATATTTTATTATAAAAGATCTATGCTCGAATTTCATTTTATTTGAGGATTGTTAATTTATATTATAGATTTATAGGCAGTGGATCCGTGCTACCCGTAGTTATGTAATTCGCTCATTATTCTTCCTTTTCTACAATGGAAAATGCTTAAGCCAGCGAGAAATACTATAGCGAATAGAGATTATACATGGGACGAAAACAAATGGATAGGTGCATGCATGTACCAACTAAGCACCCTGAACCAAAGACTAGTTAATGCCAAATTCTACTAAGCAGCTAAACTAAAACAAAAGATTCACTCAAGCTGTTCAAAACATTGATAATCAAGATATCATTGGCCACTCACTCAATCTATGGCCCTGAGAACAGCCAATTTATCAATTTAACAATGTCATTGGCCCCATATTGGAATTCAGTTTGGTTTTTCTAAAATATTTTTCAATTTTTTGCAGTTCAATTTATACTATGAACTGAACCATAAACAATTGATGACATTCAAATACAGATTTAAGTCTGTCTACATAGTTGCAGATCATAGGGGTGGATATGGATGGCATCACATTTCTTGCGCCTAACAATAAAAAATATGCATGCATAAAATAACTACTTTTACTCCACTTCTTTCTCTTGCTCTCTGACTTCTTCCCTCTTCTTTTCATCACATAATGGGAAAACCAGTCTGAACTCTTTCTTCCGTTGTCATAAGAGATACCTGCATCTCTGCTTTGTCCAATAGATGTCTTTCGAATGCACGATCCATTTCCTTGCCTCCTCGGTTCGATCCATGTCTCTGCAGGTTTAGAGATTGATATTAAAGAATTCAAATATGCACACAAACAATAAATTTGTGAAACTTGTATAAAAAATTGCTAAATTCCAAAAGAAAAAAAGAAAAAAAAAACTTGCCAGGTAGCAAGAACACGCCCCCCCCCCCCCCCCCCCTCTTAACAGACTTAACAGGCCAACGAGGCCGAGGCGGCTTCTTAAGCCCGAGCCTTATATAACAATCTTTGTGTGAGCATGGTTGAGATCGATCCTTCTTAGCAACTTTTTCTTTTTTGTTTTTTGAATGGGACTTCTTAGCTACATATGATATAAGAAACCAAAGCGCGAGCTTATATTAATAGAAGGCACAACGAACGATCAAATGCATACATAAAACTAAATAGAAGCCGGTAAAAGAGCAAAAAAGACTTGTTCGGCCAAAATCACAACTCCTTGTCTGACATACTCATACTCATAATAAACAAAATCCAACAATACAAAACTTTTTAAATGTAGAGTAAAACTCCAGCTGAATGAAATCACCAAGACTGGCAAAAAAAACCAACATAAACATAAGCATAAGCAACTTATTGCATTTTTCACATGGTTCTAAAGTCAAAATCTAAATCGAATTAGATGGATGAAGTGCATGTTAAACCAAATTAATTCAGCTGCCAACGTTCCTTTAAATTCCAACAGAGCACAACTAATATGAAAGAACAAAATTATTAAAAGCCGCAAACCGATAGAAAGACAAATTCAGTTGTTGTGAATTCGATGAGAAAACTCACACCAATAACAAACTTGATGTGTGGAGCAAGGAATAGTCAAGCAACCAAAACAAAGTGTATTGAACAATTATAATCACAAGCCAAAAGTAGAAAACAGCGAGAGAGAGAAAGGAAGAGAGAACACAAAAGAATTTGTTGACCCAGTTCGGTCCAAATTGACCTAGTCGGGGGGGAGAGAGCAGCCCTTCGTTTCACTATATGATGAGTAACGTTATAAAAGAGATATCAATGGATTACAAGAATAAGTCTCTCGCCTAATTCTACCCAAAGTCCCAATCTCTTCCCGTAATCAAGAGACTCAATCCTAATAGTGTTTCCCAAGGTGAATCAACCCTCAAACCCTAGTGTTTGTTCCCAAGAGACAAACTCTATACAAACCCTAGTTTTGTTGTTGCCATTCTAAACCATTGTTTTAGCTCCCTCTATCTCAAGGTTTACTCTGATTCAAAGTCTATATTTATAGTAAAAGTATAACTCATAAATTTGGAACGAATTCCACACTGAAGATACGTTTTTTCTTTTCTTTTCTCCTTCAGTGAAAGAATATTTGCATCAAATTGTTCTTCAGACGGTACAAAAATATATTTATTGTCCATAAATATATTTTCAGCACAAAATATATTTGAAACAAATCTTTTATATTTTTAGCAACAATATTCTCCATCCATCAAATTTTGAGTCATACTACAACATCACTAATAGTAAAATGAGGAACATGTATGCATGTAAGAAACTATCAGTTACAAATCTGATAACAGTTTGCTTATTTATTGATGTTAACCAATTAACTATCAATCCTCCAAAATAAAAAGATAACTTGAAAGTCATTCATTATTTACTTAGCAATGAAGTGGAATTTACAAAGATGAAAAACATGATTTAGAAATAGTCGCATAATTCGCAATTCATGTTGGTCAGTAGTATTGGTCCGCGGTACACAACATGAGAAGAGTTCGATACGTATGGTATAGGCGTAAAGAGCTTCGGTACACGCCAGTTCGTGGTACTGGTACTACCTATATTAAATATAGTAAGATATCAATACTTTTTTAAGAAAAAGAGTATTGTTTTTACTACTTTTTTTTTTACAAAACTTAATTTATTAATAGGGTTAATAGTGTTTTACCCCCTGTAATATAGGCCATTTTCAGTTTTCCTCCTTGTAAAATATTTCTTTTGAATTTCATCCTTGTAATTTAAAGATTTTTTGGTTTTGGACCTTCAATGAAAATTTCACCCCTTGTAATTTGAGCAAATTTAGGTTTACCCCCTTGTAATTTGAGGAAATTTTAGTTTACCCACTTGTTAATTTGAGCAAATTTCAATTTACCCCCTGTCATATCTTCGATTTTGTACAGTCAAAATTCATGAAGGTCCAAAACAAAAAATCTTCAAGTTACAAGGACGAAATCTAAAAAGAATATTTTATAGGGGGTAAAACCGGAAATGACCTATATTACAGGGGGCTAAAACACTATTAACCCTTATTAATATCATTAATTATTTACTTCCCAATGTGAGTCTTTCTCTTTCTCCAAGCTTTTTTCCTACATAATTTATTTGCTCCACACCTACTTGTCTCGGTTCGTCGGTTTCCATGAATTAGAGGGAAATTTGTAAGAACCAATTCACAAAATACCACAAACCGGTATGCATGTACCAATTCCCGATTTGCGCTCAGCATGTCAAGAGAATTATGTGACTAGTTAGAATGAAGTGACAAGAGCTCTATATATTCACAAATTCGTGCTCTAGTGTCTAACACTACACACATAGTGACCATTTTATATTAACTTCACTTAAATGGAAACATATTTGACTGAAAATAATTACTTTTATAAAAAAAAAATTGATTACTTTTATCAATTAAAGAGTCAAATCTCATTTGCATTCAAAAAAGAGAGTCAAATCTCATAAATTTTATGACAGATTTCATTATTAATTTTAATGAATAAATTTCTTTTCATTTTTTTAGTGAAAATAGATTATTATTTTTATTTTTTGATATAAAAATATAGATTATAAGAAGAGTTTAATTTATATAAATTGTACTCTGCTTTCTATATAATTTTGCTTAACCCCTAAAAAAAATTGTTTAAAAAAAAAACTTACAAGAATAAGGAAAAAAAAACCTAGCATTAATTAAACCCCTAGTATCACAATCGTGTTCTGTTTTCTTTCAACACTCTTCAATCCATTGACTACCGATTCAAATCTTGTTTCTTTTGTTTCTTGCATCACAAGAAAATGTCTTCTTCTTCTTCTTCATCTCCTTGTCCTTCTCATGATCATGAACCAAAAAACAATGATGTTTATCATCGCTCCCTTCAACATTCTGGATACCCTTCTTTCCGTTTCCTTGATTATTCAAACCCTATTCAGAATGAACTCAAAAACCCATCTTCAACAACTAATGATGCTGGAAAACAACAGAACAACGTGAAGAAGATCGTATGGTTTTTTTCTTATTCTGTTCTTGGTAATCATAAGGATGTTGAAAAACAGAACAAACATACATACTCATGTGATGTTTGCAACAAGGTTTTTACTTCTAACAAAGCATTGCATAGACATAAGATATGTCACGCTCAAGAGAGTGTTATTCACCCACAAACTGCATCACAATCTTCCTTTGAACAGAGCCATATTGATTGTTCAAAGTACTTGCCGCCAATATCCTACAAAACCAAGAAACGGCAGCGGCGCAGGAGAAGAAGATATATGAATACTGATGACGATGTGATTGCTGCTGAAACTTTGTTGCATATATCTCGTGGAGGTTATGGCACTAAAAGGCAAAAACTTTCTTGCAATATGATGGATGATGATGAGAAGAAGAAGAAGGAACAAGGTGTGTTGCTAACAAGTGGTGATATTGATGAAACATTGAAAGATAATTGCCACAATGAAAAGAAGTTGGCGTTGAGGTTCAAAATTCCTAAAGGTAAGATTTTTCAAACATCACAAGATTGCAAGGAACCTCCTACCTCTAATCATGGTATTGAAGAGAAGATGATTAATGAAGGTGTTACTGAATTAGGGCCAAAAGTTGTGAAGAATTTTGATTTGAACGAGCTTCCAAGTGATGACTTTGAAGATGAAACTAATTAGTGTCTCTTTCTTTTATAGCTTTTTTTTGTGACGAATTGAATTAAGGTCAAGAGTTGTCATGAATTATCTTCCAAGTGATGATTTTGAAGATGAAACCAACAGTGTCTATTTTTTTTATAGTTTTCTTATGAAGAATGATATTATGATTTTTGTGTGGGATGGATGGATATCCTTGATGCAATCATGTAATTTTCCTTATTAGGAATTTGTTTAGTTATAATATTTCACTTATTTTCATTGCTTATTTCTTGTGTCATTCTTTTGCTATAAGTATATGCCTTATGCGTCTATTGACGTTGTTGTCTTTTGAGAACTTGGATGTAGTTTAGTTATGCCTCCACATGAATCAATTAGCTATTGAGTCTAAACATAATAAAAGCTTGAGTAGAGAAATTGGATTGCATATTTAAGAACAGATACTGAATTTTGGAACCTCAAGTCTCTCTCCGGTAAGATCTATCTTGAATCAAGAACCACATAAAGCTTTTGCTAATATCAGAAATATAGACAATACACATCTTGTTAGCAGTACTTCTGCTAAGTGGATGATTTTGGTAATTGATAAAGTATATTGTAACCATCCTTGTGTTTATATTGTTGAATAGCAGAATTATTCTCTAGTGGAGTGAAACTCTGCACAGAAGAAAGCTTGCTTTTTTCACCATACTCACATTCTTTGGTTGAAGAGCGAACAGTGGACTTGGTATTTTGCCAAACTGAGCAATGTGAGCTATAACTATTTTTGTTTGGAGCTTTGAGTTGTGGAATCTAAAATAGAATTCAAACACTTGCATTTTTTATCATGTATTTTTCTGCTTGAAAAGATTTGAGGTGTGAGTAATTTAAACTTGTTTAGATTTCTACATCATATTTCTGATACTTTCCCGTTTGTAATCTGTTAAGTGGTTTTGATGATTAATAATTAACATGGCCCTGATATTGTTAGTGCAGTTGAATTTTTCTTCCTTCCATCTGTTAATTGAATTGGTTTGAGAAGCTAAAAGAGAGAAATTAGTGTGAATAGCATGAGATCTTTGTTTGATAGCATCATTGGTCCTTGACTATCTTTAAGCAAACACTCAAGATTGCACTTATGACTGTTAAGTATTAAGTGCAATCTTATTTAATTTTGGATCCTTATTTAAAACTTTTAATGGATCAGTAAGGGTACAGTAATAGGACACCTGGACCGAGTACAATAGTAGAAGTTACATTCAAAACCAACAGGCAGAATGAGAATCAATTAGTTACTAGTTAGTGACGTGGACGGCAATTCCCGGTGATTCTGTTTGGGACTTTAGAGGGGACGGGAGAATCGGCTTTGTGTCTTTCTTTATTGTATCTCAACTTTATACTCTTCTCTTTTGTAGTAGTATAGAGAAATGTGAAGCTTTAAATGAGAAAATAACCACAAAAAAAAATGTTTGAGTTCATTGAATGTTAAAATTGTTATGGTATGAATAAGTCTCTACTCGTCTTTGACAACACTATTTTATAAACCATGACTAGTGATTAGATTTGAAATATGTTCTCTGGTCATTATTAATGATCACAAAAGAAATATTTGGCTTCATTAATTGCAAGACATTTGAATGCTACATCAACATTGACATCTAAAACAAAAAAGAAAAATTGTCTACACTAAAGTAAGGATAACATGTTTTGGCTCTCATTCATCTTTTGAGTCTGTTGAATTCCTCCGGCATTCACTTCTCCCTCACAATGGCTAAGAACTTCAATAACTCCCTCCTTAGTTGCCTTGTCTGAATCAACAAAAGCTTCAGAATCCACTCTTGCTCCACCGGAAGAAGCATCCATGTTGATATCATCTGCAACATAATCACTTTCACCAGAACTACTCTCCTCGGGAGTCTGACAAGAATCGTGCATTTTTATGTCAACGTCCACCAAAGCTGAATCTCCTTCCGGAAACCGTTGTTGCAGTGGCCCCGCGTTGTCGGTTACAATGCTCGTCTTCATTTTATCGCGATAATCCTCCATTTCTGCTTGGTACCTTTCTTTATCCTTAATAGCCTTTTCTTGATAAACCTTAATGTCAGTGAAACTCAGCATATTAATAACATGACTAGGAACTGAAGTATGACATGATTGTCTGTAGAACCTATGAGGCACACAAACACCTGACACAATACTCACACTGACACGTACATACCAATAATAATTTAAGAAAATTGAAGTAATTAAATGTAACCACATGTATTTGTATTGTGTCAGACACTATGACTATTCAAGGTTCAGACCTGAGCTGAACCGTTACAACAATTTGGCTATACAAAATTGAACCAAACCGTCAATGGTTTGGCCCGATTCAAAATTGAACTTGTATAAATGTTCTACGCACCGGCTTTTGATAATTAGGATTGCTGAAAAGAAACCAGAAAGCTAACCAAATCGTTAAAAAATAACCAAAAACCAATTTGAATTGTTAAACCGAACCAAACTGGTTTAGTTCGGTTCATGAACTGTCACTTAATGTTCGGTTTGATTTAACGGTTTGCTTTGGTATTTGGTTTTTTTAAAACTCCTATCGAACACGTCTTCGATATAAAGTGTCAATGTTACATACTATAGTACACTCAAACAAGTAATAATATTTAAACATATAAATCACTTACTGTTTTCTCAGACTCTTTTAAGTTGTTCCAAAGTTCGCCAATCATTCTACTAATATCCTTGTCCATGGTTTGGTTTAGTAGCTTTAGTCTTGCATGCTGCTCAGCAAAGAAGAAATTGTAACCACTTCTGTTGGGTTTTGGATGAGCAGGATCTCTCCTTTTTATTTCTGACTTCTTCCTCCTCCGACGGCGGCGTTGGACGCCCAATGCAGCAGATGCAATATTGTTATTATTAATCTTAATGCTTTGTGGAGACTCATATAGTACACCTTTGAGTGTCTCTGAACCTACTGAAACTGAAACTAGATATCCACTTTCAAATTTTCCATCAATAACTCCAGCAAGTGAAGATCCAGAAGAAGACACTGCATAACAAACACCACTACTTGTTATTGTTAACTAATCAATGATTTATATATGCATGACTTGGCTTAGTAGCTTTATTTATTTCCACAGGAAATGAGATTGAAAAACTAAAGGCATGAAAACTATATGACACTAGACCAAATATATTCAACCAGATTGATTATATAACTCGGTTGGAGTAAGCAGTGACTTTGGTTCCTAAATGTGTGGGGCGGTTTCTCAATAGTCTCCGAATGTATTGAAAATTAAAAAACGAAAGATATTTTTTAGCACCAAAGTGAGTAACAAAATGTACTTTCGGCGATATTTTTTGTATAAATTCATGGTCAATAGAGACAACACTTGACACATTCAAGGATCAAAGTAACTGTCTACTTAATCTTTGGTGGTAGCATTATGTGTCTGCTTGTTTCATCATGTTTGTGGCACTTCTATGTCTACTTTTAATGTCCAATATGACTAGGTGTATGTGTGGATTGACAGGATCTCGATGAGCCACCACAACAAAGTCATGATGCCGCCATGATTTAGCCGAAGCCTAAGGTTCTTAAGCTCATATATACATATATATACACTCTAAAAAAATTCCTTCTCTTCTTTTTGGTGAGAAAATACTTTTTATTTAAGCTGAAGAAGTGACCTTGAGGCAATTCGGAAGCATTAACCCCTGACTTCTGAAAGTCAACTGGATGTGTTCCTGGAGAAGGCTGCAAAAACTGTGTTATTGAAGCTGGAACTGACATGGTTGATTGATTCTGCAAAGCATCTGAAAAAGTGCAATTGCAATTTTTACATTAGAGCATGATGAACTAACAAAAAATTCATGTTCAAATAAACAATTTCGTTTAAATGCACAAACCAGAAGATGCAGGGGTCCACCGTTTGGATCTAAAATAGTAGATTTGCTCATAGTGATAAAGTAATGAAGAATAGTATTTTCTGAGCACAAAGGAAGCATTTGTTGCTGTTGATGGAAAACTGAAAGCTGCAGTTACTTCTTTCCATCTTCTCTCTTTCATAAGCTGTAACACAAATTGCTATAAAGATAAGGATATTATGCAATCACCAAAAATTATATATGTAATTCTTTCCGATCTTTGTACAAATCAATAGGGATGATTAATATGATATAAACTTTCATCTATGAAAACAAGTTTAGGCGATTTGAATCCTATAGACTCATCAGGGTCAGGGCAAGCCTCGAGGCTCAATGAACTACTGAGTGCTGACAAAGGTACTTAAATATTATTCACCAACGATGTCTTTACGCTAACAGCGAGAGTTGAACTCACGCCTTTGCGGGGCATATGACTCAATTCCTTACTAGTTGGACCAATCTTCGTTGACTGATATAATTTTTCAATCCAACATCGAATTTTCTAAAATATATATCGTCTATGAAATTATTGAGCGTTGTAATACTACTCAAGTATTACACTGTTGTAACTTGTAATTTGACCGCTCTTTATATATCTATGTTGCTTCACTGATAAGTTATCTCCCATACAAAGTTTTGTTCACGACTCAATTCAATTTATGGACTTTATCAACCTGATTAAATATTAACAACATCAAATAGGAAATTATACTCCATGTCCTTGAAATAAAATGAACATGTTTTATTAGGAAAATTTCTTATACTAGTTGGCAAAATCACAAGCATTAAAATAGTGGCAAGCTATAGACAAACACTACAAAATATCTTAATTGTATTTCACAAATTGCAAATTTCCAATCTGTTGAGTGTATTTAGTGTGTTTTTTAGATTATTTATGTTTTAGAAAAACTTGTAAACAAAATGTCCAAGTTAAAGCTTTCGGCTGAAAAACCTCTTTCATGAACATATTTATTTGCTCAAACTTGGACACAATCTATGGAATTTCAAGATCAACATTTCAACTTGTATTTTTCATGAAGATTGAAGAAATGTTGATCTTGACAAAACAACATTCACAAAATAGTTGACATCTTACCTTCTCAATCCCTCCACGAGAAGTCACTTCAATGAAGAGTCTACACAAATCTAGTTCTTTTCCTCCAATAATGGGAACCCTGAAACAAAATTTCAGTTATACATGAAGTATTTTCCAAATCCTCAAAGCTTATATCAATGACAACAATATGTTAGTGTCGTTTCGGTGTCTTACATAAGACATTGACACGTATCGAACACCATACATGGCTTACAATTGAAGTTATATCATTGTGAAATTCAGAAAATAAACTAAGAAGTGCAAAGAGATAAAGAACTTACATGAACTTAGTACCCATAGAAGCATGAAGCTTCTCCAATGTAAGCATAAAGAGCTTGGGATTTGCCACAACATCATCATATTTTGCAAGAGGTTCAGGATATGAATGAGACATAGGAGCTACCACTTTCATAGGGAATTCATTGTTGTTGAAAAAACATGATGTTGATGCCATCAATTAAAACCTCCTACCTTTCAAACAAATTTGATGTTTTAGAAACCAAAAAACAATATAGGTATATGAAAATTCAAATCATAATTAGTGTTGCACTTGTGATGAATAAAGAAGAAATGTGAATGAAAATATAAATTAGTATTTGCTATGTTCATTATTTTTGTTTTAAATGATGTTTTGTTATTTATTTTTGTACCAATGATTAATTATTGATGATAAAAAGAGATAATGCATATACAAGGAAGGAACAAATATGGAGAAATATAAAGAAGCAGCAATGTCAAAGAAACGGTTATTGTTTTAGAATGAGCTTAAATGAATATGAATAATATAATAGTAATATGGAAAAATAAACTTACCAAATAGTAACTGAGAATTGAGAATTGATGTGTATAATGCAAAATGTTATGTTATTAAGATAAAGAAGAAGCTTAAGAATAAACTTATTTTCTCTCTGTATTTTCTTAATAAGGGTTAGGAATGAATGAATGGTGAAGAAACTTAAACTAATGGATTATAGTTTTATAATATGCATTTTTCTCATAAAGACATTTTTGTCCTTACTAAATTAGAAATTCGATGGGTGAAATATGATGATTTTTGACCTTAATTAGAAGAGAGACAAAAGTGGCACAAAGATGTTTCAATTGATAATTTATGATATACATGTTTTTTATCATTATCACTATATATAAAATGTAATTAGTAAATTTGACCAAAAAAAAAACTAATTAGTAAATTTACAATAAATAAGAAGAAAATATAGATGTGAAGAAGTTAGGAATAGCAAAAATAACGTTTCTTATTGACTTTCCGTTTGAAACGGACCAATGCATGGTTATGAAAGTAATCAAATTCAAAATCAAAATAAAAGGATAAGAATAAAAGTTGCAAAAAAGAAACAAAGAAATAGATGATAGAGATATATTTGGGTGCCGTAACAATATGCATTGTATTAAGTTTTATTTGAATTAGTCTAAACCATACCCTTTTCTCGCCTTGCCTTTTAATTCCCTTTCTTTTTTTATTCTCTTTCATATAGTATTTTTTTTCTAAGGATCTCATTCATATATCTTGACATCTCATATTGCATTTGCTTGACATAATTTCTTATGATATTGACTAATTTAAGTGTTACACATGACAATACAATTTTTTTAAACATAAAAAGATGCAAATGAGAAAGAATAGTTGAATTGATTTATGTGTTATAATTAGATTGGTCAATATCAGTGACGTTCCCTTCATAATAGTAACTGCCATCTTGATAAAAAAAATAAATATGATGGTATATTAAAATTATAATGTTATTCAATTTTTATTAAAAAGAAACGATATTTGTTGAATGTATATTTTGATTATGGAAAATCAACAACGTAATCCTTACTTAGTACATCATTTAGATCATCTAAGTCTTGTTATAATGCCTCGTATGTTTGTTGCACTTGGTGTCAAGAACAAAATTTGTTTCATCGGCGGTACCAAACATATTAGAATAAAATGTTTACACTCCTAAAAAAAAAAATAGCGCAGGCCTTAATTTTCTTTCTCTAGGTTTTCTCTTCTGGTTTCTTCATTGGGGTGGTTTTGGGTCAATTTTTGACCTGAAATCATCCCTTTTCATCTTTTTCTCTCTATTTCAATCTAAATAAATGACTTTCACATAGATCTAGATTTTTTTCTTTGTGATTTCATCATCTAAGTGTGGTGGTTTGTTGTTCGTTGTCTTGTGCAGCGTTGTTTGCTTTCTCGTCTTCTTACAGTGTTCATTTTATTCCTATTGAAAGATCGATTATTCAATCAAAGATTTGGACGTTAACGTTGCAGATCCGGAGGCCATGAATATTCCGGTGACTTTAATTTTATCATATATTTTTGTAGGCATTATGCTGTTATATGCTATTAACTTGGATGTTGTGAGTTTGTTCGCAGATTCATCCTTTACGTTTTTAGCGGTGTTGAATGATGTAATCTCTCGATTTGAATGAATGAATATCTTTTTATTTTTGGCAAAAAAAAAAAAAAAGCACAGTTTTTATCCCACATCCTAGCGTTATAGAGTAGCTTATCACTACTTGACATCTTTGAAAAATGGTTCCTTCAAGAAAAAATCTTTGAAAAATGGTACAAATCAAGACAAGAATATTCAGACATCCTTTAAGACAGCGTTATACTTGCGATGGATGAATATGAGGAGGGGTGCAGTGCAGTACTAGATTTAGAGAAATATCGCAACAATAATATACTACCTTTAAAATTTAAGGCAACAGTAGTTAACTACCGCCAAATTGAAACCAATACTAGTCAACTATAGTGGGAGAAAAGTGTATTTTCCATGTGTTTTTAAGAAAAAGCACATGTTAGAAAAACAATTTTCTTGTAGGTTTTAATAAACTTTACATTGGGCCAAAGAATGAATACTCAAACATTAAAATTTTGCTCTCCACCCTGCACATTTTGCTCGCACCCGGCAGCCGTTTCAAATTTACCCTTGCGCTAGTTAACTAACGCAAGTGTAAAATTATGCGTTAGTTAACTAACGCGACGTGACTTAAGTCACGCAAGTGAAATAGCCAACGTGAGTTAACTCACGCTAGTTTTAAAACACCCTTACCTTCTGCTACATGCTTCAGCTGTCTCAATTTAGTGATTTGTAAGCTTCATAAATGATCTATCTGTATGATATATTAAGCTACCTGAGTAATTATTGCTTTCTAAAAGAACATGCTCTGTATGATAATGATTTGATATTTTCTTTTGTACGTGTCTCCGAAATAACTCAAACTTATCTAATGGATGCTTGGACAGAGGAGAGAGTTATATGAATATTCAAAGCTGCTTGGAAGCTCTCAGTTTATTTTCCATTCATTTCAACCATATAAGCTTATATATGCATATATGCTAGTTGAAGTGGGAAAGGTTTTGTTGAAGCATATAGCAGAAGGCAAGGGTGTTTTAAAACTAGCGTGACTTAACTCACGCTGCGTGAGTTAAGTCACGCTGCGGAACTTAAGTCACGTATGACTATTTTGGTCGGGGCTGCAGGGCGCGAGTGTTTTGTGGGTGAAGAGCAGAATTCCAAACATTACAGTCTTGTTTCAAATCTAACTAAGAAACCCTAATAGTGTGTGTGTTTGTATATATAGTAACTTCTTCTCTTCCTCATTTGTTGCATTTGCATTTGACGGCCGTAGCACAATCCACAACCTGTTTTCATTTTTCTCTCTTGCATTGTTTCACTACTTGCCACATTTCACTCAGATTTTCATTTTCTTCTTCACCTGTTTTACTATTCACTTAACCCTAATTTTTTCTTGCTTTTCCACTACCCTATTGATTAGACAGAAATAGTAAAATTGTTAATCTATCTAATAGTAAAATTGTTAATCTTTTACTGAAATAGTTTGTCATGGCTATCGGCTTGTCTTGCTTTACAGGGAACTTATTCCATTGCACTATGGTGACAAATATTTGACAAAGCTATTGAATAATTTATAAAATAATTTAACAAAAAGAACTAATATGACTTATCACAGTTAAGTTATCGATGCATTCCAACGACTAGTTCAGGATAGAAAACCATATCATCTTTCGCTAGAATGTTTACATATATGACAAAGAGAATCAAATTAACAAAGTAGCACTGAAAAAATTAAGAGATTAACATGAACCTCGAAAATAAGTTTTGTTGTGTGAACATGAATTATTTGTTAGGCCATGCCCTAATGTACAAAATTATGAACTGCATGAAGGTCACTTCTTCAACTTAAAATAAAATTCTTTGTTGACTACAAATAAAGAGAGAAAAAAAAAATGAAAATAATCATAATAATCTTTAGCCTCGTCGGCCATTTATCCTTAATCATATTGGACATTAGGAATAAACTTTCCTTTAGGATCTGTCTTAGTAAATAGCTTAATTTCAGCTCAAATAAGCTAATCCAAACATACCCCTAATGTAACTAATGTGTGTGTTTGTGTAATCGTATTCATATATAATCTTCTAAGAGTATGTTTAGATTGACTTATTTGAGGCTATCTACTAACATAAACATTTGTGAGATTGATTGAAAGAGCTTATAGAAACAACATATGACATGAAAAAAAACTTATACATCAACACTTATATGATAAACACTTAGCAAGTCGTTTGTCCAAACAGGACCTTGGGCTACTGTCATATATTTTGCATATGCCTTTAGATTTTAAGTCACATCTCCATGTAGTAATAAAGCTACTACACCAAGCCATGAGTATACATATCAATGATTACTTAACAAGTAATGGCATTTGTTCTCCAATGTCTTTTGCAAGATCTTCACTTGTTGGAGTTATTGATAGAAGTTTGAAAGTGGCTGTTTAGTTTCAATTTAAGTAGGTTCAGAGTCTCAGAAACACTCAAAAGTGTACTTTATGAGTCACCAGAAAGCATTCCGATTGATGTTAAAAATATTGCATCAGCTGCATAGGGTGGCTAACGTTGTTGCCGTCGTCGAAGGAAGAAGTTGGAAATATTAAGGGGAGATCCTTCTAATCGAAAACTCAACAGAAGTGGTTACAATTTATTATTTGCTGAACAACATGCAAGACTAAAACTACTACTTGGTGAACTCTAGACCAACTTAAAAGAGTATGAAAAAACAGTAAGTAATTTGTATAAATACTACTACTTGTTCGAGTGTACTACATTAAAGCAATGATACTTAATATTGGAGATGTGTCTGGTGTCTACCACGTGCCGTTGTGGAATGCAACACCAATGCATGTGATTACATTTAATCACTTCCATTCCATTTTCTTAAATCATTATTGTTGTTTATGTGAAAGTATGACTACTCAAAAGGACCGAATCAAATTGTTAAATCGGACCAAACCCTCATTTACTAGAAGTCGGACCTACCATGTTCCACGTAGGGATTGATAGTTATTTGATGGAAAACATGGATGGTGGTTATTCTTGATTTTCGTTGTGTCATTCGTGTAAGGCATTTTCCTTTTTCTTACGACTGCTAAATGTTGTTTTTTGTATGAAATTACATAGAGCACAAATTGAAGAAAAGTTGTGTGTGTGTTTCTGTGACTTGAGTGGGAGGGAATATTGGCGAGGTCGACGAGTGGATACGGACACAAAAAGAGAATAAGGTGAATCGTGAGTTTGGTTTGCTGTTTAGTATTCTATTCTCGCATCCCAATGTCATATTCATCGTGATTTTAAGAAGCATGAAATCGTGGCTTCTGTTCAACGCAAGAAGGCCACCGCAGAAACAACCAGAGACAAAACAAGAGACATCAACGCCGTTTAGTCTACATCACCATCCTCTTAAATATAAAGTTGGTTATAATATCAGTTAATAATATAAAGTTGGTACATTTTGGTTCACAAGGAATTAGTCCAGTTAGAAAATGTAAAGTTAGTGTTTTATAAAGGTAGTTTTTGTTCAGTTGGGAAACACTAAACTGTTTCACCGAGACATTGTACCAGTTTGGGGCTAACTATTAAAACTTTGGTTAAGTTTTACCGAACTGTTGCAACTGAGTGTCAGTGTCTTATCAGGTATATGTGATTCATAAACAATCATGCTATACTTCATTTCCTTCATAGAATTAATATGTTGACGACATTAAGGTTTATCAAGAGAATGCTATAAAAGATAATAAGACGAGCATGGTTATCAACGATGCGGTGACACTTCTACAACGGTTTCCAGAAGCAGATTTAGCTTTGGTTAATGTGAACGTAAAAATGCTTGATTCATTTTAGACTCCTGAGGAGAGTAGTTCTTCTGGAAGTGATTATATCTCAAAATCAAATGATATCAACATGAATGCTTCTTCTGTAGCTTTTGTTGAGTCAGACAAGGATACTAATTAAGGAGGTATTATTGAAGTTCTTAGCCAATATTGTGAGGGAAAAGTCAAAAGATAAATGAGAGTCAAAACATGTTAGCCTTGATTACTTTAGTGTAGAAAACATTCATTTTTATTGCACATTTGTTGTGTTAAGAAGAGTGGAATTGTTATTTTCAGCGCTTGCAAGAGGGAACATATATATAGCGGTAACACCAATAGAAAAGCTCATGTCTATTGGTATTAGAACTTGGTAAAAAAAGGAAATGTAAATTGGAGTGTATATGATCATAAGAATCTTTAGCCTCGACTTTTGGTCTTCTATCATATAAGTGTTTCCATTACACTCAAATTGAAATGTAAATTATGATCAACAATAAATTGTTCTCGTGAGCTTAACTCAGTTGATATGGATAATACATAATATATGCAAGGTTTGGAGTCCGAACCCCGACCACCACAAAAAAGATCAACAATAAATTGAAAAACACGATCTCATGATAATTTTTAGAGTCTTCGACAACGCAATTGCCTAAATCCATGATAAGACTAACACCTTAAAAAAAATACATTTAATAGGTTGCTAAAATATTATGCCATAAATAAACATAATGCATAAGGGTATGATGTTAGAATGATAGAAGTTTTACCAAATAGCTAAAACTAATATCCTCCTAATACAAAGACTTGATGATGTAATGATAGAAATTTTTATTTTCATGATAACATGGAAGAGTTAATGAAAGAAAAAAATTCCTTAAAAAAAAATTAATGAAAGAAATAAAACATTTTAATGACTCATTTGCAAGTGTGAATTTAACTTCATATGATTTCACAACGTATTGTTGTGAGTAGAGATGTAAGATAAAAGTGGGAGAAAAAAAAATTAGTGTACACCACCAAAGCTCTATATATAGTGGTGAAAGAGAGGCGTGAGATAAGAGTCTGGACACAATTAGATCGAGGTGACAAAATTGAAGGACTAATAAACAAATTGGGTGAGAAAACAATGAATTTGTGAACAAACGTACAACACCAAAGTTTAAACTAAGTGTTAAGGTATTGGAGGCTGCAAGTTTAAAACCAAACTAAGGAGAAAAACTAATCTATTTTTTTTTTTTAGAGAAGGAAAACTAATCTATAACATTGGTTGTTTCTAAAAAAAAAAAATGAAAAAAATCAAAATGAATGAAAACATCCATACATTCAAATCAAACGTCGAACCACAAATCTTTGATTGAATATGTAATTAATTAAAATATATATTTTAAAATGAATCAAGCAAACACCAAAATAAAATGAAAAATTCAACAATTCACTAAGATGACGAACAACATATTCGACAATTAATTATAAAAACCACATATATTTAGTTTTTTTTAGGGGATCTGCAATTTCTATGGTACACTCGAAAAATTTGAGTGTACTGGTACACCCATATTTAAATTAATAGTTTAATGAGTTATTTTAAAAAAAAAATATTTTCTATCATTTACAATTATAATAACTATATTTTATTTCTCAAAAGTGTCGGCGAAGCAAAATTCAAAATTTTGAATTTTTTATTACTCATAATAGTGAATATTTATTATTTTTTCCTGATAAAATGTAAAAAAATTAGTATGATTCTTATAAACAATGAAATTATGTTTTTTCTTATGAAATAATATTCTCTTAAATATAAAAGTCGACAAATAACTCTTTGTT
This sequence comes from Medicago truncatula, assembly GCF_003473485.1. NCBI lineage: Eukaryota > Viridiplantae > Streptophyta > Magnoliopsida > Fabales > Fabaceae > Medicago > Medicago truncatula. Next base: position 555,580 of record NC_053048.1, on the reverse strand, counting down.
ACATAAAAAGGATCTTTAACTTATTGATTTATGAAACAGATGTACCGATACATCTTAATTTAAGGGTGTATCGTAGAAACATTTTAACCCTGTCATACAATTCAAACGAATTGAATTAAACAAGATTTATTTGTGTTAGAAGAAAAAACTAACCGAGAGTCATACTTTCCGCCGCATAAAAAAGCAATATGATCCACGTAAGATATTTAATTTATTTTTGTGTGTGAAAGGTCTATTAAAATATCCTTAATAAAGTAGTGAGATCATGTGATAGAATATTTCACCCACAGAAGAAGAATATAAGTTAGATGATTGACCTATTAAAATACTATATTACTATTCCAGAATCTTTGTACGTTTTAACTTATATACTTGATTCATATCCTTATTTTTTTAGGAAAAATCTTTACTAAAAAAAGAAAAACAAACTCATGACATTAGTAGTTTTTCTTTTTGTTGAAGAATCATGTAAAGATTAAACACCATAAATAAATGTAATAAAAGTGAAAAAGCATAGCTGTGAAGCATGATACGAGTTAGTTTGGTATAGGCGTTAAATATTGTCACTTTCATTTCAACCCCACCGAACCGAACATCCCAAAATAAAGTGTATGTGTGGGCCATTAATTGTATCTTAAATACAACAAAACACATTTTTATTTATTTATAAATGTTAATGAATACATACATACACTAAATAAAAAAAGACTACTAGATTGCGTAAGTCGTACTTCCATATTTATTAAGGAAATTTTAACGTGATCTATTTATTTCTATAACAAATTTAATCAAAATAATATAAAATAAATTTCAATCAAATTTAAAGATCTAGAAATAAATTTGTATCTTATATTTATTTTATTAGAAAAGAAAAGAAAAACTTGTGTTTGAATTGTGACCGGTGTTGAAACCGACAATAGTATAGTAACTCAGTGACTGAGTGAGTCATTCTCTTTTCCTTAGCTTCGAAGTACTCGCTGCTATTCACCTTTCTACTTTTTCAGTTCTTCTTCTCTGCTAGGGTTTCAAGTTTCAACAAACCCTACATTCTCCAATGTCATCCTCCTCTTCACGGGGACCGACGCCGTCGGAACCACCCCCACGGCGACTTGTACGAACTCAAACCGCTGGGAATCTTGGAGAATCTATTTTCGACAGTGAAGTTGTTCCTTCTTCTCTTGTTGAAATTGCTCCCATTCTTCGTGTTGCTAATGAAGTTGAAAAAACTCATCCTAGAGTTGCTTATTTATGTAAGTGCTTCAACTTTCTCAATTCAACTTCTTCCATTGTATTGTTGCAATGTTATGTTATGTTGATTTTCTTGTTTTTGTAGGTCGATTTTATGCTTTTGAGAAAGCTCATAGGTTAGATCCTACTTCTAGTGGTCGTGGTGTTCGTCAATTCAAAACTGCTCTTCTTCAACGACTTGAAAGAGTCAGTAATCACATTCTACTTTTGCTTCTTTGTTTTCCCCCTTATTAATCTTTTTAATAGTATAGTATAGTGTAGCGGGATTTTAACTAATCACTATTGTTCTCCGATGTGTTATAGTCTATGAAGCAATTACACCGGACACTGACATGCAAAAACAAATGACACTGACATTGACACTTGTCGGAGACATGACACACCTTCGATCATAAGTGTCGGTGCTTCAAGTCTATTTATTACAAAATATTGTCCCAATGTGGCTATGATTGTGATATAGCATTGTTTGTAGCGAAATTTGAAAAAACTGCTATTTTCTGCGATCTGCTACTGAAACATTGTATTGAAGACATGTAACTTGTTCTGCATCGCGCTATTTTTTCCTTTTGGGAAACACAGTTTGATAAACCGTCTTGAAAGAGTAGCATCCTTCTTTTGCTTTTTGTTTTTTCCCAATGCTGTTAAATAGTTGCTATAGGCCCTGTTTGGATAAATAACTTATTTTGCAGCTTATAGCATAAGCGCTTATTGTATAATTTCTTATGAACAAGTTAATTCTATAATACAAGATAAAATAAAGTCAAACTGTTTGTGTAATCTATAAGCTGCTTTCATAAACTATCATGGAGAGCCAGTGAAAATAAGCTGGAAATAGCTTATGAACATGTCATAAGCTGTTTTTCGTAAGTTCTCCCAAACAGTGCCACATGTGCTTATGCCAGTAGATAATCTCAAATAAGCCAATCCAACTAAGCCAATCTCAATTATAGGGATAAATTGAGAATTTTTTCTCATTTTTTGAAATAGTATTTTTTTTTAGAAATTGATAAATTATTGTTTATTATTAATATATTTTTAATATATTATATTCACATAGATTAAGTTTGAAGAATGGGTTTTTCTATCATGTGCAAACTTGCATATGTTAGAAAGTTAAAGTAGTTTATCTTGGAACTTGTGCACTCTATATTAAAAACATAATTTTGTATTAAATAATTGTTGCTTTAAATAAAAATTTACCATTTTAAGTTATCTTAGCCTATGCAATATTATTGCAAAGGATAGATAAACCCTTGAAGAATTCATATTAACCCTCCAAAAACCCTTCAAAATTCTCCTCCAATACACTTTTTGAGTTCCCCCAAATTAGGGGGGTTTTTGTATTATGAAGAAAATGAACCCCTCCCCTCCCCTCCCCTCCAAACTCGCATACAAAGCCTTACTATTATACGGGGGATCATTGAACAAGTTCACATGCGTGTTCACTTGTGTCTTGCTCATGCTCAAGGTTCAATGTTCTACTCTTGAACATATATTGCATTCTCCTTGCTGGTATATGGAATATAGATGGTTCAAGTTGCCTCTAATAAGATGTGATGCTTTATAGAATCAGTAGTATGGTCGCCTCTAATAACATTTGATGGGCATGGTTCTTGCAAGTAATTTAAATAATTTCATGCTAAGTCTGTATTTTTTTTGTTCCATAATTGCCAGGAAAATGATCCAACTTTGAAGGGAAGGGTAAAGAAAAGCGATGCTCGTGAGATGCAGAGTTTTTATCAGCATTACTACAAAAAATATATCCAAGCTTTGCAAAATGCTGCTGATAAAGCTGACCGGTTGGTTCCCTAGATAATTTAGTTTGATATGCTCACTGGCGATTGTATGATGAGTGATGATAGTTCTTCTCTTCTTTCAGCGCACAACTTACCAAGGCATATCAGACTGCTAATGTTCTTTTTGAGGTTTTGAAGGCCGTTAACATGACCCAATCTATGGAAGTTGATCGCGAGGTTATTTTCTATGGCTCCTAAGATTAGTTTTTTCTTTTTTGTTACTGGTTTTCCCTTTTTTTTTAACCTATATTGTTTATCCATATTTAACAGCTTGTTGGCTTTATCTATGATTAATTTGCGTTATCATTGTAATAGATTTTGGAGACACAAGATAAAGTTGCTGAGAAGACGGAGATCTTAGTTCCTTTCAATATTCTTCCTCTTGATCCTGATAGTGCAAATCAAGCGATAATGAAATTTCCCGAGGCACAATCTTTATCGTTAATCTTTAATTTCATACATTTGTATTTCTGTCCCCTTATGATTTTCAATGAAACACTTACTCATAACATTTTTTTATAGATCCAAGCAGCTGTATATGCTCTTCGAAACACTAGGGGTCTTCCGTGGCCTAATGACTACAAGAAAAAAAAAGACGAAGACATTTTGGATTGGCTTGGCTCGATGTTTGGATTTCAGGTAAACAAAAAATCTTCATTTTCTGTAAACAAGAAAAATCAGGAACTGCAAGGCTACTTGTTTATTTGAATAATCTTCATTTTTTTTTGGAAAAACTACTTCACCACTAATTAATTGAAGTGGATTTGTTTAACCTTTTGGTTTTAATAATTTTCTTGAACATAACTCAGAAGCACAATGTTGCAAATCAGAGAGAGCATTTGATCTTATTGCTTGCTAATGTTCACATAAGACAATTTCCAAATCCCGATCAGCAGCCCAAGGTCAGTTTTTGATTTCAATTACAGTACATTTTCAATTTTAAAGTCTGTAGAAAGCTTTTATTTATTTATTTAACCTTTCTACAAAGAAAATGCAAAAAGATGTCAAAAATACAAATGAAGAATGAAGAGTGTGTTTGGTGGGTAGATCCTATGGTAGAACTAGAAGCTACTATGTAGAATTTGCTTCTCTTAATATACTCTACCGTTTCTACTGTTATATATGAGGATTTTAATATTTTGTTTACAGTTTAATCTCAGAGTCTGATTCCATTTGCCATGTTTCATTCAATACAAATATTAAATGAAAGTGAAAACATAAAATAAACGACCAACACGTAATCATTTTCTTTCAGTTTTCATTAACACAAATATACATGCACCAATTTGGATTAGATTGTGACTAGTATATCTGTTTGATTAGTTGGACGAGTGTGCTCTGACAGAAGTGATGAAGAAACTGTTCAAGAACTACAAAAAATGGTGCAAATATTTGGATCGGAAAAGTAGCCTTTGGTGAGTTTTTCTGTTTTCCTAATATTGAATTGCTGATGTAGAGTTGTTTGTTTAAGTCTACATGACAACACGGCTTATTTGTAGCATTTTTTAACTTTCATATCTGGGCTTTGTCAAGAAATGTGTTTTTGAGCTTTCCTTGTAACATGTCTAGTGGATGCACACTGCAGGTTACCTACCATACAGCAAGAAGTGCAGCAACGCAAACTACTATATATGGGTCTATATCTTCTAATATGGGGTGAAGCCGCCAACCTAAGATTCATGCCAGAATGCCTTTGTTATATATATCACCATGTATGCTTCGTCACTTGAACCAATCTATGTTTATATTTCTCAGATATGCTAGTGTCAACTCTGTTTGCTCCAATACTTGGATTTTTATGGACGTTTTCCCTGCATTCTGTGCATATACCTGGTTAAACATCCTTACTTATTTGTGGGTTTGCACATACATTAGCCTGCTTACCGACAATTTTTACCTACGACAAAACTAACACTTATTTTGGTGCCATTTCTTTGCCTCTTTTGCTTATGTAAATCTTTTAGTTCACCTTACTCTTGTTTCCTTCAATCCTCTTATTCCCCTTCACTGGAAATTCCGCCTTCATTGCGGTTCGCCCTAGCAGCCTAATCGCGGCATTTGGGTTGCCTCCATTGCAGCTTCCAACACCTTCATTGTGTTGGGTGTGAAGGGGTGACTTTAATCCCACATTGCCTAGAGATATGGCCTATGCAGTGATTATAAAGCTTGGGCAGCTCTCACCTTAAAATCCGGTTTCGTAAGGTTGAATTGGGCCCAACCTAAATTCTAGGACCCTTCTTTCCCAACTCTTTCAATGGGAGGAAAACAAATGGCCCTATGTTAGAACTTTTGATCATTATCACTTAAATAAGTTGGAGTTTGACCTGTTGTTGGATAACCCTTAGTTGCAAGCACACTACCTTACATGGTTATCGATAGAGAGCTATAACAGTGGAGTTTGACCTGTTCTCGGATAACCATTTGTTGCCTTTTGTGAATTATTTGTTCTACATACATAACATTTTAATGTCCTTACCAAACAGCTTCACTATTCCTACCTAATTTCACTCTCAATCATTGTCCAATGGTTCTTTTCTGCAAAAAAAGTATTTTAAATTTTAAAAGGAAAATATTAGTGAGAAACAAGAAGGTATACAGAGTGTGTTTTAGAACCATTTTGAGGAGATTCTACCATCAAGTGTGGTAGTCGTGTATTAGATAAACACGCAAATATATGCTTTTATAAGGACAAGGTTTGTAAAACGAGAGCTTGTTTTTGTACCTGATTGATGTTTAAATCTGAACTGGTTCAATATTAAGAGCATCACTATCTCTCTACCATGTGAGTCACTGACACATTTGGATGCATAGGAACTTAAAAAGATACAATGTTTCTTTTAATTGTTGTTTTGTATCTTTGTTATACCTTCATTTCATAATTGTGTGCATGGCAATGTGCATGTACTCGTTTTCTCACAATGGTTTTGGCAGTTGCTCTCATCTCTTTTTATTTATAAACAACTATATGTTTGCGTCAAATGAATATTTTGATGGTAACTAATTTCTTTTGTTGGATATTGACACCCATTGAGATTTTTCATCGTGATAATAGATGGCTTTTGAATTGTATGGTATGCTTGCGGGTAATGTCAGTCCAATGACCGGTGAGAATATCAAGCCAGCGTATGGAGGTGAAGATGAGGCTTTCTTAAGGAAAGTAGTGACTCCTATTTATAACGTGATTGCTGAGGTTTTTCTCCTACTTTTTCATAGTTTTATTTTCTTCCTTTCTTTTTTTTGTGGCTGTTACATCCAGATAAAGTTAATGCTTATTGAAATGAATGTGAAAATAATTTGTTAAATTTTTTGCTCAAAAGGAAGCTAAAAAAAGCAAAAGGGGAAGGTCAAAGCATTCACAATGGCGGAACTATGATGATTTGAATGAATATTTCTGGTACAATTTATACTTTTAATTCGTTTCCCATATGTTCTCAATGTCAGTCTAGAAGTTAATTCTAATAACATAATTGCAGGTCTGCTGATTGTTTTCGGTTAGGTTGGCCGATGCGTGCTGATGCCGATTTCTTTTGCCTGCCAGCTGAGCGGGTGGTTTTTGACAAATCGAATGTAAGTATTGATTATTGATCTCCTATTTTCTCTCCATACATTGGATACAATTTTTTATTTCTTCCTCAAGTTGAGTACAATTTTTATTTTTTCCTCAAGTATTAAAATGAGAAATTACATTTGTTTTTTGGGGAGGGGATTCCCCTCTTTCATGATCATCTTAAATTTTGTGAATAGCTGCAAGGTTCGAGTTGTGTGTGTACAGCTCCCGGTGGACTTTTATATAAGTTTGTAATTTTATTTAAGTTATTATCTATTGAGTGTGAAATGAAAGCTCATTAGTAGAGCAGGAAGATATAAAAAGGAGAGTTAGGCATGCTCCTCTAGAATGAAAATGGATGTTAAAAACTACAAAACCAACAAATCAGAACACAAAATTGAAGTTGCAATAGTGAACAAAGACAGCCCAATCTATGTAAATAATCAGTTGTCTATTATGCTCCTGAGCCTGGTTGAATAACAATTTCCTGTGTTGTAATGGGTTGTGGGGCTTCTACTATCTCTTGGCTGCTTTTGAGTCTTCAGATTAATTTTTTTTTTTTCTTTTTCATTATTGCAATTTAATCATATGATAATTGTGCTTTTTGTTTCTAACTAAAAGAGTTTGCCATATTTGGGTAGATTGTACTGAATTGGGTGCTATATCTGTTTACGGTGTTTGATTAACCGGTAGACATACAAGACTTAAGATTTTTTAAGGACTTGAACTTTTGGGGTGAAACCCTACCTTTTTACATTCAATGGACCAAGTGAAGTTATCATTTGGTCTTTGAACGATTCATATTTACCTAAGGGCCTGTTTGTGGATTGGCTTCTTTGAGCTTGTCTACTGGCTTAAGCTTTGTGAGACTGTTTGGGAGAACTTATGAAAACAATTTATGACAGTTTTCTAAAGCCTTTTTCAACTTATTTTCATAAGTTCTCCAATATAGCTTACGGAAACAACTTATAGCATATACAAAAACAATTGAACATTATTTTATCTTTTGCTATAAACATAGCTTATGCAAGCTTATACATAAACGCTTTTGATATAAGCTGTTTATCCAAACAGGTCCTAATTTGCTTCCTCAATTTTTTATCAATGGGATGCTTGAGTGCATCAATATTCAACTTATCTCTCTTTCGTTTTGCCATACATATGGTATATTAAATGTGTTTAGAAGGATCAATTTAAATCACACATAACCTTTGAGAAGTCCATTGATAACATCAGAGGATGATGTAGCATATAGTTGAAATTTATATTTTAATGACCATATTGTTTTATACCTGGTGAATGCATTTTTTGCCCCTATCCTCACTTATAAGATTATTTTTCTTTTTGCAATTGTATATGATATTCAGGCATCATAAGAGAAAAAATGTAAACACATAGACATTAATGCATAATTGAACAATGGCATATAATAATGATGGAAAAGTTGCTCGTTGCATGCTGTTGTTTGAACAAAGATTATGGTTTTTTTAGATGTGACCTTTTTTCTTTCCGAAATACAAAATCTATTCCCATGCTCTATGCTGGAATTTTGGCTGGAATCAAGGATGAAATCTTCTGCGTTAAGTTATGATCAATGTGAAATGTTTATAAGCATGTATATGCCACTCAGTCTGAAAGCCTTGTTGTAATTCAAATGCATAGGATGACAAGCCGCCTAACCGAGACGGATGGTTCGGGAAAGTGAATTTTGTTGAGATAAGGTCATTTTGGCACCTTTTCAGAAGTTTTGATCGCATGTGGAGTTTTTTCATTCTGTGTTTACAGGTACTAACTCGTTTTTGCATTTTGTATCACTTCTTCCATGTGGACATTTTTTTCCCTTTTAGTACTTTGCCAAATAAAATCTATTTCAGAATTGTGTATATGTTTTAGGCCATGATTATTGTTGCTTGGAACGGATCTGGGGATCCAACTGTGATCTTTCACGGGGATGTCTTCAAGAAGGTGTTGAGTGTATTTATTACAGCAGCTATATTGAAGTTTGGTCAAGGTAGGCAATATCGAAATTTATTCGTACATATATTTGATATCTATTATGAGATTGCAGCTTACCTTGTTACTCTGAGATCATGCCTTTTCCTTTATGCATTAAGTCAATTGTGTTGATCTGTAAAATTGTAACCTATTATTGGTATTTTGCCCCACTTTCACATTTGTTGCATTAACTTAAGTTGTAACTGCTGGAAAACAACTAAATTAGTAACCTTTTTCCAGTTACAACTATTTAGCTGTCATTTCGGTTCACTGCTAGAAGACGACTTTCACCCAGTAAAAAAGTTGAAGCCCATACTATACCACAAGTCACAATTTAAATATCTTGGGTCCATTGTAGAAAATGACGGAGAAATAGTGAGAGATGTAAACATCAGATTCAAGCTGGGTGGGTGAAATGGAGAAGAGCCTAGAGGGTTTTATGTGATAACTATGTACCACTCAAGCTAAAGGGAGAATCTAATTTTAGAAGTGTAAGACCATGTTGTACGGGACAAAAATTTTGGAGGTAAAATGTCAACATGAGAGCAAACTTAGTGTAGCAGAGCTCAGAATGCTAGGCTGGATGTATGGAAATACTAGATCGAATAGAATTATGAATGATAGTATTGGAGAGAGTTGGGGTAATACTTACTGATGGAAAGTTGTTTGAATCTAGACTGGGGGTTTAGACATGGTCAAGGAGACCTGTAGATTTCTTAGTAAAGAGAGTTGATCAGATGGAGGTAACTCAATTGCTGAGAGAGGAAGACCAAGAAAAACTATACAGTAGTAGAATTTATTAAGACCTAGAAGTTAATTGGTTTGATTAAGATTTGATAGGGATAGAGCATTATGATGTCATTTGATATGCTGACTTAACCTTGTGGAAAACGGCTTGGTTGTTGTATTTAACCGTCCTTTTAAAAGAGTTTCTAAGGTGGCGGAACTGATTTGCAGAAGGAGAGCAGACAGTGGCTATCTGACAATAAAAATAAGTGTAATAAACAAATTGAAATAATAGGTTGAAGTGTTGAATCACCTCTATAGTAAATGTTATTGGCTGAAGTGAACTGTCATGTTCCTTATTCATTATAGTCTGACTTGTTAGAGATATAGATCCATGTCAGTTGTATCCTATGCTTCTATATAACTTCCTGATTATAAATGGAATATTCAGTTTATGTAACAACTTGGTAAGGTAAATTGAAGGTGATATATTCAAGATGTCAGATTGAAAATCACTGTGGAAACCTATTCTGGAAAACAAAAGCATGCTTTGTTTCCTTGGCTGAATAGTTATCAGTTATTTAATATGTACCCCTAAGATGTGGTTTGATTTAAATATGAAAATTATGAGTTTGTTAATATGTATTTCCTCCCCCACCTCCCGGAAACTTATATTTTATAAAATAGAGTATTTGTTAGTTCATAATGTGGAGGATACTCATGTTGATCTTTTCCTTCTCATTGAGCAGCTGTTCTTGGTGTAATTCTAAGTTGGAAAGCACGGCGGAGTATGTCGCTGTATGTCAAATTAAGATATATTCTAAAAGTTATTTCAGCTGCAGCATGGGTGATTCTTCTGTCAGTTACGTATGCATATACTTGGGACAATCCTCCCGGGTTTGCTGAAACCATAAAAAGTTGGTTTGGTAGCAATTCAAGTGCGCCTTCATTGTTTATCGTGGCTGTTGTTGTTTACCTGTCACCAAATATGCTTGCTGCAATATTCTTTATGTTCCCCTTCATTCGGCGCTATCTCGAGAGGTCGAACTATAGGATTGTGATGCTAATGATGTGGTGGTCGCAGGTACACAACAGTTCAACCTTTCTCCCCTTGTTATTTTTGTACACTTACAACTTTTTTTGTGGTAACAACTTAGATATTTAGATTCTAACTTGGTGTTTATGGCGCCTTGTGATTGCCAGCCTCGCCTCTATGTTGGTAGGGGAATGCATGAGAGTACATTTTCCCTTTTCAAGTAAGAACATGAAGATAAAAAATTTCTCTTTCCGGTATATGGTACAATATTCCAACGTGTCTAATATTTAATTCGTCAATGTTTATTATGTTAGGTACACGGTGTTTTGGGTCCTCCTTTTATTTACAAAGTTGGCTTTCAGTTATTATATAGAGGTGATGCATTTTCACTTTTCATTCATTCTGAAATTCCATATAGTTTTTCATTTCTTGCACATGTCTGTGCTTGTCAATTTCTTGTTTATATTCCCTTCTACAATTCCACATAATTTTGGTTATGAATATATTCAACATTTTTATTTTTTCGGGTCATGACTATAAAAACCCTTTATCGCATTGTTACAACATAGCCTGAGTTTAATTTTGCATTGTGATGAACTATTGTGTTAAGTTTGACCGGAGTTTAGTAATGTGCTCTAGTAATAAATGGAGTTGTTCTTATTCTTTGTGTGCATGAATGAACATGTGTGTTCATTTGCATGCATGTTTCTACTTGTTTTGGGAGGATCTCATGCTCTCCACTGTCTCTAATCTTCTCATATCAATTTTTCCCACTTGTTTGATTAACTTTTTTTTTTTTTTTTCATTCTTCCTATAGATAAAACCTCTGGTTGGACCTACAAAGGCTATTATGAAAGTAAAAATATCAACTTTCCAATGGCATGAATTCTTTCCCCATGGTAGTAAGCTTGAATGTTCAGATTCTCACATTGCTTCATTTTCTCAGAAAATATTTTAAAATTGGTTTTTTGCTCTGCAGCTAGGAACAATATTGGTGTTGTAGTTGTTCTTTGGGCTCCAATTATTCTGGTATGGGTTTGTGATGTATCTGATTCACCTCCAACTTTTAGTATCTGTGGCATAATCATTTAGCTCCTCCATTGTAGGTATACTTTATGGATACCCAAATTTGGTATGCAATATTCTCAACATTATTTGGTGGGATTTATGGTGCATTCCGTCGACTGGGGGAGGTAATTAAATTGTCCACTGCTATGATAAACTTGTATAGTAATATCTTTTGGATCTTTGGTTTTATTTCCTTGGATATAGTTTGAAGGTGTTATTGGTATAATAGATTTCTGTGCATAACCAATTACTTCTGGTCTGCCGTCTACAACTAAATATTTTTCTGAAGTTTACATATATGTCAAAAGACGTAAATGTGGTTGAGTTTTTCTCCGAAGGTATTTAGGGCCCTTTTTTAGTGTTGCAATCAAGATGTTTTTCAAGTGGTTTACGTACATCTCCAAATGTTTTGTATTGAGGCCCAATCTGGTGGAATCTTGAATTAGTTTGAATCAGTTCTGCTACTGGAAACATGTGTTATCATAGCATTCCGTCATTACATGTTTATTAGTATGATAATACTGCATTAACTGACCTGGGTTTATGTTCTGTTTGATCTACAATGTCATACATTTCTATTGGCTAAAATGCGCATGCTGGGTAATTACTTAGAAATGCTTTCTTGTTATAGTTCATCGGTTCATTTTTCCTTTGTCTGGTTTCTGTTTATTGAAATGTCTATGTTGTCTTAAAATTGAACCAATGAATGAGATTTCCTTCTGGCTAGTTATATTTTGCCACATCTGAAGTTGTTGCATATTGTTTGATTGCTTCTATGTTCGATTTGTTATGGGCCAAATTACAGTACGAGAAGAAATACTTCTTATTGCATTAATTTATAATTAGATATTTTCTTACTTTTTCTGAATAAAATTATAACTAGGATTTTAAATGGTGGGATTATGATTTGTTTATTATAATTTCTAATTTTAGAACTTAATGGTTTAGTCTTTGTTGATATCTTTTTCCTTGGCGGGGTGATATTTTTTTCCTTGGCGGTTGTGTTGTCATATTTTATGTTCGATTGTCTCACTCTTAGGTACCCGCTTAAATAAAATTTGGGTTGTTTAGTTTGCTAGGATTTTATTTTTATCCTTGTTATTACTATCAAACAATTTTACGGGTTATAAGTTTATTTTCTTTACTATTAGGGTTTCTATGATTGGTACCTCTTATGCCATTCTTTTTCACACACGAGGTCTTGTGTTGCATACCTTTGTTATCACATACTTCACTTTAACTTAATGCAGCCTGGGAGTTTGTTTAGATTCACGTATTAGGGTTGGATCAAAAGGGAAATTATGGCAATAGGTATGAAAGGTGCATGATCAATTGTTTTATCTGGGAGCTGATTAGCTCTTTGGATAGTCTTAGACTCTGGGTTTGATCTAAACTTAACCCTTACAAAACCGGTGAGGAATGCCCACCACTTAAAAACACATTATCAAGTCATCCCATCCAATGTGCGACTCTTAATAGGTATATATATCTATATGATCAGATCTCTAATTCTATGTCCAAAGAAATAGTGAAATGATACATTCTGTATATTTTGCTTTATTATTCTGAACTCTGTTTGAAATTTCCTAAAGAATATCTCTTTGTAGACCTATTATGTATGTCTCAAAATAAAAGGATCCTTAAGTGGCCTAAATAAGATTTTTGACTAACGTGTAGCCTGCCTTCGATTCGTTAGACCCCTTATTATGAGATTGGACATTTCCATTTTTGATTAACAACTTTTGAATCTCTAACTGGAGAATAATTTTAGACTTCAATGCATTGAACTATGACTTGTGACTAAAATATCCCTTTACCTTAACAACGATCAAAGCCTTTGTCCACGTGTAGGGGTCAGTTATGTAGATCAAACAACTAAAAACGTAACAATATTCTATTTAAATCTAAATCCTCATAAAATATCTATTTCACTTATCTAAGTTATTTTGTCTTCACTGGTTGTCATGGTTGCAGATACGTACACTAGGAATGCTTAGGTCTCGGTTTCAGTCATTGCCTGGTGCCTTCAATGCCAGTTTGATTCCTGAGGAATCAACAGACGAGCCAAGGAAAAAGGGATTAAAAGCTACTTTATCTCGCAGATTTACTGAGGTTAACTGTTTCACTTTTATCATTACTTGATCTAGTAATCTAAATTTTAAGCATCTTTACTTTGTGGATTACATTACTTTGACTGATTGATGCAGATCCCGTCTAACAAAGGGAAGAAAGCTGCAAGGTTTGCACAATTGTGGAACCAAATAATTACTAGTTTCAGAGAGGAAGATCTTATTAATGATAGGTAATGTGGGGGATAATGTTTCTGGTTTATGATCTGCTCTTTCTCGATGGAACTGTGTTTTTTTTGTAAGCTAGTGTGTAAGGCGGTTATACTTTTCAGTGAAATGGACCTTTTACTTGTACCTTATTGGGCTGATACTCAGTTGGACCTTATACAATGGCCCCCCTTTCTACTTGCTAGCAAGGTTTGTTTTATACTTCTCTATGAGACTTTGCTATCAACGTTTCTATTGAATCATTTAGTAATTCTATCTGTGGTTATACACACTTTAGATCCCAATTGCATTAGATATGGCGAAGGACAGTAATGGAAAGGATCGAGAGCTGACAAAAAGAATTGAGGCTGACAACTACATGTCTTGTGCTGTCCGTGAGTGCTATGCTTCATTTAAGAGCATTATTATGCACTTGGTTCGAGGAGAACGGGAGAAACCGTAAGTTGCTTGAATCTGTTTGATTTAGTTCTTTATAGAAGGAATTGTAACTTGTTTATATACTTTATGTGTGTCAGTTTAGTGTAGTATTCCTCTATAGCTTTAAATGTTAAGGGACTTCGGGCCTCTTGATGAAATATTGCAGCTAGCTTTTTCGCATTCAATGATATAGGTTCAAACTAACTTCTGAAAGATTCTTCTTTACCTAATTCATTTTTTAATTTTGTTTGTATATTTTATTTCAGATTTATAGAGTACATGTTCGGTGAAGTAGACAGTCATATAGAGGCAGGCACATTAATAAAGGAATTCAGAATGAGTGCTCTTCCTAGCCTCTATGGACAGTTTGTTCAGCTAATCCAATATTTGGTAATATTGAACTCTTTTATGCAATTGAGAGTGCATTTTGTTTCTCTTCAGAGGGTTTAAAGTCTTACCCAATTATTGGAATTTATGCAGTTGGTTAATAATCAGAAAGATAGGGATCAGGTTGTAATTCTATTCCAGGACATGCTGGAAGTCGTGACAAGAGATATAATGATGGAGGATCAGGATCAAATATTCAGGTTGTGCATATGTAAATCCTTATGTTTCCACAGCATCACGTGCATATTCTTCCTTCATCTCCTGATTATGATTGAATCATATTTTTTTATATAGTTTGATAGATTCAAGTCATGGTGGTGTTGGACACGAGGGGATGTTTCCCCTTGAGCCTGAGCCACATCACCAGCTATTTGCATCTGAAGGGGCTATCAGCTTTCCAATTGAACCAGTCACAGCAGCTTGGACAGAGAAGGTTTGTTACTATTGAACTATTCTGCTTTAAGTTTAATTAGTGAAGCATTTTTATTGACTTATTTTCAATTTGTTTTGGGAAGATTAAACGACTTTTCTTGCTGCTGACAACAAAAGAATCTGCCATGGATGTACCGTCTAACTTAGAAGCAAGAAGGCGTATTTCTTTCTTTTCAAATTCATTGTTTATGGACATGCCTGTGGCACCAAAAGTTCGCAACATGCTTTCATTTTCGTAAGCTATCTCTTAGTCCCTAATCATATGCCTTGTTTTTCCTGGTGAAATCTACGAATCAGTGAACGCTTTGTGCAAGTTCCTTTCCCTAATATTCTTGTTGATTACAGATGAAAAGCATTAAATTTTTGTCAGTCTTTCACAACATGCATTATTAGTTCTTCAGTTTGGTGCATTTAAGCGAATTCTGTGAAGACTTTTGTGATAACAAGTTATAGTCGATAAATTTAATGGTCTATTTTACCATTGTGAAAGGCATGCCACACTTGAATGTCTAATTTAGTTTTTTAAAATGTTCTCAACAATAAGATATTTTCTTGGAGGATTGTCAATGAAGAAAAATAACTGTTACCCATGGAAGTGTCTAACTTAAAACTGCAGACTTCTATTTTAGTTATCAGCTTGAGATGGCGGTAACCCATCAAAAATAGCATTTTGATAGGTAGATGCACCGATAGTTGGTACTTGTTATTTGTTAGAAGTTTGTATACATTTTTGTTAATATTTTTTAGTTATTGTGGATTTTGTTTGTAGGATTTTAACACCATACTACACAGAAGAGGTTCTCTTCTCATTGCTTGATCTGGATTCGCCAAATGAAGATGGTGTTTCGATTCTGTTTTATTTGCAAAAGATATTTCCAGGTTCATCATTTACCCCAAACCTCTGCTGCATAAATGTAAAACTTCGTGAGATGAGAAATGTAATGCGTTTATTATTTCCATTTTGGTTATTGATGCACAGATGAGTGGACCAACTTTCTTCAGCGAGTGAAATGTTCTAGCGAGGAGGAACTTAAAGGAAATGAATCTGAAGAGTTAGAAGAAGAGCTTCGTCTATGGGCATCATATAGAGGGCAGACTTTGACAAGAACTGGTTCTCTCTCTCTCTCTCTCTCTCTCTCTCTCCACACACACTACACACTTGCGGACACACACACACAAGTGCATGCTTATAATCAGATAGTTATATTCTAGCCTCGAAGTCCATAATGTAGCTCATTATTGCATTAATAACTATTGGTGCAGTAAGGGGTATGATGTATTATAGAAAAGCTTTGGAGCTTCAGGCTTTCCTTGATATGGCCAAAGACGAAGGTGACTGTTCCTTCTCTTAGGAATCATTGAATGAAATTTCTTTAGCTTCATTATCAATGTACTATTAAACTTAACATACAGTTTGAAGGTTTTTTTTGCTTAACCGTTATGAATGGCCAGATTTGATGGAAGGCTACAAAGCCATGGAAAACTCAGATGATAACTCGCGGGGGGAAAGGTCATTATGGACACAGTGCCAAGCGGTAGCTGAT
Organism: Medicago truncatula; assembly: GCF_003473485.1. NCBI lineage: Eukaryota > Viridiplantae > Streptophyta > Magnoliopsida > Fabales > Fabaceae > Medicago > Medicago truncatula. The sequence goes on along the minus strand of NC_053048.1, from coordinate 539,087 downwards.
ATGAAATTCACATATGTTGTATCATGCCAACAATATGGCATTGACAAGCGATCTGGTTCTCCCCGGGCACACGACATATTGAGGCTTATGACTAGGTAGGCATTGGACTGAGTAGTTTTAGATTTGGTGCTTACTATATCTGTTTTGTATATTTTAAAATATTGTTCTTATGTCTATTATAATAATGACCTTGTATATTTTCATTTGGCAGATACCCTTCACTTAGAGTTGCCTATATTGATGAGGTAGAGGAACCTATCAAAAACAGTAAGAAAAAGATCAACAAGGTTTACTACTCTTGCTTAGTGAAGGCTATGCCGAAATCCAGTAGTTCTTCAGAGCCTGAGCAGAATCTGGACCAGGTATTTGGGTTTTACTATTGAGACATGTTATTTCACTTTCTTTTGCTACTGGTAATGTTGTTTTGATTGGATAATAAATTTTCTTAGAAGAAAAGTATGGCAATTTCGACTAGATGGGCGGTAGGAAATCCTCCAGAGCAAGGAAATATATGTAACAAATGGATTAATTAATGGTTTACCAGTCTCTTTAGATCAAAGATACAGCTCCGTTCAACTAGCCTTGAACGAAATCCTCTTTTGATCGGGCTTGTTGTGTCTGCATATAAATACTCTATTTTCATTTATATTATTTATCAACTAATTTTCAGCTGAACAAAAATATTAATTCATGCTCTCATTCTTAATCCATCATCTCAATCTGGAGCATAGATACATACCCTGCGCAGCCTGTTATTGTTGAAGTGATTCTCAATTTAATGAGAGGCTCGGCTGACAAATTTCCCTTCTCTTTCCCTTGTTCAAAGAAATTAGAGTCTTCTCTTCAACAAAATGATCAACATTAATGTGCTTTGTCATTTGATGAATATGCCTGATAGCTTGATTATCGTGGGTAACCATTAAAAGCCCAACTTAACGTGACTAACATTGGATTCATTTGAGTTCACTAGTTGATTGTGTTATAGCATAATACTCAATTTCCACACTAGATCTTACAAGAAGCAACTGCATTTTGCTTCTTGCTGTCCCGTAACAGCAAGGACAAATAATTATAGATATTCAGACTGGCTAGAAGGATCATAGATAAACTTTTTTTAAGTTAAACATAGATAAACTTTTCTATGGAGAAACACCGACTGTTTTAGTTAATTCATACAACTTCAATCTGCTTTGTTTTGATTTTTTATTTTATTTTTTAAATAAAATAGAAACACCAATATTATTAAGAAGCAATGTTCGTTTATTAAATTGAAGATGCTATTTTTATAGTACTAAATACAATTCTTGATATGAACAGTTACCCGAGATGCCTTTTTTATTTTCCGTCGTAATATACTCTATTTTATTTGCTTGATCAGGTCATATATAAAATAAAGCTTCCTGGTCCAGCGATTTTAGGTGAGGGTAAGCCCGAAAATCAAAATCACGCCATAATTTTCACACGTGGAGAAGGTTTGCAAACAATAGATATGAACCAGGTATGATGGTGATTGGTGATATGAGAGGAGCTTATCAATGTAAAGTCTTATCATGTCATGCAACTAAGTTAAATCTTTTATAGGATAACTACATGGAAGAAGCCTTGAAAATGAGAAATTTGTTGCAAGAATTTCTTAAGAAGCATGATGGTGTGAGGTTCCCAAGTATTCTTGGACTAAGAGAGCATATATTTACTGGAAGGTAGATTCATATCAATTTCTTTCTGATTATTGGTCATATTTTCTATGTTTCTTATTATTGTCTTGCCGTGGTTTTAGTGTTTCTTCCCTTGCATGGTTTATGTCAAATCAAGAGACAAGTTTCGTGACAATTGGTCAGAGATTGTTGGCCAATCCCCTGAGGTAAGTTCTACTGGTTCTTCTTTCCATGTGCAGAATAATATGGACAAAATTGGATTTGTTTTATACCTATGGCTTTCAAACGTTAGAGAATTACTGATCTGTGGAGAGTTCTTCAAAAGATATTGAGAATGAATGTTAAATCGTTTATAACTTAGAAATTTGTTGATTGATCTTGATATAAATAATTGAAAGTATGATCTTCCCATTTTTCTGCTTATGCAGGGTTCGTTTCCACTATGGGCATCCTGATGTCTTTGATAGGCTTTTTCACCTGACAAGAGGGGGTGTCAGTAAAGCCTCCAAGGTTATCAATCTAAGTGAAGATATTTTTGCTGGTACAATATAGTCTGATTCCTCTTTATTTTAGTTTATTTTATTTTATTTTATTTTATTTGTATTTGATTGTATATTAATTGGAATTTTTCTGTTGTTTTCAGGCTTCAACTCTACACTCCGTGAAGGAAGTGTTACTCATCATGAGTACATACAAGTTGGGAAGGGAAGAGATGTTGGTCTCAACCAAATTTCGATGTTTGAAGCAAAAATAGCTAATGGAAATGGAGAGCAGACACTAAGTCGAGACGTGTACCGGCTTGGGCACCGTTTTGATTTCTTCAGAATGCTGTCCTGTTATTTTACTACAGTTGGATTTTATTTCAGCACTCTTGTATGTATCCCCAGAGTTAACTTTTACTTGTATAAAATTTATGTTTTCTTTTCTTATTTTTAACTATAAGGTCTACTAGTTGGATTTATGGGGGAATGGGAAATGGCAGGTGGGGAATTTTACCCCCTAGCTGACTGCTTCCCCTGATCCTGAAGTCCATGGGAGGTACCATGTGAGCTACAGACTCTGGTCATATATGTTAGTTTTTATATCTTCCGACTTCTGAATCTCTCTCTTCCACATCAATTTTGTGCAGATAACTGTTCTCACTGTATACATATTTCTCTATGGTCGCCTCTATCTTGTTCTCAGTGGCCTTGAAGAAGGGTTGAGTGCACAAAAAGCCATTCGAGACAATAAGCCTCTTCAAGTGGCTCTTGCTTCTCAGTCATTCGTTCAAATTGGGTTTTTAATGGCCTTGCCCATGCTGATGGAAATTGGCTTGGAAAGGGGCTTCCGAACTGCACTTAGTGAATTTATACTGATGCAGTTGCAGCTTGCTCCTGTATTCTTCACGTTTTCCCTAGGGACCAAGACTCACTATTTTGGAAGGACACTGCTTCATGGAGGTGCAAAATATAGACCCACGGGTAGAGGATTTGTGGTTTTCCATGCCAAGTTTGCTGATAATTATAGACTTTATTCGCGAAGTCACTTTGTCAAGGGTATTGAGCTCTTGGTATTACTTGTTGTATACGAAATTTTTAGTCATTCATACAGAAGTGCTGTTGCATATATATTGATTACTGTATCAATGTGGTTCATGGTGGGAACCTGGCTGTTTGCTCCATTCTTGTTCAACCCCTCTGGGTTTGAATGGCAAAAAATTGTTGATGATTGGACTGATTGGAATAAATGGATTAGTAACCGAGGAGGTATAGGTGTACCGCCTGAAAAAAGTTGGGAATCTTGGTGGGAAGAAGAACAAGATCATCTACAGTATTCAGGAATCCGGGGAATCATAGTGGAGATATTGTTGTCACTGCGATTTTTTATCTACCAATATGGTCTTGTATATCACTTGAATATTACAAAGAAGGGCTCAAAAAGTTTTTTGGTAAGTCTTGATCTATGTTGTCTTCCTTTTTACCTACCCATAATTTTGTTGGTTGAATGGAATAATGGAAAGCTTTCCTTGGCTAACAGGTGTATGGCATTTCGTGGCTGGTGATCTTTGTAATATTATTTGTGATGAAGGTTAGTAGTTGCTTGGTGCCTCCTAACTTTTAGGGTTATGCTATAATTTTTTACATGCATGCCTCCCTAGTCTGCACATTATGTTCTTATTGAATTTAGTAAAAACAGATGGCCTTGTTCATCTCTTGCATAAGAAATGTAAATTCTAAGTTTCTTATGGTTTAACAATTTTATTTTTTTTTGGTTGTCAGACTGTATCTGTTGGGAGGCGTAAATTCAGTGCAAATTTTCAGCTTGTCTTCCGATTAATCAAGGGGATGATATTCGTAACTTTTATTGCGATTCTGGTCATTTTAATCGCCCTTCCACATATGACACCGCAAGACATTATTGTTTGCATTCTTGCCTTCATGCCAACTGGTTGGGGAATGTTACAGGTACTCTCTTTGCACTTTTTCCTACATAATCTATGAACATCATTTCAGAGGGGGGTTGGTATATTGCTCAATTATTTTTCATTTTATTTTATATATTTGTGAACATTTGGAAAGACAAAACCCTATTGGTGGATTATATTCATATATTTCTTCTATTGGGAAAATGTTAGACATAAAAACACTTAAGCTTCACTTTAGAAAGTGTCGCTTACATATCAAATTATGGAAATATTTGTGTATAATTTTATTATGAAGTTAATTACTGTGTATAGGCAGTATAAAAACTGACATCCAATCATATCTTAATTTTTTATTATACTTGTTCAGATATATTAGAAAATAATGTTACAAAGTGACACGATAGGAAAATATAATTGGATGAGACGTCGTTAGTGCATTTTTATTAAACCCATATTTTTATAAAGTGGTTTTATGATTTGCCTTGTGATGTTAGCAATATTCCTTGGGGCACATTTATTGGATAATTGCATTATCTTCACAGCTTTTGATTTAGTAGTGGTGTCGGTTTTTCTTTGTCATTGTCATTGTTGCTACTTTTTTTTTTTCTTCTTCAGATTGCGCAAGCATTAAAGCCTATAGTACGTCGTGCTGGATTTTGGGGATCTGTGAAAACTCTTGCTCGTGGTTATGAGATAGTCATGGGTTTGCTTCTGTTCACTCCTGTTGCCTTTCTGGCTTGGTTTCCTTTTGTTTCAGAATTTCAAACCCGAATGCTGTTCAACCAAGCGTTCAGCAGAGGTTTGCAAATTTCTCGTATTCTTGGAGGACAGAGGAAGGAGCGCGCTTCTCGCAGCAAAGAATAGTTTGACTACAAAAGGCTTCATTATTAAGAGGCTGACATCCTTTGTTGCAATTTGTAAGTAGCTGTAATTATGAACGTGACTAATTCTAGGCTTCAGCATTTGATTATTAATGAAATTTGCTTTAATTTAAAAATTTGGCTTAATCTTTTTCCGTTCCTTGATTATCCGATACTAATATCTTTGCATTGTTATGAACTTTTAATTCTTAATATGATGTAGTACCTTGCCATATTAATACACATTTAATTAGAGGGATTTGGAGATCCTTTAACCTTCATGTTCATTCTTATGTTACAAGAGCCATCATTATTTGCATCGATTCATTAAACTTGCTTGCCCGAAAGAATGTGAGCTCGTCAAAATTCAAATTCATTCGAAGTGTGGAGGTAGCTATGGAGATTGTTTTCCAAAATATAAGTATTAAGCGGCGAGGACTAAAGTTTATTCGAGTGTTCAGATTCTTTTGATGTTACAATTTTTCTCCCTATAAGTTGGGTTGATTCCTACTTCTACTCGTGGTAGTAATAATTCAATACATTTTTGTATGTGTGTCTTGTAGTAATATGAATGAAATTTATAATGAATACATGGGATTGAAAAGTTCTTCCTTTTTTACTAGTTACGTTCATAACTAATTTTCACACTAGTGTGGGAATGATAACTAGGAGGAGAAAACTTATGTATGCGCTTTTTTTGTACTAAAAAGCGCTATAACAACTATCAAACTGATTTCAAGCAAGTCTCGAGGGGTGCACTGTATAAAAGCATAATCCTACAAAACAGTAATCTGAATTTAGATAGCTCAAGCAATTCAATTCAATACATAGTTACATACCCGTGTGTAACATGATTCATATTCTTAAATTGGTTCTCAATCAAGTTGTAATTGTATATTTAACTAGTGCTACTTCAGTATTTTTTTTTGGGTACAGTGTTTTATGTTTTTAAGCAAACAATACTTCATTTGTTAAATGAATGCGAGCAATTATAAAATAGCCTATCGAATATAAGTTCAAGATGGTTTTATTTTAATTTTTAATTTAATAAGAATCTTGGATCCAGTCAATAAAAGTATAAAGACTCGGTACTCTATTCAATCTGTAACAATTGTCATCTTCTAATGATAAGACATGCAATCAATAGCGAGTTACATTGATGATATAAAACATATGATATAGTAAGAGATTATTTTATCTTTTTTTTTTTTATCAAATATGACCCAGTCACTTATATGCACATTCGTACAAATTTTATGCTACATGATGCTAATGTTGGTTGGACTCACGTTCTCCTCAAAATTATTGTACCATTACATTAAACATATTTTGAGATGCATACTGATGCAAAACATATTTTCAGATTGTATCCGATGCAATATCGATAGATGTACTTATATTCAATAGCTTCTACTTTTTTAAATTGTTTTTCTTTAGTTTTTTTTAAAGGTGACCACTTTACCCAACATTCAATAATTTAATATCGTATCATTTTTTGAATTAATTTTGCTATTAAATGTTGATGCCCAATAAAATCCAGTTTCATAACTATCTTTGTTTAATTACTATCATACAGTAGAATTATACATTCTAATCGTGTGATACAATCCAACAATTGAGTCATTAAGAATGCATCTAACATTTCTTTTTGTATTTTACTCTGTAATTTGACATTGTTTTCTTTCTTAGAGTATGAATTTTTTGATATTTCCATGTGGCAGTGGCACCTAGAAACATCCCAAAGAATAGATCCACTGCCACTGGGTTATATAACTAGTTTGGTGGGACCAGAAAGAGAAAGGTGACGGTTGATGATAGTTAGTGCTAAGTCATTCATTTTTTAGCATGTACTATAGTATTAAAAATTTAATATGATGATTTTGATATATATTCCAAAGCAACTAGACGGCCTGCAAATAGCAACACTAATAAAGAATAGAAAGAAAATTGATAAAGGGAAAGACAATGTCAACCGTCTTTGAAACATTCATTCATATGTGTCAATATCTAAAGTCTTCTCTTTCTATCATCTTTGTCTCCTTTCACTTGTCAAATGAACTCATTCTCATTCCCTTGTTGCCAGTTGTTGTTTTTTTCTTCACTCTATTTTATGTTTCTTCTTTTGTTTTCTTTTTTTCTTTCATAATCATAACCAACCAACTCCTTTATTATATAACATATATCATGTCATTCCACCAATAACCCTTCCTAATATTCCTTTCAAAACATAAACCATAAAAGTTCCCTTTTACTTTTGGTGTTTGGATTTCCATGCATACCTTTCAGTTGGAGATGTTGGTTTAGAAACTTTTATTCTTCTGGTGTTGAAACTAAAGCTTACAAAGTTACAACAACAAAAAATTCAGGTATAGTATCATATCCTCGCTATTTCATTTATACACTCAAATAATATGATTAAGGTAATCTCATTTATTTTTATTTGCCTGAAAATTATTCTTTCATTTTAGAGCTAGACTATGTTAGTTAAGATTGAATAATAGAGAGATATTGTAGCCGCTTTGCGACCTAGGCACAATTGGCCGAACTTTGAGATCAAATATTGTGTGTTCTTTATTGGTGTTTTTTCGTTTCTGTTTTCTTTTGAACATGATTAGCCTGTTCTAACGTAATTTGACTATGTTCAACGAACGACACTTCAGATTGAAGGTTTGTCAGTGTCTCATACTAATACGTAAACGACGCGTGTCATTATACTCTATTGAGTTATCAGACACCTAACACACCTTCAATCTTCATTTTTTCAAATTATTACTAGTGTCTACATATTAGTATCATGTTCAGTGTCTATGATTCATACTGTCTGATCTTTGCCTGCAGGAAGAGTTACTATTCAGTTTTGATTATAGGGGACTTCAGTATAAATGGCTTCATCTTTGGAGCAGCTTCTTGCAGAGGAAGGGTTCAAAGCAAGCAGCAGAAAAGTGCAAAGGTCAAGATCTTCTTTCCATCATGGTGCTTCCAGTGATCCACTTCACTCCTTGGAAGATAGACTCTGCGTATCATCAAGTGAAAGAATTAAAACACAGAAAGCAAAGTCTAAAACAGCCTCAAAATATCAGATTAGCAATACAAGTGACAATAAAAACATTAGATCAAGTGATAATAATGTTTTTATAGGAAATAAGTTAAATAACGAACGGTTGAAGAACAATGAATCTGAGAAGAACAAGTCTTACAATTCATCAGATAGTGATAGTGGATTTGAAGATGCTTATTCAAACCAAGTGTCTAATGTGAAAAGAGGCAAAGAAAAGAAGGAACAATTGGGGGAAAAGCCATTGAAAGATTCATATATGCTTAGACAATTTAGTGGAAATAGAAAGAACATAAAACATCAAGAAAAATCACACTCTAGATCAAATAGTAATAGCAAAAACTATGAAGATAGCAAGAACAAAAATAGCAATCATGCTATGCAATTGCAAGATGCTTCTAGTCTTGCTATTGATGAAATTGCAGTGAAAGCACTAGTTTCCATTCTGAATGGATACATAGAAAGTTTTCTAATGGATGAAGATTTTCGGTCAGCGTTGCGCCACAATTGTTTCTCCTCTTTGAATTTCATTCAACTTGAGGAAGAACACAAGTCTGAGACCAAGGTGATTACAAGTCTTGAGCAAGCAATTGAGTGCATAGAAAAAACTGCTTCTGAGGAAACTATATCTGCAACACGTCTTAAAAGAGCAACAATGCAGCTTAGCATTATTACTGGTTTGAGTTTGAATGATCTCAAGTACGGTTTTACGTGCGGGATTCAAAATTTCAAGTTATCAGCTTGTGCTCATCTTTACCTCAGTGTTGTATATTTGATCCAAAGAAAAAAGAAAGTTTCGGCGAAGCATCTTTTGCAAGTGTTTTGCGACTCTCCTTTTCAGGCGCGGGCGATATTGTTGCCTGAACTTTGGGAGCGTCTATTTTCTTCGCAACTTTCTGATTTGAAGAAATGGTATAACAACAAGGAAGGTGAAATTGTTTTAGATATACAAAACAAAGCAAGAAAGATAAAGATTCTCCAGAAAGTGTATAATGAAAATTTGGATTCAGGAACTCAATTATTTGCTTTATATTACAAAGATTGGCTCAGTGAAGGAGTAGAAACTCCAACTATTCCTTCCATTGGCATTCCATCATTATCCATTACGAGTCGACAGGTATTACTAAAATATCTCATTTATCGATAACTTGATCGATAACTTTACTAACTCTTAACCAACCATTAACCGATTTTATCTCTAATGACAGGGAAGTTCACTTGGTCATTCTTTTGAGTCTTCTAGCTCCAACGAACCATTCTCACCACAGGCAATGGTCAGCAAGAAACTTTATGATTCTTTCTTTGGTAGTAAACCTCAAGTCTATGAAGTTGAACTTGATGAGGATGAAGATAGCTTTGAAAATTATGAGAGAGGTTCTTATGGTTCGACCATCGTTAAAAAAACATTAATATATGAATCAGAAACTGTTAAATATATTGATCAAAGTACTGAAGAGTTCACTCCAAGAGTACCAGTTCATGAATTCTATATACCTGTGAGTAATAATTTCACCTTTTTGTCTATTTTTTATAGAAAATTCTTAAAAAAATAACAATCTTCCTACACTTCAATTATTTATAGTTTGATGAGTGAGTCACTCTATATAAATTATAACAATTATTTTTGTGAATGATATTCTTATGCTTGACGTAGCATTAAATTTGTTTCTGTTCTGTCCTCACATTTCACACTGTCAAAAATATTTGTCAGCGGAAAGGAACATCAAGGACAGCTGCAGAAGAATGGAAAGATAGGAATTCCAGAAATGCCACTAGAAAATATTTCTCCATAGAAACTAATTCAAACAGTCACATATTTAATGATCAACCACATGAAAAAGAAAATGAGATTTCTATCAAAAAGACGCAGCCAAATAAGATAACCTCTACTATTGATGGTAAGAAAAAGAATATGTTAACTATGTAGCTTCCTTCAGATAACAAATGGATTTTCTAGCAGATAGATAATTCATTTTACATAAAAATTTTGGTGTAGGATCATATTCTCCAAGCATACCACAGGAATTTATTTGTCCTCTGACAAGAAATATCTTTGAGGAACCGGTTACCTTAGAGTCAGGTCAAACCTTTGAAAGAAAAGCCATCAAGGCATGGTTTCAAAAGGGAAACAGAACATGTCCAGTAACAGGAAATACTTTAGAATGTGTAGTCATACCATTTAGCAACCTTATTTTGAAGCGTTTGATCGATAACTGGAAGTCAGAAGATTTTGATCGCCTTCTTGATTTTGCCTCTCAAACGTTTGAAAATTCAAAGGAAATTAAGTTAAAAAAGCGCGACGAAGATATCGTTTTCAAGTTACAAGTTCTTTTATCTTCCTTGAAAAAAGAGGACAAATCAACTTATGCTAAGCATATAATCTCTTTAGGGGTTCTTTCATTTCTCTGTAGGAGGTTTGAACAAGGAAATTTGGAAGAAAAATCTCATGTGATCGAGATCTTGTTAAACTGTATCCGATCAGATTCTAGTTGCATATATAAGATAGCAAGGGGTGTCAACAGAAAATTTCTTCTTGAGCTTCTTCACAGTAAGGATGTTACCCCAACAAAAAATGCAATACTATTCCTTACTGAACTTTTGTCAATGAAGAGGTGAGATTTTTATCAAATTTTGGTTTCTTTTTCATACGAGTTACTTTGATTATCATACAGCCAAGTGTACATCACTGATAAAATTTAATTAAAATATTATTTTGCTCAGTTATTTATCTGCATATTCTGTATCAATGTTGTCAAATAGTGGTTATAACGGCGCTATATCGTAGTGGAATTTGAACAAATCGCTATTGCTATGCAATATGCTATTTACCATAAAGTTCTGCCAGTAGTGGCGCTATATCACCATAGTATAGCGGAATTAAAAAAACCGCTATACTCTGCGATCTGCGATTGATAACACTATTCTGTATATTATAAATTTTCAGAGATTTTTTTTTAATAGAAGACCTAATATCTACTACTCTTTCGAAATATTATTTACTGGACTATTTATTTTGTAGAAGAAAGGATGTCACTTCTTTCATAAGTGGGTTGGTGGGAGAAGATGTAGTTAGTACAATGCATATTGTGCTCATGTATCTCAAGAATTCTTCTCCAATTGAAAAGCCCCTCATCGCTGTCCTCTTATTACACTTTGAACTACTGGTATGCTTAATGCATTATCTATAAGCATCTTATTTAGTATTTAATGCATTTACATAATTTCTTAGCCTTGCATGATGTTGAGGTTGTTTTTATAAAAGGGTAACATGCAATATTAACCTCTAAATATTGAACTGTCTATATAATATTTAAAGATCAAGTGATTGGCATGTTCCCTTCAATGTTAAAGAGACTTTCAATATTTTTCATATGATATTTTCTTTAACCAAACAATGAATGAAATTCAATCTCTATCTTTTGCTCAGTTATTGACTAGAACATATTTGCACTGCAGGTTGAGCAGCCTCAAAAGTTTAGCATATACATAGAGATGGCTGTGAAAGCCATTGCAGAGGCACTTGATGCCAGCTTAAATGATGACAAGGTTCAAAAGAAGTGTTGCAGAGCTATTTTAATCTTGTGTGGCCATTTTTCTTCCACTGGAATGATAACAAATAATACTAGCATCTTAAAGCAAGAAGGTTATAATAATGGTAGCTCAGAATTGAAATCTCCTAGCCTTGATGATGAGGATCAACGGCTAAATGTAACCATTTCATCGGTAAGTTTTCTTTCTTTCTTTCTTTCTTTCTTTCTTTGTTTTTTTTTTTTTTTTAATGGAAAATGTTAGTTTGTTAGATTAATATTTACTCTTGCATGAGTCACTTAATGAATGTATCTAGGATGATAATCATTTAGTTAAAAAATGACAGGAAGATGAAGAAGAAGAAATGGATGAAGAGTTCATGGCGAACTTGTTAGAATCAATGATTGGTGATGGAGAAAGTCTATTTTTGAAGACCATATCTAAATGTTTAGATTCTAGACATGTAGATTTGATGAGGGCTTGTCTAATAACTGTTACATGGTTGAGTTCCTCACTTTCTAAACAGTATAATGCTGGATTGCATCTTCCTGCTTTCTTAGCTATCATCTCTCAGCTGAAAGGAATCCTTGAAAATGGAGAACTTGAGCTCAAGGCTCTCGCATCTATGTCCTTGTTCAACTTCAGTAAAATATCAGGTTCGGCACCATCACCGTTTATTTGTGATAAAAATCTTGCTAATTTTGGAACTATTGAAAGCAATTTTAAATGTTATTCCCTCCGTCTCATTATATGCGTCATTTTAGGTAATGCACATTTCTTAAGAAAATGATTAGTTGTGTTGATTTTTAGAGTAAAATAATGCGCAAAGACTAAAATATTCAAATTAATTGGAGTGGTTGAAAGTAATGGTAGTAAAGTAGTAGTTAGGTGGACTGTTTAATTAAATAAGGACTTCATCGTAAAAAAAGTTAATAAGTGGTATATTGATATTCCAAAGTGACAAATAGGTTGAGACAATGCAATGATCGGAGTATTAAACAGAAAAAGTGTTGATGTGCATGAAAAGCCAATACTAGTTTGTAGTTATAAACATGCAATTGCATTAAGAGGACATAATTTATATTCGGTTGTATAATATCTTGCAAATTATTTGTAGAATGCAGAACACTTTTGAAGATTATGGCAGACGATATTGCTCCCCTTCTTCATGGACTAGTTGATGTATTATGGACTGCTAAGAAACTGCATGCCATTTTATATAGGGAGAATCTGTAGTACAGAATATATCTTTGCCTCCTCATTTCGGAGTTCCAATTTTGATGACATATAGACTGTTGGATAAAGTAAATGTTTCAACACTGTATATTCTATTCTAGAAAAATAAAAATGTATATTGAACTCATCAACTTCCTTAAGTTTGATCAGAATGAATAACTGTAAAATCTGTGTCTTTGTTCATGCATGGAACTGTTAAAGTGCAAACTCGTTAAGTAAATGTTTGGAATCACGGTAGCTTTTAGTTACACAATAACGATTGAAGTGTTAAATTACGATTAAAGTGCAAACTCGTTAAGTTTTTAATAGGTTAGTGTTTTCATGCATAGAACTCGTAAAGTGCAAACACGTGCAATGAAAGCATTTTGGTCGCATTAACAAATACGCAATATATTAAATGAGAAAAGAAAATTTAACATCCTAGCTACTCAAAACTAGAAATTTATCCAAAGGAAAAGAAAATTGTCCAAAGCAAAACAAGAAAGCATATGCTTTGACAAGATAGAAAGAAAACACATAAAAGCTCAAGCTTCTCTGAGTCAATCAAACATTGTCCTCTTGGCTTCCGACATTGTCACTACCTTCAATGTTCGTGACACCCTTGTACCACCGAGCACAGAACACATAGATGACAAGGTCAAGGGCACTTAGCGCTGCAATGAGGTAGAAAAACCTGTCCATGTGCCCAACATTTAAGTTATTCGGAATCCATCCAGGTTCCTCGCCTCTAGCAGTGAATATCATCACCAATTTCACCATCATGCTGCTAACATAGTTTCCAAGAGAAATTGATGCCATACAAAGTGAACTTCCAAAGCTTTTTATGCCATCAGGTGCTTGACCATTGAAGAACTCCAACTGACCCACATACATAAAAACTTCTGAAGCACCAACAAGAACATACTGTGGAATTTGACAGAATATACTCAAATTACTTTGTTTCTGTCCAGGCTGAACTTGTTTAAGCCTTTCAAACTCCGTTACACCAGCTGCAACCATCGCAAGCATTCCAATAACTAGGCCAACTCCCATTCTTTGAAGTTCGCTTAACCCCTTAGGATTACCGCTTAATTTTCCGGCCAAGGGAACTAGAACTTGGCGATAAAGTCCAGTGCATACAAGGACACTGCATATATCAAACACAGACATGGTTGCTGCTGGCAAGTGAAATTTTCCTACCTTGTTGTTCATTACATCACCTTGTTCGACAAAAAGAGAAGCCATTTGTGTGAATACAACAGAGTAAATAATAGTGCACAGCCAAACTGGTATCATTCTCAACACACATTTGGCTTCCTCAACTTGAGTTACAGTGCAAAGTCGCCATTGGTTCCCGGATTCATTCCCGTCTTTTACTGTCCGTGTTGCCGCCTTGTCCATGAATCTGCTCACCTCAACATATATATAAAAGATAAAAAATGAGTTTCAAATTTCAATAATTCAACATACAATCAGATATCTTATAAGATTTAAATAACCATACACGGACTGTATCCAGACATGAGATATCTAATCATACTATATCATAGTGACACGTAAACTATCATCTCTATGATTAGATGTCTGTATAAAACTTTCACTGAAAATGCATAGAATTAAATTCATCTTGTAATACAGATGTATATTATATATGTTATACTTGCTAGTTTTTGAATGCAGCAACATATGTACCTTATATCTTGGGAGTGAAGAATCTTTCTGCTTCCTTTGATGGCGGATACATTGCCGTCAACCTCGTAAAGTTGGTCCTCCTTGGCGGGTTCAACATTCCACTTCCTAGTGGCAGCAACAAAGACCTGGATTACTCTTATGACAGGATTGCCATACGCCTTAACATATCGATATTTTCGAGATCCTGCTAAGAATGAAATCAAGGCTATAATAGCAGAGGCTAAGGAGACACCGAAACCCAATGTCCACATACCGGTATCTTCGTAATAAACCAAAATGGTGTTGGAAAATAGTGATCCAACATTGAGTGCAAAGTAAAAGTAACTAAAGAAAGCCTCTCTGGAGTTGGTTTGTTGAATACTCTTATCATCAAATTGATCAGCTCCAAATGTTGCTAAGGTAGGTTGATGCCCTCCATATCCAAATGCAACCAAATATATTGACAAATAGAATAGGCCTATTCCCAATGGTGTTGGTTCATTGCAAACGCTATGTTCATTACCGCAACCTAATGGTTTGATCAAAAACAGCCATGATGTCAAAGACATCAGCCCCAAACCCTGCATCAATCAATGCATAGATCTTCAATTTCCATTCATTCATTCATGATTAATGCAAGTCTTCAATTTCATTTGTATTTAATTCATGATGTTTGGATAAGTAACTTAATTAAGCTATTGTAGCAAGCTATTTATATAACAAAAGATAAAATAAGTCAAACTGTTTTCATAAAGCTATAAAAAAAAAAAAAATTCATAGAGTATCCTGGAGATTTTCTAGAAATAATCTGCAAACAGTTTACAGATAAGTTGTTTTCAAAAAAGAAACATTATAGTAGCATACCAGAACAAAGAAGAGCTGAAAGATAGCGCATGTTAAGTATCTTCCCCAATAAGAATCACTAAGGAATGCTCCCAAGAGTGAAAATATGTAAACAGTTCCAGTCCACAAGCTGACATTATTAGCAGCCTCGGCACTGTCTTGACGAAGGACTCTCGTTAGGAACAGAACCAAGTTCACTCCAACTCCAAAGAATGCTAGTGTTGCCAGTGCTTGATTAGCTGCATTCATTCATTCATTTAATTTCAACTTAGTTCATTTAATTACAATTACCATGTATATATAATGATAATGATGAATCAAACAAATGATTAGCTTATAGTACCTAGCAAGATGTATGCAGTTGTCCATCCTCCTTTACTCTTTCCATCTGCCACTTCTCCATTGACATGATTTCCTTCTGTCGCCTATTTTAATTTTTTTTTTTATAAAACCAAACATATATATAATTGATGAATCCTTCAATTTGGTTGGCAAATGGCGATGTTAACGACATTCACCAAGAATAACTAACTAACTAACTAACCTCAACTACTTCAATATTGTCAGGATTGACATTGTTGGGGGGTCCTGCTGGTTCCATCTGCATACACATGCATACATACATGAAAACCATCCTTAAGATAATATTGTATTCATTCAACAGATGTAAGATTCAAAGATTGTTTGTTATCTTATTGTTGCTATACATGTAGTGACTATCCTTAAATTCAAATTTTGATGTAATTTGTTACTATGTCATAGAAGTCTCAATATAGTTGTGCATATATATTACATTATTTTCTCAGTGTTGTGTGGCATCGGACACATATTCGACTAGAGAGCTGTCGAGAACAATAAAAAACAAAAAAGTGAACCAATGAACCTTTTGCGAAATTTGGTGACAGATAAAGTGAACTCCTTTGGAATAGTGTCAGATTCTGGTGATGGAGAAGAGAAAGAAGCAGCAACCAAGAACACCAAAATGATTTCACAATAAGAACAGCATACACGAGTCTTCGTGTTGACACTTTTTGTCATTTATGGTTCAAACTTGTTTATCACTTCACTCTAAACAGCAACACTGCTTTTCTTCTTCTTAGTCTTTCTGAAACAATTAGAGAAGAGATGAAGAAATATGAATGCTTATGTTAATGTTATATATCTTTGTTTGTAACACTCCTTGTTTTGAAGGGAACTAAGCAACACTCTTTGTAAAGTTCTCTTTATAAACAATACAAATAACAAATAAAATAGTTATAGTAAACGATATATGCGGATCATAATGACTATTTAGTAGTAAGTGTAACAAACTTTCGAAAATTTAGTTATAAAAAAAAAGGAAGAAAACAAATTGAATGGACCATGGACACTTTGAAAGCTGAAGTGGTCTTGTTTCTTGCTTGATTCACGGTGAATTAATTTGGCCAAATAGTTTCTGATTTTTTTTTTTTTTGTGGATTTGGCATATTTATAGCTAATTTGTTATATGATTATGTTGTTTTACAAATGCTTATTCTTTAACAAATTTTTCCCTCTAATTCATGATTAGGCATATTTGTTTTCTTTTGAGGAAGTGATTAGGCATATTTGTTAGCTTTGAAGTCACGGAAATATCTCTATTCATCTCTTACTATTTTTTAGCATGTCACCTTTTTGAAAGTAAATTACACATGTTTTAGTTCCTTTTTTTTTCTTCTTCTTCTTCTAAATATAATATGTATTGCTTTTTATTATCTATATTATTATTATTATTATTAGTAAAGACAGACAGTCCTATAAGTTTAGCTCAGTTGATATGGATGCATAATATATGCAAGGTCCGGGGTTCGAACACTGGCCACCACCAGAAAAAGAGTAAAGATGGACACTCACATTAAATTAACAGATGCACATGAAATTAACTAGATTTAGTAAAATTATTAACACATAGAATAAAATAAACACTTGATTTTCCAATTAATGATTTTTGTTTTAATTAATTTGTTGTCAAAGTGAAAGTGTGTGGTATAATATATTTGTCGTATCAAAAATAGAAATCTAAGAGCAAATATTTTTAAATACCTTAATATCTAGTAATACTCGTGTAACGGATACTTAAGTATTTTTGTAGGAGATACTTAAGTACAAGCTTTTAGTGAGGCTTGAGTAGGCCTCACACGACAGTTATGGTGAGATGGACGGAGTCCTCCAGATTTGGAGCAGATGAAGTGCAATACAGATAGAGCTTTAATGCTTAAGGATAATTAAGTTGTGTGTGGTGAAGTAATTCGTAATGATTCGGGTAGCTGGCGAACCGGATTCTCTCGAAATTTGGGCGCCTGCTTGATTTTAATGGCAAAGCATTGGGGGATTTTGACAATACTTCAAGTGGCTTGGAATAAAGGATTTCGTCACGGCAGTAGATCTGGAGCTCATTTAAACGAGTGTCCTTCATCTCACCCGTGTGCTCCTATTGTCACCCATATCAATCGCCTTAGAATGTGGGATTGGTAAGTCGTGGTAACTCATATATAGACAGGCTAATCAAGTCCTCCACAAGGGTGTGTTCACCTCCTCGTAGAATGTGGCGGGTATTTATTTTAGTCGTTGTGTTCAATTGTAATTTGGCTTAACGGCCTTCATTTATCAAAAACAAAAAACAAACTTATAGTGGGGAAAAGGTGTAGTTATATTTTTAACAAACAAAAAAAAAAGAGTAGCTTTAACCATAAGAGCTAGGTTTTGCAACTTTTGCCAACTCCTGCACTGGACCAGTTGTTCTGTTCCAGATGCCCAATGCATTTTCCTCACCGCAATTTTCAAATAATTATGTTATTTGAACATCAAAATACAAATATAGTCTTTATCTCTCTCACTTTTTATTTTCTCTAACTTAACACATATTTCAAAAATACACAAACACCTAAAGACATAATTGTGTTTGACATCAAAATTTTGATGTCAAAATCATTTCTCATTTTCAAATGAGAAACATTGGTTTTACTTTCACTCTGTATATTTATGAAATCCGACATGCAAATAAATACATATAACAGTATAAAGTACCCAGATGCGTGTCTGGAATGAAGCGAATATTTAAATAAATGATACAATACACATCTAATCAATGCCATTACTTATGATTGACTTCCCTGCTCAAGAAGGTTCTGTGTGTTTGGATTCTTGCCCCAGGCTCTCTCCTTCCATATTAACTCCACTTCATCAAACGTTAATCCTTGAGTCTCTGGAACATACAGAAGTACAAAGAGAAATGCCACCACAGCTATAACAGCAATAATCAAGAAAGTTGAAGCAATCCCGATAGCGTCAGCAATCGAAAGAAAGCTCTCGGACACGATCAAATTTGAAATCCAACACACGGTCGCTGCCATGCCCCCACATATACCTCGATATTCTTCAGGATATATCTCTGAGTTTATAGTCCATGGAACTGGCCCCATTCCTGGCGAGAAGAAACCAATATAAAGGCCTAGCCCGATAACTGCAAGCCATCCATACACTTCATTTGTAGACGATGACTGCTTATAGAATGCTACTGACAACATTATCAAGGATGCAATCACTCCTGCCAAACTAGAAAGGGCTAATTTTTTCCGCCCTGTGTTGTCAATAAGGTAAATGCCAAGAATTGTTCCGACAGCGTTCATGCCAGCAACTATGAGGGACAGAAGAAGAGCCAACTGATTGGCATGGAAGCCAGCCATTTGAACAATGGTTGGACTGTAGTACATCACCGTGTTTATACCTGTAAACTGCTGAAAAGCCTGCACAACCATTGGATGCAATAAGGATGCATTTCACATACATAAACCGAAGTAATTTATATTCAAATAAAGAGCCTAATTCCAAAATGCATGCAACTGCCAGTAACAAATAAAGTATGGTCAAACAAGAAAGCTAATGGCCAGCCTAGAAGCTCGACTTAAAACTGAAATGAAAATATAAACATATATAAGTCATTTTTAATTTAATGGTGTTTATTTAATACAGGACAAAATGAAATAAAATGAAAAGTAGTGAAAACTTTCACCAAGTCAAAGATCAACGAAAGTATTGAGCAACAAACAATAACAACCAAGTCTTATCTCACAAGGTGAAGTCGCTTACATTACATGAATCTAATTGTGTCGTAAAGTCCTACTATTCATCAACTTTAAAGATAAACCATTTATCTATTGCTTAATGATTTGACCAACAACTTTTCTTGGTCTCCTGCTACCTTTAGCTATTAAACTATACTCCATCCGATCAATTCTCTTCACTGATACTTCTCTGAGTCTTTTCCGGAAATATTCAAACCACTTAAAATGATATTCTACCATCTTTTCTTTAAACAGAGTTACCCCTAGTTTCTCTTCAATAGTTTTATTACTAATCTTTATCTTTCTTGTATGATCACTTATGAATTTTAACATTCTCATCTTATGACTATGAATATTCTTTCTTATTGACTCTTTGTTGTCCAACATTTTGTCTCGTATAGCATTCAAGGTCTTACAACTGCACGGTAATAAATATACATAGGAGTAACATATATTACATTAGCCTTCAAATGAAACTTGTTTCTTCAATATATCTTATTTTTCATAATAAATGCTAAATTTTCTATCAATACAATTTCAGCTCCTAAAGTGAAATGTTTCCAGCATTGTGGTTTCAATTTTAAAGCTATAACCATTAGACTCAGTGCTAAATTCTCAATAATAAAACAGACCCTAAAGTATATTTTATAGAGCTTATTTTATATGCAATCATTTATAATGATGTAATCAAGCCGTTCTTCTTTAGCTTGGTGATTTCAATTGTACTCTTCTGTTTTAGAGCAATCCAACATGTCTAGAACAAGCCTATGATTTCTCACCAGTGGAATATAGAATACGGACTCTGCAATGACTCACATATATACATATGTTTTAATAAAGTAGAATATTCTAGTTAGCATGACTCACATATATACATATGTTTTAATGAATTAGAATATTCTAGTTAGCCTATTGACAGCAAAGAGCATTCATAAAGATCCTTTAATTGCGATCAAGTTATGTTCTGCAAAAAGAGTTTCTTTGTAAACATTTTATTTTATTACCAGAAGTCCTCCTCCAACAAGGAACGCCAGTCTGGTTTCTTTTGATCTGAAAACATGCCAGAATTTGATAGTACTCCTTCTTTGGCGCTCTTGTTCAGATTGAGCAGTTAGGAAATCAATTTCATCCTCTAAGCGAGACAAGTCATATATCTTAGAAATTACATCGACCGCTTCATTTTTCCTATTCTGCAAACCAAGATAGTAAAATTTTAAAATGGCATTATAGACAAGTTACTTCTGCAGTACATGTACATCTGGGACACAATTGTTGAGAAGAGCAAATTTGTACCTTTATAAATAGCCATCTTGGAGATTCGGGGAGGAAGAGCATGCAAATGAACTGGATAAGTGCAGGCACACCTGAAACACCAAGCATCCATCGCCATGTCCCTGGAACCTGCTCAAGTAAAGACCCGTTTACTTTTTAACAATATTTTGAATTTTTTCTTGATAGAGAGAATGCATTTCTTGATAAACCAAATCAAACACTGTTTTGAATTTTTTCAGAAATTTCCAAAAATATTTAATCTATATTAAAAACTTTAATAATGTCTTATCTAATGTTTTATTTTATAGGTAGAAGTAGAAAAAGCAAAAGTAAAGCACTCCTAAGAATATGAAATGTGATCAGTAAAACAAAACCAAAAAGCAACAAAATCCAAAATGAAACATGTTGATAGAAAAGGCACACATAATCCATCAAGAAGACTAACACACACACACACACACTAACCTGGGTGAAAACAAGGTTAACAAGATAGGAAACAAACTGTCCACCGGTGATCATGAGGACATTAGTGCTGACTAATGAGCCTCTGATTTCAGAGGGTGCGACTTCTGCAATGTAGACAGGAGCAGTAACAGAAGCTATGCCAACACCCAAACCAACGAGAAGACGTCCTGCTATGAGAACATAAGGATCAGGTGCAGCAGCCATGAGAATTGCTCCGAGAATAAAGATAACATCAGCTAAGAGTGTGGCCTTCTTTCTTCCATAAGCGTCATTAAGCCAACCACCAAATGCCGCACCAACAATTGCACCAGCAATTGCCATGCTAACAATTGTTTCCTGAAAGAGACACAAAAGTGAGTATCAGAAAAAGGAATGATGTAGAGCCTATTTGGATTGGCTTATTTGAGCCTATCTACTTCCATAAGTACTTGTGAGACTGGTTGGTGAGCTTATGGAATGTCCAGAAACTCTTTTAACAATTATTTCCATAAGCTCTATCTAGGCCCTGTTTGAATAAACAGGTTATTTCCAGCTTAAAGGACAATGTATAAGTTATTTTTATAACAGAAGAAAAAATAAAGTTAAATTGTTTTGGTATAAGGTATCTTAAAAAGAACTTATGAAATTAAGGTGAAAACAGGTTATAACTTATATGAAAAGAGTTTGACTTTAATAATAGCATGGTGATGGAGATGGAGATGGAGGTAGGTACGGTACCTGTAGAAAATTACTGTTTCTAACTTGAGGAAAATCATCTTTAATATACAAAAGAGCTCCTGATATGACACCGGTGTCGTAACCGAAGAGAAGACCACCAATACCGGCGACAGCAGCAAGGCCGAGAATGTAAGGATTTTTGAAGAAAGACATCTTACGATCAGGATGCATATCTAAGTAACCTGAACTTCCCGGTGTCGACTGCATAGCTATCGGAACCGTCATCTTCTGATTTCAAATCTACTA
Source organism: Medicago truncatula (assembly GCF_003473485.1). NCBI lineage: Eukaryota > Viridiplantae > Streptophyta > Magnoliopsida > Fabales > Fabaceae > Medicago > Medicago truncatula. The sequence goes on along the minus strand of NC_053048.1, from coordinate 517,071 downwards.
CAGAGACAAATGATTGATTATAGTTGAACGCACACAACTGAAACTGAGAAGAAGCACTAAATGAATTATTATTTTATTTATTTAACATAATAAATAAAATGGGAGGCAATGATATTTTTTTCCAAAAATTGAGCACGAGATTGATGTGATGTATGAGACAGCTGTCAGCTGTATAACCACTTACCGACGTGTCTTCAAATTACTTACTGGATCGATAGATAATCCATCTCAATCATCAACAATAATTTCATTACGACTTTCTTTCTTTTTTTTCTCATTCTCACTCACGTCTTCCATGTTTTTCTTTTCTCCTTCTCTCTTAAGGTTGGCAATGAACCGAATCAACTCGATTATAGTTCGACATTCAACTCGATATTTAATCCGTTGAACTTGGTTCATGAACCTAACGAGCTGAACTTGAGCTACATATAGTTCGACTCGTTAGGTTCATGAGATGGCTCGATTATCGATTATATATATAAATCAATTTGAGTTAGTTTTTAAAAAAATTTAATTCAAATGTGGCAAATGGCGCTGAATACAATTTTGTCTTGAAGGGAGAGCAGTTGGAGTTTAAAAGTAAAAGAATATTATGAATTTTGTTCACAGCTAATTGAATTTTGTTTGATTTTTTGTCTCTGTTACTTGTATCAGATATTTTTCTTCGTATTTATGCAACCTTTAACTTTATATAATTTATGTCTATTATATGCATACTTGTGGGAACTTTTATTTTAATTCAATATTTAATTTTTATATATATAATATCAAAGATCTATAAATTAACTTTTTTTTTATAATTCTTTTTGGATGAGTTGAGCAACCGAACTGAACCTAACGAGCCGAACCGAACTGTTCGTGAACTTTAAACGAGCCGAACTCGAGCTGAAAAAATAGTTCGTGTCGAACTCGAGCCGAACCAATTCTTATCGAGTCGAACCGAGCTCAGGCAAGTTCGGTTCGACTCGACTCATTTCCAGCCCTATTCTCTCTCCTCCTCCTCCTCCTCCTCCTCCTCCTCATCTAATCTACTAACTCCTTTTATTAAATTCAACATTTTTGGGTTTTCTTCAAAATAAAACATTTTTTCGGTTCATTTTTAATTTCTCATTCGGTGTATTAGTCAAGTGTTTTGTTGACACGGGACAATACTCTACCATTTTTCCCACATAAGATAAGTAGTGGTATTTTATAATTGGCTTAATTGCACTTTTGGACCCCTATCTTTTCAAAAGTTGCGGTTATGGATCCCTAATTAATTTAAATACAAAACAGCCCCCTATGTTTTGATTCTTTGACAGTTTTGAGATGTCACGTCAGCGTTGACCGAGTCAACAATGGACTGGGGGTCCAAAACTGTCAAAGAATCAAAACATAAGGAGCTATTTTGTATTTAAATTAATTAGGGGTCCAAAAGTGCAATTAAGCCATCTTAATTTTGACTCAAGATAAGATAAGCATTAAGCATCTTATTAATTTAATTATTTTAATAATTCATTGAAAATTGAATAGGACTGTGACGTGTTTGGACCAAACAAATGTATTTGGAGTTCTCTAATATACAGATAGACAGGAGGGGCCTAGCAGGGTTGCTTTGCGAATTGAAATACACAACTGCATGGCTGAGATTTAACTGAAACCAGGATATTCGCACCAAATTCTTTCCATAACTCGGTACATGCCACATGGGTTAAGGAAAATGTAGGCCCCTTTTATCAAAAATAAGAGAAAAGGTACAATTTTTTTCTTGGTACATAAAATTATTATTTTTTGGTAAAAAAATGATTAATAATTACTATTGGATTGTGTTTTGTTTTTGGTAGAACTTTATGAAATGAATTTAATTTGTACACATAAATGGTGTAAATTATTTTATATATACATGTAATCAAATTATATTATAGTATTATTTTTTTAACATTATGAAGGTCAAGAAAATTTTAATGAGACAGTTATTACCATACACTAGAGAATTTGGTATGTGCGGACTTGATCTTTAATTTAATAATTAGATGCTTTTTTTATTTCATTATTTAATATTATAATAACTAAATATCATTTATAAAAAAATGTCAGATAAATAAAATTATTTTTCTGAATTTTTATTACTCATAATCATTTATTTATTTTTATGATAGAATGTAAAAAATTTAACGCCTGTTTGGTATCGCGGTAGAAACAGTCAACGTGCGTCTTCCTTCTCTCAAACGTGAGTTTAGCATGTTTGGTTTCCAATTCTTCTTTTGCCGTAACCGTGAGTTTCAGCCAAAACCGCGCGTCTAGCAAAAGCTAACATTCCTAGCTTTTCAATTTTGAGGAAATCGATTCTAGTAGCAGCATCATATGTCATTAACAATATATCTATTTTGCCCCTTCCTCTTGCGTGCTACAATAACATTTACGATTCAAAACAAAAAAGGATAGAACAAGGACGCGAGGGGTTAGACATGGTTGCGAACAAATCGATTGCTTCCATCTCTTTTTGTTTTTATGGCAATCGGTGACTCGCTCACCTAATTGGCCTGGTGCTTGATTTATTTGACAATAAAATGTTGGTTTCTCATTTTATTATCTTTGATGCTTATGTTGTACCGTATTTAAAAACAACTCTTATAGATTAATCGTTTTAAAATGAATCTGTGACCCAATAAAATTTTAGTTTATAGTATAATGTCCATTTTATTTATATTTTATTTACTAATTTTATACTTTTTTTTTTAATAATTCAACATAAATCTAAATAATTATTAATATGAGAAAGGGATGTCTATTTTTAAAATAGAATAAAAGGATAATTTGGTCATTATACATTTAAAAATCAATTTTGATTCAATCTATCCAAACAACATCAATCATAAGAATCACTTTTCGGTTAGTATATCCAAACATAAATCAATTCACATTCAGCTAACTTTTAACCAAAATCAATACTCTCAAACTCAATTATATCAAAATCAATTTTAACCACCGCCAAACCAAACACATGCTTAATATGATACTCACAAATAGTGAAATCATTTTTTTTCCTTGTGAATGATATTTCATAAAATATAATAGCAACAAATATAATTTTATTTCATTAAAATAATCATTAATTTGCTGATTTTAAAAGCAAGTGTACCAATAAACTTCAATTTATAAGTATCATATTAACTCACTTTAAACGAATATTAAGAATGATTAACAATATGAATAAACGACTTTACATTTTAGTAACAATTGTTATTAAGATACTCTAAAACAACCTATTAACATAATCTAAATGCATAAAGTCTAACACAAACCACTATTAACACGTAAATTCATTCTTCAGACCATCTACAATTGAAGCATCCTAACTCCTTATGCTTAGTGCCTAACATGTGCTTAAAGAAAATAGACAATTAATGAAAATTCTCTCTCTCTCTCTCATAAAATATTTTATTGGATATTTATATAATAAGTCACAGATACTTAAAAGATGCTTTTCAGATACGTATTCTGTAAAATATGAAGAATAATAAAAGTGCGACAATGTTGTGAGAATTCAATGAAGATTTATATGATTTAATTTAAGATGTGAATCGTTAGAATTGCATCTCGATGAACCAAACTTAAAAGTTATGTTTTTTTTTCTTCTGTGGATGAAGGGCATGTGAGAGATTGGACTTAATCCGTCAACATTAGATAAAATTTGAGTAAATGGTCACTTTGGTCCTTGACTCTGCATCTCGTTGTCACAGAGGTCCCTAACTCATGATTGAATACAAAGTAGTTTATGAATATGCACTTCTATTATCAGTTTAGTCCCTGAACTGATGAGGTGGCATGCATGAGATGTCATAGGGATTAAAGTGCAAGTAGAAAATGGTCACTTTAGTCCCTGAACCGAAAGTCAATATCCCAAGTTGAATCTCAAATCCTTAAATCTCGAATTTAATCATCAAATCCCTAAATCTCATAAATTCCCTTTTTTGTTCAAAATCAATTTTTGTTTTTGTTGTTGTTAATTCTCTGGATTGTACTTAATTCTAATGTTTATAAGAAATTGCCATATTTTACCCCTCAATTCCAAAAACGTATAATATTTCCCTCATTCTATAATGTAAGTGCAATGAAGCTAATCAGTATGTTTCTACATGCATATTTGATAAATATGTTTTAGTACAAAGTAAGTTACGTGGTTGAAGCTATTTTTGGTCATGTTTAGTTAAGCCAAAGTTTTGGAGGCATATCAACTAAACTTCATTGATTACCAACAACAACAAAAAAAAGAAATTGATTTTGAACAAAGAGGAAGTTATATGAGATTTAGAGATTTAAGGATTTGTGAATTAAATTCGGGATTTAAGAATTTGAGATTTAATTTGGGATATTGATTTTCGATTCATAGATCAAAGTGACAATTTTCTACTTTCACTTTAGTCAACGTGACACCTCATTAGCTAACATAATTTTTTAACGGTAGAGACTAAACTGAGAACGGAAGTGCACATTCAGAGATTACTTATATTTAATTATGAATCAGAGATCTTTATGACATCGAGATGGAGAGTTAGGAACCAAAATAATTATTTACTCGATAAAATTTGCTTTGTCATGATTTTGCTAGTATCCTAACATAGCAAAAAAAAATATAATATAATTTATTCAAAAACTATACATTTTTATTTTCATCACAAGTATTATAATCCTTTAGAGTAGTGATATTTTAAAAATCATTTTGATACAACCTTTGAGACAACTTTGTTATTCTCTCTTCTCATTGGTTAAAAAAAATAGAGAGAAAATAAAAACATAGGAAAAAGATAGGTAGACATCCTTTTTCTATACACCTCCCATGTACATCTCATGTGTTAGATAACTAAAAGTAGTAACTTTTCATTGAAAATCAACAATTATTGATTAAAAGCTACATATTTAATATAAAAAAAACAAGTTCCAAGTTAAAGTTACTACTTTAAACTTCTTAACATGTGCAAATTTGCAATGATAGAAAAACTCATATAAATATAAGAGAGAAAGTTATATAAAAGTTATATCAAAATGGTTGTACAAATATCAATTCTCAATCCTTTATATTTTCATCAAAAACTATACGGTTTAAACTCCTTTCGTATTTGACCAAAATATACATACACACGTTTGAATTTGGTCCTTCTCCTTTTCAATTCAAATCTTCTTCGTCCCAAACCCTAACTTCATCATCAGAAAATGAAAGTCAATATCTTGCGTATCCTTTTCATTTTTGCATTCTACCTGTTTGTGCTTTTGCTTCAAATCGTGTTTTTCTTGACTTAGTTTTCTCTTTATTGCTTTTCTGGTGGTGGTGTTAAAGAGTAAGTTATCTTCTTCTTTTTTCATCTATAACTAACTTTATTTCAAATTTTCAGCCTAACTTGGGATGCACAGGATGAAACATGTGGGATTTGCAGGATGGCCTTTGATGGATGCTGTCCTGATTGTAAACTTCCTGGGGATGACTGTCCACTCAGTAAGTTAGCATATAATTGTCTTTGGTTAATCACTTGATCTAATAATCTTTTATATATTGTGAGTTCTATGCTACTCAAGAAGTAGTTAAGCTCAACTGCATTGTTCATACCTGTTTCTCCACTTTCCTATTCTGCTGAATTGTGAAATGACATTGAAATATGTTCAAATGACATGCATTGCGAGCGTAAATTAATTTCAAAATAGACTTATAAGAGTGTTGTGACGTGGCAAAATAGTAAACTCTTATTTGTATTGGTGTAATTGAAATTTGCACTAACATTATATGTTCTTTAAATTTGATTGTTTATTTTATTGAATGAAATCCTTTGTTTTAACATTTATACATAAATTTATATGAAATTGAAAGTATCGTGCAGCCAACTACCGTGATATATATGTTACCATGAAACTATCATGCAATCGTCAAAGAAAGAGATAAAAAAATACTGTGTAATGAAATAAATTCCCTAAAAAGCAGGGGAATGTGAACTGAGCTGAAGAAAAGTAGTAGGAGAAAGACTAAAGAATCATGCTAGCATGAATTAATTTCATCAATATTCCAGGCCTTGCCTTTGTTCCACGTCTCAGTCAAGTTGATATAGGCCTACAACATAACCAATAAGTACACATTCCTATGGTGCACATGCACAACATTCTTCTTAATAGAATAGGCATAAAAGAGTGACTCATTCTAACCGAAAATTTATGTTGATTCTTCTCTAAGATGACTATGTTGGTGATTTATTCCCTTTAAAGTCTCTCATTTTGCTCCTTATGTGAGAAAATGCGCTGTTCTTTTTTTGAAAAAGAAAATTTGCTGGACTGACCTTTCTTCTGCAGCAGGCCTATCGAATTTGTTGCTAATATGGGTTCTTGTTGTTCTTTTTGTGCCATTACACTATCATGCAATCAGCCAACTGGTTTCAACTAACAATCATTGTAGTGTGCATTGAATTTTGCATTGTTTATAAGTTTTGTATGTTTTTGACCTTGTACACAATGGTTCCCCTTTTATTGCCTTTTTAGCTCTTTACATGCAAGACAGTTAATCACTCAGTTCCTTTCTAATTTTACTGAATGTAGATAAGCCTGGATACTTATAAACATCATTTGTGGTTTCATATATATATATGATTATGCATTAGTTTAAACTGTTACTAAGATGTGTTATCACTGACATACATGGGGATTATTTATAAAGCTTTATGCTCAAGGAGTTCGAAACAATTCCAGCATGATTGAGATTTTTTCAAGGGAGCAATAAGATGACAATTCTTTTATGAGCTATGAATTCATCCTTGAAAATTAGTCGTCACCACCTTGATGTCTTCCTCCTTTCCCTGAAACATTGCATCAATACATCGATAATTTGTATTTCTGTTTGTTTCGAGATTTGAGTTCATGAAGTTCCTGACAGATCAAATAATATATTCTTTAATTGTTTGTATTAGTATTCTAACTCTTTTTTCCACTACTTGCAGTTTGGGGTGCATGCAATCACGCATTTCATTTACATTGTATCTTGAAATGGGTGAATTCTCAAACCTCACAAGCACATTGCCCAATGTGTCGTCGGGAATGGCAATTTAAAGGTTGAGAGCACATATGACAATGTAATTTTGTTTTTCATGGAAAACTAGGGTAGAGACTAATCTTATGAAGTAACTAAGATCTTTTTAAGGGCAATGTAATTTGATCATTTTTATTGGATGTATTGCTTATGAAATAGGTAATGTACTATAATATCTCTATTGTTTCCATGGGATTGAAATTAGAGTTTCTAAATTGGTGCATGTTTGTTTTCTCCACAAAGGATGGAAAAAACATGCTTAGCACTATATTATGCTTATTTGTCATATCTTTTGAACCTTTTCATGACTTGGTTGATAAACCTCTACTACTTTCCCAGTAACAGTTGATTCATTCAAATGTGTAGTCTTTAAATTCTCTCCATATTGTGGATATAAAGATGCCACAAGAACAGCCTTCATGATTGTATTGTTTTTGCCACTACAAGACACTGAATTGGTCATACCAAGTACTTTCGGAAGATGATTTTCTCTAGTTGCAGATTAAAACAAGTTTTCATTACTAGTTGTTGAGTGGAAATAGGATTAAACACTGTTGTCAAGAGGACTATTCTCTCATTTGGATTAGCCAAGGATGTTTGATAGAAATTGGTGATCAACCTCCATGGTTTATTTGAAGGGTGAAAAACGTAGAGCGCCAAATGGTGGAAAACTGTCTTGTTGAAAAAAGTGGTCATGAAAAAAATGTGATGTCTAGTATGGTGCCTTCATAAGGTGTAATCATTGTGATTCCAATTGAAAAAACCTGTTATCATAAATCATTCCAGTTTTTTTATTATGTACAAAATTTTGAAAATTCAATTGCTTTTTTTTTAGCAATATTCAAATATTTAAACAATATTTTGTATATTTCCATTCCATCCATTGTACTATTATGGCTTTTTGCTCATATTTGGTAACCGGTATCTACATGAACCTCCATACCAGGCATATTCAAAGGTAAAGGTAAACACTAGAAAGTTAAACAATTATAGTATACTTCAAATAACTAACCTGAATATGAGCTTTTTGTTAAGCAGGTTTATCAACACAAGAAATTCAACAGTGCTTCTGAAGAGGTATAAGATAAACGTTCCCATATTATCTTCTGTGATTGAATATCCATATTTAAACTTACTTTAACAAGTATAACAACCGTAAACAGTTTGCAGACATGCTTAGAGACCAAAGAAGTCGAGCTAATACACTTGTTCAACTTTTGGTCACACGATGGATCCATGGTGTGCCACCAGCTATATATTGCTCTTTGGTTAAATCATCTAATAATTTACAGGATAGTAGGGGAGTATAGAAGCATTTCACAATATGTGCTATACTGCCACATACAAAAATTTGTACCATAATTAAGTAACCTTATCCAAATCATCTGGAAACACAACTTCCGTCACAACTGTTGGGATATAAAAATACAGAGCCTAATTGTTTAGGACTAATATAATGTCATGTAACAGAGGGACATTAGAAAACTTGCAACGAGTGGCGGAGCCATACAAAAAAGTTTGGAGTGACCGTCATCAAAATAAACTAAAATATATAAATCATATTGCATACAACAAATTTAAGTTGTAATAAATTACGCCTTCCTCTTAAAAAATGAATCGATTTTTTGACTATTCATCTAAACTTTTATGTTGCAAAGAAACAAATTTACCAATTTCAATTTCAATTTAACAATGTGTAATGTACAAGAATGGTTGAAATTGGGAAAGGAAGCAATATAGTAAATTTCAGGGTATAAAAAAAATTATTTATTTTTAAATGGGGTGCCAAGGCTCCCCCTTGCACCCCTGCCTCCGCCACTGCTTGCGACCTCAAGGGACAAAGTTCGAATTTCATATGAGACAGTTGTAATAATATGGTCATTAGTGCCACTTTTATTGAAAAAAATGGTGTTCAGAAACATGGCATCCATGAAAAGTAGTGAGAAAATAAAATTCTTTATACTAATAGTATTGAACAATCTTACAAAATGAGAAGGTTGAAAGTAAAGGGTACATCAAAGCCTATTTATAGGCATCCAATGACTACTAACTAACACTAATCACTAGCTCTAAGTAACTTCATACTTGACTCTTAACTAACTACTAATGATCATTATTCGTATCAAATTGTGCTTATTAGTAAAGTCACCCATCCGGTTTACTGCCCAAGGCGACGCTCTTTTATCAGAAACCAAAACTAACAGAAACCTTTGATAGCAATCTAATTTGATCCTTATAAGTGGGCCGTCGTGGATTCTTTTTTGGTGTTCTTCTCCTTGTTCTTGGCCAACTTGTTAGCCGGGAAATGCAGTCTAGCCATCAGAGGACGGGGTGCTCGTGTTTTCCTTTCAAATCCCCGCACACAAACATATCCTGTAAAACATTTTTAGTAATTTGTTTAAACATGTTTGCTAAAACAAATTTTTCACGTTTAAATGTCAATCAGAGGTATTAGTCCTTTCTCTCCAAAGCAAATCACTCAGTTAAATGTCAATCAGATTGGATATGACAACTAGATAGTGCAGTGATAACCTGCAATTAGGTATGTTCACGGTTTATGAAAAACCAAGTTGAACTGTGAGCTATACCAAGTCATATTGAAAAAGAGCCAAATTGTTGACACACCTCAGTTTGATGAAACGCTATTTTAATAAGGTTCCACTAAGTGAACATTTTTTTAATTGTTTAATCTAATGGCTAAAATTTCATTCTAAGATGAATATATTGAAATATGAGATTCGAATTGCAAGTGTTGAATATGGCAATGTGTTAATCTCTTGATGATGGTAGGTGAGCACAAACACATCATACGGACCACCACAATATTGATCCATTGGTTGTGGCTCCTCCTCCTAGACCACAACGACTCATCATCATGACATCCGTCGCCTCCTCCGCCTCCACATGGTGCTGGTGGGGTTCAAGCTCATTCAACTAAGGTGGTCCAGATCAGGGGCAAATCTTCTTAGGAGTCCATGGTAACCATGGCTCCCCCCAAATATGGTATTAATATTGTATCATGCATACTTAATGAGGCTTTTCATATGTGTCGCAATGGAAACTAAAAGCGCTATGTATCAAGTGGTCGTGAGTTCGAACGGAATGAACCACCACAACACATTATAATCCAAATCTGTGTGTGTGTGTGTGTGTGTGTTTTACAAATATTTGGCAGCCCCAACATCTTTAGTCAAGATCCGCCACTGGTCCAAATAGATCAGCATTGTGGCGCCTACCCTTGCTTGTGCCCACTCTCCCTTCCTCTACATTCTTTTGCGTCTGTTCTTGCCTAACAGAGTTATGGAAATTTCGTTGTTCTTAACTCGGTTCATGCGGTCCATATATGAAAATGTCAAAATCACATTACATACAATTAACAAAAATCGATAAAATAACCAAAACAACATATACTGAAGCAGTTCAGATTATATAATCCAAACTGGGAAATTGTTTCGGATTATATAATCTGAAATGGTTCAGTGTGCAGAAAGGAAAAAAAAGAATCAAATCACACTAAATTGAATCAATTTTAACTTACCTTGTGGTTGATGTTTGAAAAGTCTTAAAATGTGATCTTTTTGAGTAAAAAACCTTCAAGGATAGGTAGATCACACAATGTGAGAGTTTCACATTTTGGGTGGTGAGAGAGAAGTTTTAGGACAAAAACTAAAACTGTTGAAACGGGAAAGTTAACTAATTTTGAATTATATATAAAAAAATTTGAATTATATAATCTAAAAACCACCAAAAGAGAGTTTAGTTATATGACCGGAACAAATGATATTTTTAGGGGAAAATAGAACACGTGAGAAGAGGGAAGATGGGAAAAAATTAATCTGAAAATAAAGAAACTCTTGCCTTTCAAACGCTCGATGAGTCAACTATGGAGCAATACAGAAAGAAAATGCTTCAACATACTTCAATCATCAAAAACCAAAACTTTTAAAACATTACTTGAAATCCACGCTTTCATTCTCCGTAACTCTCTTCATAACAATCTTCACCTTCTTACCAAATTCATCTCTTCTTCCACTTCCCTCGCTCTTTCTACTCCTCGCAGAAACGACGCCGTTTCCATTGTTCAACACGCTCGTCTTTTCTTCAACCACACGCCACCCCACAAATGCGATGAATTTCTCTGCAACACTATCATCAATGCCCATTTCTCACTTCGTCAATTCAATCACGGTTTCACTCTCTACAACCAGTTTTCTAAAGACTGTTTTTTTAGACCTAGTTCTTATACATTTACTTTGATTTTAAAGGGTTGTTCTGTTTCTGATGCTAAAAGACAAGGTTTTCAGATTCATGGTGTTGTTTTGAAAAATTGGTTTTGTTTGGATTTGTATGTAGGGACTAGTTTGGTTGATATGTATGTCAAATTTGGTGATGTGGGTTTTGCTAGGAAGGTGTTTGATGAAATGTCTGTGAGGAGTTTGGTTTCGTGGACTGCCGTTATTGTTGGGTATGCGAGGTGTGGGGATATGGTGGAGGCAAGGAAGCTTTTTGATGGTATGGTTGATAGAGATGTTGCGGCTTTTAATGTGATGATTGATGGGTATGTGAAGATGGGGCGTATGGATTTAGCGAGGGATTTGTTCGATAAGATGAGGGTTAAGAATGTTATTTCTTGGACTAGTATGGTTCATGGTTATAGTGAGGATGGCGATGTTGATGAGGCTAGGTTTTTGTTTGATTGTATGCCGGAGAAAAATGTGCTTAGTTGGAATGCGATGATTAGGGGGTATTGTCAGAATGGACGATCACATGATGCATTGAAGTTGTTTTGTGAAATGAGGGGGAATGTGGATGTGGAAATGAATGAAGTGACTGTTGTGAGTGTTCTTCCTGCTGTTGCGGATTTGAGTGCTTTGGATTTGGGTGGTTGGGTTCATGGGTTTGTACAAAGGAACCAACTTGATGGTTCTGTTCATGTTTGTAATGCCTTGGTTGATATGTATGCAAAATGTGGGGAAATTGGAAAAGCAAAATTGGTTTTTGAGGAGATGACGGAAAAAGATACAGGTTCGTGGAATGCTTTGATAAATGGTTATGGAGTCAATGGATGTGCAAAGGAAGCGTTGGAGGTGTTTGCGATGATGTTAAGGGAAGGATTTGAACCGAATCAGATAACTATGACTAGCGTGTTATCTGCTTGCAATCATTGTGGTTTGGTAGAGGAAGGAAGAAGGTGCTTCGAAGCAATGGAGAGATTTGGAATTGTGCCTCAGATTGAGCATTATGGTTGTATGATTGATCTTTTAGGAAGAGCTGGACGCTTGGATGAGGCTGAAAAATTGATTCAGGCCATGCCTTATGATCCTAACGAAATAATACTGACTTCGTTTCTGTTTGCTTGTTGTTACTTCGAAGATGTTTCAAGGGCTGAAAGAATTCTAAAAGTGGCAGTGAAAATGGAGAAGGAAGGCGCTGGAGACTATGTGATGTTGAGAAATCTGTACGCCACAGAACGGCGGTGGGCAGATGTGGAGGATGTTAAAGAAATGATGAAGAAAAGAGGATCAAATAAAGAGGTTGCTTGGAGTGTTATTGAAGTTGATGGCAGATTTAGAGAGTTTGTGGCTGGTTATTATTCGCATTCGCATTCACATCTGGAGGCTATTCAGTCAACATTGGGGCAGCTATGGAAGCACATGAAAGTTGAAACAATTTATTGAAATTTGAAAGACGGAAGCTGAAAGGGAGACAGAGAGAGATATCAAAAGTAAGTTAAAATTCAAAAAGACGGAACAACATGTCTAGTTTTGTATCTCTTTCAAAATCTTTAATCCATTCAGGAGCAGGCTCTTAAGTCAACCAGAAAGATAGTGATCACAGACCAGATATGACCTTGACCTTTCCCATGTGTGAATTATCAGAGATGAGTTTTTTAACTAGTTTGATTCCCTGAGGAATTCTTCAGCTGAATTTATATTGTAAGTTTGTTCTATACCACAAGACCAGAAAAAATGATATTACTGGGAGGGAAAAGACTAGGTACTGATCAGAAATTCAATGAAATTCTCTGTAGAAACAAACAGCAATACTTCTTCCCAGATTTGGATACTTCAGAACAAGATTTTATAAAATATATATAATACCTAACACATACCTGAATGAATTAGTTCACCTCATTTTGGCTGTTCAGATTCAAAAGGCTCTGTCAATGAAGTCATGATACTTGGCAAGACTAAAAATGAGACCTAAACAGAACTCAATGGAACCGGAAGACCACAGTGCAAATCTCATTATTGGAATTCAGTTCACAGTATTGAGCATTTTGATGAAAGTGTGAGTGAATAATGGAGCAATTCTTTCACTAGTGATGCAGAAGAAAATAAGTTACTGTTCTCTGTCCATGATTCTGGCCATAGGACATAAGTATGTTTGCTGTTATGGCCTTTTAGTAATTGAAAAGTCCGAATTGATGAATCAAAATTACTTCCTGTTTGGTTAATGCTTTTGTAATCCTTTTACTGTATAATATTTAACTGGTACTGATGATAACTGATGAGTTGCAACAAGTTAGTTAGAAATTGTATGTAAGTTGTCCATGTTGTACTTTGTGTAAGGCAATTAACAGTTTAACTCGACAACTTGTTCTTACACGATACAACAGAAGTTCTTTAGAAAGTGTAAAGTGCTTCTTCTGATAAGTTGACTTGCTATATATATATATATATATATAATATATATTTCATTTCTAGTAATTCTCAAGTAATCTACTCCTTATTGCGTGATTAATATCCAATCAAACTAGCACTATTAGGGGAGTTAATCGACAAAATTTCCATTCAGTTATTGAAATAATAATCCCCAAGTACATCAAGAAACAATACTCCCTTAAGATTTACACATTAAAATTTTGCAACTCATGCATCCACAAGCTCTTGAAGAAATAATCACTGTATATTCAATGCAATGAATTATCTTTTGCTTCAATTCTAGGGGCCAAACTTTCTCCTTACCCTCCTTGTGTTCCTAGGGAATGTGACATGGATGTTGAACATGGTTTAGTAGAATGAACATTAGGTACACCATTTTTAATTACCATGTCAGTCTGAAACTTGAGCTGGAGAAATGGCTTTATGCTCTTCTGATTCCTTGGGTTTCTCCTCAAGCTAAACCATACCATTATCAACATCATGCAACTCTTCCTTAATTGCTTGATTCTGAATAACAGCTTCATCTATATACAAGAAAATAACAACACTACAAATTAACAATGTCAGTAATAATGATTCTAAAACACAGTAATTGGTCCAAGTTTTCCATTCTAACATACAACCTTATAAGATAGACAGATGGGTCCAAGGCTAACAAAATTCACGTCATCAACTCCAAACGTTAATTAAAAGTACCAGTATTGTCAAATAGCGACTATAGCATAGGGAATGTGGAGAAATTGTTCTCCACAATACACTATTCAGTATACTCTTGCCAAATAAAGGCCATAACGGGGCTATAATATCGTGGTGTAACGGAATTTGAACAAATTGACATTTTGTGTTTTAATAAGAAATGAAAAGAATATGATTCCTGCAATAAAGGGAGAAGATGGCGTGAGATAAAGAGGGAATAAATTCCTTAAGCTTTGTTTGCGAGTTTGAAGGAAAAGAGAGGGGAGGACTTTGAAAACTGAGGAGAACAAGCAAAGAAACACATGATATTGGGAGGGGAAGATTTTAGTTTGGAGGTTTATTTTTCTTCATAATATAAAATCTCTCTCATTTGAAGAACTAAAAAATTATGTTAGAGGAGAGTTTTAAGAGGGTTTTGGAGAATTTATATGAATTGTTCCAATTTAATCTATGTTGTTATAATTTACTCAAAAAATAAAATCTATGTTATAATATTCTTAAAATTAAAAATATATTAATCATAAACATTAAATTATTATTATCTAAAAAAATACTCTTTTAAAAAATGTGAAAGTTTTTTTTCTTTCCATTTTCTCATATATGCACAGTTCTCTATAAATGATGAAGAAAAATACTGTAAATGTCATATTTATCTTTTTTTTTTGTTTTTTTTGTTAATCATTTGGTTGGTAGGAGCTCTGGAAAATCAATTTTATTTTAATCCGCAAGAAACAGACCATTTATGTTTTTATAAAGACAATAGAAACTGTGTCGATGTAGAATCTTATGTTTTTATAATAATTTGTTTCGCAGAACATTAATTGTTAATTTAAGGTAAAATAACAATAGAAAAATAACAATAAATAAAAAATAAAAAATTAAGGGGTAACATATTTTAAAATATATTATAATAACAAAAAAAAAAAAAGGACTTAAACCAAAACCTTCTCAAATAAAAAAGCGAAGCAAAAAGGGGGGACAAAAAGTCAAACCCAAAGAAGAAACATGAAAAAGGAAAAAATAAACAAAAGGAAAATAAAGAGAACATGAAAGGAAAAAACACAAGCAGCTACTGTATCTTATCCCTGGACGAGTATTATGAACTTGAAAACCCTTTTAAAACTTTTTTTTCATGGCCTTAGATAAAATAAAAATAAATAGATTTTATTTAAAGCCACCACCTCATATTACGTGGCAATGGGGTTCCATCCATATAAGAGATAAGTGAAGCTAATGAGTATAAGAAAGTGAAATATAAGAAACTCGCCCAACTTGCTGTTGTCAATCCACATGCCAATCCACGAATTACATGTGGTATCTCTTGTTCGTGAAGTAAGACAAATATTGAAAAAGTGATATGGCAGAATATAAAAGTGATGATCGCAGCATTACGTGAAACAAGACTCGCTTCAATGCTTGATATTACACTTGATAGGAGCAGAGTGTATATGATTATCACGGTATTGTTGTTAGGGTTAGGGTTTGGGACACGATGTAGTGTCCTACCATAACCAAGTGCTATTTGAAATAAGAAAACAACAGCAATGAGTATGAGCATCACAGCAGTGTCATGTTCCGCCATGAATTTCCCAAAATATGATGACATATTCATTGCACCGATCATAATCAATACCAAGGATAAACTCATTGTAGTCACAACTATTTTCTTAAACCTCTTGTCGTCGTTCATCATGTACCTACATATATAAATTAATTTTGAGATTATTTTCAGCCGAAAGAAATTAATTAAAGCAAAATAATACAAATAAATACTAGTATGAAGGTAAAATAAAGGATTTGAATATACCTAATACTTGGATCCATTAATTTTGGCAGCACCAGAGAGTATAGAGAGATTCAGATTGACTACTCTTTTGTTTTTCTATTTTACTCTGACTGGGTTAGGTTGAGGACTATTTAAATAGGTGTGTGCCCGTAACAAACATCACAAGAGATGAGTGGTGAAGTTTGTTTTTTTTTTTTTTTTTTTTTGTTTTTAGAAAAGTTTACATCATTGATCAAATTAAATAGAATATAAAGAGGAACGACATTCCCAAATTTTAGAGAAATTTGTTATTCATTCATTTGTTACGGTCACCACAATTCTTTAAACAATTTTAAATGTGAACTTATTATAAGTAATTTCTCAAGTAAAGAAAATATGGTCAATAAAGTAAATGGTCTCTATGAATACTAGCGAAAAGGCCGTCTTTCCGCTTTTTTATTGCGTTAACGTTAGAATCATACCAAACTATTATCTAATTCAATGACACCAACAATATAACAAAAAATATAATCTAAATTCATTTTTTTTAATGATATCAACAACAATCTTCATTATAGAAAAAATTGTTTAAAGGTAGAATTGGGATAATGAAAAAATAATTATAAATATACTCATCTAGAGAGAGAGAGAGAGAGAGAGAGAGAGAGAGAGAGAGAGAGAGAGAGAGAGAGAGAGAGAGAGAGAGAGAGAGAGAGAGAGAGAGAGAGAGAGAGAGAGAGAGAGAGAGAGAGAGAGAACATATTAAATTTATTGAAAGAGAAAGTGTGCATAAAAAAATAGCAATATATTGGTAGATTAAAATAAGGGTATAATAAAAACTAAACCCTTTTTTATGATTGAAATCAAAACAGGTGACTTTTAGTTACAGCTATCATGATTGGTGGAAAAACTCACTCCTTTGTATGGGTGTCCACTTTTTTTTTTTGAATAGCAAATATTATTCTCGACGATGAAATGCAAGAAACATTACAACTCGCGGTAAAAAGGGAGAAGCAAACAAATTACATGATGCCGCATATATACGGAACACCTTAACCCCAAAGAATACATCAAAGGCGAAAACCGGTCTTGAGGCCGACATATACTTACGAGAGATGACCGCAAACATATCCCTGCCTCAAGACCTACACCCCAAAACTGCCCCCACCTACAAGAAAACACAGCAGGAAAGAAAGAAATAAAACTTCCAAGGCCACACCCCACGACAGCCGAACCCAGTGTAACAGCCCGATTTTTAGCTAGATTTATTTTAATTACTTTTATTATGTGTTTATGTGTGATTATTTGTGCTTGTGTGTATTTAATTGTCATTGGGTGCATTTACATGGATTACCGTATTAGAAGGGTATTTTGGTCATTTGGCGGGTAAGGGTAAAATGGTAATTTTGGTGAGAATTATTTTTAATATTAAGTGAGAACCCTTATTTTACTAAGTCACTAGTGTAGTGATTAGTTTTTAGCGTTAGTGACCGTTGGTTATATTTTACCGTTGTTAGTAATTACCGTTGAGTGTATAGAAACTTTCTAGAATTGTGGTTTGAATAGAAACGGGTTAAGCCCACTAAAATTAAGTTAAGTCCACTAGGGGGATATAACATTAGGGTTGTGAGAGCAAATTCATTCATTCCTTTTCATTTCACTAAGTTAGAGAGAGGTAGAGAGAGAAGTGAGAGGTTAAGGAAGAACAAGGGTTAGAGAAAGGGAGAAACTTGAATATTGAAGCAATTAGGAGCTAAAGTGAAGCCCAAGTTTGAATTGATCATAACCTAAGGTAAGGGGGTTAGTCTTCATCATAATCATAATTGTTTGTTTGCAATTTTTCTTGGTTTGTATGAAAAAGTGCTTAATTGAGTGAGAATTCATATGAACCCAATCTCTAATTTTCGTGCTCTTGTTTTGGTGATAAGATTGAGTATGTTAATTGAATGATAAATGAATTGTTGGTGATGAAATAACATGTTCATAATGTATGAAAATGGGTTGTTGTGAAATTATGCTTAATTGATGACTTATGACATGTTGTTGTTGAATTAAGGTGAGAATCAAGTTTCGATTGATGTTGTTGTTGCCGAGACATGTTGTTGTTTATGATTTATGGCTTGGGTGTTCATATATCATGATTGTTTGTGAGAAATAAGATGTTGTTGGTGGTTTTGTGAAATTGGTGAAGTTGAGTTAAGTGTTCATGTGAAGGACCAAAATGAACTTTTGATATATATGGTTGTTGATTGAAATTTTGTTATTGTTGGATGAATTGAACCTAGGAGAATTTCTGTTTTCATGTTGTGGTTATGTTAGTTGAGTTGTTTGGGAGAAAACGGGTTTTTCGTGTGAAATGTTGATGTTTAAGCATTTTCGCCAATAAGTGATTGTGTGAGGTTTTGGAAAATGACTTTTGGGATGGTTGAAACATGAAATTTTTGTAGATTATGATAGTGCCAAGTGTTAGGAGCATGTAGGCGAAAACGGCATCGAAAACGGATTAACGGTTTGATTTTTATGCGCGAAAACGTAGAAGTTGAATTTTGCATAGTCTGCTACTGTCAAAATCAAGAAGCGATCTTACAAATCGTGAGGTGATTTTGACAGAAACAACAAATTTTCTGCATAGCCTGATGCTGTCGAATCATGAAGCGATTTCGCAAATCATGAGGCGATTTTGACAGCAACATCAAATTTTTCTACTCAGTCTGATGCTGTCAAAATCATGAAGCGATCTTACGAATCATGAATCGATTTTGGCAGCCTAGAAACCTTAAAAATGCAATTTTCTTTAATCCAATTGTTTCCAAACTTATTTATAAGTATAAGGACTTTATCCTAATTATCTAGGGATGTTTTTATGGAAGAAATAGCTTTGTATTAAGGGCTTAGTGAGTCCTTGTGTTTTCTTGACTTTAATGAGACAATTATGATATGATCTTTGCAAAACTTGAATTTAAGTGAGTTGGCCTATGAAACGTTGATGTATACACTACTGCACTCATATGTGATTTGTGTATATACATGGTTGAGGTCCTAGAGTTTATTTATTTGGTTTTAGTTCATTTGTTCTAATCATGTAAAAGGTGATATTTCGGGTGGGAATGTGAAAAGTTGTGAAATGGGGTTTTCATACGAACTTAAGTTGTTCTTGGATTAATGTTTAATGGTCCGGAGGCAACTTAAATTCATGAATACATGATTGGTTAAGGTTGTTTGAGAACTCTCAACTTGTCTATGTTGTTTTGTCTTGGGAATTGTCAATGTTGGCCGTTTGCCACTTGACACGGTCTTTGGTCGGAAATGTTTCTTGAACTAATTGTCTTATGAATTGTGGTGACTATTCTTATATGGCTAAGTGAAGTTGTATGAATGAATGATTGTATTGGATATGATGTTTATCATGAGATATGTATGTGATCTTACTTAGAATGTAAGGAATGCTTGAAATGGTGAAACTATATGTGATAGTTGATGTTAAAGGACATTGTTGATTATTGATAATCATGTTGATGTGTGATGGTGAATACTATGATTTATTTGTGTATGGGCATGTTTTCTTGATAATGCAAATGATGTGGAGATGAACAATATAATTGGGTGTTGTCCTATATATTGTGGAGAAAATTGTGGATTGTTGTCGCATTATCGAGTCTTTATACATGTCCATGCATCATAGTCGATGTTGCTGTAAAAGGGTTGAGCTCTTTTACTTCGAGATTATTGTAAGGCAGAGGTGAGCCTTACATACGATGTGCAAGTGGCATCGAAAGGTGACGACCTTGTTGAGATTTGGTACCACATGCATTTATGTGTCAATAAGTGCATATCATAACATGAGTCTTATGTGAAATTTGTGATTGGTGATTGTTCATGAAATATGATTAATGATTATTCATGATGTATATGATTGATAATTGTGTATGAATAACTGTGAATTGATAATTGTTCATGACACATGTGATTGGTGATGATTGATGTGAGATATTGGGGTTTGATGTAAGTATTGATGTGGGAATATTATTATTGATCAAATGTATGATGTTTATATTGAAATATTCATGTTAACTGTTATTTGGATTATGATAATGTAATACTTACCCCAGTGGATCTGTGATGGACCGCCTGCCTATCTGTATGGATGGGTAGACGTTGTGCAGGATTAGATGCTTGGTGAGTTCTTGTGCTTGGTGGATATCTGGAGCTTTCTCCGATATCGGTGTTTAGATGTTTAGTCGGCTCTGATCTAGGCTTAGTTGTGTCAGTCTAGATTATCTTTTACTTTGGTTTTTGTTATGTTTGGAGATTACCCGTTTGTTGGGATTTTTGAGATGCATCTATGTTGATGTAATTTATTTATTCTTAACATGTATATTTGAATTTACTCTAGTTTATATTCCGCTGCGACTGTTGAGGTTTATATACATGTTTATTGGTTTTTGAATTTTGAATGTGGCGTAACCTCTATTTCTTGAATAAATGTATTATTCGCATGTTTAATTGCTTTAATAGAAGTAGGGTGTTACACCCAGCAGCAAAACTAGGTTGCTAATGCGCAAATGAAAGGGAAGTGGCAGCACACAATAATACCTACGCAACCGAACACAACAGCTGAAAAACAAGCCCCCTGCTACAGCAAAGCAGGCCGAACCGGACTCCCACGTAAACACCAAAGAGGGTTCCACATCCACTCGAAATACAAAGAAACCGGGATGTGCAATCTACCTATGACCCACCTCCAAGCCTTGACTTTCACCTCCTCCACCATAGCATCCACCTCAAAATTAACATCATTAAAAACCTTGTCATTTCTTGCTTTTCATAAGGTCCAAATAGTTGTGAGCCAAATCACCCCCAATCCCCATAATCGCATAAGTAACGGTGAATTTAGAAGAGAAACTAGGGTTACATAAAATTAGGGTTTAAGGCTTGACTTGATTAGGATTATGTCATTATACTTATTCAACAATTCCAAGACATAAGAAGTCTACTCACTCATGTTCATCGTAGACATAGAGAAGAAGAAGAAAATCATAAATAACAAGAAAATAAAGGAAAAGAAAAGAACTTTTATAATGAAAGACAATTGTCACTTATTGTATTCCAAGAACAAAAGATGATTATTTGTGATGGCTAGCTACTCTATTTATAGTTTACATTCGACTTAAAATCTAAGCAATTACAAAACTAGAATGTTCCACAAGCAACAGGCTTTTCGGTAAAACTAAAATAGAATAGCTTAAAATCTAAGCAAAAGCAGCAAAAGTCATCCTGGGAGGTGGCACGGCCGTGCCAAGCTTCTGGCTTTGGGGGGAGATATATTTTTGCTCCGAATCTTCGTATTTTTGCTTCGAATCAGCTCCAGGCTCCTTTCTTTTGGTCCAAGACTCAATCCATCAAATATTCATTCATGAAATATAATAATATGCAATTTAAAGTAAATAGCTCTAAAAGAAAATAATATTAAAATAAAATAAACTTAAATCTAATTAAAACGAAACTAAATATTATATTAAAGTAACCAATTATTGACTCATCAAAATTATTTTCCTAAGTATCAAATCGATCCCTACATTATATAAAAATACCATCAAATAAGTCCTTGAATTATTTAAACAAATGTCAATGTGATCATTGGCGCATATATGTACAGAATAAAGTAAAAAAGTAAAGAGACACAATTTGATCATTGATTATACCATCAAATAATAAGTCATAATTCAGTCATTGCACTATAAGTGCAAGAACATTACATAGGTAAAAAGCAACCTAACTATGAGGCATTAACAAGTCATAAGTCATACATTCCATCAAATAAGTCGTAATTCAGTCACTACACTACAGATGTAGGAATATTACATAGGCAAAAAGAAACCCAACCATGGGACATAATTTAAACAAGTCTAAATATTACATTTTCCAAAAGTATAATTTAATCAGGTATCAAACATCACTTCTTTGGAAATCTTGGGGTTGAGATAAACTCCATGAATTAGGATTGAGTAGAACCGGATAGACCATAACTTGGACGTGTCATTCTAATAACTCCAGGAGCAGTTGGATGTGGTGGAGCAGACCCCTCACTGGTGTTTGCGTAGACTTCTCAGTTGAAATAACTGGTCATCTCATTCCATACCTCATTGTACTCACTCCCTGCAATAAAATCGATCAAATAAGTCCATAAATTTCTAAATTTTTCAATCAAATAAGTCCCTAAATTATTACAGTTACTATCAAATTGATCCTTAAAAGAGGGGTAAAAGAGGAAAAACAAAAAATTGAAAGTGAAAAGTTAAAACTGAAATTTGTAACGTTTCCATCAAATTGGTCCTTCTACACGTGGCTGACGGGATGACATGTGGACATCACAACACAACATGCATAACGACATGTCAGCCTCACTAACGGTGGGATTGGACGGAGGGATGAATTTGATAGACGTCTGTTAAATTCAGGGACTAATTTGATATTTCAAAAAACTGAGGGACAAATTTGACTGATTCTTACAAACTCTTCCCTTCCCTCCCACCCCCTTGCGAACCAAACACGTTTTTAATTAAAATATCTTTCATCCCCTCCGTTAAAATCCCTCCCCTCCCCTCTCCATTCTTAAATCAAACGGACCCTAATTAAGACCATGACCAAAAAAATAACTACATGAACAAATATATTTTTTCTTTTGATCCATGACTTTAGGCTAAAATGAAATGAAAAATATGAAGAAACTTTAGGAGAGGAAGGAAAATGTCTCTAACCAATGTCTCTAACACACACTTGCTAGTTGTCTATGAGAGTGATAGGAAGTTAGGCGTGTCTGCCCTTTAGGAAGGATTAAATAGGAGAGAGAAATTGAGAGATAGGAGTTATGAGTGTCATAAACAATTTTGGTACTTCACCTACATACTAAATTTTCATTCAAAATCCTATTTTGACCTATTCTGTATAGATACTAATTTTGGTTTATCTCATACCAAAGAATGTTGATATTAAAACTGTAGAGGAAGAAATTTGGCTTATCAAAGAAAGAAAAATACACTGTTGATGAAGAAAATTACTGTTTGTGAAAAAAGTAAGCTTTTTGAAATGTACCCGGTGGTCGAGGTATTCCAATCTTTTTTAAACAAATATCATCTGAGCACAACACGACATTAATTTATGAGTCAGATAAGATTATAATAAGTGACAAAACTCTATTTTAAAGAAATTGTTGAAAAATGGAATCAAAGAAAAGGTTAAACAGGCCTCTGGTCTCATTATATTTTCAAAGACAAGATTCGTCGTGGTTCGAAGTCTTCGTTCTCATGGCTGAATTTAAACTCAAGACTTCAAATTAAATCGAAAGAAATCGTTTATCATCTCATTTAAGCATTCTTGAATGTAATAGTCAAATTTAGAAAAGTATGTTAAGAAAAGGAGAAGATAAATATTGGACCCCTCTTCTAACAATTTCACTCTCTTTCTAATCTAACCGCTAAAAAAAATTCTTTAAAAAGTACTATTTCCCAAGTGAAATAATTTATATTTTCAAAATAATTTGAAGGTATGACTTTTATTGAATTTTTTTCATCCAACTAATAATCCAATTAATTTTTTTTTGAGGGAACTAATAATCCAATTAATTTTTTCCTTGTAAACCATAATTGCATTCTTTAGAACAAAATAAGTGTATTTGAGTAGTAAGTTTGTAAAAAAAAAGTATTTAACTTAATATGAACAAATGTAGGAAAATATTATTAGGAATTGTTATGCAATGACCTTTTCATTGCAAAGTGGTTAGTTCTCCTTGTATCGGATTTTGATTTTGAAGTATTTCTTCTACTCCATCAATTTTCATTTTGCTTATTAGAAAGGAAAAAAAAATGAAAGAAGGAGAGTCGGCTTTCTTGACTTAAGTTTTGTTAAAAGTTAAAATTAGGTAATTCACACTCATCCATTAACATAAAAAGAAGGTGATGGTATTAATTGGCAACAAATTCATTTTTTTCTTTCGCATCGGTTTTCGACCCACCACTGGTGGGTCACTAATCAGGCTCATGCGTAGAGGCATGCGCACTGATTAAGCGTTGTTCCTCCTGTGAATCGAACCCGGTATTCCTCGGATACGTTTTTGGAAGGAGCTCTTTACCACTAGAGCCCAAGGAACTTGGTTAATCGGCAACAAATTCAGGCCAGGATGATTTTGATGGGTGTCTTAAATTAAAATTTAAGGGTATGTTTGGATCACAAAAGAAAGTGAGAGGAAAGAAAGTTGATTGAAAAGAAGGTATAAGGAAAGAAAGTGAATGAAAAGTGAAAGGATTTTGCAATTGTTTGGTATAAGAAAAAGTTAAAGGAAAGGAAGGAAGAAAGAAAGATGTATATTTACACAATGGTAAAAATAACCATGGAAGTTCTTTGATTTTTATTAAAAATTTATTCAACAATTTTCCAATATAAGTTACAAAATTTTAATGAAAAATAGTTTTTTAGAACTCAATTTTGTATAAAAAATATTAAATTGATTTGATCTATCAATTTCCTCTTTTCAATAAACAACTGAATGTGGCACACGGCGGTGTTGTTCTTTTTTTTTATTTTCTTTGCGAACTAACGCATCTTGTTCAATACAAACTCTCTGTTTTTAATATTGGACTCTTGAAAATCAAAGCGCTGAATCAATAATTGACGAAAATTCTTTGCTGATACGAAGGGGCCTTTGATATGTGGGACTTAACATCGTATTCAAAAGAAAACATTAAACCGTGTTTGGCCATATGATATCCCTATTTGGCTTTAGTTTGATCAATGTTCGGGTTCGCGGGTTAGACGGCAATGCGGGTCGGTTAACACGGTTTTGACTCAAAAAATTGGTGAAGAAGTTGGAATCAAAAGAACATCAACCAACAAAAAAAAACCATAGCTTGGAACGAAATAACAACAAAACATGAAAGTAGAGCGAACGTTCAACAACTCCACAAAGTTCCGTGAGACATTGTTACTGGACCCTGTAAAGGAAGTCTTACACATACTACAGTAACAGGTACTTTTGGTTAGTTTTAATTCAAGTTAGTTGCAATAGTTACTTACGGTTAGCAATAGCAATTTATGGTTTGTTATAAGCCATTTACGGTGTATAGTTTGGAAAACAACTTGTTTTTCAAGTAACATGTGTATATAAACCTTTGTATAGTGTGACTCAAATACAATATACATGAAATCATAATTTCACAAACCTCTTCTTTTATTCTTCTTATTTTTCTCATTCTCTCTAAATCACACAACACACTGAAAACCCCTAAAACTGTTTTCTGTTATTGTTGCTTGTGCAACAATTTCATAGCTGCGCTAACACTTTTTGATCTCTATAAGGTGAAATTGTTAGTCGTCATAGGAATCAACATTTTATGACTATTGTCAATATTGTTCACTTAATATTTTATCATATTTTCCAATTTGTAATTTTATTTATATTTTGTTATAATTTTTTTTTTTTACATGATTCTACGTAGTTAAAGCTCAATTAACAACATTAAAAGAAAATAAATGATATATTAGGGAAATAAGAAAAGGAACTAACATGCGTGTCTGTCTTTTTGTTTTGTTTTACAGAGCACGACATCAATGAGATCTTTGGGGATCTTTTAGATGAAATTTGTTTTTTGTTTATTGGTGATTGCTGTCATTCAGGAGGGCTCCTTGGTGGAGCCCGAGAGGAAGGTGGTGTCAGTAACCTTCTCCCTGTCACTGACAAAGGAATGACACCAAATGCTTCGACAAAGCGGGGATTAGGAGTTTACATGTCCGCATGCCAAACGGGACAGATTACATGAAAAGGTCGCATTCGTTACAAGAGTCATTCGGTCAGAGGTTGTTATTTCACTGAAACGTTGATTTACTGCATCAAGTCTTTTGAAAACAACGAGTTTTCTTATAAGAATGTATACGACAAGGTGTTAGATACAATGTTAGCTGATAATATGAACCACTTACCTGGGTTGTATGGCTCGCCAGAATAAATCAAGTTAAAATTTCTAAGTCTCGACCAGGTAAAAGTACAGGAGAATTCAATGCCTAAGTCTCATGATCATGATCCCCATCGTTACCGTCGGAATTATTCCGGATCATCTTCCTCCATGTCTCCAAATATTGCTGATGGCCTCTAAAGTGGCTGGAATGTTGAGAAAAGGTATGATTAGTTTATATGTTATGATTTTAAATCTTTATGATTACAAATATTAGTAGATTCCTATCTATAGAGGCGCGTGGAAAAAAATATCAATATGCTTCATCAATTGATTATTATTGAAATAAGTTATGTTTTCCTATTAATTTCATAATGTATGATATTATAACTTTTTTTTTTTGCTTTGTGAACAGTGTAGGTTCCAAAGAGCATGATTCCACATAAGAGATATCTAGTTGGTGGTTGGTGCAAGTTTATTTAGGAGAGGAATGTCAAAATTGGTGATAGGTTGTTTTTCATCATTGAAAGTACTCCATCAATATCTATGTTCAGTTTATTTTATACAGTAATAGTGATTAGGTTTGTTGTGGTGTGTGTGTTTGATGTCAGCTTGTTGGAATTTTCTTAGACTTAACTTGGTGATTGTAATGTGTTTTACATGCTTGCTTGTGTCAGTTTGTGTGTTTATTTCAGACAGTTATTGTTTTTATTTGGTTATGTAATGACATCTAAAATAATGTATGTTTTATATTAATGTTGGACCGTCATAATATCCCTATGGGTTTGATGACCCTCTGGCAGGGCCAATCCCACATCCCTCATCACCACGCCTTGTTCCAACCCTCGTGTTTGGGGGCTGTGGACCGTCATAATATTCCTAAGGGCTCAAAAGCCCTCCAAAAGGGCTTAGGCGCCCTCCAGAAGGGACCTCAGAGGATCCGGCGCGTCCTCCTTGAGGAATCGCCCTCCTCGCCTTCTAGAAGCCTCTAGAAGTTGCCCTAAACCGCCTAAACGAGCTAAAAAGACTAAAAACCCTGCTTTCTTAGAGCTTAAGTCACGCGAAAAAGCCCATTAGCAGGCTATAAATAAACCTCTTGAGATCATTCTCAAGGGATCCAATATTCAGTCTAAAACCCTAGTTTAGAACCCTAATCTACGATTCTTAGCCCTAGAATCCTTACCGTACTTTTTCTGCAAGTACAGTTGGCGCCGTCTGTGGGAAACGGTAAAACTAACCTAGACCACACTCATAAACCTAAAAATCATCCGGGGGGGGGGGGGGGTCTCGAGAGAATGGCCGGGGAAGATCACAACAGCCTTTGATCGTGATGTTATAGCAACTATGAATCTACAAAATAGAACAGCTGAAGCAACGGAGTGGATGCCTTCAGACCTCTTTGACAACGATCCGTAAAGAATACCGTTTCCAGAATAGCTCCTCCCTGGTTGGGAACGATTTCTTAATCACCTTTCTTATTGTTTGTTTGATACGCAACCAAATTTCTGCTGCGCGCCGCCACAATTACCTTTTTTTTTCCAGTATGTTTTACGTGTTTTGATAGCATATTACTGTTTGTTTTTTGAATTAACTCAATACGTGTCGTGTTATCTCTATGATTCTTGTATATCCTTTTGTTGATATTCGCATGTATGTTTTTCTTATCGCAATCGCATGTGACAACCAAACTCATAATAATTACCCGCAATTAGCACATGCAACGATTGATGAGAAAGAAGCACTTTGTATTTTAACCTGAACTTTTGTAGTTTTGTGAGAGAGTAGGAGTTACGATTGAATTGCTTGCGGCCAATCAACTATTTGTTTATTCAAACAAAAATTCAATAAAAGTGAATGGTACTGAAATCGATCCACCTTTGATAATCACTAATGTTTCGTAATCGGACGTGTGGCACTTGTATTTATTAAGCAAATAGATGATTCTTGAAAGTATTGCTAGATTAAGCTGATGCACTTGACTTAGTTTGTTATATATACATAATATATTAATACTAGATGTGTTGTATGGTTGCCTCAGTTTTTATTAAGCGCATATTCATGTAAGGAATTTAGGCCTAATAATTTCAGTGGATATGATGTGGTCATCAAATTTAGATTTAAAGAGTTCATCTTAGATCCCATAGGTTTATGGCGTTAATTTATCTTTGTCAAAGTCGCCATGGATATTGTTGTTTTGTTACATCAGAATAGCCGAGCATCATGGGCGTATCTTTTCCGATTCTGTTCTTTATAATTTATTTTCCTCAATGATGCCTTGCTTGCCTAAGCGTCCAGTACAACCTATTTATTTTTATGCTATTGGGTTTTCAATGATGACTTTGTTCATACGAATATATTATTAAAGCTGTTTCTAATTATTGATGGCTAGTCTTTTGAGAAATACATCAATGGCTATACTTCATCATTAAAGCTTATTTCTATATTATCGTTAACTATTCTTTTGTGTTTGTTGAACGATTACATCAATTTTCAATACCTGCCAATTCTATGTTGGGAAGTGCATACATCGCCTCAAAATCAGGAAGCTGAAGACCAAGACAGATGAGGCGATCGAATATCAGCGCGAGCCTCACAACAAAGTTTGCAAGTTATGGTGTTGCTCGTTAACAAAGTTTGCTACAAGGCCGTTCTGAAGATTCTGAATGAGGTAGTGAAACACTCTTGGAGGTATTAGTCTTGCTCTTGAATAAACTCTTGGAGGTATATGTCTTGCTCTTGCTACAAGACATACTCTCTCGAAGCAATTCTCCCACCCTGAAGAAATTCTCTTTCAAAGGAATATCAGGTTCTATATTTTTTGAAAAAATATATTTTATTATTTGAAAGAAAATTTATTGCCTAATATATTTTGAGAAAATATATTCATACTTTTAGATTAGAAGAAAATTTTATGATCAATATATTTTGAGAGAATATATTTACACTTTTAGATTTGAAGAAAATTTTATGATCAATATATTTTGAGAAAATATATTTACACTTTTAGATTTGAAGAAAATTTTATGATCAATATATTTTGAAAAAATATATTTTACAACCTTAATTTCGAAGTCTCATCAATTTTGTTTATTTTGCAATTATTTTGTTGGTGCATATACATCATATGTGGATAATAAGTCTTATAGACAAATTAGCTTTAACTTAGTTTACTTCACTTGCTATTAATTCTGATTGTGCAATTTAGTGACGTTATAATAAAAAGAGAGAGATAAGTAAAACTCAAAAGGTAGGATCAAGATAACAAAGAAAGACTACTCTAGATACCCCGTGGCAGAAGTAAAGTATAATATTGTTAAAAGGTCACATGTGAGGAATTCTGGCAAGGAAAGCCTTGATATTTAAGAGGTCTAAATGACCCACCTCTCTTTCCTGGGAACCCCTTCCATGTACCATTTACTTTGCAAACTGAACTTACTGCCTAGTAGAAATAGAAATAATAGAATAATAGCGCTAGACCCACGTAGAAGAGTAAATTGAGCAGAAGACTTAACTTCATAGGAGAAAGTACCAGTCAAATTAGAATTCAAGGTAGTGGGAATAAGAGAAGGAGTATAAAATAAAATGAGAGAAGTGGGCGAACTAGTTTTAAATCTAATAAGAAAGTAGCGAGAAGACTTAGTTTCCAATCTAATAGATAAGGATTAAAAACACAAGGTTATCAAATAAATTAGCAAGAGAATGAATAAGATAGGAAAGAGAGTAGAAAATATGGGCGACGTATAGATAGAGAGTAGTTATTTCTTATAAATGATTAAAGGCTCCTTTATAATACTGATTACTTTGGAAGTATGAAAAAATTATTATATTTCAGATGAATAAATTTGGAAAGCGAACTAGCCCGGCAAGGGCGGGATTAAACAAAAGGGAGAACTCGCCAAACAATGCACCAAAATGAAATATAGGAACAACGGCCCCGCCGTTAAAAGCTTGAAGATAAAACACAATTGTTTCTAACCTTTCTCAACCTTTGAGACTTGTGTTGCAGATTCCACAAAGAAGCATTTGGAAAAGATCAAGGACGCCCAAATTGGGTCAACCTTTTTCAAGGCTCTGACTCGACGTCATGAAGACCATAAATCGCCCAAGAAATAGTTCAACCTTGTAAAAGGCTCTGAACCACCATTAGTCCAACCTTGTAAAAGGCTCTGGACCACATAGTTCAACCTTGTAAAAGGCTCTGAACCAAAATAGTTCAACCTTGTAAAAGGCTCTGAACCACCATTAGTCCAACCTTGTAAAAGGCTCTGGACCACATAGTTGAACCTTGTAAAAGGCTCTGGAACACCCATAGTTCAACCTCACAAAAGGCTCTGAACCAAGCAAAACTTATCATTATTAAAAGGCTCAGTGTCTGGCGGGTCAATCAAACCTTTCATCGCTAAGCACGCCAAGGCGATGTCACTCCACTCTCATCCACCACCCGTGATGACTTCCTTTTATCTCTAGTCGCCAGGATAAAACAAGAAAGTATATTATGATCTTTTGGTTCGATATTACTAAAACAAAAAGTATATTGTGATGAAATTTTATTTAAGGGTGAATTTCGTGAATAAACAAGACAATTTACGCTGAGGATTTTTTCAGATATATATGACAGATGAATAAATAAATCAAAGTGAGTTACGCTAAGTTCTTTTTCAGATCCGTGCGGGATCTAAGATCAACATGGTCACTAGTTATAGTTTGCGAACTACCCTTATTAATAACGAAGTATAAAGAAGCCAAACTAAACAAAACAATGCATAAATAATAGCAGGTAAAAGATATTACAAAAAAGGGCGGCCAAGACAAGCACTGTTCAAGGAAAAACAAAATAGAGGCACAAAACAACACGCCTCTCCAAACTTAAAATAGCAGCAAAATATAAATAAAAGGGCGATCAAGGCTCGTCGACAAGCTCCCCATCTTGAATAATCTTCAAGGAATCCAGCCCTGACAAGTCTAGGTCTGGATAAAAATGTAACACTTGCATCTTGGCCCGCTCAAAACCGTCTTCGAAAAAACCCGCCAAAGCCATTTTCCCGTCCTCGACTTCAGCTCGGGATTTTTCTAAGTCGCCCTTCAGTTGCAAATTTTGACTCTCCAATTCAACTTTCTCACTTTGCAACTCAGCCTTCTCTTTCTCCAGACCGGCCACCGCTTGCTCAGATTCTGCCTTATCCTTCAGCGAACCCTCTACCCTTTCTTCGAGAGCAGATGACTTGTGCTGTATTTCTCCACATCTTTGACTGAATCATGGTACTCCCTCTCCAAGACCTCATACTTACACTCCATGGACTGGACGTAGAGCAAAGTGCGAAGGGCACTGGTCCCAACGTCCTGTGCCAACTCGCAGGGCGGGAACCATTCATCAGAATCCAAAAGTCGCGACACAGACCGTTGGATCAGACAAGACATCTGAGTGACATCGCCCTAAGGGGCGACATCTTCGAAGAATCATGCAAAAATATCACCACGCCTTGTTCCAAGCCTCGTGCTTGGGGGGCTGTGGACCGTCATAATATCCCTATGGGTTTGATGACCCTCTGGCAGGGCCAATCCCACATCCCTCATCACCACGCCTTGTTGTGGACCGTCATAATATTCCTAAGGGCTCAAAAGCCCTCCAAAAGGGCTTAGGCGCCCTCCAGAAGGGACCTCAGAGGATCCGGCGCGTCCTCCTTGAGGAATCGCCCTCCTCGCCTTCTAGAAGCCTCTAGAAGTCGCCCTAAACCGCCTAAACGAGCTAAAAAGACTAAAAACCCTGCTTTCTTAGAGCTTAAGTCACGCAGGAAAAAGCCCATTAGCAGGCTATAAATAAACCTCTTAAGATCATTCTCAAGGCATCCGATATTCAGTCTAAAACCCTAGTTTAGAACCCTAATCTACGATTCTTAGCCCTAGAATCCTTACCTTACTTTTTCTGCAAGTACAGTTGGCGCCGTCTAAAACCCTAATCTACTTGGTGATTCTAATGTGTTTTATATGCTTGCTTGTGTCAGCTTGTTTGTGTGTTTATTTCAGACAATTATTGTATTTATTTGGTTATGTAATGACATCTAAATTAATATATGTTTTATATTAATGTCTACTATTTATCTGTTATAAATTATGATTTGTATTAATGTATGTTATGAATAAATCCAGTAATGTATGTTTTGTATATGTTAAGAACAATGAACAAGCTCACAAATTACTTTATGAACCTCCTTTTTTAGAATGAGTTGTGTTTGTACCTTTAGATTGTTGCAACCTATTCTTTTTTTTTTCTTTTTTTTCTTCTGAAACCCTTTTACACAGGAGCGAAGGAAGACATTCCCTAGATAACTAATGTTCCAAAACTTTTGGTTTGGAAATACCCTCTTTGGAACGGGTGTTGATGCCCTCTGAATCCGCATGATTAGCTTGTGTGATATGTTTTTTCTGCTTTTTGGTGACCAAAACAGTGTTGGGAGTTTCCTGTGTTTAAATATTATTTTGGTCTCCCTCCCTCTACTAAATCTCCCCATAAAGCCTTTAAAATGTTCTCACTCTTCTGAAAGGCTTCATTAGGTTTGAAAGATAAAGCAACGTGGGAGGAACTCACAAGCCTTTTATTAGAGGTCAATGACATGGCAGTGCAGGCAATAGTTGCCTCCATTGATACAACATTGCTGGCTGGTAAAGACATCCTCCTTGAAACACCAATCTGCAAAGCCCTGGTGGGGTGTCTCTAAGGACACTATTTTCCTGATTCAACTCCTCATTTGACAAAATCAAATTTGTCCTATTTTGCTCCTTCACAACCAAGTCAGTGTTATCAGCTTATACCACCATAAGAGCACTTGTAGAATTGATCATAACATGATCATGATTTAAATGTCGTGCAGAGTCAGACTCTACAACAAAGGCAGAGCTAGCACCAACCTCAGGAAAATCATTGGCAGCAAATGCATTAGCCTTGCTTGCATAATCCAATGTCTTAGGGTCAAAAGTTGAATCCTTACCAGCATCTACCATAGAACCTCTGGCCAAATCAGTGTGATTGATCTTGTTCTGCGTGTGGTTCTTACCAGCAACGGGCCACAAACTACCTTTGGCAGAAGTATTAACTTGAATATTACCCTGTTTCAGCTTAGAAGCATTCATATACTAAGAACCTTTGTCCCCACAACTTTGGTAGTTAACTGAGCAACTGGACCAGTAGTGGAACCAATGTTATTAAAGGTGCTAACATTGGCCTCACCATCCAAAGCATTTTTAGATTCTAACTGTCGCGTCATTTTTCGGAGGTCAAGCTATTTGATTAGCATAGACTCACTATTTTATTTCACGACTTGAACTTTTAATTTTTAAAAGGAAAATGGAAAAAAGTTCAAATAAACCATTTTTAAAAGATTAAGCGTTTGGGGGTTGGTTACATAAAGGGAAGGTATTAGCACCCTTTATGTTCGTAGTACTCTACGTGAACTTCTTGATTTTATTTAACTTTTTGTGCTTAAACTTGCTTGCTTTAAAAAAGAAATTAGAGTGGTGATTAAATAAAAGAAAAAAAAAGAAGGTTTTTTATTTACATTTTTTATTGATTTGGAATAGTTATTTAGCACTACATCAGAATCACCACCACTCAATGTTTTTGGCTTTGTGCTTTTTTTGTTTGGTTTTCTGTTTTTTAGATTTACTCATATGCTTGACCTCTACTGATGCTCCAGCATCTGAGTTAACGGTATCCAGTTCTTGAACCACATTGTGAACTTCATGATTATTACAGGTCAGGTTTTCAGTTCGACCAACATCAGACTGAACATCAAAGGCAGTGCCAGCACCAATATCAGAAAAATGATGCATATTAACACCAAAATCAACAGAGCATTTACCTGCTGCAATTCCAGATTTCAAATTTCAATGTTGAATCTAATGCTAAGGTTGAAACCTCCTTAGATTGCTTAGCCGAGCCAATCATTGCACCTGATTGTTCAGCTAACTTTGCTCTACCCTTGATAACATCAATTCTATTATCCAGATGCGTGTCATGAATCATATTCAGCTTAGTTTTCAGGCTTCCAGCAAGATTATCTGTTTCAGAGGGTCTATCAATATGCTTAAACCTAACATTAGACTTACCGTAATGATGAGACTTGGTGACAGTATTTTCCTTATTCTCTTTAAACAAATCTATGGAATTTTGAGCAATTTTCTTACAGTTTTGGATAGAGTGCCTTATGTGTTTGCAGTTATTGCAGAACAACGGTTGTTTTTCATATTCTATTTTAACAAAAAAAGCGGACTCTTCTCTTCCCACAAGCAAGTTGTTCAATATTGGTTGCGACAAATCCAAATCAATAAGTATGCGAGCATAGTGACCAAAGGTACGGATTTTAGTCGATTCATCGATTTCCAAAGGAACACCTGTGCATCCACGACGTTAAAATAACAAAACTACTAAAAATCAAGTTAACAAACACTCACATAAATCGAATTAAAAGTGCAAATTAAAATTTATATAAAAGTAACTTAATATAATATTAAAATCTATTAAAATAAACTGTACTTCATCGAAACCAAATTAAACTGTGTATTTGTCTAATTTTTTTAGTCAAGGGATTAACATAAGTTAGAATCAGAGTTCACCATGAAAGATCATTTCATTAGATTACAATGATAACAATTGTATGGAACACTCACATGCTACAAATACAAAGAAACAACATAACAAATCTTCATCTTCTTCATCCACCAAAACTGTAGAGGGTTCTTCCCTGATAAACAACATCCATAGCAGTCAGAGTCTTCCTCCTTGCATGCTCAGTGTAAGTAACAGCATCACAAATCTCATTCTGCAAGAAAATCTTCAACACTCCTCTTATTTCCTCATAGATTAAAACCACTGATCCTCTTCACACCACCTCTTCTCGCCAATCTACGAATCGCTGGCTTTGTTATTCCTTGAATGTTACCGCAAAGAACCTTGCTATGTCACTTTGCACCTCCCTTTCCTTGACCAGACATTACAAACACACACAATGACTCAACACTATTTGGACATGTTTCTATGGAGACAACTGAAACTCATCATTTGTTATGCATTGAAGAATCCATAACACTGCTCCAGCAATGATCACAATTATGGAGTAATAGAGGGAAAGAATAAAGCTAATTCTCTACTTTACAGTTACATAATGTATGAATTTCACTTGTCTCCTTCCCTTCAACCTTCAATAGATCAGACATAACCAACTGCGGGTCCGAGTTTCTGAGTCTTCTGATCAAGCTTCTTTGTTATAGTGGCAAACTTAACCTTCAAAAACAAACATCACATCTCTCTTCTTGCTCTGCTATCGGCTCAAGAGTTCTTTCTCTTCTCTTTCTTTTATTGTTCTCTAATAAAAATAGCAAAAGATTCACTCTTTCTTCGTTCTTACATGTTTCTTTCTCTCTTCCCACTTTCTTCTCTCCAACCAAACAAGCTGTCGATACTGACATGATAGCCAAGTCTTTAAAATTCTTGGAATGTGATTGAGTGAGTTTTCTATTATATTTAGAAACATACATACATATAAAGTTTATTCATAAGAAATTCAATTTTCTCAACAGCTTGATACATATTTTTCTGTTTGACTTAATCCAAGAGCAAACGGCAAGTTTTGTATCTAGGCATGATATCCTGATCAACCATCTCCTCGAACAGATTGAATGCCCACTTGCATCTATCTGCTCTGCAGAGCCCATGAATTAGCAATGTATAGGTTGAAAGGTCAAGACCAATATGATATTTATTTACCATGTCACTTAATATATCATTCAACCAAGTATCTACTTTTCTCATTTTAAAGCATGACTTGATCAATGGGTGATAATAAGTCTGAATATCAGGCTTACATAGACCTGATTTTTCCATCTCCTTCAGTATGTCAAAAGCTCTCTCTTTTTGTGCATAGTAACAAAACATAGAAATCATTGAGTTATAGGTCGATGTATTTGGGGCCACACTGGCCTTCGGCATCGCAACCTTGAATATATGTGTAGCATCATCTATTCTGCCTGCTCTCCCCATCGTATAAATGAACGAATTGAAAAAAAGTGTATCAGGTCTACACCCAACAGCATTCATTCTTTCGACAACTTGTAAAGCTTCATCAAATTTCTCTGCCTTTGCAAGTGCACACATGATAGTAGTATAAGTGACCACATTCGGGGGAGCAATTTTGAGCTTGCATTTCATAGAGAAGGTCGTAAACCATGTCGAAATTATGTTCTTGACAATAACATTGAATAATGGTGGAATAACTTATAACACAAGAGCGACAACCATATCATTTCATCTCTTGGATTGTCCAATGTGCCTCTTCAAGCGGCGGATATTGCACCATCCATGAATAAGTATGTTAAATGTGTGGGCGTTTGGAGCAACATAATGCTTCAGCTCCAAGTAAATTTCGCGAGCTTGTTCAACAAATTTCTCTTTGCAAAGAGTATCAAGCAACACATTCATGGATTCTGTATTCTTCTCCAAGCCAAGAAATTGCAAGTCATCAAATGTCCTCACAGCATCTTTCCACTGTCTTGCCCCGCCCCAACAAACCTTCTCATTACCTTGGCTATGGTATCAAGTGCGATGAGACTCTCCTGACGCATTTCTTCTAAGATCTCTCTCATCTTTTCCATTGCCTTCATTCTACCCAATATATCTACCATCATATCATACGATTGTTGTGAATGTTTAAAGTTTGAATGTGAATCGGGCCCATCTGAATACCGCCAATGCAGACTTCCAATCATCCTTATATCGAAATAGCAACCTATTAATAAGGTTTTCAGACAAATGTATAACATTTATGGCTCCGTCACTGATTAGAGATTGGAGAATGACATCCTCGCTGTTTCCTTTGCCAATTTTTGTAGTAAGAATGTCCACAGATCTTGTAAGGTCCTGAGATTGTTCTTTCCGCCAAAAGTCTCTAACTTCTGTAGGGTGAGATGTTGCTAAAGAAGAAAATGAAGTTCTCGACGCTAGAGCCAAACAAAATATGCCAAAGCTATCACCAACAACAAGACGATGTATTGACCGCATAGGGGTGACTTTATGAAATTTCAGAATGAAAAGGGCTGGAGTGCAGATTCTGTTTCACAATAAAATGATGTTGAAAATTAGCTTTGAGCCATTTGTCAAGGAGAACTAACAATTTCGCATCAGAATTTAACAACATTATAGACTAATTACGGCTTCGAAGAACAATAGCAATCTGTTCAAGTTCTGATACATTCTTAGCTGCCAATATATTCTTTTTTTCATGATACTAACATAGTACTGTTATTAAAAAGGTATAGTTCTAAAACCAATGGAAAAGCATTGTTGGAAATTTAGCTCTTAATATAAACAGATTTCATAAAACATGTTCAACAATTATGAATCAACAGCGGAAGCAAACAAAACATTGAACATGATTATGATCGGATCTACGACATGTTTGATTTATCAAGGATATTAAGAATTAGGCTATTAGGAATACCTGGATAAAGCTTTCAAGGCAGCCCTCTCATCAACAACGATAACCAAAAGAGGAGATGATCTGAAACACACAATAGAGTTAGCGGCGGCTGATTTGATTCTTCCTCAACCGGTACCTTTATGCCTCAAGTTCTCTTCAGATGGGGAGAAGAGAGAGTTTGTCGTGTACGGTATATTGGGGACCATAGCCTCTTTTATATTGGATGGCCATTAGGGTTTCCCATTATTCCAGTAATGGGCCATCCGGACATCCACTCATTGAGTCCATATCAACTAATTAAATATTTAATTATTTATCCAATTAGAAATCTAATAGCCTTATTACTTAATTTGATCACTAATCAACTAAGGCTGACAATTGATAAATAGCTAATATAATTATTGTTACGATATTTGCCCACATAATGATATTGGAATATAATAAATAATAAAATATTCCAACAATCTCCCACTTGGGCTACATATCTTAATAATTATATCATAATTCTTTAGGCGCGCAACTGAATGCTATTTATCTTTAGATTTCAACTTTACAATCTGGTCCACCTCATACATTAATAATGGGACCACCGCGGCTGTCGTCGCTGACGTATAACGTGACGGAACCCCGACGACCACCATATCAATGCACTTGATGACATAGATTGATATGGATGAGTGGCATGGAAATTTCATGTAATGTGATCTCTGAATCATGCCTATTTCCAACTAAAGTCTTTAATGAGATCAAACTGAAGTTTTGCAAATTTAAAATTTGCACAAATGATACAGAAATGGTTATAGCAATAATAACCTCATGAACTTTATTTCTGCAGAAAATCATAACATAAAGTCTGTATCAATATCAAAACAAAAGTATAGAACATAAAATAAGAGACTCCCACTAATCCAAGACATCCTTAATGACAACAACCACATGAAAGACCTTATGTGTCATGTCTTTGATTAGTGGTATAGCTAGCATAAAGTTTGTCTCTATGTGTTCTATAATTTAACAACAAAAGGTAATGAACCTTGTAAACTTTGTTATCAAATAAATATACAACTGAATTATGTCACTATATAACTTTAGTGGTCTTTCAATACCTTTAACAATATGCAATCAAGTGACATAAATACTTACAGTAATTTCCTGAGTTGGATGTGTATTATATACAAACATCCAAAAGCAAGAGTCTGACACACTAATGATCTCCAAATTGTCAGATTTCTAATGTGAGTAATAACTCTCTTGTTCTCTTTAATAATCCTTATGGTTGCCTTTTCAACAATTCAAACTTTGAATTGCTCAAGTATCTGGCAAACAATCTTATTCTCTACGTTATTTTCAAATGTGTATAATAAAATCATACATAAAAATCCTATAGGCAAAGTGTAGGAAAATACTTAAATTTCTGAATACATAAATTTCCTTATGGGCAATATTTGAGACTGAAAAGTCTCTCTTGATGATTGAGGTCATCCAAAAAATTATGTCATTTTATTTTCAACTTTATTGATATAACTCTTTTGTGATATCCGAATAATACCTTGAGAAGAATCTCTAAGTATTGACTAAATAAAATATATCATCGTTGACTCTAAACATATATCATCGTTGACTCTAAACATATATCATCGTTGACTAAATAAAATAAAATTGACATATTAAACTAGGAATATAAAATTACTCCCACTAAGCTTACTAAATCCACAACTCTACTTAATATTATCTCAAAACTAAATGAGACAATTACTTTATGACAATTTGTGGGAACACTAAAGAGACAAATTTCTTAACTTATAAGTGGATTTCATGACTTTGCAAACCATCTACTTTGTATCTAATGACACAAAGTTTTATGTGGTTGCGCCGTATAGTATCATTAATGTCACCATTGAGAAACAATGCATTGACATCTATCTTATGTAGCTTCAAAACTATAACAAGCAAACTAGCGTCATGACTGCCCTAATAGAGTCTTTCAATTACACTAAATAGAATTTCTCTTTCAAGTCAACTCTTTATGACGCTAGAAGCCCTAGTTCTTGAGAGTGTTGAGTTTGAACTATATGAATTAATTTAACTTGATTGAGAGGAAGAACAATAATGTCCTCATGAGGATCAAAAAATACTACAATAGTAACTATATGAATTAGTTTAGAACTAAATTCTTCCTCATTCAATTTTGTTCTATTACCATATCTCTCCCCCCAAACTCAATATCCTCAAAAAAGCTTAACAATTTATGTCTCAAAAAATTTCTTAATTTGTGGGATGAAAAACTTTTAGTATTCAAAACCTTAATTAATATAGAATGTCACAAGTCATAACTGAATTGACTCTAATAATTGAACTTAAAAGACACATTGAATCATCATTTATAAATAAACACGTAAAATATCTTGGTTCATTCAAAGGAAAATTAAAACAAAAAATCAATCTAAGCAATGATTCACCAAATTGTCTTTTAAATACAAAAACAAACCATTAATGACAATCTAAAAAATAGTTCAAAAAATGAATAAAGAAATCTTTATCCACTTTGTCCATTCCAAAATTGATATATCTTTCAACATCATTGGACATAAGTCAGTCAAATACCTTTCTTTATTTGCACTTATCTTTTGAGGTATTATCCGAATGAGCACTATTTTATTTTCTCTTCCTTCAATTTTTTCTTATTTGCACACTTTATGAATTGATCATTTAAATGATCATTTCTAACTGAAATAGTTATAAACTTAATTGTGCAAAGAGAATACTAAATACTGAATTGTCGAACAAGTCATATGATAGTCGAAATTACTGAATTTTCGAACCAGTCATAGATAGTCGAAATTATAGTGTCTTAGCAAGATTAAATATTTACATAATGTGCTTCTTACATTTTCTTTGCCTAACAATCTTAATGAATACTCCCTCTCCAATGAGAGTTTGTCTTCTCTATATTGCTTTAAAAGCACCTTAGTTTAAGCAAAGAAAATATGACAAAAAAATTGTCATCTTAAACAATACCTCTAATACATATGAGATTTTAACTTTATGATCACATATGACCTATGAGATTTGGTGTATACTCACTTGTCAAACTTGATTCACACATTAGATGCTGAATTTGTGAGAGAATGTGAGTTTCACCACCCTTAACTAAGGTCTAGATCCAAGAATAATGTTAATATTATTCTTTAATTCCTAAAAGTTAGAACTTTAAGATTTAAAAAAAAAAAAAAAAATTAACTCAAATTAGCAGATACTCAAACTATATTAGTTTAAAAAGAACAAGAGTGGCCAAATGTACTCACCAAAATACCTAGTGCAATATAAATATCAAGTCTTTAAACAATAATATCAATTGCTAGCGGTACTTTACAGCATTGATCAAACAATGACAATTTACTTTGACAAAGAATAAATTCTTATAATTGTCAAATGTTTACCATCACATGTGTGGATGTAAACTCTTAAATACTTAAATGAGTTTACACTCACACAACGTTAGTCGACATGTCAAAATTAATTAATTATAGGACATGCACAATTTATCTTTATTTGTAAATTAAAAGACAAAACAAGATACCAAGCGCACCATTAAAACACAATCTTTTGACTGCTAAGAATCAATTGCAAGCGGTACTCTTAGTGCAATGATCAAATATTGGTAATAAGTCATGTCAGATAATGAGTGTCTTTTGACATCCTCATTATCCACATGGAAAAACTTAATAAGTCTTGTCAGATAATGGGTGTCTTTTGACATCCTCATTACCCACATGAAAAATTTAAGAATTACCACATATTTATCATCACAAGTTGTAAATTAAAAGACCAAAAACATGATACCAAAGCACCATTAAAACACAATCTTTTGACTGCTAAGAATTAACTGCAAACAGTAATCTCAATGCAATGATCAAATATGGTAATAAGTCCTGTTAGATAATGGGTGTCTTTTGACATCCTCATTATCCATATGGATAAAATTTTAAGAAGTCCAGTCAGATAATGAGTGTCTTTTGACACATCCTCATTATCCACATGGAAAAACTTAATAATTATCGCATATTTACCATCGCAGGTATGTAATTATCCGGCCAAACTGTGTCTTCCTTTTGGCCGACTAAAACAGCTCGCATGAATAATTACGTACTACATCTTTTGTAATTCCAACTGAATCAAATCTACACAACAGAGGTTACTTTTGCAACTTGTTGTTTCAACCAACTCAACCAAAATTACTAGACAATTCAATAAATGAATTTCAATAGGAATGGTCTTAATTTTACAAGGCAAATGGGAAATGTCTTAAATTTACAAGGCACTACCGACATAATGTAGGCCGAATTAGTCCATTATGTTGCTAAGTAACTATAAGGTCACTCGACAACCCTTAACTGTGAAGACAAATTCACAATAATTGAAAAGATGTAAGTCCAAAAATAACACCAATGTGTGTATGACAATATATTTACAGATATCGCATAAAAGCAACAACAGACATAGCATGAAATATATTCAAAATGCATGATAAGACAAAATATTATTGTAGAAAACTTAATAACAATAAACTCTAATATGATAATCATGCTATAACCAAATATATATATAACAAATTTATTTGTTAATTTCTCAAAATAAACTGTTAAGTGCATAATATGTCTCTTGTAAAAAAAAAAAGTACATAATTTATGTGAATCAAAATCAATTTCAAATAGAAATTAAATGGAAGGCTCTAAACAGCAGAACATGGGTAAATTATAGAAAGAATTCTCACCTATATGAAATTTCCAAACACCAACCAATATCCTGCTTTTGAAAACTTTATGTAAACCTAATACTCAATGTACAAAGGTCAAACCAAACCAAACAAAATATGCTTATGAGCCCTTTTTCAATTAAAATTCAAACCACCAAAAAATTAAGATTTATATATGAATTAAATCTTCATAACAATTCAATTTGGTCAAACTAAGCAATCACTGCATATCAATTTTCTCAATACAAAGATGGTTGATGCTGAAGGAGCCACAAGCGTATAACATGCTTACCCAATTAAAATTGAATAATGCTAATACCGGAACTGAATTAAACCCAAATATTGACATAACAAAAAAAAATTATAAAAATAAATTAAAATTGTTATAAATATTAATAGCGGATGTCCAAATAGCAAATGTGTTATTGAGCCATACTACTAGGTTATTGAGCTTAGTTCATAAGCTACTCTATTTTCTTATAAATAGAGCTCATTTGTAACATTGGGATACACACATCAGTGAATAGGAATATTTCTCCTATTCTCTCTCTCTCTCTCTGTTACTCTCTCTATTTACTTATTTTCATAACACGTTATCAGCACGCTCTAATCAACTAAGAAGGTAAATAGTTCTTCTTAATCTATTATAATAAGTTGTAATTTTGTATCGATGACTATAGGCTATTGTTGCAATTCCATCAATTTGGAATCAATGCCTTATAGATACACATTATCGTTATTATGCATATTATTTACTGTTTGTTTAATTTTAATTCAACATTCATGCATCCCTGGAGGATTGCATAAAAGATTGATCACATCTATAATATAGTTCCTGAAGAACCTATATTCAAAAGGGAACGCATCCCTAGAGGTTTGTTTAAAAACTCAATTTTTGTTCCAATGAATTCATGATGAATTCAAAAGTGTTGCACCCCTGAAGGATTGTTTAAAAACACTATTTTTA
Organism: Medicago truncatula; assembly: GCF_003473485.1. Taxonomy (NCBI): domain Eukaryota; kingdom Viridiplantae; phylum Streptophyta; class Magnoliopsida; order Fabales; family Fabaceae; genus Medicago; species Medicago truncatula. The sequence goes on along the minus strand of NC_053048.1, from coordinate 473,765 downwards.
CTGAATTTCAGATGAATTCAACAAAGTTACATCCCAGAAGGATTGTACAAATGAATTAATTAAATTTATTATATTTTTTTATCAAGATTAGATTTACTATATAGTTCCAAGAGAACTTAAAAAAAAAAAAAAAAAAAAAAAGTCAATTAGTATTTTAATACCCCTGAAGAATTGCAAAAGTAACACAATTTTCATTATTTTTTTATCGTAAGGTTTTAGTATGATCATCTTTAATGTTTATTTTAATCTTGTGATGAATGATATCTTAATGTGCAAGAGTAGTAACAATTTTTTTTCTTTAATGTGAATTTTATTGTATTTTAATATGCATGAATAATTACCATATTAAAACATTATGTCATTATGGTCGCATTAAATCATTATTATGGAAATTGTTTTATATTAATGTGATTATTTATTCTATATACATTTCTAAAGAATTCAAAAGCATTAATCTCTAAAGAATTGCTTAGAGAATTGATTTTATTGTTTAAATATATTGCATAGTTCTTGAAGAACTTAAAAACTTGGTTTTATTTTCTATGAATTTTTGAAGAATTCCGTAATGATACATCCTAGAAGGATCATACAATTAACTGATTAGATTGGTTATATAGTTCTTGGAAGAACTTAAAAATCAAATTTTATATGAATTTCATAAGAATTCAAAAGTCTAGAGTTTATTCTCTATGAATTTCAGAAGAACTCAAAAATCGCAAATTTTGTTGGTTAATTCCTGAAAACTTAAAAAGCCAATTTTTATTCTCAATGAACTTGAAGGATTACATGAAGAATAATTTTCAAAGATCATTGGTTATGAACATCTGTGATATAGTTCTTGAAGAACTAAAATAAACATATCATTGAAAGCATCCCCGAAGGACTACACAAATAATGTTCAACGTTTATGCATTCTTGAATGATTGTGTATGTGGTTGATCTTATATTATAAAAAGAAAATTAAAGTCTCAATTTTATTCTCTATGAATTTAAGAAAGAGTAGTCTAAATTCTCTATGAATTCCAGAAGAATTCAAAAGTGATATGTTCATTTTAATTTATTCTCTATGAGTTCGAGAAGAATTCAATAGTTATATGTTTCTTTTATTCTTTATAAATTCTAAAAGAATTCAAAAGTTCCAATTTTTGTTTAAATACGTTGGATACTTCCCAAAGAACATAAAGACCCAATTTTTCTTATGAATTCTTAAAGAATTCAAAGTAATGCATTTTAGAAGGATTAAATAAAATATATATATATATATATATATATATATATATATATATCTAATGAATTTCTGAAGAATTCAACAGTAGTGCATGTTAGAAGGATCATTTATAAATTCAATTTTTTTCCTGATGAATATGCACCCCGAAGGATTGCGCAAATGAATTGATTATAATTTTGATCAAGATTAAATTTAGTACTACAATTCAATGGAGTATTCAAAGTAATATTCTCAAACACCATCTACATTTTTGGTATAAATTTCTGAAGAATTAATAATGTAATATCAAGAATCCTTGAATGAATGCGAAAATTATGTTTATCCTTGACCATTGCTTAGAGAGATTTGTGACATTTTTTTTAGGAAATAAAAGATTTGTGACATAGTTCTTGAAGAACTCACAAATTTAATATTCAAGCATCTCGTAGGATCGTTCAAAATTGCGGTATAGTTCCCAAAGAACTAATGCTAAAAATTCTTGAAGGATTAATTATATATATAAAAAATAAATGAATGTGTAATATAGTTCCTGAAGAATTAAGACTTTGATATAGATCATTTGGGACATGCTTCTTGAAGAAATAAAAGGATTAGTTGATGAAAGAATTGTTATTGGTTATCATTTATGATGATTTGATTGTGTGTTTTTGAAGAATTACACATTCAAAACATGATAAAAATTTATAAGATCTATTTGATATGAAAGAAAGAAAAAAGAAGGGGAAAATATGAAACACTATGTGTATTTCTATACCACTCGAATATGCTCCTGAAGTAGCAAATAAGTTAATATCTTCAAGAATATTTTGAATGATTAGTCACATTTGTAATTGAACAAAGAGTGTTTCTTGATTAAAATGGTGAAATGTCACATTGAATTTCATTCCCAGAAGTGAATGGCCCATACTATTTGTTTTATATAACAGATGTTGTGCAGAGATTACTATTAATCTGATAAATGTCAAGGTCATAAAATTTCATTAGTATAAACTTAAATCAGTTGAAAAAAATAATAATCTTTGATCAAAGATTTTCTTGATACGATCATATTTCTGTTATATGTATTGAATCTTGCAAGATTGTTTATTTATTCTAAGACTTCTCTACATAAGACTTCTAGAAGGATTGAATTACAAGGTAAGCACAAATTCTTCTCTACATAATTCTTGAAAATATCTTCTATGAATTGACATTCTCTTATTGACTTCTAAATCATTCAAGATTATTATCTCATAAATATTACATGTTAGATATGTATATTTTCTTATGAAATAAATTTATTTGATCTTGATCTCACTTGTAATTTTCATTTTGGAGTGGTCGAACTTTGAAAAGATTTTTTTTTTTTTTTTTTTTTAGTTGCCTAAATACAACCTTGAATGAAAAACTTTATAATTTATAAACTTTACTTGTTCGAGAAATTTGTGTGTAGTTTATTGATATATAACCATAGTAATGCAAAAGATAAATCAAGGTTTTAGAATGTTTATTATATAACTTCACTTGGATATACTATTTTCTTGTTCATTGTTGTTTTCAAATGGATTAGAACAAATGAATCATATGTTATTGTAAATCAGAAGTTTACAAATCATGTTTTAAATGCTCATTCTTGAAACAACCACGAAAGGGTTGCTCAAATAATGATTTATCTTGATCATTTTTTATATAGTTTCCGAAGAACTACATGATTAATGAAGGCTTCTGAAGAGCATGATTTTTTCTTTTGTTATTTGGTGAAATAATACTCTGAAGAAAATAAGTGTTGTGGAAAAGTTATTTTCCTCTGATTTGTACTACACTTATATTAGTGCAACGGAAGCACATATTATTGTAAACCAGAAGTTTACAAATTATATTAAGTTTGTAGTTGGCAATACCGGTTGGGTTATCCCGGATTCGTTATGATGCGAAAAATAAATAAATTTTAATGAATTTGTATTGAAGAGCCAGAAGATTCTTCAATATAATACTTTTTGTGTCTTAACTATTTTTTTTAAAGTAGAAAATTTGAGAATTTTGGTCTCTCAATATATGTAAATGCGTATAAGTTGATATTTGTGAATCAATACATCGAAAGTGTAGATGAACTAAATGACATGTATGGTTATTATTAACCCACAAACCAGAAGTTTGTGCATTATCTTGTCAACAAATTTGACAAAGAGTTTATTTTCTGAACTTTTCAAAAAAACATTTGATAAGTATCATTTATCAATTGAAATTGATATTAAACAACTTGTAGCATATGCTCATAAAATGGACTTGAAGATCCATTCTTTAGACGTCTAAAGTTAATTGTATGATATATACTTATGAGACCATACCTTCAAAACTCTACTTTTGAAATAATCAATGTGTTGAAATATTGATTCGCATCAAGCCAACAAGTTACCATATGTAAGTCCTCCCCTTATTTTATAATTTATATATTGGTTAAGAACTTAATATTTCTTGTCTAAGTAAATTTTTGGATGTGTTGTGTCTATTACAATTGCTCCAATATAACGCACTTAGATAGATCTTGAAAGAATATTGGGAAAATCTATTTGATATAAATCTTCATCTATTATAAATTGTATTGAGCCAACTTGTTTACAGCCTAGTAGGCTGATTAGTTTTCCCAATATTAGGGGGAGAGAATAAGCAGCTGAAAATGTGAATCTGAAGTTCAAATGAATTATTTGAAAGAAAATATTATTGTCTCATCTTGATCCTCAAAATATAACTCGTTTGCAAAGTTAAACAAATAAAATAAGCAGCTGCTAATGCTCCAATCGAAATAGATGTCTCTGTCGATTATTGCAAATGAGTCTCAACTGCGCATGAAGCGTGATAGACCAATCAGTTCCACATATAAAATCCTCAAACAATAAAAGGAGCTAAAAATAAAGATAACCCAAATAAGGATGTGTAAACTCTAAAAGAGTCATCTGACATATTTGATTTTAAGTTCCAGAAGAACCGACCAGGTACCTGAGATGTATGAAAAATAAAGAGATCTCGATAAATTATGTCATGAATGGAATGAGGTGGAACAAAATTTAAAGTCAACGTTGACGATGTTTTTGCTTATAACATAACGCTATATGTGATGAGTGTTAACGAGGATCATGGATTAAAACATGAAATCAAACTCGCTTTGTAAAGTCAAACTTTTTGGACTTGTGGTCCGCACACTTGAAGATGTGAAGTTAATTAGATATATAAGATTTTTCGCGCGAAAGAGAATTACATTGATAAAATACACATATAAAGAGTTTGATATGTTCACCGGAAGTGAGCTGATATATGTCTAACATTTATGTTTAAGAGACATATTTACCTGAAGTGAATTCAAGAACTTTTTCTTGCTTGATTAAGTTTAGTATTACATGAAAGGCTCAATTTATATGAAAGATGTGTTGCAATATAGTTGTATGACTCACGTGATAGTAATGAGTATATGAAACTCTCCGATAAAATTAATTTTCGTGAGATATTGAAGAAATGACATCATATGTCCATTCTAAATCTTTGAAAATGAATTTGTTATAATCATTTTAATGATGATGGTATAAATATTATTGAACTCCTGAAGAGATTCTAACATCTATTGATTATAGAAATATTTGAAATTAAATATGTTTCATGCACAAAGTTTGTTTGGATTTGCAGATTTATTATTTAATTGAGATTTCGTGCATCAAGAAACTTATATAACAAATGTATTTGATATGGACACATCTAATTGACTGTGTACTATAATGATTGTGATGTCACTTGATATTAGTATAGATCATGTCCTCAAGAAAATGATAAACAACTTGAATTGGTTCTGAAGTACCATATCTTAGTTCAAACGAGGACATCAATGTATTTTGTTAATGATATTTAGTGTGGTATTTTGGTTTGCCAATGTTAGTAAATACAGATATCAGAATAAAGTCAAACATATATTTTGTATCTTAAAGAAGCAACATAATTAAGGAAGTGAAGAACGCTCTTTTATCAAGGATGGTGATTTTACAAGTACAAGAAACTTGTTGATTTCTTAATGGGGGTCTTACAACAACTCAATATGAAGAAACTTCTCAAGCACTACTAATTTGAAGAAGACTATGAAGATAAACCAGATATTTCAACAAAGTCGCTGCAAGTAAACTTTTGAGTAACTAGAACAAATATTATTTGACTTTCTTCGTCTCATAGATGATTGTCTTTATGAGGGGGAGACATAAATGTGTTCTGCACTCTTTTTCCCTTAACCATGGTTTTGTCCCATTGGGTTTTCCTGGTAAGGTTTTTAACGAGGCAGATTATCATACACAAAAGGGATATTGTACTCTTTTTCCTTCACTAGAATTTTTCTCCTATTAGGTTTTTCTCTAATAAGGTTTTAATGAGGCATATCCTCAATGGACATCCAAGGGGGAGTGTTATAAATATTAATAGCGGATGTCCAAATAACAAATGTGTTATTGAGCCATACTACTAGGTTATTGGGCTTAGTTCATAAGCTACTCTATTTTCTTATAAATAGAGCTCATTTGTAACATTGGGATACACACATCAGTGAATAGGAATATTTCTCCTATTCTCTCTTCTTCTCTCTCTCTCTCTCTCTCTGTTACTCTCTCTATTTACTTATTTTCATAACAAAAATCAATATGAATCAAGACCGGAAAAATTTATTCATCACACAATAATCCAAGAGATTGTTATATTCATATGCAATTATACGCAGTAAACCAAAAGTGATTATATCTCACCAAATTGAAAATCAATATGATGGATCTTGTAAACCAAACAAACTATCATGCCCAAACAATTTTAAAGGAACAAGAAGGGAGCACTATTTTGAAATTGACGGACAAGCAACACTGATATACAAGTGAGCAAATATATGTATGCACAATGAAAATTCGCAAAAAATTCAATATGCCTATCGATGCACAAATTCATGTATATAATATAAACTTTATAAAGCATCATTCAATAAAAAAAATAAAAAAAATAAAAACAAATAGGCATCGACGAAGGCATTACGGCCAAAATAAAATTGACACCGATTTACAAATAGGAAAAGGTGAAAAGCCATCAATTGCAGATATGTGTCACGCCTCAACAAACAAAAATTGAAGCTAAACATTCAATAACAAAGTAATAGCTAACAGGCATAGATTTACACCGATTTACAAATAGGCTACATGAAGTCATCGATAAAGAAAATAAAGCAATAATCATCGATAACATATATAAGCCATACCAAAATAAAATCGAACAATATAATTAACACAAAATCTCAATAAATCAAACATGAAGGTGGCTCTGATACCACTTGTTGGAAATTTAGCTCTTAATATAAAGAGATTTCATAAAACATGTTCAACAATTATGAATCAATAGCGGAAGCAAACAAAACATTGAACATGATTATGATCGGATCTACGACATGTTTGATTTATCAAGGATATTAAGAATTAGGCTATTAGGAATACCTGGATAAAGCTCTCTCATCAACAACAATGATAACCAAAGAGAGGAGATGATCTGAAACACACAATAGAGTTAGCGGCGGCTGATTTGATTCTTCCTCAACCGGTACCTTTATGCCTCAAGTTCTCTTCAGATGGGGAGAAGAGAGAGTTTGTCGTGTACGGTATATTGGGGACCATGACCTCTTTTATATTGGATGGCCATTAGGTTTCCCATTATTCCAGTAATGGGCCATCCGGACATCCACTCATTGAGTCCATATCAACTAATTAAATATTTAATTATTTATCCAATTAGAAATCTAATAGCCTTATTACTTAATTTGATCACTAATCAACTAAGGCTGACAATTGATAAATAGCTAATATAATTATTGTTATGATATTTGCCCACATAATGATATTGAAATATAAGAAATAATAAAATATTCCAACAAAAGCAATCAGTAATATAGTCAAACGGCCACAATCTGGGTGACGACATAATGGTTTTTAATATTTCTGAAACCAAAATTCTGTTAGATTTTTAGGGATGGATGGGATAAAGGGAAAAGTGATGCTTTGAACATGATTTCTATGAATTTAATCATTGGAGTTGAGATCTCACTTTGTGGTTTTTGTATGATGTCTTGAAATGGATTTGGTATGATGAGTTGGTTGTTTTGTTAATTATCTTCACTGCACTTGGAGACTTATTAGATAAAATTGTTCATTATAGATATTAATTAGTCTTTAATGGAAAAACTAGATGGATGTTAATTATCAACCCAATTCTCAATTCGTATGATCGTGCAAAATTACTGTTGATGCCTCCTCTACTTGAAGTTATCATCAACTTACTTTGAAGCTATATATGACAAATTTGGTTAGCTTAATGTTGTGATTTAGAGTGTGATTTACTCTCTTGATTTGCAAAAGTACAAAGGTGAAAATAAATAGTTTTGATGAGCTGTTGTTGTTTATGATGGGTTGTTTTGATGAGCTGCTGTTGAATGTATGTATGGATCAAAGGTTGAGATCAAATATAAATAAGTTTATCAAAAAAATTGGTTAACCTTGAAATTAGTTAAAAATTAGAGAGCAAAATTGTTATATTTTTGCTAGAGGGTTCAAAATCCCAACTTTTTAAAAGTTAAGGAGTCAAAAACGCCTTTAAAGCTTGATTTTAGTGTTTAAAAGCCAATATTTCTGCTAACAGCTATTTAAGCAAGTTAGCATGAACACGTAAGATCAATACATATAATATATCTAGACGTGTTTTTCAAATATATGGTTTTTAATATATGTAGTCTTTGTCATGGTGAAATTGATGTGATATCAATGTCTAAGGGCCACATATTTAACTAATATATTACATTGCAGTCCACAATGGTTAAAGTTTAAGGAGGAATTATTTTGACTGACTGATATTTCACAATTACAAGATGTATTTGTCAACTTGTAAAAATTAAAGACTATTTTGATCAATCCTTACAAAGGATCAATTTATGTCAGTAAATTGTATCAGATTTATGTCAGTAAATTGTATCAGATTTGTTTATGTTAACTTGTATCAATTTGTTCATTCCCAGTAATTGTACCAGATTTGTTGTTCAATTATGCCACTTCGGTAAATTCGACGGTGTTTTTTCGGCTGAAAACTAAAAAGGAGTTGATATGGGCCTTTGGATGAATCAAATGGTGGAAGAATATTTGACTGTGTGAATGTGGGATTACCCTGACTAAAGGGAATTTACTTCTGTATGTTTGTCATGAAAATATCTTCTAGGTTTTTCAGCTCATTTAACTAGTTATCTTGCTTGGCTTTCATAGTGACCACTCTAATTCCAGCAAGGCTTTCCAATATTCATTTCTATCATGTACTTATTTTGTTTTTGATCCTTTCTTACAGTGGAAAAGTCACCAGACGCTTTGTTCCCATTGATAGGATTCTAAAACCTGTTTTACTAGAATGTGTGACTCCAGTGACTTGCTACTGGACTCTATCCTTGATTGTTCGTGAGGAATCAGAAATGGTGTTAGTTTACAAGGTAAAAATTATATTTTGTTCGCGCTATATTTAACTCTAAGCATCTTTTTACTTGCACTGGAATACTATTGCTCGTTTCTGGAATGCTAAACGTAGTCAATGGTCACCTAATAAGGCATGTAACTGGGATACCACTGAGACAGCTGTTTTCTGTTTTTTACCTACTAATGATAAATCTCAAAATTCGTTTGCTAGAACTTGCGACCACCAGTTAAAATGCTGGTCCATGTCTAGAAGGCTTTGTGTGCTGCTACTGATAATAAAGACGAGACTTGTATACATGCCAAGTAGGTGATGGATAGGTATGAGTTCCTTATACAGTAGAAACTCTTTAAATTAATACTCGGTAAATTAATAAACTCTCTAAAATAATAAATTTGTCCGATCCCGACTTGGGCTAGTGTAAAAAATTGAATAATTCGATAAAATAATAAGATAATAATTTTTTGGGAGATCCCTTTATAATTTTCGGTCCCAAGAAAATCATAAATTAATAATTCATAGAAACTGAAGAAAAAAAAATATTACACTTTGTTGAAATATGATTCAATAGTTGTTTGTTTTCCTTTAAAGTTCAAGTCTGTTTGGAGCTCATCTCTAACTTTTCTTATTGCATCCAATAGTTGAGGTTTGTATTTTTGTATTGTATCATAAAGTTGTGAAGAGTGTTCGACGCCATAAGTGCTTCCTTTCGCGTAACAGGCTCCAAAGACACTGTATCATCTTCGTCGTCATCCTCTGCATTGTTCTCAATGATAGTACGCACAATATCTTCTAAACTCTGAACCTCCGAACATGCTTCATTTTCACCTGGGTAGTTCATTAGATTGTCGATATCCATCTTATTACGATAGCCACATTGATTGATCATAGTTTGGAGGTCTTGAGTTTCTTCATCAAAAGTGGATTCATCCAAATTTCCTACAACGTCACTAGCTGAACGAATTTTACAGTGTCGGAAGTAATTCGCTATTGTTTCTTTTCGAACATCTATCGTCCAAGCTGGGATTGCCAAATTGATAGCATCAAGGACATTTATCTTCCCTGGATCAGATTGTCCCACCTCATAACCTACCAATATTTTGCGGTAAAACCTTCTACGGTAATGCATCTTGAAAGCTCTTATTATCCCAGCATCGCAAGGTTGAATCTTTGATGTCATGTTGGGTGGCAAGAAGAACAACTCAACGTTTCTTAGCCCTTCAATATTTCTTGGATGTGCTGGACAATTATCCACCACAAGTAGAACTCTTCTACCATGCATCATTTGGTCAAATGAACGAACATATTCATCAAAAAGCACACTAGTCATCCATGCTTTTTTGTTAGCTCGATACTGACAATCCAAGCTATTCATGTTGACATTCTTGAAGCAACGAGGCTTTGCATATTTCCCAATAATCCATAGAGGGATTTTTTCAGAGCCATCTTCATTGCAACAAATAACTACCGTCAGCCTTTCTTTATCATGTTTTCTTCCTTCAAGTTGTTTTGTTGCCAGTGAATGATCAGCTTGTAGCCTATAAAACAACCCAGTTTCATCCATATTGAAAACATCTTTCATAGGGAACTGCTCCATGTCTTGTACATCAACATACCCACTCTCGCCAAAACGACGAAATGACTTTATGCCATGTCGGTGCTTGAATTTCCCAAGCCATCCTGTAGAGAAGTTAAAATCTGAATCATCATGAGGGTACAAGAGTTTCATTGTATCTCTTGCCTTCTGCAAAATTAATTCTCCTGTGATATTCACACGTTCTTGATGCTGTAGAAACCACTCATAAACAACCTTCTCCATGTCAGGATATTTTGCTGGTTTGTGTCTTTTGATCTCCGCTCTTCCCTTTTCTATTTCAGCAGAGAGATAGTCATTTGACCGCTTAAGTGTGTTTGATATTGTTCCTTGACTAACTTTCAACTGAAATTTTCCCTCAAGCCATCTCTGCAAGTCTTTTTGTGTGCTTGCAGAATTATCTCTCTTGTACTCGCACAACTCCTTACGTATTTGATCTGACATAGTTGATTTTGCAACACCTTTTAGATGAGAAGCCATCTCGTGAGTGAGATATGGTTTGAATACTTTTAACACATTCATGTAATTAATATATGCCAAACTTGCTTAAGAATACATTGAACATTCCACTTGTTTACATTTACTATACACTTCAAAAGTCAAAAGTCATATTTCCAATGGATATGAATACAATATTTATTAATTTACATTGAGTCCCAAGATTTGGTGCAACGTAATTCTAAGAGACATAGACTAATTTGCCTTTTTGTTTGATATAATTACTTAAAAACTCTTTAAATTAATAATTATTAATTTATCGATAAATTAATAACTCTCTAAATTAATAAATTTCTCCGGTCCCGACATTATTAATTTATAGAGTTTCTACTGTACTCTTGGATTCACAAGAAAAAACGACTGCTATGACTATACTGGTCCTGAACTCACTGAAATGATAGTTTGGAACGTAATGACCAATTTACTATAGAACTGCTAGAGCAAGTGCTCTCTCATCGCTCAAGAAATTAGTGCATAGGCTCTCAGTTTCAAGTTTCAAACTTTCAGTTTCTCCAACTCAGTCACAATCTTCTCATCATACAATCCAACTCATGATGCATGATGGGTAGGGTAAAACACTGCACTGCTAGTCCAGGTATGATCATAGGTAATTACAGGTAAAATTGAGCAGATATGAGTGAGGATGCCGGATATGGGTACTGTTGGAGTAGTATTCTCATAAGCTGGATGTTGTATTCTATTTCTAAATTCAAATTGTAAATCCTAATCTAAGATGTTTGTTGTAACAAACTCTAGATATTCTCTCAACCTTTGTATTGTACTATGAACTTTCATTAATGAATTGAATCAAAAATTCAATTTTATTTCTGCATAGATACTTAACTACCTGCCCCGAACCCGCATATATATACTGTATTTATCTAAGGGGAATGAACTACATATAGTAATTCTATTTCAAAAGTTGTATATTCAAATTCTTAAAAGTATTAAAAATTGTTTTTTAATGTTAAATTACTAATTTTAAGTTCTTTAACATGTACCCTTATGGCACTTGTCTAGGTGAAATATTTAAAGGCTTTTGAGATAGCTCAGCAGATTGAGGTTCCTGCATCAAGCTTAGCAAGGGAAGATGTTACTGCAGATGCTCAGAAGGTCATCAAATTAGCTGAAGATGTTCAGAAGTTTGCTATAATAGAAGCTGAGAATCTGCTTTTGATGACTTTTGAAGGAGCTGAAGGGGAGAAGACTGATGAACCAGAAGCTGTCAATCCAGAAGCTTCAAGAGGTAATAACACTTCTCCACACTCTGCTAGTATAATCATTATAGAATCTAGTTCTACTTCTGAATCTCTTTCAACCACCCTTTCATCCTCCTCTACATCATTATCTAGCTATGATGATGCATCTATAGGGCAGGTCGATTCTGAACTAAACAAAAGCCTTTCATCATCTTCCAAACTCCATAAAAAGCCTAGAACTGAGGAATATGTGCCAATATATCCTCAAATCCTAGAGAGTATAGAAATGATGTCAGAAGAGAGAATCAAAGTCTATCAAAGACTACCTGCTGACCATCATCTCCAACCACCCATGATCAAACCCTTGAATGTTGTGGAATCTAAACCCTCAAACATCAACAAACCCACAACACTCACTCCTGAAACATCAGTGATTGATTCACTAGTCAGTCACTACTCTAGTGAACTTCCAGGTGTGGTGTCAAATCTAGAAAAAGCCTCTGAGGTAGCTTCTGATGAAGTTACTTTAGAAAGCCCCCAACACCAATCACCAAGCCAACAAACAACTCCAACCTTTGACCAAGAAGTGTTTGTTCCTGAAATGCATGATATTGCTTTTGAACAAAATGCTTCTGACCACCTTTTGTATTAGAACATATAAGTGATCCTCCCTTTGTATCAAATCTGACAAATGCTTATACATCAATTACTTCAAACAGCCAACCATCATCCTCTAAGAGATTTATTCAGACTTACACTTCAACCAAACCTAAAATACCCTCACCACCAACCATCTTTCTAGATTCTGTATTATTAGCAGATGTGTGTGAGAAAGTATTTCAGGAGATGAATAGTCTGATTCAAGCCTGAGAAGAGCTCATTCACAAGGAAGTTTATGAGAAGCAATGGCAAAGACTGAAAGAAAGGGTTGACTACATTTTGAGTGCTCTTCAGAGATCATGCATAGGAGCTGGATCCTAAGGAGCTGGATCTATCCTAAGGACCCTGAGTCCAACTGAGCTGGATCCTAAGGAGCTGGAGTGCATCCTAAGGAGCTGGATTTATCCTTTCTTCAAAAGATCAACTTCAAGTCTGTTTCCACTGAATTGGAGCTTATGCAAAGGAATGCAGAACTTGAAAGGGAGAAAAAATCGCTAAGGAAGGAAATCCTTGATCAGAAGCTACTTTTGCTGGAATATAAGTCTACAACAAAAGCACAACTTGAGGAAGCAAGAATAAGGGAAGAGAAATTGCTTAAAAGCAATGAAGAGTTTAAGCAAGAAATGAAGCAGCAAGCAGATGAAACTCAAAAGATGATGAAACAAATGATGGAGATGTTCCAGAAACAAGCTAAACCTTAGTTGCACACCTAATTGCTTGTTTATTTCTGTCACTTGTATTTTTACTTGATTTCTGCTTATGTTTTATGCTTCTGACTATTTGCTTCTGAACACTAATTCTTATGCTTCTGATATACTGCTTCTAATTATCACCTTATGATTCTGAACAATTATTTGTTTTTGCTTTTATATTTTAATTGTTTTGAAGTTATTTTTGAATATTCTCATTTTTTTTCTCATCTCTTTTTTGTCTTTAAGTTTTTATACTTTTTGTTGATGACAAAAGGGGGAGTAGATGTATAGTATTTATAAGGCTCTGAGCCCCATTAATTTAATTTTAATCAAGTTAAATTAATAGGACCTTCTTCTATCTCTTAGTCTTTTAATGTGAGATTATTCTGAGTGTTATTGCGTTTTATAATTATGAATTTAATTAACATGGATAGAACTCAGGGGGAGCTTACAAACCTCACCTTAAAATACTATTGGACTCAGGGGGAGCTTACAAACCTCATACCCTACATTCAACTTGTTAATTAGATTAACAACAATTGCAAATTTTTAAATATTATCGTTTGTCATCATCAAAAAAGGGGAGATTGTTGGAACAAAATGTGTTTAACAATAAACCTTAAGAGTTTTGATGATAACAAGGTATTAAAAATTGTCAATTAGATTAGCTAATATTTGTTCAAGTGTACAAGACCATAGACAAAAATTTGACATCTTATATTGGTTCTGGAAGAACAAAAGAGAGCTAAGGAAACAACAAAAGGAAGCTTAAAGCATCTGAAGTCGAACTGCTCCTGAAGTCAAGAGTGCTCCTGAAGACAAACTGCTCCTAAAGTGATGACGTCATCAGAAGCAAAAGTTCATCAGAAGCTGAAGATCACCAGAAGCTGAAGTCCATCAGGAGATGCGGACTTAAAGCTTCAAAGGTTGTTTTATGGATTCAAGGTCGTCCAAGCATTGCAGAAGACTGGAAGAGTGAAGCAACAGCTATTTTTGAAAGGATCTGAAGGCATTGGATGCTTATTGCTCAAAAGCGTTGACAAAGTACAAATGTACGAAGTGTACAACCACTACCTCCACTACACAGTTTGTGTCTCTGCTACAAGACAAGGATAACAGCTCTGCCTGCAACGATGTTCCTTCACAATGGGAATGGTTTTCAAATTGATCCTTCATAGGACATCAACCAAATCAGGCAAAATATCATTGGTGATTGATCAAAGCTTCAAACGACTCTATTTTGATGTGCTGGCAATTTCACAACGTCTCTTTCTTGCTTCTATATAAAGGAGTAAAGACTTAGAGATTTATATAAGACTCAACAACAATTTACAAGCGCCAAAAACTCTGTTGAAATTGTTCTGCATTCAAAAGTTCACTTAGAATTTCTTATCAACGTTCATATCCTAGAAATTCTAGAGTCTGTATCTGATTTGTATTATGAACACCGCTGATTGTATATCAAGTGTTCAACCTCAAACATTTTTCTTTGTAATTCTGTTTGAATTTAGAAGTCTCTTGCAGTTGTGCTTGAGCATTAGAAGTCTCTTGATTGTGTTCAGGAGCATAGGAAGTCTCTTGCAGTTGTGCTTGAGCATTTGAAGTCTCTTGCTAGGTTTAGCAGTGAGCATTTGTAATCAGATATTACTTATAGTGAACTCTCCTTGGAAGTGCCAGGGGGACAAGACTGACTTCCGGTTTGTGGAAGGAACCTGTATAAATTGCTTGTGTCTTTCTTCTTTTTCTCTCTGTTTTATCCGCTGCATTTTGATACTGAACAATACTCCAGAAGCAGTAATATAATTGCTTCTGATCAAGTATTTTCAGTTAGGAGAAACGAAGAAAAAACCAACACAATTCAACCCCCCCTTCTTGTGTTTTTCTCACCTTCAAGATGGACTTAAATGTGTCTATTTTGTGTATAGATTATTTTGAAAAGTTGTTAATCGAGTTAATGTGTTCATTTAATGTATAGATGCATAGATGTAACTAAAATATCATTTATATATGCACTAAGGTCCCTGACAGTAAACACTTACAAGCACAAAGTAGATCTATTATGATCTTATTTTATATCAATTTATCAATTCTAGAAATATGAAGAATTGTTTAAGGCTTTTAGGCCTGGCTACGAATCACATTTTCCCAAATTATGTATTTGTATATCTTGAATTCGTACATGGTTTCTTCTTTTTAATTTCAATGTTAACTTCAAATTATACTATTTCATTTTTTAAGGAATATTATTAGCTTCAAGAATACATATTCAACTAAACTTCAGTTGATTATTTACAAATATTGTCCTATTATATTTAACTGAGCATGTGCATTTCTGCAGTATGATTGTAGAACATAAACTTAAGCCACTTGATTCAGTATTTGTTTTAAAATTAGCTATTATAATAATCACTGGTATAACGTCAAGCCTATTATGTGAATTGTTAGCATTTGCTGTCACATTTTTAGGCATGTTGTGTGTTTAGGGAATAACAGTTATTGCATGGAAGCATGATAAATGTTATAGGCGTGGAATAGCAGCCATTGCCTGGAAGCATGACAAATGTTGTGTGCCTGTAAGTGTTTACTGTCACGGACCTTGGTGACAATAAATGTTTACTATTTAGGACCTAACTGATAGTAAGTATGCACAGTCAGGAACCTCCCGCAACCACATAACAACTTCATTGAGGAAGATGACCCAGTTCTTGACGAAGAGCAACACTTCGTTGGGACGAGTTTGTGGATATTTGTAGAGGTGGTATTTTAGGAACTTACATATTAATGTGGCATTATGATGTGATTTGATTGGATGCATGTGTAAAAAAGCTTTTTAGTGTCAGTGTATACTGTATAGAAATTAAACCTTTTTAGTTAAGATTTAAGTTGTATACACCGATAGTGTAAAACTCTTTTACACATACATCAAATCATGATGTATGGATACTTGAGAAACTTACCAATAAAAATAGCATTATGATGTGATTTGATTGGATGGATATGCAAAAAAACTTTACATTGTCGGTGCATACAAGTTAAACTCTTTTTCAAAATGCGTTTGATTTGTTAAAAAATGAAGGACAAGACAAAACAACTCCAACTCCAGTTGTCCCGTGTTTGATTTGTAAAACTGTTTCAGGGACAGAACAAACTGGAGGCAAAGGACAAGACAAAAACTGAAATTTTTGTCCCTCACCAAACCACATCACAACTTTTTGTCCCACGTACAAGTTGCCTAAAACACCAAAATAGCATTTTGTCCCCCAAAAATCATATAAAACAAGAAATTATTCAATACCATAAAAATTTGTCATGTACTGTTATGCCTTGTGTTGTGCTGTTCTGCATTGTACTGTTCTGTCCAGTACTTACTGTTTTGCAAACCAAACCAAACGCACGTGAAGTATCAATCTAGTGTTCTACATTATCAGTATTTTAAAATGATATGTGAAATTGTAAAATAATTATGTTTGTTTTTCGGTTGGTATTTGTAGGGACTTTAATGACGTTAAGTTTGTAATGTCGGGATGAATTTGAAACTGAGTGAATAATATCAGGGATGTAAGTGATAATAGATCATTGAATGTGTGAGGTGGTGTTATTATAGTCTATGGATGTATCAAGATTATTACAACATACTTGGGCGCCGTTTACTGTTGGAGACTTCAATGGGTCTCCTACGGTAGGAGACCTTATAAAAAACTGATTTTTTTAATATAACAAAAATGACAAGTGTTACCATTAGATTGGCGAAGAACACCGATATTATTATAATCCCTCCACACAAGAATTTTTTTTCACACTTTCTTCAACCTATCAACCAAAACAACCCCAGCAAAAAAAAAAAAAAAAAAAAAAAAAACACTTTCTTCCTCTTTTCTCTCTTCCGCCGCCGGCAACATTCTCTTTTCGTTCTCTCCTCTCTTAGTTGCAGATGTGTTATTTTGCATATGTAATCTTTTCATTTTAATGGTTATGAAAGTGTGAATCCTGTTTGATTTATTCCTCATTATATGTCAAAGATTTGTTCTTTTACCATTAATGAAATGAAAGTGAATCTGAGGATTAATTTACTGAGACATATGGGCAATAATTTGAATTTGAATATAAGAACACAGAATGGTGAAGGAACAAATTGGATTCTATATGATTGAGGAATTGCACCGAAAAGCGTGGATAGCTTGATATTGTGAAAGAAAGAAAACAAGTGTAGAGGAATGAGATTGCAAGAGGGAAGGGATTGGAAACATAGACGTGGTGATTGTTGATTTAAATAGCTAATTGATGGTATTGATTGGTTGAATTTCTGCTCTAAATATTACATTTGAGAGGTTGTTGTTGTTGGTGGTGGTGGTGGGAGTAAGCAGAGACATGGAGAGAGAGAGAGAAGAATGATGGAACATAGTGTAAAAATAATCTAGTGTTGAGAGAGTATTTAATACTATGGTCTTCAAAAGCTTTCAAATATATCCAATGGTTGACATTCATTTTGCAAAAAAAAAAAAAAAAAAAAAGTTAAGTCTCCTACGGTAGGAGACCTAAAGAGGTCTCCCACCGTAGCCTTTGCCACATACTTGGTTGAGTATTATATTAGTCAGTTTGGCCCTTACATGTGTCTTTCGTTAGTTACTTTGATATTCATACGTGTCTTCCGTATGTAGTAGGTTAGGTGATGAATTCGAAATTGAGTAAATAATGTCGGATGCAACTGATAATAAATCTTAACAGAAGAACGATGGTTTATTTTATTTGGCAACTCCAGATATCATTTTGAAATATTGACAATGTGGAGGACTAGGTTGATACGGTTCAACAGTTTCAGGGGCAACTTGAGTATTTACTGATTCATTCGCAAGCTTATTATTTCATATTCCAGCACCTTATTATAACTTGACATGTTGATATTTCTATCCAACTTTCTGTAAATTACTTCATTTTGCCGTTTCATTGCTAGGAATCTCCAAAAGCGTGTGGTCACACACAGGGGAGGAAAGTGGTATCGAGAGAAGAGGCAGTCATGTGAATCAAAGATGCGGTTGATGCCAGAAATGAGAGTGGATCTGATATTGTGATTGTGGCTCGCACCGATGCGCGCCAAGCCCTGTCTCTTGATGAGGCACTCTATAGGTCAAGGACATTTGCTGATGCTGGAGCTGATGTTGTTTTTATAGACGCACTTGCTTCCAGACAAGAGATGGAAGCTTTTTGTCAAGTTTCTCCTCTTGTTCCAAAAATGGTATGTTTTTAGGCTTAATAGCAGTTGTGGCCCCCTATGTTTCAAGAAGTTGCGATTTTGGCCCCCTAACTAAAATGATTCGATTTTGGCCCCCTATGTTTTGCCCCCTTTTCACTTTTGGCCCCTTAGGTCAATTTTGACCAAGTCAATGCTGACGTGGCGCCACATGTGTAATGTTTTTATTTTTTATTTATATTTTTTTAATTAAAAAATTTAAAATAAGTATTTTTTTATTAAAAAAAATTTAAAAAGTATTTTTTTTATTTTTTTAATAATTAAAAAAAAAATACACGCGTGACGCCACGTCAACATTGACTTGGTCAAAATTGGCCTAGGGGCCAAAATTGCAACTTCTATAGGGCCAAAACTGCTATTAAGCCATGTTTTTATTATGTCCAAGTGATAATAGTAAAAGAAGAAAGGGAAATGATATGCTATACTAATATATATGTATGGTTGTGTAGGCCAATATGCTTGAAGGAGGAGGCAAAACACCGATACTCACTCCTCTTGAACTTCAAGACATTGGTTATAAAATTGTTGCCTATCGCCTTTCCTTGATTGCAGTTTCTATACGAGCAATGCAGGTGACATGGTCCTCCCTTTCTTTAACCTTGATAATCATTAATTGATTTTTTTTATGCTGATGATAAGTTCATGATTGAGATAATACATGCCAAGAGCCGCTTTTCTGTAGTAGTCTGAGTAATACATTTAGCAAAACAATATCCAAGAACTGGTTCTATTTTCAAATTCATCAAATTTTCAGAAGAGTTTCTATTGTAATTATATTATCTCACAATTCTAAACATCTGCTAAAGGATACACACACACAATCCATGAGCAGTATAGGAAACAAAATATACCATCCAACCAGTGTTAGTCCACTTTTCCCCGGAATGAAATTTTTATTAGACTAGAATAGATGCACCTAGGATGTTACTTCTGTTAATGACTATATGATTTTAACTTGGATTCCCCAAAATCATAAATCACAAAATCATACTTGGTTGTTTATGGCAGATCCATTTCAAATGGTTAACAATTTGTCAAATCACATACATATTAAATTAATTTCATATCCGAATGTTAATGATCATATTCAAAAAAATTATTCATAACAAATCTTTAATGCTCCTCCATGAGTGCAATGCCAGAAGCACTCGTTTTGCTTATAGATTCTTTTTCAGCACACTCTTTATATTTGAAATTTATGTCGGTCTCATCATTTTGAGAATAGGTCTCAATCAATTAAAAATCGAGTTCAAATGATTTAGTGAGACTCATGTGAATTTCCTTGAATAATAGAGTGTGTTATTTGCGTTACTCTTTTGATTATGTTTATTTAGTTTTTTTTTTATTATGTTTAGATGTTGCTCCTTTTGCATATCTTAATCATTTTTGAAAGCTGGGTTCGGGTATTTTCTCTTGATGGAGTTTTGAGAAAGTTTTTTGTTAGTTAGAAATCAGTGGTCAACTTTTTTGTCATTATGGTACTAACTATTTAAAATTAGCTAGAGTATAGTGTTTTCCTTTCTTAAAGTGTTTTTCCACAATCCCTTTTTACTCTTTACGTCTACTTTCACGTCATAACAGTGCCCTAAAGTTTTTATTAAATGGTTGTAAATGCATGTAAAAAGAATTACGTGTTTCATTGAAGGACAATCCTTATTGACTAAAACTAGTTCATCCGAGTCCGATATAAATTATATTGCTAATATATTTCATGCTTTTTAATATACTTCATGCTTTACTTTTACTTTCATTGCCAAAAACCTTTAACTTCTTTTGCCAATACTTAAACTTGGTGGCATTTAACATGGGACATTTGAAAACCTTCCCACCATGGGAAAATCACTTTTTACCGCCACCTGTGAGGTTTTATTAATTTTGTTTGGTTTTTCAAAAGGAAAAAGAATGCAATATCTAATAATCGTAATATATTTCTTTTGATTAATATCATTTCCTTCTTCTCTCTTTTGATTAATACGGTAGTAATTGGTTTTCAAAGCTTTAATTGTTATTGCTAGAAAATTGAAAAAGAAAAAGGAAAAAGTGTTTAACAGTATCCCTTCCTTCATCTTAACCACTCAATATTATATAAATATATCAATGGTTAAAAATGTGACTTTTCTATGGTGGGAAGATTTTCAAGTGTCCCATGTTAAATGCCACGTTAGTTTGCAAAGAATGTTTCAAAATGTCAAGCAACACGGATATCAAAACCCACTAACACACATAATGCCTTCTATAATCAACTTCTAGGTTATGACCGAATTTTCTGCCATTCTCATCAAATTCTTTGCTGTAATGTTTCCCAATGCAATCGAAGTCATCAAAGTCACTCATATCACTCACATCACTAGCAAAAGCTCCATTATTACGAATATCAAACTTGTCGCGCAAAGTATATTTTGGATAGTCAATATCACTGTCTTCCTCACTTGTCCCGCAGCCAAAAAGACCTATTTCTTCTGAGCTATCGCTCTCGACTTCAGGATTAGCAACTTCTTTTTTGTCTTCAGGATCTTGTTTTGATCAATTAAGAAACCCAAGGGTGAGAATATTTTAATATACGGCTAAGAAGTTAAAAGAGAAAAGGACAGCATAACAGCTAAATGGATACATTAAACAGCCTAAAACAAATGGACACAATTTTTCAAGTGTGGCAACAATAGTAAGAAAAACATAACCAATTAGTGCAAAGTCAAAATCTAAATCATAAGAGATGGTGGTGGATAATGGATTGAGAAAACTCAGTTTCGTTTTAAGTTTCATAATCTTAAACAAGGACAGCATAAAAATAAAATAAAAAATACAGCTGGTTTATAAAATGAAAAAGATGGATTTGAGTTACCGATGAAGAACGGGAGGCCAAATGTAGGCATGTAATGTTCCTGAAAAAATGACGATAATTGAGTTATTTAGCTGGTGTATTTTTTAAATTAAAATCAAAATATCGAATAAAAACATAACATCCCACATCCAAGATCTCCACTCGACATATTTTGGGGTTTAATTTCATGAAAACAAACTCAATTCCATAAAAAAGGCCCAATTCAAAGGTTTTAAACCCTAATCCCCAAACCGGCTTAAACTAAAATCCTAGAATATTTCCAACCTCACACAACAGATTCGAATATTTAGTGTGGTTGATTGTTTAATTTCATCAAAACACATTCAATCAACAAGTTTCAAATAATTCCTTCAAGCAACACAGAAGAGATTCAATTATCAACAAGATTAGAAAAAGAAATAACCGAAAAGGAACGTTGAGAAGAAGAAGAAGACGAATCAGCATGAGCAAGCTTAGGAACAGCGGCAGGTTCAGCAACGGCGGCACCAGCAACAGCGCCGGAGTTCAAAATGAGATCATCAATGTTCTTGCTCTGAGCAAGCTTAGCGAATAGGCTTGGCTAGTAGGATTCAACGGTGACGTTAGCAGCCTTCAACAAAGTGCCGATCTTCTCCGCCTAAAAAAACCCAAAAGTAACAAAAAAGAGAGATCTATGAGCGATTTGGAGATTATAAAAATCGAATTGAAGAAAGATAAGACTTGCGGTGATTGGGATTCCATCGTCGTGGAGGATCAAGGTGGCGTAAATGCAACCCAACTCCCCGGAACTCATTTTGTTAATTGTGATTGTTCTGCGACAAAAACTAGGATTTACCAATTCCAGAGCAGCAAAATGTGAGTTTCCATATATATAGACATTAGGGGTGTTCAAATCCAAACCGATCCAAAATAAAACCGCAAACCGATCCAAAAAAACCGAAAACCGCAAAAAACCGAATATTTTTGGATGTGTTTGGATGTTGTTTTGGCAAAACCGCTATGATTGGTTCGGATTTCGGATCACCTTTTCAAAACCGAACCAAACAGAACCGAACCGCAAAAGTAGATTTTAATTCTTATTTATTATTTTATTAGTATTATATATTGCATTAATTTTTTTTTGAAGAAACATATATTGCATTAATTTAATCTATATTATTACTACTTCATCTATTTCAAATATAATCAATCATTTTCATTGTGTAAAGTTAATTTTTTTAATACATATCTTGTCAAAAAAAACTTTTTTAATACATTTGTGTTATATTTTGTATCAAACTTATTATTTTTCTATGCATGTGTCATATTACTTAAAATTAAAAAAATTAAATGTTGCACTCTGGATGTCCAAAAATCGATCCAAAATAAACCGCATATATTTGGATCGGATCGGATCGGATTTTTTTTAGAATAATCATCCAAACCGAACCGAACCGCGCATAATTTTTATTTTGGATCGGTTCACTTTTCCTCTCAAAACCGATCCAAACCGGACCGCGAACACCCCTATATATAGTGGCGTGTTATCAGAAACCTAGGTTAATTGATTGGGCCTTCGAAAATAATACGAGCCAAGATTGCTTTTTAAGCCCCCCAAAATCTCCGAAGGCCCCCTAAAATACCGAGATTGACCTTTTATATAAGAATATATACTGAACTAGTTAGGAAGATAACTACATGATACATTAGGGAGATATAAACCGGATACGTTAGGGAGACATCTTCATAACAGTATGTTATGGAAATTACTCCATTCTACGGCAATTATATAAGACAATTTTGGTTCTATTATTTCCTCTTTGGCACTCCACTTGAATTTTATTCTAAACTTTACGATTTTGGGATTTTCCATAACAATTAGCAGGTAAATCGTATTTCTTACTATCTATCACATTGAAAGTTTGCATAATTTTCATTATTTTGACATGATCACATGCCTTAATTATAAGAACAAAGCTGCAGCAAGCAATTTATCCACCAATTTGATGAAACTAGCACGACATTGTTGGATTAATTAGCCATGCAGCGTTCACAAAGGTTCGAGGCAAGCAGTGGCACAGTAATGATTCAGAATTGGAATTAACTTAAAACAAGAACAAAGAGCAACAAAGTAATGAATTGAGTTCTTTTTTTTTTGAATTAATGGAATGGCAGTAAATAGGAGAATAGCAGTACTTAGGGGATTTATATGGAATAGTAGTAGTAATATTGATTGAAATCAGCAATAAAAGTATGAAAGCTTTCATAAATCCATTCAAATGTCATAACGACCAAGTACATAGGTTCATAAGGACCAACTACATAGGTTTATATTCAACATCTTAAAACATAAAATTCAAAACAATATACAGACATCACTCATGCTGTGAACTATAATATTGCCTGACATTTCTCCGCTTACGCCTCAATGACTGGTACTGAGTTGCAGACATGGCCTGAGCTACAATCTGTTCCATAGCCATGTATAAAGGATTGTCTGCATACTTGGGATTCTGTTCAATTGAATTAATTTCCAAGGCACTGATCCTGCAGATGACAGACAATGACTCAACACCATGTTCCTCCTCTATAATGAGATCACACACCTTGTATTTATAATGCCTTTACAATAAATACATTGAATGCTTATTTAGTAAGCACTAACCCAGGAAGTTGAATACTCTAGGAGTGATAATAATCAATCTAGGAAGTTGTATAGTTAAAGGAATATCTAAAGATTCTTAATTTTAACATCCCTCCTCAAGCTGAAGCATACATGACATGCACCAAGCTTGTTACAACAACTCAAAATTCAACGTCAAATGATCATCAACGGGAAGAGAATGCACCATTGATAATCATCTATGTGAATATAGTCACCAAGTCACCAAATGATGAAAACGCCTCAGAAGAAGTTGGACACGCGCTGATTTCTCGACGGCATGTGTGGCTCACATGCAGGGAAAGAAGTGGAGCGTGGAGGTGCATGCATCGGAAGACGGCAGTGGAGAAATAGTCATCATAAATTTCTACTAACTGAGAAATAGGAAAACTAATATTAATCGGAAGAAAATGAGCCGACTTCGTCAATCTATCAACAATCACCCAAATCGCGTCATTCCCTTTAGGAGTATTCGGCAAACTTGTCACAAAATCCATGGATATACTATCCCATTTCCACTCTAGCACATCTAAAGATGTCATCATACCAGCAGGTTTCTGATGCTCAACCTTCGACTTTTGACAAATTAAACAAAAATATACAAACCGTGCCACATCGCGTTTTAATCCAGACCACCAAAACAACTTCTTCAAATCATGATACATCTTCGTAGCTCCTGGATGGATACTCAAGCTACTTCTATCACTTTCTTCAAGAATCATTTTCTTCATCTCATCATCGTCTGGAATACAAATTCTATCTCGGAATCTCAACACACCTTGATCATCAATTTTAAAATCACTGTCTTCAGTCTGATTACTAGCAACCAACAAGTCTACAAGCTTAACATCAACTTTTTGTGCTTCTTTAATACTCTTCAAGAAATCACTATCAATCTTCAGCATCCCTAACTTCACACTCTTAGATGACAATTAACATACCAAACTCAAATCTCTGAACTACTCCAGCAACTCGAACTCCTTCACCATCATAGCGGACATATGCAAAGTCTTCCTACTTAAGGCATCCGCAACAACATTAGCTTTACCCGGATGATAGCTCAATTCAAAATCATAATCTTTTAGCAATTCCAACCACCTTCGCTGCCTCATATTCAATTCCTTCTGATCAAACAAATACTTCAAACTCTTGTGATCACTAAACACCTCAAATCTGGAACCATACAAGTAATGTCTTCATATCTTCAATACAAAGACTACAGCGGCCAACTCTAAATCATGCATAGGGTAATTCTTCTCATGAATTCTCAACTGTCTCGAAGCATAAGCTACCAATTTTCCATCTTGCATGAGCACACCACCTAAGCCCAACTTGAACGCATCACAATATACTACAAAAGGTTCGTCGGACTTTGGCAAAGTCAAAACTGGGCTGTCGTCAATCGCTTCTTCAATTCACTAAAATTGTTCTCACATTGAACATCCCACACAAAGGATTTACCTTTACAAGTCAACTGTGTTAGCGGAAGTGCTAACTTAGAAAATCCCTCTATAAATCTTATGTAGTAACCAGCCAACCCAAAAAGCTTCTAATCTCAGTAACCGACTTAGGAGTCTTGATGAGATAAAACCGCAAGTGCACGGTCTTACCGAAGTAGTAAAATAGAGTATCGTTCCGACAAGGAGTTATGAATTCAATTAACTTTAGATAATGATTAGACTAAAGTTTTATAAGGTAGAAAGTTTTGGGTTTTTGATTGAAAGTAAATAATAAAAGAAAAGATAAAAGCCTTTGGATCGTTGGTTTCATCTAAATAACAAGTCCTTCTCAAACCAAAACTATAAGCTTATAATGTTATGTTAGACCTAATTTCTCAAGACAGTTTCTCTTGTGTTCCTCTAGCAACCAAGCCTATTTCGCTGACTTGATTACTATTAGATTTTGGTTCCTCTAACAACCAAGCCTATTTCGCTGACTTGATTGTTATTAGTTCCCTTGAAGATCGAAACTATATGTCTCAAAGATTGCAAAGCCTATTTCGCTGACTTTGCAATCCTTGTCTGAATTCACTTGTTCGAATATTAAAGCTCCACTTTCGTTTTATGAATTGATATTTGGAATAATGGATAAACAATTATCAAACCCTCCACTTTCGTTTCCACAGTTTGATAATGGTTGATCCATGTTAAGACGGTGAATTCAGATAAGAAATTAGGGTTACATAAGATTAAGGCTTAGAGCTTGGCTTGATTAGGATTATGTCATTTAGACTTATCCAACAATCCCAAGACAAGAGAAGTTACCTCTCCATAAACGAAAAGAAAAGGACGTTTGCTAAGAATAGAAGTTGTGCTTATAGAACATAGGAGGTTTAAGGAAAAACATATGAAGAACATATGGCTTTTCTCTCCCTTGAAGCAACCTCGATTCTCTAAGCATAACTTTTTTTGCTAAGCGAATCTGCAACTTCAGAAACTCTATAAATAAAAGTGCAAATCATTTGTAAACTCAATCAATTGTAAACCCAAAATAGAATAGAGAGAACAAGAGCAGAGAGTGGCTGGAGCCATTGGAGAGCCAAGGATGCTTTGAACTACAAGATTCAACACTTACCTAATGTTATGGCAACTAAACCTGCCCTCGTCTAGACCCGGCCGCCTCCACCCCGAATTTAATGGTGAAAAGCCGATTTAACTTGATGCGGGTTCGAGTGTGGGGGAAATATGAGTTTTTAGTACGGGGACAGTGCCGGGGACGAGGGATACTTACACTCGCCCCACACCCACCCCCGCCCTGCACCCGCTTTTTAAAATTTACTTTATTACATTTTATAATCTTATTTTCATAAGCACCAACCTATTTTAATATATTATTACTCTTTAGAAACATGTTTATTATAATTAGTTTGCTATTTTGAAAAAAAAATTATTAGATCTTTAATTATTAATATAATTATTGTTTTTTGTTGCTATGAAAAAATATGCATTTTTTAAATATTTTATAAAAAATAGGGTTTTCGCGTGTGGGGGCGGGGTCGGGGCCGGGAGACCCGTCCCCATTGGGGGCGGAGTTGGGTGTTCAATTTTTACCCCCAATATAGTTTGGGGACAGAGGCAGGTGGATGGAAGCGGGGCGCGGGGACGGAGATGCTTAAACCCGCCCCGTTCCCATGCCTAAATGTTAGTCATGCGACACATGGCTAACTAAATTCTCTCTTGTGTTGGAATTGGATATAAATATCTTGGAATTGATGTGATACTCTTAGTTTGGCTGGTTGTATATGATTTATGTTCTCAATATATTTTTAGTCTAAACCTTTTCTTAATGATTTGTCGGTGATGTAGTGTGCTGCAATTGATCTTTTGATTTAGTTAGATTCCTAGCAAGGCTGGCAACCTAAGGGACGTGGTTTAGATTATGTATAGGTGCTATCGCCCGAGAGATCGCGAGTAGATCTATATTTATGCATAACTTTTCGATCATAAGCCATAGAAATAGTAGACTATTTTTCCATCGAGCATTGGAAGTTAGTTGTTTCTATGCTATTTCGCGTCGTTAACCTTGGTTTGGAGACGTACACCGAGGTAAGGGTGGAGTTATAGATGAGACATAAAAAGTATACAATCAATTAATAGGAACCATACGAGGGATAGTTTTTGAAATTCAATCCTAGCCCAAATCTATCTATATTTATTCAGTTTGCATTGATTCAAACCACCAAAACCTTTTATAAATGCTTTGTTCATAAAATGTGTCGATATAAACTCAAGTTAACTAAGTGTGATCTCTGTGGATATAATATTTTATTTGTTTCAAAAAACCAGCATACTTACCAATGTGCTAGAAGAATACCAACCGTTAAACTTCCTTTATCAAAAAGGCGCTGATGTCGGGGACTGCGTGTAATTAGCTTTAGTTGAGTTTGTAAAAAACAGAGATTATAGTCAAGTTTTGTTATGTGATTTTCTCTAAACATAAACTTTGTGCTTAGCGAATTAGACAACCCTTAAACCCAATCAATTTGTTATGAGTAAATTACACTCCCCTCCCCTCAAAGATGCTTGAATTACACTCCCCTCCCCTCTTAAGTTAAAATATACACTTTACTCCCTCAATATTTTTTTTTTTTATGTTAAAATTTATACTCTCCTCCCTTAGCTTGAATTACAAACCCCTTCCTTAATAATTAAATATGCATTACACTTTAATCTATTTGAACATAAATAAATATTCTTATAATATATATTAATTTTGAATCACCATTTAAGAAAAATTAATTCATTTCTTTATAGTTTAAATGTCAATGATAATTAAATTTAAATATATTGCTATTGATTTTATAAATTAGAGTATAAAATTAACTTTTAAATAATCATGCTTTAATGATTTTAGTAATTTTTCACATATTTTAATTTTGTTTTGGGTTGTTTCATATTTTATAATAGAGTTTAAAACTACATGTTAATGAAATTGTGAATGAAAAATAGCGAAAAATATGTATTCAATTTTTTATTATATTAAAATAGACTCGCAATATTATTTTTTTTAAGTGTGTTAAATTATTATTTTTTTGCTAAATTATTAGAAATAATAAAAAAGAATATTGAGGGAGTAAAGTGTAGATTTTAACATAAGAGGGGAGGGAAATGTAATTCAAGCTTCTCTTAGGGGAGGGGAGTGAAATTTTTTCTAATATGTTTTGAATAAGAGGGGAGGGGAGTGTATATTTTAACTTAAGAGGGGAGGGGAGTGTAATTCAAGCATCTTTGAGGGGAGGGGAGTGTAATTTACTCATTTGTTATTAAAATTTCATTAAGAGTGATGTAAAAAAAAAAAATATAAATACTAGATTATGACCAAAAAAAGAAATTAAAACAATCAATTTGTTATTAAAATTTCATGAGATAAATTATAATAAAGAAAAAGGTTGAACCCAGATCCAATCCCGGTTCGACTTTAAATCCTGAACGATCAAGTGTGTATCGGTTCAATTTTCAGTTCGATTTTAATTACTTTGATATTTATGGAAAATAAAATATCGATTTTAAATGATGGAAATAATACAAAATATTGAGAATAATCATAGAATTGGTAATAAAATAAAAGTGGGTCTAAGTTAGCAAATTATTGCAAGTTAACAGATATGTTTTAATGAAAATTACTAAAGTAACCCTTAACCTATTAGTTTTAAACAATAAAGATGAAGGATATTTTTGTCCAAAAGAAAATGTCCACTTTTGTTAACTTAGACCTTCATGTTTTTTGTTGGTCTAATTATTGACCGATTTTTTGCTAACTTAGACCTTCACTTTTGCTAACGTGAGTTGGAATTTGTTAGGGTTAGTGCTGGACAATTCCTGTTGGTCTAATTATTGACCGATTTTTTGCTAACTTAGACCTTCACTTTTGCTAACGTGAGTTGGAATTTGTTAGGGTTAGTGCTGGACAAAATTTACAAGTGTACTAAATCGCAACAAGTAGTAAATTAGTAAGTTCTACCGTTCTCCACAGGAATTGATGTTCAACTCAATAATTAGTAAAAGAGAAATGCTAGTTACACGCATTTTAACACACATTTTTCAACACATTCTCTTTGATTGGATAAAATCTACATGAGTTCCACTAAATCAAGTGGGTCTCATACAAATTTGGTGGAACTCATGTGAATTTTAACCAAGATAAGTGAGTGTGTTAAAATGTGTGTTGCTAGCATTTTTCTTAGTAAAGGTTATTTTAAAAGTGAAAAGTAAATAAAAGATTAATAGAATTGCATGGTTGAATTCCCCTACCCAATGCAAGATTAGGTTTTTGTGATTAAGATGATTAACAGTGATTAAGGTTTCCTTGAATCCTTACTTTGTCTTTTATTGAAATTTATCTTTTAAGAAATTAAACAACTTATTTATGGATCATTCACTTAATGTGTCACAAAGGTGCTACTTGTTCTAATTTCCTCTAGGTAACTTGTGTAAGACCTACTGGAGCACTGACTATGTTATCAGAGAAAAAGTAGCGACAGAGACGACTCAAACTTTAACTTCTTAACCTCTACAAGAAGTATTAATTAGAAAATCCAATGAACTGATAAAATTCCGGGTTGTCGGTGCCTACTTTAATCCTACAAATCAATTTACAAGGTTTACACTCGTAGTTAACCAACTGTCGAAGCATTAAGAACGAGCATGATCTAATTTTAATCTCAACACAATAAAAAGAATAAAGTGAATGAAAACTTTATTAATAAATTCCAATAAATAAAAAGGGGGTTCATCGTGGAACCCTAATCAAGAGGTTTAGTTGCTCATGGCAACATACATCATAACAAAGCAATAGAAAAACATACCATAGAATGAATAAAATGAGGAGAAATTCCGCCTTGAATCTCTGCTGCTTGACCCTTGCTATGAGTCGTCAACGTTTTTGAATGAATAAAATAGTATGCAAGAGTCTCTTTTTATAGCATGAGGTTGCTTATTGTTTAAGAGAAGAAAACAAGGCTTTATTCGCTCTTCCAGCTTGGAAAACAAGCAAAAAGCGGTTTTTACCCACTGCCAGACGCAGGGGCGTCTGAGGCAGCCCCTCTGGTGCGATTTCTTGGGTTTTCTTCTCGTTTTTATCGTTCTTTCGTCTGGAAACTCCTAGGAACTTGAAATGAATTTTATTCACTTTGTATTGTCTTCAACAACCTTCAAAGAACTGTTGTTCTTCAACTCTTCATCTTTGATCCTTCACATGATGTCTTGATTTGATTTACATGATTCCTTACTACAAAACACCTATGGAGTTGCATGATCTAGGATAAAACTGAATAACAATAACTCGAGTGACAATAATACAATATATTCTTCAAACCATTGACAACTCCTCTAACTCTCATCTTATTTTTCTTCAAATATTAAGAAAAAGTACCGAAAACATAGTCAAAATATCATATGATACTCTATCATCAATTACAAGCTATTGTGTGCTTACGTGACAACTTTTTTGGTTTGTTATTCAAATATCACCCATCAATATAAAACAATATATACCTTAACCAAATTAGAAGTTGTCATTATTTGATAAAAATAACTTAATACTAAATGATGCTGACCTTGTTTGTTTTAGTTTTGTTAATCATTATTTTATCTAGTTATGGTTTGCGTGAGCTGAATTCAATTGATAGAAACATTGAATAATATATGTTAAGTTGGGGTTCGAATTTAAAACACATCACTTGTTCATCTTAAAAAGGTAAATTTTTAGTCACCAGACTATTTGAGAAAAGAAAAAAATCTAGTATCGATTGTGCGTAGGCTATTCTGAAAAACATTTTATTTCTCTAAAAAAAATATTTTCTTGAAAAAATATTTTTATGTGAAAAATGAATTAGCTATTTTATATTTACATTGGTTTGAGAGTTTTGGAGAGGATAGGAGGGAGATGGGAGGGAATATTTTAAATTTGATGTGTTTGCATCAATTTTTAGAAGGGGAGAGAAGGGAGACGATGGAAGCAAAATCCCTTCAAGATCTACTTTTTGCTTCGCCCTAAATCAGAGTTTTTTGGATGGGAGCAAGTCTCTTTAAAATTTTATTGCATTGCTAAAATTATCCTTAGATTAATTTTAAATCTCAATATTGACATTGTAACGACTTTTATGATTATTAGATTGTATTATCTTGTAACAACTTTGTTTTATAAAAAAAAATCATATGTGTAACAACTTTTATTATTATGTTATCTATCACTCTTATTTGTTACATATAAAAACCATACTTTCAACCCTACTAATATTTTAATGTCGTCAACCACGGCTTCAGACCTCCTCCAACGTGAACTATGACTAACTCATTATCTCATCGTTTACATCGTGCTGTTACCAATTATATCGTTATTATTTCGTCGGTCTAAGCATTTTCGTATATTTAATTAAGTTTAAGGGTAAAACAATAAATTAATTTTAAAATCTCTCCCCTTCTTTGTGAACCAAACACATTTTTAATTAAATTTCATCTCCTTCCCTCTTTTATTTTAAACCAAACATATATTTATATTTAATTAAAATATGTTCCCTCCCCTCCTTTGAAACAAACAAATGGACAGAAAAGAAAATGAAAATTGAAAGAAACATTTTATTTTATTTTTTATTACAAAACCAAACAAAGCTTAACAGACAACACTCACTCTATCTCTTCACAGAACTCTCAATCTCATTTCCACTACGACACCCCACCGGCGCAACCCTCAGACTACCGTGAGCTCCGTCCTTCTCCGTTCATCGACCACCGTACAATAGAATCTCTCATCTGTCAATCTGCCCCCGCCTCCTCATTTTTCTTCAACTGTTGGTGCGTTCTATTCTTCCCAATTTTCTCTTATGCAAAACCCCTAGATTTATCAACAAACCCTAATATCTTTTTTCCTTTTCATTTAATGCAATTGAGGATTAAAATAGCTTATTCATTGTTTAAATTGATGAATTCTCCAATTTCAATTTCCCTCATTGATTAAATCATTTTCCCCACTTTGCACATTTTTCATGTTGTGCTTTGTGATTCTAAAAAATCATGGCTTTTCACGTAGATTCACCTCAATTTTCACGTTTAAAAGAAAATCACTATGTTATTATTCTTCTTCTTCAACACAATTACAACCCATATCTCAAACTATGGTCCAAAGGGTATGTTCATTGGTGTGTGAATCTTACAATCAACATGCCCATATGAGAGTTTCATCTCAAAGACTTCATTTTGGGATTGAGGTTGATTTTTTAACCCATGAACAAGCTGTTTCCGTTGTTGCTTCACTTGCAAGTGATGCTGGTTCAATGGTGGCTCTTAGTTTCTTCCATTGGGCTATTGGGTATCCGAAGTTTCGACATTTTATGAGACTGTACATTGTGTGTGCGACGTCGTTGATTGGGAATAGGAATTCGGAGAAAGCTTGTGAAGTTATGAGGTGTATGGTGGAGAATTTTTCTGAGGTTGGGAGGTTGAAAGAGGCTGTGGAGATGGTTATTGAAATGCATAATCAAGGTTTGGTTCCGAATACTAGGACGTTGAATTTGATTATCAAGGTGACGAGTGAAATGGGTTTGGTTGAATATGCAGAGTTGTTGTTTGAGGAAATGTGTGTGAGAGGGGTTCAACCAGATTCTGTTAGCTATAGGGTGATGGTTGTTATGTATTGTAAGATTGGCAACATTTTGGAGGCAGATCGGTGGTTGAGTGCGATGCTTGAGAGGGGTTTTGTGGTCGATAATGCAACATTTACGTTAATAATTAGCAGATTCTGTGAAAAGGGTTATGCAACCAGAGCATTATGGTATTTTCGTAGGTTAGTTGATATGGGTTTGGAGCCTAATTTGATTAATTTCACGTGTATGATTGAAGGTTTGTGCAAAAGGGGTAGTATAAAGCAAGCATTTGAAATGTTGGAAGAGATGGTTGGTAAAGGTTGGAAACCTAATGTGTATACTCATACATCATTAATTGATGGTCTTTGCAAGAAAGGATGGACTGAGAAAGCGTTTAGGTTGTTTCTTAAGCTTGTTCGAAGCGAAAATCACAAGCCAAATGTGCTTACGTATACTGCCATGATAAGCGGTTATTGTAGAGAGGACAAACTAAACCGAGCTGAGATGCTACTGAGTCGAATGAAAGAGCAGGGATTAGTACCGAACACCAACACTTACACAACTCTCATTGATGGGCATTGCAAAGCAGGAAATTTTGAAAGAGCATATGATTTGATGAATCTAATGAGTAGTGAAGGTTTTAGTCCTAATGTATGTACATATAATGCCATTGTTAATGGCCTTTGTAAAAGGGGAAGGGTACAAGAGGCTTACAAAATGCTTGAGGATGGCTTTCAGAATGGCCTGAAACCTGATAGATTCACCTATAATATTCTAATGTCTGAACATTGTAAACAGGCAAATATCAGGCAAGCATTGGTGTTATTCAATAAGATGGTAAAAAGTGGTATTCAACCTGATATTCATTCATACACCACATTGATTGCAGTCTTCTGTCGGGAAAATAGAATGAAAGAAAGTGAGATGTTTTTTGAGGAAGCTGTGAGAATCGGAATTATTCCTACAAACAGAACTTATACATCTATGATATGTGGTTATTGTAGAGAAGGAAATTTGACCTTGGCTATGAAGTTTTTCCATAGGTTGAGTGATCATGGTTGTGCCCCAGATTCTATTACGTATGGCGCTATTATAAGCGGGCTTTGCAAACAATCAAAGCTCGACGAGGCTCGGGGTTTGTATGACTCTATGATAGAAAAGGGACTTGTCCCATGTGAAGTTACTAGGATAACGTTGGCTTATGAATATTGTAAGGTAGATGATTGTTTATCTGCTATGGTTATTCTAGAAAGGCTGGAAAAGAAACTCTGGATCCGGACGGCTACCACCCTGGTCAGGAAGCTTTGTAGTGAGAAGAAAGTAGGCATGGCTGCACTGTTCTTTAATAAGTTACTAGACATGGACCTCCATGTTGATCGTGTAATATTAGCAGCATTTATGACTGCATGCTATGAAACCAATAATTATGCTCTTGTTTCTGATTTGTCTGCAAGGATACACAAGGAAAATCGTTTGGAAATCAAAGTCACAAAATAACAGGAATAAAAAGTACTAAGAGAGCTTCGGCCTTCTTGTTGATCCTACTTAGCTTAACTGCAGATTAATCAGAGTCCAAGGTTGCTTTTGGAAAGGAAGGGTTCAGACCAGAAAAAGACAACTTGCTTTCTAATGCTGGCTGCTCCTGAACTGTGAACAATAGGATCTTGTGTTTAAAGAAGTATTTGTGGGATCTTCATCTTGAATATTGCATTAGCTTAGAGATCAACATTTTGAGGTGATGAAGGAAAAAAATTGTGTAACTTCTCAGGTAACTTACATTTACCTCTCCCCACTTACATTTTAGGAATTTTAAAATCTTAAAATGGTATAGTTTATTTCAAAATTTGATGGTTTATTTGATGTACCATTTATCATTCCATATAAGTGGCAGTGAGTGACAATGTTGTCAAGTCAAATTGCTGCTTCGGACCATGACATGGTGGACACTGTGCCATCCACCATAGGCCGCAATGTGTGTTATATTCGCCTTGTTTCCTACATAGGCGGCGATAGATATGTATATGGCGGTTTTTTGGCTGACTGCCATAATCTGGCCTTCGCTGAGAAGTGGACAGAAATAGAGCATACACAACAGCAAGAGTGGAGCTTATTTCATGCACTCTTTTGCTGAAGCTGCTTCTCATAACAAGCTTGGACCTCCAAATAGTATTGATATGTCATATGTATTTAACCTGCACTCTCTTTTTGCTCTATGTATAATCTCTCAATTGATGAAAAGGGAAAATTGTTTGAGAGAAATTGTATGCCTTTGTGGGGAATCTTGATGATGTATTTATAACACTTTATATTAATGAAACTTTTGCTCAGAGCTTTCGGACTTTTATGCAATAAGGATTTGAAAATTTTGTGTTTACATAACTACACAATTGAGCCTTGTTTGTAGCTGTTCCAATATACAGTATTTTACATGATTACTTAATGGCATAACCCACTCTCATAGTCTTATGCAAAGCTTAAGCATGTGACTTACAGATGTTGAACCAAAACATAGTTAGATTAGATAGTACCTTTCACTGTGGTCAAAGGTCCATATACACGCACTGTTACACAAGAAAAACTACACACAGATAAATAACTAGCAAATGTTAGAAAGAACCACTAATTGGAAGAGTGACTAGTAATAAATAACAGCATATAAACATAAATAAACAGATCCTGTAAGTTCAAGTCAAATGATAGAAGACTGTAGAGACATTTGATATGATAGGATGTGAATTCGAACACGCAATTCCCCAGTTCTCTGCAGTTAGTGTGTGAGTTTTGCCGCTAGACTACAAATAAAAATAAATAGACGACATTTTGGAGTGCAAAACTAATATTTGAGAAAACAGACAACTTGACCAACAGATTTTGGTTTTCAAATAAAGACAGTCAACTTAAAACCACACATCCTATTTTGGAGTCACAGAATTTACAACATAAAATCACAGTTAATAAAATAATTAGTTAGCAGAGTCTAGAATCTAGGAGAATAAAAACCTATTCAACACATCAGCCTTTAGCCAAGTATACTTGGCAATAGACGTGAAAGCTGGAAAGTAGTTTTCATACAAAGACCTTTTTGTTAAATTATTTTGTCAGATCAGAATAGAATAGTCATTAATTGTTGCTAATTCAACTGGCAGTACAGCAGCTCATCTTCTGGGATGCTATGCCCTTATATTTTGGGATTGACTCGACTGCCCTCATGTAGAAAGAAGTATTTTACGTTCCATTTGTTCCGTTCTAGGAAATAGAATATTTTAAGCCTTAAGTTTGTATTAGAGCCTGGTTTGGAAAACCCTTGATGAAATTTGAAGGAAACAAGTCAAGGCCAAAGTCAATTGCTAATGATTTTGGTGAGGAGGTCGCTGTAGAAGGCTCTGGAATGGGGAAGAAGCATAATGAGGGTCCATGTTTGGAGAATGCAACTGTAAGTAAATGAATTAGAATCTGGGAAGAAAAACCTGCTCTTTTTTTTCATGCATTGAAATCTCTCGGATAATTCTTGTGAAGATGAAGATGAAGATGATGTTTGTTTGTTGGAAACTGAAAGTCTGCTATGGTTGCTGGTTTAACTGTTCGTCGTCCAAGGTGGTGACTGGACAATCGGATCTGCTGCAATGCAGATGACGATACAGTTAGTATATATGGTATGCTATGCTATGTTATGATTCTAATTTCTATCAGCTTTTGGATCTTGTTTATCACTTATAACTTTTTGTGCTCCAAAGCTTGAGTTAACATTACCCAGCTTGACTTGTGATCTTAATTTACTTACATGTACATGTCTTTGATGTTAAGGGAGG
This sequence comes from Medicago truncatula, assembly GCF_003473485.1. NCBI lineage: Eukaryota > Viridiplantae > Streptophyta > Magnoliopsida > Fabales > Fabaceae > Medicago > Medicago truncatula. The sequence continues at coordinate 436,808 of NC_053048.1, read as the reverse complement.
CATAGTGATTTGGTGCAATATGATATGGCAAGATTCTAGTTTCTATCACCTTTTGAATCTTGTTTATCACTTGTAAATTGCAACCGTGAGTTCTCCAAAACTTTAGTTAAGATATCATTCAACTTGTGAGTTGTATCTTAATTTACAAAACTTATTCCACTCAGCACCACTTATACTATCTTTTTTCATGTATCTGCTTTTATTTTTCTTTTGGTGCTTTATCCGTCCAGAAATATATTAACCCACCATTTTAAAAAATTAAAATTTTGAATTTCAGTAACTACTATATGAACTTAGTTTGTTTATATAGTTCAATGATTGAACACATTGATATATCTATGTGCTATGTATTGCATTCCATACACTCGAGATATCACTCGATCATCACCAAAGTTGCTTTCAAAGTCCATGATTTGGAAGTTGCTTTCTTATTTCTATTCTGAAGAATGTTGATCTATTCTGATGGACATAAAACATAACACAAGCAATTTGTGGACAAAAAAATAATGATACTTGAATCAGCTCAAGGTCCTCACCTTGTTTTGATGTTGCTATAAATAGATCTGACAGTAAGAGAAACAGGGTAAACTCATGAAAATTGTGATGTAAATTATTGACACTGATTAATTTCTAATGTCAGAAACAAGCGAAAATATGTTTAATATGTTTTTATATGAGTTGTAAGCTATTTTTATAAGTTATCATTAGTAGTTTATTGTAAGAAGTTGAGAATAACGTTTTTTTTAGAGAATGTTGTGAATAACTTGTGGATGTTTCATAAGCTATTAATTAGCTCTCCCAAATTCATACACCAGTACTTTTGCCATAACATATGAGTGCACAGACTTGAATTCCCTTATAGTAGCAGACACAAGTGCACTCAATGAAATAAAACATTAATTTCACTACATATAATATTTTAGAATTATCAAACATCCAACACCAATGTTTTTTTATATAAAATGATTGTAGTCATCAATCAGTATTGTTTGTTGGTTGATTTAAGTGATATTTTTTTTTGTGGTCGAGGTTTGAACTCCGGACTTTACATATTTTATGCATTATTTCTAACAAAGTTAAGTTAACGAGGACAATTTAAGTGATTGTAATTGGTATGCATGTAGAATTTGGTGCACAATACAAATTTAATTTGTTATTTAGCAATCAATTTAGTGACGTGTAATTGGTAATGAGTTATTTAGCAGAATCTCATCCAAAACTTAGAATAACAAATACATTGAACTCTTTATACAAATTTAGAATTATCAAACTTGTGGATCTTTGGCGTTTTTTCAGAAACTGCGTTTGGGAAAGTAAAAGCACGTTTGGCTGGAAAAAACGTGTGGCCAAACACACACTAAGTGACTTTATAAATAATTGAATGAATATACAGTTACAGAATTTATTAGCTATAATTACCTTTAAATGGTTATATCTGTATTTTGTGTTGCAGTTGAACTGTATTTATGGTTTGTCTTAAGTTATATGATATGTCTTCTATAATATGATTTAGAAGCTGTTAGCTGGGGAATCTGGTTTGTTGAACTTAAAAGTTGGAGTTTGATGTCTTCTTCATCGAGGTATGTATATTGTTAGTCTTTATCACCTTTAATTGTTGTAAATAATATGAAATAATGTATATGAAGCACTCCTCTCATGTTTGTAAAGTGATATATTTTTATAAATAGAAGACAATAAATAATTTGAATTAATATAAAATGTAATACATATGTGAGAAATAATGAATTGAAATTGAGCATGATAAGTGAAAGCTATATAATTCAGTAGGGTTCGTTATTAAAAATTGACAACTGACTGACTTAATGCAGTGACACAATAGATCCGGATTATGCAGAATTTCTAGCTACTTATAACCCAGATATGTATGAAGATTCAGTTAATAACAATTCAGAGGCCGATTGTTCTTGTAGTGATTACTCTCTGTCAGTTAATAACAGTTAATATGTATGAAGATTCATACTTATAACCCAGATATGTATGAAGATTCAGTTAATAACAGTTAATAACAATTGTAGGCCCACACACTCTCAACCCACCAGCACCACACAATTAATAAAACAATGATGGCTTTAACCTTTCACTTTTCACGATCACAATACAATTACAGAGTACAATGGAATAGAAGAGAAGAGCCACAAACAACATGGTGACCTAAACAGCAACAACTAACATCAAGCAAGTAGCAACATAATTAGATTCGATTGATCTCAATTCACACAGGTTTGATCTCAAATCACACTAATCTCATTTAATTTGAAACCAATTTTTAATGTTTTGCTTTAGAATTTAGCATATATGAGATAACACCACAAGCTGGTAAAATTTTGGTTAGTTTTTATGGTTACTATATTTTTATAGTTAGGTTTTTATACCTTTTTATGTTTTAGTTAAGCAATTTCATAAAAAAATAGTTTTGGAATTGGGTTAGGAAAAACAAATTAGGTTAACCATAATACCGTATAGTTCTAGTTTTTTTTTTTTTTTTGTGTAACATTTGACTTCAACAACAAAAATTCTTATGTTTATTTGATTTATTATTTTAGGTATGAGTAAAATGAAAACTATTGACACATTCTATAAAAGAGTGGATACAAATGCTACAAGTGGTTCCTCTCCAATTGAAGCATCCAACCTCAATGTTTCACCTCAAGAACAAGAACAAGAACAATCTCATCCAAAACGCCAAAGACTTCGTCATGAAGAAATGAGTTGTTCTCAAATTGAAGTAGATCCAGGATTGCGACCGATGATTTGGGACTTTCCTGTAAATCAAAGAGATGAAATTCGTCGTGCCTATCTTAGACGTGGGCCATGCCAACCTATTCTTATAACGTATCCTTTATCAAATGATGATCATCCTCGTCGTTTTAAAGCTTCTTGGTTTCAATTATTTCCTTCTTGGTTAGAGTACTCTCATGAAAAAGATGCTATCTTTTGTTTCTCGTGCTACCTTTTTGGTAGAGAGGCATCTAACCGTCCAGGTTCTAACTCTTTCGTTGAAAAAGGATTTAATACTTGGAAGAAGGTAAATAGCGGGGAAAATTGTCCACTTTTAAATCATGTTGGAAACAAACCAAACTCCACATAATATTTGTGTCCAATCTTGTGAGGCTTTGTTGTCACATTCACAACATATTGAACAACATATTGTAAGACAACGTCCAGAAGTGATTGAGAAGAATCGACTTAGACTCAAAGCTAGCATTGATTGTGTAAGATGGTTGACTTTTCAAGCTTGTGCATTTAGAGGTCATAATGAAGATACAACCTCTAATAATAGAGGAAATTTCATTGAGCTGTTGAGATTTCTAGGAAATGCCAATCCTAAAGTGGATAGAGTTATCTTACAGAATGCTCCATCTTATGCTAGATATACTTCAAGTGATGTTCAAAAAGAGATTCTGAAAATATTGGCCAACATGGTGAGAAACTCAATCAGGAAGGAGATAGGAAATGCAAAATTTTGTATCCTTACTGATGAAGCTCGAGATGAGTCAAAAAAGGAGCAAATGGCGGTCATCTTGAGGTTTGTAGATGGTGATGGTTTAGTTCAAGAACGATTCTTTGATGTTGTCCATGTTAGAGATACTAGTGCAATGACCTTGAAAAATGAATTGGTATCTGTTCTTTCTCGTTTCAACCTTGAAGTTGAAAATATCCTAGGTCAAGGATATGATGGTGCTAGTAATATGCGCGGTGAATGGAATGGCTTGCAAGCTTTGATTCTTAGAGATTGTCCTTATGCTTATTATGTGCATTGTTATGCTCATAGATTGCAATTGGCATTGGTTGCGGCATCAAGAGAAGTAGTTCATATTCATGAATTTTTTACGCAACTCACACTTGTTGTAAATATTGTTACTGCTTCTTCTAAAAGGCATGATCAATTGCAAGCCGCTCAAGAAATTAACATCACAAATATGATTGCTAATGATGAACTTCAAACGGGTAAAGGTGCAAATCAAGTGGGTACAATCCGGAGAGCTGGAGCTCTCATTTTCAATCCATTTGTAGCTTAATGAAAATGTATGATGCAGCCTGCACTGTTATTGATGAAGGGGCTACTTATTCTCAAAGAGGTGATGCTTCTGCTGCTAGTAAAATGCTATCATCATTTGAATTTATTTTCATACTACACTTGATGTTTAAGATCATGGGAATCACTAATATTCTTTGTCAAGCATTGCAATCACGCTCTCAAGACATTTTAAATGCAATGCATCTTGTTTCTACTTCAAAAGTACTTCTTCAACAACTAAGAAATGATGGATGGTCTGATTTGTTAGAAAATGTGAAATTGTTTTGTCTAAAACATGAGATAGAGATTCCTGACATGAGTGCACAATATGTCTTGGGAAGAGGTCAATCCCGTCAAACAAATGTAACTATGGTGCATCACTATAGGATTGATATTTTCTTGGTTGTGATAGATTCTCAGATGAAGGAATTAAATTTGAGATTTAATGAACAAAACGTGGAACTTCTACGTTTAAGTACAACTTTGGATCCTAGCAACAATTACAAGGAATTCAACATTGATAATATTTGCAGGTTAGCATGTAGTTTTTATTGTCTTAACTTCATTGTCTACAAAGAGTTCATTGTATTTACTAATATGTTACATTAATTATATTTGTAGGTTAGCAGAGACTTACTATTCTAATGATTTCACTGAGCAAGAAAGACTTCATCTTAGGTTGCAATTAAGTCATTACATTGTTGATATACCTCAGTCTTTTCAAAATATAACAACACTCTCTGAGTTGTGCAAAAAATTAGTAGAATCTTAGAAATCAAAGCGCTAACATTTAATTGATAGATTGATTCGTCTTGTTTTGACACTCCCAGTCTCAACAGCAACGATAGAGAGAGCTTTCTCATCAATGAAAAATCTCAAGACAAAACAAAGAAACAAAATGAGTGATGATTTTCTTTCAAACAGCTTGGTTATCTATATTGAAAAGGACATTGTAAGTCAATTTAGCTCAGATGCAATTATGGATGAATTTGAGTCTTTGAAGGGCCGACGAGTTCATTTTTAAAAAATAGCTACTATTAGTTTTTATTTCTTTTGTTGTAGCTTTTTTGGTACAATCCGCTATTCTACTGTGACTTTTTTGGTACAAAATAGTTTATTGCCGTATTTTTTGGTATAATCCGTTCTTGTTGAATCAAGTGTATATTTTATGAAGAACGTTTTATATAAGTAATAGTTATTGTGAATTTTTGTTGCCTACTGGGTTAGTTTAATTTAAAAAAAAATCTTTATATGTGGCCACCTCATAGAATTATTGCTAGCTTCGCCGCTGCTCTCTAATTGCATTAATGTGTCAATTGTTGATGATGAATAAGGAGAAGTGATATAATTTATAGGTGAAATCTTAAGATTTGAATGTGGTGTGTACTTGAAGTTGTATTTGACAGTGAACTGATGTTAATGTAATTTACTTTTTGTATAAGGTGTATGATCTATAAAATATATTGCCACCCAATATATGTGTAAATATTTATTCGTCTGTGAGAGCATGAAAATAGATGACAGTAAAATAAATAACAGGATTTGGTAACCTGAAGTAAACATAAATATGACCTTAACACACATAATAAATCATCATTTTACACGCCTCTGTCTGACATGATTGTTGTTGGAAATATGCAGGTAAACCACCAAAAGTACGATATCATTAGAAGGTTGCGGAATACAAATTCAAGTTCAACAGTATTTGTTTTCGCTGGCAAAGTTGGATTACAGATTTGACAAAATACAATGTAGATAAGCAGGTGAAATTACAGGTTAGTTGTTGACATATAGAAGCTTAGTTACAAAAGATTGAATATGTCTATCCTTAAACTTGTAAAAGAATAGATTATCAGATTGCAGTTGTTTCAGCTTATAGTTTAGATTTGATGGTTTCATTGGAAAGTGGTCATCATATATGTGAGTAAACCTGCAGCGTTGGTTGATTAAGTGATTTTAGTTGATATAGATGAAGTGAATACTGATAACTTACATATAGATGAAGTGAATACTGATAACTTACATATAACTTTAGTTGATTAAGTGATTAAGTGATTTTAGTTGATATAGATTATCCGACCTGTTATGACACTGTCATCTTTATAACGTAGTAAAATGCATATTCACCCGTAAGGAAAAATGAGAGGATATTGAAATCCAAGATAACTTACATTGAGAATTTCCAACATGGTGAACTCGAGTACTTGGTATATGATTTAGTTTGGATGAAGTTAGATCAGAAATAGTTGGTGTAACAACATCAGTCTTCGAGGTATTGGATTGATTAGTGTTGTTAATGAAATTAGCTCCATTGGCAGATGTTTGAATAGTATGCTTTGTCCCAAGATTGGAAGATGAGGGGAAACCTGTTCTTGGTAAGTGTTGAGTTGCATTGTAATTATAATTGGGTATTGTACTTTGCAAGATTGATGACTGATTTTGGCTGTTAACTGCAGGTTTTCCAGTGGATGCTCCCTTTTGATGTAAATGTTGTGTAGGAATCTGATTTAGTGTGGATGAAGTAATATTGGAAAGTAGTTTCCTTAGAGCATCAGCATTGGTGGTTTGAAGTTTTCTCTTGTTGTTCATGACTTCAACTGCATTCCCAGAAGAGTTAGCATTCCTCTTTGTTCCAACCTGGGAACATGAGGGACTCATAGTTTCCGGTAAGTGGTTACTTGTATTTATCTTTGAAGTGTGTTTAACATTAAGCACTTTTGAAGAAGCAGTCTGGGTGGTATCCTTGGAATTAACAGTGGTCCGTCGAGTGGGTGGTGTTGTATAATTTGTGCTTTTTGTCAAAGATGTACCAGCTTGGAGTGTTTTAGAATTAGCAACTCTTGCTTTGTTTTTGTTATTCTGCAGCAGTGAAATTCTTCTTTTCCTGGCTGCTGCAGCCTTATCTTCAAGTGATTGTTGAAGTTTATCCATTAGTTCTGTGAAAAATAAATATATCGTTCAGTTACACTATATTCACATTACTCTATGAATGTTGTAGGATGAGTGACAAATTCTACCTTTACATGTTGGAACACTTTTATCACATTTAACTAAAATAGTGTTATTACTGTTTGTTAGATAGAGTAATGGTACAAGTTAGTATTCCCTTGTTATGAACTTATAATATAAGTATATAACTGTGTTGAATGTGTTTACTAAAAAAAAAATAGAAAGATTTAAAACCTGGTGTGGAATAGCAGTTCAGGTATCCATGTTATGAGCTTGGAGTTCACCAGAAAGTATGTAGTGTTAAAGTAAAAGAAATAGTTGAGTGTGTTATAGATAATATCAGATAATAAAGGTAAATGAAACTGAGAATTAACCACAACACATAGGAAGTTAGTTAGACTGCCAAGAAATGAAGTTAGATAGAAAATATAATGTATAGAAACTGTCTTATGCAGTTGAAAAAGTTTAGTTTGTTCATAAAAAACTGAAATGGGTGTACTGTTTTATGAAACAGTGTGTTAGCTTCTAAAATATAGTCCGTGTAATTGTGTGTGTTAGCTAGTGTACTGCAAAATGCATTAAATGCTTGGCAGAAAAGTGAGAAGCATGGTGCTGCTAAGTGTTGTCCTGCCAACTGTAAAAATATAAATATATTATATATTTATAAATTTGTTGGAAAAGTGGTTTTGAATATTAAAATGGTGGGCATGGTCTATCATTTGGTTTAACATATAATATATTTCAAAAGTTGAAGTATTGGTATAAAACAAAACGAAAAAATGTGTAAGATTTCAAACAGATATAGGTTAGGTGGTTATCTTTACCATGGTTAGTTACCCAATGAAGGTTTTAGCAAAGTCCTGTATTGGTGCTTGATTAATTGTTTAAGTAATGTGTGACATATATCCGATAATAGTACTTGTTTATTTGGTCAAAATGTGTTAATATTGATGTAGGTTGTAATACAAAATGGGAAGCAATTCAGGATCTGGGATAGTAAAGAAGCAGAACTTGTTATAGTCATGGAAATGGGAATATAAACGCTTGCTTCTTCTCCTGTTTGATGAGTTTGACTCTCTTTGATGAAGAGTGCTTTGCAGGAGTGGTGTCATCTTGGCCTTAGCAGTAGTTGAAGCTTCAGAGACATGCTTGTCTGCAGCAACAGATAGATAGTTGTTGCTGAAAGGAATCATCTGAGAAAGGGTTTCAGCATCCTTGAAGAAGTCAGCACACTTGAATGTGCTAACTGGTGTGACTTGGCTGCTAGCTTCAGGGTCATATTCAGAAGTGCCAGAGAGGTCAACCTGGAGGTAAAAAAAAAAAAAAAAGAACAATTATATCCCATTTTTATTAAGTGAGTGCAAAATGATTTTATCCAAACTAAACTAAAGTAGGGTGATATCTTACAACAGAGTTGGTGGGATCTTCACTCCCAACAATCTGATCAATTGGTTCGGCAACATGCATCGGTTCATCACCATGTTTGAGTAAAAACCATTAGACTAAAACCATTAGTTTCTCCAAAAAAGATAAGTGAACAAAATACTAATCTCCATGTTAGAGCAAAAAAAAGAGTGTTTCAAAGTAAACATGAAACCAGAGATCTTATATAAAACAACAAAACATACCATGAAATGAAAACAACAACAACAACGCATAGTTTGAGACATACAATAACAATAACAACATAGATCTGGAAATATAGAACAAATGAAATGCGAAAAACTTAGTAAATAAATGCAAATGAAATACAAATATAATAACACATACTTTTAACCTATTGTACGATCATATAAAAAGAAAAGGGTTAATAGTGTTTTTCACCCCTGTAATATAGGCCATTTCCGGTTTTTGCCCTTATAAAATTTTCGGTTTAATTTCTGTCCTTGTAAATTTTTTTTTTTCCGGAATACCCCCCTCCTCCCTCCAACTCAGTAAATCAGCCTATGTGGCGTTGACATGGAATTTTTTTTTATTTTTTCTTTATTTTTTCACTTGCCACGTGTATAATTCGTTTTTTTTTTAAAAAAAATTGTGAAATTTTAATTTCGTTTTTTAATTTTAATTTTAAAAAACTCAATTTTTTTTTAAATATTTGAAAATTAATTTTCAAAAATAAAAAAAAATATTCAGATTTTTTTTCAAAAAATTTAAAAATCGAAAAAGAAAAAATTCAAATATTAAAAAAATCAGAAAAAACGATAAGATTTTTTTTTGAATTTTTCGGTTTTATTTTAAATTCGAATATTAAAAAAATCAGAAAAAATATTCGGTTTTTTTTCGAAATTAATTTTTTTTAAAGATTCTGGAGTTTAATTTTCAAAATTAAAAAAAAGTTAAATTAGAAGAAACAAATTCGAAATTTTTAAAAAAAAGTCATATTTTTTTTTATGGAAAATATTTTATTTTTAATAATCTGGATACAGATTTTTTTAAAAATTCATATTTTATTTTCGAAAATTTTATTCTAGATTTTTATAAAATCATTTTTGAAATTAAAATTTAAAAAAATCATTTTCTAAAATTTTAAAAATTCTAAAAATTGAGTTTTCTAAAAAAATCATATTTGAATTTTTTCTTTTTCGATTTTTAAATTTTTTGGAAAAAAATCTGAATAATTTTTTTTTATTTTTGAAAATTAATTTTCAAATATTTTAAAAAATAAAACAATTAAAACAAAAATTGAGTTTTTTAAAATTAAAATTAAAATTTCACAATTTAAAAAAAAATAATAATAATAAATTCCATGTCAGCGCCACATAGGCTGATTTGGAGGGAGGAGGGGGGTATTCCGGAAAAAAAAAAATTTACAAGGACATAAATCAAACCGAAAATTTTATAAGGGCGAAAACTGGAAATGGCCTATATTACAGGGGTGAAAAACACTATTAACCCAAAAGAAAAAGATGTTCCTGAAAAAGTAGAAGAAGGACATGGAAACATTTGAAAAACTGAAGAAAAAACCTATAATTTTGTACAAACCAACATTAATGTTTGATGTGTTATAGTAAGGTTGCATAGAGAAAGTGCTGAAAAAGATGAAAAACAACCGTACAATAGATGAAAAACAAAGGAAAAAATGGGTTTAGATGCATTTACCGGGAAGCAGAATCGGTTTAGTTTTTGGGTGAGATGCTGAAATGAGGTGAGAGTGAGAAGTGTGATGTAGTGTTAGACTATGGAGAGATATGAGTAAAAATATTGAGAAGTGTGATGTTTGTGATTGATTGGGTAGCTATCATTATAGGTTCCCCCCAAACTAGCCCTTTGCAGCAAAAGGACTCCTTTCCTCTCCCACGTGAAGGGGGAAATTTGAAAATTTAGTTGGAACACTTAGTCTGCATCTAATGGGCAGCAAATATTGAAGAGTAAACAAACCTAACTGCATACATTTTATCATTAGATGGCATCATAATAGTTAGATGAGGTGCCCGTTTGGTTCAGCTTCTACGGCCTTCAAAAGCAATTCTGGTAGCTTTAAAAGTGAAAATTAGCAATTTCAATATGTTTGGTTCAGCTTCTCAAAATCAATTCTCATTTCTAAAAGCAATTTTGATTGAAGCTACAATTCTTAGCTTTTAAGTTTACTAGAATCAATTCTCCATTAAATTTTATATTTTAATTATTACAACCATTATTTTCATTTATTGTTCTTTATCAATTCTCCTTTTTTTTTTTGAAGTATTTAATTTGATGAACCAAATTTAATCAAAAAATTTAACAATCCAAATTAGCTCCAGAAAATATTTATGGTCATGAGTTATCAAGTTTTGGATTTTTCTTTACGATTTTTCCGTCTAGATTTACTGTATTTTTTCTTTTACGCTATATTTTATCAGTTTTGGCAACCATCTCTATTATTATTTAACTTAAATATATTTTTATCAAAAAATATAAAATAAATAGAACAAATATTTTGTCAAAAAAAAATTAATTTAATGATTGTATTTATTATTTCTAAATTAATATATAGAAAAATTATTTATTTAAATTAAATAATATATTTGCATTTAGTATTGATCTACATATTCAACTATGTTCATTTATTTGTATTTAGCTATGTCCATTTTAGTAATTATACATTCAAAAGCAATTTTGATCAAAACTATCTAAACAACATCCATTCTGTTTAATCAATTCCACATTTTTGTATCCAAACATAAATCAATTCTCTAAAATCAATTCTGTCAGAATCAATTCTATCATAATCAATTCTTTTATAATCAATTCTATCCAAAGTTGAACCAAACACACAGGTAGTTTAGTCACATAAAGTAAATTATAGACACTATTTACCCTTAATTTGTTTATGTGGCAACCAATTGTTAGCGCAGCAATGGTGTTTTTCTCTGTAGAACCATGTGGATAAGTCTATAGAGCAAGGTGGATAAACTGAGAGAGAGAAAAATAATGGAAATTTTATTGATCCACGCACTGTTACTTTTATTTACAAACACATAAGTGAGATAGAGCTGTCAAAATGGGTCGGACTAACGGGCCGGCCTAAAAGCCCATATTTTTGGGCCCGGTCGGGCCTAAAAAACTAGCCCAAAAACACACTCGAGCTTTTTTGGCCCAAGCCTATCTGGCCCATACAATAATTGGATCGGGCCGGGCCGGCCCATTATTACTATATAATTTGATTTTTTGTTATAAAAATAGTATATTTTTTAAAAAAATTATCAACTATTTTAAAATTTATCAATAAAAAAATATTTAAATAAATAAATTTAATAAAAATGAATGAATTTATCTTAAAGTTTATAAACTATTAATTTGATTTAATTGAATGAATAATATAGAGTTTCATTAATATTCAATGTTAATATAAAAATTACTTACACTTTTATGTTCATCCAATCATATTTTAGGAAAAAGATAGTGGTGAGTGACTAATATATAAAAAATATATAATAAAAAAAGTGAATAAATTTTAAAAGTAAAAAATAAACGGGCCGGGCCGGGCTGGCCCATGGCCCACAAAGGCCGGGCTCTAGAATAGCAGCCCATTTATGTAGTCAGGCCTCTTGGGCCCAGGCTGGGCCGGGCCAGCCCATTTGACACCACTAAGTGAGTATATATACAACTAGACGTTGTAACAAACTCCTCTAACAAACTAACTACCTTGGTTAACACGCTAACCAAGGTTTGTTACTAAACTCAGTTTCTGAAGACATCAGAAGCTGCACATCAGAAGTTGATGTTCAGAAGCTACACTTCAGAAGCTGAACAACAGTTATTGATTAATATTCTAATACTCCCCCTTAATCATAACTGCTGAATATTAAAAAACACCTAATTTCTTCCTCAAGAATTCAAATGTGTCAAGCTTCGCTGCTTTTGTAAAACCATCAACAAGTTGTAGTTCTGTGGGGCAGTAGTGCAACTCTATCATTCCATTAGTCACCTGCTCCCTAATGAAATGGAATCTGGTCTCAATGTGTTTACTTTTGCCATGAGAGACGGGATTCTTAGCAAGACTTATGGCTGATTTGTTGTCAATCTTCAGTGTCAGAGGCTTCATCACTTCACACTTGAGCTCTTTTATCACTGAATCCAGCCATAGTGCTTGAAAAGTAGCAAATGTTCCTGCAATGTACTCAGCTTCATAGGATGAGAGTGCGGTGATTGGTTGCTTCTTGGTGCACCAGGAGATTGCAGCATCATTGAATTTGAACACATAACCTGAAGTGCTTCTCCTATCTCCACACCAATCACTATCTGAATAGCATATGAGCTCATACACTTCACTCTTAGCTCCATAAGGAAATAACAGACCATATTCCATAGTTCCTCTAACATATCTAAGGATCCTATTAGCAGCTATCAGATGAGGTTTCCTAGGATCATGCATGAATTTGCTAATCACACTTACTGAGTAGCAAATATCTGGCCTGCTATTACATAGGTATATCAATGATCAAACAATCTGTCTAAACATACTTGAATCTACTTTTTCTTCTTCACTACACTCATTTAGCCAATTCACACAACTCTTCCATTCACACCAAAACACCAACACAAATTCAATTTTTCAACATCAATCCATGAATAAGCATACCCAATCAGTAATTCATCAACAACATCAATTAATAGCAACAACATCAATTGAACATGAATCACAACACAATTCAAACATCAATTTAGCAAAATTCACCATTTGGATATAATTTTTATAACTTCTCATTTTTACATAATTCAACATGAAATTTCACCAACAATCATAACATTATCATCGATTCATGCACACAAACATAACACCTCAATTAGAACACGAATTTAGCAACAATTATTCATTATGCAAAATTTCATACAAAGTTTGAAAATGCAAAAATGATGAGAATTATGTTGAAGACAAACCCCCTTACCTCTAGCAAAGATTAATCCCAACTTGTACTTCAATTTAGCTCCTAACCACCCCAATCCTTGATTCTTGAGCTCTCCTTTCTCTAACCCTTGTTCTTGCTCTAGCTCCCACTTTCTCTCTCTACCTCTCTCTAGAATGTTTGTGAAATGAAATGAATACTATCTTTCTCTTCAAGACAACACCCTAGTAGGTTAATTCTCTTATTGGGCTCAACTCAATTCTAGTGGACTTAACCCACTATAGCTCAATTCTAAAATGTTACTAGTATTCCCAACGGTAAAATACTAATACGCTCACTAAACGGTAAAACGTCAATAACGGTCACCAAACGGTAAAATACTAATTACCACACCGATAACTTAGTAATAAGATAAATCTCACTAACCACTAAACTAATCGTCCTCCAAATTACTAATTTACCCTCTCTAGTGAAATGATCGAAATACCCTTCTAATACAAAATTCTACCAAAATGCACCCAATGGCAATTAATCACATACGAGCACATATAAACACGTAATAAAACAATTAAAATAACTATAACGAAAAATCGGGCTGTTACATTCCCCTTCTTGAAATTCTTAGAATTTTCCTCTTTCTTGGTTGTTTGAACTTGAAGGGCTTGTTGAACTGATCTCTATGAAATTCTATCAATCACCAATAGTTCATGTGCTTCAAGAGAACTCTGCAATTCTTCAACCTTCATAGTCTTCACATCCTTTGCTTCTTGGATTGCTACCACAATGAAATCAAACTTTTGACTTAAAGATCTCAAGACTTTCTCAACTACTGATGGATATTTGGCAAGTGAACCAAATTCAATCGAAGTAATAAAAAATTTGTGTCCACGAGGACTGTATTTAACTTCTACTTAGCAATTTCATTATTAAAAAGGATGTAATAAATTTATATTGATGCCCGAGGCAGTAGTTGTTTTGTAACATAAGCTGGTTAAAAGCAAATAAGGATTGGTTTTAGAAAATTGAGAGAAGTATGGTTAAGTCTTTCGAATCCTCCGAAGTTCTCCTATGGTAATTTGCACTCCTAATGCAATCAATGATTATCTAATTCAACGACAGATTAACAAAGTAATTATACCCAATCTCTTGAACTAGAATTCTCCCCATAAGTGACAACCCCTTAATCTCTTAAGTGAATTCGAAACTGTTGGATGTTTTAACAAAACGTTAATCCCTATGTCATAACCTAATAATGATCTATCTCTAGCTTGATTACTTAGGTTAAACTTATTACCTAGATCAGAGTCAAAAGCCAGGGTTAGTGGTCATTCAATCTCTAAGATCAATTTGCATATTCATAAAACTAGAGTTAATAGTTCATGATAAACATACAATAAGCATTAAACATAAAGTAATATGAATTAAAATTATACTTTCATTGATATTCAAAGGAGTTCAACAAACTAGGGTTCCCATAGGATTACATCAGATTCATCTCAGGATTAACCACAAGAGAATTAGTTACTCATAGCTAAAGTATAAGCTAACTAACATAAGAAGAAAGATTCATACATGTAATGGATGATTGACTATTAGTTTTGATGGTTGCTCACCAGATCTCCAAAGTCTCTGCTCCAAAATATGCTTTTAGGTCTCAAAATTCGTGAACCCTTAATATGAAAAAGCACCTTTATATTTATAAGCTGATAAAAATCGGCCACCGTGCTCCAAAATCGGTGGCCGAACTCAAAAAACGTGTTGCCCAAGATGCCAAAATCGGTGGCCGAATTCCAGTCTTCTAAACTTCAATTTCTTGTTCTTTTGTAGCTGGGAGCTCCATGAATCACAATGAATATCCTCAAAATTACATGAAAAATGTCTAATAAACTAGTAATGACAGAGCGTCATCAACTACCATCTGATCAGAGATGTTTTTACCACAATTCTTCATCAAATTCACAATCTCAGTCATCTTGGAGAAGTAATCACTCACCTTCTGATCTTCTTCCATCTGCATCATTTCATACTTCCTTCTATATGACTGCAGCTTGACTTGTTTCACTTTTTCTCCCCCATTATGATAATTCTCTAGAATATCTCATGCTTCCTTGGATCTTGTTGCTTTTGAAATCTTCTCAAAATGTTGATTATCAACATTTTGTTGAATGTAAAAGAGAGCTTTATAATCTTTCTTCTTGTTTTCTTTGTAAACTGCTTTCTGAACATCTGTGGCGTTTGCAGGAGGTTTTTCATACCCATTCTGCACAAGACCACTCACATCTTGCGCGCCAAACAATGATCTCATCAAAGCACTCCATCGATCCCAGTTCTTGCCATCAAGAACCAAGACGTTTGATCCAAAACCGTTAGTGTTCATCTTGCTAAATCTCAAGAAATCAGAGAAATCAATACACACACCTCACTCAGTGTTACCAATGATGATTCCCCTCACTATTCACTCGTGTTTCCCTAAGATTTAACTAGGCTCTGATACCAATGGTTAGCGCAGCAATGGTGTTTTTCTCTATAGAACCAGGTGGATAAGCCTATAGAGCAAGGTGGATAAACTGAAAGAGAGAAAAATAATGGAAATTTTTATTGATTCACGCCCTGTTACTTTTATTTACAAACATATGAGTGAGTATATATACAACTAGACGTTGTAACAAACCCCTCTAACAAACTAACTACCTTGGTTAACACGCTAACCAATGTTTGTTACTAAACTCAGTTTCTGAAGACATCAAAAGCTACACATCAAAAGCTTCTTGTTCAGAAGCTGCACTTCAGAAGCTGAACAACAGTTATTGATTAATATTCTAATACCAATAAGGATATGGCATAATTTGGATTTCCACAACATGTTCTTTTCTTATATTAATAGAGATTATCTTAGAAGTAGCTCTCTTGCACCTCTTAGCTAGGTGCAAACTGTGACTTTGTACTCTGTTTAGTGCTGCACCTTTCAACACGTCTTGTGCGAGGTGAATCACTCTTGGTTAATATATTGTTCCATTTTGATTGGTTAAAAAAAATCAATACAAAAAATAATGATCTCAAATTATTATTTATTAAAAGATTATAACTATTCTAAAGAAAATAATTTTAAAAAATCAATGTTTCCACTTATACAGAATTATTTTTTTTGTTTTTTTGTTTAGACTTATAATTCACGTTTCCACTTTCACAAAGAAAAGAAAAAAAAACGATCCTACATGTTTTTGTCAAAATGGTTTTTGAATCTAGATTAAACAAGCAATGTCTCGCACTGTGCCGCCAAACATAGCCTTAGGGTTTAAGCATAGTCACATAATTCGCGTACATCTTCTTCTCTCCGACACCATCACTGCTCGCAATTCCCTCCATCTTCAATCTCTCCGTTGACCCTCTCACTTGCAACTCTCGCACTTCACTCATCTTCTCTACACATCCATCTCTCCCTCTCTGTCCGTTACTACAGAGCCATAAACCCTAACTGTAAGTTATATTTTCAATCTCCTCGTTAGATTTTCCTTTTTCCCTTAAGTTTTTGAATCATACTGTGTTGGTTCTTAGCTGTTATCGTTGTTTGGTGATGAATTTGAGTGAGTTTTTTATTTGGTTTCACCTTCAATTTCTCCATAACCTAATCAAACCCTTTTGAAATAACCAAACCTGTTTTCCTCTGAATGAATTATTATTTGAGGTTGAAACTATGTTGATTGAAGGAATATGACAAAAATGCAGGTCTATACATACAAGAGGGAGAAACTATGGTTGTTTGATTAATCACTCCTTCTGTCCTCTCTGATCGTTTGAGGGTAATTCTTTTACTAATGCCTTTTCTTATGTTGTGGTATAGATTAGTGATAATCGTGATTGATTGTATGCGTGTATTATTATGTTGTGATGCATGTAATGTCCTATGTTAATAGTTTTACTGCATCATTGTAAATCTTTTAAACCTAGGATCTGTCAAAGGGGTTTTTCTGTTTTTATTGCTTTGTCTTGTCCTGAAGCTCATCATTTTCCAAGACTAGTCATGCAATACTTGTTCCATCTAAAATTTTGAGTCCTAGTTTTGGTGGAATTGGTTTGTACACATAATTTTCTCTTGTATTGTTTAAGAGGCTCGTATTTTCTGATAAGTTGTTTAAGAGACTCTTAATTTTTGTCATTGTTTAAGTGGCTAGTATTTTGAACCTATGATTTTCATTACTAGTTTTCAGCTACACTTTTTAGCCTTAATGTTCTATCTGTGTTTTGGTCTGTTTAATATTGTTTTTAGATATGTCAATCCGAATTTCTGTACTAAATGGCTTGGGTGTAGGTATCACAGAACATATTGGTATAATGAGAAGTGTCTTAATTACTCATCACTGTTGCTGAAATTAATTTTTCTACTAAAAATTCATTATCATCTCCATTTCAGATTATTTTCTCAATTACTTCTCATTGTTACATGTTATTGAAGAGTCTCATTCATCATTTTGGCGGCCATCCCAAACTTTTTGGTCTGGCTCCGCCACTGTTTTGTAGGTTCTCCCGTTCTTCTCTTCCCACCAAATCATATTATGGTATCTTTTGATTGGCTACAAGAAGAAGAAGTGTTCGATGATATACAAGCTGTGTCCGCTACGTCGTCGGACGACGATAGCTCCTCTGATCATGTTGTTGAGTTTGAGCATTTGTTAGAAAAGAGTCTTGATCTAATGAACAACAAACCAAATCGAAAAGACACAGAGGAAGAGTTTATGAAAGATTTTGTTAAATCATATCCTTATTGTAAGTTGCAAATGCTATCTGAGAGTTTATTTTACTTGTTTTGAATATTAAATGCTAGGTTCTGTTTGGTTTTATAGTTAGATAATTTTGATTAAAGATAAAGCTCCTGGTATTGGGATAAATAAACGATGAAAAGTTAATCCAAACATATAAAATAACAAATAAACGATGAAACCGGTTAAAAGGTGAAGGAATAAATAACGGTGATTAGGTGGCTAGTTATTAGTGGACTGTGTTATAGGAGTGTGTTAACAACAAATTGGATCATTGAGTGGGGACACTAATTGCCCATTATTTATTCAAGATAACAACAAATTGGATCATTGAGTGGGGACACTAATTTCCCATTATTTGTTCAACAGGTTGTAACGTGGCGCTTGGATATCATGATTAATTGGCTGATTAATATTTTCAATCGATCTATGAATGGAGTTTTGGCATACGAGAAGGTATTAACTATTGTTATGGGTTTATAGTTTAAATGACTAAATATTTACACTACTTTTAGTTAATTTAAATGTTATTTTACAGATTGAAGAAAACATTGATAAAGTTCTATATCTTCTGTCATACTTGCAACAACTCAGGAAGATTAATGGTCCTCATTTGATTCTCACACCCAAGTTGATGATGGACCATTGGATTGATAAGATTAATAAAATTGTTCCGGAGCTAAATATAGTGAAATATCTTGATTTGAAGGAAGCTAGCTTATCACATTTACATATATGTATAGCTAGTTTTAAAGATGTTGCAAAGGAGTCTAAACTCTCCAAAATTAAATGGCGATGCACCATTGTAGATGACATTCACTTGGTCACCAAAGAGAAGTCCGTGTTGTCGAAAATGTTGATGAGCATTGAATCAAGGAGTAGCATGGTGATAACTAGGACACTGCCAAAGTTGGATGGCGACCTCTCTGAACTTCCTATTTTTCTTAACTTCTGGCTGCCAAAAGTTTTCATTACCAACAGAAAGTATAAGTTTGGGCTTGCTCAGAAACCTGTTTTTATTGAAATGATGAAAGCGGTAAGGGAAGCAATTAAGTCAATTTTTTTTTAATATGTTTATATACTTATGTTTTTATTTTTTGTGGATTTCAGATTTACAGCTCATTTCCTTCTCAATACCCTAAGTCAGAATTACCCCAAAATTAAGGAAACCATTTTTAGGGTCGGAATGTCGGAAGTTCAGATGCAGTATTATCGTGCCTTCATAGAGTCAACTAATATGTGGGTATGTGATATTTTAACAAACAATGGCAATTGCTCTAGAGAGGATGAAGAAAAACTATTGAAGCTTGCTATTAACCTTTGTGAATGTTGATGTCACCCATATATGGTGCAACCTCTGCGTGGTCCTCCGCACAAAAATGATAACCATCTCATTGATAATTCAGGTAATATTTATTTGAGCATTAATAAATTCACAGTTTCATGTTCCAGTTTGATGATGCTTATCTTTTTTGGAAAAGAAAAAAAAAATGACAGGAAAGATGGAGGTGTTTGTAGAAATACTCAATACTTTCCAAGATCAACCTAAAAAACTTGTTGTATTTTCAAAGGTTAGTTGGTTATTATTATAACTAGTGATACAACCTGCACAGTTTTCATTTGTTCAAAAAAAAAAAAACTGTGCAGGTTTTTTTTTTGAACAAATGAAAACTGTGCAGGTTGTATCACTAGTTATAATAATAACCAACTAACCTTTGAAAATACAACAAGTTTTTTAGGTTGATCTTGGAAAGTATTGAGTATTTCTACAAACACCTCCATCTTTCCTGTCATTTTTTTTTTCCAAAAAAGATAAGCATCATCAAACTGGAACAGGAAACTGTGAATTTATTAATGCTCAAATAAATACTACCTGAATTATCAATGAGATGGTTATCATTTTTGTGCGGAGGACCACGCAGAGGTTGCACCATATATGGGTGACAGCAACATTCACAAAGGTTAATAGCAAGCTTCAATAGTTCTTCTTCATCCTCTCTAGAGCAATTGCCATTGTTTGTTAAAATATCACATACCCACGTATTAGTTGACTCTATGAAGGCACGATAATACTGCATCTGAACTTCCGACATTCCGACCCTAAAAATGGCTTCCTTAATTTTGGGTAATTCTGACTTAGGGTATTGAGAAGGAAATGAGCTGTAAATCTGAAATCCACAAAAAATAAAAACATAAGTATATAAACATATTAAAAAAAAAATTGACTTAATTGCTTCCCTTACCGCTTTCATCATTTCAATAATAACAGGTTTCTGAGCAAGCCCAAACTTATACTTTCTGTTGGTAATAAAAACTTTTGGCAGCCAGAAGTTAAGAAAAATAGGAAGTTCAGAGAGGTCGCCATCCAACTTTGGCAGTGTCCTAGTTATCACCATGCTACTCCTTGATTCAATGCTCATCAACATTTTCGACAACACGGACTTCTCTTTGGTGACCAAGTGAATGTGATCTACAATGGTGCATCGCCGTTTAATTTTGGAGAGTTTAGACTCCTTTGCAACATCTTTAAAACTATACATATATGTAAATGTGATAAGCTAGCTTCCTTCAAATCAAGATATTTCACTGTATTTAGCTCCGGAACAATTTTATTAATCTTATCAATCCAATGGTCCATCATCAACTTGGGTGTGAGAATCAAATGAGGACCATTAATCTTCCTGAGTTGTTGCAAGTATGACAGAAGATATAGAACTTTATCAATGTTTTCTTCAATCTGCAAAATAACATTTAAATTAACTAAAAGTAGTGTAAATATTTAGTCATTTAAACTATAAACCCATAACAATAGTTAATACCTTCTCGTATGCCAAGACTCCATTCATAGATCGATCGAAAATATTAATCAGCCAATTAAGACTTAAAGTATCCTGATATCCCAGCGCCACGTTACAACCTGTTGAACAAATAATGGGAAATTAGTGTCCCCACTCAATGATCCAATTTGTTGTTTTCAAAAATAAAATAAAATAAAAATTGTTTGGTAATCTTATTTTTCAAATAGACAAGAGAAATTGAAAGAAAAAAAAAAACTTGTATGGTAAAAAAATTTTAATTTTTTAAACTTAAAAAATTGTTTGATAAAATAAAAATTGTTTGGGAATCTTATTTTTCGATTAGACAAGAGAATGAGAAAAAAACTTGTTTGGTAAAGTTATTTTGAAAATATTATTTTTAAAGATTTAAAAATCATTCATGTAAATTTATATATCACATAGATCATTCATGTAAATTTTTACGAAAATCTAAAATTATTTGATATGTTATTGAAATACAAAAACAAGTTTAACTGTGTTATATAAAAGTGCATAAACCGTTAATCTTGATGTATCTCAATGACATATAAAACGAATTTAGATTTTCGTAAAAATTTACGTGAATGATCTATGTGATATAAACTTAAAATCCAAAGGGCAAATTTTAAAAATATGCATCGACTATAACGATATTAAGCGGTGTACATTGTTGTAACTTTTAATCGGTGTAATTTGATCCCTTATATATATATATATATAGGATGTATCATATGAGAATGGACTTATTATGTGAGAATGACGAGAATGAATCTCAACCATTAGATCAAAAATAGATGGATGGAATTAATAGATTCATTTTAAACAACACATGTATATCTCTTTATTCTATCATCTATCAACTCTCACTATTCATCTTTCCAGTTCATCTTCTCAAGTGAAATTCAACACAAATTCAACTCATGTTTCCTAATAATTTATTATCTCTCTTTGATTTGATTTTATTGTTTTCTTGGAACAACAGACGTCAAAAACACCGGCGACCACGACGGAGATGAAGCAAGTCGAAAACACCGGCGAGGCGGAGACAACGGTTGTTGTGCGCCTTAAAGCATGGTCGCCCCAACGTTTCTTCTTCCTGCAAAGAGGGTCGCCGGAACCACCCCATTCAGTAATGAAACCACCAACCAGGCAACCACCACCGCTATTGTATTTTACCTTAAAAATAAGAGATTAAATTGAATTGAATATGGAGATCTAAAAATAATTTTAGGTTATGAGCAGTTTTATAGGATCTGCAAAATTGCAAACACAATAAAAGTTGAATCCAGCGCTGCAAAGTTACAAACGCAATAGGATCTGAATCGTCCATGGTGATGACGGGAAGAGCAAAATGGTGGATGTTCAGCTTTTTTTTCTTTGTTGGGGAAAAGAATCCAGCGCATGAACAACTTACCTAGACCATTTAATCTCAGCCATAAAATTTTAATCCAATGGTAAATAAGCATTCTCATCATTCTCATATAAAAAGTTCATTCTCATATGATACATCCTCATATATATATATATATATATATATATATATATATATATATATATATTCTCTTTTCCATTTTCTTCTTTGAGAGGATGGTTTTTGATCAATTGTTTTTACCCAAAATCACCCTCTTTTCTATCTAATTTAATCTAAATAAGTGATTTCCACATATATCTAGGTTTTTTTTTTTAAGATTTCGTCCTTTGAGTATGATGTTGTTTTCTTCGTTGTCTTGTTCGGCATTGTTTGATTGTTTGTCTTGTTGCGGTGTTCATTTGGTTTCAATTGGATGACTAATTTCAGTTAATTACAGAGTCAATCAGTGTTTTGTGCCATTTTTTGTGAAATGATGGACACACGAGTTTAATAATAGTAGCATCCTTTTTCTCCCTAAACCCACTTTTTTTTTATGACCTGAAGCCAAGGAATACGATTCTTAAGGTTTTAGATAAAGATGTGATGTCAAAGTTACTAAGTGGTCCTTGATGTTTAGCACCAGGGACGGAGCCAGCTTGTATCCAGGGGATGCAGCTGAACCCCCTCACCCCTTTAATTTATTACCAATTATCAAGTGTTTTTCTATCATGAACCTCCGAGAAAATAAGGTTTGCACCATCACTCTCCTATGACTGTAAAAGTTGCACACATATTACAGCATGTTGTCCAATAATATAGCCTACACCTATTGACTCTTTCAATTCAAGGCTAACATTGATCTTTTCTATTGACTCTTTACTTTAACGTGTTACTAGTTTACTTGCTTTTAAGGTGTTATTAGTTTACTATTTCTGCACATCCTAAAGCTTAGTATTTTAAAATGACTAGATCACTACATCAAACTAAGAACAAGATATATATTGTACTAACATTCCTATATTTTTTATTTTTTTTACTATTTCTATTCCTTATATTATTTTATAAATTCTTTTTTACTTTTTCTAGAGACTATTTCCTGTCTAATATTACTGATATTTATGTTATATCATGGATGTGTATATTAGTGTTAAATTTGTATCTTTGAAAAAATAAAATGATCTTTAAAAAAAGAACTGATTGAAACTAATAAAAGACGTCTTGCTTATCCATTCTAATGTGAAATTTTTGAAAACTAAATTAAGCATGTAATCAAAAGAAAGATGAATTGACGAACGATTGTCTCGTGACATATTGAAAGAGATATATTCGACAACATTGATAAAGAGTTTATTACTCAACAAATCCATAACATGAAACTGCGTAGAGGACAATTCTACTGATAAAGTTTTAAATTTTGAACCCCCTAACCCAGGGTCCTAGCAACGCCACTGTTTAGCACATTACCGCTCCCAAAACTCCTAGTTTCAACTTTGAGTGATTACGTTCCACATCGATTAGAAATGAAGGAAATGTTGTGTGTTTGTGTGTGTGAGAGAGAGAGGGGGGGGGGGGGGGGGGGGGTGTCATTACCGCTCCCCGACGCTCTCTAATTTCTCCACCAAATGGTATTAGAACCCCAATTAGGCCATGTAGGAGAGCGAAATAAATGGTTTATTCTATTAATATCGTAGCTTAATTAATGTTTCTTACTAAATTTTATAAAACTTGCATTGCCACGTCAGGCTCTCCAACGGATATATATTGGACATTATATTTATGGACAATATAAATATGAAATTTTTTAAGAGAATCTGTTATTAGTAGAAAAAAAAACTCATTATTAGAAATTCAAAATAAATAATGATTTTTTTTTTGACAAAATAATGATTTTCTTTTGTAAAACCCACAAATGAGAAATTAATATAAGCATTTTCTTAGCATATTATAGAAGGTGTGAATGTGATATTTTGTACCAAAACAAAAAAGAAGGTGTGAAATGTGTGCAATTTTGTTGATAGTGAAGATTTGGAAAAACAAAAAGAAATGCAATCATCATGATGACAAGATATTGATGTCATATGAATGAGGAAGTGGACCCCACCGCCCACGCTTAAATGTCAAATGTCAGAACCAACCAACTCAAATGCAAAAAAACTTCTTTTCTTTTTCTGCGCGTTACATTTCATTCATTTCTAAGACTATATATATATATGTCATCTAATCCATATATTGTTCACATTTCACATTCACATTCACATATAAAAAACACAAAAGACACACGCAAAAATAGCTTATAAGAATCTTTTACTACTGAATTTGATTATAAGATCTGTATCTTTTTCAATGTCAGGAATATGTTCTGCTTTTAACACCCCCAGGTTTGTTCTTAACAAGTTTTTAGCCAAATCTCAACGTGAAGGAGATGGTGCTGTTGTTAGAAGAGGCATTGGAAGGTATGTTCATATATTTTTCTATTGTTATTTATATTCTTTATATATGCATTTCATTTATTAATCAATAAATATGAATTGAATGTTGCAATATTCATGTTCTTGTGCATTCCTTTGATATGATTTATGTGATGTGATTATCAGAAGTGAGTTGAAGAACTTGGATCCTTTTCTAATGTTGGATCACTTCTCAGGTATAATATAAAAATTATATATTTATGTTTGAGATTGAGACTAAGGCTTTGTTTGTTTGTTTTGTTGGCTTTTTGTGTTAAGTGTTAACTAAGATCTGTTTATTTTCTTGTTTGACTTTGCAGTATCTCCTCCTGGAGGATTTCCTGATCATCCACACAGAGGTTTTGTATTTGTTTATATATTTTCACTTTCCTTCCTTAATATTTTATACATATATTGTTTTGTCTAATAATATCTTGATTTGCATATCTCTTTTGCAGGTTTTGAGACAGTCACCTACATGCTAGAGGTATGTATCTATGTATATTGACCATCTTTGTACCACACTTCCGTGTTTCCGATGTTCAACATGATACCGACACATTTAATTATATGTAGTTAATTTATTTTCTTTAAATTATTACGAAAATCTATATGTACTTTGTGTCTGATGTCGGTGTCTGTGTCAGCACTTTAATGATGTCTAAGTTTTATTTTACTTTCAACATTGGTTTATTATTGTCATTTTATTTGCCTAAAAAGTTTGACATTGCTTGAATTCAGGGAGGTATAACTCATCAAGATTTTGCTGGCCACAAGGGTACAATAAGAACTGGTGATGTTCAGGTAGGTAGTTACCAACAACACTAATTGATCATAAAGAGTTATACAAAAACATAAGAAGCTTAAGTGGAATTTGGTTAAGTTTTAATCTCTCTTATATATTTGTCTTTTTTGTGCAGTGGATGACTGCAGGGAGGGGAATTATTCACTCTGAAATGCCTGCAGAAGCAAAAAACAATGGACTGCAATTGTGGATCAATTTAGCATCTAATGACAAAATGTAATGTGATATTTATGTATTTTTAATTATTTTATTGGTTCGAAGTAGATTTTACCAATAACTAATCTTTGTTGAAGAATCTGGCTAATCAATTTTAGTGCGGTCTCCCCTTCCAACCACATTTTTTTCATTCACAAAACTCAAACTCGAGACCTTATTTAAGAATTCTAAATCTAGTTTCACTTGAACCAATGTAATGTAATACTATATAGTGTGAGGTTAAATAATTTAAATTTTTTGTTTTTAATCTATGTTCTCATATTTAGTCTTACAAATTACAAAACTGCATATATTTAGTCTTTTTCAATTCTTCTCTGGGGACTAAAAATATAGAATTATAATCTATAATCTATAGGGATAAAAATTGGATGCAAAGACTAAAAAAATTGAAGTTACTGTAATATAATAGGTCTTCTTGTTAACGAGTGCTCCCTTTAAGCATTCTGATTCAAAAAACTATCCACTAAAAAGTCAACGGTTTCAATAATTCTCATAAAAATTTACTATTTAAATGTCTTAAAGAGTGTCCCGGGGCACTCGTTAACATTTCCCTAATATAAAATAGGCTTAATAGCAGTTTTGGCCTCCTATGTTTCAAGAAGTTGCGATTTTGGCCCCCTAACTAAAATAATTCGATTTTGGCCCCCTATGTTTTGCCTCCTTTGCACTTTTGGTCCCCTAGGCCAATTTTGACCAAGTCAATGCCGACGTGGCGCCACGTGTGTAATTTTTTTATTATTTTTTTTTTTTATAAAAAAAAGTATTTTTTATTTTATTTTTTTAATTAAAAAAATTTTAAAAGTATTTTTTTATTCTTTTAATGATTAAAAAAATAAAAAAAATTACACACATGGCGCCACATCAGCATTGACTTGGTCAAAATTGGCCTAGGGGGCCAAAAGTGCAAAAGAGGCAAAACATATGGGGCCAAAATCGAATTATTTTAGTTAGGGGGCCAAAATTGCTATTAAGCCTATAAAATATATGGCAGCATGACAATGTTTTGAACCGTTATTTTGATATTTTACTAATTTACTTAGTTTGACTTTTGATTCAGGATTGAGCCAAACTATCAAGAACTTCTAAGTGAGAACATACCATCAGGAGAAAAAGATGGTGTTGAAGTGAGAGTGATAGCAGGAGAATCAATGGGAGTGAATTCACCTGTTTACACAAGAACACCAACCATGTTCCTTGATTTCACCATGATGCCAGGAACTCAAGTTCATCAAACTATTCCTGAGTTATGGAATTCATTTGCATACATAATTGAAGGAGAAGGTGTTTTTGGTTTACAAAATTCATCACCAATTGTGGCTCACCATATCATTGTTTTCACTCAAGGTGATGGACTTAGTGTTTGGAATAATAACTCTTCAAAGCCTTTGAGGTTTGTGCTCATTGGTGGACAACCATTGAATGAACCTATTGCTCAATATGGTCCTTTTGTCATGAATACACAATCTGAAATTGAGAAGACTATTGAAGATTATCAATATGGTAGGAATGGTTTTGAGATGAGGCTAAATTATAGGTCTCAATAGTTAGTTATTATCAAGACTTTTTTCTACTTAGCTAAGCTAAGATTAATTTATTATAGCATTTAATTTATATATATCGTCGACGCAAATTTTTTCAAACATTGTCAATCAATCACAATCGTTATAATATTAAGAATGTTTAACTTTTATCATAACGATTTCTAAAATCACATATATGATTGATTGTGATTTATTGACAGTTTAAATTATTTATATTGGCGATGTATCAAAATTAAACTCTTTATTTTATTTATATGAAATAAAAAAATAACAAGGTTGCTTTTCAGCTATCCTTTTCAATGTTATAAGCATAGCTATCAAGGTAGTAGGAGCTGAAAAGATATCTTTGGTTATTATTGTATCATTTCCTTTTCCATGTACTAAAAGTTTCTAGAAGATTTAAATTGCTGCTGGTGCAAGTGCAACTATAATTTGTCTCTCAAGTCATCATGGGTCAGCTTATCTTGACCTTTTTCCCCCTTTCATGACCACTTTCTCTCCTAATAATTACTTCATTTTCAATGGATTTCTTCTTTTGTTCAAATGTTTATTTCTTTTCGGTAGTTATGATGGAAAAGGGCAAATAATTTTTTACATAATATTACTACAAATTGACTTTATGGTTACTTGAAATAAATATATATACTACAATGATTTCAATGTCAAATAAAAACACAGCGTAAAACTTGTTTATTGGAACTTATTGGAACTTTTTAGGATAGTTTTTTTTCTTTCTTTTAACTGAATATATATGTGTGTGACTGTAAAGACTAATTGTTTGAATGGATATGATCTCAATAAGTGACAACTTTTCTTGATACTTAACATTGTTGTATTTTTAAGGTTGGATTCAAACCTAAAACCTCTAATGAATTTTTAAAGATTTTCTTTGAGATTTTATTGGTAAGGAAAAAGTTTATGGTAATGGTTGTGGAGGGAGAACTGAGATTGGGATGGGTGGGTGTGTACCACGTCCCACCATCTCAGAATTTTAAGATTTTCTTATAAAATTTGTTTTGAGTGTAACCCAACTGTGATGTATTGACAAATTTAAGCATATTGCTTTTTTCGACAAATTTAAGCATATTGCTTTTTTCGACAAATTTAAGCATATTGTTGTTTCTAGAACTTTATATTGTGGTGTTTAAAAATGGCTAATTTATTTTGACATCATTATAAGGACAGACTAGGGAGGGAATACTGGACGTTTTAAACAAAAAAAAATGGAAAAGTACAAAATTGTGCTATTATATATATATTTACAAATATCAATTTTTTTTTCTTTTAAAGTGAAGGTCCCTCAAGTGGCACCACACCCTTTTGAAGATCACAATGTCTGAAGCCCCCATTTTCCTTCAATCCTATGATATAATATGGTTGTAATTTAATAATTGTTTGTTTGCATAGAGCTGCATAAGCTCAGTGAGCACATACATAATGGAGGTGGTGGAGGGGTGATAAAGTGGACAATCTAGTCTATGTGATCATAAAAGTTGATCTTGTGGTGAAGTCTTCCATAGTGGGATTAATTAAGGATGTGGTTTGGTTTGGGAGGATCAAATATGCTCTCTCTTAACTACATTGTCATATAGGTTCCAAACTTGTAAATTATACCACCGATTAATCAAGAACAACAATCATATCTAAGAAATCACTAAACATGACATAAATGGATGTCCACTTCATTAACTGAAATTACAATCTCTATGTATCCCTTAAATCATACCTAAGTTTGATTTTTCTGACTAACTTTCCAATTAACATTTGTCCATTGGAAGTTCATGAAGCCACCATCTCTGGTGACACCTCAACCGCCGCTGAGAAAAACGTTTGCGCAAATATTAGCAAACACTTTCGATGTACCAACTAGCCAACTAAACGATGCATTAAGGGTGAGCATTCAAGTGTTGATAATAACATTCATGTGACGTGATATTGGCTTGGGATTGGGAGTGTACTCCTCCTTAAGGTCTCAGGTTCAATTCTCTCCGGTGCCAATTTGGGTGGGCTAATTTAGCTTCTTAAAAAAAAAAAAACATTCATGTGACTAATGCAGAGCACTCTAACCATAATGATGATGGTAATGTTCACAAAAATGAGGAACAAACTACTTCAATTCCTTTGGGGAATGACTCAAGTTTCGTTGCAGACAATCCTGACCCTCACACTAACAATAACACTGATACAACCACAGAAAAGGACACATCTGCATCTGAGCCACAAAATGATGATACCACAAGAATAGATGCAGACCATACAACACTGAATCCCCCTCAAAAGTTGCTCAGATGGAGGAACCAATTCCTGATAGTCAACCCAACAATGCAATGGTTGATACCAACAATAAGGATGATCAAGCTACTAGAAGCGAAGCAGAACACTCGACACAGGAATCTCCTTCAAAAGCTGCTGAGGAAACAGTGCCTGATAGTCAACCTAGCATTGACATTGTGGATACCAATAATAATGAGTTTGGTTTAGTCTCCTCAACTTTATTTTGTATTTTTTTTTCATTTCGGTTTATAATATTAGATAAGTGCGCTATTTCATTTACCCAAAAAAAACTAGTCAAAAGATATTTCATGAAAGAAGGAGCCAAGCCAATTGAATTTTAATTAACCAAACCAACAAAAAAAATCAAATTCAGGAACAGCAAGAAAAGTAGCTATGGTTTTGCTTGGATGCAGTGTTGCTATTGTTAATATCATAAACAACGAGAGCTAATATAGCACATTGAGCCGTCAACTGGCGTCTGGCACTATCAAAAGTGGTTCTCCGGCTAATATCATAAACAACGAGAGCACCAACAGCCCCTCTGTACTAAGCACAAGTAACCGTTGTTGACCGGCTGTATCCCAATCCTGAGCCTTAACTTCATTAGAATCAATTGTTGGATTAATTATTTAATTAATCAATTATGGATTGACAATAATCAATTATTATAAATTGATGTCATAATATAAATTATGGTCTATTGCGTTAAGCACTAATTAGTTGATGAATATGTCTGATTGGGCTATTCTTTCTAAATGGACCGTGATGGGTTGGACCATTTAGCTAAGAGGTCCCTGCCTCAGCCGTTTAGCTATTTAAACGTCATCCAGGTTAAACTATTCTGAACATTCTAGTACTAAACAGAATGAGGGTAGTCATTCCTCCCACTCTCATCTGACAGTTATCCTTCATGAACCTAAACATACAAGGTACACAATTTCTTATTCATTTGTTAATTACTACTTATGATATGCTATAATTATATATCTAGTGATCCATGGCTAAACCCTTAAACTTTTATCAATTGGTATCACAGCCAGATAGATACAATTTATGGCTATTGTTTTGATTTAATATTGAGTTGCTATCAATCTGTCATCGAACTTAATTTTGGTAGAACCTATTCTTTTATAATATCTGATTAGTGGTTCATTACAATCATTCTTTGATGGCAATGATGGCTATTCTTTAAACAAATAGAAACATGAATTATTGTTCTCTGTCAGAAATACATAATAAGTACGTGCTTCTAATTATTTTGAATTCTCTCAAGAAAGCATGTTGCCGGATATTCTACCTTTTCGCCAATAATACGTTGCCAGATTCGTAACGTATTCGTAGAAATCTAAATTTCGAGTATTCGAAGCCACAATTCTCAAATAAAAGTTTTCTCACCGTTGGCTTAAAAATTTCATGAAATTAAACGAGGGTTTCTCTCAATAGATCGATTCTAAACCAAACATATGTAATATCGTTGTGTTTCGATGCCTGTAACGAGAGAATGAATCGGGTTTTATTCCGGGTCGTATCGACCCGTTTTCCTTATTTCCGGGCGAAGAAGAAATCACACAAAAAAAAAAAAAAAAAAAAACTGCCCTTTTGCCCACTCGCGGCAGTAGCGTGTCCAGTAGTAGAAATTCCTTTTTTTATTTTATTTTCTTTTACCAAATAATAATAATTTATTATTCTTGATATTTTGGTAAAGATTTTGGAATTTGTTTTGACACCCTAAAAATATATTGTGTAATTTCATACGGGGATAATTATATATTCTAAGATAGTATATTCTCAAATCTTCTACTATACTATACTATATAGAAAAATTAATGTCTATATTTTTGACAATTTTGCCCTTATTAAGGGTATTATGGTAAATTAATTATTGGAGCTGCTCTTGCCTATATATGTGTTGCTGTAGAGAAAAGAAAAAAAAAAAAAAAAAGAAGAAAAACAGAACGACAAAGAGGAGAAGAAGGAAAAGAAGGGAGGCCGATGGAGAAAGAAAAGAAGAGGAAACAGTGGGTAATCAAGAGGAAGAAGGAAAATGGGAGAAGAAGGCAAGCTTGAGAGAGTTCATTCATCCACTACCACAATACTCACCTCACATCATTATCATTATCATCATCTTCAACTTCAATTTCCAATTTTAAGGTGGGTTTCCTTTTCCTTTCCCTCATGCATGTAGAAATTTGATGAATTTAGAGTTAGGTTTTCATTTGGGGGAAAAGACAATTTTAGGGTTTTATGAAATTGAGTAGTAAGAATAGTGAAGTTTTTTTTTTTTTTTTTTGTTATTCATTCAATTGGTATTTACATATCAATTCTTGCTATATAGTGGGAATTTTTGTTTTTGCTTTTGTAGTTTGGTGATTCTGGTTTTTTTTTTTGTTGTCGATTCTGTTTTTGGTGTGATTATGTTTTTGTTTGTGATGTTTCTATACATGTAACTTGTGAAAAAATTGAATCTTTTGAGATGAAATTACACTTGGTATAAATTGCACACAAGGTGTTTGTGAAATTGACTAAAATTGGTGATGCATGAATTGTTTACTTGATGACTTAAAAATTGATGGCACAGATTTTGTTATTTATATTATTGTTTGTTTGGATAGCCATATTCAAGGTTTTAAACCATGGTAGTAGTAATGATAACGATTGTTTGTGTCGTTATTCTTGATATCGTTGAGAATTGCGGTCTCTAATGTGGTCGATGCTGCCTAAATTGCAATTGAATTAGACTTTGATGGAATGTTGTGCTGATGAGATGTTGTTTTGTAGGTGAAGATGGTGATAAGTTGAGTTTGATTAAACTTGCTAAGATAATTGAGGTTTCTGCAAAGAAAGGAACTCGTGATCTCAAGCTCCAGGGCAAGCTGATTGGCTGCCTGATTCTATAGGGAAGTTATCTAGCCTGATTCTTGGTATAATATTTCACTATTGCAATTTTGTCATGGTCCTTGAGTGCTAGGAATTATGGTGACAGCCACAGTTGTAAAAATTGGGCTCATGACATATTGGATGCGGCTTAATCGAAACTTGCTTTATTTGTTATTTGTGAAATGTTTTCAGAAGATTAAAACATCCAGATTTATAAGAATGACTTTTTTTGTTAATTAAGGTTTTGGCCATGGTGAAGAAGACACCTGCTTATAAAAATAAACTAAGGGTGTTGGATGTTGAGCGCAGAGGTGAGATAACAAATTATATGTAATAACAAATCAATATTATTGTTGTTCTCTTAAGATGGTTATGGATAGCAGTTGCTTGAACACCAAGTAATTTTAAAACTTTGGTTGCTGTTTGTGTTATTTTTCTTTGTCATTGGAACATGATTTTGTTGTTTCTTTTTGAAACCAGTGAGATTATTACTAACTGTTCTGGATGAATATGGTTGCTGATTTAGTGCTGCTACAACTGTTGCTTTTTGTTTATGGTTCCTGATTCAAATGATTGAGTAAAAGAGCTTATACCTAAGTTTACATGGTTTTCTGGCTTTCATTCCATTTGTGAAGAATGTTTGAATCTCTTGAGCAAAAACAGAATATGAGTGAACTGATGTAATGAATTATTTTTTCTTCAATTTTTGTTTTAAAGCCAATTGTTGGAGTTAGATTCTGCATGATAAGGATTCTGAATGTTGTGTCTAAGGTGTTAAAAACTGATATAGTTTGTTGATACAAAATTTGGGTGAAAGATAGTGTTTGTCTCAGAATGAGGTTATAATGATAGTGTTTGATACAAAATTTGGGTGAAAGATAGTGTTTGGGTGAATCATTGGCGTAAAATGACCTGAAATTCTAATATCCTGATTCTCTGGTATTCATGTATAGTATAATTTATGATGCTGTGAGGTCATTCTCAAAGGTTTGGTTTTTCTATGAAGTTGGATGAATGTTGGTAAAGTCATGATTATTTTGGCTAATTTTGATAATAATGTTAAAATTATGAGAAATTTGCTATCATTAGCTGGTTTGGGATTGAATACATCTTGATATGTTTATTTTTAATAGGTTTGGTTTGTGAAGTCATACCATTTATATATCATATATGTTTGAATTGATAATTAACCCAAGGCAAAATTTTGAACATATTTCTTAAACATTGTTGAATGATATTACTTTTTTACCACTCATACTGAAATTTTGTAATTGAAATAGCTGTATAAATTGTCTATAACATATGACAGTTACCTAGACAAGTGGATATGACATAAGTGAAGCAGTACCATTTGTTGGATGGGGTCCAAAGGGTGGAAAGCAGATACAATCTGCTGCTGGAACACTGACATTTAATCGCAACAGCATGTGTGGTATGGATTATTACATAGTAACTCATTTTCATACCTTATTATCTTTTTCTAAAAATGAATCTCAACATATAATGCGGACATTTTGTTAATCTGTAGGTCAACCTGCACGAACCGTTGGCTGGCGTGATCCTGGTTTTATACATACAAGTTTCCTTAAAGAACTTTGGCCAAATATGAGGTGTGCATTGAACTATATTTGTTTATGGCACTATAATTGATTAGCAGAGTTCTGAAAATTTCTTTTCTGACTCCTGAGGTGAAGAGTTTGAGGGAAGGATTTGGTTTGAGGGGATCAAGTAGCAATTCTAACAGGGCAGTTTCGTCGTCGTCTCCTCCTACCGTGCAGCTGAGTATGCGTCATGCGCCACTTCAGCCGTAGTAGACTTCTAGGAAACAGAGGAGATGCTCATCACCGGAATTGCACCGGAGATTTGTTAATGCGTTGCAGAAGCTTGGAGGTTCTCAAGGTATCAATTTGAAACTTTACTGTATTTGTGATGTAGCATATGTTTCACTTTCTTAAATTAGAAATGTACATATATTTAATATCTTATATAGTTGTGCTGTGAGGTTTCAAAACACTCAATTTTGACCAATTTGGAAATATTATGGATTAGTAAATCGATGGATGTGCAGAAACTGAATGCCATTGTTAAAGTTTAAGGATTTGATGCTTGAAGTTGTGTTGATGTGAAATTTTAAAGAAAATGTTTGTTCTGTTTAGTTAACCAGTGAAGTTAGGGATTGCGTAAATTTAGATCAGCAAGGAAACAAATAGGAGTGTTATATATAGACAAGTCAATTTGTAGGTTTATTCCGAATTCAAATCTTGGCCGGAACAATCCTTGATCAGATTAATAACCTCCCAACCAAACTATGGATTAACAGGCCCTCCTTTCCCTAGGAATCGGAAGGTTAAGACCAAAAAATATACAAGCCTATCAAGTTCAAATGATTTGCCTTTGCAATTTTGCATAGTTCTCTCTAACTAGATATTCTAGCTGATTTATGAGCGTATAAACATCATAACAATATCGGCAAATGTAAATTGTAAGATAGTTAAGTATAATAGATTCCGGGCTTCTGGAATCTAAGCTATCATTTATGTGATCTCAGTATCTTTTTTCTGAAGTATTTCCGTGTTATTCCTAATGTGCAGGAGATGTTTTTTATGTAAACTGGGGCGAAGTACTTCCTGGAGCTACTGCAGTAGTCTCAACCCTCGGAGGTTTTGGTAGCGAGGAACAAATGAGTAAGATTAACGGCGAGGCTAATGTTGTGGCTGTAAATGCTGCAGAGGAGGTATGTGATGTCTTTGGCATTTGACTCTAATCTTTGTAATTCTTTATTGCACTTGCAGTTCATATTGGA
Organism: Medicago truncatula; assembly: GCF_003473485.1. Classification (NCBI taxonomy): domain Eukaryota; kingdom Viridiplantae; phylum Streptophyta; class Magnoliopsida; order Fabales; family Fabaceae; genus Medicago; species Medicago truncatula. Next base: position 401,607 of record NC_053048.1, on the reverse strand, counting down.
TTACGTAACAATATTACTATTATTTTGAATCTGTGTTTGTCTTAGGATATTGAATTGACTTCAACTCTATTGCATCAAATCCAGAAACATAAAAGATATCGTGCCTTCAACTCAAGTGTTCAGAAAATTTCATTTATAGCTCATTCTTTAGGTGGCTTGATAGCAAGGTATGCAATAGCCAAGCTTTATGAGAGAGATATTTCTAAGGAACTATCTCAAGGGAATGTACATAGTGAGAGTCAGATTTCCAATCAAGAATGTCATATTAGAAAATATGAAGGAAAAATTGCAGGACTGGAGCCTATTAATTTTATTACGTCTACAATGCCGCACCTTGGTTGTAGAGGGCATAAGCAGCTAATTCTTTTGGACATGTAGTATATCATGTTTTTTTTATTAAATTTTGTGTGAGTTGTCTGATGAAACTTTACTGCAAATAATGTCATTTGTCTCCTTTACTTTGGCTGATTACACTGCTACAAGTGATTGTTATTGAGGGTAATTAAATAGGAGTTTGCAACACCATGGTGTAAAAAAATAGGTATGTCATACTAATCTGTGTTGGTGAAAGCTTCATGACATGGTTTTGGAATTTCACATACTTTAAGTTCCTTTGTTATGTGGATTTGACTCTTTGGAGAAAACAACATCTCGTCTTTCACGGTTTTTTGGTAAAAATATCAAAATTATTAGGCCGAACGCCGTGACCAAGGTTACAAGATAGTTGAGGTAACAATAATAAAATCCAATGCAGTTTTAGTATTTTAAATATATATTTGTGTTTCAAAATCATTTACTGAAGTGAAGAGACATAATCATGTGTGCTATGTTTTTTAAAAACAGTATATGCTACTCTTGCTACACAGTTTTCACAAAATCATGTGTGTAATGTTTTTTATTCTGTTTCTGAAGGTTTTGGGAGGCCTTCTTCAATCCAGCAAATGGTAATTGCTCCTTTCTGTGAAGGTTTGGATGTGATTTTACAATATCCGGCCAATGGAAAACAATGATTGATGCAAGTAACATTCAGCACGGATCATACATGATCATAGGTGCACCGATACCAAGAACAGTTAACACTGCATTTATTAACTTTAAACAACTATCAATCTTTAGAAATAAGAATTTTAGAATTTTAGTTCAGCATTCAACTTCTATGTTTATCTATCTTTGTTTTTCAGATTCTGGTAAACGAACAATTTGAAGGCAAGTGCCATACTCTTATCATTTACAGTTTTTCGGATTTATATGCATGTAATATGTATGATTTGAATTAGTATCCTTTTAACCAAATTAATAAATATGTGTTTGCCTACAATAATCCGTTTCTTTACAACAATATTTTCCAAAAAAAGGTAATTCAACCCGTGCGAAGCACGGATTTGTAACTAGTTTGTTGTATGAAAATTTTATGAACATTCCTTACTCTTATATACACATAGATAAATTTCACCCTTTAAGTTGATGTGTAAATGAGGAATTATTTATCCTCTAATTAACTTAGAAATATTCTATAATTTTGCGATAAAATATGATTTCTCTTGTAGCCAAAATATTTGGAAGATTTGATTTATTCTATACCCTTAAAATTTGGGATTTAAATTACTTCATGAAATCTCTTAATGTTTGATGCAAATTAATATCGATGTGAGAATATTTTTTATAGTAATAACACTTGTATAAAATATTCTTTTAAAGTGTTATATGAATGTGAAAATTCTTAGACTCATACTTATATTCTTGCATCAAATATTCTATATTAATATTTATTTTGAGATTTGTTGATACCCTCAAAATTATATGTCCTGTCAAGATTCTATATTAATAACTTGACTATTATACTATATATATGGGTTTCAAAATTTTGTCAACTCTTGAAAATTTCAAAGCATATATTCTCAATATTTGAGCCTAAACTGCTTTGAAAATCCTCTCTTATATTATTAACAGTAACTATCTGATCAATTAAAATGTTACTATTGTGAATTTATAGAAGGCTCAATTTTATTAATTTCAATGCCAAATATAATTAATTTAAATTTTATGATTTTAAATAATCTTGGCATTATAAATATTCTAATATAATATATTCTTTAATTCATATTGTCTTAGCATAACGATCCAAAGTTCACTAATTGATCATTCTTTTGACGACATATTTAAACTTAGACACTTGTCGTCCCTGATTCTTGACACAAATTGATTTAAAGGGTCCTAATACTATGTTGTTTTCAAAATGAGCATAGAGACTTGTATATTATATAAGCCACTTATACTAATTGAATCTAAATTGGCATATTTCTCTTTAATATACATTCTTATAGTTTCTACTATACTCTCTAACTCACGTCTGTAATTTATTACTCTAAATATTATGACAAACACTATTAATTATCTAATTATGTGTCTTGTCGCACTTAAATGTTTGGATCACAATAATATTAAATTATACATAGTGAATAATGCATTGTTGCATTTTTTTGCTAAAATTCTATTTATGAATTAAATTTGCACACCTCTTTGTTGTTTATCCATTAAATTTATCAAAACAACATATTAAGAATACATGCAATTTTAAATCATCCTTACAACTGAACACTTCTGTAAATCATAATGATTTATAATTAGAGTTTCATATATGTTTAGTTATAATGACTTATTCTCTATTCATGATTATTTTGAGATGATTATATTATAAGATATTCTTATTAAGTCATCAAAAGTCATTGACTCTAAGCATAAGGATGAATGTCACACACTACGAGGTAAGTCGTTATTTAATTATTTTTTATCCTCTTGTGACTTATCATATATATTATTGCACATATGAAAAACATTTATTCATTCTTCTCTTTTGTTGTGCAATTATGATATCCTATATAGAAGTGAAATCATTTTACCATGATATTTTAAATAGAACTCTATAATTCTTATATATTATTACTATAATACTCCATGTTGTATTTATATTCTAATTCCAATTTATAATGGGAGTATTGAAAAATTTATTCTAAGAGTTCTACTCTGGATAAAATAGAAAACCAATTGGCACACTTGTATTCTAAACAATATCTCTTGTTATTATACTATTTCATATAAATAAATTCTAAAGTCATATTTATGATACGTTAATTTAAAATATTGTTAAGCATGTCATTCTATTATTTAAATATGACTGAAGTTGAGTAAATTAAATACAATTGTTTATGCACGATATTATTTATCACATTCTCTTAAGCATAAACATTATTGATTTGTATAATTGTAATCTCACCTATCGTGGATACAATTATGCAAATTTTGTTAAACAGATTAGCATTATATTGGTGACAGTCATACCCTATCGGTGTGTTGTTATTAATATAATTGCTATTATTCAATGTACCTTAAATTTTATACTTATGTCAAATATAATTAGAGTAACATATCAATATTTAAATTTTTTTAAGACATAAGAATTGTACATTGTGATGATATAGTTCTTACTTATTATTCTTAAGATCTCGAATTGGATTACAATAAGTAAGTTACTCTATTAAAAGATATGTAGCAAACTATATAAATTTTGCAATCCAATATTATTCTAATTTTTGAATTAAATTTCTATTTAAATGTTGTTTTTGTATATATATAAATATTTTGGATTGCTATTATCCCTTTGTTATGTGAGTGGCGGACATACCCTATCGGTGTGACGTTACTTAACATATCATTCTGTGATAGAGAAATAGTTGAAAATTTTATTTAAAATATCTTTCAAACTTTTTAATTCAACTATCATATTCTATTCTCTATCAAGTGGGAGAATCCTTGCTATGTATTATGTAACGTGATGGATATACCCTATCGGTATGACATTACTCAACATAATCATCCTTTTATGGGTAAGAAAAATACCTTATTAGTTTAACTATTATTCTCATCAAGTGGAGAACATATAATTCTTCAACAAGCGAGGAAAATTCTACATGTCAATTAACTATATCTTATAAACAAATATATTATTTGTTTCATAACTCTAGATATAAAATTATTGGAGAGACTTATATTGAGGATATTAATTATAGTATTTTCTCATAAATTATTATATACTTCCATATCCTTTTATAGTATTGTAAAATTATTTTGTAAAAGCAATATGTCGAAATCCTAAAATTCTTAACAACTTTGTTGAGAAAATTTTATTTATACCACTATTCTAAACAATTATAAATGGTATATTTGAGATATTTAATTTTACTATCTTTTGACATATTTTATATTATTGCTATTATTTAATACTTATGGAAGCTTATGACTATTTTCTCTTATATCCTCAATAATAATAAAATATAAGTCTCGTGCATTTCCGCTGCGTGTAGCCTTATTTTTTTTTATCAAATGTGTATAATTATAATTGTAGCATTTGAGTTTTGAGTGAGTTACTACAATTGTGAATGGAGTCTCCTATCCTATTTTATAATATTAGAGACTTATCTCACCCATATGATGATAAACCTTTTATATAATCATCATACTCTGTCATATAAAGGTTACTATATTTATAAAATTCTTTGAAATTTTAATTGTGAAAGGAGATCTTGTGTTATAAAATTCTTAAATGAAAATTTACATTCTCCTTGATTCTAAATGCAGAATATGTGGTTAACTACGAAACCCAATTCTTGATAATATCTGCAATTAATAAAAATAAGTATTTATGGGGTTTCATATTATCCTGGAGTTACCACTTGTGTTAATAATTCTGCTATGCTTATGTGCAAAATATGTGGTTGAGTTCGTGAAACTCTATTAGTTAAAATTATATAACCACTTTTGTTGATAATATTGCACTAGCAATTAAGTATCCTACTGTTGAATATATTACATTATTATAATATTTCATGAGAATCCCATTTACTTTTGTTTATCTATATGTGGGATCAGTGGGAGTGTGTAGACAACACTATATATTATGAGCTCAAATGAGAAATCTCACTCTTGTTTATATATATGTGAAATCAAGAGAAACGTGTACACAATATTATTCTCATCGTTGCCATATAATCTTGTGCACACTATAAAATATGGCATAGCTTAAGAGACTTTAAATTTTAGTCTCATTCTATTATATTGAGATATATATTAAAATTCTTTTAATATCTCAATAATCATCATAATTGAATGCTTAAGTCAATTTTGTTGGAATATGTACAATAACCTCTCAGCATGCAAATATATATTGTGCTTCTCTTTTACCAACATTCCACATTTTATGAGGTAATAAATAATAAGTACAATGTATAATATTAATACTCCTATCGAGTATGATATTGTGTTCTTGAAGTACTTATAAACTAATCATAAAATGTTTGTTCATACATTCTAGTGGCCACGTTAATTCATATTTATTTTCTTTAAACTAAGTGCCTATGTTGATTCATTTCGGAGATTCTTGAATTTCCTATTTTCTTATGGATTTTCATAGTCACATGTTTTGCTAAAACTTGGATTAATTGAATGTTAAAGAACATTTATTGATTTGGACTAAATGTAATTACTTTTTTTTTCATAGGCTATCCCTATAAGTAATTACTGTTCTTATATCTATGTGGATATATGACTTTTATGGAATTGAAAACTCATTGGCAGAACAACTAACCACAAACTTATATAAATGAGTATTGTAACTCATAATGATTTCATTAAGTCCATGATATTTTGGGTTAGTGGGAGTTTGTTATAGCATTTTTAAAATGTTTGGGCCATTATTTGATGACACATTCTTTTTCAATTCAAGTGTGTCACTATAAATTCATCATTTGTTAGAAAAGTAAGTCTTTGATCTGTATGATTTGTTTTCCCTATCGGATTCAATTTCTGGAGCATTAAAGCTTACTTCTCTATTGAATGATTAGTGCTTTGACCATACATATAATTTTAAATTTTAAATTCTTTATGACAACCGAATTTTTATTCTTTTAGTAATTGAGTATCGTCATCCAAGTGGGAGATTGTTGGATTAATTATTTAATTAATCAATTATGGATTGACAATAATCAATTATTATAAGTTGATGTCATAATATAAATTATGGTCTATTGCGTTAAGCACTAATTAGTTGATGAATATGTCTGATTGGGCTATTCTTTCTAAATGGACCGTGATGGGTTTGACCATTTAGCTAAGCCCAATGAGAGGTCCCTGCCCTCAGCCGTTTAGCTATTTAAACGTCATCCCATCAAACGGTTAAACTATTCTGAACATTCTGGTGCTAAACGGAATGAGGGTAGTCATTCCTCCCACTCTCATCTGACAGTTATCCTTCATGAACCTAAACATACAAGGTACACAATTTCTTATTCATTTGTTAATTACTACTTATGATATGCTATAATCTGTATCTAGTGATCCATGGCTAAACCCTTAAACTTTTATCATCAATTTCTAATCTATGCGTTTGGAATTCAACATTGGAGTGAAGATTGAACTTGTGGCGAGCGTAGCGTGAGTGTAGGTTGGACTTTGAACTTGACATTGTGTTTGCTTCATTGTGATTGACATGATATGATATGATAGAGAGATAATTATAGCACACCAAGAAGTGAACAACCTGGCTTGGACAAATTGCGCTTTTCGTTTTTGGTAAAGCAAGATTAATTTGAACCGAAAACAAGATAAACAACCTGTTAGAAACTTTAAATTAAGTTAAAAGACCGTTGATGGTTTCATTCCCTTGGAAGACATTTCATTGTACAAATATAACCGCTTTCTTCATGTGCCCTCCGTTTAACAGGCCAGAAACTAGAGCAGTGTATGTGACATTATCCGGTTGTAGTCCTCCGTCAATAATTTCATTGAAGAGTCTGATTGCATCGTGGAAGTTATCAACTTTTAATCTCCCATCGATTAGAACTCTGTAGGTAATAACATCAGGTTTGATCCCTCTCCTCTTCATATCCTGCAGGAGGCCACGAGTCACATAAAGTTTGTGGCAATGAGTCACGATTCAAACTCCGTCCAGCACACTCTTAGAGAGTAGTACACAACTTTAAGTTGCACCCTAAACACTCGAGTAAATATTAAGCTCATAGTGGTTCAAATTAAGGATCATTGTTGTGGAGATATACGTGGAACCACTAAGATGTCAAATAAACTTTTTTTTTTTTTTTGAGGGAAAGATGTCAAATAACCTAATCATTGTTGTTTTCTATATTAAAAAAAATGTTGGAGAGCTTCTAAAATGAGGCAAGATTTGCTACTATGAAAAGAAATAAATATTAAGCTCCACCTAGTTGTGGACTTGTGGTACCACCACACCCATTGTCATAGATTTCATAGGAGAAGATGACAGTCTCTCAAGTCCTCATTTTTCTTCAATTCTTTGACCCCATAACGTTTACATTAAGTGGACAATTTATGTGATGATAAACGTTGATCTTGTGGTGAAATCTTCCATAATTGGATTAAGAATGTGGTTTGGTAGGTCCTAATATTCTCCCTATTAATTATCTCGTTAGTTAGAGAGTGGATCGCTAATATTTTTGCTAAGCTAACTAGTAACTACATTGTGATATATAGACTCCAAATGTTTTAGTAATTACTATGTTCTTGTATTTCATTTACTATTTCCCTCAAAAAAAATAAAATTGCTTTACTATTAAAATGACGAGTTTAGTTGCGCAAAACAAAAAAGAAAAAAAAAACATTCGTTAAATTTCAAACAATAAAAAATTTAACGACATAAATTACACAATTGACTCCTAAGTCAATAGTTGACAAAATCAGTTAAAGTTTATCACAAAATTTATAGTAGAAGCATTGCCTAACCTATTAGATTGAAAAGCTGGCAGCCAAAAGTTCAAAGTTCAGAGTACAGACACCCTTTTTATAGGGTCGTTGAGAAGTCAATACCTATCAGTGTACCACAAATATTCGCCAAAATCAAAAGAAACCTGTGAACTAAAACCAACTTCTTTCTCGTTGACCATTGACCATGTACAAAAAAATTCAGTACATGCAAATTCTCTAGCAAACCTTGAATGTAACATTGACAAACAATAGGCAACTGAGAAACTTGTAAATTATACCACCGATTAATCAAGAACAACAATCATGTCTAAGAAAACACTAAACATGACATAAATGAATGTTCACTTCATTAACTGAAATTACAATCTCTCTGTACCCCCCAAATTATACAATTGAAACCCGTTTACTTAAAATTGAAGATATATAAAATTTCCATTGCTATATATAGTCTTTTGTGGTTGTAATGTAATCCAAAAACTATTCAAAGATATTCCATGCAAGAAAAAGCCAACCCAATTCAATTTTAATTCATCAAAACCAATAAAAACCAAATTCAGGAACAGCAAGAAAAATAGCCTTTGCTTTGCTTGGATGTAGAGTTGCCATTGTTGACAAGACTGACCCTGTTGACAGATAGTTCAGCCTTGTAAGTGTCTGAGTTGAGGACCTTCCTGCTAACATTGTTGTATATCTCTCTGATAACCATCTCAAAAGCTGTCTTCACATTTGTTGAGTCCAAAGCAGAGGTTTCCATGAAAAACAAACCTTCTGATTCCGCAAGACTTTTGCCTTCTTCAATACTCACATCTCTTATATTATCCAAATCACACTTGTTTCCCACCAGCATCATTGCCACCGTCGTATCACAATGAGCTGCATCACAGTTATCAAACACACAAAAACTTTAATCTTCTAGCTATACTTAGACATTAATTATATAATCAAACAGTTTTAAATTACAGCCCACAACCACAATTAACCATAGCAATTACACATAGATTTTAGAGAGGAAATTGCATTGACCTACATGAGATCTCTTTAAAGGACATTCACAAACCTCTATGATATTCAAAAAGCACTCACGTCCTGTATACTCACTAAAAAAAACCCACATCGAACATTTTTTCACAACACTTACTATTAGAAATATGGAAGGTCTAGTTATGTTCCCAGCGACACAACCTGAATGTGTACTCTAGTGTTTTTTGGTGAGTGTCAGATAGAGACGTAACAGGAAAAAAATGTCAAGCACAAATTTGTAGGGAGTACAGGCGAGGTGAGTGCATTTTGAAAACTAAAAGGGGTCTGAGTGTCACTTAAAGAGACACCTCATAGGAGGTCAATGCAATTTCTCCTAGTTTTTATAGGTCTTCGCAACATCATGACAGCACCAATTACAACCACATTTGCTCATATTTTGCCACAACTGCAATATCAAAGTTTGCAGCAAGACTGCAATTTCGAAACATGTAATCAAATATATAAGATTAATTAAGCTATGAAGAATTAAGATTATATATAATCAAAACAGTCAATTTCACATGGCAAAATCAAGATTAACATAACCTAACTACTAACTAATGCAAGATATAAACAAAATAACTATAACAATTTACGAGATCCAAAACCAAAAACATAAGAGTGAATTAAATTAACTACAAGATCAGATCTAGAAATAGAAAGCACTACTGACTCTTGAGTTCATCGAGCCAACGACCAACGCTATCAAAAGTAGTTCTGCGAGAAATATCATAAACAATAAGAGCACCAACAGCACCACGATAATAAGCAGAAGTAACAGCACGAAAACGTTCTTGACCAGCAGTATCCCAAATCTGAGCTTTAACTTCTTTAGAATCAATTTCTAAGCTCTGAGTTTGAAATTCAACACCGATTGTTGCTTTGGAATGAAGATTGAACTCGTTGCGAGCGTATCGTGAGAGGAGATTGGATTTACCAACGGCGGAGTCGCCGATTATAACGACTTTGAAGAGATATTCTTCTCCTCCTCCTCCTTCGTCTTCTGAACTTGACATTGTGAGAGAGAGAGAGAGAGAGAAGTGAACAACAACCTGGACAAGCTGCGATTCAAGTGGAAACAAATCTAGTGCTAGCTACTTTTTTGCATTGCATTCAATTCATTACCCATATTTCCCTTCTTTTTTTTTTTTATTATTTTTTTTTTTATTTCTTATTGTTTGTATATACATAATCATTTAATTTCACTATAAAGTATCTATAAATATAAGTTTTTTTTTTTTTTTTTTAAATTATTAAATATCTTTTTTTAATAAATCCTTAAATAATAATATCACTTAAGTGTCTTGGATATCCTTCCATGTCATTTACACTTTTTACATTTTACATGATAAACTCTGTAATTTAAATTCTAACACTTATTATATACACATGATATACTAATCAATCAAAGTAATTGAAATTTATTTAAGAGATTTCTAAAGATCACCGATATTATCCCGACGTTAGTAAGAAATATGTTTTATGTAGCTGTCATGTGTTCTAAACTTCTTTTATCGCTTTCATCGTTGCATGTGTGAACTTTAACCCAATTGTTTTCTCGTACGGTTAAAACATATAAATTAGGACACCAATTGGACGATCCTGACCCATCCAATGTCTCACTTTTCATCTATATCTCTTTCACTCTTGTTAATGATCGATCAATTACATATGTAATCTATTTGTTCCTCATCGCCTTAATCGAATCTGCCGTTGTGACAACATTTAACGATCATCGTAAATGAAACTCCCTCTCGAACGTTTTTTATGAAGTGTCGAAAATCAATATATGAAAGTTTAAAATTATAGGTAATAAATGAAGAATCACCCATTAAACCCTAAAATGGCCGAAAAAATATAATTATGCTAATCAAAACAAACCATATACAACGACTTAAAATGAAAAACAAAACACATTACCTTTAATAGTGTTGTGTTTCATTCTGAATGCATTGAATTTTTCCATAAATCTTGAGCTGTTTTTCAACTTCTTCTTCAACTTTTGGTCGCCATGACCAACAAAAGAAAAAAAAAAACGATCACATCACCACCAACAACTTCTTTAATCAATTGTTTGATACAAGTCAATATGAGATCCAATGCTACCCAACATATTTTTCCGGTCTTCCATCTTTTGATGACTTTATTTCGCAGTAAAATGATGTTATCATTGTTAATATAGTTCAAAACCACGATTAAGGCCCTTTATGGTCATTCTAAAATGAAATATTTAAGTGTGTATTAAAGAATTAATTCATAAAGACCACACCACGATGGAATATTTCTTTTTTTATTTATTGTTTGTTTTCTTACCAATCAAAAGAGTTTAATCGCATTCTCATTTGAACAAACTTTGTGAAAATTGGATATACCGGTTTACTAAAAGTTGATTTTTATGTGTTTGCATATTTCATTATATTCTTCCTTGTTTTAATTTTGAATTTGTAATAAAGAAGATGAGTTTAATCATTGATTGTTTTTTTGAAGAAGAACATTGATTGTTTATTTGTCTGCTGTCTACACACAATATTGCATTATGTTAATCTCCTTGTGTCCTAAACAACAAAAAGACTCTAGACTTCAACAAACTAAAAATCACATGCAATATAATCCCACCTTAGGTTGGTTTCATTTTAGAAATTACTACTTAAAAATATAATCCATATTTTACATATAACATGACTTAAATAAAATCATTTGTTTGGATAACAATTTATAATCAAAAAACTATTGTACCTCTGCGAATAAGAGTCCTCCATTATTCTATTGTTGGTTTGTATTTAAATATATTTTGGGAATTTTATGAAAAATAAAAATAAAAAATTATATGCAACACATGCACGAGAACATACACATATAATACACAAAAACCTCTCCCTCCCTCACAACGACAAGTTAACATGACTAATGTTCAAAATAACATTTAATGAGAGTTGTAATAATGATAGGATGGTAAATTGAGACATGGTTGGTAAGATGAATAAAATAGTTTTTTTTTTTTTAGCAAATGAATAAATAAAGTAGTTTATAACTTATATTTTATAGGTTTGTAAGATGAAAAAGACTTGTTTGTTAATTGTTTTTCATCATGAACTTATAATTTATTTTTATATATTATTTGTAATAGCGTTTGAGCCTATAACGTATCAATTTTTTTACCTTTATTATTTTATCTAAAATGAATTCTTCCCTTTATAATTTTTGTTGAAGGTTATTAATTATAAGTTATTACTGGGGCTGTGTTTTGATTGGTGGTGAGTGGTGGAATGGAATGAAATGGAGTGGGATAGAGCTATATTCCATTGTTTGATTTTGTAAAAAAAGATGGAATGGAATGGGATGTGATGGAATCCATTCCATCAAATACAACTCATTTACTCAATTTTCCATTCCCCTCAATTTGGGGTGTATCCAATGAAATGGAACACATTAATAACACAATTACAATTTTGTCCCTATCTTTTTCTATTAATTTTTTTTTTGAAATTCAAACAGCTTCGTTATTTTTTTTTGTATTATCTTTTTCTATTATGGAATAGTGGTAGTAGTATTACAACTATCAATAAAATTGTTGTTGGGATACATTGCTTATCCATACAATGGTAAAATTCCCTTAAAAAAAAAAAATACAATGATAAAATTTCAATTTTGATAAGATTGTTCCTTGTAAATCTCATGTTATTATATCCTGAATGCAACTAATAATTTTTTGGGATTCTATCAAAACAATATGCTTGTTATTTAAATTGTTTCCTGAAAATAGCTTCCGAAGAAACAACTTAGACTTGTTGCTAGAAATAATTTAGGCTTGTTTATAAATCTCATGTTATTATATCCGAAATGATGCACCTAATAATATATACTTCTTTCAAATGCATATAGTATATCCCGAATGCATATATTTTATATTATGAATGCATAAAGTGGTATCCATGTTTCACAATTTCATGATTTCATTTATGAGTTCATGCATAAAATTGATTTTATGTTTGGATTTTATTCTTGGATCTGTATAATTATTAGGGATTTAGATTGTTGCATTTGCAACTTTTCGTCAACATTTCAATAAGAACTTTTACATATCAATTATGAAGATGTTAAAGGGTATTTTTTTTTAATTTGTTATTAATGTTTGTTCCACCTATTGCTGTTATTTTTTTTAAAATAAAAGGGTAAAATTGAATTAAAAAAGTTATAACTCATTCTGTGTATGGTCGACTTTCTAAATAATGGAATGGAGAATTAGCAGCTCTATTCTATTCCATCATAAAATATCCAAAGTATTTTTTTTTACAGTGGAGTGAAGAAGAAGAATAGAAGTAAACTACTACAGTAGTTAGTTAGATCGCGGTGTTTATTGTAAGATGAGAAGAGTATAGCAACGAACTATAATGGCGTCTTCTTCTTCTTCTTCTCGTTTCGGATTGTGTTTCTCTCTGTCGGTGTTATTGCTGCTGCTTGCAACAACTGCTTTTGCCTCGAACGATGTGAAACGCGATGACGATAGAGCTCCCAAGTCCAAAACCTGCAATAACCCCTTCCAATTGGTATGTATGCTACTATCTCTCTCAATTTCAATTTCAATTTCGATTTCTACCTAATTTCTTGGATATATCTTCTTAAATTAAATTCAATTCAATTGCTTCAGGTTAAGGTGAAAAACTGGGCAGATGGTGAGGAAGGTGTTATTCAAAGCGGCATGACTGCAAGATTTGGTTCTTCCTTACCTGAAAAAGCTGAAAATAGCGTCAGAACTCGTGTTCTTTTTTCTAATCCTACTGATTGTTGTTCATCTTCAACTTCAAAGGTTCTTTTCTATTTTATATTTCTATCTCCTTTTTGTGTTTTTTTAGTTTCATCAATTCACAGTAACTAACTTCGTAGCACAGACACTTCTGATTCTGACATATGCACATGTTATTACATTTGATTAACATCACAATTCTTGATAGAACTCATAATTGAGAGAAAAATATAGAAAAGTGAAATGGATTGATTACGAGAGAATTCTTGTTACATCAAGCAATACATTAAGGCTTATCTAGTAAGTTTAACAAAGTAATAATATGTAACTAACTTTTACATCTCTAATATTTAATCCATTTTATTAAGTTTTTAATATTGTCGACGTGTGTGTGTCTATGTCTCATATTTTGCTAGCTAATGACTGTCGCGATGCCTGAGTGTGATTTATTGTTTCTCATTTTGCAGTTAGTTGACTCTGTTGCTCTATGTATTCGTGGGGGTTGTGATTTTCAACTTAAAGCTACAATTGCACAATCTGGAGGTGCTACTGGCGTTTTGATCATAAATAATGAAGAAGGTTAGTTTATGTTTCCCTTCTTTTTTTGTTTAATTTGTGATAGAAAATCCTTTCCTTAGCATGATAAGCCCTGATGAATAAGCAATTGCTAACACAAGATAAACTCAAATAAGCCAATCCAAGTAGGCCCTAACCCTATGACTGTAGTTTCATGTGTTAGGCTTGTCACTTTCTCATCCATTTACAGTTAGGCACTTCTCAAGCCTCAAGCATATTCACGTGTATTAAAACCTGAATACATTATTCAATATAAATGGAAAGATGAAATCTGAGTAGTAAGGCAAGCAAAGGCATAGCCTATGTTTGGTATCAGGGTAGCCAGAATCACGGCGACCCACCGTGATACCAAGCATATAAATAGTGAAATCTCATATTGCTTTTGCACAAACAATTAAATATTTGCTAATAATGCTTTCATCGCAATTAATGTTGTACTCACTTCTACATATAGTCAATAAGTTTTATGTCATAGTATTTTGTATGATATCTGACTGATTATTTTTCTTGTCAGATCTTGTTGAGATGGTTTGCACTGATAGTACTGAGGCAAACATCACAATTCCAGTTGTGATGATAACAAAATCAGCAGGAGAAGCTCTCAACACATCTTTAACATCTGGAAAGAGAGGTTAGGGCTTCAATTTTTAAAGCTTCTATTTCTACTATTATTGTCTTTGAGAAAGGTATTTAGGATTGTATATCTACTACACGTTGTGATATGCTTATTGCATGAACATCTTTTTTAGCCGTAATAAACATGTTTATGAGTTCTCTGTTGACATCCCTGCCCAATACATCAAGGCTTGGCTGTTTGTTGCTCAGATGTGCGCAACAGTAGTCTTTTATTAGTTGTAGAAAATTTTATTCCCCTTCCCCTAGCTGGCTTAGGACTTGTTAAAGAAAAGATCAATAAAACTCTCCTCTTAAAGCTGCGTGGCCATGTGAGAGTAAGATCTTTAGAGGCTCTAACAAGAAAAATTAATCAAATAGAAGATAGTATACAAGTATGGAAAAGCAGAAGACCTACAAACACAGTAGAAAAACCATTGAGAAAGACTTCACTCTAAATGCTTGTCTAACTGGTTTTATTGAAACTTTTGGTTTTTGATTGAGCCCAGTAGTGCATATTAATTTTTGCACCAAACCTACCAAGTTGCGTGGCCATGTGAGAGTAAGATCTTTAGAGGCTCTAACAAAAAAAATGAATCAAATAGAAGATAGATTACAAGTATGGAAAAGCAGAAGACCTACAAACACAGTAGAAAAACCATTGAGAAAGACTTCACTCTAAATGCTTGTCTAACTGGTTTTATTGAAACTTTTGGTTTTTGATTGAGCCCAATAGTGCATATTAATTTTTGCACCAAACCTACCAAGTTGGACAAGGCCATCGTATGGTATTGTTGTATGTTGAAGTGAGGACTTGGGTTTTTCCCAATACACCCCCGTCACGCCCAACACTCTTTGGGCTTGGTGCGTGAATCGGTAGGTGGCCCTTGAATTCGACAAGCTCTGATACCATGTTGAAATTTGGGGCCTAACTCATCATCACAAAACCAGCTTGTGAAGTGAGGAGTGCCTCCTCTTCATCAACTCTCATCAAGAGTCTCATCTATCCGATGGGACTTGGGTTTTTCCCAATATTGTACAAAAGATGTGGAGCAGGGAGCTTGTATTAATATTTAGCAATTGTGTAGAGTTTTATATTATGTTTTGGATTGGAATTAGGATATATTTGTGATAGTATTAAATTCAGTTGTAATTTGAATTAATAAAAAATTGCGTAGATAAAGCATCATAGTATCATGAATTGAAATTTCAAACTGATCTAATGGATAAAACACTAGCACAAGAAAAAAAAAAGGTAATTTACATTACCATGTGGTTTTAAAGCACTGACTAGAAATTCCACCATGTCTCCTCTCATGCAAACACATAAACGGACATTCTCATTTTGATGCACCCTTTGAACAAAGGAGACGAGACAAACATGGCTAGTTTTATCAATAAAATGCATATTTATCCTAGCTGTCGGGTTTATTTTCCACATGGTCTACATATGGTTAATGTTGAATTGTATATTGCAGTGGATGTTCTGTTATATGCACCACCTCGACCACTTGTAGACTTCTCAGTTGCATTTTTGTGGTTGGTGTCTGTTGGAACAATTGTGTGTGCTTCACTATGGTCAGATCTAACTACTCCGGAGAAGTCTGGTGAACGCTATAGTGAATTATATCCCAAGGTTTTTCCTTGCAATCCTTTGTCAGCTTTAAAGTTTATGATATGTACTTAAAAAAGTCTGTTTATGATGCCTTGAGTAAGCACTATTTGGATGTGGGGACATGCTTTTGTCAAGCAAAAATCACTTAATATTTGAGCAATGCTGAGATGGGAAATGTATTAGATACACTGACCTTGGCATGTGTACTGATCTACATTTCCATCATTGATTTTCTTTCTTACAGCCACTTTTAAGTTCATGCACTATTACAAACTGTGCGCTATAGTGAACTGACATGTACTCTTCCTACCATTTTGTTAACCGAAAACAATCTATTCAAGTTTGTTTTTAACATACCTTCTGTTGGAAATTCCGCCTTAATTGCGGTCCGCCCCTAGTCGCCTAAATTGCGACCTTTGGTTAGCCTTCATTGCAGCCTCCAACACCTTCATTGTGTTGGCTTTGAGGGGGTGGATTTAGTCCCACATCGGATAGATAGCACTCTTGAGAAGAGTTTATAAAGAGGAGGCACTCCTCACCTTACCAGCCGGTTTTGTAAGGATGAGTTAGGCCCCAAATTTCAATACCTTCAAAATCACAACTTTTTACATATACATTTTTTTTAATCTTTTGCTAGGAATCTCAAAATGTTGCCGCAGCAAGAGGCGGTTCTGATAAGCAAGTTCTTAACATTAATTCAAAGGCTGCTGTCGTATTTGTCATAACAGCATCTACCTTTCTTGTTCTGTTGTTCTTCTTCATGTCATCTTGGTTTATGTGGTTGCTCATTGTACTTTTCTGCATTGCTGGTATTGAGGTAATGTAATTCATTCCTTTCCATGGCTTTTGCTCCCACTTTTGCAAATTGACAAAAATCATATTTTGTGGTATACATGAAGAGGGTATTAGTTCCCTATATCATACATGATTGAAATTTCTGTCTATATACACTGAGTTTTTATTAGGCTATTAGCAGTTCAAGCATTTGACATACTAATCATATTATACTAAGTTAACCTTGTCAATTTCATACACAAGTTGCATGCAGGAAAAAATAGGATAGGAAGAGAGTGACAGCGTCTGTGTGAAAGACTAAGAGCACAAATATCAATATCATCACTCATCATTATCATCAACATACATAATCAAAGTCTTTAATTTCCTGTCCATTAATTTAAGTTTGTATTAATTTACAGGGGATGCACAATTGTATTACAAGCCTTACTTTAAGGTACACCAATCTCTCTCTCTGGACATAAAAGGAAATCAGTGTTCTTTCTGCATGCTGTGTGTTCTGTTAATTTTTCTAAATCCTTTACTTTTTCTTACAAATCTATATGTGAGCAGGAAATGGCAAAATATTGGTCAAAAGACCGTGAATGTACCTCTATTTGGGGAGATTTCTATTTTCTCGCTGGCAGTGTTCTTATTCTGTCTGGCATTTGCTGTTTTCTGGGCTGCTACTCGACATGAATCTTATTCGTGGATTGGCCAAGACACTCTTGTAAGTTTCATATTCTAGTAACTTTGTTCAAATGTCTACATTCAACGCAGTGTCTAAATTCATATTCTGTGTGGCATTCACGGTTTTCTGTTATCAACGCAGTGTCTAAACTCAAACTTTGTTCAGATGCTTAGCAGATGAAAGTTACTTCCCTTTCTTAAAACTTGTTAGTAAATACTGTCCGTCATTTGAAGTTAAGAGGATGCTAGAAACTTTGTATGATAATCTAGAGTAGAAGTGTGCAATAGTTTCTATTATAGATCTCCCTAGTATTTATATGTGAATGTTTCCTATAATCCTATTACACTTCCGCATACAGTGAGCTGAAATTACATAAAGTGTATAGAGGCCACATACAGGTGTGTATATGCAGAACAATTTCAAGACATGAATTCATGGGTTTAAGAAGTTTTATAGCTGATCTATCAAGTATTTAATTGATTTAACAACTGGTTTCTCATCCACCATTCTTTGAAGTTTTAACATTGTTAACCACGCAATTGCTTGAGTGGTCGTTAGATTATTAACTGGAAATCTTTTGACTATTATTTCCTTTTCGCTACACCTATTGAGCTTCATGAAGCATTGCACTGGAAGTTGGTTTTCTATTTTGTATGTTTGATCAGTTAACCAATGATTAGCTGTGTGATTGATCTTTGACTGTGTGCTATTCACTAATTATTGCATTTTCATAACAGGGAATCTGTTTGATGATAACAGTCTTGCAGTTGGCTCAATTACCCAATATTAAGGTACCTGAATGGATTCCTCATGTCTACAATAAATTAATCATTCTTCCCTTTCTTACTTTGTTCTGTATCTGCCATTAATAACAGTTACTGTAAATTTCTTATGTGTCTAACGTAATAGGTTGCGACTGTGCTCCTTTCTTGTGCCTTTGCCTACGACATCTTTTGGGTGTTCATATCTCCACTGATATTCCACGAAAGTGTCATGATTGCAGTAAGTATTCACTTGTACTAGTAGTACTTTAGTTCCTTACTTGGACTGTCTCAGTGCAGTTTGCTTCTTCAAAGGCAGAGTAGTATATGTGCTTATTTTAATATTTATATGTACTTGATAAATAGGAAATTTTGGTAGAAAGTGAGAACAAAGTAGAAAATGAAGTCAGAGGAGAAAGTATCATTTAGACATGGTGTTGGAATATAAGAAACAATATCAGAATATCTTGATATTATGTTAGAGTATCGTAGTTTATCTCGTAAGATTAGTTTCTAATTTTAGGGTATCTTCGATTTTATCCCAAGATTAATTTCCATATTACTTAATTATTATCATGGATTGTTTCCTAATTTCCTTATTGATTTAGGATTAAGTGTCTTGTATCTATACCTATATATAAAGGGGATACATGATTTTGAGCTGGCTTTTTATCTTCCAATTATACCCTTCATTTATATTATTCTAATTACAATTTTATCTTTTGTATAATATTATTTAAATCTTTAATTAAAAAATCAATTAAATCCCATTATAATAGGAACAATTCCACTGCAACATGAACAATATAAGTTAAATCTTTATTTGATTGTGGTATATTCCAAAAAAAAGCCTACAATTAAGCACAATAGGAAAGTGAAAATCCCTATAATAGGGATTACTCCCTCCGTCCCTAATTAAAAGCACCCTTTGAAAAAAAGTCTTGTCCCTAAATACAAGCTCATATACAAATTATTAGGTGCATTTTTTTCCCCAAACATGCCCCTGGTTAACACTACTAACTTATCTTACTACCTACTTTTCTTAATATATGTGAAATTGGTCAAAAGGGCTTATAGTTTTACTATAATTATAATTCCTCTTATTATTTAACTTATGACATGTATTATGTGTGTTGATTAATGGAGATGCGTGTTGATAACTGCTTTTGTTCTTATCAAATGTACCTTGTGTTTTCTTTCTCTAATATGATTATGTTTAATTGACAAGGAAGAGAACTCGTGCTGTCTGTCTTATATATTTGTCGCAATCATATATGACGAGTCCTCTTTTACAGGTTGCTCGAGGTGACAAGGCTGGTGGTGAAGCAATTCCTATGCTTTTGAGATTTCCTCGTCTTTTTGATACATGGGGTGGTTATGACATGATTGGCTTTGGAGATATCATCTTTCCTGGTTTGCTTGTTTCCTTTGCTCATAGGTACTGAATTCCTTATTTTCTCAATCTCAAATGTAAATGCAAGATTTACAAATTTTAAGATGTACACATAGCTCAGTAAAAAAAAAGGATGTACACATAGCTTTCAATGAATAAGTGTATATTTCTCCTACCATATTTTGTAGTGATATTCGTTGAAAGTTGAAACAATGTTACTGGGGTGACAATCAAGCTGCTATGCGTTTTTCCTCTAATATCATATTTCATTGAAGAACATAGCATGTTGATGCTCACTGCCACTTTGTATGCTAGAAGATTCTGCATGGTCTTATCACTTATCATTACTAGACACGAGCGGACAACTTTTACAGATTTGATATCCCTCACTTCCTCTCTCTTATAACTTTTACAGATTTGATATCCCTCACTTCCTTTCTTTTATAACTTTTACAGATTTGATACCCCTCACTTCCTCTCTTTTATTGGTCAAAGTTCATATGGGTATAGTGGGACCCATGTGAATTTTAACAAATAAAAGAGTGTTGAAAAGTGAGTGTTAAGAGAGTGTGATGCTATCACTCCTCATTATGTTAGCTTATACCAAGCATCCAGTCAGAATATCACACCATCTGTTAGCAAGTAAAATCTGATCAATTTTTTTACTTTCCGAGCCATCTGTCTTTTGGAATATATTTCATACATAAGCCAAAATGATCTGATGTAACTATAGGTCTTTCTAATATTTTCTCTAGGAAGCTTTCATTTATGTATGTTTGACACGGTGCTTCGTTTTTGACATTTATTCTGTCTTTTCGTTGTCTAGATTTGACAAAGATAATAAGAAGGGAGTATTAAATGGATATTTTCTTTGGTTGGTAATTGGCTATGGAATTGGTAAGTTCTTTTGTTCCATTTTAGTATTGATTAATTCTATAATTTTCTCCTTCCGTTTTAAGTGTGACTTTTCTTCTTTACACGTCTGTCCTTTAGCATAGTGTTAAATCCGCAGTAGAATATATAGAGAATTTCTTTAATAAATTTATTTTCTTTTAAAATAATATGTTAAGATTTAATATCTTGATGTGCTAGCTCAGTGGTAAGAGCTTAGCCTTGTAACCTTAAGGTACAAAGTTCAAATCCCCCGGGGACGGTTGTAAAATGGCAATAGTACCACTTTAATTAATATTTTTTTTTAATCATTTTCTCCTTCATCAGAACTGTTGCTTATTTTTGTTTCATTGCGTACATTTATGGCCAAGTATAACTTGGTTTTATTCACTCATTGACTGGTTATAGTTGGTAATAGTAACCGTATTTTTACTCTAATGACTAAATAAACAATAACCCACTGCTTAATAAGTAAGAAGAACTGAAATAACTTTTTATATGCTTTCTTAATCATAAGGAGCCTAAAATAAATCTTACAATTTGGATTTGGCCTAACTCAATAATGCAAAATCGGTTTGTAAGCTGAGAAATTCCTCCCACTTTAGTTATAAACATTACTTCTGTCTATATCTCGTCAAAATATCAACACACCACCTCATGCCCAACACTAGACATTTGGAGCGTGGCCGAGCGGTCCAATTGTAGGCGACCCAACAGATCTTGGATAGACTCTAGTACCCTCTTAGAATTTGGATTGGGCCTAACTCAACTCTACATAGCCAGCTTGTAAGGTGAATGGTGCCTCTCAACTTTAATTATAGACAATATTTCAAGCCATGTCTTCAAATTTTGAGACTCTCGACATTAAGTTAAGAATATTGTAGATAAAAAAAATTCAGCTTTTGTTAAGAACTTATCATAGTATAACCTCATTCAACACTTCTGTCTGATTCATCGGCTTTTACATTTTCTGTCAAATCCCTTTCCAAGCCACCAAAAAGAATTTTTATTAAACAAAACTTGATTTATTTTTTCCCAAGTGTTTTACAGCTTTTGTAATATTGTTAAACAAGAGGAACCCTTATAGATCTCTAACTAAAGAGGTTATATATAAAATACAAGCAACAGATGCGGATGTGTGAGATGAGAAACAAGGGTTACAAGCTGCAAATGAGAATAGGCCAAGACCCAACAGTTGTGTTGGTTAACACTAGTGATCACAAATTTACTTGAAAATTTTGTACCTATCACTCTCTTCATAAATTACTCCTCCACCTACTTAATATGTTGTTTGCTTCCAATATTCTATAAATGGAATTTCAGTTTATGTCGAACCTGTTTTTTCCCGTGTGGCATTCAAAACCTTACAAAACAATAGTGTGTAATGGATTGCTAATTCAAATTCACATCAAGTGTAGTTTAAATGAGAATGATTATATGCCATCCCAACATCCAAGCAACTATTGATCATCTGTTTCTTTCTGTTTGGTTCATAAAGCATAAGTAGCACTACTATCTCAAGCATGGTTATTGATTTTTCTATAAATATCATATCAATTAAATCCATGATTTCCTAAAGTCCAATTAGTTACTTGGATGCTACTAGTTTATGGCATAATAGATATTCCATTTTGATTTGTTTGTAATTTAGACTTGTAATATAGATTAGTTTCATTGATCTCTTATATCATGATTGATGACAGTGTCTTTTTACATTTCAGGCCTCGTTTTCACATATTTGGGACTATATCTGATGGACGGAAATGGACAACCTGCACTCCTCTACCTTGTTCCATGTACACTAGGTAATTAGTTTTTGGCTGAAATTATGTGGAGTTGTTTATGGTATTGTCATTTTTGCTCTCATATTGCCGGGCCATTGTTTACTTTGATTAAATCAACAGGTGTCTTTATCATACTGGGATGTGTAAGAGGTGAGCTGAAGAGCCTTTGGAATTATGGCACAGACCCGTCCTTGTCCACAGAGCCTTCAGATTCAGAAGTTTAAGTGATCATACTATAGTATATTCTTTGACGATTGAAGAAATTGAAATGATCGCAGCTCAATGGAGTACAAAATAAATGCAGTGATTAGGACAAACACCAGGTGTACAGGTTCCATAACTATCGTTGTGCTCCATCATCGTAGTTCTCTTGTAAAAAGAAGGAAAAACAGAAGGAGAACCGAGGCAATTCATCGTTTTTCTTCGTTAAATTATGTGTCAATTGCTTGTGCAACTAAAATTTGATAACTATTGATGCAAGTACCTTACAGTATAAAAGAGATACGGTAGGACTTTCGTCTTGTTAAGTTTTTACAATATCCTTTAACTTTCTAAACCAAATGCTTCTTGCTGATAAAAGCTGTACTTTTTAAGTTGTTTTTGTCAAAGTAGGTTGTTTGATTTCAGATATCATTTTAGCATCTTAGACGTATTACTTTCAAGTTCTATAGATATAATTTTAGTTGTTAAAACCAATGTTTTAAAAATTGAACTCGACATTGAAACGAGACCTCTGGCTCAGGGTCGAACTACTTCAAACCATGAATCAGGACGGAATAATTACCAAATCACCTAAATAAACAAAGAATAGAGTGTTGATTCATGGTTAGATCATCGGTTGAACATTTTGGTTTGGTTAAATGTTTGAAACATTGTTACAACTTATTACCGTGCTAATATCGATTGGTGCTAGTGTGTCGGGACACTCTGAGATTTAAAAAGAGACTAGGTTAGACTGTGGCCATCCCTTTGTTTGGACGTAATTTCTTGTTAATATTTTTTTTAGCATGTAAAAGTTGTTTTCCTTAATCTGAGACGTTATTTTTCTTATGCATTTCTTGTGGACATTTTATGACCTTTTTCTCGTTCAGATACTATTGTTAAATATATATGCAATCATTCAGTTGATGACGATAATAGGAAAATTATTTCTTTAAGAATGACAATTTTCCATATCAGAAACAAACAAACAGATTGGTCAAGAAATACGTGTATTCAGTCCAGGCCTTGAAATATTAATTCCACCAAGTCATTACACATTGGGTGATTGCTCAACATGAATTGTCATTTTAGCTCTCATATTAATTCCACCATGGATGGATTGTAACTCTCGATCACACAAAATCTATCGTGAGTTAAGATTTAGATCGGATCTTAACTTTCAACTGATTTATTTTATAGAACAATTTCTAGTGGATAGGATGTGGAGAGTCTTTAGGATCATCAATGATCCAACTTGTGTCGAAAGTGCAATCGTTATGAAGGAGTTACAATCAATTTCCCAATTACTACAAAGATTCTCCCTCAGCATTACCCGACCTGGCAAATGGCATATGACATGAAATTGAAAACGCACTAAAATATGTGCTGTAAGTGTAATGTATATTTGTGGATACACATGTAATCACCTCTATCCTTCTTTGCCACCGATATTATGCCAAAGCCAAAAATACTTTCTCTTCACATGTCTTTGTTTGTAGTGAATATATTATATATTGACAAATTTTGGGTCACCAATTGTGGTTGGTCCCCCACGGAACACTCACGGGTTCATTCCATCTATATTATAATATTAATATTATTTATTAAGTATTGCACTTGGCATTGTTACATAGGTTAACATCTAACATAATCTAAATAAATATTAATATTATTGATTAAGTCTCGCACTTGTCATGTGTGCTGATGTTAATTAGTTTGTAATCCCGGTTTAATTCAAACCGATCCGAACCGAACCATTTGTTATTTTAATATTTGGATGTAATGACTACTTTTGTCTCAAAATCAATCCAAATTGAACCGCAAATACTCCAACTGTCACACAACAATATATACATAATATGGTAGCAGCTAATTTTGTCAAAGTGCTTGATTCCAATATTCCACATGGATCCAATTGGTTTCTTCCTTCTTCTGACATCTCTGCTGTTCAGTTATCCATTTGTTCTCATTGCTCAATCTCCCACAACCACTATCAGTGTTGAGGGAATTGTTTATTGTGATGCCTGCTCAACCGGCACTTTCTCTAAACACAGTTATCTCTTGCCAGGTATGTATGTATGTACCAAGTACCTTGTTCTTTCTCATGCAATATACACATGGTTATTATATTCAGTCACTTTTATTTTCTTAAATCATTACCAGTGTCTATGTGTATGTGTTAGTGTTTGGCGTCTATGTCTGAACTTTATATATAGATTATAAGCAAATGAATGAATTGATTATATATGTCAGGTGTTGACGTTCATATAGAGTGCAGATTTAGAGCAAGCTCACCAAGAACCAACGAACAGATAAATTTCTCAGTGAACAGAACAACAGACAGAGAGGGAGCATACAAATTAGATATACCATCAGTGGATGGAACTAACTGTAAAATTGCCATGGATGGTAATTCACAGATTGTGTCTCTCTGCCAAGCAAGCTTGATAGGAACTTCATCATCTTCTTATTCTTGCAATGTTCCTTTCTTGAAGAGCACAGGAAGTAGTCAGATATTAAAACAAGAGAATAACCTATGTGTATACAGCTTGGGAGCTCTTAGTTACAAGCCACCTCAAAATATGATCAATACTACCTTATGCTCAAATTAATTCATTTGGATTTTAATTTCTTCTGAGGTATTGTCCACTTTAGATATTATAGAAACTTCACTTCACAAATGCGGCTTAGTTAAAAGTCGTTGTTCAATTGAGTGCGTGTTTATAAATTACTCGTAAGTTCGTAACCTCGGTTTTCAAGTAATGTGAGATTTTTTTGGTATACCAAAACAAAATTAGACAAAATTCATCCTAGTACATTCTTTTCTTTCCTTGGATCCCTTTCATTAAGTTTAGGATTGGGTGACCCTTCTCTCCCTCTTACTCAATATCCTTATCCTATACCACCCTCAATCACCTCCTTTTATTTTAGGGGAAGGGGACCCCACAACTTGGATTCCTCTTGTGTGTTCTCTCTCTCTCGTCCATCACCTCCTAAACCAAAATCCTTTCTTCATTATTATTATTATTATTATTCTTGTGATAGTTATTTAATATTTATATATTGAAATACCTAGCTAGCTAGAAGATGTGTAAAAAATACGACCCTTTTATAAGTTGCATTTATCATTTTAACGTATATTTTGAAATGTAATAGTGTAGTTAATGTGTTTATTTTATATATGAGTGTTAGTAAAGCACCATTTTGTTTATGGATTATAGATATGTCCGATTTTAATTTCTTATCTCTCATGAAAATTTGTATTATTACTTTTTTTTTTTAAAACAAAAATTTGTATTATTACTAAGAGGTATATTTGAAGAATAAAAAAATCAATGTGCATAAAATTTGACACGGTGCTTGCATTTAAGAATAATATATTTTTTCGTTTAAAACATACTATAAAATTTATAAATAGGAACGAAGAAGCAACATTTAGTACTCCTCACCCCCTAATTTTTTTTTTCCAGTACTCTTCCAATCTTATATTATATAGTTTGTGATATGCACACTTCATGAGAAAAAATGATCACCACCTTCAAAATACAAAGAAAATGATTTACTTATACCAATTTTCAATGTAAAATAAATTTTTTTTTTGAAGGACAATGTAAAATAATATGTTGACTAAAACATCATACTTCTTTTATTAAAAAAGATAAATATTTGTAAGTTGTAACTACTTTAATAAATAAGGATAACATTGGTAAAAAATAATTAATGAAGTGATTCATCTTTGATTATATGATTATGTGAACAAGACATTGAAGGCTCGCTGTATCATTACTTATCTTATGCTTTATTCTTGCGGACAATGAATCATTACGATGATGTCTTCGGTAAGCTCCTTTATTCCATTGAAGATAATCAAACAAAATAATAATAATATAAGCTATCTTAAAAAAATATAATATAAGCTAAGATGAAAACTACATTAAATTTTAGATTTATTGTAGTCAAAACTACTTGTCCTACTACATTTGTGCTTCACTTTACGTCAATAAACAATAATTCACCAAAAAATATTGTATATGATTAGCTTAATATATTCATTTATCTAAAGCGAAACAACAATGATATTTAAACATCTTTTATTTATTTTTTTGGTGTTATGGACGTCTTTTATCTATTTACATCTCCAAAACATAAATAAGTGGAATATTCGGAATTTGAACCTCCAACTTTATATATATATATATATTATGCTACATTATTCTCATCAATTGAACTAAGGTCACGAATACAGAGATGATACAAATTGCTTAACTTTATTTTTTAATTTAGTTATTCGAGAACGAACTTTTGATTGGGTTAAAAAAGCCTATATCTTTATCAATTAGATCAATCCATTAGTGTTGGTACTTTTAAAAACATTCATTTCCAATAACTCATTCAACACTTCGTATTTTTTGTTATATCTTTCTTGGTATGACATTGTTATATCTCCATCTCTCTTATGGTGTAGAATGTAGATTAATGG
The DNA here is from genome assembly GCF_003473485.1 of Medicago truncatula. Taxonomy (NCBI): domain Eukaryota; kingdom Viridiplantae; phylum Streptophyta; class Magnoliopsida; order Fabales; family Fabaceae; genus Medicago; species Medicago truncatula. The sequence continues at coordinate 374,274 of NC_053048.1, read as the reverse complement.
TTTTAGTGTCTACAAATCTTTTCCATTTCTAAATTCATACAAATTAACACTCACAGTGTTTCACTTTATAAATCAATCTTTCAACCTAGTTTATTTTTTTGGGGTTTTACGTGGGTTTTACTATCATGTGATGGTATAAAAGGGGAAAACTTGTTCTTGAAAGTTTCCATACCTTGGCTTCCAGGGTTTCACATAAAAATTCAATTTTTAAGCTTAGTTCCAGAATTATACAATCTGGGTCTTTGAAATCGGGTTCCAAAGGAGCTAACTTTAATGGGTTTTCTTATTTTCTTCAATTTTTAAGAGATTAGGTACACTGGGTTTTAAAAACCCTAAGAATGTGCAACATTGTTGTAATTGTGGCAGACCAAAACCAAGAAGGTCAAAAAAAACGTTGGTTTCATAAGCCTAGACGTGTTTTCATTGTAGTTACTGTTTGTTCAGGTGTTTCATTATTGTATTTTACACATTTGATTCTAATTCCGAAAGCGGTGGAGAGGTGGCTTGGGGAGATTGTGTTTGAAATGATGAAGGTAGAATGGAAGGGGAAGTTATTGACAGTTGGAGAGTTAGGATGATAGGGAATTATATCATTGATGCATTGAAGAGAGGGTTGAGTAATGAGAATGTTGAGTGAACAAAATGGGAAGAAACACTTATTAGTGCATTGGCTAAAAAGGAAGGGAAAGTTAAAGGGAATTGGTACCAAGGGTCACAACCTTCTACTTATTAAAAAGGTAATTAAAGGTTTAGATTTTCACTGCAGAGCATCCAGTGAAATTTTCATCGGAGAGGATCCAAGTTCAGATGAGCTAGATGTTAATGCCTTTTGCTTACCTGGTGGTAAGATAGTTGTTTACATTAAATTTGTCTTTTTTTTTTTTTTTTTTGAAAGAATTAAATTTGTCTTATATGTTAAAGATTTGTTTTATATGTTTTTAGTGAATGATAGCTAACTTACTAACAAAATTGTCATTTTTAAGTTGGTTTTCTAAATCTGTTTAAAATAAATATCGATTTTCTAATTACTGTCTTAAAACATAAAGCATTTACCTTTTTTGTTTGCATGAGAAAAAAGAGAACAAAAACTAAATCCTAATAGAGAATCGTAAAGTATCAACCATCAGAGGATCATGGAATCAAAGAATCTAAACTACTCCCAACTTAGTTAATATATTTGCACATTGACTCCCTTCTAATTGTCTTAATTGTTTTGAATAATATGTATAGTTACAAGAACATCACTAAGAAAAATTTAAAAAAGGGATATATTTTATGTGTGTTCTTAAACTCTAATGTTCTATCATACATGACATCTACAACCTAATAGTCAGTTGTGACGACGTTCTATGCGAGTTTGATCTCAAATTTCAACTCTATCTTCTTTCCATTATATCTATAAAAAAAATAAAAATAGAACTAGATCAAATCAAATAAATATATTTATGTAATTTCTAACTATATATTAAGTGACAACCCAATGGTTCGAGCCCCGCTAGTGCCCTTGGAGGGAGGTAAATGTAATTATCTTTGTAAACGCTCTTTGAGCCCGAAGGTCTTCCCTGCCTTGGACTGGGGCACCATCCCCTCACCCTAAAATTTTTGTAACAAAAAAAAGTGACAACCCAATGAAAGATACTAAAACTCTACATGGATTCATATTAGGAGAAGTAAACGCATAATTAAATAGCCATCATTATTGATGGATCAAATGCTCAACCGTCCATGACATCAAAACAGCCCAACCAACTTAAAAATAGTGACCAATTGATATGGTTTTGTTCATTAATTAAGATTATCATATGGATACATAGACATATATTTGTTTTACTGGATGAAGTAAAGTCAACCCAAAATTATCATTATTGTTTTAAACTATATATTGCAGAAAATTACAAACAAATGAGGCCATATTTGCGGTTATGATGTGATTAATTGGCAATTTAAAATAATGATTTTTGGTGTTGGTGGAATTGAAAAATGTATTTGTGGATAAGAAGTAATAGGACAGAGCACTACATACACAAATAAGAAAAGAGGATCAAAATTTGAATAGAGCAAACCATGGATCACACATTTTATTAATTTCAACATTTGATCATTATACTTGATGATGATCACTACATGCGATGGAAAGAACTTAATACAGCACTAATTGAACTTGCTAGACATTAATATATATATTTTTTACAAGATTGCTAGACATTAATATGTACCCTAGTAATGAGAAATTAATAAAACATTACCATATCCATATAGCTAGCTATTTATGAAGTTTACGTTAATTTTGATAGAGATAATCAGATGCAAGATTCAGACGAACTTCAGATTATCAGAACACCTTTTCTCTTTAAAAAAAGATAATTAAAAGTTGTTTAAGACAATCATTCTAGAAGGGCTAAGAAGATGATAAGAAGAACGAGAACGACCAAAAGTACAACCTTGGAGAGGAGCTTCATTATCCATTTCCATCAACACTTTGTAAAAGACATCAACATTACAAGGAAGAGCCAAAGGTCCTTGGCAGCTATAACCATATTCTGATTCAGCTTCTTCAAGCAACATCTTGAACAAAGGATGATTAGCATACTCAGTTTTGATCACAAACCTTTGCATTTGAGGTCCAACGTACACCGAAAAGCATCCCTCCGGGGCCACTTTCTTTCGTCTATTTTCTTCGCCCCGTGGAAGACCAGGCCATGATTTGCTCCTTCTTGTTGTTGGAGTCACTGATGATGAATATGATTTACTCTTGTGTCCTCCTCCTATGGACTTGCATCTCTCCCACGTTTTTGTGATGAGGCCTATTTTCTTGTTCCCTTTTCCTTGCTTCATGTTCTTGCCAATATCCATTTGTCTTTTTTTTTTTATTTTTGAAAAATAAAAAAGTGTGTGGAATGGAATATAGAAAAAAGTTGGAAATTAAGAGGGAATGTTTTTGTCAACCTCTATCATAAACCAAATTAAACATGACTTTGCTTCTTGGCATCATTGTGTTGCTCATATTTCTTTGCAAATTCACTAATTTATGAGCATAAACACTTTAATTACCATATTATGAGCACAACATGAGGAGTTGAGGATCGATGAGAAGGTTCAGAAGAGCATGAATATGATAGTAATTCCTAATTTTAATGATCAATTCAATTTAAGGAAAGAAGAAGAAGAAGCTAACATAGAGTTATTAATTTCTTCTCCTAGCTTGGGCTGGAAATTTCCGCCACTTTGGTACACTGCTTTAAATAAAGAACCATAGGTTATATAATATTATATATTGATGTATATTATTTCTTATCTAGTGGATTGATTTATTGCAATTTGTCAACGTTGCATTTTTCTTTTCTTAATTATTATTACTAATAGTTTTGTGTGTGTTTGTCTTTGTTCACAAATGAAAACTAGACACCTAAATTCATGCATTTACTCCGTCCACTCGTGTCTATATATTCTTTATTTTTATATCATCCATAATGGTAGGTGTTTCACCTATCTAACACTACACTAAATAGACATCCAATTATGAAGTATATATAAAGAATGATGATTAAGAAAACACCGACTCACTTCACTTTTCATATGTTCCATTTAATAAATCGAAATGAAAAAAATAAGATTTGTTGAAATGTAGCAATATAAAATTACCTATTTTGATTTTCTTTTCGAGGTGTTAGGTTGAAATAAATTGATACTTTTTAAGTATTATCATAAAATGAGTGATGTCGACTTACTATTTATTTATTTTTTCGGTAGTTCTTATCCTTTCTACTCCACAGTTAAATGTCGTTTGAAATTTTATATTATGGTTACTATCATGAGTGACAACAACTTCTCTATGTATTTCCCTTAAAAAAAGATAAACTTCTCTATGTATTTTCTTACTTGTAAAACTTAGCATTTGACAAATGCAAGCGAAAACTTCTTTTCAAATATTTATTCAGCGTGATGCTGATGTTAAATAAATAATCTAATAATTGTTGTCAAAATATTATTACCTATAATATTTTATGACCATAATTTTAAGTCAATGATGACAGATGCCAAATGAAGAGAATACATTTTTATGATATTATTTAAGAATTCATAAAAAATATTGTTAAAGAAAAGAATTTTATATTATATGTAATCATGGACGACAATGAATTTGTCCACACGCCCAGATATACATAATGCATATCGCAGGGAAAATAACATATCCTCTAAAAAAAAAAATAGCGTAAAATAAAATATTACATTGTTGAACATTTTTTTTTTTTTTTTATTATTATTTTTTTTTTTATCAAAAACTCTATAAATCAAATAAGATTACGTAATTGTAACCGACTTCAAATTGTGTATCACCTATAAAGTCGAGTACTTCAGTATGTGTTATAAATAGGAGTTTTTCTATCCACACCCTATATATTTATGGTTACACCTAGTTTTTTAAAAAAGTTTTTGATAATACCAAAATTGTCCTTTTATATAAATTTTCTTAAAATCTTGATTTCATTCATTGTCACTCTAAAATTCCACTCTCTTTCACCCACCAACGATCAAACAATCCTGATGTTCAACTAATCTCTATGAAAGATTAAAGAGTGATTCAAAACATCTTTCATTCATACTCGATTGCATATAAATAAGTGAATTTTTTCTTCTTTTTCAATAACGCTGGTTTCAATTTTCTTCTTCTTGTTCAACTGCATTGTACGACAGTTTCAGTTTTACATTGTTGAGGTTAACTTAAATTCAGTTTAAGTAGGTTCATGTAAACTTAGTTTACATAATCTACTTAAACTTAGTTTACATAACCTACTTAAACTGAGTTTAAGTATGTACACTTAAACTCAGTTTACATGACCTACTTAAACTAAGTTTACATGTACATACTTAAACTGATATTACGTATAATCATTGAACAAGGTTGAACTTTTGGATGTACACTTAAACTTAGTTAACATGACCTCCTTAAAATAAGTTTACATGTACATACTTAAACTGAGATTACATAGAATCATTGAACAAGGTTGAACTTTTAAATGTACACTTAAACTCGGTTTATATGACCTACTTAAACTGAATTTAAATATGTATACTTAAACTCAGTTTACATGACCTACTGAAACTAAGTTTACATGACCTACTTAAATTGAAGAGGGATTTTATGGTGTAACCAAGAAAAAAGGAAGATGCTTTTTGAAAATTAATTTTATGGAAGGGTAATTTTATCATTTTAAGGTGCAAGCATGATTAAACAGGGTGTAATTAGAAAAATTCTATAAATAATGATAAACACACATCTACAAATGATCAATAACACTAATCCTCTTTAATTGGTTTTCTCTAGATTACTCTTTAGGATATTTACCCCCTCATGATATCAACCAACCAATCAAAATGTAATATATATTGACAACATTAAATGTCATAAATGAGTCAATTTTTTATAAAAAAAAATCAATTTTAATCATAAAGTTACTTTTAATACTTTTAATTTTTATTTAATTATAGACAAGATTACATTAGAGGTCATTTATCTTATTTATTTTTAACACTTTGGCCCTTTATCTTTATTTTTTTTCCATTTAGGTCTTTTATGTAATGCCCTATTTTAAATATTTATTTATTTTATTGAGTTTAGAGTCTATTTTTATGCTTATGTGATTTATATGATTTTTGTGAGGTGTTGTTGATTTATTAAGAGGCTTATTTTATTATTTAATAGAATAAGATTTGAAATAAAATAAGATTAAGTTGTGGGGGCTGTTTTGGAAATTAGAAGAGTTAAGCGGAATAAGTGAAGAAATATTATATTATTTGTTGTAGAAATATATTTGTTATAGAGATATAATTGTTATATATATATATATATATATATATATATATAGGAAAATTCTATGGTGAAGTCATGAAAATGACTTTTTTGGTGAAGTAAAAAAATCAGTTTCCTAACTGCACCATAGAAGCTCCCATGTATAAATACCTCAAAGGAAACTTGGTGTTTACATCAAGCATATTGTGAGTTCTATATTAAGAATATTTATATATTTTCAACAAAATGGGATCAAGAGCTTAATTGTGAGAATTGAGAGTATAGAGTTGAGAGATAGGGCGAATCGTGAATACAATTCTTTCCACTTTTCTCTTGTTAAAAAAGAGAATTATAAAAAGTGGTGTCTTCACACGAATGTTGTGTTAGGCTCTCGAGGTGCATTAGAGATTATAGAGAAAGGCTATGAGAAGCCATAAGATGAAGAAAGTTTGTTTCAATGAGAAAGAAGAATTGTCAAATATAAAGAAGAAATACAACAAGTTGTAACCCTCATCCATCAATATGTGGGTAATTCTATGTTTGAGAAGGTTGAGGATGAAACTATCTTAAAGGAAGCTTCGTGTTTACCGGTATTTTTGGTAAACAATAAGACTAGTTTTAAATATTTGGTAAATTCAAGAGAAATCACTCTGAGGCATTAAGAAAGTGAGGAAGATGGTGTGTATCATTAATTAGTTTTTTTTATCAGCCTAAGTAACATAAAAAGGAAAATCTAACTATTCTATTAATTTATGTTATGAATTGAAAAGAAAGGGTGAAACATCATTAATTCATGGATGGCAAGATTTACAATGCAAGATTGATAAATGGTGAAAGCTTAAAGACATAATCACTAGCACATGCATGCATGTAGCTACAACTAAATGAAATTAAAGTAGAAGATATCGTGGCCATAGTAGTGCTCACGAAACAACAACATAATTAACTAAAAAAAAACATTTAAACTCCACAACCGATAGGTTCCTCACTTTTATCCTTTTCCTCATTATCATCATCCTTGTTCTTCTTTTCTTGTTCAATTTTCTCCAATTGGGTCTCTATAACAATACTTTTGGGTGGCTCAATTGGTGCTTTCTTTTCCTTTTTCATAGCTTTTTCCCCACCATTCCTGTAGATTGCATACAGTAGCATCTGAAGTAACCCCAATACGAAACCCAACACATTTGGTAGCTGCACGCACATTAATCATTCACAATGCAATCATTTAATTAGTAACAAAGTTACTAAAAATAATAAAATTATGACAAGTAAGTAAATAAGAAGAAATTTTTATTCACCACTAATTTTATAACAAGTAATTAACACTTACAGCAATGCATATGTCCTTGAGGAAGAGACCATAGCCAAACCACATTGTGGCACTCAATGTGAGAGTGAATGACAAATTGAAAGGCATAAATTCAACACTCTTTGTACGAACAACTTGAGCCTACATATATATAAATTTCAAGAAAATTATTAGATCCATATATTAAGTTCATAAATCAAACTAGAGTATGTTATATATTTATTAATTGAGTACATACCACAATGCTTAGTGGTGCTGCAAAGACACTAACACTAAGGGAAACACAAACCCATCCAAGAACTTGGACACGAAGTGGACCATGCACGGCATAGTTAGTGACTATGAGGATCAAAGCAAAGGACCCCACATTCATTGCCGAAAGTAACTTGAAAGTTAAGTTCTACAATATAATAATAAATATTTAAGGAACAAATTAATTAACTTTATATATTAATGTTCAATATAATTATTGGATTAGTAAATGTATAATAATACCCTTGCATCCCTTGGTGCATAGATGATGTACAATATGATGTAGATGGTCTCTACCACACATCCAAATGAGTTTATGGTAATGAGGAGAAAAGCATCTTTTTTGAGCAATGCATAGTACAACCAAAGCATGGAGCTGAACAAAGCTACTAGGTAAGGTAGTGACTGAAAACCCTCTGTCGATTTCTTCTTGTATATACGGTAAAATGTTGATCTGCAAGTTAAATTAATTATTATTTTTTAATTTTACTAATGAAAGCATAATGTTAATTGATACATACTTAAATAAATACTTACATTGGAGCCAAGAATACCAAGAACGAAATGACGTTACCTGTACATATGTATATAAAAGGTTAAAAGTGTTTATGTGTGAAAAATGTGGTAGTAAGGTGCTAAAATGAAGTGGGATTAACCTATATGCATTGATATTTATAGTTTAGAAAATATGTGTAAAATGTACTTTATTATATATGAAAATCAAATTAGAATCAAGTACTTGTATATATATTTGCCTAGAACAAAAAAGTAAAATACAATTATGTGTCATGTGTTTAACTTTATGCTACGTACCAAGCATGCCAAAGGTAAAAGCCAAAGTGTTGTGACTAATGGCCATGTTTTTGACTTCAGCAACAACAACAACAACTACACAAAATATTAGAGGGTGCAGTGCAGGGAGAGAGAGGAGAGAAACTATATTCTTCCAAACTCAAACCCTAAAACACGTGCATGCAGTTATTATTGATGCTGATGGTGAGGAGGGTCCTTCACAATCCCACTCTATATATACACACTTCCTAAGAGTAAGTAATTAAAAATTACTTAGAAAGGATCTTCACAATAAATTATTTATTGCAAACTGGCTCCCATGAGAAAATGTAAGTACGTCAGGGTGGAATCAGCATTAATACACTTTAATTAATATTTCTATATTCTTCACCATAGGATGATGCATTTCAACATTCATGCAAATTAAACTTGTTAGCCTTCTTACTTTGGTTTTTAATTTTTTCTTTTATTGCTGGCAAGTTGCTTAGATTCCTTTAACGTTACTGAGGCAGAACGAACATAACTAGGGGGTATGGGTTAGTTAGGTACGGATTTTAATTTTACCATTTGAAGGACAAGTTGCTAATTAAATTCTAATTTGATAAGTTATTTACATTTTGTTTTTGTTTAACTTAAATGTTAAAGGATGGCCTGTGAGATGTAATTGATTCAAGTTCTACAATGTATGTATTCATCCCGTGAGAAAATGTGTAGACACTTTATAGGTTTGTAAGTGGTACTACCTCATCCATCCCTAATTTCTTTTCGTTAAATGATCTAGTGACTCGAAATTCAAGTGAACAATAAGATACTATCACACAATAAGACACTTTATGTGTATTCATTTTAGTCCAATGGAAATGTGGGAGATACTATCACATAAGCCCTTAAATATATCACGATTATAAAAATATCTCAAAATATGTCTCTTGCGAGTTAGGTCCACAAATGTGTCTTAACTTACTTGATTTGGTTTATCTTTAAACTTGTCTTTCATTAGTCAATTTAGTCCATGAAATTAATCATACAAGGAACACTTAATATGTTTTCAAAATTTTGATACATAGCGCAAGCTAAAACATTTCTATGATGAGTAAATTTAAAGATTAATTATAAGCTGACATCCTTTTTTGTATCATCCTTGTACACCTCCATGTGGTACTAGGGAGAAGAGAAAGTGAGAGATAAAGTTGGTGAGTGTGTGGAGGCCACATGGTCATGTGTCACTTTTGTGTGTAGAGGTACAAGGGGTGTATGCCACATGGAGTGGTCAACCTATCATTGCTCAAATTTAAAAACATTTCATGTTACAATGACTTCAATGCGCTTCACAGTTTCCACAACAACGCTAACCACCATTTAAAACTATACTCTCAACTATAAGACTTCCAACTCGACCACATATGTTAAGTTCGACTTAGTCAACTCCTCAGACCAATCCCAACTCCACTACCACCCATCAGTTGAGGGAACTCCATTAGGGTCTGTGTGGGAAGAGAGTTTTAGAGGATTTTTCGGGGGAAAGCTTTGGAATGCTAAGTCTATATTTTAAAATATTAAAAGAACAATAAGATAAATGATTATTTAATATTTACGATATGTGTTATTTTAATAACCATTTATTTGACAACTTATGGGACAACTATAAATTGAAAACGAAAAGTATATATTGGTACGAAAACCAAAGCAATAGTGAGATTAAGTAAAAGTATAATGTGAGTATGAGAGATAAAGTTGTCACAAATTGATTGTACAAATATCATTTCCCAATGCTTTAATCACACTTCATTGATTTTAAAAAATATATTTTGTAGTGTAGTTTAAAAGAGAAAAGTAATCCCTCGCTTCCGCTCAATTCCTACTTCTAAAAACCAATAGCTTCACCATTTCTCAACATACTACGTATACTATCAATATATGGAGACCGCAAATTTCAACACCATCCGAACTTCCAAAAGCCACAAATCAGTCAACTGTGTCAGATAATTCGTGATTAAGTTGACGACCCTTCACAAACCAAGTTTTTTTCTCAACAATTCGTTCAACAGTCACCAAGTTTCGCCTTTTCTAGGATTTTCCCCAGAGTAATTCCCAGAAATTTAATAGGCAAAGATCCTATACAAGCTATACTAGGAGATAAAAAATATGAATTTTCTAAAAAAATATCCGACATAGACCACTTCACAAAAATTAAGTAATTCGTATAAATAAAAGAGATAAACTTTTTGTGTGAAGTAGCTTAATGACTTGATCCCATATGCTATAATTATGGAGAAGAGAGGATTCCAAAATTCATATCCTCTCCAGCGGGATATTCAGCAGAGAGTGTGCAGTGAAGTACATCCTCACTTTTAAAATCTTCCAAATCTACAAATGGTATACGAAATAGATGGTTCAGTTTCCACTGTACACACATCTCATGGGAGATGATCTCAGTCCCAACTAACTATTAATATTTGTCATTCATAAAGATAAGAGATTGAAAAAAATAATTTATGTTGTATTGAAAGAGGGAGGTCAATCATTTTAGAACGATACTTTTTTTTACAAATAAGTGGCTCATTTTGAGGCAAATATTTTTTATTTTTTTTTAAAATACAGTGTTGATTGTTACATGAAGGGTGTCTCTGATATGGGAAATATATGATTAATGCATCTCCAAACTAATGGAGCATATTTTTTTTTTTGAACAAGCAAAAATAAGATATATTAACATGGACACCGTAATTGTTACCGCACAAGGTGTGCCAAAACAATCACGAAAATGTCAAGGTCCAAACAAAATTACAACCAAATCAGTCAATACCCAGACGTGAAAGCAGACTCGACCACCACTGTTGAGTACCAAAACTAAATACAACATTACAAGCCTTTAACCACCACAAAGAAGTTGATTTCACTTTATCTAGCATTTGTGGCAAAGAGCTTTGTCTATTTCTAAAAATCATATCATTTCGTTCATTCCACAACACCGAAACACAAAGCAACCAAATCAAGTGGAAGAAAGAACGTCGCCCTCTCGAACAACCTGCATAATTAATAAATTGCAAAAAATGATCTGAATTTGATTGAGAGTCGACCCCTACCACTCCGAGCCATGCCCGCACCATTGGCCATAAGGCACTAAAAGTTGAACAAGACAAAAACAAATGATTAACATCTTCAACGTTCTCGCAACCAGAAACACACAACCGCGCCTCCAAAGGTAAAATGCCACGGTTTGCCAAATGATTTTTTTTGTAGGTAACCGATCCCTCAGAAGTCGCCAAGCAAGGATAGAGACTTTGAGATGAACCTGTTTATGCCAAATTAACTCCATATTTTGATGTAACTGGGGCTGCTCCTGTGATGTCAACATGTCATAGACTCCACGTACAGAATACCCACCATCCTGATTTGGTAACCAAAGTCATCTATCTGTCACTGATTCCTGTAAGGAAACTGTTAGTAATAAAACCCTACACTCCTCTACCAACTTTTCCTCCCAAGCCCACAATCGCTGACGCCACCGCAACGCCTCCCCACCCACGTCCACCCCAACAAGAACATATTCATAACTGAGATTGATTTGTTAACAGCCAAGTCATAAAGGCGACTAAAACGGTCACACAGTGGAACATCTCCGCACCAACGATCACGCCAAAAATCTGTTTTTGTACTGTCTCCCACCCTCCTCCTAACACACGTCCCAAATCAGCCCTCTCCACCCTCGCCTATCCCATCTCTAATCCTCACTATCTCCCTCCACCACGAAGAACAACTCCGGCCCCCATCCTCCAAACCTCCATCCGCCACACCATACCTAGCCACTAACACCTTTCGCCACAAAGCTTCTCTCTCCAATAACAACCACCAACACCATTTACCCAACAAAGCAATATTAAACTCTCGCAACCTCGTAACTCCCAACCCTCCATACTCCTTCCTCATACTCAAAGTATCCCACCTAATGGAGCATATTAAAGTATTGATTTAAACATTATTCTTGGTGGTCAAAGCTAGTCAATCCTAGACCTTTGAATGGAGCTGATTAATGATTTGTAGGGACCTTTCTAATTGTATTTGTGGAAGTAGTCCTCCTCCTCCTCCCTCATTTTGGCGTAAAGCATGATTCCCTCGCACACAAACCACTAACCATTAAAAAAATAAAAATAGAAGGAAAAAAAACTCTCACACACACAAAACACACACACCCATATACAAAACACACAGAAAGTTTCACTCATACACACAATTTACAAAACAGACACACTTTACTTTGTGTTTTAATTGATCTTTATTAAAATTAAATCTTTATTAATGCTTTCTCTAGAAATAGCCTTGTAAAATATGATATCTTGGATCTCTACCTTGTCTTAAAAAATGGTAGTCTAACCTTTGAATATTAAAAATTGTTAAAAGAGTACTAAAAGGTTTGAACATAAAGTTTATAAGTGGGTGTATTTATCATCTTACAAGTTCGTTTTGTAAAAATTGAATTAGACTCAACTCAAATTTTAAGAACATTAGAATCAATTTAAAGATTCGTAGAATCAACTACTATTAAATCACTTGAGTCAGTCTCATGATGTTTACTCTTAACGTATGATAAAGTCCCGTAAAATGTTAAACATAAATTTATAAGTGAAAAGTCCTTCTCATCATACACATCAATTTTGTAAAATTTGGGTTAAGTCCAATCCAAATTCTTTAAAAGGTTTGAACATTAAAATTTCTTTTCCTGATTACACCGTAGAAGCTCCGACCTTTTTTCCCTTTCAAAATTCATTCGAATGGGAAAAATAGAGCTTTCCATTTGTGAGGAGCAGCATGGGTGGATGTATTAAATAAAAGGAAATGGGTCCTATATAATTTTACTAATTAAAAGGTGCCGGAAGAATGAAACAGCCCAAAGTGTTACTAGAGAAATATACACGGTTCATTTAGTGCTTTCTATTTTACTCTTTTCCACCGTCTAATGAGAGACCAAAGTTAGTTCATTAGCATCATTTCATGCATGATTCATGACCACCATTTAGACACAAAAGCTGATTAACTCAGATTCACTAATCATGCTTTTTTTTCGCAGCTTAGAATTAAGGAATCATTTATAAATTAATGTAATTGGACTGAGTCACACAGCCTTCGGTTTAGTGGTCGACACAGGTCACTTAAACAAGCCTCTTCCACCATTAATTAAGCTTCAAACTATAGAATCAAATCTGAATATTACAGCAGTCAACCAACCATGAATCTTGATACTACTTTTTTTTGCTGTAAAATGAGTCGTGATACTTCAATTGAAGAATAAAATCAGGGGTTACTATTTAATACACTTGCATTGCATTTTAGGGCTAGCTAGCTAAAAAATAAATAAAGTGTGCATTAAAGGTTATAAGAGCTCAGCGAATCTTGCAACCGACATGCAATAAAATGTAGCTAGCTTAGGTTAATTTATTTATTTACATTATTGCATTGAATGTGTTAATTACTTTACCATAATATCAGACCACTACCATCCATTACAACTATGTAGCAGGGACCAGGTTTAATCGTACAAACATAGGAGCTATATTATGAGCTAGAGTGCATAATAGTAATATATATTTTCTTAATTAGCAAATCATAATCAAAACTCCAAAGCAACATGCAAGCCATATATCTATGTCTAGTCAATAAAGCATAGCACACTGGTTTTCGACTAAGAAGGTATATACCGCTTATAAACTTCTTGTCCTGACAATTATATTGGTCTCTATTGAACACTTTCTTTTAATTGTATATGAATTTAATTGAAAGGGGTACAAATGATATTTTAACTCATGGAGATTACAAACAACCAATAATATTTAATATTTGATAGACAAAAAAAGACCACAATAAAAGGAAAAAAATGCCACATCGGATGGCTTAAAGATAATAATCGGATTATTTAAGTGTAAAATGTAAACAAGTAGTGACTTGGAATGAACAACCAAACTTTTGAACTTTTGAGAAATGTAAACCCAATTTAAATAACGGACAAAAGAAGTATGAAAATTGCTCATTAGGCCCTTTGACTTGCTTGTATGTCCCTCGAATTTTCGAATTTGACCCTCTCCGTTCGTAATCCCCGAACCGTTCGATAGTTACGTCCTGATACACTGTGAATACATACAAAAACCACCATTTGTGGTTCAAACCTATTTCCTTGCACTTTCCCTCCATACTCCAACAAATCCAACCTCAACGAAATTCGTCAAACTCAAGTTAAAAATAAAAAACGTACGTGGATTGTGGGTCCTTCATATCCAAGTATGCTAGTCAGATTCTGAGTGTGATATCCCACACAGAATCTGTTGAGATAACTCTCCAGCTTCTGTGAGACATTATTCTTTTTAAGGACGTTGACTTCTGGTTGACCCATTTTTAGATATTCCACCATAGTCTTTTAAGCTTCTCTAGTTCTTTCTAATGCTCTTCATATGTTCTTTCTTCATGATAGATATATTCTTGAATCTGCACACTTGAACATATGTTAGTATTCCAATTGTTCTTCAATATTTTGTTATCATCAAAACCTTATAGACTTGTATGAACCATTCTTGTTTTAACAAAATCTTTATTCTTATTGGACATTATACTTAATCTTCATTCCTAATGATAAGGTTTTGTGCATGTGAACCCTACATGTAAAAAGTTTTGTTTGCTTTAAAGTTCATGTTATTTGATATTTTTTTAGGGTGGTTGATACAATTTTAGCAAGTGTACTAATTTATTTCAAAGCAATAATTAAATTTGTATCCACAAGGACTACTCTAATTTCTACTTGGCAATTTCATCAATATTCAAAATATAATTAATTGGGGGATGCACTAAGGCAATTGGTTTGATTTGCAATTTAGAATAAATAATTTAAGAGAAATGATCAGGTCTTTCGAATCATTTGTTCATCGCTAATTGGTAATCTAAACCTAAACATTAATTATTCATCTAGTTTACGATAATTAAGAAAATAGCTCAGTCAATCCCTTGACTCAGAGTCCTCTTTTCATATTACAATCCCCTAATCTCTTAGGTGAATCCATAATCTTCAAAGGTTTGAATGTCCGTTAATTTTAGAAATCACAACTTAACAACTTTCTATCCCTAAATTGTCTGTTAAGTTAAACAATATAATAAAATCCACGTTATAAGGTGGTGTCAACAGTCGTATAATCTCTAAGTTTAATTTATATTTGATGAGAACATAAAAGTATTAAGAACAAATTATACTAAATATACAATATTTGCAATTATAACTAAATGGAGTTTCCAGATCACATGCCCAAAAGATAGAATAGTCATCTAGGACCTAATCACAAAGGAATTAGTTACTCATGGCTACAATATAAACAACTAATACACGAATAGAATTCATTACAAAAATATGATGATTGACTATGAGTTTTGATGGTCTTCCACCCGATCTTCAGTTCTTTAGCTCCTAAAATGTGATTTTCCTCTCAAAATTTTGAACATTTTCCTCTGAAACAAACCTGGTTTTAATATTTTTTCAATTCTGCAAACCCAATCCTTTGAAAAATTCTAATTTCCATCTTGGCGCTGCTAATATCGTGTCACAATTTGAGTAATTCATGACACGATGTTTGTCGAATGCAAACTCTTGAAATTGGTAGCAAAATCGTGACATAATGTTTGTCTTCCTTGTCTCCTCATTTTCTATCTTTTTCAACTCCAAAACCATTCAAATTCATTTGAACTCTACTAACAATTCATCAGTGGCTGAAGTTATTTTGTGTTGATTTATTTTTTTAAACAAAAAGGTTACAACATGGTGCTGCAACCAAAATTCCATTTAAAGAAAAAAATATTACAAAGTAGAGGGGGAACATAGATCAAACCCTCAAGAAGAAACAAACTTATAGTTAGGCATACCTAACTTGTTTTGAATTAAAAAGCTAGAAATGAAGGATGAAGCAGATTCCCAAGAAAACAATTCTTGAATTGTTAAGCCAAAGTTTGCAAGGGAATCAGCACACTGATTTCCTTCTCTAAAAATATGAGATATAACAAAATTCATGCTAGCTAAAAGTTTCATACAATTAAGCCATCTATTGCTTAAGTGCCAAGGAACTATGCTCTTGTTAGAGAAAGCATTCACCACTAGTATGGAATCAGATTTCAACCAGAAATTTAACCAATTCTTATGATAAGCTATCTCTATGGCTCTTATTGCACCAATTAATTCAGCATGAAAGGCAGAAACCATACCAAGATTTTCAGATATGCAAAGTAAATAATCAGCTTTAGAGTTTCTAAAAATAATACCACTTGCAGAAGCTAAAGCAGAAGATGAACCATATGTATTTCCTTTAATCCAATGACTAATAGGAGGATGCCATATGACCTCTTTGATCTGAGGAGCCCTAGGAGAGTGAATATTAACTCTGAACTTCTTGATGATAGAAAAATCCGACATTGATGAGTTTGATGAAGCTTTGGAGTTGTTACCAGATAAAGCTACATTAGAAGAGATTAAAGAAATGGCACTCTTCCAATGTATTGTTTTATCTTTGAATCTAGTTGTATTCCTGGAAAACCAAATAGTTGATAAGACATTGATGATGGCTGCTTTGATCACTATCTTGCACTGAGGGTTCCACCTTCTATCACAGATGTGCCAAATTTCGTCAATATTGTTAAAGTGAAAATTGAAATTTAGAGTATTAGCTAGCCGGTTCTAGATTCTCATTGCATAAGGGCAAGCAAAGAATAAGTGAAATGTTGTTTCTTCTTGACTCAGACAAAGGGTGCAGATGGATGGGAACTTACAATCTCTTTCCTTAAGCTTTTCATCTATAGGCATTCTGTCATGCATAATTCTCCATGCTACAAATGATCTGGATGGAGGAATGTCAATACTCCATATAGTTGTGGCCCAATGAATCTTCTGCATTGTGTGAGATTTCAATTGATAAGCATCCTTGAGTGAAACATCACCAGATTTAGAGTTTGTCCACATCAGCTTAACTTGCTTATGCTCCAAAGGAATCACAATGTTTTCAACAATTTGTGTGAGATTAGGAAATTGTACTTGAAGCTGCCAAGGTATTATCCATTGAAAATCATTCAGATAATCATAGACTCTAGAAGTAAGAGAGTTGTGAATGTTAGGGCGAATATGAAACACCTCACAAAGGGGGAGGCCCACACCAACTATCAGTCCAGAACTTGATATTTTCCCCATTTCCTAACAAACATGTGGAATTCTCATGAAATGTGGTATATTCACTTTTGACATTGCTCCAAATTGAGGAAGAAACATGATGAACAATATGTCTCCTATATCTGAGAACTCTATTTTTTAGGATGACTGCCCACATTTCATCAGAATTAAGCAAATTCCAACAAAGCTTGAGGTTTGAGGCTTCATTAATTTTGATTAAAGATTTCAGACCTAAGCCTCCTTCATCAAATGGTCTATAAAGCATTTTCCAAGCCATAGTAACAAGCTTCCTTTGAGTGATATCCTCACTCCAGATGAAATTTTTTATACATCTTTCCAGATCCTTTAATGAAGAAATGGGCCAAGAATAAACAGTTATACTATGTATCAACATTCCTTGAATCACTGACTTTACTAGCTGAATTCTACCATAAATGGACAGTAATGAGGCTTTCCAAGCACTAAGCTTTAGTTTGATCTTGTCTGCTAAAGGTTGGAAATGCAATGATTTAGGTTTCCCTTTGAAAATGGGAACTCCTAAATAAGAGAATGGTAACTGGCCAATGCTGAAGCCAATTAACTATGCAAGATGATGTAATCTAGATGGTGGAATGGAACCTGAAATGGTTGACTTGTTTACATTATTCATCTGCCCTGATGCTAGTGCATACCTTGTGAAAGTGTCCTTGAGAGCTAATAGACAAGATTGTTTACCCTTACAGTAAACCATTATGTCATCAGCATACAAACTATGTGATGGAATATTGGAGAATCTGGAAGCTTTAATCAATTCAAGCTTTCCCTCCTCCACTAATTTTGAGATACTCCTATTTAAAACATCTTCTGCCAGACAAAATAAAAGGGGAGAGAGGGGTCCCCCTGCCTCACCCCTCTCTTGCAATGGAAATAACCCTATTGACTGCCATTAATATTGATTGAAAGAGTTGCAGAGTTAAGAATCACCTCTATCCATTTGCAAAAAATTTCATTAAAACCAAGACACTTGAGAACTGAAAGAAGAAAGCTCCAATCAAGGGTATCAAATGCTTTAGAGATATCAATCTTTAAAGCCAGGTTCCCCCAAATGCTTTCTTATGAAGAAGATTTGCAGCTTCTGATGCTAAACAGATGCAATCCTTAATGTTACTTCCTTGTATTAAACCCCTCTGCTCAGTTGAAACAATTTCAGGCATGATTTTGGCTAATCTATCTCCAAGAACCTTAGAGATGATTTTGAACTTGAAATTGGCCATTGCATGGTTCTTTTTTTTTTTTTGGGTACAAATTCATTTTATTGTTGGTATAAGTGCATATTATTGAGAGAAAAAAAAGGTTTAATTGCACTTTTGGACCCCTATCTTTTCAAAAGTTGCGGTTTTGGACCCCTAACTAATTTAAATACAAAACAACCCCCTATGTTTTGATTCTTTGGCAGTTTTGGACCCCCAAGGCAAAATAAAAATAAAAAATTTGACACGTGGCACCTCACTTAGGGTGCCACATCAGCGTTGACCGAGTCAATAATGGATTGGGGGTCCAAAACTGGCAAAGAATCAAAACATAGGGGGCTGTTTTGTATTTAAATTAGTTAGGGGTCCATAACCGCAACTTTTGGAAAGATAGGGGTCCAAAAATGCAATTAAACCAAAAAAAAAAAAAAAAAAATCATATTTTTACAATACATGCATCATGGTCCCTAAAAAAAATTCATGCATCATGGTAATATTTTGAGGAAAGTAATTTTCACGATACTGATTTTGTGAAAAATGGTTTCATGACATTGAGGCATACGTCATATAGTATGCATGGTTGATTGTCAAATGCGGCGTTGTTATTTTCCTAATCACATCTGTCAATTTAAATGAAAATTATTTATCCAAATGGGATGATATATCTGGATCATTGTCGAGTCTCACGTGTCATGCATATTGAGCATAATTTCATGTTTTCTTGATAAAAACTTCTTTTTTTGCTATTTCTTTTTATTTGAAAAGCATTTTTATTATTCATTTTATGTCTTTTTTTATGAGTTTCGATGATCTTGTCTTGAACCAAAAATTGATCGTCTAAACTTATTATTTTAGGTGTGAAAGAAGAGATGTTTGATTAATGCTTTGCTTCAAGCACATACAGGAAAAAAATGGATATTTTTAATTAAAATAAACTTTTGCCATAATATCTACAACGTCATTTAATTTATTTAAATTTTCATCATTGAAACTTGTTTAGAAATATGGAGGTGATTTTTCTTCCATTGTAAAATAATTGACTCGTTCCTAAATTCCATTTAATTTTTATTTTCAAAATTTTAATTAGCAAGTTCATTTATTTTATCATTTAATTGTCTATTAAACTAAATTATTTTTCTAATATAAAATCAATTACATGTAGGAAAACTATTTTCCAAGAAAAAAGTCTAGTGGCATATCTTTCTAAATTAAATAAATATTAAAATAATATTTTGGATCAAAATATAGATGTTATAGTGCAAGTATGGGTTGAGTTGAAACATGTGGTTTTAGTTTTTATATAAATCTAAAAAATAAACTTTTACTTATATTTGAGATCGGATGAAGTATAAACATCAACTCGTCCTTTACCATCTACAAATCCATAGGCCCATGCGTTGGTTACTCCATCAAAAAGATTATAAGCACGACAATAATGGGAAGGAAAGAAGACAAAGGTTATCCGAGGAACCACGATCGAGGCCATGACGAGGATAAATATTTGTATTTGTATCTCTATATATAGGCCTAGCTCACAACCCTAGAGGTATCCACGTTTTCTACCCAAAAACCATACATTGTGAACCTCGATCATGGCACATCACTAGCAAAGTTCATATTTCTGATACTTAGCAAGAACATTTTTCTTTTGGCTTTTGCCTAGTTTTGTGATGAGTTGAATTGAATATTAAACGTTTTTTTTAATATTTTTCCTACATTAGAAGTAATCTATTTGTTCAACAATAAAAGAGGTAATCTTTGTACCAAAAAAAAAAAAAAAAAAAGAGGTAATCATGCTTAAGGTACACGGGTACTAAATGTGAATAAGTATCTCAACTGAAAATAAAATATTGGTTTTTTAAATTGTGAGAGTTTAACTTCTGCCGTTGGTAACATATTATGATTATGGTTAGTTAATTAGTTGGTTTAAATGATCAATGAAAACGTTTTTATTTATTTATTTATTTTTTTGAAGGAGTTTTTTTTTTTTTTTTTTTGTGTTGAATTTAAACGTTTAATTGTCGTAGTATCAGAGTCAAATTATGTATGATCAATTATATTTAATTTTTTTGTTAATATATGATCAATTTTATATTGATTTTTACCTTTTATTTTTATTTGTATATTTACTTATATACAGACGGAACACAATTAATTAATGACTTTTCGAACACAATATTGACAATGATGACATAATAAAATTTATTGACCCTCCCACCTCCAAAACTAAAAAATAAAAATACAGATACACAATAATTTTAGAATGATCACTACTCACTAGCTAGCACATGTAATAGTTAAGGTATAGCTACAAACTATGGAAGAATATATATATATATATATATATATATATATATATATATATATATATATATATATATATATATATATATATATATATATATATATATATATAAAATTAGACTTTGGAGTCATACTCAGTTTCTTCAATAGTCTTCTTTTTCTCTTCCTCTTCTTCTCCATCATTTTTCTCGACTTGAAACACTTCACCAGTTCCTCCCAATGAGCTCTCTATAACAACACTTTTTAGTGCTGCCTTTGAATTTGCCTTCTTCTTATCACCATTTCTGTATATGCAATACAGTATCATCTGAACTAACCCTAGTGCAAAACCAAGCACATTTGGAAGCTACACATAAAAATAATATTCATATAAATTAACTAATAATTGTCAATATCATTAAAATTTGATTCATCAAATTAAATAATGATTAAAAAATTAAAATATATACTTACAGCAATGCATATGTCCTTGAGGAAGAGACCATAGCCAAACCACATAATTGCACTCAATGTGAGTGTGAATGACAAATTGAAAGGCATAAACTCAACACTCTTTGTCCGTACAACTTGTGCCACAATGGTTAGTGGTGCTGCAAAAACACTGACTGATATAGAAACACAAATCCATCCAAGAACTTGGACACGAATCGGACCATGCACCGCGTACTTGGTCACCAAAAGGATCAAACCAAATGATCCAATGTTCATTGCCAAAAGCAGCTTAATAGTTAATTTCTGCAATTATGTAATGAATTTATGGACAAAACTTTAGTATATATATATATTGATCAATTATTATAAAGTAGCTAGAAATTTTAATTATATGATGGAAATTAATTAAGGTAGCTGTATATATAGGCCAATTACCCTTGCATCCTTGGTCGCATAGATTATGTACAAGATGATGTAAATGAGCTCTACGACGCACCCAAAAGAGTTAATGGTAATAAGGAGAAATTCATCTTTTTTGAGGAATGCATAATACAACCACAGCATGGAACTGAATAGTGCCACTAGATAAGGTAGTGACTGAAAACCCTCTGTTGATTTTTTCTTGTAGATCCGGTAAAATGTTGTCCTGTATAATAATATTTATTGGAGGGGCTAAGTTAAGTTCAAATATATTTTATTTTATATAATACAATTTATATAGCTTTAAGTAATTAAGTGGAAGTATATACTTACATTGGAGCCAAAAATACCATGAAGGAAATGACATTACCTGTGCATCAAAAAGAAAAATAAATTAATTCTTTAATTTATTCAATACAAATGAGATGCTAGAAATATGATATATTATAATTTGTCTCATATCACTAATATAAAATGGATTGGAAATATTGATCAATTTTTTTTGAATGCATGAGATATCCTACCTAGCATGCCAAAGGCAAATGCCAAAGTGTTGTGACTGATTGCCATGTTGCCTCTAATTTGTATCTAACTCACCCCCTAAATCTTAAATCTTAGGCAATGCAATGCAAACACTGAAGTTGATGAGACAATCCCACTCTTATTGCACATATATATACAACACAAACTCCAAGTGCACAAATAAAAAAATACACACAAAATTATTTTTTAAGTTTGTGCTATTGTGTCGTGGTCAAATAAGAGTCGTGAGGTAGAGACGAATCAGCATTATTCCTTCTTACATTAATTGTCCATCAATCAAAATATACAGGAATGCAAACTTGCAATATTCTCAATGTTACTTAAAGTAGTTCAAAGTGTAAATTAGGTACAACAAGAGTCAGTACTTTTAGTCTTTACTCTAGGAAGTCAGAACAAACTATTTGATATATATTTGCAGGGCTGTCCTCGTAGAATCAGAGGCTCGGCTCTAACATTAAAAAAAGTCCCCCATAAAATAAAAACAATTCTTTTTTAAAAAAGCAAGCCTCTATTCATATTGAAAATAAGATCCAATAAGAAATGATCATCATTGTAACTAACATAAAATAATCAATATTGTAATCAATAAAATTAACAAAAGATTTCAAAGGAATATCTTTATTTATCAACCTTCTACGTTGTTATTTTCTTTAGTTTATACTTGGGCAAAAAAATAAAGTTTATAATGTTATTTCTAGAGAATGATTATAATGTTCGTTATTAGAACATTGTTATTTTATACGACAAGTATGGGCAAAAAACTTGAAGAAGTGCTCTAACAAAAATAAGAAGAAAGAAAAGTTATATTGTGGTTTTATTTGTAAATATATAATCCAATATGCTAATGAGATATAGACTGAATTGGAGAAAAAAAAGAGAATACTACTAGAGGTCATGCTAAAATCAAGGCCCTCTTACACTAAAAAAAATTAAATTAATTAAAGAAGCAAAATGGTGATCCTAAAAAAAAATGAAAATTAATTAAAGTAGCAAAAAGGAGATCCTAAAAAAAATTCAATTAACAAAAGAAGCAAAATAGAGGTTCTAGGTGTTGAACCATTGACCTTAGACATGCCAAAACACATGCGAACCACTACACTATATCTACAAAGTCTAAAGTAGTGACGCATTTTTAGAATATATTCGATTTCTTTGTGCAGCATATTTTTTTAAAAAAATTGGACCCCAAAATTTTGGACGCCCAGCTCAGTAGAGCTGTTTGCACCCCCTCATTGCCGGCCCTGTATATTTGCAAAAGTCTCCCCACTTGATTTCATAATTTGTAGGTACACAATTATTATTGATCACATTCATGATTCATGACAAATAACTTTTTTTTTATTTTACAAAATTGCACTCCCTGTTCTTTAAGTTGATTTCCTATAACAATTTTATCATTTTTTTTCACGTCCATTTTGTCCTTTGGATTCGGTTGTATACGAGTATTCAAACAACAAATATAAAATTTATATGAAAACATGAGTAAAGAACCATAAATTTTAACACTAAAAGCTCTTATCAAAATAAAACAATAGATTTAATTAAATGTTGAAAATTCATATGCAAATTTATCAAAATGACGAAAAAAAATTACGTAAAAATAAACAATAGATCTAAGGGTTTGTTCCAAAGGTTTCTTTTTGTATTCATAGATGTGGTGCTACCATTGTGGTACAACCAATGAGCTCTCTTAACATGTTCAAAGTCGTGACTAGGGTTGGAAATGAGTTGAGTCGGATCGAACCTGTCTGAGCTTGGCTCGACTCGATAAAAATTTGCTCGGCTCGAAACTCGACTCGAGTTCGACACGAACTCTTTTTTCAGCTCGAATTTGACTCGTTTAAAATTCACGAACAGTTCGGTTCGGCTCGTTAGGTTCAATTCGTTGCTCGAGTAATATAATTCAAAAGTTTTTTTTTGTTTTTGTCAAAAATTTATATTTTGACCTCTTAATTTATTTAAAAAAGTATACAAAAATTGTACTAAAACAAAAAACTATAGACCATGTTTGTCTCAAGACTACTAAGTAAAAAAGTAGTAGTAACAACTGTAGTGCAATCCATATAGATTCTCAAATGCACTTCTCTTTTATAACTACTCTTCTGCTATGTTGTTGCTAAACTCCCCGATGTGGGACAAAGTTTAGCACAAGTGTGTTATTTTCTTCTTATTGTTTCTTTCGTTCTTTTTTTTGGGTGATATTCTTTCTCTTTTTTTATTAAATTGTTAATTAAATTAGAAATAATTCTTCCTCCTCTCTTTGATAAAAAAAATAATTCCTCTAAAAACAAGTACATAAATATCATAGAAAGTTTGTAATAAATTACATGTATATATTAATATTAATGCATGTACTTTATAAATTTTTACTTATATATATAATATTATCGAGTTAACTCATGAACCAACCGAGTCGAACTATATAAAGCTCAAGTTCAGCTCATTTGTTTAACGAATTTAATTTTCAGTTCAAGTTCAGCTCGTTTGGTTCATGAACCAAATTCAACGAGTTAATTGTCGAATCAAGTCCCAAACTATTGTCGAGTTGGTTCGGTTCATTGCCAGCCCTAGTCGTGACTTTACCGGCTACTCCCCTTTTCGGTGCAAACCACCATCTTGCACTACTACCAACTGTTGCCCAATCTTCCAGTGAGCTTGTAATAAATTGTTTTTCATAAATAAGTTGTTTTGAATAAGCTGTTTTTGAAAAAGAGATCGTAATAAGTTGTTTTGGACAAATAAGCTGTTTTGGATAAGTTGTTTTTTGAAAAGAGATCGTAATAAGCTGTTTTGGATAAATAAGCTCTTTTGAAAAAGAGATCGTATTAATTTGGTCATATCTAAAATTGGAATTTTGAATTATGACGAGGGCAAAATTGTCAATTTGTATGTTTAACCCCCCAAAATCCCCCAATTTGAAGGAATTTAAAATTGTTACAAATTAAGACCTTCAAAACCCCCCAAAACTTATCCCTTGTTTTTTTAAAACTTGCAAACAAGAATTTACCACTCCACAAGCCTTTCCTTCCCCTTCCCTTCCCTCCAAACCCAATTGCATACAAAGCCTAAGAGAAGAGGTGTGTCTTGTTTAAAAAGATGAGTCTCTTCATGAATTTAAAGTTTAAATTAATAGGCGTATTCTTACTTGAATGGATGTGCTTAATCATGAGTTAATACATCTTTTCATCTGAAATCAATTTTAAAAAAAAAAAATGTATTTCTTTTTTAAGCGTTGTTTCTTAACGGTGTTGTTAGCTGCAAAATTGTACATTTTTTTTTTTTTTAAAGTCAAATGCATCTAAAAGTCTTTTAAGTTTTTCATTTTTTCGAAAGTCGTCCTTTAAGTTTCAAAAGTTCCAAACAAATCCTTTTAGTTTTTGAATCGTTTCAAACAAGTCCTATTGTAGATAGCATAGTTGGTAATTGTTTCCTTGAACTCATCTTTGGTACCAAATCTGGCTCCTAACACCCACTTAAAATTAGTCTTCTTTTTAGGCACTTTGTTGCTATCATCTAAATCATCAACATCATCCTCTAAAATGACTTGTTTGAAACGATTCAAAAACTAAAATGACTTGTTTGGGACTTTTGAAACTTAAAGGAATTGTTTGGGACTTTTGAAAGTTAAAGGACAACTTTAAAAAAAATGAAAATTTTAAAAGACCTTTAGATGCATTTGACTATTTTTTAAACCCTCTTTCTAGTTTGCATACACATTATTCACTAAGCATACAAATAATATTTCATCTCTATTTTATTTGACACAACATCCTCAACTATACAAATTGTCTGGGGGAAACTATACACAGTTGGTATATATTTTAGGGTAACCCTATATTTTATCCCAAATTAAATAAAAATGTTAGGCGCTGGTTCAATTTCCACCATCCAACAGGATCCAAAGAGAGTGGATGTTCTTTTAGGACCAGCAGCTGTTTGACACACAAAAGTTAAATCAGTAAGGTTCACTAATCTTGCTGCTTTTGGTTAAAGATCTAAAAAGAACCTATCAATGTACTAAAAAAACTGAGGAACACTTTAATATTGTGATTTCAAGGTTTAACAGTAACACGTACGTAGCCTTTCAATTTCAATATATATGCAGTGGACATAGATGAGTCAACCATACATTACATCTTTATTATACTCCAATCAAATCTCCCACTTACAGTCAAACTTGTACTCTCAACCATAAATCATAGTAACTCATGATAAACTTTTTGTTTGAATCGAACAATGATATATAAATTATCTTAGCAAAATAAAATTTGTTGTTACAAGTTGTGGTACTTGTGTTTTTGGACGACCTTAATTTAAAGTGTCTCCAAAAATGTTCGAAAAGCTTGGAGAATCTTGCATCAAGCATTATATATAAATATTATTCTTGAAATACTTTTGACATTAGAACAATGTATTTGTGAGGTTTCTAATTCAAAACTCGAACTAGCTATAATAAGAAAAAAGTTTTCTGTGGTTGTTGGGGTTTGAGTCCCGGACTTTACATATATTATTATGCATTGTTTCTATCAACTATATGAGAGTGTATACACCTCTAAATGAAGAGAAAAAAAGGAGTGATGTGATGGCTTGATGATATGTTGGGAAAAAAGAGATAGAGATAAAATAGGATGTTGAATAAGCGTATGAAAAAATAGGGTGTTTAGCAAGTGCTTCCGAGGCACTCTTTGAGATCTTTAAATGATAATGTTTTTTGAAAATTTGTGTAATCAATATATTGAAAGTTGAAACATTTAACTTTTTATGAAGTAATTTATTCTTTTTGAATCCTTAAAGATTGTTTTGAATATAGTCGTTAATAAAACTTTATCATGATTCATGTATTAATGTCAATGTCACTCATTCCCTTTCATTTCTTCATTCGAGATGCCAACCTAGTTAGTTTAAAACTAAACGTTAAAAATAAAAGAAAAATTATTTTTGTACGCATAGAGAAAATTATATTTGAATAAATAGTTATCAGTGTTTAAATATAACGGTTGAAAATAAAAATACAAATAGTAAAAGTATACACTTTTTGTTGGCTTTAAATATCATGATGATGTATAAAATAAAATACAAAACTAATGATTAGTGAGGTACGTGACAACCACTTACACCAAATAAGTAAATAAAAACTCCATCAATCAAGTAACTCGAAATTCAAAATACATCGTAAAAATATGGCAATATTGATAACCAAAATCAACATGGTAGTCGTGTCTAGCCAATAAAGCAGAGGTCCTCTTCTATGAACGATTTAGCCTCATTGTTGTGATTCTGTCATGGATGGTTAAGCGTTGTTGTGCTTCTGCCAAGTGGTTAAACTGGTCATATAGTTTCTACTTGGTGGTTAAGCGTTGTCCCCTAATTGTCTTTGTTGATGACAACTTCTGCCAGATGGTGGTTAAACGTTGATTTGTTGTTTTTTCTTCAAGCGGTTAAACCTTGAGTTGTGTTTCTTCTTGTTGGATAAGCACTTTCTTGATGACTAGGTTGGCTGATGTGTTTCTTACATCTCTCCTTGTTTTTTCATTTGCTTGATGTATTTTTTTGTATTGTTCTTCCCAAGTTGGAAGTGTTGTGAACACCTTCCAACTTTCGCGAGATTATTAGAGATATGGGTTTTTAAAGGGGATCGTTCAATAATTTCGCGAGATTATTACATATAAAAATTACGTAATGACGAGATGTCATCATCGATCGATGGGGACAAATGTATTTTTAAAGGGGATCGTTCAAGCCTCGCGATTTATGACATCACTTCATGCATTCTTTAAAAACATTAATGTCAGAATTGCTTCCAACATCTTGTAATAACAAGTTGTCTCATGACAACATGATAGAAAATTGCTCAAGTGAGCATGTTAAAAATAAAAAGAAATAGAATAAAGATGAAAAGAAATGCAAAAGAAAAGGAAAGTAAAACAAGAACAATGATATTAAATTGTAGGAATGTAAAGGGTGGTCGGAATCTGTCAATCTCTCCACTCCTGAACCCGTTTGCTCCCATGGCGTGGGTGTTACAAAGTTTTCAGAAATCAAGAAACCAACCCAGTGTTATTATTACAAATTGATATATATAGATCTTGCAGAGAAAACTACCACTAAATCCTACGGTCTATATTTAAAGTAGAAATAACTTCCTAAGACAGTAGAAAATAACTTCCATGCACTAAGACACTAGGAAATAATCTTCAATGCACTTCAGCCTTGTTTCCCGCCATGCGCTCCAATTGCAATTTCGAATTATTTCTCCTTGTCTTTGGTCGAAATTGCGGTGTGTCGAAGTCTGTCTTTTATTGGTCGAAATCCCTTTGCACTTTGCAACATGTCGAAATAACCCATCTGCCTTGTTGAAAACATAATCATGAGTTCGACCAAATATTTCATTTTTAAATGAAATATTCTCCCTAAAAAGGTTTCCTATGACATTTTAAATGTATCCTATGAGATTTATTTTTCTAAATTGTCGGATTACATGCAATTTAGCGTGAAAACTTTTTTCAATATGGTTTAGTCTCATGTTACGACACTCGACTTTGACTCTCGGTGTTAAAAAAACTCGATTTGGAGGGATTCCTCCAAAATTCGGTTGAAAAATAAGTAAAAATATGAAGGATCGCCATTCTTTCTAAAGGAATTTTGCCAAAAAGACTCAAGATTTCTTCTTTTAACAAAATTCCCATCGCCCCTAGGCTCTAGGTATGCTTGTTAGCTTTCCAACGAATGTTCACGAGCTCCGATCGGTAAAGGACATCTCAAGTCATGGCCGTTTTAGGGAGAATGGGTCAAAAACAAGTAAAATCCGAAAATTACCAAGGTTATTCACTTGGCCCCCATTTAGTCCGAATTTTCAAAAATTCAAAAAATCAACCATTACTCATCCGAAACATACAAAACCACAAATTAAACAATAATTGGTCAATAAGTTATGCGAAAAATGAGATAAATGGGTTTTTAATAAATGTTTCCTATGACATTTTAAATGTATCCTATGAGATTTATTTTTCTAAATTGTCGGTTTACATGAAATTTAGCGTGAAACCTTTTTTCAATATGGTTTAGTCTCATGTAACGAGACTCGACTTTGACTCTCGGTGTTAAAAAAACTCGATTTGGAGCGATTCCTCCAAAATTCGGTTGAAAAATAAGTAAAAATATGAAGGATCGCCATCCTTTCCAAAGGAGTTTTGCCAAAAAGACTCAAGATTTCTTCTTTAAACAAAATTCCCATCGCCCCTAGGCTCTAGGTATGCTTGTTAGCTTTCCAACGAATGTTCACGAGCTCCGATCGGTAAAGGACATCCCAAGTCATGGCCGTTTTAGGGAGAATGGGTCAAAAACAAGTAAAATCCGAAAATTACCAAGGTTATTCACTTCGCCCCCATTTAGTCCGAATTTTCAAAAATTCAAAAAATCAACCATTACTCATCCGAAACATACAAAACCACAAATTAAACAATAATTGGTCAATAAGTTATGCGAAAAATGAGATAAATGGGTTTTTAATAAATGTTTCCTATGACATTTTAAATGTATCCTATGCTATGAGATTTATTTTTCTAAATTGTCGGTTTACATGAAATTTAGCGTGAAACCTTTTTTCAATATGGTTTAGTCTCATGTAACGAGACTCGACTTTGACTCTCGGTGTTAAAAAAACTCGATTTGGAGGGATTCCTCCAAAATTCGGTTGAAAAATAAGTAAAAATATGAAGGATCGCCATTCTTTCTAAAGGAATTTTGCCAAAAAGACTCAAGATTTCTTCTTTTAACAAAATTCCCATCGCCCCTAGGCTCTAGGTATGCTTGTTAGCTTTCCAACGAATGTTCACGAGATCCGATCGGTAAAGGACATCCCAAGTTATGGCCGTTTTAGGGAGAATGGGTCAAAAACAAGTAAAATTCGAAAATTACCATGGTTATTCACTTGGCCCCCATTTAGTCCGAATTTTCAAAAATTCAAAAAATCAACCATTACTCATCCGAAACATACAAAACCACAAATTAAACAATAATTGGTCAATAAGTTATGCGAAAAATGAGATAAATGGGTTTTTAATAAATGTTTCCTATGACATTTTAAATGTATCCTATGAGATTTATTTTTCTAAATTGTCGGATTACATGCAATTTAGCGTGAAAACTTTTTTCAATATGGTTTAGTCTCATGTTACGACACTCGACTTTGACTCTCGGTGTTAAAAAAACTCGATTTGGAGGGATTCCTCCAAAATTCGGTTGAAAAATAAGTAAAAATATGAAGGATCGCCATTCTTTCTAAAGGAATTTTGCCAAAAAGACTCAAGATTTCTTCTTTAAACAAAATTCCCATCGCACCTAGGCTCTAGGTATGCTTGTTAGCTTTCCAACGAATGTTCACGAGATCCGATCGGTAAAGGACATCCCAAGTTATGGCCGTTTTAGGGAGAATGGGTCAAAAACAAGTAAAATTCGAAAATTACCATGGTTATTCACTTGGCCCCCATTTAGTCCGAATTTTCAAAAATTCAAAAAATCAACCATTACTCATGCGAAACGTACAAAACCACAAATTAAACAATAATTGGTCAATAAGTTATGCGAAAAATGAGATAAATGGGTTTTTAATAAATGTTTCCTATGACATTTTAAATGTATCCTATGAGATTTATTTATCTAAATTGTCGGATTACATGAAATTTAGCGTGAAACCTTTTTTCAATATGGTTTAGTCTCATGTTACGACACTCGACTTTGACTCTCGGTGTTAAAAAAACTCGATTTGGAGGGATTCCTCCAAAATTCGGTTGAAAAATAAGTAAAAATATGAAGGATCGCCATCCTTTCCAAAGGAATATTGCCAAAAAGACTCAAGATTTCTTCTTTAAACAAAATTCCCGTCGCCCCTAGGCTGTAGGTATACTTGTTAGCTTTCCAACGAATGTTCACGAGCTCCGATCCGTAAAGGACATCCCAAGTTATGGCCGTTTTAGGGAGAATGGGTCAAAAACAAGTAAAATCCAAAAATTACCAAGGTTATTCACTTGGCCCCCATTTAGTCCGAATTTTCAAAAATTCAAAAAATCAACCATTACTCATCCGAAACATACGAAACCACAAATTAAACAATAATTGGTCAATATGTTATGCGAAAAATGAGATAAATGGGTTTTTAATAAATGTTTCCTATGACATTTTAAATGTATCCTATGAGATTTATTTTTCTAAATTGTCGGATTACATGAAATTTAGTGTGAAACCTTTTTTCAATATGGTTTAGTCTCATGTTACGACACTCGACTTTGACTCTCGGTGTTAAAAAAACTCGATTTGGAGGGATTCCTCCAAAATTCGGTTGAAAAATAAGTAAAAATATGAAGGATCGCCATCCTTTCCAAAGGAATATTGCCAAAAAGACTCAAGATTTCTTCTTTAAACAAAATTCCCGTAGCCCCTAGGCTCTAGGTATGCTTGTTAGCTTTCCAACGAATGTTCACGAGCTCCGATCCGTAAAGGACATCCCAAGTTATGGCCGTTTTAGGGAGAATGGGTCAAAAACAAGTAAAATCCAAAAATTACCAAGGTTATTCACTTGGCCCCCATTTAGTCCGAATTTTCAAAAATTCAAAAAATCAACCATTACTCATCCGAAACATACGAAACCACAAATTAAACAATAATTGGTCAATAAGTTATGCGAAAAATGAGATAAATGGGTTTTTAATAAATGTTTCCTATGACATTTTAAATGTAGCGTGAAACCTTTTTTCAATATGGTTTAGTCTCATGTAACGAGACTCGACTTTGACTCTCGGTGTTAAAAAAACTCGATTTGGAGCGATTCCTCCAAAATTCGGTCGAAAAATAAGTAAAAATATGAAGAATCGCCATCCTTTCCAAAGGAATTTTCCCAAAAAGACTCAAGATTTCTTCTTTAAACAAAATTCCCATCGCACCTAGGCTCTAGGTATGCTTGTTAGCTTTCCAGTGAATGTTCACGAGATCCGATCGGTAAAGGACATCCCAAGTTATGGCCGTTTTAGGGAGAATGGGTCAAAAACAAGTAAAATCCGAAAATTACCAAGGTTATTCACTTGGCCCCCATTTAGTCCGAATTTTCAAAAATTCAAAAAATCAACCATTACTCATCCGAAACATACAAAACCACAAATTAAACAATAATTGGTCAATAAGTTATGCGAAAAATGAGATAAATGGGTTTTTAATAAATGTTTCCTATGACATTTTAAATGTATCCTATGAGATTTATTTTTCTAAATTGTCGGTTTACATGAAATTTAGCGTGAAACCTTTTTTCAATATGGTTTTGTCTCATGTTACGACACTCGACTTTGACTCTCGGTGTTAAAAAAACTCGATTTGGAGGGATTCGTCCAAAATTCGGTTGAAAAATAATTAAAAATATGAAGGATCGCCTTCCTTTCCAAAGGAATATTGCCAAAAAGACTCAAGATTTCTTCTTTAAACAAAATTCCGGTCGCCCCTAGGCTCTAGGTATGCTTGTTAGCTTTCCAACGAATGTTCACGAGCTCCGATCCGTAAAGGACATCCCAAGTTATGGCCGTTTTAGGGAGAATGGGTCAAAAACAAGTAAAATCCAAAAATTACCAAGGTTATTCACTTGGCCCCCATTTAGTCCGAATTTTCAAAAATTCAAAAAATCAACCATTACTCATCCGAAACATACGAAACCACAAATTAAACAATAATTGGTCAATAAGTTATGCGAAAAATGAGATAAATGGGTTTTTAATAAATGTTTCCTATGACATTTTAAATGTATCCTATGAGATTTATTTTTCTAAATTGTCGGTTTACATGAAATTTAGCGTGAAACCTTTTTTCAATATGGTTTAGTCTCATGTAACGAGACTCGACTTTGACTCTCGGTGTTAAAAAAACTCGATTTGGAGCGATTCCTCCAAAATTCGGTCTAAAAATAAGTAAAAATATGAAGAATCGCCATCCTTTCCAAAGGAATTTTTCCAAAAAGAGTCAAGATTTCTTCTTTAAACAAAATTCCCATCGCACCTAGGCTCTAGGTATGCTTGTTAGCTTTCCAACGAATGTTCACGAGATCCGATCGGTAAAGGACATCCCAAGTTATGGCCGTTTTAGGGAGAATGGGTCAAAAACAAGTAAAATTCGAAAATTACCATGGTTATTCACTTGGCCCCCATTTAGTCCGAATTTTCAAAAATTCAAAAAATCAACCATTACTCATGCGAAACGTACAAAACCACAAATTAAACAATAATTGGTCAATAAGTTATGCGAAAAATGAGATAAATGGGTTTTTAATAAATGTTTCCTATGACATTTTAAATGTATCCTATGAGATTTATTTTTCTAAATTGTCGGATTACATGAAATTTAGCGTGAAACCTTTTTTCAATATGGTTTAGTCTCATGTTACGACACTCGACTTTGACTCTCGGTGTTAAAAAAACTCGATTTGGAGGGATTCCTCCAAAATTCGGTTGAAAAATAAGTAAAAATATGAAGGATCGCCATCCTTTCCAAAGGAATATTGCCAAAAAGACTCAAGATTTCTTCTTTAAACAAAATTCCCGTAGCCCCTAGGCTCTAGGTATGCTTGTTAGCTTTCCAACGAATGTTCACGAGCTCCGATCCGTAAAGGACATCCCAAGTTATGGCCGTTTTAGGGAGAATGGGTCAAAAACAAGTAAAATCCAAAAATTACCAAGGTTATTCACTTGGCCCCCATTTAGTCCGAATTTTCAAAAATTCAAAAAATCAACCATTACTCATCCGAAACATACGAAACCACAAATTAAACAATAATTGGTCAATAAGTTATGCGAAAAATGAGATAAATGGGTTTTTAATAAATGTTTCCTATGACATTTTAAATGTAGCGTGAAACCTTTTTTCAATATGGTTTAGTCTCATGTAACGAGACTCGACTTTGACTCTCGGTGTTAAAAAAACTCGATTTGGAGCGATTCCTCCAAAATTCGGTCGAAAAATAAGTAAAAATATGAAGAATCGCCATCCTTTCCAAAGGAATTTTCCCAAAAAGACTCAAGATTTCTTCTTTAAACAAAATTCCCATCGCACCTAGGCTCTAGGTATGCTTGTTAGCTTTCCAGTGAATGTTCACGAGATCCGATCGGTAAAGGACATCCCAAGTTATGGCCGTTTTAGGGAGAATGGGTCAAAAACAAGTAAAATCCGAAAATTACCAAGGTTATTCACTTGGCCCCCATTTAGTCCGAATTTTCAAAAATTCAAAAAATCAACCATTACTCATCCGAAACATACAAAACCACAAATTAAACAATAATTGGTCAATAAGTTATGCGAAAAATGAGATAAATGGGTTTTTAATAAATGTTTCCTATGACATTTTAAATGTATCCTATGAGATTTATTTTTCTAAATTGTCGGTTTACATGAAATTTAGCGTGAAACCTTTTTTCAATATGGTTTTGTCTCATGTTACGACACTCGACTTTGACTCTCGGTGTTAAAAAAACTCGATTTGGAGGGATTCCTCCAAAATTCGGTTGAAAAATAATTAAAAATATGAAGGATCGCCTTCCTTTCCAAAGGAATATTGCCAAAAAGACTCAAGATTTCTTCTTTAAACAAAATTCCGGTCGCCCCTAGGCTCTAGGTATGCTTGTTAGCTTTCCAACGAATGTTCACGAGCTCCGATCCGTAAAGGACATCCCAAGTTATGGCCGTTTTAGGGAGAATGGGTCAAAAACAAGTAAAATCCAAAAATTACCAAGGTTAT
This sequence comes from Medicago truncatula, assembly GCF_003473485.1. Lineage (NCBI taxonomy): Eukaryota > Viridiplantae > Streptophyta > Magnoliopsida > Fabales > Fabaceae > Medicago > Medicago truncatula. The sequence goes on along the minus strand of NC_053048.1, from coordinate 339,249 downwards.
TCACTTGGCCCCCATTTAGTCCGAATTTTCAAAAATTCAAAAAATCAACCATTACTCATCCGAAACATACGAAACCACAAATTAAACAATAATTGGTCAATAAGTTATGCGAAAAATGAGATAAATGGGTTTTTAATAAATGTTTCCTATGACATTTTAAATGTATCCTATGAGATTTATTTTTCTAAATTGTCGGTTTACATGAAATTTAGAGTGAAACCTTTTTTCAATATGGTTTAGTCTCATGTTACGACACTCGACTTTGACTCTCGGTGTTAAAAAAACTCGATTTGGAGGGATTCCTCCAAAATTCGGTGGAAAAATAAGTAAAAATATGAAGGATCGCCATCCTTTCCAAAGGAATATTGCCAAAAAGACTCAAGATTTCTTCTTTAAACAAAATTCCCGTCGCCCCTAGGCTCTAGGTATGCTTATTAGCTTTCCAACGAATGTTCACGAGCTCCGATCCGTAAAGGACATCCCAAGTTATGGCCGTTTTAGGGAGAATGGGTCAAAAACAAGTAAAATCCAAAAATTACCAAGGTTATTCACTTGGCCCCCATTTAGTCCGAATTTTCAAAAATTCAAAAAATCAACCATTACTCATCCGAAACATACGAAACCACAAATTAAACAATAATTGGTCAATAAGTTATGCGAAAAATGAGATAAATGGGTTTTTAATAAATGTTTCCTATGACATTTTAAATGTATCCTATGAGATTTATTTTTCTAAATTGTCGGTTTACATGAAATTTAGAGTGAAACCTTTTTTCAACATGGTTTAGTCTCATGTTACGACACTCGACTTTGACTCTCGGTGTTAAAAAAACTCGATTTGGAGGGATTCCTCCAAAATTCGGTTGAAAAATAAGTAAAAATATGAAGGATCGCCATCCTTTCCAAAGGAATATTGCCAAAAAGACTCAAGATTTCTTCTTTAAACAAAATTCCCGTCGCCCCTAGGCTCTAGGTATGCTTGTTAGCTTTCCAACGAATGTTCACGAGCTCCGATCCGTAAAGGACATCCCAAGTTATGGCCGTTTTAGGGAGAATGGGTCAAAAACAAGTAAAATCCAAAAATTACCAAGGTTATTCACTTGGCCCCCATTTAGTCCGAATTTTCAAAAATTCAAAAAATCAACCATTACTCATCCGAAACATACAAAACCACAAATTAAACAATAATTGGTCAATAAGTTATGCGAAAAATGAGATAAATGGGTTTTTAATAAATGTTTCCTATGACATTTTAAATGTATCCTATGAGATTTATTTTTCTAAATTGTCGGTTTACATGAAATTTAGCGTGAAACCTTTTTTCAATATGGTTTAGTCTCATGTAACGAGACTCGACTTTGACTCTCGGTGTTAAAAAAACTCGATTTGGAGCGATTCCTCCAAAATTCGGTCGAAAAATAAGTAAAAATATGAAGAATCGCCATCCTTTCCAAAGAATTTTGCCAAAAAGACTCAAGATTTCTTCTTTAAACAAAATTCCCATCGCACCTAGGCTCTAGGTATGCTTGTTAGCTTTCCAACGAATGTTCACGAGATCCGATCGGTAAAGGACATCCCAAGTTATGGCCGTTTTAGGGAGAATGGGTCAAAAACAAGTAAAATCCGAAAATTACCAAGGTTATTCACTTGGCCCCCATTTAGTCCGAATTTTCAAAAATTCAAAAAATCAACCATTACTCATCCGAAACATACAAAACCACAAATTAAACAATAATTGGTCAATAAGTTATGCGAAAAATGAGATAAATGGGATTTTAATAAATGTTTCCTATGACATTTTAAATGTATCCTATGAGATTTATTTTTCTAAATTGTCGGTTTACATGAAATTTAGCGTGAAACCTTTTTTCAATATGGTTTAGTCTCATGTAACGAGACTCGACTTTGACTCTCGGTGTTAAAAAAACTCGATTTGGAGCGATTCCTCCAAAATTCGGACGAAAAATAAGTAAAAATATGAAGAATCGCCATCCTTTCCAAAGGAATTTTGCCAAAAAGACTCAAGATTTCTTCTTTAAACAAAATTCCCATCGCACCTAGGCTCTAGGTATGCTTGTTAGCTTTCCAACGAATGTTCACGAGATCCGATCGGTAAAGGACATCCCAAGTTATGGCCGTTTTAGGGAGAATGGGTCAAAAACAAGTAAAATCCGAAAATTACCAAGGTTATTCACTTGGCCCCCATTTAGTCCGAATTTTCAAAAATTCAAAAAATCAACCATTACTCATCCGAAACATACAAAACCACAAATTAAACAATAATTGGTCAATAAGTTATGCGAAAAATGAGATAAATGGGATTTTAATAAATGTTTCCTATGACATTTTAAATGTATCCTATGAGATTTATTTTTCTAAATTGTCGGTTTACATGAAATCTAGCGTGAAACCTTTTTTCAATATGGTTTAGTCTCATGTAAAGAGACTCGACTTTGACTCACGGTGTTAAAAAAAACTCGATTTGGAGCGATTCCTCCAAAATTCGGTTGAAAAATAAGTAAAAATATGAAGGATCGCCATCCTTTCCAAAGGAATATTGCCAAAAAGACTCAAGATTTCTTCTTTAAACAAAATTCCCATCGCACCTAGGCTCTAGGTATGCTTGTTAGCTTTCCAACGAATGTGCACGAGCTCCGATCCGTAAAGGACATCCCAAGTTATGGCCGTTTTAGGGAGAATGGGTCAAAAACAAGTAAAATCCCAAAATTACCAGGGTTATTCACTTGGCCCCCATTTAGTCGGAATTTTCAAAAAATCAAAAAATCAACAATTACTCATCCGAGACGTACAAAACCACAAATTAAACAATAATTGGTCAATAAGTTATGCGAAAAATGAGATAAATGGGTTTTTAATAAATGTTTCCTCTGAAATTTATTTTTCTAAATTGTCGGATTACATGAAATTTAGCGTGAAACCTTTTTTCAATATGGTTTAGTCTCATGTTACGACACTCAACTTTGACTCTCGGTGTTAAAAAAACTCGATTTGGAGGGATTCCTCCAAAATTCGGTTGAAAATTAAGTAAAAATATGAAGGATCGCCATCCTTTCCAAAGGAATTTTGCCAAAAAGACTCAAGATTTCTTCTTTAAACAAAATTCCCATCGCCCCTAGGCTGTAGGTATGCTTGTTAGCTTTCCAACGAATGTTCACGAGCTCCGATCGGTAAAGGATATCCCAAGTTATGGCCGTTTTAGGGAGAATGGGTCAAAAACAAGTAAAATCCCAAAATTACCAGGGTTATTCACTTGGCCCCCATTTAGTCCGAATTTTCAAAAATTCAAAAAATCAACAATTACTCATCCGAGACGTACAAAACCACAAATTAAACAATAATTGGTCAATAAGTTATGCGAAAAATGAGATAAATGGGTTTTTAATAAATGTTTCCTATGACATTTTAAATGTATCCTATGAGATTTATTTTTCTAAATTGTCGGATTACATGCAATTTAGCGTGAAACCTTTTTTAAATATGGTTTAGTCTCATGTTACGACACTCGACTTTGACTCTCGGTGTTAAAAAAACTCGATTTGGAGGGATTCCTCCAAAATTCGGTTGAAAAATAAGTAAAAATATGAAGGATCGCCATTCTTTCTAAAGGAATTTTGCCAAAAAGACTCAAGATTTCTTCTTTTAACAAAATTCCCGTCGCCCCTAGGCTCTAGGTATGCTTGTTAGCTTTCCATCGAATGTTCACGAGCTCCGATCGGTAAAGGACATCCCAAGTTATGGCCGTTTTAGGGAGAATGGGTCAAAAACAAGTAAAATTCGAAAATTACCATGGTTATTCACTTGGCCCCCATTTAGTCCGAATTTTCAAAAATTCAAAAAATCAACCATTACTCATCCGAAACATACGAAACCACAAATTAAACAATAATTGGTCAATAAGTTATGCGAAAAATGAGATAAATGGGTTTTTAATAAATGTTTCCTATGAGATTTATTTTTCTAAATTGTCGGATTACATGAAATTTAGCGTGAAACCTTTTTTCAATATGGTTTAGTTTCATGTTACGACACTCAACTTTGACTCTCGGTGTTAAAAAAACTCGATTTGGAGGGATTCCTCCAAAATTCGGTTGAAAATTAAGTAAAAATATGAAGGATCGCCATCCTTTCCAAAGGAATTTTGCCAAAAAGACTCAAGATTTCTTCTTTAAACAAAATTCCCATCGCCCCTAGGCTGTAGGTATGCTTGTTAGCTTTCCAACGAATGTTCACGAGCTCCGATCGGTAAAGGATATCCCAAGTTATGGCCGTTTTAGGGAGAATGGGTCAAAAACAAGTAAAATCCCAAAATTACCAGGGTTATTCACTTGGCCCCCATTTAGTCCGAATTTTCAAAAATTCAAAAAATCAACAATTACTCATCCGAGACGTACAAAACCACAAATTAAACAATAATTGGTCAATAAGTTATGCGAAAAATGAGATAAATGGGTTTTTAATAAATGTTTCCTATGACATTTTAAATGTATCCTATGAGATTTATTTTTCTAAATTGTCGGTTTACATGAAATCTAGCGTGAAACCTTTTTTCAATATGGTTTAGTCTCATGTAAAGAGACTCGACTTTGACTCACGGTGTTAAAAAAAACTCGATTTGGAGCGATTCCTCCAAAATTCGGTTGAAAAATAAGTAAAAATATGAAGGATCGCCATCCTTTCCAAAGGAATATTGCCAAAAAGACTCAAGATTTCTTCTTTAAACAAAATTCCCATCGCACCTAGGCTCTAGGTATGCTTGTTAGCTTTCCAACGAATGTGCACGAGCTCCGATCCGTAAAGGACATCCCAAGTTATGGCCGTTTTAGGGAGAATGGGTCAAAAACAAGTAAAATCCCAAAATTACCAGGGTTATTCACTTGGCCCCATTTAGTCGGAATTTTCAAAAAATCAAAAAATCAACAATTACTCATCCGAGACGTACAAAACCACAAATTAAACAATAATTGGTCAATAAGTTATGCGAAAAATGAGATAAATGGGTTTTTAATAAATGTTTCCTCTGAAATTTATTTTTCTAAATTGTCGGATTACATGAAATTTAGCGTGAAACCTTTTTTCAATATGGTTTAGTCTCATGTTACGACACTCAACTTTGACTCTCGGTGTTAAAAAAACTCGATTTGGAGGGATTCCTCCAAAATTCGGTTGAAAATTAAGTAAAAATATGAAGGATCGCCATCCTTTCCAAAGGAATTTTGCCAAAAAGACTCAAGATTTCTTCTTTAAACAAAATTCCCATCGCCCCTAGGCTGTAGGTATGCTTGTTAGCTTTCCAACGAATGTTCACGAGCTCCGATCGGTAAAGGACATCCCAAGTTATGGCCGTTTTAGGGAGAATGGGTCAAAAACAAGTAAAATTCGAAAATTACCATGGTTATTCACTTGGCCCCCATTTAGTCCGAATTTTCAAAAATTCAAAAAATCAACCATTACTCATCCGAAACATACGAAACCACAAATTAAACAATAATTGGTCAATAAGTTATGCGAAAAATGAGATAAATGGGTTTTTAATAAATGTTTCCTATGAGATTTATTTTTCTAAATTGTCGGATTACATGAAATTTAGCGTGAAACCTTTTTTCAATATGGTTTAGTTTCATGTTACGACACTCAACTTTGACTCTCGGTGTTAAAAAAACTCGATTTGGAGGGATTCCTCCAAAATTCGGTTGAAAATTAAGTAAAAATATGAAGGATCGCCATCCTTTCCAAAGGAATTTTGCCAAAAAGACTCAAGATTTCTTCTTTAAACAAAATTCCCATCGCCCCTAGGCTGTAGGTATGCTTGTTAGCTTTCCAACGAATGTTCACGAGCTCCGATCGGTAAAGGATATCCCAAGTTATGGCCGTTTTAGGGAGAATGGGTCAAAAACAAGTAAAATCCCAAAATTACCAGGGTTATTCACTTGGCCCCCATTTAGTCCGAATTTTCAAAAATTCAAAAAATCAACAATTACTCATCCGAGACGTACAAAACCACAAATTAAACAATAATTGGTCAATAAGTTATGCGAAAAATGAGATAAATGGGTTTTTAATAAATGTTTCCTATGACATTTTAAATGTATCCTATGAGATTTATTTTTCTAAATTGTCGGTTTACATGAAATCTAGCGTGAAACCTTTTTTCAATATGGTTTAGTCTCATGTAAAGAGACTCGACTTTGACTCACGGTGTTAAAAAAAACTCGATTTGGAGCGATTCCTCCAAAATTCGGTTGAAAAATAAGTAAAAATATGAAGGATCGCCATCCTTTCCAAAGGAATATTGCCAAAAAGACTCAAGATTTCTTCTTTAAACAAAATTCCCATCGCACCTAGGCTCTAGGTATGCTTGTTAGCTTTCCAACGAATGTGCACGAGCTCCGATCCGTAAAGGACATCCCAAGTTATGGCCGTTTTAGGGAGAATGGGTCAAAAACAAGTAAAATCCCAAAATTACCAGGGTTATTCACTTGGCCCCCATTTAGTCGGAATTTTCAAAAAATCAAAAAATCAACAATTACTCATCCGAGACGTACAAAACCACAAATTAAACAATAATTGGTCAATAAGTTATGCGAAAAATGAGATAAATGGGTTTTTAATAAATGTTTCCTCTGAAATTTATTTTTCTAAATTGTCGGATTACATGAAATTTAGCGTGAAACCTTTTTTCAATATGGTTTAGTCTCATGTTACGACACTCAACTTTGACTCTCGGTGTTAAAAAAACTCGATTTGGAGGGATTCCTCCAAAATTCGGTTGAAAATTAAGTAAAAATATGAAGGATCGCCATCCTTTCCAAAGGAATTTTGCCAAAAAGACTCAAGATTTCTTCTTTAAACAAAATTCCCATCGCCCCTAGGCTGTAGGTATGCTTGTTAGCTTTCCAACGAATGTTCACGAGCTCCGATCGGTAAAGGATATCCCAAGTTATGGCCGTTTTAGGGAGAATGGGTCAAAAACAAGTAAAATCCCAAAATTACCAGGGTTATTCACTTGGCCCCCATTTAGTCCGAATTTTCAAAAATTCAAAAAATCAACAATTACTCATCCGAGACGTACAAAACCACAAATTAAACAATAATTGGTCAATAAGTTATGCGAAAAATGAGATAAATGGGTTTTTAATAAATGTTTCCTATGACATTTTAAATGTATCCTATGAGATTTATTTTTCTAAATTGTCGGATTACATGCAATTTAGCGTGAAACCTTTTTTAAATATGGTTTAGTCTCATGTTACGACACTCGACTTTGACTCTCGGTGTTAAAAAAACTCGATTTGGAGGGATTCCTCCAAAATTCGGTTGAAAAATAAGTAAAAATATGAAGGATCGCCATTCTTTCTAAAGGAATTTTGCCAAAAAGACTCAAGATTTCTTCTTTTAACAAAATTCCCGTCGCCCCTAGGCTCTAGGTATGCTTGTTAGCTTTCCATCGAATGTTCACGAGCTCCGATCGGTAAAGGACATCCCAAGTTATGGCCGTTTTAGGGAGAATGGGTCAAAAACAAGTAAAATTCGAAAATTACCATGGTTATTCACTTGGCCCCCATTTAGTCCGAATTTTCAAAAATTCAAAAAATCAACCATTACTCATCCGAAACATACGAAACCACAAATTAAACAATAATTGGTCAATAAGTTATGCGAAAAATGAGATAAATGGGTTTTTAATAAATGTTTCCTATGAGATTTATTTTTCTAAATTGTCGGATTACATGAAATTTAGCGTGAAACCTTTTTTCAATATGGTTTAGTTTCATGTTACGACACTCAACTTTGACTCTCGGTGTTAAAAAAACTCGATTTGGAGGGATTCCTCCAAAATTCGGTTGAAAATTAAGTAAAAATATGAAGGATCGCCATCCTTTCCAAAGGAATTTTGCCAAAAAGACTCAAGATTTCTTCTTTAAACAAAATTCCCATCGCCCCTAGGCTGTAGGTATGCTTGTTAGCTTTCCAACGAATGTTCACGAGCTCCGATCGGTAAAGGATATCCCAAGTTATGGCCGTTTTAGGGAGAATGGGTCAAAAACAAGTAAAATCCCAAAATTACCAGGGTTATTCACTTGGCCCCCATTTAGTCCGAATTTTCAAAAATTCAAAAAATCAACAATTACTCATCTGAGACGTACAAAACCACAAATTAAACAATAATTGGTCAATAAGTTATGCGAAAAATGAGATAAATGGGTTTTTAATAAATGTTTCCTATGACATTTTAAATGTATCCTATGAGATTTATTTTTCTAAATTGTCGGTTTACATGAAATTTAGCGTGAAACCTTTTTTCAATATGGTTTAGTCTCATGTAACGAGACTCGACTTTGACTCTCGGTGTTAAAAAAACTCGATTTGGAGCGATTCCTCCAAAATTCGGTCGAAAAATAAGTAAAAATATGAAGAATCGCCATCCTTTCCAAAGGAATTTTCCCAAAAAGACTCAAGATTTCTTCTTTAAACAAAATTCCCATCGCACCTAGGCTCTAGGTATGCTTGTTAGCTTTCCAACGAATGTTCACGAGCTCCGATCCGTAAAGGACATCCCAAGTTATGGCCGTTTTAGGGAGAATGGGTCAAAAACAAGTAAAATCCAAAAATTACCAAGGTTATTCACTTGGCCCCCATTTAGTCCGAATTTTCAAAAATTCAAAAAATCAACCATTACTCATCCGAAACATACGAAACCACAAATTAAACAATAATTGGTCAATAAGTTATGCGAAAAATGAGATGAATGGGTTTTTAATAAATGTTTCCTATGACATTTTAAATGTATCCTATGAGATTTATTTTTCTAAATTGTCGGTTTACATGAAATTTAGAGTGAAACCTTTTTTCAATATGGTTTAGTCTCATGTTACGACACTCGACTTTGACTCTCGGTGTTAAAAAAACTCGATTTGGAGGGACTCCTCCAAAATTCGGTTGAAAAATAAGTAAAAATATGAAGGATCGCCATCCTTTCCAAAGGAATATTGCCAAAAAGACTCAAGATTTCTTCTTTAAACAAAATTCCCGTCGCCCCTAGGCTCTAGGTATGCTTGTTAGCTTTCCAACGAATGTTCACGAGCTCCGATCCGTAAAGGACATCCCAAGTTATGGCCGTTTTAGGGAGAATGGGTCAAAAACAAGTAAAATCCAAAAATTACCAAGGTTATTCACTTGGCCCCCATTTAGTCCGAATTTTCAAAAATTCAAAAAATCAACCATTACTCATCCGAAACATACAAAACCACAAATTAAACAATAATTGGTCAATAAGTTATGCGAAAAATGAGATAAATGGGTTTTTAATAAATGTTTCCTATGACATTTTAAATGTATCCTATGAGATTTATTTTTCTAAATTGTCGGTTTACATGAAATTTAGAGTGAAACCTTTTTTCAATATGGTTTAGTCTCATGTTACGACACTCGACTTTGACTCTCGGTGTTAAAAAAACTCGATTTGGAGGGATTCCTCCAAAATTCGGTTGAAAAATAAGTAAAAATATGAAGGATCGCCATCCTTTCCAAAGGAATATTGCCAAAAAGACTCAAGATTTCTTCTTTAAACAAAATTCCCGTCGCCCCTAGGCTCTAGGTATGCTTGTTAGCTTTCCAAAGAATGTTCACGAGCTCCGATCCGTAAAGGACATCCCAAGTTATGGCCGTTTTAGGGAGAATGGGTCAAAAACAAGTAAAATCCAAAAATTACCAAGGTTATTCACTTGGCCCCCATTTAGTCCGAATTTTCAAAAATTCAAAAAATCAACCATTACTCATCCGAAACATACGAAACCACAAATTAAACAATAATTGGTCAATAAGTTATGCGAAAAATGAGATGAATGGGTTTTTAATAAATGTTTCCTATGACATTTTAAATGTATCCTATGAGATTTATTTTTCTAAATTGTCGGTTTACATGAAATTTAGAGTGAAACCTTTTTTCAATATGGTTTAGTCTCATGTTACGACACTCGACTTTGACTCTCGGTGTTAAAAAAACTCGATTTGGAGGGATTCCTCCAAAATTCGGTTGAAAAATAAGTAAAAATATGAAGGATCGCCATCCTTTCCAAAGGAATATTGCCAAAAAGACTCAAGATTTCTTCTTTAAACAAAATTCCCGTCGCCCCTAGGCTCTAGGTATGCTTGTTAGCTTTCCAACGAATGTTCACGAGCTCCGATCCGTAAAGGACATCCCAAGTTATGGCCGTTTTAGGGAGAATGGGTCAAAAACAAGTAAAATCCAAAAATTACCAAGGTTATTCACTTGGCCCCCATTTAGTCCGAATTTTCAAAAATTCAAAAAATCAACCATTACTCATCCGAAACATACAAAACCACAAATTAAACAATAATTGGTCAATAAGTTATGCGAAAAATGAGATAAATGGGTTTTTAATAAATGTTTCCTATGACATTTTAAATGTATCCTATGAGATTTATTTTTCTAAATTGTCGGTTTACATGAAATTTAGAGTGAAACCTTTTTTCAATATGGTTTAGTCTCATGTTACGACACTCGACTTTGACTCTCGGTGTTAAAAAAATTCGATTTGGAGGGATTCCTCCAAAATTCGGTTGAAAAATAAGTAAAAATATGAAGGATCGCCATCCTTTCCAAAGGAATATTGCCAAAAAGACTCAAGATTTCTTCTTTAAACAAAATTCCCGTCGCCCCTAGGCTCTAGGTATGCTTGTTAGCTTTCCAACGAATGTTCACGAGCTCCGATCCGTAAAGGACATCCCAAGTTATGGCCGTTTTAGGGAGAATGGGTCAAAAACAAGTAAAATCCAAAAATTACCAAGGTTATTCACTTGGCCCCCATTTAGTCCGAATTTTCAAAAATTCAAAAAATCAACCATTACTCATCCGAAACATACGAAACCACAAATTAAACAATAATTGGTCAATAAGTTATGCGAAAAATGAGATGAATGGGTTTTTAATAAATGTTTCCTATGACATTTTAAATGTATCCTATGAGATTTATTTTTCTAAATTGTCGGTTTACATGAAATTTAGAGTGAAACCTTTTTTCAATATGGTTTAGTCTCATGTTACGACACTCGACTTTGACTCTCGGTGTTAAAAAAACTCGATTTGGAGGGATTCCTCCAAAATTCGGTTGAAAAATAAGTAAAAATATGAAGGATCGCCATCCTTTCCAAAGGAATATTGCCAAAAAGACTCAAGATTTCTTCTTTAAACAAAATTCCCGTCGCCCCTAGGCTCTAGGTATGCTTGTTAGCTTTCCAACGAATGTTCACGAGCTCCGATCCGTAAAGGACATCCCAAGTTATGGCCGTTTTAGGGAGAATGGGTCAAAAACAAGTAAAATCCAAAAATTACCAAGGTTATTCACTTGGCCCCCATTTAGTCCGAATTTTCAAAAATTCAAAAAATCAACCATTACTCATCCGAAACATACAAAACCACAAATTAAACAATAATTGGTCAATAAGTTATGCGAAAAATGAGATAAATGGGATTTTAATAAATGTTTCCTATGACATTTTAAATGTATCCTATGAGATTTATTTTTCTAAATTGTCGGTTTACATGAAATCTAGCGTGAAACCTTTTTTCAATATGGTTTAGTCTCATGTAAAGAGACTCGACTTTGACTCACGGTGTTAAAAAAACTCGATTTGGAGGGATTCCTCCAAAATTCGGTTGAAAAATAAGTAAAAATATGAAGGATCGCCATCCTTTCCAAAGGAATATTGCCAAAAAGACTCAAGATTTCTTCTTTAAACAAAATTCCCGTCGCCCCTAGGCTCTAGGTATGCTTGTTAGCTTTCCAACGAATGTTCACGAGCTCCGATCCGTAAAGGACATCCCAAGTTATGGCCGTTTTAGGGAGAATGGGTCAAAAACAAGTAAAATCCAAAAATTACCAAGGTTATTCACTTGGCCCCCATTTAGTCCGAATTTTCAAAAATTCAAAAAATCAACCATTACTCATCCGAAACATACGAAACCACAAATTAAACAATAATTGGTCAATAAGTTATGCGAAAAATGAGATGAATGGGTTTTTAATAAATGTTTCCTATGACATTTTAAATGTATCCTATGAGATTTATTTTTCTAAATTGTCGGTTTACATGAAATTTAGAGTGAAACCTTTTTTCAATATGGTTTAGTCTCATGTTACGACACTCGACTTTGACTCTCGGTGTTAAAAAAACTCGATTTGGAGGGATTCCTCCAAAATTCGGTTGAAAAATAAGTAAAAATATGAAGGATCGCCATCCTTTCCAAAGGAATATTGCCAAAAAGACTCAAGATTTCTTCTTTAAACAAAATTCCCGTCGCCCCTAGGCTCTAGGTATGCTTGTTAGCTTTCCAACGAATGTTCACGAGCTCCGATCCGTAAAGGACATCCCAAGTTATGGCCGTTTTAGGGAGAATGGGTCAAAAACAAGTAAAATCCAAAAATTACCAAGGTTATTCACTTGGCCCCCATTTAGTCCGAATTTTCAAAAATTCAAAAAATCAACCATTACTCATCCGAAACATACAAAACCACAAATTAAACAATAATTGGTCAATAAGTTATGCGAAAAATGAGATAAATGGGATTTTAATAAATGTTTCCTATGACATTTTAAATGTATCCTATGAGATTTATTTTTCTAAATTGTCGGTTTACATGAAATCTAGCGTGAAACCTTTTTTCAATATGGTTTAGTCTCATGTAAAGAGACTCGACTTTGACTCACGGTGTTAAAAAAACTCGATTTGGAGGGATTCCTCCAAAATTCGGTTGAAAAATAAGTAAAAATATGAAGGATCGCCATCCTTTCCAAAGGAATATTGCCAAAAAGACTCAAGATTTCTTCTTTAAACAAAATTCCCGTCGCCCCTAGGCTCTAGGTATGCTTGTTAGCTTTCCAACGAATGTTCACGAGCTCCGATCCGTAAAGGACATCCCAAGTTATGGCCGTTTTAGGGAGAATGGGTCAAAAACAAGTAAAATCCAAAAATTACCAAGGTTATTCACTTGGCCCCCATTTAGTCCGAATTTTCAAAAATTCAAAAAATCAACCATTACTCATCCGAAACATACGAAACCACAAATTAAACAATAATTGGTCAATAAGTTATGCGAAAAATGAGATGAATGGGTTTTTAATAAATGTTTCCTATGACATTTTAAATGTATCCTATGAGATTTATTTTTCTAAATTGTCGGTTTACATGAAATTTAGAGTGAAACCTTTTTTCAATATGGTTTAGTCTCATGTTACGACACTCGACTTTGACTCTCGGTGTTAAAAAAACTCGATTTGGAGGGATTCCTCCAAAATTCGGTTGAAAAATAAGTAAAAATATGAAGGATCGCCATCCTTTCCAAAGGAATATTGCCAAAAAGACTCAAGATTTCTTCTTTAAACAAATGTCCCGTCGCCCCTAGGCTCTAGGTATGCTTGTTAGCTTTCCAACGAATGTTCACGAGCTCCGATCCGTAAAGGACATCCCAAGTTATGGCCGTTTTAGGGAGAATGGGTCAAAAACAAGTAAAATCCAAAAATTACCAAGGTTATTCACTTGGCCCCCATTTAGTCCGAATTTTCAAAAATTCAAAAAATCAACCATTACTCATCCGAAACATACGAAACCACAAATTAAACAATAATTGGTCAATAAGTTATGCGAAAAATGAGATGAATGGGTTTTTAATAAATGTTTCCTATGACATTTTAAATGTATCCTATGAGATTTATTTTTCTAAATTGTCGGTTTACATGAAATTTAGAGTGAAACCTTTTTTCAATATGGTTTAGTCTCATGTTACGACACTCGACTTTGACTCTCGGTGTTAAAAAAACTCGATTTGGAGGGATTCCTCCAAAATTCGGTTGAAAAATAAGTAAAAATATGAAGGATCGCCATCCTTTCCAAAGGAATATTGCCAAAAAGACTCAAGATTTCTTCTTTAAACAAAATTCCCGTCGCCCCTAGGCTCTAGGTATGCTTGTTAGCTTTCCAACGAATGTTCACGAGCTCCGATCCGTAAAGGACATCCCAAGTTATGGCCGTTTTAGGGAGAATGGGTCAAAAACAAGTAAAATCCAAAAATTACCAAGGTTATTCACTTGGCCCCCATTTAGTCCGAATTTTCAAAAATTCAAAAAATCAACCATTACTCATCCGAAACATACGAAACCACAAATTAAACAATAATTGGTCAATAAGTTATGCGAAAAATGAGATGAATGGGTTTTTAATAAATGTTTCCTATGACATTTTAAATGTATCCTATGAGATTTATTTTTCTAAATTGTCGGTTTACATGAAATTTAGAGTGAAACCTTTTTTCAATATGGTTTAGTCTCATGTTACGACACTCGACTTTGACTCTCGGTGTTAAAAAAACTCGATTTGGAGGGATTCCTCCAAAATTCGGTTGAAAAATAAGTAAAAATATGAAGGATCGCCATCCTTTCCAAAGGAATATTGCCAAAAAGACTCAAGATTTCTTCTTTAAACAAATGTCCCGTCGCCCCTAGGCTCTAGGTATGCTTGTTAGCTTTCCAACGAATGTTCACGAGCTCCGATCCGTAAAGGACATCCCAAGTTATGGCCGTTTTAGGGAGAATGGGTCAAAAACAAGTAAAATCCAAAAATTACCAAGGTTATTCACTTGGCCCCCATTTAGTCCGAATTTTCAAAAATTCAAAAAATCAACCATTACTCATCCGAAACATACGAAACCACAAATTAAACAATAATTGGTCAATAAGTTATGCGAAAAATGAGATGAATGGGTTTTTAATAAATGTTTCCTATGACATTTTAAATGTATCCTATGAGATTTATTTTTCTAAATTGTCGGTTTACATGAAATTTAGAGTGAAACCTTTTTTCAATATGGTTTAGTCTCATGTTACGACACTCGACTTTGACTCTCGGTGTTAAAAAAACTCGATTTGGAGGGATTCCTCCAAAATTCGGTTGAAAAATAAGTAAAAATATGAAGGATCGCCATCCTTTCCAAAGGAATATTGCCAAAAAGACTCAAGATTTCTTCTTTAAACAAAATTCCCGTCGCCCCTAGGCTCTAGGTATGCTTGTTAGCTTTCCAACGAATGTTCACGAGCTCCGATCCGTAAAGGACATCCCAAGTTATGGCCGTTTTAGGGAGAATGGGTCAAAAACAAGTAAAATCCAAAAATTACCAAGGTTATTCACTTGGCCCCCATTTAGTCCGAATTTTCAAAAATTCAAAAAATCAACCATTACTCATCCGAAACATACAAAACCACAAATTAAACAATAATTGGTCAATAAGTTATGCGAAAAATGAGATAAATGGGTTTTTAATAAATGTTTCCTATGACATTTTAAATGTATCCTATGAGATTTATTTTTCTAAATTGTCGGTTTACATGAAATTTAGAGTGAAACCTTTTTTCAATATGGTTTAGTCTCATGTTACGACACTCGACTTTGACTCTCGGTGTTAAAAAAATTCGATTTGGAGGGATTCCTCCAAAATTCGGTTGAAAAATAAGTAAAAATATGAAGGATCGCCATCCTTTCCAAAGGAATATTGCCAAAAAGACTCAAGATTTCTTCTTTAAACAAAATTCCCGTCGCCCCTAGGCTCTAGGTATGCTTGTTAGCTTTCCAACGAATGTTCACGAGCTCCGATCCGTAAAGGACATCCCAAGTTATGGCCGTTTTAGGGAGAATGGGTCAAAAACAAGTAAAATCCAAAAATTACCAAGGTTATTCACTTGGCCCCCATTTAGTCCGAATTTTCAAAAATTCAAAAAATCAACCATTACTCATCCGAAACATACGAAACCACAAATTAAACAATAATTGGTCAATAAGTTATGCGAAAAATGAGATGAATGGGTTTTTAATAAATGTTTCCTATGACATTTTAAATGTATCCTATGAGATTTATTTTTCTAAATTGTCGGTTTACATGAAATTTAGAGTGAAACCTTTTTTCAATATGGTTTAGTCTCATGTTACGACACTCGACTTTGACTCTCGGTGTTAAAAAAACTCGATTTGGAGGGATTCCTCCAAAATTCGGTTGAAAAATAAGTAAAAATATGAAGGATCGCCATCCTTTCCAAAGGAATATTGCCAAAAAGACTCAAGATTTCTTCTTTAAACAAAATTCCCGTCGCCCCTAGGCTCTAGGTATGCTTGTTAGCTTTCCAACGAATGTTCACGAGCTCCGATCCGTAAAGGACATCCCAAGTTATGGCCGTTTTAGGGAGAATGGGTCAAAAACAAGTAAAATCCAAAAATTACCAAGGTTATTCACTTGGCCCCCATTTAGTCCGAATTTTCAAAAATTCAAAAAATCAACCATTACTCATCCGAAACATACAAAACCACAAATTAAACAATAATTGGTCAATAAGTTATGCGAAAAATGAGATAAATGGGTTTTTAATAAATGTTTCCTATGACATTTTAAATGTATCCTATGAGATTTATTTTTCTAAATTGTCGGTTTACATGAAATTTAGAGTGAAACCTTTTTTCAATATGGTTTAGTCTCATGTTACGACACTCGACTTTGACTCTCGGTGTTAAAAAAACTCGATTTGGAGGGATTCCTCCAAAATTCGGTTGAAAAATAAGTAAAAATATGAAGGATCGCCATCCTTTCCAAAGGAATATTGCCAAAAAGACTCAAGATTTCTTCTTTAAACAAAATTCCCGTCGCCCCTAGGCTCTAGGTATGCTTGTTAGCTTCCCAACGAATGTTCACGAGCTCCGATCCGTAAAGGACATCCCAAGTTATGGCCGTTTTAGGGAGAATGGGTCAAAAACAAGTAAAATCCAAAAATTACCAAGGTTATTCACTTGGCCCCCATTTAGTCCGAATTTTCAAATATTCAAAAAATCAACCATTACTCATCCGAAACATACAAAACCACAAATTAAACAATAATTGGTCAATAAGTTATGCGAAAAATGAGATAAATGGGTTTTTAATAAATGTTTCCTATGACATTTTAAATGTATCCTATGAGATTTATTTTTCTAAATTGTCGGTTTACATGAAATTTAGCGTGAAACCTTGTTTCAATATGGTTTAGTCTCATGTAACGAGACTCGACTTTGACTCTCGGTGTTAAAAAAACTCGATTTGGAGCGATTCCTCCAAAATTCGGTCGAAAAATAAGTAAAAATATGAAGAATCGCCATCCTTTCCAAAGAATTTTGCCAAAAAGACTCAAGATTTCTTCTTTAAACAAAATTCCCATCGCACCTAGGCTCTAGGTATGCTTGTTAGCTTTCCAACGAATGTTCACGAGATCCGATCGGTAAAGGACATCCCAAGTTATGGCCGTTTTAGGGAGAATGGGTCAAAAACAAGTAAAATCCGAAAATTACCAAGGTTATTCACTTGGCCCCCATTTAGTCCGAATTTTGAAAAATTCAAAAATTCAACCATTACTCATCCGAAACATACAAAACCACAAATTAAACAATAATTGGTCAATAAGTTATGCGAAAAATGAGATAAATGGGATTTTAATAAATGTTTCCTATGACATTTTAAATGTATCCTATGAGATTTATTTTTCTAAATTGTCGGTTTACATGAAATTTAGCGTGAAACCTTTTTTCAATATGGTTTAGTCTCTTGTAACGAGACTCGACTTTGACTCTCGGTGTTAAAAAAACTCGATTTGGAGCGATTCCTCCAAAATTCGGACGAAAAATAAGTAAAAATATGAAGAATCGCCATCCTTTCCAAAGGAATTTTGCCAAAAAGACTCAAGATTTCTTCTTTAAACAAAATTCCCATCGCACCTAGGCTCTAGGTATGCTTGTTAGCTTTCCAACGAATGTTCACGAGATCCGATCGGTAAAGGACATCCCAAGTTATGGCCGTTTTAGGGAGAATGGGTCAAAAACAAGTAAAATCCGAAAATTACCAAGGTTATTCACTTGGCCCCCATTTAGTCCGAATTTTCAAAAATTCAAAAAATCAACCATTACTCATCCGAAACATACAAAACCACAAATTAAACAATAATTGGTCAATAAGTTATGCGAAAAATGAGATAAATGGGTTTTTAATAAATGTTTCCTATGACATTTTAAATGTATCCTATGAGATTTATTTTTCTAAATTGTCGGTTTACATGAAATTTAGAGTGAAACCTTTTTTCAATATGGTTTAGTCTCATGTTACGACACTCGACTTTGACTCTCGGTGTTAAAAAAACTCGATTTGGAGGGATTCCTCCAAAATTCGGTTGAAAAATAAGTAAAAATATGAAGGATCGCCATCCTTTCCAAAGGAATATTGCCAAAAAGACTCAAGATTTCTTCTTTAAACAAAATTCCCGTCGCCCCTAGGCTCTAGGTATGCTTGTTAGCTTTCCAACGAATGTTCACGAGCTCCGATCCGTAAAGGACATCCCAAGTTATGGCCGTTTTAGGGAGAATGGGTCAAAAACAAGTAAAATCCAAAAATTACCAAGGTTATTCACTTGGCCCCCATTTAGTCCGAATTTTCAAAAATTCAAAAAATCAACCATTACTCATCCGAAACATACGAAACCACAAATTAAACAATAATTGGTCAATAAGTTATGCGAAAAATGAGATAAATGGGTTTTTAATAAATGTTTCCTATGACATTTTAAATGTATCCTATGAGATTTATTTTTCTCAATTGTCGGTTTACATGAAATTTAGAGTGAAACCTTTTTTCAATATGGTTTAGTCTCATGTTACGACACTCGACTTTGACTCTCGGTGTTAAAAAAACTCGATTTGGAGGGATTCCTCCAAAATTCGGTTGAAAAATAAGTAAAAATATGAAGGATCGCCATCCTTTCCAAAGGAATATTGCCAAAAAGACTCAAGATTTCTTCTTTAAACAAAATTCCCGTCGCCCCTAGGCTCTAGGTATGCTTGTTAGCTTTCCAACGAATGTTCACGAGCTCCGATCCGTAAAGGACATCCCAAGTTATGGCCGTTTTAGGGAGAATGGGTCAAAAACAAGTAAAATCCAAAAATTACCAAGGTTATTCACTTGGCCCCCATTTAGTCCGAATTTTCAAAAATTCAAAAAATCAACCATTACTCATCCGAAACATACAAAACCACAAATTAAACAATAATTGGTCAATAAGTTATGCGAAAAATGAGATAAATGGGTTTTTAATAAATGTTTCCTATGAGATTTATTTTTCTAAATTGTCGGATTACATGAAATTTAGCGTGAAACCTTTTTTCAATATGGTTTAGTCTCATGTTACGACACTCAACTTTGACTCTCGGTGTTAAAAAAACTCGATTTGGAGGGATTCCTACAAAATTCGGTTGAAAATTAAGTAAAAATATGAAGGATCGCCATCCTTTCCAAAGGAATATTGCCAAAAAGACTCAAGATTTCTTCTTTAAACAAAATTCCCATCGCCCCTAGGCTGTAGGTATGCTTGTTAGCTTTCCAACGAATGTTCACGAGCTCCGATCGGTAAAGGACATCCCAAGTTATGGCCGTTTTAGGGAGAATGGGTCAAAAACAAGTAAAATCCGAAAATTACCAAGGTTATTCACTTGGCCCCCATTTAGTCCGAATTTTGAAAAATTCAAAAATTCAACCATTACTCATCCGAAACATACAAAACCACAAATTAAACAATAATTGGTCAATAAGTTATGCGAAAAATGAGATAAATGGGTTTTTAATAAATGTTTCCTATGACATTTTAAATGTATCCTATGAGATTTATTTTTCTCAATTGTCGGTTTACATGAAATTTAGAGTGAAACCTTTTTTCAATATGGTTTAGTCTCATGTTACGACACTCGACTTTGACTCTCGGTGTTAAAAAAACTCGATTTGGAGGGATTCCTCCAAAATTCGGTTGAAAAATAAGTAAAAATATGAAGGATCGCCATCCTTTCCAAAGGAATATTGCCAAAAAGACTCAAGATTTCTTCTTTAAACAAAATTCCCGTCGCCCCTAGGCTCTAGGTATGCTTGTTAGCTTTCCAACGAATGTTCACGAGCTCCGATCCGTAAAGGACATCCCAAGTTATGGCCGTTTTAGGGAGAATGGGTCAAAAACAAGTAAAATCCAAAAATTACCAAGGTTATTCACTTGGCCCCCATTTAGTCCGAATTTTCAAAAATTCAAAAAATCAACCATTACTCATCCGAAACATACAAAACCACAAATTAAACAATAATTGGTCAATAAGTTATGCGAAAAATGAGATAAATGGGTTTTTAATAAATGTTTCCTATGAGATTTATTTTTCTAAATTGTCGGATTACATGAAATTTAGCGTGAAACCTTTTTTCAATATGGTTTAGTCTCATGTTACGACACTCAACTTTGACTCTCGGTGTTAAAAAAACTCGATTTGGAGGGATTCCTACAAAATTCGGTTGAAAATTAAGTAAAAATATGAAGGATCGCCATCCTTTCCAAAGGAATATTGCCAAAAAGACTCAAGATTTCTTCTTTAAACAAAATTCCCATCGCCCCTAGGCTGTAGGTATGCTTGTTAGCTTTCCAACGAATGTTCACGAGCTCCGATCGGTAAAGGACATCCCAAGTTATGGCCGTTTTAGGGAGAATGGGTCAAAAACAAGTAAAATCCGAAAATTACCAAGGTTATTCACTTGGCCCCCATTTAGTCCGAATTTTGAAAAATTCAAAAATTCAACCATTACTCATCCGAAACATACAAAACCACAAATTAAACAATAATTGGTCAATAAGTTATGCGAAAAATGAGATAAATGGGATTTTAATAAATGTTTCCTATGACATTTTAAATGTATCCTATGAGATTTATTTTTCTAAATTGTCGGTTTACATGAAATTTAGCGTGAAACCTTTTTTCAATATGGTTTAGTCTCTTGTAACGAGACTCGACTTTGACTCTCGGTGTTAAAAAAACTCGATTTGGAGCGATTCCTCCAAAATTCGGACGAAAAATAAGTAAAAATATGAAGAATCGCCATCCTTTCCAAAGGAATTTTGCCAAAAAGACTCAAGATTTCTTCTTTAAACAAAATTCCCATCGCACCTAGGCTCTAGGTATGCTTGTTAGCTTTCCAACGAATGTTCACGAGATCCGATCGGTAAAGGACATCCCAAGTTATGGCCGTTTTAGGGAGAATGGGTCAAAAACAAGTAAAATCCGAAAATTACCAAGGTTATTCACTTGGCCCCCATTTAGTCCGAATTTTGAAAAATTCAAAAATTCAACCATTACTCATCCGAAACATACAAAACCACAAATTAAACAATAATTGGTCAATAAGTTATGCGAAAAATGAGATAAATGGGTTTTTAATAAATGTTTCCTATGACATTTTAAATGTATCCTATGAGATTTATTTTTCTCAATTGTCGGTTTACATGAAATTTAGAGTGAAACCTTTTTTCAATATGGTTTAGTCTCATGTTACGACACTCGACTTTGACTCTCGGTGTTAAAAAAACTCGATTTGGAGGGATTCCTCCAAAATTCGGTTGAAAAATAAGTAAAAATATGAAGGATCGCCATCCTTTCCAAAGGAATATTGCCAAAAAGACTCAAGATTTCTTCTTTAAACAAAATTCCCGTCGCCCCTAGGCTCTAGGTATGCTTGTTAGCTTTCCAACGAATGTTCACGAGCTCCGATCCGTAAAGGACATCCCAAGTTATGGCCGTTTTAGGGAGAATGGGTCAAAAACAAGTAAAATCCAAAAATTACCAAGGTTATTCACTTGGCCCCCATTTAGTCCGAATTTTCAAAAATTCAAAAAATCAACCATTACTCATCCGAAACATACAAAACCACAAATTAAACAATAATTGGTCAATAAGTTATGCGAAAAATGAGATAAATGGGTTTTTAATAAATGTTTCCTATGAGATTTATTTTTCTAAATTGTCGGATTACATGAAATTTAGCGTGAAACCTTTTTTCAATATGGTTTAGTCTCATGTTACGACACTCAACTTTGACTCTCGGTGTTAAAAAAACTCGATTTGGAGGGATTCCTACAAAATTCGGTTGAAAATTAAGTAAAAATATGAAGGATCGCCATCCTTTCCAAAGGAATATTGCCAAAAAGACTCAAGATTTCTTCTTTAAACAAAATTCCCATCGCCCCTAGGCTGTAGGTATGCTTGTTAGCTTTCCAACGAATGTTCACGAGCTCCGATCGGTAAAGGACATCCCAAGTTATGGCCGTTTTAGGGAGAATGGGTCAAAAACAAGTAAAATCCGAAAATTACCAAGGTTATTCACTTGGCCCCCATTTAGTCCGAATTTTGAAAAATTCAAAAATTCAACCATTACTCATCCGAAACATACAAAACCACAAATTAAACAATAATTGGTCAATAAGTTATGCGAAAAATGAGATAAATGGGATTTTAATAAATGTTTCCTATGACATTTTAAATGTATCCTATGAGATTTATTTTTCTAAATTGTCGGTTTACATGAAATTTAGCGTGAAACCTTTTTTCAATATGGTTTAGTCTCTTGTAACGAGACTCGACTTTGACTCTCGGTGTTAAAAAAACTCGATTTGGAGCGATTCCTCCAAAATTCGGACGAAAAATAAGTAAAAATATGAAGAATCGCCATCCTTTCCAAAGGAATTTTGCCAAAAAGACTCAAGATTTCTTCTTTAAACAAAATTCCCATCGCACCTAGGCTCTAGGTATGCTTGTTAGCTTTCCAACGAATGTTCACGAGATCCGATCGGTAAAGGACATCCCAAGTTATGGCCGTTTTAGGGAGAATGGGTCAAAAACAAGTAAAATCCGAAAATTACCAAGGTTATTCACTTGGCCCCCATTTAGTCCGAATTTTGAAAAATTCAAAAATTCAACCATTACTCATCCGAAACATACAAAACCACAAATTAAACAATAATTGGTCAATAAGTTATGCGAAAAATGAGATAAATGGGATTTTAATAAATGTTTCCTATGACATTTTAAATGTATCCTATGAGATTTATTTTTCTAAATTGTCGGTTTACATGAAATTTAGCGTGAAACCTTTTTTCAATATGGTTTAGTCTCTTGTAACGAGACTCGACTTTGACTCTCGGTGTTAAAAAAACTCGATTTGGAGCGATTCCTCCAAAATTCGGACGAAAAATAAGTAAAAATATGAAGAATCGCCATCCTTTCCAAAGGAATTTTGCCAAAAAGACTCAAGATTTCTTCTTTAAACAAAATTCCCATCGCACCTAGGCTCTAGGTATGCTTGTTAGCTTTCCAACGAATGTTCACGAGATCCGATCGGTAAAGGACATCCCAAGTTATGGCCGTTTTAGGGAGAATGGGTCAAAAACAAGTAAAATCCGAAAATTACCAAGGTTATTCACTTGGCCCCTATTTAGTCCGAATTTTCAAAAATTCAAAAAATCAACCATTACTCATCCGAAACATACAAAACCACAAATTAAACAATAATTGGTCAATAAGTTATGCGAAAAATGAGATAAATGGGATTTTAATAAATGTTTCCTATGACATTTTAAATGTATCCTATGAGATTTATTTTTCTAAATTGTCGGTTTACATGAAATCTAGCGTGAAACCTTTTTTCAATATGGTTTAGTCTCATGTAAAGAGACTCGACTTTGACTCACGGTGTTAAAAAAAACTCGATTTGGAGCGATTCCTCCAAAATTCGGTTGAAAATAAGTAAAAATATGAAGGATCGCCATCCTTTCCAAAGGAATATTGCCAAAAAGACTCAAGATTTCTTCTTTAAACAAAATTCCCATCGCACCTAGGCTCTAGGTATGCTTGTTAGCTTTCCAACGAATGTGCACGAGCTCCGATCCGTAAAGGACATCCCAAGTTATGGCCGTTTTAGGGAGAATGGGTCAAAAACAAGTAAAATCCCAAAATTACCAGGGTTATTCACTTGGCCCCCATTTACTCGGAATTTTCAAAAAATCAAAAAATCAACAATTACTCATCCGAGACGTACAAAACCACAAATTAAACAATAATTGGTCAATAAGTTATGCGAAAAATGAGATAAATGGGTTTTTAGTAAATGTTTCCTATGACATTTTAAATGTATCCTATGAGATTTATTTTTCTAAATTGTCGGATTACATGCAATTTAGCGTGAAACCTTTTTTAAATATGGTTTAGTCTCATGTTACGACACTCGACTTTGACTCTCGGTGTTAAAAAAACTCGATTTGGAGGGATTCCTCCAAAATTCGGTTGAAAAATAAGTAAAAATATGAAGGATCGCCATTCTTTCTAAAGGAATTTTGCCAAAAAGACTCAAGATTTCTTCTTTTAACAAAATTCCCGTCGCCCCTAGGCTCTAGGTATGCTTGTTAGCTTTCCATCGAATGTTCACGAGCTCCGATCGGTAAAGGACATCCCAAGTTATGGCCGTTTTAGGGAGTATGGGTCAAAACAAGTAAAATTCGAAAATTACCATGGTTATTCACTTGGCCCCCATTTAGTCCGAATTTTCAAAAATTCAAAAAATCAACCATTACTCATCCGAAACATACGAAACCACAAATTAAACAATAATTTGTCAATAAGTTATGGGAAAAATGAGATAAATGGGTTTTTAATAAATGTTTCCTATGAGATTTATTTTTCTAAATTGTCGGATTACATGAAATTTAGCGTGAAACCTTTTTTCAATATGGTTTAGTCTCATGTTACGACACTCAACTTTGACTCTCGGTGTTAAAAAAACTCGATTTGGAGGGATTCCTACAAAATTCGGTTGAAAATTAAGTAAAAATATGAAGGATCGCCATCCTTTCCAAAGGAATTTTGCCAAAAAGACTCAAGATTTCTTCTTTAAACAAAATTCCCATCGCCCCTACGCTGTAGGTATGCTTGTTAGCTTTCCAACGAATGTTCACGAGCTCCGATCGGTAAAGGATATCCCAAGTTATGGCTGTTTTAGGGAGAATGGGTCAAAAACAAGTAAAATCCGAAAATTACCAAGGTTATTCACTTGGCCCCCATTTAGTCCGAATTTTCAAAAATTCAAAAAATCAACCATTACTCATCCGAAACATACAAAACCACAAATTAAACAATAATTGGTCAATAAGTTATGCGAAAAATGAGATAAATGGGTTTTTAATAAATGTTTCCTATGACATTTTAAATGTATCCTATGAGATTTATTTTTCTAAATTGTCGGTTTACATGAAATTTAGCGTCAAACCTTTTTTCAATATGGTTTAGTCTCATGTAACGAGACTCGACTTTGACTCTCGGTGTTAAAAAAACTCGATTTGGAGCGATTCCTCCAAAATTCGGTTGAAAAATAAGTAAAAATATGAAGGATCGCCATCCTTTCTAAAGGAATTTTGCCAAAAAGACTCAAGATTTCTTCTTTAAACAAAATTCCCATCGCCCCTAGGCTTTAGGTATGCTTGTTAGCTTTCCAACGAATGTTCACGAGCTCCGATCGGTAAAGGACATCCCAAGTTATGGCAGTTTTATGGAGAATGGGTCAAAAACAAGTAAAATCCGAAAATTACCAAGGTTATTCACTTGGCCCCCATTTAGTCCGAATTTTCAAAAATTCAAAAAATCAACCATTACTCATCCGAAACATACAAAACCACAAATTAAACAATAATTGGTCAATAAGTTATGCGAAAAATGAGATAAATGGGTTTTTAATAAATGTTTCCTATGACATTTTAAATGTATCCTATGAGATTTATTTTTCTAAATTGTCGGTTTACATGAAATTTAGCGTGAAACCTTTTTTCAATATGGTTTAGTCTCATGTAAAGAGACTCGACTTTGACTCACGGTGTTAAAAAAACTCGATTTGGAGCGATTCCTCCAAAATTCGGTTGAAAAATAAGTAAAAATATGAAGGATCGCCATCCTTTCCAAAGGAATATTGCCAAAAAGACTCAAGATTTCTTCTTTAAACAAAATTCCCGTCGCCCCTAGGCTCTAGGTATGCTTGTTAGCTTTCCAACGAATGTTCACGAGCTCCGATCCATAAAGGACATCCCAAGTTATGGCCGTTTTAGGGAGAATGGGTCAAAAACAAGTAAAATCCCAAAATTACCAGGGTTATTCACTTGGCCCC
This sequence comes from Medicago truncatula, assembly GCF_003473485.1. Taxonomy (NCBI): domain Eukaryota; kingdom Viridiplantae; phylum Streptophyta; class Magnoliopsida; order Fabales; family Fabaceae; genus Medicago; species Medicago truncatula. The sequence goes on along the minus strand of NC_053048.1, from coordinate 313,144 downwards.
CATTTAGTCCGAATTTTCAAAAAAGCAAAAAATCAACAATTACTCATCCGAGACGTACAAAACCACAAATTAAACAATAATTGGTCAATAAGTTATGCGAAAAATGAGATAAATGGGTTTTTAATAAATGTTTCCTATGACATTTTAAATGTATCCTATGAGATTTATTTTTCTAAATTGTCGGATTACATGCAATTTAGCGTGAAACCTTTTTTAAATATGGTTTAGTCTCATGTTACGACACTCGACTTTGACTCTCGGTGTTAAAAAAACTCGATTTGGAGGGATTCCTCCAAAATTCGGTTGAAAAATAAGTAAAAATATGAAGGATCGCCATTCTTTCTAAAGGAATTTTGCCAAAAAGACTCAAGATTTCTTCTTTTAACAAAATTCCCGTCGCCCCTAGGCTCTAGGTATGCTTGTTAGCTTTCCATCGAATGTTCACGAGCTCCGATCGGTAAAGGACATCCCAAGTTATGGCCGTTTTAGGGAGAATGGGTCAAAAACAAGTAAAATCCGAAAATTACCAAGGTTATTCACTTTGCCCCCATTTAGTCCAAATTTTCAAAAATTCAAAAAATCAACCATTACTCATCCGAAACATACAAAACCACAAATTAAACAATAATTGGTCAATAAGTTATGCGAAAAATGAGATAAATGGGTTTTTAATAAATGTTTCCTATGACATTTTAAATGTATCCTATGAGATTTATTTTTCTAAATTGTCGGTTTACATGAAATTTAGCGTGAAACCTTTTTTCAATATGGTTTAGTCTCATGTAAAGAGACTCGACTTTGACTCACGGTGTTAAAAAAAACTCGATTTGGAGCGATTCCTCCAAAATTCGGTCGAAAAATAAGTAAAAATATGAAGGATCGCCATCCTTTCCAAAGGAATATTGCCAAAAAGACTCAAGATTTCTTCTTTAAACAAAATTCCCGTCGCCCCTAGGCTCTAGGTATGCTTGTTAGCTTTCCAACGAATGTTCACGAGCTCCGATCCATAAAGGACATCCCAAGTTATGGCCGTTTTAGGGAGAATGGGTCAAAAACAAGTAAAATCCCAAAATTACCAGGGTTATTCACTTGGCCCCCATTTAGTCCGAATTTTCAAAAAATCAAAAAATCAACAATTACTCATCCGAGACGTACAAAACCACAAATTAAACAATAATTGGTCAATAAGTTATGCGAAAAATGAGATAAATGGGTTTTTAATAAATGTTTCCTATGACATTTTAAATGTATCCTATGAGATTTATTTTTCTAAATTGTCGGTTTACATGAAATTTAGCGTGAAACCTTTTTTCAATATGGTTTAGTCTCATGTAACGAGACTCGACTTTGACTCTCGGTGTTAAAAAAACTCGATTTGGAGCGATTCCTCCAAAATTCGGTTGAAAAATAAGTAAAAATATGAAGGATCGCCATCCTTTCTAAAGGAATTTTGCCAAAAAGACTCAAGATTTCTTCTTTAACAAAATTCCCGTCGCCCCTAGGCTCTAGGTATGCTTGTTAGCTTTCCAACGAATGTTCACGAGCTCCGATCGGTAAAGGACATCCCAAGTTATGGCCGTTTTAGGGAGTATGGGTCAAAAACAAGTAAAATTCGAAAATTACCATGGTTATTCACTTGGCCCCCATTTAGTCCGAATTTTCAAAAATTCAAAAAATCAACCATTACTCATCCGAAACATACGAAACCACAAATTAAACAATAATTGTCAATAAGTTATGGGAAAAATGAGATAAATGGGTTTTTAATAAATGTTTCCTATGAGATTTATTTTTCTAAATTGTCGGATTACATGAAATTTAGCGTGAAACCTTTTTTCAATATGGTTTAGTCTCATGTTACGACACTCAACGTTGACTCTCGGTGTTAAAAAAACTCGATTTGGAGGGATTCCTCCAAAATTCGGTTGAAAAATAAGTAAAAATATGAAGGATCGCCATCCTTTCCAAAGGAATTTTGCCAAAAAGACTCAAGATTTCTTCTTTAAACAAAATTCCCATCGCCCCTACGCTGTAGGTATGCTTGTTAGCTTTCCAACGAATGTTCACGAGCTCCGATCGGTAAAGGATATCCCAAGTTATGGCCGTTTTAGGGAGAATGGGTCAAAAACAAGTAAAATCCGAAAATTACCAAGGTTATTCACTTGGCCCCCATTTAGTCCGAATTTTCAAAAATTCAAAAAATCAACCATTACTCATCCGAAACATACAAAACCACAAATTAAACAATAATTGGTCAATAAGTTATGCGAAAAATGAGATAAATGGGTTTTTAATAAATGTTTCCTATGACATTTTAAATGTATCCTATGAGATTTATTTTTCTAAATTGTCGGTTTACATGAAATTTAGCGTGAAACCTTTTTTCAATATGGTTTAGTCTCATGTAACGAGACTCGACTTTGACTCTCGGTGTTAAAAAAACTCGATTTGGAGCGATTCCTCCAAAATTCGGTTGAAAAATAAGTAAAAATATGAAGGATCGCCATCCTTTCTAAAGGAATTTTCCAAAAAGACTCAAGATTTCTTCTTTAAACAAATTCCCATCGCCCCTAGGCTTTAGGTATGCTTGTTAGCTTTCCAACGAATGTTCACGAGCTCCGATCGGTAAAGGACATCCCAAGTTATGGCAGTTTTATGGAGAATGGGTCAAAAACAAGTAAAATCCGAAAATTACCAAGGTTATTCACTTTGGCCCCATTTTGTCCGAATTTTCAAAAATTCAAAAATCAACCATTACTCATCCGAAACATACAAAACCACAAATTAAACAATAATTGGTCAATAAGTTATGCGAAAAATGAGATAAATGGGTTTTTAATAAATGTTTCCTATGACATTTTAAATGTATCCTATGAGATTTATTTTTCTAAATTGTCGGTTTACATGAAATTTAGCGTGAAACCTTTTTTCAATATGGTTTAGTCTCATGTAAAGAGACTCGACTATGACTCACGGTGTTAAAAAAACTCGATTTGGAGCGATTCCTCCAAAATTCGGTCGAAAAATAAGTAAAAATATGAAGGATCGCCATCCTTTCCAAAGGAATATTGCCAAAAAGACTCAAGATTTCTTCTTTAAACAAAATTCCCGTCGCCCCTAGGCTCTAGGTATGCTTGTTAGCTTTCCAACGAATGTTCACGAGCTCCGATCCATAAAGGACATCCCAAGTTATGGCCGTTTTAGGGAGAATGGGTCAAAAACAAGTAAAATCCAAAAATTACCGTGGTTATTCACTTGGCCCCCATTTAGTCCGAATTTTCAAAAATTCAAAAAATCAACAATTAGTCATCCGAGACGTACAAAACCACAAATTAAACAATAATTGGTCAATAAGTTATGCGAAAATGAGATAAATGGGTTTTTAATAAATGTTTCCTATGACATTTTAAATGTATCCTATGAGATTTATTTTTCTAAATTGTCGGTTTACATGAAATTTAGCGTGAAACCTTTTTTCAATATGGTTTAGTCTCATGTAACGAGACTCGACTTTGACTCTCGGTGTTAAAAAAATTCGATTTGGAGCGATTCCTCCAAAATTCGGTTGAAAAATAAGTAAAAATATGAAGGATCGCCATCCTTTCCAAAGGAATATTGCCAAAAAGACTCAAGATTTCTTCTTTAAACAAAATTCCCGTCGCCCCTAGGCTCTAGGTATGCTTGTTAGCTTTCCAACGAATGTTCACGAGCTCCGATCCGTAAAGGACATCCCAAGTTATGGCCGTTTTAGGGAGAATGGGTCAAAAACAAGTAAAATCCAAAAATTACCATGGTTATTCACTTGGCCCCCATTTAGTCCGAATTTTCAAAAATTCAAAAAATCAACAATTACTCATCCGAGACGTACAAAACCACAAATTAAACAATAATTGGTCAATAAGTTATGCGAAAAATGAGATAAATGGGTTTTTAATAAATGTTTCTTATGACATTTTCAATGTATCCTATGAGATTTATTTTTCTAAATTGTCGGTTTACATGAAATTTAGCGTGAAACCTTTTTTCAATATGGTTTAGTCTCATGTAACGAGACTCGACTTTGACTCTCGGTGTTAAAAAAATTCGATTTGGAGCGATTCCTCCAAAATTCGGTTGAAAAATAAGTAAAAATATGAAGGATCGCCATCCTTTCCAAAGGAATATTGCCAAAAAGACTCAACATTTCTTCTTTAAACAAAATTCCCGTCGCCCTAGGCTCTAGGTATGCTTGTTAGCTTTCCAACGAATGTTCACGAGCTCCGATCGGTAAAGGACATCCCAAGTCATGGCCGTTTTAGGGAGAATGGGTCAAAAACAAGTAAAATCCGAAAATTACCAAGGTTATTCACTTCGCCCCCATTTAGTCCGAATTTTCAAAAAATCAACCATTACTCATCCGAAACATACAAAACCACAAATTAAACAATTATTGGTCAATAAGTTATGCGAAAAATCGGTTTTAATAAATGTTTCCTATGACATTTTAAATGTATCCTATGAGATTTATTTTTCTAAATTGTCAGATTACATGCAATTTAGCGTGAAACCTTTTTTCAATATGGTTTAGTCTCATGTAACGAGACTCGACTTTGACTCTCGGTGTTAAAAAAACTCGATTTGGAGCGATTCCTCCAAAATTCGGTTGAAAAATAAGTAAAAATATGAAGGATCGCCATCCTTTCTAAAGGAATATTGCCAAAAAGACTCAAGATTTCTTCTTTAAACAAAATTCCCATCGCCCCTAGGCTTTAGGTATGCTTGTTAGCTTTCCAACGAATGTTCACGAGCTCCGATCGGTAAAGGACATCCCAAGTTATGGCCGTTTTAGGGAGAATGGGTCAAAAACAAGTAAAATCCGAAAATTACCAAGGTTATTCACTTGGCCCCCATTTAGTCCGAATTTTCAAAAATTCAATAAATCAACAATTACTCATCCGAGACGTACAAAACCACAAATTAAACAATAATTGGTCAATAAGTTATGCGAAAAATGAGATAAATGGGTTTTTAATAAATGTTTCCTATGACATTTTAAATGTATCCTATGAGATTTATTTTTCTAAATTGTCGGTTTACTTGAAATTTAGCGTGAAACCTTTTTTCAATATGGTTTAGTCTCATGTAACGAGACTCGACTTTGACTCTCGGTGTTAAAAAAATTCGATTTGGAGCGATTCCTCCAAAATTCGGTTGAAAATAAGTAAAAATATGAAGGATCGCCATCCTTTCCAAAGGAATATTGCCAAAAAGACTCAACATTTCTTCTTTAAACAAAATTCCCGTCGCCCCTAGGCTCTAGGTATGCTTGTTAGCTTTCCAACGAATGTTCACGAGCTCCGATCCGTAAAGGACATCCCAAGTTATGGCCGTTTTAGGGAGAATGGGTCAAAAACAAGTAAAATCCGAAAATTACCAAGGTTATTCACTTGGCCCCCATTTAGTCCGAATTTTCAAAAATTCAATAAATCAACAATTACTCATCCGAGACGTACAAAACCACAAATTAAACAATAATTGGTCAATAAGTTATGCGAAAAATGAGATAAATGGGTTTTTAATAAATGTTTCCTATGACATTTTAAATGTATCCTATGAGATTTATTTTTCTAAATTGTCGGTTTACTTGAAATTTAGCGTGAAACCTTTTTTCAATATGGTTTAGTCTCATGTAACGAGACTCGACTTTGACTCTCGGTGTTAAAAAAATTCGATTTGGAGCGATTCCTCCAAAATTCGGTTGAAAAATAAGTAAAAATATGAAGGATCGCCATCCTTTCCAAAGGAATATTGCCAAAAAGACTCAACATTTCTTCTTTAAACAAAATTCCCGTCGCCCCTAGGCTCTAGGTATGCTTGTTAGCTTTCCAACGAATGTTCACGAGCTCCGATCCGTAAAGGACATCCCAAGTTATGGCCGTTTTAGGGAGAATGGGTCAAAAACAAGTAAAATCCGAAAATTACCAAGGTTATTCACTTGGCCCCCATTTAGTCCGAATTTTCAAAAATTCAAAAAATCAACAATTACTCATCCGAGACGTACAAAACCACAAATTAAACAATAATTGGTCAATAAGTTATGCGAAAAATGAGATAAATGGGTTTTTAACAAATGTTTCCTATGACATTTTAAATGTATCCTATGAGATTTATTTTTCTAAATTGTCGGTTTACATGAAATTTAGCGTGAAACCTTTTTTCAATATGGTTTAGTCTCATGTAACGAGACTCGACATTGACTCTCGGTGTTAAAAAAACTCGATTTGGAGCGATTCCTCCAAAATTCGGTTGAAAAATAAGTAAAAATATGAAGGATCGCCATCCTTTCTAAAGGAATATTGCCAAAAAGACTCAAGATTTCTTCTTTAAACAAAATTCCCATCGCCCCTAGGCTTTGGTATTCTTGTTAGCTTTCCAACGAATGTTCACGAGCTCCGATCGGTAAAGGACATCCCAAGTTATGGCCGTTTTAGGGAGAATGGGTCAAAAACAAGTAAAATCCGAAAATTACCAAGGTTATTCACTTGGCCCCCATTTAGTCCGAATTTTCAAAAATTCAATAAATCAACAATTACTCATCCGAGACGTACAAAACCACAAATTAAACAATAATTGGTCAATAAGTTATGCGAAAAATGAGATAAATGGGTTTTTAATAAATGTTTCCTATGACATTTTAAATGTATCCTATGAGATTTATTTTTCTAAATTGTCGGTTTACTTGAAATTTAGCGTGAAACCTTTTTTCAATATGGTTTAGTCTCATGTAACGAGACTCGACTTTGACTCTCGGTGTTAAAAAAATTCGATTTGGAGCGATTCCTCCAAAATTCGGTTGAAAAATAAGTAAAAATATGAAGGATCGCCATCCTTTCCAAAGGAATATTGCCAAAAAGACTCAACATTTCTTCTTTAAACAAAATTCCCGTCGCCCCTAGGCTCTAGGTATGCTTGTTAGCTTTCCAACGAATGTTCACGAGCTCCGATCCGTAAAGGACATCCCAAGTTATGGCCGTTTTAGGGAGAATGGGTCAAAAACAAGTAAAATCCGAAAATTACCAAGGTTATTCACTTGGCCCCCATTTAGTCCGAATTTTCAAAAATTCAAAAAATCAACAATTACTCATCCGAGACGTACAAAACCACAAATTAAACAATAATTGGTCAATAAGTTATGCGAAAAATGAGATAAATGGGTTTTTAACAAATGTTTCCTATGACATTTTAAATGTATCCTATGAGATTTATTTTTCTAAATTGTCGTTTACATGAAATTTAGCGTGAAACCTTTTTTCAATATGGTTTAGTCTCATGTAACGAGACTCGACTTTGACTCTCGGTGTTAAAAAAACTCGATTTGGAGCGATTCCTCCAAAATTCGGTTGAAAAATAAGTAAAAATATGAAGGATCGCCATCCTTTCAATAGGAATATTGCCAAAAAGACTCAAATTTCTTCTTTAAACAAAATTCCCATCGCCCCTAGGCTTTGGTATTGTTGTTAGCTTTCCAACGAATGTTCACGAGCTCCGATCGTAAAGGACATCCCAAGTTATGGCCGTTTTAGGGAGAATGGGTCAAAAACAAGTAAAATCCGAAAATTACCAAGGTTATTCACTTGGCCCCCATTTAGTCCGAATTTTCAAAAATTCAAAAATCAACAATTACTCATCCGAGACGTACAAAACCACAAATTAAACAATAATTGGTCAATAAGTTATGCGAAAAATGAGATAAATGGGTTTTTAATAAATGTTTCCTATGACATTTTAAATGTATCCTATGAGATTTATTTTTCTAAATTGTCGGTTTACTTGAAATTTAGCGTGAAACCTTTTTTCAATATGGTTTAGTCTCATGTAACGAGACTCGACTTTGACTCTCGGTGTTAAAAAAATTCGATTTGGAGCGATTCCTCCAAAATTCGGTTGAAAAATAAGTAAAAATATGAAGGATCGCCATCCTTTCCAAAGGAATATTGCCAAAAAGACTCAACATTTCTTCTTTAAACAAAATTCCCGTCGCCCCTAGGCTCTAGGTATGCTTGTTAGCTTTCCAACGAATGTTCACGAGCTCCGATCCGTAAAGGACATCCCAAGTTATGGCCGTTTTAGGGAGAATGGGTCAAAAACAAGTAAAATCCGAAAATTACCAAGGTTATTCACTTGGCCCCCATTTAGTCCGAATTTTCAAAAATTCAAAAATCAACAATTACTCATCCGAGACGTACAAAACCACAAATTAAACAATAATTGGTCAATAAGTTATGCGAAAAATGAGATAAATGGGTTTTTAAAAATGTTTCCTATGACATTTTAAATGTATCCTATGAGATTTATTTTTCTAAATTGTCGGTTTACATGAAATTTAGCGTGAAACCTTTTTTCAATATGGTTTAGTCTCATGTAACGAGACTCGACTTTGACTCTCGGTGTTAAAAAAACTCGATTTGGAGCGATTCCTCCAAAATTCGGTTGAAAAATAAGTAAAAATATGAAGGATCGCCATCCTTTCCAAAGGAATATTGCCAAAAAGACTCAAGATTTCTTCTTTAAACAAAATTCCCATCGCCCCTAGGCTCTAGGTATGCTTGTTAGCTTTCCAACGAATGTTCACGAGCTCCGATCGTAAAGGACATCCCAAGTTATGGCCGTTTTAGGGAGAATGGGTCAAAAACAAGTAAAATCCGAAAATTACCAAGGTTATTCACTTGGCCCCCATTTAGTCCGAATTTTCAAAAATTCAAAAAATCAACAATTACTCATCCGAGACGTACAAAACCACAAATTAAACAATAATTGGTCAATAAGTTATGCGAAAAATGAGATAAATGGGTTTTTAACAAATGTTTCCTATGACATTTTAAATGTATCCTATGAGATTTATTTTTCTAAATTGTCGGTTTACATGAAATTTAGCGTGAAACCTTTTTTCAATATGGTTTAGTCTCATGTAACGAGACTCGACTTTGACTCTCGGTGTTAAAAAAACTCGATTTGGAGCGATTCCTCCAAAATTCGGTTGAAAAATAAGTAAAAATATGAAGGATCGCCATCCTTTCTAAAGGAATATTGCCAAAAAGACTCAAGATTTCTTCTTTAAACAAAATTCCCATCGCCCCTAGGCTTTAGGTATGCTTGTTAGCTTTCCAACGAATGTTCACGAGCTCCGATCGGTAAAGGACATCCCAAGTTATGGCCGTTTTAGGGAGAATGGGTCAAAAACAAGTAAAATCCGAAAATTACCAAGGTTATTCACTTGGCCCCCATTTAGTCCGAATTTTCAAAAATTCAAAAATCAACAATTACTCATCCGAGACGTACAAAACCACAAATTAAACAATAATTGGTCAATAAGTTATGCGAAAAATGAGATAAATGGGTTTTTAATAAATGTTTCCTATGACATTTTAAATGTATCCTATGAGATTTATTTTTCTAAATTGTCGGTTTACTTGAAATTTAGCGTGAAACCTTTTTTCAATATGGTTTAGTCTCATGTAACGAGACTCGACTTTGACTCTCGGTGTTAAAAAAATTCGATTTGGAGCGATTCCTCCAAAATTCGGTTGAAAAATAAGTAAAAATATGAAGGATCGCCATCCTTTCCAAAGGAATATTGCCAAAAAGACTCAACATTTCTTCTTTAAACAAAATTCCCGTCGCCCCTAGGCTCTAGGTATGCTTGTTAGCTTTCCAACGAATGTTCACGAGCTCCGATCCGTAAAGGACATCCCAAGTTATGGCCGTTTTAGGGAGAATGGGTCAAAAACAAGTAAAATCCGAAAATTACCAAGGTTATTCACTTGGCCCCCATTTAGTCCGAATTTTCAAAAATTCAAAAAATCAACAATTACTCATCCGAGACGTACAAAACCACAAATTAAACAATAATTGGTCAATAAGTTATGCGAAAAATGAGATAAATGGGTTTTTAACAAATGTTTCCTATGACATTTTAAATGTATCCTATGAGATTTATTTTTCTAAATTGTCGGTTTACATGAAATTTAGCGTGAAACCTTTTTTCAATATGGTTTAGTCTCATGTAACGAGACTCGACTTGACTCTCGGTGTTAAAAAAACTCGATTTGGAGCGATTCCTCCAAAATTCGGTTGAAAAATAAGTAAAAATATGAAGGATCGCCATCCTTTCTAAAGGAATATTGCCAAAAAGACTCAAGATTTCTTCTTTAAACAAAATTCCCATCGCCCCTAGGCTTTGGTATTGTTGTTAGCTTTCCAACGAATGTTCACGAGCTCCGATCGGTAAAGGACATCCCAAGTTATGGCCGTTTTAGGGAGAATGGGTCAAAAACAAGTAAAATCCGAAAATTACCAAGGTTATTCACTTGGCCCCCATTTAGTCCGAATTTTCAAAAATTCAATAAATCAACAATTACTCATCCGAGACGTACAAAACCACAAATTAAACAATAATTGGTCAATAAGTTATGCGAAAAATGAGATAAATGGGTTTTTAATAAATGTTTCCTATGACATTTTAAATGTATCCTATGAGATTTATTTTTCTAAATTGTCGGTTTACTTGAAATTTAGCGTGAAACCTTTTTTCAATATGGTTTAGTCTCATGTAACGAGACTCGACTTTGACTCTCGGTGTTAAAAAAATTCGATTTGGAGCGATTCCTCCAAAATTCGGTTGAAAAATAAGTAAAAATATGAAGGATCGCCATCCTTTCCAAAGGAATATTGCCAAAAAGACTCAACATTTCTTCTTTAAACAAAATTCCCGTCGCCCCTAGGCTCTAGGTATGCTTGTTAGCTTTCCAACGAATGTTCACGAGCTCCGATCCGTAAAGGACATCCCAAGTTATGGCCGTTTTAGGGAGAATGGGTCAAAAACAAGTAAAATCCGAAAATTACCAAGGTTATTCACTTGGCCCCCATTTAGTCCGAATTTTCAAAAATTCAAAAAATCAACAATTACTCATCCGAGACGTACAAAACCACAAATTAAACAATAATTGGTCAATAAGTTATGCGAAAAATGAGATAAATGGGTTTTTAACAAATGTTTCCTATGACATTTTAAATGTATCCTATGAGATTTATTTTTCTAAATTGTCGGTTTACATGAAATTTAGCGTGAAACCTTTTTTCAATATGGTTTAGTCTCATGTAACGAGACTCGACTTGACTCTCGGTGTTAAAAAAACTCGATTTGGAGCGATTCCTCCAAAATTCGGTTGAAAAATAAGTAAAAATATGAAGGATCGCCATCCTTTCTAAAGGAATATTGCCAAAAAGACTCAAGATTTCTTCTTTAAACAAAATTCCCATCGCCCCTAGGCTTTAGGTATGCTTGTTAGCTTTCCAACGAATGTTCACGAGCTCCGATCGGTAAAGGACATCCCAAGTTATGGCCGTTTTAGGGAGAATGGGTCAAAAACAAGTAAAATCCGAAAATTACCAAGGTTATTCACTTGGCCCCCATTTAGTCCGAATTTTCAAAAATTCAAAAATCAACAATTACTCATCCGAGACGTACAAAACCACAAATTAAACAATAATTGGTCAATAAGTTATGCGAAAAATGAGATAAATGGGTTTTTAATAAATGTTTCCTATGACATTTTAAATGTATCCTATGAGATTTATTTTTCTAAATTGTCGGTTTACTTGAAATTTAGCGTGAAACCTTTTTTCAATATGGTTTAGTCTCATGTAACGAGACTCGACTTTGACTCTCGGTGTTAAAAAAATTCGATTTGGAGCGATTCCTCCAAAATTCGGTTGAAAAATAAGTAAAAATATGAAGGATCGCCATCCTTTCCAAAGGAATATTGCCAAAAAGACTCAACATTTCTTCTTTAAACAAAATTCCCGTCGCCCCTAGGCTCTAGGTATGCTTGTTAGCTTTCCAACGAATGTTCACGAGCTCCGATCCGTAAAGGACATCCCAAGTTATGGCCGTTTTAGGGAGAATGGGTCAAAAACAAGTAAAATCCGAAAATTACCAAGGTTATTCACTTGGCCCCCATTTAGTCCGAATTTTCAAAAATTCAAAAAATCAACAATTACTCATCCGAGACGTACAAAACCACAAATTAAACAATAATTGGTCAATAAGTTATGCGAAAAATGAGATAGAATGGGTTTTAACAAATGTTTCCTATGACATTTTAAATGTATCCTATGAGATTTATTTTTCTAAATTGTCGGTTTACATGAAATTTAGCGTGAAACCTTTTTTCAATATGGTTTAGTCTCATGTAACGAGACTCGACTTTGACTCTCGGTGTTAAAAAAACTCGATTTGGAGCGATTCCTCCAAAATTCGGTTGAAAAATAAGTAAAAATATGAAGGATCGCCATCCTTTCTAAAGGAATATTGCCAAAAAGACTCAAGATTTCTTCTTTAAACAAAATTCCCATCGCCCCTAGGCTTTAGGTATGCTTGTTAGCTTTCCAACGAATGTTCACGAGCTCCGATCGTAAAGGACATCCCAAGTTATGGCCGTTTTAGGGAGAATGGGTCAAAAACAAGTAAAATCCGAAAATTACCAAGGTTATTCACTTGGCCCCCATTTAGTCCGAATTTTCAAAAATTCAAAAATCAACAATTACTCATCCGAGACGTACAAAACCACAAATTAAACAATAATTGGTCAATAAGTTATGCGAAAAATGAGATAAATGGGTTTTTAATAAATGTTTCCTATGACATTTTAAATGTATCCTATGAGATTTATTTTTCTAAATTGTCGGTTTACTGAAATTTAGCGTGAAACCTTTTTTCAATATGGTTTAGTCTCATGTAACGAGACTCGACTTTGACTCTCGGTGTTAAAAAAATTCGATTTGGAGCGATTCCTCCAAAATTCGGTTGAAAAATAAGTAAAAATATGAAGGATCGCCATCCTTTCCAAAGGAATATTGCCAAAAAGACTCAACATTTCTTCTTTAAACAAAATTCCCGTCGCCCCTAGGCTCTAGGTATGCTTGTTAGCTTTCCAACGAATGTTCACGAGCTCCGATCCGTAAAGGACATCCCAAGTTATGGCCGTTTTAGGGAGAATGGGTCAAAAACAAGTAAAATCCGAAAATTACCAAGGTTATTCACTTGGCCCCCATTTAGTCCGAATTTTCAAAAATTCAAAAATCAACAATTACTCATCCGAGACGTACAAAACCACAAATTAAACAATAATTGGTCAATAAGTTATGCGAAAAATGAGATAAATGGGTTTTTAATAAATGTTTCCTATGACATTTTAAATGTATCCTATGAGATTTATTTTTCTAAATTGTCGGTTTACTTGAAATTTAGCGTGAAACCTTTTTTCAATATGGTTTAGTCTCATGTAACGAGACTCGACTTTGACTCTCGGTGTTAAAAAAATTCGATTTGGAGCGATTCCTCCAAAATTCGGTTGAAAAATAAGTAAAAATATGAAGGATCGCCATCCTTTCCAAAGGAATATTGCCAAAAAGACTCAACATTTCTTCTTTAAACAAAATTCCCGTCGCCCCTAGGCTCTAGGTATGCTTGTTAGCTTTCCAACGAATGTTCACGAGCTCCGATCCGTAAAGGACATCCCAAGTTATGGCCGTTTTAGGGAGAATGGGTCAAAAACAAGTAAAATCCGAAAATTACCAAGGTTATTCACTTGGCCCCCATTTAGTCCGAATTTTCAAAAATTCAAAAAATCAACAATTACTCATCCGAGACGTACAAAACCACAAATTAAACAATAATTGGTCAATAAGTTATGCGAAAAATGAGATAAATGGGTTTTTAACAAATGTTTCCTATGACATTTTAAATGTATCCTATGAGATTTATTTTTCTAAATTGTCGGTTTACATGAAATTTAGCGTGAAACCTTTTTTCAATATGGTTTAGTCTCATGTAACGAGACTCGACTTTGACTCTCGGTGTTAAAAAAACTCGATTTGGAGCGATTCCTCCAAAATTCGGTTGAAAAATAAGTAAAAATATGAAGGATCGCCATCCTTTCTAAAGGAATATTGCCAAAAAGACTCAAGATTTCTTCTTTAAACAAAATTCCCATCGCCCCTAGGCTTTAGGTATGCTTGTTAGCTTTCCAACGAATGTTCACGAGCTCCGATCGGTAAAGGACATCCCAAGTTATGGCCGTTTTAGGGAGAATGGGTCAAAAACAAGTAAAATCCGAAAATTACCAAGGTTATTCACTTGGCCCCCATTTAGTCCGAATTTTCAAAAATTCAATAAATCAACAATTACTCATCCGAGACGTACAAAACCACAAATTAAACAATAATTGGTCAATAAGTTATGCGAAAAATGAGATAAATGGGTTTTTAATAAATGTTTCCTATGACATTTTAAATGTATCCTATGAGATTTATTTTTCGAAATTGTCGGTTTACATGAAATTTAGCGTGAAACCTTTTTTCAATATGGTTTAGTCTCATGTAACGAGACTCGACTTTGACTCTCGGTGTTAAAAAAATTCGATTTGGAGCGATTCCTCCAAAATTCGGTTGAAAAATAAGTAAAAATATGAAGGATCGCCATCCTTTCCAAAGGAATATTGCCAAAAAGACTCAAGATTTCTTCTTTAAACAAAATTCCCGTCGCCCCTAGGCTCTAGGTATGCTTGTTAGCTTTCCAACGAATGTTCACGAGCTCCGATCCATAAAGGACATCCCAAGTTATGGCCGTTTTGGTAGAATGGGTCAAAAACAAGTAAAATCCAAAATTACCATGGTTATTCACTTGGCCCCCATTTAGTCCGAAATTTCAAAAATTCAAAAAATCAACAATTACTCATCCGAGACGTACAAAACCACAAATTAAACAATAATTGGTCAATAAGTTATGCGAAAAATGAGATAAATGGGTTTTTAATAAATGTTTCCTATGACATTTTAAATGTATCCTATGAGATTTATTTTTCTAAATTGTCGGTTTACATGAAATTTAGCGTCAAACCTTTTTTCAATATGGTTTAGTCTCATGTAACGAGACTCGACTTTGACTCTCGGTGTTAAAAAAACTCGATTTGGAGCGATTCCTCCAAAATTCGGTTGAAAAATAAGTAAAAATATGAAGGATCGCCATCCTTTCCAAAGGAATTTGCCAAAAAGACTCAAGATTTCTTCTTTAAACAAAATTCCCATCAGCCCTAGGCTCTAGGTATGCTTGTTAGCTTTCCAACGAATGTTCACGAGCTCCGATCGGTAAAGGACATCCCAAGTCATGGCCGTTTTAGGGAGAATGGGTCAAAAACAAGTAAAATCCGAAAATTACCAAGGTTATTCACTTCGCCCCCATTTAGTCCGAATTTTCAAAAAATCAACCATTACTCATCCGAAACATACAAAACCACAAATTAAACAATAATTGGTCAATAAGTTATGCGAAAAATCGGTTTTAATAAATGTTTCCTATGACATTTTAAATGTATCCTATGAGATTTATTTTTCTAAATTGTCAGATTACATGCAATTTAGCGTGAAACCTTTTTTCAATATGGTTTAGTCTCATGTAACGAGACTCGACTTTGACTCTCGGTGTTAAAAAAACTCGATTTGGAGCGATTCCTCCAAAATTCGGTTGAAAAATAAGTAAAAATATGAAGGATCGCCATCCTTTCTAAAGGAATATTGCCAAAAAGACTCAAGATTTCTTCTTTAAACAAAATTCCCATCGCCCCTAGGCTTTGGTATGCTTGTTAGCTTTCCAACGAATGTTCACGAGCTCCGATCCGTAAAGGACATCCCAAGTTATGGCCGTTTTAGGGAGAATGGGTCAAAAACAAGTAAAATCCGAAAATTACCAAGGTTATTCACTTGGCCCCCATTTAGTCCGAATTTTCAAAAATTCAAAAAATCAACAATTACTCATCCGAGACGTACAAAACCACAAATTAAACAATAATTGGTCAATAAGTTATGCGAAAAATGAGATAAATGGGTTTTTAATAAATGTTTCCTATGACATTTTAAATGTATCCTATGAGATTTATTTTTCTAAATTGTCGGTTTACATGAAATTTAGCGTGAAACCTTTTTTCAATATGGTTTAGTCTCATGTAACGAGACTCGACTTTGACTCTCGGTGTTAAAAAAATTCGATTTGGAGCGATTCCTCCAAAATTCGGTTGAAAAATAAGTAAAAATATGAAGGATCGCCATCCTTTCCAAAGGAATATTGCCAAAAAGACTCAACATTTCTTCTTTAAACAAAATTCCCGTCGCCCCTAGGCTCTAGGTATGCTTGTTAGCTTCCCAACGAATGTTCACGAGCTCCGATCGGTAAAGGACATCCCAAGTCATGGCCGTTTTAGGGAGAATGGGTCAAAAACAAGTAAAATCCGAAAATTACCAAGGTTATTCACTTCGCCCCCATTTAGTCCGAATTTTCAAAAAATCAACCATTACTCATCCGAAACATACAAAACCACAAATTAAACAATAATTGGTCAATAAGTTATGCGAAAAATCGGTTTTAAATAAATGTTTCCTATGACATTTTAAATGTATCCTATGAGATTTATTTTTCTAAATTGTCAGATTACATGCAATTTAGCGTGAAACCTTTTTTCAATATGGTTTAGTCTCATGTAACGAGACTCGACTTTGACTCTCGGTGTTAAAAAAACTCGATTTGGCGCGATTCCTCCAAAATTCGGTTGAAAAATAAGTAAAAATATGAAGGATCGCCATCCTTTCTAAAGGAATATTGCCAAAAAGACTCAAGATTTCTTCTTTAAACAAAATTCCCATCGCCCCTAGGCTTTAGGTATGCTTGTTAGCTTTCCAACGAATGTTCACGAGCTCCGATCGGTAAAGGACATCCCAAGTTATGGCCGTTTTAGGGAGAATGGGTCAAAAACAAGTAAAATTCCAAAATTACCATGGTTATTCACTTGGCCCCCATTTAGTCCGAATTTTCAAAAATTCAAAAAATCAACCATTACTCATCCGAACATACAAAACCACAAATTAAACAATAATTGGTCAATAATTTATGCGAAAAATGAGATAAATGGGTTTTTAATAAATGTTTCCTATGACATTTTAAATGTATCCTATGAGATTTATTTTCTAAATTGTCGGATTACATGAAATTTAGCGTGAAACCTTTTTTCAATATGGTTTAGTCTCATGTTACGACACTCGACTTTGACTCTCGGTGTTAAAAAAATTCGATTTGGAGCGATTCCTCCAAAATTCGGTTGAAAAATAAGTAAAAATATGAAGGATCGCCATCCTTTCCAAAGGAATATTGCCAAAAAGACTCAACATTTCTTCTTTAAACAAAATTCCCGTCGCCCCTAGGCTCTAGGTATGCTTGTTAACTTCCCAACGAATGTTCACGAGCTCCGATCGGTAAAGGACATCCCAAGTCATGGCCGTTTTAGGGAGAATGGGTCAAAAACAAGTAAAATCCGAAAATTACCAAGGTTATTCACTTCGCCCCCATTTAGTCCGAATTTTCAAAAATTCAAAAAATCAACAATTACTCATCCGAGACGTACAAAACCACAAATTAAACAATAATTGGTCAATAAGTTATGCGAAAAATGAGATAAATGGGTTTTTAATAAATGTTTCCTATGACATTTTAAATGTATCCTATGAGATTTATTTTTCGAAATTGTCGGTTTACATGAAATTTAGCGTGAAACCTTTTTTCAATATGGTTTAGTCTCATGTAACGAGACTCGACTTTGACTCTCGGTGTTAAAAAAATTCGATTTGGAGCGATTCCTCCAAAATTCGGTTGAAAAATAAGTAAAAATATGAAGGATCGCCATCCTTTCCAAAGGAATATTGCCAAAAAGACTCAAGATTTCTTCTTTAAACAAAATTCCCGTCGCCCTAGGCTCTAGGTATGCTTGTTAGCTTTCCAACGAATGTTCACGAGCTCCGATCCATAAAGGACATCCCAAGTTATGGCCGTTTTTGGTAGAATGGGTCAAAAACAAGTAAAATCCAAAAATTACCATGGTTATTCACTTGGCCCCCATTTAGTCCGAAATTTCAAAAATTCAAAAAATCAACAATTACTCATCCGAGACGTACAAAACCACAAATTAAACAATAATTGGTCAATAAGTTATGCGAAAAATGAGATAAATGGGTTTTTAATAAATGTTTCCTATGACATTTTAAATGTATCCTATGAGATTTATTTTTCTAAATTGTCGGTTTACATGAAATTTAGCGTCAAACCTTTTTTCAATATGGTTTAGTCTCATGTAACGAGACTCGACTTTGACTCTCGGTGTTAAAAAAACTCGATTTGGAGCGATTCCTCCAAAATTCGGTTGAAAAATAAGTAAAAATATGAAGGATCGCCATCCTTTCCAAAGGAATTTGCCAAAAAGACTCAAGATTTCTTCTTTAAACAAAATTCCCATCAGCCCTAGGCTCTAGGTATGCTTGTTAGCTTTCCAACGAATGTTCACGAGCTCCGATCGGTAAAGGACATCCCAAGTCATGGCCGTTTTAGGGAGAATGGGTCAAAAACAAGTAAAATCCGAAAATTACCAAGGTTATTCACTTCGCCCCCATTTAGTCCGAATTTTCAAAAAATCAACCATTACTCATCCGAAACATACAAAACCACAAATTAAACAATAATTGGTCAATAAGTTATGCGAAAAATCGGTTTTAAATAAATGTTTCCTATGACATTTTAAATGTATCCTATGAGATTTATTTTTCTAAATTGTCAGATTACATGCAATTTAGCGTGAAACCTTTTTTCAATATGGTTTAGTCTCATGTAACGAGACTCGACTTTGACTCTCGGTGTTAAAAAAACTCGATTTGGAGCGATTCCTCCAAATTCGGTTGAAAAATAAGTAAAAATATGAAGGATCGCCATCCTTTCTAAAGGAATATTGCCAAAAAGACTCAAGATTTCTTCTTTAAACAAAATTCCCATCGCCCCTAGGCTTTAGGTATGCTTGTTAGCTTTCCAACGAATGTTCACGAGCTCCGATCGGTAAAGGACATCCCAAGTTATGGCCGTTTTAGGGAGAATGGGTCAAAAACAAGTAAAATTCCAAAATTACCATGGTTATTCACTTGGCCCCCATTTAGTCCGAATTTTCAAAAATTCAAAAAATCAACCATTACTCATCCGAAACATACAAAACCACAAATTAAACAATAATTGGTCAATAATTTATGCGAAAAATGAGATAAATGGGTTTTTAATAAATGTTTCCTATGACATTTTAAATGTATCCTATGAGATTTATTTTTCTAAATTGTCGGATTACATGAAATTTAGCGTGAAACCTTTTTTCAATATGGTTTAGTCTCATGTTACGACACTCGACTTTGACTCTCGGTGTTAAAAAAATTCGATTTGGAGCGATTCCTCCAAAATTCGGTTGAAAAATAAGTAAAATATGAAGGATCGCCATCCTTTCCAAAGGAATATTGCCAAAAAGACTCAACATTTCTTCTTTAAACAAAATTCCCGTCGCCCCTAGGCTCTAGGTATGCTTGTTAACTTCCCAACGAATGTTCACGAGCTCCGATCGGTAAAGGACATCCCAAGTCATGGCCGTTTTAGGGAGAATGGGTCAAAAACAAGTAAAATCCGAAAATTACCAAGGTTATTCACTTCGCCCCCATTTAGTCCGAATTTTCAAAAATTCAAAAAATCAACAATTACTCATCCGAGACGTACAAAACCACAAATTAAACAATAATTGGTCAATAAGTTATGCGAAAAATGAGATAAATGGGTTTTTAATAAATGTTTCCTATGACATTTTAAATGTATCCTATGAGATTTATTTTTCGAAATTGTCGGTTTACATGAAATTTAGCGTGAAACCTTTTTTCAATATGGTTTAGTCTCATGTAACGAGACTCGACTTTGACTCTCGGTGTTAAAAAAATTCGATTTGGAGCGATTCCTCCAAAATTCGGTTGAAAAATAAGTAAAAATATGAAGGATCGCCATCCTTTCCAAAGGAATATTGCCAAAAAGACTCAAGATTTCTTCTTTAAACAAAATTCCCGTCGCCCCTAGGCTCTAGGTATGCTTGTTAGCTTTCCAACGAATGTTCACGAGCTCCGATCCATAAAGGACATCCCAAGTTATGGCCGTTTTTGGTAGAATGGGTCAAAAACAAGTAAAATCCAAAAATTACCATGGTTATTCACTTGGCCCCCATTTAGTCCGAAATTTCAAAAATTCAAAAAATCAACAATTACTCATCCGAGACGTACAAAACCACAAATTAAACAATAATTGGTCAATAAGTTATGCGAAAAATGAGATAAATGGGTTTTTAATAAATGTTTCCTATGACATTTTAAATGTATCCTATGAGATTTATTTTTCTAAATTGTCGGTTTACATGAAATTTAGCGTCAAACCTTTTTTCAATATGGTTTAGTCTCATGTAACGAGACTCGACTTTGACTCTCGGTGTTAAAAAAACTCGATTTGGAGCGATTCCTCCAAAATTCGGTTGAAAAATAAGTAAAAATATGAAGGATCGCCATCCTTTCCAAAGGAATTTTGCCAAAAAGACTCAAGATTTCTTCTTTAAACAAAATTCCCATCAGCCCTAGGCTCTAGGTATGCTTGTTAGCTTTCCAACGAATGTTCACGAGCTCCGATCGGTAAAGGACATCCCAAGTCATGGCCGTTTTAGGGAGAATGGGTCAAAAACAAGTAAAATCCGAAAATTACCAAGGTTATTCACTTCGCCCCCATTTAGTCCGAATTTTCAAAAAATCAACCATTACTCATCCGAAACATACAAAACCACAAATTAAACAATAATTGGTCAATAAGTTATGCGAAAAATCGGTTTTAAATAAATGTTTCCTATGACATTTTAAATGTATCCTATGAGATTTATTTTTCTAAATTGTCAGATTACATGCAATTTAGCGTGAAACCTTTTTTCAATATGGTTTAGTCTCATGTAACGAGACTCGACTTTGACTCTCGGTGTTAAAAAAACTCGATTTGGAGCGATTCCTCCAAAATTCGGTTGAAAAATAAGTAAAAATATGAAGGATCGCCATCCTTTCTAAAGGAATATTGCCAAAAAGACTCAAGATTTCTTCTTTAAACAAAATTCCCATCGCCCCTAGGCTTTAGGTATGCTTGTTAGCTTTCCAACGAATGTTCACGAGCTCCGATCCGTAAAGGACATCCCAAGTTATGGCCGTTTTAGGGAGAATGGGTCAAAAACAAGTAAAATCCGAAAATTACCAAGGTTATTCACTTGGCCCCCATTTAGTCCGAATTTTCAAAAATTCAAAAAATCAACAATTACTCATCCGAGACGTACAAAACCACAAATTAAACAATAATTGGTCAATAAGTTATGCGAAAAATGAGATAAATGGGTTTTTAATAAATGTTTCCTATGACATTTTAAATGTATCCTATGAGATTTATTTTTCTAAATTGTCGGTTTACATGAAATTTAGCGTGAAACCTTTTTTCAATATGGTTTAGTCTCATGTAACGAGACTCGACTTTGACTCTCGGTGTTAAAAAAATTCGATTTGGAGCGATTCCTCCAAAATTCGGTTGAAAAATAAGTAAAAATATGAAGGATCGCCATCCTTTCCAAAGGAATATTGCCAAAAAGACTCAACATTTCTTCTTTAAACAAAATTCCCGTCGCCCCTAGGCTCTAGGTATGCTTGTTAGCTTCCCAACGAATGTTCACGAGCTCCGATCGGTAAAGGACATCCCAAGTCATGGCCGTTTTAGGGAGAATGGGTCAAAAACAAGTAAAATCCGAAAATTACCAAGGTTATTCACTTCGCCCCCATTTAGTCCGAATTTTCAAAAAATCAACCATTACTCATCCGAACATACAAAACCACAAATTAAACAATAATTGGTCAATAAGTTATGCGAAAAATCGGTTTTAAATAAATGTTTCCTATGACATTTTAAATGTATCCTATGAGATTTATTTTTCTAAATTGTCAGATTACATGCAATTTAGCGTGAAACCTTTTTTCAATATGGTGTAGTCTCATGTAACGAGACTCGACTTTGACTCTCGGTGTTAAAAAAACTCGATTTGGAGCGATTCCTCCAAAATTCGGTTGAAAAATAAGTAAAAATATGAAGGATCGCCATCCTTTCTAAAGGAATATTGCCAAAAAGACTCAAGATTTCTTCTTTAAACAAAATTCCCATCGCCCTAGGCTTTAGGTATGCTTGTTAGCTTTCCAACGAATGTTCACGAGCTCCGATCGGTAAAGGACATCCCAAGTTATGGCCGTTTTAGGGAGAATGGGTCAAAAACAAGTAAAATCCGAAAATTACCAAGGTTATTCACTTGGCCCCCATTTAGTCCGAATTTTCAAAAATTCAATAAATCAACAATTACTCATCCGAGACGTACAAAACCACAAATTAAACAATAATTGGTCAATAAGTTATGCGAAAAATGAGATAAATGGGTTTTTAATAAATGTTTCCTATGACATTTTAAATGTATCCTATGAGATTTATTTTTCTAAATTGTCGGTTTACTTGAAATTTAGCGTGAAACCTTTTTTCAATATGGTTTAGTCTCATGTAACGAGACTCGATTTTGACTCTCGGTGTTAAAAAAATTCGATTTGGAGCGATTCCTCCAAAATTCGGTTGAAAAATAAGTAAAAATATGAAGGATCGCCATCCTTTCCAAAGGAATATTGCCAAAAAGACTCAACATTTCTTCTTTAAACAAAATTCCCGTCGCCCCTAGGCTCTAGGTATGCTTGTTAGCTTTCCAACGAATGTTCACGAGCTCCGATCCGTAAAGGACATCCCAAGTTATGGCCGTTTTAGGGAGAATGGGTCAAAAACAAGTAAAATCCGAAAA
Source organism: Medicago truncatula (assembly GCF_003473485.1). NCBI lineage: Eukaryota > Viridiplantae > Streptophyta > Magnoliopsida > Fabales > Fabaceae > Medicago > Medicago truncatula. Next base: position 290,315 of record NC_053048.1, on the reverse strand, counting down.
TTACCAAGGTTATTCACTTGGCCCCCATTTAGTCCGAATTTTCAAAAATTCAAAAAATCAACAATTACTCATCCGAGACGTACAAAACCACAAATTAAACAATAATTGGTCAATAAGTTATGCGAAAAATGAGATAAATGGGTTTTTAACAAATGTTTCCTATGACATTTTAAATGTATCCTATGAGATTTATTTTTCTAAATTGTCGGTTTACATGAAATTTAGCGTGAAACCTTTTTTCAATATGGTTTAGTCTCATGTAACGAGACTCGACTTTGACTCTCGGTGTTAAAAAAACTCGATTTGGAGCGATTCCTCCAAAATTCGGTTGAAAAATAAGTAAAAATATGAAGAATCGCCATCCTTTCCAAAGGAATTTTGCCAAAAAGACTCAAGATTTCTTCTTTAAACAAAATTTCCATCGCACCTAGGCTCTAGGTATGCTTGTTAGCTTTCCAACGAATGTTCACGAGCTCCGATCGGTAAAGGACATCCCAAGTTATGGCCGTTTTAGGGAGAATGGGTCAAAAACAAGTAAAATTCCAAAATTACCATGGTTATTCACTTGGCCCCCATTTAGTCCGAATTTTCAAAAATTCAAAAAATCAACCATTACTCATCCGAAACATACAAAACCACAAATTAAACAATAATTGGTCAATAAGTTATGCGAAAAATGAGATAAATGGGTTTTTAATAAATGTTTCCTATGACATTTTAAATGTATCCTATGAGATTTATTTTTCTAAATTGTCGGTTTACATGAAATTTAGCGTGAAACCTTTTTTCAATATGGTTTAGTCTCATGTAACGAGACTCGACTTTGACTCTCGGTGTTAAAAAAATTCGATTTGGAGCGATTCCTCCAAAATTCGGTTGAAAAATAAGTAAAAATATGAAGGATCGCCATCCTTTCCAAAGGAATATTGCCAAAAAGACTCAACATTTCTTCTTTAAACAAAATTCCCGTCGCCCCTAGGCTCTAGGTATGCTTGTTAGCTTCCCAACGAATGTTCACGAGCTCCGATCGGTAAAGGACATCCCAAGTATGGCCGTTTTAGGGAGAATGGGTCAAAAACAAGTAAAATCCGAAAATTACCAAGGTTATTCACTTGCCCCCATTTAGTCCGAATTTTCAAAAATTCAAAAAATCAACAATTACTCATCCGAGACGTACAAAACCACAAATTAAACAATAATTGGTCAATAAGTTATGCGAAAAATGAGATAAATGGGTTTTTAATAAATGTTTCCTATGACATTTTAAATGTATCCTATGAGATTTATTTTTCTAAATTGTCGGTTTACATGAAATTTAGCGTGAAACCTTTTTTCAATATGGTTTAGTCTCATGTAACGAGACTCGACTTTGACTCTCGGTGTTAAAAAAATTCGATTTGGAGCGATTCCTCCAAAATTCGGTTGAAAAATAAGTAAAAATATGAAGGATCGCCATCCTTTCCAAAGGAATATTGCCAAAAAGACTCAACATTTCTTCTTTAAACAAAATTCCCGTCGCCCCTAGGCTCTAGGTATGCTTGTTAGCTTCCCAACGAATGTTCACGAGCTCCGATCGGTAAAGGACATCCCAAGTCATGGCCGTTTTAGGGAGAATGGGTCAAAAACAAGTAAAATCCGAAAATTACCAAGGTTATTCACTTCGCCCCCATTTAGTCCGAATTTTCAAAAATTCAAAAAATCAACAATTACTCATCCGAGACGTACAAAACCACAAATTAAACAATAATTGGTCAATAAGTTATGCGAAAAATGAGATAAATGGGTTTTTAATAAATGTTTCCTATGACATTTTAAATGTATCCTATGAGATTTATTTTTCGAAATTGTCGGTTTACATGAAATTTAGCGTGAAACCTTTTTTCAATATGGTTTAGTCTCATGTAACGAGACTCGACTTTGACTCTCGGTGTTAAAAAAATTCGATTTGGAGCGATTCCTCCAAAATTCGGTTGAAAAATAAGTAAAAATATGAAGGATCGCCATCCTTTCCAAAGGAATATTGCCAAAAAGACTCAAGATTTCTTCTTTAAACAAAATTCCCGTCGCCCCTAGGCTCTAGGTATGCTTGTTAGCTTTCCAACGAATGTTCACGAGCTCCGATCCATAAAGGACATCCCAAGTTATGGCCGGGTTTTGGGAGAATGGGTCAAAAACAAGTAAAATCCAAAAATTACCATGGTTATTCACTTGGCCCCCATTTAGTCCAAATTATAAAAAATTCAAAAAATCAACAATTACTCATCCGAGACGTACAAAACCACAAATTAAACAATAATTGGTCAATAAGTTATGCGAAAAATGAGATAAATGGGTTTTTAATAAATGTTTCCTATGACATTTTAAATGTATCCTATGAGATTTATTTTTCTAAATTGTCGGATTACATGAAATTTAGCGTGAAACCTTTTTTCAATATGGTTTAGTCTCATGTTACGACACTCGACTTTGACTCTCGGTGTTAAAAAAACTCGATTTGGAGGGATTCCTCCAAAATTCGGTTGAAAAATAAGTAAAAATATGAAGGATCGCCATCCTTTCCAAAGGAATTTTGCCAAAAAGACTCAAGATTTCTTCTTTAAACAAAATTCCCGTCGCCCCTAGGCTCTAGGTATGCTTGTTAGCTTTCCAACGAATGTTCACGAGCTTCGATCCGTAAAGGACATCCCAAGTTATGGCCGTTTTAGGGAGAATGGGTCAAAAACAAGTAAAATCCAAAAATTACCAAGGTTATTCACTTGGCCCCCATTTAGTCCGAATTTTCAAAAATTCAAAAAATCAACCATTACTCATCCAAAACATACAAAACCACAAATTAAACAATAATTGGTCAATAAGTTATGCGAAAAATGAGATAAATGGGTTTTTAATAAATGTTTCCTATGACATTTTAAATGTATCCTATGAGATTTATTTTTCTAAATTGTCGGTTTACATGAAATTTAGCGTGAAACCTTTTTTCAATATGGTTTAGTCTCATGTAACGAGACTCGACTTTGACTCTCGGTGTTAAAAAAACTCGATTTGGAGCGATTCCTCCAAAATTCGGTTGAAAAATAAGTAAAAATATGAAGAATCGCCATCCTTTCCAAAGGAATTTTGCCAAAAAGACTCAAGATTTCTTCTTTAAACAAAATTTCCATCGCACCTAGGCTCTAGGTATGCTTGTTAGCTTTCCGAAGAATGTTCACGAGCTCCGATCCGTAAAGGACATCCCAAGTTATGGCCGTTTTAGGGAGAATGGGTCAAAAACAAGTAAAATCCAAAATTACCAATGTTATTCACTTGGCCCCCATTTAGTCCGAATTTTCAAAAATTCAAAAAATCAACCATTACTCATCCGAAACATACAAAACCACAAATTAAACAATAATTGGTCAATAAGTTATGCGAAAAATGAGATAAATGGGTTTTTAATAAATGTTTCCTATGACATTTTAAATGTATCCTATGAGATTTATTTTTCTAAATTGTCGGATTACATGAAATTTAGCGTGAAACCTTTTTTCAATATGGTTTAGTCTCATGTTACGACACTCGACTTTGACTCTCGGTGTTAAAAAAACTCGATTTGGAGGGATTCCTCCAAAATTCGGTTGAAAAATAAGTAAAAATATGAAGGATCGCCATCCTTTCCAAAGGAATATTGCCAAAAAGACTCAAGATTTCTTCTTTAAACAAAATTCCCGTCGCCCCTAGGCTCTAGGTATGCTTGTTAGCTTTCCAACGAATGTTCACGAGCTCCGATCCGTAAAGGACATCCCAAGTTATGGCCGTTTTAGGGAGAATGGGTCAAAAACAAGTAAAATCCAAAAATTACCAAGGTTATTCACTTGGCCCCCATTTAGTCCGAATTTTCAAAAATTCAAAAAATCAACCATTACTCATCCAAAACATACAAAACCACAAATTAAACAATAATTGGTCAATAAGTTATGCGAAAAATGAGATAAATGGGTTTTTAATAAATGTTTCCTATGACATTTTAAATGTATCCTATGAGATTTATTTTTCTAAATTGTCGGATTACATGAAATTTAGCGTGAAACCTTTTTTCAATATGGTTTAGTCTCATGTTACGACACTCGACTTTGACTCTCGGTGTTAAAAAAACTCGATTTGGAGGATTCCTCCAAAATTCGGTTGAAAAATAAGTAAAAATATGAAGGATCGCCATCCTTTCCAAAGGAATATTGCCAAAAAGACTCAAGATTTCTTCTTTAAACAAAATTCCCGTCGCCCCTAGGCTCTAGGTATGCTTGTTAGCTTTCCAACGAATGTTCACGAGCTCCGATCCGTAAAGGACATCCCAAGTTATGGCCGTTTTAGGGAGAATGGGTCAAAAACAAGTAAAATCCAAAATTACAAAGGTTATTCACTTGGCCCCCATTTAGTCCGAATTTTCAAAAATTCAAAAAATCAACCATTACTCATCCAAAACATACAAAACCACAAATTAAACAATAATTGGTCAATAAGTTATGCGAAAAATGAGATAAATGGGTTTTTAATAAATGTTTCCTATGACATTTTAAATGTATCCTATGAGATTTATTTTTCTAAATTGTCGGTTTACATGAAATTTAGCGTGAAACCTTTTTTCAATATGGTTTAGTCTCATGTAACGAGACTCGACTTTGACTCTCGGTGTTAAAAAAATTCGATTTGGAGCGATTCCTCCAAAATTCGGTTGAAAAATAAGTAAAAATATGAAGGATCGCCATCCTTTCCAAAGGAATATTGCCAAAAAGACTCAAGATTTCTTCTTTAAACAAAATTCCCGTCGCCCCTAGGCTCTAGGTATGCTTGTTAGCTTTCCAACGAATGTTCACGAGCTCCGATCCGTAAAGGACATCCCAAGTTATGGCCGTTTTAGGGAGAATGGGTCAAAAACAAGTAAAATTCCAAAATTACCAGGTTATTCACTTGGCCCCCATTTAGTCCGAATTTTCAAAAATCAAAAAATCAACCATTACTCATGCGAAACATACAAAACCACAAATTAAACAATAATTGGTCAATAAGTTATGCGAAAAATGAGATAAATGGGTTTTTAATAAATGTTTCCTATGACATTTTAAATGTATCCTATGAGATTTATTTTTCTAAATTGTCGGATTACATGAAATTTAGCGTGAAACCTTTTTTCAATATGGTTTAGTCTCATGTTACGACACTCGACTTTGACTCTCGGTGTTAAAAAAATCGATTTGGAGCGATTCCTCCAAAATTCGGTTGAAAAATAAGTAAAAATATGAAGGATCGCCATCCTTTCCAAAGGAATATTGCCAAAAAGACTCAAGATTTCTTCTTTAAACAAAATTCCCGTCGCCCCTAGGCTCTAGGTATGCTTGTTAGCTTTCCAACGAATGTTCACGAGCTCCGATCGGTAAAGGACATCCCAAGTTATGGCCGTTTTAGGGAGAATGGGTCAAAAACAAGTAAAATTCCAAAATTACCATGGTTATTCACTTGGCCCCCATTTAGTCCGAATTTTCAAAAATTCAAAAAATCAACCATTACTCATCCGAAACATACAAAACCACAAATTAAACAATAATTGGTCAATAAGTTATGCGAAAAATGAGATAAATGGGTTTTTAATAAATGTTTCCTATGACATTTTAAATGTATCCTATGAGATTTATTTTTCTAAATTGTCGGATTACATGAAATTTAGCGTGAAACCTTTTTTCAATATGGTTTAGTCTCATGTTACGACACTCGACTTTGACTCTCGGTGTTAAAAAAACTCGATTTGGAGGATTCCTCCAAAATTCGGTTGAAAAATAAGTAAAAATATGAAGGATCGCCATCCTTTCCAAAGGAATATTGCCAAAAAGACTCAAGATTTCTTCTTTAAACAAAATTCCCGTCGCCCCTAGGCTCTAGGTATGCTTGTTAGCTTTCCAACGAATGTTCACGAGCTCCGATCGGTAAAGGACATCCCAAGTTATGGCCGTTTTAGGGAGAATGGGTCAAAAACAAGTAAAATTCCAAAATTACCATGTTTATTCACTTGGCCCCCATTTAGTCCGAATTTTCAAAAAATCAAAAAATCAACCATTACTCATGCGAAACATACAAAACCACAAATTAAACAATAATTGGTCAATAAGTTATGCGAAAAATGAGATAAATGGGTTTTTAATAAATGTTTCCTATGACATTTTAAATGTATCCTATGAGATTTATTTTTCTAAATTGTCGGTTTACATGAAATTTAGCGTGAAACCTTTTTTCAATATGGTTTAGTCTCATGTAACGAGACTCGACTTTGACTCTCGGTGTTAAAAAAACTCGATTTGGAGCGATTCCTCCAAAATTCGGTTGAAAAATAAGTAAAAATATGAAGAATCGCCATCCTTTCCAAAGGAATATGCCAAAAAGACTCAAGATTTCTTCTTTAAACAAAATTTCCATCGCACCTAGGCTCTAGGTATGCTTGTTAGCTTTCCAACGAATGTTCACGAGCTCCGATCGGTAAAGGACATCCCAAGTTATGGCCGTTTTAGGGAGAATGGGTCAAAAACAAGTAAAATTCCAAAATTACCAGGTTATTCACTTGGCCCCCATTTAGTCCGAATTTTCAAAAATTCAAAAAATCAACCATTACTCATCCGAAACATACAAAACCACAAATTAAACAATAATTGGTCAATAAGTTATGCGAAAAATGAGATAAATGGGTTTTTAATAAATGTTTCCTATGACATTTTAAATGTATCCTATGAGATTTATTTTTCTAAATTGTCGGATTACATGAAATTTAGCGTGAAACCTTTTTTCAATATGGTTTAGTCTCATGTTACGACACTCGACTTTGACTCTCGGTGTTAAAAAAACTCGATTTGGAGGGATTCCTCCAAAATTCGGTTGAAAAATAAGTAAAAATATGAAGGATCGCCATCCTTTCGAAAGGAATATTGCCAAAAAGACTCAAGATTTCTTCTTTAAACAAAATTCCCGTCGCCCCTAGGCTCTAGGTATGCTTGTTAGCTTTCCAACGAATGTTCACGAGCTCCGATCGGTAAAGGACATCCCAAGTTATGGCCGTTTTAGGGAGAATGGGTCAAAAACAAGTAAAATTCCAAAATTACCAGGTTATTCACTTGGCCCCCATTTAGTCCGAATTTTCAAAAATCAAAAAATCAACCATTACTCATGCGAAACATACAAAACCACAAATTAAACAATAATTGGTCAATAAGTTATGCGAAAAATGAGATAAATGGGTTTTTAATAAATGTTTCCTATGACATTTTAAATGTATCCTATGAGATTTATTTTTCTAAATTGTCGGATTACATGAAATTTAGCGTGAAACCTTTTTTCAATATGGTTTAGTCTCATGTTACGACACTCGACTTTGACTCTCGGTGTTAAAAAAATCGATTTGGAGCGATTCCTCCAAAATTCGGTTGAAAAATAAGTAAAAATATGAAGGATCGCCATCCTTTCCAAAGGAATATTGCCAAAAAGACTCAAGATTTCTTCTTTAAACAAAATTCCCGTCGCCCCTAGGCTCTAGGTATGCTTGTTAGCTTTCCAACGAATGTTCACGAGCTCCGATCGGTAAAGGACATCCCAAGTTATGGCCGTTTTAGGGAGAATGGGTCAAAAACAAGTAAAATTCCAAAATTACCAGGTTATTCACTTGGCCCCCATTTAGTCCGAATTTTCAAAAATCAAAAAATCAACCATTACTCATGCGAAACATACAAAACCACAAATTAAACAATAATTGGTCAATAAGTTATGCGAAAAATGAGATAAATGGGTTTTTAATAAATGTTTCCTATGACATTTTAAATGTATCCTATGAGATTTATTTTTCTAAATTGTCGGATTACATGAAATTTAGCGTGAAACCTTTTTTCAATATGGTTTAGTCTCATGTTACGACACTCGACTTTGACTCTCGGTGTTAAAAAAATTCGATTTGGAGCGATTCCTCCAAAATTCGGTTGAAAAATAAGTAAAAATATGAAGGATCGCCATCCTTTCAAAGGAATATTGCCAAAAAGACTCAAGATTTCTTCTTTAAACAAAATTCCCGTCGCCCCTAGGCTCTAGGTATGCTTGTTAGCTTTCCAACGAATGTTCACGAGCTCCGATCCGTAAAGGACATCCCAAGTTATGGCCGTTTTAGGGAGAATGGGTCAAAAACAAGTAAAATCCAAAAATTACAAAGGTTATTCACTTGGCCCCCATTTAGTCCGAATTTTCAAAAATTCAAAAAATCAACCATTACTCATCCGAAACATACAAAACCACAAATTAAACAATAATTGGTCAATAAGTTATGCGAAAAATGAGATAAATGGGTTTTTAATAAATGTTTCCTATGACATTTTAAATGTATCCTATGAGATTTATTTTTCTAAATTGCGGTTTACATGAAATTTAGCGTGAAACCTTTTTTCAATATGGTTTAGTCTCATGTAACGAGACTCGACTTTGACTCTCGGTGTTAAAAAAATTCGATTTGGAGCGATTCCTCCAAAATTCGGTTGAAAAATAAGTAAAAATATGAAGGATCGCCATCCTTTCCAAAGGAATATTGCCAAAAAGACTCAAGATTTCTTCTTTAAACAAAATTCCCGTCGCCCCTAGGCTCTAGGTATGCTTGTTAGCTTTCCAACGAATGTTCACGAGCTCCGATCCGTAAAGGACATCCCAAGTTATGGCCGTTTTAGGGAGAATGGGTCAAAAACAAGTAAAATTCCAAAATTACCATGTTATTCACTTGGCCCCCATTTAGTCCGAATTTTCAAAAATCAAAAAATCAACCATTACTCATCCGAAACTTACAAAACCACAAATTAAACAATAATTGGTCAATAAGTTATGCGAAAAATGAGATAAATGGGTTTTTAATAAATGTTTCCTATGACATTTTAAATGTATCCTATGAGATTTATTTTTCTAAATTGTCGGTTACATGAAATTTAGCGTGAAACCTTTTTTCAATATGGTTTAGTCTCATGTAACGAGACTCGACTTTGACTCTCGGTGTTAAAAACACTCGATTTGGAGCGATTCCTCCAAAATTCGGTTGAAAAATAAGTAAAAATATGAAGAATCGCCATCCTTTCCAAAGGAATTTGCCAAAAAGACTCAAGATTTCTTCTTTAAACAAAATTCCATCGCACCTAGGCTCTAGGTATGCTTGTTAGCTTTCCAACGAATGTTCACGAGCTCCGATCGGTAAAGGACATCCCAAGTTATGGCCGTTTTAGGGAGAATGGGTCAAAAACAAGTAAAATTCCAAAATTACCATGGTTATTCACTTGGCCCCCATTTAGTCCGAATTTTCAAAAATTCAAAAAATCAACCATTACTCATCCGAAACATACAAAACCACAAATTAAACAATAATTGGTCAATAAGTTATGCGAAAAATGAGATAAATGGGTTTTTAATAAATGTTTCCTATGACATTTTAAATGTATCCTATGAGATTTATTTTTCTAAATTGTCGGATTACATGAAATTTAGCGTGAAACCTTTTTTCAATATGGTTTAGTCTCATGTTACGACACTCGACTTTGACTCTCGGTGTTAAAAAAACTCGATTTGGAGCGATTCCTCCAAAATTCGGTTGAAAAATAAGTAAAAATATGAAGAATCGCCATCCTTTCCAAAGGAATATTGCCAAAAAGACTCAAGATTTCTTCTTTAAACAAAATTCCCGTCGCCCCTAGGCTCTAGGTATGCTTGTTAGCTTTCCAACGAATGTTCACGAGCTCCGATCGGTAAAGGACATCCCAAGTTATGGCCGTTTTAGGGAGAATGGGTCAAAAACAAGTAAAATTCCAAAATTACCATGGTTATTCACTTGGCCCCCATTTAGTCCGAATTTTCAAAAAATCAAAAAATCAACCATTACTCATGCGAAACATACAAAACCACAAATTAAACAATAATTGGTCAATAAGTTATGCGAAAAATGAGATAAATGGGTTTTTAACAAATGTTTCCTATGACATTTTAAATGTATCCTATGAGATTTATTTTTCTAAATTGTCGGTTTACATGAAATTTAGCGTGAAACCTTTTTTCAATATGGTTTAGTCTCATGTAACGAGACTCGACTTTGACTCTCGGTGTTAAAAAAACTCGATTTGGAGCGATTCCTCCAAAATTCGGTTGAAAAATAAGTAAAAATATGAAGAATCGCCATCCTTTCCAAAGGAATTTGCCAAAAAGACTCAAGATTTCTTCTTTAAACAAAATTTCCATCGCACCTAGGCTCTAGGTATGCTTGTTAGCTTTCCAACGAATGTTCACGAGCTCCGATCGGTAAAGGACATCCCAAGTTATGGCCGTTTTAGGGAGAATGGGTCAAAAACAAGTAAAATTCCAAAATTACCATGGTTATTCACTTGGCCCCCATTTAGTCCGAATTTTCAAAAATTCAAAAAATCAACCATTACTCATCCGAAACATACAAAACCACAAATTAAACAATAATTGGTCAATAAGTTATGCGAAAAATGAGATAAATGGGTTTTTAATAAATGTTTCCTATGACATTTTAAATGTATCCTATGAGATTTATTTTTCTAAATTGTCGGATTACATGAAATTTAGCGTGAAACCTTTTTTCAATATGGTTTAGTCTCATGTTACGACACTCGACTTTGTCTCTCGGTGTTAAAAAAACTCGATTTGGAGGGATTCCTCCAAAATTCGGTTGAAAAATAAGTAAAAATATGAAGGATCGCCATCCTTTCCAAAGGAATATTGCCAAAAAGACTCAAGATTTCTTCTTTAAACAAAATTCCCGTCGCCCCTAGGCTCTAGGTATGCTTGTTAGCTTTCCAACGAATGTTCACGAGCTCCGATCCGTAAAGGACATCCCAAGTTATGGCCGTTTTAGGGAGAATGGGTCAAAAACAAGTAAAATCCAAAAATTACCAAGGTTATTCACTTGGCCCCCATTTAGTCCGAATTTTCAAAAATTCAAAAAATCAACCATTACTCATCCAAAACATACAAAACCACAAATTAAACAATAATTGGTCAATAAGTTATGCGAAAAATGAGATAAATGGGTTTTTAACAAATGTTTCCTATGACATTTTAAATGTATCCTATGAGATTTATTTTTCTAAATTGTCGGTTTACATGAAATTTAGCGTGAAACCTTTTTTCAATATGGTTTAGTCTCATGTAACGAGACTCGACTTTGACTCTCGGTGTTAAAAAAACTCGATTTGGAGCGATTCCTCCAAAATTCGGTTGAAAAATAAGTAAAAATATGAAGAATCGCCATCCTTTCCAAAGGAATTTTGCCAAAAAGACTCAAGATTTCTTCTTTAAACAAAATTTCCATCGCACCTAGGCTCTAGGTATGCTTGTTAGCTTTCCAACGAATGTTCACGAGCTCCGATCGGTAAAGGACATCCCAAGTTATGGCCGTTTTAGGGAGAACGGGTCAAAAACAAGTAAAATTCCAAAATTACCATGGTTATTCACTTGGCCCCCATTTAGTCCGAATTTTCAAAAATTCAACAAATCAACCATTACTCATCCGAAACATACAAAACCACAAATTAAACAATAATTGGTCAATAAGTTATGCGAAAAATGAGATAAATGGGTTTTTAATAAATGTTTCCTATGACATTTTAAATGTATCCTATGAGATTTATTTTTCTAAATTGTCGGATTACATGAAATTTAGCGTGAAACCTTTTTTCAATATGGTTTAGTCTCATGTTACGACACTCGACTTTGACTCTCGGTGTTAAAAAAACTCGATTTGGAGCGATTCCTCCAAAATTCGGTTGAAAAATAAGTAAAAATATGAAGAATCGCCATCCTTTCCAAAGGAATTTTGCCAAAAAGACTCAAGATTTCTTCTTTAAACAAAATTCCATCGCACCTAGGCTCTAGGTATGCTTGTTAGCTTTCCAACGAATGTTCACGAGCTCCGATCGGTAAAGGACATCCCAAGTTATGGCCGTTTTAGGGAGAATGGGTCAAAAACAAGTAAAATCCAAAAATTACCAAAGTTATTCACTTGGCCCCCATTTAGTCCGAATTTTCAAAAATTCAAAAAATCAACCATTACTCATCCGAAACCTACAAAACCACATATTAAACAATAATTGGTCAATAAGTTATGCGAAAAATGAGATAAATGGGTTTTTAATAAATGTTTCCTATGACATTTTAAATGTATCCTATGAGATTTATTTTTCTAAATTGTCGGATTACATGAAATTTAGCGTGAAACCTTTTTTCAATATGGTTTAGTCTCATGTTACGACACTCGACTTTGACTCTCGGTGTTAAAAAAACTCGATTTGGAGGATTCCTCCAAAATTCGGTTGAAAAATAAGTAAAAATATGAAGGATCGCCATCCTTTCCAAAGGAATATTGCCAAAAAGACTCAAGATTTCTTCATTAAACAAAATTCCCGTCGCCCCTAGGCTCTAGGTATGCTTGTTAGCTTTCCAACGAATGTTCACGAGCTCCGATCCGTAAAGGACATCCCAAGTTATGGCCGTTTTAGGGAGAATGGGTCAAAAACAAGTAAAATCCAAAAATTACAAAGGTTATTCACTTGGCCCCCATTTAGTCCGAATTTTCAAAAATTCAAAAAATCAACCATTACTCATCCAAAACATACAAAACCACAAATTAAACAATAATTGGTCAATAAGTTATGCGAAAAATGAGATAAATGGGTTTTTAATAAATGTTTCCTATGACATTTTAAATGTATCCTATGAGATTTATTTTTCTAAATTGTCGGTTTACATGAAATTTAGCGTGAAACCTTTTTTCAATATGGTTTAGTCTCATGTAACGAGACTCGACTTTGACTCTCGGTGTTAAAAAAACTCGATTTGGAGCGATTCCTCCAAAATTCGGTTGAAAAATAAGTAAAAATATGAAGAATCGCCATCCTTTCCAAAGGAATTTTGCCAAAAAGACTCAAGATTTCTTCTTTAAACAAAATTTCCATCGCACCTAGGCTCTAGGTATGCTTGTTAGCTTTCCAACGAATGTTCACGAGCTCCGATCGGTAAAGGACATCCCAAGTTATGGCCGTTTTAGGGAGAATGGGTCAAAAACAAGTAAAATCCAAAAATTACCAAAGTTATTCACTTGGCCCCCATTTAGTCCGAATTTTCAAAAATTCAAAAAATCAACCATTACTCATCCTAAACCTACAAAACCACATATTAAACAATAATTGGTCAATAAGTTATGCGAAAAATGAGATAAATGGGTTTTTAATAAATGTTTCCTATGACATTTTAAATGTATCCTATGAGATTTATTTTTCTAAATTGTCGGATTACATGAAATTTAGCGTGAAACCTTTTTTCAATATGGTTTAGTCTCATGTTACGACACTCGACTTTGACTCTCGGTGTTAAAAAAACTCGATTTGGAGGGATTCCTCCAAAATTCGGTTGAAAAATAAGTAAAAATATGAAGGATCGCCATCCTTTCCAAAGGAATATTGCCAAAAAGACTCAAGATTTCTTCATTAAACAAAATTCCCGTCGCCCCTAGGCTCTAGGTATGCTTGTTAGCTTTCCAACGAATGTTCACGAGCTCCGATCCGTAAAGGACATCCCAAGTTATGGCCGTTTTAGGGAGAATGGGTCAAAAACAAGTAAAATCCAAAAATTACAAAGGTTATTCACTTGGCCCCCATTTAGTCCGAATTTTCAAAAATTCAAAAAATCAACCATTACTCATCCAAAACATACAAAACCACAAATTAAACAATAATTGGTCAATAAGTTATGCGAAAAATGAGATAAATGGGTTTTTAATAAATGTTTCCTATGACATTTTAAATGTATCCTATGAGATTTATTTTTCTAAATTGTCGGTTTACATGAAATTTAGCGTGAAACCTTTTTTCAATATGGTTTAGTCTCATGTAACGAGACTCGACTTTGACTCTCGGTGTTAAAAAAACTCGATTTGGAGCGATTCCTCCAAAATTCGGTTGAAAAATAAGTAAAAATATGAAGAATCGCCATCCTTTCCAAAGGAATTTTGCCAAAAAGACTCAAGATTTCTTCTTTAAACAAAATTTCCATCGCACCTAGGCTCTAGGTATGCTTGTTAGCTTTCCAACGAATGTTCACGAGCTCCGATCGGTAAAGGACATCCCAAGTTATGGCCGTTTTAGGGAGAATGGGTCAAAAACAAGTAAAATCCAAAAATTACCAAAGTTATTCACTTGGCCCCCATTTAGTCCGAATTTTCAAAAATTCAAAAAATCAACCATTACTCATCCGAAACCTACAAAACCACATATTAAACAATAATTGGTCAATAAGTTATGCGAAAAATGAGATAAATGGGTTTTAATAAATGTTTCCTATGACATTTTAAATGTATCCTATGAGATTTATTTTTCTAAATTGTCGGATTACATGAAATTTAGCGTGAAACCTTTTTTCAATATGGTTTAGTCTCATGTTACGACACTCGACTTTGACTCTCGGTGTTAAAAAAACTCGATTTGGAGGGATTCCTCCAAAATTCGGTTGAAAAATAAGTAAAAATATGAAGGATCGCCATCCTTTCCAAAGGAATATTGCCAAAAAGACTCAAGATTTCTTCTTTAAACAAAATTCCCGTCGCCCCTAGGCTCTAGGTATGGTTGTTAGCTTTCCAACGAATGTTCACGAGCTCCGATCCGTAAAGGACATCCCAAGTTATGGCCGTTTTAGGGAGAATGGGTCAAAAACAAGTAAAATCCAAAAATTACCAAGGTTATTCACTTGGCCCCCATTTAGTCCGAATTTTCAAAAATTCAAAAAATCAACCATTACTCATCCGAAACATACAAAACCACAAATTAAACAATAATTGGTCAATAAGTTATGCGAAAAATGAGATAAATGGGTTTTTAATAAATGTTTCCTATGACATTTTAAATGTATCCTATGAGATTTATTTTCTAAATTGTCGGTTTACATGAAATTTAGCGTGAAACCTTTTTTCAATATGGTTTAGTCTCATGTAACGAGACTCGACTTTGACTCTCGGTGTTAAAAAAACTCGATTTGGAGCGATTCCTCCAAAATTCGGTTGAAAAATAAGTAAAAATATGAAGAATCGCCATCCTTTCCAAAGGAATAGGCCAAAAAGACTCAAGATTTCTTCTTTAAACAAAATTTCCATCGCACCTAGGCTCTAGGTATGCTTGTTAGCTTTCCAACGAATGTTCACGAGCTCCGATCGGTAAAGGACATCCCAAGTTATGGCCGTTTTAGGGAGAATGGGTCAAAAACAAGTAAAATTCCAAAATTACCATGGTTATTCACTTGGCCCCCATTTAGTCCGAATTTTCAAAAATTCAAAAAATCAACCATTACTCATCCGAAACATACAAAACCACAAATTAAACAATAATTGGTCAATAAGTTATGCGAAAAATGAGATAAATGGGTTTTTAATAAATGTTTCCTATGACATTTTAAATGTATCCTATGAGATTTATTTTTCTAAATTGTCGGATTACATGAAATTTAGCGTGAAACCTTTTTATATGGTTTAGTCTCATGTTACGACACTCGACTTTGACTCTCGGTGTTAAAAAAACTCGATTTGGAGGGATTCCTCCAAAATTCGGTTGAAAAATAAGTAAAAATATGAAGGATCGCCATCCTTTCCAAAGGAATATTGCCAAAAAGACTCAAGATTTCTTCTTTAAACAAAATTCCCGTCGCCCCTAGGCTCTAGGTATGCTTGTTAGCTTTCCAACGAATGTTCACGAGCTCCGATCCGTAAAGGACATCCCAAGTTATGGCCGTTTTAGGGAGAATGGGTCAAAAACAAGTAAAATCCAAAAATTACCAAGGTTATTCACTTGGCCCCCATTTAGTCCGAATATTCAAAAATTCAAAAAATCAACAATTACTCATCCAAAACATACAAAACCACAAATTAAACAATAATTGGTCAATAAGTTATGCGAAAAATGAGATAAATGGGTTTTTAATAAATGTTTCCTATGACATTTTAAATGTATCCTATGAGATTTATTTTTCTAAATTGTCGGATTACATGAAATTTAGCGTGAAACCTTTTTTCAATATGGTTTATACTCATGTTACGACACTCGACTTTGACTCTCGGTGTTAAAAAAACTCGATTTGGAGGGATTCCTCCAAAATTCGGTTGAAAAATAAGTAAAAATATGAAGGATCGCCATCCTTTCCAAAGGAATATTGCCAAAAAGACTCAAGATTTCTTCTTTAAACAAAATTCCCGTCGCCCCTAGGCTCTAGGTATGCTTGTTAGCTTTCCAACGAATGTTCACGAGCTCCGATCCGTAAAGGACATCCCAAGTTATGGCCGTTTTAGGGAGAATGGGTCAAAAACAAGTAAAATCCAAAAATTACCAAGGTTATTCACTTGGCCCCCATTTAGTCCGAATTTTCAAAAATTCAAAAAATCAACCATTACTCATCCGAAACATACAAAACCACAAATTAAACAATAATTGGTCAATAAGTTATGCGAAAAATGAGATAAATGGGTTTTTAATAAATGTTTCCTATGACATTTTAAATGTATCCTATGAGATTTATTTTTCTAAATTGTCGGTTTACATGAAATTTAGCGTGAAACCTTTTTTCAATATGGTTTAGTCTCATGTAACGAGACTCGACTTTGACTCTCGGTGTTAAAAAAACTCGATTTGGAGCGATTCCTCCAAAATTCGGTTGAAAAATAAGTAAAAATATGAAGGATCGCCATCCTTTCCAAAGGAATATTGCCAAAAAGACTCAAAATTTCTTCTTTAAACAAAATTCCCGTCGCCCCTAGGCTCTAGGTATGCTTGTTAGCTTTCCAACGAATGTTCACGAGATCCGATCCGTAAAGGACATCCCAAGTTATGGCCGTTTTAGGGAGAATGGGTCAAAAACAAGTAAAATCCAAAAATTACCAAGGTTATTCACTTGGCCCCCATTTAGTCCGAATTTTCAAAAATTCAAAAAATCAACCATTACTCATCCGAAACATACAAAACCACAAATTAAACAATAATTGGTCAATAAGTTATGCGAAAAATGAGATAAATGGGTTTTTAATAAATGTTTCCTATGACATTTTAAATGTATCCTATGAGATTTATTTTTCTAAATTGTCGGTTACATGAAATTTAGCGTGAAACCTTTTTTCAATATGGTTTAGTCTCATGTAACGAGACTCGACTTTGACTCTCGGTGTTAAAAAAATCGATTTGGAGCGATTCCTCCAAAATTCGGTTGAAAAATAAGTAAAAATATGAAGGATCGCCATCCTTTCCAAAGGAATATTGCCAAAAAGACTCAAGATTTCTTCTTTAAACAAAATTCCCGTCGCCCCTAGGCTCTAGGTATGCTTGTTAGCTTTCCAACGAATGTTCACGAGATCCGATCCGTAAAGGACATCCCAAGTTATGGCCGTTTTAGGGAGAATGGGTCAAAAACAAGTAAAATCCAAAAATTACCAAGGTTATTCACTTGGCCCCCATTTAGTCCGAATTTTCAAAAATTCAAAAAATCAACCATTACTCATCCGAAACATACAAAACCACAAATTAAACAATAATTGGTCAATAAGTTATGCGAAAAATGAGATAAATGGGTTTTTAATAAATGTTTCCTATGACATTTTAAATGTATCCTATGAGATTTATTTTTCTAAATTGTCGGATTACATGAAATTTAGCGTGAAACCTTTTTTCAATATGGTTTAGTCTCATGTTACGTCACTCGACTTTGACTCTCGGTGTTAAAAACACTCGATTTGGAGGGATTCCTCCAAAATTCGGTTGAAAAATAAGTAAAAATATGAAGGATCGCCATCCTTTCCAAAGGAATATTGCCAAAAAGACTCAAGATTTCTTCTTTAAACAAAATTCCCGTCGCCCCTAGGCTCTAGGTATGCTTGTTAGCTTTCCAACGAATGTTCACGAGCTCCGATCCGTAAAGGACATCCCAAGTTATGGCCGTTTTAGGGAGAATGGGTCAAAAACAAGTAAAATCCAAAAATTACCAAGGTTATTCACTTGGCCCCCATTTAGTCCGAATTTTCAAAAATTCAAAAAATCAACCATTACTCATCCGAAACATACAAAAACCACAAATTAAACAATAATTGGTCAATAAGTTATGCGAAAAATGAGATAAATGGGTTTTTAATAAATGTTTCCTATGACATTTTAAATGTATCCTATGAGATTTATTTTTCTAAATTGTCGGATTACATGAAATTTAGCGTGAAACCTTTTTCCAATATGGTTTAGTCTCATGTTACGACACTCGACTTTGACTCTCGGTGTTAAAAAAACTCGATTTGGAGGGATTCCTCCAAAATTCGGTTGAAAAATAAGTAAAAATATGAAGGATCGCCATCCTTTCCAAAGGAATATTGCCAAAAAGACTCAAGATTTCTTCTTTAAACAAAATTCCCGTCGCCCCTAGGCTCTAGGTATGCTTGTTAGCTTTCCAACGAATGTTCACGAGCTCCGATCCGTAAAGGACATCCCAAGTTATGGCCGTTTTAGGGAGAATGGGTCAAAAACAAGTAAAATCCAAAATTACCAAGGTTATTCACTTGGCCCCCATTTAGTCCGAATTTTCAAAAAATCAAAAAATCAACCATTACTCATCCGAAACATACAAAACCACAAATTAAACAATAATTGGTCAATAAGTTATGCGAAAAATGAGATAAATGGGTTTTTAATAAATGTTTTCTATGACATTTTAAATGTATCCTATGAGATTTATTTTTCTAAATTGTCGGATTACATGAAATTTAGCGTGAAACCTTTTTCAATATGGATTAGTCTCATGTTACGACACACGACTTTGACTCTAGGTGTTAAAAAAACTCGATTTGGAGGGATTCCTCCAAAATTCGGTTGAAAAATAAGTAAAAATATGAAGGATCGCCATCCTTTCCAAAGGAATATTGCCAAAAAGACTCAAGATTTCTTCTTTAAACAAAATTCCCGTCGCCCCTAGGCTCTAGGTATGCTTGTTAGCTTTCCAACGAATGTTCACGAGCTCCGATCCGTAAAGGACATCCCAAGTTATGGCCGTTTTAGGGAGAATGGGTCAAAAACAAGTAAAATCCAAAAATTACCAATGTTATTCACTTGGCCCCCATTTAGTCCGAATTTTCAAAAATTCAAAAAATCAACCATTACTCATCCGAAACATACAAAACCACAAATTAAACAATAATTGGTCAATAAGTTATGCGAAAAATGAGATAAATGGGTTTTTAATAAATGTTTTCTATGACATTTTAAATGTATCCTATGAGATTTATTTTTCTAAATTGTCGGATTACATGAAATTTAGCGTGAAACCTTTTTCCAATATGGTTTAGTCTCATGTTACGACACTCGACTTTGACTCTCGGTGTTAAAAAAACTCGATTTGGAGGGATTCCTCCAAAATTCGGTTGAAAAATAAGTAAAAATATGAAGGATCGCCATCCTTTCCAAAGGAATATTGCCAAAAAGACTCAAGATTTCTTCTTTAAACAAAATTCCCGTCGCCCCTAGGCTCTAGGTATGCTTGTTAGCTTTCCAACGAATGTTCACGAGCTCCGATCCGTAAAGGACATCCCAAGTTATGGCCGTTTTAGGGAGAATGGGTCAAAAACAAGTAAAATCCAAAAATTACCAAGGTTATTCACTTGGCCCCCATTTAGTCCGAATTTTCAAAAATTCAAAAAATCAACCATTACTCATCCGAAACATACAAAAACCACAAATTAAACAATAATTGGTCAATAAGTTATGCGAAAAATGAGATAAATGGGTTTTTAATAAATGTTTCCTATGACATTTTAAATGTATCCTATGAGATTTATTTTTCGAAATTGTCGGATTACATGAAATTTAGCGTGAAACCTTTTTCCAATATGGTTTAGTCTCATGTTACGACACTCGACTTTGACTCTCGGTGTTAAAAAAACTCGATTTGGAGGGATTCCTCCAAAATTCGGTTGAAAAATAAGTAAAAATATGAAGGATCGCCATCCTTTCCAAAGGAATATTG
The DNA here is from genome assembly GCF_003473485.1 of Medicago truncatula. Lineage (NCBI taxonomy): Eukaryota > Viridiplantae > Streptophyta > Magnoliopsida > Fabales > Fabaceae > Medicago > Medicago truncatula. Next base: position 270,239 of record NC_053048.1, on the reverse strand, counting down.
CCAAAAAGACTCAAGATTTCTTCTTTAAACAAAATTCCCGTCGCCCCTAGGCTCTAGGTATGCTTGTTAGCTTTCCAACGAATGTTCACGAGCTCCGATCCGTAAAGGACATCCCAAGTTATGGCCGTTTTAGGGAGAATGGGTCAAAAACAAGTAAAATCCAAAATTTACCAAGGTTATTCACTTGGCCCCCATTTAGTCCGAATTTTCAAAAAATCAAAAAATCAACCATTACTCATCCGAAACATACAAAACCACAAATTAAACAATAATTGGTCAATAAGTTATGCGAAAAATGAGATAAATGGGTTTTTAATAAATGTTTTCTATGACATTTTAAATGTATCCTATGAGATTTATTTTTCTAAATTGTCGGATTACATGAAATTTAGCGTGAAACCTTTTTTCAATATGGATTAGTCTCATGTTACGACACACGACTTTGACTCTAGGTGTTAAAAAAACTCGATTTGGAGGGATTCCTCCAAAATTCGGTTGAAAAATAAGTAAAAATATGAAGGATCGCCATCCTTTCCAAAGGAATATTGCCAAAAAGACTCAAGATTTCTTCTTTAAACAAAATTCCCGTCGCCCCTAGGCTCTAGGTATGCTTGTTAGCTTTCCAACGAATGTTCACGAGCTCCGATCCGTAAAGGACATCCCAAGTTATGGCCGTTTTAGGGAGAATGGGTCAAAAACAAGTAAAATCCAAAATTTACCAAGGTTATTCACTTGGCCCCCATTTAGTCCGAATTTTCAAAAAAATCAAAAAATCAACCATTACTCATCCGAAACATACAAAACCACAAATTAAACAATAATTGGTCAATAAGTTATGCGAAAAATGAGATAAATGGGTTTTTAATAAATGTTTTCTATGACATTTTAAATGTATCCTATGAGATTTATTTTTCTAAATTGTCGGATTACATGAAATTTAGCGTGAAACCTTTTTTCAATATGGATTAGTCTCATGTTACGACACACGACTTTGACTCTAGGTGTTAAAAAAACTCGATTTGGAGGGATTCCTCCAAAATTCGGTTGAAAAATAAGTAAAAATATGAAGGATCGCCATCCTTTCCAAAGGAATATTGCCAAAAAGACTCAAGATTTCTTCTTTAAACAAAATTCCCGTCGCCCCTAGGCTCTAGGTATGCTTGTTAGCTTTCCAACGAATGTTCACGAGCTCCGATCCGTAAAGGACATCCCAAGTTATGGCCGTTTTAGGGAGAATGGGTCAAAAACAAGTAAAATCCAAAAATTACCAATGTTATTCACTTGGCCCCCATTTAGTCCGAATTTTCAAAAATTCAAAAAATCAACCATTACTCATCCGAAACATACAAAACCACAAATTAAACAATAATTGGTCAATAAGTTATGCGAAAAATGAGATAAATGGGTTTTTAATAAATGTTTTCTATGACATTTTAAATGTATCCTATGAGATTTATTTTTCTAAATTGTCGGATTACATGAAATTTAGCGTGAAACCTTTTTCCAATATGGTTTAGTCTCATGTTACGACACTCGACTTTGACTCTCGGTGTTAAAAAAACTCGATTTGGAGGGATTCCTCCAAAATTCGGTTGAAAAATAAGTAAAAATATGAAGGATCGCCATCCTTTCCAAAGGAATATTGCCAAAAAGACTCAAGATTTCTTCTTTAAACAAAATTCCCGTCGCCCCTAGGCTCTAGGTATGCTTGTTAGCTTTCCAACGAATGTTCACGAGCTCCGATCCGTAAAGGACATCCCAAGTTATGGCCGTTTTAGGGAGAATGGGTCAAAAACAAGTAAAATCCAAAAATTACCAAGGTTATTCACTTGGCCCCCATTTAGTCCGAATTTTCAAAAATTCAAAAAATCAACCATTACTCATCCGAAACATACAAAAACCACAAATTAAACAATAATTGGTCAATAAGTTATGCGAAAAATGAGATAAATGGGTTTTTAATAAATGTTTCCTATGACATTTTAAATGTATCCTATGAGATTTATTTTTCGAAATTGTCGGATTACATGAAATTTAGCGTGAAACCTTTTTCCAATATGGTTTAGTCTCATGTTACGACACTCGACTTTGACTCTCGGTGTTAAAAAAACTCGATTTGGAGGGATTCCTCCAAAATTCGGTTGAAAAATAAGTAAAAATATGAAGGATCGCCATCCTTTCCAAAGGAATATTGCCAAAAAGACTCAAGATTTCTTCTTTAAACAAAATTCCCGTCGCCCCTAGGCTCTAGGTATGCTTGTTAGCTTTCCAACGAATGTTCACGAGCTCCGATCCGTAAAGGACATCCCAAGTTATGGCCGTTTTAGGGAGAATGGGTCAAAAACAAGTAAAATCCAAAATTTACCAAGGTTATTCACTTGGCCCCCATTTAGTCCGAATTTTCAAAAAATCAAAAAATCAACCATTACTCATCCGAAACATACAAAACCACAAATTAAACAATAATTGGTCAATAAGTTATGCGAAAAATGAGATAAATGGGTTTTTAATAAATGTTTTCTATGACATTTTAAATGTATCCTATGAGATTTATTTTTCTAAATTGTCGGATTACATGAAATTTAGCGTGAAACCTTTTTCAATATGGATTAGTCTCATGTTACGACACACGACTTTGACTCTAGGTGTTAAAAAAACTCGATTTGGAGGGATTCCTCCAAAATTCGGTTGAAAAATAAGTAAAAATATGAAGGATCGCCATCCTTTCCAAAGGAATATTGCCAAAAAGACTCAAGATTTCTTCTTTAAACAAAATTCCCGTCGCCCCTAGGCTCTAGGTATGCTTGTTAGCTTTCCAACGAATGTTCACGAGCTCCGATCCGTAAAGGACATCCCAAGTTATGGCCGTTTTAGGGAGAATGGGTCAAAAACAAGTAAAATCCAAAAATTACCAATGTTATTCACTTGGCCCCCATTTAGTCCGAATTTTCAAAAATTCAAAAAATCAACCATTACTCATCCGAAACATACAAAACCACAAATTAAACAATAATTGGTCAATAAGTTATGCGAAAAATGAGATAAATGGGTTTTTAATAAATGTTTTCTATGACATTTTAAATGTATCCTATGAGATTTATTTTTCTAAATTGTCGGATTACATGAAATTTAGCGTGAAACCTTTTTCCAATATGGTTTAGTCTCATGTTACGACACTCGACTTTGACTCTCGGTGTTAAAAAAACTCGATTTGGAGGGATTCCTCCAAAATTCGGTTGAAAAATAAGTAAAAATATGAAGGATCGCCATCCTTTCCAAAGGAATATTGCCAAAAAGACTCAAGATTTCTTCTTTAAACCAAATTCCCGTCGCCCCTAGGCTCTAGGTATGCTTGTTAGCTTTCCAACGAATGTTCACGAGCTCCGATCCGTAAAGGACATCCCAAGTTATGGCCGTTTTAGGGAGAATGGGTCAAAAACAAGTAAAATCCAAAAATTACCAAGGTTATTCACTTGCCCCCATTTAGTCCGAATTTTCAAAAAATCAAAAAATCAACCATTACTCATCCGAAACATACAAAACCACAAATTAAACAATAATTGGTCAATAAGTTATGTAAAAAATGAGATAAATGGGTTTTTAATAAATGTTTTCTATGACATTTTAAATGTATCCTATGAGATTTATTTTTCTAAATTGTCGGATTACATGAAATTTAGCGTGAAACCTTTTTTCAATATGGTTTAGTCTCATGTTACGACACTCGACTTTGACTCTCGGTGTTAAAAAAACTCGATTTGGAGGGATTCCTCCAAAATTCGGTTGAAAAATAAGTAAAAATATGAAGGATCGCCATCCTTTCCAAAGGAATATTGCCAAAAAGACTCAAAATTTCTTCTTTAAACAAAATTCCCGTCGCCCCTAGGCTCTAGGTATGCTTGTTACCTTTCCAACGAATGTTCACGAGCTCCGATCCGTAAAGGACATCCCAAGTTATGGCCGTTTTAGGGAGAATGGGTCAAAAACAAGTAAAATCCAAAAATTACCAAGGTTATTCACTTGGCCCCCATTTAGTCCGAATTTTCAAAAATTCAAAAAATCAACCATTACTCATCCGAAACCTACAAAACCACATATTAAACAATAATTGGTCAATAAGTTATGCGAAAAATGAGATAAATGGGTTTTTAATAAATGTTTCCTATGACATTTTAAATGTATCCTATGAGATTTATTTTTCTAAATTGTCGGTTTACATGAAATTTAGCGTGAAACCTTTTTTCAATATGGTTTAGTCTCATGTAACGAGACTCGACTTTGATTCTCGGTGTTAAAAAAATTCGATTTGGAGCGATTCCTCCAAAATTCGGTTGAAAAATAAGTAAAAATATGAAGGATCGCCATCCTTTCCAAAGGAATATTGCCAAAAAGACTCAAGATTTCTTCTTTAAACAAAATTCCCGTCGCCCCTAGGCTCTAGGTATGCTTGTTAGCTTTCCAACGAATGTTCACGAGATCCGATCCGTAAAGGACATCCCAAGTTATGGCCGTTTTAGGGAGAATGGGTCAAAAACAAGTAAAATCCAAAAATTACCAAGGTTATTCACTTGGCCCCCATTTAGTCCGAATTTTCAAAAATTCAAAAAATCAACCATTACTCATCCGAAACATACAAAACCACAAATTAAACAATAATTGGTCAATAAGTTATGCGAAAAATGAGATAAATGGGTTTTTAATAAATGTTTCCTATGACATTTTAAATGTATCCTATGAGATTTATTTTTCTAAATTGTCGGATTACATGAAATTTAGCGTGAAACCTTTTTTCAATATGGTTTAGTCTCATGTTACGTCACTCGACTTTGACTCTCGGTGTTAAAAACACTCGATTTGGAGGGATTCCTCCAAAATTCGGTTGAAAAATAAGTAAAAATATGAAGGATCGCCATCCTTTCCAAAGGAATATTGCCAAAAAGACTCAAGATTTCTTCTTTAAACAAAATTCCCGTCGCCCCTAGGCTCTAGGTATGCTTGTTAGCTTTCCAACGAATGTTCACGAGCTCCGATCCGTAAAGGACATCCCAAGTTATGGCCGTTTTAGGGAGAATGGGTCAAAAACAAGTAAAATCCAAAAATTACCAAGGTTATTCACTTGGCCCCCATTTAGTCCGAATTTTCAAAAATTCAAAAAATCAACCATTACTCATCCGAAACATACAAAAACCACAAATTAAACAATAATTGGTCAATAAGTTATGCGAAAAATGAGATAAATGGGTTTTTAATAAATGTTTCCTATGACATTTTAAATGTATCCTATGAGATTTATTTTTCTAAATTGTCGGATTACATGAAATTTAGCGTGAAACCTTTTTCCAATATGGTTTAGTCTCATGTTACGACACTCGACTTTGACTCTCGGTGTTAAAAAAACTCGATTTGGAGGGATTCCTCCAAAATTCGGTTGAAAAATAAGTAAAAATATGAAGGATCGCCATCCTTTCCAAAGGAATATTGCCAAAAAGACTCAAGATTTCTTCTTTAAACAAAATTCCCGTCGCCCCTAGGCTCTAGGTATGCTTGTTAGCTTTCCAACGAATGTTCACGAGCTCCGATCCGTAAAGGACATCCCAAGTTATGGCCGTTTTAGGGAGAATGGGTCAAAAACAAGTAAAATCCAAAATTTACCAAGGTTATTCACTTGGCCCCCATTTAGTCCGAATTTTCAAAAAATCAAAAAATCAACCATTACTCATCCGAAACATACAAAACCACAAATTAAACAATAATTGGTCAATAAGTTATGTGAAAAATGAGATAAATGGGTTTTTAATAAATGTTTCTATGACATTTTAAATGTATCCTATGAGATTTATTTTTCTAAATTGTCGGATTACATGAAATTTAGCGTGAAACCTTTTTTCAATATGGTTTAGTCTCATGTAACGAGACTCGACTTTGATTCTCGGTGTTAAAAAAATTCGATTTGGAGCGATTCCTCCAAAATTCGGTTGAAAAATAAGTAAAAATATGAAGGATCGCCATCCTTTCCAAAGGAATATTGCCAAAAAGACTCAAGATTTCTTCTTTAAACAAAATTCCCGTCGCCCCTAGGCTCTAGGTATGCTTGTTAGCTTTCCAACGAATGTTCACGAGATCCGATCCGTAAAGGACATCCCAAGTTATGGCCGTTTTAGGGAGAATGGGTCAAAAACAAGTAAAATCCAAAAATTACCAAGGTTATTCACTTGGCCCCCATTTAGTCCGAATTTTCAAAAATTCAAAAAATCAACCATTACTCATCCGAAACATACAAAACCACAAATTAAACAATAATTGGTCAATAAGTTATGCGAAAAATGAGATAAATGGGTTTTTAATAAATGTTTCCTATGACATTTTAAATGTATCCTATGAGATTTATTTTTCTAAATTGTCGGATTACATGAAATTTAGCGTGAAACCTTTTTTCAATATGGTTTAGTCTCATGTTACGTCACTCGACTTTGACTCTCGGTGTTAAAAACACTCGATTTGGAGGGATTCCTCCAAAATTCGGTTGAAAAATAAGTAAAAATATGAAGGATCGCCATCCTTTCCAAAGGAATATTGCCAAAAAGACTCAAGATTTCTTCTTTAAACAAAATTCCCGTCGCCCCTAGGCTCTAGGTATGCTTGTTAGCTTTCCAACGAATGTTCACGAGCTCCGATCCGTAAAGGACATCCCAAGTTATGGCCGTTTTAGGGAGAATGGGTCAAAAACAAGTAAAATCCAAAAATTACCAAGGTTATTCACTTGGCCCCCATTTAGTCCGAATTTACAAAAATTCAAAAAATCAACCATTACTCATCCGAAACATACAAAAACCACAAATTAAACAATAATTGGTCAATAAGTTATGCGAAAAATGAGATAAATGGGTTTTTAATAAATGTTTCCTATGACATTTTAAATGTATCCTATGAGATTTATTTTTCTAAATTGTCGGATTACATGAAATTTAGCGTGAAACCTTTTTCCAATATGGTTTAGTCTCATGTTACGACACTCGACTTTGACTCTCGGTGTTAAAAAAACTCGATTTGGAGGGATTCCTCCAAAATTCGGTTGAAAAATAAGTAAAAATATGAAGGATCGCCATCCTTTCCAAAGGAATATTGCCAAAAAGACTCAAGATTTCTTCTTTAAACAAAATTCCCGTCGCCCCTAGGCTCTAGGTATGCTTGTTAGCTTTCCAACGAATGTTCACGAGCTCCGATCCGTAAAGGACATCCCAAGTTATGGCCGTTTTAGGGAGAATGGGTCAAAAACAAGTAAAATCCAAAATTTACCAAGGTTATTCACTTGGCCCCCATTTAGTCCGAATTTTCAAAAAAATCAAAAAATCAACCATTACTCATCCGAAACATACAAAACCACAAATTAAACAATAATTGGTCAATAAGTTATGCGAAAAATGAGATAAATGGGTTTTTAATAAATGTTTTCTATGACATTTTAAATGTATCCTATGAGATTTATTTTTCTAAATTGTCGGATTACATGAAATTTAGCGTGAAACCTTTTTTCAATATGGATTAGTCTCATGTTACGACACACGACTTTGACTCTAGGTGTTAAAAAAACTCGATTTGGAGCGATTCCTCCAAAATTCGGTTGAAAAATAAGTAAAAATATGAAGGATCGCCATCCTTTCCAAAGGAATATTGCCAAAAAGACTCAAGATTTCTTCTTTAAACAAAATTCCCGTCGCCCCTAGGCTCTAGGTATGCTTGTTAGCTTTCCAACGAATGTTCACGAGCTCCGATCCGTAAAGGACATCCCAAGTTATGGCCGTTTTAGGGAGAATGGGTCAAAAACAAGTAAAATCCAAAAATTACCAATGTTATTCACTTGGCCCCCATTTAGTCCGAATTTTCAAAAATTCAAAAAATCAACCATTACTCATCCGAAACATACAAAACCACAAATTAAACAATAATTGGTCAATAAGTTATGCGAAAAATGTGATAAATGGGTTTTTAATAAATGTTTTCTATGACATTTTAAATGTATCCTATGAGATTTATTTTTCTAAATTGTCGGATTACATGAAATTTAGCGTGAAACCTTTTTCCAATATGGTTTAGTCTCATGTTACGACACTCGACTTTGACTCTCGGTGTTAAAAAAACTCGATTTGGAGGGATTCCTCCAAAATTCGGTTGAAAAATAAGTAAAAATATGAAGGATCGCCATCCTTTCCAAAGGAATATTGCCAAAAAGACTCAAGATTTCTTCTTTAAACAAAATTCCCGTCGCCCCTAGGCTCTAGGTATGCTTGTTAGCTTTCCAACGAATGTTCACGAGCTCCGATCCGTAAAGGACATCCCAAGTTATGGCCGTTTTAGGGAGAATGGGTCAAAAACAAGTAAAATCCAAAAATTACCAAGGTTATTCACTTGCCCCCATTTAGTCCGAATTTTCAAAAAATCGAAAAATCAACCATTACTCATCCGAAACATACAAAACCACAAATTAAACAATAATTGGTCAATAAGTTATGTGAAAAATGAGATAAATGGGTTTTTAATAAATGTTTTCTATGACATTTTAAATGTATCCTATGAGATTTATTTTTCTAAATTGTCGGATTACATGAAATTTAGCGTGAAACCTTTTTATATGGTTTAGTCTCATGTTACGACACACGACTTTGACTCTAGGTGTTAAAAAAACTCGATTTGGAGGGATTCCTCCAAAATTCGGTTGAAAAATAAGTAAAAATATGAAGGATCGCCATCCTTTCCAAAGGAATATTGCCAAAAAGACTCAAGATTTCTTCTTTAAACAAAATTCCCGTCGCCCCTAGGCTCTAGGTATGCTTGTTAGCTTTCCAACGAATGTTCACGAGCTCCGATCCGTAAAGGACATCCCAAGTTATGGCCGTTTTAGGGAGAATGGGTCAAAAACAAGTAAAATCCAAAAATTACCAATGTTATTCACTTGGCCCCCATTTAGTCCGAATTTTCAAAAATTCAAAAAATCAACCATTACTCATCCGAAACATACAAAACCACAAATTAAACAATAATTGGTCAATAAGTTATGCGAAAAATGAGATAAATGGGTTTTTAATAAATGTTTTCTATGACATTTTAAATGTATCCTATGAGATTTATTTTTCTAAATTGTCGGATTACATGAAATTTAGCGTGAAACCTTTTTCCAATATGGTTTAGTCTCATGTTACGACACTCGACTTTGACTCTCGGTGTTAAAAAAACTCGATTTGGAGGGATTCCTCCAAAATTCGGTTGAAAAATAAGTAAAAATATGAAGGATCGCCATCCTTTCCAAAGGAATATTGCCAAAAAGACTCAAGATTTCTTCTTTAAACAAAATTCCCGTCGCCCCTAGGCTCTAGGTATGCTTGTTAGCTTTCCAACGAATGTTCACGAGCTCCGATCCGTAAAGGACATCCCAAGTTATGGCCGTTTTAGGGAGAATGGGTCAAAAACAAGTAAAATCCAAAAATTACCAAGGTTATTCACTTGCCCCCATTTAGTCCGAATTTTCAAAAAATCAAAAAATCAACCATTACTCATCCGAAACATACAAAACCACAAATTAAACAATAATTGGTCAATAAGTTATGTGAAAAATGAGATAAATGGGTTTTTAATAAATGTTTTCTATGACATTTTAAATGTATCCTATGAGATTTATTTTTCTAAATTGTCGGATTACATGAAATTTAGCGTGAAACCTTTTTTCAATATGGTTTAGTCTCATGTTACGACACACGACTTTGACTCTAGGTGTTAAAAAAACTCGATTTGGAGGGATTCCTCCAAAATTCGGTTGAAAAATAAGTAAAAATATGAAGGATCGCCATCCTTTCCAAAGGAATATTGCCAAAAAGACTCAAGATTTCTTCTTTAAACAAAATTCCCGTCGCCCCTAGGCTCTAGGTATGCTTGTTAGCTTTCCAACGAATGTTCACGAGCTCCGATCGGTAAAGGACATCCCAAGTTATGGCCGTTTTAGGGAGAATGGGTCAAAAACAAGTAAAATCCAAAAATTACCAATGTTATTCACTTGGCCCCCATTTAGTCCGAATTTTCAAAAATTCAAAAAATCAACCATTACTCATCCGAAACATACAAAACCACAAATTAAACAATAATTGGTCAATAAGTTATGCGAAAAATGAGATAAATGGGTTTTTAATAAATGTTTTCTATGACATTTTAAATGTATCCTATGAGATTTATTTTTCTAAATTGTCGGATTACATGAAATTTAGCGTGAAACCTTTTTCCAATATGGTTTAGTCTCATGTTACGACACTCGACTTTGACTCTCGGTGTTAAAAAAACTCGATTTGGAGGGATTCCTCCAAAATTCGGTTGAAAAATAAGTAAAAATATGAAGGATCGCCATCCTTTCCAAAGGAATATTGCCAAAAAGACTCAAGATTTCTTCTTTAAACAAAATTCCCGTCGCCCCTAGGCTCTAGGTATGCTTGTTAGCTTTCCAACGAATGTTCATGAGCTCCGATCCGTAAAGGACATCCCAAGTTATGGCCGTTTTAGGGAGAATGGGTCAAAAACAAGTAAAATCCAAAAATTACCAATGTTATTCACTTAGCCCCCATTTAGTCCGAATTTTCAAAAATTCAAAAAATCAACCATTACTCATCCGAAACATACAAAACCACAAATTAAACAATAATTGGTCAATAAGTTATGCAAAAAATGAGATAAATGGGTTTTTAATAAATGTTTTCTATGACATTTTAAATGTATCCTATGAGATTTATTTTTCTAAATTGTCGGATTACATGAAATTTAGCGTGAAACCTTTTTCCAATATGGTTTAGTCTCATGTTACGACACTCGACTTTGACTCTCGGTGTTAAAAAAACTCGATTTGGAGGGATTCCTCCAAAATTCGGTTGAAAAATAAGTAAAAATACGAAGGATCGCCATCCTTTCCAAAGGAATATTGCCAAAAATCAAGATTTCTTCTTTAAACAAAATTCCCGTCGCCCCTAGGCTCTAGGTATGCTTGTTAGCTTTCCAACGAATGTTCACGAGCTCCGATCCGTAAAGGACATCCCAAGTTATGGCCGTTTTAGGGAGAATGGGTCAAAAACAAGTAAAATCCAAAAATTACCAAGGTTATTCACTTGGCCCCCATTTAGTCCGAATTTTCAAAAAATCAAAAAATCAACCATTACTCATCCGAAACATACAAAACCACAAATTAAACAATAATTGGTCAATAAGTTATGCGAAAAATGAGATAAATGGGTTTTTAATAAATGTTTTCTATGACATTTTAAATGTATCCTATGAGATTTATTTTTCTAAATTGTCGGATTACATGAAATTTAGCGTGAAACCTTTTTCCAATATGGTTTAGTCTCATGTTACGACACTCGACTTTGACTCTCGGTGTTAAAAAAACTCGATTTGGAGGGATTCCTCCACAATTCGGTTGAAAAATAAGTAAAAATACGAAGGATCGCCATCCTTTCTAAAGGAATTTTGCCAAAAAGACTCAAGATTGTTGGAACAAAATGTGTTTCACAATGAACCTTATTAAGTTTTGGTGATAACAAGGTATTAAAAATTGTCTATTGGTTATTACTAATAATTGTTCAAGTGTACAGGACCAAAGGCTACTCAAGTTATTTCAATAGGTCTTGGAAGAACAATGGAAAGAAAAAGAAATTCTGAGCATCTGAAGAAAACTGCTCCTGAAGCTGAACTGCTTCTGAAGAGATGACGTCATCAGAAGCAGAAGGTCATCAGAAGCAAAAGTTTTCATCAGAAGCATTATCTTCACCAGAAGCTATGTTTGATCCTTTAATCAAACTAAAGATTCAAAGTAGCTGATTCTCAATTCAGTCTTATCAAAGAAGAACGAAGAATTGAAAGGGAGGTATCAACGGATATATGGATAGCACTGAGCACTTGTCTCTCATTAATAGAGTTGACAAAGTACAAGTGTACAACCACTACCTCCACTACTCTGTTTTCTGTCTACGCTACAAGACAAAACAACAGCCATGCCTGCAGAATTTGTACACTCAAGATGGGAATGAATTTGAAGTTTATTCTTCAAAGGACTACACCCAAATCAGGCAAAGGATCACTGGTGGATAATCAAAGGATTTCAAACGACTCTTTAGACGTGCTGATTATCTCAACGTCTCTTTCACGCCTCTATATAAAGGAGTGAAGACTTGAAGATTGTAGATAGAGATACACAAGTTCAAAAGCGCCAAAACTCTGTCAATTTGATTCTACAAAGCACACTGAATTGATACATCTTAGAAATTCAAAGTCTAGAGTCTTTTCTGTATTGTATTGTGAACACCACTGATTGTATATCAAGTGTTCAATTCAAACTCAATTCTCTGTATTTTTGTTTGATTAGAAGTCTCTTGCCTGCGTGCTTGAGCATTAGAAGTCTCTTGCTTAGTGCTTGAGCATTGGAAGACTCTTGCGTGTGTGCTTGAGCATTTTTGTGAAGTCTCATACTTAGAAAGTATTGAGCAGTTGTAATCTTTGTGATTATAGTGAAATCTCCTTGGAAGTGCAAGGGGGACTGGACTACTTCCGTGTTGTGGAAGGAACCAGGATAACTGCTTGTGTCTTTGTCTTTCTTTTCTCTGCTCTGTTCTTTTCCGCTGCAATCTGACTCTGATCATTTCATCAGAAGCAATCAAACTGCTTCTGAAGTTTTATCAGAAGAAGTATTTTTTAAGAGAAAAAGAAAACACAATTCAACCCCCCCTTCTTGTGTTTTTCACCTTCAATTGGTATCAGAGCCTGCTCTGTTATCACAGCACTTAACCGTGTTACAGTTCAAGATCTATTAGAAAAACATGTCTGGAGATGAGGAATCAGTTACTACAAAATACACAAGTGTCAAGCATGACTATGATACTGCTGACAAGAAAACAGACTCTGGAAAAGCTCCAAAGTTTAATGGAGATCCAGAAGAGTTTTCATGGTGGAAAACTAATATGTACAGCTTTATCATGGGATTGGATGAAGAGTTATGGGACATACTGGAAGATGGAGTTGATGATCTGGATTTGGATGAAGAAGGAGCTGCTATAGACAGAAGAATACATACTCCTGCTCAGAAGAAGCTTTATAAGAAACACCACAAGATAAGAGGAATCATTGTGGCTTCTATACCTCGCACCGAATACATGAAAATGAGTGACAAATCTACTGCGAAGGCTATGTTTGCTTCTCTATGTGCAAACTTTGAAGGCAGCAAGAAAGTAAAAGAGGCTAAAGCTTTGATGCTAGTTCATCAGTATGAACTTTTCAGAATGAAGGATGATGAGAGTATAGAAGAAATGTACTCAAGATTTCAAACTTTAGTTTCTGGATTGCAAATACTGAAGAAAAGCTATGTTGCTTCTGATCATGTTAGTAAGATTTTGAGAAGCTTACCTTCAAGATGGAGACCCAAAGTAACTGCTATTGAGGAAGCTAAGGATCTAAATACTTTAAGTGTTGAAGATCTTGTTAGCTCACTCAAAGTGCATGAAATGAGTTTAAATGAGCATGAAACCTCTAAGAAGAGTAAATCCATTGCTTTACCATCTAAAGGAAAGATCTCAAAATCTTCCAAAGCCTACAAAGCCAGTGAATCTGAAGAAGAATCACCTGATGGAGATTCTGATGAAGATCAATCTGTAAAAATGGCTATGCTGTCCAACAAGCTTGAGTATCTGGCAAGGAAGCAGAAGAAATTTTTGAGCAAGAGAGGTAGCTACAAGAACTCCAAGAAAGAAGATCAGAAGGGATGCTTCAATTGTAAGAAGCCTGGTCATTTCATTGCTGATTGCCCTGATCTTCAGAAGGAGAAGTTTAAAGGCAAATCCAAGAAATCAAGCTTCAACTCCAGTAAATTCAGAAAGCAAATCAAAAAGAGCTTGATGGCGACCTGGGAAGATTTGGATAGTGAATCTGGTTCTGATAAAGAAGAAGCTGATGATGATGCTAAGGCAGCCGTGGGGTTAGTGGCAACAGTATCATCAGAAGCAGTATCAGAAGCTGAATCAGATTCAGAAGATGAAAATGAGGTATATTCCAAAATCCCTAGACAAGAACTTGTTGATTCTCTAAAAGAACTTTTATCACTGTTTGAACACAGAACCAATGAGTTGACAGATTTAAAAGAAAAATATGTTGATTTGATGAAACAACAAAAGTCAACTCTATTGGAACTGAAAGCTTCTGAAGAAGAACTCAAAGGGTTTAACCTCATATCAACAACATATGAAGATAGACTCAAGAGTCTTTGTCAGAAGCTACAAGAAAAATGTGATAAAGGTTCAGGCAATAAACATGAGATTGCCTTGGATGATTTTATTATGGCTGGAATAGACAGAAGCAAAGTTGCTTCTATGATCTACAGCACATACAAGAACAAAGGCAAAGGGATTGGATATTCTGAGGAGAAATCCAAAGAATACAGTCTCAAGAGCTACTGTGATTGTATCAAGGATGGATTGAAATCCACCTTTGTGCCTGAAGGTACAAATGCTATAACTGCTGTTCAGTCAAAACCTGAAGCTTCTGGTTCACAGGCTAAGATCACATCAAAGCCAGAAAACCTTAAGATCAAGGTAATGACAAAATCTGATCCTAAGAGTCAAAAGATTAAAATTCTGAAAAGATCAGAACCTGTTCATCAGAATCTGATTAAACCAGAATCTAAAATCCCAAAACAAAAGGATCAGAAGAACAAAGCAGCTACTGCTTCTGAGAAAACAATACCAAAAGGTGTCAAACCTAAAGTATTGAATGATCAGAAGCCACTCAGCATTCACCCTAAGGTACAAGGGAGGAAAAGTAAAACCTCCAAAACTAACCCAAAAGGACCCATGAAGATATGGGTACCTAAATCTGAATTGGCCAAAAATGCAGGTGTGCTTAAGGGCAAGAGAGAAACAAAGGTCATGGTACCTAGACAGCGGATGTTCAAGGCACATGACTGGAGAGAAAGCTTTGTTCCTTACCCTTACAATGAAAGATGGAGGAGAAGTGAAGTTTGGTGGCAACCAAACTGGAAAGATCATTGGTACAGGTACTATTGGTAATTCCTCCATCTCAATTAATAATGTGTGGCTAGTAGATGGTCTGAAGCATAACCTATTGAGCATTAGTCAATTTTGTGACAATGGGTATGATGTAACGTTCAGTAAGACCAACTGCACACTAGTCAACAAGGATGACAAATCCATTACATTCAAGGGAAAGAGAGTTGAGAATGTCTATAAAATAAATTTCTCTGATCTGGCTGATCAGAAGGTAGTTTGCCTTCTGTCAATGAATGATAAAAAATGGGTATGGCATAAAAGGTTGGGACATGCTAATTGGAGATTAATTTCTAAAATTAGCAAGTTACAACTGGTCAAAGGATTGCCTAACATTGATTATCATTCAGATGCACTTTGTGGTGCATGTCAGAAAGGGAAAATTGTGAAAAGTTCTTTCAAATCTAAAGACATTGTATCAACCTCCAGACCCTTAGAATTACTCCATATTGATCTTTTTGGTCCAGTTAACACTGCATCTTTATATGGAAGTAAATATGGATTAGTCATTGTTGATGATTACAGCAGATGGACTTGGGTAAAATTCATTAAAAGTAAAGACTATGCATGTGAAGTGTTTAGCAGCTTCTGCACTCAAATACAATCTGAAAAAGAATTGAAAATTTTGAAAGTCAGAAGTGATCATGGTGGAGAATTTGAAAATGAGCCATTTGAACTTTTTTGTGAAAAACATGGGATTCTCCATGAGTTTTCCTCTCCTAGAACTCCACAACAAAATGGGGTTGTAGAGAGAAAGAACAGAACATTACAAGAAATGGCCAGAACCATGATCCATGAAAACAACTTAGCTAAACATTTTTGGGCAGAAGCAGTCAATACTTCATGTTATATTCAAAATAGGATCTATATTAGACCTATGTTGGAGAAAACAGCATATGAACTCTTTAAAGGAAGAAGACCCAATATCTCTTACTTTCATCAGTTTGGATGTACTTGTTACATCTTAAACACTAAAGACTATCTGAAGAAATTTGATGCCAAGGCTCAAAGAGGAATCTTTTTAGGTTACTCTGAAAGGTCAAAGGCATACAGAGTGTATAATTCAGAAACACAATGTGTTGAAGAATCTATGCATGTAAAATTTGATGATAGAGAGCCTGGAAGTAAAACTTCAGAGCAAAGTGAAAGTAATGCAGGTACAACTGATTCTGAAGATGCATCAGAATCTGATCAACCTTCTGATTCTGAAAAGTATACAGAAGTTGAATCTAGTCCAGAAGCTGAAATCACTCCAGAAGCTGAGTCTAATTCAGAAGCAGAACCTAGCCCAAAAGTACAGATTGAAAGTGCTTCTGAGGACTTTCAAGATAACACTCAGCAGGTTATTCAACCTAAATTCAAGCACAAATCTTCACATCCTGAGGAGCTAATCATTGGAAGCAAAGATATTCCTAGAAGAACAAGATCATTTTTTAGACAAGAAGAGTCATTAATAGGACTGCTTTCAATAATTGAGCCTAAAACTGTTGAAGAAGCTCTCTCAGATGATGGATGGATATTAGCTATGCAAGAAGAGCTAAATCAATTTCAAAGGAATGATGTGTGGGATCTGGTACCCAAACCCTTTCAGAAGAACATTATTGGAACAAAATGGGTATTCAGAAACAAGCTGAATGAACAAGGAGAAGTAACCAGAAACAAAGCCAGACTTGTTGCTCAAGGCTACAGTCAACAAGAAGGCATTGATTACACTGAAACATTTGCTCCAGTTGCAAGATTGGAAGCAATCAGGTTACTTCTATCCTACGCAATTAATCATGGCATAATATTATATCAAATGGATGTCAAAAGTGCCTTTCTTAATGGTGTCATTGAAGAAGAAGTGTATGTTAAACAACCTCCTGGGTTTGAGGATCTTAAGCATCCTGACCATGTTTATAAACTTAAGAAATCACTATATGGCTTGAAACAAGCTCCCAGAGCTTGGTATGATAGACTAAGTAATTTCTTAATTAAAAATGATTTTGAAAGAGGACAAGTTGACACAACACTCTTCAGAAGGACTCTTAAGAAAGATATTTTGATTGTGCAAATATATGTTGATGATATAATATTTGGTTCTACTAATGCATCTCTTTGCAAAGAATTTTCTAAGTTAATGCAGGATGAATTTGAAATGAGTATGATGGGAGAATTGAAATTCTTTCTTGGAATTCAAATCAACCAAAGTAAAGAAGGAGTATATGTTCATCAAACAAAATATACAAAGGAGCTTCTGAAGAAGTTCAAGCTAGAAGATTGTAAAGTGATGAACACTCCAATGCATCCAACCTGCACCTTAAGCAAAGAAGATACTGGAACAGTAGTAGACCAGAAGCTATACAGAGGTATGATTGGTTCTCTGTTATACCTCACTGCATCTAGATCTGATATTTTATTCAGTGTATGCTTGTGTGCAAGATTTCAATCAGATCCTAGAGAATCTCATTTAACTGCAGTTAAGATAATCTTCAGGTATCTGAAAGGAACAACTAATCTTGGACTCCTGTATAGGAAATCCCTAGATTATAAGTTGATTGGATTCTGTGATGCTGATTATGCTGGTGATAGGATTGAAAGAAAATCAACCAGTGGAAATTGTCAATTCCTGGGAGAGAATCTGATATCCTGGGCAAGCAAAAGACAAGCAACTATTGCTATGTCTACAGCAGAAGCAGAATACATTTCAGCTGCAAGTTGTTGCACACAACTACTTTGGATGAAACATCAGTTGGAAGACTATCAGATTAATGCTAACAGTATTCCCATTTACTGTGATAATACTGCTGCTATTTGTTTGTCAAAGAATCCAATTCTACATTCAAGAGCCAAGCATATTGAAATCAAACACCATTTTATCAGAGACTATGTTCAAAAAGGGATTTTAGATATACAATTCATTGATACTGAACATCAATGGGCTGATATATTTACAAAACCTTTATCTGTTGAAAGATTTGATTTTATTAAGAAAAATTTGAACATGCATTTTGTGTCTGATTGAAAAATTGCTTGCCTCTGAATAAGAAGTTTGGTTCTGAAGTTTATTCAGAAGCATTTTGGTTCATCAGAAGCTCTTAACTGAGGTTCTGAGGAAAATGTGCTTCTGAAGATGACGTCAGCACTAAAACTTCAGAAGTGTTATTCTTTGCTTCTGAATAGCTTGGTTAGTGGGAACGTTGGTAGTTACTTTATGTAACAGCTGTCCCATTACCCAAAAGGTAGTTTTCTGAAGAGTCTCTGACGTGGTCTGTTTGTATTGGAGTATAACAAAAAGGGCAATGATGTTTTATTCGTTTTTTTTAACATACTTACACGCACCCCCAATTTGTCATTAATGTTGTGTTTGTTTGTCCCTTCTGAATTGCAAACGTTTTATTAAAAACACTAAGTCAATTCACACACTACTCACTTCACAACAAACACTTTCTATTTTCTTCTCAACCCTCTGCGAAAGTAAGCGCATTCACTCATCCTCTCAAAACACCTTAGAACCCTAAAACTACTTCAAATCAATGGCATCTTCAAGTTCTGCTGGTGGTTCTTCATCAAATATGGATATAGATACTCCAGCATATGAAATCAAAGGAAGAACTATGTCTATTGAGGAATGGGAGTTAATCATTCAAGCGGAAAATCCAGTGGATTTCGCTTCTCTAACTCACCATGGGTGCGACTTGGTAAGATTCTACAAGAAGCAGAAGATGATGGGTTACTTCAGTCTTCTCAATGGTCCAGCTTATGAAGTTCTGGTCAGACAATTCTGGGTAAGGGCTTCAGTCTTTGACATTGAAGCTGCTAGACAGGAAGAAGCTCAACTGATTCTGGTTGATCCTACTCTAAAGGGAAAAACCAGAGAAGAAATGGGTCTACTCTCCTTCACCGGCACAGAGATTAGATCAAATGTCATGGGTATTCCTGTAACCATAAATGAGCAGATTATTGCTCAAGCCATGGGAAGGGATACTTCTGGCAAATACTTTGGAGAAGAAATTCCTAATCCAAGAACCAGCTCTTGGAAGGAAATTGTCAATGAGACCATCTATGGGTCTAAGGTTGCTCAACCTTACAGCACTTTGAGCATTGAGAAGAAAATGCTGCTGAAGATCCAGAATGAAAACATCTTTCCCAAAGGTGGAGGAAGTGATCAACCCTCTCTTGGTCACAAAGTCTTTCTGCATCACACCATCACTCAGGAAACAACGATGAATGTTCCAAAGTACATGTTCAAATACATGATCAAGGAACTAAAGAAGAGTCAAATGGAAAACATAAAGTTTGTTCCTTATGGAAGACTACTCTCTGTAATCTTTCAAGAAGGAGGGCTTCTAAGTGCCTTGAAGGATGTGGGCATCTATGATAACCAGAAGCTGGGAGCAGTAACTGGGAAGATAATCAATGCATCAACTCTTGTAAAGATGAAACTCATTCCAGCAAATGCTCACAAGAAACTAGATTCTGATATGCGTGAATCAGATGCAATATCTGATCTAGTCACTCATCACATCCCCATCTGCAAGAAGGATCCCCTGGATGTGCAGAGAGCCTACATCTTGGACTTCTACAAAACCTACAACAAGAAGATCAGCTTGAAAGATGTCCCTGAGGAAATGTATGGTGGTGATCTGCCTGTGGCCAAAGGCAGAAAATCTAAGAAGAAGCAGATCACCAAGGAAGAATACCTTGCTGAAGATGCTACTGAGGAGGGTGCTCAGAAGCATAAGAAAGCCAAGAAGGAAAAATCTGCTATGTCCACCATTCTTGAGGAAGTGGAGGATTTGGATGATGTCCCTCTTATCTCAAAAAGGACAAGGAATGCTCAAGAAACAGCAGAACAGCCTGCTTCTGAACAAACAGGTTCTGAGCAAGCTGCTTCTGAAGAGCCTCTAAGTCCCAAGAAGAAAAGAGAAGCTGCTCTTAAGACCATCAAAAGGAAGAGATCTTCAAGGAATCTGAAGACAGCTGAAGGACGAAGGGCAGAAATGTTGGAAGAACTGGAAGAAAACTGGGATGAAGACTCAAGCCCCAAGAAGGCAAAAAGGACTATAACTTCAGAGCCTATAGTCATGCCCAGTTTTGAAATGACTGAAGAAATAAAGCAGTATGCTAAGGAGTACTCTGCATCCAAGATAGCATAGAAGAAAAGGTTGAAGGAAGTGTTTGAGAAAGAAAGGGATGAGCGTCTCAAGGCTGCAGGGTATGTGCCTACTCCTGACATTGCTGCTTTAGCGTCTGAGTTAGAAACTGTTCAGTATGGAGCAACTCTGCTTTCTCAAGCCTTGAAGAATAAGCAAGCTTCAGGAGCAACTTCATCAGAACCTGTTTCAAAAGCTCCAGAAGCAGTTCATCCAGAAGCTCAATCTTCAGGTAATTCATCCAAACCTGACATCTATACTCAGATTCCATCTCTACCCTCTTCACCCTCTTCATCATCCACAGAATCAGATGACCAACCCCTTAGCCAACACATAGACAAACTTCTAAAAACCAAACCTACCAAACTAACAGAATATGGAACACTTGACTATGAGAGCACTCAAATAGAATTTTCCAAAAATAGGATTAAACTGTGTGAGAAATTCAATTTGCCTACTACTCATCCACTATATCCAGATATTCCAGAACCTGTTAGTATACAACAACCTGAACCCACCCAAACAAACTCACCAAATAACCAAACTCCACAAAGAGCCTCTGAAGTAGTTTCAGAAGCAACTACTTCAGAAATCCCCCAACAACAACAAGAATCCTCAACCATTCACAATTTAGAAAAACACTTAGGTGGTGAAATGCAACCTACACCTACAAAGGCCTCTAAGACAGTCCCTGGAAAGACTGTGTTAGAAAACCAACAAACTGTTCCTGAGCAAACTGTTCCTGAACAAACTGTTCCTGAACAAGATGCTTCTGAACAAGTTGCTCCTGACCTTCAAACAACTTCTGACCAAACAACAGAACCAGAACAACAACCAGAACCACCAATAATAGATTTAGCCTCTGACCAACCTTCCACATCTCATACAACTCAATCTGAACCTTCAACCATCCCTGACTATATCCTTGAATCTGAGTATATTGATGAACAGTTAATCAAGCTTAGTGATGAGATTCAGACACTGATTCTTCGCAGAACAGTTCCTGTACCTCCTATTCACTATCTTGATCAATGGATGGATCTGAAAAAGAGTTTTGATGACCTGCTGGATAAGCTTAGTTCAAAGTGTGTCTCATCTCACTCTGCCATGCTGCAAAAGATGTTGGATGATATGCATGAAGCAGCTAGAGTGAAAGAGCTGGATTACGTGCCTCTGCTGGACATCACTCCTTTCTATCCAGAAGAAGAGTACATCTCAAGGGCAACAAGAATTCATGCTGGGTACAAAAGAAGATTGAGGGAAAAAGATGAGCTACTCAAAAAGAAGGATGAGCAAATCAAGTATCTATTGGAACAGATGTACAAGCAAACCCAACCTTAGTTGCACATTTTTTTTTGCTTGTTTTAATTGTTGTTCTAAGTACTTTAGTTGCACTGCATTTGTATCTCAACTTTTCTATATATATATTATCATTGTTTCTGGATCTTGTGCTTTTTCACCTTCAATATGTTTTACAAGCTTTAACTCTGATGATATTTACTGTTTTCAATGCTGCTTGCTCTGAAATACTATTTTTTAAAGGTTATATGTTTATTCTTTTGTTTTGTTTTGCTCTGATACTCTTTCTTTTGTTTCTATTCTTTTTGTTGATGACAAAAGGGGGAGTAAATGTATAGTATTTTTAAAGCACTGAGCCCCACTACAACCACTTCTAAATTTCTTTTAAATACTTCTGATTTAATTTTTATGAGTATTTTATTGAAATTTAATTAATAAGAATAGAACTTAGGGAGAGCTTACAAACCTCACCTTAAAGATCTATTAGACTCAGGGGGAGCTTACAAACCTCTATCCCAGTGGTCAACTTATTAATTAGATCAACAACAATTGAACATTTTAAATACTATTGTTTGTCATCATCAAAAAGGGGGAGATTGTTGGAACAAAATGTGTTTCACAATGAACCTTATTAAGTTTTGATGATAACAAGGTATTAAAAATTGTCAATTGGTTATTACTAATAATTGTTCAAGTGTACAGGACCAAAGGCTACTCAAGTTATTTCAATAGGTCTTGGAAGAACAATGGAAAGAAAAAGAAATTCTGAGCATCTGAAGAAAACTGCTCCTGAAGCTGAACTGCTTCTGAAGAGATGACGTCATCAGAAGCAGAAGGTCATCAGAAGCAAAAGTTTTCATCAGAAGCAATATCTTCACCAGAAGCTATGTTTGATCCTTTAATCAAACTAAAGATTCAAAGTAGCTGATTCTCAATTCAGTCTTATCAAAGAAGAACGAAGAATTGAAAGGGAGGTATCAACGGATATATGGATAGCACTGAGCACTTGTCTCTCATTAATAGAGTTGACAAAGTACAAGTGTACAACCACTACCTCCACTACTCTGTTTTCTGTCTACGCTACAAGACAAAACAACAGCCATGCCTGCAGAATTTGTACACTCAAGATGGGAATGAATTTGAAGTTTATTCTTCAAAGGACTACACCTAAATCAGGCAAAGGATCACTGGTGGATAATCAAAGGATTTCAAACGACTCTTTAGACGTGCTGATTATCTCAACGTCTCTTTCACGCCTCTATATAAAGGAGTGAAGACTTGAAGATTGTAGATAGAGATACACAAGTTCAAAAGCGCCAAAACTCTGTCAATTTGATTCTACAAAGCACACTGAATTGATACATCTTAGAAATTCAAAGTCTAGAGTCTTTTCTGTATTGTATTGTGAACACCACTGATTGTATATCAAGTGTTCAATTCAAACTCAATTCTCTGTATTTTTGTTTGATTAGAAGTCTCTTGCCTGCGTGCTTGAGCATTAGAAGTCTCTTGCTTAGTGCTTGAGCATTGGAAGACTCTTGCGTGTGTGCTTGAGCATTTTTGTGAAGTCTCATACTTAGAAAGTATTGAGCAGTTGTAATCTTTGTGATTATAGTGAAATCTCCTTGGAAGTGCAAGGGGGACTGGACTACTTCCGTGTTGTGGAAGGAACCAGGATAACTGCTTGTGTCTTTGTCTTTCTTTTCTCTGCTCTGTTCTTTTCCGCTGCAATCTGACTCTGATCATTTCATCAGAAGCAATCAAACTGCTTCTGAAGTTTTATCAGAAGAAGTATTTTTTAAGAGAAAAAGAAAACACAATTCAACCCCCCCTTCTTGTGTTTTTCACCTTCAAAGATTTCTTCTTTAAACAATATTCCCATCGCCCCTAGGCTCTAGGTATGCTTGTTAGCTTTCCAACGACTGTTCACGAGCTCTGATCGGTAAAGGACAACCCAACTTATGGCCGTTTTAGGGAGAATGGGTCAAAAACAAGTAAAATCCAAAAATTACCAAGGTTATTCACTTGGCCCCCATTTAGTCCGAATTTTCAAAAATTCAAAAAATCAACCATTACTCATCCGAAACATACAAAACAACAAATTAAACAATAATTGGTCAATAAGTTATGCGAAAAATGAGATAAATGGGTTTTTAATAAATGTTTCTATGACATTTTAAATGTATCCTATGAGATTTATTTTTCTAAATTGTCGGATTACATAAAATTTAGCGTGAAACCTCTTTTCAATATGGTTTAGTCTCATGTTAAGAGACTCGAGTTTGACTCTCGGTGTTAAAAAAACTCGATTTGGAGCGATTCCTCCAAAATTCGGTTGAAAAATAAGTAAAAATGTGAAGGATCGCCATCGTTTCTAAAGGATGTTTGCAAAAAGACTCAAGATTTCTTCTTTCAATAAAATTCCCATCGCCCCTAGGCTTTAGGTATGCTTGTTAGCTTTCCAACGAATGTTCACAAGCTCCGATCGGTAAAGGACATCCCAAGGTATGGCCGTTTTAGTGAGAATGGGTCAAGAACAAAAATCCGAAAATTACCAAGGTTATTATTCACTTAGCCTCCATTTAGTCCGTATTTTTAAAAATTCAAAAAATCAATCATTACTCATCCGAAACATACAAAACCACAAATTAAACAATAATTGGTAAATAAGTTATGCGAAAAATGAGATCAATGGGTTTTTAATAAATGTTTCCTATGACATTTTAAATGTATCCTATGAGATTTATTTTTCTAAATTGTCGGTTTACAAGAAATTTAGCGGGAAACCTTTTTTCAATATGGTTTAGTCTCATGTTACAAGACTCGACTTTGACTCTCGGTGTTAAAAAAAGTCGATTTGGAGCGATTCCTCCAAAATTCGGTTGAAAAATAAGTAAAAATGTGAAGGATCGCCATCCTTTCTAGGTATGCTTGTTAGCTTTCCAACGAATGTTCATGAGCTCCGATCGGTAAAGGACATCCTAAGTTATGACCGTTTTAGTGAGAAGGGTCAAAACCAAGTAAAGTCGAGCCTCGTAACATGAGACTAAACTGTATTGGAAAAAAGGTTTCACGCTAAATTTCATGTAAACCGACATTTTAGAAAAATAAGTCTCATAGGATACATTTAAAATCTCATATGAAAAATTTATGAAGCACCCATTTATGTCATTTTTCGCATAATTTATTGACCAATTATTGTTCAATTTGTGGCTTTGTATGTTTCGGATGACTAATTGTTGATTTTTTGAATTTTTGAAAATTCGGACTAAATTGAGGCCAAGTAAATAACTCTGGTAATCTTCGCATTTTACTTGTTTTTGACCCTTTCTCGCTAAAACGGTCATAACTTGGGATGTCCTTTACTGGTCGGAGCTCGTGAACATTCATTGGAAAGCTAACAACCATACCTAGAGCCTAGGAGCGTTGGAAATTTTGTTTAAAAAAGATATCTTGGGTCTTTTTGGCAAAATTTCATTAGAAAGGATGGCAATGCTTCACATTTTTTCTTATTTTTCAACCAAATTTTGGAGGAATCGCTCCAAATCGAATTTTTTTAACACCGAGAGGCAAAGTTGAGCCTCCTAATATGATACTAAACGGTATTGAAAAAAGGTTTCACGCTAAATTTCATGTAAACCGACATTTTACAAAAATAAGTCTCATAGGATACATTTAAAATCTCATGAAAAATTTATGAAATACCCATTTATCTCATTGACCAATTATTGTTCAATTTGTGGTTTTGTATGTTTCGGATGACTAATGGTTGATTTTTTGAATTTTTGAAAATTCGGACTAAATGGAGGCCAAGTGAAAAACCTTGGTAATTTTCGCATTTTACTTGTTTTTGTCCCATTCTCACTAAAACGGCCATAACTTGGGATGTCCTTTACCGATCGGAGCTCGTGAACATTCGTTGGAAAGCTAACAAGCATACCTAGAGCCTAGGGGCGTTGGAAATTTTGTTTAAACAAGAAATCTTGGGTCTTTTTGGCAAAATTTCATTAGAAAGGATGGCGATCCTTCACATTTTTTCTTGTTTTTCAACCGAATTTTGGAGGAATCGCTCTAAATCGACTTTTTTAACACCGAGAGGCAAAGTCGAGCCTCCTAACATGAGACTAAATCATATTGAAAAAAGGTTTCATGCTAAATTTCATGTAAACCGACATTGTAGAAAAATAAATCTCATAGGATACATTTAAGATCTTATAGGAAACATTTATGAAAAACTCATTTATCTCATTTTTCGTATAACTTATTGACCAATTATTGTTTAATTTGTGGTTCTGTATGTTTCGGATGACTAATGGTTGATTTTTTGAAAATTCGGACTGAATGGATGCCAAGTGTATAACCATGTAATTTTTGGATTTTATTTGTTTTTTACCATTTCTCACTACAACGACCATAACTTGGGATGTCCTTCACCTATCGGAGCTCGTGAACATTCGTTGGAAAGCTAACAAGCATACTTAAGGCCTTGGGGCGTTGAAAATTTGGAGTTTGTTACGTCTGAAAGTAATAACAGATAATAATACTTATAATTTTAATCCATATAAAAAAATATAAAATATTGTTTGTAATTTACACACAAATTTTAATCAAATATAGTTGATAATATACAAGAGTTAACATAGTAAATAGAGCAAGTGTCCTTGTTTTTTATAATGTATATTTTTTTGTTTTTTCTTTGATTTAAAAAATAAAATAAAAAATTACTACGTACTTTCAAGAGCGTACACGTGAGAGAGAAGTGTAGCTTCAAGGTGACTCTCTCTCTCTCTCTCTCTCTCTTTCTCTCTCTCTTCTCTCGATTAGTTCATCTTCGCGATCGATTTAGGTATGTTTATTGAACCTTTCTTCTTCGCGATTATTTCTTGGTTATTCGTATGAACCCTAATCGTTTTGTTAATTGAATTATCCTGCTTCGTCATTTCTTAATTTGATTTTTCTATTTTGTGATTGTGCTACTTGTAGCTGGGTGGGTGGGTGTATGCGTTAAAATGATTCATTTGTATAGCTTCTTACCGCCGGAATATAATGAATACTGTAATAGCAGTAACGAAAGCAAGTTTAGTTTGTTAAAAGTTTGTTCCTCTTTGTTTTCTCATGAAGTGTTTACTATGAACTCTACCTAGTGCAGTCAGTCTTGTTAAATAGCATCTATAACAAGTATTTTAATCTTTGTTATTTGATGCAGATCACTTTTTTCAAGCTAAAATGGCGACGTTCGAACTTTATCGTAGGTCGACAATCGGAATGTGCCTCACTGAGACTTTGGACGAGATGGTTCAGAATGGAACTCTTAGTCCTGAGATTGCGATTCAGGTTCTCGTTCAGTTTGATAAGGTAGGTTTTGGAATTGGTGCTAGGAGACTAGATGTTTGGTTTCTGGATCTGGTTTAATGTTCACTTCACTTATTATTTTAATTGCATGTGGATTTTGTAGTCTATGACTGAAGCTCTGGAAACACAAGTTAAAAGCAAGGTCTCTATCAAGGTAACGCTGCTTATCTTTTCTTAGATAGTGTAAGATTGTCTAGTAGGACCGTTTAATTTGCCATTGGTTGTAGTTATGGATGGACTTGACTTGCGCTGAGCTCTAGCTATTGCAGTCTTACTGAGCCTTGTATATTTTTGGCTCCATGAGAGAGAGGGAGAGTTTGGCTGGTAAGTGAGAGCACCCTCAGGTCACACTGCCAGCCAATTCAAACTAATGAGATGGTCGCATTTCAGTTTAAGTATGGTCTACCATTGTTTAGTTTGTTACAGAGATACGCACACTGTGTGTGGACACTTGTGTGAGGCTTGACAGACGTAACTTGTTACGAGTGGTAAACTTCATATATTATACTTTAAAATAATGTTATAAGATCAAGTTTCAATTAGTTTTCACTTTTCAATCTGTATGAAATTACATAGATGTGTATGTATCAGTTTTTCAATCCAATGGCTGTCACTTTTGCTTTTTACCTTTCAATTCAATGTGTGAGTGTGCCAATTTATTCCAAACTATGAGAGAGGAAATGTATAGTTACACATCCCTCGACAAGTTATTCCAAATCCTCACCTTTGATTTTACTTGGATCTAATGGCTTAAACCAAATTTTAATTACACATCAAATAACAATTTTCCGGGTTCTCTTCCTCATTTTTTCATGTTCTTCCATCCATCCTCCGAAACTCATTCACAAACTTTCTGATCACGCTCATTGCTCCGGTTTAAGAATCTCTTGAAAAGGTTTGGCATTGGCTGCTATTAATCTCCCTTTATGCTGAAACATGTCATCCTGTTTCAGCCTTTAGAGATTCGTAAAGTTTGGTTTCCCTCTACAATATACCTTTGTGTGTTAACAGTTGTATCTGATGCTAATATCACCATGCTGATAAATAAAAAACACAATTCAAGTCCACAAATCGGGATCAAATAGGGATGTTTATGTCTATATATGCTCATATAGTTACAATTAATACTGAATTCAGATAACTTTTTATGTGTTGAAAAACCAGATTTTATGTTGAATTATAGAATTGTCTGATAAAAACTGGTACCAAATAGGATTTGTAACTTAATAACAATCGATTTATTGAATAAATTCTTTGGGGACGAGTTCCCAAGTCAGAGACAGTTCACAATCAAACACACAGAACTAAAATTACACAGGATTAGTTAAACACAGCCACGGTTTCCACAAGGGTTCTAGAGCTTTGTGTCTCCTATTCGAGTTAACCACGCAATAATTCTAACAATAACTAACAAAGTCTGACTTTGCCATATTTATTCCTAATACAAACAGAAAATATGCACACTCTAAAGTAATTGCTCACAATAACTGCCATAATTGATACTAACTGCACAAAAATTGACACAGAAACTGCCAAAGTCAGTTTCAGTTTTTCTTCCTTGCATAGTATTTCTTTATGAGAGGTCTAACAGTGTCTTATATTCCTTACATTTGAAAATTCCTTATGGCGGGATACCCTCTCCAAGTTAGGCATCTTTAAATATTCCTTATTTGCATTATCTTCTATTTGGAGAAGAAACACGTCATTCAAGGTTTAATTTTTGGTTGAATCATGCATGCTGACATTTATTACTTAATAACAAGACACTTGTCTTTGTATTTGCAAAACTATCACTACAACACGAGATTTAAAGAGATTGAGTTGGCATGATTATCACCCACAATTACCTTTTTACTTAATTTTTTGGCTTAAACATGAGGTTCATTTTCCAGGTATGCAGTTTGGTCATATGTCCATTTTTTTTTGTCATGATTTCCATACTGTTTGCTCATGATTATGACTACCAGTGACATATATGACTGTTATTGTTTGCTGCAGCCTTTTGCACTATACGATCTCATGTTTTTTCCATCTCTTTTTGAGGGAGTGGGCTGAAACTAAGTATAGACTATTGTTGGATAGCGAGGTTGTACACTATTGTATGTCTCATGTTGATGATGACAACCATGGCTTGTTCATGTAACAGTTTAAGTAGATAAGATAATTTTATGCAACAATGTCAATTGCAGATAGCAGATTGTTAAAATTCTTCCACCTAATAGGGCTGTAACGCCACTATAGCCTCCATTTAACAACATTTTGTACTAAATAACTAATCGTGGAACAGTAACGGTGTGTTCAAATTCCACTACATTATAGTGGTATAGTGCCGCTATAGCTGCTATTTAACAACAGCAATTTTATGAGAATGAAGTTTTATGATTTAGCACTGTTTTCACTATATTGCGTGAAAGTTTTTGAATGCATGTTGAAATGACAGTTTCTTGTTTCATAGAATATAGAAGATTAATTTGACTGTGGGCTGCCGTTTCATGTTGTTGGCGTGCTTAGTAGCTTGTGGGTTGTGAATCACCCAACACCGTAAAACATCTTTTTATGTTTGATACTACATATGTGATTTTGATTGTAATTTTTGAATTTTCGCTGAAGCACAAGTCTTTATAATTAATCGACGTAATTATTTACCTTAATCGACGTAATTATTTACCTTTTCTTTACTCTGAATGTTCTTTTTCTTTTCGCTTTCCAATCACAGGGACATCTGCATACATACAGATTTTGTGACAATGTTTGGACCTTCATCTTACAAGATGCTTTGTTTAAGAATGAAGACAACCAAGAGAATGTTGGACGGGTTAAAATAGTGGCATGTGACTCGAAATTGCTCAGTCAGTAATATGCTCAATTTCTATCGTATTGTCAACGAGGAGCTTATCATCTGCTGGTACCATGGATTGGTGGTTAGACCATAGTGACGGATGTGGCCTTCAGTTCTTGCAGGAACCAGCATCTACACTATGTTATTATAGATTTAAAAGGCCTTCAATCTTCATGTTATTATTATGTAATTCATGTTACATTGAGAATATCACTTGGGAACTGGATGAATCTATTATTTAACTGTATTGATTTCTATTTGACCAAAAAAAAAACTGTACTCTGTTCTATTCTTCCATGAGCTCTATGTAAACAAATTTATATCTCTCTGGGCAAACTTCTATGGTTTGAGTATTAGTCATCGTTATAAATGTATGGTATATTACTCCTAATGACTCTAGAACTAAGATTGAAAACAAATGAATGATTCTTATTGTTGTAGAGAGATTGAAAGAGAAGATACAGAAGGTAGACAATGAAGATGATAGCCTTGCACACAAGGCTACCCTAAAAGAGAACTCCTTTCACGCCATCTAATTGTCTAATCACAATTTGATTATTCAAAGCTATCCCTCCGTTCTAAGGATATCCAAAATAGTTAACAACTCTTAACAACCACCCAACAAACTCATCAACTTACTAACTCTTAACTACTTTAACAATCCAATATTCTATATCCTAACATACTCGGTTCCACTTTTTGGACACTAAGATCAATCTTGGCTCTTGATGGGGTTGACTTATCTCAGTATGTTCTTCCCGAAAGATAATTTTGTTTTGGTGGTTTAACAGATGTACATGTTTCGCATTTTGCAATGATTATTTCTACTTTATTATAATAAAAATCGACAAACATTAATGATTTTAAATACCAGTACTATTTTGGCAATTTGAGCAAAACTTTTTTTGAAACAACAAAGGTGTAAATTTTTATTGATGGTGAACCACTCCTAGAATAAACAAGGGATACCCACCTTTTTGCTACTCGCCATTGCCACACAAGCTTTGGACTGAATCCACCACCAACCGGTTTCGAAACAAAAATAAGGTTTAACTCGTTATTTAAGTAAAGCAATGTTTAATTGGTTGTTTTGAAAATTTTATGTCGACGTACATGTTTGATTTTTATTTTATTTTTATGGGACCATGTGTTTGGCTTTTATGAGAATACGTGTGTTTGATTGGTTAATATAGACATGGTAATTACACTATTGTTCATAAATGTAAAAATACAAACAAACAAATATGTACACATCAAAAGACAAAAATGAATTCAGTCATAGGATTACTACTTCATCACTTGCATAAATCAGCAGATTTTGTAGCTCAAGCTTATTTGAATTTAAATCAAATTATGACGAAGTCAAGTGCATAAATTTCAAGAACATCGAACATTTGCAAACATTGAAAAATAACTGGAGTATCAAGTAAGCAACTGTTAAGTTTATGACCAGCACAAAAATAACAACCATAAAATATTTCTCTAGAGAAATGTTTCAGCTGTGGCAAACTTTCAAAGGATCCAAAATTGGGCAATCACTAAATCACTTGTACATCCTTCAATCGTGTAGTTTCTTCCAATTTAATCTGCCTGCCATCTCTCTTTTCTTTTTTCTTTTTTTGTTGCACTTTTCTCTCCTTTACCTTGAGTAACTACGGAAAAAATTGTGCATACAATTTTAATAAATGGGATGAACAGCGCTTTGCAGAGTTAGACAATGCAGGCAGTAAATATTACAGATATATGTCATGAAAATTGAGAACAGCATCTCCCTTCCATGGTATCGTTGACTAAACTATTTTTGCCAGAAATAATGGTCATGATTTGTGAGAACCAAACCCAACAAAGAAGATAATATATGTGAAGGCAGAGAGCCGTCGAACATGTTACCTCAGTAACACCTTCCACATTTTCCTCATATATACTACAAAGGACCATATGGCAAGCCCTGCGGCAATATAAAGCAAGAAAACGCCAGAGCCTGCCAAAATGGCAGGTCCTCCATGACTGAAAACAGAAACCAAACAGATATGTCATTTATAGCCAGATCAACAATTTTACTTTTCATAAAATGTTTCATGAAAATTTAAAGAAAACAGATACCTGCAGTCACGGGTAGCAAGGAGGATGGTTAATGCCGTCATCTGTGTGGCTGTTTTCCATTTCCCCAAATTATTAACCGCAACAGCCTATTATTTTTAGTTTTTAGTTATAGAAGCTTGAAAGTTTGCATATGAAGCTCGAAATTGATTCAAGTGAACATGAAGTAAAACAAACCTCTAAAACTTTACTACCCTGGGAAGCTGCCCATTCCCTGAGTGCTGACATGGTAATCTGCTTTGAAAGTTACAAGAAAAAAAGTAAGACATCTGCTCTCAAAACTGAATTATAATGATGCCTTGAAAGTAGAAGGAAAAAGAAAATTATGTAAATTAAGCATGCTTGAAAACATGCAAGCAAATACACACAAAGAAAATCAACCAAGCAAATATTGCATAATACTGAACCTAAAGACCCAGCAATGCAAAGATGGTATTAGTAACATAAAATCAATGCACTTTCAACAAGAATACTCTGAACAAAGTCAGGTTTGTATATTCAGAAACATGATCATAAACTACCCTCTCATCTCTGCAACAATAACAGCCTCCCAGAAACACCAGAGCAAAATAAGGGTGAAATGTGGAGCAGAAACATGATCATAAACTACCCTCTCATCTCTGCAAAAATAACAGCCTCCCAGAAACACCAGAGTGAAATAAGGGTGAAATGTGGAGCATTTATGCCCATCCATCTTAATATGTCCTCCACTTAGGATGTATAGTGTATGGCAGAGATCTATATGTCAGTTGCAAGTCTACAATATAGCACCAAACGATAGTCATATTAGCTTTCAGTTGCAATTCTACACTCTTGTTCACGTTCCACACTTTCTTATTAACCATTCCTCCCTCTCTCTCTTTTTATTGACTCTCCCCTGTTACAGTTTCCATCTTCACTTTCGTCGCATTAATGCCCATCCATCTTAATATGTCCTCCACTTAGGATGTATAGTGTATGGCAGAGATCTATATGTCAGTTGCAAGTCTACAATATAGCACCAAACGATAGTCATATTAGCTTTCAGTTGCAATTCTACACTCTTGTTCACGTTCCACACTTTCTTATTAACCATTCCTCCCTCTCTCTTTTTATTGACTCTCCCCTGTTACAGTTTCCATCTTCACTTTCGTCGCATTAAAAATGTTTTTGAAGGCAACTTCTAATTCATTGAGATCAGCTTTTACTATACCACTGGCATCCATATATGAGTCTCCTGAAGAAGAGGATAGAGGAGCATAAACCAGGTTGTGACGATCAATAGCTGACGGTAATCCTTATGATCAAGACAAAATGTCAAAACACTAATGACGGAGAAGAGTGTAGGAGAATTCATTGTTGGCACTAGCAACCTCCATGGAAGTTGTTGACCAGACCACATAGACTTCTGACCTTCGCAAGAATGCGGCTGAATATCACAAACCTTCTTTTTAGATGGGTGCAGAAGCAAGGCTGGGGTGAAGAAGACTAGTGAGAGCCAAGGGAAGAAAGAACTAGTTCACCTCACAACTTCGACAAAGAAAAGAAATTTGGGAGATACAATGGGAGGAGTTTCACCTCATTAGATGAGGAGGAGCAATCTTAGACTAACAAGGTTGAAAAATCAGATTGGTCATGGGAGTTTCCTGAGAATCAAGAAACAAAACCACAAAGAAACAAAAACAGAGGAAGACAATTCAATAGAGATGTGTGTGGTTAAGGTTAGGGTAAAGTATACCAACATTCACAGTCAAAATTGAGTTTACACGTATATAAATTCATATATATGCTGCATACAAGATAGCATTAATAAAAGAGAAATGATATTTGTACATCCACTTTGTGACAACTTCTTAGACAACTTTCTCTCTCATACTCACATTATGTTTTTATTCTCTCTCTTCCTTTTTCTCTCTCCACTGTTTTTGACCAATGAAAAGTAAGAAAAAAGAAGTTGTATCAAAAGTTGTCTAAAATGGTTGTTCAAATATCACTACTCTTAATAAAATAATCTGTAAATTACTTCAAACGCTTTAAATTTAAACTCAAAAACCATAGGAAAGTCACCAACAACTCATGAATGAACATCTTTGGCTAGAGTATTAAAAAGTAAAACTTAACAACTTCATATAGAAAAATTTAAAACACCATGTTTTTAACAAGTGGCAAGAATGGGAAAAATACAGGCATTCATCTCTTCAAACACTCCAAGCTACCAAGCTCCATTTTCCAGAACGAAATTTCCAGATGTCTGCTGTAAAGATTGTTACACGAGAATTAACCATGTCCCCATCAGACTGTAAGCCAACCCTCATGCAGTAGTGAGTGGGTTTTTACCAATAGACATCAATGGATATGTTCCAAAAAGATTCGCAGCAGCATGGCAAGCCTTCAACTGCATGGATTGGTGTTGAAGATAGAGGAAGGTCTAAGAGAAGAACATATATTTTGAAAGATAAGGTTGGTTCACATGACCTAATATGTCAGGCCAAACTATGTCATAGTAAGGATATTAATGGAGGAAGATTGAGAGAAAAGTTCTGGCAACCTAGCTCACTTTTTAATCTCACAGTCAAGACGAAAGTCAATAAAACATAAGTAACACACAACCTTTTCTTTGTGGCAATGTTTTAATGAATACATAGACATGGATGATTATTCATCTGATCAAATTGAAGTTGAACACTGCAGGCTATAACTCATGAGGATCTTGCTTGGGAAATTATGCAGATTAGTTTTCCTCGATATTGAGGAGGAAAGCTTTTGGCAAGTATTGAAATGAAATGCATTGCTGATTCTATACAAGTTGATGACATAAGTCTTTCTATCCCCGGTTGAAACCATGAGGACAATATTGATTTGAGGGGTAGTATTGTTAGCATAAATATTAAAGAAAAGTTATAGTAGTGGTTAACGTTCATAAACATTGATTGACTAACACATTGATTGGAGGACGTTAAATGGAAATACATTTATAAATAGGAGGACGAGATCGTTAACATTCGTAAACATTGATTGAGTAACATATTGATTGACGCCGTTGTGGACCGGGAAACCCTTGGAGGAGTGTCTTCTAACCTATGCTCAATCATTCAACATAAAATGTGTTCATGTTTTTCATTTCTTTTT
This sequence comes from Medicago truncatula, assembly GCF_003473485.1. Classification (NCBI taxonomy): domain Eukaryota; kingdom Viridiplantae; phylum Streptophyta; class Magnoliopsida; order Fabales; family Fabaceae; genus Medicago; species Medicago truncatula. The sequence goes on along the minus strand of NC_053048.1, from coordinate 235,326 downwards.
ATGATTTTTTCCAATTCTTTTTCTAGTTTCATAACAAATGCACATTATCAAAACATAATGGATTTCATCCTCCAGGGCTCCAGAAAGACCCAAATCTCAACGGTCATACTATTGGAGTTGGAGGGCAACAATCGTTAGAGATCGCAAATTCACACTCACTAAATTATGACAATATTTGTATAACACTGGATTTACAATTAATTTTTATCAAGACAAATAATTTAACCAAACCTATGTTTTGGTGCATTCGAGAGTGACAATAGCCATTAGTAATTTGGACTCCACGATGGTTTTATAACACTGAAACACATGTTACAAACTATGTAGTACTATGGAATACCTTGAAAGAAATAAAATGGATAAGTGAATTGGGCGATCACATTTACTAGTTATGAGTGAAGTAATAAAAGGCTCGAAATCTGTTTACCTCTCTACCAATAATGGTGATTGACGGTATAATTAAGAGCCATGGCGCTTGTGCCAATGCAGCAACTTTCAAAGGTCTAGTACATAATAAGATCAACGTGGCAGCAACCATAAGCTGCAATGAGTTAGTTTGAGTACTAAATTATTAAATTCAGATATTAAGAAAAGAGAATCCTGCAGTTAATAAAAAAAAAAAAAAAGGTAATTAAGGGAGGAGAATGACTGACCTTGTCCGCTACTGGATCCAAAAAGGCACCAAATGAAGATTTTAGTTTCATCTGCAATGCAATAGAATGCAAGTAAGTATTTAAGGAGGAAGAAAGTGTAGAATCAATTACTAAACAAACGTGAAGGCAATGATAGGTTACCTTGCGAGCAATATAGCCATCAAGCCAATCTGTAATTGCTGCAGCAGTGAAAATACAAGTGGTAACAGCAGTTCCTTGCCAACCATCCATGTAAAAGGCTACATAATAATAATAATAATAATGAATCAAGAATGAATTGCAAATAATTTAGGAATGAATAAAAAGAAAAAGAAAGAAAGACAGTGACTCACTGGCAACGAGAAAAGGAATAGAAGCGACACGGGCAAGAGTAAGAATGGTGGGTAAAGTAAGGAGTTTGGAATGGGAAGAAGGCATAGAAGAAGCACGATGATCATTTTTCAAGTCACCACCACGGAGGACATAACCCATATTTATTTATAATAATAATAATAATAAAGAAATGATATGATTGCACACTACACAGCCACACCCACTAATACTACTATCCAACCAACTTCTCTCCTACGATCAATCAATCAAACACAAACAAACGCAGTAGTGGTAATGGTATGGGTTGGGATATATATTTTAATCTCCTCCTCCTCCTTCTCAGTATATATAAAAAATAGGGAATTTGTTTTGATAAATATAAAAAATAAAAAATAAAAACACCTAAATCTAAAAGGCCCTGTTTACAAAATAAAACAGAACAGGGCAGTGAGAGGAGATCGCAGGACAGAGCGTTTTTCTGTTGCGATGTGATTGAAAATATAAATAGATAGAAAATGAGAACAAAGAAGAATGAATCGAATGAATTTGGATCGAGCGGAGAAGAGGTGGTGGGCCGTGGTTACACGGACGTGGACGGAAAAAGCAGTTTAGTTTGCCGACATCTATCTCTCTATCAGGTTAACGTCGATTTCCGCAAACAGAGGAAAGCCAATATCTTTTCTTTTTTATTTTATTTTTTCACGGAGAAGAGAAGAGAAGAGGGAACCCAATATAATTAATTAATTAATTAATTATTATTACTCACGTCCACCCGAACCGCCCGACTTTGATACAGAAAACCCGAATTGATTGGGTTTGGATTTAGGGGGGTGTATTGGATTGAGATTTTAAAAGACTGTTTTGATAGAAAAAATCTTGAAGATTTTAAAAGACTTTGTTGGATTGTATTGATTTTGTAGGATTTTAAAAGACTTTTTTTGAAAGACTTTTTACAATCAAGATTGTTTGCAAGATTTTAATGGATTCATGATATAGATTTTAAAGGATTTTAATGGATTTTAAAGATTTTAAAAGGGTCAATAAATTTAAAGATACAGTACAGACCAAAAAATCTCAAAAACAAAAGTACAGTTATTAATCAACCGAAAAAAACATTGAATCAATGAGTGTAATATTTCTTCAAAAAAAAGACTATTAGATAATATACTACTAGCAGATTGATTAATCTTAAAAATCATGGACATATGATATCAAAATAAATAGATCTAAAAATAAGTTATGTTAGTTTATTGATTATAATAATTTGATTGAAAAATGCATGTTACATCTAGAAAAATGCAAGTAGAAAAATTATTATAATACCAATGAACGTAAAGTTGTGATTTTTATAATAATTTGATATATAGGTAGATGGTAAATTAACCACAAGATTATACAGTACATTCTTTTTTTTTAATGAACGTAAAAGTCATGTTAAGAAAAGTGCAAGTTAGAGGAATGATGATTTCGACAATAAGTTTGCCAAACAAAATATATAACCTGCCATTGTTACAGTAGAACAGAAAAGAATTTGGAAGAAACGTAAAAAAAAAAAAAAGATTTTGGTAGAGTATTACAAAATCTAAAGGCTATGTGTGGGAGATAGAAAAGTCTCAAGGCTAGGTGTGAGATTGTTAGTAGGTACATTTTACACTAAACAATCTCACAAAATCCATTACTCACAACAATCCATTAAAATCCGTAGAGTTTTGAATACCATTAGACAATTTTTAAGTTATGCAAAATCTCAATTGAATACCACTGGATTTCATTGGACTCATTAAAAAATCTTGAAAATCCTAATTGAATACCACAAGAATGTTTTACATTCCTTAAAAATCTTGATTGAATATCACAAGACTTTTATAAAACAAAAAAGTCTTTTAAAATCCTTTGAAATCTCAATCCAATACACCCCCCTTAGATTCCTCGTGAATTCTGCTCTTTACCCAACAAAAATTGCTCGCTTTCAATTGAAAATACCGAAATGCTCCTGCATGAGTTAACTCACGTCGTTGTGGCTCCTGATCTGAGATAAAGAATGTTAACCTTGATTTTACACCATTTTTACACGTTTTTTTGACTGCATTTAGTGCATATAAAATCTATGTTACCATTCCCCTGAAATACCCCTCCAACTTTAACCATTTCCTCACACCATCATCTCACTTTCTATCCTTCTCACTCCCCCCCCCCCCCCCCCCCCCCCCCCCCCCCCCGTCTTTGTCTTTTTAAGCGACCAATCGACTTGGGGTAAAAAGAGGTCAACTCTTGAGGTAAAACTAAATCCGCTTCTTTTTACCGTGGGTAAAAAGAATCTTCTTGAGCTATAAAAAGAACCAGATTTAGATTTACCCCAAGGATTGATGTTTTTTTACCCCACAAATATCGGTCTCTTCTTACCCCCAAGGTTTGTCTCTTTTTACCCCAGAGAAGTAGATTTAGTAAATTCAAATAAAATGTATCAATTATTGTAAATGTATCAATTATATTAAAAAAAAAAAAAGAGATTTTATATGTATTATTTTTGTTCCTTTCTTTTTATTTATATTTGCACTTATTTTATTAATTTGTTACATAAATAATATAATGTCTTTGAATAAAGTTGTGTATTGAATAAATTCGATTAAATTTGTGTATTAAATAAGTTCAAATAAATTTGCGTATTTAATAAATTCAAATAAAAGTTGCGTATTTAGCGAATTCGAATATAGTTGCGTATTGAAAAAATTCGATAAAATTTGTGTATTAAATAAATTCAAATAAAGCAGCGTATTTAATAAATTCGAATAAAGTTGCATATATAGCGAATTCGAATAAAGTTGCGTATTTAGCGAATTTGAGTAAAGTTGCGTATTGAATAAATTTGATAAAATTTGTGTATTTAATAAATTCAAAAAGAGTTGCGTATTTAACGAATTCGAGCAAAGTTGCGTATTTAATAAATTAGATAAAAAAATATTAAATAAATTCAAAACCAATTCAAAAAATAAATGTAAAAAATAAAGTCACAAGTACACATAATCAATTCAGAAAATACACAATTGTATTTAGTTTTAATTTCAACTACGTTACATTACATTTTCATAAATATGTGGTATCATTACATTACATTCGAGTAAAGATTTGCAACTTAAGTCAAAAGAATAAAGAGAACACAACACATGTATTCTACAAAATCAATTATATATGTTATCACATCGAATTCCCTCATATAAGACAAGTCATCACAAAAATGAATGCATTCCAAGAGGTTCCTTTGAGTTTAATCTTACTGTCTTGCAAATTGACAAGTTTCAATTGACAGAGGAGCACGATCAAACTAAAAGGAACCTCTTAGAGGTGCATTCCGTGACACTCATCTTATATTAAGGAATTCGATATCATAACTTATATTGTTGATTATGCATAATACATGTTATGTTCTCTTAATCTTTTGACTTTTAAAAGGGGCTTGCAAATCACTACATTCACTACACTACCTAAACATACAACTTCCTGGTGAATGCATGAGAGTTGTTGTTTAACAGGTTTGACCTTATCCAATTTTAGAGGTAAGCCAATTGTTGTAGTTGGAAGGTGCATTCCCTACCTAATCACGATCTTCTAGCAGAATCAAATTGTTGAGAATATCTTCAGGCGATCTCAACAACGTGACAAATATATCGATCCACGGGAACATGATGTGCTGCCAAAAAATCGAGAACATGCTCCTTACGTCGTCGTCGTTCTTTAATTCTAGCCGGCTGAATGTTATCCTCCCGTCGTCCAACGTTAGACGTTCATACCAAATGTATTCCACCCTTCTTGTGTCTCCAAGGTTGAGTCCTTGGTTGATTTCATCCAGTTGATTCTTGAGACCTTTTAACGTGACATTAATGTACCGAACCTTGAACATATGAGGATTTCCACCATTGAAGCGTATACTAACACTGAACAAATCGGTCATTGTTTCGAACCTACACCGTTAGAAATTAAACAATCAATGAAAAACTCATTCAAACATTTCATCAAACACTTGGAGTGCATAATATACATAAACCCTAAAGCTCATAACTAAACATGCAAACATCTAAACAATTAAGCAATATAAGTCATTTACATGTAACATTATATCATTTCTTGCCAAAAAAATCAAAATTTAAACAAAACCCTAAAACTTAAAAAATCTAATTTAAGAGAAAGAAATCTAACATAAACATGAAAACATCATAACAATTAGGGGAAATTACACTCACCTCCCCTTTGATTTTTTTAAACAACATTAACACCCCTCTAGTTTTCAACTAAACACAAACCTCCCTTGAATTTTATTAAAAGTAACAAATACCACCCTGACAATTAACACTGTTAGTTGTATGTTAATTAACACATTCCACTTCCATCCATATTCAAACAACCATGGTCTCTCTCCAAGGTGCTCTTTAATTCTCTTTCACAATTTGCAAATTGTAGAATATTTAATTATGTTTTCTTTTGTTCACTTATCAAATTCTTGGGTAGATTGTTCATCAATAATTTCAAAGATTGAATCTTTATTATCAATTTCTTCCTCATATGTCAATTCAAACATCTGAATCAATTGAATCTCATTGTGTGTCTTTGTTCCATTATGGATTTTAGGGACTCGCTTTGTGTTCCAATGGAAAAGAAGTCTAAATTATGGGAATTTCATGTGGTCCCTTAATCCTTAGCTACCTTTATATATTGTTATTAATATACTTCTTCTTGTATCGATTGATAAAGATCACATATAAGGTTCTGTCTGGCCTTAAAACAGCACACAGCGTGACTTAAGTCATGCAACGTGACTTAACTCACGCAAATTTAACACTAGCGTGAGTTAACTCATGTAACGCCCTAATTGTTATTTAATTATTTTTAGTTGATTTAAAGTCTTTTATATGATTTTAAATGATTTATGTCGATTTTGTGGTGTGGTGTATTTTATTAAATGGTTATTTTCATTATTTAATAGAATAAGTGGAGAAATAGAATTATTTTTGGAGTGTGGGAGTTAATTAGGATTTAATAAAAATTAAGGGAGTTTAATGAAATAGGGAAGTTATAGTTTGGGAGTTAGAAAAAGAAAGAAAAACAGTCATAACGTTTTAACGTAAGAAAACTAGCTTTTGGGAGAAAAGGGAGAAGGAGAGCAAGAACAAGAGAGGAGGGCTTAGGAACTGATTGTGTTGTGTAATCATTCTGCAAAACTAAGGTAAGGGTGAGGCTAACCTTCAATGATTATAATATATGGTTTCTGAAAATTGTTTTGATTAGAATTGTTCTTGAAAAATAAGAATTGGGAATTAGGGTTCTATACTGATTTTGGAGAAAAGAGTAAGGATTCATGTTAATTATGCTTAGAATTCATATTCAGATCGATTTTATGAATTATAATGTTGCTGTAATCCGAATTTCGAGAGGTTAGGATTGTTGGAGAAAAATTGAGGGAAATTGCAAGATTGTGAGAATGAGATGAATTGTTGCTGTTGATGCATGTTTTATGTTTCTTTAGATGTCTAATTGTATAATGAACCTATAAACAATCTTTGGAAACATGTTTGGGCATTGGGAGATCAAAATTGGGAGTTTTGGGGTGAAAAATGGTTTAAACCCGTGAAAAATTATGCATAAACGATGACTGTTCGCTTAAGCGAGCCGGAAGCGAGCTGTATGCGAACAGCTACTGTAAGTAGTTCGCTTAAGCGAAGACTAGTTCGCTTAAGCGAAGTGCCTTTTGACAGCATTTCTTATTTCGCGTTCTTGTGTCTTTTTCACACGTTTCTGTTTTGAATTGGCCTTTGGTGTAAACATGAAAGTTGTAGATAATTCTGTTAGCTTTACAATGGCTTTGGTTTGACTCTAAAATGAATTTTGGTTTAGGAGTTATGATGAAAATACTCCAAGTAGGTCTTAGGGAAATTTTATGAAAATTCAGCAAAACATTTTCCAAGTTAATCCAAAACTTATGGGATAATTCCAAGGCTCAAAACTAGAAGTAATATGAGTGCAATTAAGGTGTTTAAGAGTATTTAACCCATGTTGTGAATTGACCCTTGGGGTAGGAATGGAGGTTGATTATAGTACTGTTGATGTTGAGTGAGTCAGATATAATATGATTTGATGTTGTGAGTAATGAGATATATTTGTATAAGCATTATGTGGATTATATGAGATGTTTATGTGCTGCCTATGTTGCTGTTGTAAATTGATTAAGCTGCATGTGTCGGCCTAAGACGTAAGATGTTGACCAAGTTGTGGAGTAAGTTATAATTATTTATGCACAGTCGTCGTCGTCTACGTTGTCGTTGATGTTGCCGTTGTTGAGTTTAGTGAATTTGGAGATGATTGAGTATGAAACCAAGTGAACATGTACTATGTTGAATGAACTTGATGCATTAGTTTGATTATGATTAATTGTGTATTTTCTGGAATCGTTGGATCAATTATGACGGATTATTGTTGACTGTGATGTATATTTATATTTAAATAAATTATACATGATGCTGAATTCTTTTCAAAGGTTGAAGTATTATTAATTGGATTGTCGAGGTGAAGTCATATTTACATATATGCATTGATGAGTAGTGGTTGTCGTTGATGTTGTTGAGTTGTATGTAGATATACACAAGTGGAGTCAGTTGCATAAGCATAAAAACGGTGAGGACCTCGGTCCTGGAACGCCTTGTCGTTCAAAGCGGTGGAACACTATGTTGTTCAAAGCGGTGTTAACGGTGAGGACTCATGTCCTGATAAAAAGAATGCTTTAACCATTCTATAACGGTGAGGGCTTCGGCTCTGATATGGTACCACATGCATAGTTGCATTTGTTGAGGAGTCTTAGTGGAGTTGTCATGTCTTGCATGAGTCTTAGCGGTGGTGTCGAGTTGTTGCATGAGTCGTTGTTGTTGGTTTTAATTATCATTTGGTTGATGTTGTTAATGATGATATACTTATATATTGATGAATTATTATTATGATAGGGTGTTAGATTTAATTGATGAGTTAGATATATATTATTGATGATATTGTTGATTATGAAATATATACATATATTGGATAATTGTAGTTATCGTCGTTGTTGATTGAATTAGCAAGTGTTACTAAAGTTAAAGAAGTAAGAACATTATTGTTGAATATATGTAGTTGTTTATATTGTTATGATGTGATGATTATGTTGTGTCGTTTATATTATTATGAGAAGATGTTTATGATATTGATTACGATGTTATGATGACTGTTTATGGTGTTGAATATGAGGTTGTTATGATGTTACATGATGATGATTATGCATGTTGTGATGATGATTATGCGATGTTATCTATGAGTTGTTAAATGTACTTGATGATGGTTATGTTAAGTTGATAAGTTGTCTTCTACTCATGAATTGCTAATGGAATGTTTGATGAATAATTATTATTATGAAATGATGATGTTACGTATAGTTGCTAAGCTGTCCTCTATTCATGAGTTGTTAATAAGGTGCTTGGTGGAGAACGTTAATACGAATTAATGATGTTGTTACGTTGTTTATGTCATTGATTATGAAGTTGTCGTGTTGTATACTAATTATGAGTATGATGTTATATGAATATGATTAAGATGTTGATTATGATGTTAAATGATGCTGTTATAATGTTGTTTATGATATCGAGTTATGACTGTTGATATGATGAGTACATGATATGGTTTGTGAGTCGTTAAAAGAATTATTATTACTAGTTGATGGAGTTTAAGTTGTTGGATGCATTTGATGAATTATATATTATTATTATTGATTGTGAATCTCACCCCTTCTGCTTGGAAATGTTGCTCTTCGTATGAGTAACTTGCAGGTAATAAAGATTAGTAGGAGTGGTGGCTCAAGTGTCTTAGGGCTCTGATACGTAACGGGATGGGAAATTGTTGCTAAGTTATCATTCCTTTATGTATCAATTTTGGAACATGTTGTTGAAGCTTTTATTGTTGTTGAATTAATCCCGCTGCAAAGTTTTAATTATTACGTTGTTGAAAATTTGAAGGATAATTATTTAATTATTCCATTTGTGATTTTTAAGAAAAGAAGTGTAACATTCCGTTTAAGGTGTTTTACTCTGATTGATTTATGAAATTTTTATGTTGGGAAAACGGGATGTTACAACTCACGTATGGGCATTTTGGTCTTTTAGTTGGGAGCAAGCAAAAAGTGTTGGGTAAAGAGCAGAATTCTTTGTTGCCCTTGCTAAACACGTCCTTCTTTTCATGCAAGCCATAAGCATATGATATTACTATAAAGAAGTTTGGATTTTCTTTTTTGGTGGTGGTCGGGGTTTGAACCCCGGACCTTGCATATATTAATGTGTTGTCCTTACCAACTGAACTAAGCTCACGATGACTAGAGAAGTTTGGATTAACAAATGAGTTTGAAATTATGTTGAAAAGAAAAAGGAAGGGACATCCATGTGACGTATAACCCTGAAAGACCTCAAAATATTTAGATAATTTAATTTTGACTGTATGTTTAGAACTATCTCAAATGTACAGCAAGACACATCCATGTGACGACTGAAGTGGGCAAATGTCGTGACCAATCCTACTAAATTTAAGAGATACATTCGTGTATCATGGAAAAGAGTGTGGTTGAGTGTATGAGCTATCTTCTCCAAGTCTGTTACGCTTGAGTGTAACAAGGTAACTTATTCAATGATGTGGATGTGATGGATGATGCTCTGAGCATAACTACGGAAATGTATGTTTTTCCTGAAAAAAATGCAAAAAATAAATTGTGTTTTTATTTCGTTACTTGAGGACAAGCAACAGTTTAAGTTTGGAGTGTTATGACATGCATCTTATGTTATTCTTAACATGTTTTCAGTCATTTTTAGTAGGTTTTACCAGCAAAACGGATGAGTATTAGAGCAATTGCCTATGATTTCGGGAATTTATAATGTTTTCTATATTTGAGTATGTAATTATGTTCTTCCCGAAACATAGCAATTGTAGGATGTTTTTTATGTAATTCACGAACAAATCATGCAAATCGGCAAAACAAAGACATCCGAAGATTCATGTGGTCCTTGGTAAGATGAAGAAAGAAGATTCAAGAAGACCTCGGAAGACTTTTCAAATGGAGGAATTATGTTCCCAAGTTCCAAGACAATTTACATAGAAGCAAATACCTAAAAAGGCAAAGAAACAAGCATTTCAACACCCGGAACGCACTCAAAAGCTCCCTGGCGCACAAGATGGGACGCTAGGTGCCTAGAGTCAGTTTAAGAAGCACCCAAAGCCCATGGTTTGGGGTTCCAGGAGCCTAACATGCAAGGCACATGCGCCTGGCGCATGCTGTAACAACTCGATTTTTAGCTAGATTTATTTTAATTACTTTTATTATGTGTTTTATGTGCTTGTGTGTGATTATTCATCATTGGGTGCATTTTCATGGGTTTCCGTGTTGGAAGGGTATTTTAGTCGTTTTGGACTTAGGGGTATTTTGGTCATTTTGTGAGAACGGGTAAAATTATAAGTTTTGGTGAGAGTTACTTTTAGTGTTAGTGGGAACCGTTGTTTTACTAAGTTACTAGAGTAAAATTAAGATTTTTGCGTTTAGTGACCGTTAGTGATATTTTACCGTTATTAGTGAATTACCGGTTAGAGTGTAGAAACATTTGAGATGTGAATAGAAATGGGTTAAGTCCATTAATTTGAGGGTTAGGACCAATTGTGAGACACACTATATAAACCTACTCTTATGAGAATTTCCTCACACTTTCCTTCATAAGATATTTTGAGAGAATAGAGAGAGAAAGTGGGAGCAAGAGGAGAAAAGGGTAGAGAGAAGAGGACTTGAAGAATCAAGGGTTGGGAGAAGAGCTAGGAGCAAAATTGAAGCCTAAGCTAGAGAGATTAACCTACTAAGGTAAGGGGGTTAGAATTCATCATAATCACTTATTGCAATTTTCAATTATTTGTATAAAAAGTGCTTAATTGGATGAATTGATTAATTGTTCATAAATGATGAAATTCGTGCTCTAATTATGATGACATGTTTAGATGTATGAAGTTATAAATAATTGAATTGTGTTAGTTGAATTACATGTTCAAAGTGTATGAAAATGGGTATGTGTTGAAAATATGCTCAATTGGTGAATTATGCTTTGTTGTTGATGAATTGTGAAAAGTTTCATGATCAATTGTTGTTGTTAAGTCATGTTGTTAATGATAATTCATGGCTTGGGTTGCATAATTCATGATTTTGTTATGGAGAAATGAGATGTTGTTGGTGTTTTGATGAAAATGGTGAATTGGTCCAATTGTCAAGTGTTTTCAAGTTTGATTGAGTCTTTGTGAGTCTTTCTAGTCATGTTGACCTATAAACATGTTATGGAAACACATTTGGGCAATGAGGGATCAAAATTGGGGATTTTGGGTGAAAGGGGGTCCAAACCCGTAACATTTTCTGCAAAACTGTGAACGTTCGCTTAGAGGTTCGCTTAAGCGACCTGGTAAGCGAACATTCATACTGATTTTTCTGGGTAGGTCACTTAAGCGACCAGTTAGCTTGCTGGTAAGCGAAGATTCTGGTTGCTACTGGAACTCGGTCGCTTAAGGGAACATGTGGTCGCTTAAGCGAACTGGTGAGCGACCAGAAAGGGTGCAAGTGGGTTTGCTACTGTAACTCGTTCGCTTAAGCGAACCAGGTGGTCGCTTAAGCGAGCAGCTCCCGTTTCAGCCATTTTAATCTTTTGTTCCGGGTCTTTGGGGGTCAATCCGAGCTTTGTGAAATGATCCTTTAAACATGTTTAACTACTGTTAATCCCCTAAAACCTACTGGAACAATGATTGGCTTGCCTAAACTTGAAATTCTTTATTTGAGTCTTAATTTCGGAAGTTTTGGAACTTTAGACTTTTGTCGAAAACAAACCTTTGTAAACATTGGAACTTATAAGTTGAATCTACAGTTCATATAGACTTAGGTAAAACTTATAAGAGTGTCAAACATCTTAATCATGTAAGAATATTTCGGGTGGGAATGTGGAAGGTTGTGAATTGGGGTTTTTCATACGAACTTAAGTTGTTCTTGGATTAATGTTTAATGGTCCAGAGGCAACTTAAATTCATGAATACATGATTGATTAAGGTTGTTTGAGAACTTTCAACTTGTCTATGTTGTTTGGTCTTGGGAATTGTCAATGTTGGCCGTTTGCCACTTGACACGGTTTTTGGTCAGAAATGTTTCTTGAGCCAATTGTCTTATGAACTGAGGTTACTATTCTTGTATGACTAAGTGAAGTTGTATGAATGGATGATTGTATTTTGGATATGATATTTATCATGAGATGGGTATGTTATCTTACTTAGGATGTAAGAAATGTTTGAATTGGTGAAACTATATGTGATAGTTGATGTTGAATAACATTGTTGATTATTGATGATTATGTTGATGTGGTGATGATGAATGCTATGATTTAATTGTGTATGGACATGTTTTCTTGATAATGCAAATGATGTGGAGATGAACAATATAATTGGGTGTTGTCCTATATATTGTGGTGAAAATTGTGGATTGTTGTCGCATTATCGAGTCCTTGTACATGTCCATGCATCATAGCCGTGTTGAGAGTTTATATGATGTTTTATTCATTATTGGGCTCCGGCCTTGCAGAGATCATTTGTGATCTAGTTTGTGGACTTCGGTCTTGCAGAGATCCTTAGTGATCTAGATTTTGGGCTTTAGACCTTGCAGAGACCCTTGGTGGTCTGGATATGGGTGACGACCTTGAGGTGATTTGGTACCACATGCATATATGTGTTGATAGGTGCATATCATGACATGAGTCTTATTGATGTATGTGATTGGTTATTGTGTATGAATAATTGTGAATTGATATTCGTTCATGACACATGCGATTGTTGATTATTGATGTGAGATATTGGGGTTTGATGTAAGTATATGTATGAGAATATTATTATTGATCAAGTGCATGATGATTAAATTGAAATATTCATGTTAACTGTTATTTGGATTATGATGATGTAATACTTACCCCAGTGGTTTTGACCGCCTACCTGTCTGTATGGATGGGTAGACGTTGTGCAGGGATAGTTGCTTGGTGAGTCTTTTCTGCTTGGTTGGATATTGGGATCTTTCTCCGATATCGGTGTTTAGAGTTTAGTCGGCTCCGATCTAGGCTTCGTGATGTCGGTCTAGATTACCTTTTATTTTGGACTTTTGTTATGTTTGGAGATTACCCGTATGTTGGGATTTTGAGATGCATCTATGTTGATGTAATTATTGATTCATGCCATGTATATTTGGATTACTCTGGTTTATATTCCGCTGTGACTGTTGATATTATATATGCATGCGTGTTTGAATCTTTGGTTTTGAATTTTGAATGATGGCGTAGCCTCTATTTCTTGAATAAATGTATTATTCGCATGTTTAATTGTTTTAATAGAAATAGGAGTGTTACACATGCATGTAGGCACTTGACGGCCAGTTACTTGCGAAAAAGTCATAATTTGTAACTTTTTGTGGAAGACAGCCCGCGTTTTTAGCCCAAGTCCATGTGAAAAATTTACCTATAAATACTGCCTTCCTCATTCATTATTTCTCGTTCAGAACTGGAACAATTGAAAAGGAAGGCGGATTTTAGGAGCTTTCAAGAGGAGTTTCTCTCTCCTCTTTCCAAGTATTTATAGGGTAAGTTTTATTTCTTTTGTAATTAGTTTTTTGTTACCATGGTTAACTAAATCGTTTTAGGCTAGATTTCAAAATGAGCCTCTATTTTATTTGTTGGATATTTATTTAATTTATAGTATTTATTCAGTTATTTTATATTCGTTATTTAGTTTTACTGTCGTGCGTAAGATTTGTCTCCTCCGGAGTGAACCCTAGTTTAGGCACTTAGGTAGTGACATGATCTAATATTGACGCTTATATCTTGATATTTATGCCTTTCTATATATGAAGTATTTGATTAGTAACTAGTGAAAAGAAACCGAAAGTTAGTAGACCCTATTAGTAAGTACTTAGGAGGTGACGTAACTAATATTGAGTAGAATCTGCTGAAATCAAGAGGTAACTAGTTAGTAATTAAGGAAACACGACTTCACGACTTAAATCAACCCAGTAACTCCATTCTCTTCCATTGGTAAGGTAGACGTTGATAGGGTTCTCCCTTTGTACAACTACTAAGATAGAGAGTATGTTATGTACTTCTAAGATTCAAATATGAGGAACCTTCATGAATACTGACCATCATACCTTTGGAAATCTAGGAACTCTACCCTAAGTTTATGTTTCAATTACTCATGGGTTAGATAAACCCCACACGTAAGGATCATCGTATGGTTAGTAGGTATAACTTAACATGCGGAGGGATAGACCTTAATCGACCGATATAGTATAGACCCCACACGTAATGGTCACCGTGCGATCAGCAGATGCATCTCTACAACTAATTAGGTTATCACGTCCCACAAATTCATCACTTAAAGAGCCCTTACGTGAATTAACATGAATAAAACTTGACTGTTACGTAAATCCAACAAATAAGTAGAAGGGATTCAAAGAATCCTGACCGCTACTAACATTTCTGCAACTAAAACAGGTAACTTGCTCTGTTGCAAACAGATAAAAATGGCAATCTCCGAGGATACGAATTTATTTATTACTTTGATATAAGTTAGAACACTTGCTAATTTTGTATCACATACCCCCTTAGAAAACCTGAGGTGGCCAAGATGACGGTGGAGCTGATTGAGCTAACCAGAAAGAGGCTAACTAAGAAAGAGATAAGACTAAAGGGAATTATGCCCAGTTTTATTTCCTAGACTCTAGAGTGTGAGTTCATTTGACATTTGCATGAAGCAGTGGCAAGTGATGCAAAGGGTGATTTATTGGGTAGAGATTTGCACAAACAGCACGCCATCAAGGAGTATCTATTTTTCTTGTTAGAACCCACCATCTTGTCAGACAAAAGCGTGTATATAATATCATCTTGATCCGTTGCTGCCTATAGATGCTTTCTTCACGCCTTACGTCCATCACCGTGATAAACACCCATTTAAAGACATATGCATACACTCTTGATTGATCATATGCAGAGCTTGCATGGTCTGGGATCAAACCTGAAGGAGAATCTCTGAGGTGAGTTTAAGATGAGGCACATGTAGAAATCACGACAAAAAGGTGGGAAATCACATTGCAAAACCACCATACACACACATCAGATCCTTGATAGCTAGGATACTAGACAGTGGGAACGTACATAAGAGCATACTGGTTTAAGATGTTGTGCACTAGATCTACATAAAGGCTCAAGGAGCCTTCTTGTACTGAAGGAGGAGGGCAGGAAGGGCCCGTGCGATGCAGTAGGACTTTTTTTCATTACATATGTTGTATTTATTTGTATTTTTTGGACGGTTTCATGTGTATTTCAGGATAATTTCGATATTATGAATGTTTGGATACTACGGTATATTTCATTTGTTAAATTAGTGATATATTTTGTGTTATGGTGTTATGTTTAATTTGTAATATTTTGTTAAAATACAGGTTCATACGTGTGTAGAAGCTACATTTTCTCGTGTTTGGCTGAGGATTCTATAATTCAAACATATATTTTCCACATTTTACACGATCAGACTATAGAATCGGAAACATGCATCAAAAGAAAAAAATTAGGTGTGTTTGAAACCTGATGTATTAATGTGTTTAGTACAATTCAAATTCTATAATTTGAAAATGTAAAATACATAAATAACAAGTTTGAATTAAAGTTTGAACTAGTAAAACATAAGATTTTATGTGGTTTATAATGCATTGATAGTTTTTGTGGTCTACAACGCACATAAACTTCTATAAATTGGTGTGATTAGTTCATTTTCATTAACACACAAAAAAAAAAAAAAAAACTCTTACTCAATCAAAATGAACTCTAACTAGTTACAATTTACTACAAGAGGAACTCCAATTTATTTAAGATCAATGTGATGTTACACAATATGATTTAAAGAATCAATTGGAGCAAGTTAATTATTGTCTCAACTACTGTGATATAAGTGATCGATTAGTATAGTTTTAAGTGACCAGTTTAGTTGCATGCTAACTTGGTGAGATTTTTTCATTCTATTCGGGCAATTTATGCAATCATGGTTTGTATGATTAAACTTGTTGAAGAAACTAGTTTGATCCATGCATGATTTTGTTTGTGTTTGATTATGATGTTGGTGTTGAATTATACTAATGTTGTAGTAGAATTATGTTGATGTTAAATTTGATTCAATGGAACAAGTGTTAGTCGATTCTTAGTGTGCGCCTTCTCATCAAATTTGGATACTAAATTTGAACCCGAAAAATAGATTCCGCATATTAGAACCCGAACAAGAGTAATTTTAGAAGAAAAAAATAAATAGAAGGGCGTGTGAGAGCCATAGAGGGAAAAGAATTTCACTTATGTTGTTCTATCAATATGATGATCCAATTCAGTTAGCCTCTTCTTCATAAGATAATCTTACATGGTCACAAAATTAAATGTTCAATATTTAGATACATACACAAAGACATTTTTGCTAAAAAGATAGAATAGTGTGTTACATTTAAGGCTATACTATTTGAGTTACAAAATGTAAGTAAAAATGAATAATTTTTTTTTGATATATTTAGACCAAAATTTTAAACTAAATAGGCCACTTTTGTTGGACTAACTTTTTGTTTATATTTTGTATCGTAGTTAATATGTATTGGTTCGTGGCCATGCTTAAGAATTGCTCCCTCTTCGTAACCCAAGAGCATGTGAAACATAAAAACAACAAGAATAGACAATACATTGATATTAGGTTAACGTTTAAATTAAAATAATTTATTTTATGAATATATGAAGGCACGCACGATACACGTCGCAATCATTACAAATATTATTCTTTCGTTCTTCTAAAAACTGACCTTACTGCCATGCTCTGTAGAACTTGACCGAATATATGTCATATTTTATTTATTGTGGACCAAGTAAACCCACAAGATATTATTCAATTTAATTTGATTAACAGTAATTTATTTATTTAATAATAAAACCTACTACTGTATAAAAAGAATAAGAATAACTGCAAACCTATTCTGAAAAAGCAAACAAACACGAGGAAATGTCTCTTGGTTGAAAAGATGAAAAATTTCATCCTAAATATAATAATAATAATAAATAAACAAAAAAAAAAAAAAAGAAAGAAAGATCTGTAACTAAGTTCAAAGTCGCAGATAGAATGAAATAAAAAAAGAGAGAAAAGAAAGGGTTGAATTTAATTGAGAATGAATTAAGGAGAGCAATTTTCGGATCGATCAAAGTGGAGAAGTTGACCACTACATTTTGGGCAATCTTCAACTTGTTTTGGCACCATGAAATACATGAGACAGATCTTGCAACCAGCAACTACAAGAACATTCTGTTTCTCTATTACTTCTCTTTGATCATACTGCTCTTTTGATATTATTGTTGAAGACTCAGATGAAGATTCTTCACTGTCATACCAACTCTCTTCTTCTTCTT
Organism: Medicago truncatula; assembly: GCF_003473485.1. NCBI lineage: Eukaryota > Viridiplantae > Streptophyta > Magnoliopsida > Fabales > Fabaceae > Medicago > Medicago truncatula. The sequence continues at coordinate 217,829 of NC_053048.1, read as the reverse complement.
CTTCTTCTTCTTCTTCTGATTCTTCACACTCTCTTTCTGCTGCTCTTCTTGGATCTTCCTTTGCTTTCATCCCGTTCCTCCAATTTATGTAATAAATTTCTCCCGTCTGAGTAACCAATTAATTGTTCACACTCAATTACTAATTATCAGATTCAAAGTTCAAACTAAAATATGGTGAAACAAATAAAACTAAAACAAGGCCAGAACACAACACACACTTTATATATTTTATATTGACATTCACGGATCAGTTTAATTTGCAAATTCAACAACAGAAACCAAGAAAAGTTGCATTGCACCTTACCCTATAAAGGAAAAGTTAAATGAAAAGAAGTGAGAATATTTGAGAATGTAAAAAGCAAAACACCACTATACTACTACTACTTTATTTTTCTAGGGTTTTTTTTGTCAGTTACTGTAGCTAGCGTGCCTGGAATGCTGTTCTTATTATTGGAATTAGAAAACATATTAATTAAATTAAAAAGACCAAAGAGATAGAACAAAAAAGATCCAGCATCATGCAACTAGCAAAGTGAGTAAATTTTGAAAGAAGAAGAGATAAGAATAAGAGAATAGTGGAAGAACCTTTAGGTCAAGGCATTGTTCCCAATGATAAGGAAGAGAGATATTGGAGTTGAGCTCTAAAGTGGCATCTGAATTGTTGGAGATATGATTTTCATCTGAGCTGCTGCTGCTGGATGAGATTCCTATTCCTCCTCCTCCTCCTCCTCTTCCTTCTCCAGCTACTACATCTATGGTAGCTGAACCCTCCTCGTTTTGGTTGTTGTTGTTTAGGGAACAGTTTTGAAGAGATCTCTCTAAGGAAGCAGTGATCGCCTCCATATTTGAGGCTGTCAGATAAGGAAGCAATTAATGAATGAAAAACCAAAACAACAAACAATCATATGAATGAATGATTCGATATATATATATATATAATTAATAAGAGTATTTAATTTTAAGATGCGCCGCTATTACCTGCAAATGAAATTAACTAACTAGAGAGAGAAATAGACTTTTTGGATGTAATTAATACAAACAAGGGCAAGGGGTAATGAATTAACTAGCTTTGTCAAAGAAGAGAGAGAGAAAGAGATTTGAGATTGAAGGAGAAAGAGCACTCAGAAAAAATGGAATATTATCATTCTTATGGGTAGAAATAGATAGATGTGACACGCACTATAGATGCGCGTGTGTTACGCGCGTATTAACTGAGTGGGGTTGCAGCTGTCAGCTCCAGAGAACCTCTCTGGGTTGCATTTTGTCTCGTCTAGCTTCACTGTTTTTGCTGCTAACCTCACGCGCCTTTTCACCACCCCTTGTATTTCACACACTACATCCAGCGCCGTTCCTAGCATTTTAAAAGCCTTAAGCATAGTTTGAGAAAAGGGGACCTTACATAATACACCATAAACTTTTTTAGTTTTTTATTATGATTTTATTAACGCTTCATTTTGTTTTTTTCGTCACCTTTCACTGCAAGATAAAAGTTTTTTTAGGGAACATCTTCAAATAAATTAAATACTCCATAGAAACCAAAACAAAACAAAATACGATACAATTAGAGAACAATTGCTCCTGTGAAGTAGACTGAAATTTTTCTAATACACCCATTTTCAATTAAAATATAATTTGTTTAGTTGTGAAGATTCTCCCAATTTTCTGGATAATAAATATTACAAATATTTTTAATATTAGTAAGACACCTTATTAGGAATAAAGGGTCCAATTTTTTTTCTGGGAGGGTGTAAATAGAAAGATTTTTTTTTATATGGGCTATATATGACAAATTGCATCAAACGGGACAAAACAATAACAGACTTCGGCCCAGTTTATAATGTCAATGTTTCGGGCCTGTCTGTTGGTATATTTTACTATATAAACTCCCCAAAATCCAGTACTTGCTATATAGACCTCCGCAAATAATTTTTTTTAGGGCCCCCTACAGGCATGGGCCCTAGGCCGTCGCACTCCCGACCTATGCCTAGGGCCGGCCCTGACTACATCATCACATAAATATATGTTAAACATCACATAAATAATTAAATCAAACTGTTTTCTCTTTTTCCTTCGTCTCCTGTGAGCCGTCATCAAAACCCTAGTTTCTTCTCCTTCATCCATCAAAGTCTAACTCATTTTTCTCTTTCCCTTTTATTGAAATAGGTGATTTTCACATCTATTTCATTTTGTATTTTGTGATTTCGTCGTCTTCGTGCGACGTTGGTTTGTTCGTCGTTTTTGTGCGACGTTGTTTGATTTTCTTGTTTCTCTTAGGTATTTGATCGGTTCAGATTGTCAAATCAGCTTCGATCCAGTGCAGATCCAATCAATGACTTTGGCGTCATCCACGTTGCAGATCTGGAGACATGGTTATTTCGAATATTTAAATATAGTCATATGTGTAGGCATCTGTACCTTTTCGCTTTATGTTATTAACATGGATGTTGTGAGCCTGTTCATAGATTCATCCTTTTTGTTTTTAGCAAATTTACATTATATCGATGTACTCTATCAATTTGAATGAATGAATATCTTTTATTTTGTTAAAAAAATAAAAAAAATAAATGAACTCAAAAATCTATGCACATCCATTACAAATACAGTAAAAATCGTTCAAAAAGAAAATATACATTAATTATAGAGTAATTCTTATTATATATCATTAAATAAAATAAAAGATGATAGATTTTATTGTATATGAGAACGAAAAATATGATATAATTGTTTTCTTATGTTGATGATTGGAGAGAGTGTGATACTGTTTAATTTATCATTTAATATAATATATTACTTTTTTTATAAATATTAATTGCATTTCATTAAAATTTTAAATTTAAATTATATATTTGATACTTTTTTTTTAAAGAAGTTAAAATGGAATTTCATCAAACAAACCTCTTTGCTTTCACCGCACAAGGTGTGCTGAAGAGAAGCAAAGAGAAAAATCAAGTTACATCAGAAACATGTAAGGGATACCTGGATGAAAATAAGAAGAATCATTACAAGAAATTTAAAGGATTGAGCCACCACGAATGGTAGTCAAAAGCAAGATTTTTGTGCTTCGCTTTCAACCAACCAAAATATTGAGCCTTAATGTTGTCAAGCAAGTGGTGAATAGTATTATTTGAATTCTTGAAGATTCTTGCATTTCTTTCTTTCCATAAGACCCAAGCTGAAGAAAACCAAACCAAACTAAACGAGTAATGTCTTTCTTTCGTTTAGAAAAACCACCAAAGGAACCAAACTGAGCTAAATGATCTGAAATATTAAGCGGAGTAACCAAGACAAAGCCTAACCAATCATATACAACTAACCAAATTTGACGGAAAAAGTTGCAATGAAGAAATAGATGAGTAGTATCCTCTAGATTACCACATCCCCCCACACATCGTTGAGAAGTAACTGGAAGCGCCCCTCTCTTTACCAAATTGTCATTTGTTGGTAAGCGGTTGAGAAGAAGGCGCCACACGAAAAGATTAACTTTCAGAGGTACATCTGTGTGCCAAGAAACATGGATGTCATTGGCATTGATATGTTGAGTAGAAGTTTTTTGGAGTAGATTGTAAGCACTGCTGACGGTGTAAGCACGATTGCAAGCACTACACTCCCTCAACTGCTCCTCCTCCCAGGCCCGTAAGGGCCTATGCCACTTCTAAGCCTCTCCACTCTCACCTCACCCTAAGTGCTCCATTTCAGTCGTTGTAGCCATCTTACTATAAAAAAGCTCAAAGAGGCAGCTGAACCTATCTTTCAAAGCCACACCCTCCATCTAAGGATCCCACCAAAATAAAAAGGAGTTACCATCACCAACCTCACACACGCAATTATCGTCAATCCAACTACCTTTAGTACTTGTACCAACACCTAGACCATTAGTTACTAAATTACGCCACCACATCGAGCCCCTCCTACCATCCTCATGAACAAAAAGGCTATCTTCCCCAAACCTTGATGCCAACACTCGGAACCACAAACTACTTTGCTCCTCCTTCAGCCTCCACCACCATTTATCCAACAATGCCATATTGAATTCCCATAACCTCCTAACCCCTAGACCGCCTTTATCCTTATTAGAGCAAATTATATTCCATTTAATACTTTGAAAAAGAAGGAAAAAAAAATCTATCTTTGACCATTTTTTATAATTATATTTACTATGTAAAGAATATAACGTGTGTCCATTAAAAAATATGTAAGATAGTGATGGTCGTTTATAAATTAGATTGTGCACTTGTACTCATATTCTTATAGACTTAAATATGAAATTCGTTCATGCAAATATAGCCAATTTTGGTTTTGATCCTTGTAATTTAAAAAAAAAAAAAAAAACCCTTGCAAAAAGCCTCTGACCCCACTTTTAGACTGATTTGGCACAGCTTTAGCCACGTGTCAGCTGTTGACTGTGCAACTTTTGCTACGTGGTGAATACATGGCATGCCACATAATTAAAAACTTAAAAAATATTTTTAAATTCTAAAAATTGTTTTTTGAAATTTAAATAAAACAGAAAATAAATTTTAAAAAAGTAAAAAATCATAAAATAAATTTCCAAATTTTTTTTATTATATAATTTCATTTAATATGATAAAAAATTATAATTTTTTAAAAATCTGGATATAAATGTTTGAAAATTAAAATATGAAAAGAAAATTTTAAAAAATTATATAATTTGAAAATTTATAATTTTTGAAAATACAATTGTCAGTATTTTTTAAAAAATTTTAATATATCATTTTCAAATTGAAAAAATTTAATTTTTGAAAATTTATTTTCAATTTTCTCACATGTTTTTTAATTTTAACATTTTTTTTCCAGATGTCTTTTCGAAAAAGTTATTTTCAGATTTTTTTTTAATTTCAAAAATTAATTTTAAGAATTTTTTATTTTATTTTATTATTACGTTGACTGCCACGTGGCAAAAGTTGCAGAGTCGGTTACTTCCATGTGGCCTTAAACATGTCAACTCAACGAAATAGTGGGGCCAGCAAAAAATTTGCAAGAAAAAATGAGTTATATTTGCAAAGAAAAAATTTACAAAGACCAAAAGCAAAATAAGTTATATTTGCAAGGAACAAAAACGTATCTAAGCCTATTCTTATATCCTCTTGTTTTTATATTTTTCAATCCTTTTTCCTTCGCCATTGATATCTTTATGTTGTAATTTTTTACATTAATCATCAGTTTCTCCAATATTTTATTGATTACACGACGAAAAATTGTGAGTATTACTAACAAGGCTTAATACATCCTTAGGTCCCTTAACTTATTTTATTTTCTCAGTTTGGTCCCTTAACTATTAAGTGTGTCGATTTGGTCCCATAAGTCTTCCTCCGTTTACTAATGTGATCATCTCCGTTAGTTTTTAACCTTAAATGTCTAAGGTGAACCAACTTTGTAAGTGGACTACCATAAACTTTATTAAATTTTTTAATTTTAACCGTTTGATCTTTTCTTTAAATGAAGATTGTTGGATCATGGAGAGATCTATTGTAGCTTATAATGAACCACAACCACCTAATTTTTTTCTTCATCTTCTTCCCCTACCAATCTTCTTCATCTGCATCTCTTTTTCATCTTCATCTGTGTAACACCCGCTTTTCCCAACATAAAAATTTCGCATATAATCAAAGTTTTTCAACATAAACGGAATGTCACACTTTTTTTATTAAAAATCATAAACGGAATAAATAACTATTTATCCTTCAAAATTCAATAACATAATATTTAATAATTCGCAGCAGAACTATTCATCATCTAAAAACAATCTTTGGCACGAAGGCCTCATCATAAATATCACATAAAAATCCAATCTAAAAACATAGTCATGAAACTTCATAAAGTAATACATAAGGAATAGAAAAGCAATAACAAGGTTCCCATCCCGTTACGTATCAGAGCACCTAAGACACACGTGAGGAAGAATCCACTCACGACAGCAACTAACAGCAACTAACAACAACTACTATGGATCACCTGCAAGTTACCCATACGAAGGGCAACATTTCCAAGCAGAAGGGGTGAGATTTCACAAACAATAATATTAAGCATATAATTCATCAATTATATTTAACAACATAACGTCATCAACACATCATAATAACAATTCTTCATTAACAACTCATGTATAGAAGACAACTTGACAACTTAACAATGCAACTTCGACTTGACTATGCAACTTATCTTCTTAATCATGCATGTGGTACCAATCCAGGGCATCAAGCCCCCAACTTATTTGAGCATAAATACACTCCCAGGAAATCAAGCCCTCAATTTATTTGAGCAAAAGTTCACAGGACATCAAGCCCCCAACGTGTTGAGCAAAGGCTTCAGGGCATCAAGCCCTCAACTTAAATGAGTATGCATGGACTCAACAGCGTGTACAACTTGGACAACATCAACAACTTAGGACTCCAACACTTTGGAACGACATCTTACATCTTAGACTGACACATGCAACTTAATTAATATACAACATCAACATAGGCAGCACAGAAACATCTCAAGATATAACAATATCAAATAATAATCAATCATCAACTTAAACATCTTATATAATCCACATAATGCATATACAACTATATCACATTACTAATAACATCAAATCATATTATATACAAACTCACTGAACATCAACAGTACTATAATCAACCACCATTCCTACCCCAAGGATCAACTCAAAACCTCACGTGCGATAAAGATCGCAAGAACCCTAAACAAGGTAGTCTGTCTCTAAGGAGCTCGCGAGGCGAGGGACGTTGCTCGCTATGGCGAGTTCAGGAAATGGTTGTTCGCCTTGGCGAGTAAGCTGCTCGCCTTGGCGAACAAGAAACTGGGTGCTCTCGGGAATTTGACCTTTTTCACCCAAAAATCCCATTTTTAACTTCCCTATGTTCAATTTCAATCTAGAAACTTACCTAATCATTCTTATACATGTTCAGGCACCCAAAACCATCTAAAGTTCGACTAAATGAGTTAATTCACAAAATCAGGTTTCCTCACTGGTCAACTCGTTATGGCGATTGATCTGCTCGCTATGGCGAGTGACAAAGTATCACTCGCGAGGCAAAGGGAAATTGCTCAAGAGGCGAGCGATGAACTTCATCACTCGCAAGACGAAGGATGCTGCTCGCTGAGGCGAGAGATGAATTTCTTCTCGGGAAGAATACAGTTTTTCACGAAAATGCATCGAATCACATGGTTCTAAGCTTAAAACTGATTCTAAACATCACCCTATGGATTATCTATGGTCTGTACACACTTTCTACATCAATTCTACAAGTTTCCATCATCTAATCCTCAATTATCACTCTTAACCCTAATTTCCAATTCTCAAAAACTAACCATACAACATGTTAAATCTAATCATCAGAATCATAAGCTTAAGAGATTGAATGTTAGTCCCACCCTTACCTTAGGATTTCGATTGGGCAGCCTCTTCTCTTGGTTCTCCTCTCCTCTTGTTGTCCTTTTTCTCCAAAACTGATTGTACGTGAAAATAATTCTAAACCTATTTTCTCCTATTTATCTCTTCCCATCTATTTTATCTTATTTCCTCTTTTCCCACAAAACTCTCTAAATTCTCAAAACAACCCCTCATCTCAATATTTATTTTATTTTCAAATCTTATTCTATTAAATAATAAAATAAGGCCTCTTAAATAAAATAACACACATCACATAATCATTTAATTCACATCAATCATATAAATCATATAATAGACTCTAACTCTATAAAAATAATCAAAGAGGGCGTTACAATCTGCATCTTAAACAAAAACCCAAAAAATTACAATTTTTTTTACCTATTTTCCAGAAACCTCAACAGAGCAAATTCCAATACAGTTTTCCTTCCACCAATTCTTCATATTCATACCAAATTCATACAATATACCAAAAAAAAATCCAGAAAAAAATTAAAATTTAAACAACAAATAAAATAAAGATTCAACATCAATTCATTTCTTCAACATCAAGATGAATTCATGGCTTTCATAGAGAAAAGGTAGAATTGTCAAAATTATTTTTGTAAAATCCATCACTGCTTTTCTCTTCCTTCTCGTCACCATAACCATCACCACCACCATCCCCTTTCTTCACCCTTAACAAAGTTCAAAACTTTATCATCAATTTCAGCACCCCTTTCATCAACAACTCGTTCACCGTCGTTAAAGTTCAAAACTTTATCACCATTTTCAGCAACCTTCATCTTCAACCATCAAATCCAAATTCTCATGAAGCTCCACAACAAGTTCATTATCATCCTTTTGAATTGTTTGATTGAGATATGGCGGTGGAGTGAATGATAAAAGTTATGGTTATGGTTGCAAATTGATGAAAGTGATGTTGTTACAAATTGGGGATGAAACTTATGTTGTTGCAAATTGATTGATTGAATCCTACACTTTGAACTCTTTTTTTGATTTTGCAAAATTGGGGATGAAACTTTTATGGTTTTGCATAATTGGGGATGAAAATTTTATGGTTTTTAGCAGAATTGGGGATGAAAATGATATTGTTGCAAAGATTGGAAGAAAAAAACATGAATAAAGAGGGAGGAGAATAAACAAGAGAAGAGGAAGAAGGGAACAAAGGGAAAATAATTTTTTTTATTTCTATTTTAATTTTAATTTTTAGGAAATTTTAATTTTTAGAAAAGGTTAAAGTGCACTTTTCCCACCATAACTTTCAAAAATTTGCAATTTTGACCCCCTAAGTACCAAAACCACAATTTAGCCCCCCTAAGATTCAGCCCCATTGCAACTTTGACCCTTTTAACCAATTTTGACCTAGTCAATGCTGATTTGGCATGCCACATGTATTTTTTTATTTTCTTTTTTTTTAAAAGCCACATAATCATTTATTAAATTAAAAAAATGAAAAAAGAAATTGAAAAATTAAAAAAAAAAATCAGAATTATTTTAAAAAAAAAATAGAAAAGGAAAATAAAAAAGGAATAAACGATTCTTCTTCTTTCCATAATTCTTTCCATAAAAAAGGAATGGCACATGAATTTCTTCTTAAAAAAACACCCATAATTTCTTCTTTCCTAAATCCAATTCAATCCATTTCATATATCAAAAAACATAACAATCAAACATGATTTCAATTCCAAATCTAGTGTGTAAAGGCATAAATAGCAGTTGAAATATAAACCACAACAACAGAAGAAACAAGAATAGCCATAACAGCAACAACATGAGCTGCAGATTTACTCCCACAAGACAACATCCACAATCTTATCTCAATAACATTCACCATCGAAAGCATAAAAAACAAACACCCCATAACAGATCAGAACGCAACGATTCTCCAAGCTTCTTTACGACGTCGATGTCGGTGTCGCAAGAGAAGCGATTCTCCAAGCTTCTTTGACCCTGTTCGATTTATGGTTTTCATCCATTGCTTGAAATCTTGAAACCAATTCTCTTATTGGTTTTAATTTTCATATCGAATCGATTCAAAAAGAAGAACAAAAAGATTGAAAATTCAAGAAGGATTGAATTGGATTGGATTGGATTTTGAGGCTAGGTTATTGCAGCACAACAACAATAGCAAACCGATCTTCTTTCCATGATTCATCTTGTTTTCTTTTATCTTTTTAATCTATGGGTTTCTGAATTTTTCCATGATTATTTATTTCTCAGCGATTGTTTCTTCTTTCCATGAATCACATTTTTTTTTTCTTTTCATTTTCTATTTCTTTCCTTTTCTTTCTCCACGATTCTTTCTTCTTTTCATGAATCATGTTTCTTTTTTCATTTTTTTTTTTAATTTCTGATTTTTTTAATTTTTCAATTTCTTTTTTCATTTATCTAATTTAAAAAATGATTATGTGGCTTTAAAAAAAAAATTAAAAAATACATGTGTGGCATGCCAAATCAGCGTTGACTAGGTCAAAATTGGTCAAAAGGACCAAAGTTGCAATTGGGCTAAATCTTAGGGGGCTAAATTGTGGTTTTGGTACTTAGGGGACCAAAATTGCAAGTTTTTGAAAGTTAGGGGGGAAAAGTGCACTTTAGCCTAAGATTTATTAATTAAATGGTGAAAATTAATTACTTTTATTATGTGTTATATGTGTTTGTGTGTGATTAATCATCATTGGGTGCATTTTCATGGGTTTCCGTGTTAGAAGGGTATTTTAGTCATTTTAGACTTAGGGGTATTTTGATCATTTTGTGAGAATGGGTAAAATTATAATTTTGGTGGAAATTACTTTTAGTGATTAGTGAGAATAGTTATTTCATTAAGTTACTAGAGTAAATTGAGATTTTACCGTTTAGTGACCGTTAGTGACATTTTACCGTTATTAGTTAAATATCGTTTGAAGTGTAGAAATATTTTTGGTTTGAATAGAAATGGGTTAAGCCCACTAGAAACTACGTTAAGCCCATTAAGGGTCTTACCTAAGGAGTTGTCTTAGGAAAATATCACTTCATTCATTTCATAAGATATTTTCTAGAGAGAGGTAGAGAGAGAAAGTTGGAGAAGAGAAGAACAAGGGTTAGAGAGAAGAGGAACTTGAAGAATTCAAGGGTTTGAAGAATCATAGGAGCAAAAATGAAGTTAGAGCTAATAGTTGGAGATAATTAAGGTAAGGGGGTTAGTTTTTATCATAATCATTTAGTTAATTCTTTTTCTATTGTTCTATGCATAATTGATTATGAGAATAAGTGATTATCATGAACCCAATCTTTGAAATTCGTGCTTATGTTGCAGAGATATGTTTGAATATGTTAATTTGATGTTAAATGAATTGTTGATGATGAAATTGCAAGTTCATGATGTATGAAAATGGGTAGTTTGTAAATTATGCTCAATTGGTGAATTATGCATGGTTGTTGATGAATTGTGATATGTTTCATGATCAATGGTTGTTGTTGTTGTTTAGTCATACTGTTGATGATGATACATGGCTTGGGTTTGCATGATTCATGATTTGTTGTTGAGAAATGGATTGTTGTTGGTGTTTTGGAGAAAATGGGTTGATTATGATTTTGGATGTGAACTTGATGATTTGAAGTGGTATAAGTGTTATTTACAAGTGTTATGATTATGGGTAATGTTTGATTTAATTTGGAAGTCTTGTATTTAAATCTAGTGATTTAAGAGTGATTTTTGAGTGAAAAATGCATCGTTAAGCTGATTTTTGAACTGCTGTGAAGCCCAAAATCGGCCACCAATTTCTGAGCTGATTTTCTAGTTTTGGTTCGACGAAAATCGGCCACCGATTTTCTGTCAGGAAAATCTGGAAAACATTCACATTTTTCACTCGTTTCCGTTTTGAATTGGTTTTTCGTGTAAACATGAAAGTTTTAGATAATTGTGTTAGCTTTCTAATGGCTTTGGTTTGACTTCCAAATGAGTTTTAGAACTTGAGTTATGATCAAATTACTAAACATGGGTCATGTGGATTTTTGTGAAAACTTATCATAACTTTTTCTATGAGCCGTGAAACTTTTCCAAAATTGATATGGGTTTTGATCGGAGATGTTTTATTGAGTCAATTACCTCATGAATGGTTGTGATTATTCTTGTATGACTAAGTGAAGTTGTATGAATGAATGATTGTATTTGATATGATGTTAATCATGAGATGTGTATGCTATCTTACTAGAATGTAAGGAATGTTTGAATTGGTGAAACTAAATGTGATAGTTGATGTTGAATGACATTGATGATTATTGATAATCATGTTGATATGTGATGATGAATACTATGATTTAATCGTGAATGGGCATGTTTTCTTGATAATGCAAAGGATGTGGAGATGAACAATATAATTGGGTGTCGTCCTATATATTGTGGAGAAAATTGTGATTGTTGTCGCATTATCGAGTCTTGTTACATGTCCATGCATCATAGTCGTGTAGTTGTAAAAGGGTTGAGCTCTTTTACTTCGGAGATTATGTAAGGCGGGTGTAAACCCTTACATACGATGTGATTTGTTCCATCGAAGGTGACGACCTTTTGGAGATTTGGTGTAACACCCCGTTTCCCAAAAATCCATTAATTAATAATTCATGCATCAGAGTAATTCCCAAACGGGCATGTCACACTACATTTTCAAAATTTCTTAAATAGAATATAAAATCTATTTAATAAACATCCTTCAAGTCATTATTAAATTTGCAGCGGAAAATTTGCATCAAAACAACGATAGCAATAGTTTAAATCTCCATAATTAAATCTTTGGCATAGAGCCTTATCAACATAAATTCAACAACCATAGGGCTACGTCAGCAATATTCAAATTTGATACATAGGAATGAAAAACAATAAGAAAATCCCATCCCGTACGTATCAGAGCCCTAGACACTTTGAGCCACCACTTCTAATAAACTTCAATACCTGCAAGTTACCCATACGAAGGGCAACAATTCCAAGCAGAAGGGGTGAGATTCACAAACAATAATAATAGATATATAAATCATCAACTTAATTAAATAACGTAATAAGCAACATATAAGTCAACAATAATATTCATACTTCTTCGACTTTAATAACTCTTACTAAATCAACCCACAACGACAACAACAACTCGACCACAACAACAATATCTCCCTCAACAACAACGACCACAACACAACCTACAACAACGACAATATCACCATCAACGACAACGACAACATCATCCACTACATCAACGACAACGAACGACGGGGTACTATTTTCAACTCAATGAATGACTAAGCATTCCGGGGCATAAGCCCCCAACAATTTGAATGATGAACATTCCAGGGCATGAGCCCTCAACAGATTGAATGACAAGGCATTCCAGGGCATAAGCCCTCAACGGTTGAATGACGAGCATTCCAGGGCATGAGCCCTCAACGGTTGAATGACAAAGCATTCCAGGGCATGAGCCCTCAACAGTTTCCTAATCATGAAAGGACTCCACTTGTGTATATCAGCATACAACTCAACTACGACAACAACAACATAGGTGACGACAACGATTGTGCATAATAACTCACTCACTCCCCAACTTGGTCAACATCAACAACCTATGACTCTGTTACTTAGAAACGACAACTCGAACCAACACATTGTACATTCTAATTGAATGCAATTAAATATAAACCAGCGATCATTAACAATCATAATCAATCAACAACAACAGTATACGTCAGCATGATATAACAATATCTTATACAATCCAACGATGTCTAGCATTATAACATAAACCAAGTATTACTTGTACAATTTTATCACATTAATAACCTCAATTGGCCATAACCAGCTTCACAGTTCATCATTTATATCCTATACATCTCTCATTGCTATCCCAAAGTTCAGCTCACAACCTCTCGTGCGACAAAGTCACATGAAATCCTAAACCAAGCAGTCTGTCAAGCACTAGCTCGCGAGGCGAGAGCCTCTACTCGCCACGGCGAGTTAGGGTAAAACACTCTAGAATCCAATCTGACTCTATTCTGAGTTCAAACTCAATCTAAAACTTCGCCTAATCATTAAGGTACATGTTCAGGCCCTCATAAACACCCAAAGTTAAACTCACAGCTCAAAAACACAGAATCTTGCAAGCTCTCTGCCCACACTCGCCACGGCGAGTAAACGTGCTCGCTATGGCGAGCTGCGAAATGCAACTCGCGAGGCGAACAACTCTTGCTCGCGAGGCGAGCGATGATCTTCATCACTCGCTATGGCGAGGATCATCACTCGGGAGGCGAGCGATGAATAACAGTACGGCCAGGTTACAGTTTTTCTCAAAAATTCACCCAAACCCATTGTTCTAACCTTAAAACTGATTCTAAACATCAATATATGAAACATTTAAGGTCTGTTCATCATTTCTACATCAATTCACCCTAATTCCATCGTTTAATCATCAATTCTCATCATAACCCTAATTCCCAATTCTCCAAATTTATTCATAACTTTTGTTAAAACATAATCATAATCATATATACTAAAATTAATGTAAGTTAGCCTCACCCTTACCTTAGATAATCGAAATCGCAGCCCTTCTTGGTTCTCTTCCCTTTTCTTGACTTTTCTCCCTTTTCTCTGTTGTACGTAAAAACTGCTTCCCTCACTTCTATTTCTTAATTCTTTTATAAATATAATCTTCCCAATATTCACTTTACTCCCCCTAAGTTTACTTAATTCTCGTAAAACCCCCAAACTCCAATTAAATCCTATTTCTCACTTATTCTATTAAATAATAAAATAGTCATTTAATAAAATATACCACACCACAAAATCAACGTAAATCATTTAAAAATCATATAAAAAGACTTTAAATCAACTAAAAATAATTAAATAAAAATGGGGCGTTACATTTGGCACCACATGCATTTATGTGTCAATAAGTGCATATCATGACATGAGTCTTATTTGATATATGTGATTGGGGATTGTTCATGAAATGTGAGTAATGATTATTCATGATAAATGTAATTGGTGATTGTGAATTAATAGTTGTGAATTGATAATTGTTCATGTGATTGATGATTATTGATGTGAGATATTGAGGTGTGATGTAATTATTAATGTGTGACTATTATTGATCAAATGCATGATGTTAATTGAAATATTCGTGTTAACTGCTATTTGGATTATGATAATGTAATACTTACCCCCAGTGATTTTAACCGCCTACCTGTCTGTATGGATGAGTAGACGTTGTGCAGGAGTAGTGCTTGGTGATATCGGGAGCTTTCTCCAATATCGGTGTTGAGTCGGCTATGATCTAGGCTTGTTGTGTCGGTCTAGATTAGGTTATTTTTGGATTTTGTTATGTTGGAGATTACCCGTTTGTTTGGGATTTTTGAGATGCATCTATGTGATGTGATTTATTGATTCATGACATGTATATATTTGGATTACTCTGGTTTATATTCCGCTGCAACTGTTGAGGTTTATATACATGTTATTTGGTTTTTGAATTTTGAATGTGGCGTAGCCTCTATTTCTTGAATAAATGTATTATTCGCATGTTTAATTGCTTTAATAGAAATAAGAGTATTACAGTGATCAACATAGTTAGTATGGAAAAAATGAAGTGGATGTCATATTTTTTTTGACAAAAGACAGAATATTATTAATGATTAGTCAAAGAAAACATATCTTTTTGGATATGGTTAAAAATAGGGGTCGGGAAATTACAGTGCCAGTCCTTATTGGGCTCAACTTCAGTCTATTCAGCTGTTTCAAGAGCAACCCAATTTCTGGAATATGACAATAAGATAAATCTCAAGGGAGTTGAATGCAATTTTCTCTAAGTCTTATCGTATCTCATTTGATCAAACAAAGGTGCTACGAAAACTTTAATTTCAACATTTTTTTAGGGAAACTTTATTTTCAACATTATCTCCAATGATTACTTTCCAATTGAATTAAACCCACGCGGTCTTACCACTTCATGTGTGACTTATTTCTAAAGTTTGTGATTCACATTGATTTTGCTCAATAAGAGGGAGTGAATATTAAAATCCATTTAAATGAAAATTGTTGTTGACACATAGTATAGGGCTGAAAAACACCAATAATTTTAACCAAATACTCCCTCGGCAGTTAACTGCCGCGGAAATTAACCGGCGGCAGTTAACTGCCGAAATTTCATCTATCCGCAGTCGTGGAGCTATTTCATGCTTTTTATGATACTGGAGCATATTTTCATCAATTTCCTTCAATGCTTTTATCTTTTCACAATTTCCATCGGCACCAAATTCATTAATTTCCTTCAATGAACTATATTTTCATCAATCTGTTATCAATGCAACAAATCTTAACCAATGCTTTTATCTTTTCACAAACCCATCGGATCTTGATCTCATCATGTTAAAATCCATCAATTACTCACTTTCAACAACGTTGTTACACAATGTTCTGAAGTTGATGAGTTTGATGAAGTATTAGCATTAGACGATGAATTAGAGTGAGAAAAGGAACACGATGGTGTGAAATAATCTGAAGTAGAGGTTTTAACAAAAGCACAAAGGATTGTTCATGAACTCAACATTTAAAACACATAGAGAATGGGTGTGAGTTTGTTCTTGTTCTTGGTTATGCACCTTGGTGACGAGGGCACTTAAAAAAGCATGAAATAGCTCCACGGCACTTAAGTGCCGATGGGTGAAATTGAATTTCGGCAATTAACTATTGCCGATTAACTTCTGCGGCAGTTGACCGTTGACGAGTTATTTAGGTAAATTATCGGTGTTTTTCAGCCCTATATTGTGTCAACAACAATTTTTCATTTAAGTTGACATGTCGTGTTGGTTTGAGATGCTAGTGTGTACTCCTTTCAATATCAATAGAGAACTTTACACCTTATTATAATATGAACAATTCGATTATAATAGAAATGATTTAAGCCAAAAAATTAATTATAATTTTATTTGAACAGCTATTTTATCCTTTAACAACATATTTTTATAGCATAAAATACAATTTTGTTTTTTCACTAGTTTTTTCTCTTATCGAGTTAAATGAATAATTATAAAAGATCAAATACTAGATTTGTTGAAATCACATTTTTTTTTTTTCTTTTTAACTAACTTGCTTGCCTTCTCATGATCTAGAAGAAGACTAGAACGGTTGAAGTTGAAGAAGAGAGGGGATCGAGAATAAAGTAGAATTTTCCATTCCACATGACGTAGGCGGCCGTGCAAGGGTATTTTGGTCAATCGGGAAAGCACAATCAAAGGAAAGAAACGCGTTTCCATGGAATTGAATGATATAAATATAAATAATAAGAAAAGTGTTGCGTGAACTGTGAATTGAGAATATGGGGAGAAAAGAAGAAAAAGAAGTAATGGCGGTTGGAGTTCCAGTATATGAAAGGAACGGTATCCCTCCTAACGCGATAATCGGAGATCCCAAAGGTATTCCTATTCAACAGACTATTTACAGAGACACTCCTGCTCCTTTCAATTGTCCTCACTGTGCTAATACCTCTCTCACTACTATCAGGTTCTTTTCTTTTTTCTTAAAACTCGGTATCCAACGATCGAAAAATTCATCGATGAATTCATGTTAAGATAAGATAGAATATATCTTGATGTTTTTATTTTATTTTACATTAAACCCCGCCGCAGATCAAAGATTAGTTTAGCGGCATTTGTTGGATGCTTGATGCCGATGATGCTTGGAGTTTGTTTTCTCTGTCCTTCAATGGACTGCCTCTGGCATAAATATCACTACTGTCCTCAATGTCACCAAAAGGTAAATACATCGATCAAGGTTTATAATAGTCTATGCAACCTTGACATTTTATATGTCTTGTATTCATACGGAATTGACACATCAATCCATGTTCAATATCCGTGTTTGAATTGACTTATTTGACCATATCTTATCTGTTAACATAAATTTTTATGAAACTATTTGCGAGAATTTATGAAAAGAACTTGGCAATTTTCAAAACCTTTTTTTTTTTGTTTATTTTCACAAGTTCTCTAATGTAACTTATAAAAACAACTTATAGCATTTACACAAACAATTTAACTTTATTTTATCTTTTCCTGTAGAAATAGCTTATGTAAGGTTATGCATAGTGTTTGTCATGATAAGTGTGTGTGTGCTATAAGCTGCAGATAAGCTTTTTATCCAAACAGGCCCATAGTAGTAGTTCCTTATTAGGTTCTCTAATGGACTGTATCTGGTATGACTATATTGATGTAGTTATCTGGCTGTCGTATGTAGGTTGCTGATTTTGAGAAATCAGATCCCTGTATTGTGATGGATCCACCAAGCTGGACGCAGGAGAGCTTTGCATTAGCTGGATACTAGTATGATATTTCTATTACTGCCATTTGGACTATGTGAAGTTGAAACTTTTGTTGTTCTTCATTGCTCTTATTAAGTTTCTTAAGAACCAGATTTTATATGTGTACATTGGATTAGAAAGCTAGCTTTTATATGTGTACATTGGATTAGAAAGCTTGCTTTTTACTTTAATTCTAATTATCCAGTTCTACAATTGCTGCATATCTGTAATAATTGAATGAGAATTGTGCAGGTCCCCACAATCTGCATGATTTGTTTACTGCCTTGGTTATCATCTTGTATGAAATTAAACAAGGAAAATGTTTGTCAAATCATGTTCCATTTTGTTTTCCTGTCATTCAACATATGAATTAGAAGATTAGGGATTTGATTAAAAGATATGCATGAGTGAATTGTTTTTCGTTTCTCCTCCCATGTAGCCTTTTCACATAAATCTGATAAGTAGATTCTTGATTGGTTTGTTTGTGCTTTATGATTTGAGCAACCAATGGTTTGCAGATAATAGATGTGAACTTCTCAAATTTATCTTCACTGCTGGAATAATTTACTGATTAGATGGTGTTGCAGATAGTATATATAGATGTAGATACTTGATTAGGTTGAGCTCATGGCTATGTTATATAAACAGGTTCCCTTTCAAATTGTTGATTTATACATGGCAAAGGTTAAAAAAATTATTTTGATCATAATATCTGGAGCCATGGAATTTTCACATATAAAGGTTTTATTAAATGGCAGAACAAATGTTTTTATTGGGAGATCATAAGTTTTATATCAGACATAAACTAGTTTTTAGAAAAGAGAAAAAAAATTGAACTTGCTCTGCATGCAGTAGCAGTTTGGTTCAATTTGATTTCATATTACAACTGTTCAATTCAGTTCATACAGAACTACTTTAGTTGAGACCAGTTTGGTTTTGTTGAACTAGTGAGTTGTAACAAAGAACCTGTTCAGTTCGGTTAAAGACGAAACAGAACTGGTTCGGTTTTCCTGAACTGCAAACCAGTTTGGTTCACATATGGTTTCCAGTTCAAAACTGAACTTCTCCCATGCTGATAATTGTGGTGTGGTAATTGTAGAAGAGTGTTGTTTCTGCGAGTTATTGGAGGATTGCTTATAGGAAATAATGAAAATTTCTGTTGTTGTGTGCAAGTGTAAGTTATATGTCCCACATCAGATAGAAAAGTAAAGGTTGAACACCTAATAAGTAAGAGGATCCATAAACCCATTACCGTAAGGTTTTGGGTAAGAGTGTGGCGTCTATCTCTTGCTTGTGTGGTTGTTCTAGCTTTGATGTGGACGGTCCCCAGGCTCCCCCAGTGACCCAACAATTTCCACTATTGATCATGAGAAGGATCATTGGGCATGGGGTAAGTATAGAAATGATGTTTGCTCGGTAAAAAAATGTGAATGCTAGTAATTAGTATTGTTAGTTATTGTTGTTGGTGGGAATCAAACCCCTAACATCCTTATCACTCCACTCCCTAACTCATCCACCCCGGCCACCAAACTATCCTATGTCTCCCAAATGATACGTTGCAACTGGTGGGAGTTGAACCCATAGGATGCAGCAACACCACTGTTGCCACTGGTCCTGTGCAACTTTTTTGCAAATGAAGTAATTTATAGGTTTGAAGAGGAGCTAGTTGTCCCGTTTAAGTGTATTTGGTTCCGAGGCGGTGAGAATTGATTTTGTATAATTTATTCCGACTAAAAGTGAGTTAAATGTAAAGTGGTTTTTGTTTGGATATGTTTAGATAAATGTGAGTTGAACAATAATTCAAGGCTGAATTCAAATGTAGAAACCAAAAGCTGCAATTTCTTCAAGAAGAATAAATCCAAGAAGCAAAATCAGTTCTACTTCAAAACTTACAAACATATCAAAATCAATTTTACTCCTCCAGAAAATGATGACACTTTTGCTTGTAAGATTTATTCTTCTAGTAGGATTTATTCTTCGAAACTTTTGCTTCTATACTAGCTTACAATTTCACTCGTCGAGAACACGATGACACTATTAAAGATTTCCCAGTTGGTGTGGAATTTGTTTTATGGCATAGACTCCCGACAAAAGATGATTGATCAAAAAGGGGTATCTTGAATCGGGAAGAAGCATATGTATTGGTGGCCATGGTATGGAGAAGTCATTGTACTGTTTTTCGAATGACCTTTTGGAGTGAATGAAGTTCTATTTTTAGTTTGTTATTGCCTAGGGGGTTTAGAGATTAAGAAATGCAAAATTGTTTAGTCAGATTTGTGATAATATTTTTCAGATGGTTGAACATACAAAACTACAGATGTGGAAATTTTTAAAAACTAAAGTCAAATGATTTAACTTGCATTTAATCAAGGGTGTACTTTGTTAATGGATTGTTTGAGAGCAATACATGGCTACTGTCAGATGCAGGCACTGTTTGAAATTGGGAAGCATTGCATTAAAAATGGCAGAAAACAAAGGGAACAGAGGTGGTGGTGTAATATAAAAGCCATTGACAATGCATATGAAGGACTTCCAATAATAAAAGAAGCAAACATGGGTGTACATGTACTAATGTTTTTTCTTGGGAGAGCATTGAAGTGATCGTAGTGTTTTTGAGTTCAAGCGTGAGTTGTTAGATATATAATCATCTCTAATGGAATTCAAATATCGATTATAAATGAGTTCAACATTAGATATATAACCGTATTGCAATGAGGAGAATTTTACTCTATAAGTTTTGGTATCATATAGGTAGAATATACTTAGGCGGTTCCACACATGCACACATAACTCGTTTGTACATTTTTAGTTTGAGCAATGATATTTGTACATCCATTTCATGACAACTTTAGTGACAATCTTGTTTTTCTTTCTTTTTATTCGTCAAAAACAATGGAGAGAGAAAAATGAAGAGAAAAGATAAGACCATCATGTGAGTATGAGAGAGAAAGTTGTACCAAAGTTGGCACAAAATAGTTGTATAAATATCATTTCTCTTTTAGTTTTAACAGTTTTGAAATAATTAGATCTCACACCGTATATATTTGTACAATCGCACTCGTGACAACACATCTTACACCGTATATATTTTCACTTCAAATACCATGCCTGTAAATCAAGGCTGCTAAAAAAAAAAATATCCTAAAATGGAAATTATATAGCAAAGATATAAACATACATTGTTGGTTGTCCAATTTGATGTTCGTATACCAATTCTCTATTAAATTTGTCTAATTTTCCTAAAAGATTATTGATTGATTTTCATATAAAAATATGATATTTAATTATTTTTCTAATGCATGTATAACTTATAGGATAATACTTAAGTAAATATCATTCGCTTTCAACTTGAAAATATTAAAATCTATTATGTATATTCTCTCTTGCTCGTTTCGAACTAAGTTAGGGAAGGTGGAGATTTTTGCATAATCTAACCAATCTATCTATTATGCAGTATTTGGCATATTTCTTTTTGCTGATTGATTTTTTTTTTACAAAGTCGCTTCAATTAAAAAAAACTTACTAAAAGTCACTTTATAAAAGTGTTGCATTACTCTCAAAAGAAAAGAAAAAAATAGTGTTGCATTGAAATGGCGGGAATTTAGGTCTCGAATGTCAACTTGGCAAGTGCTAATTCAATTCTTTTTCCTCAACTTCATGTTACAGCACAATCAGCATCATCATCATCACTATTTTTAAGGTCTGTAATAGAGCTACTTAATTTAGGTGCTTAGATGAGTTAATATTTTCAATCTAGCAATTAAATAAAATTACCAACTCAGTTTCATAATGATTCTATATCATTGTAGTTTTTTTAAGTAGCAAAGTGGTTCGAAATTCATTTTTAAGGTGAATAAGTAGGGTGTTCATTGAACATATCATTATATTTTAATAACACTCATTTATTTTAGTACAATTAATTAAATGAAGTATGCGAAAAAGTGAAGAGAGATGATCATTATATAGCATCATTCTCTACTAACATTCATCAAGGAGTTAAGATCCTCTTCATTTATGATTCTTTCATTTCTTCCATAACAATAAATGTAACTGTTTAGTTTGATGGTCATTAGTTAAAGCAGTCAATATTGAAGATCTTCAATTGAAAGTCAAGGTCCCTCCCTCCTATCTTTGGTTTTATGCATCTGATGAAGATTTGTTGATTGAAGTTAACATTTCAACTATTACTCATAGACCATGAGCAATGAGCCTATTGAAAGCATGATTCAATATGTTGAACCATTGGAGTGAGGTTGTTGAAAATGATGTGGAGGAAAGAGGTGATGAAGATGTTAAACATGTTGAAATCTGTCCCGGTTAGGCCAAGTGGCGCGTTACGGTTGGGCAAAGCTGGCGCGTGTGAGTGTTGGGAACGCGGAGAGAGAAAGTGTTTTGGATAAAGCTGGGACACTTAGCATGTTACGATTGGCTGCTTCGATTTTTATCATCTTAATATTTTGGACTCAATTATTTCATTGCAAATAATTATTTTTTTATTTTTATTTTTTATCAAAATTCGTGATTTTTTCTCTCTCTATAAATAGAGACTTAGATCATTTGACTTGGACACAGGAAAAAAATCAAGTTTTTCACTCTCTTAATCTTATTATTAGCTTTTCTTTTGAAGTTTTAGTCTTTATTTAGTGAAATGGATCCCAATAATAATCAATTCAACATCTAAAATTCTTCTGATTAGCCATTTAGCTACCAAAATCCCAACAATTATCGTACTAAATAAAATACTTGTGTGTTGTATGCTTAGTTTGTTTTCTTGCATTTTAAGTTATTTGTGTGCCACATGCTTAGTTTGTTGTATTGCATTTTAAGTTATTTGTTTATCGCATGCTTAGTTTGTTGTATTGAATTTTAAGTTAAGAAAATAAAAATAAATTATTACAAAATTTTGTTTTTCCAAAAAACTAAAAAATAAATTGTTAATTGTATTATTTTAATTTAATTATAATCGATAACTATAATTTTATGTAATTATAAAAACAAAAATTAAATAAGAATAAGAAATAAAAAGTGGTGGGGTAAAGTATTGAATGAAAAACCATTGGAGATGATAAAAGTTAAATGAGTGTTGAATAAGAGAGAGAAAATGATGTGGAGTGTTGAGAATTTAAAAAGTGGGTGTTGAAAGAAAAAAAACCATTCGGGGTGGTCTTATATGAATGTCAAGTTCAACCCAAACAATATTTAATTTAAGACAATTACTTTTTCCACCCTATGTCTTTCCTCGCACGCCCTATTTTTATTTTTCAATTTCACCCCTAATTTGCATTTCGTTTTCCGGATTGCATTGTTAGAATTTTGCAGATGTTTCCGGATTTGAAAATCTGGAATAATGTTTTACCAGAACTTTTGCGATTTTAATCTTCAAAATTCGTAAAATAAAATGCAAATAAAATTAAAAAACAAAAATAAAATGACACAAACATAAAAAACAACTGATTTTATTAATATATGAACAATACATTACAATAATTTTCAAGCTTTTTAAGCTTATTATATAAGATCCTAAATCAATTTCTACTCTTAACTTTTTACATAAGCAATACTAGTGGCTCCAGCCACCGGTGGAGAGGAAAGAGGGGGGGGGGGGGGGGGGGGGGAGAAAGAAGATGGCGGAAAAGAAGAAACCAATGCTGTCTGATAGGACATACTAGTAGCTTTGGTGTTGGTGGGGAGACAGATGGGGCACAAGGGCCTCTAGGGAACAAGAGACCATAATGGTCAACATGACACCTAGGCAAACCAACCTCACACCCAGACTGACCCCTTCCCTAATGACCGATCATATGACCCCTGATGGATTTCCAAAGAAGTCTCTTTCTATGAAAGGCCAACGATGGAAACACATCGTTGTAGAGGAGAAAGAAGAAGGTGTGCAAATGTTTGAGGAAATGAACCATATTTATAGGGGAGGGGATTAAAAAAAACGTGGGGAAGCCAACAATGCTGATCAAAAAACGTGTAGAAACACGTTTTTCAACTTGACCACCGTCCAACACGTTTGAAAAACGTTTTCTTTGTGGTGCAGACTGTAACACTCCTATTTCTATTAAAGCAATTAAACATGTGAATAATACATTTATTCAAGAAATAGAGGCTACCCCACATTCAAAATTCAAAAAAAACCAATAAATATGTATATAAACCTCAACAGTTGCATCAGAATATAAACCAGAGTAATCAACATATACATGTTATGAATCAATAATTACATCAACATAGATGCATCTCAAAAATCCCAACAAACGGATAATCTCCAAACATAACAGAATCCAAAATAAACTAATCTAGACCGACACAACAAGCCTAGATCATAGCCGACTCAACACCGATATCGGAGAAAGCTCCCGATATCACCAAGCACAAACTCACCAAGCACTACTCCAGCACAACGTCTACCCATCCATATAGATAGGTAGACGGTTAAAACCACTGGGGGTAAGTATTACATCATCATAATCCAAATAACATTTAGCATGAATATTTCAAAATAAACATTATGCACTTGATCAATAGTAGTCACATATCAATACTTACATCAAAACTCAATATCTCACATCAATAATAACCAATCACATGTGTCATGAACAAACAACAATTCACATTTATTCATACGCAATTATCAATCACCAATCACATTTTCAAATAAGACTCATGTCATGATATGCACTTATTAACACATAAATGCATGTGGTACCGAATCACCTCAAGGTCGTCGTCACCTTCGATGCAACAAAAACATCGTATGTAAGAGTTCACACCCGTCTTACATAATCTCCGAAGTAAAAGAGTTCAATCCTTTTACAACTACAATCTCAACACGACTATGATGCATGAACATGTAACAAGACTCGATAATGCGACAACAATCACAATTTTCTCCACAATATATAGGACATCACCCAATTATATTGTTCATCTCCACATCATTTGCTTTATCAAGAAAACATGCCCATTCACAATTAAATCATAGTATTCATCATCACACATCAACATGATTATCAATAATCAACAGTGTCATTCAACATCAACTATCACATATAGTTTCACCAAATCAAGCATTTCTTACATCCTAAGTAAGATAGCATACATATCTCATGATAATTATCATATCCAAAATACAACCATTCATTCGTACAACTTCACTTAGTCATACAAGAATGGTCACAACAATTCATAAGACAATTGGCTCAAGAAACATTTCCGAACAAAAACCATATCAAGTGGCCACCGGCCAACATGGATAAATCTCAAGACAAAACGACACAAAGATTCACTAGACCCCTTTTTCACAAGGTTAATTCTCTCATAAAAACACCCCTAGATGATTACGATAAAGTCCCTATACTTAGAAATAAGTTTGGAAACAATTGGATCAAAGAAAATCGCATTTTAAGGTTTTTGAAAAGACAGCATCGTGGCATGGTTTCCCATCGTGGCACGATTTTTCCAGATTCAGAAAGATTGAAATCCTGATCAAAATCGTGGCACGATGGCCCCGAATCGTGGCACGATTATATTTTGACAGACAGCCCAGATTTTCAACCTCCACGTTTTCGCGCATAATAATCAAACCGTTAATCCGTTTTCAATGCCGTTTTCACCTACGTGTTCATGACACTTAGCCCTATCTTAGTGTACAGAAAAATTCAAGTTTCAACATTCCATAATTCATTTTTCAAAGCCTTACACAACACTCATTTTTCGAAAACGGTTAACAATTGAATTTTCACCCGAAACCCCCGATTTCTCCCAAACGACTCGACTATCACAACTACAACATAAAAACAGAAATTCCATCAAGTTTAACTTATCCAACCACATAGATACTCGGTCAACAACTTTGTATATCAAATTTCACTTTGGGTCTTTCACATGACGATCTAACACAACTTCCCCAATACAAACAACTTATTTCATAAAATGGAATACCCATGATATCATTCAACAACAACAACATGTCTATTTCAACAACACTTCATTTAGACATGAATTCAACCATAATTCAACAACACCATATCCCAATCCAACAATTGAGCAAAACTCATAAGTACTCATTTTCACCAAACCAACAACAACAATTTATTTCTCAACAACAAATTTGAATCATGCATACCCAAGCCATGAATTATCATCAACCATATGACTAAACAACAACAACAACCATTGATCATGAAACATATCACAATTCATCAACAACCATGCATAATTCACCAATTGAGCATAATTTACAAACTACCCATTTTCATACATCATGAACTTGCAATTTCATCATCAACCATTCATTTAACATCAAATTAACATATTCAAACATATCTCTACAACATAAGCACGAATTTCAAATATTGGGTTCATGATAATCACTTATTTTCATAATCAATTATGCATAGAACAAGAGAAAAAGAATTAACTAAATGATTATGATGAAAACTAACCCCCTTACCTTAATTATCACCAACTTTTAGCTCAAGCTTCACTTTTGCTCCTATGATTCTTCAAACCCTTGAATTCTTCAAGTTCCTCTTCTCTCTAACCCTTGTTCTTCTCTTCTCCCACTTTATCTCTCTACCTCTCTCTAGAAAATATCTTATGAAATGAGTGAGGTTTTCCTCTAAGACAATTGTTTTGTGGTATAACCCTCTAATGGGCCTAACCCAAAACATAATGGACTTGACCCATTTTCTATTCAAACCAAAATGTTTCTACACTCAAAAAGGTAATTAACTAATAACGGTAAAATGTCACTAACGGTCACTAAACGGTAAAATCTTAGTTTTACTCTAGTAACTTAGTAAAACAACTATTCTTACTAACCACTAAAAGTAACTCTCACCAAAACTTATAGTTTTACCCGTTCCCACAAAATGACCAAAATACCCCTAAGTCCAAAAGACTAAAATACCCTTTTAATACGGAAACCCATGAAAATGCACCCAATGATGAATAATCACACACAAACACATAAAACACATAATAAAAGTAATTAAAATAAATATAGCTAAAAATCGGGCTGTTACACAGACCGTCGACCAAAAGTTTCTGGTGTAATCCTGAATATATAATCTGGAATACATATATATTCCGGATTTCATATTCCGGAAACATACGATACTGAGGTGAACAAAGGGAAACTTGGGACTTTGAGTATGGAGAGGGTTGGTTCGGATTTTAGAATCTGGATTTATTCAGCATTGGATTCTTTTGTGTGTCCCACATTGCACCGACAATTTTTGTGGTCCACAACGCCCACATACCTCTATAAATAGGGGTCCCTGTTTTCATTATAAGTAAACTAGATCAGACAAAAAAAAAATGGAATTCCCTGGCTTTGATCCGAACACCAAGCTAGCGGCGGTCTATTACAACGGTGGAACACCACCCCATCTGTTTAGGATTCGAGACGATGTCACCCTCTCCGGGCTGAAGGATGAGCTGGATCAAATCAACCGTCAACTCAACCACAAAGACACGAGGAGGGTGGTCGGAGTTGAATATCGATGTCCATTGTCCGAATCAGCAGAATCTCTTTGCTTCAGCCGGATGAAACTCAAGAACGACGACGACGTGCGAACCATGTTCTCTGTCTTTGGTCAGCACAGTACAAGAGGACCGATCGAGTTGGACGCTTCGTTGGTTAGATCTGCTGAACAAATTCTGAAAAGTTTGCACCGGACCAGGAACTACGAAGAGATCCGGGCTCTGCTGGAGGGACCAGAGGAGGAAGAAGTTAGTTTAGATGATCCATGATAATGTACTATGTTTTACTTAATCACGTGTTTTATGTTGTTTTAATTGCGTGTTAGTTATGTGTTGTTGAATTAAGTTACTGCAAAATGTTTTGAATAATATATATTATTTAAACTTTCATTATGTTTTAATTTACGTCAAATATGTTCATTTATTCGATAAAATAACCAAATATATGCTTTTCGGATTACGAAATCCGAATTTGCCTAGGGCGTATGTGTGTTCCGGAAAACGAAATCCGGAATACCTCAGAATAGGATTCTTTTGTATGGACCACATTGCACCAGGAGTTTATGTGGTCCACAACATCCAAGGACCTCTATAAACACATCCTCTCCGGTTTTCAGCTTCAACACCATCAAAACACACGAACACAACAAAGAAAATCATGCAAATTTTTGTCATTAAGCTGAGGATCTTCCTCACGTTGTCACAAATAGATGAGTTAGCTCTCTGTTTGACGGCGTGATGAAGATTTTCTGCATGTTGTCAAAAATACAAACAAACAAACCAAAGAGACCATACAAATTTTTGTCATTGTGCTGAGGATCTTTCTCATGCTGTTTCAAATATATAGATCTTTATATAACAACATGATGAAGATCCTCAGCATGCTGTCAAAAATATATAGATACTCCTTGATACATATATAACTCAAAAATATCAAGAGGTTGTTATGAGTTAGATCTTGCTGCCTGCTAGATGAATATGTCATTTGGCAAGATAGCATGATCTAACTTAAAGAAATTCTCTTGAAAACATCTTCCCAAAAGATTCATCATTTCTGTTATTGTGGTTTTTTTAACTGTTTATTTGTCTTATGTTGCTTCCATTTATGTTATGTACCTTTGTTCTATTTTTTTCCAAGGAATTTGCAACGAAAACGATCCAAACAAAAGGGTTTGATGCAGTTGGGACTTTAAAATCTGAAATAGCTTCATGCATTCCAGATTATAAAATCTGGAAACCCTCAATAACATTTTGGTCAGTGACGTTTCACCAAAGGTTATGCCGGTTTGTGGAGTTTTAATACATTTTTTGGACGGTTTTGAATGAAAAACACGTTTTCCTTGACTTCCAAATCTCCTATGACTTGTTTTAGGCTATAAAAAGGTTCGGATCTTCAACATTTTCCTTCATTCTTCTTCACCCTCCTTTCTTACATTTTCTTCAAATTATTTTAGTTTTTTAGGTAGATTTTAGGAGTGTTAGTGGTGTCATGGTCATTGTTGACCGCTCATACGACCCCTGCAATTGCATTGCGCTTATGCGGGGGGTCGTATAACGGTCAACAGAGATCCTTGACATCAAATAAAGACACAAAATATTCATATCGTATTTGTCCGGATTATATATTCCAGAAAACTAACAATCTGGTTCGGATTACGTAATCTGGACTAAAGGTATTTATGAAATTTTTACAGGGCGCGCGAGAGGGAAATAAGGTGGGAAAAGTAATAGTCTTAATTTAAACAGAAAAATGTACTCATATGAGTGGTGGGGCAATATTATACAAAGTACAAACATCTTTTGAATTTTAATATATTAGTGGTCAACAGTCAAGCAACCATGATAATTTCTTTTACACGTGAGATTTTCATTAAACACTCATTTTTCGTATATTAATTGGAAGAAATCGCGGGAAAAATGGTTAAATATATTTATGTTTTTTTTTTAATTAAATCAACCTTTAATTTTTATTTCTCTTAAAATAGTCTTCAAATTTTGGTTTTTCTCAAAATTTTGTTACAAATTTTAGTCCTTTTTTTTTTTATATCTAAAATTCTTTTTAAGACCTTTAAATGTATTCAAGGTCGATCCAACGTATATAAAATAAATTTTAAGATATGACTCTCTTAAAGTTCATAATAGTATTTTAATAATATAACTAAAATTTTGTTCAAATTTTATCTTTTACACATTTTGAAATTGCTACTTATAGCGTTGGAAATCTCGCGAAAATGTCCCGATCTCAAAACTACCCAATGTATGACAAAAAACAACCCCATAACCTCCCATGAATTCTGACAGCAACAAATTCAACTGGCTATTTTTCTTTACGAACCGTTAAATTACGAAAATGATGTTTACCATTTTGTTTTAAATTCAAAATAAAGTAATCGATTTAATTTAGTTAAGAAAATAATAGTATACAAAGTTTCTTATTAAGTAATTTTTTTAGGCCTGAAGTGATGTTTGGTGATCTTACACTTGAGCCGACTCTAAAAGTGTCAATTGTCATATATTATTATAGTCTTTCAATGAATCAAAGTTATAAACATATTCTTAAATTTATCTTATCTTATTGAGTTTGGTCACCAAATGTGTCTTTTGTTAGTCATTTTAGTCCATAAAATTACTAACAAAAGACACACTAATGACTATTTATCCAAATATATTTTTTGGTTTATACAACATTATAATGAATATATGGTTTATTTCTTGAAATTGTAACATGTTTGAAACAAAATGGTCCCTAATTTAAGTTTAACCACTAAACAACATAATGTCGCAAGACAAACGTATATATAATCATCTTCTATATTGATTTCATATCACTATCATACTTTCATTTAACGAGTCATGTCACGCTGTCTAACGACTTAACTTATTGATGAATTATTTTGACCAACGTATTACAATTCCATACAAAATTGGTAAATATGAGTTACCAACATGTCTAACCCCCTAAAAGGCGGGCAAATCATCAATGGAAGGTGGGCATATCATCAGCGGAAGGCAAGGCTCTTTCTTGCTTGTAGCAAGTGAGGAGGGAAATTTTAAGCGACCTAACGAATGATATTTATAGTTTGAGATGAAATTTTCGATGATTATAATTTCAGAGACGAAATTGTCCATTCTCTCCATTAATGTTTTGTTGGATGTATTTGAGACTCGAGTAATATTATGAATAAGATTGAAAAGAAAAGAGTTAAACATCTGTCAAAAAATAATGAGACAAAAAGATAGCAGTGGTCTATGGTCTAAGTCTGAATTCTCCAATATCACTTCTTTTAATGAAGAGATGATGATATAGGACTACAAAGGTAAATCTTTGGTGCTGTTGATGTCCATCCCACTATCGAAAAAGAAGACATGTCTCATGTTCTCAAGCAATTCAACTCATTAAACCATCCCAAGTCAAAACCAGTAGTGGACTTGGACCCATAATTAACATGCATTAAAAGAAGAGTATTTTTTTATTTTTAGTTTGCTTTTCACATAGATTGGCAAAGCAACTAGAAAATAAAGTATGCTAGAAACAATTGATCTATTCACTTTCAGAGCTTACTTTTACGTGTCCAATCATAAAGAGTAATACATTGATTAATTTTTTTTTTTTTATTAATTGAATCCTTGCTTTTCAATTTGAGGCCCAGATAATTTTCTGGATATTAAAAATTAAAAGAACCAAACAATTATTCTTTTGCTTTGAAATGATACCACTCATTACCGAATCTAAGTTAAAGGAACAAATTAATTATATGGAATTCAATATAGTAACTATCGATATAGGATAGTTGAACTAATTTAAATTAAGAAATAAAGAATTTAAGCCACTAAGAAGTGGTTGCAACCTTATCAAAAGAGTAGATATTAATCTAATAATTAATTGTTAATATTTGTCATTAAAAAAAAAAAACAGATGTCAATGTATTTGTACATATCTCTTGTTCTAGGTACCCACTGCAAGATTTTAGTAGAAATTAACAATCGATTTCTCCACATTACTCTAAAGAGTTAATTAAGGACGGGGTTAACTTCAATGATCTAAAAAGATAGATGTTATGAACTTAGTTTCAGTAGAAATTAACAATCGATTTCTTCACATTACTCTAAAGAGTTAATTAAGGACGGGTTTAACTTCATTGATCTGAAGAGGTAGACTGACATCATGAACATATATCCAACCATAGAAGTTAATTTGGGATTCTTAACTTTGTCATGTCACGTTTAAGAACATTAACAAATTTCCACTCTAGTGCTCTTCTCTTAAAATAAATCTCCATGATTCTCCTTCCACATCCCCTAGTTGACTTCCTTTTTTCTATTGTTGATTCTACAATAAAGAGTTGATCTAGAAATAGAATAACGATCCTTACAAAGGACTTTTGTAAGAAGTAAAACATATCTTACATTAAAGAATCGTGAGACGGTCTAATCTTTATATTAGCTGATATGTTTGCTTATGCATATTAAAATGTTTAAAACTTAATAATAATCACATATTATCTGTATATCTATGAAAAATGTGCCTTCTTATTATTTTATTTTTTTAGTGGTGTCCGGGTTCGAAATATGGACTATTTGTTGAAGAAGTAAATCTGAGAACATGTTTCATGGTAGATATATCTTCTGAAATTTTTAGTGAAATGGGGGTTTCAAACGCATTTGAAGTAGTTCGCTTAATATCAAGTATGATGATGTTGGGTTAAATTGCTAAGGGACAACCAGTTTACTCTCAAGTGTTATTGATATTGCTTCCCCTTGAAGAAATCTAAGTTGTAGTGAATGTATTCAGTTAAACCCTTACTATGAACATTGTATTTGGTTCTTAGTCGACTAGACATGTGCTCAGTTGATCAGCCCAAAGAGCCAAAGACTACTCCACCGTAGAAGGTTAAATTACCTACCATCTAAGGTTGCATTCAAATAAATGATAGTTTGATTAAATGTGTTTGTTGAATATACATTGCCACGTTCTTGATCGACTTACTCACATTATGTCATATAAGATCAGATCATGGGTCACAATATTAATATAGATAAATAGTTTCACTTCATCCAAATGACAAATACATCATCTCACAAGGAAAAGAAAAGAGTAATAATAATTGGCATTTACACGTAGGATTGCATTGCTATAATTGTGTGTCAATAGAGAGAGAAACAAAGGTGGAAGAAAGGTAATTTACTGGCTCTATAAAATCCAAAATTGTGATTCCATTCCAAATGCATAATGTAGTAATATAATATAATATAATATAATTGGACTATAGAAAAAGTAAGCTGTGGTTTCTTGTTACATTATATGTATGCTCATTCATGTTAGTGTTATGCAAAAATAGAAGCATCATCAACCTCTCTCTCTCTCTCTCTCTCTTTGCGCCAATAAGTTTCAAACTCAAAAGGGTTTGCTTAATGGATACAAGCACACCTTTTGATGTTGTTACCATTTTTACTATTCTCTTATTATCATACCCTTTTGATATAGCAAATGCAAACTCTGAAGGTAAGTAAAGTACAGTCTCTTTTGTTTTGATTGATACATACAAACAAGCATACACATAATCTGAAAGAAAGAATCTTTTGTTTTGATGTTCTGTCTGTCTGTCTGATGAAAACTAACAGGTGATGCCTTGTATGCATTCAGAAGAGCTGTAAAAGACCCAAATAACATTCTACAGAGTTGGGACCCCACTTTGGTGGATCCTTGTACATGGTTTCATGTTACCTGTGATCGTGATAACCACGTTACTAGACTGTAACTATCTTTTACTTTCTCTTCTTTTCTTCAACCTTACCAATTATTACTCACCTCAACACTGTTAATTAATTTGGTTCCTCATCTATGCATTGTAGAGACCTTGGACATGCAAAACTTTCTGGTCATTTGGTTCCTCAACTAGGGAACCTTCACCATCTTCAGTTTCTGTAAGCAAATTAGTTAAGCTCTTATCTTATATTTACTGAACTTTGACATAAATTGATTAATATTGTTGATTGCAGAGAATTGTACGAGAATGAATTGGTGGGTCCAATACCAAAAGAGCTTGGAAACCTGAAGAACCTAATTAGCTTGGGTCTTTACCACAACAATCTCACTGCCTCTATCCCTCCCACCCTCTCTAACCTCTCTAATATCAAATTCTTGTAAGTTATTACAATTTATTCACAAGAATTAAATACGTGATTGAGCTATGAAGCGCTGACACTGACACGGAGACAAGTCGGCGCAGATAATAATATGAGACACTTGATTCTTTCATGGAATGTAATCACATGTGTCGATGGACACAACTTTCTTTGATCGTAAAATATATTATATGATGCTATGCAGGCGACTCAACAACAACAAGCTGACAGGAAGAATACCAAGGGAACTCACTAAACTGAAAAATCTCAAGATTTTGTGAGTCTCTTATCTTATTCGAGCTTCTCCACTCCACCTAGCTCTTATAATTCATTTGGCTAATTATTTTCATGTGCTGTGCAGAGACCTGTCAAACAATGATCTCTGTGGTACCTTCCCCACATACGGTTCCTTCTCTAACTTATCTCAACAAAGGTAACACTAAGTGCATGAGTAACTAACTAGTGAGTGTAATACTGTTAAGAACACTATCTCTTATTATGTAATGTGATCTTTTTATATTTCTTCAGTTTCAAGAACAACCCAAGACTTACAGGTCCAGAGTTAATGGGATTCGTCAGATATGATGTTGGAGGAAACTGCAAATGAAAGATTGCAAAACTACAACCATTTAGTGATGTGAAGAAGATCTATGTATTTGAATTACAAAAATCATCTTTACAGCTAGTACGGATGGTTTGGGTTGTCTGTCTTTGTAATATTGATATA
Organism: Medicago truncatula; assembly: GCF_003473485.1. Taxonomy (NCBI): domain Eukaryota; kingdom Viridiplantae; phylum Streptophyta; class Magnoliopsida; order Fabales; family Fabaceae; genus Medicago; species Medicago truncatula. Next base: position 183,754 of record NC_053048.1, on the reverse strand, counting down.
TGTCTTAATTAAAAACTCGTTTCATACTATACAAGTTGTTCATCTTAAGATTTTTTTTAGTATTTTCTCAAACAAATGCAAACATTCATTAGGACACTGATGAGAAATGTTAGTGAAGGTGACTTTTATAACCTCACCTCATTATATAACATGTGTAGTGTGCTAACTAATTCGTAGGGAGAAGCTCCTACTTCTCTATGTGGCTGTAGAACATGGTATTGACTAACCATTCATTCATATTTACCAAAGGAACTAGATACCACAGAACGGAAAATGGTATTTTTAGTGGGGGCACATGCCCCCATAGAACTTGTTGCGGGTACGTCCCTTAGTATTACTTCTTTATAACAAGTACTTAGAAGCTAAAATTTAACCTTGTGCTTTAATGATCAACATTCCATTCACAAAACAATTGTCTTCGAAATTGATTTAAAAACAAACTTTACTCTCCTTACTCACCTAAGGAGAGTAAAGGATCTTCCATTTTTCAAATAAAAAACGGACAGCTTAAATCTATTTAAGTGTATACAAACTTGATTGGATCAAAAGTTCTTAAAATGTGAGCCTTTAAGTACCTAAACTAAAAGTAATTGAATTCTTCATTTCTTTTGAAAAATCGAGAAGATCTTTCTTCCTGGAGGACCCGCTAAATTTAAATACAACTAGATGACTTGCAAAGGTGAGGCATAATTGACCGGTTACTGTCAATTGCTTAATGTATTATTTCAACAATAGAACTTATGGGCATTTATTATTTGAATAAAAACAAGATCAAAACTCATTACAAGGTTGAATTAACAATGATAATGACCGGATAAAAGAATACGGAGTAAAAGGAATATTTACATAATTGAAACTAAGCAAAACTTGAACCTAAGCTTGATTCGCCAGGCCGGAAATAGCATTAGCTTTAGAAGAGAAAGGAATTAATCTGCACAACCACCAAACCTCGATTCATTGCATGGTATAAAACATGTATATCCCTGAGAAAAAAGTGAAGACAAATCTTTGAAGTTAAATTTCTAAGAATTGGTATTAGGGACAGAGAACACAATAAGGTCTTTAACCTACAATAATAATGATGGTAACATGGCAATAGTAATCATTTGGAACAAGCAACTACTTTTATTTATAAGAAAAAATCTTGCCTGATAATAACAGCACCAAGTCCTAAATTTTGTATCCCGTCAATTAAAAAAAATAACTCAATGAGCATTTTCGGAAAATATTTGCATGAAGGTCGCCTAGTTTATTTTGAAGATATAACTTGCTAAATAATAGTTCTCCTAATACCAATGGTGCTTCAGGTACTTCATATTATAGAATTATGTATTAACATCATCTCCAATGTATCCCATTTCACATAAGGCAAATTGAGAGGAAGATGATAGAAACTGGTATCTATATTCTTTATTCAGAAGAGAAACAAGAAGTTTATTATAAGTAAACACTGGATTCTGCTTCAGAAAATTGAGATGGGTGGTCTACGGTTACCGATGGTTCCCTTCCAAAAAATTCGAGAGTCTTGGTCTCTCCCTTCCAATCCTTTATTCAAATAACAAATTGACCCTTCTTCTCCACAACTTCCCAATTTACTACATTTCACAAACACATAACTGTTACCACACAAACATAACTGCATAACCACCTACTTAAGAGACTGGCCTGACCTGCCTGGCTCTCCAATGATATTTATTAATGACACGTGATCTACCCTCCAAATAAAAATCACCTTGTACTCAAGGTGAAGGATTATATAAATGTCCACTTGGGTCCCATAACTTCAAATAGAATGGTAGAACAATGTGTGAAACATGAGAACTTATGTATGGGAAAATTGCTCTTCTCCCTTTCAAAATTGTTCATTTCCTTGACCTAACGGGAGTTAACTCATGCTCGACATTTTTCAGCGGTAGTTAACTCATGCTAGCACTTTTTAGATCAGTTCAATCACTTTTTAAGTCAGGTCAACCGATCTTAAAAGTGTCAGCGTGAGTTAACTACCGCTGAAAAATGCCGAGCATGAGTTAACTCCCGTTGGGTCAAGGGATGAGCAATTTTGAAAGGGAGAAAAGTAATTTTTATATATGGATCATATACTCTATTTTGGGTGGTAATTTTGGCCCAAAAACATAGTATGGCTGCAGTAGGCCTTGTTTACACCAAAACCCACTTAAGTGTCCCTTTACCATCCATACAACCCCTATTTGGTATGGTGGTAAATAGCATCCTCTTAATGTCAGTATCTAAAACCTTGAGTTTTTGTCTTCCAAATCCAAAACAGAGGGTGAATGACGCAGCGCCCGGGAACAGTTTCTGCAGTATACTTTTCTTGTTTCCTTACTTCTTCATTTTGTAAATATTGGATCCGCTCGATGTGCATTTCCATAGTATGAAGTATTCTTGCTTTGAAGGGACCATAATCAAATCTAATGATTGAATAAGAATCATCACAAGAGTTTGGTTATTGGGCAATTTTGTAATAGGAAGTGTGGGGTTGTTGGATTCAAAAACCAAAGTTGGTCGATATGTTAAACTGAGTGATGCAAGGTGAGGGGTGGCACCGGAAATTGGCAGTGGCTGCGAGAAATTGGAAGGGTCGAAGATGGTGTCCCAAACCATGGCTTCAAATGAATCAGAATCAAAATGAAATTAGAGTCGGCGTAAAGATTTGATTCTTTAGCAATTTCACTCTCAAGATGAATACTTGGTCCATCATCTTCGGCATCCTCTTCACACCCTTTGTCGCCTGTTAGAGGCAAAACATATCGATACTCCACTTTAAAACGCCACAGAAAGGCATCGACAAATGGTTCCCAACTTGCATGTGGATGACGGTGGTGGTGCCACCTTCAATTCCTCCGTCTCCGGTGTAACCTTATAATCGATTATTTATCGGTGCAAAATAGCCACCAGTAGGCATCATCGACGATGTCAAACACCGAAATCTCCATTTCTGGTATGATGTATCATAGTTCCAAGATCGATGCTCTGATACCAGTTGATATAAACTGGTATCTATACTGTTTATTTAGAAAAGAAACAAGAAGATTATTATCGGTAAACACTGGATTCTGCTTCTAAAAAATTGAGATAAGTTCGAGATTTTTGGTCTCTCCCTTCCAGTCCTCTATCCAAATAATCGAATGACCCCTCTTTTCCACAATTCCTAATTTGTTATAATTCTTAAAACACATAACTGCCAACACAAGCATATCTACATAACTACCTGCTTAAGAGACTGGCCTAACCTGTCTGGTTCTCCTATGATATTTATTAATGGCACATGATCTAACAAAGGTTTCTCCATTTGTACAAGAAACCTAACCTCTTCCATAGTCAAATTTCATAAATAACAGCAAATGCATGAACAAGTCCAACAAAACAAAATAAAAGTATACAAGAGAAAGGTTTTTTTATGAAGAAAAGAAAAAAAAAAAAACTGTTTTAATTATTACCTCCGGCCCAAACATCCAGAGCAACAGCCTCAGCCATCTAATGACGGCCGACTACTTGATAATGCAATTGGCGTTAGCGGAGGAGAAGCAATTTCCTCGGATAGAGATGATGTATGAGAGGATTCTCGTCCCCTTGGCCCATTAATGCTGCAACTCGAGCACTACCAGAAGAAGGTATAGAGAAACTACGAGACATAGCCTGCGGTGGCATTGGCAGTGGAGATGCTACACTTGAAACAACCAAATTATTTGCAGCGGAAACATTTTGACCTCTAGACACTAATGGACCTGAATGCCCCATCAAACCTAAAAGCCTAGAGTTGGGCGGGGAATTGGCTGGAGGCCTTGGAAGTTCATGAAGCTCGCTTATTTTAGGTGAAGACAAGATAGTAGGAGAAGCACTAGGAGAAACTTTGGGGGATGATGATGGAGGCTGAGGGATTCGAGTAGGCAAAAGAGGTCCAGAAAACAACTGAATATTTTCCATTGAGACAGGTCTGGTAGGCCAAGGATTACTTGTCAGTGGGCCGGAAAAGGCATGTCTTTTAATCTTTTTAGAGTAAGCAGAAACATTGTCATGATTTAAGGATGCAGGACCATCTACCAAAGGAAGCGGCAGTCTTGTGAAGGAAGCATTATTGTTGCTTTCCCTTAATGCAGACTGAGTGTTTCTGATAGTAGGATCAGAATGTTCATCTCTGATATCTTTTTCATGTTTCTTTTGATCCAATGGGGATGAATGCCACAAGTTCTTTGTTGGTTCATTTAAATTTGTCTGCATTGTGGAAGGCTTTGGTTTATCTGGAAAAAAAGAGATTGGACTCTTCGCATCAACTGGAGTTGGTAGCACATATGAACTGAATTTTCGCGATAAAGATGGGCGCATCTGCCTCAGCTTTTCACTGGAATCAGGTTTATTATCGGCAAAAAGTGGGGCAGATTGGCTCCCTGCCCTAACCTTAAAAGAAAACAAATTCCTTTGAAGCTTATCCAAGTTTTCCTGCAATTAAAACAATGAATCATTAATTATAATCTTATGTACTTCAAATTTCATACTAAAAAGAAACAAAGGATAATTGAAATGTATCTGTTTACCTTAGCACCCCCTGCTGGTGAACCTCTGGGAAGTGTATGTTCCACCTGGTCCAGCTGCAAGGAAGGCAACATAGTTAACCCATACAAAATCAACATGAGAGCAATTTAAGCAAAATTGCTTGTTTCACAATTAAAAATTAAAACCGTGTATATGGTTCTGATCTAAAATTTTCTGAATCAGAAGTTCATTAATATGAAACTTCCATAGCATTATGCATTGACCGGACATGTTAATATTCCACAGTTTTTTTGCATTCGTTCAAACTATATTTCTGATACACATGGAGAAATTAACGACATTCAAACAAACAAGGATGTATAGTTTCTGCACATCATACTACAAAACTACTCTGCAGTTCTGACAACTCTAAGGCTAGTAGACGGTGGGATTAGACCCCCGAATTAGTCGGTTCTTGGGCCGGATATCGAGTTCAGGAAATAAAAAAACTCTAAAGCTAGTAGACCATGGCCCCATAAAGGCCTTAACACTGTAATTTCGCCCAAGGAAAGCATTCATTTCCTATTTAATTTTAATTATACTTATGTTTTCTTTAGCATGCAGTAGGAATAATACAAACCCTCACCGACAATTGCATGTGTGCACAATGACTTGCCTACTCATATTTATGCTTGTTTGCAGATTTAATAAGTAAATCTTCATGAGACACCCATTTCTAGGAAGGGAGATTACAAATAAGTGTTTACTTAGGTAGTCACCTCCATTGAATTTCTAGATGTAGAAACATCTCGCTCCTGTTCATTTGGTCCATAGTCAAAACTCAGTTCCCCATCATCATTCTCATCATAACCCTCGTCGTCTTCGTCTACATAATCACCTTCATCCCCATCCTCCTCTTCCAAACCACTGAAGTGGTAATCAATGTGTTGTTGTTCGGTTACTGACTTCACATGTGGCTCTACTGTCTCAAGAGATTTGGCTGCTTTCTTGAAGAAACATGACTGTTTTATGGGGTAAAGAATGCACGGATATCAAGATATCATCATAAAATTTGAAAATAAGAACTCCTGGTTCTAAAGAAATAGGGGATAAGACGAACCTGAGAAGCATGATGACGTGCTGCCTGGGTTAGAAGACTACGTGATTGTCCTTGCTTCAGAGATTTCAATCGGAAAACAAACAATGTGGCCTCCTCATCATATTCATCGCGAGCAGCTTGCAGCTGCTGCAATGTAAAAGTTTCTCCTTTGCCACCTTTAGACCTACCTCTTTCTCTGTATCTTGCTATCATATACTCATACACATCTCTGCAGATCATATTAAAAAATGATAAGACATGTATCACATTTAAAGAAGAAAATAAATTAGATCAAACATAACATTTCAAACCTTTTTTCATCACACTGTCGCTTCATCTCCTGCTCCAGTATTAAGACAGAAAATAAAAAACTGATCAAAATTACAAAAGATCTTCCACATAGAATAGCATAGCAAGATATAGTAAATTTTAATGACCACATTCACTACACTACCTAAATTTCAGAATTAAATAATTATATTATTAGGTTATAGCGCGGACAAAGAGTTGGGTAACTTTATATTTATAAGAACTTAAAAAAGCCTTCAAGATTCTGGAAGAATCCTATGTTTGAAAACCTTCATGAATGTTGGGAAACTAGTAAGTGGCCCAGTACTGCTTTCTTTCGGCACATATCCTATTTCTGGGACATCTAGATGAATAAGTTAAAAGAGATTGTATAAATATCTTAGAAGATGTTGCATTTTGTACTTAAATCCTTCACTGATCTGTCATTCATCACTTTCTCCCAGTGTTGTTAAACAGTATCTATAGGTGGCGCTACGGCTATAATATAGCGGAATTTGGACAAATCGCTATTGTCAAACAGCGGCTATAGTAGCGCTATAGCACTATTGCGTAGCGGAATTTTAACAATACGCTATTTTCTGCTATCCTTGATTGACAATATTGCCTTATCCATTTATCAAATTGGAGCCATACTAGCCTTTTCAGGTTTCCTATAATCAGGATGTCTCAGGCACAATAGCCTAATTTACAGAAACATAATATTGTCTAAAAGCTTAAATACAAACTGATTCGAATAAGGAATTCAATTGCGCATGGACAATGAACAGGGATAAAAACAGAAAGTATAAATTTGATAATGACATTAAATTTGAATATCAAAGGCAGGTTAAAAAACTGACCTCAACAATTCGAAGTTCATTCAAGAGTGACTCAGATGGAACTGTAATTGTCTGTATTATATGGGAACGCTGAAATAACGTAGAAAAAAAAAGTAATGAAAAACAGAGAAAATTAAAAACAAAAACAAAAATGTAAAAAATATGGATGGAATAGGGAATTATTACATACATAGTTATCAATAAGTTTCTGAAGTTTGAACTGGATTTTTCCAAGCATAAGAAGAACCTTTCCTGCAGAAACAGAATAAGTAGTTAAGTAAAGTTAGAAAGAGGTTAGTGAAGCAACAAGAAGTGGTACCTACCAGTTTCTTCTTCGTGATCATTCAAAGCAGTTTTCTCGAGTAAACAAGAACCCATGTCCCGCAACGACTCAGCGAATTCTGTATAATTACTACATGATCATTACATAATTCACATAGTTGCGGTAATCATTTCTAAATGAATAGAAAAAATACCATAAGCACTACTGGCGGTTGCGGCCGCTGCGGAAAGTAAGGTATCATAGCAGTCCCTCATGTCTTGCATCTCCTGGAATTTTCAAATTAGAAACAAAGTAAGAAACCCTAAAAAGGTGAAATGAGAAAGAATGTTAATAAATTACCCTACCCTTGTAGCCTTTTCGAGTTCGTCAAGTTGTTTAAGAGGAAGAATTGTTTTGTTGTTAATTGTATCATGTTTGTGATGATGATGATGATGATGATGATGATTGTGAAGTGCCAAACCTCGTAACTTTTTCAGAGAACTCTTCATTGATCGTCGAATTCTTTCTTTCTTTCAAACTCCTCAAATCAATTAATCAAATTGTGTTTGTGTTTGTGTTGTATTTTGATTTTGTTTCTTCTCTTTTTACACACTCAATTCAATTCAATGTAGGAAGGAGTATTGAAGAATAATATAATAAAATAAAAATTAAAAATGAGATAGTCAACGATGGCAACAATGAACGAAGGTCAAATATCCAATAATAATTTTTCTTTTTCTTCAACCGCTTCTTTTGCTTACGCCAACACCTATCTCACTTTTTTTTATTCCCTTCTTTCTTCCTTGACTTCTTCTTCCTCCTGCCCCCTTTTTTCTACTTTCTTTTCTTGTTGTAAAAAAACATCCATTTTTCCATTTTATATTTTGTCCAATTTCTATGTTTTTTACATAGAAAGAACTAATTAATTACAAAAATTTCCCTTGTATGTTATGTAAATTAATTTCAATTTAATTCAAAAATTCAATTAAGAATATATTAATTAATAATAATAACCATTTGAATTATTTTGGTGATGTTGGTTTGGAATCATAGAAAAAAATCAAACATAAAATCTTCAAAATGAATATATTCTAATGTCACAAGTGAACATCATCAGACCCCCAACTGTTAGTTTAAACTTTAAATTATTATAATCTCTTTTTCACAAAACTAAATATATAAAAATAAAATAAAATAAGTTATTTAAATGTTTTAAGAAATAATATCCTAACTTGTCATTATCAAAACGAAAAATGTCTTAAAAGTGAAATTCCTTTGGTCTAACAATATTCTTTATTATTTGAGGAATATATAAGTATTATAGGGTGAACCCCTCATCCAAGTAATCTACCATTAAGATGCCATTTGTATAATTTCAAACAAATATGCTTTCTAATTTTGCAAAAAGGCACATTTCCTATATAGTACTCTCTTCCATCTTCGTCCACATAAACCACCTGCTACCGATGGTGACCTGTTCCTAAAAGACCAACCAAGCATCAACCAGAATTCCAACATTTTTAAGGTAACTATTCTACAATAGAAAATTAAATATTTCCTGATGAGAAAGCACGGTAATGATTTTTCATGCACAATCCGTGACGCTTTATTTCATCGTGCACTTGATGCTGACCATTTTGTTTAAAGAAAAATGAAAGGTAGGCATAAATTTCAAAGTGGCTCATAAACAACCAAAGACAAAGAAAAATTATAACGGAAAAAGTAAAATTCTCCTCTTTATTCTATGGTCAACAAAATAAGTCTAGAAGATACAACTATTTCATAAATACTAAATGTCTTGGTAGGATGCGTAAAAAAAATAACTTTAACTTATTTCAATGTAAATTATCTTTATTAGTACTATCTCCGGTCCTATTTATAAGAGAAATTTAGGTCAACAAAAGTGAATGTATTTGGACAGAATTTTTAACTAGATACATCAACTTTTGTTGACCCAAAATTCTCTTATAAATAGGATCGGAGGGAGTACAATTTAACATTAAATTAAGTTAAAAAAATAAATTTGAGATCACAAATACATAAATGATAACTAAACACATAAATTTAGCCACAAATACGACACCAGGGGTAAAATCGTAATTTCCATTAAAACATAGGCATGATTGGTTTTCCAACAGAAACTGAGGGGTATTTCGTGAATTTGCATTCAATTTCTTTCTCTCTCTAAACTTTCTCGTTGTCTTCTCCGATCCACCTTATGTTCTCACCACCACTGCATTTTCTCCAATCCACCCTCTGTTCCACCACCATACCCTCTTCTTGTTTTATAGATCAGGTCCCAAGGAAAGAAATTTGCATAGGAGAGAGATCTGTAAAAAAGAGAGATGTAGAGAAGAGTGAGAACAGGAGAGAGATGGCAGAGGACGACGGCCGATCGCTGTGGGTTTGCGGAGAAGAGAGAAATTGAGATTTGATTTGCAAACGAGTATGGGTGGTCGTCGACGGAGTGGAAGAGATGGATGGAGTCGACGACGGTGGCTGGTGGCCGGAAGGGGTGTGTTCGAGAGTTGCAGAGACGGCACAAGAGTTGATGACTTGCAAAGATGGTGTTGGGATGGTAGTTCGCAGATGAAAAGAAGACGGTCTGAGTTGCAGGGAAAAGATTAAAATAAAATAGAAAGTATAAATGAATAAGGATGTCGTACTGTGTCGTATTCTTCTCCAAAAACTTGTGTCCAGTTATCATTCCTGTTAAAAATATCAATTAGAGGTAAATTTTAAATTTAGACTTTAAGTTTGAGTCAGTTTTGGAGGCAAAACAATTCACACACACATATATTGTGAGAAATTATGTTGGCCAAAATTAAAGTAAACTTCAGTAGAAATGTCATTGTGCTCTATAATCATACATGTCACACCATCTATAATAGAAAGAAGGGTTAATAGGTTTTTATTCCCCTACCATATGGGCGTCTTTTTAGCCCCCTATGGTAAAGAAAACTTGGAGATTCCCCCTTAAAATATCAAGATTCTTTGGTTTACACGTCCAAGCCGTTTGACTGAAGTGTGACGATGATGTGTTATTTTTTTTTAGTTTTGATTTTTTTCTTAAATTCCACGTGGGACATATAATATTTTTTTATAAAAATTAATCCTAAAGATGTGAAATGTCTGAAGTACCCCTAATGCTTAATTAAAAAATCCCAATTTTTTTCTCATCTTCTTCTCCGACGGCCTCTTCTTCTCTCTTCTTCCCATTCTGTTCTGGCCTTTATCATCAATTATTTCTCCTTATACCCAAGTCCAAACTATGCAAAATCTAAAGATAGATTCAATAGAACAACAACAAAATCTCAATTGTTTGTGTCTATTACTTTTGCTTCTTAATTTAGTTCAAAACAACACTACTCAAACCCATAACAGTAATACATGCTAATACTAACCCTTCTCTAAACATAACAATAAGGAAAACACTGATCCAATTGAGATTTGGTTGGTTAAGGTTTTTTTTTTTTTAAAAAAAAAAATATTCAAACGACTCTCTCTTTTCCTCTTCTCCAATCTTATCTTCTTCTCTCTTTTCTTCTCTTCTATTCTCAAATCAAAATCAAGTCGTGTATGAAGATGGTGGTTGAGTTTGACGGTGATGGATCTGCGATGGTTGGAGGTCGTGCGCGGTGACGACGGTTGTGATTGTGACGGCGACGTTGTGGTGGATACTACGGTGACGGGTTTAACGGCGGTGGTGACAGTGAAGGTTTAACGACGGTGGTGATGTGGTGGTTGGATGGCTGCTTCTTCAAGCATTAGTTGTTGTTGGTGGTGATGCAGAAGGTTGTTGTGGTTGGTGGTAGAGAATGAAAAAAATTATGGATTTGAAAACCACCAATATTGTTGTTGTTCTCTCTGTAAAAACCCTGGATTTGAAAAAACCACCGAAATTTTTTTTGTTGTTGCTGATTTTCTATGAAGTTTCTGGAAAATATTTTTGGAAGAAAAAAGATGAGGATGAAGAAAGAAGGGAAGTATAAAGTTTCTGGAAAAGAAACTTAAAAGAAAGAAGAAAGAAAAACGAACATATACATGAGTAAGAAAAGAAATATGAAGTTTCCGAAGAAAAAAAAATTGATGTATTTTTAAGTATTTTTTTTTTTTATAATTGTAAATAAAGACATGTTAGTGAGATGCAATAAAAAAAATGAAAAATAAAAATAATTATACAATCAGCACGCCACCTAATCAATAAAATGTGACTCAGCGTGCCATAGGTTGAAATGTACATTCAGATGCCATGAGGATTGAAAACCAAATAATCTAAATTTTACAAGGGGAAATCTCCAAAAAAAAATTTCCTTAGGGGGTAAACCAAAAGACGCCCATATGACAGGGGGTAAAAGCCAGTTAACCCTAGAAAGAAAATGAACTCGAAAATTAAATTTAAAAAAAAAAAAAAAAAAAAACATAAGTTGACCACTAGGTTGCATACAAAACTTCCTCTCTTGTGTCATTGTTATCATCCAAGTTATTGAACATGAACTTCCTCCCAGATATGCAGGGAAATATAAAAAAAAAATGTATAGAATTTGTTACTCCTGAAAATTTGGACAATATTATATGCTTACATCACAATTTTCAAACCAAAGCCTCTGACAGAATCAATGAGCAGAGCCTCTTTTTGTACGAGGTTGTGGTGGAAATTTGGGGGGGAATTATTTTTGGTAACATAAAGGGTTACCAAAGAACTAACCAAGACATGAAAAATTTCAGAACTATATCGATTAATTTAGGCAGTTGCGGCCATAGGCACAGATCTGTGGCATGCTCTCTTTGCAGCACGAACGATATCTTCAATCTGTACATCCACATATACCAGTAAGCAAAAAGATATATTGAGCCATAGACATGTACTGAAACCTCAGAAGTGATATTTAAGAAACATTACCTGTGGGACAGCCAATCTTTCCAGATTTGCTGCATAAGGCATGGGAACATCAGCCCCGGCAATTCTCTCCACCGGTGCATCAAGATAGCCAAAACTCTCCTCGATGACAGATGCACAGATTTCAGCGCCAACACCATGCTGAGGAAACCCTTCTTCAACTGTCACCAGTCTGTTGGTTTTCCTGACAGAAGCATTGATGGTGGCTCGATCAAGCGGCCGGATTGACCTTAAATTAATAACCTTTGTGGGTAAAAAAAACATTCATCGTTAGTCATAACCAAAGAGAAGTTGCATAAAGGGCAGAAATTCATCACAAACTATGGCAAAGCCTACCTCAGCACTGATTCCTTCCTTTTCTAATGTCTCGGCAGCCTAAACAAAGTAAAAAAAAACGTTATTGCAAATGTGTGCTTGCTTGGTAGGACAGGAAGAGGTTAGAGATTGACTTTACTTCAAATATATAAAAAACAGCGATCCAAAAAATTATAGTCCTCTTTTCTTCTTTTATTGTTTATTTAACATTTAAATGCAAGACAAACCTATATCCATCTCACATACTACTAGGTAAATGATAATAGTCTTGAGCAAACAACAAATATCTAGAATACAAAACAATCTTAGGGTAAACAGACCTTTAGGGCAAAGCCAACCATTTTTGAGAAGGCTGTAATAGTCACATCTTTCCCTTCTCTCTCAATCTGTTAAGCGAAAAGCATGAACTTGATAAGAATACTAAATTTCCTAATGTGTGACACTAAAAAATACAAGAAAGGTGGATCTCAAATACTACAGATAATTAAGTACCTTTGCTTTTCCAATGGGAAGGCAGAAACTGGAATCAAGAACTTCGGCAGAAACAGGGAATGACTCACCATATCTACAGCACATAAGTCATCAAATAAAATATCATTTTAAAACTAGAAATAATGTTAGAAATCTTCAAGCTTCAACAACTCATTTAAAATTACTAATTAAGCAGCACAACTTACAGCAACTCATTTTCAAGGAAAACTACAGGATCAGGGTCCCTTATAGCAGCTTTAAGTAAACCACGAGCATCTTCAGATGAATATGGTGCCAAAACTTTCAACCCAGGACATGAGCCATACCAAGATGCATAACACTGCATAAAAGCAAAGTTGTGGGGCACATGAATATAGAAAAACACTGAAGTATATGTGCTCAATAGGTCATAATGAAAGAAACAGTGGGTATTGTAAACAAATAGTTAACAAAGAAAATGTCAGGAAAAACATACATGAGAGTGCTGAGCACCAACACCAGCAGCAGCACCATTGGGTCCTCTAAATACAATAGGTACATTTATTTGCCCAGCAGACATGTAATTTGATTTTGCAGCAGAATTAATGATGTGATCTATTGCCTGCAACAGAAATCAAGAGGACATGATGATGAAATGGGATGAAATAGATAGGGAAAACCTAGTAAGCCAAGAAGATGAAGGGTGCGCTTAGATTAGTATTTGAAAAATTGATTTTGAATGAACCCGACTTCACACAATTGATTTTAGTCAGAAATATTTTCAGACCTAAGCAAACTAATCACAGAAGACGGAATTCATAAGATGCCATCTAATAATCTGGAAACTCAGAAACATGTGTACTGTATTCTTATCACACAGAAGACGGAATTCATATGATGCCATCTAATAATCTGAGGGAAGCCAGCTTCTCACGAAAAAACTTTATTCATCAAGAGCATGGCTTGCAGATTCCAAACAGAAAACCAAACACATAGAAATCATGGGGTGCCAAAAGATGTAAAATTAACACACTTAATTGCACACTGAATTTAAGAAAGGATGCAATTGAGATAAACGCTAACCTGCATGGAGAAGTTAAATGTCATAAACTCCACAACAGGCTTTAGACCATAGTAAGCAGCACCAACTCCAATCCCAGTAAACCCAGCCTGCATGTTTAATGAACATTATATTTTGAACAAATTACACCATGTAAACAGCTGCAATATAAATCCTTTTTTTACCACGAATTATTACTGAATTTTTTTTCATACAAAGTCCACTCACTGGTTGTAACTTCTAAGATGGAAATAAACCAACCCACTCATGGTACCAAAAAATGTAACAAAAAGTGAGATACTAAAGTATCAATTTCAAGCTGTTACTAGAGTTAAGAAGCAGGAAAAATCTTTTCATGCTCAATAAGCATTTTTTTTTAAAAATAGAAGTTTGCATGAGGAAAACAGCCCAACATGACACCCCATGCCATCCATCACATTACATTACCAAAATTTGAATTTGTTCATTTTATTAGATGGATGCACTGGTGGTAGGAACAACAAAATTTGAACTAATCCACAAGTACTGGTATATAAACCTCAAAGCAATGACAGGATTAATGTTTATAAAATGTAAACATGAAAGGAGGGACATCGAGGCATGGTTTAAACCTCGCAAATCAGTGGCTGCAAAAGTATGAATTAAACGAGTAAGCGTTTGTAAGAAAAATAACCTCAGTGATGGGAGTGTCAAGAACCCTCTCAGGACCATACTTCTCCAATAGTCCCTTGGAAATCTAAATTGAAAGAACAGAGAAAATAGACGCGTTTAATAGAGATAAAATAAAATAAAGCAACGGACAGCAAGGAGGTAACTTGAACAAGTGGAAACACATAACGAACCTTGTATGCACCTTGATATTCTCCAACCTATAATCAAATACAACCAAAATAAACATTAGAAAATGAACAATAATTCATGCATGTCCTCATACGGTATATACTAAGCCATTTTCAGTTGGAAATATCCTGAAGCAGATGTCATAAGCAAAGACATTGTAAGGAGAAGATTGAGTGGCTGACTAGGTTAATAAACGACCACCTCAACTCTAAAACTGAAAGATGAATTAAGCAAACGAAAGGACCAAATTAAGTCCATGGTCATATTAACGACTAGGCAAGTGGCACAACTTGAACAGAAGAAGCCCCGGCTGCGGAATGTACAAATCAATACTTGCATTTGTGTGTAAGTTTATGCATGTATGTGTGTGGGTGTTTGTACTAATCAATATGTGTGTGTGAGTATGTATATTTGTAAAAATGTATATATTTGACAATCGGTTCACTTTCGCAATTCTTCTAGTTCTGATGTACCAATTATATTGAAATGAACATGCCAGTTTTGCCCGTCATATTATATATGTCGGAATATAGGACCAGGACCAGGACCAGGACCAGGTCTCTTAGAGGTATTCTTTATCTCCTTTGCCATTCTCTTTTCTACGCTTTTGGTTAATAAAGTATCCTGAAAGGAATCTTAAGGTCAACTAAGTACATCAGGGTAACATAACAATGCTGAATTTGTTTAACAGTATTGAGTGTAACGCCTCAGCATTGAGGACCGCTTTGTACTATCTACCTACTACTATTGGGAAAAATCTCTTATTACAATATTGTAGTCAGGTGTTCTAGACATTCTGATCCGTTAGTTTTACGAAAATAGGGACTAGGTCACAACAACAAAAAATCTGAAAATGTTGGATCAAGTGTAAAATTGATTTGGTTACAAATAAGTTGAAGCATTTGGATGTTTTTACCATCAAGACTCCAGAAGTTTTACGTAAATCTTGTCATGGATTTATAATGTAACACAAAAGTCAAAGGCCTGGTTGTTGAGAAGTCTGATATTTGATGAGATATGGTCAGAAAATGTGTTTGGGTGGTTGACTATAGACCGTTGTCACCTTACAAGTCCAAGTCGGTTTTGTAGGATTTTAGATCCATTTGCAAAATTACCATAACAAAAATCCTACATATTCACTAAAATTGCAATCTGACAGGAGATTAAATCAATGTGAATATTCACTAAACCATACAATCTATGGGAGTATTACATTAGATATTTACTCCACTCTAGACAACCAATCAAGGATGAAACTTGAAAGACTGATCTTGCCTCTTTCCTAGGGTCTGTTTGGCAAGACCCATTTTTTAGCTTATAACTTAGGCCCTATAAGCACATTCGACTAAAAAAGACATGTTTGGTAACTATCACTTTTTTCATGAGCTTATAGTTTATTTTTACTAGCTTAGTGTTTTTAGATAAGCTAATTCAAGTAGCTTAAAGCTTAACAATATTTATCTCAATTTTACCCCTCTAATCTTAATTGAAAAAAAGATTAAATATTATTTAAATGAATCATTTTTATGTCATTTCATATTTACAATCTAATTCAACCGCTAATTTTACAAAACACTACAAAGGGTCTGTTTGGATTTTCTTACTTGAGCTTATCTATTGACATAAGTTATATCAGCCTATTTGGGAGAACTTACAGAAAAAGCTTATGATATTGTTAGTAAGTTGTTTTCAGCTATTTCCATAAGTTCTCCAAGAAAGCTTACACAAAAACAATTCAATTTTATTCTATCTTTTGTCATAGAAATAGCTTATCATGATAGGTGCTTAACTATAAGCTACGAATAAACCGTTTATCCGCTATAGGATAGCTCATCCTCTATATGCTAACTTATCAGCTATTTGGTATTTTATACCAAACAGAGCCCTACGAAATGTCAAGATTACTTGTACTATGGCGTATCATTGAAAACCATATCTCGCTTTACCTCTTCACCCATCAAGAAGACTTTAGGATCAGCGGACATTTCTTCATCAAGAGCTGAATTAAGAGCATCTCTCACTGTCATCTGCATAAATAAATAAATAGATTAATTAGACTTTACTGAAAGAATTAGAAATTGATAAGTAAGAAAGTAGCAAAACAAAACAAACCTGTTTAGCAGAAGAAGAGAGATGTCTGAATGCGGAAAAGGAAGGCCGAAGAAGATTCTGAAAATGATGAAAAAAGTGTTAATAATAATAATAACATTTATGAAAGAGAATTGAAGAAATCATGTACTACCTTGTTTCTTATAACGCCTAACATCTTGATTCCTTGATTGCTGCAAAATAAATAGATTATCAATTCAGAATGATATCAAACTACTTACTACTCAAAAAAAATTAAAATCCTAAAATTCACTTGTAGCAAAAAAACCTAAGTGGCAAAAATCGTAACCGGCGAGATCTCACAAAAACACCGTCAAATTAGGTTTGAAAAAAGAGATCGGAAAATCGATCGAAAGAGGAAATAAATCGAGAGAGGAAGAGTGGAATACCTGCGGAACGAACTGTTTCAGAGTTGGTGAGTATCAGTGGTTAGAGAGAGAGAGAGAGAGAGAGAGAGAGAGAGAGAGAGAGTAGAAGATGAATACCAATACTTTAGGTCGCGATTGAATTTCCAGAATTCATTATTCTTTTCTGCTTAATAAAAAAATTTGAACCGAATATTTTTGTTATTTTCTTTTTCATATAAAATAAAAAATGTGTAAGATTAGTGAGTTCTGATTAATTTTATTTTTTTTAAGAGGTAGTGAGTTATGATTTATGACCATATAATAAAAGGTGATATATTCCTTAACCACTTTAATTTAAAATTATAATAGTTTTTTTATATATTCTTTAACCACTTCTATCCTCATGCGAACTCTCTAAAAAATAAAATCGTTATGTGAGCATTCTTTAAATAAAAAGTTAACGAGTGCTTTCATAACACTATTTAAATATTTTAAATTGAGTCGTTATTTTTTAAAAATGTTAAATTTTATAATTTCCAATACATTGATCACATAAACTTTTATAATTTTTTTCATTTAAAGTCCTTAATTCGTGCTCTGAAGACGCTAGTTAATATTTCCTTAAAAAAAAAGTATTTATTTAATAAACTTTGTGCATTAGGAAGGAACGAACGAATGCCACTTTGTACCACCAACCATTCACCACTTGGAGACATGATTCAAATATCAAACTTGGCCACCAAAGTATGCACACGAGAGACACGAGGCAGGCGCGCTGCCCTTCATCCGCATCATAATAACAATTAAAAATAAGCAAATAAAATCTACTATTTTTTTACAATAAAAATAGTTTATCTTTGTAACAAATATACATTTATGCCCAAATCATACTTATCATACTTATATATAATCTTTGTTAACATCCCTTACTCCTTAATCTTATTAGGTTGCAACAACTTAACCCTAGAATTTTGGCTCCAAAATTGCAATATTAAATGCTAAGTGAGATAACCCTAAAAAATTTTGGCTCTTGGGAATTTAAATTTCAAATTATTTTATTGGAACAAACCTACTAGCATTTACCAATATTCCATATCTCACGTATATACATTGGAAATTAATATCACGTAAGGGATAAGTTATGGAGGAAGGTGGCATTTCACATGGGAAAGGTGAATCCTTTCCCACCATGGAAAAGTTTTTTTTTACCATTAGATTAGAGATGAACATAGATTTTATGATGGTCAACCTACACTATATATTTTTCCCTCATCATCTTCATCAATTTGCTATTAAAAAACCCAGAAAATTATAATCCATATCCATCTTCAGCTTCATCGGTTTGCTCTTAAAAAACCACCAAAACCAAGAGTCTACAATCCATATCCATCTTCATCAATTTGCTCTTAAAATAAAAACCCAGAATATTAAAATAAAAAACAATCCAAAAACAATATTCATGTAATTAAAGTAAAAAAAAAACACATGCTCTTTTAAGGAACAACAACAAAAATTAAATTATAAGAATAAAACAAGCACAAGGTGTGCAAGTATAGGCAAAATACAAAGGTTTACCACAAAAATAGGCGTGAAATTGATTGATAGCGGCAGCCCCCCACAGAAAAATCCAAAAAAACTAGCCAACCTTGGGTAGAAATACACTGATTAATAGGAAGTGGGATGAGATGTTGGGCGGAAGCAGTTGGTGGGTTTGATGTTGCCGAGCAGCTGGTGTTGTGATTGATGTTGTTGGTGGTGGGGGAAGGAGAGAAGGGTGGTGGAAGATGTAAAAGAAATAATATAGTGTTGCAAGTGTATGATAAGATTGTGCTCTTCAAAATGATCTAATGGTTAAAGTGAACTTTCCCATAGTGGGAAAGGATTCACCTTTCCCATGTGAACACACACCATGGAGGAATTAATAGAGCCAAAATTAATTTGGAAAACGCATATACATTGGAAAACATATTCCATATCTCACGTATCAAGACATTCCTCTTTTTTTGCTAGCTTAGTTTCAATACAACCATCTCTCTCACTTCCTGTAGCTGAAAGTGGATTAGTAGTGATTTTCCTCCAAGATCATTTCCATCATTGGAGGTTGCGTTCCACACAATTATAGAGCAGCATCTCAATCTCAACAGGAAGAAATGTGTCTGCCGCAATACAGGGGTATACAGCTCATACCCAGGGGCGGATGGTAGTACAAGGGGTAGCCCTTGCTACCCCAAAAAAAAATATTTTTTTAAGCGAGTAGGTATATTTTTATATTTAGCTACCCCTAATAATATATATTTAGTTACCCCAAATTTAATTTTAAGTGAAATAAATTTTTCTATCTTTATTTAACTTCCGGTCGAACTTCAAATTATTTGATAATGTCGTATAGGAACCGAAAGATTAACACCCAAAAGAGATAAATAATAAATAATAACAATATTTGATTTATTTAACAAATAAAGTAATACAATTGTAGGCCCACACACTCTCACACACTTTATAGCTTTGTTTGTTTGATTTGATACTTCCCGTCTCAATAACAACGATAAAGAAACCTTTTTCAACAATAAAAATGATCAAGACAATAGTCATAGACAAATTAAAACATACAATGAGTTTCTTGTAAATAACCTATTTATTTACATTTGAAAAGACATTATTAATCTATTATTAAACAAACAATTATTGATGAAATTCGGTTCTTGAAACGTATTTTGCCAACGTTTCTAAATACTCCCTCCGTCTCTAAATAATAGTCGTTTAAGGTTTATGCACAATTATTAAGGAAATGATTAATTGTGTTGATTTTGATGGTAAAATTAGTATCATTTACTAAAACATTCTTATTAATTGTAGTTAGCGGAGTAGTTAAGTTTGATGAAATTCAATAAATAAGAGTATGATAATGGAAAAAAAATAATAAATGCTGCATTGGTATTCTAAAGTGACAATTATTTTGAGAAAAAGAAAAGATGGTAATGAGACAATTATTGCGAGACGGAGGGAGTAGCGATTTTTATGTTCCTAAGATTTGTTAATTTTAGTCCTTAATTTTTTGTTAGAGATTAAATTCAAGACTAAAAAAACTTAAAAAACAAAGACAAAAATTGAATAATTTTTTTAACCCTAAATTATAATTTATAGGACTAAAAATATATTTTATCCTTAAATTTAATATGTTTGTTTTTAAAAAAAAATCATCTTTATAGTTGGCCCTTGCATAAATTTTTTGCGAGCTTCGCCGCTGCTCATACCAGTTGTTCTGGACAGATTCAGTAAATATGCTCATTTCCTATCCCTATCTCATCCACATCCATATACTGCTTTGGATGTTGCTTAATTGTTTACGGTTCAGTACCTTTTATTTCTTCTAGAAGTCACTTGTCAGCTGCATGTAGCGTAGGTGGCCTAATATTGTGGAATTATGTTAATTCCCTAAACTTATTCTGTACTTAAATAATACATCAGAGTATCTCCGAAACGGGAATGTCACACTGCTTTTTAAAATTTCTTAAATAGATTACAAAACTATTTAATGAACAACAACCTTTAATAGTTTCACCAAAACCTTGCAGCGGAATATTTTCATTAAAAACAACAACAAATCAACTGTTTAATTCTCCATAAAATTCTGGCATGAAAGCCTCACCAAAGTTATTCAAACAACAATAAGGGCTACATCAGCATGTTCCAAAAATTGATACATAGGAATGAAAATAAACGAGTAAATCTCATCCCGTACGTATCAGAGCCCTAGACATTTGAGCCACCACCTACTACTCAGGATCACCTGCAAGTTACCCATAGGAAGGGCAACATTTTCAAGCAGAAGGGGTGAGATTCACAACAATAAATATAGATATAAAATTCATCAATTGAATCTAACACCCTAACATAATAATAGTTATTCAATATAAATATATATTTCATAATCAACACATCAACAACAATGGTATTACAACCAACAACAATGACTCATGCAACTATTCGACAACACCGCTAAGATCCCTCGACAATGCAACAATACGACAATGCATGTGGTACCAATTTACAGGGCAGAAGCCCTCACCGGATATTGAATGGTTAAAGCACTCATCAGGGCATAAGCCCTCACCGCTTTGAACAATTAAAGTGTTCCAGGACATGAGTCCTCCCGCTTTGAACGACAAGGCGTTCCAGGGCAAGAGTCCTCCCGCTTTATATGTTTATGCAACTGACTCGACTTGTGTATATCTACATACAACTTAACAATGCATATATGTATATATGACTTACAACTCCATAATTAAACAACATGTATGATTTAATTAATGTAAACATACGTAACAGTCATCAACAAATCATTATAATCAATCCAACAATTCAGAAAAATGCACAATCAATCATAATCATGCTCATACATCAAGCTCAATCAACATTATTCAATTAAAGAACAAACAGCTTAGATACTGGGCAACTCGTCTCGCGAGTGCATCTGCTCGCCATGGCGAGCTCAGGCAAAAGGTTACTCGATGTGGTGAGTACGAGGCGAACAAGAAAAAGGTGCTCTCGGGAGTTTTGACATTTTTCTCACTAAATCTTCATTTTTAAGCTCCCTATTCATCTTTTTAATCTAAAATTTGTCTCAGTCCTCTATAAAATCATCTAGGCACTCGAAACTAACCAAAATACAGCTTATAACAACAATTCAAAAATCATGATCTCTCAGGCACTTGCTCGCGAGGCGAGCCATGAAGTTGTTCACTCGCGAGGCGAGACAAGCTACTCGCCGGGGCGAGCGATGAACATCAGCACGGATAGAATGCAGGTTTTTCCCCAAAATCCCAATTTTCTCAATTTCACTCCCCAAATCAGTTTACAGATACGAAATAACTTGCTGTATGCACTCAGAACCTATTTCTAACATCAAAACAGCAATCTCTACCCTCAATTCACTAAAAAAACCCAATAATCCAACATAAACCCCAAAATTCCTAATTCTATCATAAACTTGTTAAATCCAAACTCAGAATTCAATATCTATACTACTGAAGCAAACCTCACCCTTACCTTAATTCAGAAGGACAAATGCACAACAATTCAGGTTCACTTGGCTCTTCTCCCTTTTCTCCCAAAACTCTGTCTGTACGTAAAAGCAGTTCTGACTTCTCTTTTCCTAACTCCCCAAATATAACTCCCCTTTATTTCATTTAACTCCCCCTTAATTCTATTAATTCCTAATTAACTCCCCAACCTCCAAAATAATATTAATTCTCACACTATTTTAATTAATAATAAAATAAACCATATAATAAAATATAACACACCACATAATCAACAAATATTATTTAAAATCATATAAAAGACTCTAAATAAATCAAAATAAATAAAATAACGACTAGGGCGTTACACAAAATATCTTATGAAAGGAGTACAGTATTCATCATTCAACTATATCTTCTCTAAATCCTCTAAATCTGTACTTAGATTCAGTGTACCAAATTCCATTCTCACATATTAGAATTCCTACTTGAGTCCAGGATCGGTCTCGGAGTCTTCCCTGAATATCCAAACCCAGTTAGTTCTTAAGTCCCTCATTGTTAATAGTTTATTTTGATTATGTTATTATCTCCTAAATCTTGATTTTGATATATGGGTATGTTAATTTATGGTTATGAGAGGTGACTAGCGAGGACATTGTAAAAGAAGCTCTAGGCAATGGGCACGACTTGTGGTTATTTGAGTTAGTTGGGGGTTTGATTTTCGTTTGTCAGTTGTAGATTTCATTATATTATTTTTGTTTGTAGTTCTTACATTTACTTATGACAGTTTTATGTGACTACCAGTGTATCAAACTTATGAAGCTTGTGCATTTCTATTAGTTAATAGATATACCACCAGTTTGATCATGGATTGCTTCAGACTACTGGATAATATAAGAAAAAGGTGATGCTTTTGTGAAATGAAATATTGATTGAATCTGGTTTGTTTTGCAAGTAAAATAAAATAGATGGGTGGTGCATTTTGGGGGACGCGGGTGATGCAGGTAGTGAAGAAGCATGATTCTCCAAGACTCTTATGGAAGAGAATCAAGCTCACCACCACCTGTAAAGCCAATGCCAAGAAGCGTCTTCACCGTGTATGGCAGGTATTTGAATTAGTCAATTTCCTTGCTAATTTCGATTCTTCTGCGCATTTGCTATTTTAGCTCAGGATTATACGTTATTAATTAAATAGGTTCATCATTCCTTGAGAAAATGATTGAGGATGTTAATTTGTTGCTTTATTGGCTGTGTTGTATATTGGCTTCAAATTTGTGATTTGGAAGAACAGAGAAATCGTGACACGATTTCATTAACGTGTCACGATTTCCAGGCAGTGAGCATGGTTTGCAGGTGCTCAATCGTGTCACGATTTTGGAAAAATGTGACAAGATTTTCAAACTTGCTGGGTACGTTTTTCAGGATAAGGTTGGTCGTACATTGGGTCATATGCACCAATCACGTCACGATTTGGACAAAATGTGACACGATTCTGACAGTTGAAGACTACTATATATGTGTTCTTGTGCAGATTTTGAAGGAGAGCTTGAAGAGAGAGAAACTTGGATTACAAAGGAGGTAACTTTAAGATTGAGTGTCTTTGTAGTGAGGATCTTTTGGGTTGGAAAACACTAGACTATCCACCCGTGCATATACATTGCATATGTAGTAGCCAAAAACAAAGTTTAATAGTTCAATTACAACTTATGATGATGGCATCGTTGACGCAAAACGAACAGCCACCATCTGAGTCATTTCGTAGAAATACAACATTCATATTAAGCAATTTTAACCTGACATACTTGTTGTTGATTACAATCCATGTCATTACACTAAGGTCTTCTTATGATCACACACATAATATAAGAGTTAATATTCTAGGTTGTTATTACTGAATATGCTAGTATTTTAATTCTGGCAACAACACTATGCTATAGAAACAATATAAGTGTATTCTTCAACTTTGAACTTGCCAAAACATTTGCAATAACCCTCCAAAAAAGAATATTATCACCAAAGCAGAACTATAACATTTTACTATGCCGCAAGTATGTTTTTCTAAATTTCCAAAAGAGTCCGAGTCCTTTCAACTTCTTTAGGAGAAAAGTGACATGTATATCAACTTATTAACTCAATATTAATCAAAACATATTAGATAAAATAAGATTGGAATAATCCATCGTGAACCATAGATAGCAACAGACGATCTATTACACCTCAAAACATCCATTACATCCACAAAACCTTGACAAGCAAGGATCTAAATAAAATGTTCCAAAACATAAGGCAAAAACAGATTGTTCAAAATCAGGAGAAAGAGATAAGAAAAAAAAATAAGCTCAAAAAGATCATCCCTAAAGGACACACTGCTATCATAATCAACGCAATAATGAAAAGAATACACGAATTATGCAAGGTGAGGTCACGTCCTATAATTAGCTCACATGTTCAACATCAAACTCTATGAGATATGTCCTATATTTCACCCGCAACTTATTGACAATCTTCTCCAACTCTGATACAAGAATCTGTTTCAAGGGCACTGGCACAAAAACAAACATAAAACGGATGTAAAACAACATTTACGTGAGGTAAAAAAGATAGCTAAAACACACATCAATTGGTAGTAGTTTCTCACCAGTTAAACAATGGTAAGATAGCAGATCTTGGACGTTATAATGAGCCATAATTGACGCTTGTTGTGAAAGCTGCGGGTAGAACAAAAGAAAGGCATCTGTCACCATCACCGTCGCCGCCGTTCTCACCCTTTTAGAAATGTTGAAAGCCCCAGTAATGGTTTTTCCAATGGGTCGCCGTGGGCTAGAACGTAGGCAATCACCAAGACCTAAACTGTCATCATTTGCTAAAACCGCATCAACCTTCTTCCATAAGAGATTTACCAATTTGGACTTTATAGCAATTCTTCAGATAATAAGAAATGAAAAAGAAGAAGAAATAGATGTGAGTCATGAGACAATCTGGAAATGAATTGAAAAAGACAATAAGAATGGAGAGTGTATTGAGAATTGTACGAATAAAAGGTAGAATGGCAAAGTTGAAATTTTATTCTTGAAAATTGAACAAAGATGGAGTATTAATTGAGGAGGGTTACAGATGGGATGCATGGAAAATACATGTTTAATATAGTTTGGTAGGGATTGGACTAATACCTCAAATTCGTCTTTGAATTTTGAAAAATCGGCCAATTTCGTCCCTGAATTTTGCAAAATATCAAATTTGTCCCTGAATTTACAAAATGCCAATCAAATCAGTCCCTCCGTTAAGTTGGTCTGTTAACAGAGGTTACATGTAACGTTAACCTTCGACAAAGCTTACCATGTCAGATTTCATGCAAGCAGGGACCAAACTGATTGATTTACACAAAATTTCCAAGGACCAAATTGATGGATTCCAGAAAATTGGCAACGGCTATTTCTCTTCTTTGTGAGTAACGGCTCTTTCTCCTCTTCCTCATTAAGGGCTATTTCTTCCCCAAATATATAAATTTGGAACCCTAATGTTATAATTCCGTACATAGAGTTCAAAATCCCCAAAATTTCTTCCATAAATTGATGCAAATTTCTTCCCCAATTCAAAAAACTTAGAACCCTAATTTTTTTGATTAAATTCAAAATTCATAAATCAAGTGGTCTGCCTTGTAGATTCGGTGTTCAGAATTGATGGGTGGTGCGCGAATGGGCAAAAACAACTACAACAACCGGTATTCATCTTCAAGCTCTATGTACAATGATGATGTGAGAGAGCTTCAATGTTGGTGTCCTAGAATTTGTGTTGTAAGAACAGCAAACACTGTCAATAACCCAGGAAGGCTTTTCTATGCTTGCACTATGCATAAGGTTTGTTTAACAATGGTTATTTAATGTATGAATGTTTTGTTTAAATTATACTGATTTTGTCTTTTGATTGTATAGGATGATTGTGAAAATTGTAAATTTTTTGTGTGGGTTGATGAAGCTGAAGAATTAGGCTATTTTAAAAACAATGGTGTTGGTTGTAACACCCCGTTTTCCCAACGTGAAAATTTCATTTATTTAATCAGAGTAATTAACAAAAACGGAATGTCACACTTCTTTTCATAAAATCATAAACTGAATAAATAACTATTTATCCTTTAAAATTCAATAACAAAATCTTTAATACTTCGCAGCGGAAATTATTCAATAATCAAAACAGTCTTTGGCACTAAAGCCTCTTTACAATTATGTCATAAAAATCCATTCTAAAAACATAGTCATAATTCTTCAAAAACAATACGTAAGGAATAGAAAGCAATAACAAAGTTCCCATCCCGTTACGTATCAGAGCACCTAAAGACACTTGAGCCACCACTCCTACTAATCATTAATACCTGCAAGTTACTCATACGAAGAGCAACATTTTCAAGCAGAAGGGGTGAGATTTCACAAAACAATAATATCAAGCATATAATTCAATAATTATATTTAACAACATAAATAACTTCATCTATTAGTAATAATAATTCTTCATGTAATAATTCTTAATAGTTCAACCAACTTCTAATTATCATTTAACACATATTAACCAAATCGTAACAAACATAGATCATCACATCATAGTCATAGTTCATATATAGCATGACAACATCTTAATCCTAATTCATATACAACATAACAACATCATTAATTCATAATAATAATTATTCATCAAACATCTCATTATCAATTCATTAATAAAAGACAACTTATCAATTTAACATAAACATCATCAAGTACACTTAACAATTCATAGATATCATCATCACTAATAACTTTAAAACAACACAATATAATCATCTCTTATTAATAGTAATAATTATCTACATCATAACATAAACATCTTCTTATAATAATATAACCACAAAGTAACATGATATTCACTTAATAATAATAATAATAATTATATATACATCATCTCGTCATAATATAATAATATAACAACAACATAGCATGATATTCATTTAATAATAATAATTATTATATATACATCATCTCATCATAATATAATAATATAACAACAACATAGCATGATATTCACTTAATAATAATAATAATTATATATACATCATCTCTTCATAATATAATAATATAACAACAACATATTCATCTTCTTATAATAACAACATATTCATCATCTTATAAAAATATAATCAACACATACTAACACCAAAATCAACATCATAAATCTTCAACATAAACATCTTAAACATAATCATCTTAAACAATATCATCTTAAACATCATAGCATCTTTGATAAACAATTACCAAGTAATCACAACATTCGATCATCATCAATAACATAACATAATATTCACTTAATAATATTAATCATATATAGAACAACATATTCATCACTTAATAGTAACAATTATACACAACATCATAACAACTTAACAATATCATAATCATTATCTTAAACAACGTAGCAACATAACAGTATCATAATCAACATGTTAAACAACATAGCAACATAACAATATCATAATCAATATCTTAAACAACGTAGCAACATAACAGTATCATAATCAACATGTTAAACAACATAGCAACATAACAATATCATAATCAATATCTTAAACAACGTAGCAACATAACAATATCATAATCAACATGTTAAACAACATAGCAATATTTTAGTCAACATCATATAATTCACATCGTATAATCTTCGTAGGTACTTCTTTAACAACACATGGGTAGAACACAACTCGACAAACTCATGGATGATAATTCATCGACAACTTAACAACTCATGGATGATAATTCATCAACAACGACCTTGACTCGACATATGCGACAATGCAACTTAGACACTTATATGCATGTGGTACCAATCGTCATCATAAGTATTAATATACTTTTATCGTGCGGAGGACAAGGCTCCTAAAACGTGCGGAGGACAAAGCTCCTAATCGTGGTGAGGACAAAGCTCAATGAAATGCTATGCATGGACTCTTAACAACAAAACACCGTAATCATCGTAATCAACATATCATCATGCATCCAATAATTTGGAGCTAAACGTCATCATTTCATAATATATATATATAGACATCATGCACTTAGTTAAATAACAGCAGTAGCACAGTCAAGTCACACAACAACAGAGAGATATCAATATATCAATTTCAATTCACAACATAACAATATTAATGTGAAGCATCGACAACTTAAACATCAAACATCTTCCACATAAGGCATATAAATATTTCACATAACCAACAACAGCAACATAGGCGACACATAAACATCTCAGGATATAACAATATCAAATGATAATCAACAACAACTCATGCAACTTAGTTAAATAACAATAACAGCATAATCAGATCATATCAACAGCTTAATATCAATTCATTTTCAACAACTTCCTAATTATTCAATAATAATTCAAGTAATGCAATCAATCAATAAATCACATTATAAACACTTAGCATTTCAATATAGCTTCACAAATAACAGTTAACATCTTAGATAGGTCTCATTACTACCTAAAGTTCCATTCCTAATCCAATCAAACGACTCAGGTCTCAAATTCCTCAAAAGCACTCAATTCTGGATGTGCTCGCGAGGCGAGAGTTCTTACTCGCCATGGCGAGTACCACTCATCTCCCAAACTAGTATTGTTCTGGGTTCAATCTGATCCTACATTCAATCCTAATCAATACTAGGTATGTTCAGGCACTCTAAGGCATCCAAGGTCCAACTAAAGAGGTCGAAACACAAAATCTAACATGCTCTCTGCCTTAGCTCGCGAGGCGAGGAAGGGTTGCTCGCCATGGCGAGTTGCACCAAACAACTCGCGAGGCGAAGGAAGGGGGCTCGCGTGGCGAGCGATGAAGTTCATCACTCGCGAGGCGAGGATCATCACTCGTCATGGCGAGCGATGAACAGAAGCACGGGCAGACTACGGGTTTTCTCGAAAATCCATCAAACAACATGGTTCAAAGCCTAATTTCAATTCCAGAATTCATCTAAATCATTATCTAAGGTCTAAGGACAATTTCTACATCTTTTTAACAAGTTTCCACCGTTTAATCATCAATTCTATCAATTTGACATAATTTCCGATTCTTCTTAAACTCATCCTAATTCATGTTAAACTTAACCATTGATTCACATACTTAATAGAATTGCAAAGTTAGTCTCACCCTTACCTTATAATCAGGAAATCGCAGCCCCTCTAGGTCTCTCCCTCTTCTCTTGGTTTTTCTCCCTTTTCTCCAAAAGCAGTCGTACGTACGTTATGTTTTTCTAAACTAGATCTCTCCTATTTATATAAATCTTTAACCTACTTATTTTTCTCTTAAATCCAAATATTAATATTCTATTCTAATATATACATATATATAAAATATTTCTATAACAATAATAAATAACAAATATATCTCTATAACATATATATATTTCCATAACAAATCATTTATATTTCCATAGCAAATGACATATATTTCTACAACAAATCATGTATATATTTTTATAACAAATGACATATATTATATTCCTAAATCAAATAACATATATATTTCTATAATATAATAACATATATTTTCTACAACAATGCATGTATATTCCTTTAACAAACCATATTTATTTCTACAACAAATAACATATATTTTCTAAACCAATTAACATATATTTTTCTAAAACATATACATATTTCTAAATCAAATAACATTTATATTATACTAATAAATATCAACATATAACATAACAAAATATCACTCATAAAAATAAATCATATAAATCACACAAATCATATAAGTATATTCTAAACTCATTTAAAATAATCAAATAATTAGAGAGGGCGTTACAACTCTCCCCCCCTTAAAAGAATTTCGTCCTCGAAATTCAAGCACACAAGAAATAAATTCAATCATTGCATAACCATACTAAACCATATATAGTTAAATAGAAACTTCAACAAAATATGCAAACCATATCAAAGTTAGTCAATCAAACATGATCACATAGTAAACATAAATATTAATCAGAAACACAACAACAACTAATCAAATAGCATAAAGATAGTAATATAACTATTACTAAAACTCGACACAACTCTTCTAATTGGCCGGACGGACCGACCAGCTCTGATACCAATTGTAACACCCCGTTTTCCCAACGTGAAAATTTCATTTATTTAATCAGAGTAATTAACAAAAACGGAATGTCACACTTCTTTTCATAAAATCATAAACTGAATAAATAACTATTTATCCTTTAAAATTCAATAACAAAATCTTTAATACTTCGCAGCGGAAATTATTCAATAATCAAAACAGTCTTTGGCACTAAAGCCTCTTTACAATTATGTCATAAAAATCCATTCTAAAAACATAGTCATAATTCTTCAAAAACAATACGTAAGGAATAGAAAGCAATAACAAAGTTCCCATCCCGTTACGTATCAGAGCACCTAAAGACACTTGAGCCACCACTCCTACTAATCATTAATACCTGCAAGTTACTCATACGAAGAGCAACATTTTCAAGCAGAAGGGGTGAGATTTCACAAAACAATAATATCAAGCATATAATTCAATAATTATATTTAACAACATAAATAACTTCATCTATTAGTAATAATAATTCTTCATGTAATAATTCTTAATAGTTCAACCAACTTCTAATTATCATTTAACACATATTAACCAAATCGTAACAAACATAGATCATCACATCATAGTCATAGTTCATATATAGCATGACAACATCTTAATCCTAATTCATATACAACATAACAACATCATTAATTCATAATAATAATTATTCATCAAACATCTCATTATCAATTCATTAATAAAAGACAACTTATCAATTTAACATAAACATCATCAAGTACACTTAACAATTCATAGATATCATCATCACTAATAACTTTAAAACAACACAATATAATCATCTCTTATTAATAGTAATAATTATCTACATCATAACATAAACATCTTCTTATAATAATATAACCACAAAGTAACATGATATTCACTTAATAATAATAATAATAATTATATATACATCATCTCGTCATAATATAATAATATAACAACAACATAGCATGATATTCATTTAATAATAATAATTATTATATATACATCATCTCATCATAATATAATAATATAACAACAACATAGCATGATATTCACTTAATAATAATAATAATTATATATACATCATCTCTTCATAATATAATAATATAACAACAACATATTCATCTTCTTATAATAACAACATATTCATCATCTTATAAAAATATAATCAACACATACTAACACCAAAATCAACATCATAAATCTTCAACATAAACATCTTAAACATAATCATCTTAAACAATATCATCTTAAACATCATAGCATCTTTGATAAACAATTACCAAGTAATCACAACATTCGATCATCATCAATAACATAACATAATATTCACTTAATAATATTAATCATATATAGAACAACATATTCATCACTTAATAGTAACAATTATACACAACATCATAACAACTTAACAATATCATAATCATTATCTTAAACAACGTAGCAACATAACAGTATCATAATCAACATGTTAAACAACATAGCAACATAACAATATCATAATCAATATCTTAAACAACGTAGCAACATAACAGTATCATAATCAACATGTTAAACAACATAGCAACATAACAATATCATAATCAATATCTTAAACAACGTAGCAACATAACAATATCATAATCAACATGTTAAACAACATAGCAATATTTTAGTCAACATCATATAATTCACATCGTATAATCTTCGTAGGTACTTCTTTAACAACACATGGGTAGAACACAACTCGACAAACTCATGGATGATAATTCATCGACAACTTAACAACTCATGGATGATAATTCATCAACAACGACCTTGACTCGACATATGCGACAATGCAACTTAGACACTTATATGCATGTGGTACCAATCGTCATCATAAGTATTAATATACTTTTATCGTGCGGAGGACAAGGCTCCTAAAACGTGCGGAGGACAAAGCTCCTAATCGTGGTGAGGACAAAGCTCAATGAAATGCTATGCATGGACTCTTAACAACAAAACACCGTAATCATCGTAATCAACATATCATCATGCATCCAATAATTTGGAGCTAAACGTCATCATTTCATAATATATATATATAGACATCATGCACTTAGTTAAATAACAGCAGTAGCACAGTCAAGTCACACAACAACAGAGAGATATCAATATATCAATTTCAATTCACAACATAACAATATTAATGTGAAGCATCGACAACTTAAACATCAAACATCTTCCACATAAGGCATATAAATATTTCACATAACCAACAACAGCAACATAGGCGACACATAAACATCTCAGGATATAACAATATCAAATGATAATCAACAACAACTCATGCAACTTAGTTAAATAACAATAACAGCATAATCAGATCATATCAACAGCTTAATATCAATTCATTTTCAACAACTTCCTAATTATTCAATAATAATTCAAGTAATGCAATCAATCAATAAATCACATTATAAACACTTAGCATTTCAATATAGCTTCACAAATAACAGTTAACATCTTAGATAGGTCTCATTACTACCTAAAGTTCCATTCCTAATCCAATCAAACGACTCAGGTCTCAAATTCCTCAAAAGCACTCAATTCTGGATGTGCTCGCGAGGCGAGAGTTCTTACTCGCCATGGCGAGTACCACTCATCTCCCAAACTAGTATTGTTCTGGGTTCAATCTGATCCTACATTCAATCCTAATCAATACTAGGTATGTTCAGGCACTCTAAGGCATCCAAGGTCCAACTAAAGAGGTCGAAACACAAAATCTAACATGCTCTCTGCCTTAGCTCGC
This sequence comes from Medicago truncatula, assembly GCF_003473485.1. NCBI lineage: Eukaryota > Viridiplantae > Streptophyta > Magnoliopsida > Fabales > Fabaceae > Medicago > Medicago truncatula. The sequence goes on along the minus strand of NC_053048.1, from coordinate 150,853 downwards.
GAGGCGAGGAAGGGTTGCTCGCCATGGCGAGTTGCACCAAACAACTCGCGAGGCGAAGGAAGGGGGCTCGCGTGGCGAGCGATGAAGTTCATCACTCGCGAGGCGAGGATCATCACTCGTCATGGCGAGCGATGAACAGAAGCACGGGCAGACTACGGGTTTTCTCGAAAATCCATCAAACAACATGGTTCAAAGCCTAATTTCAATTCCAGAATTCATCTAAATCATTATCTAAGGTCTAAGGACAATTTCTACATCTTTTTAACAAGTTTCCACCGTTTAATCATCAATTCTATCAATTTGACATAATTTCCGATTCTTCTTAAACTCATCCTAATTCATGTTAAACTTAACCATTGATTCACATACTTAATAGAATTGCAAAGTTAGTCTCACCCTTACCTTATAATCAGGAAATCGCAGCCCCTCTAGGTCTCTCCCTCTTCTCTTGGTTTTTCTCCCTTTTCTCCAAAAGCAGTCGTACGTACGTTATGTTTTTCTAAACTAGATCTCTCCTATTTATATAAATCTTTAACCTACTTATTTTTCTCTTAAATCCAAATATTAATATTCTATTCTAATATATACATATATATAAAATATTTCTATAACAATAATAAATAACAAATATATCTCTATAACATATATATATTTCCATAACAAATCATTTATATTTCCATAGCAAATGACATATATTTCTACAACAAATCATGTATATATTTTTATAACAAATGACATATATTATATTCCTAAATCAAATAACATATATATTTCTATAATATAATAACATATATTTTCTACAACAATGCATGTATATTCCTTTAACAAACCATATTTATTTCTACAACAAATAACATATATTTTCTAAACCAATTAACATATATTTTTCTAAAACATATACATATTTCTAAATCAAATAACATTTATATTATACTAATAAATATCAACATATAACATAACAAAATATCACTCATAAAAATAAATCATATAAATCACACAAATCATATAAGTATATTCTAAACTCATTTAAAATAATCAAATAATTAGAGAGGGCGTTACATTGGTCATGGAAGAAATGCAAGGTTGATGGAGAAGCCAAATGATAGGGGCAGAGAAGAGGTTTGGAGGGCAAGGTTGATGGATAAAGTTCATTGTGTAGGAAGTGAGCTTAGGTTGATTAAGATATTAATATGAGTATTTTGTTTGATTGAGTTGTTTTAAATACTATTGTACTGTGCCAAGTCCATGTAATTATATGCATATCCATCATTTCGATCCTCAAATTAGTGAAAATACCATCAAATAGGTCCTTGAATTATCATAACAGATATCAATGTGATCCTTGGTGCATATGTAACGTCCTCTTTGAATTATTTAATTATTTAACTGAGTCTAGAATTTATTATGATAAGGTTATATTATATTTATATGATATATGTGTGATTTAAGATATTTATATGATTGAGGTGATTTTTATGTGATTTTATGAGGAGTTGTGACTTATTTTATTGTTTAATAAAATAAGATTTGAAAATAAAATAATTATTGAGTTTAGGGGTTGTTTTGAGATTTTAGAGAGTTTTGGGGCAGAAAGAGAAATAAGATAAGATAGATGGAGAAGATATAAATAGGAAAGACCTAGTTAGAAAAACATAACGTACGTACGATCAGTTTTTGGAGAAAAGGGAGAAAAAACCAAGAGAAGGGAGACAGACCAAAAAGCTGCGATTTTCACATTCTAAGGTAAGGGTGAGACTAACTTTGCAATTTTATTAAGTCTGTGATTCAATGGTTAGATTTAACATGATGTAGGATGAGTTTTAGAGGAATTGAAAACTAGGTCAAAATTGTAGAATTATTGATTAAACGGTGGAAACTTGTTAGATTGATGTAGAAACTGTTCCTAGACCTTAGATAATATGTAGGATGAATTTTGGAATCAATGTTAGGCTTAAAACCATGAGAAATGATGAATTTTCGTGAAAACTGCACTTCTGCCCGAGCCAACATTCATTGCTCACCCTCGCGAACGATGATCCTCGCCTCGCGAGTGATGAAGTTCATCGCTCGCCTCGCGAGGTGCACCTCGCAGCTCACCATAGTGATCAGATGAACTCGCCATAGCGAGCATGACCAGAGAGATATCCAGATTTCGTAATTTTGACTTTTGAGTTGATCCTTAAATGTTTTCGAGTGCCTGAATATGTCTAATAATGATTAGGAAAGATTGGAGATTGAGATTGAACCTGGAATAATTTAAGAACAAACTTGTGGGAGTTACAGATGAACTCGCCATGGCGAGTAGAGGCTCTCGCCTCGCGAGCTAACCAGTTACAGAATGCCTTGTTTAGGTTAAATGCGATCCTTGTCGCACAAGTTGATGTGAGTTGATCTTAGAGGTTAGAAACTAAGTTGTTTATCTTGCTGTTGTTGTTTCAGTGAGCCTGAATTAATATGATCTAATGTTGTTGTTAATGTTATATAATTGTATATACATTATATGAATTATGTTGATATTGAGATGTTGTTGATTTGCATTCGATATTGTTATATCATGATGATTTGCATACTGCCTATGTTGCTGTTTGTTATTTAACTAAGCTGCATGAGTCGGTCTAAGTTGATTAAGATGATGATGTTCCAAATTATTGGATATATTTAAGAGGTTGTTGCTTATAAGAAGTTAAGTTGTTGTGTCCATGCATTAGCATTCATTGTTGGGGGCTTGATGCCCTAGAGCCTTTGCTCACCACATTGGGGGCTTGATGCCCTGGAGCTTTAGCTCAATTATGTTGGGGGCTTGATGCCCTAGAAGTATATTAATACTTATTACATTGAGGGCTTGATGCCCTGGATTGGTACCACATGCATATAAGAGGTCTAAGTTGCATAGTTGCATTTTGTCGAGTCAAAGATGATAAGTTGTGAAGTTGTGATTATTTATATGAACTATGAATGAAGTGATAAATGATACATTATTATCTATGATGAATATTATGATGATTTCTTGTGTTAAATTTAATTGTTGAATTATATGCTTAATATTATTGTTTTGTGAAATCTTACCCCTTCTGCTTGGAAATGTTGCTCTTCGTATGAGTAACTTGCAGGTGATCAAGTCTAAGTAGTTGGTGTTGCTGTCGTGAGTGGCTATCCCTCACTGTGTCATTTTAGGTGCTCTGATACGTAACGGGATGAGATCTTTTGTGGCTATTTCTTATTCCTTTACGTATTTGATTTAGGAATAAGTTGTTTAACTGACTTTATGAGATGTTTTGATAAGGCCTGCGTGCCAAGACTATTTATGATGAAGAATTTAATCCGCTGCTAATATGTTGATGATTTGTGTCGAAGGATAATTAGTTAATTATCTCGTTTATGATTTTATGAAGTGTGTCATTCCGTTTATGTGTTGAATACTCTGATTATATGTTTGGAATTTTTAAGTTGGGAAAACGAGGTGTTACAGCATACATTTGCTGAACAAAGTAAAAAGTAAAAGACAGACACTTTGATTATAAAAAGAAAGGCATTTGCATTATATCATAGTCAATATTTGATGTTAATAAGTCATTACATAGCCAAAAAAAACAACATTACATAGTCATCAAGTCATTAAATCATTTGATGTTCTTAAGTGATTACATATCCAAAAAAGCATAAACTAAACAAGTTCAAAAAGCATTAATTAAACTAGTCCAAAAGCATAATTTAAACATGTATCAATGTTTTGGAAATCTTAGAGTTGGGATAAACTCCATGTATTGGGGTTGAGTAGAAGCGGATGGCCCGTAATTTGGATTTGGAACTCTAACAACATCCTCTTGTTGCACCTCAGTAGCAACATTCTCAACAACAATTTCCACACTTGCCACATTACTTTGTATTGTTCTTCAGGCTCAATGTCAATCCAATTCTTTGGTCTCCTAGCCACACCTTGCTTTGCACAACTTCTTGAGTTATGTCCCATCAGTCCACATCTTCCACATTGAATGTCATTATATGTTTTCTTCATGCTACTCCCACCAATAGGTTCTTCATTACCATCCTTTCTCCTATTTTTCTTAGGTCTTCCTGCTGACCTTTTCACCTTTGGTGGCACAGGTTTTTCATAAGGTGTTGGTTCCCAGTAAATATGAGAATTCATAGGTTGAATAAAGTAGCTATAAGTTTCCCTATATGATCCAAGGGTCAACCAAGCATGACAATGATCTTCTAGCTTGAATCCTCTCAATGCAAGTGCTGAACATGCATGCATACATGGCATTCATGTTCATTCAATCCAACAAAATAAATATCCAAATATACATAAACCATCAGAACAAACAATTGATTCTGCAGTTAACTAACAACAACAAGTACAAGTTAACTAATAATAACATTTACCTGTTAACTGTAACGCTCCGGATTTTAATCCAAGACATTACCAAAATATTATTTATTCTTTAGAAAATATGAGTATATTTGCTTTTGAAAATAAAAGATAATTAATAGAAAATATATCTAGAAGGTAACTATTAAAGTAAAATAATAGAAATTATTCATTAAATTGGATTATTACAAGAAGCTAAAATGAACCTCAAAAATATTTTAAATTACAATTTATGAAAAACCCAAATTTATTTCCCGCGCGTGCAAACTTAACATTATACTTTCTTCAAATCTTCGAACTCATCAATACCTAAAATGTTGGTTGTAAGGGGTCAGTATTCCTAATCCACAATAATAGAATTATATAGACATAAAGGCACAAGATAAGAAGAACAGTAAAACACTCACCACATAAGAGTCAAAAGCTCAATACAAATAACATAAATCAAAATACGATTTTTATGCAAATGATGCATGAGATGCAACTTGACCATGATCCGGATATCGCCCCAATTGGCACAAGAATAAATCGCCCTTTCGGCACATAATAAATGGCCCTCTCGGCACAAGAGTAAATCGCCCTTACGGCACCCTATGACACAACTACATGTCATGCCATGCATGATGCGCACTCTTTGAAATCATCACCATTTTCAAAACATCAACTAAGATATTCAAACTTCCTTTCAAAATATTCATCACATTCATCAAAGCATTTTCTCTAAAGCACAAGAGAGTCAAATCATAATGCCATGCAATGCCACAAAGTCAAATCATAATGTCATGCTATGCCACAAAAGATGAGACCTTTTCATCAAACATGAAATGCAATAAAAGTTGTCTAATCCATTCTTTTATTTATATTCAAGTCTTCTCATCTTATTAGGATAAGGTCCCTACGTTCAAATTAGCTTATGAGATTATGGATATATAATTGTACAGAATACCGCCCTTACCTCAAAATTATTTCCTTCGACACAAGATGTCCCTTAAGGTTGATTCCGCACCAAACGCACGAACAGGTCTTTGAGGTTCTTATGATATTGCACAAAGGTAAACGATTGCAGCAACATGGAGATGTTGGATGGAAATGGTTTAGGCGTGTAATGCTCTACAAGGGTTAGGTGTCTTCATGTTTCCTTTAAGTTAGATGATGCTTTGGAATTAGGTGAATTAATTAGAACTTGTGGTATAAAATAAATAGGTCAATCCCCTTATGTGGTCAAACGAGTTTCTACTAAAAGAATGATGACATATGGGATTTTTTTACCGACAAGAAAATAAAGAAGAATAATTAGTTAACTCAGTCAATAAGAATGTTTACTAACCGTCATGTATTTCAAAATACAAGTCGAAAGAGAGTAATGTTTATTAATGTAGGAGACTTCTAAGGGAATAAATGGAGGGAGACCATGCTATACAATCCTATTAATGTATTGTTAAGAACTTTGTATAACAAGATGAAGCTGAAGGGACAAGAGCGTTACAAGGTCAAAGGGAATTTAAGGTAGAAATTTGTGGAAATTAAACTACGTACTATTAAAGAGGGATTATTTTGGTTAAAATACTCATAAATTAGATTGAGGGAAATATAGGCAGCTAAGGAGACTTCTGAAATAATTAATTGACTGAATAATGGATATTCATGCCACTTTATTTTGCAAGAGAGGTAGATAAAGGAGATGGAATATTGTACCCAAGCTGCACTCTTTGGCTAATCACGTAAAGAAGAGAACAAGAATTTGGACATAGGAATTATGTTAGTAATAATCCATAGGAAAATAAGGATGAAGTTTAATTGTTGGAATTTACCTAACTCTATACATGTAATAAAACTAAGAGATTTATTAGTGAATGCTTGCAAAAGTCATCACGACCAACCACAGTACTACCAACCGAAATTCTATTAGTAGGATAAATAAATAATACTAGTTTATCTCTTCAAATTTAATTAAATAGGCTATATTAAATTTACCTCAAGTGTTCCAAGTAAATAAAATAAAATGTATAACTATATAATAATAATAATAATAATAATAATATAAAATATCGGGGTGTTACATTAACTGCCAGAACCTGCAAGTACAAGTTTGCTTAAAGATATCAACATCCACCTTGATTCTACAGTTGTTTTCAATATGATACCTTTGCCTTGCATTATCACCATTCCATAGGGGTGTCCAGTTGTGGCTTGCAATCTTCTCTTTCTCTAGTCTGCTTTGCTGCCAAGGACACAAAGGTCCAGCTCTCCCATCTAGTTTCATTTTGTTCTGACTCATCTTTCTCATGACATAACACCTAATTTCTTCAGCCATAGTTAATATTGGATGCCCTCTATAGTTCAGAATCTTTGAATTGAATACCTCACAAGCATTGTTGACGATGTTGTATGCCTTGCAATTTTCATTGAAATAAGCCTTAATCCAAGCTTCCTTTGGCCATTTATTGAGATACTCCCATGCCTTCTGATTAATACTCTTCACCCTCTCCATAATACGATTGAATTGGGTAGGTGTTGTTTCCCTAGCACACTCCTAGACAACCCTTCTCAATTCCTTATTCTTCCACTGCTTTGTGCAGTTCTTTCATAAATGCATCACACAGTATCTATGTGGCACCCCTGGCATCACTTCTTGCATTGCTGGAATCAGACCCTGCCAATTTAAACAATAAACAACAAAATGGTCCTTCAATTATATGCATATCCATCAATTTGGTCCCTGAATTATCATACTTACTATCAAATCGATCCAAAATACATAAATTAACAAGTAATAAAGTTCCATCCATTTGAATGGGAATTCATACCTTTTGCATGTCTGAGATAAAGTTCCATCCATTACGCACATAATTTCCAATATCTGCATGGAGTAGTTCCAAAAACCACTTCTAGTTGTCCTTGTTCTCCATATCAACAATGACATAAGCAATGATAAACAAATGATTATTACCATCTTGCCCTACAACAGACAACAATTGCCCTCTATAATACCCCTGCCTTAAACCCTTGTTTGCATGCCTCCAGACAAACATATAATCTTTTGAATTGAGGTGGAGAATCTGGCATTGGTATTATATTCCTCCTCATAGTTGACCCTGGGTTACTCCTCATTAGTTCATTTGCATAATCCCATAATATACCATACTGCTCCCTTTCACTGCCTTCAACCAACTCCTTTGCTTCCTTTTTTGCCCTAAATATCATATTGTCATCTAGTATCACTTTAGTCTTAAACACATCCATAATATGCCCATGCTTGATATCAGGATTACATCTTAATATTTTCTCAAGCATCTTGACCACCCATTTCCTATTAGCACACTTATTCTTGAAATCTCTAGGGCAATCATGTTCACTCACAAATGTTTTGATATGAAAACTTTTCCTTTTTTCATTCCTTGCACAGAATATTAACCATTCACATGTATCATGCTCACATATTGCCCTTGACCATGTTTTATCATTCTTCACCCATCTAACTTCTTCACTTTCTTGCGCAGCACCAACATTTTCCTCTTCAGTAGCACCAACATTGTCTTCATCGTAACACCCCGTTTTCCCAACATAAAAATTTCATATAAATAATCAGAGTATTCATCACAAAACGGAATGTCACACTTCTTTTCTTAAAATCATAAATGGAATAATTAACTAATTTTCCTTCAAAATTCAATAACATAATAATTAATACTTCGCAGCGGAATTTATTCAACATCTAAAAATAGTATTCTTTGGCACGAAGGCCTCATCATAAATATCTCATAGAAATCCAGTCTAAAAACATAGTCATAAACTTCATAAAGTAATACGTAAGGAATAGAAAAGCATGCAACAAAGTTCCCATTCCGTTACGTATCAGAGCACCTAAAGACACACGTGAGAGATAGTCCACTCACGACAGCAATCTAACAACAGCTTAAACTCGATCACCTGCAAGTTACTCATACGAAGAGCAACATTTCCAAGCAGAAGGGGTGAGATTTCACATTCAATAATAATAAGCATACAATTCATCAAAAGCATTTAACAACTTATACTTCATCAATTAATAACATTACTCTTCTTATAATATTTCATTAATAACTCAATCAACTTCTAATCATCATTAACTTCATATTCATTACATTATACACAACGTCATACAACAACATAAACATCACATCATAAACATCATTTTATAACATCATAAACATCATCTTATAATATCATATACTTCACATCATAAACATCATCATATAACGACATAATCACACCATAAACAACGTAACAACATCATAGTCAACATCATAAGTACTTTATTAACGACACATGGATAAATAACAACTTAACAACAACGACACGACTTCAACTCGACAATGCAACTTAAACATCTTACACATCTTGAACCATCTAGACAAAATGCAACTACGACCTCTTAATCATGCATGTGGTACCAACCAGTGCATCAAGCCCCCAACGTATTGAGCGTAAATATGCTCATAGGGCATCAAGCCCTCAACTTACAGGGCATCTGTAACACCCCGTTTTCCCAATATACAAATTTCTTAAACATTTATCAGAGTAAAAACCATAACGGGATATCACATAGAAACGTAATCCAAAAAACAGTTAAATAATAATTTAACTTCCACATAATATCTTAACATAGCAGCGGAGTATTAGTTCAGAAATCATAAATCAGTTTGGCACGTAGGCCCCAACAAGTATCTCAAAAGAGTTTATCAAAGCATAAATTATCATGGCAGTTCACGTAAAAGAATGAAGCATGTTATAGCATTAACCCCATCCCGTTACGTATCAGAGCGACCTAGACGACACAGAGAGGCAAGGCCACTCACAGAAGCGACTGCACACTAAGCACGATCACCTGCAAGTTACCCATACGAAGGGCAACATTTTCAAGCAGAAGGGGTGAGATTTCATAATAAAATAACATTAATCAATGAACACTTATCACGTAATCACATATCCACTCATCATCAACAAGGCATCTTAATCATGACAATGTGACAATGCTCCTAGACTCCTTATATGCATGTGGTACCAATCGTCATCATAAGTATTAATATACTTTAATCGTGCGGAGGACAAAGCTCCTATAAAACGTGCGGAGGACAAAGCTCCTAATTTTCGTGGTGAGGACAAAGCTCAATGATATGCTATGCATGGACACATATGAACAAAACAACGTAATCGACTTATCAACATGCATCCAATAATTTGGAGCTAAACTTCATCATATACTTATGCACTTAGTTAAACAACGGAAGCAGCATAAACAAGTCACATATCAAGATGATATCATTATATCAATAGCACATAAATTGCATTATTATCACATCTTCTCATTTTGCATGAATATACAATACAATAGTTCTTAACCAATTAATATTAATATAACTTAAACAACTCTACAGTCTGCATTAAACAACATCGCTAGGTCTCATTACCAGTTAGGGGTTCACTCTTGATCAACAAGTGCGACACAGATCGCACAAACACACAAACAAGTTCATCCTGGTTGTACTCGCGAGGCGAGAGCTCTTACTCGCCATGGCGAGTACCACTCAACTCCCAAACTAAGGTCGTTCTGGGTTCCCTCTGATCCTACATTCATTCCTAATCAATACTAGGTATGTTCAGGTACTCAAGGATATACAAGGTTCAACTAAAAAGGTCGAAACACGAAACATGACATGCTCTCTGCCTAAGCTCGCGAGGCGAGGAAAGGTTGCTCGCCATGGCGAGTTGGACCAAACAACTCGCGAGGCGAAGGAAAGGGGCTCGCGTGGCGAGCGATGAAGTTCATCACTCGCGAGGCGAGGATCATCACTCGCCGTGGCGAGCGATGAACAGAAGCACGGGCAGGCTAGGGTTTTTCTCAAAAATCCATCACACAACATGGTTCAAAGCCTAATTTTGATTCCAGAATTCATCCTAAACATATTCTAAGGTTAACGGACGGTTTCTACATCAATCTAAACAAGTTTTACCGTTTGATCATCAATTTTTAGGGTTTTAACCTAATTCCAAAACTTCTCTAAATCAATCCTAACTTTGTCAACTAATCATCAGAATTACAGTAATTAACATTATTGAATTATTAGTCTCACCCTTACCTTGAATGAAGAAAATCGCAGCACTCTACCTTGATTCCTCTAGACTTGGCTTTTCTCCCTTCTTCCAAAAGTTTTCACGTACAATGAGTTTCTAAATATTAGGTCTTCTCCTATTTATATCTTTTTCTAATTACTTATCTTATCTCACTTTCTCCCCCAAAACTATCTAAAATATCAAAACAGCCCTCAACTAAATATTTTATATTATTTTCAAATCTTTATTTTATTTAACAATAAAATAATTCCCATATCATAATCAAATCCTTCAATACTCATAACTTAACACGTCATCAATCAAATCATCAAAATCACCACAAATCATCAAAACATATCAAAATCATGCATATACTATATAATTATCATATAATTGCCTAATCTCGATTAAATAACGATTAAACGAAAGTGGGCGTTACAGCATCAATCCCACAACATAATATGTATAAATATACATTACAGGGCATCAAGCCCTCAACTTAAATGAGCATGCATGGACTCAACGTCTTACAACTTAAACAACTTAGACATCTCATATGACTCCAATAATTTGGATCAACATCTTACAACTTAAACAACTTAGACCAACATTAGCAATCCTAATTACGACAGCAAGGCAACAACATTAAATAATATGGAGCAAGTCAACATCAACAATAAACATCATGCAACATAGCAACATCAATAATAACAATTTAAATGATATAAACAATAATAATTTCTATATCATACATTTTCAACACCTTATATAAATATCTTAAACTAACCAACAATCATTAATCATTTGATTCAGGCTCCCTGTAAGTCTATAACTTAATAACAACTTTCATTCCTATCCCAAGATCAACTCACAACATAGGTTAAATACTCTTAAACACCTTAATTAAACTCATAGTACTTCTAGTTTTGAGGTTTGGAATTATCCCATAAGTTTTGGATTAACTTAGAAATGGTTATGCTGAATTTTCATAAGATTTCACTAAGACCTCCTTGGAGTATTTTCATCATATCTCAAAAACCAAAATTCATTTTCAAGTCAAACCAAAGTCATTGGAAAGCTAACAAAATTATATAAAACTTTCATGTTTATACCAAAGGCCAATTCAAAACAGAAACGTGTGAAAAAGACGCAAGAACATGAAACATGGCATGCTGTCAGAGAGCTACTCGCCCCGACGAGTACATTCACTCGCAATGGCAAGTTATAACAGATGGCTCTCGGGAAAACTCCATTTTTCACCCCAAAATCCCAATTTTAAATTCCCTATGCCCAAATTTGATCCCAAAGTTTATCTAAACATTTATATACATCAAAAGAGACTCAAAACCATATAAAACTTGAACAAAAACATTATTTTAGAAAATCATCAATTTTGCAATTTAACCCTAATTTCTTTAACATCAAAACTAACAAAACAACATGTTAAACCCCTTTTTAGAATCATACAACCCATTATTAGAGAAAGCTAGTCCCACCCTTACCTTAGATTAGATGATCGGAATCTACAAGATTGTTCCTCTTCTCACAAGATTCTTCTCTTCTCTGACTTCTCTCTTCTCTTGGTTCTTCTTCCTCTCTTGTTTTCTCCAAAAACTTGTTTCACGTAATCCTTATTTTCTAATTCTAACTCTCCCCTTTTATATAAATCTTTAACCTACTTATTTTCTCTTATTTCCAAATCTGCCCTCCAAGTCTCAATATTCTATTCTAATATATAATATAAAATATTTCTATAACAAATAACAAATATATCTTTATAACAAATATATTTCTATAACATATATATTTCTACACCAAATAACATATATTTCCACACCAAATAACATAATATTTCTACACTAAATAACATATATTTCTACACCAAATAACATATATATTTCTACACCAAATAACATATATTTCCACTTATTCCACTAAACTCTTCTAATTTCCAAAACAGCCCCCACAACTTAATCTTATTTTATTTTTAAATGTTATTCTATTAAATAATAAAATAACACTGCTTAATAAAACAACAACACATCACATAATCATTTTAATCACATAAATCATATAAATATACTCTAAACTCATTAAAATAATTAAATATTTAAAATAGGGCGTTACATTCATCATTTCCTTGAGTATCACAAGCCATATCCTTCATTCCTTGAGTACCATTAACATTTTCCTCTTGATTATATACTCTGTTTTGCACACTAGCAACCAAACAGTCCACCACATTTCTTTCCTCAGCACTTAAAATATCAATCTCCATAATATTAATTGGTTCATCTTCACTTGTTAATCCTCCTTTTGCCCATACTTTTCAAAGACTCTTCCATTACTCTCTCAAGTTCCTCCCTCTCTTCATTTCTTAATGGCACAATTTCAACCTATTCCGTATCCACCACATGTTGTGCATATATTTCCACTTCATTTCCATTTGCCCTTGCAACTTGTACCATATCACATAAGTCTTTATCAGTTGTTAAGGAGTCAAGCATATGTTTATATCATCTTCAACACCTTCATACGGCTTCCAATACCACATTTTAGATACCTTAAAGTAACCTCTTGAACGTTTCACCATCTTCTCAATGTCCCACAAGCATAACTGATCAACATCCATTTTCTCCCAAACACAAAACTCACCACGAACGTATTGTAGCCTTCAATACTCATCTCGCTCTAAACAACCACCGTGATGCAAGATTACCGTAATAGAGTCTTCCATCCTGCGAATTTTGCCAACATCGTCAAAATCAAAAGAAAAACAACATCAAAAATGCAAATCAAACTTCAACACCAACCTCAAAAAACCCTTTTTATAAATTGTTTAAATCAGGATGTGATTTCGTTCAGTACAAATATAATGTTCTTCATTTTTAGTAACCAAACATAAAGACATGAAATTATTAAGTTTCTAACAAAAAACCCTAAAATTACTAATCTAAAAAACGCAATCAAACACACAACAATCACAAACAAACATCAACGAAACATGATATGAAGTTAAAAGTTGAAAAATAATGCCTAAAACTAAAACCGAAAATCACAAAAAAACGGACACAAAACATGGAGAAACGAACAAGAGTGAATGGAAAACAAAGTTGAATGGCTATACCTTGACAAACCACGAAATCTGACTTCAAAACCGAATCTTTTCCAAGGATGATCGCCGGTGATGATGATGATTTTGGTGAAGTGAAGAGGGTGACAATTTAGGCGGGAAGGTGAAAGGCTAGGGACATGTTTGATGCTTCTGAGTGAAAATGTGAGGATGAAAGAGAATGGTAATAGAGGGGTATAATTGAAAACACAGGAAAAAAGAGACTGAAATGTTAAATATCGAATTTTGACCATTTCCATCAATTTAGTCTCTTACACGTGGCTGACTTGCTGACACGTGTACAAGACAACACAACATGCAAGAAGCCACATCATCACTACTAACAGACATTTTGGACGGAGGGAGTGAATTGATGGACGTCTGTAAAATTCAGGGACTAATTTGATATTTCGCAAAATTCAGGGACGAAATTTGCCGATTTTTCAAAATTCAAGGACGAATTTGAGGTATTAGTCGTAGGGATTGGTTGGGAGGTATCTCTTGTAACCATGCACTTATGATAATCAAATTTGAAAAGTTACCGCCAAAATGGATTAGGTTTAGGGTTTACAAATTATTTTTGCATTGTACTCTAGGATTAGATATAAAGATTGTAAACACCTTGGGTAGTGAGATTTCACCATTGGAAGGATCAAAAAGCTTCTTTTTGTGTTTTCTCTTAGGATTCATTATTGAGAGTGTGGGTGACACAAAATGGGTAGAAATTAGGTCTTGTTCTTGTGTAAGCTTATAAGCTAATTTCTTGTAACTCTTTTGTAACACTTTCATCATAGTGGATTGGAGGGCTGCTCTCTCCCCAGATTAGGTCATATTGGACCGAACTGGGTCAATAATCTTGGTGTGTTTGTTCCTTTCCTTCCATTGCTTATCTTTGTGCTTTGATTATGCTTGTGGTGTTGCTCTATACTTAGATCTAGGTCTGTTTTTTTTTATTTTATTGTTGTTGCTTGGAGACACTTTACACATTGATTACCACTTCCTTTACTTCACACATCTTTGTTATTCATTGGTGTGATTTTGTTCCGAATTCACACCAGGTTGTGGTTGATGAGCCATTGCCTTTATTTCAACAAGCACATCTGCATGGTTGGGAACATAATACATATTGTTTCCAAATGATTCCCAGGCCCCGCGGCTTGCCTTTTTATTTTTATTTTTAATTTCATATATACTCACGTTTTTTTTGTTCGTGTATTTGTTTCGAAACATAGAACAATAATTGTGACTTTTAATGGCTAATGTTATAGTACATTTTTTATTTTTGGAAGAATGAAGCTGTCCTCAAGGCTTGTTCTGAACCATCTTCTTCAGCAAATTCTTCTGCCAGTGCCAACAATGTTACAAAGAATGCTTAAGTTGAAGGATGTCCACCTGAAGGTTCTTCCATAGGTATTTTAGGTTCCCAATTCTAGATTGGTTTTTGCTAGACAGTTGAAAAACTGTAGAGGATGCTTCAATTAGCCAATAGTTCTATAACATTTGTGTTTGCTACTACCACAATTTCTATTAAATATAATTGATGATGCATTCCCTACCCCTCTTCTTAAATCCCATCTCCCCATTATCTCCATTTCGCTACTGTGCTGAAATCTTCTTAGCTACCTGAAGCTCCCTCAATTTACTTAGTACAGAAGAATGGAAAACATCTTGAAGCCTAGTGCATTCTAAGTCTTTACACACGTTACATTGCAGGGTTACATCAGTACTTTATTTTCATGATTTTCAGAAACACTGAAATTATTAGGCAATGTGGTTGCACATATGATGCAGTTCACAATTAAAAAGTATGATCCAGGCATATGTATGTCCATAGTTCATTCGTGATAGCATCACTTTGGTCCTTAGGTCATCAAGTTAGCAAGTAACTTGGGTTTGTGGTTTCCTTTTTGTTTTTTAACATTGTTTATATCTTGCTTGCTCTACGTATCATAATAGCTGTTATTGAAAATTGTTGGATTTATTGGAATTGCCTTCCTTTTTTTTTTTTTTTTTTTCTTCATGTTCCTTAGTTAAGATTTTTCACAGTATGTATTGTACATTCTGAATGTAGAAAGTTAAATTCCATTTCAGAACAGTAAAAGAAAACATCAACAGCAGCTGAGGTCCTCAAATCTTGGCATCAAAAGAAGATATGGTTGCTCAATAGGACCCTCAATTTCGCTTCCTATCGGGCTGTAACTCCATATCTGCTTTTTACAGCAAGACGAACACTTTTAAGGGGTCTATTGAGCAACCATCGAAGAAGAATGTATTCTGTTTTGGGACTTAGTGTGTTGTCTTGGTTTATATGTCACAACCCATCAATTATAATAGGGTTGAACAACTAGTAGTTTGGATGAAATTTAAGTTATCTTTAGGGCGCTGTTTTTCCTCAGCCCTTAATATCAATCAACATCAGTTATGGATATATAAGTGTTTGGAAAAGTCATCAAATTTGTGCCGTCTGGATATGTGCTTTTTGACAATTTGTACAGTCCGGATGCATTATTTTTAGCAGTGAGAAAGAAACAGTGATCTTTATCTTGAATACTAAATGTGGAAGAGGACTGCCACAGGTTCAACCCTTTCATTTTCTATTGGGGCCCGACTCAATTGATTTATTTCATTTAGCTTATATCATATGAATGAGATATAAATACAAAAATTGATAAGTCTTTGTTGCATGGATACTAAGCAACCCAACCCTTTGTAGACTCAACGCCGTCCAAGCAAAACCACATTTAAAAGTTGTTGGTTTTGGAGCTGGTCAAAGTTACTTATTCTCTTTTTATGCAAGGCAATTATTTAGGGAAAATTAAAGAAAGAAATAAAGATATTGAAGAGCAATGCTAATTACCTTATTTATGTGATTGACTTAATCAGGTGAGGCTACCAAGTTTAGCAAGTGGGTCATGTTCATACATGTATGGTCTACCATGATAGGCTGCCCACGTGATTGACAAAAGTGTTGTTGTTTGTTCCTCTCTCATCTTTTATTTTCTTCATGAAAATGAAACTTAATAACAAAAGTTGACGTGAAAAACTCAAACAGCCTCATTAGATGTTCTAAGCCACTATCACAAGAAACTCTGGTCGGCAATTAATTCATTTTAAAAATATTTGTTTATATACTTTTGTCTCCTTAACTTCGTAGTACTGCTTTTCGTTTCTAATTTTAAAAATATTTTTTATAAATAATTTTTTTTTTTTATAAATAGAAACAAAAGATTCAATATTATTTTTACGGTTCAAAAGAGTCAATATTAATATTTCGTGCCTCTGTTTTATATTAAGTGTCTTATTTATAGTATTTATATGTCTTATACTATTTGTTTTTTAAGAATAGAATTTAATTGTCATGTATCTGTTATAGTATGTTGGAAGATTAATTGACTAGAATTGATGTAAGAATTCATGATTAATATGTCGTTGTAGAGGTATGAACCAAAATAGTGAGTAGTTGGTGGTTTAAGAATAATTTAAATTTCTAAATTAGAAGAAAGTCATAGAATGAAGTCCTAGACAATGCATCATAATATGAAATCGAGTTGGTAAGGTTTTGTGTGAAAATATGCATGAATTGCTTGATGAATTTAAGTCCTTTAAATTAATGATAGAGTGACCTTCATGAGATTTAGGATGTGTCCAATGAGTTAGGACAGGCATGATTCGAATCACTTTTTGATTCTTATCGTTTTTCATATTTTCTAGAAACTTTTCTACAAGCCTTGATGAATGTCATGAAATGCACATTGTGGTTAATTCAATTGTGATGAACCCGATCTATCGATGTTGAGAATGAATTTGGCTAAAGAGAGGAGGAAACTAGGCCTAACCCATGTAGAGTGTATTGTCATCATATCATATCATATAGTTTAAAAAGAAAGTGACCTTGCTAGGATATATCAACATAAACAAGCATTATTTATGCCGTCCCTGCATTTCTTGGTATCCACTTGGCAGGACTTGTTGTATTATGGCTTCATCACATAGTTTATTCTAGTCTTTTGAGAAGACATGACTATAAAGTGTTTTAAACTGATGATGTGTTTGTTTTACCATTAAGCTTTTTTTTAAGTTTTATTATTAAACTTATTAACTTTAGGGTTTTCTTCGTTATCTTTGAAGAATTGAGAGATTTTAGCTCACATTCGACTTAGATTTTATGTCAAATTTAACATATCACAATATTCTAATGTGAGATTTTAGCTCTTCCATATTATATGAGATTTTAACTTGCATTTATCACGTATTTGACATATTGATTATAACATCTTCTCTTTTATTTAATGTGAGATTTTAACTCACATTAAACATATCACAATATTATCTTCCTCAAGTGTGAGACTCCCCACGTCCTTGATTTAAAACAAAAAAAGACTTCCACTTCCTTAGTCCCCCGCCAAATCGAATCAGACTCTAATATCATTGTTGAGACTTTCGAGGGAGCATTATTGAATAAGATCATTTCATTTAATTAAAAAGGGTTATACAGGTGAGTTTTGGACACCACATCTTCACAAAAACCTTAAAATTTTAAGTATATGAATTTCTTTATTTGGATATTGTTCAATATCTATTTTTATATCTTATGTGAAATTTTAACTCATACTTAACATTATTATTGCATATTTGATGATTACTCGCAATGTTTCAAAGACAACATAAGCCTCACCTTAATTTTAAAGATAATGTTTCATGTACACACTTTTTTCCATACACACATTGTACCACTACATATGAGAGTGTGAGAGAGATAATACATATGAGTTTTTTTTGTGTGGAAGGACCACAAGGATACTTGTTAAAATTGTATATAGATGTACAAATAGTACATACCACCTAAGGTGGTCTATGTATCACTACTCTAATTTTAATATGTACATGCACACAATAATTGCGAGACAAACATTATTATTTATGAGTCAATACATTTTTTAATTGGAGATGACGATACCTTGTTTTATTGATTCTGCAAATTGCATAATTTTTTTGCTTTCGTCTAAAAAGTGCCAATTGAATCATTTGTTTGAGTTGTACTGTGCACGGCTAGTCAACTCCAACCTGGCTGGCTAGTGGTGCTCGTGTACAATGTGATGTATGAATAGTTAAGAGGGCAAATTCTACAAGAAAATAGGCAAGTTTTACCCCAACACATAAACATTATCTAAAATATTTAATAAGAAATATGTTATTTGAATTTGAAACCTTATAATTTTATCTCTATCTTACTTATTTTTTTTTCATTTTATATGACTTGGATGAATTTTAAAAGGATCTTTTTAAGGATTTCTAATTAATATTTGCACATAAAGTTAAATAATTTAATTTTCAATGATTTGAATACATCAATATCAATAAATACTTACTATTTGAAGGTTGTTAAAAAATACTCTAAAAACACTTGTTTGCATTTTCTATTTTAAAAACACCAATAAAGCAAATAAACATGTATATGTTCCTATTTTGATGTTCAGATATCATTTTCCCATTAAATAAATGACATTACCTTTCCCACATAGAAGTTTACATTATGTTTGCCTTTAAAATTGATATTTTGATTGGTGTTAATTTGACAAAAATAAGAGAAAATAAATATGAATTGAATTTCAATAGACTCGTATCTATTTCTCTTAACAAATTGATGTGTCTTGAAAGTTAAAATAAAAAAGATTGAGTTTTCTACGTATGTCTTAGAGTCAACTTCATCACCATTTGGTTTGAAGTTTTAGATAATTTTCATGAACTAGTGAATTTGCCTAAGGGAGTAATTTAGAATTTGATGTTTGAAACAATTTAGATGGAAAATGTTGATGCGAAGGATGTTAGATAAAAATTGCTATGATATGACCAAAAAAATGTGAATGATTGAGTAATGGGGAGTTTTATTTGTTAGAGAAGAAATTCTATGTTTGAGGAGGAAAGTCAATATTGGTGATTGGAAAAATTGAAAAAAATGGAATTGCAAACATTAAGGATTATAAGCCAAAGAAAAAGATATGGATAAGATACGCATCCTTGTGAACACGGCGTCACGAATTTGGACCTAGATCAATAAATTTAGAATCTTCTACTACAAACTTTTTAGTAATTCATTCATTTAGTAATAATAATACATGTCATTAAACATGTTTTCTTGTCAAAACTTGAAGATCTAAAACAAGAGATTAAATTGCTCCTACTTTGGAAGTCCGGGATGGGGTCACTTAGAAGGCTTCTCGCTAAAATAGGCTTCAACATTTTCTATAAAATTTGAACTTCATTTTTAGAGGTCGTAAATTGTTTGTGTTTTAAGAGTGATTCAGAAGTTATACATTGAATAAATAAATGGATGCTAAAAAAATGGATGTTAAACTCGAACATGGATGGTAATCGAATTAATTTAATTGATTTGGGTTAGATTTTTAGGTTCATATGATCATTGGTTTGGTTCTTATACTCCCAATGAAGTGTATGTAAATAAAAAAATAAATACTTTAATTTGAAGAAGAACATACACTTAAGTTTGAATGGACTCATATTTGAGAGATTATCGGTGTATGAAATATAAGTTAGAATCGCACCTTAAATGAAAAGGTAGACATTAAACAACATATAAATCATATAGCTCATATATCAAGTGAACGTTAAAAAATATGTAACTCAAGATAAAATATGAATAAATTCAATACCTCTCTTTCAGTTCTGACGAGATTCTTTGAAAAAACAAAATGTAAATTGATGTAAGCTTTTGTACTTGTATTTTAAAATTAATGATAAAAACATACATTTTTTTTTTTGTTGTTGATGAAATTAGTTGTAGTTGCCCTTATAACTAATTTTTTTTTATTTTTCATCCATGTTTCCCTCGACCAACATACCCCCCCTATCTACTGCTCAGCCTACCGTCTGCTGATAGGATTAAAATTTCTAAAAATGTTGTGGAAAATATGCCCTAAACAAATGTCTAGTTCTGTACATTGAATAATTGTTTATTTTTCTTTGTACTAGTAGTAGGCTCTTGAGATTTTGGTGAGTTTTTTGTTCCAGGTTGTAATTGATGACAGATATAAATATCAATTTATTCTATCTTGTTATATAAAAATAGATATGGCACGAATCAATGTTTGTGGAATTGGGTTCTTTTTCTTGACCCATTTGCAGATTCTTTTTCCTTATTAAAGGAATAAGAGCAACCAACAACTAGTGCGATGCTGATCTCCCAAAGATCATGTTCTTATTCTATGTTCTCCTCAAAATTGGTATTACCATTTGTTTTATTTTATGTTATGGTTGGACATTATTAATTAAATAATAATTAGCACAACCAACCATATTGTAGTGTTATTTTTTTTTCTTTCCATCCATCTAGCCACTTTTGCTCTGTCAAAGAAAGCACCTACCTTGTTGAAATGAAAAAGAAAGTTTGCTTTTAGGTAAAAAGAGAATCCTTTGGTTGCTTAACTTACATGGATATGTTAGAATCACAGTGACTCATTTTAATTGATTTTCGATAAAGCACGATAGATCATCATGATTGTGACACAAACATACACTTAAAAAGGAGCGGAAAATAAAGAATTTTCATTTGGATTCTTAGATTACATTGTTGAAATTAACCGAAAATAATACTAAGATACATACTCTTCAATTGAGAGAGAGCTCAGATTAGACTACTCTTAATGCCGACCTCATTTTGGGACATTTAAGATAATTACTACTTACATAAACATAAACATAGACATAGAAATAGACAGACCTAATAATAAAGACAATTAACACAAAAAAGGAAGGGGAGGGGGTGTATTAAGCATTTCCAAAAGAGGATGGGAGTGACTTACTGCTGTCTTCATTTTCTTGTTCATCCAATTCATTTGTGATTCCACTGCTAGCTGGTGAGATTGTGATTGAGGTGGAGGATGCATCCGTATTATTGTTCTTCTTCTCTGCCAAGAAATCATAGAAAACCACCACTTTTGAACTTGAATTTGAGCTTGAAGCTGAGTTCTTCTTCACCTCATCACCAAAGTTGCTGCCACTGCTTGGCTTCAATCCTTTGACTACTCTCTCCTCTCCATTTTTAGCACCACTTCTCCTCTTGAGAAATATGCGACACAGAACCCAATTTTCATTCTGCAAAACCAAATTCATTCATATTAATATTAATTACAAATTCAGAGAAAGAAAGAAAGAAAGAAAGAAAGAAAGAAAGACTGACCAAGGGGGGGTTGGAGTGAGAAGAAGTGAGGCGATATTCATGCATGATCCAATCAGTTCTTGAACCATGAGGAGGTTTGCCTCTGTAGAAAACAAGAGTTTTCTTCATACCAGCAACTTCATGAGTCTTTGAATTCATGATTTGTTTGTCCAAACCAGTTGCTTTCCAGTAACCAGAGTTTGTAGCTCTGTTAGATCGGTTCCCATTTGGGTATTTGGCTTCTTTGGTACTGAAAAAGTACCTCTCTTGTTCCATATCACCTAAAAGAAAAAGAATAACACACACTCAAATTAATTAATCCACATGACATTGTTTGCAGTGGTAGTAGAAGTTATCATGTTCCGGTGTCTGTGTGTTGTGTCTGTGCTTCGTTAAGTTATGATTATAAATGAACAAAAAAGAAAAGGTAGATACCAGGTAAATCCCAAGGATCAGACTTGCAAAGATCAACTTCAGGAATGATGGAAGCAGGTAAAGGGAAAGAGAAGACCTTACGCTTCAAGTATTGAACAACAAGTTCTTCATCAGTTGGATGAAAACGGAAACCTGGTGGCAATCTCACTTCACCATTCTTCTTCACAAAATTCATCTTCTCCATCTTTTCTACAAATAAATAAATGTCAAAGCCACTCGTGTGGTAAACAACAAGTTGTTTCTTTCTTCTTGCTTATAAACCCATTAAAAAGTTGTAGCAAAGTATAGAATAGAATAAAGAAAGAAGAGAAAAGGGTGTTATTATTGATGAATTATTATTAATAATATAAAGAAAGGAAAGGAAAAGGGCATGGAGAAGAGTGAAATGAAGTGTGTCTTCTTTTATAGTAATAATGGGTCAATGAGTCTGACAAGGAAGATGAAGTAGAAGAAGAAGAAGAATAAGAATAAGACGACATTTGTTTGAGTTGAGTGGCGTAAACTATACTCAACTCTCTTCTCTTTTCACTTTCACGTTTTCTCCTCCTATCCTTTCTTTAACTCTTTCATTTCTAAACAAAACTAAACTAAACTACTCTCACACTTAACTATATACATTATATTAAATTAAAATAATGACAAGCCATGCTTCTTAGTTCTGTTGGATTGGACTAATCGCTTTATCTAACCCAACCAAAACATTGTTATTGTTATTATGGAAAATTAGCTCCTTGTCTCTATTTGAATGACTAGTAAATTAGAGGATAGGAGTAAATTATTAAATTGGTCTCTATCTTTGTACCAAATTATTAAATTGGTCTTTGTCTCTATTAATAACTCAAAATGATCTCTGTCTTTGTCGAACATTTTTCAGATTGGTCCCTGATTCTATTAGTTGTTTTGTATTTTGAGTGTTAACGGCTCAATATCTTTTGAATATTATTTAGTGGTTAATGATATAATGTATTTTGAATCTTATTTGATACGTTAATGACTTAAAATATAAAACAACTAATAGAGTTGATGACCAATTTGAGAAACGTTTGACAGAAACAGAAACCATTTTGAATTATTACCATAGTCATGAACTAATTTAAGAATTTGGAATAAAGACAAGACCAATTTAATGATTTACTTATTAATTTAGTTAAAGAATAAAGAGTTTTGAATTTAAACTCAGCCAAAATAGAAAAGTTAATCTAACATATCATTATAAAAAATTAAAAACATTATTACTATAATTTTTTTAAGCAAACTTTATTAATCATATATATGAAAATGAGAAGCAACCCATATTCCTAATAGTACGGCTTTATTAGAAAATAAAGACAGAAATGTACCCCAAAAAAAGGGTATGGTAGAAAGTAGAAACTAGAAAGTAAAGTAAGTATAGAGAGGGAGAGGGAGAGGGAGAGGGAGAGAGGTGAGGTCATCTTATGTCATTGAGTACAGCTGGAAGTGACCCAAAATCCAGCAGCAACATTAAATGGTAAGTGACAGTTTCTGTTTGAACGAAAATACGCAACTCACCCTTATTTGAGCCATTTCTCACTTTTATAGGGAACAAATGCAAATGAAAATGCACTTGCTTTGGTTCATAGTTGATATAGCACGTCACATAAATGAACACATTACCTTTCTTGCAAATTGCTACTCAACCCAACGCCCCCTCAAAAGAGGCAACTCTTCATTTTGTAATTTACTACTTTATGTGTTTGGATATACCCTCAATTTTATCTTATGATACACAAGTAAAATTGATCTTATCTTTTGTATATATATATATATATTTTTTAGATAAACAAAATGATGATAATTACCAGGAGTTGAGGTTCGAACTCAGTCACAAGATTCAATCTAACGATTTTAATATTTTTATCAATTGAATTAAAACTTTTAAATTATGTATAAGTTTATTTCTACTAGTAGACTAATAAGGGTAAAAATATAAATTAGTATATGGTTTAAAACCAATATAGTTATTTATGCACATTAGATAAAGTATAAACTCTCTTGCAATTTGCTATTGTTACTATTGTTGCTCATGGTAACTTGATGCTCACTCATCTATCTTCTGTACTTTCCTTCCTTCCTATTGCTTTTACTTTTACTACCTACTTAACCCCTTTTCATGCCTTTCTATCCTCTGTTCCCATTCTCTCTTTTCCCCTTTTTTTTAGCTCTTTACACTTTTCACTTGTCAATTTTAGTAAATAACTTACTTTACACTCTTTTACGATGTTATGTTCATGTGCGTGACCGTCATCAATTTATTCACTCCTTTTCTTTTACATATATTATATTATATCCAATTTATTTCAGCAAAGTTTTCATTTTTTAAATGTAACAATAATAATTCAGGTTTAGACTTGCTCAATATGCTTTGCATGACATGTCATTCACTAATTTGTGCTTGTAATGTTCTTCTCAAAAGTTATAATTAATTATAGTTTATAAATTTTTATATCATATCACTCTAAGGAGCCGTGAACGTGAACGTTAACAAAAATATATTTGCTATATCATTTTCAAATCAAATAAAATATTCCGTTAGCTTTTCAATAACTTAAGAGTCTAAATCACACGCTGAAATAGACTAACCAGACAAATAGGCATATATTCTTATTAATGCTACATGCATAAAAAATCTATGACCACACATTAAAACTGATCACAAAATATATTTATTTTTCTTATTAGATCGAATTTCACAATTTAAAACAGTTTATTTTTACATATTACACTTAATTACATTTTGATCCTTTAATAATTTTATCACAAAAAATAATCTAGCCCCTATTTTTAACTTCACAATATTGATCCCCTGATTTCTAAATTTTTGAAATTGAACCCACATTTAAATATTTGATAATACTTAAGAAACTTTAAAATTTCATAATATATTTATTATTAATGTGCTGTTTATAATTGATTTTACAAAAAGTAAAAATGGCTTTTTTCTGGTTGAAATCGTTTGGTAAAGAATCCTAAAAGTTTTTATGTCGCCACACATATCTCTCCGTTCTTCTCCACTTCCCTCTACCCAATTGAACTCTTTCAATTATCCCTCGTAACATTCTTGAGAACCTTAACTTAAATGTTTGAAACACAACATTACGCCTTAAGTCATGATTCTTACTCAATGAGACGAAGATTGTGATGTTAGTATCGACTATAATAACTGTTGCGAATTCGATGAGAAATCACACCAATAACAACTTGATGTGTGGAGCAATGGATAATCAAGCAACCAAAACAAAGTGTATGGAACAATTAAATACAAGCAAAAAGTAGAAAACAACGGCGAGAAGAACACAAAGAAGAGAAGAACACAAAAGAATTTGTTGACCCAGTTCGGTCCAAATTGACCTAGTCTGGGGGAGAAAGCAGCTATCCGTTCCACTATATGATGAGTAACGTTACAAAAGAGAAATCAATGGGTTACAAGAATAAGTCTCCCACATAATTCTACCCAAAGTCCCAACCTCTTCCCGTAACCAAAAGACTCAATCATAATAGTGTTTCCTAAGGTGAATCAACCCTCAAAACCTAGTGTTTGTTCCAAAGAGACAAACTCTACACAAACCCTAGTTTTGTTGTTGCCTTTCTAAACCCTTGTTTCAGCCCCCTCTATCTCAAAGTTTGCTCTGATACAAGGTCTATATTTATAGTAAAAGTATCGCTTAAAATTTGGTACAAATCTGCACCCAAAAATATGTTTATGTTATTTGCTGCCAGCGCACCATCGTGCCACGATGCGACCCCATCGTGCCATGATTTTTCCAGTGCTTTGCGTCAAACTTGAAACCTCCAATCGTGCCACATTGCCCAGAAATCGTGCCACGATTCCTGCAGATCTTGATTTTAAGTTAACTCTCACAATTCTCCACCTTGACTTCAAATCAATGATGATGCCAATCATCAACATCCTTGCTGCTCTTTCCCTTGCTTCCCACTACTCCAAGTAGCTCCACAAGTTTACACCCTAACCTCTTTAGCCATCGGAATGTCTACCGCCTTCTCGAAGATGCTTGTAGTCCAACTACGCTAGGAATTTCAGGTAGTTCTTACAAGACTATACCATAACCTCTTCAATACGAGACATCTCCCGCTTTCCTTGAAGATCTACTTGTACCCAATCACCCTTGGCTTTTAGAGTAATCCACAAGTATACACCTCAACCCCTTCAGCCCTCGGAATGTCTTCCGCCTTCTCGAAGGTCCTTGCAGTCCAACTACACTAGGAGTTTTAGGTAGTCCCACAAGCATTCACCATAACATCTTCAACGCAGAACATCTCCCGCTTCCTTGAAGATCACCTTGCATCCAATCACCCTTGGCCTTCTTTTAGGGTAATCCCGCAAGCCGTGATATACATTCTTCAACCTCATGAAGAAATCCCTTGCTCACCATAGAGCATAGCACCCAAGGTCCTTCATAGTCGTACCATTACCGGTGTGTTCAACTCCATCTCACGCTGAGCGTACTCTACCTCAACTAGCAAATGCGTACATCCCACTATGTCTTCAACCTTGAAACTCAACCTCAACAGGTAGATCATGATTATTCTTACCACCGCCTCTGCAGGCTGATGTTGAGTGTTTAACGTCTCTCCAGACGACCACCGCTCCACTAGGCATTGTAACACCCTAAATCCCGACGTTGATTGTAGTTAATAATAAGTATAAATATTAAGATAAAAAGGATGTTACACTTCTTCATTATCCATCATACCATAAATAAGTAAATGGGCGTCGAACTTAACAATAGAAAATGCTTAAAAATAAAACTTCATAATTCAAAGACATCAAATTGTTCATCGGCATATGTTGATAAATAACATAAAAAGTCATGGTCCTTTAACATCATAACATAAATACGTTCAACGTTTAACCCCAATCCCAAGTGTTACAGATCAGAGCACGCATTTATTCGACTACTTATTGATAAAGATAAATAGCTACGGAGGTATATTCTCGTTGCCACCTTCTAAGCGTCCCGCAAGGCTAAATCTCCTCTTCCTGTGTATCTGTACCCCAGGAGTACAGACACCAAACACACAAACAACATAAAAGGGTGAGAATTCACATCATAAGATACTTTAGGATTCATAAGAAATAAATTGCATCATTACATTATCATAGTCACATCATTATTTTATCATCAGTCATTCTACATAATATTTACACCATTCACTTCATATAGTCATCAAAACTCATACGTCATATGACACACAAAAATGGACGTTTCACATCAATTCACATCATTCACACATACCATATTTTCACCTATTTACGACTTATATGCAACATGGTTCATTCCTAGACCTACATGCATGCCGGTACCGGATCCTATCGTCATAATAATGTAAGTCAGAGGTGTGTTACTGAACTTACATCCGTCATTCGTCATTCGTCATTATGCAATATGATAGATGCATGTGGACTCACCAAAACATCATTTAGAATACATATAAACAACACATCATCTTTACGTCATAATTACCCGTCATATTGCTTGTTATTGGAAAACAAGTACGTCATTTATCATACGTCATTTTACATTATTTGCCCTTAATAATTGCAACTTCATCTAACTTCATTATCTTACGTCATTAGCAACTCATCATTAATTTACACCATATATTCGTCTACTTAAGTCTAAGTCATCATCTTGTCATGATCCTTTAGTTCATCACGTCCTTGAGATCCTATCCTCATATATTAATTCCCCATTGTTATCGTCTATGCCCTAGAATTCCACCTTCGTATTCTTGGTTTACTATAGTTCATGCTGTTTCTAAATAAACTTATCTTCACCTTTACTCTTCTCCAACTCATTTGACAACCATCTTATTTAA
Source organism: Medicago truncatula (assembly GCF_003473485.1). Taxonomy (NCBI): domain Eukaryota; kingdom Viridiplantae; phylum Streptophyta; class Magnoliopsida; order Fabales; family Fabaceae; genus Medicago; species Medicago truncatula. The sequence goes on along the minus strand of NC_053048.1, from coordinate 122,806 downwards.
ATACATTATGGCAAGAGAAAACTACACTATAACCCTTAATTAAATCCCTCTCATTTTGGTTTATTGATTTGGGGCCTTACTATACGTCTTAGAGACCCTTTGGAGGCATAAAAATAGGTTAAAAATTAGTTTAAGTCCACACTGCATCGTGGCACGTTGAATTCCAATCGTGGCACGATTGAGCAACTTCAAAAAATGATTTCGTTGCTGGAAAAATCATGGCACGTTGGCTTTCAATCGTGGCACGATTTGGCAGTTCTCAGAACCCAGAAAACAGCGTTTTTGCCCTCGAATTTACCCCTAACTTGACTAGAAATATCTGTTTTTGACTTCGTTTGAACCTAAATCGATAGGAGACATTACCTAGGGTTACCCTATCATCTAAACATTAACTTTTCCATTATCTCATCGGATTACCTACTCTTCTCAGGATCAAAATCTTTAATTTATAAACCCTAAATTAATCTCTTAATTCTTGTTCGTTGAACAACATCATCGCTGTTATGCAGCACCATATCTTCATCATAATTCACATCAGAATAACACCTCATAATAAATAAACTATCATAGATAATACACCCTAAAGTAGTAGGAATCTCCCCCTTACCTCGAATCCTTTGAAAACTCTTTGGCCTTGTTGCACTAGGGTTCTCTCTGCCTCCGCTCTCCTCTGGATAAGAGTCTTTCATCTGACTCTCCAACTCCCATGTTATGCTTCCACCGGCTGGCCCTCCCCATGTCACCTTTACCAATGCTATTTCCTTGCCCCTCAAAACCTTCACCTCCCGATCTTCTATTTTCAAAGGTAATGCTTCGACAGTCAGATTGTCTCTCACATGCAACTCATCCATTTGAACTATGTGAGACGGATCATGAACATATTTCCTAAGTTGCGACACATGAAACACTTCATGAAGATTTGAAAGTGACGGGGGTAGAGCAACTTGGTAGGCCACCTCACCAACCTTCTTTATAATCTGATAAGGGCCAATGAAACGTGGAGTAAGTTTCTTAGACTTCAAAGCACGTCCAACGCCCGTCACCGGAGTGACTCTTAAAAATACATGATCCCCTTCCTGAAACTCCAATTATTTTCTTCGTTTATCATGATAGCTCTTCTGTCTAATTTGTGATGCTTTCATTTCCTCCCGAATCGTTTTGACCTTCTCGGTCGTCTGCTGAACAATCTCTGGTCCCAACACTGCAATCTCGCCAGACTCGTACCAACACAAAGGTGTTCGACATCTCCTACCATACAACGCCTCAAATGGTGCCATCCCAGTACTAGAATGGAAACTGTTGTTATAAGTAAACTCAATTAATGGGAAGTAAGCATCCCAACTTCCCCCTTGTTCCAACACACATGCTCTTAACAAGTCTTCCAATGATTGAATGGTTCTTTCGATCTGACCATCAGTTTGTGGGTGATATGCAGAACTCAGTTTTAACTTAGTACCCAAAGTACTTTGCAAACTTCCCCAAAACCTTGATGTGAACCTTGGATCTCTATCCGAAACAATACTCGAAGGAAGACCATGCAGCTTCATTATCTGCTCAATATAAATTTCAACTAATCTTTGTAGTGGGTAATTTATTCGGATGGGTAGGAAATGAGCTGATTTTGTCAATCTATCCACGATAACCCAGATGGAATCACTTCCCTTCGCAGTCTTTGGCAAACCTACCACAAAATCCATCGAAATGCTGTCCCACTTCCACTCTGGAATACTCAAGGGTTGCATCAACCCAGACGGTTTTTGATGTTCTACTTTTGATTTTTGACAAATTAGGCAAGCATACACAAATTCGGCTATATCCTTCGTCATACCTGCCCACCAAAATATCTTCTTAAGGTCTTGATACATCTTAGTGGCTCCCAGGTGTATACTTAAGCTACTCCTGTGACCTTCCTCTAAAATACTCTGCTTCAGTTCCGGCACATTCGGCACGCATACCCTATCTCGAAACCTCAAAAGTCCATCCTCACCTAGTTTAAAATCCACCTCCTTCCCATGATTGATTAGTGTTAAGCGGTCAACTAACTACAAATCCATTTTCTGCCCCTCTCTTATTTCCTCTAACACTTGGCTTGTTAGCTTCAGCATTCCTAACTTCACTCTACCAGATGTTACTTCACAAACCAAGCTGATGTCTCTGAACTGTTCAATTAATTCCATCTCCTTAACCATAAGTGCCGACATGTGCAAGGACTTCCTACTCAAGGCATCAGCTACTACATTGGCCTTTCCTGGATGATAACTCAGTTCAAAATCATAGTCCTTTAAGAATTCCAACCATCTCCGCTGTCTCATATTCAACTCCTTTTGATCAAACAAATATTTCAAGCTCTTATGGTCGCTAAACACCTCAAACCTTGACCCATACAAATAATGTCTCCATACCTTAAGTACAAACACTACAGCTGCTAACTCCATATCATGTGTCGGGTAATTCCTCTCATGAATCTTTAGTTGTCTCGAGGCATAAGCCACCACATGCCCATCTTGCATAAGCACACCACCCAATCCTCTATTAGATGCATCACAATAGACTACAAAAGATTTACTTGGGTCTGGTAGAACCAACACCGACGCCGTCGTCAATTTTTTCTTAAGTCCTTGAAAGCTTTCTTCGGATTGTCTATTCCACACATATGCTTGTTCTTTCCGAGTCAGTTGTGTCAAAGGTAACGCCATTTGCGAAAACCCTTCGATGAATCTCCTATAATATCCTGCCAAACCTAAGAAACTCCTGATTTCAGAAACCATCTTCGGGGTCTCCCAGTGCAAAACTGCATCTACTTTTGAAGAGTTAACCGATATGCCACCAGATGAAATTACATGCCCCAAGAAACTCACTTCTCTCAGCCAAAATTCGCACTTGGACATTTTTGCATATAACTTCTTCTGTTTTAACGTCTGCAGCACTACCCGCAAATGTTCTGCATGTTCCTCCTCTGATTTAGAGTACACCAAAATATCATCAATGAATACTACAACGAACTGATCTAAATATGGATGGAAAATTCTGTTCATATACTCCATAAAAACTCCTGGCGCGTTGGACACTCCAAAAGGCATCACCGAATACTCATAATGACCATAACGGGTTCTGAAGGCAGTCTTCAATATATCTTCCGACTTCACTCGTATCTGATGGTACCCTGACCTCAAATCAATTTTACTAAATACACAAGCTCCTGTCAACTGATCCAGCAGGTCGTCAATTCTGGGCAACATATATTTATTCTTAATAGTGACTTTATTCAACTGACGGTAATCCACACATAGCCTCATACTGCCATCCTTCTTTTTAACGAGTAACACAGGTGCTCCCCAAGGTGAGACACTAGGCCTGATAAACTTTTTCTCTAATAACTCTTCTAACTGTTTCTTTAATTCACCCAACTCCGTCGCAGACATCCTATAGGGTGCCATTGACACAGGTCTAGTCCCGGGTACCAAGTCTATGGAGAACTCGACCTCCCTCTTCGGTGGTAAGTCACTAATATCTTCTGGAAACACTTCCGGAAAATCACACACTACTAGTTGATCCAAAGCCCTAGGCTCACTTTCTAACTTCAGAGAAGCAAACATCATGAATAACTGTTCATCCTCCTTCAAAGACGTCATTATCTCTCCAACCATTACGAATTTTGAGTTTCTCTCCTCTTTCGGTTCAGGAAACAACACAGTTTTAGTGAAACAATTGATGTAAACACGGTTAAACTCCAACCAATTCATTCCTAAAATAACGTCAAGTTGACTCAGAGTTAGACGAACCAAGTCCATGCCAAAGTCCCTTCCATAAATAGTCAACGGACAATTCTTACATACTATGGTGGTTGTTATTGAGCCACTAGCTGGTGTATCTACTATCATACTACCCGACATAGAAGTTACTTCAAGGTTTAGTATTTTTGCACAATCAAGAGAAATAAAAGAATGCGTAGCTCCAGTATCTATAATAGCAATTAAAGGGAAATTGTTGATGAAACAAGTACCTCGAATCAAGTTGTCAGAACTAGGGACATCTGTCCCACTCAGAGCAAACACCTTCCCTCCATTCTGCATCTTCTTCGGCTTTGGACAATTAGTACTAATGTGCCCCAACTCATTGCAGTTAAAACACTTAACACCTTCTTTACAATCTGAAGCACGATGACCCTCAGCACCACAACTAAAACACCTTAGAGGAGGGCGATTGTTTCCCCCACTTGTTTCCTTTTCACTCGTACCATTATGCTATAGTTTCTGTTTTCCCTTATCAGCTGGAACACTATAAGGCTTGCCACGACTCTGTTCCCTACTCCTCCTATCGCTGGAAATTTTGTAATGATTGGTCCTCGCCTTACTGTCATCCTCATAGATTCTGCAAGCGGTCACTAACGAAGAAAATTGACGAATTTGCTGATAACCAATGAACTGCTTGATTTCGAGGCGTAGTCCATTCTCAAACTTTAAACACTTGGAAACTTCTGCATTAATGTATGGACAAAACCTGGACAACTCATCAAATTTTGCAGCATACTCCACCACAGACATACTTCCTTGTTTCAGTTCAAGGAATTCAATCTCTTTTTTGTTCCGCACATCAGCAGGAAAGTATTTCCCCAAAAATTCTTCTCTGAAAATTTCCCAAGTAATCACAGTACCTGCACCCTCTAGTCTCTGACGAGCGTTCTCCCACCAAAATTAAGCCTCCTCTGCCAGCATATGTGCCGCTAACCTGACCTTCTGCCCATTAGTGCTCGCCATTGCCCTGAATATTCTTTCAATCCCTTGTAACCAGTTTTGTGCACCATCAAGATCATACATTCCCTTGAAGGTAGGCGGTTTGTTTCTCATGAAACAGTTTAGACGGAGTTCATCAGCCTCTCCTTGTTGGTTCTGCTGTCCTTGCAATGCATTGTTCAAAGCTTGAGCCACTGCAGTCATGGCATTTGGAATCGCTTAATCGTTCCTTCCAGCCATATCTTATCTGTATTGACAAGGCAAACACTTCACAGTGTTCCATACACATGTCGCCTATAGGGTAGAATATCATTTTAAAAGAAAAACCTAGGCCGGATGGACCGACCTGCTCTGATACCAACTATGTAACACCCTAAAGTAGTAGGAATCTCCCCCTTACCTCGAATCCTTTGAAAACTCTGGTTTTGGGTTGACCTTGTTGCACTAGGGTTCTCTCTGCCTCCGCTCTCCTCTTATATTCTTTTTTCACGTTCAGTAGATACTAAAACTATAGAGTGTTAATTCTCTAATTATACTTGGGCTAACCTCCACCTATTACTCTTTCTATTCTATTTCCTATTATTTTTACTCCTCCCTCCCCCACTTAGTTATTTTCTTCTATTCAACACCTCCCCCTTTTCTTATCTTATTTTACTTATTTGTTTTCCTCTTCATTATTGACAATCTTCCTAGTACATCATTAGTCATCATAAACCATCATCTCATAATTAACATATATTTTAAGCATCATAACATCAATTTAATCTTAAACTCAAGAATTTATCTAACTAGTATAATTCACTAATTAAATATAAAATTCGGGGTGTTACAGGCATCACTCCCAAGGTGAGACACATCACCTTCTTCATCCTCCAAACAACACCACACCATTAGAGCACCTACATCCTCATAACCCTCATAGACAATTTGTGCGGAGTTACCATTAATCTCCGGACAATCCTTCTTGAAGTGACCCATCTTGTGACAGTTAAAGCATTCAAACCTTGACTTGTTACCGCTCTTTCTCCGGTTACCTCTACCTCCACCATTCCCTCTTGAGACACTTAGGCCTTCATCGTGTTCATGAGTCAAGTCCTTGGAGTTGGTCAACTCCTTGGTTCTCAAAGCCGCTTGAATTTCTTCCAAGGTAACAGTGCCTTCCTTGCCATAGAGCATGGTATTTTTGAACGATTCAAAAGATTTCGGTAGAGCACACAATAAGAGTATAGCTTTATCCTCATCCTCAAGTTGTACCTCAATATTCTCCAAGTCATCAAGGATTTTGTTGAACTCCGTAAGTTGCTCCATGATGGCCTTTGACTCCACCATCCTGAATGAGTAGAGTTGTTGCTTTAGGAATTGCCGATGAGCTAAAGACTTTGTCATATACAAAGATTCCAACTTTGCCCACATCGATGCCGCGGTAGCTTCCTTTGCTACTTCTCTCAAAACTTTATCCCCGAGGCACAAGACAATGGCACTCCTGGCCTTGTCCACCATCTCGGTCTTCTCCGCTTGTGACATGGTGACCGGTAACGATGAGAAATCACACCAATAACAACTTGATGTGTGGAGCAAGGGATAATCAAGCAACCAAAACAAAGTGTATGGAACAATTAAATACAAACCAAAAGTAGAAAACAATGGCGAGAAGAACACAAAGAAGAGAAGAACACAAAAAAATTTGTTGATCCAGTTCGGTCCAAATTGACCTAGTCTAGGGGAGAAAGCAGCTCTCCGTTCCACTATATGATGAGTAACGTTACAAAAGAGAAATCAATGGGTTACAAGAATAAGTCTCCCGCCTAATTCTACCCAAAGTCCCAGCCTCTTCCCGTAACCAAGAGACTCAATCATAATAGTGTTTCCCAAGGTGAATCAACCCTCAAAACCTAGTGTTTGTTCCAAAGAGACAAACTCTACACAAACCCTAGTTTTGTTGTTGTCTTTCTGAACCCTTGTTTCAGCCCCCTCTATCTCAAAGTTTGCTCTGATACAAGGTCTATATTTATAGTAAAAGTATCGCTTAAAATTTGGAACAAATCTGCACCCAAAAATACGTTTCTGCTATTTGCTGCCAGCGCACGATCGGGCCACGATGCGACCCCATCGTGCCACGATTTTTCCAGTGCTTTGCCTCAAACTTGAAACCTCCAATCGTGCCACGTTGCCTAGCAATCGTGCCACGATTCCTGCAGATCTTGATTTTAAGTTAACTCTCACAATAACATCTAAAGACAACATGGACAAATAAAAACTCGTGGCACATATTTTTTGGGTGGCTATATAAATAAATCATTATTTTGATTTATGCATTCAAGTTTACTTATTTTTAAGCTTTTGGCTATTGAATATTGTCATAGCCCAAGGGGAGAAATAATGTAACTTTTTGGCTTAATAGGTCATTTGGTCCCTTAAATAATTTCCAATTTTCATTTTGGTCCCATATCTAATAAAAGTCATGTTTTGGTCCTTTAACTGTGTCTCCGTCTGTCAAAAGAATCCCGTCTGTCAAGTAAATACACTTCCGTTAGTTTCCAACGTGGCAGGTATAAAAGGCAAGGATTAGGGTTTAGAGAGAGAATGAGCTGGTTTTGCAAAAAATAGAAAGAGAGAGTGAGATAGGGAGTACGAAAGGTCTGAAGAAGGAAGGAATCGTTGGAGAAGAAGAAGGATCTGCGAAAAGCTTAACAAATTCAAAGATGGCTGCTGAAGACAAAGATTTCGCACATGATAATGAGGTATGTTGTTGTTTTTCGTTGATTTCAAAAGTTAGGGTTTGTGTTCCGGATTAGGGTTTTGAAAAAACTTGAATGGTTTCTGGTAGGGTTTCAATCAAGCTACCTATGATGGGATTGAAACCGTACTAGAATATGACCCAGATTACTGGAGTTATTTCTCCATGCTTTCAACCTTAAAGCGTCTAGGTTACCCAATGTTGAAGTCCCTTTTTTACTATGACCCTAGTCTACTGATAGAGCTTGTAAGACTGAGAGATGACCAAGAGATGACCAAGGTTGTAGAAGGATGAGGCATATTGCTGAAGATTTTGGTAGGGTATGTAACGCCCTCTCTAATTATTTGATTATTTTAAATGAGTTTAGAATATACTTATATGATTTGTGTGATTTATATGATTTATTTTGATAAGTGATATTTTGTTATGATATATGTTATATATTTATTAATATAATATATATGTTATTTGATTTAGAAATATATATATATATATATATATATATATATGTTATTTGATTTAGAAATATATATATATGCTATTTGATTTAGAAATATAATATATGTTATTTGGTTCAGAAATATGTATGATTTGTTGTAGAAATATATGTCATTTGTTATGGAAATATATATATGTTATAGAGATATAATTGTTATTTATCATTGTTATAGAAACATTTTATATATATATATATTGGGATAGAATATTAATATTTGGATTTAAGAGAAAAATAAGTAGGTTAAAGATTTATATAAATAGGAGAGACCTAGTTTAGAAAAACATAACGTACGTACGACTGCTTTTGGAGAAAAGGGAGAAAAGTCAAGAGAAGAGGGAGAAGACCTAGAGGCTGCGATTTTGTGTACTAAGGTAAGGGTGAGACTAACTTTGCAATTCTATTAAGTATGTGAATCAATGGTTAAGTTTAAGATGAATTAGGATGAGTTTAAGAAGAATCGGAAATTAGGTCAAATTGATAGAATTGATGATTAAACGGTGGAAACTTGTTAAAAAGATGTAGAAACTGTCCTTAGACCTTAGATAATGATTTAGATGAATTCTGGAATTGAAATTAGGCTTAGAACCTTGTTAGATGATGATTTTCGTGTAGAAAGTGCATCATGTCCGAGCCTAGATTCATCGCTCGCCACAGCGAGCTATGATCCTCGCCTCGCGAGTGATGATCTTCATCGCTCGCCACGCGAGCCTTCCCCTTCGCCTCGCGAGTGTTTTGGTATTGCTCGCCATTGCGAGCAACCTTACTCGCCATAGCGAGCTAAGGCAGAGAGCATGTTAGATTTTGTGTTTCGACCTTTTTAGTTGGACCTTGGATGCCTTAGAGTGCCTGAACATACCTAGTATTAATTAGGATTGAATGTAGGATCAGATTGAACCCAGAACAACACTAGTTTGGGAGATGAGTGGTACTCGCCATGGCGAGTAAGAACTCTCGCCTCGCGAGCACATCCAGAATTGAGTGCTTTTGAGGAATTTGAGACCTGAGTCGTTTGTTTGGATTAGGAATGGAACTTTAGGTAGTAATGAGACCTATCTAAGATGTTAACTGTTATTTGTGAAGCTATATTGAAATGCTAAGTGTTTATAATGTGATTTATTGATTGATTGCATTACTTGAATTATTATTGAATGATTAGGAAGTTGTTGAAAATGAATTGATATTAAGCTGTTGATATGTTCCGATTATGCTGTTATTGTTATTTAACTCAGTTGCATGAGTTGTTGTTGATTATCATTTGATATTGTTATATCCTGAGATGTTTATGTGTCGCCTATGTTGCTGTTGTTGGTTATGTGAAATATTTATATGCCTTATGTGGAAGATGTTTGATGTTTAAGTTGTTGATGCTTCACATTAATATTGTTATGTTGTGAATTGCAATTGATATATTGATATCTCTCTATTGTTGTGTGATTTGACTGTGCTACTGCTGTTATTTAACTAAGTGCATGATGTCTATATATATATTGAAATGATGACGTTTAGCTCCAAATTATTGGATGCATGATGATATGTTGATTACGATGATTACGGTGTTTTGTTGTTAAGAGTCCATGCATAGCATTTCATTGAGCTTTGTCCTCACCACGATTAGGAGCTTTGTCCTCCGCACGTTTTAGGAGCTTTGTCCTCCGCACGATAAAAGTATATTAATACTTATGATGACGATTGGTACCACATGCATATAAGTGTCTAAGTTGCATTGTCGCATATGTCGAGTCAAGGTCGTTGTTGATGAATTATCATCCATGAGTTGTTAAGTTGTCGATGAATTATCATCCATGAGTTTGTCGAGTTGTGTTCTACCTATGTGTTGTTAAAGAAGTACCTACGAAGATTATACGATGTGAATTATATGATGTTGACTAAAATATTGCTACGTTGTTTAAAATATTGATTATGATATTGTTATGTTGCTATGTTGTTTAACATGTTGATTTTGATACTGTTATGTTGCTACGTTGTTTAAGATATTGATTATGATATTGTTACGTTGCTATGTTGTTTAAGATATTGATTATGATATTGTTACGTTGCTATGTTGTTTAAGATAATGATTATGATATTGTTAAGTTGTTATGATGTTGTGTATAATTGTTACTATTAAGTGATGAATATGTTGTTCTATATATGATTAATATTATTAAGTGAATATTATGTTATGTTATTGATGATGATCGAATGTTGTGATTACTTGGTAATTGTTTATCAAAGATGCTATGATGTTTAAGATGATATTGTTTAAGATGTTTATGTTGAAGATTTATGATGTTGATTTTGGTGTTAGTATGTGTTGATTATATTTTCATAAGATGATGAATACGTTGTTGTTATATTAATACAAGAAGATGAATATGTTGTTGTTATATTATTATATTATGACGAGATGATGTATATATAATTATTATTATTATTAAGTGAATATCATGTTACGTTGTTGTTATATTATTATAAGAAGATGTTTATGTTATGATGTAGATAATTATTACTATTAATAAGAGATGATTATATTGTGTTGTTTTAAAGTTATTAGTGATGATGATTACATGATGATATCTATGAGTTGTTAAGTGTACTTGATGATGTTTATGTTAAATTGATAAGTTGTCTTTTATTAATGAATTGATAATGAGATGTTTGATGAATAATTATTATTATGAATTAATGATGTTGTTATGTTGTATATGAATTAAAATTAAGATGTTGTTATACTGTATATGAACTATGACTATGATGTGATGATCTATGTTTGTTACGATTTGGTTAATATGTGTTAAATGATGATTAGAAGTTGGTTGAGTTATTAAGAATTATTACATGAAGAATTATTATTACTAATAGATGAAGTTATTTGTGTTGTTAAATATAATTATTGAATTATATGCTTGATATTATTGTTTTGTGAAATCTCACCCCTTCTGCTTGAAAATGTTGCTCTTCGTATGAGTAACTTGCAGGTATTAATGATTAGTAGGAGTGGTGGCTCAAGTGTCTTTAGGTGCTCTGATACGTAACGGGGTGGGAATTTGTTATTGCTTTCTATTCCTTACGTATTGTTTTTGAAGAGTTATGACTATGTTTTTAGAATGGATTTTTATGACATAATTGTAAAGAGGCTTTAGTGCCAAAGACTGTTTTGATTATTGAATAATTTCCGCTGCGAAGTATTAAAGACTTTTTAGTTATTGAATTTTAAAGGATAAATAGTTATTTATACAGTTTATGATTTTAAGAAAAGAATGTGACATTCCGTTTAGGTGAATTACTCTGATTAAATAAATGAAATTTTCACGTTGGGAAAACGGGGTGTTACAGGGTACACCTCTATGTAGTTCATACTGTAGGAGAGAAACCACAATTAGCACCTCTAAACCCTTTGATTGAGTATCCTATACAAGCTGGGAATGTGGGAGTTGTTGTGGAAGAGATTGTTGAGGAAGAGGAAAATGTGGTGGAGAATGATGGAAATGCAGGGGAATACGTGGGTAATGAGGGTGTTGATGGTGTGAATGAGGGAATTAATTTTGGGCTTAATTTAGGTGGGCCATTTAATGTGGGAGAAGAGAGTGGGCCTTATGTTGATTTAAGGGATGGATTTGTGTATGGGATAGCAAATGAATATGGGTCAAACTTGCAAGGGGAGGATAGTGAAGATAGTGCATTAGGATCAACTTTTGATTCAGAGGATGATAATGGTGTGGATGATGATACATGTTGGGATGAATTTGCTGAAGAAACAAACCTAGAGGGTTATTTGTCTGCTAAAAGAATAAGCAAAGAGGGTGAAGTGCTTGGAGAAGGGGAGATTCCAAATGAGGAGGTGGTTGTACCTGATGTAGCAGATCAGGGCAGAGCTGAGGGACTTGATGCTGAAGTTGTACAAGAGAAAGATAATGAAGTTGGAGAGGGTAGTAGGAAGACATGTTCAAAGAATAAAGGGAAAGAAGTCAGTGGTAGTGAGCCTAAGAAGAAGAGGGGAAGACCACCAAAGAGCCAACAACAGAAAAAGGTCAATGCAACAGTGTTTGAAGATGACTTGAGGGATCAGCTGATTGGGAACTTGCAGCAGGGTGGGCCATCTGGAACTTTGAGAGACTGAGGATTGAGTGATGTAGAAGATTATAACAGTGATGAGTTAGATAGAGGATGTGAGACTGATGATGAAGATGGTGTGCCTAAGAAGAAGTTTCCCACCTTTAAGCTTCTGGATAACATGAAGAACTATAACTGGGAATTAGGAAGTTATTTTGGAACTAAGAAGGAATTTCAAGACGGTATCAAAACTTATGCAGTTCATTCAGGAAGGCCACTTAAATTTAAGAAGAATGATAAGAGGAGGGTGAGGGTGGTTTGTAAACCTCCTTGTGAGTGGGAGGCTTACTTGGCCAAGATTTCAGATTAAGAAACTTGGCAGTTGAGAAAGGTGTCTAAAGATAAAGATCACACTTGTGCCAGAGACTTTGATGTCAAGATGATGAATTCTGAGTGGTTGGGAGGAAAGCTTCATTCTAGGGTAAGAGAAAATGAAAAACTGATATTGTTAATAGAGCACAGGAAAAGTGGAATGTTGGTGTTAATTCGACTAAGACATTTAGGGCTAGGGGTATTGCAATTGACAAGGTTGATGAATAATTTAGGGAACAATATACTGGAATTTATGATTATGCACATGAGTTGTTAAGATCAAATAGACATTCTATTGTGAGGATATCCACCATGCCATTCCAAGGAACAGGAGAAGATCTTCAAAATCCTGGAACAGTTTTATGTCCCCACTTTCAAAGAATGTACATCTGTCTCAAAGCATGCAAGGACAGTTTTATGGAGTGTAGATCTATTATTGGACTGGATGGATGTTTTTTGAAGAGTTACTATGGGGGTCAATTGCTAGCTGCAATAGGGAGAGACCCAAATGACCAGATGCTTCCAATAGCATTTGTTGTGGTTGAAGGTGAAACAAAAGAATCATGGAATTGGTTTTTGGAACTCCTTATCAATGACCTAGGTGGAACAAGGTTATGCAAGACTTACACCTTTATCAGTGATCAATGAAAGGTAAAATTCTATTTCAATTTGGTGTTTAAAATTCTGTTTAAATAATGTAGTCTTATATGTTTCTAATTTCCACATTTTTGCAGGGTCTGTTGCCAGCTATGGATGAATTGTTGGAAGGAGTTGATTAGAGGTTTTGTGTTAGACACCTCTACGACAACTTCAGAAAGAAGTTTCCTGGTAAGAAGTTGAAAGAGTTAATGTGGAGGGCAACCAGGGCAACTTATGATAATGCTTTCAAAGATGCTATGAAGGAGATCAAAGATATTAGTGAAGATGCTTATGACTACTTGATGTAATGCCTTAGTGCAATCCACTATTTACCTAATCTCCTGAACTTGATGTATTGCCTAAGTGCATGGTACAATATACATATAATGGTTGTTTTGATGTATTGCCTTAATGCATACATGTTTTGATGTAATGGAGCATATTATGTTTAATGAATCAAATTCAGTTAGATTGCCTGCTTCTTTATACTTATGTTATTGTTTCATACTAAAAATTCATTCATTCAGAATTAATCAAACAAAAGGCATAAACATTCATTCATTCAAAATTCAAAGTGCAAATTCATTCAAATTGAAAATAGAAATTCATTCATTCATTCATTCATTTCAAACACAAGCACTACAAGCACTAATCATCATTTCACCCATTCATTCATTACACAACATATCAGTTCAATCCCTAACTATTTCATAAACCAATAATCTAACTAATTCAAACACAAGCACTAATCCTGCATAGAAGTACAGTCCCCAACACAAGGCACAACCCAAAACATACTAATCCAAAAATAATGGACATCTTCAACCATCTCCTTATTTTCTCCAATTCAATCTTCAACTTCAGATTTTTTTTCTCCAGCTTTGAATACACCAAATCCCTATCATCAACTAACTTAAAAAATCCACAACCTTTCTCATAATGATTCCTGTAATTTTTGCATCCCCAAAATTTCTTCCCACAATTCGGATTTGTGTTGTTCGTGACAGTGCGAGTTACTGGAGTTTCACCACACTTGCATTCACCCACATCTCTTCTTCTTATGCTCGAACCAACAGACCCAACAAATTGAGACATTTGATTTTTCCCAGAAATTTTCGAAATTTGGGGGAAATGGTGTTTTTTCCAGAAACTTTCGAAAATTGGGGGAAACAAAATTTTGCACCCGGAAATCGAATTAACAGGATGAAGAAGAACGAAAAAGAAGATTATGTATTGGTTATGGAAAGATTTCGAATTTGAATTGGAGAGAAGAGTAGAGGCAAGAACCCTAATTTCTCTCAATCTCACTCTCTCTTTCTATTTTTTGAAAACCCAGCTCATTCTCTCTCGAAACCCTAATATTTGCCTTTTATATCTACCACATTGGAGTGTCCACGTGTGCAAAAAATAACGGAAGTATATTTACTTGACAGACGGGATTTTTTTTGACAGACGGATACACAGTTAAAGGACCAAAACATGACTTTTATTAGATATGGAACCAAAATGAAAATTGGAAATTATTTAAGGGACCAAATGACCTATTAAGCCTAACTTTTTTAATTGATATGATGAAGAAATGGTTGATCCTGAAAATGAGGTTGGCCTTCTTGTTGGGGTTAATGTGGAGAAGTCTTGATTGTTAGAAGCTATCATGGTTTTGAATTGTAAAGTTGGTCACTTAACGTTTGTTTACCAGGGTCTTCCTATTAATGGTAACTCTCGTCATCGGTATTTTTAACGCCGTTGCTTGAGATTATTCACAAAAGATTATCAGTTTGGAGGAGTAAAAATTTGTCTATGGGCGGTTGATTTGTCTTGCTTGAATATGTTTTGTCATCCTTTTCAGTTTATTATCTTTCATTCTTCAAGGCTTCCATATGCATAATTTCCTGAATAGAATCTCTTTATAAATAAATTTCCTTTATAAATCTTTTTTTTTTTTTTTTTAAGGGGGTGGTGGAGTGAGGATGCTCACAAAATTAATTAGATTCACTAGAGTATGATTTGTTCTGGTAAGAAGTTAGGAGGTTTGCGAGTCCAAAAAATTAGGAAGTTTAATATTGTACTGTTGGGAAAATGGATTTGGATATTACATGTTGGTCATGGTGCGTTATGGTACAAAATTTTGATAGCAAAATATGGGATAGAGGGTGGTCGTATTAGAGCGTGTGGTCAGAATGTGTCTGGCTTGTAAAAAGACTTATACATGTAAATTGATGACGAGAAATTGTATAGACTTTTCAGTCCAGAGTCATTTTAGAGTGAAAGTATGTAGTTTATGTGTATTTTAGTTGAGTTTTATAAAGAAATCGTTCAAAAGTCATGAAAGGACAAAAGAAAAGAAATAGTCTTGAAACAATGGAAATCCACTTGAACCAGACGATTGAAGAAGACTCTGAGGTGATGCTTCTTGTAGAAAGATCATTCGTAGCTACAGGAAGGGTGTTGATTGACATGGAGATGGGAGAATTAAAGCTAAGATGGGAGGATGACTAGGTTAGGTCGTGAAATAGGAACTTCCTTGTAATTGTTTGACCATGTATCTTTGAATTATCCTTTGAACACAATTGGTTACTTTGGTATTAGCTTTAGACATATTCTAATAATGAACCGTGTACTTAATTTGTCATTCTTAAACCTTCAACGGTTATGAACAATTTCTAAAAAAGGGAATCCGACATGACCTAGCCACCTTAATCTCTCCCTTTTAAGTCAATTCAATCAAACCAATTGCCAAATGTGTCCCCCCTTTACATATCCTAATCATAATCGTAGTAGTATTGTTGAAATTATGCAATATTTGTAGATATGAACGTTATAGATTTTACTAGTCGACGAACTAGCACACTTGATATTTTGTTCACCTATAACTTCTCTTGTCATGTTAAACTTGTTTCTTTTTGTTATATGTTATTTCCACAAGACTTCTCCTACACCTGATTGTTTCTTTATTTTATGGGAAATATTAACGAGTGTCCTTAGGACATTCTTTAAGAACTTTAAATAATAAATTTTTATGGGAAATTGTACATTTAATGCATCGAAAATTAAAGTGTTAAACTTTTGCAAAGAATAATTTCTTAATTGAAAACCTTAAAGACCCTTATTTTAACTAAATATATAATTGAACCTGTCCCCCAATATGTGCCCCTCGAGTGTCGACTTTTGAAATTGAAATGCTGGAGCTTGTCAAATAAAGAGGGATAAATTTGGTGATTATAAAGTTCCTATAACCACCCAAGATCAACCATTCTTGAGCTCCGGTTCAATTTAGAGTAAATTACACTCCCCTTCCCTCAAAGATGTTTGAATTACACTCACCTCCCCTCTTAAGTTAAAATATACACTTTACTCCCTCAATATATATTATTATTTTTTTATGTTAAAATTTACTCTCCTCCCTTATAAGATACTTGAATTACAAACCTCTCCCTTAATAATTAAATATGTACTACACTTTAATCTATTTGAACATAAATAAATATTCTTATAATATATATTAATTTTGAATCACCATTTAAGAAAAATTAATTCATTTATTTATAGTTTAAATGTCAATGATAATTAAATTTAAATATATCGCTATTGATTTCATAAATTAGAGTATAAAATTAACTTTTAAATAATCATACTTTAATGATTTTAGTAATTTTTCACATATTTTAATTTTGTTTTGGGTTGTTTCATATTTTATAATAGAGTTTAAAAGTACATGTTAATGAAATTGTGAATAAAAAATAGCGAAAAATATGTATTCAATTTTTTATTATATTAAAATAGACCCGCAATACTATTTTTTTTTTTAAGTGTGTTAAATTATTATTTTTTGCTAAATTATTAGAAATAATAAAAAAGAATATTGAGGGAGTAAAGTGTAGATTTTAATATAAGAGGGGAGGGAGATGTAATTCAAGCTTCTCTTAGGGGAGGGGAGTGAAATTTTTTCTAATATGTTTTGAATAAGAGGGGAGGGGAGTGTATATTTTAACTTAAGAGGGGAGGGGAGTGTAATTCAAGCATCTTTGAGGGGAGGGAAGTGTAATTTTCAATTTATTACAATTGTTGTACTTGTCTGCCATGTCTTCTTATTGCTTGAGTCATAAGGTGTTTGATTTGTTTAGTAAGACTTCGAAAAATGATGCACTCTAGGGTGCCAACATAAATGCCTCTACGCTATTCTAATTCTTCGGTATCTGTGGATTCCTCCAACGTCTTACCTATTAATCCAACGTCGTACATATAGGGACGGAGGGAGTAGTTGATTTTGCCTGTGTTGATGATCTAAACAAGCTACGAGCGCATCTCGACCTTATTCGATTTGGATTTTTCACCGTTCAACCTAAATTACTATGAACAACCATCCCAAGGACATCCATTCTATCGACTCGGTACATATTTTGCCAATATTAAAATACCAAGACTCTTATAATTAGGGTGAATATTTGGGTTTATAACTATTGTAGCCCTTTTATTTCTTCTTTGTTATTTAGAAAAGCACTCTTTCTTATGCTCCACAATGGCCTTACCACTATGGTTTTTGTCGTAGGGTTCATTATCGCTTAAATACGGAAATGGTCCCCGCAAATATCTTGCGTTTTGGTTTTAGTCCCTATAAATTTTTTTTTTTTTGGTTTTAGTCCCTGCAAAAATAGAATATTTGGTTTTGGTCCTTGGTATTTTGTTTTAATCCTTGTAAAATCATTTCTTATTGAAATTGGTCCCTATAATATTCATTTTAGTCCTCGTTTTGAGGGACTAAAATCAAATATTCTACATATTACAAGGACCAAATCCAATATGAATCAATTTTACAAGGAATAAAACAAAATACAAAGGTCCAAAACCCAATTTTTTATATTTGCAGGGACTAAAACCAAAAAAATATTTTTACAGGGACTAAAACCAAAATGTCAGATATTTGCCGGGACTATTTTCATATTTAAGCCAAAATAAAAATAAAGGTTTGGGACCCGGTTGGCACCAAAACGACGACCACCCACGTATGATTAAGGGAAGGTGACAAATATGGTACCTTCAAGTGATGCCCCGTATAAAGATTTGCTCAATCTTCTTGTCCCATGGTTTGCATGTCATGGTGCATATTATTGGGACAATTCTTCTACATGTCTTAATAGCTGAATCACAAATTCACTATTACATGCAATCCTATCATAATTTGCAACTAATAATTCATTTATCCTTATTTCGGAGTATCCAAAAATAGATTTGGGAAAACTGACCCATGAGAAGGTAATGAACGGAGGAGAACAAATAAACCATGTGATCTTTTAGTCGATGAAGGCATGGATAAATATTCATTTTTGTCTCGTGTAATAAGTAGTGATAAATCATAATAGTCCTTTACCCTCTTAACCGAGATGCACTATTTTCGTCAAATCTTTCTCACGCGCAACTTCGTCTTCGATACCTGCAGCCAGCCCTCCTACATCACAATCATATTCCTCACTTTGACCGACATTTTCAAGAATGAGAGATAAACAAATAGGTACCGAATTGGCACCAGATTTAGAAGAACAATACCAATCTCTGATAAGAATTTCTTTCAAAGCTTAAACTGATACACATTTTTTTTAAGGGATAAACTGATGGTATAAGTTAATAGCAGCTATCAATAAATTGAAATTAATAGCTAAGTTAACAAATAGGTCCATATAATTAATTTTTCATTGAATTTTAAAATTGAAACCCAATACCTAAGTTAACAACAACTATAATTTTTTTTAAGGGAAGTGATGTTGTTGTGTGCAATTGTGAGTTATATGTTCCACATCGGATACAATAGTAAAGGTTGAACACCTTATAAGTAAGAGGACCCATAAACCTATTGCCTTAAGGTTTTGGGTAAGAGTGTGGTGTCTCTCTTGCATGTGCGGTTGTTCTAGCCTCGATTTGGACGGTCCCCCGAGCTCCCTGTAACACCCCGTTTTCCCAATATGAAAATTTCTAAACATTTATTAGAGTAAACAGCATAAACGGGATATCACATTATAACATAATCCAAAATCAGTTAAATAACAATTTAACTTCAACGAAATAACTTAAACGTTGCAGCGGAAAATTATTTCGAAAGTCAACAAATCATTTTGGCACGTAGGCCCCATCAAAATATTTCAACAGTTAAACAACATCATAAAAATAACATAATTGTCACGTAAGAGAATGAAGCATGCATATTCAAAAACCCATCCCGTTATGTATCAGAGCGACCTAGACGACTCAGTGAGGCAAGGCCACTCACAACAGCAAACTGCACACTAAGCACGATCACCTGCAAGTTACTCATACGAAGAGCAACATTTTCAAGCAGAAGGTGTAACGCCCACTTTCGTTTAATCGTTATTTAATCGAGTTTAGGTGATTATATTATATTTATATAATATATGTATGATTTTGATATGTTTTGATAAATTGTGGTGATTTGATTGATGACGTGTTAGGTTATGAGTTTTGGAGGAATTGATAAGATTAGAGAATTTATTTTATTGTTAAATAAAATAAAGATTTGAAAAATATTTAGTTGAGGGCTGTTTTGATATTTTAGATAGTTTTGGGGGAGAAAGTGAGATAAGATAAGTTATTAGAAAGAGGTATAAATAGGAGAAGACCTAATATTTTAGAAACTCATTGTACGTGAAAACTTTTGGAAAAGGGAGAAAAAGCTTAGAAGGGAGAAGAGCATAGAGAGAGCTGCGATTTCTTCATAACCAGGTAAGGGTGAGACTAATAATTCAATAATGTTAATTACTGTAATTCTGATGATTAGTTGACCAAGTTAGGATTGATTTAGAGAAGTTTTGGAATTAGGTCAAAGCCCTAAAAATTGATGATCAAACGGTAAAACTTGTTTAGATTGATGTAAGAACCGTCCTATAACCTTAGAACATGTTTAGGATGAATTCTGGAATCAAAATTAGGCTTTGAACCATGTTGTGTGAGGGATTTTTGAGAAAAACCCTAGTCTGCCCGTGCTTCTGTTCATCGCTCGCCACGGCGAGTGATGATCCTCGCCTCGCGAGTGATGAACTTCATCGCTCGCCACGCGAGCCCCTTTCCTTCGCCTCGCGAGTTGTTTGGTTCAACTCGCCATGGCGAGCAACCTTCCTCGCCTCGCGAGCTTAGGCAGAGTGCATGTCATATTTCGTGTTTCGACCTTTTTAGTTGAATCTTGTATGCCTTTGAGTACCTGAACTTACCTAGTATTGATTAGGAATGAATGTAGGATCAGAGGGAACCCAGAACAAGCTTAGTTTGTGAGTTGAGTGGTGCTCGCCATGGCGAGTAAGTACTCTCGCCTCGCGAGTACAACCAGGATGAACTTGATTATGTGTTTGTGCGATCTGTGTCGCACTTTTTGGTCCAGAGTGAACCCCTAATTGGTAATGAAACCTTATGATAACGTTTAATGCAGTCTGTAAAGCTATTGAGTTAAGTTGATATTATTTGAGCATGATTAAGGTATTATGCGATATGTAAGATATAATTGAAATGATTATGATTCTAGTGAATTGTTGTTGATATATTGATATCTCCTTGCTGTTATGCGACTTGACTATGCTGCTGCTGTTATTTAACTGAGTAAGCAATGTTTATATATGAATATAATGAAAATGATGACGTTTTGCATCAAGTTATTGAATGCACATGATTACGATGATTATGATGTTTTGTTCATCTGTGTCCATGCATAGCATATCATTGAGCTTAGTCCTCACCACGAAAATTAGGAG
Source organism: Medicago truncatula (assembly GCF_003473485.1). NCBI lineage: Eukaryota > Viridiplantae > Streptophyta > Magnoliopsida > Fabales > Fabaceae > Medicago > Medicago truncatula. The sequence goes on along the minus strand of NC_053048.1, from coordinate 102,022 downwards.
CTTTGTCCTCCGCACGTTTTATAGGAGCTTTGTCCTCCGCACGATTAAAGTATATTAATACTTATGATGACGATTGGTACCACATGCATATAAGGAGTCTAGGAGCATTGTCACATTGTCATGATTAAGATGCCTTGTTGATAATGAATGGATATGTGATTATGTGATAAGTGTTATTTGATTATGTTATGTTGTTTATAATGATTGGTTATATGATTACGTGATAACTGTTTAGCATTTATGCAAAGTTAATAATGGAATGATTGATGTTAATTTATGATTCGCAATTACATTGATTAATGTTATTTTATTATGAAATCTCACCCCTTCTGCTTGAAAATGTTGCCCTTCGTATGGGTAACTTGCAGGTGATCGTGCTTAGTGTGCAGTTGCTTCGTGAGTTGGCCTTGCCTTCACTGTGTCGTCTAGGTCGCTCTGATACGTAACGGGATGGGGTTTTATGCTATAACATGCTTCATTCTTTTACGTGAACTGCTTATGTTTTGATAAACTCTTTTGAGATACTTATTGGGCCTGCGTGCCGAAAACGTTTATGATTTATGTTTATGATTTTCCGCTGCTATGTTAAAGATATTTGTGAAGGTTAAATCATTATTTAACTGTTTTGGATTACGTTTCTATGTGATATCCCGTTTATGGTTTTTACTCTGATAATTGTTTAAGAAATTTGTATATTGGGAAAACGGGGTGTTACAGAAGGGGTGAGATTTCATAACACAATAATATTAATCAATATAATTCGAAATCATAATTAACATCATAATCAGTCTTAATCAACATTGCATCTTTGATAAACAATTATCACATAATCACAACTTCAATCATCATAAATAACATAAACATCTTTAAACTCGACAAATGCGACAATGCAACTTAGACACTTATATGCATTTGGTACCAATCATCATCATAGTATTAATATACTTTAATCGTGTGGAGGACAAAGCTCCTATCGTGTGGAGGACAAAGTGTAACACCCCGTTTTCCCAATATACAAATTTCTTAAATCATTTATCAGAGTAAGCATCATAAACAATGGGATATCACATATTCAATCGTCATCAACAACATAGCATATTAGACATGACAATGCGACAATGCTCTTAGACTCCTTATATGCATGTGGTACCAATCGTCATCATAAGTATTAATATACTTTAAACGTGCGGAGGACAAAGCTCCTAATAAATCGTGCGGAGGACAAAGCTCCTAATAATCGTGGTGAGGACTAAGCTCAATGAATGCTAATGCATGGACTCTTATGAACAAATCACCGTAATCAACATATCAACATGCATCCAATAATTTGGAGCTAAACGTCATCATTTCATCATATATAGACATTATGCACTTAGTTAAATAACAGCAGCAGCATAGTCAAGTCACAACAACGGATGATATCAATATATCAATTGCAATTCAATAGCATCATAATATTTCATTATATCTTACATAATATTTAATACATTAATTCATGCTCAATTAATATCAACATATATTAAACAGCTTTACAGACTGCATTAAACGTCATCACTAGGTCTCATTATCATAAGGAGGTTCGCTCTAGATCCAAACGTGCGACACAGATCGCACAAGCACTCATTACGCTCCAACCTAGAAGTGCTCAAGGTTCTAAGCCTAGTATTGATTCCAAAGTTTGTCCTAAACATTATCTAAGGTCCAGGAACACTTTCTACACCAATTTAATCAATTCCTACCGTTTAATCATCAATTCTAGGGATTTGACCTAGTTTTCGTTTTCTCCAATTCAATCCTAATTCTTGCTAACTAATCATCAGAATTACATTCAATTAACAATACTAAGTTATTAGTCTCACCCTTACCTTAATTTGCAGAAAATCGCAGCTCTCCCTCTTGGTTTCTCTTCTCTTGGCTTTTTCTCCCTTTTTCTCCAAAAACGTACGTACAACAATGTTTTTCTAAAACTAGGTCTAACTCTTTTATATCTCCTCTTAATTACTTATCTTATCTCACTTTCTCCCCCAAAACTATCTAAAATATCAAAACAGTCCTCAACTAAATATTTTATATTATTTCCAAATCTTTATTTTATTTAACAATAAAATAAATCCCTTAATCTTATCAAATCTTCCAAACTCATAACTTATCACAATATCAATCAAACCATCAATATAGTCGTAATTATTCAATCCATACCACAATTATGCATATATTATATAAATATAATATAATCGCCTAAACTCGATTAAATAAACAATTAACGAAAGTGGGCGTTACACAAAGCTCCGATCATGGTGAGGACAAAGCTCAATGAATGCTAATGCATGGACTCTAACAACAAAACATCTTAATCAACTTATCAGTTATACATCCAATAATTTGGAGTTCATCATCAACTTAATTCAGACTCATGCAACTTAGTTAAATAACATTTGCAGCATAATCAAATCACATCAAGCTTAATAACAATTCATTTTCAACAATTCCTTGATCATTCAATAATAATTCAAGTAAATACAATCAATCCATAATTCACTTTATATTCACTTAACATATCATAAAAGCTTCACAGTTCTCAGTCAATATCTTTAATAGGTCTCATTAGCACCTAAAGTTCCTTTCCTAACCAATCCAAACAACTCAGGTCTCACAATCCTCAATAGCACTCAGTTCTGGAAGTGCTCGCGAGGCAAGAGCATCTGCTCGCCATGGCGAGTACAAGCCAGATTCCCAACTAAGGTTGTTCCAATTTCAATCTCGTTCTAAATCATTCCCTAATCAATAGTAGGCACCTAAAGGTACTCAAAGGCATCTAAGGTTCAACTCAAAAGTCAAAAACTCAGAAAATGACATGCTCTCTGGTCAAGCTCGCTATGGCGAGTAGGGTTGCTCGTCGTGGCGAGCTACAACAAGTAACTTGCGAGGCGAAGGGAAATGGCTCGCGTGGCGAGCGATGAACATTCATCACTCGCGAGGCGAGGATCATTGCTCGCTATGGCGAGCGATGAACTTTGGCACGGGCAGAATGTAGTTCCTACATAAATTTCATCAACTAACATGGTTCTAAGCCTAATTTCAATTCCAGAATTCATCCTAAACATATTCTAAGGTTATAGGACGGTTTCTACATCAATCTAAACAACTTTTACCGTTTGATCATCAATTTTAGGGATTTAACCTAATTTCAAAACTTTTCTAAATCAATCCTAACTTTGTCAATTAATCATCGGAATTATAGCAATCAATATTACTGAATTATTAGTCTCACCCTTACCTTCTATTGAAGAAATCGCAGCCCTCTCTCTAGCTCTTCTCTTGGTTTTCCTTCTTTTTCCAAAAACAGTCGTACGTGCAATGTTTTTTCTAAAACTAGGTCTATCTCTTTTATACCTCTTCCTAATATCTTATCTTATCTCACTTTCTCCCCCAAAACTCTCTAAAATCTCAAAACAGCCCTCAACTAAATATTTTTATTTTCTTATCAAATCTTATTTTATTTAATAATAAAATAAGTCTCATAATCTTATCAAATCATGAAAACACATCTTATCATCCAAATCATCTAAAATCAACAAAACTCACACATATATTATAAAAATATAATATAATTGCCTAAACTCGATTAAATAAATAATTAAACGAAAGTGGGCGTTACAAACTCTCCCCCACTTAAAAGATTTTCGTCCTCGAAAATTTACCTCAAGCAAACAACTCTGGATAAGACTCCAGCATCTTACTCTCAAGCTCCCACGTCAAGCTTTCACCAGTCGCTCCAGCCCAAACGACTCTAACAAGGGGTATCTCCTTGCCTCTCAACGTCTTCACTTTACGATCATCAATCCTCACCGGTAAAGTCTCTACCGTAAGGTTGTCTCTGACTTGCACATCATCAGTTTGGATCACATGAGATGGATCCGGAACATACTTCCGAAGTTGCGACACATGGAAAACATCGTGCAAATTCGAAAGATGCGGTGGTAATCCCACTCGATACGCCACCGTTCCAACTCTTTCCGATATCTGATACGGGCCAATAAATCTCAGAGTCAACTTCTTTGACTTCAAGGCACGTCCAACACCAGTCACAGGAGTGACTCTCAAAAACACGTGGTCTCCTTCTTGAAACTCAAGATCCTTCCTGCGCTTATCATGATAACTTTTTTGTCGACTCTGCGACGCTTTCATTTTCTCTTGAATCATCTTAACTTTCTCAGTAGTCTGCTGAACAATTTCGGGTCCTAAGACCACTCTTTCACCTGACTGAAACCAGCACAACGGAGTTCTGCATCTCCGACCATACAAAGCCTCAAAAGGTGCCATTCCAATACTAGAATGATAACTATTATTGTATGTGAACTCGATCAACGGAAACTGACTATCCCAAGTTCCTCCTTGCTCAAGAACACAAACTCTCAACAAATCCTCTAGCGACTGAATTGTCCTCTCCAACTGACCATCTGTCTGCGGATGATAAGCCGAACTCAATCTCAACTTCGAACCTAAAGCCTCTTGCAAACTCTTCCAAAATCTAGAAGTAAATCTTGGATCTCTATCTGATACAATGCTCGAAGGAACACCATGTAGCCTCACAATCTCCTTGATATAAATCTCTGCCAACTGGGCAACAGGAAAACTAATATTAATCGGTAGAAAATGAGCCGACTTCGACAATCTATCAACGATGACCCAAATTGTGTCGTTCCCTCTAGGAGTATTCGGAAAACTCGTCACAAAATCCATGGATATACTATCCCATTTCCATTCTGGCCCATCTAAAGATACCATTATACCAGCAGGTTTCTGATGCTCAATCTTCGACTTCTGACAAACTAAACAGGAATACACAAACTGTGCCACATCTCGTTTCAAACCAGACCACCAGAAAATCTTCTTTAAATCGTGATACATTCGTAGCTCCCGGATGAATACTCAAGCTACTTCTATGACTCTCTTCAAGAATCATTTTCTTCATCTCTGCATCGTCAGGAATACAAATCCGACCTCGGAATCTCAACACACTGTGATCGTCGACTTTAAAGTCACCGTCTTCAGTCTGATTACTAGCAACCAACAAGTCTACAAACTTGACATCAACTTTCTTTTCCTCTTTAATACTCTTCAGAAATTCACTATCAATCTTCAGCATTCCCAGTTTCACTCTCTGAGGTGACCATTCACAAACTAAACTCAAATCTCTGAACTGTTCAAGTAACTCAAACTCTCTAACCATCAAAGCGGACATATGCAATGTCTTCCTGCTCAAGGCATCTGCAACAACATTAGCTTTACCTGGATGATAATTCAAACCAAAGTCATAATCTTTCAACAATTCTAGCCATCTACGCTGCCTCATATTCAATTTCTTCTGATCAAACAAATACTTCAAACTGTTGTGATCGCTAAACACCTCAAACCTTGAACCATACAAGTAATGTCTCCATATCTTCAATACAAAGACTAGAGCCGCCAACTCTAAATCATGTGTCGGGTAATTCTTCTCACGAATTCTCAACTGTCTTGAAGCATAAGCTACCACTTTACCCTCTTGCATAAGTACACCGCCTAAACCCAACTTGGACGCATCACAATACACCACAAAAAGCTCATCGGACTTCGGCAAAATCAAAACCTGGGCAGTCGTCAAACGTTTCTTTAATTCACTGAAACTGTTCTCACAATGAACATCCCACACAAAAGTTTTACCTTTACAAGTCAACTGTGTTAGCGGAAGTGCTAACTTGGAAAATCCTTCAATAAATCTTCTGTAGTAACCAGCCAAACCCAAGAAGCTTCTAATCTTTGTGACTGACTTAGGAGTCTCCCATTGCAATACCATCACCAAAAATAACATGGCCAAGAAAACTTACTTCCTTCAACCAGAATTCACACTTAGACAATTTAGCATAAAGTTTCTTCTCTTTCAACACTTGCAAGACAATCATCAGATGCTCAGCATGTTCTTCTTCAGTCTTGGAGTAAATCAAAATATCGTCGATAAACGCAACTACGAACCGATCCAAAAAGGCATGGAAGATGCGATTCATATACTCCATAAACACTCTAGGCGCATTGTTTACACCGAAAGGCATAACTTTATATTCATAGTGACCATAACGCGTTCTGAAAGCTGTCTTCTGCATATCTTCATCTTTCACTTTAATCTGGTGATAACCTGACCTCAAATCAATCTTGCTGAAAACTTTTGCACCCACTAACTGATCCATCAAATCCTCAATTCTCGGAAGTGGATACCTATTCTTGATAGTTACCTTGTTCAACTGACGATAGTCAATACACTATCTCATGCTACCATCTTTCTTCTTCACTAGCAAAACTGGCGCTCCCCAAGGTGAAACACTTGGTCTAACAAATTTCTTCTCGAGTGATGAGTCATTTATTGACTATTTTAATATGCTTTTTAGTTTAGTTTTATTTAGATTTTATATGATTTTATATTAGTATTATTCCCTTTAAATTGCATTTTATTATATTTCAGGAAAGAATATTGGATGGATTGAGTCTTGGAGCAAAAGAAAGGGACTTGGAGCCGATTGGACGCAAAAATATGAAGATTGAGAGACAAAAATATGTCTCCCACAAGTCAGAAGCTTGGCACGGCCCGTGCTAGCCTTGGCACGGCCGTGCCACCCTCCAGAGTCACTTTTGCTGCTTTTGCTTAGATTTTAAGCTACTCAATTTTTAGCCCAAATGTAATAGCTTAGATTTTAAGTCGATTGAATGCTATAAATAGAGTAGCCATCCATCACAAATATTCATCTTTTCTTAGAATGCAATATGTGACAATTGTCTTTCTAATAAAAGTTCATTTTACTTTCTTGTTATTTACTTTTATGTTTTCTCTCTTCTTCTCCTTGTCTACAATGAACGTCAGTGAGTAGACTTCTCTTGTCTTGGGATTGTTGGATAAGTCAAATGACATAATCCTAATCAAACCAAGCTTTAAACCTTAATCTTATGTAACCCTAATTCCTTATCTAAATTCACCGCTTTAACATGGATCAACCATTATCAAACTGTGGAAACGAAAGTGGAGGGTTTGATAATTGTTTATCCATCATCTCAAATATCAATTCATAAAACGAAAGTGGAGCTTTGATATTCGAACAAGTGAATTTAGACAAGGATTGCAAAGGCAGCGAAATAGTCTTTGCAATCTTTGAGACATATAGTTTCGATCTTCAAGGGAACTAATAAGATCAAGTCAGCGAAATAGGCTTGGTTGTTAGAGGAACCAAAATCTAATAGTAATCAAGTCAGCGAAATAGGCTTGGTTGCTAGAGGAACAAAAGAGAAACTGTCTTGACAAATTAGGTCTAACATAAGGTTATAAGTTTAATAGTTAGGTTTGAGAAGGACTTGTCGTTAGGATGAACCAATAATCCCAAGGCTTTTATCTTTTATTATTATTTTCTTTTAAATATATAAATTACAACTTTCTACTTTCTATATTCTAATCATTGTTAAAAGATAATTGAATTCATAACTCCCTGTCGAAACGATACTCTTATAAAAAAAATATATATTTTATTTCTTTTTCTCATCTTTTTATTTTTTTTTTATATTTATCTCTCTCTCTCTCTCTCTCTCTCTCTATATATATATATATATATATATATATATATATATATATATATATATATATATATATATTTTCTTTCCTTTTCTTATCTCTTTATTTTTTTTATTTTTTTATATATATATAAAATATTTCTCCCTCTCTTTCTCCTTATTTTATTTATTATTTTTTATTTTCTATCTTTAACCGTTTTGATTTCAGGCATGGCTCAAAGAAGATAATAACGATATGGATGAGAAACGTGCTCTCAAAGAGTATGCAATCACATCTTCAGATGAGCCGTACGATGCTATTGTGTACCCAACGGTTGAGGGTAGTAAATTTGAAATAAAGCCTGCACTTATTTACCTAGTGCAGCAAAATCAATTTTTTGGATCACCCGCTGAGGATCCGAATCTTCATGTTTCAATTTTTCTAAGACTCATTGGAACTTTGAAGGCAAACCAAGAGGCCGTAAGGCTACACCTCTTTCCTTTCTCTTTGAGGGATAGAGCTAGTGCTTGGTTTCATTCATTGCAAATTGGTTCTATCACTTCATGGAACCAAATGAGGAAGGCATTTCTTTCCCAATTCTTTCCCCATAGTAAAACTGCTCAATTAAGGAGTCAAATCACACAATTCACTCAAAAAGATGGTGAATCTCTTTACAATGCGTGGGAGCGTTTCAAAGAAATGCTTAGGCTTTGCCCCCATCATGGTTTTGAGAAATGGCTCATTATCCACACTTTTTATAATGGTCTTTTGTTTTCCACAAAAATGAATGTTGATGCAGCTGCAGGTGGAGCTTTGATGAATAAAACTTACACAGGAGCATATGATTTGATCGAGAACATGGCACAAAACCAATATCAGTGGAAAAGTGAGAGAGTTATCACTGAAGGTACTCCTCCAACCTCTAAAAAAGAGACAGGTATGTACCAGGTTTCTACCCTTGATCATCTATCTGCTAAGGTGGACACACTTCTTCAAAAATTTGATAAATTAACTGTAAGTGTCGTCACACCTGCTCTTGTTTCACCACCTTGTGAATTTTGTGGAATACTTGACCATACTGGTGTTGAATGCAAACTAGGTAGTGTTGCTAAAAGTCCCGAGCAAAATTCTTATACCTTTGGACAACAAACAACACCACCCGTCTATGCAAACAACCAAAGAGTCCCTCAGAAATCCAGCTTGGAAATTTTACTAGAAAAACATGCTATGGAGCAATCCAAGCAATTTAAAGAACTTAAAAATCAAACTGGATTTTTGAATGACTTTCTTGTCAAGCTTACATGTAAAGTGGACTCCATTGCTACTCACACTAGAATGCTAGAAACTCAAATTTCTCAAGTAGCCCAAAAAGTAGCTACTTCCTCTCAAACCCCCGATGTCTTTCAATGTCAAACTGAAGCCAACCCCAAAGGCCTTATAAATGCTATTCAACTTAGGGACGGTAAGCAGTTAGAGGACACCATTATGAAAACTAAGACAATTGAGGGAGAGATAGAGAGTGAAAAGCAACAAGGTGAGAAAGTCATAGGAGAGAGTGATAAGCCAATCGTTTCACCACCTTATAAACTCAAAATCCATGTCCCACAAAGGCTTGCTAAGCCTAACCTCATAGTGATTGAGAGTTTTTCCACCCCTTGTGTGATTGAGAGTGAAACCATTGTAAAAACTATGTGTGATTTGGGAGAGAATCTCAAGTTGATGCCACTATCCCTTTGGGAAAGATTGGGTATTGGGTAGAGAAACCTTCTATTCGTCAAGCTAATGACTTTAAACGAGCGCTTCGTGGGAGGCAACCCACGGGTTTAACCACTTTTGTTTTGTTTTGTTTGTTTTTAATTGTTTTTGTAGGTAATTGTCCGAGTATGATTCGAGAAAACGGAGAAATTTTGAAGCCAATTCATCCAGAACCTTGGCACGGCCCGTGCTCACACTGGCACGGCCGTGCCAGACCTTGCCCTCCAAAAAACTAGCCCACATCCAGAAAGTTGGCACGGCCCGTGCTAAGGTTGGCACGGCCGTGCCCGACTCCAGGTAAAGATAAACCTCACCTTTCATCTAATTCTTCCCTCATTCTCCACCACAAACTTCTCTCTCCATTCAAACTTCTCTCAAAAACCTCCATAACCATAAAATTTCAAACCTCCATATCTCCCCAAAACCTCACCATTTCACAAAATTTCTTCACCCAATCAACCACAACCCCCATTTCAATCATAACCCTTCACTCAAAAACAACTTTCCTCCATCCCTACCAAATATCATCAAATTCGTAGCCCCCATTCACCTACCTAAAAACCCACAAATTCTTCACCAATTCACCCAACCCAACTCCTAACACTTACTCAAACCCCAACCCCATCACCCAACCAACCATTTCCACCAAAAACATTTCCCAAAACCCAACCTTCACCCAAAACACAAAAGGTCAACCAAGGTTACGGATTAATGGCATCTAGGAAAGGTGGAGCAAGCTCTTCCGGAGGACCACAATCAAAGAAGAAAACGCAAGCCAAGAATCATGGCATAATCTTCAAGGACACCAAGCAAAGGGACAAGTATAAAATTCTTCTCTCTAAACCCTTGCATCCTTGTCGATATCCAGATCCTTATACTTTGAGTGTGCTAGGACTAAGGGATAATGTGTTTATCTTACTAGGAAATTTAGGATGGGTTGATATGCTTAGACCTATGAAAGGTTTCGAAAATTTCACTTATGAATTCTTAAGTTCTATTGAATTTACGAAGGATAAAGTGAATTTTGACAACCCCGACCATAGAGTCTCTTTCCGACTTTTGAATATGGATTATGAGATGTCTCTTGAAAATTTCTGTTTAGAGATGGACTTCGCAAATGCGGGGTTCACCCATGACGCTTGGAATCCAAATTTAAAGTCGGAAAACTATGACCCCGCTCTCTTTTGGAAACGCATTACCGGGTTAAGGCAATATAATCCTCGCAACAATAAGGCTAGTAACATTCACAACCCAGTACTTAGATACCTCCAGAGAGTCATGGCTTGTACCATTTGGGGTAGAAAAGAGGTAGGAACAACTAGGACGGATGAACTTTTTATGCTTTGGGCAATGCTTAGTAACAATCCCGTTAATACCTATTTCTACCTACTTGATTACCTTTCCTCCATAGGAGCTAGACCTGATAATAGAGCTGAGATAGTAGTCGGTGGAATCATTACCTTCATCGCTAGGAAGTTTGGAGTGGGTGAGGAAGATTGGATAAATCCAATTGAGGGCAACAATAGGCTTAACATTGAAACCCTTGTTGCTATGAACTTCATTAAGATTCACCGACCCATGACTTATGCACTTCAACTTCGCATACCCCTTTTGGTTCTACTTCCTAACCCATCTCGGACTAACCCCGAGGTGGAGGAAAATTTGTTGTATGTTGGTGATGGATTACAGGTACATGAAGAGCGTAATCAAGGTGACGAAGAAGGTGCACACATGCACCATGAAGAGGAGCCCCATGACCATAACGACAACAATGAAAGATGGGCATGGCTGCAAACCGAGGTACAAAGGATAAGCACCGAGCAACAAAGGCAAGGTGTTGAATTATCCGGGCTAAGAAATGATGTCCTACGGGGCAACCGCATATCCGAAGAAAATAACCAAATGCTTCGGAACATGATGCAACACTTCAACCTCCAAGGCCCTCCCTATGGACCTCAATAAAAATGTGAGCTTTCCTCTTCCTCTTTTTCACCTTATCTCTTCAATCTCTATCTCACTCTTCTTCCTCTCCTTCTCTTTTATTTTTCTTTTATCTTGAATCATTGAGGACAATGCTTCTCCTAAGTGTGGGGGGAGCCTAATAAAGTGTCTTTAGTCGTAGTGTTTCCAAACTCCCTTGAACTTTATTCTTTTGTTTTGTTTTATTGTAAAAGGCATGGTTAAGTAGCTAATTTTTATTGAAAATATCATGACACAAAAATTTTCATTGTCTCCTCTTATTTGATTGATTCTTGTACATAAAAGCAAACTCTTGTGTTTTAAGTCTTCTTGATATACCCACATCTTGTTTTGAAGTGAATAAAATTCTCCAATGAGAAAAACACAAAGTTGCTTCCCTTGAGTAAATGTATGAATAGGTATTTTAAGGAAACGCGTTTTAATCTTAGTGGTGCATTAACCTTTAAAGATTCTCAAATTGCCAGTAGTATAAGTTAGTATAAGGGAGTTCATAAAAAGCCAAAAAGCCAAATAAATTCCAAGATCTCATAATTGAATCTAGATTGGGGAAGGAGGTAGGCCCTCCGACTTCCTACGTGAAGATGATTGTTATCTTGAGGAAAAACTTTAAAAACCATCATTGAATCTAGATTGGGGAAGGAGGTAGGCCCTCCGACTTCCTACGTGAAGATGATGTTTTAAGGGATACCATTGAATCTAGATTGGGGAAGGGGGTAGGCCCTCCGACTTCCTACGTGAAGATGTTGTTCCTTAAATAAAGAACTTAAATGTGCAAATGGCAAAGAACAAAGATTCTCGAATACTCCCATCTTTCTTATATGAATTATAGAAGGAATCTTTCTTAGTTGGTTTAGTGCTAGGATTAGACCATGTTTCCTCATAATGCCTATCTTATACAGGAGCAAGAAAAGGGTTGGACTTCACACACACACACTTGAAACTTGATCGTTGGGTTGAATAAAAATTACAAGAAATGCTTGAGATTGTGATTAGTGTACATTTGGGATTTATGCCCTTGAGGAGACATGTGCTTTAATAGAATTGTCATTTGATAAAATCGTTTGTGCTACTATGTTTATGCCTTTTGCTTGAGGACAAGCAAAGATTCAAGTGTGGGGGAGTTTGATGAGTCATTTATTGACTATTTTAATATGCTTTTTAGTTTAGTTTTATTTAGATTTTATATGATTTTATATTAGTATTATTCCCTTTTTAGGATAGTTTACTTTAAATTGTATTTTATTATATTTCAGGAAAGAATATTGGATGGATTGAGTCTTGGAGCAAAAGAAAGGGACTTGGAGCCGATTGGACGCAAAAATATGAAGATTGAGAGACAAAAATATGTCTCCCACAAGTCAGAAGCTTGGCACGGCCCGTGCTAGCCTTGGCATGGCCGTGCCACCCTCCAGAGTCACTTTTGCTGCTTTTGCTTAGATTTTAAGCTACTCTATTTTTAGCCCAAATGTAATAGCTTAGATTTTAAGTCGATTGAATGCCATAAATAGAGTAACCATCCATCACAAATATTCATCTTTTCTTGGAATGCAATATGTGACAATTGTCTTTCTAATAAAAGTTCATTTTACTTTCTTGTTATTTACTTTTATGTTTTCTCTCTTCTTCTCCTTGTCTATAATGAACGTCAGTGAGTAGACTTCTCTTGTCTTGGGATTGTTGGATAAGTCAAATGACATAATCCTAATCAAACCAAGCTTTAAACCTTAATCTTATGCAACCCTAATTCCTTATCTAAATTCACCGCTTTAACATGGATCAACCATTATCAAACGGTGGAAACGAAAGTGGAGGGTTTGATAATTGTTTATCCATCATCTCAATTATCAATTCATAAAACGAAAGTGGAGCTTTGATATTCGAACAAGTGAATTTAGACAAGGATTGCAAAGGCAGCGAAATAGTCTTTGCAATCTTTGAGACATATAGTTTCGATCTTCAAGGGAACTAATAATGATCACGTCAGCGAAATAGACTTGGTTGTTAGAGGAACCAAAATCTAATAGTAATCAAGTCAGCGAAATAGGCTTGGTTGCTAGAGGAACAAAAGAGAAACTGTCTTGACAAATTAGGTCTAACATAAGGTTATAAGTTTAATAGTTAGGTTTGAGAAGGACTTGTCGTTAGGATGAAACAATAATCCCAAGGCTTTTATCTTTTATTATTATTTTCATTTAAATATATAAAAATACAACTTTCTACTTTCTATATTCTAATCATTGTTAAAAGATAATTGAATTCATAACTCCCTGTCGGAACGATACTCTTATTTTACTACTTCGATAGGACCGTGCACTTGCGGTTTTATCTCATCATCGAGCAAATGTTCTAATTGTTTCTTCAACTCAGCTAACTCGGAAGCAGACATACGATAAGGTGCCATCGACACCGGTTTCGTTCCAGGAACAAGATCAATAGAAAACTCGACTTCTCTCTCTGGAGGCACATCAGGAATTTCATCTGGAAAAACTACAGGAAAGTCGCATACCACTTGTAGCTTATCAATCACTGCTTGATTCTCAATAGATAAGGAAGCCATCAACGAATACATCAAAATACCATCGTGTTCCATTTGCTTCAGCTGCTTAGTAGATAAGAACTCTGCACCACTTTCCTCTTCAGCGGAAGAGAGATACAATGACTTGCTAAAACAATTGATATGAACATGGTTGTACTCTAACCAATTCATACCCAGAATCACATCCATACCGCTCAAAGGTAGACAAACTAAATCCATTTCAAAATCACGACCAAACATAGACAAAGGACATCGCAAACATACGAGAGAAGTAGTCACCGAACCCTTAGCTGGAGTTTCGACAACCATCTCTCCATTCATATCAGACAAATCAAGACCCAAAGCAGAAACACAATCGAAAGCAATAAAGCAATGCGTAGCACCAGTATCAATAATAGCAACTAAAGGAGTATTATTAATATAGCAAGTACCTCTGATCAAACGATCCTCATTCTCTGTCTGGGTACCAGCCAGAGCAAAAACTCGACCCGTAGTAGGCGCCCTCTTCGGCTGCTTGCATTGGGAACCAATATGACCCTCTTCATTACAATTGAAGCATACGATATCATTATGCTTACAATCAGCTACAATATGACCCTTCTTGCCACACCGGACACATTTCTTTATCTCTTTAGGACAAACATTGCTCTTGTGGCCTTTCTCACCACAATTGAAACAAACAATCTCCGCAGGAGTATCCTTCTTCTTAGGCCGCCTATCATCGACCATCCTCTGTTTGCCCTTATCAGCAGGGGCACTATAAGGCTTAGGGCGACTCTGCTGGCCTTTGGTCTTCCGCTCATTCACAACCTTGTAATGAGCCTTGGTATCTTCCTCGTAGATTCTGCAGCTATTCACTAAATCAGGAAAAACTCGGATCTGTTGGTATCCGATCGCCCTCTTAATGTCGGGCCTTTAACCATTCTCGAACTTGATGCATTTCGAGAACTCAGCAGTCTCAGCAGCATAATGCGGATAGAACTTTGCCAACTCCACAAACTTGGCAGCATACTCTGCCACAGACATGTTTCCTTGCTTCAGCTCAAGGAACTTGATCTCTTTCTTCCCGCGAACATCTTCCGGAAATTATCTTCTCAGGAACTCTCTCCTGAACATAGCCCAAGTCACAGCAGCTCCATCTTGCTCAAGATTAGGTAGCAGACTAACCCACCAATCATCATCTTCCTCAGCTAACCGATGCGTACCGAATCGCACTTTCTGAACTTCAGTGCACTGCATCACACGGAAAATCCTCTCAATCTCTTTAAGCCACGTCTGGGCTCCATCAGGGTCATATCTTCCTTGGAAAGTTGGAGGATGATTTCTCATAAAGGTCTCCAACATCCTAGTCTTAGCATTCACACCAGCATTTGCGTTAGGTTGTTGTCCCACAGCTTGGGCAACAACTTGTAGAGCAGCAGCTAACGCAGCATCGTTCCTTCCAGCCATTTCTGATATTCTACAACAAGTAGCAACAACAACATAAGATAGTAATACAAATATTACTAAGACTCGACAAGACTCTTCTAATTGATCGGACGGACCGACCTGCTCTGATACCAATTGTAACACTCCGTTTTCCCAATATGAAAATTTCTAAACATTTATCAGAGTAAACAACATAAACGGGATATCACATTATAACATAATACAAAATCAGTTAAATAACAATTTAACTTCAACGAAATAACTTAAACGTTGCAGCGGAAAATTATTTCGAAAGTCAACAAATCATTTTGGCACGTAGGCCCCATCAAAATATTTCAACAGTTAAACAACATCATAAAAATAACATAATTGTCACGTAAGAGAATGAAGCATGCATATTCAAAAACCCATCCCGTTACGTATCAGAGCGACCTAGACGACTCAGTGAGGCAAGGCCACTCACGACAGCAAACTGCACACTAAGCACGATCACCTGCAAGTTACTCATACGAAGAGCAACATTTTCAAGCAGAAGGGGTGAGATTTCATAACACAATAATATTAATCAATATAATTCGAAATCATAATTAACATCATAATCAGTCTTAATCAAAATTGCATCTTTGATAAACAATTATCACATAATCACAACTTCAATCATCATCAATAACATAAACATCTTTAAACTCGACAAATGCGACAATGCAACTTAGACACTTATATGCATGTGGTACCAATCGTCATCATAGTATTAATATACTTTAATCGTGTGGAGGACAAAGCTCCGATCATGGTGAGGACAAAGCTCAATGAATGCTAATGCATGGACTCGAACAACAAAACATCTTAATCAACTTATCACTTATACATCCAATAATTTGGATTTCATCATCAACTTAATTCAGACTCATGCAACTTAGTTAAATAACATTTGCAGCATAATCAAATCACATCAAGCTTAATAACAATTCATTTTCAACAATTCCTTGATCATTCAATAATAATTCAAGTAAATACAATCAATCCATAATTCACTTTATTTTCACTTAACATATCATAAAAGCTTCACAGTTCTCAGTCAATATCTTTAATAGGTCTCATTAGCACCTAAAGTTCCTCTCCTAACCAATCCAAACAACTCAGGTCTCACAATCCTCAAAAGCACTCAGTTCTGGAAGTGCTCGCGAGGCGAGAGCATCTGCTCGCCATGGCGAGTACAAGCCAGATTCCCAACTAAGGTTGTTCCAGGTTCAATCTCGTTCTAAATCATTCCCTAATCAATAGTAGGCACCTAAAGGTACTCAAAGGCATCTAAGGTTCAACTCAAAAGTCAAAAACTCAGAAAATGACATGCTCTCTGGTCAAGCTCGCTATGGCGAGTAGGGTTACTCGTCGTGGCGAGCTACAATAAGTAACTTGCGAGGCGAAGGGAAATGGCTCGCGTGGCGAGCGATGAACATTCATCACTCGCGAGGCGAGGATCATTGCTCGCGATGGCGAGCGATGAACTTTGGCTCGGGGTGAATGCAGTTCCTACATAAATACGTAAGAAATATGGACTAAAAACTAATTTAACCATGGATTTAAATGTCCCCTTTTGATATCGTTTAACTCTATAATGTTGTATTAAACATTCAAGAATAATAATATACTATAGTATCAAACATTAATACTAAAGCTAGAATTCTCGTGATCTTAGCTTAGTTGGTAGGGATATTGCATATTATATGCAGGGGATGTGATTCGAACTCCGAACACTCCACTTCTCCACAATTTAATTGTGTGAGTTCTAACCATTAGACTACTTGACAAAAAAAGGTAGATCATACGAACATGGAAATATTTTTTAAACCCTTTGATAATTACGTTGATGTGTGGAGTATACTCCTATGTCATGTATAACTATAACTATTCTTTGAAATAAATTAAGACTACAAGTAACTGATGTCCAATGAACAAAGTTTCTTTTCTTTTCTTGTTGGGTGAATGAACACAGTTTCTAGTTCTAGAACAAAGGTAGGAGTAGAATTGAAAATTCAAATGTCTCCATAGATTTCAAAGTTGACCATTGTATTAATTCTATACTTAATTGTTAAATCCAATGTTGGACGCATGAAGATGCCTTGAGAATGGTCCTTTGCCTTTATGATTGGTCATTTGAAATTAGGAGGTTCCTTGATTTTGAAGCCAACTTATTTGTCAACCCCGAAAGCCAAAGTTTGCAAAAAGATCAAGGAAATACTAGAAATATTTGGCAGAAACATTTTATTCTTATTTATTCGTCATTTTCAAAATTTATAAAGATTACCTTTAATTCAAACACGCTAATCAATGATTATTTGAGACACACATACATACATTGTGGGTATCATGTAGCTGTAGGTATAAAAAGAAAAAGAAAGACGTCATTGTATTAATTAAATTACTTGTTTCCTAACACATTAATGAGTCTTGCTAACAAGTGTTCTGAAACACTGTTTAAAGATTTTAAATTTAGATTTTTTTTATTAAAAAGCTAAGCACTTTAAGTTTTTAATACATTAATTACATATATTTTTATAAAAATTTCGAATTTAAAATTCTTAACTAATGTCTCAGAAGCACTCGCTAGCATTTCTGTTTGTTTATCACAATACAAATGTAATGGAAATGGTTTACCATCCGTGACTGCAAGGTTGTTTTGGATTAATCTTTATTTGTTATCTCATCTTCACTTTCAAAACCAAAACCCACTTGGTTCCTCTCTATCATCTAATGCCATCAAACAAAACGAAACGAATTTTCCTGAACTTTGAATGTTTTAGGAGAATTCGTTTCGTTTTGTTTGATTTTACAAAATCAAACATTTTTTCTACAAATATTTTAATTTAATGTTACAATTTAATTTTTAATTTTTTTTGAGAGAGAACAATTTAATTTTTAATTAAAAAATGTAAAAAATTACCTCTAAATCTTCCATCCAAAACCCCCGTCACAAACAAACCTTAAATAAATGTTTTTGCAATCTTATAATATTACTTCAATTTAATTGGCGTGTTTCATCCGTCTACAATTTATATATATTGAAGGTGGAAGGGTAATTAAGATACGTACGTGCATTTGAGTTTGACTATCAAATTGGCTTGGCTGTATCAATCATTAATCCCACTTCTATAGTTTAATTGAATGAATTTGATCAATGATAAGAAAATTATATAATGGATGGAGTTGTCTTGTCCAATGATGGAGAAATGAAAGGTGAGGTTTAGTATGGGAAAGGGAAGTAGTTTTTCATGATGGGAAAGTTGATCTTAGCCATTTGATTAAATAAAGAGCACACTCTTATCATGTTCTCCCTACATTGAATTTTTTTTCACATTATCTTCCCCAACAATTCTCTCTCCTCCAACCACAACCAGCCACTCACCATCACATTGTATTTATCTTCCATTTTCGGATCTTGGACTTTGCTCAGATTAGCAGACTTGATTAATGTTTCAAAAATATAGAACAAATCTTTAATCTTTAATAGCTTTTCATTATTGCTTTAGATTATTTCAAGAAACACACATGCAAGAAATCTTTTAATCTTTGACCTTTAACAAATTATTTAATCTTTAACAACTTTTCTTTAATGATTCACAAGAGATTTTGTAAGGAGAAAGACAAACTGAAAATAGTACTCTTATCATGTTCTCTCAACACTGAATTTTTCACACTATCTTCCCCAACAATTCTCTCTCCTCCAACCACAACCTGCAACTCTTCTCCATACAAAAACATTTCAAGTTTCACATAAACAACTCTCCTCCAAGCAAATCCAGCAACTTTAATTTTAATTTGTTATTATGCCTGCCCCATCCATTAATATTTAACAGCTTTTCTTTAATGCTTGTATTGTGAGAAAACACACACGTAACTAGAAATCTTTAATCTTTAACAGCTTTTCTTTAATGATTCACAAGAGAATTGGTAAAGAGAAACACAAACTGAAAATAGAAAACAACAATGCGTGTGTTGAACAAATGGTTAAAAGATTGGGGTTTCAAGGAATGATTAATTCAGTTTGGGTTAATAAGTTGTTGTTGTTGGTGTTTTATGAGTCTCTGATGTTCATGGTGATGATGGCTGCGTGTGAACAGAGAGGATGGAAGCAAATGCTTTTGTCTGGTGGTGATGGGTGAGTGGAGGAGACATGGAAAGAGAGCGGAAGATGAGAATTGCTGTTCCCACATGTTGTTTGGCTGTGCCACACAAGTAAATTACTCAAATGCCCCTCGGCAGTTAACTACAGAAGTTTTAGAAATACGGCTGCAGTTAACTGCCGAGGAAAACTTCGGCAGTAAACTACCGAGGAAAACTGAAAACTTCGGCAGTTAACTGCTGAGGAAACCTCAAACCTGTTTTTTTTTTTTTTTTGACAAAAACCATAAATTGTCTTTAATAATATTTATTGATTTTGAATGTTTCAATCATTATTTTGGTACGTTTCAAACAATTGCAGTATTATACTTATGCGTATATATCTTAATAAGAATAACATTTAAATCAGTGTAAAAATTAAACATTTGAATATTGTTTTGCACATTACTTAAATACAAATAATAATAATAAAAAATCGTTAAAATAATTGTGCACAACGATTTTTTTTAAGGTATAATATGTTGTTATATTTTCTACATCAAAATAATTGTGTACAAAGATTTTTTTTTTTATTTATGTAATTTGCAAAACAATATTCAAATACTTAATTTTTACACTTATTGAAATGTTTTTTGAGGACTTAAATGTTAAGCCTAAAACAAAGAAAAAGGAAATAAAAGAAGAAAATTTTGTGAAAGTAGTTCTTGGAAATAAAATATTCACTATTGTTGAAGATCAAAGCAGTTATAACAAAAAAAAAAAGATGAAAGGAGTAATACAATTAAAATAAATAAGGAAGGCAAATCAATAAAATTAAAAACGAATTATTAAGAAAAATCAATGAAAAATGATAAAGACCGCGGAATATTCTCAAAGAATATTTATGGTTTTTGTCAAAAAAAAAAAAAAAAACAGATTTGAGGTTTCCTCGGCAGTTAACTGCAGAAGTTTTCAGTTTTCCTCGGTAGTTTACTGCCGAAGTTTTCCTCGGCAGTTAACTGCAGCCGTATTTCTAAAACTTCGGTAGTTAACTGCCGAGGGGCATTTGAGTAATTTACTCGTGTGGCACAGCCAAACAACATGTGGGAACAGCAATTCTCGCGGAAGATTAATTTGATTCTAGATCTAGAAGATGAATAGAGTACAGGTAGACTATGATAAGATCAATACACCTCTTTAATCTAATGGTGAAAATCCAACTTTCCCATGATGAAAAAAAACCTCACTTACCCCGGCTAAATGCCACCGCTAGACCATCAGACTTGAAATAAAACCTCTAAAATGTAATAAGTTAGACTTAATTTCCCTCAAAAAAAAGTTAGACTTATTTAATTTTTGAACTATACCTAATTTATTTAAGCAAAGTTCATAACAGCCTAACATGGTCTATTTTCTATCCTTAGTGGCGGGCGAGAGAGAAATGAAAGTAGCTTTCAGGGATTCTGGAATTACAAAACAAAATTTCTCTTTTTTTCCATCCAAACTTTTGTAGTTACAAAGAAACTTCCTCAAAAGGACCATCAATGTAACCAATCTTTAAGAAAAGATATGTCTTTTTTGTGTGCTAGGCTGCCAGCTAGTTCCTTCCCTTTTCTTTGATATCATCTATCTATATATTCTCTCCAACAATGTCTATGCTCAATGCTCATGCTCATGCTCATGCTTTGCCACTTCCCACATCTTTAAAACAACATTCTATTATACGAAACTTACAATGTATATATTCCACTTTTCTCTAAGTAAATTAACTTTATTTCCAATTCTAAATAGCTCCTCCTTTTGGTGTTTTTTTTCCCCTTCCAAAATCAACCAGTAGCGTAAATGAAGATACTAACGAACTAGACTCAATTCAAGTGAAGTGAAAGTGACAATACCCCTCATATATAAGTGGATCTATATACGGCTGAAATGAGCACCTTTCATTGTCCTCATCTTCATTATAGAAATAACCAATTTTTGTACTCAATATTATGTCTAATAAACCATTAATTTGGTATCTATATTTGTAAGTAGCTAACAAATTAGTCTTTGACTTTGTTAATATTTCAAATTAGTCTTTGTCTTTATCAAACGTTTCTCAGTTAAGTGTGTTATTATATGACAAAAACATAAAAACATGGACCTAATTGAAAAACTATTGTTTTTCCCACCCTATGCTATTCTCACCCGCCTTGCAAAAAGACGAAAATACCTCTAGTTTGGATTATATAACTCGAACCAGATTGTTAACATTTTTCGAATTATATATAAAATATGAATTACTTCGATATGTGATTTTTTGTGTTTTCTTTGATATCAAAGGTCTCTGTTAACCGTCGTAAAATTAAGGATGTGTTAAAATTATGGTTGCCCTAGGCAGTTGAAATTTATATTTAAAACAAATGATTAAGCTAATAAATTTCGTATCCGGAATTGTTTCCTTCAGGTAATTTTCGAAGGCGAAAATTCTTTTTAGGGGGGAGAGTTGTAACAACCCGATTTACGCTAGATTTATTTTATTATTTATTATGTGTGTTTATTTAAGCTTGCATGTGATTATTTGCCTCTGTGTGTATTTTGGTGGGATTTGGTGTTGGAAGAGTATTTTAGTCATTCATAACTCAGAAGTATTTTGGTCATTTGTAAGCAAGGGTAAATTATTAATTTTACTGTGAGGATTATTTTTAGTGATTTAAGTGGGAATGAATATTTTCTAAGTTGCTAGTGGGTTGTAGTATTTAACTAAGAGCCGGTAAATATTCGTTATTTTTATCCATTAAGTGAGTAGAACGTTGTGAATTAATTTGTAATAGTATTAGGCCCATTAAGAAATTTTGAGGGTTGAAAATTGCTTTTCAGACATCAAAAACTTTAGATTTCTGCTCATTACCCAAATGGATTCGCTCATTCCCAAAGTAAATGACCGAAATGCCCCTACGCATGTTAACATGCGCTAGTGCAAATTATAACGTAACTTAAGATAAGCAGCGTGACTTAACATACGCTAGTGTTATTTGTGAGTTATTTGTTGAATGCTTAGTGCAAGTTAACATGCGCTAGTGTATTGTGAAACGTGAGTTAACTCACGTTGCCATTTGCACTCGCGTGAGTTAACTCACGTTCATAGCAGACAACAAAAACTGCAATAAATGCAGTGTAGTAACAGAACTGAAACTTGAAAAGTGTAGAATGACTTGTAATCACACCACATTCATAACTTAACCGAACTACGCCAGTTTAACAAGATTATCAGATAATACGACATAATCGATCCAAATTACTCAAAAACATCGTTTTTCTCACAATCACGTAATCACACATAAACGATTCAAATTTCACAAATTCGCCGGTAATTACCCGTAATAATTTAAACACACTTAATGACACGTAAACGATCCAAAATAATTCATTTTATATATTTATTTAATATTAGTTACATATTGGCCATAAATATCAAAATTACACAACCGGCCACCAAAAAATATGTCGGGGTGTAATACCACCAAAAAATATGACGAACACCGACCGACCCAAAAGTGTCATAACCTATCTAACTAGACTAGTGATAGTGCATATTCTTCGTCTTCATCCATGACTTCGATCTCTTGCTTTGGCTTTTCCGGAGTGTCCAAATTAATAGGATTTTGCTCAATTGTTGGTTTCTTTGGCGGCATCGGCTCCTTAGATATGAGCTCATCAAAGATGGCTTGTCTATCCAAAAACTGAAAAAGCCATTGGTCCGCCACACCAATCTTGTGAGTCATCCACTCCTTAGAAGGAGGTGGTAGCTGACAATTTTCTTTCAACTTCACATGAAGAAAGTGTTCCGAAATTAAGCAAAGGAACATTATGTTGGAATGTGGATTAAGTGGTGGAGCACCCCAGATTGGGAAATATGTCTCACATGCACCACCCATTTTCGGCAAAGTCAATAGAACAACGGGTCTATTATAGCAACTAGCAATAATGTGACCCATATCCGGAGTGGTCAATGTAACACCCCGTTACCCAAAAGTAATTAAATAATAATTACACACACAATATCAAAGTAAAACCCAACGGGCATGTCACACTACATTTTAAAAATTTATAAAATAGAATATAAAAACTATTTATTGAACATCCATCAAAATCATCATTTATTTAGCAGCGGAATATTCTCATCAAAATAACAACAACAACTGTTTAATTCTCCATAAAATTATCCTGGCATAAAAGCCTCACAAATAAATTCAAACAACAGTAGGGCTATATCAGCAAGTTCCAAAATTGATACATAAGGAATGTAAATAAAACAAGGTAAACCCATCCCGAATGTATCAGAGCCCTAGACACGACGCTTGAGCCACCACCGACTACTCAAGATCACCTGCAAGTTACCATAGGAAGGGCAACATTTTCAAGCAGAAGGGGTGAGATTCACAACAATAAAATATAGATATTAAAATTCATCAATTGAATCTAACACCCTAAATATAATCAAATCATCATCATCAAATCAATTCATCATAATATATGTATAAATATATACTCATCAAACAACATCATCATCATCAAATGGCAATTACAATCAACAGCACCGACTCATGCAACTGACATGACAACACCGACTCATGCAACTGACATGACAACACTGCTAAGACAACACCTTAGACTTCTCAATAAATGCAAATATGCATGTGGTACATAATCAGGGCCGAAGCCCTCACCGCTGTTTTGAATGGTTAAAGCATTCATCAGGACATAAGTCCTCACCGCTTTGAACAATAAGGTGTTCTAGGACATAAGTCCTACCGCTTTGAACGACAAGGCGTTCCAGGGCAGAAGTCCTCCCGCTTTTATGCATATGCGACTGACTCACTTGTGTATACCTACATACAACTCGACCAAATGCATATATATATATATATATATATATATATATATATATATATATATATGTGTATATGACTCACAACTCCATAATGCAACCCATGTATGACTTAATTCAATAAAAAGCATACATTCCAATCAATAAAAAACATCATAGTCAATTCAATATTTCCAGAAAATTGCATAATTAATCATAATCATGCTTAAACATTAATATCTTTCATCAGCATGCCAAAACATAATCCACAATTCAAAAATACTGGGCAATTCGCCTCGCGAGCACATCTGCTCGCTATGGCGAACTCATGAAACGGGTTGCTCGACATGGCGAGTTCAAGGCGAACTCGAGGCGAACGAAAATATGGTGCTTTCGGGAGTTTTGACATTTTCTCACTAAAACTTCAATTCCAAGCTCCCTATTTATCTTTTTAATCTAAAACTTGCTCCAGTCCTCTCTAAAATGATTTAGGTACATTAAACTAACCACAATACAGCTTATAACAACAATTTGAAAATCCAGAATTTCTCATAGGTACTCACCACGGCGAGTTGTCTCACTCGCGAGGCGAGCCATGAAGTTGCTCACTCGCCTTGGCGAACAAGGCTACTCGCAAGGCGAGCGATGAACTTATGTACGGGCAGAATGCAGGTTTTTCCAGAAAATCCCATTTTCCTCCAATTCACTACCCAAATTGGTTTACAGATGCAGAACTAAGTACTATATGCAACAAGAAACTAATTCTAACATTAGAACAACAATCTCTACCCCAAAAACCATTAATTCATCACAAACCCATAATTCCCAATTCTCACCAAAAACCTGTTAAACTCAAATCAGAATCCAACATCTATACTACTGAAGTAAAACTCACCCTTACCTTAATTTTGCAGAAAGAAATGTACAGCAAAAATCAGTTCTTGGCTCTACTTGCTATTCTCTCCCTTTTCTCCCAACTTGACAGTTTTTCACGTAAAAAATATTTCTGACTCTTTTCTTTCTTTTTTAACTTCCTTCTTAACTTCCCTTTATTTCATTTTACTCCCCCTTAATTCTAACAAATTCCATTAACTTTCCAAACTCCAAAATAATATTAATTTCTCACTTAATCTAATTATTATAAAAATAAACTATATAATAAAATATAACACCACATAAATCACCAATATTATTTAAAATCATTTAATAAAGTCTAAATAAATCAAAATAAATAAATATATCGACTAGGGCGTTACAACTCTCCCCAAATTATTGAATTTCTTCCTCGAAATCTTACCTCAAACATACAACTCTTGGTACGACTCCCGCATCTTACTCTCCAGCTCCCAAGTCAAACTCTCACCAGTTACTCCACCCCAAACAACTTTCACTAGAGGTATGTCCTTGCCTCTCAACTTCTTCACCTCACGGTCCTCAATCCTCAACGGTAAGGTCTCAACTGTAAGGTTGTCTCTAACCTGCACATCATTCCTTGGAATAACATGCGAATGATCTGCTACATCCTTCCGAAGCTGAGACACATGAAACACATCATGCAAGTTCGAAATATGTGGTGGCAAACCAACTCTATATGCCAGTGTTCCAACCCTTTCTTAAATCTGATACAGACCAATGAACTTTGGAGTCAACTTCCTCGACTTCAATGCACGTCCTACACCCGTCATAGAAGTAACTTTCACAAAAACATGATCACCCTCCTGAAACTCAAGGGCCTTTCTCCTCTTGTCATGGTAACTCTTCTGTCGAATCTGCGACGCTTTCATCTTTTCCCTTATCATCTTGACCTTCTCAGTAGTCTGATGAACCAAATCCGGTCCCAACACAACACTCTCTCCTGACTCAAACCAGCATAAAGGAGTCCTGCACCTCCGACCATACAAAGCTTTGAACGGTGCCATACCAATACTCGAATGGTAACTGTTGTTGTATGTGAACTCTATCAACGGTAGGTGACTATCCCAAGCTCCACCTTGCTCAAGCACACACACTCTCAACAAATCCTCCAATGATTGGATCGTCTTTTCCGACTAACCATCTGTCTGAGGATGATAAGCCGAACTCAACCTCAACCTCGATCCCAAAGCATCTTGCAAACTCTTCCAGAACCTAGAAGTGAACCTTGGATCCCTATCCGACACAATACTCGACGGTACTCCATGTAGCTTCACAATGTTATGAACATAAATCTCCGCCAACTGTGCTACCAGATAACTGATATTGATCGGAATGAAATGTGCTGACTTCGTCAACCTGTCGACAATGACCCAAATGGCATCATGCCCTCTCGGAGTGTTCGGTAAACTTGGCACGAAATCCATAGAAATATTGTCCCACTTCCACTCCGGCACATCTAACGATGTCAACAACCCTGCAGGCTTCTGATGCTCAACCTTAGACTTCTGACAAGTCAAGCACGCATAAACAAATTGAGCAACATCACGCTTCAAACCGGACCACCAAAACAGTTTCTTCAAATCATGGTACATCTTTGTTGCTCCCGGATGAATACTCAAGCTACTCTTGTGACTTTCTTCTAAAATCAACTTTTTCAACTCATCATTGTCAGGAATACAAATTTTTCATCTGAACCTCAAAACACCCTGATCATCAACCTTGAAGTCACTATCCTCAGTGTCATTACCCGTAGTCATCAAATCAACAAACTTCAAATCCACTTGCTGAGCTTCTCGGATACTATTCAAGAAATCACTATTAATCTTCAGCATCCCCAACTGAATACTCTGAGGTGTCAACTCATAGACAAGACTCAAGTCTCTAAACTGTTCTAGCAATTCAAATTCCTTCACCATCAAAGCAGACATATGCAATGTCTTCCTGCTCAACGCGTCAGCAACAACATTGGCTTTACCGGGATGGTAATTCAAGCCAAAATCATAATCCTTCAACAGTTCTAACCATCTTCTCTGCCTCATATTCAATTCCTTCTGATCAAATAAATATTTCAAGCTTTTATTATCACTGAACACCTCGAATCAGGAACCGTACAAATAATGCCTCCAAATTTTCAAAACAAACAATACCGCAGCCAACTCCAGATCATGCGTAGGATAATTCTTCTCATGTATCCTCAATTGCCTAGAAGCATAAGCTACCACCTTACCATCTTGCATCAAAACACAACCTAAGCCCAGCTTAGACGCATCATAGTAAACAACAAACGGTTCTTCCGGCTTAGGTAGAATCAAAATAGGAGCAGTTGTCAATCTTCGCTTCAACTCGTTGAAACTACTCTCACACTGAGCATCCCACACAAAAGACTTACCCTTACAGGTCAACTGAGTCAACGGAAGTGCCAACTTCGAAAATCCCTCAATAAACCTGCGGTAATAACTAGCCAAACCCAAGAAGCTTCTGATTTCAGTCACTGACTTCAGAGTCTCCCATTGTGATACTGCATCAACTTTTGATGGATCAACTATAATACCACTACCAGAAATAAAATGGCCAAGAAAGCTTACTTCACTTAACCAGAACTCACACTTTGACAGCTTAGCATACAACTTCTTTTCTTTCAAGACTTGCAACACAATCTTCAGATGCTCGGCATGCTCCTCTTCAGTCTTAGAATAAATCAGAATATCATCAATAAACACAACCACAAATTTATCCAGAAAAGCATGGAAAATCCGGTTCATATACCTCATGAACACCCCAGGCGCATTAGTAACACCGAAAGGCATCACCTTGTATTCGTAATGACCATATCGTGTCCTAAAGGTCGTCTTTTGCATATCTTCATCCTTCACCTTAATCTGATGGTAACCTGACCTCAAGTCAATCTTACTGAACACCTTTGCACCCACTAACTGATCCATCAAGTCATCAATTCTCGGAAGTGGATACCTATTCTTTATCGTAACTTTGTTCAACTGACGGTAATCAATGCATAATCTCATGCTACCATCCTTCTTCTTAACTAACAACACCGACGCTCCCCAAGGTGAAACACTTGGTCTTACAAACTTCTTATCAAGCAAGTTCTCCAACTATTTCTTCAATTCAGCTAACTCCGAAGCTGACATACGATAAGGTGCCATCGACACCGGCTTTGTTCCTGGAACAAGGTCAATTGAAAATTCAACCTCCCTCTCTGGTGGCACACCAGGAATCTCATCAGGAAACACTTCTGGAAATTCATTCACCACTGGCAACCTGTCAATCACAGCTTGATTTTCTAACGACAAATATGCCATTAAAGAATACATCAGAATTCCATCACGTTCTAGCTGTTTTATTTGTTTTGTAGACAAGAAGTCAACTTCACCTTCTTCTTCAGCAGAAGAAAAATGCACCGTCTTACTAAAGCAATTGATATGAACTCGGTCATACTCTAACCAATTCATTCCGAAAATAACATCCATACCCGTCAACGACAAACAAACTAAGTCGACTACAAAGTCTCTACTAAACATAGACAATGGACATCTCAAGAAAACAAGAGAAGTAGTTACTGAACCCTTAGCTGGAGTTTCAACAACCATTTCTCCTTTCATATCAGATACATCCAGACCCAACTTATAAGCACATTCAATAGCAATGAAACAATGAGTAGCACCAGTATCTATAATAGCAATTAAATGAGTACTATTAAAGAAACAAGTACCTCTGATAAGTCGGTCCTCATTAGTAGTCTGCGTACCAGTCAATGCAAACACTTTCCCACCAGTTCTAGCCTTCTTCGGCTGAGTACACTGTGAACTGATATGACCTTCTTCGTTGCAGTTGTAGCAAACAATGTATCCACGCTTACATTCAGCTAGTGTGTGTCCTTTCTGACCACACCTAAAACACTTCCTCTCGTCTCTACCACAAGCATTGCTCTAGTGGCCTTTTTCACCACACTTGAAACAAACAATTTCAACAGGAGCATCTCTCCTCTTGGGCCTCCTCTCATCATTCATTCTCTGCTTTCCCTTGTCAGCAGGAGCACTGTAAGGTGTAGGACGACTCTGTTGTCCCTTACCCCTTCGCTCATTCATCACCTTATAATGAGCTTTGGTGTCTTCCTCATATATCCTGCAGCTGCTTACCAACTCAGAGAAAATTCTAATCTTCTGATACCCAATAGCTCTTTTGATATCAGCCCTCAGCCCATTTTCAAACTTAATACACTTGGAGAATTCAGCTGTCTCCGCACTGTAATGGGGTTAGAACTTAGCAAGTTCCACGAACTTTGCAGCATACTCCGTAACAGACATATCTCCCTGCTTCAATTTCAGAAACTCAATTTCTTTCTTACCTCGGACATCTTCCGGGAAGTACCTACTCAGGAACTCTTTCCTGAACACAGCCCAGGTTACTACAGCTCCATCCTGCTCCAGAACAGGCAACATACTTATCCACCAGTCATCAGCCTCTTCCGCTAACATGTGCGTCCCAAACCACACCTTTTGCACCTCCGAACACTGCATGACCCGGAAAATTCTTTCAACCTCCTTAAGCCACTTCTGGGCACCATCAGGATCATATCTACCTTTGAATGTTGGTGGATGATTCCTTAAGAAAGTCTCCAACATCCTAGTTCCCTCATTACCAGCTTCAGCTTTTGGTTGCTGTTGAACAACTTGAGCTATAGCCTAAAGCGCAGCAACAAGAGCAACATCACGACTACCAGTCATCTCAAGGTTCTACATAAGAAACAACAACACAGAACAACAACAAAAACAACATTAAAGTTGAAACTCTATCCTAGGTGGCTCAACACGACTCTACTACTTGGTCGGACGAACCAACCTACTCTGATACCAATTGTAACACCCCGTTACCCAAAAGTAATTAAATAATAATTACACACACAACATCAGAGTAAAACACAACGGACATGTCACACTACATTTTCAAAATTTCTAAAATAGAATATAAAAACTATTTATTACACATCCATCGAAATCATCATTTATTTAGCAGCGGAATATTCTCATCAAAACAACAACAACAACTGTTTAATTCTCCATAAAATTATCCTGGCATAAAAGCCTCATCAAATAAATTCAAACAACAGTAGGGCTATATCAGCAAGTTCCAAAATTGATACATAAGGAATGTGAATAAAACAAGGTAAACCCATCCCGAATGTATCAAAGCCCTAGACATGACACTTGAGCCACCACCGACTACTCAGGATCACCTGCAAGTTACCCATAGGAAGGGCAACATTTTCAAGCAGAAGGGGTGAGATTCACAACAATAAAATATAGATATTAAAATTGATCAATTGAATCTAACACCCTAAATATAATCTGATCATCATCATCAAATCAATTCATCATAATATATGTATAAATATATACTCATCAAACAACATCATCATCATCAAATGGCAATTATAATCAACAACACCGACTCAAGCAAATGAAATGACAACACCGACTCATGCAACTGACATGACAACACTACTAAGTCAACACCTTAGACTTCTCAATAAATGCAAATATGCATGTGGTACCATAATCACGGCCGAAGCCCTCACCGCTGTTTTGAATGGTTAAAGCATTCATCAGGACATAAGTCCTCACCGCTTTGAACAACAAGGTGTTCCAGGACATAAGTCCTACCGCTTTGAACGACAAGGCGTTCCAGGGCAGAAGTCCTCCCGCTTTTATGCATATGCGACTGACTCACTTGTGTATACCTACATACAACTCGACCAAATGCATATATATATATATATATATATATATATATATATATATGACTCACAACTCCATAATGCAACCCATGTATGACTTAATTCAATAAAAAGCATACATTCCAATCAATAACAAACATCATAGTCAATTTTATATTTCCAGAAAATTGCATAATTAATCATAATCATGCTTAAACATCAACATCTTTCATCAGCATGCCAAAACAGAATCAACAAAATCAAAAATACTGGGCAACTCGCCTCGCGAGCACATCTGCTCGCTATGGCGAACTTAGGAAACGGGTTGCTCGACATGGCTAGTTCAAGGCGAACTCGAGGCGAACGAAAATATGGTTCTTTCGGGAGTTTTGACATTTTCTCACTAAAACTTCAATTCCAAGCTCCCTATTAATCTTTTTAATCTAAAACTTGCTCCAGTCCTCTCTAAAATCATTTAGGTACATTAAACTAACCACAATACACCTTATAACAACAATTTGAAAATCCAGAATTTCTCATAGGTACTCGCCACGGGGAGTTGTCTCACTTGCGAGGCGAGCCATGAAGTTGCTCACTCGCCTTGGCGAACAAGGCTACTCGCAAGGCAAGTGATGAACTTCTGTACGGGCAGAATGCAGGTTTCTCCAGAAAATCCCATTTTCCTCCAATTCACTCCCCAAATTGGTTTACAGATGCAGAACTTAGTACTATATGCAACCAGAAACTAATTCTAACATCAGAACAACAATCTCTACCCTAAAAACCATTAATTCATCACAAACCCATAATTTCCAATTCTCACCAAAAACCTGTTAAACTCAAATCAGAATCCAACATCTATACTACTGATGAGTCATTTATATGTTATTTTAATATGCTTTTTAGTTTAGTTTTAATTAGATTTTATATAATTTTATATTAGTATTATTTCCTTTTTAGGATAGTTTACTTTAAAATGCAATTGATTATATTTCAGGGAAGAATATTGGATGGAGAGAGTCTTGGAGCAAAAGAAAGGGATTTGGAGCAGATTGGACACAAAAACATGAAGATTGGGAAACAAAATATATCTCCCACAAGTCAGAAGCCTGGCACGGCCCGTGCTAGCCTTGGCACGGCCGTGCCACCCTCTAGAGACCTTTTGCTGCTTTTGCTTTGACTCCAAGCTATTCTATTTTGGCGCACAATCTACCGAGGAATATTCTTGGAATATACTTGCTTAGATTTTAAGTCAATTGTGTACTATAAATAGAGTAGCTAGCCATCACTAATATTCATCTTTTCTTGGAATACAATATGTGACAATTGTCTTTCTAATAAAAGTTCATTTTACTTTCTTTGTTATTTACTTTTATGTTTTCTCTCTTCTTCTCCTTGTCTACAATGAACGTCAGTGAGTAGACTTCTCTTGTCTTGGGATTGTTGGATAAGTCTAATGACATAATCCTAATCAAACCAAGCTTTAAACCTTAATCTTATGTAACCCTAATTCCTTATCTAAATTCAACGCTTTAACATGGATCAGTCATTATCAAACTGTGGAAACGAAAGTGGAGGGTTTGATAATTGTTTATCCATCATCTCAAATATCAATTCATAAAACGAAAGTGGAGCTTTGATATTCGAACAAGTGAATTTAGACAAAGATTGTAAAGGCAGCGAAATAGTCTTTACAATCTTTGAGACATATAGTTTCGATCTTCAAGGGAACTAATAATGATCAAGTCAGCGAAATAGGCTTGGTTGTTAGAGGAACCAAAATCTAATAGTAATCAAGTCAGCGAAATAGGCTTGGTTGCTAGAGGAACAAAAGAGAAACTGTCTTGAGAAATTAGGTCTAACATAAAGTTATAAGTTTAATAGTTTGGTTTGAGAAGAACTTGTCGTTAGGATGAACCAATAATCCCAAGGCTTTTATCTTTTATTATTATTTTCTTTTAAATATATAAAAATACAACTTTCTACCTTATAAACCTTTAGTCTAATCATTATCTAAAGTTCATTAAATTCATAACTCCCTGTCGGAACGATACTCTTTTCATACTACTTCGGTAAGACCGTGCACTTGCGGTTTTATCCCATCAACTACTGAAGTAAAACTCACGCTTACCTTAATTTTGCAGAAACAAATGCACAGCAAAAATCAGTTCTTGGCTGTACTTGCTCTTCTCTCCCTTTTCTCCCAACTTGACAGTTTTTCACGTAAAAAATGTTTCTGACTCTTTTCTTTCTTTCTTAACTTCCTTCTTAACTTCCCTTTATTTCATTTTACTCCCCCTTAATTCTAATAAATTCCATTAATTTCCCAAACTCCAAAATAATATTAATTTCTCACTTAATCTAATTATTATAAAAATAAACTATATAATAAAATATAACACCACATAAATCACCAATATTATTTAAAATCATATAATAGACTTTAAATAAATCAAAATAAATAAGTATATCGACTAGAGCGTTACAGCCAACCACTTCTCCGGTGGCGCATCACCATTTTTACTTGTTGGAGGGTGTAAACCATCAAAGATCTCTTTGTAACGCCTCTTGGTAGCATAAAACAGCAAGTAGTCACTCCTGTGATTTTTCAGCTCATTAATAAGTGCATGACGAACCAAAACATGACTATCCTCATTCAATCCCCTGTGCCTAGCTACGACCCCGAAACCACAATTACCATCCCCTTTATCATTCACAATATCTTCAACAAAAAGTCTCATGAGATTTGGAATTCGTGAAATGTATGGTATTTGCAAATAAGGTTCCTTTTTTGAAGTAGGAGTTGAATTTTGTGAGCGGGACCAAGTGCCAAGACGTGAATCTTTAGTCTTTGGAACATTACTCTTGGCATGTGAGCATTGACTATCGGGATTTTGAGCATCAATAGTCTCCCACCTAAAGGGGATTCGACCCGTGTACCTCATTTTCGGTGTAGACTTCACCCTTTTAGGTGCCCCCTTGGTGGCCAGTTTTCTCGGAGGTGGCTTCAACATTGTCTCCTCCGGAAATCCAAGTTCACGCAATTTGTATTTGATGAAGAGTTTCATCTTGTAAGGGCCCCTCTTGATACGTTTTTGAACGGCGTCCCATTCCTCCGTAACGGAAAAATTGGCATCAACCTCTTCTCCAATTACACTTAACCTTCGCCAATGAGGGTAGATTTCATCCAAGAATACAAGCACAAGGCAACCTGAATGTTGCCATTTTCACACAACCACAATCTTCTTTAG
Source organism: Medicago truncatula (assembly GCF_003473485.1). Classification (NCBI taxonomy): domain Eukaryota; kingdom Viridiplantae; phylum Streptophyta; class Magnoliopsida; order Fabales; family Fabaceae; genus Medicago; species Medicago truncatula. The sequence goes on along the minus strand of NC_053048.1, from coordinate 67,900 downwards.
CAAACCCAAATCTCCTAGAGCGTTCAAATTCATCATCAATGAAACCCAAAGCGACCTTAGAGACATACCCCTCCAACTCCGAGAATAATTTGTTTTATTTTTGTATTTGTGTACCATGACGGTTATGTTCCTCCCAAAACTCCCTTGTATCTCACCAAATTGGTTTTTCATCATTTTGTCAATTTCATCCCAACATGATGCCAAGTCTCCCATGCAACTCCTCAAGTACCCTTTCAATTGTGCGTGAGCCAATTCAATAATGTTGCTGCTTCTACACCCCATATGCAAGTATTTATTCGTCCATACCCTCACAAAATGCTTCTTAAGGGGCAAAACGATTTCCTCAACATATTCAACAAACAATGGAAACGGTCCGCATACCTCATCTTTGAATGTCAAACATGCAATTGCAACTGAATCCTTCATATGAGAGTTAACCACATCTCTCCAAGCCCTCACTATTTTCTTAACAAGCTCACAATGCCATCCTCCACCACATTTTCAACCATGCCACTCAATGTCTACTCAATAAAAAAAACAAATAAAAAATAAATAAGTGACTTGTGCGGCAAGCAAAGCAAATAAAAAAAATGGCGCAAAATTTCAAATTCTGGGCTACTGTCAGTAGTGTGAGTTAACTCACGCTAGTGCTATCTACCTACGCAACTTAAGTCATGTTTCCCTTACAACTAGCGTGAGTTAACTCACGTTGAGCCCTACACCTACTGAAATGAAAAACGAAACTACCAGCAAAACCAGCAAAAATGAAAAGTTTTGACGGTACATTACCTATTCTTTGATGCTTGATGAGCGTAGAAACTTGTTTCCTACGATTTGCAATGATTTGGAATGAAGATTTTTACCCAAAATTTTGCACTTTTGGGGTTTTTAGAGGTTGAGGGAAAGAAAAAATGGAGCTTTGTGGTTGCCTGTTGGGTTTTGAACGAAAATAGTACTTAACGCAAGTTAACATGCACTACGTGACTTAACTCACGCTGCGTGACTTAAGTTACATTCTCCTTATAACAAGCGCATGTTAACTCACGCTACGCAAGTTAACATGCGTAGAGTCATTTTCGACTTTTACTTTGGGAATGAGCGATACTGTTTGGATAATGAGCAGAATTCAAAACTTCATATTGACACAAGTAAATGACCATATTACCCCCAAGGATAGTTAACTACCGCCGGATTGTTTACCAACACAGCAAAAAAAAAAAGAAAAAAAAAACTCCAGCGGTGGTTAACTACGGTGTAGAAAAAATTGATTTTTTTTAAAGCACTTTGCTACTGCTTTTATCTGCAAAAGAACTGCTACACAGAAGGAAAAAAAAAAAACCATTCAGATAAACCATTCTAGTACAACTATTTATCAGAAACACCCCATCAGGATCTTCCCGAATCAATACATGTTGTAATTACGGGTTGAAGTTAGAGGTTGTTATAGAAGATACAATGTTTTGATTATTTCTTGATGATTACAACAAGATTCCTTCATGGCTTCTGCACGTGGGGCCAATAGAGCTGGTGGGCGTCAAGAAGATTTTGGGCCTAAAAAAAGGTCAAGAACAGATATTGCTGAAGAAGGTGATCGTGGAAAAGAGGTGCGGAAAGAAATGTTTGTTGTAAACAACCCAGTGTACGAAAAAAATAAAACGGCGGGACCTGCTAGGCAGGCCTGCCGAGAACAATGAGTATTATAGCATGGAATTGCCGAGGCTTGGAAACCTGCGAGTGATTCCTAAAATCAAATTCCTTGTCCGCTACTATAAACCGGACATCCTTTTTCTTTGTGAAATAAGGGTTGAAATTAATAAAATAGAGGAATTTCGTTATCTTTTGGGTTATGATTTTTGTTTACACCTACCAGAAATAATAGAGGCGGAGGTATTGCTTTATTTTGGCGGAATACGGATAATTGTAGCATCATTAATTACTCGACTAACCATATTAGCGCTAAAATTGAAGAACTTAATCATAGGGAGTGGGCCTTTACAGGCTTTTATGGGTACCCAGATATTTCCAGAAGGAGAGACTCTTGGAATTTTATTCGGAGTCTTGCTAATCAAATTAGTCTACCTTGGTGTATAATGGGAGATTTCAATGACATCCTTCACTCAGATGAGAAGAAAGGAAGAGCCACTAGACCAAATTGGCTTATCAAGGGATTCCGTCAAGCTATACAAGATGTAGAGCTCATTGACATTCATATGGAAGGTTATCCGTTCACTTGGTTTAAAAGTTTGGGTACAACACGGGCAGTGGAAGAAAAGTTAGACCAAGCTTTAGCAACTAACTCCTGGATGCAGCTCTTTCCTAATGCAAGACTAGAAAATCTGGTTGCTCCATCATCAGATCATTTCCCTATCTTGCTAGATAGAACTCCAGAGGTAAGAAGTCATAGAGTTGAAAGGTCTTTCAAATTTGAAAATGCATGGAGAATTGAGGAAGGAGTTAATGACGTTGTTCAGGGTAGTTGGCCTTGTCGTACAGGTAATAATGTTATGGAAAAATTAGCAAATTGTGCAGAAGACCTCACACACTGGAGTAAAACTCATTGTCACAAAATTCAAACAGAGATTGAACATTGCAGAAAGCAACTCAGCAGATGTCGTACTATCCATGGTATCCAAGATGAAGCTTACTTTGATAATATGAGGCAGAAACTTAATCATTTGCTAATTCAAGAGGATATGTTTTGGCGACAAAGAGCCAAAAATCATTGGTTCCGAGATGGAGACCTGAATACAAAATTCTTCCATGCAGCCGCAACTTCCAGGAAAAAAGTAAATAAAATTCTCTCTCTTGAAAATAATGAAGGATTTCGTACTACTGATGAAGGTGGAATGCGAGCTATAGCGAAAGAATATTTCGAGGAGCTGTTTGAAAATCATGAAAGCATACGTTCTCCGGTCACCAATATGCTGAATCAAGTAATTGATCACGAGGACAATGTGCAATTAACATCCCCGTTTTGCAGAGAAGAGTTCAAAGAAGCAATGTTCTCTATGCAGCCTGATAAATGCCCAGGCCCTGATGGTTTTAACCCAGGCTTTTATCAACACTTCTAGTCTATCTTTAGTGATGACATCTTCAACGAGTGCTGTTAGTGGATGAATGAAGGGCATTTCCCGCCATCTCTAAACTCCACGAATATAGCATTAATACCAAAAGGAGCAGAACAAAAAACAATGAAGGATTGGCGGCCTATAGCTTTATGTAATGTGCTATACAAACTCTTGCCAAAGGTCCTCGCAAATCGTTTGAAGAAGATCCTACACAAATGCATTGCGGATTCACAGTCTGCTTTTGTGCCTGATAGATCCATCTTGGATAATGCGTTAGTTGCCATTGAACTAGTTCATTATATGAAGACTAAAACAAAAGGCAATGAGAAAAGTGTGGCACTGAAGTTGGACATCAGCAAAGCATATGATAGAATTGATTGGGCATATCTCAGAGATGTTATGAGTAAGATGGGTTTCTCAGATAAGTGGTCTTCAACATAAACATCTCATAACATTATAGCATCATAACATCATTCATCATTGACTCGACTATGCGACTATGCAACTTAGACCTCTTATATGCATGTGGTACCAATTCAGAGCATGAGCCCCCAACATTATTAAGTATTAATATACTTCTAGGGCATGAGCCCCCATCGTTATTTTGAGCTAATGCTCCATCGTGGTAAGTACAAAGCTCCAGGGCATGAGCCCCCAACAAATGTATGCTAATGCATGGACTCAATCTCTTAAAACATCTTAATCATCATCTCATATATATCCAATAATTTGGAGGTTCAACATCATCTTATTCATCTTATAATGACTCATGCAACTTGGTTAAATAACAATAGCAGCATAGGCAGTTCACAACAAAATTATGACATCATATAAGGATATCAAATAAAAGCAAGCATCAACTCAATCATTCATTTATTAACATCTCAAGTAATGAAATTAATCATTAAATCACATTATAATCAACTTAACAGTTCATAACAGCTTCACAGATTGCAGTTAACACCTTATATAGGTCACATTACTACCTAAGGGTCCATCCCTAATCAATTTATGCGACACTGATCGTAACATCCTAACTTGCATTCAGTTCTGGAAGTACTCACGAGGCGAGAGCATCTGCTCGCCATGGCGAGTACAAGCCAGAATCTAAACTAAAGTTGTTCTAAGCTAAACCAGGTTCAATCTCGTTCTAAGTCATCATCTAATCTTTAATAAACATCTTTAGGCACTCAAAAGCATCTAAGGTTCAACTCAAAAGTCAAAAATACAGAATTCAACATGCTCTCTGGTCATGCTCGCTATGGCGAGTAAGGTTGTTCGCTGTGGCGAGCTACGACTTGTAACTCGCGAGGCGAAGGGAAATGGTTCGCGTGGCGACCGATGAACTTCATCACTCGCGAGGCGAGGATCATCGTTCGCGAGGGCGAGCGATGAATATAGGCTCGGGTAAAATGCAGTTTTTCACGAAAATTCAACAACTCACATGGTTCTAAGCCTAATTTCAATTCCATAATTCATCCTAAGCATAATCTAAGGTCAAAGGACGGTTTCTACATCAATCTAACCAATTTTCACCGTTTAATCATCAATTCTAAGGATTTGACCTAACTCTCGACTTCTCCAATTCAATCCTATTTCTTGCTAATTACAACCGGATGGATTACATGATTAATAAAATTGTAGAGTTCGTCTCACCCTTACGTTAATTGAAGAAATCGCAGCCTCTAGGTCTCTCTTGCTCTTCTCTTGGCTTTTTCCTCCTTTTCCAAAAACAGTCGTACGTACAAAGTGTTTTTCTAAAACTAGGTTTTCTCTTTTATAGCTCCTCCTAAAATCTTCTCTTATCTCACTTTCTCCCCCAAAACTCTCTAAAATCTCAAAACAGCCCCTAACTAAATATTTTATTTTATTTTCAAATCTTATTTTATTAAACAACAAAATAAGTCTCATAACCTCATAAAAATCGTCACATCACATAACTCATCTAAAATCATCCAAATCATCTAAATCGTCATAAATCATCATAAATCACACATATATTATATAAATATAATATAACTCGTCTAGACTCAACTAAATAATTAATTAAATAAAAGTGGGCGTTACAGCATGAGCCCCCAACAATTTGAATGGTTAAAGCATTCCAGGACATAAGCCCCCAACGGTATATCACAACGTGGTGAATGACAAGCATTCCAGGGCATGAGCCCCCAACAATTGAATGGTTAAAGCATTCGTTTATATCAACGTGGTGAATGACAAAGCACTCCAAGGCATAAGCCCCCAACGGATTATGGGTATGCAAATGGACTCAACATTTGTGTATATCAACATACGACTCAGCAACATAAGCAACTTGCAACATAGCAATATTAATAATAACAACTTCAATGATAATAACAACGATATTTTCTATATCATACATTTTCCTCATAATATAAATATCTTAAACTAACCAACAATCATTAATTATTTGATTCCGGCTCTCCGTACGTCTATAACTTATTAACAACTCCCATTCCTATCCCAAGATCAACTCATAACATGGGTTAAATACTCTTAAACACCTTAATTGAACTCATAGTACTTATAGTTTTGAGCCTTGGAATTATCCCATAAGTTTTGGATTAACTTAGAAATGGTTATACTGAATTTTCATAAGATTTCACAATGACCTCTTTGGAGTATTTTCATCATATCTCAAAAACTAAAAATCATTTTTAAGTCAAAACAAAGCCATTGGAAAGCTAACAAAATTATCTACAACTTTCATGTTTACATCGAAAGCAAATTCAAAACAGAAAAGGGTGAAAATTGCGAATATTTTCCAGATTTGCCTGGCAGAAAATCGGTGGCCGATTTTGACAAATCGGGGGCCGATTTTTGTCGAACCAAAGCTGGAAAATCAGCTTAGAAATCGGTGGTCAATTTTGGAAACTCGGTGGCCGATTTTGAGCTTCACAACAGTTCAAAAATCATATTAACAATGCGTTTTTTCACTTAGGAATCACTCTTAATTCACTAGACTCAAACTCCCAAATTTGTTAGGAAACTTAACCTATGATTATTATACAACCTGAACATTAATTCTTAACACAATTGCCATGGTTTCTACACTTTTATAATCAAACTCAACAATGGAAAACCTAATTCCCAATTCCCATAATCAAGAACAACCCTCATGTTAAATCAATTTCAGAATTTACATACACTATAATTATTGAAAGTTAGCCTCACCCTTACCTTAATTTCGACGAACAGCTCTACAGAATCGGACTCCTCTTCTTGGCTCTTTAGCTTCTCTTGGCTTTTCTCCCAAAACTCTTGTTTCTACGTAAAATAACTGTTCTCTGACTCTTGGTTCTATTTTCTAATAACTCAGTAAAACATAACCTCCCATTTATTCATTAACTCCCTCTAATTCTCCTAAATTCTAAAACAGCCCCATCACTCTAACATAACTCTATTTCTCCACTTATTCTATTAAATAATAAAATAATCATTTAATAAAATACACCACACCGCAACATCAACATTAATTATTTAAACTCATATAAATCAGTATAAATCAATTAAAAATAATTAAATAACAACTAGGGCGTTACAGTGACAAAAGGAATAAAAGACTCGAGCAACAACTATTTCAGAGGAATTAGAAGACATTGGATGCTTATCCACTGAAGGAGTTCAGAGAAAGGTCAATAGTACAATTGTACAACCACTACTCCACTATTGTCTGCGCATAGTACTACTACAGCCGAGTCTCTGTTTGTTAATTCTCCATACAAGGAACGATTTTCAAATTATTCCTTCCCAGGACATTAACCAAATCCATACAAGACATGTTTTATGGTTAATGTCATTCAAAACTTGTTTTGAAAACTTTATTGTTTTTGGTTTCAAAAAAATATTTTTATTTTAAAATAGTAAACATAATTAAAACACATTGTTTCTTGAGTTTTAAGTACCTTCTTTATACACTTCTAAAAAAAAAGTACCTACATTATACATTATAGAGAGATCAAATCATATTCTATTTGTTTTATGAATAAAATTAAATCATATACTTAAAGTTCACAAACTATTCTATTTTAGTTTTAGCCATGTTGAATTTGTTTTGTTTTCAATGTACTTTACCAATTTAAGGGATACATATACTTATATTTTTGAAAAAAAAGTAAAATAAAATTAGTTTTTAACTTAACTATTAAAGTGATTCATATAGGTGCTAGGGTTGGAAAAAAGTGGGATATGTCTCGAATGTTGGCCATGGTGATACCACCAAATTTACGAAATAATGAGGCACTATAAATAAAACTATTTGTTGTCTTATTTTATTTTATTGCCATAATCTCAGAGTACAAAATTATAACTTCAAAGTCCATGAAATTAAGAAAAAAAAAGTAAAGAAATACAATTATTTGATGCATGAATAAAAATCAAATGACAACTACACGAGTACTCTATTATAAAGTATATTACACAATTCTTTTGCTAGAGCAAGAACTCATGATCTCTGCAAAATTTTGACACAAAAGCCTGTATTAGTATCACATTTAACAATATAACCTATCTCTTGTTCACAATCTTTATCCGTTACACAAGGACCAGAATCAGGTATAAAATAAAAAGCACATATTATTATCATAAGAAATATGGTAAGAAATGAAATGAGAACACGAAGAAACTTCAAAGTTCCAACCATATTTTTCACTATTTGATTCTGAAAAATCGGATATGATTTGTTCTATTTATAGTATATAAAGTTTGTGCTATTAAGCTATCTTAAAAAGAATTAAATAATTTAACCATTTTAAAAATTTTAAAACTCTTTATAAAACCGTAATATTTGTTAAATGTCTTTTAAGTATATCAACCGGTTGTGTTGTCGCTTACACACCTAGAAAGGAATATAAATAGCATAAATGATAACCATAAGAATTGAATAATATTTAACTTATACTACCTCCGTCCCTAATTATAAGGCCATTTTGAAAAAATAACGGGAATTAAGCTAGTGGATATTTGTATTAAATATGTTTGTAATTACTATTATTTTTACAATTTTATCCTTTAAGAAAAATGGTTGGCTTATATTTTCAACATTCTATTTATTGCTGATTGAAGAAAAAGATGTATAATAAATAGGGGAATGTATGTAAAGAAATAATTAATATAGTTGGAAATAGAAAAGGGGTCTGATAAAAAGGGACAAAAAAATTCTCAAAAGAATCTTATAATTAAGGACGGAGGTAACATTTATTTACATTTTCCTTAAGAAAATATCATTTCTTTTTTAACCTTTCATGATAGTAAAGCGAAAATATGTTATTTGGACCATGGTAAAGTTATCAATAAATTAGAATTTATTCTAAGATCAATTTATTTATTTTATTTAATCATTAGATCATAAAGAATGTGAAACATTTGCTAAACATGTGTGTCTGAATACGAAAATACTATTATATACATGAGATTTCACAATTAAGAGAATTAATTATGAAAGGAATATGCCATGCTAGGAGGCCAAGTGAATAACCTTGGTAATTTTTGGATTTTACTTGTTTTTGACCCATTCTCAGTAAAACGGCCATAAGTTGGGATGTCCTTTACCGATCGGAGCTCGTGAACATTCGTTGGAAAGCTAACAAGCATACCTAGAGCCTAGGGGGCGATTTAGGGTTTAGGGTTTAGGGTTTTAGGGTTTAGGGTTTTAGGGTTTGGGTTTTAGGGTTTAGAGTTGAGGGTTCAGGGTTCAGGGTTTAGGGTTTAGGGTTCAGGGTTTAGGGTTCAGGGTTCAGGGTTTAGGGTTTAGGGTTTTAACATACGCTAGTGTTATTTGTGAGTTATTTGTTGAATGCTTAGTGCAAGTTAACATGCGCTAGTGTATTGTGAAACGTGAGTTAACTCACGTTGCCATTTGCACTCACGTGAGTTAACTCACGTTCATAGCAGACAACAAAAACTGCAATAAATGCAGTGTAGTAACAGAACTGAAACTTGAAAAGTGTAGAATGACTTGTAATCACGCCACATTCATAACTTAACCGAACTACGCCAGTTTAACAAGATTATCAGATAATACGACATAATCGATCCAAATTACTCAAAAACATCGTTTTTCTCACAGTCACGTAATCACACATAAACGATTCAAATTTCACAGATTCGCCGTTAATTACCCGTAATAATTTAAACACACTTAATGACACGTAAACGATCCAAAATAATTCATTTTATTTATTTATTTAATATTAGTTACATATTGGCCATAAATATCAAAATTACACAACCGGCCACCAAAAAATATGTCGGGGTGTAATACCACCAAAAAATATGACGAACACCGACCGATCTAAAAGTGTCATAACCTATCTAACTAGACTAGTGATAGTGCATATTCTTCGTCTTCATCCATGACTTCGATCTCTTGCTTTGGCTTTTCCGGAGTGTCCAAATTAATAGGATTTTGCTCAATTGTTGGTTTCTTTGGCGGCATCGGCTCCTTAGATATGAGCTCATCAAAGATGGCTTGTCTATCCAAAAACTGAAAAAGCCATTGGTCCGCCACACCAATCTTGTGAGTCATCCACTCCTTAGAAGGAGGTGGTAGCGGACAATTTTCTTTCAACTTCACATGAAGAAAGTGTTCCGAAATTAAGCAAAGGAACATAATGTTGGAATGTGGATTAAGTGGTGGAGCACCCCAGATTGGGAAATATGTCTCACATGCACCACCCATTTTCGGCAAAGTCAATAGAACAACGGGTCTATTGTAGCAACTAGCAATAATGTGACCCATATCCGGAGTGGTCAATGTAACACCCCGTTACCCAACAGTAATTAAATAATAATTACACACACAATATCAGAGTGAAACCCAACGGGCATGTCACACTACATTTTAAAAATTTATAAAATAGAATATAAAAACTATTTATTGAACATCCATCGAAATCATCATTTATTTAGCAGCGGAATATTCTCATCAAAACAACAACAACAACTATTTAATTCTCCATAAAATTATCCTGGCATAAAAGCCTCACAAATAAATTCAAACAACAGTAGGGCTATATCAGCAAGTTCCAAAATTGATACATAAGGAATGTAAATAAAACAAGGTAAACCCATCCCGAATGTATCAGAGCCCTAGACACGACGCTTGAGCCACCACCGACTACTCAGGATCACCTGCAAGTTACCCATAGGAAGGGCAACATTTTCAAGCAGAAGGGGTGAGATTCACAACAATAAAATATAGATATTAAAATTTATCAATTGAATCTAACACCCTAAATATAATCAAATCATCATCATCAAATCAATTCATCATAATATATGTATAAATATATACTCATCAAACAACATCATCATCATCAAATGGCAATTACAATCAACAACACCGACTCATGCAAATGACATGACAACACCGACTCATGCAACTGACATGACAACACTGCTAAGACAACACCTTAAACTTCTCAATAAATACAAATATGCATGTGGTACCATAATCAGGGCCGAAGCCCTCACCGCTGTTTTGAATGGTTAAAGCATTCATCAGGACATAAGTCCTCACAGCTTTGAACAACAAGGTGTTCCAGGACATAAGTCCTCCCGCTTTGAACGACAAGGCGTTCCAGGGCAGAAGCCCTCCCGCTTTTATGCATATGCGACTGACTCACTTGTGTATACCTACATACAACTCGACCAAATGCATATATATATATATATATATATATATATATATATATATATATGACTCACAACTCCATAATGCAACCCATGTATGACTTAATTCAATAAAAAGCATACATTCCAATCAATAACAAACATCATAGTCAATTCAATATTTCCAGAAAATTGCATAATTAATCATAATCATGCTTAAACATTAATATCTTTCATCAGCATGCCAAAACAGAATCCACGTTTCAAAAATACTGGGCAACTCGCCTCGCGAGCACATCTGCTCGCTATGGCGAACTCATGAAACGGGTTGCTCGACATGGCGAGTTCAAGGCGAACTCGAGGCGAACGAAAATATGGTGCTTTCGGGAGTTTTGACATTTTCTCACTAAAACTTCAATTCCAAGCTCCCTATTTATCTTTTTAATCTAAAACTTGCTCCAGTCCTCTCTAAAATGATTTAGGTACATTAAACTAACCACAATACAGCTTATAACAACAATTTGAAAATCCAGAATTTCTCATAGGTAATCACCACGGCGAGTTGTCTCACTCGCGAGGCGAGCCATGAAGTTGCTCACTCGCCTTGGCGAACAAGGCTACTCGCAAGGCGAGCGATGAACTTATGTTCGGGCAGAATGCAGGTTTTTCCAGAAAATCCCATTTTCCTCCAATTCACTACCCAAATTGGTTTACAGATGCAGAACTAAGTACTATATGCAACAAGAAACTAATTCTAACATTAGAACAACAATATCTACCCCAAAAACCATTAATTCATCACAAACCCATAATTCCCAATTCTCACCAAAAACCTGTTAAACTCAAATCAGAATCCAACATCTATACTACTGAAGTAAAACTCACCCTTACCTTAATTTTGCAGAAAGAAATGCACAGCAAAAATCAGTTCTTGGCTCTACTTGCTATTCTCTCCCTTTTCTCCCAACTTGACAGTTTTTCACGTAAAAAATGTTTCTGACTCTTTTCTTTCTTTTTTAACTTCATTCTTAACTTCCCTTTATTTCATTTTACTCCCCCTTAATTCTAACAAATTCCATTAACTTTCCAAACTCCAAAATAATATTAATTTCTCACTTAATCTAATTATTATAAAAATAAACTATATAATAAAATATAACACCACATAAATCACCAATATTATTTAAAATCATATAATAAAGTCTAAATAAATCAAAATAAATATATATATCGACTAGGGCGTTACAACTCTCCCCAAATTATAGAATTTCTTCCTCGAAATCTTACCTCAAACATAAAACTCTGGGTACGACTCTCGCATCTTACTCTCCAGCTCCCAAGTCAAACTCTCACCAGTTACTCCACCCCAAACAACTTTCACTAGAGGTATGTCCTTGCCTCTCAACTTCTTCACCTCACGGTCCTCAATCCTCAACGTTAAGGTCTCAACTGTAAGGTTGTCTCTAACCTGCACATCATTCCTTGGAATAACATGCGAATGATCTGCTACATACTTCCGAAGCTGAGACACATGAAACACATCATGCAAGTTCGAAAGATGTGGTGGCAAACCAACTCTATATGCCACTGTTCCAACCCTTTCAGAAATCTGATACAGACCAATGAACTTTGGAGTCAACTTCCTCGACTTCAATGCACGTCCTACACCCGTCATAGAAGTAACTCTTAGAAAAATATGATCACCGTCCTGAAACTCAAGGGCCTTTCTCCTCTTGTCATGGTAACTCTTCTGTCGAATCTGTGACGCTTTCATCTTTTCCCTTATCATCTTGACCTTCTCAGTAGTCTGATGAACCAAATCCAGTCCCAACACAACACTCTCTCCTGACTCAAACCAGCATAAAGGAGTCCTGCACCTCCGACCATACAAAGCTTTGAACGGTGCCATACCAATACTCGAATGGTAACTGTTGTTGTATGTGAACTCTATCAACGGTAGGTGACTATCCCAAGCTCCACCTTGCTCAAGCACACACACTCTCAACAAATCCTCCAATGATTGCATCGTCCTTTCCGACTAACCATCTGTCTGAGGATGATAAGCCGAACTCAACCTCAACCTTGATCCCAAAGCATCTTGCAAACTCTTCCAGAACCTAGAAGTGAACCTCGAATCCCTATCCGACACAATACTCGACGGTACTCCATGTAGCTTCACAATGTTATGAACATAAATCTCCGCCAACTGTGCTACCGGATAACTGATATTGATCGGAATGAAATGTGCCGACTTCGTCAACTTGTCGACAATGACCCAAATGGCATCATGCCCTCTCGGAGTGTTCGGTAAACTTGGCACGAAATCCATAGAAATACTGTCCCACTTCCACTCCGGCACATCTAACGATGTCAACAACCCTGCAGGCTTCTGATGCTCAACCTTAGACTTCTGACAAGTCAAGCACGCATAAACAAATTGAGCAACATCACGCTTCAAACCGGACCACCAAAACAGTTTCTTCAAATCATGGTACATCTTTGTTGCTCCCGGATGAATACTCAAGCTACTCTTGTGACTTTCTTCTAAAATCAACTTTTTCAACTCATCATTGTCAGGAATACAAATTTTTCATCTGAACCTCAAAACACCCTGATCATCAACCTTGAAGTCACTATCCTCAGTGTCATTACCCGTAGTCATCAAATCAACAAACTTCAAATCAACTTGCTGAGCTTCTCGGATACTATTCAAGAAATCACTATTAATCTTCAGCATCCCCAACTGAATACTCTGAGGTGTCAACTCATAGACAAGACTCAAGTCTCTAAACTGTTCTAGCAATTCAAATTCCTTCACCATCAAAGCAGACATATGCAATGTCTTCCTGCGCAACGCATTTAGCAACAACATTGGCTTTACCAGGATGGTAATTCAAGCCAAAATCATAATCCTTCAACAGTTCTAACCATCTTCTCTGCCTCATATTCAATTCCTTCTAATCAAATAAATATTTCAAGCTTTTATGATCACTGAACACCTCGAATCAGGAACCGTACAAATAATGCCTCCAAATTTTCAAAACAAACAATACCGCAGCCAACTCCAGATCATGTGTAGGATAATTCTTCACATGTATCCTCAATTGCCTAGAAGCATAAGCTACCACCTTACCATCTTGCATCAAAACACAACCTAAGCCCAGCTTAGACGCATCATAGTAAACAACAAACGGTTCTTCCGGCTTAGGTAGAATCAAAATATGAGCAGTTGTCAATCTTCGCTTCAACTCATTGAAACTACTCTCACACTGAGCATCCCACACAAAAGACTTACCCTTACAGGTCAACTGAGTCAACGGAAGTGCCAACTTCGAAAATCCCTCAATAAACTTGCGGTAATAACTAGCCAAACCCAAGAAGCTTCTGATTTCAGTCACTGACTTCAGAGTCTCCCATTGTGATACTGCATCAACTTTTGATGGATCAACTGTAATACCACTACCAAAAATAAAATGGCCAAGAAAGCTTACTTCACTTAACCAGAACTCACACTTTGACAGCTTAGCATACAACTTATTTTCTTTTAAGACTTGCAACACAATCTTCAGATGCTCGGCATGCTCCTCTTCAGTCTTAGAATAAATCAGAATATCATCAATAAACACAACCACAAATTTATCCAGAAAAGCATGGAAAATCCGGTTCATATACCTCATGAACACCCCAGGCACATTAGTAACACCGAAAGGCATCACCTTGTATTCGTAATGACCATATCGTGTCCTAAAGGTCGTCTTCTGCATATCTTCATCGTTCACCTTAATCTGATGGTAACCTGACCTCAAGTCAATCTTACTGAACACCTTTGCACCCACTAACTGATCCATCAAGTCATCAATTCTCGGAAGTGGATACCTATTCTTTATCGTAACTTTGTTCAACTGACGGTAATCAATGCATAATCTCATGCTACCATCCTTCTTCTTAACTAACAACACCGACGCTCCCCAAGGTGAAACACTTGGTCTTACAAACTTCTTATCAAGCAAGTTCTCCAACTATTTCTTCAATTCAGCTAACTCCGAAGCTGACATACGATAAGGTGCCATCAACACCGGCTTTGTTCCTGGAACAAGGTCAATTGAAAATTCAACCTCCCTATCTGGTGGCACACCAGGAATCTCATCAGGAAACACTTCTGGAAATTCATTCATCACTGGCAACCTGTCAATCACAGCTTGATTTTCTAACGACAAATATGTCATTAAAGAATACATCAGAATTCCATCACGTTCTAGTTGTTTTATTTGTTTTGTAGACAAGAAGTCAACTTCACCTTCTTCTTCAGCAGAAGAAAAATGCACCGTCTTACTAAAGCAATTGATATGAACTCGGTCATACTCTAACCAATTCATTCCAAAAATAACATCCATACCCCTCAACGACAAACAAACTAAGTCGACTACAAAGTCTCTACCAAACATAGACAATGGACATCTCAAGAAAACAAGAGAAGTATTTACTGAACCCTTAGCTGGAGTTTCAACAACCATTTCTCCTTTCATATCAGATACATGCAAACCCAACTTATAAGCACATTCAATAGCAATGAAACAATGAGTAGCACCAGTATCTATAATAGCAATTAAATGAGTACTATTAAAGAAACAAGTACATATGATAAGTCGGTCCTCATTAGTAGTCTGTGTACCAGTCAATGCAAACACTTTCCCACCGGTTCTAGCCTTCTTCGGCTGAGTACACACTGAACTGATATGACCTTCTTCGTTGCAGTTGTAGCAAACAATATATCCACACTTCCATTCAGCTAGTGTGTGTCCTTTCTGACCACACCTAAAATGTAACACCCCGTTTTCCCAATATACAAATTTCATAAACAATTATCAGAGTAAAAACCATAAACGGGATATCACATAGGAACGTAATCCCAAAAACAGTTAAATAATGATTTAACCTTCACAAATTATCTTTAACATAGCAGCGGAATATCATAAACATAAATCATAAACGTTTTGGCACGCAGGCCCAACAAGTATCTCAAAAGAGTTAATCAAACAGAAATTATCATAGCAGTTCACGTAAGAGAATGAAGCATGTTATAGCATATAACCCCATCCCGTTACGTATCAGAGCGACCTAGACGACACAGTGAAGGCAAGGCCACTCACGACGGCAACTGCACACTAAGCACGATCACCTGCAAGTTACCCATACGAAGGGCAACATTTTCAAGCAGAAGGGGTGAGATTTCATAATAAAATAACATTAATCAATGTAATTGTGAATCATAAATTAACATCATAATCACTCCTTTATTAACTTTGCATAAATGATAAACAGTTATCACGTAATCATATATCCAATCATTATGAACAACATAACATAATCAATAAACACTTATCACGTAATCACATATTCAATCATTATCAACAAGGCATCTTAATCATGACAATGTGACAATGCTCTTAGACTCCTTATATGCATGTGGTACCAATCGTCATCATAAGTATTAATATACTTTAATCGTGCGGAGGACAAAGCTCCTATAAAACGTGCGGAGGACAAAGCTCCTAATATTCGTGGTGAGGACTAAGCTCAATGAGATGCTATGCATGGACACATATGAACAAAACATCGTAAGCAACTTATCAACATGCATCCAATAATTTGGAGCTAAACTTCATCATATACTTATGCACTTAGTTAAATAACGGAAGCAGCATAAACAGGTCACATAACAAGATGATATCATTATATCAAAAGCAAATAATTTGTATCATTATCACATCTTCTTATCTTGCATGATTATACAATACAATAGTTCATATTCAATTAATATCAATATGACTTAAACAACTCTACAGACTGCATTAAATGACATCACTAGGTCTCATTACCAGTTAGGGGTTCACTCTTGATCAACAAGTGCGACACAGATCGCACAAAAAAACATAACAATTTCATTCTGGTTGTACTCGCGAGGTGAGAGTTCTTACTCGCCATGGCGAGTACTACTCAACTCCCAAACTAAGCTTGTTCTGGGTTTCCTCTGATCCTACATTCATTCCTAATCAATACTAGGTATGTTCAGGCACTCAAAGGCATGCAAGGTTCAACTAAACAGGTCGAAACACGAAATCTAACATACACTCTGCCTTAGCTCGCTATGGCGAGTAAGGTGGCTCGCAGTGGCGAGCTGCGTCACACAACTCGCGATGCGAAGGGGATTGCTCGCCATGGCGAGTTGAACCAAACAACTCGCGAGGCGAAAAGGAAGGGCTCGCGTGGCGAGCGATGAAGTTCATCACTCGCGAGGCGAGGATCATCACTCGCCAAGGCGAGCGATGAACAGAAGCTCGGGCAGACTAGGGTTTTTCTCAAAAATCCATCATACAACATGGTTCAAAGCTTGGTTTTGATCCCAGAATTCATCCTAAACATATTCTAAGGTTAAAGGACGGTTCTTTCATCAATCTAAACAAGTTTTACCGTTTGATCATCAATTTTTAGGGTTTTGACCTAATTCCAAAACTTTTCTAAATCAATCCTAACTTTGTCAACTAATCATCAGAATTACAGCAATTAACATTATTGAATTATTAGTCTCACCCTTACCTTGTATGAAGAAAATCGCAGCACTCTACCTTGGTTCCTCTAGACTTGGCTTTTTCTCCCTTTTCTCCAAAAACGTACGTACAACAAAAATGTTTTCTAAAACTAGGTCTAGCCTTTATATATCTCCTCTTAATTACTTATCTTATCTCACTTTCTCCCTCAAAACTATCTAAAATATCAAAACAGCCCTCAACTAAATATTTTATATTATTTTCAAATCTTTATTCTATTTAACAATAAAATAAATCTCATATCCTCCAAAACTCATAACTTATCACGTCATCAATCAAATCACTAAAATCATCGTAAATCATCAAAACATATCAAAATCATGCATATACTATATAATTATAATATAATTGCCTAAACTCGATTAAATAAACGATTAAACGAAAGTGGGCGTTACATAAAACACTTCCTCTCGTCTTTACCACAAGCATTGCTCTAGTGGCCTTTTTCACCACACTTGAAACAAACAATTTCAAC
This sequence comes from Medicago truncatula, assembly GCF_003473485.1. Lineage (NCBI taxonomy): Eukaryota > Viridiplantae > Streptophyta > Magnoliopsida > Fabales > Fabaceae > Medicago > Medicago truncatula. Next base: position 50,114 of record NC_053048.1, on the reverse strand, counting down.
AGGAGCATCTCTCCTCTTGGGCCTCCTCTCATCATTCATTCTCTGCTTTCCCTTGTCAGCAGGAGCACTGTAAGGTGGAGGACGACTCTGTTGTCCCTTACCCCTTCGCTCATTCATCACCTTATAATGAGCTTTGGTGTCTTCCTCATATATCCTGCAGCTGCTTACCAACTCAGAGAAAATTCTAATCTTCTGATACCCAATAGCTCTTTTGATATCAGCCCTCAGCCCATTTTCAAACTTAATACACTTGGAGAATTCAGCTGTCTCCGCACTGTAATGGGGTTAGAACTTAGCAAGTTCCACGAACTTTGCAGCATACTCCGTAACAGACATATCTCCCTGCTTCAATTCCAGAAACTCAATTTCTTTCTTACCTCGGACATCTTCCGGGAAGTACCTACTCAGGAACTCTTTCCTGAACACAGCCCAGGTTACTACAGCTCCATCCTGCTCCAGAACAGGCAACATACTTATCCACCAGTCATCAGCCTCTTCCGCTAACATGTGCGTCCCAAACCACACCTTTTGCACCTCCGAACACTGCATGACCCGGAAAATTCTTTCAACCTCCTTAAGCCACTTCTGGGCACCATCAGGATCATATCTACCTTTGAATGTTGGTGGATGATTGCTTAAGAAAGTCTCCAACATCCTAGTTCCCTCATTACCAGCTTCAGCTTTTGGTTGCTGTTGAACAACTTGAGTTCTAGCCTAAAGCGCATCAACAAGAGCAACATCACTACTACCAGTCATCTCAAGGTTCTACATAAGAAACAACAACAACAAAAACAACATTAAAGTTGACACTCTATCCTAGGTGGCTCAACACGACTCTACTACTTGGTCGGACGAACCAACCTGCTCTGATACCAATTGTAACACCCCGTTACCCAAAAGTAATTAAATAATAATTACACACACAACATCAGAGTAAAACACAACGGACATGTCACACTACATTTTCAAAATTTCTAAAATAGAATATAAAAACTATTTATTACACATCCATCGAAATCATCATTTATTTAGCAGCGGAATATTCTCATCAAAACAACAACAACAACTGTTTAATTCTCCATAAAATTATCCTGGCATAAAAGCCTCATCAAATAAATTCAAACAACAGTAGGGCTATATCAGCAAGTTCCAAAATTGATACATAAGGAATGTGAATAAAACAAGGTAAACCCATCCCGAATGTATCAGAGCCCTAGACATGACACTTGAGCCACCACCGACTACTCAGGATCACCTGCAAGTTACCCATAGGAAGGGCAACATTTTCAAGCAGAAGGGGTGAGATTCACAACAATAAAATATAGATATTAAAATTCATCAATTGAATCTAACACCCTAAATATAATCTGATCATCATCATCAAATCAATTCATCATAATATATGTATAAATATATACTCATCAAACAACATCATCATCATCAAATGGCAATTATAATCAACAACACCGACTCAAGCAAATGAAATGACAACACCGACTCATGCATCTGACATGACACCACTACTAAGACAACACCTTAGACTTCTCAATAAATGCAAATATGCATGTGGTACCATAATCAAGGCCGAAGCCCTCACCGCTGTTTTGAATGGTTAAAGCATTCATCAGGACATAAGTCCTCACCGCTTTGAACAACAAGGTGTTCCAGGACATAAGTCCTACCGCTTTGAACGACAAGGCGTTCCAGGGCAGAAGTCCTCCCGCTTTTATGCATATGCGACTTACTCACTTGTGTATACCTACATACAACTCGACCAAATGCATATATATATATATATATATATATATATATATATATATATGTATATGACTCATAACTCCATAATGCAACCCATGTATGACTTAATTCAATAAAAAGCATACATTCCAATCAATAACAAACATCATAGTCAATTCAATATTTCCAGAAAATTGCATAATTAATCATAATCATGCTTAAACATCAACATCTTTCATCAGCATGCCAAAACAGAATCAACAATTCAAAAACACTGGGCAACTCGCCTCGCGAGCACATCTGCTCGCTATGGCGAACTCATGAAACGGGTTGCTCGACATGGCGAGTTCAAGGCGAACTCGAGGCGAACGAAAATATGGTGCTTTCGGGAGTTTTGACATTTTCTCACTAAAACTTCAATTCCAAGCTCCCTATTTATCTTTTTAATCTAAAACTTGCTCCAGTCCTCTCTAAAATGATTTAGGTACATTAAACTAACCACAATACAGCTTATAACAACAATTTGAAAATCCAGAATTTCTCATAGGTACTCGCCACGACGAGTTGTCTCACTCGCGAGGCGAGCCATGAAGTTTCTCACTCGCCTTGGCAAACAAGGCTACTCGCGAGGCGAGTGATGAACTTCTGTACGGGCAGAATGCAGGTTTTTCCAGAAAATCTCATTTTCCTCCAATTCACTCCCCAAATTGGTTTACAGATGCAAAACTTAGTACTATAAGCAACCAGAAACTAATTCTAACATCAGAACAACAATCTCTACCCCAAAAACCATTAATTCATCACAAACCCATAATTCCCAATTCTCACCAAAAACCTGTTAAACTCAAATCAGAATCCAACATCTATACTACTGAAGTAAAACTCACCCTTACCTTAATTTTGCAGAAAGAAATGCACAGCAAAAATCAGTTCTTGGCTGTACTTGCTCTTCTCTCCCTTTTCTCCCAACTTGACAGTTTTTCACGTAAAAAATGTTTCTGACTCTTTTCTTTCTTTCTTAACTTCCTTCTTAACTTCCCTTTATTTCATTTTACTCCTGTCGCGTCATTTTTCGGAGATCAAGGCTATTTGATTAGCTTTTGACTCACGTATTATTTCACGACTGAACACATTTTTTTTAAGGGGAACAAATTCAAAACACCCTATATTAAGAGATTTAGGGTTCGGGGGTTGGTTATATTTAGGGAAGGTGTTAGCACCCTAAATATTCGTAGTACTCTACGAGAACCTCTTGATTTTATTTAATTAATGTGCTATAAACTTGCTTATTATTTTTGAAAAGAAGGAATTAAAGTGGAAAAATAAAGACCTAATTATCTACATTTTTTATTGATTTGGAAGGACATTGTCCTCTGCCTACGTACCCGTGAGGGATCAAAACCTCGTAGTTCGGGGTAGAAATTGACGTTTGATTTGTTGAGTGTTTTTTATTAGTTTTGAAAAAGGTTTTAAAATGAAAAGCCAAGTGGCAAATGAGTATTTGTTTGTGTTTTTTAAAAGAAAATGGACTCAAAATATGATTAAATTGGTTAAAGTTTGATTAAGAAAATAAAATAAAAGACGGTCACTTGATTTAAGATCAAGGTTTGTTTATGAAAATATTTTTGTGATTTTTGATTATTTGCATGTTTTTGTTGTTTTTAGAATATTAAATGAAAATTTAACTAACGGAGCAATAAAAACATAAGCGCGTGGATTTTTGTAGTGACGTTGGATCACCACAAAATCCCTAATCTAATTTTTTTGCATTTTTGGATATATATATATAAGGCGGTAAAGAAATAAAAGGACACACACACCCACACACTTTTCTCATTTATATTTACATTGGACCTAAATACATTCTAATTGCTGGAAAATAAATGACAATAATTAAAATGCTAAAAAAGAAATAAAATGCAAGAAAATAAAAGAAATGGACAACCGAAGGGACAAAAATTACCGAAGGGACAAAATTCCGAAGGGACTTTTCCGAAGGGACAGAAAAAAGAGGGAGAAGAAAAGAATAGCTCGTCAACACAAGCTAAGAGGGAGAAGAGAGAAAAGTTCTTTGACAACTCAATAGAACTTTTGGTGTGTGAAATTGTGTGGAATGAGGGCTCTATTTATAGGTGAGGAGGTTGATGAAGAAAGGAAAAATGGTTTAATGAAAATGATGGACAATTATGGTGAATTTTGAAAAAGGAATGTTAAAGTTGACACTTGATTTGAAATTTTTTTAGACCTTGTACATTTTATTTTGGACCTATTGACACTTTGTTTTTTTTTTTTTACACTAATTAATTAAAAAGAAATAAAATAAAAATAAAATAAATCTAATACGAAATAAAATAAAAACAAATTAAACTAAATTATGTAAAGTAAAATAAAATTAGAAGATGGAAAATAAAAATTATTAAATATAAAAAAAAGTAACTAATCTTAAAATTAAAATTAATAAAAGATAGAAAGAAAATAAAAAGAGAAAAGAGGGTCTGACTTGGAATCAAAAAAGTAACGAATTTTTTCACTGAAAAATCAGAGATCGATCAGAGTCAAATGACATGTGTTAGTGGGGCCTTAGGTCAAAAATTGGGGTATGACAACTCCCCCTTAATTCTAATAAATTCCATTAACTTCCCAAACTCCAAAATAATATTAATTTCTCACTTAATCTAATTATTATAAAAATAAACTATATAATAAAATATAACACCACATAAATCACCAATATTATTTAAACTCATATAATAGACTCTAAATACATCAAAATAAATAAGTATATCGACTAGAACGTTACAGCCAACCACTTCTCCGGTGGCGCATCACCATTTTTACTTGTTGGAGGGTGTAAACCATCAAAGATCTCTTTGTAACGCCTCTTGGTAGCATAAAATGGCAAGTAGTCACTCCTGTGATTTTTCAACTCATTAATAAGTGCATGACGAACCAAAACATGACTATCCTCATTCAATCCCATGTGCCTAGCTACGACCCGGAAACCACAATTACCATCCCCTTTATCATTCACAATATCTTCAACAAAAAGTCTCATGAGATTTGGAATTCGTGAAATGTATGGTATTTGCAAATAAGGTTCCTTTTTTGAAGTAGGAGTTGAATTTTGTGAGCGGGACCAAGTGCCAAGACGTGAATCTTTAGTCTTTGAAACATTACTCTTGGCATGTGAGCATTGACTATCGGGATTTTGAGCATCAATAGTCTCCCACCTAAAGGGGATTCGACCCGTGGACCTCATTTTCGGTGTAGACTTCACCCTTTTAGGTGCCCCCTTGGTGGCCAGTTTTCTCGGAGGTGGCTTCAACATTGTTTCCTCCGGAAATCCAAGTTCACGCAACTTGTATTTGATGAAGAGTTTCATCTTGTAAGGGCCCCTCTTGATACGTTTTTGAACGGCGTCCCATTCCTCCGTAACGGAAAAATTGGCATCAACCTCTTCTCCAATTACACTTAACCTTTGCCAATGAGGGTATATTTCATCCAAGAATACAAGCACAAGGCAACCTGAATGTTGCCATTTTCACACAACCACAATCTTCTTTAGCAAACCCAAATCTCCTAGAGCGTTCAAATTCATCATCAATGAAACCCAAAGCGACCTTAGAGACATACCCCTCCAACTCCGAGAATAATTTGTTTTTTTTTTTTTTTTGTATTTGTGTACTGTCATACCCCAAATTTTGACCACTTTTCTCTATCCTTATCCATTTTATTCGTATTTTTAAAGTCGGAAATTTTCGTCGTTTCAGACGAAATTTCGACAAAAGATTACTTTGAAGTACCTCATTTTTTATTCTGAGTCGGACCCTTTTCTCTCTTTATTTTATTTTTTATTTCGGTATTTAATTTCCTCTTTTATTAGTTTTGATTTTAAAATTAGTTACTTTGTTTCTTTAATTTATTTTCTGTTTTGTGTTATAATGTCAATGAGTCCAAAAAAAATCCCAACAGGGGTCCAAAAATATTTTTTTACACGCCTAATATTCAGGCAGATTGTCAAACTTTTGTTTCCAAATTCAGCATGTTGTTTCCTTTTTCCCATCAACCCTAGTGGTATAAATTAAAACCTGCATAATGAAGAAAGGACGGACAATCTTCCACAGCCGCAAACAGAAAAAAACCTTAGCCGCAAACAAAGAAGAAAAACAGAGTAATTCCACAACCAAAAACAGCAACAAGAAAGAAAACCCTAACGGCACTGTTCACGCAGCCGAGACTTTTTCAGCCGCAGTCATATCATCCAAAACCCTAATCTCATCCCCGAATTTCCATAAGTCATAGTATCTCAGATCAGAACCAAGATCCTCCAAACCGGAACAAAGTACAAACGGAATCGGAGGGGAAAAGCTCGCGCTGAAACGAACCGGAGTGGAAAAGCTCGCGCTGAACCGAACCGGAGCAGGAGAGGAACTCACCGAACCATCCTTTTTGCAAGGCTTTAAGGTAGTATTTCATATTTGTTGCTATATAGAAGCTCAAATCCGGACTGTTTGTAGGTTTTGTTTCAAAAGATTTTTAAAAAATTTGAATTTAGATCTAGAAGTTTTGGTTGTTTGTTTGTAAAAACTAAGTAGATATTTGAATTGAGGAGAAAAAAGGATGTTTAAAAAGGTAATTTGTTTTTGAAAAAGGAGTGTTTTGAAAACTCCGGCACGGTGGTGCACCACCGGCCACCGCGCCGGAAAACTCATGAAAAAAGAAAAGAAAAAGAGAGAGAACGGAGAAGAAGGAGAAAGAAGAGAGAGAAATGAATGGGAAAAATGAGAGAAAATGGGTCATACACCCTATTTATATGACTTCGAACCGGGCGGGTCTAACCGACCCGCCCACGACCCGTTTCTGCTTAAAGCCCATTTTTTTTATTCACTACAGTTTTGTTAATCACACCTCTGTTCTTTACTTTCTGCACCCCTTTTGCTAAAAAAATTTATCTAAAAAAACTTACAAAAATATGGTGTTTGTTTTGACTTTTATTTACTGTTTTTATTTTATAATTGCCATTTTTATTTTATTTAGAATCCTCTCATGCATATTTTAATTTCTTGTCATTTTATTGTCGTTAATTTTTTTTTTTTTTTTTTTTTTTTAGTGTGTATAATTAGGAAATTGATGTAATTTATCTTGTGCATTTTTATTTATTTCTCGTTATTATATTCCTCTTGAGACCATAGAATGTATCTAGGAATTGATGTAATAATGTAGGTAACACAAGCACCGACACTTGCACCGACGCTTCACGTTTATTTCTTGCGACGTTGCGCCGTTATGTTAGTTTTTACCGTTAGTTTAGAAAAAATCATTTTCCCAAAAAAATCAAATATGTCAAAAGTTCAAAAATATTTTCTTAATAAACCTTGGCTTGTAACCCAAGTGTCCTTTTTTTCCTTTTATTTTCTTAATCAAATGCTTAATTGAATTAATATTCATAATAGACTTGATTTTCTTGTAATTAAAATTTGACCAACCTCATCTTATTTTCTCTCATGCCTCGAGGCCTCTTATCCTTTCTTAAAACCATTTTCAAAAAATCTTAAAATCAACCTAACCCACCAAAAAGAAACTTTTTAGGTGAACTACATTGGTTTTGATCCCTTCTCTTCAAGGGTATGTAGGCATGGGATTTGTATCCTTCCAAATCAAATAAAAATAACCAAAAACATGCTTCTTCTTCCCCCATTCTTTCACTTAGATTTTTAGGTAGTTAATTTTCAAGTAAGCAAATCAATTTAGCACAAGGTAAATTAGGTAAGAGGTTCCTACGGAATACCGTAGATGCTTAGGGTGCTAGCACCTTCCCTTTGCATAACCAACCCCCGAATCCAAAGTCTCGATGAGGGTTTTTACTCATTTTTTCCCTTCCCACGAATAAAAATCGAGAGTTCAAAGATTAACGATTCATATCAATTAATGGTTTGATATCCGAAAATCACGAGCACAGAAATGGCGACTTCACTGGGGACTTAAATTCTACGCGGGTTAAACCCACCTTACTTTATTTATTTTGTGCTGTACTATTTGCTTATGCTTTGTAAATATTTTGCTTACATACCTTGTTACATGAGTGGTGAGATAAGTCCTACACCCGGGCTTGAGTGAAACATAAGATAGGACGGAGTACGATCATAGTGCCATACCAGGAGCGGTCCTGCGATATGTGTACACATGATGTAACTCCACTCAACGTAGGTCTTTCAAAAGTAATAATATGTCGTCATGAGCAGTCGTGATTGGCGTTATTATTTTTGAAGTCCGCTAAACGTTGAGGACCTTTAGATCACCCTTAACACATCTTGGCCTTTTTTAGGACGTAGTGCGGTGGCTAAACCAAGAGCAGTCTTGACTTTGGTCGACACGCGATACTACACTCAAACTAGACTTACTTATGGATGTTATTGGACTAGGAGCGGTCCTATACACCGATATGTTCATAAGGGAAGTTGTAATTTGGGAACTTGGTAGAACCCGTGATACAGGTACAATTTGAAACCATAGTCCTTACCAAATGATGTTGTTACCCTTGACTCCAACATTGTGGAACTTAAACCTCCTCATGTATTCAATGTACTTTAGTATAACCATGCATACATGCATTCATTCGTATATATATATTTTTCCATCAAAAATTGAAGGACTTAGATAAGTTTTTTGCAAACATTATGGATATGGACCTTGTAAGAATGAACACCAAGATATACAACTTCAAAAATCTTAACTAAGATTGGTTTTGTTCTTACCTTTTGAAAAAGGAACCGTTTGCAACGTCTTTACAATGTTCAAAATGAAGCCATGTTCCTCTACAATGTTTACAATTCACTTTGATAAGTCCTTCAAAAAAAAAAAAATCTAAAAAAATCTAGTTTTGCATAAGCATATCATGCATCATTTTGCATTCATAGTTTCTAGTCCGTGTCTCATATTTTGTTTCCACCAACAAAAGGTCAATCCATCAGTAATGTAGTTCAATGTCTTCATCCAAGTTCGGCTCGCATATGCAGACACTCGTGCAAACAGGAAAAATGGATCGACTTGAGCAAGAGGTCCACGAGCTTCGTGGAGAGGTAACAACACTTCGGGCTGAGGTAGAGAAGTTAACTAGCCTAGTATCTTCATTGATGGCTACAAAGGATCCACCGCTTGTTCAGCAAAGGCCTCAGCTACTATGTCAGCCAACATGCATGAAACGGCCTCGACAACATGGTTCTCAGCCGCTTATTCCTCAAATTCAGGTCCGAAAAGCATCTCAGTGTGACCCAATTCCGGTAAAATATTCGGATTTGCTTCCCATTTTGCTTAAGAAGAACCTTGTTCAAACCCTGCCACCTCCTCGGATGCAGAATCCGCTGCCACCTTGGTATCGCCCTGACCTCAACTGTGTATCCCATCAAGGGGCACCAGGTCATGACACTGAGCAGTGCTATCCTTTGAAGGAAGAAGTTTAGAAGTTGATTGAAAATAACGTCTGGTCCCTCGAAGACCCAAATATAAAAGTGCTACTTCAACAACAACATCTGGCCACTCACTATGTTGCCATTGTTAGGCCCATCACCAATGTTGTTCAAGATCCGGGTTATAAACCCCAGTTTCGACCAAGTCAACAACAGTATATGGCTTCTCACTCTGTTGCCGCTGTTATGCCCATCATGAATGTTGTCTGAAATCCGAGATATCAGCCCCAGTTTTAGCAATATCAACAACAGCCTCGACAACAAGCTTCGGGACAACCACAGTTTGATCTGATTCCCATGAAATATGGAGTGTTGCTCCCCGATTTTCTTAGGAGGAAGCTTGTCCAGACCAGACCACCTCCTTGTATGCCTAAGAAATTGCCAGCTAGGTATAGGCCCGACCTCTCTTGTGTCTTCCATCAAGGGGCACCTGGTCATGATGTTGAGCGTTGTTTTGCTTTTAGGAATGAAGTTCAGAAGTTGATCCAAGATAAGGTCTTACGCTTCTAAGATTGAACGCAGACATGCAAGTTAATCCGCTATCGGATCTTGAAGCCAAAGGTTGATGCGTGGAATGTTTAGCTACAATTGGGTCTTTGCTGATGTTTATTTCTACTACTCATTTGTTCAATTAATATGTTTGTTTGTTGCTTTATGTTTTTCAAAAAAAAATTAAAAAAAAAATCCTTCCGTCCCACCCGAGGCGAAAGTGAATTTGTTTAGGGCTTTTGCTTTATGTATTTTCATCATTAATGAAAGGTCGTCTTGATCCCGACCTTATTTTTATTTTTTGCTTTTTCTGGAAAAATGGTAATAAAAAAACCAAAAAATCTTTCCCTTTAATCATTTTCACATATCTGCATAATCATAATGTTTATATCAATAATCAAATCATGCATTAATAAACCCGTTGAACACTTAAACCTGGTACTCTCTCTCGACTTTGAGTTCCTTATATCTGAGGCTGAAGAAGAGGATGATGAAGAAGTTTCCACTGAGATTTCTCGCCTACTAGGGCATCTTGGCCGTCGTAGCTGCAAATATCAAGAAAGAATGTCCAGAAGAGGACTTTCATGTACAAAGATTGGCACGAGATGCTACCATCTGCCTTGCAGGGATATTGTACTTCATGCACATTTCAACAAGGGCAGCCCCCCCCGCCATCCCTCAGTATTCAATGTAAAGGCACTGTGCCACATGGAGGTCAAAGTCTTGTCAACGGAAGTTCCAATGAAAGCTAAGATTGATTGAACTTAAAAGTGTTATTGCCGGGTGCCATGGACAGTTATATCAAAAGGATAAAGCAAGTATTCGACAAAGAAGGCTTGTCCCAGTGAATGTCAAGAAAGTAGCTTTGTGCTAAAAAATATGCCAAATTACAAAGAATGATGGTAAACTTGTATGTCCTGTGAACACCGTTGCAGTCAAGAAATACTTTGTTAAAATGAAAAAGCTCGATAAGTCGCAAACCTGAAAAGGCGGCTTAGGCAAAAAAGAGCGTCTCGATGGACTGAAAACCCGAAAGGGCGATCCATGCAAAAGTTAGAGACATTTATAAAAAAAAAAAAAGATTATCCTGATAGGTTGAAACCCGCAAGGGCGATCTATGCAAAAGTTAAGGATCGTGACAAAGTAACTGCATCTGGTCGAACATGACTCACTTGGGGCATTTCAGCTGTCAAAAGACCTCCGGCTCATTGCGAGGTAATTGCACTAAATCATATATGATTCATCTGGGGTATCTTAGCTGTTAAAGGACTTTCGATCTGAAGCGTCTGTAAATCAAAGACTCAGAACAGTGGAATTCAAAGTCGGTAGAGGAAACAATAGTTATTGTGTTCAATGTACCTTTTCCATATAATTACCATTTTCCAAACTCTTTTTAAAATCTGTGGAGCCACACCTTTGGCAGGCCACCGCTCCATTTACATTAATTTGAGCCTGTGCCCATTTATTTGAAATTCTCATTTATTCTGTTTGCAAATTTTTCTTCTATTTTTGATGTTAATACCTAAAGCAAAAAAAAAAAATCTTTTAAAAACTTTTTTCATGTCTTCTGAAAAGCATAAACAATAGGTACATCTTCTTTGAACTTATGGGTAGGTGAAACATACATCAACATCCGTCTCAAGTACAGTTAAACTCTACAAGGTAAGCATGACCAAAAGTTGTGAGATGACCTCTGTCAAAAAATATATATATACAAAAAAAAAAAAAAAAAAGCTCGCTAAGTCGAAAACCTGAAAGGGCGGCTTAAGCAAAAAATGAGCATCCTGGTGGACTGAAAACCCGATAGGGCGGTCCAGGCAAAAATTAGGGGGCATACAAAAAAAGAATATATTCTCGGTGGATTGAAAACCCGAAAGGGCGGTCCAGGCAAAAGTTAGGGACTAAAAAAAAAAAAAAATTGAAATGAAAAAGACAGAGGCATCACCGCTCAAGTGGGTCGTTTGGAAGAATCACTTTGTACTGATTTACAAATGACAACTTCTGCCAAGTGGTTAGATGAAATGGCGTCTTCTACCATAATGATTTAAATGTTGGCAACTTCTGTCTGTGCTTTGATTGATGACGATTTCTGCTGGTGGTTTGAAGAAATGGCGACTTCTGCCATAATGATTGATTGATGGGTTTCATCCCGAGAAATGGCGACTTTTGCCTATGTTTTGATTGAAGGCAACTCATGCCAATGGTTTGTTTAAATGGCGACTTCTGCCTATGTTTTGATTAAGGGCAACATCTGCCAGAATGGTTGATTGATGGGTTTCACCCCGAGAAATGGCGACTTTTGCCTATGCTTTGATTGATGGCAACTCATGCCAATGGTTTGTTTAAATGGCGACTTCTGCCTGTGCTTTGATTGATGACAACTTCTGCCAGGTTTATGATCGGTGGGCTTTATCCCCAAGGAATGATTACTCCACCATCAATGGTCTGTTTATTGGGTCGTATCCCATCAAAGTTATGCCTAATGGGATGTTACCTCTTTAGTAGCCTGATTATGGAGTTTGTTACCTCTTCAGAGGTATGGTTATAAGGTGTGACCCTGCCGTTGGTTTTGATTAGTGGGCAGTTACCTCTTCAGTGGTTAAATCAACGTTCTTGTTACCTCTTCAGTGGTATGGTTATAAGGGGTGACCCCGCCGTTGGTTTTGTTTAGTGGGCAGTTACCTCTTCAGTGGTTGAGTAAATGGTTTGTTACCTTTGTTACCTCTTCGACGGTATAATTGATGGGCCGTTCCCCTTTAGCGGTATGATTCATGGGCAGTTACCCCTTCAGTGGTTGAATCAAGTTTTGCTATCTCTTCAGTGGTATGGTTATAAGGCGTGCCCCCTACCGTTTGGTTTGAACATGGGTTTTTACCCCGTAAGTTGGTTTGGACATGGGTCGTATCCCATCAGTAGTTTGAATATGGATTTTACCCCATCAGTTGGGTGACTGTTGGTTCGTATCCCCATCAGCAGTTTGATTATTGGGTTGTATCCCTATCATTGGTTTGATTATTGGGTTGTATCCCTATCATTAGTTTGATTATTGGTTTGTTCTCCTATCAGGGGTTTGATTTTGAGCTTTACCCCACTAATGTTTTGTTTGGACGGATTTACCCCGTCAGTGTTTGACTCACCTCCTGTATTGGTATCCCCGTTGAAGATTCTCGAGTGTTTGTGCTGCGATGCCGGGCTACTTCCTTTTAGGACCTGTCCAAATCTTGTCTCAACAGTCTTCCGTTGTACTGTCATATGTGTCTCGTACATGTTCATTCATTCATGCATACATAGCATGCATACAAATATCATTCATGCATGGTTGCATTATTACCTAGTGTCTTATTCCAGTGTACCTCGTAAAAGTGTCATACCCAATGTGTCTGATTCAGTTTGTCACCAATTAAAGTTTATTTCAAGTGGCAGGTCCCACCGAGCAATCTTTGTGTCCATTCAGTTTAGCTCCCCAGTAACTTTTGTAAGCTATCCTCGTACCGGCAACAGGTGACTTTTCTTATGTTGGTCATTACCCCAGTAAAGGTAAGTGACGGCATTTCCTTTTTGTATGTTGGTCGTTACCCCAGTAAAGGTAAGTGACGGTATTTCCTTTTCGTAAGTTGGTCGTTATCCGAGTTGAGGTAACTGACGGTATTTCCTTTTCGTAAGTTGGTCGTTATCCGAGTTGAGGTAACTGACGATATTTCCTTTTCGTAAGTTGGTCGTTACCCGTGTTGAGGTAACTGACGGTATTTCCTTTCTTGCATGTTGGTCGTTACCCGAGTTGAGGTAACTGACGGTATTTCCTTTTCGTAAGTTGGTCGTTACCCCAGTAAAGGTAAGTGACAATATCTTCCTTTTCGTAAGTTGGTCGTTACCCGAATTGAGGTAACTGACGGTATTTCCTTTTCGTAAGTTGGTCGTTACCCGAATTGAGGTAACTGACGGTATTTCCTTTTCGTAAGTTGGTCGTTATCCGAGTTGAGGTAACTGACGGTATTTCCTTTTCGTAAGTTGGTCGTTATCCGAGTTGAGGTAACTGACGGTATTTCCTTTTCGTAAGTTGGTCGTTATCCGAGTTGAGGTAACTGACGGTATTTCCTTTTCGTAAGTTGGTCGTTATCCGAGTTGAGGTAACTGACGGTATTTCCTTTTCGTAAGTTGGTCGTTATCCGAGTTGAGGTAACTGACAGTATTTCCTTTTCGTATTTTGGTCGTTACCCGTGTTGAGGTAACTGACGGTATTTCCATTTCCTTTTCGTAAGTTGGTCGTTATCCGAGTTGAGGTAACTGACGGTATTTCCTTTTCGTAAGTTGGTCGTTATCCGAGTTGAGGTAACTGACAGTATTTCCTTTTCGTATTTTGGTCGTTACCCGTGTTGAGGTAACTGACGGTATTTCCATTTCCTTTTCGTAAGTTGGTCGTTATCCGAGTTGAGGTAACTGACGGTATTTCCTTTTCGTAAGTTGGTCGTTACCCGTGTTGAGGTAACTGACGGTATTTCCTTTTCGTAAGTTGGTCGTTATCCGAATTGAGGTAACTGACAGTATTTGCTTCCGTAAGTTGGTCTTTACCTTAGTATAGGTAAGTGACGATATTCATGTTCGTATGTTCGTCTTTACCACAGTAATGGTAATAAAACAATATTTCCTCCCCAGTGATATCTATCAGTTTTTCCCCAGTCAATGTATTTTTGTCGTCCTTGCATTCATACTTGCATCGCAGACATTCATACCAGTATATTCATAAGCATGGCATTCTTAGCATTTGAACTGGTCAAAATTGGTGTACTTGGTATTTAAGTCTCTTCGACCCGTTGATTTAAAAATTTCATTGTTTTAAATCTCCGTGACGGAGAAACTTAAATAGGGGCATCTGTCATACCCCAAATTTTGACCACTTTTCTCTATCCTTATCCATTTTATTCGTATTTTTAAAGTCGGAAATTTTCGTCGTTTCAGACGAAATTTCGACAAAAGATTACTTTGAAGTACCTCATTTTTTATTCTGAGTCGGACCCTTTTCTCTCTTTATTTTATTTTTTATTTCGGTATTTAATTTCCTCTTTTATTAGTTTTGATTTTAAAATTAGTTACTTTGTTTCTTTAATTTATTTTCTGTTTTGTGTTATAATGTCAATGAGTCCAAAAAAAATCCCAACAGGGGTCCAAAAATATTTTTTTACACGCCTAATATTCAGGCAGATTGTCAAACTTTTGTTTCCAAATTCAGCATGTTGTTTCCTTTTTCCCATCAACCCTAGTGGTATAAATTAAAACCTGCATAATGAAGAAAGGACGGACAATCTTCCACAGCCGCAAACAGAAAAAAACCTTAGCCGCAAACAAAGAAGAAAAACAGAGTAATTCCACAACCAAAAACAGCAACAAGAAAGAAAACCCTAACGGCACTGTTCACGCAGCCGAGACTTTTTCAGCCGCAGTCATATCATCCAAAACCCTAATCTCATCCCCGAATTTCCATAAGTCATAGTATCTCAGATCAGAACCAAGATCCTCCAAACCGGAACAAAGTACAAACGGAATCGGAGGGGAAAAGCTCGCGCTGAAACGAACCGGAGTGGAAAAGCTCGCGCTGAACCGAACCGGAGCAGGAGAGGAACTCACCGAACCATCCTTTTTGCAAGGCTTTAAGGTAGTATTTCATATTTGTTGCTATATAGAAGCTCAAATCCGGACTGTTTGTAGGTTTTGTTTCAAAAGATTTTTAAAAAATTTGAATTTAGATCTAGAAGTTTTGGTTGTTTGTTTGTAAAAACTAAGTAGATATTTGAATTGAGGAGAAAAAAGGATGTTTAAAAAGGTAATTTGTTTTTGAAAAAGGAGTGTTTTGAAAACTCCGGCACGGTGGTGCACCACCGGCCACCGCGCCGGAAAACTCATGAAAAAGAAAAGAAAAAGAGAGAGAACGGAGAAGAAGGAGAAAGAAGAGAGAGAAATGAATGGGAAAAATGAGAGAAAATGGGTCATACACCCTATTTATATGACTTCGAACCGGGCGGGTCTAACCGACCCGCCCACGACCCGTTTCTGCTTAAAGCCCATTTTTTTTATTCACTACAGTTTTGTTAATCACACCTCTGTTCTTTACTTTCTGCACCCCTTTTGCTAAAAAAATTTATCTAAAAAAACTTACAAAAATATGGTGTTTGTTTTGACTTTTATTTACTGTTTTTATTTTATAATTGCCATTTTTATTTTATTTAGAATCCTCTCATGCATATTTTAATTTCTTGTCATTTTATTGTCGTTAATTTTTTTTTTTTTTTTTTTTTTTTAGTGTGTATAATTAGGAAATTGATGTAATTTATCTTGTGCATTTTTATTTATTTCTCGTTATTATATTCCTCTTGAGACCATAGAATGTATCTAGGAATTGATGTAATAATGTAGGTAACACAAGCACCGACACTTGCACCGACGCTTCACGTTTATTTCTTGCGACGTTGCGCCGTTATGTTAGTTTTTACCGTTAGTTTAGAAAAAATCATTTTCCCAAAAAAATCAAATATGTCAAAAGTTCAAAAATATTTTCTTAATAAACCTTGGCTTGTAACCCAAGTGTCCTTTTTTTCCTTTTATTTTCTTAATCAAATGCTTAATTGAATTAATATTCATAATAGACTTGATTTTCTTGTAATTAAAATTTGACCAACCTCATCTTATTTTCTCTCATGCCTCGAGGCCTCTTATCCTTTCTTAAAACCATTTTCAAAAAATCTTAAAATCAACCTAACCCACCAAAAAGAAACTTTTTAGGTGAACTACATTGGTTTTGATCCCTTCTCTTCAAGGGTATGTAGGCATGGGATTTGTATCCTTCCAAATCAAATAAAAATAACCAAAAACATGCTTCTTCTTCCCCCATTCTTTCACTTAGATTTTTAGGTAGTTAATTTTCAAGTAAGCAAATCAATTTAGCACAAGGTAAATTAGGTAAGAGGTTCCTACGGAATACCGTAGATGCTTAGGGTGCTAGCACCTTCCCTTTGCATAACCAACCCCCGAATCCAAAGTCTCGATGAGGGTTTTTACTCATTTTTTCCCTTCCCACGAATAAAAATCGAGAGTTCAAAGATTAACGATTCATATCAATTAATGGTTTGATATCCGAAAATCACGAGCACAGAAATGGCGACTTCACTGGGGACTTAAATTCTACGCGGGTTAAACCCACCTTACTTTATTTATTTTGTGCTGTACTATTTGCTTATGCTTTGTAAATATTTTGCTTACATACCTTGTTACATGAGTGGTGAGATAAGTCCTACACCCGGGCTTGAGTGAAACATAAGATAGGACGGAGTACGATCATAGTGCCATACCAGGAGCGGTCCTGCGATATGTGTACACATGATGTAACTCCACTCAACGTAGGTCTTTCAAAAGTAATAATATGTCGTCATGAGCAGTCGTGATTGGCGTTATTATTTTTGAAGTCCGCTAAACGTTGAGGACCTTTAGATCACCCTTAACACATCTTGGCCTTTTTTAGGACGTAGTGCGGTGGCTAAACCAAGAGCAGTCTTGACTTTGGTCGACACGCGATACTACACTCAAACTAGACTTACTTATGGATGTTATTGGACTAGGAGCGGTCCTATACACCGATATGTTCATAAGGGAAGTTGTAATTTGGGAACTTGGTAGAACCCGTGATACAGGTACAATTTGAAACCATAGTCCTTACCAAATGATGTTGTTACCCTTGACTCCAACATTGTGGAACTTAAACCTCCTCATGTATTCAATGTACTTTAGTATAACCATGCATACATGCATTCATTCGTATATATATATTTTTCCATCAAAAATTGAAGGACTTAGATAAGTTTTTTGCAAACATTATGGATATGGACCTTGTAAGAATGAACACCAAGATATACAACTTCAAAAATCTTAACTAAGATTGGTTTTGTTCTTACCTTTTGAAAAAGGAACCGTTTGCAACGTCTTTACAATGTTCAAAATGAAGCCATGTTCCTCTACAATGTTTACAATTCACTTTGATAAGTCCTTCAAAAAAAAAAAAATCTAAAAAAATCTAGTTTTGCATAAGCATATCATGCATCATTTTGCATTCATAGTTTCTAGTCCGTGTCTCATATTTTGTTTCCACCAACAAAAGGTCAATCCATCAGTAATGTAGTTCAATGTCTTCATCCAAGTTCGGCTCGCATATGCAGACACTCGTGCAAACAGGAAAAATGGATCGACTTGAGCAAGAGGTCCACGAGCTTCGTGGAGAGGTAACAACACTTCGGGCTGAGGTAGAGAAGTTAACTAGCCTAGTATCTTCATTGATGGCTACAAAGGATCCACCGCTTGTTCAGCAAAGGCCTCAGCTACTATGTCAGCCAACATGCATGAAACGGCCTCGACAACATGGTTCTCAGCCGCTTATTCCTCAAATTCAGGTCCGAAAAGCATCTCAGTGTGACCCAATTCCGGTAAAATATTCGGATTTGCTTCCCATTTTGCTTAAGAAGAACCTTGTTCAAACCCTGCCACCTCCTCGGATGCAGAATCCGCTGCCACCTTGGTATCGCCCTGACCTCAACTGTGTATCCCATCAAGGGGCACCAGGTCATGACACTGAGCAGTGCTATCCTTTGAAGGAAGAAGTTTAGAAGTTGATTGAAAATAACGTCTGGTCCCTCGAAGACCCAAATATAAAAGTGCTACTTCAACAACAACATCTGGCCACTCACTATGTTGCCATTGTTAGGCCCATCACCAATGTTGTTCAAGATCCGGGTTATAAACCCCAGTTTCGACCAAGTCAACAACAGTATATGGCTTCTCACTCTGTTGCCGCTGTTATGCCCATCATGAATGTTGTCTGAAATCCGAGATATCAGCCCCAGTTTTAGCAATATCAACAACAGCCTCGACAACAAGCTTCGGGACAACCACAGTTTGATCTGATTCCCATGAAATATGGAGTGTTGCTCCCCGATTTTCTTAGGAGGAAGCTTGTCCAGACCAGACCACCTCCTTGTATGCCTAAGAAATTGCCAGCTAGGTATAGGCCCGACCTCTCTTGTGTCTTCCATCAAGGGGCACCTGGTCATGATGTTGAGCGTTGTTTTGCTTTTAGGAATGAAGTTCAGAAGTTGATCCAAGATAAGGTCTTACGCTTCTAAGATTGAACGCAGACATGCAAGTTAATCCGCTATCGGATCTTGAAGCCAAAGGTTGATGCGTGGAATGTTTAGCTACAATTGGGTCTTTGCTGATGTTTATTTCTACTACTCATTTGTTCAATTAATATGTTTGTTTGTTGCTTTATGTTTTTCAAAAAAAAATTAAAAAAAAATCCTTCCGTCCCACCCGAGGCGAAAGTGAATTTGTTTAGGGCTTTTGCTTTATGTATTTTCATCATTAATGAAAGGTCGTCTTGATCCCGACCTTATTTTTATTTTTTGCTTTTTCTGGAAAAATGGTAATAAAAAAACCAAAAAATCTTTCCCTTTAATCATTTTCACATATCTGCATAATCATAATGTTTATATCAATAATCAAATCATGCATTAATAAACCCGTTGAACACTTAAACCTGGTACTCTCTCTCGACTTTGAGTTCCTTATATCTGAGGCTGAAGAAGAGGATGATGAAGAAGTTTCCACTGAGATTTCTCGCCTACTAGGGCATCTTGGCCGTCGTAGCTGCAAATATCAAGAAAGAATGTCCAGAAGAGGACTTTCATGTACAAAGATTGGCACGAGATGCTACCATCTGCCTTGCAGGGATATTGTACTTCATGCACATTTCAACAAGGGCAGCCCCCCCGCCATCCCTCAGTATTCAATGTAAAGGCACTGTGCCACATGGAGGTCAAAGTCTTGTCAACGGAAGTTCCAATGAAAGCTAAGATTGATTGAACTTAAAAGTGTTATTGCCGGGTGCCATGGACAGTTATATCAAAAGGATAAAGCAAGTATTCGACAAAGAAGGCTTGTCCCAGTGAATGTCAAGAAAGTAGCTTTGTGCTAAAAAATATGCCAAATTACAAAGAATGATGGTAAACTTGTATGTCCTGTGAACACCGTTGCAGTCAAGAAATACTTTGTTAAAATGAAAAAGCTCGATAAGTCGCAAACCTGAAAAGGCGGCTTAGGCAAAAAAGAGCGTCTCGATGGACTGAAAACCCGAAAGGGCGATCCATGCAAAAGTTAGAGACATTTATAAAAAAAAAAAAGATTATCCTGATAGGTTGAAACCCGCAAGGGCGATCTATGCAAAAGTTAAGGATCGTGACAAAGTAACTGCATCTGGTCGAACATGACTCACTTGGGGCATTTCAGCTGTCAAAAGACCTCCGGCTCATTGCGAGGTAATTGCACTAAATCATATATGATTCATCTGGGGTATCTTAGCTGTTAAAGGACTTTCGATCTGAAGCGTCTGTAAATCAAAGACTCAGAACAGTGGAATTCAAAGTCGGTAGAGGAAACAATAGTTATTGTGTTCAATGTACCTTTTCCATATAATTACCATTTTCCAAACTCTTTTTAAAATCTGTGGAGCCACACCTTTGGCAGGCCACCGCTCCATTTACATTAATTTGAGCCTGTGCCCATTTATTTGAAATTCTCATTTATTCTGTTTGCAAATTTTTCTTCTATTTTTGATGTTAATACCTAAAGCAAAAAAAAAAAATCTTTTAAAAACTTTTTTCATGTCTTCTGAAAAGCATAAACAATAGGTACATCTTCTTTGAACTTATGGGTAGGTGAAACATACATCAACATCCGTCTCAAGTACAGTTAAACTCTACAAGGTAAGCATGACCAAAAGTTGTGAGATGACCTCTGTCAAAAAATATATATATACAAAAAAAAAAAAAAAAAGCTCGCTAAGTCGAAAACCTGAAAGGGCGGCTTAAGCAAAAAATGAGCATCCTGGTGGACTGAAAACCCGATAGGGCGGTCCAGGCAAAAATTAGGGGGCATACAAAAAAAGAATATATTCTCGGTGGATTGAAAACCCGAAAGGGCGGTCCAGGCAAAAGTTAGGGACTAAAAAAAAAAAAAAATTGAAATGAAAAAGACAGAGGCATCACCGCTCAAGTGGGTCGTTTGGAAGAATCACTTTGTACTGATTTACAAATGACAACTTCTGCCAAGTGGTTAGATGAAATGGCGTCTTCTACCATAATGATTTAAATGTTGGCAACTTCTGTCTGTGCTTTGATTGATGACGATTTCTGCTGGTGGTTTGAAGAAATGGCGACTTCTGCCATAATGATTGATTGATGGGTTTCATCCCGAGAAATGGCGACTTTTGCCTATGTTTTGATTGAAGGCAACTCATGCCAATGGTTTGTTTAAATGGCGACTTCTGCCTATGTTTTGATTAAGGGCAACATCTGCCAGAATGGTTGATTGATGGGTTTCACCCCGAGAAATGGCGACTTTTGCCTATGCTTTGATTGATGGCAACTCATGCCAATGGTTTGTTTAAATGGCGACTTCTGCCTGTGCTTTGATTGATGACAACTTCTGCCAGGTTTATGATCGGTGGGCTTTATCCCCAAGGAATGATTACTCCACCATCAATGGTCTGTTTATTGGGTCGTATCCCATCAAAGTTATGCCTAATGGGATGTTACCTCTTTAGTAGCCTGATTATGGAGTTTGTTACCTCTTCAGAGGTATGGTTATAAGGTGTGACCCTGCCGTTGGTTTTGATTAGTGGGCAGTTACCTCTTCAGTGGTTAAATCAACGTTCTTGTTACCTCTTCAGTGGTATGGTTATAAGGGGTGACCCCGCCGTTGGTTTTGTTTAGTGGGCAGTTACCTCTTCAGTGGTTGAGTAAATGGTTTGTTACCTTTGTTACCTCTTCGACGGTATAATTGATGGGCCGTTCCCCTTTAGCGGTATGATTCATGGGCAGTTACCCCTTCAGTGGTTGAATCAAGTTTTGCTATCTCTTCAGTGGTATGGTTATAAGGCGTGCCCCCTACCGTTTGGTTTGAACATGGGTTTTTACCCCGTAAGTTGGTTTGGACATGGGTCGTATCCCATCAGTAGTTTGAATATGGATTTTACCCCATCAGTTGGGTGACTGTTGGTTCGTATCCCCATCAGCAGTTTGATTATTGGGTTGTATCCCTATCATTGGTTTGATTATTGGGTTGTATCCCTATCATTAGTTTGATTATTGGTTTGTTCTCCTATCAGGGGTTTGATTTTGAGCTTTACCCCACTAATGTTTTGTTTGGACGGATTTACCCCGTCAGTGTTTGACTCACCTCCTGTATTGGTATCCCCGTTGAAGATTCTCGAGTGTTTGTGCTGCGATGCCGGGCTACTTCCTTTTAGGACCTGTCCAAATCTTGTCTCAACAGTCTTCCGTTGTACTGTCATATGTGTCTCGTACATGTTCATTCATTCATGCATACATAGCATGCATACAAATATCATTCATGCATGGTTGCATTATTACCTAGTGTCTTATTCCAGTGTACCTCGTAAAAGTGTCATACCCAATGTGTCTGATTCAGTTTGTCACCAATTAAAGTTTATTTCAAGTGGCAGGTCCCACCGAGCAATCTTTGTGTCCATTCAGTTTAGCTCCCCAGTAACTTTTGTAAGCTATCCTCGTACCGGCAACAGGTGACTTTTCTTATGTTGGTCATTACCCCAGTAAAGGTAAGTGACGGCATTTCCTTTTTGTATGTTGGTCGTTACCCCAGTAAAGGTAAGTGACGGTATTTCCTTTTCGTAAGTTGGTCGTTATCCGAGTTGAGGTAACTGACGGTATTTCCTTTTCGTAAGTTGGTCGTTATCCGAGTTGAGGTAACTGACGATATTTCCTTTTCGTAAGTTGGTCGTTACCCGTGTTGAGGTAACTGACGGTATTTCCTTTCTTGCATGTTGGTCGTTACCCGAGTTGAGGTAACTGACGGTATTTCCTTTTCGTAAGTTGGTCGTTACCCCAGTAAAGGTAAGTGACAATATCTTCCTTTTCGTAAGTTGGTCGTTACCCGAATTGAGGTAACTGACGGTATTTCCTTTTCGTAAGTTGGTCGTTACCCGAATTGAGGTAACTGACGGTATTTCCTTTTCGTAAGTTGGTCGTTATCCGAGTTGAGGTAACTGACGGTATTTCCTTTTCGTAAGTTGGTCGTTATCCGAGTTGAGGTAACTGACGGTATTTCCTTTTCGTAAGTTGGTCGTTATCCGAGTTGAGGTAACTGACGGTATTTCCTTTTCGTAAGTTGGTCGTTATCCGAGTTGAGGTAACTGACGGTATTTCCTTTTCGTAAGTTGGTCGTTATCCGAGTTGAGGTAACTGACAGTATTTCCTTTTCGTATTTTGGTCGTTACCCGTGTTGAGGTAACTGACGGTATTTCCATTTCCTTTTCGTAAGTTGGTCGTTATCCGAGTTGAGGTAACTGACGGTATTTCCTTTTCGTAAGTTGGTCGTTATCCGAGTTGAGGTAACTGACAGTATTTCCTTTTCGTATTTTGGTCGTTACCCGTGTTGAGGTAACTGACGGTATTTCCATTTCCTTTTCGTAAGTTGGTCGTTATCCGAGTTGAGGTAACTGACGGTATTTCCTTTTCGTAAGTTGGTCGTTACCCGTGTTGAGGTAACTGACGGTATTTCCTTTTCGTAAGTTGGTCGTTATCCGAATTGAGGTAACTGACAGTATTTGCTTCCGTAAGTTGGTCTTTACCTTAGTATAGGTAAGTGACGATATTCATGTTCGTATGTTCGTCTTTACCACAGTAATGGTAATAAAACAATATTTCCTCCCCAGTGATATCTATCAGTTTTTCCCCAGTCAATGTATTTTTGTCGTCCTTGCATTCATACTTGCATCGCAGACATTCATACCAGTATATTCATAAGCATGGCATTCTTAGCATTTGAACTGGTCAAAATTGGTGTACTTGGTATTTAAGTCTCTTCGACCCGTTGATTTAAAAATTTCATTGTTTTAAATCTCCGTGACGGAGAAACTTAAATAGGGGCATCTGTCATACCCCAAATTTTGACCACTTTTCTCTATCCTTATCCATTTTATTCGTATTTTTAAAGTCGGAAATTTTCGTCGTTTCAGACGAAATTTCGACAAAAGATTACTTTGAAGTACCTCATTTTTTATTCTGAGTCGGACCCTTTTCTCTCTTTATTTTATTTTTTATTTCGGTATTTAATTTCCTCTTTTATTAGTTTTGATTTTAAAATTAGTTACTTTGTTTCTTTAATTTATTTTCTGTTTTGTGTTATAATGTCAATGAGTCCAAAAAAATCCCAACAGGGGTCCAAAAATATTTTTTTACACGCCTAATATTCAGGCAGATTGTCAAACTTTTGTTTCCAAATTCAGCATGTTGTTTCCTTTTTCCCATCAACCCTAGTGGTATAAATTAAAACCTGCATAATGAAGAAAGGACGGACAATCTTCCACAGCCGCAAACAGAAAAAAACCTTAGCCGCAAACAAAGAAGAAAAACAGAGTAATTCCACAACCAAAAACAGCAACAAGAAAGAAAACCCTAACGGCACTGTTCACGCAGCCGAGACTTTTTCAGCCGCAGTCATATCATCCAAAACCCTAATCTCATCCCCGAATTTCCATAAGTCATAGTATCTCAGATCAGAACCAAGATCCTCCAAACCGGAACAAAGTACAAACGGAATCGGAGGGGAAAAGCTCGCGCTGAAACGAACCGGAGTGGAAAAGCTCGCGCTGAACCGAACCGGAGCAGGAGAGGAACTCACCGAACCATCCTTTTTGCAAGGCTTTAAGGTAGTATTTCATATTTGTTGCTATATAGAAGCTCAAATCCGGACTGTTTGTAGGTTTTGTTTCAAAAGATTTTTAAAAAATTTGAATTTAGATCTAGAAGTTTTGGTTGTTTGTTTGTAAAAACTAAGTAGATATTTGAATTGAGGAGAAAAAAGGATGTTTAAAAAGGTAATTTGTTTTTGAAAAAGGAGTGTTTTGAAAACTCCGGCACGGTGGTGCACCACCGGCCACCGCGCCGGAAAACTCATGAAAAAAGAAAAGAAAAAGAGAGAGAACGGAGAAGAAGGAGAAAGAAGAGAGAGAAATGAATGGGAAAAATGAGAGAAAATGGGTCATACACCCTATTTATATGACTTCGAACCGGGCGGGTCTAACCGACCCGCCCACGACCCGTTTCTGCTTAAAGCCCATTTTTTTTATTCACTACAGTTTTGTTAATCACACCTCTGTTCTTTACTTTCTGCACCCCTTTTGCTAAAAAAATTTATCTAAAAAAACTTACAAAAATATGGTGTTTGTTTTGACTTTTATTTACTGTTTTTATTTTATAATTGCCATTTTTATTTTATTTAGAATCCTCTCATGCATATTTTAATTTCTTGTCATTTTATTGTCGTTAATTTTTTTTTTTTTTTTTTTTTTTTTAGTGTGTATAATTAGGAAATTGATGTAATTTATCTTGTGCATTTTTATTTATTTCTCGTTATTATATTCCTCTTGAGACCATAGAATGTATCTAGGAATTGATGTAATAATGTAGGTAACACAAGCACCGACACTTGCACCGACGCTTCACGTTTATTTCTTGCGACGTTGCGCCGTTATGTTAGTTTTTACCGTTAGTTTAGAAAAAATCATTTTCCCAAAAAAATCAAATATGTCAAAAGTTCAAAAATATTTTCTTAATAAACCTTGGCTTGTAACCCAAGTGTCCTTTTTTTCCTTTTATTTTCTTAATCAAATGCTTAATTGAATTAATATTCATAATAGACTTGATTTTCTTGTAATTAAAATTTGACCAACCTCATCTTATTTTCTCTCATGCCTCGAGGCCTCTTATCCTTTCTTAAAACCATTTTCAAAAAATCTTAAAATCAACCTAACCCACCAAAAAGAAACTTTTTAGGTGAACTACATTGGTTTTGATCCCTTCTCTTCAAGGGTATGTAGGCATGGGATTTGTATCCTTCCAAATCAAATAAAAATAACCAAAAACATGCTTCTTCTTCCCCCATTCTTTCACTTAGATTTTTAGGTAGTTAATTTTCAAGTAAGCAAATCAATTTAGCACAAGGTAAATTAGGTAAGAGGTTCCTACGGAATACCGTAGATGCTTAGGGTGCTAGCACCTTCCCTTTGCATAACCAACCCCCGAATCCAAAGTCTCGATGAGGGTTTTTACTCATTTTTTCCCTTCCCACGAATAAAAATCGAGAGTTCAAAGATTAACGATTCATATCAATTAATGGTTTGATATCCGAAAATCACGAGCACATGTACCATGACGGTTATTTTCCTCCCAAAACTCCCTTGTATCTCACCAAATTGGTTTTTCATCATTTTGTCAATTTCATCCCAACATGATGCCAAGTCTCCCACGCTACTCCTCAAGTACCCTTTCAATTGTGCGTGAGCCAATTCAACAATGTTGCTGCTTCTACACCCCATATGCAAGTATTTATTCGTCCATACCCTCACAAAATGCTTCTTAAGGGGCAAAACGATTTCCTCAACATATTCAACAAACAATGGAAACGGTCCGCATACCTCATCTTTGAATGTCAAACATGCAATTGCAAATGAATCCTTCGTATGAGAGTTAACCACATCTCTCCAAGCCCTCACTATTTTCTTAACAAGCTCACAATGCCATCCTCCGCCACATTTTCAACCATGCCACTCAATGTCTACTCAATAAAAAAAAAAACAAATAAAAAATAAATAAGTGACTTGTGCGGCAAGCAAAGCAAATAAAAAAAGTGGCGCAAAATTTCAAATTCTGGGCTACTGTCAGTAGCGTGAGTTAACTCACGCTAGTGCTATCTACCTACGCAACTTAAGTCATGTTTCCCTTACAACTAGCGTGAGTTAACTCACGTTGAGCCCTACACCTACTGAAATGAAAAACGAAACTACCAGCAAAACCAGCAAAAATGAAAAGTTTTGACGGTACATTACCTGTTCTTTGATGCTTGATGAGCGTAGAAACTTGTTTCCTGACGATTTGCAATGATTTGGAATGAAGATTTTTACCCAAAATTTTGCACTTTTGGGGTTTTTGGAGGTTGATGGAAACAAAAAAATGGAGCTTTGTGGTTGCCTGTTGGGTTTTGAACGAAAATAGTACTTAACGCAAGTTAACATGCACTACGTGACTTAACTCACGCTGCGTGACTTAAGTTACATTCTCCTTATAACAAGCGCATGTTAACTCACGCTACGCAAGTTAACATGCGTATAGTCATTTTCGACTTTTACTTTGGGAATGAGCGATACTGTTTGGATAATGAGCAGAATTCAAAACTTCATATTGACACAAGTAAATGACCATATTACCCCCAACGATAGTTAACTACCGCCAGATTGTTTACCAACACAGCAAAAAAAAAGAAAGAAAAAAAAAACTCCAGCGGTGGTTAACTACGGTGGAGAAAAAATTGATTTTTTTTAAAGCACTTTGCTACTGCTTTTATCTGCAAAAGAACTGCTACACAGAAGGGAAAAAAAAAAAAACCATTCAGATAAACCATTCTAGTACAACTATTTATCAGAAACACCCCATCAGGATCTTCCCGAATCAATACGTGTTGTAATTACGGGTTGAAGTTAGAGGTTGTTATAGAAGATACAATGTTTTGATTATTTCTTGATGATTACAACAAGATTCCTTCATGGCTTCTGCACGTGGGGCCAATAGAGCTGGTGGGCCTCAAGAAGATTCTGGGCCTAAAAAAAGGTCAAGAACAGATATTGCTGAAGAAGGTGATCGTGGAAAAGAGGTGCGGAAAGAAATGTTTGTTGTAAACAACCCAGTGTACGAAAAAAATAAAACGGCGGGACCTGCTAGGCAGGCCTGCTGAGAACAATGAGTATTATAGCATGGAATTGCCGAGGCTTGGAAACCTGCGAGTGATTCCTAAAATCAAATTCCTTGTCCGGTACTATAAACCGGACATCCTTTTTCTTTGTGAAATAAGGGTTGAAATTAATAAAATAGAGGAATTTCGTTATCTTTTGGGTTATGATTTTTGTTTACACCTACCAGAAATAATAGAGGCGGAGGTATTGCTTTATTTTGGCGGAATACGGTTAATTGTAGCATCATTAATTACTCGACTAACCATATTAGCGCTAAAATTGAAGAACTTAATCATAGGGAGTGGGCCTTTACAGGCTTTTATGGGTACCCAGATATTGCCAGAAGGAGAGACTCTTGGAATTTTATTCGGAGTCTTGCTAATCAAATTAGTCTACCTTGGTGTATAATGGGAGATTTCAATGACATCCTTCACTCAGATGAGAAGAAAGGAAGAGCCACTAGACCAAATTGGCTTATCAAGGGATTCCGTCAAGCTATACAAGATGTAGAGCTCATTGACATTCATATGGAAGGTTATCCGTTCACTTGGTTTAAAAGTTTGGGTACAACATGGGCAGTGGAAGAAAAGTTAGAACAAGCTTTAGCAACTAACTCCTGGATGCAGCTCTTTCCTAATGCAAGACTAGAAAATCTAGTTGCTCCATCATCAGATCATTTCCCTATCTTGCTAGATAGAACTCCAGAGGTAAGAAGTCATAGAGTTGAAAGGTCTTTCAAATTTGAAAATGCATGGAGAATTGAGGAAGGAGTTAATGACGTTGTTCAGGGTAGTTGGCCTTGTAGTACAGGTAATAATGTTATGGAAAAATTAGCAAATTGTGCAGAAGACCTCACACACTGGAGTAAAACTCATTGTCACAAAATTCAAACAGAGATTGAACATTGGAGAAAGCAACTCAGCAGATGTCGTACTATCCATGGTATCCAAGATGAAGCTTACTTTGATAATATGAGGCAGAAACTTAATCATTTGCTAATTCAAGAGGATATGTTTTGGCGACAAAGAGCCAAAAATCATTGGTACCGAGATGGAGACCTGAATACAAAATTCTTCCATGCAACAGCAACTTCCAGGAAAAAAGTAAATAAAATTCTCTCTCTTGAAAATAATGAAGGATTTCGTACTACTGATGAAGGTGGAATGCGAGCTATAGCGAAAGAATATTTCGAGGAGCTGTTTGAAAATCATGAAAGCATACGTTCTCCGGTCACCAATATGCTGAATCAAGTAATTGATCACGAGGACAATGTGCAATTAACATCCCCGTTTTGCAGAGAAGAGTTCAAAGAAGCAATGTTCTCTATGCAGCCTGATAAATGCCTAGGCCCTGATGGTTTTAACCCAGGCTTTTATCAACACTTCTGGTCTATCTTTAGTGATGACATCTTCAACGAGTGCTGTCAGTGGATGAATGAAGGGCATTTCCCGCCATCTCTAAACTCCACGAATATAGCATTAATACCAAAAGGAGCAGAACAAAAAACAATGAAGACATGTTGGAAAAGGAGCTCGCTGGAAAATTGGTGCGGGATTTGATATCCCTATTATCAATGAACCTTGGATTGGGTCAGGATCTAGTATCCCACCCATTGGGGAAGACATGTTGGCTCTCCAACCTTACTCAGTTGGAAATCTAATAGATCAAGAGCAAAAAGTCTGGAATGAACCATTGCTTCGTCAACTCTTTGCAACTGAAACTGTCCAAAATATCTTGAATACTCCTCTTCATCATCAGGTCCAGAGGGATAAATTGCTCTAGAAGGCGGAGAAAAATGGCCATTATTCGGTTAGAAGTGCTTATTGGATCTGCATAGAGGAAGTTATTAATAACAATCATTTGCGCAAACCAGGGTATTGGAGTGGTATCTGGAGATTAAAAGTTCCCCCCAAAGTCAAAAATTTGATCTGGCGTATATGTAGAGATTGTTTCCCGACACGGAAGAAGCTACAAAGTAGGGGCGTCAATTGTCCTCCAGAGTGTGTCAGGTGTGAAGATCCCCATGAAGATAGTTATCATATCTTGTTTCATTGTCCGTTAGCAATTGAAGCTTGGCAGTCTGCAAATCTGTGGCACCCGATATACCCTGCTATACAACAGTTTGACAACGCTCCTGATATTATTTTTAACTTACTACAAAATTTATCAGCTGTCCATATTGAGAATATTGTTACCATAATGTGGAGCATATGGAAAGTAAGGAGTTTGACATCTTTAGGTTCAATCTCGTTCTACAAAATTAACTTACTACAAAATTTATTTGCCATGGCGAGTACAAGCCAAAATCCAAACTAAAGTTGTTCTAAGCTAAACCAGGTTCAATCTCGCTCTAAGTCATCATCTAATCTTTAATAAACATCTTTAGGCACTCAAAAGCATCTAAGGTTCAACTCAAAAGTAAAAAATACAGAATTCAACATGCTCGCTATGGCGAGTAAGGTTGTTCGCTGTGGTGAGCTACGACTTGTAACTCGCGAGGCGAAGGGAAATGGCTCGCGTGGCGAGCGATGAACTTCATCAGTCGCGAGGCGAGGATCATCGTTCGCGAGGGCGAGCGATGAATATAGGCTCGGGCAAAATGCAGTTTTTCACGAAAATTCAACAACTCACATGGTTCTAAGCCTAATTTCAATTCCATAATTCATCCTAAGCATAATCTAAGGTCAAAGGACGGTTTCTACATCAATCTAACCAATTTTCACCGTTTAATCATCAATTCTAAGGATTTGACCTAACTCTCGACTTCTCCAATTCAATCCTATTTCTTGCTAATTACAACCGGATGGATTACATGATTAATAAAATTGTAGAGTTCGTCTCACCCTTACGTTAATTGAAGAAATCGCAGCCTCTAGGTCTCTCTTGCTCTTCTATTGGCTTTTTCCTCCTTTTCCAAAAACAGTCGTACGTACAAAGTGTTTTTCTAAAACTAGGTTTTATCTTTTATAACTCCTCCTAAAATCTTATCTTATCTCACTTTCTCCCCCAAAACTCTCTTTTAAACTCCCCCAAATCTTATCTTATCTTCTCTTGGCTTTTTCCTCCATCTGTTGATTCTTCTTCAGATTCACTGGCCTTGTACGCTTTGGAAGACTTAGAAGACTTTCCTTTAGATGGTAGAGCAATAGATTTATTCTTCTTGTAGCATTCATGCTCATTCAGACTCATTTCATGTACCTTGAGGGAACTGACAAGATCTTCAACACTCAAAGTGTTTAGATCCTTAGCTTCCTCAATGGCAGTTACTTTGGGTCTCCATCTAGAAGGCAAGCTTCTCAGAATCTTGCTAACATGATTAGAAGTAACATAGCTCTTCTTCAATATTTGCAGTCCAGATACTAAAGTTTGAAATCTTGAGTACATCTCCTCTATACTCTCATCATCCTTCATTTTGAACAGCTCATACTGATGAACTAGCATTAGAGCCTTTGCTTCTCTAACCTTCTTGCTACCTTCGTAGTTAGCATAGAGTGATGCAAACATTGATTTAGCAGTGGATTTATCACTCATCTTCATATATTCAGTGCGAGGTATAGAAGCAACAATGATCCCTCTGATCTTGTGATGCTTTTTGTAAAGTTTCTTCTGAGCAGGAGTGTGTATCCTTCTGTCAATAGCAGCTCCTTCTTCATCCAAATCCAAATCATCAACTCCATCTTCAAGAATGTCCCATAGCTCTTCATCCAATCCCATGATATAACTGTACATGTTGGTTTTCCACCATGAAAACTCTTCTGGATCTCCATTGAACTTTGGAGCTTTTTGTAACACCCCGTTTTCCCAACGTAAAAATTTCATTTAAATAATCAGAGTTCTCAACATAAACGGAATGTCACACTTCTTTTCAAAAATCGTAAATGGAATAAATAACTATTTATCCTTCATAAATCAATAACATAATATTTAATACTTCACAGCCGAATTTATTCAACATCTAAAATAGTCTTTGGCACGAAGGCCTCATTAAAACATCTCTTAAAAATCCAAATTAAATCATAGTCATGTAAAAACATAAGCAATACGTAAAGGAATAGAAAATAGCCACAACAAAATCTCATCCCGTTACGTATCAGAGCACCTAAGACACACGAGAGGGAAACCTCACACGACATCAACTATTCTTGGTTACCTGCAAGTTACCCATGGTGGGCAACATTTAGAAGGGGTGAGATTTCACAAAACAATAATATTAAACATATAATTCAATAAATTATATTTAACAACATGAAAACATCATAATATTCATCATAGATAATAATATATCATATATCACATCATTAATAGTTCAAATAAAGAATCACAGCTTAAACAACTTGACAACTTAACACTTTTGACTCGACAAATGCGACTCCAACTCGACTATGCAACTTAGACCTCTTATATGCATGTGGTACCAATACAGAGCATCAAGCCCCCATCTCTATTTGAGTATTAATATACTCCAGAGCATCAAGCCCCTATCGCTATTTGAGTATTAATATACTCCAGAGCATCAAGCCCCTATCGCTGAAATGCTAATGCATGGACTCGACTTCTTAAACATCTTAAATCGACAACCTCTTATATAATCCAATAATTTGGAACCTCATCATCTTAATCAACTTAGACCGACTCATGCAGCTTAGTTAAATAACAAACAGCAACATAGACAGTATGCAAAACAACATGATATAACAATATCAAATGCAAGTCATCAATATCTCAAATATTCATATATAATTCAAGTATTGCGTATACAATTATATCACAATATAAACAACATCAAATGGTAATCAACATCTTAAAACATCATATATACATATAACACTTCATCAATCATGGACAATATCGTATTCACAAACATATACATACATATACTAATTCATCAATCATAATCAATTATTCACTGTGACCTACGTTCAGTAATTTGACCATAACTCAAATTCTATAAATCCTTTTGAAGTCAAACCAACGGCATTAGAAAGCTAAAATCCAGAATCAGAAAGCTAAATTCTATAAATCCTTCTGATGTAATGACCAGAATCAGATATTTAGCGGAAAAGATCAAAGCAGAGAAAAGAAAAGCGAGACACAAGCAGTTATCCTGGTTCCTTCCACAAATCGGAAGTAGTCCAATCCCCCTTGCACTTCCAAGGAGATTTCACTAAAAAATCACAAAGATTACAAATGCTCAATACTCTCTAAGTATGAGACTTCTCAAAATGCTCAAGCACGCAGGCAAGAGTCTTCCAATGCTCAAGCTCTAAGCAAGAGTCTTCTAATGCTCAAGCACGCAGGCGAGAGGCTTCTGTTCAAACAAAAATACAGAGAAAATGTTTGACCTTGTGTTGGTATAAGCCCTAGAGGCCAATAGTTTATGTTAAACCTATCTTATGTATCATGACTTTTATTATTGAATAATATATGACACTCTTTATTATATTTAGATAATGTTAATAAAGTCCTTAGAATAGATAGTTCGTGTAATAATATATTAAGTGTGACTTAATCATGAGATTACATTATCTTATAGAACGCTATTCTTAAATGTATCCGTAGTCAAAGCTTTAATATGAATAAGGATAATAATAAAGCGTCGAGACTATTATGTATGTAGACTGATGACCGCATCTCATGGGTCATAGATATGAGATATCAAGTCTATACATAGATATAAATGTTAGGAGTAATATTTATATTGGATTGACCCACTGTGAGAATACTATATAGTAAGTTATGAAATTGTCATAAGATATTCTCACAATGATAATAATGTATATCGCTCTTAGACCTGAAACCACTATGATCTCTAGATGTGGACTCAAATGCTTTGTTGCCATTCTAACGTTGTCTGTAAAAGGATAACAATAACGTTGGTTGATGGGTACTTGATGAATCATGCTGAGGGTCATGAGTGTCCTAGATGGGATTTGTCCCTCCTCATAAACAGGAGATATATCTTTAGGCCTCTTGATCAAATATGACTATAAATATGCATGGCCATGCCGAACTAAGTTAATATAAGATATTGGACTTATTCGTTAAATAGTATATTTCGGAATCAAGATAAATAAACATTGATCTATACAAGGGTGACACTATCTATGCCTTGGGATCAATGAAGATATTGTGACAAAGGAGTAATTATACACCTATGTGTTATCATGAAAGGTTTCGTCAGATCACTTGACATTCTTGTCACTTGGGTAGCAATGATGTGTTGCTAGATACCGCTCATTGTTTATGGTATTAAATATTAGATTTAATATCATTGCCAACGTGACTAGAACCTAAAGGGTCACACACAAAGAGCAGTCAAAAGAGATATATATATATATAAGTACGACTTATATAAAGGGTGCGCTTAGTAAATAATGCTAATGGTTTAGCAAAATTTGCTAAACTCGTATTGGGCTTAGTGAAGTCAAAAACGAGTTTGACTTGCAAAGCACATAAGGAGTTCTATAAATAGAACCCTAGTGCAATAGTTTGCGGTTACGTATTCTTTGCAGAAACCCTAGTTCTCTGACTTCCGTCTTCTTGGCTAGCACCGAGGTTTTGGAGGAGAAGTGTTCGTGTGGACTCGATAGAGGCTCTGCTGTTTGCTTGGCTGTGATCGTGATTCCGGTTCGCAGATTCCACCGATCGTTTCAGACTAATCGTTCAAGGTAACAATCGAATCACTAGTTCAAGTTCCAATTCGTAATGATCCAAGGAAAGTAAATCGAAATTTTATTCCGCTGCTTATTCTGTTATATGTCGATTTACCTTCACCTTGAACACTTGATATACAATCAGTGGTGTTCACAATACAATGCAATAAAGACTCTAGACTTGTGAATTTCTAAGATGTATCAAATCAGTGCAGAAATTCAATGTGCTTTTTAGAATCAAATTGACAGAGTTTTTGGCGCTTTTTAACTTGTCTTTCTCTATTTATAATCTTCAAGTCTTCACTCCTTTATATAGAGGCGTGAAAGAGACGTTGAGATGATTAGCACGTCTAAAGAGTCGTTGAGTTCCTTTGATCATCCACCAGTAATCTTTTGCCTGATTTGGGTGTAGTCCTTTGAAGAATTATCTTCAAATTCATTCCCATCTTGAAGGAACATTTCTACAGGCAGAGCTGTTGTCTTGTCTTGTAGCGTAGACAAAAACAGAGTAGCGGAGGTAGTGGTTGTACACTTGTACTTTGTCAACTATGATAACGAAGGACAAGTACTCAGTGCTCTTCAAATGACCGTTGATACCTCCCTTTCAATTCTTCGTTCTTCTTAGAAACAACTACTTTGAATCTTCAGTTTAAATTAACTGATCACTTGTACCTTTTGGTGATGATATCGCTTCTGATGAAACCTTGCTTCTGATGATCTTCTGCTTCTGATGGGCTTCTGCTTCTGATGACGTCATTTTTTTTTTTTGGTAGATAGACAAAATGGCAAAGCCATTATAAACTCACACACACAAGTGGAGGTACCAGGGTTCGAACCCCGGTCATGGCATCCGGCCTAACAATTTCGGCATTTTGCCAGTTGAGCTAGGACTTGTGGATTCTGATGACGTCATTACTTCAGAAGCACTTTAGCTTTAGAAGCACTTTTAGCTTCAGACGCAGTTTTCTTCAGATGCTTTGGATTCCTTTGCTCTTCATTGTTCTTCTAAGACCTATTGAAATTGATTGACTTGCCTATGGTCCTGTATACTTGAACAATTATTAGCAATAACCAATTGACAATTTTTAATACCTTTTTATCATCAAAACTCATTAAGGTTTATTGTGAAACACATTTTGTTCCAACAGTCTAGACTCAACTAAATAATTAATTAAATAAAAGTGGGCGTTACAGCATGAGCCCCCAACAATTTGAATGGTTAAAGCATTCCAGGACATAAGCCCCCAACGGTATATGACAACGTGGTGAATGACAAGCATTCCAGGGCATGAGCCCCCAATAATTGAATGGTTAAAGCATTCGTTTATATCAACGTGGTGAATGACAAAGCACTCCAAGGCATAATCCCCCAACGGATTATGGGTATGCAAATGGACTCAACATTTGTGTATATCAACATACGACTCAGCAACATAAGCAACTTGCAACATAGCAATATTAATAATAACAACTTCAATGATAATAACAACGATATTTTCTATATCATACATTTTCATAAGATTTCACTGAGACCTCCTTGGAGTATTTTCATCATATCTCAAAAACTAAAAATCATTTTTAAGTCAAACCAAAGCCATTGGAAAGCTAACAAATTTATCTACAACTTTCATGTTACACCGAAAGCAAATTCAAAACAGAAAAGGGTGAAAATTGTGAATATTTTCCAGATTTGCCTGGCAGAAAATCGGAGGCCGATTTTGACAAATCGGGGGCCGATTTTTGTTGAACCAAAGCTGGAAAATCAGTTTAGAAATTGGTGGCCAATTTTGGAAACTCGATGGCCGATTTTGAGCTTCACAACAGTTCAAAAATCATATTAACAATGTGTTTTTTCACTTAGGAATCACTCTTAATTCACTAGACTCAAACTCCCAAATTTGTTAGGAAACTTAACCTATGATTATTATACAACCTGAACATTAATTCTTAACACAATTGCCATGGTTTCTACACTTTTCTAATCAAATTCAACAATGGAAAACTTAATTCCCAATTCCCATAATCAAGAACAACCCTCATGTTAAATCAATTTCAGAATTTACATACACTATAATTATTGAAAGTTAGCCTCACCCTTACCTTAATTTCGAGGAACAGCTCTACAGAAATCGGACTCCTCTTCTTGGCTCTTTAGCTTCTCTTGGCTTTTCTCCCAAAACTCGTGTTTCTACGTAAAAAAACCTGTTCTCTGACTCTTGGTTCTATTTTCTAATAACTCAGTAAAACATAACCTCCCATTTATTCATTAACTCCCTCTAATTCTCCTTAATTCTAAAACAGCCCCATCACTCTAAAATAACTCTATTTCTCCACTTATTCTATTAAATAATAAAATAATCATTTAATAAAATACACCACACCACAACATCAACAATAATTATTTAAACTCATATAAATCAGTATAAATCAGTTAAAAATAATTAAATAACAACTAGGGCGTTACAGTGACAAAAGGAATAAAAGACTGGAGAAACAACTATTTCAGAGGAATTAGAAGGCATTGGATGCTTATCCACTGAAGTAGTTGAGAGAAAGGTCAATAGTACAATTGTACAACCACTACTCCACTATTGTCTGCGCATAGTACTACTACAGCCGAGTCTCTGTTTGTTAATTCTCCATACAAGGAACGATTTTCAAATTATTCCTTCCCAGGACATTAACCAAATCCATACAAGACATGTTTTATGGTTAATGTCATTCAAAACTTGTTTTGAAAACTTTATTGTTTTTGGTTTCAAAAAAATATTTTTATTTTAAAATAGTAAACATAATTAAAACACATTGTTTCTTGAGTTTTAAGTACCTTCTTTATACACTTCTTAAAAAAAAGCACCTACATTATACATTATAGAGAGATCAAATCATATTCTATTTGTTTTATGAATAAAATTAAATCATATACTTAAAGTTCATAAACTATTCTATTTCAGTTTTAGCCATGTTGAATTTGTTTTGTTTTCAATGTACTTTACCAATTTAAGGGATACATATACTTATATTTTTGAAAAAAAAGTAAAATAAAATTAGTTTTTAACTTAACTATTAAAGTGATTCATATAGGTGCTAGGGTTGGAAAAAAGTGTGATATGTCTCGAATGTTGGCCATGGTGATACCACCAAATTTACGAAATAACGAGGCACTATAAATAAAACTATTTGTTGTCTTATTTTATTTTATTGCCATAATCTCAGAGTACAAAATTATAACTTCAAAGTCCATGAAATTAAGAAAAAAAAGTAAAGAAATACAATTATTTGGTGCATGAATAAAAATCAAATGACAACTACACGAGTACTCTATTATAAAGTATATTACACAATTCTTTTGCTAGAGCAAGAACTCATGATCTCTGCAAAATTTTGACACAAAAGCCTGTATTAGTATCACATTTAACAATATAACCTATCTCTTGTTCACAATCTTTATTCGTTACACAAGGACCAGAATCAGGTATAAAATAAAAAGCACATATTATTATCATAAGTAATATGGTAAGAAATGAAATGTGAACACGAAGAAACTTCAAAGTTCCAACCATATTTTTCACTATTTGGTTCTGAAAAATCGGATATGATTTGTTCTATCTATAGTATATAAAGTTTGTGCTATTAAGCTATCTTAAAAAGAATTAAATAGTTTAAACATTTTAAATTTTTTAAAACTCTTTATAAAACCGTAATATTTGCTAAATGTCTTTTAAGTATATCAACCGGTTGTGTTGTCGCTTACAGACCTAGAAAGGAATATAAATAGCAGAAATGATAACCATAAGAATTGAATAATATTTAACTTATACTACCTCCGTCCCTAATTATAAGGCCATTTTGAAAAAATAACGGGAATTAAGATAGTGGATATTTGTATTAAATATGTTTGTAATTACTATTATTTTTACAATTTTATCCTTTAAGAAAAAGGGTTGGCTTATATTTTCAACATTCTATTTATTGCTGATTGAAGAAAAAGATGTATAATAAATAGGGGAATGTATGTAAAGAAATAATTAATATAGTTCGAAATAGAAAAGGGGTCTTATAAAAAGGGACAAAAACATTCTCAAAAGAATCTTATAATTAAGGACGGAGGTAACATTTATTTACATTTTCCTTAAGAAAATATCATTGCTTTTTTAACCTTTCATGATAGTAAAGCGAAAATATGTTATTTGAACCATGGTAAAGTTATCAATAAATTAGAATTTATTCTAATATCAATTTATTTATTTTATTTAATCATTAGATCATAAAGAATGTGAAACATTTGCTAAACATGTGTGTCTGAATACGAAAATACTATTATATACATGAGATTTCACAATTAAGAGAATTAATTATGAAAGGAATATGCCATGCTAGGAGGCCAAGTGAATAACTTTGGTAATTTTCGGATTTTACTTGTTTCTGACCCATTCTCTTTAAAACAGCCATAAGTTGGGATGTCCTTTACCGATCGGAGCTCGTGAACATTCGTTGGAAAGCTAACAAGCATACCTAGAGCCTAGGTTTAGGGGTTTAGGGTTTAGGGAAATGGCAAAGGCAAAGATGTTGCCAAGCCATCAACCAAAGCTTTGAAGCCTACTGGAGGCGTGGCTAAGGATGGTAAGTGCTTCTATTGCAACAACACTGGGCATTGGAAGCGAAACTGTCCAAAGTATCTGGAAGATAAGAAGAATGGAAATGTTCCTACTACTTCTGCAGGTATTTTTGTTATAGAAATTAATATGTCTACTTCTACATCATGGGTATTAGATATTGGATGTGGTTCTCATATTTGTACTGATGTGCAGGGTCTGAGAAAGAGTAGAGCATTGGCAAAAGGCGAGGTCAATCTTAGAGTTGGCAATGGAGCAAAGGTTGCTGATTTAGCTGTTGGAACTTATGTATTGACCTTACCTAGTGGTCTTTTACTTAATTTAGAAAACTGCTATTATGTACCTGCCATTAGCAGGAATATTATTTCAATTTCTTGTTTGGACAAGGCTGGTTTTT
Source organism: Medicago truncatula (assembly GCF_003473485.1). Lineage (NCBI taxonomy): Eukaryota > Viridiplantae > Streptophyta > Magnoliopsida > Fabales > Fabaceae > Medicago > Medicago truncatula. The sequence continues at coordinate 10,893 of NC_053048.1, read as the reverse complement.
ATTTTACAATAAAGAACAAATGTTGTTCCGTTTATTTGGATAATATTCTTTATGCTAACGCAAATTTGAGTAATGGACTTTATGTCCTAGATCTCGATATGCCTATCTATAACATTAATACTAAAAGGTTGAAACCTAATGAGTTGAATCCAACTTACCTTTGGCATTGTCGTTTAGGACATATAAATGAGAATCGCATTTCCAAACTCCATAAAGATGGATTTTTGGATTCTTTTGATTTTGAATCATATGAAACATGTCGATCTTGTTTATTGGGAAAAATGACAAAAGCTCCATTTACCGGTCAAGGTGAAAGGGCTAGTGATCTTTTAGGTCTCATACATACTGATGTGTGTGGACCCCTAAACATAACTGCTAGAGGAGGCTTTCACTACTTCATTACATTCACTGATGACTTTAGTAGATTTGGATATGTGTATCTAATGAAACATAAATCTGAATCATTTACTTTCTTCAAAGAATTTCAAAATGAAGTAGAAAACCAACTAGGCAAGAAAATCAAAATGCTTCGATCTGATCGAGGTGGAGAATATTTGAGCTTAGAGTTTGACAATCATCTTAAAGAATGTGGGATACTATCCCAACTCACACCTCCTGGAACACCGCAATGGAACGGTGTGTCTGAAAGGAGAAATCGAACCTTGTTAGACATGGTCCGATCTATGATGAGTCATGCTGAACTTCCAAACTTCTTATGGGGGTACGCCTTATTAACTGCAGCTTACACACTTAACCGAGTTCCATCTAAAGCGGTAGAAAAGACACCATATGAGATATGGAATGGTCGAAAACCCAATGTGGGACATTTTAAGATTTGGGGTTGTGAAGCTTATATAAAACGACTTATGTCTACTAAGCTTGAACAAAAATCT